>NC_136063.1:661469714-663969714 GCF_964261635.1 Lissotriton helveticus
AGTCACTATGGTGCATTAAGCGCCATAGTGATCTGTCGGCCTCTAGTGGACCGGAGAGGGTATGTAAGGGCATTGGGGAGCCCCAGAAGGATGCATGTAGGGAACCGGGAAGTTGAGTTTTAAAGGCGCCATCAATGTCGCCCAGGACCGTCTTCCAGAAGCTCGTGAGCTTGGGGCAATTCCACAGGAGGTGTATCAAAGTCCCGGGGTAGGTGACTATTTTAAAGCGAAACTGGGCAACTGTTGCTATAAAGGACCAGGAGCCCCGAAAATGTATTACACTAAAAGAAACCAATTAGCGAATGGAAAGACTAATAGTTGTTATGGGGAAGGGAGTGCTTATTGACATGTATATGTTCTAACTTTTGCATCTCTAAAGACAAGTCAATGCTGTTAATATAGGACTTAAATGTTGATGTAAACATTAGGCTAGGTCGAGGCGGGACCCGGATGGCCAAGATGGCGGACGTGCTCCTTTTAAGCTCATGGGTGCTGGCATCCCTGTATGCGATGCCAGGGATGTGGCATGCTCATTTACCTCGATACAGAAGAGGTCCAGGAGCTGCAGCCATGCTTCAGAGTGAATATCTTGACTGACCATGCTGTGAGTGCTCTATTACAGGGTAGTATGGTCGAGCAGCCCAAGGCTTAACACAGAGTAGTGCAAGACATTTTCAAATACACACAATGACTCAATAGAAGATCCACACCAATCTATAAAATAGCAAGTATCCTTATATGTTTAGGCATCAGAGAAAAACCGTTCAGGTAAGTACGTTTTTAAATATAAAGTATTTTTCCTTTAAAAAGTGGACAGTGCAATTCAGAGTTCTACAATGTTATCCTATGGAAGAAAGTACAAGTTCGAGAAACGGGTATAGTACAGTGACTTACAAGACCAATCTCCAGGAGTGAAGGTAAGTGGTGGGAAAGGTCCATGGCAGCACCAGCAGTACACCTCCAGCCGCACGGGGAGGCAAGGTGCATGGTGCAAAACAGCGTTAGGAGCCCAATGTATTTTAATGAAGATCGGTCACTGCGGAAAGAGGCTGCAGGCTCTAGCCATGAGGCCAGTAGGGCTGAGTGCTCAGGTCTTGCAATGCTGGGAGATTGGAGGGGTGGGGTGTGACTCCGTTGGTCCTCTGTGAGAAAATGGGGTTCTGTTACAGTAACCCCCCACATTCTGCCTAGATTTTGATGCAACTTTGACTGTGGAGTACTAGGTCTCTGCTGTCCAGGTTCCCAATACAAGTGTTTTTTTCCCCTAAAACTGTTCCACATTTGGCCCTCCGGGCCTCTTGTAAGTCCCTAGTACATGGTACCTGGGTACCTAGGGCATTGGGACTGAAGAGTCCCCTAGGTACTCCTCACCTAAGCCGTGCAGACTGCTACTGCAGCCTGTATGCCCTGGTGCAGACAAAAGACACAACCTGTGTACCATGCCAACTAGCACTGTTTCAGGTATAGGTTAAGCAGAGGTGTTGCAACTCCTCCCCCAGGGAGGGCATAGTGCTTAAGTTGGAAGCTTCAAAGGCATGCTGCCTTTGTAATGCAACTCCCAGCCCCTGCTGCTAGGAGCAGATGGCAGCCCCCAGGTTACACCCCCACTTTGGGCAGGAAAACTAGGAAGAATGGGAGGTGTGCTCACCTTTCCCAACTCCACTCCTAAGGTGGGGTGGCGATGCGAAGCACATCTCTCAGTCACCATAATCATGAAGATGGGAAGACCCCTCCAATCAGGGCTAGGACTATGCCCCTCCCACAGACGGCTTGCATAATTGAAGGTGTAGACAGCCCAGGTAAGGTGCCCACTAAAATGCCCCTATATGTATTATTTAGGTGGCCCCCTCAGACCTAGAAACCAGTTCCTGCAGACCTAAGAAGAAGGACGAAGAAGAGGCTGTGCAGTGAAGCCTGATGACGCTGACTTGGCCCCAGTCATACCAGCCTGTCTCCAACTTCAAAGACCCTGCAAAAGAAAATGAAACCTGTCCTGCAGCCAGCAACTTCCAGAACCTGAGGAAGACTGCATGACCTTAGATAAAGATCAGAACTCCAGAGGACAGCAGATCGGTCCCCAAGAAATCTACAGAAAGGACTCTGGTGCCCTTCGGAACCTCAAGTCCTATGCACTCTGCACCAGACGCCTCCGGCCCGTGTGCAGGAGGCCCTCTGATCCAGAACAGGCTCTCCAGAGATCCTGACTACAAGTCTAGTGCTGGCTGACCCCTCATGGACTTCACAATGAGGCCTGCAGACTGAATCCAGAACATACACCCCCCCCCCCTCTCACCCTCCAACCGCAAGTGGCTCCAGTAAGAAGAATCTAACTTCAAAGGACATTTCTGCACTCTTAGACCCTGGGCCTCCGGTGCGACGCCTGCAGTCCGTTTGTCTGAGTTTCTCCACTGAAACGCATTAGGCACCCGACGCCAATAGGTAGTTATACCATGCACAGAGTCAAGGGGTTCACCAAAAGTGTACAGGGCTCAAGGTAAAACCCAGAGTGCTTTATTAGTGGTAGTGTGGTCGAGCAGCCTTACGACTAACACAGAGGAGTGTAAGACAGTTATTTCACAACACTTGACCAATAATGGACACACAACTCAAAAATTAGATCCACACCAATTTTTTGAAAAATATACTTTGTTTGCATTTTAAGACCAATATTTTCACAATAAGGTAAGTACGATTTTAAATAAGAATACTTTTCACTTTCAAAAGTCGACACTTTTGAAGCAGTTCAATGTTATCCTACGGGGGAAACAATAATGCAGTTTAACAGGTAAGTATTTTGAAAAAGAACAGTAGTGAAAAACAATAAACCAAATGCCACAATAATCGTTTTAAGGCTGTGATGAACAAAAAAGAATTTAGCAGCTTATTACTGTGTACAGCGCAACAAAACTATAAGGATCTCCTTAATTAACATCACTTTTTGGCGACCCTCTGTAGTTTCTGTAATGCACTTTGCACCTTTAACTGATTGGCCTTGGGGCTCAGAGCCACGGGGACATCACGGTACGTCATCGATGTGCGCTGTTGTTCGTAACGCGAGTTCTACACCTGTGCCTAATTAGTGTGGCCCCCCGAGTATATAAACAGATCGTCAAAGTAAATGTAAATGTAAATGTAGTATACTTGTAAAGCGCACAGCTGCCCCAGCAACGGGGCGTCCCGGCGCTGTATAACTCTGGGGAACCCCTGTGGGATGGTCCCCAAGGTGGAGCCAGGCATCCCCGGAATTGGTGGGGCCGTTGTGGAGATTAGGCAAGCTAATGCCCAGAGTTGCCGAGTGGAACCCCTGATTAGAGTAAGCACCAAAGCGAGAATTATCGAGTCCGCTGACCAAGGTCCACAACCCTGCCGCGTCGGGAATTGAACCCTGGTCCCGGGCTGACTTCTGCTCTCAGGCCTGCCGCCTCTAACCAGTGAGCCACACTACTCCACAAAGGCACTCACTTTATAATCCTACCCGGTTGCGGCCAGCGGTTCCCGTTCATCAGACTCCCAGTTACGGACTCGGTTAATCATTTTAAAAGGTAAGAACTGGCATAACTAGAGGCCTTTTTCGCTAAATCATCAGAATCATTTGTATTAATGGCACCCTTTTTTTCTTAAATTGTAGAGAGTTATAATCCCCGTCACGATCGCCATCAGAATTCAGGGCGTGGATGGTTAAAGAGGTATCCGGATATATAGCCGAAGGTACTAAAACATCCATTAATCGGTTCCCCTTTCTTTTCTAAATAAAGCCGGATATGTATCTCCTAAGAATCTATTTTTGACTACTAAGAGCCCGTATATCTCTTTTTATACTGTATAGAAATACAGAAGAGCCATTCACATCCCCGATGTAGCTACTTCGATCGACATACTGCAAGCAAGCGTGCATTACAGGGATCACTTTGAGGCTTTAATCCGGACTACATCACATCAGTGATTTTAAAGGTACTTAGTTATAACTCGTTGCTAGTGCTATTTCCAGCTACAATATCTTGGCCCATTTTATCATCTAGTAATTGGGACCCGCTATAAACATACATATATATATTTTTTGGCAGTTACTACAGAGGCCTACCAGCCCTTATCTAGCCCCGCTGACAACGCCTGCTTCTGGCTTTTGAGGTCTGAATCATTCTTCTAGCCGTACAGAGCAACCGCAAACAAACCGGTAATTAAATTATTTAGTAAATCAGAAAAAAATAGATATATAGTCAGGCAGAAGAATTCCCAGGCCATTGGCATACTAATCAGATCCGCTATTTATTTCAGACTATGATCTCCACAGTATTATGTCAAACGAGGATCTGTCGTAATGCATTGTTGAAAGTAAAGATATAGCGGTCAGCTATTATGTGAGTAGCCTCCCCACAGCTATCATTTTCATGTCATACAACTTGTTGAGCACACGTCTTATATAATATCCATACTATGTCTCCAATACAGATATCTATTGAAGACAAAATATATTTTACAAACTATCATAGAGTTTGGCCCATCGATTGTCACCATCTCCCGTTTTTTGTAACTGACAATAAATACTAACTAAAAATGCTGTCATCTCCCTTACTGTTTTTTATTTCACTTTATAATTTCTCTTTTCTCTTCTTTACCTTTTCTTTATTTTTCAACACATGTAAATGGTCTTATGTATGATTGCAAACCATATTAGTTTATATGGAAAATGAACCCTAGAAAAATAAATATATAAATATAAAATCTGATCAAAGTGTCCTCTTAAAACATGATGAAAAAGAGAAACTTTTTTGTAAATAGACAATCAGTCGAAGAAAAATGTATAAAAATGAAATGAATTCGAAAATGTGATTAAATGACAAGATAAAAGTATACTGAAATATGTAAATTAGGACAAAAATAAATCCAGCTCCTTGAATTTTTGCATACTCACTTTTTTGATATTAAGTTCCATCTATGTGACCTAGACCTAGGGTTTTAATGCAATTATGTATACGTTGTTAGATAACATAGTAGTATGGAATGTGACATTGATTTCTTTATGTTTTTTAGTGATTGTTTATTTTGTCCTGTTGCAAATGACGGACTCCTGAAGAAGGCAATAGCCGAAACGCGCATAGAGTTTTCATCCACCGCTTTGCTAACTTCATCAGCCCACAACTACAACCAAGTCATTTGGGTTTTTTCCTCCCTTCTCTGTTCTATAATTTGGTGTTGTAAAACTGTATGTTCTTCATTGATTTATTCACTGAATTGTAATTTTAACCGAAAAACTTTACCAAAAAAATGAAGAAAAAAAGATAAATCTAAAACAATATTTTGATATATAAATTATGTTTGGTCTCGTTTAATTATGTTCATATGTCACTGTGAATGTCAATTTAGTTGAATCCCCTAGGTTTTGGCATTTGGTTTATTGTTTTTCACTACTGTTCTTTTTCAAAATAATTGTTGTCAGTCCCTACTGGTAGTGAATATATCTTTAGTAGGGGTCCCCTTTTTCCCCAAAATGTTTAACAGGTAAGTACCACACTTACAAACCCAGTATTCGGGCCCAAAGGCCAGCAAGGGCCAGGTGAGTACCAAACTACACCACAAGCGGCACAGGCAGCCAGGTGCAAAATCAGACAATGCTTTTCAAAAGAGTTTCCTTTGGCAAACAGGCGTCGCACTGGACGCTGCAAGAGGGAGACTAACAGCGGAGGTAAGTAGAGATGTAGTAGGTTGTAGGGGCACAGTCGGTTCAGCTCACAAAAGGCCCAGGGACTTAGGGTGCAGGGCTGCCTTTTGACGGAGTCTTAATACAGGAGTTGATCGAGGTCAGGGGGAGCCTCTAAACTCAGGCTGCAGGCATGGTCGGGAAGATCGGAAGTGGTCAGCCAATGCTGGACTCTAGGTCAGGATCACTGGGAAGGTGGGCCACTCAGATTCGGGCAGAAGGCGTCGGGTGCAGAGTGGGCAGGAGACGTGGATCTGCCTGGGTCTGGAGTCTTTGTAGTAGCCATCTTCTGGACAGGACAGCTGTCCTTGGGAGATTGGAGCCTTTTTCGAAGGCAGCAGTCCTCCCAGGGTTTTCAGAGGTTGCTGGCTACAAGATAGGTCACAGCTGGAGACAGGCCGGTAGAGCTGGGGCCAAGGCAGTCGTCTTCAGTCTTCTCTGCAAGGATGTCTTCTTTCCTCTTAGATTGTCACTGATCTAGTTTCTAGGCCAGGTGGAGCCCTCTAAATACTAAATTTAGGTGAGTAATAGATGGGGCCAATAGTCACCTTACCTGGGGTGACAACACCCACTTTTTTGACACCCTCTTGTGGGAGGGGGCTTAGTCCTGGCCCTAATTGGAGGAGTAACCCTCATTATCCGAATGGAAGAGACTAGAAAGGTGTGCTTAACTTCGCCTCCTCTACCAGAGGGGTGAAATTGTCAATGGTGGGCACACCTCCTAGCTTTAGGGATTAGCAGGTAGGGCCAATAGGCACCTTACCAGAGGTACTCAAGGCTGCCTACGTTATGTGGCTTCAGGAAGATTCCAGCCATGGCCCCTCTTGCAGAGGTGGTGAACCCACCCACGGCAGGGCTGCAGAGTGGTAGTCTTCAGTAAAATGTCCTCCAGAAGCATCACAAAGCTGACTAAGGACAAAAATATGCTCTACAATACAAAAACAGTAACAGAAACCTACTAAGGTGAGATTAGCAAGCTCGGAGAGGAACTACATGTCCCAATATGCTTTGGAATGGAATTTGCACTAAACTACGCCCACTGAGGGATATATATTTTATTTTTTAAAAGGAGGCTAGGTCAACCAAAACTATTTTCTAGAATTAACTATGCAATACTGAGCTTGCACTACACCATTAAATACAACTGGTACATTTTCTGGATGGGCTACATACCTCATGGTTACATGGTTACATGGTTGAAATGAGTAGTGCAAGATATGCATAGGGTTATCATTTTACAAGTTTTCCAGGCACTTATTTAATCCTCTCCCTTTCTACCCTTTCCACCCTGTCCAGCCCCATGCTGTAGAATACAACATTCCTATTGTTTAGAATGTTGAACTGAGGACAGTACTCACCTCTGTCAGAGCCCCGAGAAGCAATAAGGAAGTTGTTGTTAAGTGGCCTTTTCTAAAGGGTCACCACACACTTTTTGCCTCCTGCCTCTTCTTTTTCTGACCTCATTTTTGTTGCCAATAGGACTCTGAGCACTTAACCACTGCCAACTGGTGCTAAAGTGCATGTGCTCTTTCCTCTAAATAGGTTAACAATGGCCCATACCGGATTGCCATATTTAATTTACCTATAAGTCTCAACATGTGGCCTTGGCCTGCAAATTAAACGCTACTACTTTGCCTGCAGCACTGCTTGTGCCACCCACTTAAGTAACCCTCTAACCCAGTCTAAGGCTTCATATTGCAGGGTCTGTGTGTGCAGTACTGCCATGTCGAACTTGCAAATTAAACCTCTTGCCAGGTATATAGTAGGACATTTAAGTTTTACATGTCCTGTTAGGGAAAAACTCTTACATTTATTTTTCACTACTGCAAGGCCTCTCTCTCCCGTAAGATAACATTGGGATTACCTTATTACATTTTATAAGTGTAATTTCCAATTGGGAAGAGATTGGACATCAAAGTCTGGTGTTTTTTGAAATTACTATGTATTGTAAAGTCAGATTTCAAATTGCAATTCTGAAAATGCCACTTTTAGAAAGTTGAAGAAAAACCAAAGGTGATTGTTTTGCATTCTGTCCATCACCTGTGGTTTTTGCATTTGTCACCCCGAGTGGGACGGGTATGCTCAGACGTGAGTCCCGTGCTCTCCATGCCACTGGAATTAAGCTATCCAGGCTGATGAGGGCTGAAAGCCCGAAACCGGTCCTTGGATGCTTGTTTCCAGTCCAGGGAGGACCTGGCTTGGCAATTCGGGCTGGACTGTTCCCATGGGGCACAGGGTCAAGACTGATTTGCATATGGCTGGGTTCAAACTGGAATGGCGAGCAAAAAAACTATGGATTTAGGCCCAGATCTCTGTACTGGGGTGAATGTATAACGTTCTGCATTCTGTCCATCACCTGTGGTTTTTGCACTTTTAGAAAGTTGGCATGTTCTTACTTTAGCCATTTGGTGCCTACTGCCTATCTCCAATAAATGTCTGGGGTAGGGGACAGGTGAGCATTGTGTATTCCCTCTGCACAACCACACATGAAGTGAGCTTAGGTGTGACTGATGGGCCATCCTGGGCAGGATGGGAGGGAAGAGATGAGCCGAGTCTCCCACATGCATTTAAATGGGCTGTGCTCTGTCCCCACACAAAGGACTGATTAATCCTCTGTTGTGAGTCTGGAGCCGGGGAAGGAAGGTAGAACCTCTGTGCACTTCAAGGTATCTTTCTGAAGTCTCTCGCACTTCAAAAAGGTACAACTGAGTACAAGTACTGGAGCTCTAACACTACCAACTCAGTAAATCACTGGACCCTTTAAGAACTTTGCCAGGAGGAAAGACTGCTGTGCTGTTACAAGGACTGCCACTCTGCTGGGCTGCTGCTCTGGAAGAACTGCTTCTCTGCTGTGCTGCCTGCTACCCTCTGCCCTGCTGGGGAAGGAATGGACTCATCTCACTTTAACACAGAGTGACTCCAGGGGCTTGCCCCCTGGTCTAAGTCTCAAGGACATCAAAGACTTCTCATCAACCTACAACAGCACCTGGACTTTGACGGTTGCAAGTTTTGCCCTGCCAAGTGGTGCCAATCCAGTCCTGGACCCTTGCAAGTGGGCATATAGTGCTGTAACTGCCAGAGTCCACACAGAAAATGTTGAACCGACAGAAACCGGCACACCTCCCTTGAAGCAAATGCATTGTCGTTGCTGAATGGACTGCTGATATCGCATCCCCAACTGCGCCACGCATAGTTTCTGGTTAGTTTCCGACGCATCTCCGACTTTGTGCTGCTTGGATGCATTGCCTTCAACCCATCGGTTTGATGGCAATGCATCACCTCCTTGCTTTCCACATCTCGACTCCGCCAGCGGCGAATCTAAGGAACTTTGAAGGGGGCCAAGGATGGTCCCTGTATCCGTACCACACTCCATCGCGGTTGACCTGAACTTTTGGATTTACTCTGGCCTATTGCAACCAGGTAACTCCAGTTGACGCTTTAAGAACTACAATTTCATTTAATCTTTAATCATTCAGAACTCAGAATATACTTCTTGGATTTTTGTGATTTTGTTCATAAAACTACAACCTATTTTTAGGTCTCGGATGGCGTAGGCTGCGCTTGCGCAGTCTCGCTGGCGAGATTTTATGTTTTCTAGTAGGGAGGTAAACGAGCTAGGTCTTCTCCATTGGCTGGCTTCCTAAACGGCGGCCAGCCATTGGAGAAGAGCTTTGTCTGTAACTTTAAGCCCTGTCCGTTTCGGATTGAGGGGCGTGTTTTTTGCTATCCTTTCTCTCCGTGACGTCTTCAGTCACTCAACAAAAAACACGCCCCCCAGTCTGAAAAGGACGGGGCTTATCCGCAGCTGCTGCCACCATTTTGCTTGTTTAAAACAGTGTTGAGCATGTTTCCATATAAGAGGGCATGCTTCTTACCGGTGGTCAGCCTTTTCCCCCTCATTGTCAGGTGGTGGTGTGCACCCCTTCCTAATGTTCCAAGTGCGTGGAGGAGTTGTTCAGATTCCATTTCTTGGCACTACGCCACTTCGCACATCATGTAGGAAGCCCCCCTGCAACAGCCCGTCCGAGGTGGTCTCCCAGCCGTCTCATTTATTTGGAAGCGTGGACTCACGGTCGTGGGGCGCTCAGCAGCACACCCTTTTTTTGTGCAAGTGCGGGGAATTGGACTGCCGTAACTTGCAGTCTGAGCACGTCCTGCCTGCTGCCCCTGCCTTCCTGCCTGCGTGCTGCGCTTCCAGGCATGTCTCCGGGTTGCTATGGTGCTGCATACAATGCCATGAGAGAGCAGTGTTTCCCTCTCCCTGCACTAAGCAAACACGGCTACTCCTCCGGCCTGCCCGTGGTCCGCTCGTGTGATAAGCAGAGCCTCCTCGTGGTAACTGCGCATTGTGAATCATGTTCAGCCGCCAGGGTTGTATGGTGATGCGTGGAGGGCAACGCTTTGACACCGTAGGAACTTGCCAAGTGACGCCCTTGCGCGTACGCATGCACTCCTACTGGCCGAGGGAATTGTATTCAGGAAACTAACGTAGTCTTACGCAAGAGAGGCTCGAAATCACAGGCCCGTTACCCTCTTTTGTGGCAAAGGGAAACATGATATTTTCAGCGTTGGTTCGCAAACAGCACACCACTCAAATCAATGTTCACCGCTGAGAACACGAGGACAGGGCAATGAGCATGTACGCGCAGGTTAGATTGACGCTGCCTTTCATTAGGGTACGGTGAGTTTGAATTCAAATTTTTTTTAAAGTTCGAATCCGCTGTAAACGCAATTTCTCAGTCCACGTCCCCACGCTCTGTGCCTCTCTGCGGTGTAGCCGCATTGCAGGTCAATGCAACACCGTGTCTTCACGCCTTCCAGTCTTTTGTGATATCACAGGCATGCGTCATAAAACCATTCAGAGCTTCTGGCCCGTAGCTTTAACAGCTCCTTCAGACCACCCTGCTGCAGCCACCCAGGGTGTCAAAGGAACATCTTTAGTGTAACAGTGCCTCCCCAGAGCAGAGGCGCAACTAGAGCCAAATTTCGGAGGGGGACTATAGGGGGAAGGGGGCAACTAAACATTTTGGGGGGTCTGATTCTTCCAGCAATATGCAGAGTGGAGATGCAGGGGCTCTAAGAAGGAGTGAGAACACAACAAAGCCTCGTTAGTGAGTAAATGGTCTTTTAAAACACAATACTTTGTCAAAACTGCCTACGCTCCGTGTTGGTGTGTGTTCATCTATAATTGCTGTTTGCTGTATTGCAACTCTTTAGGATATTCCCGCTTCTCCCTGATCAAAATAAACACACAAAACTATTGAAGTCAAGCGCCACAATAAATAGTTCTAGTTTGCAACTCTAAGCATGTTTTGGGCGATTCTGGTCTTGCCTTTTATCTCCTGGAGCAGGCATTGGCAACATTTTCAGCTTCTCACAGTCTATTATCTCTGAGCTACTAAATTTAATTATCGACATAGAGACCTGGTGTGCTACTCCCCTTTATGGTTCCGGTGACTTGTGGCACCCAATGGATTTTCACAGGCTTCCACCATCTGCATATCTATAAAAGCAAGGCTTCACCACAGTTAAATCTTGTTGGAAAAGTAGGACCTGCTTTCATGGTCACCCAAATTTTGCTGGTGTCAGTATGTTTTTTAGGTCTCAGCTAGCGTAGGCTGTGCACATGCGCAGTCTCGCTGGCGAGATTTTATGTTTCTTAGTAGCGAGGGTAAAACCCGCCCCTCTTCTCCATTGGCTGGCCTCCCTAACGGCGGCCAGCCATTGGAGAAGAGGTCCCAGTGACTATCTAAGCCCCATCTTTTTCGGATTGGGGGGCGTTTTTTCGTTTTGTTCTACCCGTGATGTTGTCAGTCAAAAACAAGCCCCCCAGTCTGAAAAGGACGGGGCTTACAGAGCCTACTGCCACCGCATCGCACATATCCGCAGATGATGCCACCATTTTGCTTGTTCTAATAAGACCTCAAGATCGCTGTCCAGTTCCGGCCCAGAATCCTCCCGGGGCCTTCTCAGCTCCTTTTTCGCGTGACCCAGTGACCTCATTATTCCCAGGTGTCTCCCTAAAGCGCGCTGGCAATCTTCTTTCCCTGCGTCTCCCTGCCATAGCTCGGATGCCTGTTTTGCCTTTCCTTTGGTGGGCGGGGCCTCTGCTCGGCTTTGTGCTCTGGCTCCGCTTCATGGCTTCCTGTCGCTGTGTTGTGTGACTTGCTCTGCTAGAGAAAAAAAATCTCCTGAAGCTCCTCTGCCACATGAGCTGCTTAGATGGACTCTTGTATCTTCCCGCCTGAATCCCGTTCAGTAGTCGGCGATCGCAACTCTCCACTTTAGCTGGATCCTGCCAGTAACGCCCTGTTGCTCGCCTTCGCCAAGCGCCGAGCCGGATCACATCCTTTAGAAGTAACCGATGCGGTAAGCCTGGTCGCGATTGCCCTGGGTTCGTGCAAGCCACGTCGGGGTCTGGTGCACACTGGCCCCAATCACAGTTTGCCGATGACGATACTCGAAACTCCGCCACCAGTTCAAAGGCGGAAGATCTTGCAGGATCTCCACGTCCTCGAGCAGGCCACTCCGCACTCAATGCCTGGTTGCCACAGGAAAACTAGTCACAGCGTTGCAAGATGTCCAGTCTGTCGGTGACCGCCACTGGCCTCCTCAAGGTCGAGGACCGGTTCCTGCGGGTTCAGAGCTATTTCCTTCGCCGTCCACCACTGTGCTGTCCGGGCTGGTTTGCTTCCTCACCGCCCAGAAGTCCTGCTGTTCGCTTGGCGCCGTACTTCCTCCTTCCCGATGCTCCTTCTGGGTTCTCTACGAGCAGGGTGCAGCGACTCCAATTTTGAACCCCCCTGCCACTTGCCTCTCTGCTCCGATTGGGTGGCTAGCTGCTTGTTTGGGGCACCCAATCCGGAGCACCCCCCTCCACTTTTTGCAGGCTTGTGGGGTTCCCCCCCTTGGGAGGCGTTTGACACAGGACCCTATTGGGTCCGGCTTCACCTCCCCGGCCAGTGTTTCCATGAAGCACTTCTAATATGGTGTCCAAAATTAACATGTAAAAAGTCTGAAGAAGTCAGCAGACACTGCTGATTGCTATTTAAAGCAGTGACGGACTACGAAAGACGTTTTCTAGGGGTTCTGAGGCAGTCATTGGTTACCATGTGTGCAGTAACTTCTGTCCGTGGTACTGCCTCTCCATGGTGTCCCACAGTACTGGCGCTCTCAGGTGCGTAGCTGAGTGACTCACCTTTAGCATTTCATTTACTCATGCGTTCAGAGCAGTAGTAAGAGTGTTATTTATTAGTACCATTAGGCTGGCTGTCTGTGGAGGGGGATGTGAGTGTGTGTTTGTGGGGGGGATGTGTGTGTCTGTGGGGGGGATGTGTGTGTCTGTGGGGGGGATGTGTGTGTCTGTGTGGGGGGACTGTGTGTGTCTGTGTGGGGGGACTGTGGGTGTGTGTGGGGGGACTGTGGGTGTGTGTGTGGGGGGACTGTGGGTGTGTGTGTGGGGGGACTGTGGGTGTGTGTGGGGGGACTGTGGGTGTGTGTGGGGGGACTGTGGGTGTGTGTGGGGGGACTGTGGGTGTGTGTGGGGGGACTGTGGGTGTGTGTGGGGGGACTGTGGGTGTGTGTGTGTGGGGGGACTGTGTGTGTGTGGGGGGACTGTGGGTGTGTGTGTGGGGGGACTGTGGGTGTGTGTGTGGGGGGACTGTGGGTGTGTGTGGGGGGACTGTGGGTGTGTGTGTGGGGGGGACTGTGTGTGTGTGGGGGGGACTGTGTGTGTGTGGGGGGGACTGTGTGTGTGGGGGAGACTGTGTGGGGGGGACTGTGTGGGGGGGCTCTCTCGTGGGGCTCTCTGTGGCGGGGCTCTGCGTGTGGGGGGGGCTCTGTGTGTGGGGGGGGGCTCTGTGTGTGGGGGGGGGCTCTGTGTGTGGGGGGGGGCTCTGTGTGTGGGGGGGGGCTCTGTGTGTGGGGGGGCTCTGTGTGTGGGGGGGGGCTCTGTGTGTGGGGGGGGGCTCTGTGTGTGGGGGGGGGCTCTGTGTGTGGGGGGGGGCTCTGTGTGTGAGGGGGGCTCTGTGTGTGAGGGGGGCTCTGTGTGTGAGGGGGGCTCTGTGTGTGAGGGGGGCTCTGTGTGTGAGGGGGGCTCTGTGTGTGAGGGGGGCTCTGTGTGTGAGGGGGGCTCTGTGTGTGAGGGGGGCTCTGTGTGTGAGGGGGCTCTGTGTGTGAGGGGGCTCTGTGTGTGAGGGGGCTCTGTGTGTGAGGGGGGCTCTGTGTGTGAGGGGGGCTCTGTGTGTGAGGGGGGCTCTGTGTGTGAGGGGGGCTCTGTGTGTGAGGGGGGCTCTGTGTGAGGGAGGCTCTGTGTGTGAGGGGGGCTCTGTGTGTGAGGGGGGCTCTGTGTGTGAGGGGGGCTCGGTGTGTGGGGGGCTCTGTGTGTGGGGGGCTCTGTGTGTGGGGGGGCTCTGTGTGTGGGGGGGCTCTGTGTGTGGGGGGGCTCTGTGTGTGGGGGGGCTCTGTGTGTGTGTGTGTGTGTGTGTGAGAGAGAGAGGCTCCGCGTGTGTGTGTGAGGCTCCGTGTTTGTGGCTCCGTGTGTGTGTGGGTGCAAATGCAATAGGTATCGCATTTGCGATAAATTAAGCTATTGGCTTTGTAGATGACAATGCCATTTATTTTTTTCTATTCTGTTTCCTCCCTTTCCACTCTTCCTTGGCCCTCTCTTTCATTTTCATCTCCACGTTACTTCACTCTCTGGCGCGCACACTGTTTTTAACTTCCCTTCTCCCTAAAGAAAAAACAAAACAATTGCTCAGTTTAACAAGCATTTGCAATGCAATAGGTTTTGCATTTAGGCAAGTTAAGGCTATTGATTGGCATTTTAAATGACAATGCCTTTTATTTATCCGTTTTCAAAAACAAAATATAAAAAAAAATTGTCATTTACAATGCCAATAGCTCTAACTTTTGCAAAGGCGAGACCGTTGCATTGTACTCTACTCAGTTTATAATACCCTACTCACACTATACTAAAAACTAGATCTACAATATACTACTCACTCGCCACACCTCAAATACTCTATACTACTCACTCAAATACTCTATAATACCCTAATCCTAATACTCTCTACTACTCTACTCACTAATAACAATTCTCTACTACACACTCTCTGCTACTCAAAATAATTATACTACTAACTTTTTACAATATTAATACCTATTACTCTATAGTACTCACTACTACTCTACTGCACACTATATAAAACTACTCTACTGCACACTATATAAAACTATCTACTACTCACTATTACTCACTCTACAACTCACTCTCTACTAACTCTCTAATACTCAGTTCATAATACCCTACTCAAACTATATCTACAAAATACTACTCACTATAATACTCTGTATTATAACTATCTAATACTCTACTACACTTTACTAACTACTCACTCTACTACTACTGTAAGCTACTCACACTTTACTCAATCTCTACTACTCTCAATTCACACTCTACTACTGACTCAACTAATCGCACTCTAATACACCCTCTAACTACTCTCTACTACATACAAGTCACACTCCTCACAACTCACTAAAATCACACTATCCACAATTTTATACTCACTCTACTACTCTCTACTACACTCTAATACTAAAAAGTACTAACTACTGCTCTCTCATATAAAGTAAAGTAAAGTAAAGTCCACATTTGTAAAGCGCACAATCACCCGTAAGGGTCTCTAGGCGCTGGGGGGCCGTCGGGAAGATTAAGCGAGCTATTGCCCAGAGTCACATGGTGCTGGGCTGACCTGCCGCCGGAGCCGGGGATCGAACCGTGGTCCCCAGATTCCAGCGTCAGTCGCCCTGGCCGCGGCGCCACACCTCTTCCACGTTTTAAAAGTAATTCGCTACTCACTCTACTAAATAGATATACTACTCCATATACTATCTATAACTCACTACACTACATCTATTTCTATCTAGTACTTTTCATTACTCACTACTACTCTGTCTCTACTACTCGCTAACTCCTACACACTCTCTACACACTATCTACTACTCACTCTATACTGCTCTCCATTAATATACACTACTCACTAACTACTATTGCCTACAACTCACTCCTACTCTACACAAGTATACTTTCTATTAATCAACTAGTCAACCTCTACTAACTATTAATCACTGCTAATACTCTCTACTACTCTCTAATGCTTACCTATTGCCATTGTAAATGACAATACCATATATTTATCGGTTTAAAATTTTTTAAAAATGACATTTGCAATGCCAATAGCTCTAACTTTAACAAAGACAAGACCATTGCATTGTAAATGCTTGTTTTCATTTGGTGTGAAGTAGTATTGTGGCGTTTTCACTGTGTTACTGTTTGAAGTGATGTACTTTACACATTACCTCTAAAATTAAGCCTGACTGCTCTGTGCCACGCTTCGAGAGGTTAAGCACAGGTTAATTTGTGTTTATCTGGCGTACCCAAACTCGGATTGTGGTTCCTGCTTGGATAGGGTGCATAACTTTGCCAACCAGAAACCCAATATCTAACCGAAGTCTCTTCTATGTTTACCTGCTTTTGCGTCGTCACTTAACATGGCATAACAACAACCTAAGAGAATGAGATTCCAGCTTTACATTTGGCGCTTTCACCACACTTCTAGGATTTTTTTATAGCATGGGATTGGACAAAAAGTAAAATGATCACTTTTTAACATGTTTACTCCATTAAAACTGTGTCCTTTCAAATATAAAATACTAAAAATTATACTACAAAATATCAGAGAACTACCTTCACATGTGAAATGATCGTAGATATTAATTTTATAGATGCCTTTCAAAAGCCAAGCACAGCAAGAAAAATAACTGAATCAGAAACCACAGTCAGTCAAGTCTGGAAAATATTCATATTTCCCCACAGTTTCTCTCATCAAGAGTTGTATCCACTGGATAAAAACAATAAGCTTTGACAACAAAATATCTAACATACCTGAAGCAGTTCCAGTGTCATGGGAAGATTTCTTAGCTCTTTTAACAAATCCAGGGCACCAGCCTAAAAATTAAATTAAAAAAATTTAAAACAAACAAATCAGCGTGCTATAATCAAAAGAGATTTTTAACATGGAAAAATATGTTTGGTTTCCTGAAAAGATGCACAGTTTAAAGCTTTTCCCCCCACGGCGGATTCAAATTGCAGGAAAGACGATAATCTGAAAGCAACAAAAACTACAGTGTAAATTAAATGTGGGTTTTGATTAGCCACCTGATTTGTGGCCAACATTTGCAGTTACTGGACTAAACATAATGTTTGCATACCTGCGGTTTAGAAGGAGCAATAAGCAAGGGTGTAACAAATTTCTTGTTATGGGATTTTACTGTGACTTTAAGTAAGCCTCATTTGCTCACTTATGAGTCCGTCAGTAAAGCCAATACCTAGGTGAAATTAAAAATGGCATGTGTACTAAACCAAAGGACGCTCTCCAATTGCTTAAGTCTTACTGAAACCATCAAGCATGATCCTAGATGTAGCCTACAGATCAATGATACCTTAAGAGAAAAATAATCAAAAAGTTAGGTACACAACTCAAAACACGAAATGTATTTCTTTATTCAACACAGTGGTTCCTGAAAGTACATGAAAAAGGCTTGGGTCGAAACAGAAGCACTCCCTCTGCAATGTCCAACACTCCGTCCATAATGCCCTTTGGTTTTGCTTAGTTCACCCCAAGTTGGCAGGGTATGCCCAGACGTGGGTCCCTTGCTCACTTTGCCACTGGATTCATGCTAGCCTGGCTGATGATAAATGATTGGCCAGAAACCGGTCCCAGGATGCTTGTTTCCGGTCCAGGGAAGACATGGCTTGGCAGTTTAGCTGGACTGTTGCCATGAGGCACAGGGTCAGACTGATTTGCATATGGCCATGTCTGAACTAGGGTGGCGGAGTGAGCTAAATAATGATGATGGATTAAACCCAGATCAGTTGACTGGGGGTGAGTGCTTGCAATGTTCAACACTCCGTCCATCATCCCTTTTGGTTTTGCTAGATATATATATAACGCTCCATGGGGTTGCCTATTCAAACACGCAACTGCCCATACCAACTAACGCTTCAGGGAAGGCGCACGCAGGCTCGGGTGCTACCCGCTACTTGGACAACCCCATGGAGCGTAATCTATACTACTATTATAAAGAGAGAACACAAACCTTTGAGCCAGGTAAACTCAAAAAGTACTGCACCAGTTACTACACCCAATACACCATTTGAAAGGGGAGATGTAGCAGAAGGACATAGGCTATAGATGTCGACACCATATACATTAAAAAAGCAAAAACGCCAAAAGTGGGAAAGTAGTCCCTTGTGGGCGTGGGCGTGTCAAACAAAAATGTGGGCGTTTACAGGGGCATGGCCCAAAGTACAAACAATAAACAAATGCCAAACGATTTCACTGTGCAAGGCATACACTTCACCACACACTTCAATGTGCATAGCGCAAATACGATTTCAATGATTTCACTGTGCAAGGCACAAACTGTGCATCCCGTGCATTTGCAAAGGGCCGCTTATCACTCGCCTCGGCATTCGTCGGCATTACCCTTCAAACGTTAACGCCTTCGTGGGATGACATCCAAAAAGGGGCGCGCCTTCCGTAATAATACAGTGCCACAGGGGGCAGGCTTACAAAAAGGGCCGCCTATCATTCGCATTGCTTCGCACAGCTCACCAATCACGACACACAATGATTAACACACACACGAGTTGCGATACAAAAATATAACAAATGTTTAACCATTTGACAAACGACAACGTTGTCACAGAGGAACGTAAACAAAAGAGGCGCCCATTTCTTAGACAAGAAAGCCAATCGACGGAACATGAACGAGACTTTACTCACAAGGCTCCGAATAATTACGTATGCAGCGGCGAATATTTAAAACTTACACAAACACTTCCGAATTTCAAACACTCTGCGTTATCAGTGGAACACTGCCAGTACTTGCGCCGATAAAAACAAAAAAAAAAAAAAAAGACGTCAGTAAAGGGATCGAAAACGCTAACAAGGAAAGCCCCTTTCACAAACACAAACAAGCAATTTCAGGCAAAAACATCTGAGCGACCACTGTAACACTTGCGGCGCAAATTACAACATTTGGGAAACAACATTCGCACACAGGGGGAACACTCTCAACAAGGTCAGCAAAACAAAATTAGGTGTGGCTCGATGAAAACCTGCGGATGAATTAAACACACATTACTACGCAATCAAAATGTAAAGGCAACACTGAACATCGGCCATCCCGGACAACGTCGGGATGGGCTGCTAGTATATATATATATATATATATATATATATATATATATATATATATACACACACACATACACCTACATCAAAGGATCACTGCACAGATGAATTGGCGAGCAAGTTAGTGATGTGCACATGAATTAATAAAAGAATGAATGGGAGTGGTTACAAATATTTACAAAGCATGGGGATATGCCCAGTCATCAACACAGGAAAAAGACAGGTGACTTAGTTTCTAACTAGTCAAACACTGTTGCAACGAGCCACCCACAGCTAAACTTGCAAGAAGCAGGGCATTCACCAAGAACATTAAAATACCTACAACTAAGACGACTGTCCCAACACTATGCCATCGGTGATCAACATCATGTCAAGCATGCATAATGCGACAAAGAAAACACCCCATTTGCTAGCACTTTGTTTATATATGCAATTACATTCACCACCTTCATAATGGACAAATGGCAATTCAAGTTCAAATCATTTTATGCAGCATGCAACCAGCAAAATCCACACAAAAGTGAATATAATCAACAATTCATGTTTTTAGACTTTTCCAAAAAATATTGGTCTAAAAGCTTTTTAGAGGTAACAAAGAAATAAAAATGTGCCATACACATATGCAATACCAATATTTGTGACTACAGGTTCCGATTATGACAATTTTGTGTGCAAGAGTTTGTGCAGCCAGGAGTCTACTGAAATACAGATGGAGATGACAGCCTTGTTCTGCTATCAACATGGAGGACCTGAAGCTGCCTCTCAGAGCCATGAACAACTACCCAAAGTAACAGGATCCGATGGGGCTTTAGGGCCAGCAGCCACACAGAGTAGGAGCTGGGGCATTGGGGAAGACAGCACGAGGAACAAAGGGAAAGAGAAAAGGAGACAAGTGGGACCCAAGGATAACTGTAAACTATGCAGTCAAATCGGGAGACAGGCCGACTGAACCTAGTTGTTGATGCGGGAGGGACAACAAACTAGTGTCCAGTCAACACCCTTAATCCAGTGGCCGCATAGAGACAGGTTCAGATGTCTGCTCTGCCACGCCTTCATAGAGGTGTTGGGGTCTCAAGCAATCACTAATGTTCTCTTATGCTAGAGTAATAACAGGAGCTATCACCAGTCATTTGATCAAAGTGATCACACAACAAGCTTCAGGGAGCAGGCACAAACAATTAAAAAAAACAACTAAAGGGTGGCACTAAGAGGTAGCATTCAGAAATCTGGAGGCAGTGGTAAGCGCTAACCCTTTTCAAAAGCCTTAATGACTGAACTACAGGTTTTGGCCCTGAGAAGGTGAAGGGATTGCTGCAGCCATCCAAACCAGTCCACTACATGCTATTAACCGGGTTATGTAGCCCGATGCTTCAAGAGCTCCGAAGGCCACTGAGGATGTTGTGAGAAGCATGCCCTATAAGAGGAAATACTTTATTGTAGATCTATGAAGAGCTAAAAATAAGTCTTAATAATCATTAAGCAAGCACACTTATACACCAAGCCCCTTGGTTTTTATACAACAGTACAATATATTGCAAATTTTCTTTACCTTAATAAATAAAAACAATCTGTCCTGTTTATAAGTAGTACAAAGATTGGATAGCAGGAATTTGTTTTCTTCTTATTAGATGTCAGGGTAGCCCTTCCTGCTACAAGCAAGGTGGCCTGGAGATGCTGCAAGTTGGTAAGTCGGTGGCATACCGTGCTTCAGCCAAATCTTAAATGTGTTACCCAAGTCATCAGTTTTCTACTGGAGTCACCCAGGGTGTTGTGTTGAGGCATATGGACACGCTGTTTTGTTAATCTTGGGGTCTGTCATTGTGTCTTTTGTCCAAGTATATATTCTTTGCCAGGAAAGAAACCCCAGTGTCCAAGGGTGAAAATAAGTAGAAAAGAGCATTCAGTTTTATAAAAATAAAGAGTAGTCACAGAGAAAAACCATTCACAAGGGATAAAGGCCTAATGCCCAATGACATACAGCTATTGTGTGCATTTCATAAACTGGGAGATGCGAATGGTGTAATTCACCCATCTTATTTATTTCCACGTTTTAGCCTCTCGGTCCACCACATAATAAAAATATTTTCATTAGACAAATATATATAAAAAAATATTCTAAAAATAGTACACCTAGTATGTAATTAAAAGGAGTACCACTGGGTTAGCCAACTGTGCATCCCACTGCATAAGTGGCAGATTATTGTAGTATTGCATGTAAGCTACACAAAGGATAGACAGCTTAGACAATGAGCAGCACAGATGCATTCATTATATGTTCTTGTATTAAGAAGCTGTGCATGTCAATCCTACAAATACCACTGCAAGAAAAAAAATGGAAGTTACCAAAAATATACTCTAAGAAGTCTAAAAATCTATCTTTTGAAAACATGTTTGGAATGTGAGTATAAAGGGGTCCTATTAAATACTAGCTACGTTGTTAAACGTTGCTCAGAAAGAAATACCCTTTGATTCAAAACATTTTCCAACTGTCCCACTCATACTGAATCGCACTGTAATCATGCATAAATGGCTTTATTTTTTTTTTTAATAGATCCATGGATATATTGGTAAATTGTGAAAGCACTTTCAAGACAGAGGGACTGGCAGCAATTTGCTTCCTGGGTCTCGCCACCCGCCTTTCATTAAAAAAAATGTTTTAAAAATGTGGGCAACAGAGGAGCGGGTGGAGAGAGCTACAAATACGAAGTAAATGAGAGTGGCAAAGCCAACAAATGATAAGTGCCTGTTGGGCTATAAGCCTCGCCAGTTCTTGGTAAGCTCACAATAGGCTTCTACAACCAGACAAAAAAATGATGACGCAAAAAGCTGAATCTCAAAAAAGAAATCCCTGTTAGATTGAAGTTAGGGTTAACTTTAGTCACAGCACCATACAAATCTAAAAACTAGAAAGATATGCACTAACAGTTCTGAAAAGAAACCAGAAAAATCACATGGAATTCCCTAGTTATGGTTAGCACCCCAACCATGGCTTGTGCACCTGCTAGCCAAACCAAATTAGCACTTAAAATTCAATGCATAGGACCTCACAATACTGATAGCAATAAATAAGCAAACTTTACAACGCATCTTTAAATTGCAACATGTACACAAAGATTACTCTAACCATATTAAGAGTCATACACAATGAAACAGTAATGTAATATAATATATCATGTCACTAGTGTGATCATTTTTAGGTAGCGCAGCTATCTGGTTTGCAAAGACATCTAGGGATATTCAGAAAGCTTCACTGGGAATGCATTTAGAACAAAGTCTACCAGACATTACAGCTATCTTATTTGTAAAGACTTCTTAGGGACTTTGGAAAGCTTCTCTGGGAACGAATGCCGCCCATTGATTACCATCTGCTTTGCGTTTTGTATCTCACAGTTGCTTGCTTTCTATTTGCTGCCTTTATTTGTTTTAGAGTGCCCACTATGCCTTTGCCTAGCTCCTTGTATTGTTCCATGAGTACACCACTAACTTTCAGCCATGCTGAGAATCAGCCACACTGGCGGCCAGAAAAGAAAAGGCCACCAGATCTTTCCTTATGAATCCTCAGACACATAAGCAACCTTGTTTGAAAGACCTATGTTCCTTGTTTGGAGTATATTACCTAAATCTTCTCTGCAAGTATAAAGGACCTTTTTTGTGCAGTGTTCTAAGAGTAATTAACACCGTAATGTAATCCTTTGATTAGTCAAGTCAAAGAAATTTTATTGTATGGTTAACTAAAACCTTGACACTATAAAACATTTAAAAAAAACATGTTTTACATAGGACAGGGGAAATGGATAGGTCATTATGATACCATCTGGCATAAGTGGACGTATATCAGAAGATAGGACGCGTAATTTAAAATTGGCTATAGATATCTTAAAGACAGTGTCTTTTTAGGGACTTGAGCATCTCAAGAAAAGTGGCTGTGGTTGCTCCCACTTCTAGTTTAAAGGGAAAATCCCCATCAAATTAATTCCTAGGTTTCATGCTTCAGATTTAGGAATCTAATGTTCACCGAGGTCTGTAGGCCACAAGGTTCTGAGATACAAGGAGGTAGAGTCGCCAATGATCAGAACGTCAGTGTCTGAATTAAGTTTAATACAACAGCATTGCATCCAATTTGCAACCACCAACAGAAATACTTAACGCAGAGCCCTTTGGGACATTGCATCTCAGTTCCTTAAAACTTGATATTAACTAGATATGAAGCTTGCACCATCTATGATAAAAAAGAAGAAAGATTCAAGCCAGGGCTCCTCCAGCAGCCCCAATAGTATCTAAATGGAAACCACCAAAAGCGGACGAGAGATCCAGGGGTATGACCACTGCCTTTTTTCAAATGTCTTGGTTAGTTTTGACAAACTCTGCTACCGCAACCTTCATGCTGAAACCTTGTTTAAATCCACATGGAGTATGATACAGAGTTCCTTTACTATCTCCTAGCTATAAATTGGGTAAGCTTTTTATTTACCAGCTGCTTCTCGATTTTCCCCAGGAATGGAAGAAGGGAGATGGGCCTATAGTTACTCAAACACTATGGTTCTATATTGGATTATTTTCAGTAGTGGGAGCACAAACACTTTTTTTCAAGTGGAAGGAACTGTGCTGGATTTCAGAGAACAGTTAAACAAGTGATTAATCTGTTTTAGAGTGAAACAGCACATTTAATAATTATAGATAACTCTACTTTTACCTTCCTGTGCAGGTTTAATGCACAATATCAATGAGCACAAGAAGATACAAGCACTCAGAACTGAGGCACACATAACTGGACAATAGCAGCACTAGCACCATGATTGCTACCTCCACACACATGACAGTAAAATATATCAAACCGTGGAATAAGCTTCCCACAACAGTGTAGGCAGAACCAGTGGAGAGCCCCGAGTAGGGGTGTGGCATCCAGAAGATACAGTTAATGGGGGAAGGTCAAGGATAGACAGGTCAGCAATAGTGCTCCTTGATGAAAGGAGTCTTCAACTTTTTTCTGACAAGTACAAGAGCTCTGGTGCGGAAAGGGTGGTTGAAATGGACGTTGTTCCAGATCCCGGAGCACGACCAGAAACTGTGTATGTTTTTCTTCCTCTTTTCCTTGACATGCTCTTTCTACAGTTTTTTTTTATATACAAGCTCCTGGATCTCCCCCATAATGGCTTTATTTTTATAGGAACCGTCATTAACGTATGACTTGGCAAGACTCTCTTATCTCATACAGGAAACAGAGTAGTAAGTTTAGGTAGATGTTTCAGACAATGTCAGTTCTATTATGGAGAGTTACCAGTCATGTGTACTTGTAGTTATGAGATTTATTATAAGACATTTCTATGAATATGTTGTTGATGAACCGATGCTACAAGAGTAGTTGTAGAGGAGGTTGTCCAGAGTCCTTGCAGTCAGTAGTTGAACACGGTCTTATTGTTGGTCCATCATTTGTATCCAACAGTGCTATCAATTGGCAATTGATAGCATCCCTTGGGGCACACTTGTGTCGGGATAATAATCCTCCATACGATAATTAAATAATTTCTGTTCAATCTTAACAGTTCGAAATAAAGTTTTATTTCATAGTGTTCATTGATGTTTGTTTCTCCACATCATTTTTTTCAACTATTTCAACAGTGGCGTTTTCCAACTCTAATGCATTTCGGGTGATGACCCTTCATCTGGGAGCATCTACAAAAAACGACATGTGGAATACTAGTCATGTCTATTTATTTAGTAGCATAAATAGTTCGTTTCATGCTGGGGGTGATCTGTGTGTAAATACTGCATGGTTCACGGTGCTCAAAGTGCCAAAGAGTGAAGTTTCGGGCGGTTTTAGTGTACTAATGATGTGAGTTTTAAAAAAAGGGTTGTTAGTGGGTAAAACATATTTCAGTGATCTGTCCTTTAACGCTAATCAGATCGTCGTGAGTAGTTAGTTCAAAACCCGAGGACGGTGACTGCAAAGTGCAAGGCATGGTGAAAAATGGTAAAATGAACTATACGAAATATTCAAAAACGCCGTGAAACGGCTTTCCCTGTTACCCAAACCGCGGTTGTGTTTGTTTTCCGCTAACGCTATGGGAAAACGGATTTCGCATTTACTTACATTAACGCCGTGTATTCTCAGTTCGTAAAGCTGAATGGACGTCTGCCAAGTGCTCGGTGACTGGGTTTGTTAGTACGAACTGTGTTAGATTCACTAGTAGGTAGTGATGCGGCACGTGACCGAAAAAGAAATGGAGGTAGAAATGAGACTAAGATGTCGAATCGAAATGGCGGTGTAGTGGTGTGTGAGAGTAATGGATGGGACATAGTATCATGAACCATGAATGTAATCAAGCGCATACACATGTGAAACATGAAAAGTACAAATTATCATTACTAAAACAAGGAAACTAACAGAACCATATGTCCCAACAATGTGGGTTGATAAATAGTCATACAGGGAAGTAATTACAGGTAACAAGAATACTCTATGCGTTCATTTAACCCATTGGGTTTTGTCGAGTTCAATTTATAAATCCAATAGTTCTCTCTCTGGAGTAAATATCTGTTATTGTCTCTCCCTTCTACTTTTTTAATGGTTTCCAATACCATAAATTGGAGTTGAGAAACATTGTGGTTCATTTCATTGAAGTGATTAGATACCGATGACTTGATATTTTTGGTTCTAATATTCGACTTGTGTTCATTCACACGTGTTTTAATTTTACGTTCAGTCTTACCAACGTAAGTTTTTCCACAGGGACATTTTAGCATATATATCACGTTGTTTGTATCACAGGTGGCAGTAACATTTATCGCTATGTTGTGGCCTTTCATGGGGTGTGTCACCTTGTTGCCCAAGATTATATTATTGCAATTATTACAAGGTCTAGTCCTTTTGATTCCATTTGTGTGTGTCCTGGTTGTTTAAGGATTGCCCCCAAATTTTTTCCTCTGGTATATGCGAACAATGGTCGCGACTTGAACATGTCTTTAAAATCCGTCTCCAATTGTAGCATCGGACAATATTTAACACAATGTTACGAAATGTCGTACTAACATTGGAAAATTTAGACACTATGACCATCCTGTCACTCCGAGATTTTGTTCTGGGTTTGTGTAGTAAGTCTAAACGATTGAGTGCACTGACTTGGTGTTTAGCTGTCTCTAAAATGATGTTGGGGTAACCTCTTTCCCTGAATCTGTTTGTCATCTCCTCTATTCGAGCTTCAGCCACGTTAAAGTCTGCTGTGATCCGTTTCACTCTTATCATTTGGGACTTAGGTAAATGTTTTTTCAGTGATGTTTGGTGAAAACTTGTATAATGTAAAACATTATTGCGGTCAGTTGGTTTGTGGTATATATCAGTATAGATACTGTTGTTCTTCAGTGTGACCTGAACATCAAGATAGGTTATGGACTCAGCATCTATGGTCCATGTGAACTTGATTCGTTGGTTGATGGTATTCAGTGTCCATCATTTGTAACATTGGTTCATCAACAACTTATTAAAAAAAAAGTCTTCTAAGATCATTACTACAAATACAAACGACTAGAGACTCGCAAAGAATAGACCTTCTGACACGGTCTGGAACCGTCTACCTAAACTTACTACTATAGAAGTGGGAATGATGTTGGTCTGATTTTGAAAATGCTCTTGGTGAAGAAGAGGCTGATTGTCTTGCATTTATTGACTGAAGTCCGGACAGTAGCAGGTGTTGAACAGCCTTGAAGAGGACTTTGCTTCTGGTGGTTGCCGCATTGTGACAGTCTTGCAGTGGAAGGCTTTAGCTGTCATGAGGGATCAGCAAATATTGTAGAGTGTTATGAGTAGGGTGAGGTTATCCAGGAATGTTTATCTTCTCCATTTCTTTTCCCGTTTTTTAAATGGGACAATTATTTTCAGTAAGCTCAAGTACAGCCAGGATGCAGAGGACATTGGCTTAAAAGATCGAGGTTTTTAGTAGAGCATAATACTCAAAACAAGCTCTCATATTGGTATAGTAGATGTTCAGCAGAGTACCAACATGTGTGGTGGGCTGGAAATGTTGTGGCAGGTTTTCTTAGTCTTGGATTTTTTTTCCTCCAGATTTTTGTCTTTGATGGAGCAGAAGGTTGTTTTTCCTCTTTACAGTTCTAGTAACTGAGGTGTAGCGCATGTAATGGTGAAGTCAGACGACAATTCCAAGGCTGCAGATGTCTGGGAATCGATGTTACAGAATGCTGATAGGATGAGATCCAGAGTGTTGCTTTTTGAATGGTTTGGGTAATGAGTTGTATTCCCAGCCTACTGAATAGTGAATAAAAGGCGTCGTTCATGCATTTTGTATTGGAGTTGCCGAAGAGGTGAAGACCCCAAGGAATGTGGGTGGGTGTAATGAGGTTTTGAAGGAAGAGTTCCTTTTATCTGGGTGGGCTGTATATCTGATAAAATAAGGTTGTTTGGGGGGTTGAAAGATGGGACTAACAAGAGAGGAGTTCAGAAGGCTTGTGTGTGGTAGAGTTGCTAAAAGTGCAGGACCAGGATGGCCAATCTAATGCTGCTATCCCCTATTGTGTTTAGAGTGTACAGTCTATTCTTTAGATGATATCATCATCTAAGAAGAGGACATCAAGGTGGTGTGCAGACGACAGTGTGAACCAGGTTTGAGTGATGAACGGTGCATCTGGGCTGTGATAGGTGAACGCTAAAAGAGACATTGCAAGCATAGAGAACTAGTACAGTACTGACAGCAGAAATATAATCCCACTTATATAAACTAGAATCAGCATAGCCTGCACAAGTACAAGCATCCATGCAATTGGTAGAGTCAACATATTGGTAAATTGCGTCCATGCGCAACAGGATTAGGACAAACCGCAGTACTGCAAGCTTCACTGAACTTAATTTTAATTCATTCTGTGCTTTTCTGTCAAAACAGTACAAATTGCAGCCAGATTAGGGAAATTCACAGATGCAATCCGGATCTCCTTCACAAATACAACCAAAGACACCAGTAGTAATTAGTTGGCCATCTAGCCAGAACCACAGCAACTCCACGGTTTACACAGCGAAGAAGGAAATAAAAATCAACCAAGTTTAGTAGATCAATCGTGCACACCAGACCACCCAATGCATAGAACTGAGGCTAATATCTATAAACGCCGGCTTTTTCCATACACTCCTAATCAAAGGTTGGAAAAGTTAAAGGTGTGCATTAAAACGAACACTAATCACTGCGTTAAAGGGCCGGTCTAATTATTATATTATTTGTCCTGATATAGTCTATATTTCATTGAAACTCAATGTTCACGTCAAGTTTCATATCGCAAAATATTCATGCAGGGAGAAGTGCCTTTAATATTGCAAAATAATCATTTTATGCAGGGCGGGGCTAATGGCAAGGTGCAGGGTCTGGCGTTTAACTCAAAGATATGAAGGACCCTGTCCATAGCCCGAGACAATGTGACCAGTTAAAGGCTGGGGCATGAGATGCTTTGTCGAGCACAGCAGTAGCCGAGCCATGTGAGCGAATGAGGGCCGAGGTATTATCAAGTTCCTGAAGGACCAGGTAAGACCTGCCAGTGAGACTGAGGTCACCGTAGGGAAGACGTGTATGCCCAAAAAGGAAGCAGACGGTGGTAGTCCTCTAACCCCTGTACAGGTTATTAATCTAGACTGCTCTAAAGTTTCATTACATCCAGTCCAGGCTTTAGCTTTCTGTTCTGGGACTTGCAATCCAGGTTTCCCCAAGATATATATATATAATCACTCACAGAAGGCAAAACAAATAAAACTGGCATGCTCAAGGCAAACTTGAGCCCTTTGCTTTAGATAAAAGAATAGTATCTTCAGCTGAGCCTTGCACGCTCCCGTTTCACTGAGTTAACGGGGAATTCCGTGATTGGATAGGAGAGCCACAGAAGTGTATGCATGTGAAGGCATGGGAGTCTCCGACCCCGCCAATTATGGTGGACTCACACTTCTTTGTTTACAAAGGAAGGTGTACTGTGCATCGCTGGGAGCGCGGGACATTGAGGATGCATATGGTGCATGACTGACCGGTGATAACCACGCTGCACAAAAAAGGGTACGAGGATAGAGTACCTCGGGGAGGTGCAGGGGGACTCGCTGGTAACTCGCCAAAAGAGAAGGTGCCCGCGCGCGCCCTTACTGCCACCCCGCCCCTCACGCTGCTCACCGCGTTTTTCTTTTGCACCATGCGATCCATCTTTTTGGCGATGCGGATGATCTCATCTTCGGTACTCATGGCTGCCGTGCACACTGGTCTTTACCGACGGTAGCTGTATGTCAGCCGGTAACTTGGGCCAGGCGCAGGCAGCAAGCAGCTCACCGACCCCCAGGCAGGCCGCCAGGCAGCAAGGAATCGCTCACCGAAAACCGGAAATAGACATAAGCAATCGACAGCTGAGCTTCTCTGCACAACGGCTGCAAGAAAAGAGCCAATCGGAAGTGCGCACCATCTCAACCTACCAGAACGAGGCTTAGATTTACAACCATAGTATCATAATAAACCCGTATGTTGATGTTGACTGTAGGGACGGTGTGGTTTTGGTTCTCACTGTGCTTCTTAGATTATCAATGTTAGTGTGGCTGAATGGGGGCTGTTTTAGGCTGTAACGAAGTATCCGGCCATAAATACCAGCATAAGATTGAGGATCAAGAAAAAGATTTATTGTATGCACTCCAGCCGCTCCTAGAGCATAAAATCAACTGTCATATTTACAAATCCCTTCAAATTGCAAACGAACATTCTTTTAACGCAAAGGCATGTTTATTTTATTTATTTATTATTTATAAAGATTTATATAGCGCTAGCTAGACCCGTGGGTATCAGAGCGCTTACATACAAAAAGTAAAAGAAAAATTGCATAACATCGCAGGACATGAGGATGCATAAAGATATAAGCAAAGACAAAATACTTATGTATCTAGTGAGGGGAGAAAGATGCAGGTGGTTGACAAAGTCAGATAATCAGCATCCTTTAAGGTCAGAGTTTTATGTATTTATTTTATTTTATTTTTATTTAATGCGATTTTATGTAGCGCAAACATTACCCGAAGGTGTCAGAGTGCTTTACATAAGAACCAGTTGCGATACATAAGGATTTAGGATTCCATGAGTTACATAAGATACAAACAGAAAAAAATTGCAAATGTACAAGTTGTAGAGCCACACAAGGAAGAGATACAAACAGAAAAAAAACTGCAAACGTACAAGTTGCAAGCCACTCAAGGAAGAGATACAAATGGGTATACTCTAAGAGTCACATAGAAATGGTAGAGAGTATAAAGGTCTACTAGATATACTAGTGGTTAGAGTTATTTGTATGTACATATATATATATACATACATATATATACAAATAGTAGATTTACTCAGGTCAAGACCCCAAAAAACAGGAGAGCAGAGTTCCATTAAGTGGGGTTGGAGGGGGGACCCAGTTGCAGCACCAAGGGAGGGCAGTAGAAGGTCTGCTGTTTCGCAAGATGGTGGACCAAGGACAGAGCGACGACAGGAGACGGTCCCAAAATGGCGGGCGCACACGTGTTTCCAGTCCAAAAGTTACGAGTGAGTGCTACCCCTGGGCTCCTTCCCAGGGACAGGGCGACTCCTTTGCCCGCATCTGAATGCATTTTCCACATCCTGGGTACGTTACCAGAGCAGGACCGGCACTACTAGGTCGTTTTCTTTTTCAGTTTCTGAGGGATGAGAAGAAGTGAGTTGGTGCTTCTCAGAGTTCTGGATTTTCCTGCTTTTACTAGTTTGCTGTTTAGGTAGTTGGGGGATTGGGCGTGGAGGGCTTTGTGTGTGATGCAGGCCAGTTTGTATGTCAATGTGCATTAAGCTCCATTGTTACATAAAGACTTCAGGAGCCAAGCGGAAATAAGTACAGTGCGTGGGGAAAATTACCACATATTTAGACACCAATATATTTTAGCATATTAGAAATGTAATTTAGAACATGTTAAATACAAATGAAATGGCACACAAAAAGTGTGAATACCTTTAGTAAAACAAATAAATAAAACCAAAATATATAGTAGAATGACATGTGGACGTCAGAAATCTCGTAAGAAATGCTTAATTTATAATTGCATGTATGAAAATGTTTGCACCAAGCAACTGTACTTTTGCCTGTGCAGTGAATGAGGCCTGAAGTTTCCTTTTCGACCTTTGCTCATATTAAGTATTCTGTACAAACAGCCTAACATTGATGTCATTTTTAGAAATGTGCTGACTTCAATATTATGTTAATTTCGTTCCCTTCACCCTATGTTAGAACATTTCCACTAAGAATAATAGCCTTATTGAAACGGGAAAGAACAAATGGTGATGTAGACTTATAAATGTTACTTCGAATTAACTTGATATACGTTTTTACATTTACTGACTAGCCTTTGTTTCTGCCCTGAAACTCAAAATTCTTTAACTTGGGTAAGAAGGTTCTCATGGAAGCCTTCCCTCATATAACAATTATGTTAGAAAACTGTTTCCATCCAGATAACAAGATTGCAGACTGTGGCAATCAGAAGAAGATGCATTGTATGAATGACAACAGTACCTTATGAGCTGTTCTGATTGGACATTAAGTGAAGACGTCTTCGAAGGTTGATAAATGTATTAGAAAGTTATAATAATGAGTGTTTCTAGCTAGTCAGTTTCAGTTTAAATACTTTATTCGACAACATTGTCATAAAAGCTTTCAACCCTATCTACACATAATAAATACTAATCTAGTAGTATAAAAAACATATTAAATAACATGCAATATTGCTTTGTTGGCGAATAAGAAAAAATCTTAAAAATTTTAGACATTAAAAGTATCATCACAGTCCAAAGGAAGTTCATGTAGTTCATGGGGGTTTTAAAGTGCGCGTGCGTATGATCCAAGCCCATCCCAGGAACTTGGCGACTGCAATTACAAGTTGAGGGGCACAGTTTGATTTCAGGACCCTGTAAGCCTCGAGACAACTCCTTGTGCCCAGGTTTTTGCATGCAGGTTTCAGCCATCTGCTCCTTGGGGCTGCATATAATGGACATACGAATAAAAAGTGCAAAAGATCTTCTGCATGGGATTTACAATAAAAGCATGTGCTGACGTTATCAGGGGACCATTTAACAGTGAAAGCATTCAGGGGTAGGGTGCCGACTCTAAACTGGAAAAACAATTTCCTATCTAAAGGCTTGGAGATCAAATCCCAGTACAGTTCGAACATAGGGAGTGTTTTTATCTCTAAGAACTGGGATGTCAAGGCAGGGGATTGGCTGGAAACCAGTACGGCATTATTTATCATTTCCCAGTATAGCTTTTTTAATGCATTCTTGGAAGGAAAGACATCTGGGTCGGTTTCATACCACAAGTGTTCAAGGTGCAATTTTTGAAGTAGTTTCCTCACCTCTTTCAACCAAACTACTTTGTGAAAAGTGTCAGATTTATCTAGCTAGTGAGACAGAGTCTCTGTCTCTGTCTCTCTCTCTCTCTCTCTCTCTCTCTCTCTCTCTCTCTCTCTCTCTCTCTCTCTCTCTCTCTCTCTCTCTCTCTCTCTCTCTCTCTCTCTCTCTCTCTGAATAGTCCATCATTACTGTAGGAAAACCCACTATAGACTCCAGGTTGCACATCTAACTCGCATAAAGTACCATTCTTTTCAAATTTGTCTTCAAATCTCATAAGAACATTCTAGGAGTTAATTTTTACTAATTCAGAAGGATGCTCACGTCTGGAATTCCTACTCACACTGTCACATGAAAAATCACATGCCTCACTATTAGTGTCACAATTTACATGTTTAACTTGGAAAATGATCTTTTTTAGTGACTTCTTGCACCGTTTTTCTTATGTCATTTTAGGTTACATCTCTTGTATTAAAAATAAATCTTAAAAGGGGCTTAGAACACGCCTAATACTTACCTGAACTTACCATTCGTTGATTCCAACGTCAATCTAATTTACATGATTCTGATTGGCCAGCCCTTCGTCTGCTTTTACTTCCTGCTGTACTTTGCCTTCCATGCCATGGCATAGAGCTTGGCTCAAGTACAGCGTCTGGTTTCTGGCCAGCGTCCTTCCATCGGACTATCACTCTGGAGGCTCTTCTTATTTTCTATTCCCATCACGCACTCCATACGAGTGCATCTTTTTACATGTACTCTTGAAGTTTATCTCTAAGCAGCCCCTCACCTACACCCCGGTCGTCCACCACCAGCTGTTCCTGCTCTATCGTTACTTTCTCCACTGCTGTCCATGTGCTCACGCACCCCATACAAGTGCATTTTTTTACATGCACTGTTGGAATTTATCTCTCTGCAGTCTCTCTCCTAAACCTCCGCACGCCACCCACTGTTCCTGCCCCGTCATTGCTTTCTCCTCTGCTGCCACTGAGGGGGTTTTTCTTTTGTGAAGTAATCCTGACAGCAGCTGTGCAGTTTAACAAATATGTAATGGAGATGCAGACCAGGAGGATTGTCGTGGGAACTTCTGCCAAATAAAAAGGAATGGGGCTTAGTAGAAGGACCACAGAGGGATGAGGGCCTTTCATCAGCGAAAACTCTTTACGCACATTGCCTATGAATAGCTTCAGCGCAACCTTTCCTTTCTCCTTGCGAATGGTTTATAATTCGGCCTCACAACTGGTCTTCAAGAGCATTGTCTCATAAAGAGCGACATGTCTAAAATAATATGCAGTATAGATGTGCAACACAAAAGACAAATAACTTTTAAACAGTTTCGAGAAGCAAACAGATGCCTTATAGTGGAAATAGCTATCATATAGTGACAGTATTTGTGTCAGTTTCAGCAGTGCCTTAAAGAGGGATGCACTACACAAGGATACTGAACCATGCTTTTTAAACTTTGGTTATATACTACTGTTCAAGATTCACAGGTGAGAGATGATTGGTTATTAACTTATAGTATAAATCAATATATTTTATAACATGAACAATAATTAATACACTGAGTTTGAGTGTTCACAAAAGATTTGTAAAAACCTGCTGTAGGAAGCTGGCTCTGTGTATGCTATACCACTAAGTAGTTATACTGTGCACAGAGTCTAAAGATTCACCAGAAGTGTACAGGGCCCAATGTAAACCCAAAGTGATCTATTAGTGGTAGTGTAGGGGATCAGCCTTAGGTCTAACACAGAGGAGTGTAAGGCATTTATTGCACAACATTGACCAATAAGGGACATAACACTCAAAAAGGAGATCCACACCAATTTTATAAAAATAAGCTTTGTTTGAGTTTTATTTTAAGACCAAGATCTTCGTAATATGGTAAGTATGTTTTGCCGTAAAAATATTTAAGACTCTAAAAAGTTGATAGTGCAATTTAAAAAAAACAGTAATGCAGTTATAACGGTAAGTACCCGACTTAGAGCTCCAGTCTTTGGGACCAACAGACAGAAAGAGACAAGGGTCAGGTGAGTACCATAACTACACCATCAGTGGCACAGGGGTGGCCGGGTGCAGAGGTCAAAATCTGAGTTCAGCCCAATGTGTTTCAATGGAGACTTGAGGTACTCGAAGCCACACTGCTTGCAGGTCGGTAAATCGGGTGCAGGGGGCCACGCTTTGGGGGTAAGAGCAAGTACGGGGGCAACAAAGCAGCACCAAACATACACCACCGTCAGCACTGGGGCGACCGGCTGCAGGGTGCAAATATAGCATTGGGTACCCAATGCTCTTCAATGGAGAACTTGCTTCGGACAAACAGGCTGCAGGCGTCACACCGGAGCTTGCAGGAGGGAGACCAGCAACAGCAGAGGTAAGTAGAGATGTAGGGAGTTGTAGGGGCACTTCGGTTCAGCTCACCAAGGGTCAGGGGCTTTAGGCGAAGGGGTGCCTTTAGACGTCGGTTTTCTTTAACGGAGCCAGTTGCAGTTAGTGTTAGCCTCTGGATTCAGGCTGCAGGCATCGCCGTGGAGTCCAGGAGGGGTCAGCCAACGCCAGACTAAAGGTCAGGATCACTGGGGACCTGTTCTAGGTCAGTCGTCCACCTGGACATGGGCGGGATGCGTTGAGTGCAGAGTGGACAGGACTCACAAATCTGGAGTACACCGGAGACCTTTGTGTAGGTTTCTTAGTGGCGAGAGTCACTGCCCTCAGGAGTCTCTGGTCTTTGTCAAAGGGCAGGCTGTCTTCCTCGGGTTCTGGAAATTGCTGGCTGCAGGATATGCGTTGTCTTTTTCGCAGGGTCTCTGAAACTGAAGTCAGGCCGGTAGGGCTGGGGCCAAGTCAGTCGTTTCCTTCAGGCTTTGCTGCACGGCATCTTCTTTGTCCTTCTTCTTACGTCAGCAGGAACTAGTTTCTAGGTCTTAGGAAGCCACCTAAATTCTAAATTTAGGGGCGTTTTAGGGGATTAGCAGGTAGGGCCAGTGGGCACCTTAGCAGGGTTAACTACACCCTCAATTATGCCAACCTCATGTGGAAGGGGGCATAGACCTAGCCCTGATTGGAGGAGTCTCCCCATTTTCAAGATGGTGGGGACGGAAAGATGTGCTTCACCTCACCTCCCCCACCTTCGGGGTGGAGTTGGCATAGGTGGGCACACCCCCTATTCTCTTAAGTTTTCTCACCAGTTTTCCTGCCCAAAGTGAAGGTGTAAACCGGGGCTTGCATCTGCTGTAGCACCCGAGGCTGGGGGGTTATATTCCAAAGGTGGCAGGCCTTTGAAGCTTCCATCTCAAGCACTGTGCCCATCCTGGGGGAGGAGGGGTGACACCTCCGCCCAGAATGTGCATTGTTTCTGGCCCCAGAAGCAAAGGCTGTGGACTCAGGGATCCAGAAACATGTCTGGTGGTGACAGGCTGCCTACACCCAGTCTGTGACCACACCAGGATTAGTAGGTTTTCAGGGGGCACCTTCGAGATGCCCTCTGAGTACATGGTACAATAAATCCCACATCAGTGTGGGTTTATTGAAAGGAGTAGTTTAGTACCAAACACTCCTCAGTTCAGAGAAGCCATCATGGTGCTGGGGAACTCAAGTTGTTGAGTTCCCAGCTAAGGTACTCTTTATGGCTTCCCTGGCACTTACAATATCTAAGAATGGCTTTAAATATTGTAGGGGCATATCTGCTCATGCAGATATGTTTTCACCTGTGGTATAGTGCACCCTGCCTTATAGCTGGAAGGCCTGTAAGAGGGGTGACTTACTTATACTTTAGACCATGGGTACTCACAAACTTTCTGTTGGGGGCAAAAATTACAGTCTGGTTTGTGGCCGATTCTATTATCTGAACCGGATGCCACCACAGCTACTCGGGAAATACATATCCTGTATTGTTACTCCAAAAGAGATTACTATCGTGCATCCTTCATGATTGGATTATCTTGGATTCCTAATACTGGCTCTGTTGTACGTGATTGGGGGATCCATTACTTACTTATTGGTTGTACTATTGATCCAATTGCATTTGTAAGAGCCACACTTCAAAGAATTTCTGATACATTTCAATGATATATAAGGCTCCTTGTATATATTTTAGCCCTGAAGAAGTACCTATGAGGACGAAACGCGTTGGCAGTTGTGTCTTTTAAGAAGTTTTCTATGGAATAAAAGAACTACTTTTCTACAATCAAATTCGACTATTGCATTTTTCATTGTGGGAAGATGTCAACTAATTTCTCTGTTTGATTATGGACAATAAAATACCTTTACTAACGAGCTATATGTTTTTTGAGTGCAGGGCTATTTGTGTATGAGTTTGTTTCAGTAGTTTGCATACCACTTCCTTGGGGCACATGGAGGTCACGTCCTAGGCCCATTGCACCAAGCACCAAATTATAATTGTAGCTGTGACCAGATATAAGGACTAGTGCAGGATTATTTTACCCTGATCCTCCTTTTGTGGCTTGTGGCTGAGGGCAGCACTGGTAGGGGTGGGGTCTGTGGAGGTGGGGCTAGAGTAAAACAAATCAAACCTGTTTCAAAACATTAGACATTGCAACAATGCTGTAATTGAAAAGCAGATGTAAATACAGAGAGCACATTTTGATAGTACATTTTTATTAGCGGACAATAGCAGTCTTAAGAGGCATTGCATAGCTTCATAAACACTTTGACCCCAATTCCATCACAGTCTCTCTGTCTGTCTCAGTCAGTCAGTCAGTCTATCTCCCTCTCTCTCTCAAAGTCAGTCAGTCTCTCTCTCTCTCAAAGTCAGTCAATCTCTCTCTCTCTCACAGTCAGTCAGACTCTCTCTGTCAGTCAGTCTCTCTCTGTCAGTCAATCTCTCTCTGTCAGTCAGTCTCTGTCTGTCAGTCAGTTTCTCTCTGTCTGCCAGTCAGTCTCTCTGTGTCTGTCAGTCAGTCTCTCGCTCTGTCAGTCAGTCTCTCTCTCTCTCTCTCTCTCTCTCTCTCTGTCAGTCAGTCTTTCTGTCAGTCTCTCTCTCTGTTAGTCTTTCTTTCTCTGTCAGCCTCTTTCTCTCCCTGGCAGTCAGTCTCTATATCTCAAAGTCAGTCAGTCTCTCTCTCTCTCCCAGTCAGTCAGTAACTCTCTGTCAGTCAGTCTCTCTCTGTCATTCCATCTCTCTCTGTCAGTAAATCTGTCAGTTTCTCTCTGTCTGCCAGTCAGTTTCTTTCTGTCTGCCAGTCAGTTTCTCTCTGTCTGCCAGTCAGTCTATCTCTGTCTGCCAGTCAGTCTATCTCTGTCTGTCAGTCAGTCTATCTCTGTCTGTCAGTCAGTCAGTCTCTCGCTCTCTGTCAGTCGGTCTCTCTCTCTCTGTCAGTCAGTCTTTCTGTCAGTCTCTCTATCTGTTAGTCTTTCTCGCTGTTAGTCTTTCTCTCTGTCAGACTCTCTCTCTGTTAGTCTCTCTTTCTCTGTCAGCCTCTCTCTTTCTCTGTCAGCCTCTCTCTCTCCCTGGCAGTCTCTCTCTCTGTCTGTCAGTCAGTCTCTCTCTCAGTCAGTCTCTCTCAGTCAGCCTCTCTCTCTGTCAGCCAGTCTCTCTCTGTCAGTCAGTCTCTGTCAGTCTCTCTATGTCAGTCAGTCTCTCTCTCTGTCAGTCAGTCAGTAAGTCTCGGTCTGTCATTCGGTCTCTCTTTCTCAGTCTCTCTATGTCACTCAGTCAGTCTCTCTCTCTCAGCCAGTCTCAGTCAGTCAGTCTCTCTCAGTCAGTCATTCAGTCTCTCTCAGTCAGTCTCTTTCTATCAGTCTCTCTCTCTGTCAGTCTCTCTCTGTCAGTCATTCAGTCTATCTCTTAGTCAGTCTCTTTCCAACAGTCAGCCTCTCTCTCCGTCAGTCTCTCTCTCCGTCAGCCTCTCTCTCCGTCAGCCTCTCTCTCCGTCAGCCTCTCTCTCCGTCAGTCAGTCAGTCTCTCTCCGTCAGTCGGTCTCTCTCCGTCAGTCAGTCTCTCTCTGTCAGTCAGTCTCTCTCTCAGTCAGCCTTTCTGTCAGTCAGTCTCTCTTTGTCAGTCTCTCTATGTCAGTCAGTCTCTCTCTGTCAGTTAGTCAGTCTCTCTATGTCAGTCAGTCTCTCTATGTCAGTCAGTCTCTCTATGTCAGCCAGTCTCTCTCTCAGTCAGACTCTTTCCAACAGTCAGTCTCTCTCTCTCTCAGTCTCTCTCTATCAGTCATTCTCTCTCAGTGAGCCTCTCTCTCAGTCAGTCAGTTAGTCTCTCTCTTAGTCAATCAGTCTCTCTGTCCGCCAGTCAGTCTCTCTCTCTCTCTCAGTCAGCCTCTCTCTGTCAGTCAGTCAGTCTCTCTCTCTGACAGTGAGTCTCTCTCTCTCAGTGAGTCAGTCAGTCTCTCTCTTAGTCAATCAGTCTCTCTGTCAGTCAGTCTCTGTCAGTGTCACTCTCTCTCTCTCTCTCTCTCAGTCAGTCTCTCAGTCAGTCATTTCATTTCATAAAGCTTTATTCGGATCATAGAGAAAACATGTCCATAAAAGCACAAACAAGTTCATACATACATTTCACAATAAGATAAAAAACACAAACACATAATACATTAATTCTCCAGTGCGGGATGGAATAAATAGTTAAGAACAATTAAAAACACATGCTTTTCCTAGCACTTATGGCCTTAAGTACAAAGGTAGCTGTGAAGAAGCAAATGTCCGGATGATGCAAATTAAAAAGCAGTTTCATAGAGTCCATGATTGTTCTTACTCCAAATCTTATTAGGATGGGTTTAAGATAGAATTTCCGTAATTCACTGTACAATTGGCAAGACAAAAGAAAGTGCATAGTGCTCTGTTCTGAATTGTTATCACAAGCACATGGACCAGTGGGGCGTACTTTTACAGTAGGGCACGCAACCAGATAATGTGCAGTTCCCATCCTTATTCTGGTTAGTACAAACTGGTGCGAGGCTCTGGTCACCTCTTTCAGATATGGGTGAAATCCAGTGAACTCATTCAAGCTATTGTACAGTTTACAAGTGGACTGATTTAGTTCTACTAAAGCACGCTTCTCCTCTGTCAGTCAATCTCTCTCTGTCAGTCAATCTCTGTCAGTCAGTCTCTCTCTGTCAGTCAGTCTCTCTCTGTCAGTCAGTCAGTCTCTCTCTGTCTGTCAGTCAGTCTCTCTCTGTCTGTCAGTCAGTCTCTCTCTCTCTGTCAGTCAGTCAGTCTTTTTGTCAGTCTCTCTCTCTGTTAGTCTTTCTGGCTGTTAGTCTTTCTCTCTGTCAGTCTCTCTCTCTGTGTTAGTCTCTCTCTCTGTTAGTCTCTCTCTCGGTCAGCCACTCTCTCTCCCTGGCAGTCTCTCTGCCTGGCAGTCTCTCTCTCAGTCAGCCTCTCTCTCTGTCAGCCAGTCTCTCTCTGTCAGTCAGTCAGTCAGTCTCTCTCTCTCTCTCTCAGTCAGTCAGTCTCTCTCAGTCAGTCATGCAGTCTCTCTCAGTCAGTCTCTTTCTATCAGTCTCTCTGTCAGTTTCTCTCTCAGTCAGTCTCTCTCAGTCAATCATTCAGTCAGTCATTCAGTCTATCTCTTAGTCAGTCTCTTTCCAACAGTCAGTCTCTCTCTCAGTCAGTCTCTCTCTCTCAGTCAGTCTCTCTCTCTCAGTCAGTCTCTCTCTCTCTCTCAGTCAGCCTCTCTGTCAGTCAGTCTCTCTCTGTCAGTCAGTCAGTCTCTCTTTGTCAGTCTCTCTATGTCAGTCAGTCTCTCTCTGTCAGTCAGGTAGTTAGTCTCTCTTTGTCAGTAAGTCCCTCTCAGTCAGTCAGTCTCTCTCTGTCAGCCTAGTCAGTCTCTTTCCAACAGTCAGCCTCTCTCTCTCAGTCAGTCAGTCAGTCTCTCTCTCTCTGTCAGTCTCTCTCTATCTTTCATTATCTCTCTCTGTTTGTCTCTCTCTCTCAGCGAGTCTCTCAGTCAGTCAGTCTCTCTCTTAGTCAATCAGTCTCTCTGTCAGTCAGTCTCTCTCTCTCTGTGTCAGCCTCTCTCTGTCAGTCAGTCTCTCTCTCTCTCTCTCTCTCTCTGTCAGTTAGTCTCTCTCTCAGTCAGTCTCTCAGTTAGTCTTTCAGTCAGTCTCTCGCTGTCAGTCTCTCTCTGTCAGTCTCTCTCTCTCAGTTAGTCTCTCTCAGTCAGTCAGTTTCTCTCACTTAGTCAGTCAGTTTCCCTCAGTCATTCAGTTTCTCTCTCTCTGTCAGTCTCTCTGTCAGTCAGTCAGTCTCTCTCATTCAGTCTCTCAGTCAGTCAGTTTCTCTTTCTAAGTCAGTAAGTCTCTCTCACTCTCCCTCAGTCCGTCTCTTAGTCAGTCAGCCAGTCTCTCTCAGTCAGTCTCTCTCTCTGTAAGTCAGTCTCTCTCTGTCAGTCAGTCTCTGTCAGTCTCTCTATGTCAGTCAGTCTCTCTCTCGGTCAGTCAGTCAGTAAGTCTCGGTCTGTCATTCGGTCTCTCTTTCTCAGTCTCTCTATGTCACTCAGTCAGTCTCTCTCTCAGCCAGTCTCAGTCAGTCAGTCTCTCTCAGTCAGTCATTCAGTCTCTCTCAGTCAGTCTCTTTCTATCAGTCTCTCTCTCTGTCAGTCTCTCTCTGTCAGTCATTCAGTCTATCTCTTAGTCAGTCTCTTTCCAACAGTCAGCCTCTCTCTCCGTCAGCCTCTCTCTCCGTCAGCCTCTCTCTCCGTCAGCCTCTCTCTCCGTCAGCCTCTCTCTCCGTCAGCCTCTCTCTCCGTCAGTCAGTCAGTCTCTCTCCGTCAGTCGGTCTCTCTCCATCAGTCAGTCTCTCTCTGTCAGTCAGTCTCTCTCTCAGTCAGCCTTTCTGTCAGTCAGTCTCTCTTTGTCAGTCTCTCTATGTCAGTCAGTCTCTCTCTGTCAGTTAGTCAGTCTCTCTATGTCAGTCAGTCTCTCTATGTCAGTCAGTCTCTCTATGTCAGCCAGTCTCTCTCTCAGTCAGACTCTTTCCAACAGTCAGTCTCTCTCTCTCTCAGTCTCTCTCTATCAGTCATTCTCTCTCAGTGAGCCTCTATCTCAGTCAGTCAGTTAGTCTCTCTCTTAGTCAATCAGTCTCTCTGTCCGCCAGTCAGTCTCTCTCTCTCTCTCTCAGTCAGCCTCTCTCTGTCAGTCAGTCAGTCTCTCTCTCTGACAGTGAGTCTCTCTCTCTCAGTGAGTCAGTCAGTCTCTCTCTTAGTCAATCAGTCTCTCTGTCAGTCAGTCTCTGTCAGTGTCACTCTCTCTCTCTCTCAGTCAGTCTCTCTCAGTCAGTCATTTCATTTCATAAAGCTTTATTCGGATCATAGAGAAAACATGTCCATAAAAGCACAAACAAGTTCATACATACATTTCACAATAAGATAAAAAACACAAACACATAATACATTAATTCTCCAGTGCGGGATGGAATAAATAGTTAAGAACAATTAAAAACACATGCTTTTCCTAGCACTTATAGCCTTAAGTACAAAGGTAGCTGTGAAGAAGCAAATGTCCGGATGATGCAAATTAAAAAGCAGTTTCATAGAGTCCAAGATTGTTCTTACTCCAAATCTTATTAGGATGGGTTTAAGATAGAATTTCCGTAATTCACTGTACAATTGGCAAGACAAAAGAAAGTGCATAGTGCTCTGTTCTGAATTGTTATCACAAGCACATGGACCAGTGGGGCGTACTTTTACAGTAGGGCACGCAACCAGATAATGTGCAGTTCCCATCCTTATTCTGGTTAGTACAAACTGGTGCGAGGCTCTGGTCACCTCTTTCAGATATGGGTGAAATCCAGTGAACTCATTCAAGCTATTGTACAGTTTACAAGTGGACTGATTTAGTTCTACTAAAGCACGCTTCTCCTCTGTCAGTCAATCTCTCTCTGTCAGTCAATCTCTGTCAGTCAGTCAGTTTCTCTCTGTCTGCCAGTCAGTCTCTCTCTGTCTGGCAGTCAGTCTCTCTCTGTCAGTCAGTCTCTCTCTGTCAGTCAGTCAGTCTCTCTCTGTCTGTCAGTCAGTCTCTCTCTCTCTGTCAGTCAGTCAGTCTTTCTGTCAGTCTCTCTCTCTGTTAGTCTTTCTGGCTGTTAGTCTTTCTCTCTGTCAGTCTCTCTCTCTGTGTTAGTCTCTCTCTCTGTTAGTCTCTCTCTCGGTCAGCCACTCTCTCTCCCTGGCAGTCTCTCTGCCTGGCAGTCTCTCTCTCAGTCAGCCTCTCTCTCTGTCAGCCAGTCTCTCTCTGTCAGTCAGTCAGTCAGTCTCTCTCTCTCAGCCAGTCTCAGTCAGTCAGTCTCTCTCAGTCAGTCATGCAGTCTCTCTCAGTCAGTCTCTTTCTATCAGTCTCTCTGTCAGTTTCTCTCTCAGTCAGTCTCTCTCTCTCAGTCAGTCTCTCTCTCTCAGTCAGTCTCTCTCTCTCTCTCTCAGTCAGCCTCTCTGTCAGTCAGTCTCTCTCTGTCAGTCAGTCAGTCTCTCTTTGTCAGTCTCTCTATGTCAGTCAGTCTCTCTCTGTCAGTCAGGTAGTTAGTCTCTCTTTGTCAGTAAGTCCCTCTCAGTCAGTCAGTCTCTCTCTGTCAGCCTAGTCAGTCTCTTTCCAACAGTCAGCCTCTCTCTCTCAGTCAGTCAGTCAGTCTCTCTCTCTCTGTCAGTCTCTCTCTATCTTTCATTATCTCTCTCTGTTTGTCTCTCTCTCTCAGCGAGTCTCTCAGTCAGTCAGTCTCTCTCTTAGTCAATCAGTCTCTCCGTCAGTCAGTCTCTCTCTCTCTGTGTCAGCCTCTCTCTGTCAGTCAGTCTCTCTCTCTCTCTCTCTCTCTCTCTCTGTCAGTTAGTCTCTCTCTCAGTCAGTCTCTCAGTTAGTCTTTCAGTCAGTCTCTCGCTGTCAGTCTCTCTCTGTCAGTCTCTCTCTCTCAGTTAGTCTCTCTCAGTCAGTCAGTTTCTCTCACTTAGTCAGTCAGTTTCCCTCAGTCATTCAGTTTCTCTCTCTCTGTCAGTCTCTCTGTCAGTCAGTCAGTCTCTCTCATTCAGTCTCTCAGTCAGTCAGTTTCTCTTTCTAAGTCAGTAAGTCTCTCTCACTCTCCCTCAGTCCGTCTCTTAGTCAGTCAGCCAGTCTCTCTCAGTCAGTCTCTCTCTCTGTAAGTCAGTCAGCCAGTCTCTCTCTGTCAGTTGTTCTCTCTCTGTCAGTCTCCCTCTCTCTCAGTCAGTCTCTCTCTCTCTGTCAGTCTCTCTCTCAGTCAGTCTCTCTCTCTCTCTCTCTCTCTATCAGTCTCTCTTTATCAGTCTCTCTCTCTGTCAGTCTCTCTCAGTCAGTCTCTCTCAGTCAGTCTCCCTCTCTCTCTCTCTCTGTCAGTCTCTCTCAGTCAGTCAATTTCTCTCACTTAGTCAGTCAGTTTCCCTCAGTCATTCAGTTTCTCTCTTTGTCAGTCAGTAAGTCTCTCTAACTCTCCCTCAGTCAGTCTCTTAGTCAGTCAGTCAGTCAGTCTCCCTCAGTCAGTCTCTCTCTTAGTCAGTTTCTCACTGTCAGTCTCTCTGTCAGTCAGTCAGTCTCTCTCTCTCTCTCTGTCAGTTAGTCTCTCTCTCAGTCAGACTCTCTCTCAGTCAGTCTCTCTCTCTGTAAGTAAGTCAGCCAGTCTCTCTCTGTCAGTTTTTCTCTCTCTGTCAGTCTCCCTCTCTCTCAGTCAGTCTCTCTCTCTCTCTCAGTCAGTCTCTCTCTCAGTCAGTCTCTCTCTCAGTCAGTCTCTCTTTATCAGTCTCTCTCTCTGTCAGTCTTTCAGTTAGTCTCTCAGTCAGTCTCTCTCAGTCAGTCTCCCGCTCTCTCTCTCTCAGTCTCTCTCAGTCAGTCAGTTTCTCTCTCTTAGTCAGTCAGTTTGCCTCTCAGTCATTCAGTTTCTCTCTCTCTGTCAGTCTCTCTCTCTCAGTCAGTCAGTCTCTCTCATTCAGTCTCTCAGTCAGTCAGTTTCTCTTTCTCAGTCATTAAGTCTCTCTCTCTCTCTCTCCCTTAGTCAGTCAGTCAGTCTCTCAGTCAGTCAGTCTGTCAGTCTCCATCAGTCAGTCAGTCTCCATCAGTCAGTCAGTCTCCATCAGTCAGTCAGTCAGTCTCCCTCAGTCAGTCAGTCTCCCTCAGTCAGTCTCTCTCTTAGTCAGTCTCTCACTGTCAGTCTCTCTGTCAGTCAGCCGGTCTCTCTCTGTCAGTCAGCCAGTCTCTCTCTGTCAGTCAGCCAGTCTCTCTCTGTCAGTCAGTCAGTCAGTTTCTCTCTCTCTCAGTCAGTCTCTCTCTCAGTCAGTCTCTCTGCCAGTCAACCAGTCTCTCTCTGTCAGTCAGTCAGCCTCTCTCAGTCGTCAGTCTCTCTCTCAGTCGGGCTCTCTCTCTGTCAGTCTCTCTCTCAGTCAGTCTCTCTCTGTCAGTCAGCCAATCTCTCTCTCTCAGTCAGTCACTCTCTCTCGGTCAGCCAGTCTCTCTCCTAGTCAGTCTCTTTCCAACAGTCAGCCTCTCTCTCTCTCAGTCAGTCTCTCTCTCTCAGTCAGTCTCCCGCTCTCCCCCTCTCTCTCTCTCTCTCTCTCTCTCTCTCTCTCTCTCTCTCTCTCTCTCTCTCAGTCAGCCTCTCTTAGTCAATCAGTTTCTCTCACTTAGTCAGTGTCAGTTTCCCTCAGTCATTCAGTTTCTCTCTCTCTGTCAGTCTCTCTCTGTTAGTCAGTCAGTCTCTCTCATTCAGTCTCTCAGTCAGTCAGTTTCTCTTTCTAAGTCAGTAAGTCTCTCTAACTCTCCCTCAGTCAGTCTATTAGTCAGTCAGTCAGTCAGTCTCCCTCAGTCAGTCTCTCTCTTAGTCAGTCTCTCACTGTCAGTCTCTCTGTCAGTCAGCCGGTCTCTCTCTGTCAGTCAGTCAGTCTCTCTCTCTCTCTCTCAGTCAGCCTCTCTCCGTCAGTCAGTCTCTCTCTCTCTGTCAGTTAGTCTCTCTCTCAGTCAGTCTCTCTCTCAGTCAGTCTCTCTCTCAGTCAGTCTCTCTCTCTGTAAGTCAGTCAGCCAGTCTCTCTCTGTCAGTTTTTCTCTCTCTGTCAGTCTCCCTCTCAGTCAGTCAGTCTCTCTCTCTCTCTCTCTCTGTCAGTCTCTCTCTCAGTCAGTCTCTCTCTCTCTCAGTCAGTCTCTCTCTCTGTCAGTCTCTCTGTTAGTCTCTCAGTCAGTCTCTCTCAGTCAGTCTCCCGCTCTCTCTCTCTCTCAGTCTCTCTCAGTCAGTCAGTTTCCCTCTCTTAGTCAGTCAGTTCGCCTCTCAGTCATTCAGTTTCTCTCTCTGTGTCAGTCTCTCTCTGTCAGTCAGTCAGTCTCTCTCATTCAGTCTCTCAGTCAGTCAGTTTCTCTTTCTCAGTCATTAAGTCTCTCTCTCTCTCTTAGTCAGTCAGTCTCTCAGTCAGTCAGTCAGTCTCCCTCAGTCAGTCTCTCTCTTAGTCAGTCTCTCTCTTAGTCAGTCTCTCTCTTAGTCAGTCTCTCACTGTCAGTCTCTCACTGTCAGTCAGCCGGTCTCTCTCTGTCAGTCAGCCAGTCTCTCTCTGTCAGTCAGTCAGTTTCTCTCTCTCTCAGTCAGTCTCTCTCTGTCAGTCTCTCTGCCAGTCAACCAGTCTCTCTCTGTCAGTCAGTCAGTTTCTCTCTCTCTCTCTGTCAGTCAGTCTCTCTCTGTCAGTCAATCTCTCTGTCAGTCAGTCAGCCTCTCTCAGTCATCAGTCTCTCTCTCAGTCAGGCTCTCTCTCTGTCAGTCTCTCTCTCAGTCAGTCTCTCTCTGTCAGTCAGCCAATCTCTCTCTCTCTCTCAGTCAGTCACTCTCTCTCGGTCAGCCAGTCTCTCTCCTAGTCAGTCTCTTTCCAACAGTCAGCCTCTCTCTCTCTCAGTCAGTCTCTCTATCAGTCATTCAGTCTCTCTCTCTCTCAGTCAGCCTCTCTCTGTCAGTCAGTCTCTCTCTCTGTCGGTTAGTCTCTCTCTGTCAGTCTCTATTTCCGTAAGTCAGTCAGCCAGTCTCTCTCTGTCAGTTTTTCTCTCTCTCAGTCAGTCTCCCTCCCTCTCAGTCAGTCTCTCTCTCTCTCTCTCTCACTCTCTCAGTCAGTCTCTCAGTCAGTCAGTCAGTCTCCCTCAGTCAGTCTCTCTCTTAGTCAGTCTCTCACTGTCAGTCAGCCGGTCTCTCTCTGTCAGTCAGTCTCTCTCTCAGTCAGCCTCTCTCTGTCAGTCAGTCTCTCTCTCTCTCTCTCTCTGTGTCAGTTAGTTTCTCTCTCAGTCAGTCTCTCTCTCTGTAAGTCAGTCAGCCAGTCTCTCTCTGTCAGTTTTTCTCTCTCTCAGTCAGTCTCCCTCTCTCTCAGTCAGTCTCTCTCTCTCTCTGTCAGTCTCTCTCTCTCTCTGTCAGTCTCTCTCTCAGTCAGTCTCTCTTTATCAGTCTCTCTCTCTGTCAGTCTCTCAGTTAGTCTCTCAGTCAGTCTCTTGCTGTCAGTCTCTCTCAGTCAGTCTCCCTCTCTCTCTCTCTCTCTCTCTCTCTCTCTCTCTCTCTCTGTCAGTTTCTCTCTCTTAGTCAGTCAGTTTCCCTCTCAGTCATTCAGTTTCTCTCTCTCTGTCAGTCTCTCTTTGTCAGTCAGTCAGTCTCTCTCATTCAGTCTCTCAGTCAGTCAGTTTCTCTTTCTCAGTCAGTAAATAAGTCTCTCTCTCCCTCAGTCAGTCAGTCTCTCAGTCAGTCAGTCTCCATCAGTCAGTCAGTCTCCATCAGTCAGTCTCCATCAGTCAGTCAGTCTCCCTCAGTCAGTCTCTCTCTTAGTCAGTTTCTCTCTTAGTCAGTCTCTCTCTTAGTCAGTCTCTCACTGTCAGTCTCTCACTGTCAGTCTCTCTGTCAGTCAGTCTCTCTCTCAGTCAGCCTCTCTCTGTCAGTCAGTCTCTCTCTCTCTCTCTCTGTGTCAGTTAGTTTCTCTCTCAGTCAGTCTCTCTCTCTGTAAGTCAGTCAGCCAGTCTCTCTCTGTCAGTTTTTCTCTCTCTCAGTCAGTCTCCCTCTCTCTCAGTCAGTCTCTCTCTATCTCTGTCAGTCTCTCTCTCTCTCTGTCAGTCTCTCTCTCTCTCTCTGTCAGTCTCTCTCTATCTCTGTCAGTCTCTCTCTATCTCTGTCAGTCTCTCTCTCTCTCTGTCAGTCTCTCTCTCAGTCAGTCTCTCTTTATCAGTCTCTCTCTCTGTCAGTCTCTCAGTTAGTCTCTCAGTCAGTCTCTTGCTGTCAGTCTCTCTCAGTCAGTCTCCCTCTCTCTCTCTCTCTCTCTCTCTCTCTCTCTCTCTCTCTCTCTCTCTCTGTCAGTTTCTCTCTCTTAGTCAGTCAGTTTCCCTCTCAGTCATTCAGTTTCTCTCTCTCTGTCAGTCTCTCTTTGTCAGTCAGTCAGTCTCTCTCATTCAGTCTCTCAGTCAGTCAGTTTCTCTTTCTCAGTCAGTAAATAAGTCTCTCTCTCCCTCAGTCAGTCAGTCTCTCAGTCAGTCAGTCTCCATCAGTCAGTCAGTCTCCATCAGTCAGTCTCCATCAGTCAGTCAGTCTCCCTCAGTCAGTCTCTCTCTTAGTCAGTTTCTCTCTTAGTCAGTCTCTCTCTTAGTCAGTCTCTCACTGTCAGTCTCTCACTGTCAGTCTCTCTGTCAGTCAGCCGGTCTCTCTCTGTCAGTCAACCAGTCTCTCTGTCAGTCAGTCAGTCATTCAGTTTAGTCTCTCTCTCAGTTTAGTCTCTCTCTCAGTCAGTCTCTCTCTCAGTCAGTCTCTCTGCCAGTCAACCAGTCTCTCTCTGTCAGTCAGTCAGTTTCTCTCTCTCTCTCTGTCAGTCAGTCTCTCTCTCTCAGTCAGTCAATCTCTCTGTCAGTCAGTCAGTCAGTCTTTCGTTCTCTGTCAGTCAGTCAGTCTTTCGTTCTCTGTCAGTCAGTCAGTCTTTCGCTCTCTGTCAGTCAGTCTCTCTCTCTGTCAGTCAGCCTTTCTGGCAGTCTCTCTCTCTCGGTTAGTCTTTCTCTCTGTCAGTCTCTCTCTCTGTCAGTCTCTCTCTGTCAGTCTTGCTCTATGTCTAGCAGTCTAACTCTGTCAGTCTCTCTCTCAGTCTGTCAGTCTCTCTCTCTCAGTCAGTCTCTCTCTGTCTGTCTCTCTCTCTGTGAGTCAGTCTCTCTCTCAGTCAGCCTCTCTCCTGTCAGTCAGCCTCTCTCTTGTCAGTCAGTCTCTCTCTGTCAGTCAGTCTCTCGCTCTCTGTCAGTCAGTCTTTCTCTCTCGGTCAGTCAGTCTTTCTCGCTGTTAGTCTTTCTCTCTGTCAGTCTCTCTCTCTTTCAGCCTCTCTCTCTCCCTGGCAGTCTCTCTCTCTGTCAGTCTCTCTCTCTCAGTCTGTCAGTCTCTCTCTCTCTCTGTCAGTCAGTCTCTCTCTGTCAGTCTCTGTCAGTCTCTCTATGTCAGTCAGTCTCTCTCTCAGTCAGTCTCTTTCCAACTGTCAGTCTCTCTCTCTCAGTCTGTCTCTCTCTCAGCCAGTCTCTCTCTCTCTCTCTCTCTCTGTTAGTCTGTCTCTCTTAGTCAGTCTCTCTCTCAGTTAGTCTCTCTCTCTTAGTCAGTCTATCTCTCTCAGTCAGTCAGTCTCTCTCAGTCAGTCAGTCTCTCTCTCAGTCAGTCAGTCTCTCTCTTAGTCAATCAGCCTCCTGTCAGTCAGTCAGTCTGTCTCTCTCGGTCAGTTAGTTAGTCTCTCTCTCAGCCAGTCTCCCTCTCTCTGTCAGTCTTTCTCTCAGTCTTTGTCTTTCTCTCTCTCAGTCTCTCTCTCTCTCTCTCTCTCTCTCGCTCAGCTAGTCAGTCTCTCTCTCTATCAGTCTCTCTCGGTCAGTCTCTGTCTCAGTCTCTCAGTTAGTCTCTCTCTCAGTCAGTCTCTCTCTGTCAGTCTCTCTCTGACAGTCTCTCTCTCTCTCTCTGTCAGTCTCTCCCAGTCAGTCGGTTTATCTCTCTTAGTCAGTCTGTTTCTTAGTCATTCAGTTTCTTTCAGTCAGTCTCTCTCATTCAGTCTCTCAGTCAGTCAGTTTCTCTTTCTCAGTTAGTCAGTCTCTCTCTCTCTCTCTCTCTCTCTCTCCCTCAGTCAGTCCGTCCTCAGTCAGTCTCTCTCTTAGTCAGTTTCTCTCTGTCAGTCTCTCTCTGCCAGTCTCTCTCTCAGTCCGTCTCTCTCTGTCAGTCAGCCAGTCTCGCTCTGTCAGTCAGTCAGTTTCTCTCTCAGTCAGTCAGTCTCTCGCTCTGTCAGTCAGTCAGTCTCTCTCTGTCGGTCTGTCAGTATCTCTCTCTCTCTGTCAGTCAGTTTCAGTCAGTCTCGTTCTCTCTCCTCTCTCTGTCAGTCAGTCTCTCTGTCTGTCGGTCAGTCAGTCTCTCTCTCTGTCAGTCTCTCTCTCTGTCAATCTCTCTCTGCCAGTCAGTGTCTTTCTCTGTCAGTCTCTCTATGTCAGTCAGTCTCTCTCTCAGTCTCTCTCTCAGTCTCTCTCTCTCTCTCTCTCTCTGTCAGTCTCTCTCTGACAGTCTCTCTCTCTCTCTCTCTGTCAGTCTCTCCCAGTCAGTCGGTTTCTCTCTCTTAGTCAGTCTGTTTCTTAGTCATTCAGTTTCTTTCAATCAGTCTCTCTCATTCAGTCTCTCAGTCAGTCAGTTTCTCTTTCTCAGTTAGTCAGTCTCTCTCTCTCTCTCTCTCTCTCTCTCTCTCTCTCTCTCCCTCAGTCAGTCCGTCTTCAGTCAGTCTCTCTCTTAGTCAGTTTCTCTCTGTCAGTCTCTCTCTGCCAGTCTCTCTCTCAGTCCGTCTCTCTCTGTCAGTCAGCCAGTCTCTCTCTGTCGGTCTGTCAGTATCTCTCTCTCTCTGTCAGTCAGTTTCAGTCAGTCAGTCTCGTTCTCTCTCCTCTCTCTTTCAGTCAGTCTCTCTGTCTGTCGGTCAGTCAGTCAGTCTCTGTCAGTCAGTCTCTCTCTCTGTCAGTCTCTCTCTCTGTCAGTCTCTCTCTCTGTCAGTCAGTGTCTCTCTCAGTCAGCTTCTATCTCTGTCAATCTCTCTCTGTCAGTCAGTGTCTTTCTCTGTCAGTCTCTCTATGTCAGTCAGTCTCTCTCTCAGTCAGTCTCTCTCCAACTGTCAGTCTCTCTCTCAGTCGGTCTCTCTCTCAGCCAGTCTCTCTCTCTCTCTCTCTCTCTCTCTCTCTCTCTCTCTCTCTCTCTCTCTCTCTCTCTCTCTCAGTCAGTCAGTCAGTCAGTCTCTCTCAGTCAGTCAGTCAGTCTCTCTCTCAGTCAGTCAGTCTCTCTCTTAGTCAATCAGCCTCCTGTCAGTCAGTCAGTCTGTCTCTCTCGGTCAGTTAGTCAGTCTCTCTCTCAGCCAGTCTCCCTCTCTCTGTCAGTCTTTCTCTCTCTGTCTTTCTCTCGGTCTTTCTCTCTCTCAGTCCCTCTCTCTCTCTCTCTCTCTCTCTCTCTCTCAGCTAGTCAGTCTCTCTCTCTATCACCCTCTCTCGGTCAGTCTCTCAGTTAGTCTCTCTCTCAGTCAGTCTCTCTCTGTCAGTCTCTCTCTGCCAGTCTCTCTCTCTCTCTCTCTCTCTCTCTCTGTCTCTCCCAGTCAGTCGGTTTCTCTCTCTTAGTCAGTCTGTTTCTTAGTCATTCAGTTTCTCTCAGTCAGTCTCTCTCATTCAGTCTCTCAGTCAGTCAGTTTCTCTTTCTCAGTTAGTCAGTCTCTCTCTCTCTCTCTCTCTCTCTCTCTCTCTCCCTCAATCAGTCCGTCTCTCAGTCAGTCAGTCTCTCTCTTAGTCAGTTTCTCTCTCAGTCAGTCTCTCTCTGCCAGTCTCTCTCTCAGTCCGTCTCTCTCTGTCAGTCAGCCAGTCTCCCTCGGTCAGTCAGTTTCTCTCTCAGTCAGTCAGTCTCTTGCTCAGTCAGTCAGTCAGTCTCTCTCTGTCTGTCTGTCTGTATCTCTCTCTCTCTGTCAGTCAGTTTCAGTCAGTCAGTCTCGTTCTCTCTCCTCTCTCTGTCAGTCAGTCTCTCTGTCTTTCGGTCAGTCAGTCTCTCTCTCTCTGTGTCAGTCAGTCTCTTTGTCAGTCTCTCTCTGTTAGTCTTTCTCTCTGTTAGTCTTTCTCTCTGTCAGTCTTTCTCTCTGTCAGTCTCTCTCTCTGTCAGTTTCTCTCTCTCTGTCTCTCTGTCAGTCTCTCTCTGGCTGTCTCTCTCTCAGTCAGTCTCTCTCTGTCAGTCTCTCTCTCTGTCAGTCAGTGTCTTTCTCAGTCAGCTTCTATCTCGGTCAGTCAGTCTTTCTCTGTCAGCCTCTCTATGTCCGTCAGTCAGTCTCAGTCTGTTAGTCTCTCTATGTCAGTCAGTTTCTCTCTCAGTTAGTCCCAGTCAGTCAGTCTCTCTCTCTCTGTCAGTCTCTCTCTGTCAGTCTCTCAGTCAGTCAGTCTCTTAGTCAGTCTCTCTCAGTCAGTCATTTAGTCTCTCTCTCTCAGTCTCTTTCGAACAGTCAGTCTCTCTCTCTCTGTTAGTCTCTCTCTCTCTCTCTCTCTCTCTCTCTCTCTCTCTGTCAGTCTCCCGCTCTGTCAGTCTCCCGCTCTGTCAGTCTCCCGCTCTCTCAGTCAGTCTCTCTCAGTCTGTCAGTCAACCAGTCTCTCTTTCAGTCAGTCAGTTTAGTCTCTCTCTCTGTCAGTCTCTCTCGGTCGGCCTCTCTCTCTCGGTCAGTCTCTCTCTCAGTCAGTCTCTCTCGGTCAGTCAGCCAGTCTCTCTCCGTCAGTCAGCCAGTCTCTCTCCGTCAGTCAGTCAGTTTCTCTCTCAGTCAGTCAGTCTCTTTGTCAGTATCTCTCTCTCTGTCAGTCTCTCTCTCTCTCTGTCAGTCTCTCTGTCACTCTCTCTCTGGAAGTCTCTCTCTCTCAGTCAGTATCTCTCTGTCAGTCTCTCTCTCTGTCAGTCTCTCTCTCTGTCAGTCAGTGTCTCTCTCAGTCAGCTTCTATCTCTGTCAGTCTCTCTCTGTCAGTCAGTCTCTCTCTGTCAGTCTCTCTATGTCAGTCAGTCTCTCTCAGTCAGTCAGTCTCAGACTGTCAGTCAGTCTCTCTGTGTTAGTCTCTCTATGTCAGTCAGTTTCTCTCTCAGTCAGTCCCAGTTAGTCAGTCTCTCTCTCTGTCAGTCAGTCTCTCTGTCAGTCAGTCACTCTCAGTCAGTCATTCAGTCTCTCTCTCTCAGTCAGTCTCTTTCCAACAGTCAGTCTCTCTCTCAGTCAGTCTCTCTCTCTCTCAATCAGTCTCCCTCTCTCTCAGTCACTCTTTCTCAGTCAGTCAGTCGGCCAGTCTCTATGTCAGTCAGTCAGTCTCTCTCTGTCAGTCAGTCTCTCTCAGTCAGTCAGTCAGTCAGTCTCTCTCTCAGTCAGCCTCTCTCTCTCTGTCAGTCAGTCTCTAACTCTGTCAGTCTTTCTATCTCTCTCTCAGTCAGTCTCTCTCTCTGTCAGTCTCTCTCTCTCAGTCAGTCTCTCTCTATCTCTATCAGTTTCTCTCTGTCAGTCTCTCTCTTAGTCAGTCTCTCTCAGTCAGTCGGTCTCTCTCTCTTAGTCAGTCAGTTTCTCTCTCAGTCATTCATTCTCTCTGTCAGTCTCTCTCTCTCTGTCAGTCAGTCTCTCTCTGTCAGTCTCTTAGTCAGTCCGTTTCTCTCTCTCAGCCAATCAGTTTCTCTTTCTCAGTCAGTCAGCCTCTCTCTGTCTCTCTTTCCCCAGTCAGTCAGTCAGCCAGTCAGTCTCTCTTAGTCAGTCTCTCACTTAGTCAGTCTCTCTGTCAGTCTCTCTCTCAGTCAGTCTCTCTCTGTCAGTCAGCCAGTCTCTCTCTCTCTCAGTCAGTCAGTCAGTCAGTCTCTGTCAGTCAGTCTTGCTCTGTCAGTCAGTATCTCTCGGTCTGTCAGTCTCTCTCTCTCTCTCTCTCTCTCTGTCAGTCAGTCTCTCTCAGTCAGTCTCTCTCTCAGTCAGTCTCTCATTCTCTCAGTCAGTCAGTCTCTCTACTCTCTCCACTCACTCACTCTCTTCACTTACTCACTCTCTCCACTTACTCACTCTCTCCTCTCTCTCTCTCCCTCTCTCTCTCCTCCTTTAGTCTCTCACCCCTGTCTCTCTCCAATCTCTCTCGCTCTCTTTGTGAGGCCATGGGTAACATTACCTGCAAGGTCCGCGGGCCGCCAAGGCAGGCCTGCCGGGACGCTGGCGGCCCGCGGGCCGTACTACGAGTACCACGGCTTTAGACAGTGCTAGTTGGAATGGCACACAGTCAGTGTGCCATGTCAACTTTGTAATTGTGTCTGCACCAGGCCATGCAAGCTGCAGTGGCAGTCTGCATGGCCCAGGTACCCGGTACCATTTACTAGGGACTTACAGGGGCCTGATGGGACAATTGTTAAATCGTTTTTAGGAAAGAAGCACAGGGGATCTGGTTGGCAGGGACCCTGTGCACTGCAATCGAAACCACATCAAATACCAGACAAAAAGTGGGGGCTAACTATGTCAAAAGAGGCACTTTCTCACACTTCCAGTTAAAAAAATTACTATGGCTGCCCAAGCTACATACAGGGTGTTCACTCAAGTAGGGTTGATGTGCTCGAACCCCATGCATCCAATTAGCTTGACCACAAGGAGACCTCATTATCCTGAGCATAATTTTCAGAAAGGGACATGATTTTTGGGAAAAGGCACAAAGTAGCACAGTTTCACAGACAATCCTTATATTACATCGGACAAATTAGTTAAAAAAAATCACTATACTTGCACATGAGCACTGGAAAAGCAAAGGTTTTTTTGAGAAATTCAACAGAAATTTTGTGAACTTGAAAAAAGTGGGCTACATATTTTGAAACTGGAAAAAACAAATAGTTAAAAATTAGACTGCTGTTCCTGAAATATTGATTAACAAAATTGTAAAAGCAGTGCCATGCATCCAGTTGGGAGAAGCAATGCCAATTGGTTTAGAAAATGTGATATCTATACGCTTTGTCAATATTTTTTAGCCGTGCTGCTATGCAACATAGCTTAAAGTAAAAAAAATTGCTATAATATCTCCAGTGTTAACCGCATCATAGCGCTTTTTGTTTTCTTTAAGCCATGTTATACAGCGCCAGCACTACTATGCAATGTGTCTTAAAAAAATTGACAAAACTAATAGACGTTGATTAGGCCATACCTATTGGCTTTGCCAATGCTTGTTTGTTTTTGTTTTATCAGCACTTCCGAAAAAGACTTCTATGTCAGGACCGGAGGCTCTGATTATGCTTCTCATTTCTGTACTGAAGAAATGTCAGCAGCCAATCAAATAACAGTAAAAGAAATAAACACTACAATACCCATGAACACACTGGGTATCACATGACAACCATAGAGACCCTATAAAAGATGCATAAGAGAATACCATATCCTCTTTCTTTACTGCTCCGCAGCCAGTTAAGTGCTTTGTCTTTCTTTCTTACATTTGTTTCATGCTGGCTTTGTTCCGCAGTGTGTGGCTTGTTGAGTCATTTATTGCATTTTGCTGCTGTTGTTATTGGGAGCGTTTATACCTCCCCGGTCCGGGCGCTTTGTGCCCGTGCCTTTGTGGAGCGGGAGCTCGGGTGCTGGAGGACGCGCGTACTAGCACCGCGCAGTCCTCTTTTGATTGTGGTCAGGCGGCCGTTACCGCGCATGCGAGGCAGCCATTTTTCGAGTGAGCGCTGGAGCAGCCCTGTCAAAGCTCTTTGCCCACCTGCCTGTCACAGCCCCCATTTTACGTCCAAACTAGCGAATATTTTCTGTTTCGGCTGGATAATAGTGCATAGGCATTGCCTAGAGTGGTTCTTGGCAAACCCTCCCTCGACGCTTGATTTAATTCTTTTCCACATTGTTACTTTGTAACTGTGTTGGTGGCTTGCCAGGGGTTACCACTTCCCCTTATTGCTTTCTGGCAATACTCCTTGCTACAGTTTTTACACTTCCTCCAGTGGGCATTATTGACACTTTACTGTGTCATTATGACTGAATATTATGACGAGGAGTAATTCTATGATGAAGGGCCCTCTGGGTTAATGGAACAGGAGTTGGTTGAAGTGCTTGATGTGGGTGTCCAACACTCTGTTAATAAAGCACTGATTCGTGCTATTGGGCCCTTGAAACGTCACCTGTGGTCTTATGCTTTACAAAAGGGCTGGCTGCCTGCTTCCTCTAGTTGTCCTTCCTCTGGTGGCACAAAGGTTGCTAATCCTCATAAATCTGATTTTGCTAAATTAGCCAAGGCTTTCTCGAATGACCATTCCTATGGTCATTCCTCCAAGGAAATTTCCGCTTCTAATTCTCCTCACGCTGTGGGTGGGGACACTTCCACAGACATGGCTTCGGATCAGGATGATTCTCCTCCTGCTAAAAAAGTTTGTAAAGAGCATTATGTCGATGCCCCATCACAACCTAAAGTTCTTACCTTTAACCCGTCCGAAATTGTCCATCCTAATTCCTCTTCCTGGCTTCCATCCGCGGAGGTTGCGGATTATGTGTAGTCCCATATTCGCCAACCTTTTGACAAGGATGCGAGATCGCGTTTGCGTTCTAAATTTCCTCGACCGAATTAAGCTGACAAGGTGGCTGAGACACTGGAAGTCGATCCTTCCATGATGACTTATCTCAAAAAACGACGCCAAGGATCCAAAAAAGGGGATTGATAGAGCATGGCGCTCTTGTCAGGACAAGATGTTGGACTTGCTTGGCCCCCTCACCAAGATTTTAGAATTAAGTTATCGAGCTAAAGTTTCTGCCTCCTCCATTAATCCAGATGATTTGATTGGGTGGGCTCAGAGAGCCATATGCCAATTGGGTAACGCCAATTGTGCGATGTCATGTGGATGCAGGAGATCTATTCTTTTAAAATTAGATCCAAAGTTAGCTGAGTTGTCCTCTTCTGAAGCTGGACCGTTACCTCAGGGTTTGCTGTCTGGCCAGTCTTTTCTTAAAGAATTGACAAAATTTGTTGCAACTTTCAGTGGCCTTGATAAGGCTCAGTCCTCTCTCAAACTGGCTTTTCGCCTGGTTTTTGGTTGGACCGGACGATATAGGGGACAATCATTCAGCTGCAGTTTCAACCAAGGCACCCAACATGGCTCTTAGTCCCATCTGGGAGGTTATCAGGACTCCGGATATAACAACACCACATCCTTCTCGCAGAGCACGCAGCAGGTTCAGGAAAGGCCATTATGGTGGAAATCAAGGAGGACAACAGGATTCCTCCGCTTCAGGTGAGCCTGAATGCATTTTCAGAAGTTTTGTTGGGGGGCAGAATCCAATTTTTTCTCCCCAGTTGGCAACGGATCTCGAATAATCCATGGATTTTAGATACTGTGAAGAGTTACAAGATAGAGTTCTTCAGACTCTACCTCCTTCGCTCCTGTTTTATTCCCTTCAAGATCAGGCTGTAATTTCCACAGAAATCGATTCTTTTATGAAAAAAAGGGCAATAATTCGGACCACCCGTCATCCTCAGGGCTTCAACAGCAACATCTTTCTGGTTCAGAAGAAAGGGGGTGGGTCCAGACTGGTTCTCAATCTCCAGGACTTCAATGGCTGGGTCGTTTATTGACACTTCAAGATGGAGGGCATCCATCTTCTTTGAGATCTTCTTCAGGAGGGGGACTGGATGGTCCGTATAGATCTGAAGGCTGCATATCTGTCTGTTCCCATTTACGGTCCTCATCGTCGATTTCTGCAATTCCAATGGCAGGGAGTCTGGTTCGAGTACAAGGTTCTACCCTTCTGCCTCTCGTCAGCACCTTGGTGCTTCACAAAACTTAGGAGGCCTGTCGTGGAATCTCTGAGAGCCCGGGGTGTTCGCCTTATGCTTTATTTGGACGACATTCTCATCATGGCTCGTTGCCCTCGTCTGTTGGTGACTCATTTGGAGTGGTCAATCGATCTTTTGCGGTCTCTCGGTTTCTAGTGAATCCACAGAAGTCAGTTTTCATACCGTCTCAATCGATAGAGTTCTTGGGTTTTGTGATCAATTCCCTCAGTTGCCAACTCCTCTTACCTAATTAGAAGATCAGATCTATCAAGAGAGAGTTGAGATTAATTTTACAGAAACAGATTGTATCATTGAGATCTGTAGCCCGGATAGTCGGCCTGTTAGCTTCCTCAATCCAAGTGATATTCCGAGGTCCTCTTCACTACCGAGCAGTTCAGCGACTCAAAATCCGCCATCTCCAGAAAGGCCTCTAATATTCAGATCAGATTCCTCTTTCGGAGGAAGCGAGGTGGGAGATGTTGTGGTGGTTATAACACATGGAGTCTTGGAATGGCCAAGCCCTATTCGGAGTGTCTCCGGAAGTGGTGATAGAGTCCGATGCCAGACGGTGGGGTTGGGGAGCCCGTTGCAGTCAGGTAACTACAGGGGGGCGGTGGTCTCGGGACAAATTGTCACTCCACATCAATTGTCTGGAACTTCTAGCAGGGTCCTTTGCAATTCGTTGTCTGTCACCTCGCAAGATGAATTGTTGCATACTTCTCCGCATGGACAATGTGTCAGCGGTACGTTATGCGAACAAACTAGGAGGGACAAAGTCCAGGATTCTAGCAGAAATCACCTAAGATTTCTGGCACTTTTGCCTTCAGAGAAATGTCATGGTGATTGCAGAGTATCTTCCAGGGTGCAACAATCTGATTGCCGATTGGAATTCTCGTCATCTCAGAGATTTCAGCGATTGGAAGCTTCATCCTTGTGTATTCAGGTCACTGATTCAACTTTGGGGGCCGTGTCAGATCGATCTCTTTGCCTCTTGCCTCAACAGGCAGATTCCAATGTTTTTCAGTTGGCGTCCGGATGCGGAAGCTCTGGCCACGGACGCTTTTCTGCAGGACTGGCTGTCAAGTCTGTGTTATGCCTTTCCCCCGTTTATGATGATTCCCAGGGTCCTAGCATGACAAAACATTATCAGCCAGAATTGATTCAGATCACTCCTCTTTGGAGTGCTCAGGCATGGTTCTTCTGGAGATGCTTTGTGCAGTGCCGCTACTTCTTACCCAGCGATGGAATCTGTTGCCGGACCCTCTTAAAACCCTGCATCCCTTGATAGAATCGGTACAACTCCTTCTAGTAACTTGGCGGGTTTTGGGGATCACTGGAAGATCCCAGGCCTTTCACAAGACACTACCAGATTTATCAGCAAAGCTTGGGCTCCCAACACACAAGCGTTATTCAACAGCCTGGAAACGATGGTGTAGTTGATGCTCTTAACGGGAGGTGGATCCCGCTACTGTGGATGTCTTTGATTGTGAATTTCCTTGCATGCATTGCTTCTTCCGGTCTTGCCTATAGAATGGTTAATAATTTTCGGTCTGCCATTTCTGCAGGCCATGTAACGGTCAATGACAAACCTGCTGGTGAGCATCCTTTAGTTTGCAAGCTACTCAGGGGTATCAGGTTGGTAAATCCTCCTTTTCATAAATACTTTGAGTTATGGGATGTGTCTACCGTTTTACGATTCTTGGAGGCTTGGACCTTCAACAAGTATCTGTCACATAAACAACTTTCTGCAAAATTAGCTATGCTACTATGTCTAGTTTCTTTTAAGCGCGTTTCTGATATCTGTGCGCTGGATCTAGCAGGTCGTAGATTTTCACCAGAAGGTGTCACTTTGGCTCTCTCCAGACGCACTAAGTGTAATACTACTTCTGTTACTTATCTGACTTTTCCTAATAACCCTAAACTTTGTGTGGTGCAATGTATTAAGGATTATGAGGTAAGTACTGCTGAATTTCGACAAGATATGAGGGGTCAATTGTTGATTGCTCTGCAGAAACCTTTTCGCCCAGTGACCTCGGCTACATTATCAAGATGGGTGCGATGGCTCATGGGTGAGGCAGGAATTGATGTTGCAAAATTTGGTGCACATTCAGCTCGTGGAGCTATGGCTTCAAAGGCTTTTTCTATGGGGTTAGTTTTACTAGACATTATGAATGCAGCTGATTGGTCATCTGAATCTACGTTTAAGACCTTTTATTATAAACCGATTGTGGATATTGCATCTGTAGTGGTGGCGCAGCTCTAAACAAGAATAATCGGAGTCTCCAGTCCGGACATAGAATTCAAAATTTGCAAACATACGTGGCAAGAATTTTCAGTTCTATTAAGGACACAGAGGCGAGGATTATCCCACCCAATTCTGTATTTCATATGGTTATTTACATTACCTACCTTAATTGTGTATATATCTGATACTGTGTATATACTCCTTGTTTTTCCCTGCCTTTTTACTGTAATATGTTCTATGAGGGAATGGTGTATTACGACTCTAGCTTTCCTTTCAGGTTCTGATCCCAAATGATGATCATTGGTTTTTCTCCATAAGGTGTCTTCTGGATACCAGCAAGTTCCGGTTCTCTGATGATGCAAGCATCAAGTCTTCTGTTTCCAGCCTGTTGGACTGCTGTTTTACGCTCTAAGACTTCTTTTTCTTTCCACGTTCTTCGCATTCTTCGCAAATGTTGGACTGTTTTCATCACGTTAACTGTTATGCTTAACAATGAAAGAGGATATAGTATTCTCTTATGGATCTTTTCTAGGGGATTCTCTATTGCTGTCATGTGATACCCAGTGTGTTCATGGGTATTGTAGTGTTTATTTATTTTACTATTATTTGATTGGCTGCTGAGATTTCATCAGTAAAGAAATGAGAAGCATAATCCTCGCCTCCGTGTCCTTAATAGAATTGAAAATTCTTGTCACGTATGTTCGCAAATTTCGAATTCCTTTACACAACTGACCCTGGGTTCTACCCTTTTTGCTATACTCATCACTTCTTCAAGAGGATGTTCCTCTTTCAACTGCGATTCTCTAATTTTGCCACTACCACGTTTTAAAACAAATTAGTCCCTAATTCTTTCCTCTACCTCGCTAAAAAATTTGCAGGTTGACGCTAATTTTCTTAGACATGTGACATAATCCTCAACTGACTCATCTTTCCCTTACTTCCTGAGACCAAAGTGGGATCTTTACATAATGGTACTAGTACGTGTCAGGTAATGACTATCTAATTTCAACATGCTGGAGTCCTTTTAATTCAGATGTCTTTGTTCTTCTCCAGAAAGTGCAGGTAAATTCTTTAATACTTCCTGCCCTTCACCTCCTAGGTACTGCAATAAAAGTAAGTACTTTCATTCTGCACTAAGATTTGGCTCACAGACTCTAGCATAACTAATACATTTTTCCAAATTTACTCCACTTTATGGGTGGATTACCTAGACTAAGCAAAAAAAATTGAAAAATAGAGATGGCTTTACATTTTGCATTTTCTTCCTTTATGTGTCCTAGCTTTTAACTTATACTAAAATGTGATACAACAGTTAAGCGCCTGTCACTGTAAAGCGGGAAAACAAAACAACTCTCATTCATCTTGCACAGAATAAAATGAATAGCCTGGAATATGTAAATAGCTAATTTCCACTGTTCAAGTACAAGATAAAAATAAATCACATATAACAGACAGATCTCAGTATAAACACACAACTAGAACAGACTTGATGTGCTTGTCTCAGCGTGCCCAACTATGATCATTATATATGATTTATGAGGATGGCGTGCCTGTTACTGAATAACAGACTCAATTAATTTTACTGGACTTCCAGAGGTGATGTGCCTGTCACTGGGTAACAGGTACAGCTCCCAAAAGTAGCTCAAAACCAAATTTGTTGTCTTGCTTATATTACCAAAGTTGTTGTTCTTTTGGTTATTATTTTTGAAAGAATTTTCATATTTAATTCCTTTATAACTCACTACCAAATGACACCACAAGTCTTGTTTAACTCTAGCTAGCTGTCTCCTTCATCATCCGTGACTTTTCATATGACAGATTGATGTTACAATACGCTGTCCTGTTTACAGTTTTGAAAAGACTGACATGCCACTAGTAAGATAGCGCCTGTTTCTACAGCCGATTGCTGTTGATGTATAGACGTGATGAAAAGCTTGACCCCCCTTACCCCCATACGTAATATGGCCGCTAATGCTAAGCGCATCTGTTTTTACAGCAGATTGCTGTATTTATTTCAGCATGATAAAACACAAGTGTGCACACCAATGCTGAAAATGTCCTTTATTGTATTGTATTGTATTGTATTGCATTTATATAGCGCTTACTACCCCTGACGAGGCGTCAAAGCGCTTTTTCGGCAAGTAGCACGCTACTCCGGGACCCATAGAGGATTAGTTTTGAATTAGTATAGTGAAACATGTAAGTACATTTTAAGTGGTGGATAGGTTAGTCAGTTATTTGGAATGATAGCAGAAGGATAGAGGAGGAAAAAAGGTTTGTATTTATATAGCGCTTGATAGCCCTGATGGGGTGTTGAAGCATGCTACTCCGGAAGCCCATAAAGGATTAGTGGTAAATTAGTGTGGTGAAATATGAAAGTAATCTCAGTGGTGGGTATTAGTCAGTTATTTGGAGTGAGAAGGATAGCTGAGGAATAAAGAGAAGAAAGGTTTGCATTCATATAGCACTTGTTACCCCTGAAGGGGTGTTGAAGCACGCCACTCCGGAACCCATAAAGAATTAGTGGTGAATTAGTATAGTTGAATATGGAATTTGAGAAGTGAACATGTTAGTCTGTTAATATTGATTGAAAAGGAGAGTGGAGGGATAAAAGAGTGAAGGATTTTTTTTTGTTTTTAAGTCTTAGCAGTAGGAGGAGGCTTTTGGATGAGTAAAAAGGAGTTTTGGAGGGGAGGAGTCAGAGGGAAGAGTTTAGAAAGGTTTGTTTTGGGGATAAGTATAGTAGAAAGAGTTGTCAGATGATACAAGGAGGGGTAGAGTAGTAGAGAGTAGTCAAGAAAGGGTTATTTTGGGGGTCATAGTAGTGGTATGGGTTTTGGGATAAATGAGAGTGGATGTAGAGGATATATTGATAGATGAATAGGCTGAGAAATAGGGTAGTGCATTGGAAATGCTAAATTAGAAGAAAGTGATAAATATAGAGATCCATAAGTACCTTAAGTTTGTGGACGTGGATGGTGTAGGCTGGGTATTGCTAAATGGGAAAATGGGCAGCATTTCTGGCCATGGCCCTGGTCAGTCTCGAACAGGCTCAAACAGGCAGCAGCCCTTGTCCTCTCCACCCTTAACAGGCTCAAACAGGCAGCAGCCCTCGTCCTCTCCGCCCTTAGCCTCGGCACCCAGGCTGAGACGCCCTAACCTTGGCTTTTATAGCCCCCTAGTTATCAGATGACCCTTTCAGCCAATGGGAACCCTAGCCCTAACACTATCCAATCACAATACTAGCCCTAAAATCTAGAACCAATAGGAGACCAGGACCTTACAGCCAATCTTAGCCCTGGTCCAAGCACCCAATCAGTTCTAAAACCCTGATCTCTACGTCCAATAGAGGCCCTAACCGTACTTGTAGTCCCAATCCAAGTCCAAGCAACCAATGGTACAGGAAGCCCTAGCCCCTACTTCAAATAGAAAGCCTAACCCTACTGTTAAATCCAAACTCCAATGAAAGGCAGAGATGAAGTTGGTGAAGAAAAGGTTCTTTAATTAGTAACCTTCACAGCAAACACGAAGCAACGTCAGCTCTGAGCAGGAACCAGGCAATAACTGACAAAGGTAGAATACTCAGCAAAGAACCTAGAGAGAGCGTTCTATGCAATAGAGACAGGAGAGAATATAGAGAGACAGAACCATAGATGCCACACATCTCCCTTTCCCACAAAAAAAACAGAAAAGGAAGAAAGAAAAGAGAAAAGAAAGAAAGAGAGAAAAAGAAACAGATTAGAGACAATAGTCCTTTAGATAAGCAGGAGCACGAGTGTTGCGAGAACTCCGCCTGAGCGCAGGAGGAAGCTCAAATTGAGCAGAGATGACATTGGAGGGAGAATCAGAACCAACAGGAAGAACATTAGAGGTACAACCATCATTGATGAGATCAGAAGGAGAACATCGGTCCAACAGCAGGGAAGAAGTACCTGGACGTTCCAAATCATCGACACCAGAGTCTCTTTGAGGAGAAGAGGTGGAGGGCTGAAAATCCAAGGACGAGGAATTAGAAAAGTAGTTGTCCTCTTAAGTCCTTGGATACAAAAGGATTAACAATAACGACATTTCTCTTGCTCCACCACTTCCCATTAGAAAGTAACACAGCATTCTTGGAAACTCTGACAATTTTAGAAGTAGGGTAGAATTTTGAAGAATGACTACTGTTTTTCAGAGGTCTTTTGACCTTGACGGAATCACCCACCTTGAAGGGAACCACTTTGGTTTTGAATTTGTCATCATAAGCAATTTTCATCTTGTTTTGCATGGAAACAACCCTGTTGCGAACCTGATCAACATTGGGTAATTTCTCATCCACTTTTGTCTTGTCAAGGACCCAGGAAGGGCTAAGCTTGGAGGAGCCAAAACGTTTCTTTAACAAGACAAAAGGGGTAATGCCAGTTGTGGAATGGGGTGTATTGTGATAACTCCACAACCTTTCTTTTACAGCTTTGGAAACATCCAAATTTTGCATGCATGCTAACTGGATAGTGTCTTTTAGCATTTTGTTAACCCTTTCGACCATTCCATTTCCTTGTGGACTGTAAAGGGCAACAGTCAAGTGTTTGATGTCAAGATTGGATAAGAACTTTTGAGTGACATGGGACTTAAACTGGACACCATTGTCAGAGACTAGAAATTTAGGGATACCTTCTCTGTGAAAAAGGTCATCCAAAAAATCAATGACACCAACCGTGGAAGGATCAGACATGAACCTGCACTCAACCCACTTGGAAAAATAATCCACCAAGACTATGGCAAATCTTAAATGAGGCTTCAAGTTGTACATGGGACCAATAAAATCAATGCCTAATTTCTCCCAAGGGCCCTGAGGGTAAGGAACAGGAATAAGGGGGGTATTCCGAAGCTTGAGAGACTTGTCAGCTTCAAAACAACAAGAACACCTACCAACAAAGTTTTCAACATCAGCATCGAGATTGGGCCACCAGTAGTAAAGTCGTAACCTTTTCTTGGTACCAGTGATCCCTAAATGACCAAGATGTGCCAAATTCAACAATTTCAGTTTGAGTTTATTAGGAGGAATCAACAAAGAGCCCCTCATCAAAAAATCATCCTCAACAGTAAGTTCATCTTTAACTTTAGCAAATGAACGTAACCCAGAATCAAGATTTCTGTCATCGGGCCAGCCCTTGATAACATGATCCTTGACCAAATTTTGGACCTTGTCCAATTTAACACAATCCAACCACTCATCCTTGCTGATGATATTCTCAGAGAACAACAAACCATCAACCATGCCTACAACACACTCAGAGTCCTCACAAAGGGAAGAAGAGTTTTCAGAATCCTTAAGGGGACACCTAGAGAGGAAGTCAGCACGGGTATTTTTGCCACCAGGGATATGAGAAATGGAGAAATTAAAATCGTACATCCTAGAAAGTAATCTGATTAAACGAGGACTGAGATTACTGTGGTCTTTGTTGGACAAAAGGAACACTAAAGGTTTGTGGTCGGTCACCAAAATAAATCTTCTACCCCAGAGGTAAGTCTCGAAATGTTTAGTTGCCCAAAGACAAGCCAGAGCTTCCCTCTCAATGGTGCTGTATCTGCGTTCTGCAGGAGAAAGGGATCTGGAAGCAAAGCCGACAGTCTGTTCCACACCATCAACCAACTGAGAGAAGACAGCCCCTAAACCGATGCCACTTGCATCCACCGTGACAACAGATTGAATATCATCTCTGAAAGAATGAAGAGAGGGGGCTTGAACAATAAGGTTCTTTAAGTGCACAAAAGTCTTGTTAATAGAATCATCCCACACAAACTTTTCACCTTTCTTGAGGAGCTTTCTTAAAGGTTCAGTTTGCAAGGCAAAACAATCCACAAATCTTGAATAATACTCGCAAACACCGAGGAAAGATCTCAGTTGATCTTTGTTTTCCGGACTGGGACTATCGACAATGGCTTTGATGAGATCTTGTTTGGGAGAGATGCCACTGCTAGAGATGTGATGGCCAAGATAATCAATGCTATCAACCATGAATTTGCACTTTTCTTTTTTAACAGTTAAACCGTTGGTTTCCAGAATGTTCAACACCTCAGACAGTTTCTTTAAATGGTCATCTTCACACTTAGAAAAAATGAGAATGTCGTCTTGGTAAGCCAACACATTGCTACAGTTGCCAAACATTTTATACATGAGCTTCTGGAAGACAGAGGCAGCAGACACAAGCCCAAAAGGCATGCGTAAGAATCTATATGGTCCAAAAGGGGTATTAAAGGAAGTCAAATCACGGGAGTCTTCACAGAGTTCAACCTGGTGATAGGCAGACCTTAAGTCCAGACATGAAAAAACTTTAGAATCACCAAGTTGAGCTAACATGTCTTGTATTTTGGGTAGGGGAAAGCAATCTATTAAAATGTTTTTGTTTAAGGACCTTAGATCAATGCATAATCTGATGTCTTTGCTACCCTTTTTTTCGCGATAACAATGGGGGCGACCCATTCTGACGAATTTATAGGCTCAATAACTTTGTCAATGCATAGCTGCTCTAAGTGTAACTTGAGTTGAGACCTCACAGATAGGGGGACATTCCTGACTTTATGGACCACAGGAATGGCATCCTTTTTGAGGACAATGCGATGCTCAAAGCCATGAACAAGACCCAGCTTGTCCCTGAAAAGAGCACTATGTTTGGCTAAAAGTTGGTGTAAGGCAAGATTGGAGGAACAAACATCAACTAAGGAGATAGGACAAGAAGTGCCCGGTCTTAATACCATGCCGAATCTGCCCTGATCTTTCCAACCCAAAATGTTGTACCCATTTTTAGCAACGTATATTTTGGAAGCAATGGACCTGTCTTCAAACTTTATGGTTTCATTGAAGAATCCCAGCATGTCAATGGAATGTCCACCAAAAGAAATGGTGTGAATATCAGGAGGGAATAATTGGGAAGAATTCCAATGTAAATTAAATAAAGAGTCAGTGACAAAGGTGATCGGAGAGCCAGAATCCACCGTCACTTGGATTACTGTATCACCAATGGTGATAACACAGATGGGACCACCATCATCCAATTCAGCATCAATGTACAAAACAATCTTTTTAGAAGAGACAACTGTACATACATTCTCAGGTTCAGAAAACTCAACATTTTCAATTGCATTAATTTTTACAGGATTTCTGTTACATACTCTGGTGAAGTGACCAGTACGTTTACAATTAATACAAGTCTTATTAAGAGCTGGACAACTTTTGAAATTCGCAAGATGTGAAGAAGAACCACACCTGAAACATGCAAAGCCTTTTTTAGTTTCTCTGGAATCTTTGTTTTTAAATTGGGAAGGCTTTGGTTTGATGTTTAGGGCATTGACAGCTTCAGTTACAGTTTCGTTTTTATTTTTGTTCAAAACCCTTTGAGAAGAGACAGATCTCTCGATTCCTCTCGCAAGTTCAAGAGTTTCGTTGAGAGATGGATCCCTACAACAAAGCAATCTCTCTTGTACCTTTTTGTTATAACAGTTAACCACTATCTGATCTCTGAGGTAAGAATCAATATTCCCATCGAATTCACAAGTTGCAATTAAGACTCTAAGTTCTGTCAAGAAGGTTTCAATTGACTCATACTCAAATTGATGTCTGGTATAGAATTTGTGACGCTCTACCACAACACTAGTTTCGTCAATGAAATATTTGGCTAATCTAGAAACAGCTTCTTGAAAACAATCCCACTCAGTTTCATGAGGTTGAGGAGAAACAGGTAAATGGTCAAATATGCGTTGGCCTTCTGCTCCAAGACTGTTATAGAGTAAAGCTAATTTTCTGTCTGGTTCATATTTTTGACCATCTAAAGCAATAATATAACTGCCAAAACCCTTGAACCATTGTTTCCATTTAGTTTTAGGTACACCAGGATCAGGAAGAAAATAAGGAGGAGTGACAATATTTTGAGACATGTTAAAGCAACAGTGTGTGCCGCGAAAACAGTAAAACAACAGAACAGGTAAAATTACACGAACAATAAGGAATAATTAAAAATGTATGTCCAATAAGGGTTAAAGTACTTGGTAAGATGTGCACACCATCGAGTAGCCAACTAGAAGATGTGCCGTGGGAGAAGCAGAATCAAAACATTTTTTTTGAATATCAAAGTCAAACCTGAAAACGAATAAGCTGCTTGAAGTCCAGGACAGCGTTGCGAAATGATTAGGATAAAAATTGAAGGAACGCTGTATATGATGAAGTAAGCGTTGTTCAACTTGACGAAGAAATGCAATGAACTTAAAGAAACGAGCGCATGAAATTGACTGCGCATGCAAATGAAGGATGCTGCGTGAACTTTACCAAGATGGAGTCACGTAGAGGTTACGTGAGTTGAAACAACGTGAGGCGCGTCACTCCGTCATGGACCAGGCGGAGAACTGTGACGTGCGCGGAGGCTGACTGGGAGGAGGGACGAAGATGGCCGGAATGGAAGACTCAGTCAGGTACGTTCGAGTGGAATCCTCGAGCAGGAGTTCGCTCGAGGAGAGGAACGTAGAGTCTGTGGCGCTCGAGGAAAAGTCGCTCGAGGGTAATGAAGTGCGCAATGAAGGCAAAGGTAGCGTAAAGCCGCTAAAAGCAGTCAATCATTATAAGTTGCATACGACCTTTTGAAGAGGTTGCGCTTTTGTTGTTGAAAAGACGTTGTTGCGCATTCGGATGGTCGAGAAGGCCTCCCAGTGCTTCTGTGGATGCTGGTAATGTGAAGGAATCCAGGAAAAATCCCAAAACGTCGCCAAATGTTAAATCCAAACTCCAATGAAAGGCAGAGATGAAGTTGGTGAAGAAAAGGTTCTTTAATTAGTAACCTTCACAGCAAACACGAAGCAACGTCAGCTCTGAGCAGGAACCAGGCAATAACTGACAAAGGTAGAATACTCAGCAAAGAACCTAGAGAGAGCGTTCTATGCAATAGAGACAGGAGAGAATATAGAGAGACAGAACCATAGATACCACACCTACTCTTAGTCCCACAACTAGTCCAGCAACCAATCAAACCAGAAGCCCTAATTGCTACTTCCAATTAAAGGTCTAACCCTAGCCCTAGTGCCACCCTACTCCCAACAACCAATAACATAGGAAGCCCTAGTCCCTACTTCCAATAGAAATCCTAACCCCAGCCCTAGTCCCAACCCTACATTGATTGAATCACAGACCCGGAAACCAATCAGAACCCTCAAATAACCAACCAATGAGGATGCTAACCCTAATCTAATAGAAACACCAGATACAACCACCAATCAGTGTACACATGTACCAACCACTAGCATATCTCATAAAGTCCTGGCGACCTCAGACAAGGTTTGCTGGCCAGGGAGTTGAAAGCTGCTTCTCCTGTTCAGAATCTCATAGGAGACAGACAGGCTTAATCCACACTTTGGACTTCTGCAGGTAAAGGCCTCACTAACATGAAATCTAACAATACCGTTTGAATAAAACTTTACTCCCTCTCCTGGCCAAAAAACAAAGTACACAGTCCCTGGTTAACACAGTTTAAATAGCTCACAGAAGCACCCTCTGATGTAGAATATCCCTGTTGCAGGGGGGGGGAGGGGGGCTGGTTTCACTGGCTTGTGAACACAAAATGGTGGCTGGGGGTGCAATGTTTTCAAAGAAGTTTTTATTAATTTTCCAAAACAGAGATTCAAGGCACAATCCGCCAACATACCCTCGCTGGGGATCTCCGAATTTCAAAGAATAGTAGTCACACTTACAGACAAGTAGGGGGGAGGTGCCCCCATACCAATAGTGTACCCAAGGCACATCTGCAGCACAGTTGTAGGGTTCAGCTTCGAGGAAGATTGGGTACAGTCACAATATCAACCGCGAGGGGGGGGATCACGAGGATTTGTGCCACATCCGTGAGTGTCTCTGCGATGAGTACCGCCCATATGCGTTTCGTTCCTACTAATTGTCAGCATGTGTAACTAGAGAGTATTGCACCTCGAGAGCTCAAAGAAAATTGAAAGTGGATAATACACCAAGAATCAAACAATAAAATCAAACCTACACCCCCCCCTCCCTCCCCCTCCCTCCCGCCTCCCAAGTGGTGGTGCAGCAATACTACAGAGTTTCGACCGTATGGAATCGCTCAGAGTTGGAAAAGATGGAGGGCCCGAAGTGTGGGAGGGCAAACCGCCGATGGTAGGCCTCTCGAGAGGAACGAGACCAAAGGGCCCCATCGAAATTCAAAGTTCTTAAAATCCTCTCAAGAAATATCAGACATGCGTTCCAAGCTAAGCAGTTGCCACAGGCGGGAGTGCCACAGGGACATCGCTGGTGCCTCTCTTCTTCCACACTGCCGCTATAGCAATCTTGGCGGCTCCCAGACATAGCCACATAATCCTCTTATCGGCCCTGGTTTGGTGTTCTAGCTGAGGATCTCTAATGCCAAGTAGGGCCTCTGTCATTGATGTCGGGATGGGGTACCCCAAGATGGTCTTCACCTGTGCTAGGATCTCTTTCCGGAACGGCCTAATGGAGGGACAGTCCCACCAGATGTGTTGGAAGTCTCCCAGTAGGCCACAGCCTCTCCAACATCTATCTGACGAGCCTGGAAAGATTCTAGCTAGTTTGGACGGGTATAAGTACCAGTCCATCATTACTTTCAAATGGGCTTCTCGTAGAGCTGTGGAGTGATTCAGTTTAAAAGTATCTGTCCACAGATGGGTCCAATCTACCTCTGAGATGTCTCGCTGGGCCATCCCTTCCCACCATGTCATATATCGTGGGCGGGGGGCAATCGCTGTTGAGAGTAATAGCTTGTACAGGGCCGAAATAGCACCCTTCATGGACGAAGTTTTAATGAGGAGAGATTCGAATGTGGTGAGAGGTCTGGTGGCACCCTCCCTAATCCGTGGGTCGAGAGCCCAATGCAGCAGCTGTGCATGATGGTATCGCTCATGGTTCCCAACCCCATAATCCCTTTTGCAGTTCTCAAATGTAAGGGGATCATAGTTGTGGAATAAATGGGTCAGTGCGAGACAACCCCCTTCCCTCCAAGCATTAAACGGCCCTTCTAGAAGCGCTGGGGGGAATGAAGAGGTGAAGTGGATAGGTGTGAAGGGTGAGGGGAAAGAAGTCCACCCCTCCCTTGTCGCCACGGAATCCCAGACTTTAAGAGTAGTGCGTGTCGGGGTGCTGAGGTATGCATTTTGGGGTCTGTCCTGTTTGTCGCGCCAGATCAAGTCCCATATCGTTCTACCTGCTATACTGCGGTCCATGTGGAGCTAATGCTTCTCCGATTCCTTCTGTGACGATTCGACCAAAATTCGCAGTTGGGCCGCCTTATAATAGAGTCTAAGATCAGGGAGTCCTGCTCCCCCCTCCCTCTGCGGACGACGAAGCATAGAAAAGGAGAAACAGGCCCGCCCTCCCTGCCAGACAAATTGCAGGATCATCGTTTTCATGCGTTTAAAAAAATCCTCATCCAGTTCTATGGGAAGCGCCTGAAATAAGTATAGTAGTTTGGGGAGGAGTGTCATCTTTACAGCATGGATGCGTCCCAACCAGGAGAGAAAAAGCGGTTTCCATCTCGTCAGATCTGTTTGGATGCGGGTGAGAATTGGGGGAAAATTGGCTGCATACAGTTTCTCTATTGTTGGCGTCAATTGTACCCCTAGGTATTGTATAGAAGAGGGCGCCCACGCTAGAGGCGTTAGCGATCGGAGTTGTAAACCTTCCGCTGGTGCAAGGGTGCGATTAAGTATATAGGACTTATCCAGATTAACCTTGAAGCCCGCTGCTTTTTTGAAGGAACTAAGCACTTCCTGTACACGTGGGAGCGAACCTATCGGGTTGGACAAGGAAAGGAGGACGTCGTCCGCAAAGAGGGAGATTTTATGGGATTCACCGGTGAAAGGGAGACCCTCAATCCCTTGGTGCTCCCTGACTGCTATAGCTAAGGGCTCTATACTGAGGGCGAACAACAAGGGAGACAGGGGGCATCCCTGTCTGGTCCCCCTGGAGTGATAGAATGAGGCAGATTGCACGCCGTTGACTGAGACTTTGGATCTTTGGTGTCTATAATTGGCCTGGAGCATAGTTATGAATTGGGGGGAGAAGCCAAATTTCGCGCGTGTGGCTAGCAGGAAGTTCCAATCAACGCGGTCGAATGCCTTTTCAGCATCTAGGCCGACTAGGACCGCAGGAAATTTAAATTTGTTGGCTTTCTCAATTAAGTGGACGATACGGTGGGTGTTGTCATGTGTTTGGCGTCCCTTAATGAAGCCAGACTGATCGGGATGGATAATAAGTGGCATGAGATCATACAATCTTTTGGCCAGTATGGAAGAGTATAGCTTTGCGTCAATGTTTAAGAGGGCAATGGGCCGGTAAGAGGCACAGCGAGTGGTGTCCTTACCCGGTTTGGGGATCACTGAGATCACCGCCTCGGCCATAGAGTCAGAGGTGTCGCCATCTGAGGCCATCCGATTAAAAAGCCCAACCAAGTGGTGGCCAATGTCGGCCGCAAATGTCTTATAAAAGACCGCGGTATACCCGTCAGTGCCGGGCGCTTTATGGGTTTCAGCGCCTTGATAGCTGAATGCACTTCCTCAAGTGTGATCGGAGCTATGAGAGCCTCATTCCACTCCGGGGAGACCTGTGGAATTGGTAAGTCCCTAAGGAAGGCATGCTGATGCTCAGTGTCCAGTGTGTCTGCTGAGTACAGGGAGCTATAAAAGGACCCGAAAAGGCCCGCCTTGTCCTCGTCTTTATGGAGTACCCTCCCCGACGCATCTTGAATACCCCCTATGTATTCTCTCTCGGGGTGCACTGTTTTAACATACAGGTCTTAGCACAGAGCAGAGGAGAAATTTGGAGGGAAAACTGAATTGTCCACAGGAATAAGAGGGATAAACTACAGGGTTTGGACTGCAAATCCCACAATTCAACACGTTAAATCGAAGCAATCATGGGCAGGGAAAACCACAAGTTTAAAACACAGAACAGGTGATAAAATATGCAATCACAGGCAGGTTAAAACTACAATTTTAAACTGTAAGAACCACAGGCAAAGACAGTAATCACAGAAAGGGAAAATCGTTTTTTTAACAAGTTTTGTTTTGGGGAAGAGACAGCACTAGTCTGTCAATGACGTAAGATATCACCCCTCTCCATATTTTTACAGTGACTAATAGTGTTCCTTTTGAATCAGAAACTATTGCTCTACGCTAAGTTTATAGGAATGACCATTGAACTGCTTTCTGTTGAGGTGATACATTTGTCATCACCAACAAACATGTCGTCAGTGTAATGCAGTTTCCGGTCACAAATACCAGCATAAAGTTGAGGTTCAAGAAAGAGCTTTAGAGTACGCACACCAGCTGGTCCTAGAGCAGTAGATCAACTGAGATATTTGTAAATCCCTTTACATTCCCAACTGAACATTCTTTTATCACAAAGGCATATGCACTGAGCTCCATGCTCCTAATATTCTATATTACAAAGATATACTTAAATGTAGAAAGAGAACTTCTAAGACATCATAGGGGCCTCTCTTCATTTAGTGTCACTTAAATTCATCATTTTCTTTGCACTCGAGGTAAACTCTTATTGGACCAAATTTCTTAATGAAATGGGTAGATGCCATAACTTTAGGTACCGGCACCTCATTGCTCCTGCTCCCACTAAAAAAAGTGCCTTTTTAGCTCCTTCCTGTTTGTGTTTGGGCACAATATGGACGCCTTCCAGTGTAGGATGCGGTAGAGGTGGGCGAGTCAGCAAATAACCTAGGCCGAGCTATTAGCAGCCATAACTCAACTGGAGCAATGAACATATTTTGGCATGCAAATCGTGCAACAATGCATCCTGTAAAATACAGTAGAGTCTTCACAATTAAAAAGAGTATGTTTCTTTAACTCGCGGAAGAATATTACTTTAGAGCATCAGGCTGTATCGCTGCATCACATGAAAGTTTCTAAACGTGAACTTAGAAATAATTATTGCTCTGCGCTCTAACAGTCTTGCAATTAGTGGACCACAAGGCTCGTCAGTTCTCTTGTGTATCCTTTGGGGGCATAGAATGTCATTATAAAACAAGCATTATTAAAGACTTTTAAAAGATTTGCAAGAGGTTTTATTAATACAGCACACATACCGAACCTTTGTTTTTCAGGGTCCTCTCAAAACGTGATAATAAAGAAAAAAGGGACATCATGAAATAAGGTAACACAATTTCTCTAACAGGAAAGCCGTGAATGATCCAAGGTTTCCTGGTTGTGCAATTCAACAACAATATCCACTTTCAGGAAGGAAGTAAAACTTCTATTACCCGACATATTCCTCTCACATTGAGACAGCATCCCTCCTCATGCTTGACACTGCTCGGCTTGCCCAATGTTCCACATTATCAAGACTTCACCCATACCACTGAGTGCCTCTTCCACTTTCCAAACCCCTACACACTACCCGGACACCCTATTGGATTTTGCCTACATCAGTATTTTCGTTTAACTTTTGTTATGTAAATACTGTCTTCATGTCATATGCCATGTACATGTATCTCTCTTACCATTTGAACTTCTTTATATGGGGAGTTCAACTTTTCATAGCTATTAGCCTGTTGCTTCAAAGTTTTCTTTCTCTTTTCCAAAGCAACTCTTTATGAGTTCTTGCTACGATAGGCTATGCCATTTAGATTAAGACAGGGACTAAATTCCATTATGGAATATGGTGTCATTTTGTAAGCGCATTCTAACCAAATTTTCTCTATATTTCTGTAAACGGATTTATCTGACTAACCCGAATAAAAGGACATAAATACAGACTAATCTCTTGGGCGTGGTTTGGCACGCAATGGCGGTGGCAGCAATTGAGTAAAGCTCCGTCCTGAGCTACTCTTTCCTGGGCCGATTATCCGCCACAATTCAACGGAATCGGCTGAAAACAGTAGCGGAGCAGCCTTTGACCCTCAGCTCTGTCCTCGGCGAGTTTGGGGAGCGCCGCGGCTCGAGAGCCGCTCCGGTGCTGCCTGGCGGTTTGCGGCCGCGTGGGCTGCTCCCCGGCTGGTGTGCAGGAGTACGCGAGGCCGCGGTCTGTCTCTGGCCGCTAAGCCAGCACGAGCCGCCGAGGGACTTCCCGACCGCCCCGGGGGCGTGCCTCACAGACCTGTCCCTGCCATCGGAGACCGCACAGCCTCGACTGCTGACCTGTGGAGCCACTGGATGACCGACGCGGGACCCGGCGCGCACGGAGCCTCGCGGAGAACGGTGAGGGGGAGACGTCCGGCCCTGCGGGGCGGTGATTGCCGGATTGCCGGGGGGCTTCCATACGGAGCACTGCTCCCCCCCTCCCCGCGGTACCTCCGCTGGGGACGCCTGCACTGAGCCATCTCCCCACGCCCTACGGGGGAGTGAAGACCTGAGTCGAGGCACAGCGGCCCCATTGATTGCAGCGATTCTCACTGCAAAGGGCCTTCCCGAGGTGGTGGCGTGGCTCCTGCCCTAGCGGACTGCGCTGTTACCGGCGCCCTTACCCAGAGGCTGCACCCTGACCTGGACGCCCTCGGCTGCCCTTCGTGTGGGGTGACTGCAGTGGAGGCCTCACACTTCTCCTCCCCCCCTCTCCCACCACTGGAAGCCGCCATTAGTCATCCACTTGCTAAAGGACTACCACACCGTTGGAGTGACACGGAGGTGCCGCTGGGCGGGAGAGTACCACGCCACTGACACCGCAGTGACCTGCGCCCGGGGGGTGATTGACTGGAGGGTGTCACATTGTGAGTCCACGCACCTGCCCTGGCGGCCGAGGAGCGCCGCACGCGTGGGACCTACCCCCCGATGAGCTGCCGGATGAACTGACCCCAGTGTGGTGAGCCACCTGAGTTGGCGGGGTCGACAAACGGTGGTGCACGGCCCCCTGAAGCTCTCCTGAACAGTGAGTACCGGCTGGGACTGCCGTGGTGCGGACGGGGACGGCCCCCCCTGGCGACGCGCTGACACACTGGTCCCAACCGCTGGCGCACGCCTCCACTCCCTGGCGCGCTGCCCCCTGCTAGGAGGCCGCACAACCCGACGGTCCACCACCGTCGCCAGTTCGGGCACAGAATATACCATGGCACCCCTAGAAGCACTAGTCTGGTGAGGTGCCATGCAACGACTCGCAGACGTCTTGCGCCCTCCATCACGCCGCTACTTGGGGAATTGTCCTCTCTCTCTGGACACCATACTTACATACCCCACCCTGAGGACTCTGCCCACCTACGCCATTCCTGCTCGCCAGCCACTTCCTGCTGAGACGCAGCGCAGGTACCCTACCGGCGTTCCCACCGTGCCGGGGGAGGACCCTGACAACTGAGTGTGAGCTGACGACCGGACGACACTTTTGCCCTGGAACAGTTGTGAGAGCTGCTCCCCGCGGCCTACCCCCACTGTGAGCCACGACCACTCACGCGCGCCGCTTTGCCCATGTCTGGAGGAGTGAAGACGCGCACCGGAACGGGCGGAACATCCATAAAGGGGAAACAGGCCACACTGACACCGGCAATGGATACCGATGTCAAATCCAAACTGGACTGTGTACTAGCTGTGATGGAACGGCTGGAAGAATCTCTACAACAGACTCGCGCCTCCCTAGAAAATAAGATTGACAGCGTGGCAATTGATCTGACCCACCTCAAAGCTGACCACAAGAAACTGCAAGATCGCACCACCGTGCTGGAAACCTCGATGGCTGACCTGGGGCCCCGCGCGAATCAGACAGACAAACATGTCCGTGACTTGCTCAACACGGTTGAATTCCTAGAGGAACGGGCCGAGGACGCAGAAGGATGGGCGCGAAGGAATAACATCAGATTGGTTGGCGTACCGGAAAAGTGGGAAGGGGCGAACCCAGCGCATCATGTCGAGGAGTGGTTAAGAGACCTCCTGCCGGAAGGGTCACTATCGCCACATTTCGTGGTGGAGCGGGCACATAGAGAACCCACGAGGCCCCTCCCTCCGGGATCTAACCCCCGGCCATTGATCTTTCGTATACTTAACTACAGGGATCGCGACGCCATTCTGCGTGAGTCCAGGAAATTCGGAGACATCCGCATAGGTCATGTTCTTCCCGGATTACACCATCCAAGTACAGGTTGCGACAAACGGGTCTCAAGTACTCCCTCCTCTTCCCGTCGCGCCTGCGAGTTGTGGCGCAGGATAAGACACACTTCTTTACTAGCCCTGAGGACGTTGAGGCTTGGCTGGATGGAGGAGTGGAGGAGGCACCTCGTCAAGCGCGAGGCACTGTCACACTGTCACGCTCCAGAGGGCCACGGCGACGGAGGAGACACAGATCACTAACGCCCCGGAATTCACAAGACACGCCGACCCGCTCCCCCCCAGCGGAGCAGGTACTGCAGGAGCAACTGGCCTCTGGTCCACACGCCAGCCCATGCAATTTCCCCAGCGACGACGAGGCGATCTACGGCCTCCCAGACTCCCAACACTCTGCAGACCCGCCTGAAGTCACGCCTCAGACAGTAGATTTACTTGGCTAACGAGGGACGTCCTACAGCTCCTCACGTCCTAATGCAAAGGCAACTGCTTCACATACAGGCCCCTGGCTGCTGTGGGGTGCGAGTCGCTTGCTGGCACTGGACGGGAGGGGGAGCCCTCCTTGCCCTACATGGAATCAGGCCAGCGGAGCGCAGTGAGTACCGCTTTACAGACAATTCCAACGCTCAAACTCTGTAAGTACGGCACCATTCTATCTTTTACTGTAATGACTAGTGGCCTGATGTTCTTTGGCCCGACTTGGTTGGAGGGAGGCGTCACTACCCAGGCTTTAATGTGATTCCGCATCACGAACAGTTACTTTTCCCTTATGACTTATCTGCTGATGCCGGGCGAAGCTTGTTAGACATCCACTCCCCCACCCCGGCCGAGGGCGGGATGTTACTTCTCTTACAGATATTATTGTTGAGTTGTTGCTGAGCCACTTGAACGCCACCCCCCTAGAACTGTCAAATTAGAAGCTCACTTTGACTCACTTGAGTGTTTGGACGGCAGCATGTTACGCAGCCGACCTTTTGGTATTTGTTATTGTTCTCCCTCTTTTGAACACTGTGTTTTCCATATTATCCCTACCCCTTGGAATCTGACTGGGTTGTTCCCCAATGTGCAAGCAGTTGTGCATGGTCTAGACAAGGGGGGGGTGCCGAGGGGTCACAGTGAGGCTGCACTCAGGAGATTGGGTTTAGATGACACATGTGCCTTCTACGCAAGTGACGATAATGGCTGAAGTTAGGATATGTACATGGAACGTCAGAGGATTGCACACACCAGCGAGACGTTACCAGATTTACTCTTATTTGAAACACCATAAATTTCACATAGCACTGTTGCAAGAAACACATTTAAATAAAACAGAGGTTCGCCGCAGATGACGCGGACAACTTTATGCCACTGAATATTCCTCCTTCGCCCACGGAGCGCTTCTATGGGTCCGACCTGGGACCCCATGGGCAGCCATAGACGTTCATGTGGACCCCGATGGCAGGTATGTGATAGCCCGGGGCAGACTAGATGGTCAGCCCGTAGTACCTGCGTCGATATATTCCCCAAACACTGACCAGGGTGGTTTCCTTAATCGCCTCTCGACAGTGCTGGCGACCTGGCATGGGGTCCTGTGGATGCTGGGAGGTGATTACAACTGCGTCCTGGATGCGACCTTAGATAGATCTTCCCTGCCACCGACAAATGCACCGACACATGCCGCCACGAAAGCATTAATCCACTGGGCAACACAGTGGGATCTACACGACGCATGGAGGACACGAAACCCAACTACACGGACATATTCCTATTGGTCGGGAGCGCACGCTCTACATGTCCATTTGGACAGGTTCATGGTCACCACCGATCTACTCCCACTAGTCACAGATGCGCAATATATGGGCCGCACCCACTCGGACCACAACCCACATACTCTGGCCATCGCATGGGAGCGCCCACGCCCACCCATCCCCACCTGGCGGCTCCAGCCGGACCTCTTGCTAGATGCACCCTTCCGCGAGTCCCTCCTCACACAAACTGCCCAATATTTTGAAAATAATGCTGGCACGGCGTCCTCCCCCCCAGATCGAATGAGATGCATTCAAGGTGGAAACCCGGGGACATTGCTTGGGCACACAGGGCTGCATGCGACGACAGCTAGAGGGCGACTTGACGAGATTGGAAACTACATTACTGGCCCATGAGCAAGATGCGGTGGGTGGCGCAAGCGACCCTCTGACGGAAGCAGAACATGAGCACCTTCTAGAACGTCTGCGTTGTCTCAACTTCGCTGCACACTCTGCCCTCACACATCGCCAAGGCGACAGACCTGGCAAACTGCTGGCCTGGCTGATTGCACGAGAAGACCGCATGACCCCAATATCAGTGGTACGTGTGGAAGGGAGGGGGTTACTCTACACGCAACGCCAAATACATGAAGCGTTCATAACCCACTACACAGCCTTATACCTCTCTCGACTCAACGACCCACCTCCTAACATAGCGGAATATCTCTCACCCCTGCAGCTGCCTACATTGACGGCTGCGCAACAAGACGACCTCGGAGCATCCCTTACTCCTGAGGAACTCTGCGACGCCATTTTACCAGCTGAATTTTATAAGGCCGGCTCAGACATACTCATCCCCCAGCTATTAAAGGTGTGTGCTGCGGCTGCGGATGACTCCTCTCTCCCTCCGACGCTCAATGAGGCTACCCTCATTTCCCTACTCAAACCTGGCAGGGATGGCGAATTGCTGGGCTCTTACCGCCCTCTGGCCCTTCTTAACACAGATTATAAAATCCTCGCCTCTGCCCTGGCTCGAAGATTAGCTCCCCTGGTACCAACACTGGTGCATCATGATCAGAACGGGTTCGTGCCGACGCGTCACACCTCCTACAACATCCGCCGCCTATTCCGTATACAGGAGTACGCAACACGCCACTGGCCACGTGCCGAGTGCCTGGTGTTGGACCTAGAGAAAGCATTCGACTCAGTGGAATGGCCATACCTGCGGGCGGTCATGGATAAATTTGACCTGGGGGATGACTACGAGACCATGGTTGGCTTATTGTACCGCAGGCCCACAGTTCGTGTCCGCACCGGCACGTTGCTTTCCGATCCAATCCGTGTACAGAGAGGCACCAGGCGAGGTTGCCCCCTGTCGTCCCTGTTGTTTTTCTTGGCCATGGAACCCCTGGCCACGATTCTCCGGACTCGGGGTGTAGAGTGGGGAATTCCGATGGCGGATGCCCTCCACGTGACATCGCTGTATGCGGACGACCTCCTCCTCTATGTTAGAGAGTTGGCTCATGTCCCGGGGTCCCTAACTGACATCTTCCACACCTTCGAGGAGATGTCGGGTTTGAGAGTCAAGTGGGGTAAATCTGGGGCCTATTCCTTTGACCCGAACATCCCTGAGAGCGACATATACATCGGTGGCGAAAGGCTGCAATGGTATCCCACGACATTCAGATACCTGGGAATCCACATCTACCGTAATCCTATGAATATCTTGGAGGGGAACCTGATGCGGGTGCTGGCATCCATCCGGAGTCAAATTCGGTTTTGGAGAACTCTGTCCCTGAATGTGCCCAGCCGAGTGACGCTCACAAAAATGATAGTCCTACCGAGGCTATTGTACTACTTTGCCAACATCCCATCCTATATCCCCAAAGGGATATTCCGGGACCTTGAGGTCCTACTCCGCGGCTTAATCTGGAATGCTGGCCGACCACGAGTGGCACTGACGAAGCTATACATGCCCACTGACTCGCGAGGCTTAGCGGTTCCCAACACGGAATTATATTACTTGGCGGCGCAGATGCAATAGGTGACGGGATGGCTGAGTGGCAAAAACCTGGGGGACACTGCCACAGACGTCACTGCTTGGTCTCACTCACAAATATGCACCCTGTTCCATCCACTGGCCCGGCCACCCCGCCCCCCGCAGATACACCTAGCAGTGGCACGTAAGTGTTTTCTGAGATGTCTACGGCTTACCCGATCCACCAAACAAACGCCCCGATACTCCCTCTGCTGGGCACCCCCACGGCCAATGGAGTACTGACAGAGGCGAAGTTGGACAGTTGGTCCACCGCGGGTGTGGAGGCATTAGGAGACCTATACGCTGACGGTGCTCTCCTCCCCTTTGCGACCCTTGCGGGAGATACGACCTTCCCGAATGGGCAATTCCTATTGCATGCGTCCCTCGTCCGCACGCTGACTGCCGCATGGGGTGACATATCTGAAGAACCACCGACACATTACTTCATGCAATACCTCCATGTTATGGGCAATGGCTCCCATATAGTGCATTGGTTAGCGCAAGCCCTTCTGATTCACACACAACCCACTACCTCGCAGCTAAGGGAGAAATGGGCGGCGGACAGAGGGAGGGATTGGACGGACAAAGAATGGGCGATGGTGCTCACTGGGCCAGTTAACAAACCACGCAACCCCCGATTCAAAATCATACAACTCTACATATTGCACCGCGCCTATCTCACACCGGACAAGATCAACAGATACTTTTCAGTCACAGATTCCGCCTGTAGCCGCTGCTCCCGGGTGGGTGCAGACTTTTTACATATGCTCTGGTTTTGCCCCAACATCCAGCAATATTGGGATGAGGTAACAGCGCTGCTTACACACTGCACCAACGAACGCGTGCCGAGAACTTGGGAAGCCTGTATTCTAGGGCTGTACAAACGCACTAAACTCAACAAAGTGCCGGCCCGATATTGGGATCTCGGACTGATCACGGCCAAACGACTGCTCGCAAAGCGGTGGAAGGCCGACACCCCCCCGCATATACGGCACTGGTGCATGTCCCTCACCAATTGGGCACGAGCGGAGGGCACAATCTTACGACGGGAGGAGACAGCAGGGCTTAGGAAATTCCCCATTGCATGTTACTGGGATGACATCCTCCAATCCTTCCAACAGAAATGCCTAGAACAGGGGATCACTTGAGGGAACTCGCATCTGGCCTCCATACGCGTATACGGATCACTGCAGACTGCGCTTGCACCCACAGCTCCCCCCCACCAGCTCACTTCTCCCCCCCCCCCCTTCCCCCCCAACTGGGTAACGCTGGCTGGGACCCACACCCCTACGCCCCCTGCCATGCTGCACATCACACAACGCGCCCCGACTGCGCACCGCCCTCTCCGAACTACCTACACGATGTACTCAGCTGTCGGCGATGAAACATTATTGTTCCGCCTCCACATATACACGTCAGCTCCTCCCTTTATGACCTAGACGGAGCCGCCCGACAGGTTGCGCTCCACGAGCATCCCCTGGGTGCCCCTGTGATGGACCCCCCCCATACGGACGTGTCGACTCCATGATGCCCCTGATCCCTGATCATCAGACCTACACACATGCGGATGCTGCAACCCTACCCTTATTTAGCCCGAACACACACACACACCCAACCCAGAGTCGTTTCCCCTTTGTATATATCCCCCCCCAGTTGAGGTTAAGATGTTTATCGATGCACTGGTTCGGCTCCCTGACCAGGCTTTCTTGCTTTTGTTAGTAAAGACACAGTACATGCTACACGACCGCCTCCAGACACCATACCCTGATCAATACGCCCGGCCCCCCCCTCCCCTTTTCCAGGGCCGACATTACACGACATCACCATAACACGGACAAGGGGACCGACCGACACACACACACACTGCCTGAAGATGGGTAGGTGGATCTAGATGGTGTTTCACAACACCGGCTAGCTTGCTCGAACCACCGCTACTGAGTGAAGCCACATTCATGGGACCACTGAGTGCGACGGACATGGCTGTGGCGGTTCCCGCCAAACGCTGCCGTCCTCACGAAATTCTCCCACAAGGTATAATAAGTTATATAGTCATTCATCCTTAACAAATCTGCGATACTGTATCACACTACTCTTCCGCATTGATGCCCCACATCCCCATGGGAGAAGATACTTACTGACATACTTACCGGTTATATGCGCTCATGGGTGCGGGCTGTTATCCGGCTATTGACCGTGACGCCCCCACTATTGCTCTACAAAAAATAAAACCTCACTGACCTATTTGCTCATTGAGATATGTGGTTTGCTAAAATTTTGAATGCTACACACGAAGCACATTATGCCGCCGGACCTCCGGGTTGTCGGCCATAGGGCTGTGTTCACCTGATACTGTTGCGTATGGTTGTTGATTCACGCCGCTGGCCCGAGGGGTTGTAAGCTGTAAGCTGTGTAAGATGCATTTTGTACAATAAAGGTCTTTAAAAAAGAAAAAATAAATAAATAAATACAGACTAATCTCTTAATGAGAAAATACAACTTTTTAAACTCCACCAAACCTCTCCTCATTGACTGAACATTATAATTCTGCAAGTTGATGATTGATTTAAAAATGTATTTTGATTGTGCTCCATTCTAACATAGTATGTGTAACATAACAAGGGTACCCAAGTCTTTGATCCTGGGGTGTAGGATAGTTTTTCAAAAGACAATGGGCCCGATGTAGGTCGGTCGGTAACGGCCGAAAATCGGTATTTTCGGCCGTTACCGACCGGTATTACAGAAATGGGATGTAGGGGCATGTGTAACTGATTCGGTAAAATTACCGATCGGTAAATTTACCGATCGGTATTTCTACCGAATCGGTAATTATGAGATGTAGGTGGGACTCTTCTGAGTCCCACAAGCCTTACAGAATCGGTATTTTAACATCAAATTCAATTTGATGTTAAAATACCGATTCCGGTGTGCATGCACATGTGTGCATGCACACCTATGCCATATGACAGGCAGACCTGCCCTTAGGGCAGGTATGCCTGCCACATGGCACCGAGCCTCTTTTGGGGGTGCCAGAGGGTGTCAAAGTGACACCCCCTGCACCCTTGTGTAATTCGGTATTTACCGATTCGGTAAATACCGAATCGGTAATGCCCATTCATTCCTATGGGCTTCAAAGCCCATAGGAATGAATGGGCATTACCGGTCGGTATTTACCGAATCGGTAAATACAGATTTTTACCGATTCGGTAAAAGAAACATCTGGATGCTTCTACTTGTCCCCCCTTCTTATTTACCGATTCTTAATTACCGAATCAGTAAAATTCGGTAATTAAGATTCGGTAAATAAGTCCTACCTATATCGGGCCCAATGGTTCATAGATGGCCAATAGGTCCTCAAAGAGATCTGTTATCACAAGAAAATCTTAATCAATTAAACTCTGGCAAAGAAACTCTACTCAATGAATGTCAGGAGGGACACAAGTGAATATTGGAATCGGTTTCATTTATTTAACAATATTCGTTTTTTTCATAATACATGGATTATAGATCCAGTGCTCACATAAAAGTGAAAAGAAACATGATATGATAGGTGAAGAAATATTCAAACATACATTGCATTGATACCATAAGTAAAACTCCTTGGTACAAAGTTTTAGGCGTAAAGGAGTTTAAGTTGTAAAAAGGCTGACGGCGTTTCGATTGCAAAGAATTGCGATCTTCATCAGGACAAGAGACATGAGCAAGTGGTATATAAACGAGCCCTTAGGTGGCTGATTGAATCATAGTCAGGCGTGGCAATGGAATTGGTCGAGACTGTAGTAAAAATTAGGAATAGGATATCCGGAGGGCCAATAGCTAATGGATAGAGCCACGTAAAACCGTGAAGCTGATAAGAGAAGGGGAGATCTATAATCTGCGTATTATGAAAAAAATGAATATTGTTTAATAAATGAAACTACTTTCAATATTCACATGTGTCCCTCCCGACATTTATCGAGCAGAGTTTCTTTGCCAGAGTTTAATTGATTAATATTTTCTTGTGATAATAGATCTCTTTAAAGACCTATGGTTATCTATGAACCATTGCAATTGTAACACAGTGGCAAAGAATCATCGACCTGACGAAGAAATTGGCATGGAAATTAGAGACTATTTTAGTAAGTTTCAAGGGGGAGCTATTTATACATTTTCTATGAGATTTCTGTGCTCGCAAATCTGGTAGCAGAGGATGGTTTAACATCCTCAATGGAGCTATAAAATATTACCCAATAATCTTATTTGACATTCCTGATTGTTGAATCCAATGTCCAGAACTTGAAGATCTGACAAAGCGGTATTCAGTGGCAGTTGCGGTTTTCAAGGTGTAAGTATTAAAAGGGCAAATGTGTTGTGGTTGCAGTTGTGTCTTTCTTATGGTTTGAATGTTTGAATAGAATGAGTGGGTAAGAAGACATAGGGGATAAGTGGTTGAAAAGGTTTTCCAAGATTTCAGACTCATCATAGTTGTAAGATCCCAGGAAAACGTATTTACAGAGATTTAAAAAGTGTAGTGTGTGAGGTATCATCACCTATACCATTGACATAGGGACAAGGAGATTTTTTGGAAATTATTAATATTGATCGGTGTTAGTGGAACTTAATTGCGCAAACAAGGGAAACTGCATTGATTGGGTGATTTCATGCTGGTTGAGATTTCACTTGTGGTTGTTGAAAATATTCTTGAAAGTTTGAGAAACTTTATTTCTTTTAGTAGAGCAAAGAGTTTTTGAGGTTATTTGTAAAAATTGTGTCAATACAAAGAAAACGGTAAAGGAGGGTGAACTGTTGTGAGGAGTGAGGTTGAACGTCATACTGTTTACGAGATTGGTCAGTTTGTTGAGTTTCGCACTGGGATTCGTTGGTGACATTGTCAAGCTGTGCTGCAATTTCATTTTCAGGGAAAATATAACATTTTGGATTTGTTAATAAGAAAGCATGAACATAATAGCTGAAATTATATTGGCCTATTGAGAAATTGACATATACAGGACCAAACTTAAAATATTCAAATTATTCATGCTGTTTTAAATTGACGTGTCATTATGAAAGGTGGTAAATATTTTAAGAATTTGGTAAGAGGGGATGTCACTTTTCCAGTAAGCGAAGGAGAAGAGGCGACACCGGAGGGTACACCTATATAAAATATGACTACTGCCCATGGTTTAAGCACATGTTTTTGACTTTGTCAATGGAGAAGGATTACTGAGAAGGAGGGTGCCTTGAGTTTTCCCAGATAAGAGACATTTAATACCAGGATTCTTGATCAATTGAAGGGAACATTTTACAAAATGAAGCCACCACCCGGACACATTCAATGTGAGGCTTTTAATGCATAGGAGAAAGTTGCAAGGGAAAACGAGAGGGAAAAATATCAGAGGAGAACCAATAGAGCAGTGAAGAATTATGCAAATGCTTGGTGGGATGAAAACCAGTGTAGGCAGAGAAGGGCAATTATAGAAGAAACTAGATTATATCCTGCAATTATATCAGAAGCTGGTAAGAAAGGAAAGGACACAAATCCCATAAAGGAGAGGCAGATGAGTGAGATACAGATGATGAAATATTAGAACAAAAGTTAAACTCCAAACCTCAAACCCCTTCCCCCATGCCACCCCTGCTGATCAGAAAGAATTAGGTGCTAGCTTAGGTCCAACAGTAGCTCCTGCAGTTCCGGGTGCTACATCAGTTGAAAGATCATTACAAATTCTGCAATTTGTTCCACCAGTTATGACCCGACCACAAGTTGTAAGTCCTACGATGACACCTTCGGCTGCAGTGACTAACACAGCTCCGGTACCTATTGTTCCTGCTGAGACTACAATACAAGTTGTTGCGAGTGCTCCTCCAATAGCAGAAATGAAGCCAGATGCTCAACCAGCATCTACCTCTAGATTTGTCCCTACTTCTCAAAATCCACAGATAGGTTTATGGAAATCCCCACAGATGATCCTAGCACTGATAGATGTAGGGAATTTGGTCTTTACTGCTCCAATGGCTACTGTGGATCCAAATATTACAGAGGAAGGATAGATAACAGCTTGGGTTGAGGAGATCACAGGAAACCAGAGTAGGTCACTAGATGAAATTATGAGATACGCAAAATATTGCAATGGCGAATTAGACATGAAGCAGAAGAAGATAAAAGAGAAATTTATGTTAGCGCAGACGAAATAAGCTCAGAAAGGCTTTCAGAACCTTTCAAGAAATCAGGGAAATATGCAAGGAGTTGTTGTACCACAATTTTGTTGTCTGGGAAATCAAGTAGGGATGAATGTATCACAGGGTAGAGGTCTTCCTATGGGTATTGGTTCTGTATTAGCTATTGATACTATGAAATGGATTGCAGCTTGTCAAGTGTCATAGAGTTGGACATTGGAAGAGGGAATGTCGATATAATCCTGACAATGATGGAGGAAATGTACAGATGCTAGGTGGTATGCAACCTCAAAATGTGCCTGCACAGCAAATGCAAAAGCAGGGACAGGCCCCAATGATGCCTGTTGTACCTGCACAAATGGAAGTTTGTATGTTTAATCTCCATCGAATGCCAAAAATGTATACCAATCCATTTGAGAATGCCATACCACAATTTTAGATTCAAAACCAGAATGCATTGCAACAATTCCCGTTATTTTAAAATGATGGCTCTGATTCATATAGTTCTCAATGACGGTGCCTGAGAAGGGAGGAAGACTGCATACTTGGTGTGGTTATAGAGGTCGACCAGAGTGGCCCGTATGTAGACGTAGAAGTCTATGGTCACCCATATAATTTCTTTTTGATACTGTTGCTACCAGGTCCACTATTAGAACAGTGGAAGTCCCAAACCTACCTCTCTCTGGGAAAACTATCCAAGTTGTAGGAGTAACAAACAAACCCACAACCCAGTTTCTGAAAAGATTCTAGTAAAAATAGGCTCATTGAAAGAAAAGCACCAATTCTGTGAACCAGCTAGGAAGGGATTTGTTGTGCAAACTAAATTGCACTATTTATTGTACACCTCACATGATGATAATGTAGATTTTACAATAATTAAACAACAGGTTGAGACAGGAATATTCCCTTTGCTAAGCATTGATTAAATATCTGAGGATTTGAGAGGGAAACAGTGAATGCAGGAGTCCGGGATTTTACAGGGAACGACATTGAACTTATTAAAGGTGTTGAACCAGTCTGAATCACTGTGAAACCAAATGCTGCATATCCCAAATCACCCCCATATCACCAGAGATGATTGCAGGAGTGCACCCAGTGATAGATGACATGTTACAAAATGGAATCCTGAAGAAACTAATTGGAAGTCCATGCATCTCTCCAATTATGCATGGCTCAAGATTTGTGAAAGGTAAATGAAATAGCAGTACCCTGTTGTCCTGTGGCTCTGAGTCCAGCTACCTTATTCTTTCAGATCCCATATACTTCACAGTGATTTACAGTTATCGACTTGTGCCAGGCTTTCTTCCCAGTGCCATTGCACAAGGAAAACTAATTTTGTTTTTCAAATCCTGAAACAAAATCTAGAAATCCTGAAAATGCCAGGTACATCAACCCTTGTGCAATACATAGATGGCCTGCTTGTGGCACCAAAGGCGTGAGATGTATGTAAACATGACACCATTGCACTCTTGAACCACCTGGCTGAGAACGGACACAAAGAGTCTCAAGGAAAACTGCAGTGTAGTCAGTAAGATGTTCAATATCTAGGACACATTGTGGTGAAACGAGCTAGGAAAGTGTCACCACAGAGAGTGGAAGCAATCGGGCAGTTCAATCCACCATGAACTCAGAAAGAAATCAGAAGTTTTGGGGGAATGGCTGGCTACTATAGACAGTGGATACCGAACTTTTCTTTTGTGGCCAAGCCCCTACTGAGGTTGACACACAGGGACGTGAGTGATCGGATTCCTTGGGACAACAAATGTACAAGTGCATTGCTAGAGTTGAAGGAGAAATTGTGCTGCTCCTCTGCACTATGAATGCCAGATTATATGAAAGAATTCACTTTTTTGCAGCAAGAGAAATTGGTGCGCTCTCTTTGACACAAACACATGGAGGATCTTGGAAGCCTATTGCCTATTTTTCAACTACACCTGACCCTGTAGTAGCAGGTCTTCCCGGTTGGCTGCAGTGAGCACACGTTTGCTGGGATATACTTTAACTGTCATAGTCCCGCACTCTATGGAGCTACAAAGACACAATATATGACCCTTATAAGCTAACCCAATACCAACAGAACATAGTCTCATCTGACAATATGGTTTTGAAAAGATGCACTGTGCTGAACCCTTCAATGTTGTTACCTGTAAATGATGATGATAATTGTGATGAAAGTGAACATGATTGTCTAGATGTCACCAAATTGTGCACCAAACCCCGATTTGATATTAAGGACGAACCCTGATAGAACCTGATCATTTATTATATGTTGATGTCTCATGTTTGAGAGGAAATGATGGCACACTTAGAGCAGCATGTGCTGTGTGCACAATAAACTATGTGGTCAAAGCTTCATGGCTTCAAAAGTTGTTTTCTGCCCAAGTTGCTGAACTGATTGCTCCTGCTAGAGCCTGCAGTTTAACTGCTTAAATTGCAGTCACTATATTTACTGACATCCAATATTGGTTTGGGGTCATTCATGTTTTTGGACAATTATCGTCACAGGGGAGCTCTTCTTACTTCCTTGGGTACCCCAATAAAAAATGGAACCTATGTCAAGGACCTGTTGGATGCTCTGCAATTACCAGGAGAAATTACTGTGGTGAAGTATTTAGCACATCAATGAGGAAGCAGATAAGTTGCCATGGGCAACCGATACGCTGACCCAGTGGCCAGGTATTGGGCATTGTTAACCTGTTCCTTTAATGCGAATTTCATGTGCAAGTCCGAAGATGAGAATTCTTTTGCAATGCTGATGCCACCAAGGGACATTTTGGTGGGTGAGGGTTATTTTAAGAAAACATGTTGTTTTCCCTGAATACTATAATGTTCACTGAAACATAGCTATTTTTGAGTACAGGTGGACTCTATTTGGTTATATGAAGCTTATGTTTAATAAAAAGAGTTATAAAAAAATGGTTATGCACTGGTCTTGAGCTGTGGATACATATTTTGCAAGAGAAATGAAAAGTTAGAAAAGAAATAGTATGAGAAGGATTTGGGTTTGAGGCGCATTCTGAACGATAAAAATGGTACCTCACTTGCGTGGGTGTGTCAAGGACCCGCGACAGGCAATTCCCAAAAAAGATTGAGACGACATCAAAATTACCTATCACAAACCAACCTGGTTTTGCCCGGGGGGTCCCAAGAGTTTTTGGCCCAGGGCTTGGCAGCCATCTAAGGAAACCTACCAAACCCACACATTTCTGGAAACTAGACACCCGGGGGAGTCCAGCAAGGTATGTCTTGCTTGGATCCCCCATCATTCTCCTACCCAGAATTCCCAGTAAACCTCAAATTTTGCCAAAAAAATAACTTTTTTCTCAAATTTCTGTGTGGGAAAGTTCTGGAATCTGCGTGGATCCACAAATTTCCTCCTACCCAGCGTTCCCCCAGGTCTCCCAATAAAAATGGTACCTCACTTGGGTAGGCATAGTGGCTGCAACAGGAAATGGCCCAAATCGTACTGTGGAGACTTCAAAATTACCTATAGCAAAACTACCTGGTTTTGGGGGGGGCACCTGAGATTTTGGCCCCGGGCTCAGTGGCCATCTTGAGAAAGTATCAAACCCAAACATTTCTGAAAACTAGACACCCGGGGGATTCCAATGAGGTATGGCTTGCATGGATTCCCCAATGCGTTCCTACCCAGAATGCCATGCAAACCTCAAATTTGGCTGAACAAAACACATTTTCCACATATGTTTGTGTGGAATCACCATTTTTATTGGGTTACCTGGCCGAATGCTGCATGGGAAGAAATCTGTGGATCCACGCAGATTCCAGGACTTTCCCACAGAGAAATGTGAGAAAAAAGTCAATTTGTTGGGGAAATTTTAGGTAGGAGAATGACGGGGGACTCACGCAAGCCATACCTCGCTGGACTCCCCAGGGTGTCTAGTTTCCAGAAATGTGTGGGTTTGGTAGGTTTCTCTAGATGGCTGCCGAGCCCCGGGCCAAAAACTCATGGGACCACCATGTAAAACCAGGTTGGTTTGTGTCAGGGACCGGACTCCTCTGACGGACTATTGCCAGATCGACAGTTGTCCCCTTTGAAATCCCCTTTATTGTCTGCACAGCCCCCAGATGCTGACATCACTTTAAGTGAACACGAGTGGCCTCAGACCCCAAGCTACTGGCCCTTTAATTGGGAAAGAGACTCAACCTTCGACCCGGGCCCTGGGGCGGGGCCTCCCTGACGGCAGAGTTCAAAGTGCCAACAGCCAATTAGATCATCGTCTTTGACCAGCGGGAGAGAGCAGCTGACACGGAACCAGCAAGCACAGTCGCGAAGACTGAGTCATGGAGTGTGATCCCGGAACACCATCGCGCCGGGGTCAGAAAGTCCACTAGACGCCAGGGATTTTTGGGGCAAATTTTAATTGCGCAAAACGGGCATGCCAATGCCCCTACCCTAATTAAAATTTGCCAAAAATATCCCTGGCGTCTAGTGGGCTTTTTGCCCCTCTAGGGGGGCAGATTGGGGGCTACTGCCCCATCCGCCCTCCAGGGGGGGCAGGAAGGCTGTTATTTTTGCGGGAGGGGTGTGGGGGCATGGGCATGTCCGTTTTGGAAGCCCCCACCCTAATTCAAATTTGCCCCCAAAATCCCTGGCATCTAGTGGGCTTTTTACCCCCCAAGCGGGGAAGATTGGGGGCTGCTTCCCCATCTGCCCCCCAGTGCGTCAGGCAAGCTGTTATTTTTATGGGGGGTGTCATGGGCATGCCCGTTTTTGGAGCCCCACCCTATTTCAAATTTGCCCAAAAAAGTCCCTTGCATCTAGTGGGTTTTTTGCCCCATCTGCCCCCCAGGGGGGACAGAAAGTCCACTAGATGCCAGGGAGTTTTTTTGGAAAATTTTAATTATGGAAGGGGCTGCCCAAAACGGGCATGCAAATGCCCCCACCCTAATTAAAATGTACCCGAAAAATCCCTGGTGTCTAGTGGGCTTTTTGCCCCTCTGGGGGGGGGGGCAGATTGGGGGCTACTGCCCCATCTGCCCCCTAGGGGATGGGCAGAAAGGCTGTTATTTTTGCGGGAGGGGGTGGAGGCATGGGCATGCCTGATTTGGAAGCCTCCACCATAATTCAAATGTACCCCAAAAAAAACGATGGATTTAGGCCCAGATCTCTGTACTGGGGTGAATGTATGACATTGTTCTGCATTCTGTCCATCAACTGGTTTCCCCAAAAATCCCTGGCATCTAGTGGGCTTTTTGCCCCCCCAGGGGGCAGATTGGGGGCTAATGCCCCCATCTGCCCCACAGGGGGGGGGGGGCAGAAAGTCCACTAGACGCCAAGGAGTTTTTTTTGTGCAAATTTTAATTAGGGTGGGGGCTGCCCAAAACGGGCATGCCAATGCCCCCACCCTAATAAAAATTTACCCAAAACATCCCTGGCATCTAGTGGGCTTTTTGCCCCCCCCGGGGCGCAGATTGGGGGCTACTGCCCCATCTGCCCCCAAGGGGGGTTAGGAAGGCTGTTATTTTTGCAGGCGGCGGTTGGGAGCATGGGCTTGCCCGTTTTGGGAGCCCCCATCCTAATTCAGTGGGGGCAGAAAGTCTACTAGATGGCAAGGAGTTTTTTGGGCACATTTTTATTAGGGTGGGGGCTGCCCAAAACGGGCATGCCAATGCCAATGCCCTAACCCTAATTAAAATGTGCCCAAAAATCCCTGGTGTCTAGTGGGCTTTTTGCCCCCCCCCGGGGGGTCAGATTGGGGGCTACTGCCCCTTCTGACCACCTGCGGGGGTGGTTGGGGGCATGGTCATGCTCTTTATGGGCAGCCCCATCCTAATATCCCTGGCGTCTAGTGGGCTTTTTGCCCCAAAGGGGGGCGAAAAGACTCAATCACACCCAAAAAATTTGGGGGGAGCAAAAGAGCTTGCCCAAGGAGCCGCTCACCCCACCCTGGTGTCTAGTGGGTGTATCCCTGCTTGGGGATCGCTCTCCGGGGTATCCACTGGGGAGGGGTACCATTGGAAAGGGGAGATTCTCCCCTTTCCAATGATACCTTTCCCATCTTTCTTTGTGCCCGGGGGAATGAGATAGCCTCCTCAGCACATAGAAAGTGAAACTGAAATGAGCCTAAGGGCTCCTTTCAGTATCGGTTTCTGTGCAATGATGATCGTCATGGCACAGAAACCAGGGAGGGGGCCTTGGGAGCAGGGGAAGCTCTTCCCCAGCTCCCAAGGTCACAGGGGAATAATAGAAACCCCTCTGCTGTCTACAGCAGAGGGATTTTGTGCCCATGGCCTCATGACGGAGTTTCTTCCCCAGCTCCCAAGGTCACAGGGGAATAATAGAAATCCCTCTGCTGTCTACAGCAGAGGGATTTTGTGCCCATGGCCTCATGACGGAATGGTTCCATCATGAGCACAGAGGCACCGATGTTCGTGATGGAACCATTCCGTCATGAGTATCAAAGCGGTTAAAGAAAGAAAATGCTTGCTATAGATTTGAATTTCACGATATAACCAGGACATGCTAGATATTAATGTTTCATTTCATAGAGTAGCCCACTGTTACACAACAGGACACTGACCAGCTAACGGAGTAGGCTTACAAAGGTTCTCATGAGAACCTTCCTAGATGTATCTTTTTGTAATAAGCTGTAGCTACATTCAAATAACCAAATGTCAACATGGATGTTTACTGTGGGAATTGAGAGAGAAGATGATGTACCATCCGAAGATCCTTTCCTATGTGCTAGAGATGATCCAACATTCGAAGTTTGAAACATCTTTTGTGCTTTTCTATATAGTACCTGCTCCTAATTATAGAGAGTTATTGCATTCTAGGCATTCTTGCCGTGCATTTTATGCCCATCTCCCCTCCATGCCATTTAGCACTTGTCCATGCTATTCTTGCCGGATTTGCTGTAAGCTACTGCAAGCAGTGATTTTCTGTTCCCTGATATCTTTTAGGTGACTTGTTCCATGCTGATCATAGATACTGCTGTGATTATTTGCTCCTACCTGTTTTAACAGTTGCTACTGCAGCTGTTAGGGAACTCACCTGAGTTTCGAGAACTAGTCTTTATGAGGAGTTCGACCTTTCAGCTATTAGCCTGTTGTTTTAAAATGTTCTTGCTCTTTTCCAAAAGTACTCTTTATGGGTTCTTGCTAAGCTAGGTTAGGTCCTTTAGATGAAGATAGGGATTACAACCCTTTATGGAACACACTGTCATTATGTATGCTCATTCTAACCAAATTTTCTTGATATTTCTTTAAATTGATGTATCTGACTAACCGGATTAAAAAGACATAAAATACAGACTAATCTCTTAATGAGAAAATAAAACTTTTAAAACTTCACCAAACCTCTGGTCAGGGACCTGCTCTCTTCCCCAGCAGCTCCACCCTTGTGCTGTTTGCTGCTGATAGGGATCCGACAGGGTTCGAGCCTGCCTGCTGCCACCTACCTCGTTGTGCCTGTATTTTCCTCTGTTTCCTGTACCATCCTTCTCTTTTCTGTTTTTACTTTTAGGTGTGTAAGTATTGTTTCAAACCTGTGATTGTCACTATTTGTCACTGTGCTGCACGTCCTGCTAGTTTTTCTTGCCGCTGCTCCCCGGTGGCCCCTCCCCCTGCCTCTCACGCTCCCGCCTCCCAGCTAAGCTTTCCTCCCTCCTCTCATAATTAATGGCGGGCGCTGGGCAGGCACGCCAAAGGCAAGCCCGTCTGCACCCATCCACGACCAGTGCTAGGTACCCTGGATCACCAACCATCCACCGCTACGACTCAGGTACCCTCCTCGCACTCAACCCCAGGAAGAACAACAACTGCCAGCTGTCCACACCGAGCACCACCCATGGACAGTTCTCCTGCCGTCAATTCCGCCAGACCTTAAGCATGATCAGCACCACCACGGCCACCACCCCTGCACCAAACGCAACACCTAAAGCCCTAAGTTGCATCCTCCTGAACGTGCGCTCCCTGCACAGATACGCCGTTGAGATCTGGCACCTCCTCAACACCCTCTCACCAGACGTCGCCTTTTTCACAGAAACCTGGACCAGCGCCTCATCCACCCGCAACATCGCCACCGCCATCCCCGACGGATACAAGATCCAGAGGAAAGACCGCCCCAACCTCCCAGGAGGAGGACTTGCCATCACACACAAGAGCACCCTCTGACTCTCCCCCTCCACCACAGACTCCCTCTCCACCACCGCGACCAACCCTAGAACCACTCTGTGTGGCACCCTTGCTTACAGACTCCCGGACCCGCGTCCCATTCGCCATGACCATCGCTGACCTCTTCGCACCCCAATCCATCGCCTCCACGGACTACATACTCATCTGAAACCTGAACTTCCACCTCGACAATCCCAGCGACCCCAACTCACTGTTAGGCGTCAAGCCTCTTGCACGATCTCTTGGGATACTGGGGAAACGTCAGTGCTTGCTCTATAGAAAGTATCACACACTTTTTCAGTAATCCCTTACCGCGCTGCCAGAGGTGGAGTTTATTAGCACTCCCTTGCTTTATAAATCACGAGTGACCGAAGAATTGTTGCATGGCTTTGGATCTCGTCCTGTAACCACGCCTCTTCCTGTGTTCCAGCGTCCAGCTTGCTCCTGGTAGAAGAACCTCAGCATCCTTCTTCCCCTTACTTCTTGTTCCCTGTCCTGGACCCTTCTGAACCTTCCCCCCAGCAGGCGGGATCTTACCTCCTGTAAAGCACCAGCGTTGTTAAGATTTCCTTTCCCGCGGCTGCCACTGCCTCCTTGATATCCCGCTGATATCCCGCTGTGGCCGCGGCTGCTTCCTCGACTCCCGCTGCGGCTGCCTGCATATCGGCCAGCAGTCTCACTCTGAATTTTGCCGCCGCATGAAGGTAGCGTTTTCCCCACGACAGCGTTAACCTGGACTGGCTCCCATATTACCCCTCGGTTCAGGGGTCAGCTTGTTGAAATTCTAACGCATTACTGCCCCTTCTTCTGACACGACTAGCGCCAAAGCGTTTCCCTGACACCCTCTGTGAGACCTTGAAAACTCCCTACTCGCACAGCTGGGCAGATTGCCTATTATTATTTTTAAAAGCCGCCCTGATAGCTTTTAAAGCAGGGCTTGTTTCAGTCTACTTCATTTTCATACGCTGTGCTCCAGTAATACTCATCTTTATGTTTTGAAACAAAACTCCTGCGGTAGACCTCTGTTTGAGCTCATAGACAGATACATTGTCTACCCGCCCTTCTTCACTAGTTTGTTTAGCACTTCTCAGGAGTGGTTTGTTACTGGTATAGGTAAAGACATATTTACCTACATTTCCTGTCCACCGATAGGATTTCCTAGAAAACTTCAAGAGATGTCCAGCCGGTAAGAGAAAAGTGTGTTTCTGTAGAGCGTGCACTGATTATACATTTGTGCTTATACTACCAGAGTGGGAGGGAGGAAGGACCTTTTTTATATATATGTTTATCTTGTGTCACCCTGTAGGTTAGCCCTCCTGTTTTCTGGACCGCCTTGAGGGAAATCGGCTGGGGATAAGAAGATGTTCCACCTTGGCTTCTAATCCCCACATCTCCCAGGGACAGTGTAGGGGTGTGAGTGTATTCTATGTTCTCATCCTTGAACTGTTCAAAGGAGTGTGGCAGAGTTCTCGTCGCTCCCGTGGATTTGGCCTTGAGTCTAACAACAGGTTAGTGGCATTGGCAACAGAAATCCAAGCCCAAGACTTAAGTCCACCCGAGCGACGATGAATACGGAAGGGGCTTGCGCTTCACAGGAAACCCCTCTCCAGAGCCCGACGGTAGAAGAGCTGGCAGCAGCTATAATAGATCAACAAAGCGAGGTAGGAAGATATAGAGTAGAAAACCAGCGACTCCATTCAGAATGAGTCCAGAGCAGAAGTCAATCCACTTCTACTGTCAATGAACAATACAAAAGAACAAGCGCACATTTATACAGCCTGCTCGTTTTACTGTCCCTTCGCCCAACATAGATCCTGACCCCACCAGCAGTTAATCCTCAAGCAGTTCAACTTTCTGTACTCACACCGGTCCCCAGTACCCTTGGCGGTGCCCAAAAGATTCTATGGAGACAGTTTAAAGTATAGTGTCTTTATCAATCAGTGTCATCTGCATTTTTTGTGTAAGGCTTCTGCATTTCCCAATGACGCAGCCAAAGTGGCTTTTGTGATTTCGTATTTAGAAGGCAATGCTGCTAAAAGGGCAGTTCCTTTGATTGAAAATAACGATCCCCTTCTTTATGATTTTGTTTTATTCAAAGACAAATTGAGAACCCCTTTTGCTCGACACACATACGTTCAAGCCAGTGATAATGAGCCACTAAACCTAGGACAAGGGTCCAAGGACCTCTTCACTAACCTTACCGAGTTCAATAGATTAGTTGTTGAAACACAGTGGCCTGAGGAAAAGAGGACATACTTGTTTTATCAAGGGTTAAATGATGACCCAAAGGATCTTCTTTCTCAAATCGTAGATCCCCCCGAAGAATGTCATGCTTTCATAGATCTGGTTGTAAAGCTTAATCCCAGGTTAAGTGAGCGCAAAGGAGAAAAGTCACAAGGAAGTTTGGCCCGTCTTGTATTAGTCAGAGGATAGAAGAAGGAAAATAAATCAAAGACACTCCTGAACTATGCAAATAGGAGGAATGAGAGCACCTTTAACCCCTGAAGAGAAAGAGAAACGTCGAAAGAATAACCTTTGCCTTTACTGTGGCAAAGGGGGACATTACGCCAGGGCCTGTCCTGCCAAGAATACTACCACGCCCAGAAACGCTGCTGGGAGCCAGTACTACGCCCCCTTATCGGAATACTAGAAAACATGAGGAAGACGGAGACCGATTCTTCAAGTTGTTTGACTCCTCAGGTCTCACAAGACATAGCCAGCATCACTGCCCCTGTGGCAAGACATTTTACTCTAGCGGTTACATTCATAGTCTCCCCTCAAAGAAGAAAAGCCTAATCTATCCTCCTTGATTCGGAGGCTACTGGTAACTTTCTAGATATTAAACTAGCTCATAACTTAGGTATCCCCTTTTTGCCTAAAGCTAAACCAGAGCCTGTAAGGGCAGTAGATGGGACTGTATTATCATCAGGGTTAATAACATATCACACTCCCGCAATTACCATGGTGTGTACTAATGGACACTATGAAGCCCTTATGTTTGATCTAATCGATACACCCAATTTTGGAGCGATCATTGGGGTTCCATGGTTGCAGAATCACAACCACCATATAGATTGGAACTCCCGCAAAGTTACCTTAAAATCACCTTACTGTTTGGTGCATTGCTATAATGAAGCCAATGAATGGGAAACTCCAATGTGTTGTGTCTTTAAAGGCCATCGAGAAGAATCTTCCTCCTCTCTATCATGAGTATAGAGAAGTCTTTGATGAAGTTAAGGCTACTGCTTTACCTCCTCATAGGAGCTACGATTGTAGAATAGACTTAATTCCTGGGGCAGAACTGCTGGTAAGTCGAGTATATGCCTTGACAGAACCCGAAACAGAATACCTCCAGAAGTATATTACAGGGATGCTCCAAAAAGAATTCATTAGACACTCTACCTCCCCTGTGTCTTCTCCCATTTTCTTCATTCCTAAACGTGAAGGTGGGTTAAGAGCGTGTCTAGATTATAGAGCCCTAAATAAGGTCACTATTAAAAATAAGTATCCCCTGCCTCTTATTTCAGTCCTGTTAGACCAGGTGCGTGGGGCCAAGATATTCACTAAACTCGATCTTAGAGGGGCATACCATCTGATAATGATCAAGGAAGGAGACAAATGGAAGACTGCCTTTAGAACTAAATTCGGATTGTACGAATATTGCGTCATGCCATTCGATCTCTGCAATGCCCCTGCGGCCTTCCAATTCTTTATCAATGACATTTTACGTGAATATCTTGACCTTTTTGTGATCGTCTACATAGACGATATTTTGATTTTCTCAAAATCTGTACAGGAACCTGTTGAGCATGTTAAGAAAATATTGCAGAGATTGAGAGATAACCAGTTATTTGCTAAATTGGATAAAAGTACCTTCCATACTAACAAGGTGGAATTCCTAGGATTAGTCATCTCACCAGAAGGTATAATTATGGACCCCAAGAACATATACGCCTTGGTTAAGTGGCCTAGCCCTAGTAATGTAAAGGAGGTGCAATCTTTTCTAGGGTTTGCCAACTTTTACAGGCGATTTATTAATCACTTTTCAGATCTCATTGCTCCCATCACACGGTTGCTCCAAAAAGGTGTTGTCTTAGGTTGGGTTAATGAAGCAGAGCAGGCCTTTGTTCAACTCAAAGAAAGGTATACGACCTCCCCCATCATACGTCATGCAGACAACATACAACCTTATTATGTAGAGGCGGATGCCTCTTAACATGCCGTGGGGGGTGTTCTGTCCCAACGGAATCCTGTCACTGGCTGTTTACACCCTGTAGCCTACTTTTCTAAGACACTTCTTCCTGCTGAACAAAATTACACCATCTGGGAGCGAGAACTTTTAGCTATAAAACTTGCCTTCCAGGAATGGAAGCATTATCTTTTGGGATCCCCTCACACTGTTACCATCTACACAGATCACCGGAATCTACAATTTTTTAAGTCAGCCAAGGCGTTAACATAAAGACAAATGAGATGGGCCTTATTCTTTAGTGAATTTGACTTTGTCATAACTTATCGACCAGGACCTGAACAAGGGAAGGCTGATGCATTATCCCGACTGGGATCGGAAAAAAGAATACAAGTACATGAACCTTCTCCACTCATCCCTTGTCATAAGATCATAGGAGGGGGCGAAACAGGAGACCTGTCACCTCCCTTTTTGAGACAGTTAATGACGGCCTGTTCTGAGATCTCTCCACTCGAATGGATGAAAGAACCACAACACACCATTAAAGATGGGTTGTATTTCCATAACAAAAGATTGTATGTGCCGCACGCAGAACTGCAACAAAAGATAATCAAGTGGTGTCACAACACCTCCCTCGCAGGACATCCTGGTGGAGAAAAGACGATACAGACCTGCCAACGATGGTTCTGGTGGAGAGGCATGAATAAATACATCTCGGCCTATATAGCATCATGTCCTATCTGTGCTAGACAGTAGTCATTACACATAGCCCCTGCAGGTCTACTTCAACCTCTAGACATTTCTTCTGTTCCTTGGCATTCAGTCAGTATGGATTTTATCACAGAATTACCTCGAGTGCAAGGCTACAATAATATGTTAGAAGTTGTAGATATGTTCACTAAAATGGCTCACTTTATTCCGTTAAAGAAACTCCCTACCTCCAAGGAGTTGGCTCAGGTATTTATTGAGCAGATAGTTAGATTGCATGGTATCCCTTCTGTCATTATAACAGATAGAGGAGCCCAATTCGTTTCACGGTTCTGGCAAGGGTTGTGCACCTCCTTGGGAATAGATCATAGACTGTCCGCAGCGTACCATCCGCAAACAGATGGACAGACTGAAAGAACGAACCAGACCTTGGAACAGTATCTACGCTGATTATTGTTAACTATCACCTCCGATTGGGTACAGGCCTTGCCTATAGCAGAGCTTGCGTACAATAACACCACTCACTCATCCACGGGGGTTTCTCCCTTTTTCTTTGCTCATGCTCATCATCCCAGAATTCTTCCCTTTCCTTTGCGTCTACATTTAGTGAATATCCCTGCAGTACAAGGTCACCATACTGTCCTCTTAGACATTTGGAAATCAGCTAAACAGGAATTGCAGAAAGCCAAAGAAGCAATGAAGCAACAATCAGATAAACACCGCCGTCCGGCCCCCGTGTATAAAGTGGGTGACAAAGTGTGGTTAGCTACTAAGAACCTAAGACTAGAGGGCCCGCACAAGTTACTATATGGGGCCTTATCCTATTACCAAGGTTATTTCCCCTGTTACCTTAAGACTAGAGTTACCTGATAAAATGCGTATCCACCCAGTGTTCCACACTTCTTTAATTAAAGAATATATCCCCTCTCAGGAACCTGACAACCCTCCTACTCCTATCTTAGTGGGTGGTGCAATGGAATATGAAGTCAAACAAATTCTGGATTCTCGGAGGCACAGGGGTAAACTCCAATATGTAATAGATTGGGTGGGATATACCCCAGAAGACAGATCTTGGGAACCTGCTGAAAATGTCCACGCCCCAATTCTAGTTCGGAGGTTTCAAACCCCGCCCGGTGAATAGGCCTTTGAGTGGGAGAACTGTTAGGCGTCAAGCCTCTTGCACGATCTCTTGGGATACCGGGCAAACGTCAGTGCTTGCTCTATAGAAAATATCACACACTTTTTCAGTAATCCCTTACTGCGCTGCCAGAGGTGGAGTTTATTAGCACTCCCTTGCTTTATAAATCACGAGTGACCGAAGCATTGTTGCTTGGCTTTGGATCTCGTCCTATACCCACACCCCTTCCTGTGTTCCATCGTCCAGCTTGCTCCTGGTAGAAGAACCTCAGCGTCCTTTTCCCCTTACTTCTTGTTCCCGGTCCTGGACCCTTCTGAACCCCCCCCCCCCAGCAACCGGGACCTTCCCTCCTGTAGAGCAACAGCGTTGTTAAGATTTCCTTTCCCGCGCTGCTTCCTCGACTCCTGCTGCGACTGCGTCCTTGATATCTCGCTGTGGCCGCGGCTGCTTCCTCGACTCCCGCTGCGGCTGCCTGTGTATCGGCCATTAGTCTCACTCTGAATTTCGCCGCCGCGTGAAGGTAGTATTTTTCCCGCGACAGCGTTAACTTGGACTGGCTCCCGTATTACCCCTCGGTTCAGGAGTCAGCCTGTTGAAATTCTAACGCATTACTGACCCTTCTTCTGACACAACTAGCGCCAAAGCGTTTCCCTGACACCCTCTGTGAGACCTTGAAAACTCCCTACTCGCACAGCTGGGCAGATTGCCTAATATAATTTTATAAGCCGCCCTGATAGCTTTTAAAGCAGGGCTTGTTTCAGTCTACTTCATTTTCATACGCTGTGCTCCAGTAACACTCATCTTTATGTTAAACAAAACTCCTGCGGTAGACCTCTGTATGAGCTCATAGAATGATACATTGTCTACCCACCCTTCTTCACTAGTTGGTTTAGCACTTCTCAGGAGTGGTTTGTTACTGTGTAAGGATTGTCGTGGGGTAGGGGTTTATACGTCTTAAGAGGAATGAGGTACAGTCAAAACGAATGTACTGTGCAATTGTTGGGGGTTTATTGGTATAAGTCTTAGGGCAAACAACAAGTAAAAGTCTCATAGGACTGACAACAAAAGACCGTCCTTCCAGATAGTCCCGGAGTTTGTCCACACTCCAGCGGACAGCCAAACATTCCTTTTCTATGGTGGAGTAAGCCTGTTCTCTGGGGAACAATTTACGGCTGATAAAGAGAACCGGTCTCTCCAACCCGTCGGAGTCCTCCTGGGAAAGGACTGCCCCAATACCCACCCCGGAGGCATCGGTCTGGAGAATGAAGGGTTTCGTGTAGTTCGGAGAAACCAAGATGGGTGAGGTGGTAAGGACTGTCTGTAGTGACCGAAAAGCCTTGGTTTCTTTGGGAGTAGGGGCTGGTAGCCTAGGAGATGACTGTGATTTTCTTAACAAGTCCGTGAGAGGTCCGGCCAGGTCTGCAAACTGTGGAATAAACCTCCTGTAGTATCCCACCAGACCCAGGAATGCTCTCAACTCTCTTTTGGTTTTGGGATAAGGGAGTTCTAGGATAGCCTTCACTTTCTCTGTCTGTGGTTCTATTAGTCCGTTCCCTAAAACGTATCCTAGATATTTCACCTTTCTGAAGGCCACTCTGTTTTTTTTGGCATTGATATGAAACCCTGTGGCCCTTAGGCTAGAGAGGATCTTCTCAAGGTGGTATTTATGGTCTTCCCATGTTTTACTATAGACGACAATATCGTCCAAGTAAGCAGAAGAGTATTGTTGGTGGGAAGACAAGACTGTGTCCATTGCCCTTTGGAAGGTGGCCGGGGCACCGTGCAGACCGAAGGGAAGAACGGTGAACTGATAGTGCCCTGAGGGGGTAGAGAAGGCTGTTTTTTCTTGGTCTGCTGGGTTTAGCGGAATCTGCCAATACCCCTTGGTGAGATCAATAGTCGTGATATACTGGGCTTCACCAAGACGTTCCAGCAGTTCGTCCACGCGAGGCAGTGGATAGGCATCCTGCTTGGAGACCTTATTGACGGCTCTGAAGTCTATGCAAAAACGAATACTACCGTGCGGTTTGGGAACAAGAACAACCGGAGAACACCAGTTACTGTGTGAGGGTACAATCACTCCCGAACGCAACATCTGATTGATCTCTTCTTGAAAAGCCCGTCTTCTGGCTTCAGGGATCCGATAGGGTTTTTGTTTTACTACAGTCCCGGGAGGAGTGGGAATGGAATGTACCGCTATGTTTGTTCTTCCGGGTTGGTCAGAGAAAACATCGGTGTAACGGAGAAGAAGAGACAAGACTTCTTCTCGTTGGGCCTCCGTTATGTCTGGGTTGATAGGAGTGTCAAGAACAGTATGAGGGACAGTTGTGAGGGTTTGTACCACTTGCAGGGGTTTCCCCAGCCACTTCTTTAGTAGATTTATGTGATACATTTGCGTCTTATTCCCCTTAAGACGCAGGATGTAGGTGGTTTTTCCAATTTTTCGGAGTACCTCAAAAGGTCCTTGCCATTCTTTTCTGAGTTTGTGTGTAGAGGAAGGCAATAACACCAAAGCCCAGTCACCAACATCCAGTTCCCTCCACTTCTTTCCCTTGTCATAAAACGTCTTTTGTTTGTTCTGAGCTATAGCGAGATGATCATGGGCCAATTTATGAAGCCTAGTCTGGAGTTGTCGTGTGTAATCCAACAAGGCCTCCGCCTCGTGGGCTCCCTCCTTTTCCCAACTGTCTTTTGTGATCTCCAGAAGTGTTCTTGGAGTACGGCCAAACAGCAACTCAAAAGGAGAGGTGCCTAGACTAGCTTGTTTTTGGCTCCGGAGGACAAAAAGGGCCAAGGGTAATAACTGATCCCAGTTTTTGCCATCCCCAGACAAAAGCTTCTTCAGGGTGAGCTTTAGACTACCGTTATATCTCTCAACTAAGCCATCCGTCTGGGGATGGTAGACAGAGGTTTTAATGTGTCTGATTCGTAGTTGTTTACACACTTGGGCCATTAAGCGTGAAACGAACGGTGTTCCCTGATCTGTAATGATTTCGCAAGGAACTGGGCAGATTGCCTAATATAATTTTATAAGCCGCCCTGATAGCTTTTAAAGCAGGGCTTGTTTCAGTCTACTTCATTTTCATACGCTGTGCTCCAGTAACACTCATCTTTATGTTAAACAAAACTCCTGCGGTAGACCTCTGTATGAGCTCATAGAATGATACATTGTCTACCCACCCTTCTTCACTAGTTGGTTTAGCACTTCTCAGGAGTGGTTTGTTACTGTGTAAGGATTGTCGTGGGGTAGGGGTTTATACGTCTTAAGAGGAATGAGGTACAGTCAAAACGAATGTACTGTGCAATAGTTGGGGGTTTATTGGTATAAGTCTTAGGGCAAACAACAAGTAAAAGTCTCATAGGACTGACAACAAAAGACCGTCCTTCCAGATAGTCCCGGAGTTTGTCCACACTCCAGCGGACAGCCAAACATTCCTTTTCTATGGTGGAGTAAGCCTGTTCTCTGGGGAACAATTTACGGCTGATAAAGAGAACCGGTCTCTCCAACCCGTCGGAGTCCTCCTGGGAAAGGACTGCCCCAATACCCACCCCGGAGGCATCGGTCTGGAGAATGAAGGGTTTCGTGTAGTTCGGAGAAACCAAGATGGGTGAGGTGGTAAGGACTGTCTGTAGTGACCGAAAAGCCTTGGTTTCTTTGGGAGTAGGGGCTGGTAGCCTAGGAGATGACTGTGATTTTCTTAACAAGTCCGTGAGAGGTCCGGCCAGGTCTGCAAACTGTGGAATAAACCTCCTGTAGTATCCCACCAGACCCAGGAATGCTCTCAACTCTCTTTTGGTTTTGGGATAAGGGAGTTCTAGGATAGCCTTCACTTTCTCTGTCTGTGGTTCTATTAGTCCGTTCCCTAAAACGTATCCTAGATATTTCACCTTTCTGAAGGCCACTCTGTTTTTTTTGGCATTGATATGAAACCCTGTGGCCCTTAGGCTAGAGAGGATCTTCTCAAGGTGGTATTTATGGTCTTCCCATGTTTTACTATAGACGACAATATCGTCCAAGTAAGCAGAAGAGTATTGTTGGTGGGAAGACAAGACTGTGTCCATTGCCCTTTGGAAGGTGGCCGGGGCACTGTGCAGACCGAAGGGAAGAACGGTGAACTGATAGTGCCCTGAAGGGGTAGAGAAGGCTGTTTTTTCTTGGTCTGCTGGGTTTAGCGGAATCTGCCAATACCCCTTGGTGAGATCAATAGTCGTGATATACTGGGCTTCACCAAGACGTTCCAGCAGTTCGTCCACGCAAGGCAGTGGATAGGCATCCTGCTTGGAGACCTTATTGACGGCTCTGAAGTCTATGCAAAAACGAATACTACCGTGCGGTTTGGGAACAAGAACAACCGGAGAACACCAGTTACTGTGTGAGGGTACAATCACTCCCGAACGCAACATCTGATTGATCTCTTCTTGAAAAGCCCGTCTTCTGGCTTCAGGGATCCGATAGGGTTTTTGTTTTACTACAGTCCCGGGAGGAGTGGGAATGGAATGTACCGCTATGTTTGTTCTTCCGGGTTGGTCAGAGAAAACATCGGTGTAACGGAGAAGAAGAGACAAGACTTCTTCTCGTTGGGCCTCCGTTATGTCTGGGTTGATAGGAGTGTCAAGAACATTATGAGGGACAGTCGTGAGGGTTTGTACCACTTGCAGGGGTTTCCCCAGCCACTTCTTTAGTAGATTTATGTGATACATTTGCGTCTTATTCCCCTTAAGACGCAGGATGTAGGTGGTTTTTCCAATTTTTCGGAGTACCTCAAAAGGTCCTTGCCATTCTTTTCTGAGTTTGTGTGTAGAGGAAGGCAATAACACCAAAGCCCAGTCACCAACATCCAGTTCCCTCCACTTCTTTCCCTTGTCATAAAACGTCTTTTGTTTGTTCTGAGCTATAGCGAGATGATCATGGGCCAATGTCCTCAGTTTATGAAGCCTAGTCTGGAGTTGTCGTGTGTAATCCAACAAGGCCTCCGCCTCGTGGGCTCCCTCCTTTTCCCAACTGTCTTTTGTGATCTCCAGAAGTGTTCTTGGAGTACGGCCAAACAGCAACTCAAAAGGAGAGGTGCCTAGACTAGCTTGTTTTTGGCTCCGGAGGACAAAAAGGGCCAAGGGTAATAACTGATCCCAGTTTTTGCCATCCCCAGACAAAAGCTTCTTCAGGGTGAGCTTTAGACTACCGTTATATCTCTCAACTAAGCCATCCGTCTGGGGATGGTAGACAGAGGTTTTAATGTGTCTGATTCGTAGTTGTTTACACACTTGGGCCATTAAGCGTGAAACGAACGGTGTTCCCTGATCTGTAATGATTTCGCAAGGAAATCCCATACTAGAGAAGACCTCCACCAATTTTTGAGCAATGGCTGTAGAAGTAGCTACCCGGAGGGGGAATGCCTCGGGATAACGAGTAGCATAGTCCACTAAGACCAAGGCATATAAATGTCCCCTCGCAGATTTAGGTAATGGACCTATGAGGTCCATCCCAATCCTATCAAACGGCTTCCCTATGATGGGTAACGGATTCAGAGGAACCGGCGGGGGAACATAGGAGTTCCTTCGCTGACATATTTGACACTCCTGACAATAGCGTTGTATTTGTGCATATACTCTGGGCCAAAAGAAATGCTTTAAGATGGCCTGCCCTGTCTTTTCTGCCCCTGAATGCCCTGCCAGTAAATGAGCGTGTGTGCAAAAAAGAGTATCTGATCCCTGAAGGCAACAGGTACTAAGAGTTGTGGAACGTCATCAGGTTTAGCCAGCCTGTACAATAACCCGTTTTTTTCAATGAAGGTGGGATATGTTCTCTGTAGAGGATCCTGACCTGAACGGGCTATGTGCCAAGCGTTAGTAAGAGTGGCGTCGTTCAACTGCGCAGTTCTAAAGTGGGTATCCCTAGCCAAGGGTTCGGGAACAAGCAGACCGTTGTGTGGGGCGGTTTGTAAGGCGTCAGACAGAAGGGTGGTAAAGCCGGGGTTGTCCGTTCCTATTATCACGGGTTCAGGCAAGGAAGCCATGACTCCAACCACTACTTCTGTTTTAGTGCCTGCAGCGGTACAGAGGCTAATAGTAGCTAACGGGTACTCCCTAACGTCCCCATGAACGCAGCGTATGTGCACAGTTTTCCCGGGCATTAGACATGAGGGAGGGACAAGTTCCTGTCGGACTACAGAATGCCTACACCCTGAATCTAGTAAGGCCCTAACCACTTTCCCGTGTATGGTCACACTCACATAGAAGACTGGTCCTGTCTCCTGCGCTAACAGAAGTGAATATGGAGCGTAACTGACGTCCATGGGTTCTTCGTCTTTCTCCTTTGGTTTTTTTCTGCAAAATCTTGCTATATGACCCTATTCACCACAGTCATAGCATTGGGGACCAGGATTGGGTTGCAACTCAGGTTTGGGAAAACGTGGCCGTGGCGGTTCAAACGGGGGTTTTGGGTACTTCTTTTCAGTTTTTCCTGGCATAGGTTTCAGAGGTTTCTCTGGTTCTCTTATAGGGGGACGCCCTTGGGCGCGGGCATAAGAAGTGGCCATTTCAATGGCGTGTTCCAGAGTCAGCCCTGCGTGTTGCTTCAACCAACGCTGTGTGCCATAGGGCAGCGCCTCAAGAAATTGCTCGAGGTATATTTTATTCATCACATCGTCTATATTCCCCTCCTGTGGCTTCAGCCAAAGGTCAGCAGCTGCTTTCAGTTTATAGAACAGAGTCTTAGGGAGATCCCCGGGTGTTCCACGTTCCTGTCGGAATTTGAGCCTGTGTGTCTCTTCATCCACACCCAAACGGTCCAGGATATATTGTTTCACTACGGCATAAACAGAGGTGCCGTCTTTATTGATCATTTGATAGGTGGATTGGGCTCTCCCGTTAACAGAGGGGCAAGGTAAAAAGGCCATCGATCTCCAGGCCAAGCACTGGCCCTAGCAGCCCTCTCGAAATTTAGAAAGAAAGCCAAAGGGTCGTCTCCTGGCGTGAACTTCTGTAGAGGGACTACAGTTCCTGGGGGTGGGGCGTTTGTCCTGCCTTGTCCCAATACAGTCATAAGGTGGTTCTGACCCTCAGCTAGTTTCAACAGACTATCTGCCTGAGCCTGTATGGCACTAGTAAATGCCGTGCAATCTGCTTCAGCCTGAGTAGAAGTTTGGCCAATTGCCCACTCGAGTTTGTCCTGGCCCTCTTTCATTTGCTGTATTAGGGCTTCCATCTTGTATCAGAGGACGGTTCGCAATATCCCACTTCTGACACCACTTGTAAGGATTGTCGTGGGGTAGGGGTTTATACGTCTTAAGAAGAATGAGGTACAGTCAAAACGAATGTACTGTGCAATCGTTGGGGGTTTATTGGTATAAGTCTTAGGGCAAACAACAAGTAAAAGTCTCATAGGACTGACAACAAAAGAAAGTCTATCTGTGGCTCCTTTCTTCCTCCTTTACAGAAGTCCCCGGGTAGGGTCCAGCGGAAGGTCTTCTTACTTGCGGAGACGTTTCCCCAAAACAGAAAGAAAGAAAGAATACGCCAGGTTACTGGCGTGACCGATAACAACTATTGGCATGAGGGGGTGGGGGGGGGGGGGAGGACGTGAAGGGGATCACCAGGGACCACACGTGCTCTTTTCTACCCGTGAAAGGGGTGGCGCTTGCAGAGTCACTCCCGTCCCGTGACCACCTAGCCGCCCTCTACCCGCTCCCTCCCTCCGTGAAAAACACTCCCTGTATACGTGCCCGTACCTTGCGGAGCCACACTTCTCCTGTTGAAGTGTGGCTGGGCGGAGCGTGGTTCCGTTGGCCTCCCGGCTTGTCCTGCGGCGACCTGGTGGCTGGTCCTACTCCGGTCTCCGATGACGGTAATCCAGCTCCGGTATCCTCCCGTGCAATGGCGAACTCCTCAGACGCTTCCTCCTCTGTTCCTGCGTTCGCCCTGTTCCGCTCCAGCTCTCGCGTTATGAGCGCCGTCGAGGTCACTGATTGGCTATCCGGGGATGACGTTGTTGATGTTGTTCTCGCTTCCGGGTAAACCCAGGCTGCCGTAGAGGGAGCGTGGTCATCCTGCACTCGCCGAGGCGGAAAGGAAGAGGGACATTGGTCAGCATCTGACTCGTGGCAGGTAGGGACCCCCTGACATACTGGTATAGGTAAAGATGTAATTACCTACATTTCCTGTCCACTGATTGGATTTCCTAGAAGACTTTAAGAGATGTCCAGCCGGTAAGAGAAAAGTGTGTTTCTGTAGAGCGTGCACTGATTATACATTTGTGCTTATACTGCCAGAGTGGGAGGGAGGAAGGACCTTTTTTTAATATATATGTTTATCTTGTGTCTCCCTGTAGGTTAGCCCCTCCTATTTTCTGGTCCGCCTTGAGGGAAATCGGCTGGGGGATAAGAAGACATTCCACCTTGGCTTCTAATCCCCACATCTCCCAGGGACAGTGTAGTGGTGTGAGTGTATTCTATGTTCTCATCCTTGAACTGTTCAAAGGAGTGTGGGAGAGTTCTCGTCGCTCCCGTGGATTGGGCCTTGAGTCTAACAACAGGTTAGTGGCATCAGCAACATCCTCCACCCTCCTGGACAACCTAGCCAACCTCGACCTGAAACAGCCTGTCACCACGCCCACCCACAAGGCAGGACACACCCTCGACCCCATCTTCTCAGACGGTAACAGCACCCACTTCAGCCACACCACGCAACCCCCCTGGACGGATCACCACAGTGTACACTTCAACATCGACAAACCCACAGTCCCCAAACAGGCACCGCAACCTCCCCAAAGGAGCAGCTCAACTCCACCCTTAACCACAAAGCCCCCACCAACTTGACTGATGCCAACCACGCAGCCAAAGAACTCCACAGATGCATCTCTAACTGCACGGACGAGCTCACACCCCCAAACAACTCCGACAGACAGCACCCCATGAAAGCCACCTGGTTTACTGCCAACCTCCAAGAATCCAGACACACCTGCAGAAGTCTCAAGAAGAACTGGAGAAACAGCAAAAGACCAGGAGACTGCACCACCTACAAGAACGCCTGACGGAATACCACCAATGCATCAGATCCACCAAAAGGACCTTCATCCAAAACAAGATCCTCCCCAACTCCAGCAACTCCAAAGAACTTTTCAGTGTCATCCAGGAATTCACCAAGCCCACCAGCGAAACCACGGACATCACCCCCTCCCAGGACCTCTGTGACAAGCTCGGATCCTACTTCCATCTGAAAATCATGGGCCTCTACTACCACTTCAATGACTAAACACCTGATGCTGAAACCACCTCCCTCCCCAGCAATGCCAGCCAGCCCGCCATCTCGTCCTGGAGCCCTGTCACCAACGAAGACATCACTTCGACCATGAAGGGCATCCACTCGGTGACCCCTGCCTGCTGCACATCGACCATAGAACCGCCATCGCTCCAGAACTACGTCGCACCATCGACACCACCTTCAAGACTGGCACCTTCCCCAACAAATGGAAATACGCATTAGTCAGACCCCTGCTCAAGAAGCCCACAACAGAACCCACGGATCTCAAGAACTACTGACCCATCTCCCTCTTCCTGTTCACAGACAAATTCACCGAGAAGATCGTCAATGCCCAGCTAACAAAATTCATCAAAGAAAACTCCATCCTCGACCTCTCCCAATCCAGCTTCCGCAGCAACGACAGCACCGAGAACGCTCTACTCACTACCACACATAACATCCGCACCCTCCTCGACCAAGGACAAACCACAGCCCCGATCCTACTCTACCTATCTGCAGTGTTCGAAACCATCACCCAAAGCACACTCACCGCCAGACTCCATGATGCCGGCAGACAGGGAACCTCCCTCGACTGGATCCGCTCCTTCCTCACCGGCAGAACCCAAAGAATCAGACTGCCACCCTTCCTCTCCGAACCCACGGAAATCAACTGTGGAGTACCCCAAAGATCAGCGCGGGAAACAACCATTACAACGCGGGCATTACATCGCAATGCCTTTGCAATGCAACTTTTACAATGCAAATACTATTACAACGCATGTTTTTACAACACATGATATTACAATGCAGAGTATTTTACTACTCAACCTTTTACAACGCATATATGGGTAAGTATCTGTAAGTATTTTGATTTTAAAAAATAGTGGGCTTTTAAAAAATAAAAGTAGCCATTATTTAAATTTTAAAATGTGTGGTTTTTAAAATTTAAAACTAGACAATGTTTCATTTTTATTAAAAAGAGTAAATTAATACTCAAATATTAATGATTTAATTATTACAGTTTAATGAAGGTGTATTCATGTTGATAAAAAAGATTTCAAATTTTGCAAATATTAATTTTTAGTTTAAAAGTAGACCTTAATTTATTATTAAAATATTAGTGTGGCATTTATATTTTAAAAGTAGTTAAAAAGAAAAATATAGTATTAATATTTTAAAAGTAGACAATGTATTAATAATGAGACATGTAATACTCAAGTATTAATGATATTATTATTACAGATATAAGAGATTTTTATTTAAAAAAGTCAAGTTATTAAAAAATATTTAAATTGTGAATTAAAATATATTTATAAAAGTAGACAATATTTTATTAATAAAATAAAAGTGTACTATTTAAATTTTAGTGTGGTATTTATATTTTAAAACAAGACAATATTAAAAAAAATTGAAAATAAAGATTTAAGTATTAATGATTCATTTATTAATAATTTAAGGTGTTTTAAAAAAATAATCTGGATAATTTAAAAAGAATTAAATTATGCTAAAAATATTTTACATTTAGAAATATATCATTTAATATATATTAACGAAATATTTAATAAATATAATATTAAATATTTGTATATTACAGACATGCATATTTGGAATAGAAAATTGAAAAGCACAAAATATAAGAAATATACATTTGTAATTAATATTTAAAAATAAGAGAATGACACAAAGATTTTTAGAAAAATAATTTTATTAAGAGTAAAGCAGTAAATTGTTTATTAAAAATATTTTAGAATTTTTTGAAGTACAGTTTATAATTTAAAAAAAGAAACTTTCCTACGCTTTAACATTGCAGTCATAGGGAGATAATGTCCTTTTTTCATTTTAACAGCCTGCAATGACATAGACGGGTATATGTGATTCACGTCATAACGAAGATCGTCGCGAGCCAGAACAGAAGCAAGGGAGAGCTGCGCTAAGGTAAGACAATTTATATTACTTTTCAAACAATTTTTAGGGGAAACACTTATTGTAAGGAGAGAGGAGGAAGGTAGTTAGGTATACGCTATGTGTTTTATGTGAATCGTAAATGTTTTAAAGAATATATACATTCCAATACATGTTGCGAGAGTAGGCCCATATCGGGTCACGTGTTTTTAAATGTATTTATGTTTTGTTTGGTTAGTAACTGGTAGTATGAATTAAATGTTAGAAAACAGTTGTATTGTGAAATATAAAGTTTTCTGATTTTGCGAATTTGAAAAAGAAAAATGCAAAATATCGGAGCGTGACGGTTTTTGGTTTTTGAGATTATAAAAAAGAAGGATGGATTAAATTTGCAGCATTTTTGGATAAAAACACATTCGGTTTTTTTTGTATGGAAACTTGGGTACAACGGATAAAAAAAAAGGCTGGATTGCAACGTTGGATTTTGTTCCGTTTTTTAAAGAAAAAAACAAATTTTCTGGATTTTTTTGGGTGCGTTTTTTGTAAACAATAGGCACAACTTTTGCTTTTTAAAGATTGTGCACACTGAAAAAAGTAAAAAATGGGAAACGGATTTCGAAAATGGATTGTGGATTATTGGTTCAGTTTGGAATTACAAGAAAAAGGAATCTTGGTGAACAGATGACATCAAGAAAAGTCCAAGATTTGAAAAAAGAAAACAACAAAAGGTAAAGTGACCCGCCTATTACATTTAAAAATGTTAAAAATGTCAAAATGTTTAGGATTTTTAATTTAGGGCAAAACAGGCAAGTAAATGTGTAATGTGAGTTAGAAATGGAGGATGTGTGCAAGCTTTTCAAGGTAGTCTGAAGCTATACACAACATAAGCTGTTGTAATGCAACCAATAGTCTCTCAGACATTTCTTTTGAGTTTTTTTTAGAAATACGTGGGTTCAGACTACCTGTCAATGCTTGAGATAAGCTCATTTCTTGGAAACTTTGCTCCTTCCTTAAAAGTCCCCAAAAAATTAAAGAAATTAGGGTGTGGTTTGCCAATTGAATGATTGAAGGAGTTGTGCCATCCCTCTATGGCAGGGTTTGTTTCTGCTCCTCCTTCTAAGCAGGTCGAGTAGCAGTTTCACCACTCCACATGGAAACGTGGCTTCCTCCTGCGACCCGACCTGCTTAGAAGGCCAATCCATTTAGAAGTGGTGCCAATTTTTCCTCGTTTGTTGTAAAGTAATCAGAATCAGTAATGAAAGCGTAATACTCGTCTACACTGTCAGGAGGAACAAAGCAAATGGCAGTTCGTTTTTTAAATTCAAACTATAGTTTGCTATCAGAAAAATAATCCACAACTAAGGATGTTTTTTGTATTTTACGCCAATACGCCTGAGAAAAGTGAAAAATCATCCGTGCATTTGGGTATCTGTGTGCATTTTGGTAATAGTATTAATCATTGCGAATTCAAAATCAATAATTACTTTTCTAGGACTTTTGTTGGATGTTTTGGATTTAACCACTGATAAAAGCTCAGTGTAAGTTGAACATTGTTTATCTGGTAGCAAACTGTAAACTAAGGGGACTACTGTGTTGTTAATGTGTGCATGAACGTGTATATTTGGGTGAATGGATGAGGCGTGCTTTTAAACGTACCATCCATCATCCAAATATCTCTGTTCTCCAACCTAACAAGATTATGTGGTGTGCTAAAGATTAGGATTCTCTTCTGAGGGTTTTTATTGTTATGCAAAAGGAAAGGTTCTTTAGAAATAGTAAAAGACAGTTCAGGTAGAATTAGAATATCAGAAAAAGTTTGGGGAGTTACTCTTTGTGGGCTATTTGCCTGTTTTTTTAAGTAGAACAATACGTCTCAGATTAGGAATAATGCGCATACTGCTTGAAACATGTGTTGGAACGTGTTGGGCTACCGCCCTCAAAATTGCACCACAGTGTTCATTGGAGGTGGATGCAATTTCTTTAATCTCATTAATTGTTTCACAAACTTCAATCTCTATTGCAGAGGCAGAGTGGTTTTGATCTGTGGTTCTTAAAACAGAGTCACCAAGAGTTGTTTCCAGTGAGCAAAATAAGTTACTATATGGTTTATGTTTATATTTAAATATCACTTACTGTTTTAGTTTTTTCACAAAGTGAAACTGTTTCTTGATCCGAAATATGAATTAAGAATGCTGCAAAATGATAATAGAAAATATTGTTATTGTTTTGTTTAGAAAGCATATTATTATTATTATTAGTATTATTTAAAACTTTTATAGCGCGCTCTATTACCACGGGGTATCCTATTACCACGGGGTATAGCTTACACGGGGTATAGCTTACATTTATACCTGCAAAAAGATATATAAAAGAATGGTTATTGTAACTTGCTTTTGAATGATAAATTATAATCTAAATATCAATGGTTTTTAAAGAGGCAGGCACAGTTATATTTTGATAATCAGATTCACTGTATATATTTCTATTTTGAGCTGTATTTTGGATACTTTGCAATATATATTTACCTTTCTATAAATATTTCTGGTGCTTTGTTTGCAGTTATTCAATATTCTTCAAAACTGGCCGTGGATTTTTTTATTGTTGTTATCTGTTGAGACTAAAAAAACCGAGAACACATTAAATATAATTTTATTAGTAAACATAAAAAGGCAAAGGTTTATTTTTCATACATTTTGGCATAGGCCTATTATGGAAAAGTACTTGTATAGCTATAGCTATTAAAATTAAATGCACATTCACTCAGGCAAGCAGACTTTGTAGTTGGAATATGTTTTTTAAAAACAACACTATTCTGCGTTTACCATGAAGTATGGAACACTAGTTTTGGATTTTGCATTTACCTGTAAAATTATAATCTTGATGATTTATGGCATCTAATACATAATATCGCTGTTGGTGTTCAAGTCTGTTTTCTTTGAGTTGTTATCTGTGTATAATATAACAGGATGTCAAAATTACATATTTATTAATATACAATATTATGTTAATAACAAGACATTGCATATATTTCATTTAATTTCATACCCATATCATATTTAATGTATAGTTATTTTAACCCCACCACTATTTAGCATTTTTGCGGGGACAGGCACCCCTTGTAGTAGGAATATTAATTTTAACCCTACCACTATCCAGCGTTTTCCCTGAGGCAGGCACATTTTGGAGTAGGAATAGTAAATTTAACACTACCACTATCCAGCGTTTTCCCTGAGACAGGCCCCCTTTGAAGTAGGAATAGTAAATTTAACCCTACTACTATCTAGCGTTTTCCTTGAGGCAGGCACCCTTTGGAGTTGGAATAGTAATTTGAACTCAACCACTATCTAGCTTTTTCCCAGAGGCAGGCACCCTTTGGAGTAGGAATCCAGCATTTTCTTGAGGCAGGCACCCTTTGGAGTAGGAATAGTACATTTAACCCTACCACTATCCAGCGTTTTCCCTGAGGCAGGCACCCTTTGGAGTTGGAATAGTAAATGTAACCCTACCACTATCCAGCGTTTTCATTGAGGCAGGCACTCTTTGGAGTAGGATTAATAATTTTTAACATCCCACTATCCAGTATTTACCAAGAGGCAGGCACCCTTTGGAGTAGGAATAGTAAATTTGACCCTACCACTATCCAGCGTTTTCCGCGAGGCAGGCACCCTTTGGCGTATGAATAGTAATTTAAAAGCTGCCACTATCCAGCATTTTCCCTGAGGCATGCACCTTTTGGTGTAGTAATAGTAAATTTAACCCTACCACTATTCAGCGTTTTCCCTGGGCAGGCACCCTTTGGAGTATGAATAGTAATATAAAAGCTACCACTATCCAGCTTTTTCGTTGAGGCAGGCACCCTTTGGAGTAGGAATAATACATTTAACCCTACCACTATCCGTGTTTCCTGAGGCAGGCACCCTATGGAGTAGGAATATTAAACTTAACCCTACCACTATTCAGCATTTTCACTGAGGCAGGCACCCTTATGAGTAGGAATTATAATTTTTATTACACCACTATCCAGCATTTTCCAAGAGGCAGGCACCCTTTGGAGTAGGAATAGTAAATTTAACCCTACCACTATTCAGCGTTTTCCCTGATGCAGGCACCCTTTGGAGTTGGAATAGTAAATTTAACCCTACCACTATCCATGGTTTTCCTTGAGACAGGCACTCTTTGGACTAGGAATAGTAAATTTAACCCTACCACTATCCAGCATTTTCCCCGAGGCAGGCACCCTTTGGCATATGAATAGTAATTTAAAAGCTACCACTATCCAGCATTTTCCCTGAGGCATGCACCTTTTGGTGTAGTAATAGTAAATTTAACCCTACCACTATTCAGAGTTTTCCCTGAGGCAGGCACCCTTTGGAGTACGAATAGTAATATAAAAGCTACCACTATCCAGCTTTTTCGCTGACGCAGGCACCCTTTGGAGTAGGAATAATAAATGTAACCCAACCACTATCCAACGTGTTTCCTGAGGCAGGCACCCTATGGAGTAGGAATATTAAACTTAACCCTACCACTATTCAGAATTTTCACTGAGGCAGGCACCCTTAGGAGTAGGAATTATAATTTTTATTACACCACTATTCAGCATTTTCCAAGAGGCAGGCACCCTTTGGAGTAGGAATAGTAAATTTAACCCTACCACTATTCAGCGTTTTCCCTTATGCAGGCACCCTTTGGAGTTGGGATAGTAAATTTAACCCTACCACTATCCAGCGTTTTCATTGAGGCAGGCACTCTTTGGAGTAGGAATAGTCATTTTAACCCTACCTCTATCAAGTGTTTTCCCTGAGGCAAGCACCCTTTGGAGTAGGAATTATAGTTTTTAATATCCCCCTATCCAGCATTTACCAAGAGGCAGGCACCCTTTGGAGTAGGAATAGTAATTTAACCCTACTACTATCCAGCGTTTTCCCCGAAGCAGGCACCCTTTGGAGTATGACTAGTAATTTGAAAGCTACTACTATCCAGCATTTTCCCTGAGGCATGCACCTTTTGGAGTAGTAATAGTAAAATTAAACCTTCCACTATTCATTGTTTTCCCTGAGGCAGGCACCCTTTGGAGTATGAATAGTAATATAAAAGCTACCTCTATCCAGCTTTTTCGCTGAGACAGGCACCCTTTGGAGTAGGATTAGTAAATTTAACCCTACCACTATGCAACGTGTTTCCTGAGGCAGACACCTTTTGGAGTTGGAATAGTAAATTTAACCCTACCACCATCCAGCGTTTTCCCTGAGGCAGGCACAGTGGAGTAGGAATAGTAAATTTAACCCTACCACTATCCAGCATTTTCCCTGAGACAGGCACCTTTTGGAGTAGGAATAGTAATTTTAACCCTACCTCTATCATGCGTTTTCCCTGAGGTAAGCACCCTTTGGAGTAGGAATTATAATTTTTATTACACCACTATCCAGGCAGCCTTTGGAGTAGGAATAGTAAATGTAACCCTACCACTATCCAGCGTTTTCCCTGAGGCAGGCACCCTTTGGAGTATGAATAGTTATTTAAAAGCTACCACTACCCAGCATTTTCCATGAGGCATGCACCTTTTGGAGTAGTAATAGTAATTTACAACCTCACTACTATCCAGCATTTTATCTAAGGCAAGCACCCTTTGGAGTAGGAATAGTAATTTAAATTCTACTAGTTTCCAGCGTTTTTCCAGAGGCAGTCACTCTTTCGAGAATCTAAAGTAAATAATAATTCATATTTGGAAATTCTTTAAAAAAAGTTAATTTAAATAGATTTTTTTTATCTTTCCTTTTTTAGGACTATGTTAAATAGTGTTATAAACATGTTAATAAAAATTCACTTACTTTGCTAATTTGGCCGCAAAAAAAAATGTTAGGCAATAAATCCAACTTCACGATATTTTTGTACATTTTCTGTAAAATAATATATATTTTAGTATATTTATTTTTAAAATACTTAATATGTAGTTTAGTTTTCTTAAAAATAATGCTTACAGCTTCAAGTCACAATCTCTGGCAGCAGAACACGTGTGGTGTCTCTGGTAGTCAGGTAACCACTGAATTTAAAATGGTGGATGGCTCTTTTTATACGATTTATGCGATACAACATTAATTATAAAGAAAATATGTTTGTGATCAGTTTTTTTTGTCTATTATATGCTGTGTAAAACAATAATTACATTTTTGGTAATATTAATCTCTGTTATTATTTTCTTGTGTATGTTTTGTCCTCCATTTTATCAACCCGGGTGTCAACTCCATTCCATTGACAGTGTTGTAGGACTTAAGTATCTGTAATTTTTAAAATGGTGGTTTGTTTGTTTACTTTTTGCAAAGACTCGCGTTCTTGGCTTGTTTTTATGCGGTTCTATTTAAAGTTTATATGTTTTGCCAGTTTTACAATTTTCTAAACTCAAATTACATTACTTAGTATTATTTTTGTACACGAGAATTTTCTTTTAGTACCTGAGTATTAATTTATAATCACTTGTTGAGTTATTTTTTTGTAACATTTTAATACACTTCCCCATCCCTATTTTCCTTGTATTCCCGTTCCAGGGGTCTATTCTTTATTTTAAAAAATTGAAGGTATTACTATGCGTTAATTCATATTTACATTATTGAGTATTACTTTTTTTAACAGAGTATTCATTTTAATACACAAGTTTTTTTTTAACTTCTCGGGTGTAGATTTTTTTACCCAAAACCCCTATTTTCCATGCATCCCATTCCAGGAGTTTATTTTACATTTAAAAAAATGGGAAATATTACTATGTGTTAATTCATGTTAAAATAATGAGCCTTAATTCTTTTAAACAGAGTATTAATTTTAATAGCTGAATACTTTTTTTTACCTTCTCGGGTGTTGATTTTTTTACCGCACATTTTAATACACTTCCCCACCCAAAACCCCTATTTTCCCTGCATCCCGTGCCATGGGTTTATTATAAATGGAGAAAAAACATATGCAATGTAATAGCATGCGTTGTTTTGTATTTCGTTGTAATGTATTTCTATACTATTGCATTATAATGGTATGCGTTGTAAAAACATACAAAATAATTGAGCTTGCAATGTAAAAATTGCGTTGTAAAAGCATGCGCTGCATAAGTATGCGTTGTACCATCATACATCCATAAGCGCTCAGCCCCACGCTCTTCAACATCTACATGGCCGCCATCGTCAGACACCAAGGACTCAGCATAATATCCTACGCCGATGACACCCAGCTCATCCTCTTCCTCACCAAGGACCCCGTCACTACCAGACTCAACTTCCAGGAAGGAATGAAGGACGTTGCATCCTGGATGAGCAGCAGCTGCCCGAAGCTCAACTCCGAGAAGACAGAGGTCCTCATCCTCGGACCCTCCACCCTCCGCATGGGACAACACCTGGTGGCCCACTGCCCTCGGCAGACCTCCCACCCTCACGGACCACGCCCAAAACCTCAGCATTATGCTCGATTCCTCCCTCTCCATGACCCAACAGGTCAACGACGTCGCCTCCAGCTGTTTCAACACCCTCCGTATCCTCCGAAAGACTGTCAAATGGATCCCACCGAATCAAGGAAAACCTTCACCCATGTACACATAACCAGCAGACTACGGATACGCCCTCTTCGCTGAGATCAACAAGCCGCTCATCCATATTCTAGAATGTGGTGATGAACACTGGGTGGAGAGTTCGAAGGAGGCTTTAGGGCAGCTCGTTTGCAATAAACTGTAGCTTCAGCTTTAAATTGTATTGTGTGTTACTACTGTTGCAGCACAATGGTAAAAATGTTTGTTGCACACTTACTCTTTTAACTAATCTTACCGTACTGGGCCCTTTATGGTTAGAAAATCTGCAGCATTTCTATTTACCACAGAGGCAATGATCCTCTGATGAATCTTTCTCCGCTGATGGGAGGGGTGGAAATTAGGGTGGACAAAACACCTCATTAGCTGTCCAATGAGGACCATTAATTGAACGCGAACTCAAAAATTTGAGATCAGATTTAGGTACACCACTCTTAAGACCATGCTGTAGAAATAAAACCTAGCAAAGGGAAGATCCAAACTCCTGAAGAAGTTAAGTCAGCCTAGAATTATGCAGACCAAAAGCTCTGCAACAGCAACGCAGAACAAAAAAAGTAATACTTGATTGTCTGACCGAGCTTGATGATTCTCCCTTCAACACATTTAAGTCACTATTAAAATAGCACAGTTTAAATGGAAGAACCAACAAGACTCAATAATAGATTCAGACAGATATTAGATTAATTTGGTTATTGTATTAAAGATTCAAAATCCATAGCAAATAAGCAACTTTTAGTATTAAATCTTTTTATTGAAAAATCCGAGCACAAGCACAGATAGCGTTCATCACCATCACCCCCCCACCCTCAATGCATAACAAAAGTCAAAGCGTGAAAGAGACAGATAGGCCATCCCATTGCTTGATGTAAGGATCGTAGAGGGGCGTTTGGTTTGTGCAAATTATCGGCGTTGATTAGAAGAAAAAGAACAAATAAACAAAACCCTCCACCACCCACACTAACCCACCCCTCCCGAGCCCCCTCCCACATTCCAAGTCCACCGACCCAATCATCCAAAAGATCCTTTCCACTAGCCTGCCGTCGAGCCGCTCACATCAGAGAGGTGTAACAATTGCAGGAAGCGAGGACAAGTGACCTCACGAAACTCCGAGGCCAACAAAGACAGAAAGGGTTGCCACAGCTCAGAAAATTTGGCCCCATCCCCAGCTAAAGTCAATGAAAGCTTCTCCATGCCCAACACAGCCCATAAGCGGTGGAGCCAACCTTGGAATGCAGGAACATATGGGGTGCGCCAATGGGAGATGATATTCTGCATAGTGGATCCTAACGCTATCTCTATCAGGCGACCCCTGCGAGAGCGCAATGGATACGTGAGTGGGTTTGGTAGGCCCGGCAGTACATACGAAGGAAATCGCGGGATCTCCGTCGCGAAGTGTGCATCCACCTCATCCAAGATTTGCTTCCAGTATCCCTGAATATGAACACAGTCCCAAAGCAAGTGAACCAGTGTGCCCACCTGAATACAGCCTCGCCAGCACGTTGCCACCTTAGAGTGATCCATCGCATGCAGCCCTTCAGGGGTTAGATACCAATAAGTGGCAACTTTGGTAAGTGTGTCTGTAAGGCCCATGTGATAGGCAGAGTGTCTGGCTCTATAGAAAATGCCCTCCCATTCCTTATGGCTGAACGTCCTCCCCAAGTTCTTCTCCCAGCGCTCCTTCCTTGAGCTATAGGTGTGAATGTGTTTAGCCTGCAGCATCTTATACAAATCTGAAATTAGTTTTATGTCGGATGTCCGTGTGATTAACCAGTGTTCATACTGTGATAACCGCCTATCCACCTTGGGGTGTACCGATTTGCTAAGCGCCTAGTGCCGTACTTGCAGGTAATGGAGCCTATCCGTTTCCGGCAACCCGTATTCCTGACGGAGAAGGGAAAAAGACATAACACCCTTAGCGTTGTACAGGTGAAAAAGGCACCTACACCCAGCCGGTCTCCACCTCGCGTAGGCCACCGAATCCAAGCCGGGGGTGAAGTCAGGGTTATCAATTAACGGGGTCAGTGGAGACGGAAAGGTGGTAAATACGTGCTTGATATTTATATGATCTCAAATTTCCATGGGGACCCTGGTGATATATGAGGCATATAAGTTGGGGGTCTATGCTGCTTATGGAGGAAGGGGATTTCCTGTAATGGGCGACCCACCACGGCCTGGTCCTGGAAAAGCCAGTGTTTGCCAGACTCCCATCTGCTCCATTCCACGAGGTAGCGCAACTGTGCGGCCTGAAAGTATAGTAACAGATCCGGGAAGCCGAGTCCCCCGCGCTCGGGGGGAAGAGTAGCCAACAGCAGCTTTAGGCACGGCTTTCTGCCATTCCAGATAAACTGAGCCAATTCAGACTGTGTCTGTTTGATCCAGCCTGCCGGTGGAGCCAACGGAATAGTGCGAAACAGGTAGAGGATCTGAGGCAGGATCATCATCTTAACAGCTGCCACTTTACCCAACCAGGACAAAAGATAATGCCTCCACCGTCCCAATTCCCGCCGGATTTTCTGCCGCAACAAAGAGTAGTTAATGCTAACCATGGCTGAAAGCGAGGGGGCCAACTGGATCCCTAAATAGGGAATCGCGTCCTTTGACCAGTATAAGGGAAACGAGCTCTGCAAGAACTCCCTAGTCGATTTCTTAGGGACAGGTCGAGTGCCATGGTCACTTTAAAACCGGCCACTTGGGCAAAAGAATGCAGGTCTTCGGGGTAAGCTGGTAGGGACTCTCGCGGCTGAGATAACCTAAGCAAGACGTCGTCCGCATAGAGGTTAATGGTGTGAATATAGCCTCCAAATTTAATCCCCCATGCCTTCTGGTTGAGCCTCGGTACAAAAGGGGGTGGTGATGAACGGAGCATCTGAACCAATCAAACACTCACACCCAGTCAAAAGATCTGGGTTTGATCCATCACCGTTCTTTAGCCCACTCTGCCACCCCAGTTCAGATATTGCTATATGCAAATCAGTCTGACCCTGTGCCTCATGGGAACAGTCCAGCCCGAACTGCAAAGCCATGCCTTCCCTGGACCGGAAACAAGCTTCCGAGGACCGGTTTCTGGCATTACAGCCGTCTTCAGCCCGGATTGCTTGAATCCAGTGACAAAGTGAGCAAGGGACTCACGTCTGAGCATATCCTGCCACACTTATGGTGGCCAAAGCGGTACAAAAGGGGGTGGTGATGGACGGAGCATCTGAACCAATCAAACACTCACACCCAGTCAAAAGATCTGGTTGAGCCTCAGCCTCTGCGCCAACGGCTCCATGTTAAGGGCGAAAAGTAGGGGCGACAGCTGTCACCCCTGCCTCGTGCCACGTTCGATAGCAAACCGAGGGGAAGTGCAACCATTAACTCGGGCCATTGCAGCAGGTAATTTATAGCAATTCAATACATAAGTACGGAACTTCTCCCCCAGCCCCGCCTTCACTAGGACTCTTTCCAAGTAGGGGCAATGGACACGATCAAACGCTTTCTCGGCGTCAATTGCAAGCATCATGAATTCCCCTGAAGTACGCGTGGCCTTTTCCACCAAGTGCAAAGCCCTCTTAGTATTATCCGAAGTTTGGCGCTCCGGGATGAAGCCCGCCTGGTCCGGGTCGATTAAGTCGCCCATGTAGGGCACAAGGCGGGAAGCTAAGATTCCCGTATAAATTTTCAGATCAACATTAAGGAGGGAAATCGGGCGGTACGCCCCGCATTGCGAGCGATCTTTCCCAGGCTTGGGAATGACTGAGATAGTGGCCTCCAAGAGGTCGCTCGAGATCGTTCCCGGTTCGGAGAAGGAATTAATAAGGTTTGTAAGAAGGGGGGCCACTTGTGCACAAAACGTCTTATAAAAGCTCGCAGAGAAGCCATCTGGCCAGTTTTAAGCGGGAAATGGCAGCAATGACCTCCTCCAGCCGGATATCCCGGTCTAAAAATCCGCCTAGTCCCTCGTGAGGGCGGTAGGGAAACAGAATCTAAAAAAGCCCCTTCGGCCGAGGCTTCTGTAGGAGTCCCAGCGTAGAAATCGGCATAAAATTCTCTAAAGGCACAGGCAATATCAGCATCGTCCGTGGCTCGCCTACCATCAGGCCGGAAAATTTCCTGTACTTTCTGTCATTGCCTAACCTCACGTAGCTTGTGAGCAAGAAGACGCACGCACCGGTCCCCACCCGTGTAGTATGCGTGTTTCAACCTTAATGCTGCAAACTCTGCCCGGTCCTGATCTAAAGCTGCAAGCTGGTGCCGCGCTGCCTTAAGCTGCCTCCACACCCGGGGGGGCCTGTCCTTTGATGTATTTTCTCCAACTCTCGGGTCTACTTAGTAAGTTCCTCTCGCTTGCGCGCACGCTCAACATTATCAGCCGCCAAGACCGCTAATAACTCACCTCTGACCACTGCTTTCAGCGCCGCCCATTGCGTCGCGAGCGTGGTATCCGAGTTGCCATTATGCATCTGATAGCCAGCAATAACTTGTCGGATCCGAGCAACCACATCCTTGCGATGCAGCAGTGTGTCCCGGAGGTGCCAGCATCGCGACGGACACGCAGCAGGGGGAAGGCGAGGGTAACGGTCACTGGGGCGTGATCCGATAGAGATGCAGTCCCAATTTCTACTACAGTCGTAAGCGCCCGAACTGAGGCTGAGGCCAAAATATAATCTAGGCGGGCGTATGTTTTGTGTGCATCGGAGTAATAAGAGTACTCCCTGCTGTGAAGGTGAAAGCAGCGCCACAAGTCTACTAAGCCCAACTCACCCAGACAGGACAAACTCTCAGCAGTAAGAGTGCCTGATTGGGAGGTGCGGGGACACGACCTATCCAGTGCGTTATCAAAAACTAAGTTGAGGCCCCCCCCAGCAAGACATGACGGTCGGCAGTGTTGGAGGCTTCAGTAATGAAAAAATCTCTCCTGACCCTCGTTGGGGGCATAAACTGACCCAATCGTGAACGTCGAGGCGCCCAGGGAAAACCTGTAGGTCAACAACCGACCCTTGAGCTCTGCCCCTTTATGCAGCACCCTACCCTTGAAGTGTTGGACCACCAGGATTGCGACCCCTGCCGTCTTTGTAGCATTAGAAGAAAAACACTGTGTTGGGAATTTCCGGGACCGGAGATGATGACAGTCCCTCTGTAAGAAGTGCGTCTCCTGTAAGAGGCAGATATCTGCCCGGGAGTGCTCCAGAAGGGAAAGGACCGCCCTGCACTTCACTGGGTTATTTAGCCCCCTCATATTCAACGTAAGGACTTTCAGCTCTACAGGTGGCATTTAATTGGTCAAGAACAAAGGAAGGCAAATGAGGTCCGTCCGCAATGGGATGGAGCGGGCCTCGAACATCTTGCTGACATAGTGGACGCACATCAGAGCCCAGGCACGTCCCCAGACACCAGGTGGACTTGGAACACCCCAACCCTCCCCCCAACCTGTCACCCCAAAAAAGGAAAGAAAAACACCCCTTCCCAAATAAGAAGCCAAATGAGTACCGTCTCAATGTCCATTATCCCAAGAAAAACTGAGTAGGGAAATTCAACCAACTGCAAGCAGACCCCCCTCCCTCCTGCCAAAGACCCAAGACCCAAGAAAACATGACAGATAAACAGTCGGCCCTAGAAGAACAAGAAAGTCAGCCAGTTGGAGAGGAATTCCTGTCCGATGCGGCCGCCTCTACCGCGGCCCACTGACCCTCCACGATCTCAGCGACAGGGGGTTTCTTTACTCGTCGCCGTCTGCGTTGTCGCCACCACTGGGGCCTAGAAGCATCCTTGGTAGCGGTGAGGTGCGTCCCCTCCTCCTCCTCAGCAGGTAGATCAATGCCCAGCAGCTGGCAAGCTTCCGACACTGAACGCAGCTGGTAGAGCTTATTGTCCAGTTTGAATACCAGGCGGAACGGGTAGCCCCTGCTGTACGAGATGCCACACTGTTGCAGGTGGGTCTTGACCGGCTTAAAAGTTCTGCGCTTCTGCAACGTAAGAGCCGGCAGGTCCTGAAACAGGACCGGTGATTGGCCCTGGAAGGACAGTGGGTGCATCTGTCTGGCTTTCTGGAGGATCTCCTCTTTAGTGAGAAAATCTTGCACACAGACCAGTATGTCTGGCGGGGGTGCCGTGAGGGCCCGCGGGGGCCCCAGGCGGTGAACCCTATCAAGGCGAAGCTCCGACTCTAGTGGCGACCCAAAATGTGATTGAAAAGCTCTCTTGTGAAACGGAACAGGTCCTTCATCTCATCTGTCAGCTGCACATTCCGAACTCTGACATTGTGTCGTCAGGAACGGTGCTCTAAATCTTCAAGGTGAGTCTGAAGATCCACCTGCTGGTCATGGACCCATATGAGTTCTTGTTGTAGGAATGCTATTTCCGTGTCCTTTTCGTTGCTCTTGCGCTCAAGTTCAGCCACCCGTTCGCAGATTCCATCCACATCTCTGTGGACCTCCCTAATTTCTCCTGCAAACTCTTCCTTCAGGGTGTGGATAGCTTCTCGTAAGGATGTCAACAGGAAGGCTTTAGTGATGGGTTCCGATCCCTTATCCTGCCTTGAGGGACCTGGCGTCGAGGTGGAGGTCATGGCTTCGGGCTGCTGGTTCGCCTGGACCTTAGCGAATAAGTCCTTCACCGTTTTGTCTCTGCGCCCTTTGGAGGTGGACATCTCCTACGCCAAGTGCCACCCCAACTCCCTGGCCAGGGGCACCTCCGGCCCGCTCCGTCGCAACAAGTCCAGGGAAACCTCTTGACTACTGGTGGGCCAAGACCAAGCTATCCGGCCGCCGCCGGCTCTTATCAGGGGTTGACTCTTGCAATCATAGCTGAAGCACGTGCTCCCTCCCTCAGAGCTTGGAGAAGGCCAGCATAAACATCTCATGGCATGCCTTTCGGACACCAGTGTACAGCTCTTCACAGGCACCCTGTCCACGATGATCGCCACTCCACAGAGAACCACTCATGGGTCAAACTGACCCACTAAACAAAGCTGTGACACGCTGCACCCAGTCTCCCCGCGGTGGACCACAAGCCAGCTGAGGCCCCTCCTGCAATATTGAGATCCAGGCCCCCTCGAGGGCCAGACCAATCCTAACCGGGCCAAATAGCACAGTACTGCCCCCAAAAGCCAGAGTCTCACCCCAGGTCCGCAGGACGCATTTGATCAAGCGCCCCGCTCAGTCCAACGCGGGTCCAGAGAAGCCAACCAATCACCCTCTTACCGGTTACAGCTCCACAGCTCCACACCTCCAGGTCGGGGGGCCTCCCACTCGTCCGCAGCCCCCTAAATGGGCCCAAGCTGCCCAATCGTGTCACTGCTGCTCCATGGGGCTGTCGTCGATAGTCCAGTTAAGCCTGTTCCCCTTCCCTAGTTCCAACGGGGGCCTCGTAACGCAGTCGCAATCGCCTCCACCAAGGCCTGTAGTCCGGGCCGTCTAGCGTTCCAAAATGGCAATCTAGTAGCACCTCCGCAGCCACTCAGTGGACGGGCCGTTCTCGCTGTGCCCGCTTCTCTGACAGCCGCCTCACCCCATTCTACATGGGGAAGGCCGCTGTCCCGGCCTCCCGGCACTCGCAGAAGCAGCCTGGGTGATCACACGTAGTAGGCGCGGCACTCGACCGCACGGCCGCACTGAGACCCTCGCACCCGTCACCTCGCTTGTGGGCAGGACAGCCGAGCCAGGCAGTCTACCTCCTGCCGCCGCAGAGCTGGACGCCAGTCTCAGGTTCTCCAGCACGCTCCTCCTGCACCGTCTCGGGACCTAGAGGGCCCCGTCCCTCAAAGATGGCGGCTTGTTCCATAGCTTCAATGCCACCACAGGCCCCCGGCAATGGGGGCCGTCGGACACCAGCCCTCCGGGCTCAGTCACACCGCAGGTGTCCGCTCTCCGGTCTGCTCTCCGCTGTCTCCCGGGCTGCCCAGACCTCCTTGCAGATATGCCGGAGTACCGCTACCGGGTTCAGTGCCCACACCTTTCCCCGCTGACGGGCCGATGCTCCGGCCCACTGCAGGCCGCCGGACCCGAACCGCACTACCACCACTCATGCACGGGCCGACTGGTGCTGTAACGACCCAAGGGTCGTACTGAAGAAGGCCGTCGGCGGGAGCTCCGGAGTCGTCCGACCGCTCACGCTGGCATCTTGCCCACGCCCCCCACAATAAGCAACTTTTGAGAATTTCAGTTTAAGAATATCACAGCTTGCATTAAAGCACCAAACATTTAGGCAAGAGTTTGTCGCATGGTTATTATAAAATATCAGTTTATAGCGTTACAGAGTTCCAATACCATAAAGGCAGGGGGATAGTTTGTCTAACAGCTCAAGTCCTACAAAGATGCAGAAAGCGTTCAGATTTAAAGCCCATTAAGAGCGAGGACCCTTAGCATAGAACATAAGAAATAAATGAAAATGAAATGGTACGGCAACGAAGGTTTCAGTCCATCAGCTACCGACTAGAATCAGCAAAGCAGACCAAAAGTAAAAGGATAGTTCTTAGTAAACGTCAAAAATCAATCCACATGCCCGCAATATATCCGTCGACTTATCCAGTCTCCCCTGCCTGATCTGCTGCCCGGAAGGAAGGTAAAGCGCATTGGACCGAGCTGCTACGCTCCAGTGGCATTTGCGGAGCGCTGCGGGCTCCGGACACCGTAGCAGGAAGCGGGACAGCCTGCGGCCTGGTCCGGGAAGGTGAAGCCGGGGCCTCAAGTTTCGTGTCCTCCAGGCCTGGCGCGCTGGTGGCAGCCGTGAGGCGCGAAGTGGGCCCAGGGGTGTGGGTGCATCCCGACCTACCCTGGGTGACATCGGAGGCCCTACAAGACCTCTACTAGCGGCGGTGGCCCCCTGGGGGCCCGACCCCCCCATCCTCGACAGTGGTGCAGGGGCCTTTCCACAGCAGGGCCGGGGACTAGATTTTCTCGCCGCCTGAGGTGACGGTCTTGCAGCGGACATACTCGGTGGGCAGGTCGGCCCCCGGAGGGTGCTACAGGGGTGTGCATGCCCTGAAGTGGGGACTAGTAGTGGAGGCATGTTGCTCAGGAGTACACTGGGCCTGGAGGGAGTCGACCACGCTATTGGGGCCCTGAGCAACTAGGTGGAGACACTGGTGAGAGTTTAAGAGGCCGTAAGCTGAGACGGGAGGCCAGGTGTCTTTGGACGGAATCTCGCATCACGTGACCAGTGAGGATTGGGGTCGCTCTCCTGCGTGGACTCTCGGCGGGGAAGAAACGGTGCCCGATCCGAGGAAGTGATCAGGGCTTGTGTGCGCGGCACCAGCCGACGGTACTAGAGACGAGATCCTAGGGTACAGGTGGCTGGCTCCATCGGTGAGTGCCCGCCCTGCCACAGTACATAATGACCAGAGGTGGGAGCGGCGGAAGGACAGCGAAGCATGGGCCAATCGATAAGTACACGGGGCCGAGTGGAGGTGCTGGAGCCACAGGGGGTCACCATGACCCAGGGCCGGACAACGCAGCGCTGATGGCAACTATAACCCAATCCAGGGATATGCTGGACGTGAAAATAGGTGCCGTGGGTGCAGATGTTACATTACTGCACCAGGACTTACGTAATGCCGTGGCCCGCATCACAGATGCAGAAACCAGGATAGCGGGTGTGGAAGACGATGTGGCGATCCTGAAGCGCAAGGTGGCCAACATGGAGTGTCCAGAAGGGCCTAGCGCTCCAAGCGGAGGATGCAGAAGGGCGGGCCCGGCGGAACAACCTGAGATTCGTTGGGCTCCCGGAAGGCTGCGAGAAGGGCAATATGGAGAGTTTCTTGACCCAGTGGCTGGAGAGTTGGCTCCCACCAGAATCCCTTTCCAGATGCTTTGTGATTGAGCGGGCGCATAGGGCTCTAGTCCAGAAACCACCAGTGGGGGCCCGTCCCCGGCCTGTGATAGCCAAGTTACTGAACTATCATGACCGTGATACTATCCTGCGGCAGGCGAGGGCGAAGGAACCCCTCCTTTATGAAAATCAAAAGATCCTGATCTTCCCGGACTATATCAGACTAGTACAACAACAGAGGCAATCATTCCCAGCGGCCAAAGTGCGCCTTCGGGTCCTTAAGCTTCCCTATGCCTTGCTCTACCCGGCCCGCCTGCGGGTGGTCTTTTAATCTCGTACCCACTTTTTCGACACCCCAGAGGAAGTGTTCCATTGGACTGATGAGACGGTGAAAGTGAAGGTGCACACCCCGCCGGGCCAAAACTCGGATTCCTCATCGAGAGGAGCGCAAACGCAGACCACCCGGGGATCACGGAGCAGAGGGAATTGGAGGTCCAGATCCAGGAGGCGCTCCTCCTCGAGTGGGGCTGCGGAAGGCAAGGCGACGGCCCCGGACCCTCCGACGAAGGACCCCTGACCATTCAGCCTGTGAGCAGCGTAACGTTGGTGTACTTGTACCCCTATAGTGCTTGGTAGGCTAAAGGGGCCACGGTTGTGTAGCCATAGGGTTAGGACTGGACGGTTGTGACTCTTGCACTACTATGATTATAATTGTATGGGGCAGCAGGGGTGGGGGGGAGGTATATGAGGGGCGGACCTTTCCCCTTGCTTAGGGCTTGTTGGGGGGGGGAGTTGGGTGAATGGGCAGTTTGCTGGAGATCCATTGGGGTGGACGGCCTCAGGTCCTGCGTTTGGGGCCGGGGGTTGTCCATGCCGCGACAGGTACTTCAGTGTTCTTGAGGTATGGGGGTGGGTGTGGGGGGACGGGGGATGTGGGTGGGCGGGGTTTGGGGGGGTATGTTGGGGTTGAGCTGCAAGATAGCTAAGAAGTCTCAATGGTTTATTTGTACGCTCCTTCGGTGCCCATCTATTGGGCTTTTACCATACATGCCCCCGGATGGCGACTGAGGGGATTGGGCTGTTGAGCCCCAGATCATCCATACGTGTCCTTAGCTGGAATGTGCGGGGAGTGCTAGACAAGTTAAAGAGGGGAGCGGTCCTGCGGCAGGCGAAAAGAGAGAGAGTAGATGTCCTGTTACTACAAGAAACTCACCTGTTAGGCAACAAAACATTATGTTTACAGCGTTATGGCTACCAACAGGTTTATCATGCAGGCTTTGCCAGGGGATCCCGGGGGGTAGCCGTAATGGTACACCGTAGGCTGTCCTATGTACACTCGACTCAGTGGGCGGATCCACAAGGCCGATACATCTTTATTAAAGGGATGATTGGAGAAGAACCCCTGGTGTTTGGGAGTGTGTATGCCCTCCCCTCCTCTGCAGTGGTCACTGGTAGAGAAACTGTTTGCAGTATGGGCGGATATTCCTGAGGCACTAGCGGTGATTGGGGGAGATTGGAATGATGTTATGGATTGCCGGGTGTATCGATGCCAACCGGGAGGTGGACAGGTAGCCGATACGCCCACTAAACTAGGAGACATGATTAGGGGATGGGCTGGGTGGACACGTGGCGATATCTACACGCACATAGCCGGAAATATACCTTCGTATCAGCGGTCCACAAATCCTTTTCCAGATTGGACTATATATTCGTCCCTCATGCAGTTATAGGCAGGGTGGAGTCAGCGGCCATATTGCCGCGTGGGCTATCGGACCATTCACCGGTTGCCGTAGAACTTCTGTTACATAAGGGGCGGCAACCCTTTCGATGGCGCCTCTCCGCATGGCATCTTCAGCAGGAGGCTTATAGGAAACACATGGGGGAGGACATAGCACATTTCCTGGTGGAGAACGTAGGCTCGGTCGCAGAAGCCAGGACGGTGTGGGAAGCTCTGAAACCCACACTTCGTGGTGTGGACATCGCCTGGTGTGCGGCAGCTCGCAGGAAGCGCAGAGAGGATTTAGGGAGGGCCGCAGCAGATAAAGAGTTAAAGAAACAATGGTTCTGTCGGGTGGCGTAACAAATTACTTTAAGTAAAGGCTGTGTTAGCTCATAATACAATGAAAAGAATGACAATCAATTACATTCAATTAAGCCTCTCTGAGAACAAATTTAGTTCAAAGTTTTTATGTATGAAAAAGTCGCAAGTATAATACACTGGAATTTCTTCATTCCATTTCAGTTTCAATAAATGATAAAAACATGTGAAAAGTGACTATTGGTGAACAAAGTGAGTAGTGAAACAAATTCAGTGACACTTATTTACAAATTAATACAGTATTGTACACAGATAAAAATGGGGAGGGAAAGTTTTGGTTTGAAGGTCAGAGTTCTAAGTGAATGCTCCAAGGACACAGATGGTTATTGCGCCTGTTCCCGGAGGTTTCTTGACCAGTATTATGCGTCGACGTTTCGACCCTTAAGTGCCCCGGTTGGTGGTCACGGCGGGTCTTTATCAAGACAGGGGAGAGGTGGGGGACAGGGGATCAGGAATCACAGGAGGGAAATATCGCACCCTGGAGGGAAGCCCGAAGGTCAATCCCGAGTAGAAAAGGATCTGTGCTCTCTCATGTAGAGCCGAGCACCGTCTGTCAGTCGTAGGCAGTGGCTCGAGCCTACTCTACATGAGAGAGCACAGATCCTTTTCTACTCGGGATTGACCTTCGGGCTTCCCTCCAGGGTGCGATATTTCCCTCCTGTGATTCCTGATCCCCTGTCCCCCACCTCTCCCCTGTCTTGATAAAGACCCGCCGTGACCACCAACCGGGGCACTTAAGGGTCGAAACGTCGACGCATAATACTGGTCAAGAAACCTCCGGGAACAGGCGCAATAACCATCTGTGTCCTTGGAGCATTCACTTAGAACTCTGACCTTCAAACCAAAACTTTCCCTCCCCATTTTTATCTGTGTGTATTAATTTGTAAATAAGTGTCACTGAATTTGTTTCACTACTCACTTTGTTGACCAATAGTCACTTTTCACATGTTTTTATCATTTATTGAAACTGAAATGGAATGAAGAAATTCCAGTGTATTATACTTGCGACTTTTTCATACATAAAAACTTTGAACTAAATTTGTTCTCAGAGAGGTTTAATTGAATGTAATTGATTGTCATTCTTTTCATTGTATTATGAGCTAACACAGCCTTTACTTAAAGTAATTTGGTACGCCACCCGACAGAACCATTGTTTCTTTAACCATATATGCCCAGGTTCTGAGGGACACAGGGTTACCCCCGTTTTGTTTAAGCAGCAGATATAGAGGCCCTTGAAAGACGCTGCAGCGTGGATGGGGAAAGTCAGGTGGTGGGGCAACTCCTACTGGCACAGCAGTCCTATGCGTCTCTGCTGCTGAACGAGGCCAGACAGGTATGGCTGGCGACACGCAGTAGGATCTATCAATCGGGGGGATAAATCGGGTACTATGCTACATCAGCTATGTCAAAATACGTTCCTAGCACTGACTTTGCTGGGAATCAGAGATGTTGTCGGGGCCCCGATCACGGATCCAAAGGAGTTGGCGGACAGTTTTTCAACCTACTATGCCGCACAATATGCCCCACGGGAATGCCTTCTGGCGGCCCAGGTAGATAAATTCATTGCCGACCTACTGCCACGTGCGGTAACTGATGAGGTGCGAGAGCACATTGAACTTCTATTGACGGAGGAGGAGCTGGGCACGGCTCTGGGGGAGCTTAATACCGGGAAGGCTAAAACCTAATGGGTTCCTGAGTGAATTCTTTAAGAAATACCACTTATAACTAGGTACACACTATAGGGCGGCGCTGGAAGAGGCTAGAGAGCGAGGTAGTCTTCCGGCAGACTGGAGGCACGCGGAAGTAGTAGTGTTCCACAAGCCCGGCAGGCCCCCCAGATCAACATGCATCGTACTGACCAATATCTCTCCTGAACGTGGAGGCTAAGATATTGGCCAAGGCACTGGCCAACCATCTCCTGCCCCACATAGCTGGGCTGGTCCACCCGGACCAAGCCGGGTTTATGCCCCACAGGGCGACGAGACACAATATCAGATGCGCCCATGTAGCGGTGGCGGCGATTCGAGGCACCGGGGAACAGGCAGCACTCCTGTTAGCTGATAATTAGGGTGGCAGGGCCCATATCCGAAAAATTCCCCATCGGACGTGGTACTAGGCAGGGTTGTCCCCTTTCGCCGTATTTGTTTGCCCTCGCCATGGAGCCTCTGGCGGCGTGGGTACGTATTGATGCGCAACTGCGTGGCTTTGAATGGGAAACCGGACCGTCGGATAGAATTGCGCTTTACGCGGATGATGTCCTCTTCTTCATTACCAACCTCAATAGGTCGGGACCCCGTATCCTGGAGATTATGCGGATATTCAGGCGAAGTCTCCAGGCTTTACCTGAACCCGCGCAAATCAACGCTATGGGAGAGCGCTCCGGGGTTGGGGCATGGGCATCCGCACTGCAGGTGGCGGTGGGAGGACTCAAATATTTGGGAGTGTTCTTGTCTGAGACCCCCACAGTCTCGTGGTAGCGAAACCTAGCGCCAGTTTGGGACCGGGTTCGGACAGAAATGAAGACGTGGTTCCGCATGCCCCTCACTATCTATGGCCGGTCGGCCATCTTTAAGATGGTTGCCCTCCCACGTCTGCTGTACCAACTGCGGAACCACCCTTACCCGATCCCATCCCACTGGTTCCGTCAGGTTAATTCGGCGTTGGGACAGTTTCTTTGGGCAGGAGGCGCGGTGCGGGTTGCGCTGCGCACCTGCTTTTTGTCTACGTACTGTGGAGGGTTAGCAATGCCTGACATCTTGTCGTACTACCAAGCCTCCCATCTCCTGGTCCTGAATGAATGGTGGTATGGGGATAGGGGGGACCCCGCGTATGCTCTGGAGCGATATCTTATGGGGTCTGACATGCTACATACGATCCTATACTCAGCACAATTGCGGAAGAGGTTACCACAGGCCACCCAGGTAGTTTTTCAGATTTGAAGGCAGGCCCTACGTCGCATGGGGTGGTGGGGCACATTAACTGAGGAGACTCCCCTGTGGCATAATGGCCGTCTGCCTGCACTGGCGTCCCTTCAGGGCTTTCGGGGCTGGGACAATATAGGGATTTTGACGCTGGGGGATGTGATGTCAGGGACGACCCTTAAGTCTTTTCAAGATATGAGTGTGGAATATGGTATGCCCCGGTCCCAATTCTTTAGGTATTTGCATTTCCGCCACGCCATTACACGAGCCTGGAGGGCCTCGACTCCCTGCCCGAATTTAGCCCGCTAGAGCCTAAGGTATTTATGGGAGATTTAGGGGACAAAAAGATATCTTGCATATATCAGACACTAGTTACACACTGCTCCACATCACTGCAAAAACTGCGGGAGTCCTGGGAAGGGGATGTTGGGACACTGGAGGAAGAAAATTGGCGGGAGGCACTTGAGGCCCCTAGGGGTGCGGCCATTGCGATGCGCTTGAGGCTCATCCAGTTTATATACCTCCATAGAGTCTACTTCACAAGGGAGGGTCTGTGGTGGGTGGGCCTGATTGCGTCCCCAGACTGTCTCCTATGTGGTCGGGAGGTGGGGACATTGATTCACACGGTATGGAGTTGTAGCTCCCTGTTGAGGTTCTGGAGAGGGGTGTAGGACTGTTTGTCCGAGGTCCTGGGTTGGGAGCTTCCTCAGACTCCTCAGTTAGTCCTACTACATGTGCTGGAGGGAGTAGGGGGCAACGTGTATAAAAGGCATCTGTTGTTGCTAGGCATCACCATTGCCAAGAGAGATGTGGCTAAGGCATGGAAGGATCCCCGGGCTCCCCCAGTGCAGGTGTGGAAGAAGGGGTTGGACTTCTGTATGGGGTTGGAGCGTCCAATTTTTGAGGCCCGGGGTTGCCCTAGGAAACACTACAATATATGGAAGCGTTGGGCAGATTATCGGGGCTTGTGGTTAGAACCAACAGTTGAACAACAAGATTACCCGGGGATGATTTGATAGGGCCATGATGGAAGGGGTATATACACTGTTAATTAGGAGACTGTTCTTTCAAAGTATGAGACGATATCGTGCGGCTGGGGGGAGGGGAGGGGGTATCCGGGAGGGGGGAGTTGGGGGTAGGGGTGGAATAAGGGGCGGGGGGGGGGGTAGAACTTGTTGGTTGTATTGTTATTCTCTGATTCAAATGTTGCATAGATTGCCAATCATCTGATGCTGTACACTTGACCTGCAGTTATCTCCGGATTGCGGGGTGCTGCGCCGTATGTGCAATCTGTCAATAAAATCTGTTTTGAAAAAAAACAAATCAATCCTCATAGCGTTCGAGTCACAGAGTCAGAAAAAACAGAATGGCATTGAGTGTCAATAAGCAAAAATCAAGTGGAGTAGCGTTGCCCCTCCTCTGGGTTTTCTTCTTTTATAATGTCTCTAACAAAGCCCCAGTGATGTAGCATCACACCACCATTGAAAGACAGTAATATGCTCAGATTCACATAATGTCACCTAGGACACTTGCAACAGAAAGATGCTTTCCCATGCAAGTCATGATTGAAGATTAGAAAGTCCACATAGGCCTCACATCGGTGATAAAGAAATACAAAGTATTATTCTACATTAACAGCTGATATCCTGTTCCCACAGGAATAATTCACTGTGAACACTGAAGAAACATGTAGGAATGTCGAAAGTTACACAATTACTGAACAAATAAAGCCACATTTCACTTGTTGTAAAAGTACATTTGTATTAGGTCAGAGGAAAGGACAGCATTAGAGAAAAAGCATTTAGAAAAAGCCATTAAATTGGCACTACACATTTCGAATGATATAAGCTCTAAATCAATATCAAATATAATTGAATACAATCAATTCAAATAGGGAACATGTAAAATGTTTACCAGACAATATTACATGGAAATAGCTAACGTTAGAAATACCATACTACTACAGTCTTTCTCTATATTCATATAAGTATATCATTTTGTAAATTCATGCTAAAAATGTTTTTCACTTTTCATAAACAATAGAATCTCTAGTAATATTATGCAAAATTTCACTAACGTACCAAGGGGATCATTAAGATGGCGGGCAGATCACCACCGCCCATATGGCGGTGGCGATTCGCCCGCCAAGAACCACCGCCCGCACATAAATTCCCCCTGCCACATTACCATGGGGGGGAAACCCCGGCTGACGGGAAGACCGTCCGCCAAAGCCCAGGAATACGGTGGCAATGCCTTGCAGGCACAGCCATCCATATTATCATCATGCTGGTGGAATGCCTTTCCGTGGCCGCCATGGAAAGGCATGTGGTCTTCAACTATGGGGGACTGTAGCAGGCCCCCAGGGATTCTGGGGGTTGGGGGGTACCTATGGTACCCCCCTGCATTTCAATGTACAATGTGACAGGCACCGCACGGTGCCTGTCAAGTTGTGCATTGAAACGCACAACTTGCATTTATGGCATTGCGGCGGGTGGTGCTTTGGACTGTTCCCATGAGGCAAAGGGCCAAGACTGATTTGCATATGGCCATGTCTGAACTGGGGTGGCTTGGCGAGCAAAATAACAATGGATTTAACCCAGATCTGTGACTGTTGGTGAATGTTTTGCCATTGTGCGACATTCTGTCCATCATCTTGTGTGTTTTGCTGTTCACCCTATGTGGGAAGGGTATGCCCAGACATGGGTCCCGTGCTCACTACGCCACTGGAGTCAAGCTATCCTGGCTGAAGACGGCTGATAGCCAGAAACCGGTCCTAGGATGCTTGATTGCGGTCCAGGGAAGACATGGCTTGGCAGTTCGGGCTGGACTGTTCCCATGAGGCATATGGCCATGTCTGAACTGGGGTGGCTTGGTGAGCAAAATAACAATGGATTAAACCCAGATCTGTGACTGGGGGTGAATGCTTTGCCATTGTGCAACATTCTGTCCATCATCTTGTGTGTTTTTCTGTTCACATTGTTCAGGGCATGCAGCTTGTTAGCATGTCCACTGTTTTAAACGCTGCCAAATCTTCACCCATCAACAATTTAAATGAAAGGGATTTTCATGAAACAAAATCCCGGACTTCTTGATTAAATCAATGCATTCATGCTTTTTTTTTAAAACCGCAGCACTAGTACTGTTTCGTCAGTGCGCCATTTATTGATAAACATTTGTTTTATAATCATAAACTTAGGTAAGTACTATGTAAATGGTTGCATATTTTTTGTAAACAAAGATTAGAAAGGTAAAAAAAAATCATAGCCCCGCCCCTTACTCCACCACAATCCACTGCTTATTGTTCGTGAGTACCTCCACTTATTTTTTTCCATTTAAAGCACTGGATGCAGGTCACTCTTTGGGAGGCTTCTAAGACCTATATACGTGGGATTTGTATCTCAAACCATGTCGAATTTACCACGCAATATCCAACGAGCCTTGCCCTGAATCAAAGCTGCCCTGCGCAACTTGTATGATGCAGCGATGTGGAGACCTGATGACCCGCAACGACTGCACCTCAAGCCCCCAATAGCTGAGTTTCGGGAGCTGGCTGATCAAGTGGTGGTGGGCCCAGCTTTATGGGGATGGCGTACGCCAAGGGTGGACACCGGTATGCCTGCTTTCCCACAGAGGGGCAGGGGATAACGCCCTGAACTGCTGCTTTGGGATGGGATGCACAAGTCACATAACAGTGTGGTGCTCGCTGAGCTCTTGCGGTATTATGCCCATTTACACACCTCCTGCTACGCGGGCAATGGGAGGGATGTTGCTGAATACCTCTCAGAGATTGCTATGGTCTGGGTCACGAATGAGAAACAGCAGCTCCTAAGCAAGCCCACCTCTACGGATGAAATCATAGCCGCAATTGACTCTCTTCATTGCTCTATGACCCCCGGTCTGGCCAGCCTAATAGGAGTTTTCTATAAGGTCGATAAGCACCTCCGGACACCACACCTACTTGCCATATATGTTGAATTGCTAGATGCCAGGGTCCTGCACCTTATACTGCGAGAGGCTGTGATTACGCTTTAGCTGTACCTCCTACAGATCACTGTGCCATCTTAATTTCGACAATACATTACTGACCAAGATTATTGAGCTCAGGTTGTCACTGCTACTTTCGACAATTATATCGCCCTTGCAACCAGGCTTTGTTCCCAATGGCTCCACCTCCCTTAACTTACGTGCCCTTTTTTCGGTGTTGAATATTATATCACTGGACGTTACTGCAGTGGTGGCACTTCTTGATGTCGAAAAGTCTTTCAACTCCCTTGAACAGCTTTTTTGCACGCTACGCTACAAAAGTTGGGCCTGCTTTGCAATTTACCTACTAAATTAAGCTCCTCTATTCCAAGCCATTGGCCCCCATTTTGCGCCAACATCTCCCTTGCCACACCATTTGTACTTATGGGATGAGGCAGGGTTGCACACTGTCCACATTACTATTTATAATCGCTATGTACCCACTAGTTTGACATTTTCAGACGTAACATTTCCATCATGGGCTGCGGTTTCGAACAGTTCCAATGCTCCTGTCACTATACACCGACAATGTCCTACTTTTTCTCCACCACCCGGCGGATAATTTATCTCCCATTGTATGTGAGTTTTTGCATTACGGATCCTCTCTGGCATACAAAGAAACTGGGAGAAGTCACTCATGGAGGCAATGTCACCTGTGACGTGCAAATTTCTACCGCGGTGGTGTGATGAATCCATCAAATATTTGGGCATTTAAGTCCATCAGGATAAGGATCAACTTCTCCAATTAAACTATGGACCAGCAGTGGACAGATTTGTGACACAGATTGAGGTTCCACCTTTATAAAAATTGCAGTTATCCCCCATTTGTTTCTTTCTTTTCCTCAACAGCACTATCCCCCTCACTAATGCCTACTTTGCCACGCTACAGAGTCTGCTCCTACGATTGATCTGGGGGGCCATAGACCCTGAGTGGGGTGGGCTACTTTGATACTCACCTATGAGCGGGGAGGGTTCAGTGTGTCACATCTGCAGCTCTACTGTCTAGTGACGTAGTGAGAGTATGCCCATCACCGGTACGATAGGCCTGATCCCGACCATGTAGAGGGAGTGCCGTTATGCGCTATCCTCTCTCAAGGGATCTCTTTGGATCCCAACGATATCCAGACTCTTTCTACCACTTGCTGTGGCTGGGGTAACCTCCTTAGTCTTAGGTGATAACCGGCTATACTCTCCCACCTTACCCACAGAGGATAATCCATGGTTGCCTACTGCATCGGAAACCCATGTTAAAAACACCCTGACGCGACATGCGCTGAGTACATTCAGGTATCCCTTTCCAGATGGCCATGTTTTTTTCCATGCGGATGTACGTTTTGCGTCAGCCTCCAGTATGGAGCATTTCGCCCTGCGGTGCGTGCACAGTGCGTTGCGTGCACAGATCCCCTCTTATCCACTCGCCCCGCGGAATTTCCCCCACTGACTGTATTGATAGATGGGGGGCACCTGGTTTCCAAGCTCTATCATATCAGCCTGGTCCTCCTCCCATTTCGGGACAGGCGTCTTTGGGAACACTGGGAGCAAGATCTGCACCAGCCCCTGTCTGATCAGATTTGGTGTTACTGCTGTCAGTAACCGAAACGTGTTTCTGCCAATCTCAGACACAAGTTTATACATTTAAAATTTCTTAGGCACGCTTACATTACACCTTGCTCCTGGGCTAAACTTGACCCTAACCAGTCTTCTTACTGTCCTAGATGCCACCTTGATGATGCCAGCTTTGCGCACCTTGCATGGACATGCACCCATATAAGGCGATTCTGGACAGAGGTTTTTTCTCAGCTCTCAATGATAGTGCCCTCTCTATCTCCTGAACCGCTCCTCGCACTGTTGGGTTGTGTCCAGGATGTGTCGAAAGGTGTTAGGAGTTTTACAGCATTGGCACTACTGTTGGCGAAGCGAGAATTTGCTGTGCATTGGGGAAGCAGGCACTGTCCGACAGTTAAGGGATGGATAACCAGTTTTTCCTTTTGTGACACCATATATTTCTTCACCAGGCCCAAAAATATATGGTACCACTACGTGACAATTTTGTTGTAGCAAGAACAGCTTGAATCAGACTGCGAACCTACTGTACAATAATGTATACTCTGCAGATTTCATGTGGCACGTGTGCTCCGGATACCAACATGTCCTTTTATGATGCCTATATATCCACTGCCTGAGGGTCCTTCCTTATTTGTCTCCCTATTGTGACTCAAATGCTTTGTAGCATGTGATATTATTGGTAAATGCATTCTCATCCGTAATGGATGGTTCTTCCAATTATGTTGCTTTCAATATTGTACATAATGACTTCCCCCTGATTAAAGGGGTATCGTATGTGAGTTTTGTGTATATGTTAAAATGATAAACAAAATGTAAAAAAACAACACATTTTGTCCATTGGACATGTGAGCCCAATGGCTGCAGCACAAACTCTTGGGCCATTTCACAGTACAACAGAATAGATCTATGAAAGAAGATTGTCCGTCACTAAGGCAAGGTTTCTATTCATAAAACAGTTGTTCAGCCGTGTAAGTATAATTCTTTTAAGCAAAGTCTTTACTATTAAAGTAATCAATCTAAGGAAGTGTAGTGGGCTACGAGTTGAACTTGCATTAATGACAGTGGTTTTAGTGTAAAAAAGTGTACATATGGTTGCAAATAGTTTCATGCTATTTATAATGCTCCCAGAGAATATGCAAATATAAGCACAAACCTAGGAGCCCATTGGTGTTTGCTTGCTTCCAAAACAAACTGTGCACGAATATAATCTGCAACTTTTTTTGCTAAACTATCGCACAACTTTAAACAATACTTCTGAGTCTTAGTTTAGTAAAACTTCTATGATGCTGGCCAATATTAAAGAAAGATTAATATACTGTAAAAACATTATGAACAACATGAAAATAAAATAGGGTCTTTATTCTTAAACTTAAAGCCACAAAACTGCATCGGTTGATGTATGTTCTTGCACTGAAGTACTCCACCCAAACGTTTGTGAAATCCATTTTCGCATGAGAGCAAACATATGTATATATGCTTCTGCAAATATTTGCTGAACAATTTCAAATTCACTTTCTTTACACCACCTTTCTTCCTGGAAAAAGTTTGCCTTTTTCCGAAGACAATTTCCAACATTTTCCACTGTGGAAAGAGATTGGAGAGTTGTTGAGTATTCTTTAGCAAGTTAGTTTCTGGGTGTGCACGGGCTCACAATGCATTCCCGACCTGGAACTACCACTTTCCGCCTACTTCTAGCCCCTGTTTGTAGATCTGGGGAAAAGTGACAAAATCAGATCATTTCTTGAATTAAAACCATGATACTACATACGCCCTTATATTATTAGAGCTCTGAGATAGTGAGAATTCTGCTATAATTTGTCACCTTACCGCATGACACCAAAAGGGCCAAGTGCATGTTTCATCACAGAGTAGATTTCTGAAGCATCCCATCCTTCATGCAACTATTTTCTTTTAAATACAATACCCTTGCAATGACCATTTGAAGACTACATTGGCTTCATATGGTCACAGTTTTCATCTGTCCCTGTTGCGGGCCCTAGGCCCAGCCACAGAAGTGGGATGCCTTTTTTATCAAGAGAAGTGTGGGTAAGCTGGATGGTAGAAATGTTGTGACTTGCTGCAGATTCCAGAACTTTCCCTCACAGAAGTGTGGGTAAAATGTGTGGTTTTAAATAAAATTTAAGTTTTGTAGGGCATTCTGATAAGGCAAAGTAGTTACACCACCAAGGCCTACCTTGGAAGTCAGTTTTCCAGACATGCTTGGGTTTGGTATATTTCTTTGGATGGTTGTCATGTCGGTGCCCAAATTCTGCTGGAATTATGCTCAGGTAGACTCGTTTTTCATGCTCCTTCAGTGCACTCACTGTGAATAATCTACCTCCTTCCAGTGTGTGGTACTAAGTTGAAGTTGTCTGAAGACCTCATTGTTGACCCATACATCAGACTGTGTGAATAGAACTACATTTGAAAACCAGGGTTAACATGCTGGGGTAGAATCTTCCAAGTTCCTAAAGGAGTTCGCACACAGGATACTTCTTCAAAACGTGGGGTATGTCCCAGTGCATTGACTGTAGGGCACTTACAAGAAGGCAAGTTTAGACCGAGGATGGAGATGGCAAGCAGCAACAAACAAGACTAATGTCTACCTTCCTACCGAAGTTAGTAAAGAAAAGGTGGTGCACATTTCTACTGGAGTTAGTAAAGAAAAGGTGGCGCAAAAACAATTTAGGAAGAAAAAGACTTAGATTAGAATGCTTCTTTCTAAATTAGATGAAACGATTTGAAAAGCTGAATAGCTAGTCAAGTAATGGACTCTGGAAGTATCCATGCACATCTATTTAGGGAAGGTACTAACTCATAATCTGTCTGCTACACTGTAGACATTTTCCTAGACCTTCACTTTTATATTGTACAAAGTGACGCCGGTTGGAAAATATAGGCTAGGCTGAGTTTGGCACAGAGATGGTAATATATACTCTCCTGCCTTTTTCGCAAACTTTGCTCTGATAATATCAGCAACACATTTGCTCTTTTGAAGGAATGCAGTCGGCAAGGGGCCAATTATGCAGACTTGCAATATCCTCCACAACAGATGAAGTAGAGGCTACTGCTTCTACAATCATAAGACTTTCAGTAACGGCCAACTGAAAGTACAGGGAGGGTCTCAGTCTTACTGTGGTGGTCTGCCAATACAAAATAGATGCAGTGTATGTTGCCAACTGAATCAGGAAGGTAGCCACCTTATTATACCATGTGCAAGTTTTTCCTGGTCATTTGTATCCACAAAACCCTTGTCCTTTTTGTAATCAATTATACAGGCGGGCTTGTCGACTTCAGCCGATTGAGTCAAAACCATGACCGGAGAAGTGCTCTCATTGTTCCTCTGATGTGCTATCCTACGTAAAATGCAGAACTACTTATAAAAATGTTTGTTATGAACTGGAATAATGCAATGGCCTGCAATACTGCAGGAGCTTAGTAAAGAATGATAAGTCTCAATTTAAAGGGAAAAAGCATATATCTGATTACACACTGTGATGCAGAAAACTTCTCCAAAGAAGCTAAAAGGGAGAACTTCGAAAAGAAATATTACTTCCAGGTGCAGCACAACCAACACGACAAAGCACATATTGACAGTAGTTCCTTGTGCTGGGGAAATCATTGTGAGACAATCTGTTACTTGTGATAGAACACGATGTGGGGAACTCACAGATGTTAGCCATGTGCACCATGTACCCCTCTGCTTCCGCCCACCACAGCATAGGGAAATGTGTCGGCCCATTTCAACCATTGATCAGTTATTGTGCCATCCACGTTTTACTTCTACTGACCACAGCATACAGCATGGGGCAATGGGTAAGCTCACTTTAGCCTTTGATCAGTTACTCACTCATTCACATTTTGCTTCTGTCCACAGGATAAAGCAATGTGCCAGCCCACTTCAGCCAGTGACCAGTTATGTAGCTGTTCACATTTTCCTACCACCCACCAGAGCCCCCCAAATGTGGCTTAGGCATACTAAAATGTGAATGGCTGAATAACTGAGTAATGGCTTAAGTTGACTCACTCACTGCCTCATAGGCTTCTTCATTACATTGCTGCCTGGGGGTGGGGGGTAGTCAAGGAGGGGTGGTAGGTGGAGCAGCAGTGAAGAAAAAATGGCAGCAACTTTTTCCCTTCTTTGGGGGACTGATCGCTCTCACCTCAGGGGCCCGATTCCCCACTGTTAAAGGGAAAATCTCAACATTTTATTATGCTGCCTCAGGGAGTGGACATCCCCTTCCTCCAGTTGACTGCCCTGGGTAGGAGCGGGCCCCAGAAAAGCCCCAGGCAGCAGCAAGAAAAACTAATATGGCTGCCAGATCTTTCCATCCCTGAGACGGTTGATAGCACCAATTTTGGGTGCCCGAGAGATGTTTTGAGGTTGAGACATGTAAGCACTAATCAATGCTTCTTCAACTCTGGGGTAAACAGTACGTTATCAACATCAATGTATTTCCTTTGTTGTTCGTACGTCTTGCAATATAAGCAATGGAATGGTCACGAGATCAAATCAGGCTAAGTTTGTCTAAGCTACACATGATCATAGTACCCATGGAACAGGACTGTTTGAAAAGGGTCCTTGAATCATACCTAAAAGGGATGCAAATACAAATTCACTTGGATAAACTACAGTGCCTTCTTGGTGTTTTTGTGATTTTATGTGTATTTATTTTAGATGTGCTAAGAAACAGGTTTGCGCCGCTGTAATAAACAATTTTAGATTAAAAGTGCCAATTTTTCTTAGTGTATTGTGTGTCTGATATTGTGAATAGCACATTTTTTTTTATTTCTGTTACCACAGTTCCCCCGATCCTATTGCAGGGATTGTTATTACCCAAAAGCAATAACTTTTCTTCAACTATGTATGGAATGGGGTTACGTGGGGCTACAATAACTTTTATTTCACATTCATAGCTTGTGCAATGAACCAAGTTCACCTGTGTCACTTGTGGGTGGGAAAGCAAATCTTGTAAAACTTCGCCAGAGCTGTAGTTTACGCTACAGATTCTATTCCTCCTTTACATGCTATGAAAGACAGACTCTTAGTGAATGATTAAAACACAACATAGTTTATTTCTAGATAGAGTGAAGAAAATCATGCTGCATTCTTCAAATCAGTGGTCCAAAAAGGTGGGGAAGCCAATCTCTGCTCAAGACGTTGATGGGGAACGGTATTGAGTATGGCAATTATTATTATTATTATTGCAATTTATACAGCACACGGCTACCTCCAACAGAAGTGTCCCGACGCTAACAGCGGGTGCAACCGGCGAGGACTCAAAGACTGGGTGTCATATATCGCAATGTGCAGGGACCCGAAAAAGACTTATACAGCTTGTAATAGGTGTAGTATTCCTTTATTTCAAGAATAACAGTGTGCCAAAACAGTCTCTTGATGGCTTTTCTCTTCTGGTCTTTGTCTCCTTCTCTCCGGGTCTTCTATGGCAGTCCCTTGGCCGACGTCTTCCTGGCCAACAACCTCCCTTGGAGAGAAGAAAGGCTCAGGTAAGTGTTTCTGGATTTTTCTTAGCAGTTACTATGTAGGGAAGGGATTGGGGAACCAACAATGCCAAAATTAAAGAAAAGAAAACTAGCCAAGCAAAAGTGATGAGGGCGGGAGCAGTGAAAATAGTCAATTAAGAAGGTGCAATCACAAACAAAAAGGTACGGGTGCGCTTTCATAAACACCTTATTTCCAGTTTGCGTCCTTCCCCTCATCCTCATTGTCCCTCCCGGCCTCTATCTGTCTCTCCCCGCAAAGTAACTCCGTAGGCACCCATGCACCTGTGAGAGCCACGACCCTCCGGGCCGTGGCAGGATTCTTCCGCTCAGCTCTGGGGCAGCTAGATTCCTTTGTCTGCTTTACCCGGTAAAACACCCGCTATCCTCTTGCCCGTTCCAAAGCACCAAATAAAGAGCCTTGGTATATGGCTCGACAGTTCCCTCTGATTCAACTATCAAGCTACTAAGCTCTCTGCTACCTGCTTTGGCCTGATGAGGATGTTAAGGAAGATCCTCTCCTTACTTCCCTTCTTGGCCCGAAGGATTATGGTACAAGCTATCATCCTGTCCTGTCTGGATTATGGAAACACATTGTATCTGGGACTCCCCGCAGGCCACCATCCAGAAACTGCAGGTAATCCAGAACTGCGCTGCCCGCCTACTTCTTGAGATTCCATGGAGACAATCGGCAAGACCTGCTCTGAGGAAGCTTCACTGGCTGCCAATTCAGTCCCGAGTTCGTTTCAAGGCCATGTGCCTGGCCCACGGTTCTATTTGCAAAACTGGACCTGCCATCACTCACTCTCTTGTTACTGCCTACCAACCATCTAGGAATCTACGTTCCGGCATGGCCCTCCTCGCAACTATGAGGAAGGTCCATAGATCGAGATGGGACGGCCGCTCCTTCTCTTGGAACGCTTCTATGCTCTGGAACACACTGTCTTCCGCTCTTCGCAGGAAATCCAACCTCCAGATCTTTCGCCGACTTCTCAAAACTCATCTTTTTATGGACCCCTACTAACCAGTCTCACTCTGCCCCTGCTCTGTCCATCCACAGCGCTACGAGGCCTCAGGGTAGTAATGCGCTTTACAAAACTCCTTCATTCATTCTCCGCGGGGAACTTCAATGGCACGGAAAACACCACTCTTCCTTCTCTGCGCATCGGCGTTTTTTTCTCCGCCCCCTGTGCTCTCTCTCTTGTCCTACTTCTTCCGGTGATAGTGCCCCCACGTGACCTCCTATGTGTGTTGCAACCAAGCCAGCATTAAAGGACGCCCAGTCATCATTCTCGTCTTCCGTGCCGATTGAAGGCACGTCAGCCACCGCATTCCAAACGACCCGGGCTGTAAGTAAAGGCGAGGGGAGATATAGACGGAATGCAGACTTTATCTTTCGTTTCTGGCATTCTCTCGCTAGTGACTTCCTGACACGCCCCCAATCCCAGTTTTTTCTGTTCGGGGAAACATGGATTACGTGAAAGGAAGTCAGCATTTCCATTTTCCGTTCCTTTCCGATGTCGTATGTCAAAGGAATAGGGCTGTAGGGACAAGAACCACCGCAGAATATGTGGGTTGTTGCCTTTATTGCGACTGATCCACAACAGGGGAGCATGATCTGTGTACAGGGTAAAGTGGGTTCCTTCTAAGTGATAACTCAACGTATCTATCGCCCATTTGATGGTCAGACATTCCTTTTCAATTGTGGAGTATTTCTTTTCTCTTGGTAATAGCTTGCGACTAATGAACAGCACAGGGCGTTCTATATTGTCCTCGGTATACTGGGAAAGGACAGCCCCTAGGCCCACTTCTGAAGCATCAGGCTGTAATAAGAAAGGCTTCCTGAAATTAGGCTAAACGAGGAAAGGACTGCTAGTCATGCCTCTTTGAGAGCATAAAATGCCCTTCTAGCGGTTTGGGGGGGGGGTGTACCAGTTCCTTACTTCTTTCTTTAGCATGTCGGTCAAGGGTGTTGCTGTTTCGAAATAGTTAGGTATAAACTGATGGTAGTAGCCTATTAAAGCCCAAAAAAATTCGAACTCCCTTATTGGTAGAAGGGAAAGGAATATCCAGAATTGCCTTTTTCTGTTGGGGTGCAATGACCCCATCCCCTAGGAGGTATTCCAAGTACTTCCCTTTAGTGAAGACCACCTTGGAATTGTTGTGTAGACGTGCCATTTTGAGCAGTGGGAAACATGTTGTTCCCAGTTAGGACTGAATATGATGATGTCATCAATGTATGCTTATCAAAAGGCCTGGTGTAGATGGAGTACCTTATTCACGAGACGTTGGAAAGTTGCGGGGGCCACTTGTAACCCGAAAGGCAACACCTTGAACTCATAAGCCAGTGGGGGTACTAAAGGTTATTTTTTCCTGGTCTTCCTGTCTCAACGGAACCTGAAAGTATCCCATCGTGAGGTCGAGTGTGGTTATATATTGAGCCTCACCTAGTTTTTCAATTAGTTCATCAACTCTGGGTAAGGGATAGGAGTTGAATTTTGATATGGCATTGACCGCTCTGAAGTCTATGCAGAAATGGATGGAGCCATCTGGTTTTGGGACTATGATGATAGGAGAAGACCAGTTACTATGAGATGGCTTTATAAAACCTAACTTTAACATGTTCTCTATCTCGGTAGTAACATCGTCTCTCCTGGCTGCTGGAATTCTATAAGGACTTTGCTTCACTATTTTCCCCAGAAGGGTAAGATGGCATGCTCGACCAGGGATGTTCTACCAGGAAGTGTCATGGGTTCATATGCTGCTGTAATCTAATTTCAGTAAAGACATCTTGATTACAGTAACTGCATATTACAATGCTGTAGAATCCATTGTAGAATATTTTATCTTGTATGTATAACATTATTGTGCCTTATTACATTGCTAATGTAGAACAACTGCTTCGCTTTGGTCCCTTGTCGTTAGCAATGCTTGTTGACTTGAGAAACTCTGGCATTGTATTTTCCCTGGCGTCACCTCACGTGAAATCACAGTTAAAACGGTTGCGGAACTCCATGTGAAGCAGAAGCATACACCCATGGCAAGCCTATAAAAACCCTGATTAGACACGCGGCGACGCTTCGCGTCTTGCTTAACACCTTCAATGCTACAGGAGATTTTCCTCCTGTGCTGCATTCCCAGATTTACCATTGTTCATGACAAGGTCAGCTCGTCATAAGCACAGCTCCAGTGGTACTGCATGACGAGCTGACCTTGTCATTAGCATAGAAGAGGTTAAGCATCACCGCAAGTGTTCCTGCTGGGTTTCCCGAGTCCCCGCCGTTTTGTGGTTTCCCGATTCCCGCCTCGCGGGTTCCCTCGGATTCCTGATCCTGCCACTCTATCCTTTCTCTCTGCTCCTGTTTGGCTGCTCCAGCGCCCGGTCTCCACTTACCTGCATCCCGACTTCGTCTTCAGATCCTCGGACACATCCCGGCAGCTTCTCTTCTTCCCGAGCTCCAGTTCCGGCCAGAATTGTCCCTCGAAGGCTTCCGGTTCCTAAAACCAAGTAGGAGAGTTAGGTTGCTTAGTAACCGATACACAATCCTCCTCGGACGAGATATTTGTAAACAATCATTGGTCAAGACAATCTGAATTCTTAAACAAGCATTGGCTAAGACCGTTTAGATTCATAAAGCATTGGAGAAGCCATTTGGAAAAAGAAGACATCGGCGCATTAGAGAACATTGAGTTCAAGACAAGTTTATTGAAATAAGGAATCAGTGAATTATTTAACTAATCAGCAAGCATTGATAAGACAATTCAGTGCCTAGTGAGAAAACCTTGTATTTGTGTTAAACTGAGCATCTGGAGTTGTAAAAATAAAAAAGAAGACAAAACATGTTAAGAATTTACATGTGTAAATGCAATAGGACATAGGACTCCATTTGTGAGTGTTAGATATTCTTTGTTGTTTTTTTCTTTTTGTATCATTCCAGAACCCTTTTAAGGATGTCCACATGCAGTTGTAAGGTAGGACAATTAAGTTTGGATGTGTTAATATAACTCACAGCTAACTCACTAACCAGCTAATCCCTTCACATGTAAGACTTTCTTGGTTACTCATTCTTGTATTTTATGTCACTTAAAGGCAAGCCAAGTCAAAGAGTTGACTGAACAAAAGCCGCCTGACAATTGTAGAAGTGTTGGTATGGGCTTAATAGCAATGCGGTATGTAGTGCTGAATTAGGAGGGATATGTACTTGGTCTTGTTATGGTATATTCATGTTCATCAGGTACTAATGCTTATTTAGAAACGGTGTTTTAAGATTGACCGAAGTATCGCAAAAAGCCCAGAACACTTCATTCAGAGAAACTTAATCTGGAAACCTCAAGAAGAGATCCAGTGTTTTGTCTTGTTTCTCTCTCCACTTCCCCTTTCCTTTGGGGATTAATCAGTTTTGTCAAGCGCTATCAACCTTGCTAACTGGTTAGCCCATGAAGGAGTTGGGAGTTGGCATCATCAAGAAGGAAACAACAGGAACCTCGTGAGTGAACGCGCAACAGGAAGATGAGAGAAAATGGAAGAAAAGGTATCTAAGAGTGGAGGAGGGCCTCTTTCTGATTGTGGGTCAGGTTTTCATTTATGCTTATCTGGTTCAAGGAGGAGGGGAAAGACTTAGTCCCTGTAAAGGCCACTTGGACAGTTTTGGAAAGGGGTCCCAACCACTTCTTTAAAAGGTTTATGTGATAGATTTGGTTTTTTTTTGGTGACAACCGTAACCGTAGGTCGTGAGGCCTATTTTGTCAACAACCTCATTGGGTTCTTTCCACTCTGTCTGTTTATGGGGTATGGAAGACGGTAGGTGCACTAGAGCCCAATCATGAATGTTAAGCTGTCTCCATTTCTTCCCTTTGTTATAGTATGTTTGTTGCTTTCTTTGGGCTTGTTCTAGATTTGCAGAAGCAAAGTCTCGTAGTTTCTGTAGACGTGATCTTAATGCCTGAGTATACTCAAGAAGGTTTTGGGTTTCCTCCTGTGTCTCCTGCTCCCATGCCTCCCTCGTCATCTCCAGTAGTGCTCTGGACTGTCTTCCATAAAGAAGTTCAAATGTGGAGCAGCCCAGACTGCTCTGGGCTGCTCCCCATACGGACCACCATACGGACTACGGATGACAAAGAGAGTGAGGGGCAAAAGCATGTCCCACTACTTCCCTTCGGTAGACAGCATTTTTTTAACGGTAAGCTTTAGGGTAGCGCTATATCGCTCACATAATCCCTCTGTTTTATTTGTCTTTATTTTTTCAAATGTAAAGACTTACAATGCAATTGTGGCAATTTTTTTTAGCCTAGTGGCATGTTTACAGGCTGCATATGTGTGTATATATATATGCATATTATCTATCTCTCTCTCTCTCTATATATATATATATATATATATATATAGGTCTTTATGTATATATAAATTTATGTATATATATATGTAGATATATGCATATTATTGGCTATTGCTCCAGGGTTCCCCACACGTGGGCGGAACTATTCTTTGCTTATGACTTTGATGAGTATTCCCTGGAAGAGAACATCTATATTCGCCCCAGCGTAATCACCCTTCCCATCCTTAAGGGTTGTGATTTTAGCCCTAGAGGAGGGGTCAAGTTCATGTCAATCATTTTCCTGCAGGGTGCTCAGAGCTTGGTACCTATTTGCAACAGGCAAAGCGTAGCAGGGTTGGGTTTCTATGTCTGGGAGCATGCATAGGTTACCAGTCCCACCCTCAGCATATTGAGACGGCCTTATTTAAACAATAGAACTTCCTTATCGACGGTCTCCCCCGCCGCCGCTGCACCCTGCCATCTGTGCGCAGCCGCCGTGGGGGGAGACCACAACCCCCAGCGCTCCCCGCGGCTGACCCCGCCCACAAGGATTCCGCGCCAGCCGGCGCAATAAAAGGAGGTCAGAGCTGATGAGGAGCGGGCAAATTTAAACAATAGAACTTCCTTATCGACGGACCCAGCTTTTTCTTACCTGGGACCCTTCTTGTGACTGGTGCCTCTGTGGTGGTGTTTTTGTGGAGCGACAGGGCTGCGAGGGACGCGTGGAAACACTCGGTGGGTGTTTGCTGGTCTCCCCCGCCGCCGCTGCACCCTGCCATCTGTGCGCGGCCGCCGAGGGGGGAGACCACAACCCCCAGCGCTCCCCGCGGCTGACCCCGCCCACAAGGATTCCACGCCAGCCGGCGCAATAAAAGGAGGTCAGAGCTGCTGAGGAGCGGGCAAATTTAAACAATAGAACTTCCTTATCGACGGACCCAGCTTTTTCTTACCTGGGACCCTTCTTGTGACTGGTGCCTCTGTGGTGGTGTTTTTGTGGAGCGACAGGGCTGCGAGGGACGCGTGGAAACACTCGGTGGGTCTTTGCTGGTCTCCCCCGCCGCCGCTGCACCCTGCCATCTGTGCGCGGCCGCCGAGGGGGGAGACCACAACCCCCAGCGCTCCCCGCGGCTGACCCCGCCCACAAGGATTCCGCACCAGCCGGCGCAATAAAAGGAGGTCAGAGCTCCCGCGTCACGGGACGCAAGCGGGCGCAGCCGGGCTAAGCCCGGGCAAAGGGCGGGCCATCTGTGGCCGTCCGGGGCCGAGAGAGGCCGGGCTGGGCCCCCCTCTTACATCCATGGCTGGATAGTACCAGAGACATCCACAAGCAAGGTGCGAGACATTGCTATACTTGGCCATTCACATTGACATATTTGGGTTCAAAGACCTGTCTATTTACATTTAGGTTTATCATACTGTTATGGCCAAAGTTAACCTTAAAGTGTATCCTGGAGCTGGTGGGGTCGGGACTTTAGATGCCTTCCTCAAACGGGCCGAATCTGCTGTGGCCAAGGAAATCGAACTTGTAGAAAGGAGGTTGTCCTTGGACCCATCGTGTCAAATTGTTCTCCCTATATTAATCCCAGAGACGTCGGCTTGTCCTGTTGTTTTATCTGATTCTATACACCTCCCTCAGGTTCCCAATGGGTCAGTTTTAGATGGTAGTTTATCTATCAGCTCTGTTCCTTCTCCTGAACTCAGTCTACCTCCTTCACCCCCGGTTACACGCACTAGGCAGTTTCGGGCTATACCGGCTAGTAATGTTAAAGCTACATCGGGGAAAAGAAAGGCTAGTAATGCCCCCAAAGGAAGCCGGCAACAAGCTAAACAGCCTAGGAATACAAATTCCTCATCTGGATTGGGTTGTCAGGAAGAAAATGTTTTATCTAAGGTTACTGAGGGCAGAGTTTCAAGAAGAAATGAGCATACTGTGCAAGATGTAGCAATTAATATGGGGTGCAAGATGTCTGAGTTTATGAGGCTCATGGATGAACGGCTTAGGTCTCTTATCTCCCCAGTAATGGCCAAACTCGAGCAAATAGATGGCAGACTAAATGTCATTGAAAAATACTTTTTAGATCACAAAGGTCCAACGCTTGGGATTGACCCACCAGTAGTTCATCCCTTGAGTACAATTACATCTACAGTCAATGATCTGGTGGATTCTATGATGATCCCATTACCCCAAGTCACAGCCCAAGTTGCAGCACCTAATATACCATCTTCAGCCATGGGAGCCATGCAGGGAGCAAAGCATGGGCCTCGGGGTCCAGTGGGGAGATTAAGTCCTCTAGCACGGTCCTCTAAAATGGAGTTTCCATTGCACCTTCCCCCGGAGGCATGCCCGTACTCAATAATTCTGGCAAATGTTCCGAACACGCAGGACGGTCGAGAGGAACACTGGACCACATTAAAAAATAAAGCCCTTCACTTCCTGACTACTAAAACTGTGTTAGGTGAACACTTGTATAATAATTTCAAGATGGTGAGAAGGGTATCATGGGTGGGCAAGTCCAAGAAAACTATGGAGGGCGACTGTGTCGTTGTGAGTTTTGGCTGCCCCAGATTGGCTGATGACATTCTGAGGCAGGCGGGATCAGCTAGAATTCACCACGACTACGTAAATGTACTCCCATTGGGGTTTTTCTACCCCCCTCATAACATTGGAGTTATTAGTAAGGGACAGCCCAGCTTTCAGATAGTTCCCCATATTGGTTCGGTTGCATTGAGTAACAGATATGAGGCTCTGAGCTCATTGGATATTAATCATTGACTCGGGGGTGGTAACACTAGGGATCAGGGAATGGCCTGTTCAGTTGATGTAAATAGAGTGTGCTCAGATTGGGTCGCTAGGTCCCCCAGTACAGCTAACTACCTTCATTGGGGGTAGGGGTCCAGACATAAGGGAGGCAAGGGCCAATGTTACTGAACAATCCATAGGGGGAAGAGGGTTGAATCCAGGGCATGCCGGAAACCCTGATGTAAAATTGACCATTAGTGAAACAGGGGAAGCAGCGGAAGGAGTAAGAGTTATCTCCTGGAATATAGCTGGTCTGGCAACCAAATTTAACAACTGTGAGTGGCGTCAATATATTAGCCGGTACCAGATAATCAGCCTCCAGGAGACATGGGTGGTTGATAACAGCCCTTTCCACATCCCGGGGTACAAATGCTTTTTTTGTCCTGGCGCAGAAATCCCGATCGGGTAGAGCCATGGGAGGACTCTCTATATATGTAGATTTGAACCTCCAGGGCACATGGTCTAATACGGACTGGTGCTCGTATGATCTACAGGCCGTGCGGTTTAGGGGCAAAGGGTTAAGGCTGACCATGTTTAATGCTTACAATAAAGGGGCTAGTGGAGAAAACAACATAGTTATACAGGAACTGGATCATAGATTGAGCCAAGAAACCATAGCTAGGAAGGGGGCTCACGCCCCTACTATTCTTGTTATGGGAGACTTTAACTGCCACCTATGCCCTGCTTTAGCTCCTATATATGCAGAATGGTCACATTGCCCCGTGGAGAACGGGCCGCATTTTGACCACACACAAGAAGGTCTGGCCCTCAGTAAACTCTTGCATAACCATGACCTAGAGCATACTATTAACATGATGGATTTGGAGAGGGATGGTACTCTCCCTCCGACATTTAAGGGAAGAGGGTGTTCCTCATTTATTGATTATATTCTAGCATCTAGAGCCTTAAAAAAATGAATTACCACCGTTGGGATTGAATGGAGTCCATTTAATGACCACAATCCCTCAGTACTAGAGCCCCTATACCTGGCTCGGCCCAGGTTGAGACAGCCCTGTCGACAAATGCTTTAAGTCTGTTGACATGAAGCACCCTGTGGGGGCTTCTGGGAGTCCCAAGGTCCACCAAGTAGGTGACATCTCCCTTCTGTTCAACTATTGTATGGGGACCAGACCATTTGTCCTGGAGTGCTGCTGGGGCCACTGGCTCCAACACCCACACTTTTGGTCCTGGCTGGTACACAGTCAGCACAGCCTTTTGGTCATGCCAAGCTTTCTGAAGTTCTTGGCGCTGGCCTCAAGGTTTTTAGAAGCCTTCTCCATATACTCAGCCATCCTGGAGCAGATACCAAGTACATAGTCCACGATGTCCTGCTTAGGCTTTTTGAGAGGTAACTCCTATCCTTCCTTCACAAGACATAGGGGTCCTCTTACAGGATGCCCAAACAAAAGCTCAAAAGGGCTGTAGCCAACCCCCTTTTGTGGGACCTCTCTGTAAGCAAACAGAAGGCAGGGTAAAAGGATGTCCCATCTTCGCCTCCGCTTTTCAGGTAACCCTTTTATTATTCCTTTGAGGTTCTTGTTGAATCTTTCCACAAGCCCATTGCACTGTGGGTGATAGGGGGTGGTGAACTTATAGTTGACACCACACTCCTTCCACATTGCAGTTAGATATCCTGACATGAAGTTTGCACCTCTGTCAGAGACAACCTCCTTTGGAAACCCCACTCTGTTGAAAACTCCAAGTAGGGCCCTTGCCACAACAGGAGCTGTTGTGGTCCTCAGGGGAATAGCTTCTGGATACCTGGTGGCATGATCCACTACCACCAGTATAAATCTGTGCCCAGATGCTGTTTGGGGGTCCATTGGTCCAACAATGTCTATCCCCACTCTATCAAAGGGTACCCCCACCACAGGTAGTGGTATGAGGGGGGAATTTGTTGTGCCACCTGAATTGCCACTGGCTTGGCAGGTAACACAGGAGCGACAAAACTCCTTGGTATCTTCTGACATATGGGGCCAGTGAAAGTGGGGGACAAGCCTGTCCCAAGTCTTGTTCTGGCCCAAGTGTCCTGCTAGGGGAATATCATGGGCCAAGGTAAGAAGGAAGCCCCCAAATTGCAGCGGTATAACCAACCTCCTGGAAGCACCAGGCTTGGGGTCTCTAGCCTCTGAATAAAGGAGCCCATCATCCCAATACACTTTATGGGTACCTTGAGCATTCCCAGCAGCCTCAGCAGCAGCCTGCTGTCTGAGGGTTTCAAGAGAGGAACAGTCTAACTGTGCCTGCCTCAGATCTGCCCTTGAGGGTCCCCCTGTCCCAAGAAACTCAACCTGATCAGGCTCAAGCTCTTCTAGGACAGTTCCCTCTTGGATCTCAGAATCATCCTTCTGGGAGGGCTGATACTCAACCTGAGGCAGGGGAGAAGGCACTGCCTGAACTCTCTTGCTCTTTCTCTTGGGTAGTGTAGTGTCTGGTCTATTGTTCCAAGATCCAGCACTTGTTCAGGTAAGCACTTTTTGGCCGGTGACCTGGTCACAGCAAGGACATGTGCTGATATTCCCAGCATTTCTGCATGGGTCCTATACTCCACCTCAGACAAATCTGAGGTTTCAAGATCATTACCTAACAGACACTCTACAGGAAGGTCTGAACTCACAACAACTCTTTTGAGGCCAGTTACCCCTCCCCAAGAGAAGTTAACAACTGCCATACTATGGGAGATAGTGGCATTGCTAGCGTTGGTCACTAGGTAGGTCTCGCCTAGTATGATCTGTTCAGGGTCCACAAAGTTAGGTGTCACCATGGTGACACTGGCACATGTGTCCCTGTAGGCCTGAGCCATCTTATTATTAATAAAAGGTGTCTGCCCGAACATGCTCAGATTACTGGGACTTACAGTAGATGACATTGCTATGTACCCATCACAGACAAGAACAGCCTGAGTTGGTACTCTGACTAGGCCAGAGTCCACCTCAGTTCCCAGGGTCAACCCTACTACACCCTTTTGCTGGAAACCACCACTAACAGCTGGACTAGGGGGAACAGTTGCCTTAGGGGCAATGGTGGTTGGTGCTGTGCCCTTCTTGGTACACTCACTAAACCAGTGAGAGACTGATTTACAATATCCACACCAGGGCTTCTTTGGACCTTTTTGTTTCTGTTTGTTCTTTTTGGAGCCACCCTCCCCCTGTGCCTTTTGGGGGCCTGGTGAAGACTTCTGGTCTTTTTGTTTCTGCTCATTACCCTTCTGGTCTGCCTTTTTCTGATCACCGCCCTGGTTCTGGTTTTTCTGCTTAATCCTGGTTCTGACCCATTTGTCTGCCTTCTTTCCCAATTCTTGGGGAGAGGTCAGATCAGAGTCAATTAGGTATTGATGCAATAACTGTTTTTGACAGTTGCTAAGGACTTGCTCTCTCAAGTTATACAATCCTGTATAGTCCTTAACTTGACTTCCCAATAACTAGCCTTCCAGAGCCTTAGTGGCACAATCAACAAAATCAGTCCAGTCCTGAGTCTGTGTCTTCTGGGTATCACTGAACAACAACCTATATTGTTCAGTGGTTAGGCCAAACCCATCAATCAGAGCACTCTTCAGGACAGAGTAGTTGTTAGCATCCCCATCACTAACTGTGAGGAGCTTATCTCTACCTTTTTCTGACTTTGGGGTACCTGCTGTACTTTGCAGGCCCTCTCCAAAGCAGTTATCCATTTGTGGATGTCATCCCCTTCTTTGTAGGGGGCACAATTTTGCTTAGGTGTCTATTCTCATAGGACCTATCTTTATCCTCAGGGATATTGCTGCCACCAGTGGGTTCTAACCCACTCTCTCTATGCTCTCTAGCACGAGCAAGCTTCTCTTTGGCCAAGGCTACTTCTAGTTCTTGCCTCTCAATCCTCAGAGCAGCCTCTCTCATTTTGGCCTCATGTTCCCTTCTCTGGGGAGAGGTCATCTCCCTCTGAGCAGGGCCATGAGAGCCACGTGAAGCATGAGATTGGAGAGAGTCCCTGGAGTGGGATCTGCCTCTTCTTTGCCTCTGGTTAAGCCCACTTGGGGGTCTGTATGAGGGCTGCCCATACTGACTCCCATGTATGCTTAAGTTGGCCTGGCTAAGTCTTCTGTCTGGGCCTGGCTGTTTGACTCAAGATCAGAATCTTCCTCTTCTACCCCCTCCTCTTCTTCTGGGTCAACAGTATCTGCATTATCATCTGAGGAGGGAAAGACTTCATCTGCACTACCTGTACCACCTGTGTTAGGTGGCTGTTGAGCATCAGACTCTTCTAAGTGCTCAACCAGGAATTTGAGGGTAGGGTTTGAACCCTGTTTTAGCCTTCTAGAAGTACACAATTGTCTCAATTCTTGGAAGGCTAAGGCTTCATATCTCGAAGCAGTCCCCAAGGGATCTACCTCTGCAGGCAAAGAACCACTGGGGTTCTCTGGCTGAGACATGGTTTCTAGTGAGGTGGGGTGTTGCACCTACCTACACTGTTTGTTTTCCTACAGAACCTTTCTAGGAGTTGTAGTCAGGGTGTGCTAGGCCCAGGCTCTACAGCAGCTAAGTTCAGTAGAACTTAAGTATACTAAGACTTGTTTTTATATGTACCTACAGGTACCTATGTGATCTTTCAAATGATATCTCAATATTACAAGTGGTAAAACAACAGCAAGCTCTAATCTCAACCGCTGCACACCAATGTGAGAAGTTGGCCTGGTATATGATGTTCACTATTCTAGTGAGCACCTTGCACCAGTCCATACAACCCTTATGGTGATGGTTGTAAGTCAACCTTATAGACCAGCTATCCTAGTGGTAGCGTGGACAGAACAGTCTTAGGCTAAAAGACTCTTGAGGGCGTTTAAAGCCAGCTGTTTTACCATATGTAACCCCTTGAATATCAAATGAAAGGACACCACACAGGATATATAGAATATATATATATGTATTTATTTACTAACACACTCCTCTGAACTCTTTATGAGATCAGAGGCCAAAGCACATGACAAGTTACTGGCATTGCGGTCATCAATTACGCTGATGACACGCAACTTATCTTCTCATTTGAGGGTAGGGATGCTGTGTCACAGGAGACCTACCACCGCTGTATGTCAGCTACCGCAGAATGGCTGAGCCGGAATTCGCTGCAATTTAACAGCTCAAAAACCGAGGTATTGCACTGCTCTTCGGATCGTATTCCTCGGCCTTTGCCACCGGATTTTTGGCCTTCCTCTTTCCAGAGCACGGGGGCAGTGGCAGTGTCCACCCGGAACCTGGGGGTGCTGTTCGAACCCAACTTACAGCTAGACGCGTTTGTCAATAAAACCGTGGCAACGTGCATGCTGTTGCTTCGAACATTGCAGAAGATTCTTTCTTTCCTCCCGGGCCATGCCCGCCTAGAGGTAGTGCGTGGTATCATCCTAAGCAGGCTTGATTACTGCAAAGCGCTACTTCTGGGTGCACCAGCCACCCGAGTGAGTAAACTGCAGCGAGTGCAGAGCATGGCTGCTAAGCTGGCCCTTTCCAGACGGCGTCTTGATTCATCTTCCTTAGCGCTCATGGATCTCCACTGGCTGCCAATCGCCTGACGTATTGATTTTAAAGCACTATGCCTTGTTTTTAGGGCTCTTCATGGTCAGGGGCCCTCTTCGCTGCAGACGATGTTTTCCTGGTATACTCCCACCAGATCCCTTCGCTCCTCTTCCGCCTGTCTGGTGGTTATTCCTAAAATCTTGAGGATGCGGATGGGCGGACGTTCCTTCAGGTTTGCCGCAGCTAAGTTGTGGAATGCTTTGCCCTTGACAAGTAAGGAGGATCTTTCCTCCTTTAAAAAAGGATTAAAAACACACCTCTTTCCCAGGTTACTGTAAAGTCTATAGCAGCATAAAGTTGCGTATGGCTGATCAAGTCAAGCGCCAGGATACCCTTTGGGTGACAGTTTTGCGCTATACAAGTATGCCATACAATACAATACAATACAATACTTAATCAGGATATGTTAAGTTGCACAATTTACAGTTAGGCCCTAGAGGCGAAGCAAACCATATATTAAGAAAGTGGTATAAGTACCACGTCACGAGAAAAGGAAAGGCCTAGGGCATCGCTGGGGGTACACAATCTGAACCTTAGTTTAGAAGTGGGAGGCACACAGGAGGCGCCTGCAGAGACTTTACCCACACGCGAGAGTCAGTGTAAAGTCAATGGGAACTCAGAAGTTAGATAAATAAGGATTTAGGACACTTCTGGTCTAGCTCGAAGGAAACAACTAAAAACCTAGACACTTGGATAGTCAATACCCTTGGGAGCACCAAAGTACTCGCGTTACCTCACCCACGGACGGCGGGTGCATAGGTGTGAAGATGTGTCAGGTTTCGCCGTTGCAGGCGACCAGGAGGAAGATGTCCGGGTGGATCGAGGATGAAGAGGACCTGAAAGCAGAGGAGACAGAGTCTGGGTCACTAGCCAGTGACCGGGTGGAACCAGGATGGAACCAGACGACGTCGAGGAGCAATCAGGTGCTGTATTGAAGCTTGTCTCTTTAGCCACGCGGACCAGGAGGCGTCGAGGACAACCAGGTGCTGGAGGCGAGCTGTCCCACGAAGGTTCTCGCAGATGGAGGGGTCGACTGCCAGATTGGAGTCAACAAGCCTTGGCAAAGGCAACCCACGCAGGATTCAAAGAAGGCTTCTGGTGCAGACCAGCAAGGTCTGAGGTGCCTCACCTTTGCAGGGAGGCAAGGGCCAGTCTGGAGCAACCAGACCAGGGAGTTGGTTCAAAAGGATTGTCGTCACAAAGGCTACTAGCCAACGGGCCAGCAAACGGACAACGCGTCAAGCAGAACACAAGCAGAAGAGCCCCACGCAGAACTCGTGGAGTGTGGAGGGCTGATCTTCGGTGCAGGTGGAGCTCGGATTCGGGGCTTCTCAATCCCCATTGCACAGCTTCGAGGATACCTCAGGAGCTGCACAGTTAGCAAGTTGCAGGCTTTTCAAGATGTCCGGTCCCACGTGTCTCGTCGCCTCCACGGATCTCAGCTATGCTGCAGACGTGTAGAGAGGGTCAGAGAGGTCTGGAAGTCTGAGTCTTGTCAGGCTCTGTGCTCAAGTCCTGGCGGGAGCGTCGATAAAGCAAGCCGTTGATTTTCTGGATGGTGCCTGGTTGCCCAGGGTGGTCACTCCTTGGCCACAAGGGAGATTCTTCAGTCTTCAGCTTCAGCAGAACGTCGAAGGTCCAGAGTTTCGTGTCAAGTTTCGATTCAGGATTAATCTAAAGTCCTAAGACTCAGCTCCTACCTTTATACAACTAAAAGGGGCTGGATTACTGTCTTGGTCCCTCCTATGGGTGTAACCAGGAAGGGGGGTGGTTACACCCCCTTTCCTTTGTCCAGTTTCGTGCCAGAGCTGGGGCTAGAGTGCCCCAGCAACCGGTTTGAACTGGGGTATGCATGGAGCACCTAGTGTGCCCCAGGCAGTGTTTCAATGTATTCAGCCCTCCCTGTCCCAATACACATAGTCCTGTCTGGGGTGGTGCTCGCACCTCTCCAGGCAGGAAACCTATTGTCCAAACCTCCGTGACTGGAAGGACTCCCAGCAGCAGGATGTCAGACTTGTGTCTGTGGCAGCAGCGTCCATTTTGTGACGCTGGGACTCTGGTTAACTTTAACCGGGATAGTCAGCAACAACATGTTTTCTCCCTCTAGAAGGGTGGAATGATACCCCCGTCGCCAGAATTGGCGAGGGGGTAGTATTCCAAAGCGTATGACACCTTACACGACATGTTTAGATAAAGCCAAACCAAAGTTAGCATTCAACTGCGAGGATTATAATGCACTTAAGAGTATATGGTATGGCGATATCATAGAACAGCTATAAGGACATGGTTCCGAAAGCTGCAGACAGGCTCAGCTCATGCTAGAGCACCATCTCACACATAACCAAGCACTCTGCCTCCAGGATTGTTAAGGCCTGCCATAGGAGTGACTTATAGGTTACTTTGTGTCTATATACAAGGTTAGATATAGGAATACTATACCTAAGCAAGGGGTGATTACACGACCTTGCCCCAGCTGAGTGATCAGCCAGTTGTGTCAGTTTGAGTGGCCAGCCAGGGGTGGTATAATACATGCTGCAGCCCATGGTAGGCCTTGGTTACACCTATGCCCTGAGTACCTAGGGTACACTTCTACAGGGGCTGACAAGGTGAACCAATTCCCAATTGTGGTTGTACCTAGAGTACATGGTGTGAATTTAGAGAGAGTGCATCTGGGCTGTGGGTCTGATTAGCAGGCCCACAACCACATCTAAGTCGAAAACCAGTAAAGCAAAAGCAAAAAGTGGGGGTGACCATAGGCAGCAGACCCTACTCTCCTACACTGGGGTTCCTATAAAAACTGCTAACCTTATCCATTTCACAAGTCAAATTGTCACGTCGACTTTATAGCATCTGCCAATTCCTAATCAACAGTGATTAATTAACTGTGATCTCATATGTTATATGGCAAAAATGTATGTAGGATGTGGACTTTGACTATCGGGTATATGACCAATATATACCAAAACTGTTTGTGATATGTTTGTCACCATCACCAAACTCTCACTCCCATCACTTACTGTCAAACACCCCCTCTTCCCCCCCCCCCCATCCTGGGCACCACCCATATGAATGTGATACCTTGGTAGGTTTGTTCCTACGATTGTTCATAAAAATGCATTCCCAATGTGATAAAATAACATTGGTCGAAAATTACTGTTTCCTCTTTCATACTGTTGAATGCCCAGTTTCATAATTTATGTTTTTAATTCTTTCTCCCCTCCATGTGAAAGCCAGTAATACACTGGGACCACTTTAATATATACTGTATACCAAAAGCAGCAACAGAGTTCCAAAAGGCCATCTTGTAATCATACTTTTACCCAAATCATCTGTCAAAGGAGTACGAAAGAGTATATGCAGACTTAAATATATAACCATTCCCTCATTAAAACTATTAATAGGATAGGAAGGTAAAATTATGGCAACTTTGTCAGAGTAAAATATTTCTGCATGGCTCTCTAGGTGGTTAAAATGGTACACAATTGCGTGGCGGCCCGGGCGGAGCGGCGGCGGCGGGATCTGGTGCGGCGTGAAGCAGAGCTGGAAACTCTGGAACGAAGGAGCAGGGAAGAGGGTGGTAGATTGATAGGGCGAAAACTGGTCCAGGCCCAGCAGCAGTACACTGCGGTTTTACTTGAGGAGGCGAGGCAGGCTTGGCTTGCCACTCGTAGTCGGGTGTATCAATGGGGAGACAAATCCTGTAAGATGTTGCACCGCCTGTGTCAGGGTGTCCTCCATGCCCAGCCTCTGCCTCAGTTGTTGGATTTGGCAGGCTTGTCGATCTCAGAGCCGTCTGCTCTTGCGGAGAGCTTTGCAGTGTATTATGAGGGCCTATATGCGCCTAGGGAGCGCCTACCAGCCGAAACGGTTCAGAGGTTCATTGATGATTTCCCCCCGCGGTCGGTCTCCGACGAGGTTCGAGACCTATTGGACAGTCCCTTTACAGATGAGTAGCTGGGCTCTGCCTTGGGCGAGCTCAATCCCGGTAAGGCCCCGGGCCCTAACGGGTTCCCTTGCAATTTTCTTTAATGATTTCATGTGCAGCTGGGCCCCCGCCTATGCCCGGTGATCGAGGAGGCGCGGGAGGGTGGGGTGCTCCCGCCGGACTGGAGGCACGCCGAGGTGGTGGTTTTTCTCAAGCCGGGCAGGCCCCCGGAGGACCATGTGTCCTACCGTCCGATATTGTTGATCAATACGGAGGCCAAAGTCATGGCCAAGGCCCTGGCTAACAGGCTTAGGTCCTATATTACAGACCTGGTCCACCCCGACCAGGCGGGCTTCATGCCCCGGAGGGCCACCAGACACATCAGACGTGCCCAGGTGGCGGTATCGGCCTGGAGACACCTGGATGAGCGGGCTGCCTTGTTCCTGGTGGATATGGACCGGGCGTTTGATTCTCTAAGTTGGACCTACTTGTTCGCTCTGCTACGTCGCCTTAACTTCGACCCTCGATTTCTGGCCTATGTGCAGCTGCTATACACCGGCCTCACGGCCTCGGTGCGCGTAGGGGGGGCTGTGTCTCGGCCCTTTCCGGTTCAGAGGGGTACGCAACAGGGGTGTCCCCTCTCCCCATACCTGTTCGCGCTGGCCATGGAGCCCCTGGCTGCGTGGGTGCGCATAGATGCCCAGCTCAAGGGCTTTCACTGGTCCCCTGATCTTGCAGACAGAATAGCCCTATAGGCCGATGACGTATTGTTTTTTCTTACGGATCTGGATCGGTCGGGCCACAGCTGCTTCGCATGTTGCAGATCTTTGGGGAGTCATCCGGCCTTTACATGAACCCAGGTAAATCCACATTGTGGGTCCTGGGTGGCGAGCGGTCGGTGGGCGACTGGGCAGCGGGCTTACAGCTGGCATCCGGGGGACTGAAGTACCTGGGAGTCTATTTGTCCGAGGATGCAGGCGTCTCTCGCACTCGTAACCTTGTCCCCATTTGGGACCGCACACGGGAGGATCTGAAGGTGTGGGGTCGCATGCCGTTGTCCATTTTTGGAAGGTCGGCCATTTTTAAAATGGTGGCGCTCCTACGACTGGTGTATCAGTTGCAGAATCACCCCTACCCCGTTCCGCCTCGCTGGTTTCAACAATTTAACTCGACACTGGGTGGATTCCTGTGGGGGGGGGTGGGAAAGTGAGGGTTGCGCTACGGGCATGCTTTCGGTCCACATATGCGGGGGGCCTTGCCACGTCTGATTTACTCTCGGACTACCAAGCCGCACATCTCTTGGTCCTTAATGACTGGTGGTACAGGGACAGGGGAGATCCAGCGTACGCGGTGGAGCGCCACCTGATGGGCTCGTCGTCCCTCCATGTCCTGCTGTACTCGGCGCCGCTTCGACGGGGTCTTCCGTCCACCACGCAAGTGGTCCTTTCCATCTAGCGGCAGGCGCTGCGCAGGATGGGATGGTGGAACGTTCTCACCCGGGAGACTCCCCTCTGGCACAATGGTCGCCTGCCCCAATTGATGACCCTCGCGGGTTTCCATGGGTGGGATGCGATAGGCATCTCAACGCTGGGAGACGTGATGTCGGGCGAGACGCCGAAATCGTTCCAAGATTTGCAGAATGACTTTGGAATGCCCCGATCTCAATTGTTTCGTTTTCTCCAGCTTCGACATGCACTGACACCTTACCTGACGGGCATTGACACCCTTCCTGAATTTAGCCCGCTTGAAGCCCAGTTGTTTATGGGGGAACTGCCAGACAAAATACTGTCCCGTATTTACCAGTCCCTGGTGCGTAACTGTTTCCCTGATTTGTAGAAGTTGCGGGAGGCATGGGTGGGGGATGTTGGGGAATTAGAGGAGGAAGACTGGATGAAGGCCCTAGCGAGTCCCAGGGGGGCGCCGATTTCCACACGTCTGAGGCTTATACAATTTAAATATCTCCACCGCACATACTTTACCAGGGAGCGCCTGTGGAAGGCGGGTATGATAGGGTCTCCTGATTGTCTGCGCTGTAGCTCGGAGGTAGGCACACTCCTACACACAACTTGGGCTTACCCGGCGCTGCATAGGTTCTGGACTGGGGTCTTCCGATGCCTATCAGAGGTGCTGGCGTGGAAATTGGCCTTACTACATGTCATGGAGGGGGTTGGAGGCAATCGGTACAAACGTCACCTGTTGTTGCTTGGGCTGACCCTGGCGAAGCATGACATAGCTAGAGCCTAGAAGGCACCCCTGGCCCCGCCCCTGGCCGCCTGGAAGAACGGCATGGATTTCTGTATGGGGCTGGAGCAGCCTATTTTTCTGGCCAGGGGATGCCCCCGTAAGCACTTTCGGATCTGGAAAAGGGGGGCGGATTACAGGGGGCTGGACCTGGCCATGGACCTGGACCCCCCCTTTCCCGGACAGTGAATCCACTCTGACACTTTAACTGCAAGAAAGTACTGGGGCGTATTAGTGGTGCTCTGATGGTTCTGGCATGTACTCATTGTTTCTTTTATCGCTCTAAGTGAACTGTATACGGTGGCAGCGCAACCTGGGGGGTGTTTTTATTATATAAAACTGTCTAACACTGCCAAAATTTTTACATTATTGTGTGCAACAATACCCGGTTATCGGGGCATTGCATTCATTTTTTGTGCAGACAAAAAAATGGTTCACATTTGCAGGTAAAGAACTACCATTAGTTTTAAAGCGCGCTCAGCTGGAGGTAAAGTTTACTTGAGAGAGGATTCACAATTTGAGAGGGATGTTCTTCAGAGCTTAAAGTGTACTTATCTTCACATGGCCTTTCTGATGAAAATGCTTTGGAAGAGGTTGACATAAGGAATTTGGCACAAAAAAAATCTAATTTAATAAAGCTACTTCAAGAAATGTTCTTTCTGATGGATATGCATCTGCCTGCAGTCTTCTTACTGATTCCCCCTTATCGGAGGCTATATTCCTTTATTCATCAATTTTTCTGGGTTCTAACCTCTGTAGAGAGTAGCATAGCTGCCAAGGTTCCAGATGGGCATGTGTGACATTTTCATAATTTCAGTGTAATTATGAGTGACATTTCAACGACTATGAGTGACACCTATTCACGAGCAAAATCAAGCATTGAAGAGATGGGAAACATCTCATATATACTATAGCAAATAAACAGGTAAGAGCAGTCTGCCAGAAAGTCATTCACAGAGAAAGAATCAAAGAGAGCAGCTGGTCTGTGGACTGATGCTGGGTGATTAAATATAATGGGCACTGTTGTAAATAGCTTCTTGTGCATGTATTTAACAAGAATTACTTTTCAAATGATATTGCTAAAGGACTCTAATGCAGGTTACGATTTTTAGTGCTACCGTGCTTCAGGATTGTGAACGTAATACAGATCTTGCATTAAACGAATTTCAGAAACAGTCACTGTACTTGGGACCTGTATTTAGGAAAAACATCAACCTTTCCCTCGCAAAGCTGGAGGTGAGAACATGCAGGTCAAAATATCAAGAAAGTGATCTTACCATCATCCTGGTAATGCCTGTCAAATGCCTGCTCGAGAGACCCCTGGACACATTTAGATGCAGCAGATTGGTTCCGCCGGGCTCCTATAACTTCTTTAATTAATGCAGGCCCTGCGTGCTCAATTACAGGTAGACTATGGCCTACAGCTGGCTGAAGGCAGGCTGTAGCAATTCCAGTCGGCCCCCACGGGTCCAGGCCGTTGTACTGTCCCGACTCGATCCTGTGAGTCCCGGGGGGGGGGGCCATCCAGTCTTCAGCCCCCGTAAAATATTGAACTCGGGGGGGGGGGGGGAATAGTGCAGCACACAGCAGCCCAGGCCTGTGCGAGCTAATGCAGGGAGCGCTGCTAGCATCACGGCCGGGTGCCATGAATATATCTAGAGCTCCGGCCGTGATTATTTGCAGCGCTCAGGCCACAGTTATTTGTGGTGCTCTGGCCACGGTATTATCCTGTGCTCAGTCCCTCCATCCATAATTATAGGCAGCCCTCCTCCGGCCATGATAAACTAGCGAGCCGCCTGCGCTCCAGTAGGAGGAAGCGATGTGACGTCCACCGCGATGACGTTCTGGTGACAGTGAGAGCGCGCCGCGGGATTGGAAGCATTATGATACACTGTACTTAGCTCAGCTGAGAAACTCAAGCCTGCTGGAGCAGCGCGCCGAAGTCACGGGCAAGCCACAGATTCTCAGTTTTATTAAGTGCTTTCTGTGACAACCACCACACAGCATATGCGTGACAATGCATTTCAGTGCGGTAATGCGGAGTACCACACTGAAATGCGTTAGTGTCACGTCAGTTGCGTGATCCTTGGCAGGACTGACTGAGTAGAAAGAAGCAGCATAACTGACAACAATGGCGCTTGTGCAGCCAAGCATGTGACATTACCAAATTGGGTTCTTGGGTCCACAGCAAAAGCAGAGCAGCAGCATCTGGTGGCAGTGAGTGGTATTGCTTCAACAATTCTGGATCCAATATGATGCGTGGCGATTGTTTCCTGAAGAAATGTGCGGGCCGATCCGTCACAAAGAATTTTATTATCGGCAGTTAAGATGGTGGTCTCCAAATGGAAGGAAACACACAAGGCAACATTCAAGGGGTGGCTCAACTGGATTACACACCTTAGAGGCGCAGACATCACTACGTAACTCGCCCTGGAGACCAGCAACCAGGGGCATGTAGGCAACACTAGACGAGTACTTGGGTCACTTCGAGCCCCCATGAAGAGAACCAAAGAAGGGCAATAGCCCATAAGGCACGCTCCTGCTGACTAAGATGGAGCCACATGCAGGACCTCTCCACGTGCATTTTTTGTTCTTCACTTCTTTCTTTTCCTGCTCTTTCTTTCACCCCCCACTTTCTATCATCCCCATAGTAGGACACGCTAAAGGGGGACATCCGATCGTGTAGACAACTTACTGTATAGTCTCATGTAATGCTACATTGTGATGGCACCCAGCAAAGTGTAAGCAATGCTAAATGTATGTGTAATTTTTTTTTTTTTAAATAAAATACTTTGAAATAAAAAAATAACTAGTTGTTTCTGCTTTCTTAAAACTCACCACCCGAAATGAACATATTTAAAACTAAATCAAAGGTCAAACTATCAAAATGTAAAGTGAGGGGAACTTGGTGCAAGTTTTTTTCATCATAAAGTTAGACGGACGCTGAACAATGTATTGTAAAAGGAAATTCATGTCTGAGCTTAAAACAAAGATAGGGTCTGAAAATCTTTGCAAACTACGTTGTAAAGTTAAACCACCTGTCAATACTATTGATGTAGTGTTTCAGAATTTTGAAAACTAACCATTGACCTAGATTTTACCTGTGTAATAAGAATGGGAGATGCACCATAAAATTCCAGAATTTGGGGGAGGGGATAGATTTGTAGAGTTATTTGAAAAGTGTCAGGATCAGGATTATTCACAAATCCTGAGGTCCGCTGTACATAAAACCCACAATGTAAATTACTTTAAAGTTTTTGGTAGGTAAATATTTTGACCCATTTTTCAAGATCTTTCACATTTTAGAGACTAGAGCGTGCGATTGAGCTGACGAGCAGGGACTAGAGTCTGCCAGGCCACTGATTCGCTTCCCTGCCGCATAGGGAACTACAAGAGACTTAGCCCCGTTTACCTGCAAGCCAGACGCCTGTCCGCACAGGTCTAATATGTGGAGGAGTAGTGAGTATTGATCACAGGATATCCAGTCATGGGAGGAATAATTGTGCATCATCTGCATACAAGTCCAAAGTGGTGTTCCATACCACCTTCCAATGCAATCCCCACATCTGTTCTTCACTTCTGATCCATGTTGCCAGGGGCTCCATAGCCAGGGCAAACAGTAAGGGCGATAATGGACTGCGCCTCGTGCCTCTTTGGATAGGTAAAGCATGGGAGACAAACCCCTTCGCTCACATCTGCTCCTTGGGGCAAGCATACAACATCCGCTTAAATGACATAACATGGGCTAAATTCCACTCTTGCAAGCACCTCCAGTAGGAAGTCCCAGTCAGGGTAAACAAAAGCCTTTTCAAAGTCGAGAAGCTGGAATGTGCAAGGACCGACAAGATTGTGATGATAACACTAAGGCTGTGTGTATGCGACGTATACACTGTTGTGTACTATCGTGAGTTTGAGGTACAGTTTGAGTTTACTATTAAAAAGGGAAATAGGGCGGTAGGAGGTGCAGACTTCAAGGGGGGCTCCCCACTTTGTGTAGAACATGACTTTTTGTGCACTTCTGGTTAGAAGGTGACATGAGCTGTGTCACAGGAACTGGAAAATTGTATGGGGAAACCTTTTCTTACTGTGTTGCTGCCATAGTTTGCCGAGCCCACAATCTCCCACTAAGTGACAGAGTTCCTCGCGGACCCGCCCGCCAGTCTCCCGCTGCTCCGCCGCTCTCTGACCAACTGGAGCGGGGGCCGCCGAGTGGAGACCGGCGAGGGGCAGGACTACAATACCCAGAAGCCCTGCTGGGGATCCGCGTCATCTCTAAAGCGCCAGGAGGCGCTTAAAAAGGACAACAGCACCATTGGAGGCGGGAAACATTTTCTTACTGTGTTGCTGCCGTAGTTTGCCGAGCCCACAATCTCCCACTGAGTGACAGAGTTCCTCGCGGACCCGCCCGCCAGTCTCCCGCTGCTCCGCCGCTCTCTGACCAACTGGAACGGGGGCCGCCGAGTGGAGACCGGCGAGGGGCAGGACTACAATACCCAGAAGCCCTGCTGGGGATCCGCGTCATCTCTAAAGCGCCAGGAGGCGCTTAAAAAGGACAACAGCACCGTCTCGCGGGACGCCGGGCGAAGCCCGGGCAAAGGGCGGGCCCGTTTAAGCCAGTTCAAGACCGGGTAAGACTGGACTGGGCTATGTTATGTGCAATCTTCATTTAAACTGTGTCATTTAATTGCACTGTGTAATTAGTCTCACTTAACTGTCGCCCACACTGATCAATAACGACGACCATACCTTGTGCGCTGATTCTCTTTCCTGCCAGGAAATGATTTCCACAAGAGGATCAAGAAGTAAAACTGCGCAGAATACAGCCCTAATAACTGGCCCTATAGATATTTTTATCACCAGAACCAACGAGGCGATTAATCAAAGTATATCTTTGTTAGAGCGGAGGGTCTCGCAAGAGTTGGAAATAGCGAGGAGGTCCTCTTTAGGTCCTCTCGCTTTTGCCCAAACCCCTACACAGTTAAGGCCGACCACCTCTCCTGCAATGCAAAATAAAACTGTCGCAGAGATCTATACTGTCCCTAGTACGGTTGACTTATCTGCCACCCAGCTGTCCCTTGATTCATGTTTATCCGATGATCTAGAAAAAACACCAGACTTATCCCAATGCCAAACCCACGTTGTGTCATCTGAGAAAAAGGATAAAGGAAAGAGGGAAGGCGCAATAGCCAAACAGAAAAAGAAGATAAAGAAGACAAATGGAACAAAGTTTAATCCTACTCCACCTATACCTTCTGTAAATATTCAGGCTTCTGATGCAACTCACTCTGCACAATGCCCACAAAATGATAACAGCATTTCTGTACTTAATATTCGTGAAATTCCTGAGAACTCAATTAGCACGCGGTTGGCCAGGGGTACCTGTGACACATGTGCCTCAAATGCCCAACTACTAAATAGCGTGGGGGAGCTTTTTAAACGTTATTTACATCCAGTAGAAAAAAGCTTAATGAAGATCAAAAAACAGCTGGCGAAGTTAAATACCTTACCTTTCAACCAGAAAACCTTGGCCTCTACGCACTCGGGGGGGGGGGGTTTAAATCTAATGCCCCGGGTATACCTCTTAAATCAGTCCAAACTGATACCCGATTTCCAATTGTAGAATCTATAAAACCTGCAGACGTACAGACTGTGCGGATACCTGCACATGACATCATTGACACCACTGCAGGGGTAGTAAAGGAAAAGTCCAATACAATCCAAGATATCTCTAAGCCCATTGTAGGCTCAACGAAGGTCTCTGCCGTGGCAGCCAAGCCAAATTGTACATTACACCCTACTCCAAAAGTGCAGGTTACACAACCAAGGGGAGAAGAGAATAAGATCGGAGCAAGGCCTAGGCGGCCGGTACATCTCCCCCCCCCCCCCGAGGTGACACCTTATACAGTTCTCCTCACGGGGGTCCCTGAGCTGATGGAAAATACGGATGAACCTTCCTGGTCCCTCCGTAACAAGGTCCTTCAGTGGTTAGGTACAAACAGACCTCTCCAAGCCCCATATACTAGTAGAATTACCTCAGTCCGAAGAGTAGTATGGATTGGGGATTCTAGAAAAAAATATACAGGGCAACTGCGTTATAGTCAGCTGTGGTGATTCTGCCACGGCGGATTATATTTGCTCTTGGCCTGACTTAGAAAAAAAGGGGGGATTGATGCTTATCGTCTCTCCTTTTTTTATCCACCAACGAACTCATACAATAACGCAGAATCCCAATTCTGGGAGGAGGGCATGGACTGGTCTTGGAACCAAGTGGGCCACTGGAATGGAAATAGATACAGATCGAGAGACTGGGAACCTAGACCCTGGCTGCCAAGGAGAAATCAGTACAACCTGGATGGATGGAGGGGTATCCCCCTGAGAAATAGGTACGATTGCCTTGATATGGTTGATTGACCATTAGGGTATTCATTAAGGACTAATAAGGAGTGTGGTACCGTGTCCAGCTTTCCAATCTTAGGTAATAAATCCGATTTGTGCAAATTGAAGCTGCCCTTTACCACTTCAACCCTGACTACTATGGAATTTGACCCTCTCTGCCCATCACCTAATGAGCCATCTGAAACTTCTATACAAGAAACAATAAACAAAGGTTTTCTAGACCCGTTAGGGCACAACGTAGATAAAAGTGTGAGCCCACAACACTCTGAAATAGTACCATCACAAACACCGAGGAAAGCTAATCTGGCTTTAACCTCATGGAACGTTGCGGGCCTACACAAGAAATTGAATGATCAGATATTTCTATCCTTTGTAAGTAAATATGACATTGTTTGTCTTCAAGAGTGTTGGGACCAGGAGGAGTCGCACATAGAGGGTTTCACTACGATCTTTACACCATCTATGCAGGGAAATCGAGGCAGGGACTCTGGGGGGCTATGCACTTATGTCTCCAATCTGGTGAAAGTCACAGTGAAGAAAGTAGTATGGGAAGGGCCAAATGACAGAGCGTGTAAATCCCTGCAAGGCCTCTCGGTTGTAGGTGAGGGGATGAATCTCCTTCTAATTAACCTTTATAATAACATCTGGAAAGAAGAACCGAAAGTCATCATAGAGGACCTAACCAATATTTTAAATTTGGGATCAGGAAAGGCGGATTGCACCCTTATTATGGGTGATTTCAATTGCCATTTATGCCCCCATAGTGGTGTGGATATCTGTGGTATAACTGATGTCAAGGGTGAACCGAGCTCTCATTTTGAGCATTCCACTTTTGGCAATATGTTAAACCAACTCATGCATGAATGGGATCTTGGATACGCAAATGAACTTTGTGAGCCTGTAGTTGATTTTCAAACAACTTTCCATGGGCATGGGGCGGGGACCATTATTGATTACATGGTGATATCAAATAATAGACAGGGACATGTTCAGGGATTCAATATTGAAAATCTAGCAATTAGCGATCATTTCCCAATTAGTATCAGTTTGCACACGGCCCTGCATGATGATGGTCACGTTTTCAGTCTTCCTGATAAATTATACTGTCACTCCATTTCTCTCTCCAAAAGAAATGGTTATGCTGTGAAGTGGGCGAAAGTCGATCCCATAAACTTTCTAAAAGAAATAATTATAAAAGACCAGGAGCGCTTTATGACGTGCTTGGAACAAGATCCCTCCCCCGAGATGGTTAAGCTGGCCTACAGTAAGATAGCGGATACCATAAGGGTAAACTGATTAGGAAACGTAAAGACGGGGAAATGATTAAACTGAACCGTTGGTTCAATTCTGCCTGTACCAAAGCCCATACATCTTTATTGCAGGCTATAAAGACACTCCCAAAGGATATTAAGCTAGTTAGAGAAGCGAGGTTAGCGTACAAACAGGCTCTTTTAAATAGGAAAAATGAACTTAAAAAGCATGCATGGGAAGCACTAATTAGAGCTAGCGCCCTTCGTGATAATATCTCCTTTTGGAGAGAAGTTAATGCCCCGTTTTTTATAGAAAGTAGGACTGACTCCCTCGATATTGCGATAGCTGAGGACGTTTGGGTCAATTATTTCACGGTATTATATAAAAAGGATAATCTACTGGAGATGAATCATCGTGAAATCCCTGTAAACAATCTTATTGACCCACAGCCAGAGGTAACTTATCTCGTAGATACCTTCCCTTTGAATATAGCTTTCTCGTCTGCAGAAGTCGAGCTGGTGAGAGCGCAAACTCAAAAGCTCCAGGCCCAGATGGTATTCCCATCGATGTATTTAAAGACAGTTTGGACCTCTGGGCTCCGCTTCTCACAAATGTTTTAAATGCCTATAGTCAAGTAGGTTTTCCTGTTACGTGGCAAGAAGCCATCGTAATCCCAATTTTTAAAAAAAGGCGACAGGCAGGATCCTAAATGCTATAAGCCTATCTCCCTGCTCGATTCCTTGATGAAAGTAGCAGGGAGAGTATTACTGACTAGACTACAATCCTGGGCCAATGAAGAGAGGGTTCTTTCAAAATTTCAGTATGGATTCAAGAGAGGTTTGGGCACAGTTGAGCAGGGCCTGAATCTGGCACTAATAACCAGCAAATATCCGATGGCTAAAAAAGGTAACTTGTTCATGACATTTGTCGATCTAAGCTTGGCCTTTGACTGCTTGGATCACAAATTGTTATGGTCAACTTTAACTAAGTTAGGTTTAGATCCCCCATTCTGAATTTTATCAAGGAACTTTATAGAGGTGCAGGAGCAATGGTCCGCTACGGCAAAAACGGTGAATGCACCAGGAAATTTCCCATAGAAAAAGGGGTCAGGCAAGGATGCATTCTGCCACCCTTTCTTTTTAACCTTTACATAAACGAAGTGGCAGAATTTTTTACTAACTTAGAAGTTGACTATCCTAAAATAAATGGCTCGTCGGTGCCAATACTTTTATACGCCGACGATGCTGCAATAATATCCCGAACTCCGATGGGCCTTCAAAAGGCACTAACTGTTTTTTCAACTTTTATGGGGTCCAGAGGTTTGAAGATTAACGTGGGAAAAACTTTTAACATGTGCTGTACCCCCAAGAGAAATTTTAAAACAGACTGCAGAACCTTCGTTAATCAGTCTAAGATAAGCTTGACCAAAACATTTTCATATTTAGGCATCACTTTTAATAATAGAGGAACCTGGTCAACAGCGATAGCCTCACGAAATTTGGCCTTCACCCGTACTATTGGAGCAGTAAAACAATTTGCCAAACGCCTGGGTGGGAAACCCATAGACACTTTGACTAAAATTTATGCAGCTAAATGTGTATCAACTGCAACCTATGGCGCTGGCATATGGGGGACGGCCGATTGCTCACAAATCCAACTAGCAGAAAATGCCTTTTTCAGATACTTGCTAGCTGTTCCAAGATCTGTTTCTACCACCATTTGCCATAAAGAGTTAAATCGAGTGCACATTACAGATTTAATAAAGGTCACACCCGTCATGCTATGGCATAAGATCTGGTCCTCGGATGAGACAGCCTTCAGCAGGGACGTGATTCAGGACTGTATGAATCAATCAGTGGCTAAGAAGATCATTTGGCTTCAATATATTAAACGTTTTATGACCTCCATTGGGCATCCTGAACTCTTCGCAACCCCGAGCACATGCTCATTAATATCGAAAAAAAATTTAAAAGACACTTGCCTTGAATTGTTGGAAGATAGACGGTGGTACCTGGATGGTAACAAGTCAACAATCATCTCTCACCGCCGCATTCTACACGGACCTGGTTTACATCCGTATTTGGCTCCGGAAATTTCCAGTTATACAAGAATGCTTTTAACTAGGATGAGAACCAACTGCTTTTAGAGGCTGATAACATTCCCGACTCCAAACGACTGGTCGCTGTTACTGATAAAATGTCCATGTGATGATATCTCGACTCAGTCTAACATCCACAGCATCTTTTTTTGTAAATATTATGAGTGGGGGAGAAAGAGAATTTTGTTACCCCTATTAAGGCTGTGGGGTCTCGGTCAATGCAGACCTGCTCTAATTAGACTGTACATGTTACACGACGAACTTACTGTGGATGCAGCTGCTAAATATCTGAAATACGTGGTTAGAACTAGGGGCACTATGACCTAATGCTAGTGTTGGACTCTACATATATATGTAGCTAATAGCATATTCAATTAACTGATTTCCTCTGATCACCTTTTTATAATGCTTTTTATACACGTTTTTTAGCACTTTTATTGTTTTTTTTTTTTAGAGAAATATTTAACTGTATTACTTATGTGGTATGAATTTCATATGTGCTTTTATGGTCTTTTAATAATACCGAATAAAGCTATCTTGACCTGACTTGACCTGGTATGTGATAACTCATTGTACCAAGTTGTGTGATCTTCAATGTAAGAACCTATATACAGGAAATAACTAAACACCAAAAAATAAAAACAGGCAGTATGCTGAAATGAAGGCTTTGGAATTGGGAAACCAGGTTCGAGTCTCAGCATCACCTCAATATCCTGTGACTCTGGGCAAATCACTCTACCCAAGCATTAAAAAGAAATCATTTAACCTGCTAGTAAGGAAACTGATGCTCATGTCAAGCGCTCCAATACCTTCGGTCGAGTTTACACGACATAAAAACTGCAGGAAAATGCACAGAAGTAAAAAAAAAAAACATTAACAAAAAAAAAGAGACAAATAGATACCCATTTAGTGAATGATTTTTACAAAGTGAACCCAGAAAGCGTGGGTAAATCGCAGCTTCCCCGCCTAAATTCTATGATCATAGGCAAATATTTAATTTTACCCAAACCCCTTTATCTTCATAAAAGCGTATCAAACCACTTTAGAATACGTGAGTTCAGAATGCCAGCTGTACAAGAACCTATTGTGTTTGATTTAATAGACTATAATGTTACTTGATAATGATACAGGGTTCACATGACAACTGGCTTACCTCTTAGTTCACTAATGGCACGGTCAGCAGCATGGAGACGGGGGCAGGAACGGTTTTACTTTCATATTTAAAAACTTTTAATACGTGTTTTTTTCTCAGTGCAGTGCTATAATGTAATATATTCATATCAAAGCTTCCAGTGTTAATGAAATACACTTTTTGAATTTTGAAGACATTTTGTCCTATTCTACAAGATGTTTGTTGTGTGATTTACATAGCAAACACTTTCCGGGCTCACCTAGTGCTTGGCCCAAAGATCCAGGCCAGAAACTTGACTAAGCTCCCCTGATAATTTTTGGGCTCGCTCACCTCTAGGTGTACATTGGAAAATGTGCACCCAATGAACCGAAAAAATGTAACCAGGTGGAATGTCATAAATGTAGGCTTCTTATTTTAAAACGCGTCCTTTCGTTGTTATTATTCAGAAATGTATACTTTCGTGTGAATTGGAAATCCACCTTTCCCCTGAAATCGCTTGAGCTTTGGGCTTAAAAGCTGGTATTTGTGACATGCGGATGTTCCAATGAGTCCCTAACCACGTGGGTTTATGAAAACCGTTCTTGTTGCTGAAGAGGCATATTTGACATGTTTGCAAGTCAGCCGTAGAGTACTCAAAAATGGCAAAGGCTGTCTGAATATCAGATTCCAAATGCGAGCCTGCAAGGTTCCACCATGGAACAATCCTGGCAAGATGCGTTAAAAAACAGCCTTGTGGCAATGCGGGCAAGGCCGACGCTTGCCAGAGCTCGCTCTCACCGCTCAGCTAAGAAAGGTGCCAGAGTCCGGGTTTATTTCTTCATAAATACTCACAGGGAAAACCTACAACCTGTAGCTGAGTTTACTCCACTGTCAGTCCTACAGAGCTTTATTTTTCAGCAGCGTAGTTATTTTCACATAGCCCTACTTTCGAGGACTGCTTTGTAAATGGTGAAATAGTAAGCAATGAGCCCCCAAAATATCCATAAGAAAGAGTTGCTGTAGGCAATGTTCTTTCTGACGGATATGCATCTTCTTAAAGATTCCTTACCAACCTCGATCTATAAAGTGTCTGCTGTGAATGGTTCCCAAGTCTAGGTCCTCCATGAAAACCGGACAAATCTACAACCTGTATCTGTTTTTGCTGCACTGTCAGAGGATGTCAGAGGCTTCAGAGGATGCCTATAAATACGTCAACATTCCACAAGATTTTTAGTCTCCTATGGGCAGTTCTTGATGAATAAGTTACTTACCTTTGGAAACGCCTTATCTGGTAGAGACTATCTAGCCGCTGATTCCTTACCTCAGAATTATCCTGATGGACCAGACAGTAATGCTTCATGAACAGGTGTAGAGAAGCCCACGTTGCTGCCAGACAGATGTCCAGGACTGGAACTCCAAGTGCCAACGCAGTGGTCACAGCCTTCGCTCTGGTAGAATGAGCACACAAGCACTCAAGGGGTTGCTTCTTGGCTAATGCATTGCAGATCTTAATGAAGAGCAATATCCACCTGGAGATGGTACGTTTCTGCATGGCCTTGCCCTTCTTTGCTCTGACATATCCAACGAAGAGTTGGTCATTGACCCAGAACTCTTTTGTGCGGGCAAGGTAGAAAGACAAGGCTCTTTTTGGGTCGTTGGTGGAATAGCTCCTCTAACTTAGATGGGTGTGGTGAAGCATAAAAGGTAAGCAGGGTGATGGACTGGCCTATACGAAAGAGTGACAACTTTTGGCAGGAAGGAAGCTTTAATGTTAAGAACCAGCTATTCTGGGAAGATGTTCAGGTACACAAGCTTGGACAACAAAGTTTGAAGTTCACTGACCCTCCCTGCAGATGTTATTACCACGAGGAAGGCAGTCTTGATGGCAAGGAGCCTGAGAAGACAGTTATACAATGGCTCAAAAGGATTTGAACAGGGATGGCTGATCTGGCTGGCTACTCTAGAAAGGCTGAGATGGCAGAAAGACAGCCCCTTAAGGTGTCCAAAGCAGAGCCGAGTTGGGCAAGAGAAAGAATAAAGAGGATGACTTGAGAGAGGGGAGCAGAAAGAGGATCACCCTGTTTCTCTGTACACCATGCCACAAACTTGCCCCAATGGCAGGCATATACCGTATTTGTAGAGGGACACCTGGCTGCCAAGATAATAGTGCAGACTTTGGCTGGAAGGGCACACGTTGTCAACTGTCGCCGCTCAATCTCTACGCATGAAGGCGAAGCATTGACAAGTTTGGTGGAGAACCCTCCCCTGCTGCTGCGACAGAAGATCCTCTCAAAGGGACAGACTGAGACGCTTTGGAATTTGGAACCATACTACGCTGGTTTGACAATGGGACATTGACAAGAGGAATAATTAGGGCGGGAGGGACTGCAAATGGATTATCCGCAGACTTGTGGTGGGCTGTTGCTTGTCGTGCTCCAGGACGGGGACTATCACTGGTGGATTTTGGCAGGACGTTGCTGGCCTGCAGCTAAGTGCCAACTGTCCTGGCCCGGGTCATTAAGTACTCTCCAAGGGCTGGTTGGCTGGTGTCTTGTCCACGAGATCCCAGCTACACAAAGGATCTCCCTGTTTCCACAAGATTGCAAAGGCCACCCAGGAAACAGGAAGAAGTGTTCGTTGGTTGGGACAAGGACCGTCCTGGCGTACACTGTCATCACACTGTACAGAGGAATGCGCTCGTAAAGACCAGCAGCCCACCTGAGGTGCCGGGACATGAGGAGTTAAAGGAGTGCGGGAAACTTGCAAAGTCCAAGGGACCCGTGCTTGCATCCAGGGACCTGTGCTAACCTGTACTCTGGAGTGTGTAGTGTCTGAGGGGTGTTGGGGACCTGAGCTGGGAGCAGAGACTGCCTTCGACACCAGATCGGGAGAACGACAGTCTCCATCCAAGGTTGCTGGCTCTCTCTCCCTGGACCCACACCATAAGGTACTTTGTTGTGGAGAATATCGTGACGCCCCGAGGGGGTCTCTGTGTGGCTTTTGGGCACCTACAGCTGGCTGTCTGGTGCTAGGACAGCTCACAGCTCCACCTGAAGGGAAACATTTCTCCAGACTTGGAAGCAAGCCAGCCTCCTGGGTCAAACACATTTGTTTATGGGGGTGGGAGGGGATAGCGATTCCACACTTGTGCAGGTGCCCCTGGGCGCCTGAAGATCGAATCTGGATGGATAAAAGTAAGAGCCTCTTTCTTTCCGTTTTAGGTGGTTCTGACAATCTAATCAATGTGGCACCAGCAGGGGCAACGTGTATTGTTCGTTGGCTGGTGTCGTTGAGTGGCTGAAGGAATTGGTCACGAGGCGTAGTCAAATGCCTGTGATTGCTTGACCACAGCAACTGTTGGGTCTATGCGATATTGGGGAATGCCGTATTGAATGAATACCCCAGATTAGGTCATGTTTGTTAATGCCGTTCTGATGCTAATGGGAAAGTTCGACAATTGCATAGAACTGTAAAGTGTACATCCAAAGTGTATTTTTTAAAATTTTAATGTCTGGGTAATACAAAGACAGTGTTTTACAGATACAGTGCGGAATCTTTTTAAGGCGTTCGCAGGGTGTTGCGAGGGTGGTGTTGTGCAAATACTTTAAACATGGGCCCTGAGGATAAGCCCGACTGCTCTGTGCCAAGCTACCCACAGGTGAGCACAGGTTATCGGACACATGTATTGACTCATCCTATCTAGAGCGGTGGATTCTGACTGGCTTCGATGCATCCCTGCCTGCCGGAAACTGAAGTGTCTAAAATTTTACTTTTCACTGATTCAGTGTTGCAAGTCACACAATAAAATTGTTTGTTTTGCTGTTACTCAGTAATATGTACTTTCCAACATGAGCCTCACATGCACCTCACAACTCTCCGAATATATCCCTAATGAGTGTGAATTGGCATTGATTGCACCCTTATAGGAACCACAGTTTTCTCATTACCTCATTGCCCAAGGTTCCTGTGTGAAATATTGGATGTTCCCTTATGTTTAATTATATTGTTATTTTATGTTATTTGAGTTTATAAGGCACACAGGTACTCCGAGGGGTTTCCCTGTGCCAGTCAAAGGAAGAAGATAAGCAAAGAAATTACAGATTGAACCAAGTTTTCAAGCATCTGCGAAAATTCCCATAGACCGTTTCTTTTCGTAGTGAAATTGGAAGAGAGTTCCACAGAGAAGGACCTAGGTAAGCAAAAGATCGACAGTGCATGTGCGTCAGTCTGAATCTGGGAACAGTAAATTTAAGCGGAGTATTAGAGCGAAGGGGGCGTGAAGGTATACAAGGTTGAACTAAAGATTGAAGGTATGGAGTGCCTAAGCCAGTTTTGATTTTAAATACATAGCTCAAGGCTTTGAATTTAATACGATTCTCCACCTTAAGCCACTGAAGGTTGCGAAGAGAGCCTTAAATAGAGGCAGCCTTAGGAATATTCGCAAAGCAAACTGGCTGCTGCATTTTGCACCACCTGCAATCTTTGTATCACATCTTTGTTTGAGCCCAGATATAAGATGCTGCCATAGTCCAGCCTAGAAGTAACAAGGGCCTGGACTATGGTTCTCTAAGCAACATCCAAAGAATCTTCTTTAGCCATTTAAGGATGGTAAAGCACATTGAAGCCACTTTCACAACTTGATGTTTCATTGCTAAGTGATCGTCAATGATAAAGCCTTAATTACAAACTTGATAAGCAGGCTGGGGTAAAACACCGATTTCGAAGGGCCAGTGCTGGAGACCCCAGAGTTCTTGTTTTATCCCTAAAATCAGAACTTCAATTTTTTTTCTCCTCCGTTTATTTTGTGTAAATTATCTTGCATCCAGGACGCAACTTTTCTCAAACCAGACTGGAGAGTTGATCATTCAGATTCCTTCACTACATAGAGGGAAAAATTATCTGAGTACCATCAGCATAGGAAAATAGAGAGACCCTGCCTCTTTGGCAATATCTGCCAAAGGGCGAACATAGACATTAAACAACACAGGGCTGAGTACAGAGCCCTGGGGCACTCCATATGGAGATAAGTAGTTTTAGAGCTGGCCGTGGAGGAGAAAACCTGAAACATACGGTTGGTAAGGAAAGAGTCCAGCCATTGGAGTGAAAGGCCCTCAATGCCCAGGGATTGCAAAGTTTACAGCAACACGGTGTGTGACACAGTTTCGGATGCGGCACTCAGGTCAAGTAAAATAAGGGCCACCATGTCACCACTGTCTAAACGGTGACAAAGCATTTCAGTGACTCCTAATAAAGTTGTTTCTGGGGAAAACCCTGCTCTAAAACCTGATTGTGAAGGGTGTAGGAAGTCCTGGGACTCAACAAAGGAGGATAGCTGGGAGTTTATATGTTTTTCAAAAATCTTAGAAAAGGCCAGAAGTAGTGAGATTGGTCGAAAGTTGGAAGGCTGAGAAGGATCAGCATTAGCCTTCTTTAAGAGCGGGAGAACCATAGCGTGTTTCCATACAGGAAGGACTATTCCCTTCTATAAGGAGGCATTGAGGAGCTCCAACCTGGGCGTAGTCGCGATACGCGTAGCTTCCATAAAGTGCACTTCGTGCTACGCGAACTGCGTAGTGAGGTAGGGAAATGCTGTTCGCACTGATTGCAGTGCCGGATGCTTGTCCGCACTGTGCAATCATTGCAAACGGCATCTTGCACAATGCAAGCGGTCGTTTTTTGCCGCTCGAGTAGTTTTGTACTCGAGCGGCAGCTTTCTCAATGCGGACTGGTAGTTTCTCATCGCAAGCGGGCACGAGCATATGCGACCACTCACAATGAGAAACCCGACCTCCCCGTGTTGAGAATCTCTCCGGGAGCTTTATTTTCCACGCTCGTGATCGGCAACTTGATGTTGCTGATCACGAACGAGGAAAAAGTCTTGCCCGGATGTTGATTTTGCTCGCTTGCGGTCGCCAACTTGGCGTTGAGGACCGTGAGCAAGCAAAAAAATGCCCGCTACGCGTTTTTGCACTGAGTTACGTGCAATTCGCGTAGTGTCTAGCAGTGCAAACTACGCACGCTCCGCGAGCGTAGCGTAGTACTACGCCCAGGTTTAATTAGCATAAGTGAATGAGACTCAAGTTGCTTCAGCACAGAGATAGGGAGTAAATCGCACGGAGAGCCGAAATTTAAGCTAGCTAAAAGCTGATTAAAAGAGTTAGTGTCCAGGAGAGACCAAGTTTCCAATTTATTGGTGGATTTAATATTCTTACAGTTCACCGGCCAAATGTCGCTGGCTGCATTGGGAGAGGTATTGGCTGGCTGTAAGATTTTAGTCAGATCGTTACCATCCAGTGCGAATATATTTTTTCGACTTCACTCCCAAAAAAAGTTGGCAAGATCCGAACATTGCGTTTCATTAAGAATAAGAGGAGTAGTCTGACTTTCTAATCCGGATAGTTCTTTGACCACCTTAAACAGGGTCTTGGAGAAGTTCTGAGCTTTAGAAATTGTAGAGGAAACATATTTAGCTTGGGCTGCTTTACAGAGAGAGTGGTAGTTCTTTATGGCCTTTTCATAGCCCAATTTGGTATCAAGTGCATTGTTCTTCCCCCCACTGTCTTTCTAAGGTTTCACATTTCGCTTTTTCATTTCTAAGCCTCTCAGTGAACATTACATACTATTTCATACGTTTGTCATTATAATAATGACATTTTATTCATATTTAGAGCAAATGGTTCAGGAATTACAATTTATTTAACTTTTAACACTTTTTTGGAGTTGCTGTTCAAGTACCACTTGCATTTCTGAGGACTTGCTCCATGTGCCAATTCACTAAGGGTAAGATTGGCATGGCTCACGGAAGCCGGTTTACCTCATAGGAAAGATTTCTTGACCTTGTAGTTCACGCCTCCTAAATACTCCCGCTCTCTCCCCCACAGATTACAGTCTGGTTTCCTTCATTGTAGAAGCTTGGACATTATTTTGCGCAAAAATTGTTTAAGCAGACACAATACATTTGATTGCAAGGGATACATTTTCATTTTCGTAAGTCACATGAAAACAATGGAACTCATGGAGCATTCTCCACACATTTATTGTATTGCTTACACATATGAAGGAGACCGCAAATATAATATGAGCGCCACATAGCAGATCAAGAATTACAAGAGGTCAGACAAACATTGTGGGCAACTTAATAATTAAGCTTATGGTGGGAATGGACCAGGATGGGAATTTGTGTTTGCAAATTAAAGCAAATCATGAGGCTGACCAATAAAACTACAATCAAGGTACAAAATATGGTTCACCCTTCAAGCCATATTGTGCCTGAGAAAACTGCCCACAAAAATGATTTTTTAACAAATCATAGTAAGGCTGATGTGTCCACACACCACAGAAAAAGTTCCTTACATTGACCAATCAGGAGTGCAGCAACCAATAAATGTATCAAAAAGCTAGAATTTGACGATAAATAGGAGAAAGAGAGGCATTAGAACAGTAACACTGGACCCTGAAATAGCCTAAAACAAGTTATTTACTTTGTCATGCTTTATCTGGTAGAGACTAAATAGGCACAGATTTCTTACCTTCGAATTATCTCCAGGCTTAAGAATGGATCTGGAAATTTCTGAGCTGTCTTTTTGCAGGTAGTTGGCGTTGTTTGCCTCAGCATGGTGTAGTCGCCCGCACCCGAAGTGACTTACCCTGTGCCTATTTGAGCATCTCCCCCAGCATGCTCAGTTTCGTGACTATTTTTCTTTGCCACAAGCAGAGTCATACTAAGGTAGTGTGAATCAGTGTGAGGTCCTTCGGCACCTCTTCAGATAGATTTGGCAGAGCAGGGAGGTCAATAAGAAATCTGTGGCTAGATAGAGTCTCTACCACATAAGGTGTTTCGGAAGGCAAGTAACTTGTTCATCTGATAGAGACTTCATGCCGCAGATTCCCCTTAGAATAGGTACCAAAGCAATATCTCCCCAGAGGTGGGTCTGAGGAGTGTTTATACTAAGGAGTTCTGGAGGACCCAATGGGCCAAAAAGGCCATCATGATGGACCGGACTGTCCAGCAGTAGCGCTTGGAGAATATATGGAGTTATGACCACATAGCTGGATTACAGATATGCAAGACAGGGACTCCAGGGGTCGCAGCCTTGGCTCTGGTGAAACGAGCCCACAAGCCCCCTAAGGGGGGGTTGTTTCTTGGCCAATGCATAGCAGATCTTTATGCAGAGAATTGGCCAGCTGAAGATAGTTATCTTCTGTAGTGCGTTGCCTTTTATGCTCTAACAAAGACCTGATCGTCATTGCGGATGTCTTTGGTACGATCAATGTAGAGATATAGCACTCTTTTTTTATCTAGAAGGTGGAGTCTCTCCTCTTGTTTGGTAGGATGAGGAGGAGCAAAAAGTTAGTAACGTAACGTTTTCTGTCTGACATGAAATGGTGTTACCAGCTTGAGTAGGAAGGAAGTACAGCTTCTGAGGACAAATTTGCCTTGAAATTGTTTTTGTATACAGAGGGTTGACAGAGTGCCTGCAATTCACTAAGTCCCCTGGGTAGCTGTAATTACTACTAGAAAGAATGTTTTAATTGGGAGTAGTCTAAGAGGACAGCTGTTCATGGGCTCAAAGGTGGAGCACGTTAAGAAAGCGAGCCCTAAATTAAGACCTCATTGCGGTATAATTAAAGTAGTGGGAAGAGGAGTGTTGTAAACCTTTCAGGATTCATGTCACAACAGGTGGTTTGAACAGGAAAGGTAGATTCAGCAACTGCAAAAAATCCAAGATGGCTAAAAGATTCCCTTTAACTGTGCCCAAAGCAAAAACCTTTCTGGATGAGGGATAGTGCAAACAGGATAACATCAGATAAGGGTGCAGACAGAGAATCAATGAATCTGGCAGTACACCAAGCCACAAATTTGCCCCATCAACAAGCATATACTGTTTTATAGGAGCAACACCAGGCTGCTAGATGACTCACACACTTTAGGGGGCAGGTAAAAAACTCTAAGCTGTTGCCGCTCAATCTCCATTCATGATGTTGTAGCGTGTGCAGGTGTGGCTGCAGAAACCTGGACTGCTTCTGCAACAAGAGATCCTGTCAAAGAGATAGCCTGATCAGAGGACCGATGCTCATGCTCAATAGTATAGGATTATGAATACCATTTTCTCTATGCCCAATCCAGAGCCACAAGAATGATTTGGACCAGGCCGTTCCTGATCTCCTTCAAAACTCTGGACAGCAGTGGTACCGGAGGAAATGCATATAGGACGTCTGACCTCCCAAATGCATCTCCGAGTGAGATTGGCCTTATAAACTTGAGCACGCAGAAATGCTGATATTGTGTGTTTTCAGCAGTGGTGAATAGATCTAATCAAGGTTCTCCCCAATCGCGGAAGAGAACTTGCACCACCAGAGACACCATTCATGATCCGCAAGGCATAGCCGGATGAGTTCTTTTGGCCTGGCCTTTAATGAGCCCACCAGGTGCTGCAAGAACAGCAAGATGTCCTGACATTCCAGCCACATCCAGAGGCAAAAAGGTCCCCACTCTGACCTATTTGTTGTAGTAGCCCACGGCTGTGGTATTGTCTGTGAACACCTGAACCATCCATCCCTTGATGGATGGATGGATGAAAGGAAGGAAGGAAGGAAGGAAGGAAGGCTTTTAATGCTAAACGTATCGCTCTCAGCTCCAACAAGTTGATGTGGATCTGAGACTCTGTTGGAGACAAGTCTTCGAATCGCGGCCTCTCCCAGCTGGCTGCCCCAAACTAGAAGTGACGCATCTGTCACAACTTTGAGCGCTGGGTGGGAAAGTGGTCTGCCACTGACCCCATCTCTGTTCATCAGCCACCACTGTAAGTCTTTTGCAGTTCCTTCCGCTATCTGGACCAGGTCAAAGAGATACCCCGGATGCGGAGTCCATTGGAACTTCAGGTCCCATTGCAGAGCCCACATATGAAATCGGAATATTTTACCAGCAGGATGCAGGAGGCCATGAGGCCCAGCATTCTCAGAACAGTCTTACCGAAACGCAGGATAGAGGTTGAAACATCAGTATCATAACCTGAATATCCCGGACTTGCAGCTCTGCAGGATGAGCTCAAAATTGCACTGTGTCCAGAATGGCTCTGATGAAATGGAGTGTCTGAGAGAGAGTCAGGTGTGACTTTAATTCACTGGATAACCCCAGCGAATGCAGGAGGTCCACTGTAGTCTGCAGGTGGAAGAAGAGTACCTAGGGCGAGCCTGCCTGCAACTGCTAGACGTTGAGGTAGGAGAAGACTGCCATCCCCATCTTCTGCGGATGGGCTGTGGCCACCACCATCACCTTTATGAACACCACAGGGACACTGGTAAAGCCGACCATGAACCACAGGTAACATCTGTGGGCTGGAAGAATGGGAATATGGACACAAGTCCAGCACTACCATCTAGTCTCCAGGATCCAGAGCAAACAGAAACTGCAGAAACTGAGCGGAGTGATCATTTCGAACTTTTCAGGAGGTAGTTGAGAGGGCACATTTCAAGCAAAGGATAGAGGCCTCCATCCTTTTTTGGCATCAGACAGTAGTGGGAATAGAAACCTTAACCTACTTCTGTTACAGGTACCCTTTCGATGGCTCATTCAGCCAAAAGAGCTGGTACTTCCTGTCGTACGAGCAAAAGGTGGTCCCCCGTCATTCAATCCGAGGACGGTGGGAAAGGTGGAGGGGTATGTTGGAAAGGAATGGCATAATCCCGTTGGATAATCAAAAGCACCCATTTGTCCGATGTTATAGTACGCCATTGGGGTAGGTGGTTCCATATCCTGCCACCAACCAGTTACCTATGGTGTTGTGAGGGCATATTAAAGGGGCTTTGAGGCTGTAGCTGCTGGTGGGGGGTAGAGCAAATTGAATAGACCTCTGGCCTTCTTTCCCATGATGCTTGTGGAAGCCACGTATATGGCCACAAAAGAACTGGAGTGCATGCTGGACGAGGTGGCTAGTGATGAGAGAACGTAACTGATGGCCCCTACCATAGCAATGGAAGGACTGATGTTGCGGGGCCATGGTAAGCCCCAACGACCTAGCAGTGGCCCTGCTATTCTTAAAACGCTCAAGCACAGAATCCGCTTAATTGCCAAAGAGGAGATTGCTGTCAAAGGGCATGTGCATAAAGGATGCCTAGAAATCCACCAAAATGCCAGTTGTCCTCCGCCAGGCGTGACATCTAAGGGCCACCGTAGAAGCAATGGCTCTGTCCAGTGAGTCAATGGTATCCAATCCACAGCGAATAGTGGACTTTTTTACCTTCAGCAAAAGCTTTAGAGAATATGGCTCAGGCCTCAGACAACATCACAGGTAGCACTTGCGCAGCCAAATCCAATACAGTATGGGAAAATCGGTCCAATAAGCATGTGGTGGTCACAGATCGCAGTGCAAGGCTGGTGGAAGAAAAACATTTGCTTGCCAAAAGTATCAAGTCTCTGAGATTCCCTGTCTAATGGTGTAGTAGGGAACACACCAGGGTTAATTTTGGACGTAGAGGTGGGTATGGTGCAGTGTAAGGAAGGCTGGATACCCAGAAGTGGAACGATGGCCCTGTGCAGGGCTAGGCCCAGGCCCCGTGCAGGTCCTCAGTGAGGGTTTCACTAAAGGGTAGTAGGTGTTCGAGGAAGATACCTCAGGTTGAAGCACCTCAGTCAAAATGTTAGTTTTGACTTTCACCATGGGCAGTGTTAGATCCAAGACCTAAGTCACCCTTCAGACCACCATCGCAAAGGAGGCCCATTTGTCCAACACCACTGTGGGAGGAAAGAAGAGACTAGTGTCTAGTGAGGTGTCCAGACCACTGGCATCAGCCAGTTCCTCATACCAGTTATCATCGCCCATGAACTCTTCTAGGGGGTAGTGACTCTCAGATCCCCTCCATTCATGTTCCTCACAAGGCCTTTCAGAGAAAAAAGGTGGCGCCTCCATGCCAGACCGTCTGGCTCATCATCAGTCAGGAATCATGATGGGGTCAGCGTCGCCGATGGGCGTCATCGGTGATGCGAAGCGTGTCATTGGAACGGACTGATGAGGAGGTCGCGAAGTCGCGCTCAGGGCCGATCCCGATCCACTTATGGATCCTGAGGGCACGAATGACGCTGAGGGTGAACTCGTCTGGAGATAGCCAGTCAGTGTCTCTCCCGAATCCATGTGCTTGAAGGTGCTCCAGAGGGGTCTCGCTGCACAAAAAAGAGGTGCATGGCCTCATAGAACTCACATAGTTGGGCAGGGGTCACTCCAGCGCCGGGAAACTCTGGGAAGCTCAGAGCAGACCCAGTCTGAGGCTCCACAGGGACGACATGGGAACAGGGCCTAGATTAATGGTGTTGCTCCTGCGCCTCATCTGAAGATCAGGACTGGCACTTAGAAATCAAAAAGGGCTTCAGCTTCTTGGACTTATTGTGTGAAGAAGCCCTGGATCGCGATGATAACCGTTGCAACCGAGTCCTAGTGTGTTCCCGGCATCTCCCTTGCAACCCGGAGCTAGAACTGCGTGGAGTCGCGTTTTAAGCGGCCAGGAACTCCATGGCGTGCTTACGAATAGCCTTCGAAATATAGTCTTGCACTTCAAGCAGGCCTTGGAGTCGTTTTCCGGCTTCAGGCACCAACTTGTGACAGGCACTACCAGGTTTAAAACCAGTTGTTTTTTAGGGGGCATACCTAAAAAAAGCTGGCAAAAAAAGCACACTGGTGAAGGTGTTTGACAAAAAGTCAAAAGATTCTGTTGAAACGTGACTGAAGGGAACTCCACCCAGATCAGCGCTGATGGCGCGGAAAAGAAGGAACTGAAGTCAGTATATTGGGGTGTTGTTTATGCAGGCACTACACGGGTCACTCCTAGCGCGGACTGTGCCACCTACCGGCCACGCAATGGGACTGCTCAGAAAAAGTTCCGGATCCAGTCTGACACCTGCGGATAGAAGTCTCTATCAGGTAAGGAAAGACACTGCTGCCCTTCCCCTTTAGAGAACCCCCGATACCAACAGACCGAGAGAGGTAGAAAGAGAGATGGTACTGGATCATCATGGTAAACAAATTCTTAAATGAGGTGTCACTGGAAAAAACTATAAAAATATACTTTGGAACGTGTATTGTTCCTGTGGTATGTAAACAGAAACTACATGCCTTATGCTAACTGTTGATCATAAGCCTTCCCACGTACTACAAGCAACTGGATAACTGCATTGCCTTTAGTGCTCACAGTGAGTTGAAATACAGTGCATCAAGACTATGGTCATGTTTTTATGCTGGCCAGTGGCATGACCCAAAATAATGGACCCCCAGCAGAATGTGATGGGGGGCCCACTGATTCTCCCAGGACTCACAGATATTCATTGAACTTCAGCTGAAATGGGACCATGATGGGCTAAGGAGGCCCATGAAGGATTGTGGGACCCCCTGTGTCGCAAGTGCTGCAAGGGCCTGCGTTACACCTCTGGCATTGCCTTTGCAAATTATTTTAGCCCGTAGCTTGCTGTATAATAGATCCATAGGCTGCCAATGGCATGTGTAAATTATATCCGATTTACCGTGTCATATATTGTGGAATGACAGAATTAACAAATGTGCAAACTTTGCGTGCGCAATAATCTCCCAGCTAGGAAGAAAATCCTGAAAGCCTTCTTAAAAGTACAAATCAAAACTCCCTATTGAAATGTTTTGGCTGGCCACAATTGTTTTTAAGTGTGTTCAGCCACAAAATAGTGGAACATCTGTTTCTCCTCTGCAATAAAACATTATTTTTGAAGCAATGCTGTGCATTACGACCACACATTTCTAGTAGTTTTATAAACCCAAAGTTATATTTTTTCAATAGCATCTAAACAGTTTGTTCCAAGATCCAATATGTATTCGATTTAATTTTACTCCTGGGTCCACTGTTTCTGGCAGCATGCTATATTAAGGGAAGGATACAGACAGAACAATAATAATCTTTATGATAAACTTACAGTAAACTCCCTATAGCTTCGAGTGAGGAAGTATTCTTGCAGTAATACACAATATTTCCTTTCTAGATATGTACCTCCTTGTGGCATCTCTAAACTCATTTTGGTGCTCTTCTGCACCCAATGTCACTATTTTGTCTTTACCTAGATTTGATCTTTCTGGACAGGATGTTGGGTTTCAATCAATCCTTACTGTTGGCAGAGGTAGCATTATTTTGTTTAACTCACCTCATTGAGCTACATCTCCAGCTTTGTAGAAGGATTACATAAAGACCGACGTAATACAATTAAAGATTAACCTTTAAAACCTCAAAATATATATCTACTTCAAATTAATTAAACGACTTTAACAATTTCCCATACGAGTGTCTCTACTCTCCATAGGAGAACATCTTGAAGCTCACCTGTTTCCATAAGGAACGTTACCAATGCAAATACATAAAGGGGACATTATTTTCTATTTAAAATGTAAGGTTTTCATAATTTATTATAAAGTATATGTGTGCAGAAGCCGGTCACTATACTTGAAGATCTGAATGAGGTCCAAACTGAATGGAAAATTATGAGAAACACCCATTAACGCAGTATGCGTTTCACGTTCCTGTATAGTTTGATGTCAATGTTTGCTCGTTGGATGCAGTAACTATTTAATGGTCAATATGCCAATTCCTTACCTGAAATAAATTGGCTAAATTGTCTATCTCTGGAGGCTAACATCCTGCCACATTGCCCTTTGGAGAAACTTAAAACTAAAACCTACAGCAGCATTGATGTGGTCCATGTATTTTGTATAGAAATCGAGTTGTAAAGCAAGCAAGAAATCAGCTTTTTATTACGGTCTGTAGATGGCTGATCTAGGAATTGAACTCATGACTTCTGCCACAGCTGTAGCTCACCTACGTGCCTCTATCAGAATCCTTTAATACTGGTCACAAAGCATTAGAAACATGTTGCTTCAACTTATGTAAAGAGGACTGTTTCTTACGACTTTGACACCCCATTTATAACAAATGGGTCCTCTCTTGCCGGCCAAACTTCCCAGCTATATTCATTCACCCTTGGGATGGATGGATATAACAAACCAGGGTATAAGTGCATAACGTATGAAAGACTATAACTGACTTGTTTTCACTTGTGACCAAATAATACCTCTAAAGGAATCTTCACAAACACATCATTCATTGATCCACCTATTCTCCAGCTTTTTTAGCAAGAAATACGGAATAGGACTCCAGTTCAAAACTTTAAAATGGAGAAAACATTATATTAATAAATACCAGTGTAGAACTTTTCAAAAAACACGTGCCAACCTCTATTCAGTCTAAGGATAAATTTAATTAACTATATTCACATATAAAATACTATCAAAAATCAAAATTCCTGTTTTCACTGACGGTATTCATCAATGAATGCAAATCAGCAGTCAATATTCGAACATTATTTGATTAAAAACTTGAAAAGATCACTTCCTGCACGAGTGCAAAATTGAGTCCTTTTTTACTGATATTCATCAGTGACACAGATGTAACAAAAGTTCAAAAAGAATGTTTCAGCAGTAGAAATTGGAAAAGATCTGTTAACTCCTGTTGTCAATGCTGGTGTACTTGTACCGAAGGGTTCCTGAGTGATCTCAACTGACAGGAGGTAGTAGTTTTTCAATAAATTGCTTGACGTCTGCCATTTCCTATTAAGTAATAAAAATGTTTTATTAGAAAACAAGTCAAAACTGTAGTATTTATCCAGTCAATTGAATTCTGGATTAAAGTATTGAACGTACTCCATTAAGAGGCAATGTGGTAATATCTATCAGTAACCGAGCACTCGGAATAATGCTTTAGAAAGACAGTAGCACTCACCACACAATAAACATTCTTTTGATTCAATGATGATTTTGATCTTAAAGGTAACTTTTTTTTTTTAGCTAATAGGATTTTTTTAATACATGTTTCTAGAACACATCACGTGGGTCTGCATACTCTTCCAACTGTAAATAGTTCACTATTTAGCTCTAAAAAGGAGCAGTGTTTGTAGAAAAAAAAATCACCATGAAATCTATAACAGACACTCAAATTTGTTTTTTCAATTTTGTAAAGCTCGACTGGTAAAGAAATGCCACTTGCTGGTTTAAGCAAATGAGCACTGGCTTCCACTACATTTTCCTTCAGATGTAGTGGAGCACCATGGACAAGGGTCCATGCCCAGTCTCAATCTCCCTCCCCACTCTACTCTTTTACTGAAATTAGCCATGCTACCCACTTCGTGACTCCAATAGTGCAACCTAGACAGCCGGTGACAAAATTTGCAACCTGCAACCAATGAGGAAGCAGGTTACAAAAACATAACCTGAGGTACCAAATACTGCTCTCAGCTCAATCAGTGAGGGTCATGCTTTCAGTACAACAGTGTTAAAGATAAAGGTGATAAAGTAGTTAGTTTAATGTTTTTGAAAAGTTTTCCACAACGTTAATTGAATGTTTTTCAAATGTTTTCCACTAAACAAACGAATGTACAACTCAAGAGACGGGCAGAAAGAAATCCACCCCTAAAGCCTGTCCAGGAAGAAGAAGATGAATTATTACTCCTTAAGTAAGATCCTCGCTATGGGAAAATTACAAGAGATTTTCAGGAATAAATCACAAGCTTCGTCACTTGCAGCAGAGCAAGGACTCGTAAAGGTTAATATTTAAGACAAGATCTTCGAGAGACACATTCAAGCTTCACGCAATCCTGTGTTACAATGAATCAATGGCTGTCAGACTAAATGTTTGCTATGCAATGATACTTATAAAGGAAGCAAAGCATTGGAAAAGAGGACTGCGTGCTATGCCAGGCACTCACACACACACACAGTTGTAACTGCTCTCATCAAGTCAGGATCACAGTCCAGGTTTGGACTGGTCTATGGGGGGGGGGGGGGCGGCGATCAGGCAGGCATGGGCATAGTTCGCTGAGTTTCCTACGCGGAACTCCATGAAGTGACAAAAAACTCTGCAGAGTTACGCAAGTGTCAGAGTACAGTGCGAACTGCGGTTCGTACTGATCTTCCTGCCGCTCGAGTAGAAATTCTACCTGAGCGACAGCTGCCGCTCGACAACTCACCTTTGGCAATCGCGAGTGGAGAAAAAAACTCCGCTGCACTACGTGGTGCGGTGTTTTCTGCACTCCGCGAAGCGCAGAAAACAGCTCAAACTCCGTGAAAGGAGGGGAGTTCACCACCCAGGCCTAGAATCCGGCCGTGCAAGAAGAGATGGTCTGAAAGGCTAATGTGTTTATGTGCCAGTTTTATGGTCTAGCGGGTCGGAGTTTACAGTTAATTTCCTTGATGTTGTCAAAAAGAATGTCTGCAGCAAGCAGGGGCGTAGCTTGGTCAGTAAGATGGGGCGGGGGGATGGGGAGGAACAAATTTACCAACAATCACGCTGGCATATCTTGTTGACATACATTATCTGGGAAGCAGGACAAAAGGGGGGGATTCAAGGGGCAGTGGAAAGAGAGAGCAGTGAGAATTGTTGCTGTATTTAAAACAAAACATTTTGGAAAATAACCACCATTTTTAAAGAACTTCAAAACAGACAAGAGAGAGGTTGTGTGTGTGTGCATTTTGTTCTGTGTGTGCATATAAAATCCTAAATGAATCCGGCAGACACTTCACCATACCCGATTGAAAGCACCTGTTCCCAACTATATACAACAAAATAATTTATTAGGGGGGGCCTAACACCCCCCGAAGCTACGCCCCTGGCAGTAAGCACAAATGCATGGAGCCTCCCAAACCTTGCAAAGCACAGCTGTACAGCTTGTCTTTACAAGTTCAAAACTGCCCCAATTTGCAGAATGTGGGCCACAATTTGTTTCGTTGTCTGATTTGCTGATGGGGGCCACTTTCATTTTGGTTCCCGGGCCTATTTTATGTCCCATTCCGACCCTGTCCCAGTCTGTCAGCAAACAAATATTTTTGCAGCATGCTGAACAGCTAAGTGGTAGAAGACTTTACCCATGGCTGGTGGATAAGTGCACTTTCACATTTCATACCTTCCTCCTGGTGTCTGATAAGTCATTTCTCATTTATTCATGACTGGGGGAGATGAAAGCGATACAAGCTACTTTGTACAGGTATATTTCTACTCTGTGAACACTTGCAAATATATACCATCGAAATCATGCTGCTTCTGTATGCAAGGGAAGAAACCACCCCAAGTTTTATGAGCTCTAGGGAAAAAGACTAGTCAACCGGATAACATTTTTAATTGTAGAGAAAAACAACATCCGGAAAACAGTGTAAATGCCCTGTTCCACTCAAGAAAGAGGTGTATTTTATATGGTGTAATATCCAATTGGCCAAGCATTGGGATTTCCAGAGTGCTCCACATACCAAGAGTACGTTTCCAAAACCAATGCCTGTAACAAATAAAGACTGACGAATTCTAGGAAAAATAATCTAAGATACGAGAAGACTCCAATTACGATACTGGTTGGAAGTCAGGCATAATCTTATTTTTCTTGTTTGTGTTCTTTTCCCTTTCTATTTTCTCAGCAGGGCTCACAGTCCCGTTTTCGAGAGCTCCTTTGAGTGGAAGAGGAGTGGCATAGATTACTTATATCCAGATATACATATTTGGGGTTATGCCTAGATTTGTGTTAAGCAGCTGACAGTTCTACACGAATTCACTCATTTCTTACACTGGGCACCAGTGGCAGTTCAATATTGTGGTTTCGGTTTGCTTTTTAACGCATCAATTAAAGTGGTGGATGTACACGTTCTAACACTGGCTGTATTGGTAACCCTTTGCTACACTCAATCAATTCCTGAACCAATAACTGTTTAAAATAAGCTACACATCTCAACTTCATTAATTATCATTCAGAGTAGAGTGGGTATATTAAAATTACATTTAGCATTTTAGCGATTTTAGAAAATACATACCTGATTGCACGAACTATGCGTCATACCACTATATGTCTTGAACTGTATATTTGCTGGATTTATTATATTTTTTAATTTCTCAACAGTAAGGGTACCGAACATAAGAGGAACCAACGGGTCACAATCTCCATGGCACTGCAGCACCGGAATATCATTGTTTACACTATTTACAGAAGCCTGCAAAAGATAAGGAAACATACTAAACTTTAGCAATAAAATAAAATGTGAGCAAGGAACACAGTTGCAGATTTCACGAGGTGGAAAAGCTGGCATACAGGAATCTATTTTTGGGGGGCTTTCTCCCTGGAGAAAATATTATTCCCAGTGCAGAAAAACATTCTACATTGATAGAAAATACGGGTTGTTCTCTCACACACACACGCTCTTTTCAAATGTTTCAAGTGTGGAAACCTACCCGAGGGACATAAGAATAGCAACAGGCCCAACATTTTGTGTACGTTTTTCAACTTGTCATCAGTGGTTCTATGGAATGCCACAAACTCTATTCTCATACACAGGTCTCACAACATTGGCAGCATTTCAACCTCGCAAATCCTGCCAATCACAAATCTGTAACTGAGCACTAAAATTCTGCCCTTGCAAATGCATTTATTTCCAACATCGATCTTGACTTTAAATGTGCAAATGGCAAGGTGAATCAGGTGGCAAGCGTGCAAACCTTCCAACTGAAAAAACAAAGCGCCACGGAAAAACACACGTGTGCCGCTGGGCAAAAACGCAGGCTAACTACAGTCCTAAAAAGCTTCGAATTAGGTCTCAAAGTGAGTCATTTGCATGCCATGTTGGTTAACATTTGTATAACACTTTCCTACCATTTGTATGGGTTTGCAGCCCTTTCAAATTATTTGCATCTTTACCGCATGGTTCTGCTGTTTCTCATTGACAGAAGTCGCGGTGGCTTGGTACCACTGTGTATGTTCACTGGTGATCGGTCTGTTCAATATGGTGTTTATTTGATTTTTAATAGGTCTACATGTCCTCATTGTCGCTTTGCAGTGCATATGGGAAAGGGGTGGGACACTAAATCAGGAGGCTTAATGTATCAAGGCGAGATGACGTTTGACAGACACAGGTGGCAAGCTTGATGAGGAGGCGCAAGGTTAGCAGCCTTATTCCACAAAAAGGGGCAAAGTGGTACTGTTGACAAGGGACTCTTTAAAGCTGTAGGTCTCTTTAAATAGTTTTGTCTCTTTAGTCTCTTTTTAGGGCAGGTAAATTGACAGTTGCTTTAAGGAATGGATTCAAGGAATTCCAAAGAACACATCCTTGAAGTATGCTTTCCCAAATAATTTTCTCTGTAATTGGGAGTGCTACTCACACTTGAATTGAGGTTACAGCTTGGTTTTTAAATAAGAGTACATTTACAGGGGGGACCGTCTCCTCGGAGGGCTTTGAAAACAGTAAACCGCTCTGAATTTAATTCAGTGGAAATTCGTTCAGATGTAATGAGTCCACATTCATTGTTTTTAAATAGTCACGCTACTTGGTTCTGTATTATCTGAAGTTTCAGAATTTCGTTTTTAAGTACAGATGTGGACAATATTACAGTAGTTCCGTACAACAATATAAGGGATCTTGTGATTAAGTTAGAGTAGAAGTAGTAGTCTTTTTAGCCTCCTCACTTGGATATTGGTATTCTTCACAAATGAAGGAATCATCAGGCGGCTTTCCCTCTTTAGGGATGACCACGATGGTAGCCAGTTGTTGGTCCCTGGGCAGCGATCTGAGTTGCAGACACTACTTGAACATATGCAACAAGTAAGGGCCAGTCTTGAGGCCACTGGCTTATAGAGCTCGATCAGCACTCCATTTGGGCCAACGGCCTTACCTGAATTAAGATTGTGTATTGCTTGATTTATTTCAGTTCTCTCTTCTGCAAGGAGAACCCTGTCAGACTGCTCAAGGGTTGGGAGGCGAATGTCGGTGAGGAGCTCCCTGGACTCTTCCACTGTGGCAGTAGCCGTTGGGGAGTATATTTAGGTGTAGCATGCAGCAAAGGCGTCAGCTACATCTTGTTTATCTCTCACTAGTGTTCCAGGGCCCGTCTGCACCTCAAACACCTCTGTTCCCGCTTGTCTAACCAGGCAAGAGTTTGTTTGCCTTGTTGCCCACTTCATAGAGGCGGTGCTGCGTTTGGAGCATCAGTGGCCTCATCTTTATATTCCTTTTGCTTTAGTTGCAAGGTGTGTAGGGTGTCAGTAGTCTCATGTCAGAAAGTCCCTCTCTAACTCCTGCAACTCTTTTTCCAGGGTCTCAAGTTTAGCTTGTTTATTTATTTTGTGGGCTACTGCCCATTAATGACTGTCTTATACACCTCTCCATAGGATCTGTGGGGAGTCAACGGAGGCCTTATTTTCAGTGAAATAGTGTTCCGTTAAGTACCACGTACTGTGGAAAATCTTACGCTGTTCGGGACCCGTGTGTAGACCAAAAACTGACTAAATTGGTGAGTAATCTGAAATGCCCCAGGCCAGGTGGTGGACATCTGAATAATGATGGAGTTGGTGCATGAGGGTGAAGAGGTGATCAATTCGGGAGAGGCTTCCATGAGCCCCGAGAGAAAAGTGAAGTGTTGCAAGGATTGTAAGTGTGCCAAAGATCAGTTCATCCTTAGACTAAGAAAATCCGGTATTGGGAGATGGGAGGAACCTGCATGTCTCAGAGGCCAGCTATCTTGCTCCTTACACCACACCAAGTTGAAGTCACCCTCCCCAACAGCAATTTACCCTCCAGCATTTGGAGTAACAGGGTACTTAAGACAAATAATAGTGAGTCGTGGATGTGTGGCAGGACATAAACTGAACACAGGTTGATCATAACACCCTCCCACCTCCCCGTGAGGGCCACATATCATCCTTGGGCATCAGGCCAAGTTTGGTGGCTTAGTGGGAGTGACTTCAATAAGAGAATCCCCACTCCCCTGGAACCACTAGTGTATCCCGCATGAATAGACATTTTATATCCCCATCTCAACAGTGCATGATGTGTTACCCATCATATGAATCCCCAGAAGGAGAATGATATTGGGAGTACACATTCATATACTGCATCAAAACTCCTAGTTTAATTTTATTTCGCAGGCCGTTCACGTTTCAGGAGAGCAGTTTTATTTTTGACCTATAGAAGTGTCACCCACTCGTATACGAGTTCAGGAGACCACGACTGTCCAATTGATCCACCTCTCCGCCCTAGGGCTTGGAGGGACATTTAGTAATATGTGTGTGAATTCATGGTTAGTGCCAGTATCTCACAGAATAGCTTCACCGTCAAAAGCAAACAAGACCCCTGAACTGTAGGTCCACCCTGCCTTCCTGCATACCAGATTTACAACTGCCCGCCCTCCTCCAACATTGCAGAGTGCCTATCACTCAGAACTAGTAGTATTGAAACAACAGGAGACAGTGGCAACTACCATCAATACCCCGCTCTGACCACACCATCAAATTGCTTATGTGCCACGCAGAGTCCTCTGTCTGCGTGAATAACTGGATCGGGCGAGGCGATATCAGCAATTGGGCGAGCGACCTATAAGTAAAAAAAGGAAGGAAAAAAGAGGGTACAAAGGGCAATGCTCCTAGGTCCAAGTCCCTGCTGTGTCACAGTTCTCGGAGGCTCTTCATTTCACCCTGCATCGTCAGTCCAGTTGTTGCACAGTACTTGTGGAGGTGCCACCTTCGTGGCTGGACGTTGTGGCGATTGCTGCCCATGTTGCATGTCTCTCGAGTTGTCCCTGTGGTCTGAAGACTTGGGATCATGTTGCTGTCAGCGAGACGGGTTTCTTGGTCTTGCACCACCGGACAGCCTCCAACCATCGAGCTAGTCCCATAACTCTTCGGGGTTGCAAAGGGGCAAGTCTTTCCATTTGCCACCACTTGTAGTTGAGCTGGGAACGACATAGAGCATTTTAAGCCCTATTCTCGTAGGACTCTATTCGCTTCCAAAAAGCTGTGACGCAGCTGTTGGACACAGAGCATGAAATCATTGAAGAAACGGATGGTTGCATTTGACTGAAGGGCACTTCGCGCTGCTTACAGAATTACATTGCAATCTCTTAAGTTGAAGATGCAGGTGATTATCATGCGGGATGGCGCTCCTGGCTTGGGCATGGTGCCTGGGATCCTATGGAATGAGATCTTCCTTAAAGAGATCGACCCCTGGGCCCTCTCCCTTCTCTTAGGAAAAGATTCTCATTTCAATACAAATAAAAATGAAAAAATCCCATCATAGAGAACTAGGATTTCACTGGAGTAGCTTTTCCTTCACCAATATGGGACCTTTACTACCATGCGAAAACTGAAGAGAATACCAACCACGCCTTACAACCCATGGCGAGACAAAGTTAAAAAAAAGATCAAGTATTTGGACACAATGTTAAGCTGCATTTAATCAAAAACGTTTAGCAGAGATGCTTGACCCACTTGAACGTTTGTTCTGGAGTCAGAATCCAGGAAATAATACCTAACAAATGTGTGAACTGATATGCTGGAAACAGGTCTGCACAGGTCAGTAACAAATATTTTTTATTAAAATGCTGCAGTTGCTGCCTTCCTTTGGGAATGAGACCCAGATCCTCTTGAAAAAGGATTTCTGAAAAGAATTCTAGAAAACACCACCTAATGAGGTAGGGACAGCTTATATGCTGCCATTCTTATAAGTATGGTGCAATAAAAATCAATTTCATTTGTTCTGTCGAGACAGTATGCCAGAGGCATCAGGAGTGTTTTGAACCAGAATGTTGAGGAGGTCAGAGAGGGTTGTTAAATGTGACATACCTAATAACTACGTCAAATGTGACATTTCTGACCAAGACAGAGAAGGATGTTTAGTGACTTGAAATCACTGATCATGGAATTGGTGGCCTTGACCGTAGTGTATTTGACAGCAATTACAACACCACTGCATGTGTATAGAATCCATAAGGAGGAGGGAGACGAGTAATTCTGCAAAAACTAGAGATTCAAGCAACCATCAAATGAGCATTCGATAATTTGAAAGCCATTTTCCCAGGAAGGTCCCCACCAGATGGGGCTAATAATGTATCAGAAGCAACTGCCTTTACTCCTCTGATGTGAAATTTAGGTCATACCCAGCTTCTAAAGTGTCCTCTCAGGCCCAGAGGATGGAGTATAGAAGAAGGGAACACCATCTCATGGTTGTTCTTAAAATACAATAAGATGCTAAGAACGAGTAAGGGATATGGTTATGAAGGACGCTCAATCAGTGTAGGACTTAAAAAGGAAAGAATCTGAACCTTGCTGACTAAACAATCAGAAATAACCACAAATTACTCAAGTTTTCTGGTTACCAATTCAAGCTTAGCAAGCTATTTATTTACAAAGCCTAAGATTCAGATGCCACTTAAACAAGTTAAAGGTAATACAACTCCCATCACCACAGTGTCTTGCAGTGGAAACATTTCGAATCAGAGCTATTCTGGCCACAGGTAGCTGCTATGTACGGGTCTCCATGAATAGATTGATGTCCTTCACATAAGCCTTGTCACAAAACCTTAGCCACCTACTATTGTATTGTGCTCCAGTAAAAGCTCTCAAGGCAGAGACACACTATCACATAAAAGGGCCAGATTGCCAAAAGGTTAGAACCTCAGGCACTATGTGGACAAGCTGATCTAAGGCAAGCATGCAGTGTTTGGCCCGTCTGCTGTTTGAGGGTTCCAATAAAAAAGGCACCTCTGCCAGTATATGGATCATGTCCGAGAAAAACACCAGCTATGCCTCCGAGACTCCACCATGGTCATGCAGAAATCGGATTAAGTGTCAACATATGAAGGGTCAACTCCAATCAGACCAGGAGGATTCTATCCTCAAGGGGTAGATAATCTCTCCTCATCTAGGACACTTGCAGTTGGGTCCAGGACACAATTATCTCCACCTATATCATTCCAATGTCTGAATAGAAAGGAGGGAGCAGTTGCTTAGCTTCACCTGGTAAGGAGAGCAAGTCACTCTCAGTGACAGTTTGCTTGGGTGTGAAACAATGAGGTTAAATGGACTGCTGAGAGGAAAATTCCTGTCTGCGTTTATTTCTCATGTTCTATGATGAATGGAATGCCTTGGGATTGAAAATAGTTTACCAAATCACTTACTAAGTTACCCAGGTTATGTCCATGACAATTCACATCGACATCAAAACAAATTAGAGTAAAATACAGCGAAAGAAGAAAAATGTAGGTGGAGGGGCTGGTGGGGGGTAGAGGGAGGTGGGGGAGTTTTTAATAAGCTCCACTTTAGAAGCAATTAGAACAATGTTTTATTGATATAAAAAACATCAATTCCACAAAACATGCATGAAATCATGTTAATTTCAATAACTATAAATTTTGTCAAGAGCAAACGCTAAGTGAGAAGGAATTATTTGAGACTTTTTGTTTACGAATTACAAATACAAATAGACAGTACAAGAACACAAGGCCAGATATACGCAATTCTCATTTTCAAAAGGTGGTGACCATTAGGCTCACGCTTTTTTGCAAATGGAAAACATTTTGCAAACCGACCTATGTACTAAAAGGGCGGTTCCCAAAATTCTGAATCGCAGTAGGTCGCAACCCAACTTACCTTATTAATATTCTTGAGGTACATAGCAAATTGAGATCCACTACAACTGGATGACACCACTGGGAAGGTAGCCAGCTGCGCTCAGCAGACCACCATAGCTATTACTGCATGTAAGTCACTTTATATTTTTTTTAAAATGCAGCCCATTTTCTTTAAAGAAAACAAGGCGGAACTTGTTTTGTTTCAAGTTTGTTCAATAGTTGGCAACGGTTCTCTTGATAACTGGTTAATCCCAAACAAACACCTTTTTGATATATACATAGGAGAAGGGGTTGTAAGGGGACCCATTCCCTTTTGGAAATGTATTACCACCCCAATTTGGGAGTCAGTAACTTTACAATGTTTTTGACTGAAGTCACAAATCATTGATACATACAATATTGAATCGATGTTTGGAAGGGGTGCCTTAAAAACTCCCCTTCCAAGTAGAAAATAAAGTAAAACACGCTATTTAGTGATCACAAACCCTATGATTTAGCAAATCACAGGCTTTGTGACCGCTAAATGGCTTAGTACATTTGGCTCAAAGGTAATTCAGTTTGATCTTAATTCTGGTTTATTTCCCCAGTCTCTACCCAATTCATTTTTGTATCAGTTAAGTAGCCTGTTAGGCCAATTTCACGCCACAACAATTAGCCATCAAGAAAGGCTCTTCCTATGAGCAAACTTCATTTTATGGGACCTTTGCTGCTACAAACAATCACAATACTCAACATAAACGCAGTTTAAAAGTGCCATTAGGAACAACTGAGATTTAGAGAGGCAAATATCAGCAGAGGGTTGGGTGGTCAATGAGAAAAGACAGCTAGGGAAATATACAGTTGAAAAGAAAGAGGTGTAGTAGGAACAAGGATAAAGAATGATGAGAGTAGATAGCAGAGAAAGGAAATGAAGAAAAGAAAAAGGGAACAAAGGGTTGAACATTGGAAAAGTGGGAAGAAAGTCAGATATAGGAAAATGGAGAACTAAAGAAGTGGGGGGGGGCGACCGAAGACTAAAATAAAAAGTAAAAAGGGCAGGGAGAGAAAAAAATCTGTGTTAAGGGGAATAGAGAAAGGGAGACAAGGAAATAAAGCAGAAGGGAAGGAGAAAAGGCAAACAAAAGCTGGACCCCTTGGGAAGGTGGCTTTCATCATTTAGTTGATTACATAGTGTTTCTTTTTATTTTGCATCATTACAACTTGCAACAAACATATGGCAACAAATGAAATCACCTACAATAAAACTGGCAATGCTGAGCTCAAGAAGAAAGGGGACTTTGAACTGTTGGTGAATACACCATACCATAATCGTGAATAGTACCCTTGTCACATGGGGATGTGGAAGCATATTTCATATTGCTCATATGCAGTCAGTAAAGTGTTTGCAATGTCAATGATCCTGGCAAAACCAAACAAGCAATGGAAATGCAATAGGTCTCTGATTTATTTGAGTTAGAGCTAATGGCATTGTAAATGGCAATGTCTTTGAGCCATGTGTTATGGAGTGTTTGCATGTGGTGTGTAGTGGAATTATGTGGGTTGGATTGGAATTGTAGCAATGGTGGCATGCTGCGCTTTAGATGAATATGTTGAAAAGTAAAGTGCGACATACTGCGATTGCTACAATAGTTAATTGTGGATGCGTTAACAATTGATGTGTGCACTGATGGCTGGTGGTGAGTGTGCCTGATGGAAGTGTGCACTGAAGGCCGGTGGTGTGTGTGCCTGTTGGAAGCGTGCATTGCCGGCTGGTGGTGTGTGCCTGGTGGAAGCCTGCACTGCCGGCTGGTGGTGTGTGCCTGGTGGAAGCCTGCACTGACGGCTGGTGGTGTTTGTGCCCGGTGAAAACGTGCACCGACGGCTGGTGGTGTTTGTGCCCGGTGAAAGCGTGCACTGACGGTGTGGTTGTGTGTGGTTGCGGGTGTGGTGGTGAGTGTGTGGTGGTGAGTGTGTGGTGGTGAGTGTGTGGTGGTGTGTGTGTGTGGTGGTGTGTGTGTGTGGTGGTGTGTGTGTGTGGTGGTGTGTGTGTGTGGTGGTGTGTGTGTGGTGTGTGTGTGTGGTGGTGTGTGTGGTGGTGTGTGTGGTGGTGTGTGTGGCGGTGTGTGTGGTGGTGTGTGTGGTGGTGTGTGTGTGGGTGTGGTGTGTGGTGTGTGGGTGTGGTGTGTGGTGTGTGGGTGTGGTGTGGATGGCCTTATGTGTGTACACTGACACACTGCTCACCCTACACACTCACACACTGTTCACCCTGCACATTCACACAATGTTCACCCTGCACACTCACACACTGTGCACCCTACAAACACACACACACACACACTGCGCACCCTACACACAAACAAACACACACACACTGCTCACCCTACACACTCACACTGCTCACCCTACACACACACACACACACACACTCACACTGCTCACCCTACACACACACACACCGTTAACCCTGCATACTCACACACTGCCACACTGCTCACCCTACACACTGCACACCCTACACACTGCTCACCCTACACACTGCTCACCCTACACACACACACTGCTCACTCTACACACTCACACACTGCTCACTCTACACACTGCTCACCCTACACACACACACAATGTTCACCCTGCACACACACACACACACACACACACACACACACTGCTCACCCTACACACACACAGCTCACCCTACACACTCACACAATGCTCACCCTACACACTCACACAATGTTCACCCTGCACGCTCACACACTGCTCACCCTGCACGCTCACACACTGCTCACCCTGCACGCTCACACACTGCTCACCCTGCACGCTCACACACTGCTCACCCTGCACGCTCACACACTGCTCACCCTGCACGCTCACACACTGCTCACCCTGCACGCTCACACACTGCTCAACCTGCACGCTCACACTGCTCACCCTACACACAGCTCACCCTACACACTGCTCACCCTACACACTGCTCACCCTACACACTGCTCACCCTACACACACACACTGCTCACCCTACACACTCACACACTGCTCACCCTACACACTCACACACTGCTCACCCTACACACTCACACACTGCTCACCCTACACACTCACACACTGCTCACTCTACACACTCACACACTGCCCACCCTACACACTCACACACTGCTCACCCTACGTAATGTGAAAAGACCTAGTTCTGCCCTTTGGCCTGTGTTGTAATCGTACAGTAGGTTGTGAGGAGTTGTGTATGATTGGTTGGGGCGTCCCCTCCTTGCTGCTCCCCTCACAGAGGGCCGGCTGCCTCCATGAAGCTCCCAAGACACGTGTTCAGCTGTTCTTTGTTTTAGCTCCTGTGTGTCAGTGCACCGTGTAAGCGCACAAGTATACCCTGCTCTCTCTGGAACACTCACACTGCTGAGTCACTCTCACTCTGCTGCCACTCTCACTCTGCTGCCACTCTCACTCTGCTGCCACTCTCACTCTGCTGCCACTCTCACTCTGCTGCCACTCTCACTCTGCTGCCACTCTCACTCTGCTGCCACTCTCACTCTGCTGCCACTCTCACTCTGCTGCCACTCCCACAATGTGTTTGTCGTTGGCGCTCAATCATCTAACATTCCCTACCTATCCCTAAATGAACCTGTCTAAATTGACTTGGGTCCTGTGTACCACCATGCTCAATCTTTCTAATAGAAATGACAGGCAGTTCAATAACTTTTTACCACGCGCAAACACTCTTCACAAGTTGTTGTTCCCTTTCTGCTATGAAGTCAGTTCTCTCGGAGCAGCACAGCTGCGCGTCAACAGAAAGTACAATGTTTTAATTTTTTTAAAACATCTTGCGAAGACGATACCTTTATTGGGCTAACACACAGCTATAGTTTTGGCTTGCAGGGCCACAAAGGGTCTTCCTCAGGTGGTTATAGTAGGAGTGAAAGATCTCCCGGTGCTGGGCAGAGCCGTATTTCCATTTTACGCCGCGGATGAATGGAAGTGCGGGGCTGTCCCCATCTGCCCATTTTTTCTGCAGCACCTGCAAGCACTTCACACGGCGGACAATTATTATTTATTCGGTCCCAGAGTAGATACTCTTTTTTGCTTTCAAGGAGCAATCACAGACCATTGTTGGTAAGGCCAGGGAGGAACCAGAAAGTCCAGGAACATGTATTAGATGAAGGCCCTGAAAAAGTCCGGCAAAGGCTCACATTTCATGAATGAGAGGAAGCTGCAGAGTCCAGATTGTGAATGTAGGACCCCTGGCATACACTGGGAATGCAAGATCACCAATTGGTGAATTAAATGGGTCAGGGAAGCGGTGGTGTTACTGTAAAAAGAAATCCTCAAAAAGGGGATATATCAGTTGGCAGGGACCTCCTGTTCCAAGGAGATCGTGAGAGGTTGGACCTTGTGCGGAACAACATGTAGAAGGAACCACAGTACTGGGAATGGTAATCTTAGGTGGTGAGAGCCTCTCAGTAAAGTGACAAGAAAATTTAGACACAATAGGTACCTAAGTGCCCCAAGGTTTGTAATATACCTCTGTATGAAGAGTCAGTAGTTCATCCAAGACAAAACTGGACTCAAATCAATCAGGAATTTGTAAAGCATGGCTACTCACCAGTGAGGGTCTCAAGGCGCTGAGGGAAGGGGGGGTGCTGATCCATGGGGGGTGCTGATCCATCTGGGTGTGGAGGTTCAGTCGAAGAGCCTGTTCTTGAGATCCTTCCTGAATTGGGTCAGCGATAGGGATTGCCTGAGGTGGAGGGGCAGGGTGTTTCAAGTTGGCGGCGAGATAGGAGACTGATATTCCTCAGTTTCTGGTCTTGTGAATCTGTAAGACGGTGGCCAGGACAAGTTTGGCGGAGCAAAGTGGTCTGGTGGGTACGTGGAATGAGAGGTGGTGCTTCAGATATGCTGGTCGTGCGTCATGGAGAGCTTTGTAGAAATGTGTGAGGAGCTTGAAGGTGATTCTATTGTTAACTGGGAGCCAGTGGAGTTGTCAGAGGTGTTGTGTGATGTGGCTGCGGCGGGGGGATGTCCAGGATCAGTCTGGTTGCGGCGTTTTGAATAATCTGTAGTTTCCGGAGTTGCTTCTCGGTGCAGCCGGTGTAGAGTTTGTTGCCGCAGTTTAGTCTGCTGGTGATGAGTGCGTGGGTGACCATCTTTCTGGATTCTGTGGGATCCATCTGAATGTCTTTCAAAGCAGACGGAGCATGTGGAAGCAGGATGGGATACAGCATTGATTAGGCGGTTTACTGTGAGTGAGGAGTCCAGTATGATGTAAAGGTTACGTGTGTGGTACGTAGGGGTAGGAGGGGAGTACTTCGATCTTGTCTGAGTTGAGCTTGAGGCAGCTATCTTTCATCCAGGTGGCCATGGCCTTCATCCCACTGTGGAAGTTGGTTGTGGCGGCTGTGGGTTAGTTGGTGAGGGAGAGGATCAGCTGGGTGTCGTTCGCATAGGAGATTATGTTGAGTCCGTGGTTTCTGACAATGGCCACGAGGAGGCCTTGTAAACGTTGAAGAGGGTGCGGCCCAGGCAGGAGCCCTGGGGAACTCTGCAGCTGATCTTTGGGTTCTGAGAGGAGCAGAAGTAGTTTGACTCGCTGTGTTCGGCCGGTAAGGAAGGAGTGGATCTAGTCCAGGGCCTTGTTGCGGATGCTGGTGTCGGGGAGTCTTGTGATTAGGTTGTGGTGGGAGACTATCGAAGGCAGCTGAGGGGTCCAGTAGGATGAGGGCTGCAGTTTTGCCGTGGTCACAGAGAGACCGAATGTCGTCGATGGCGGCGAGGAGTGCGGTCTCTGTGCTGTGTTTACTTCGAAAGCCTGATTAAAAGATTTCCAGGACTATGTTCTCTTCGATGAACTACGAGAGCTAGGCATTGATGGCTTTCTCGATGACCCTGGCTGGGAAGGGGAGGAAGAAGATGGGTTCCAAGTTCTTGAGGTACGTCGGGTCAGCAGGGGGTTGATCTTGGCGTGTTTCCAGTCGTCGGGGAAGGTGGCGGTTTTGATGGAGCAGTTGATGGTGCGGCAAAGCTCTGGGGCGATGGAGGTGGCTACTCTGTGGAAGATGTTAAATGGGCAAGGGTCCAATGGGACTCTGGAGTGGGTACTTTTCATGGTCTTGAGTGTGTCGTCTGTGGCAAGTGGAGTCCAGTTAAGCAGGATCTGTTGGGGTGTGGCATTGTTGCATGCAGTGGTGACGGGTGTTATGGCAGGGTCTTGGGTGTTGAAGCGGTCATAGATTTGCCTGATCTTGTGGTGGAAGTAGGTTCCGAGTTTGTTTCGAAGGTCTTGAGAGGGTGGAATGTCTATAGTCTCGCTGGTGGGCCTGGTGACCTCCTTGACAATGGCAAAGAGTTCTTCTCTGTTGTGTCCGTTCGCGTTGATTCTGTCTTGCATGGCGGTTTTCTTTGTGGTTTTGAGGACCAGGTGGTGTCTGTTGACAGTGGTTTTAAAGGTTGCATGGTTTATTGGGTTTTGTTGTTCCAACATCTCTTCTCGAGTTGTCTGTAGGTCTGTCTGGACTCAAGGAGGGTGGGAGTGAACCATCTGGCTTTCTTGGAGTGTTGCTTGCCTGGTGTAGTTTTTAGGGGTGTCAGAGTGTCGTGCAGTTAGAGATCCAACGGTGAAGGATGCGTGCCGAGGTGTTGCCGTCTCAATGTTGGCGTTGTGATAGTGCTGAGGAAGGCGGTGAGGTGTTCTTCGGTGGTCTTGTTCTAGCTACAAAGGGGAGGGGCTGGGAGGGGGTTGTTGGACATTTATAGTGGCAAAGGCAAAGTGCACATCTTGGTGCTCGGTCCAGAGGCGTTCGGTGGTGTGGCTGTAGGTGATGTTCCCACTGGTGGTGAAGACGGAGTCAAGCATGTGTCCGTCTGCGTGGGTTGGGGTGGTGACTAGATGCTTAAATCTGATGTTGGCGAGGTTCTCTAGAAGGGATGTGGTGTTCTGGTCCCTGGGGTTGTCTAGGTGGAAGTTGAGGTCACCGAGTAGGATGTAATCAGTGGATGCAAGAGCCTAAGGTGTGAGGTGGTCTACAATTGAGTTGTTAAAGGGCAGACTGTAGATGAGGGTGCAACAGAGGGTGGTGTTGGGGTTGGTCTGGATCTGGAAATGAAGGGGTTCCATGGTTGTCAGAGGGTCATTCGAGTGGGTGTGGACAATGGAGATGTCTCCTCCTGGTCGGTCCTTGCGGGTGATTTTGTAGCCGTCGGGGATGGCGGTGGAGATGTCCAAAGCAGGGATTGGTCTTGGTGTCCATGAAGTAGACAATGTCGGGAGAGACGGAGTCAAGGAGATCCCAGATTTCTGTGATGTGTTTGTGTTCTTGAATTCCCACCTCCTGATTCTTTGGTGAGTAGTGTCCTGAGGGATGCAAACATTAAATTATACGATGCGCTCACCATCTCCATAAAGTCTAGGCGCTTACTAGGCACACTATCTCACCTACTACTTATAGTCCTGCCGTTATAGCATATAACACTTTCTCAAGTGTTTCCTCTGACTCCACCACCATACTCCCTTTGAGTCTACGCCGATTACTAGATGGGACCAATCTCTGGTGTAAGAGTACATTAGGGCTTATAGGGAGAGAGTCACCCAGCACTGCCAATGTGAGGCTCAAAGCATTGTGGTCACTATCCTGCCTCGGAATAAGCACCATATCGTCTTGAGTTGGCCATAACCTAATATCCAAAAGAATGTAATTTATCAAGCATGAGCAATGCAAATAGTTAATGTATCTTTTTCTTCTATGTTGGATTTAATTCTCCCATTACTGGTCTGAAGTCCAAGATTAATGGTAAATGCAACCATTTATAAAACAAAAAAGTGATTAAAGTGATGAGTTTAATGCTTGAATTAATCTCAGCTATACTCTGGTCCACATTCAAGTTCATCATTTTTGGTCTTACATTAGAACTACCTACAGGGACCAACCTTATGAAAAACAGCCAACAAAGGGATAATCCAGTCAGAACTGCTATGCGACATCCCCTCTAAATGGGAACTAAAGCAATCACACACTGGCTTTGGATTATTGGAGCAGTCAGTGAGGAGTAGCTTGTGTCTAATGATACACCAAGCATGAGACCCATGTCTTATGTTCCACGGTGTGAAGGGAAAGACAGGACCCACTTGAATGACGCTTTTGAGGGTCTATTCAGCTTCCTCATTACAAACCTCTAGAGATTGAAGACGTTCTGACCTAGCAAGGCTTCAGCGCACAATTATATTCTAAAGCTGGTGGATCACATATTGCTTCTCACTTTGCTTCATCCAGAAAACTCTGAAACCCAAAAAATATTTCCATGCAAAACATTTCAAATTAAATCGAAACAGCAAAAGGAACAAAATAAACTATTCGATGGTGTGTCAGGATTTAGACATGGAGTTACTGGCAGGGCTGGAAAGGCTTAGACATTTGTGAAGACAGGGTGGCGGAGATTGAGCTCACACAGACACTAGACTGCACAAAACAGCTTCAGTAGCCACCCTCACTTCGCCATCAAGAGGAGTTTCGGTTATGCCCTTTCTCCAAAACTGAATACCAATTCATTCATCACCACACCAACTTTCTTCTGTGTGAACTGTGATAAGGAAATTCTTATGGGACAGGGGCCAATTGAAGGATGCAGAGTATATTCTGTCGATCTTGAAACAACACATTTATGTATGTCTGCTGCAAACTGGGTAATCAAAGTACTGCTGTGAGTTACCTGAAACCGTTCACCACTTCAGCTGTGTGTTGACAGCAGTAAGCCTGGATAGGTGCCTTTGGTTAACTTTCTTTAGTCATTAAAGCAACAAACCTTAACACCAGTTCTAGGAACTCTGGTAACTTTCAAACTTGTGGGGCCTCATTATACTGTTAACTGCTTACTCTCCAGATGAACCCTTGAAGGCTTTATTATCTAACGCGTTCCATATCCATTATTCCTGGTGTGCTGTGGAAGGGGTCAGATTAAGGAGGATGAGATTCAGTCTCCCATCACCCTGATAGTCACCTTTACTGGAGCTTCAAGATTTCTCTGCATGTTTTACCATATTTCATATATCAGTCTCCCACCATGGGGGCATTCCAACAAAAGCTGGACAATATGTGAGACTAAATGCCATTCCAATTGTCCAGGCCAAGTAGAGAACCTCTAGTTGTGTGCACTTTACACGTTCTTGGACACCAAAATGCTCCTCGTTTTACTTCCTTTCACACAGGGGTTCAACTTGGACAGTAGAGTAGACCACAATCCAGTAAGAGAAAGATCTGATGCCTTGCTCCCTACCGGCATGTCTTTATGAAGTTGAAGATCCTGCCAGGAGATTTTTCAGAACCTACCAGATACATTTGAAAACAGCAGTGAAACAGCCGAAAGATAACCTTGGCTGAAACTGCAGTCAGACGCAAGGAAAACTGGCTTATAATGAATTGCTCACTTGGTAGACAAAACAAAATAATAAAATAATGCAGGGATGGAGTGTGTTTGTCAGGCAGAGTTAATATTCAGCTCATCTGCATATGTAGCAATAGTTTCATTAAGGACCACTCCTCTGGTGAGGGGTGAGCGGGATTTTAGGTACTATGCACACATCTCTGGACTACTTTTCTGTTTAAAGAATTCCATACAGAAAAGGTCAGGCAGCAAGTCAGGCCCACAGAACTTGAGCAAGAGCCTTCAGGCTTGTTCCTAACCAGTAGGAAACGGATAAAACTTGGATGCACATTCTGGAAGCAGCAAGAGCGGCCACACAGGTCCAAAGGTGATCCACAAGTTGGAGGAAAGCTGCAGCTTATGTCTCAGGAATGGCAGCTAGCACATTCCTCCCCTTCCAGGTAGCTGATCTGACTGAAGGCATGTATTTCCTCCATACTGTGGATGAAGAAGTGGAGGGCTGTGGTTGTCCTCTGTGTACAGCATCCACCCTCTGTCTCGCGACCGACATTGTATAAAGAATAAAAGGTAACCGTCTGAAACCAGCAACCCCAATCAGTGACTTTAAAGCGCATTTACACTACACCCGTCTTCTGATGTGTGCAATCAATATTGCAAAGAGTTATGCTTTAAATGTTAGTAAACATCCCAAACACAAGCAAACATGAAGGACCAAGTCATACCCCTGAGGGGCCCATGCCACTGGGCCTAATTTACACTGGGAGGTCGGAAGGCAATTCCCCTGGGTGCAAATACTGCAATCTAAAGATTATGATCACGCTGTAACAGCATATGTTGGGGGGGAGGCTGCTACCACTTGGGGACCTGCTACCCCTTAAGACAACAGTGTATGGAGCCCAATTCAGTCCACAAACAAAACAACAACAAGCATGTGCAATGCAATAGGTCTCGCATTATGAAATTTTGAGCTATTGGTATTGTTAATGACAAATCTTGTATTTATGTGTTGGTTTTGAAAATAGCTAAATTAATAGCTTTGTCATTTACAATTCCAATAGTTTTAACTTTCGCAAATGTGACACCTATAGCATTTGTAATGCAATGTGTCGTATTTACGTGACTTAGATGTATTGATATTACAAATAACAATGGCTTTTCATTTTTCTTAATAATTAATACTTAAATAAAAGTTCTTGTAATTTATAATGGCAATAGCTTAAACTTTTGTAAATAACTTTTGTGAAGATTATGTTCAGTGTATTTTATTCTGACGAAAATCCAAGAACAGAAGTTAAATATTAACATATTTTTGTGACATTTGTAATAAAGCTTGAAACATTGAGAGAACATATTTGAACCAGTTGTTGAATGGTTGCACAGAATGATGCTGTGGTGGCGACGAGTGATGCTGTGGCGTTCAGTGATGCTGTGGTAGCGCATAGTGATGTTGTTGTGCCCCTGAGTGATGCTGTGGTGGTGCTGAGTGATGCTGTGGTGATGTGATAGAGTGAGTGCGATAGATAGAGGGAGGGCGATAGATAGAGGATGGGCGATAGAGGGAGAGAGAATGATAGATATAGGGAGGGAGAATGATAGATAGAGGGAGGGAGGGCGATAGAGGGAGGGAGGGCGATAGATAGAGGGAGGGCGATAGATAGAGGGAGGGCGATAGATGGATAGAGGGAGGGTGATAGATGGATAGAGGGAGGGTGATAGAGGGAGGGAGAATGATAGATAGATGGAGGGAGGGAGAATGATAGATAGAGGGAGGGAGGGAGAATGATAGATAGAGGGAGGGAGGGAGAATGATAGATAGAGGGAGGGAGGGAGAATGATAGATAGAGGGAGGGAGGGAGAATGATAGATAGAGGGAGGGAGGGAGAATGATAGATAGAGGGAGGGAGGGAGAATGATAGATAGAGGGAGGGAGGGCGATAGATAGAGGGAGGGAGGGCGATAGATAGAGGGAGGGAGGGCGATAGATAGAGGGAGGGAGGGCGATAGAGGGAGGGAGGGAGGGAGGGCGATAGAGGGAGGGAGGGCGATAGATAGAGGGAGGGAGGGCGATGGATAGAGGGAGGGAGGGCGATGGATAGAGGGAGGGCGATGGATAGAGGGAGGGCGATGGATAGATAGAGTGAGGGCGATAGATAGAGTGAGGGCGATAGATAGAGTGAGGGCGATAGATAGAGTGAGGGCGATAGATAGAGTGAGGGCGATAGATAGATAGAGTGAGGGCGATAGATAGAGTGAGGGCGATAGATAGATAGAGTGAGGGCGATAGATAGAGTGAGGGCGATAGATAGAGTGAGGGCGATAGATAGAGTGAGGGCGATAGATAGAGTGAGGGCGATAGATGGATCGAGTGAGGGTGATAGATAGAGTGAGGGCGATAGATGGATCGAGTGAGGGTGATAGATAGAGTGAGGGCGATAGATGGATCGAGTGAGGGCGATAGATAGAGTGAGGGCGATAGATGGATCGAGTGAGGGCGATAGATGGATCGAGTGAGGGCGATAGATAGAGTGAGGGCGATAGATAGAGTGAGGGCGATAGATGGATCGAGTGAGGGCGATAGATGGATCGAGTGAGGGCGATAGATGGATCGAGTGAGGGCGATAGATGGATCGAGTGAGGGTGATAGATAGAGTGAGGGCGATAGATAGAGTGAGGGCGATAGATAGAGTGAGGGTGATAGAGTGAGGGTGATAGATAGAGTGAGGGTGATAGATAGAGTGAGGGTGATAGATAGAGTGAGGGTGATAGATAGAGTGAGGGTGATAGATAGAGTGAGGGTGATAGATAGAGTGAGGGTGATAGATAGATAGAGTGAGGGCGATAGATAGATAGAGTGAGGGCGATAGATAGATAGAGTGAGGGCGATAGATGGATAGAGGGAGGGTGATAGATAGATAGAGTGAGGGCGATAGATAGATAGAGTGAGGGCGATAGATAGATAGAGTGAGGGCGATAGATAGATAGAGTGAGGGCGATAGATAGAGTGAGGGCGATAGATAGAGTGAGGGCGATAGATAGAGTGAGGGCGATAGAGTGAGGGTGATAGATAGATAGATAGAGTGAGGGAGGGCCATAGATAGATAGATAGAGTGAGGGCGATAGATAGAGTGAGGGCGATAGATAGATAGAGTGAGGGCGATAGATAGATAGATAGAGTGAGGGAGGGCCATAGATAGATAGATAGAGGGAGGGGGATAGATAGAGTGAGGGCGATAGATAGATAGAGTGAGGGCGATAGATAGATAGAGTGAGGGCGATAGATAGATAGAGTGAGGGCGATAGATAGATAGATAGAGTGAGGGCGATAGATAGAGTGAGGGAGGGCCATAGATAGATAGATAGAGTGAGGGCGATAGATAGAGTGAGGACGATAGAGTGAGTGAGGACGATAGAGTGAGTGAGGACGATAGAGTGAGTGAGGACGATAGAGTGAGTGAGGACGATAGAGTGAGTGAGGACGATAGAGTGAGTGAGGACGATAGAGTGAGTGAGGACGATAGAGTGAGTGAGGACGATAGAGTGAGTGAGGACGATAGAGTGAGTGAGGACGATAGAGTGAGTGAGGACGATAGAGTGAGTGAGGACGATAGAGTGAGTGAGGACGATAGAGTGAGTGAGGACAATAGAGTGAGTGAGGGTGGTAGAGTGAGGGTGGTAGAGTGAGGGTGGTAGAGTGAGGGTGGTAGAGTGAGGGTGGTAGAGTGAGGGTGGTAGAGTGAGGGCGGTAGAGTGAGGGCGGTAGAGTGAGGGCGGTAGAGTGAGGGCGGTAGAGTGAGGGCGGTAGAGAGAGGGCGGTAGAGAGAGGGCGGTAGAGAGAGGTGGTAGCGGGAGGGCGGTAGAGAGAGGTGGTAGCGGGAGGGCGGTAGAGTGAGGTGGTAGCGTGAGGGCGGTAGAGTGAGGGCAGTAGAGTGCTAGAGAGAGGGTGGTAGAATGGTAGAGTGAGGGCGGTAGAGTGAGGGCGTGAGGCGGTAGAGTGGTAGAGTGAGGGCGGTGGAGTGAGGGCAGTAGAGTGTGGGCGGTAGAGTGGTAGAGTGAGGGCGGTAGAGTGAGGGTGGTAGAGTGAGGGCGGTAGAGTGAGGGCGGTAGAGCGGAGAGTGAGCACGGTAGAGTGAGGGAGGTCGAGTGGTAGAGTGGGGCAGTAGAGTGGTAGAAAAGGGCGGTAGAGTGGTAGATCGAGTGCGGTAGAGTGAGGGCGGTAGAGTGGTAGAGTGAGGGTGGTAGAGCGGTAGAGTGAGGGCGGTAGAGCGGTAGAGTGAGGGCGGTAGATCGGTAGAGTGAGTCTTTTAGAGTGAGGGCGGTAGAGTGGTAGAGTGAGGGCGGTAGAGTGAGGGCGGTAGAGTGGTAGAGAGGGCGGTAGAATGAGGGTGGTAGAGCGGTAGAGTGAGGGCAGTAGAGTGGTTTAGTGAGGGTGGTAGAATGAGGGTGTGAGGGTGGTAGAGGGGCAGAGTGAGGGCGGTAGAGTGGTAGAGTGAGGGCGGTAGAGTGGTAGAGTGAGGGAGGTCGAGTGGTAGAGTGAGGGCGGTAGAGTGGTAGAGTGAGGGCGGTAGAGTGGTAGAGTGAGGGAGGTCGAGTGGTAGAGTGAGGGAGGTCGAGTGGTAGAGTGAGGGAGGTCGAGTGGTAGAGTGAGGGAGGTCGAGTGGTAGAGTGAGGGCGGTAGAGTGGTAGAGTGAGGGCGGTAGAATGAGGGCGGTAGAGCGGTAGAGTGAGGGCAGTAGAGTGGTAGAGTGAGGGTGGTAGAATGAGGGTGTGAGGGTGGTAGAGGGGCAGAGTGAGGGCGGTAGAGTGGTAGAGTGAGGGCGGTAGAGTGGTAGAGTGAGGGAGGTCGAGTGGTAGAGTGAGGGAGGTCGAGTGGTAGAGTGAGGGCGGTAGAGTGGTAGAGTGAGGGCGGTAGAGTGGTAGAGTGAGGGCGGTAGAGTGAGGGCGGTAGAGTGGTAGAGTGAGGGCGGTAAAGTGTGTGGCTGAAGGTGGCACGCAGCTCTCTGCTGCTGGCACATTCTCCTACTGAACTATCGTTTTAGTTTGGGAGTATTAGCATTTTTAATGCAGTTCTAAGCCATGCATGCTTCCCTTGTTGCAAGGTTTGGTCTGCCCAGGCCATATGCTGTAGAAATATGGAGTAAAAAATACAGCGTTTAGTTTCCAAATGTATCGCCTCATCAGGGAGGTAGTAGGTACTATATAAATAAAAAAGAAAAAATTAAAGACTCTGGGACCGACCGGCTGCCCGGTTACAGGTTATACTTACTGAAAAGTTAATGTTTATGTTTAATCTAGCCATCAAGTAATAAGCATGTAGCTTAAGGAGGAGGGATTAAAGAGAAACTATTTACAAATCAATTGCCAAGCAACGCGCTTCACGAGGCGCGCCCTTAGGGCACGTCCCCTCCGGCCCCCGCCCCCAGTGGTAGCAGGGGGGGCGGCCAATGACAGTCGGCCGCCTCCCCCTCTCGCATGGTTGGATCCCTTCCGGGTCGCGGGTGACGCACATCCGGTTTGGGCGGGGGGCGGAGACCCCGGGCCTATGTAAGGTCAAGATCCCTTGACCGGGGTCTCTTCTCCCTTTGCCCCTGCTGGACTGTGTGGACCCGCTGCTGACTCGTGGACTCCAGGCTTAGTCTTCTTTTAACTTTTAGCCCGCGTCTCCCGTTGGATTGTCGAGGGAGAGCGGCAACGAGAGAGGAGCTTGGTCGGAGGACTTCGGCTATCGAGGGAGCGCAGCGGTCGTTGGATCCGGCGTCGGGCGCGGAGCAGAGAGAGAGGGGTGCCGTGCACGTGGCCAGGTAAGGAGTCGGGTGCCTCTGGGGACCTCGCGGGCAGCCGTGGTTCACGGGCGGGGGGGTGTGTGGAGGGTCGCTAACTTAGATTTACAGCTCCGCTCTCGGGGTTGCGGCTGCACGTGGGGTTCCTCACGGGTGCGGGCTCCTGCCGGGCGGTGTGGACGGCAATCCGGGGGGCACAGGGAGCGCAGGCGTTGGGGCTCCAAGTGCGCAGGTCGCTCAGCGGCAGAAATTAGGAAGGGTGAGAGTCAGGGAGCGACTGCATAGACGACGCGGCCAGGTTAATAAAGCGAAATGGCCCCCAAGAAAGGAGGGCATAAAAGGAAGGGCACCGATCCGGAGCTGGCCCAGATTATGAAATTGTTGTTGCGCAAACTGAACAAAGACACCCCGGATAGCGGGTCAGGAAGCGAGGACGAGCTGCCTGAGCCTGTGGTTGAGAGGCCACGCAGGGAAGGGGTAGCGCCGAGAGCGGCATTCCCCCCGCTGCGGAAAAAGGGGGGAGCACCTAAAAGTACCGGGGCAGAGAAGGCCAGGAAGCGGGGAAAGACCCGAGTGGTGGAGGAGCAGGACGAGGGATCAGCAGGTCCCGTCCTCTGCCCCACCCCTTTGAGCCCTGAAGTAGTCGTGGTCCCCACCTCAGTAACAGGGGCACCACAGTCCATTGTCCCCCCAGATCCGGTGGGGGCGCTGTTAACGGAAATCAGGTCAACGCTGCAGACACTAGCCCCGGGTGGGAGCGCGCCGGTTCCGCCCCCGCCGCAGCCTATGGCCGCAGGGGCAGGAATCCAAGACCCCGTTGAAAGTCTTCTAGCATCAGTGGCTTCCCTGGTAGGGCAATTGTCGTCCGCTAGTAAAGGGGTAGATCCAGCGAGTGCAGGGGCGACAGCGCCATGGGCCCCGCAACAGGCGATAGATCAGGGGGCGCTGCAGACCATTCAGAAGCAGCTGGCGCAGGTAGCAGAATTGCGCAAGGCGACTCCAAGTGGAGCGAGTGGCCCTTTACCACAGGCAGCCAATCAGACGGCTGGATCGGTAGGAGGTAAGCTTGTTAACGGGGTTGGGGGGGCCAGCGAGGTTGGGGGATCCCTGGAAGGAATACAAGGGAACGTACTGTCCCAATCGGGAATGCTGGCCACTCATGTTTCCCCAGAAATGCGGGAAAAAATCTGGAAGGGCGCCTACATTGATATCTTCTCCCTGATCAGACCAAATAGGAGGGATATTGACCTCAGGGAGAGGGAAGGCAAGGAGGGGTCCTTTAAGGAGAGGAGGCCCAGGGTGGAAGAGACACTGACCAACTGGCTTTATGGGTTCCATGTTTTCGTTTCAGTTTTGTTGGAAAAGAGGCAGGAGTTAGCTATCCCACTGGTATTCTATATGAATAAGATTGTTAAGGCGCACGCTACTCAAGGTAACTTGGTTTGGTTGAACTATGACAGGGATTTCCGCTGGGCCAAGGAGCAAAACCCAAGTATTGGATGGGACCAGGTAGAGGTGAATGCCTGGTTGGAAAGCACTAGCTGCAGGGAGCAGCCTGCCAGGCAGCCCTTTCGGACATCCCAGGGGGGCCCAGGGGAGAAAAGAGGAGTTTGTTGGACCTTTAATAGTAAAGCGTGCACCTACCCCCCCGGACAATGCAAGTTTAAACATGCCTGCTCCTTCTGCGGCCATCCCTCCCATCCTGAGTTCAAGTGCAACAAAAAAGCGAGAGAGCGGGGAGGCGGGGCAGCGACAAGGGATGTTAAACCCCCTCAGGCCTAAGCTGCCTTCCCCCGTAGACATTGTACGTTTGACTTATTGGCTCGACCGGTACCCCGATAGGGGGGCGGCCTTGGTTCTGTTTCAGGGGTTTTCAGTTGGTTTCCGGATTCCTGCGGTGGATGTCCCCCCCGTTAGTCGGTGCAACAACCTGTTGTCAGCCAGGATTCTCCCGTCAGTGGTGATCACTAAGGTAGAGAAAGAGTGTGCGCTGGGTCGGGTAGCTGGACCTTTCCCTTCCCCCCCCCTTGAAAATTATGTGTGTTCACCTCTGGGAGTAGTGCCAAAAAAGGAGCCTGGGCAGTTCAGGATGATCCACAACTTGTCAGCGCCTAGGGGCTCCTCAGTGAACGACTCTATTGACCCGGCACTGTGTACAGTGACATACTCCTCATTTGATTCCGCCATTCAGAAGGTCAGGGAGTTAGGGCGAGGTGCCTTGTTGGCTAAAACAGACATAGAATCGGCCTTCCGCCTGCTGCCGGTGCACCCGGACGATTACCACTTGCTAGGCTTTCAGGTTCAACACCAGTTTTACTATGACAAATGCATGCCCATGGGATGCGCGGTATCTTGTAAATATTTCGAGACCTTCAGCTCCATGCTGCAGTGGGTTTTTTCTTACAGGTCAGGGTGCACTGATGTGGTGCACTACTTGGATGATTTCATGGTGATGGGCCCAGCTGGGTCTGGTAAGTGCGCGCGGGCGCTAGAGGAATTGGTGAGCATGTTCCAGGAATTCGGGGTCCCCTTGGCCCCCAGCAAGACGGTGGGCCCGGAGACTTGTATGTCCTTCTTGGGAATAGAAATTGATACGGTAGCTGGGGAGTGCAGGCTACCCCGGGACAAGGTGGTGTCATTTTCCCGGGCAATTGAAGCAGCTTTAGCGGGCCCAAAGGTGTCACTACACCAGCTCCAAGTCCTGGTAGGGCAGTTGAATTTTGCACTTCGTATCATCCCTATGGGACGCCCCTTCTCCAGGTCCATCGCCCGCGCCATGGTGGGTCTTACCCAGAAGCACCACAGGGTGCGGTTACGGGCTAGTGTAAGGGAGGACTTGAGAGTTTGGCGTGGTTTCCTGGCGGATTTCAATGGCCGGGTGGTGTGGCCCGCCCCTCCGGTGACCAGCGCGGAGCTGGGCCTTTTCACAGACTCGGCAGGTAGCATTGGCTTTGGCGCCATCTTGGGTGCCGCCTGGTGCGGGGCGGTCTGGCCTCCCGCCTGGCACAAAAGTGGCCTGACAAGGAACATAGCCTTCCTGGAGCTCTTCCCCATTTGGGTGGCGGTAACTATCTGGGCTGATCACTTCAGGGATAGGGTGGTGACCTTCTGGTCAGACAACATGGCTGTAGTAGAAGTCATCAATAGGCAAGGAGCTACCTGCCCCCATGTGCTACGCTTGTTGAAATTGTTGGTCCTGGCGTGTTTAAAATTAAACTTAACCTTCAAGGCGGCACATATACCAGGTATTGATAACCATGCAGCTGATGCTTTGTCTCGTTCCAAGTTGCAGGATTTCCGGAGGTTCCACCCACAGGCAGAGGAGCGAATGACGGCATTCCCTACGTCACTGTGGACAATTGGAGCCCCGCTTTAGCGGGGCTGGTAGGTGCCTCCCTGAGCGATCGCACAAAACAGTCGTACCAACAGCAATTTAATGTATACTTGGGTTTCGCCAAACAGGCAGGCTTTCCAAATGTGTTTTCTACAGAAGCAGTACATGGTTTCCTTCAAAGGCTAAGGGATCAGGGGAGGGCGGTGGCCTACGCAAGGGCACATTTGTCGGCCATCGCCTTCTTTGCCAAGGTAGCAGGGGTACGGGACCCTGGGTCTTCCTTCCTCATCAGAAAAGCATTGACCGGGTGGGCCAGACTGGAGGGACCAAGGCGGGACTGTCGTAGGCCTCTGGATCTCCCTACCTTGTCGGAAATATTAAGGGTCCTACCTGCCGTGTGCGATTCTCCGTTCGAGGAGGTTTTACTGGGAGCAGCCTTCTGCTTAGCCTTCTATGGGGCTTTCCGCCTCAGCGAATTGGTAGGGTCCTCTAGATCTGACCAGGGGGGGGGCTTGCAGTTCCGGGACCTGACCCTTTCCCCGGGGGGGTTAGTAGTGCTTCTCAGGCGTTCGAAGACGGACCAAGGGGGGAAGGGTGCCCCCATTCATCTCCGGCCCGCCCCAGGGGTGGCAGCATGCCCGGTAGCCCGGATGCTGGCTTACCTATCTCTGCGTCCCCAGGGTGGGGGCTCGGCCCTGTTCATGCATGAGAATGGCCACTGTTTGTCACAGTTCCAATTTAAAGCGGTTTTCAGGCTTGCCCTGGGGGTACTGGGTCTGGGATCTGCGGGGTTCTCCTCTCATTCTTTCAGGATAGGCGCCGCTACCTTAGCGGCAGGGGCGGGCCTTCCCCCCAGCGCTGTCCAGGGGGTTGGGCGCTGGGCATCGGGATGCTACAAAAGATACGTGCGGCCGGAATTGTTATGACCAGCTTTAGTCATTCCTTGTTCATTGATGTCTAACGGTGTCCTCTTTCTCCTTCTGATTAGTATGCCCGAGTCGGTGGTCTGGGTCTTGGGGCACTCGTTCGTGCGCCGGGCGGCAGTACGGGTGCAGCAACGACGGGTGGTGAAGCCGGCAAGCTTGGGCGAGGTCGAATTCATTTGGCATGGCATCGGGGGGATGCGGATCCGACACTTAAGGCGGACGGTGGATGAACTCAGAGCACAGAGGGGGAACAAGCCCCCAACGTGGATTGTGATACATGTAGGGGGCAACGACATGGTGGACAGGGGACGCTTGGCGGTCAAGGAGGCCCTCCTGGCCGAATTTGCCTGGCTTGGACACGTGTTCCCGGCAGCCACAATTGTGTGGTCGGGCATGCTCTCACGCAGGACATGGGGACCAGGAGTCCGCGTCAGGTCTTTGAATGTTTCAGTAAGAAAGCTGAATGGCGAACTTGCGAGGTTGTGCTCAGCCAAGGGCCGCCTGCGCTACATCCAGCACCGGTTGATCTCAGGAGAAGCAATGTACCACCAGGATGGGGTACACCTGTCGGACTTAGGCACGGACACATTCATAAGCGAACTTTGGGCATTTATTGCGAACGCAGGTGGGGAGGGTGTCAGACCTGAGGGCCTTGGCCACCCTTGTGGCGGAGTACAGACCTGCGAGCAATAAACAGTGATTCAGGGGAGGCCGCCTGGCGGACTCCATAGGCCAGCTCTGAGGGGGGATATGGGGAGCTCTCCGCGGGGAGGAAGTCACCACCGGCTGGGGAGGCTAGGGCGACAGATTTCGAGCCTCCCGGGCGTCCCAGGGCAGCCGGGTGGTAGAGAGGTGGGCCCTGGTAAGGACGGACAAGGAACGGCGGGCCTACCACTCCAAGGGGCAGGTGCACGGCACCTGGCGTAGGATACCCCAGCGCGAGATGCGAACCAGATGGGGCTCCTCCCTTAGGGCTGGGGGGGAACAGAAAAAGTTCAGGTGTTGGAAAACGATTTATGAATATCAATATGCATTGTGTATGCTTGTCATGTTTATTCAAATGTGGAGAATTAAACATGGCCTTTTTTACCCCACTCCAATCTCTTGGTTATTAAAGTAAAGATGTGGGGTTCTGCATGTTGGTTCTGGTTGCGGGTGGCGGGGGCAGAGCTGGAGGGTACGGGTCCTATGCCAAGCAACGCGCTTCACGAGGCGCGCCCTTAGGGCACGTCCCCTCCGGCCCCCGCCCCCAGTGGTAGCAGGGGGGGCGGCCAATGACAGTCGGCCGCCTCCCCCTCTCGCATGGTTGGATCCCTTCCGGGTCGCGGGTGACGCACATCCGGTTTGGGCGGGGGGCGGAGACCCCGGGCCTATGTAAGGTCAAGATCCCTTGACCGGGGTCTCTTCTCCCTTTGCCCCTGCTGGACTGTGTGGACCCGCTGCTGACTCGTGGACTCCAGGCTTAGTCTTCTTTTAACTCCCACCCACCCGTCCCTGTTTTTAGTGGTGTAGGGGAACGTTGTTGCGGAGTACAGACCTGCGAGCAATAAACAGTGATTCAGGGGAGGCCGCCTGGCGGACTCCATAGGCCAGCTCTGAGGGGGGATATGGGGAGCTCTCCGCGGGGAGGAAGTCACCACCGGCTGGGGAGGCTAGGGCGACAGATTTCGAGCCTCCCGGGCGTCCCAGGGCAGCCGGGTGGTAGAGAGGTGGGCCCTGGTAAGGACGGACAAGGAACGGCGGGCCTACCACTCCAAGGGGCAGGTGCACGGCACCTGGCGTAGGATACCCCAGCGCGAGATGCGAACCAGATGGGGCTCCTCCCTTAGGGCTGGGGGGGAACAGAAAAAGTTCAGGTGTTGGAAAACGATTTATGAATATCAATATGCATTGTGTATGCTTGTCATGTTTATTCAAATGTGGAGAATTAAACATGGCCTTTTTTACCCCACTCCAATCTCTTGGTTATTAAAGTAAAGATGTGGGGTTCTGCATGTTGGTTCTGGTTGCGGGTGGCGGGGGCAGAGCTGGAGGGTACGGGTCCTATAATCAAGACTTGCATAGCGGCTAATCACCCAGTAGGGTATCCAGGCACTGAAGATGTGTCTAGAATTAAAGGAGCACATCCTTTAATTCAGGAACACGCTTGGCCCGCTGATAGTCGAAAAGCTGTAAATGGCACTTTCAGTCAGACCTTTCAATATTTTAGCATAATAATCTAAACGCTGCCATTCTGTTTTAATAAAATCATTTAAGTGTAAGAATTATAGTGTTGCTAAGTGAACCGTATTTTATCAGCATTGCTGTTTTTTTTAATGTCGAAGCTAGTAAAAAACGCTGGAAAAATGTAAGATGCACATCCCAGTGGTGCGTGCGCGCGCACACACAAAATGTTTAAAATGCCATGCAATGCCACATTTCCATTAGTGAACTGCGGGCCTTCTTAAAAGGAAAGAAGAGACCCGGTGGGGGGGGGGACGGACAAGGGGGAGGATGACAGAATGAGAGATGGGGAGCTAATGAAACAAGCATTGGCGGTCCCTTTCAAGTGAAAGCGGGATGTAATTAGGGGGGAGGAGAAGTGAGGCCGAGACGCTGGTGAAGCAACAGATGCCTGTCAGAGTGCATTTTGGTGTGAAGGGCTGGTAAGGATAGGACTGAGTCAGTTACTTATAAAATAGTTTGATGCTTATGGATTACGAATTATAGCCAAGCAGCCAGTGTTAGGCTGTATGTTATATGTTTTTTTTAAAGATTGTTAAACATGGGTTAGATGTTAAAGGTAGACTGGTGGCGGATAGGTTTGGTTGTGGCAAGATAGTCATACCTGGTGCAGCAGCAGAAGTGGGCTATTTGTGTAAATGAACCAAGTCAAAAACGCCCTGCTGAGATTAACAGAGATTGTGTGAAATCACCTATGCACACTGGTGTTAAGGGAGAGCACTTTGATCATTGTGAATTCCAAACCTGATGTATGGATGGCAGCCAGCTAACAATTGCGACTCAGGGGGTCTGATTGCAGCAGCCTGTAGTTAAGATGCTTCTTCAGAACGTTGCCTTTTCCTGGCTGGAACAGAGTGATTTACATAGAAGATATGCGGCGTCTCACAAGTACATACGAATACTGTGTAAGTGTATGACTTCGCAGCGAAAAGTTCATAAAAGCTGTAGAAGCTGCATGAGCATTTGGCACAGCTTATTAAGTGTAGGGTAAGCATACGACGTCGGGTACCATTTAAAAGGAGTGGCGTGAATACGTGACATCAGATAGTTATTCCAGTTGGCAAGCAAGAAGCATCTGTGGCTATTTGCAAATTCCATTGTGAGAAATTAAAACGGACATATTAGAGAGGGCGTCCAATTGGACCATCGGGGGCTGTTTATAAGAGGCATTGAAGCATGTGACATCAGACAGAGGGGGTGACCTTAGGACATTGGTGGTCACTTATATGCGATGGCATTTGAGATTCGACATCTGACAGGGGGCATTTACAAGAGGTGCAGAGTGAGAAACTTTAGACGCAGCTATCAAAGTGGGACATCGTGAGCTATCACTTACTAGAAGTACTCTGTAAACAAGGTGCCTTTTCGCTGCTGCATGAAATGCATTTACATTTCAATCAAGAATAACAAAGAGAGAGGAGTGCAAGGGAAGGAGAGGTGGAGTGCGGGGGGGGCATGAGAGGTTTTAAAAGGCGCACATGAGAAGGGTTTCAAGAGGACAAGTGGAGGTAGCGGGAAATCAATGAGGGATTTACTGAATGGCTGCAAAAGAAGCAACAATGAGCGAGGCGAGGGGAGGACACTCAGGGAGAGAGAGGGGTGGCAGGGATGGGGACAGGGTGTGGGAGGAAACAGAGAGAGACAGGCAGAGATAGAATATGGGAGGGATTGAGAGATGGATAGAAAAGGAGAGCACAGGCAGAGAGAGACAGAGGAGGTAGGCCAAGGGAGTCTGCGAAAGAGAGAGGCAAAACGAAAAGGAATTAACAAGGGAGAGCGGCATGCATAATCCTGATCTAGGAAGAAGCCCAGGGGAGCTTTGAAGCTCTCACAGAATAAAGTGTGAAGCAGTGGGCGGGGAAGCACAGGAGCAAATGGTAAGGGGAGGAGAAATGCTGCTGGCAGGAGGAAGGCTCGGGCAAGCTCGTGCACAAGAGCACATGCACTCGTGGAAATCCTCTTTGAGAGCCAATCAGCTGCCTGAAGAGAGCCTTTGGGGAAAGAACTGGATCAGCGACATAAGGACTCACCCCTGTTTTCTATTTCTGCGAAATAGAAAAGGGGCGAGCCCTAAAAATGGGTGTTCCTGAAAAGCACCAACTTGCTGTCTGAGAGGTACCGGAGAACGAGAAACCATGGAGACAGTTCTTGGAAAGGAAAGGGAAGGCAAAAGACATGGAACTTTTACTGACAAACAAAAACGGGCTGGGGGTGGGGAAACATAGCCGCACAGGATGTCAAGCACTCGGTTTGACCGTGTGGTTCAGCAAACACACCAATTGATAGTAGAAATGATGGGTCTACTACCATTGCAACATCTAGAATTACTATTGCCAATACAGTAGAAGTGGTATTACTACGGTAAGAATTACTCTGATTATTATGACTTTTAATACTAAAAGTATTGTCACATGCAGTATCGACAGTGACTGCAAAGCCTACGGCGGATTTTGCAAGATTAATTCTTAGGGATTAGATAATATGGCAGATATTCCATGGCCATATGTGAAACGGACTTGATTAGTTGGGTGTTCCAGAGCTTTTTTCTACCCGAAATCTAGTAGATGTAGAGACAAATTAAAAAGATTAAGTCAAAGCTCTGTTTTTTTTAAGTATTGTTCCAGTGTACGTAATGGAAAGGCACAAGCCACAAAATCAGCCGTTCATTTCCCCCCTTTGTCTATTTCTACTAGGCTGCGGCCATACCTTGTTTTAGTAAGTAATCAGCAATATAGATTTTACCTCAATTGCCTGCGCCTAAGCACACTGCACCTTTTGGTAATGTTTCCACTGCGCTGCAAGTGGTTTCCGACTCTCCCAAGATGTACCTGTGATACTTAACCACTCCAAAGCACTACGCACTACATGCTTTTGTGCTCTTTATATTCTCATCTGCGTAGACAATTTTGGTACAATTTTTACGAGCTACCAATGTTAGTCAGCATAAGATCGGAGTGATTTATTTACAGCAACTAGGGTCCCCTAAAATTTGTTATACAGTTATTAATTATATTACAAGTGCCCGCAGTCAAGAAGACATATGGAGTATTGAAATAGTTGTAATTATATGAATTTATATTTGGTTTAATAATCTGATGATTTTATCTCTGATTGTTTAAATCTGTCCGGCAATGTTTCTTGTTTAGTATTCAGTATATGAATTTTAAATTCACATCCTTAGGTATTGGGCTATTTTATTTATGTGCATAAATCACTTTAGGTTGGTTTGTAAATTTTTTGGTATTCCCTTTTGGGTTCCGTTACAGTATGGTCTGTATATTATTAAATTATGAACTATCCTATATGCTATAAGAAGTTTTTGTATTGATATTTGTTATTTAAGTATGTATTTTAAGTTTATTAAGGTCTTATTAGCGGATGTATTTTTTATGCCTTGCAGCCGAATAGAGATGATGCCTCAAGAAGCCATACTGCTCATCACACTACTAGTGCACCTGATGGTCCACCTACTACAAAAGTAGTTTTACCTGCTATGGCCCACATAGCCCCATCTTTTCCAAAGCTGCACGGCTTTTGGCATCATAATACAGTCTATGTAGGCAGAGTAGTCGAAGTAGTATTGGAAGCCAGACTGGTGGCAGTGGTACTAGAATCAATATTAGTAATGTGGGTAGGGGGCCAGGTTTACACATCTAAGGTAGGTGGGTGACGGGAAGAGGATAGCAATATATGTCTTGGAGTGAGTGACTGTACCGTATACGGGTATCTTATTTTGAACCCGGACTATGGTAATGATGTCAATTCCAGTTTTAACTGCATCAAAGTAGTTAACGAAAGGTAGGTGCTTAAGCTGCACAAATGCTTACAGAACGTTTCAAGTCATTAACCAATGTAACAGCCTCTGCCTTTGGTAATCTACCTCTTTGGAAGGCACTTGCAAACATTAATCTTCCGGGTTTTGGAAAGTATTTATTAGCTCTTGCTCCTCTTGTCTGAACCCGCTTAAATTTTACATTTGTTCAAAATTGCTAATTCCTTTATACCACAGCTGCCCACAATGCTAGAAATAACCAAAATTAAGTCTGTGCTAGTATTATGCCTGGGAACTCGCAATCAGGCTACACATGTCGAAGAATTACTATCATAACGCAGAGGTCAACCTTACAACAGCTGTCGGTTTCTTGGATGTCCAAAATGTCAGGAATTACCACTAGTATGAAACGAAAACCTACAGTATCATAAGGATCGCCACCTTTCTGCAAAGAGCCACCAGTGTGCAATGAATGCTCACAATATTCCAGTAATTAGCACTGTTGGACCTGGCCCTTTTGGCAGGTTCACCCCGAAACTTTTTTTTTGCTTTTTCCTAGCCTATTTCTGTAACCTGGTGTTGGTGATTTTAGGCCTCTGCGCACTATTTCACTGTGGTCCAGTGTAAAGTGCGTGCGCTCTCTTTGTATGTGTGGTGAGAGTGACCTGCCCTCCCATAGGAATGCTTGGGGAATATGTGTGACCATGGTAGTTCCTGATGTGTGGGGTGTGAGGGTCAGGTTTGGTATGTGCGAACTCGTGAGATTGAATGCTGCGCGATGATGTGTGTGGCATTCATGTGTCCAGTGTGGAAGTGCCACTTCTAGAAGTTGGTGTGTCTGTGCAGTGAATGTGCTGGCATGTGATTGGCTGGAGTTGGCTGGTGTGCCTGGCTCCAGGATGCAGGATGGGTCTGCCCCGGTGGTGAATGGGAGATCTGCATTTTGATGGCTGGGGAGGAGGACACCTGGGACCTGAATAGGGCTGGGCTTTCCCCACACAATGCTGGCTCCGCCCCCTGTGGTGCGACTGATGACCCTAGCCTGGCCAGTGAATAGTGAGAGGGGCTGAGCATAGCAGAGTGCTCCAAAACCAGCTGCGTCTGGTTTTTCCCCCACCCTGCACCCTAGAGACAAAGGGATTTTTGTGTATAAAATGAGGCTGTGACCTCATGATCAATGTTCTTCTTTCTGACTGGAATCTACCAGGGGCGTGCTGCTGCTGGGGCCCAGGGGAAGGCTTGCCTCCCTGGGCCCTGCCCAGCCCTTGGATGCCCTGGAGGCTGGAAGACTTCTTGGGGACCCCTTTGCCTTGGCTGGATGACTGGGGGACTTGCTTTGCTGGAGCTGGCTGCTCCTTTTCCTTGCCCCAGGATCCCTTCCTTATCTTTAGGGACCTTCTACTTGCCTTAGCGCCTTGAGAGCGCTTTATTTTTCCTTTTTGGGCAGAGCGCTGTCGTTTTCCCTCTGAGGGAAGCGCTCCTGCCCTATGTGTGCCCCGAGTGCGCAGGTGCCCACCCTACGTCTTCATTTGCATTATTAAGATGCTTATTTTGGGTGCTACCCCATGTATGGCGCCCTTAGCGGGTGCCCACCCCGCCTCTGTGGTTGTTTTTCGCACCGAGGGTGCCCAACCCTCGTTGCTGCCCCCGCGAAGAAGTTGCCGCCGCAGTCGCGGCAAAAGCGGAAGTCAGGCGGCGAGGTGCCTGATGGCGGGCGGGACTTCCGGTTTGGAGAAGGAAGTCCCGCGCATGCCGCCGCCACCGGGAGAGAAGGAGAGAAGTCCTTCCGCGGCCCGGGTCTCCCGTGAGCTGTGGAGAGCCCCGGGGCCGCCAACAGCGAGAGGAGAGCGGCTGAGAGTGCAGGCAGGGCTCCGGTGGGGAAGGAGAGCCCCGCGCTGTTCGAGGAGACCGTCGAGAGAGGTGCCACCATCCCCGTGAAGAGGAGCCCCCAGCGAGCAGCCCGGTGAGTGAGGAAGTGCTGGTGGGCTCCGTGGATAATGTTGTTGGTGCCTGATCGCGGCACAGTGAGATTACTTCATTTTGAGCGGCCCAGTCTGGCAGCGGGTTGCTCCACCGATCTAGGGGGCATGTGTAGTTTCGGCCATACTTGTTTACCCGAGCCCCGAGGGGCCCATGCATTGCTGTTTGGGGGCACCTATTTCGTTAAGGAGCCAGTGGGCTCCAGGGGGCAAGTTTTCCCTGGCAGAGCCCCGTGGCCCTGGTAATCTTTAGAGCTACGTGGCTCCAGGGGATATGTGTAGCTATAGAGCCTAAAGGGCTCCAACGTCGTGGGCATGTTCATGGCGACAACACCAGTGCACCCCATAGTGTGTGTGGGGGCAAGCTTCTCCTATCTTGGGGCATCTGTGATTCTTTCAGGAGCCAGTGCGCTCCCTGGGGGCTAGATGTTGTTAGAGCTGGTCCCCATGTTGTGCCTCATGATGTTTAGAGCCTGAGGGGCTTCCACTCTCTGGCCATTGATTTTGAGGGCCTGTGTCCTGTACCCAGTGTTTGAGGGGACCTGTTTATTTTCAGACCCAGATGGCTCCAACGTTTGGGTGCAGTTTTGTTCCTAGGGGCCAGTGAGGGCCCATGCCACAGTTTTGCCTCCACAGCTGCCCAGCAAGTAGTGGCCAGCTGCACCGTTTAGGCGCCAATGGAGAAAGAGTCCCTGAGAGGGACAGAACCGGCACAGAGGTGCTAGGCCGTTCACAGCTGCGCAGCACTTAGTGCCAGCTGCAGCGTTTAGGCCCTTGTGATTGTTCTCAGCTGCCCAGCAAGTAGTGGGCAGCTGCAACGTTTAGGTTTGCGCAGATGGCGCATCCCTGACTGGCGCTGCATTGGCAGCGCGCCATGACATTCTGGACACAGGGCATTTGAGCCCCTCATTGAGATGGCCAGTCGGCCAGGGGGGCGGGTATATGGATAATATAATGTGATTTTTGCGCAATGTGATTTTCCACTATGTTTGTGATGATAATTGCCTAATGGGATTTATGGGCTAGAGTGATGTGGTGCTAGGAAATGTATTGTTTATAGTATGTTTGGCGCACCCTGTATCTGATACCTCTAAAACTTTGGTTTATGATTATGAGTTTGTTTTACCTATGTAGGTTTATGCTATTGAGATGTTTTCACTCTCTGAGTTACGCCCCTAAATGTGAGTTATGCTTAGGGGGTGGGTCTAATGTGTTTAGACTAGTGAGGAGATTGCCTACTGTATTTTTACTGGTTAGGCCTAAATGTGAGTTATGCGTAATGTGCAATGCCATTATGCCTGTGATACCTCTAGATGTGCTTTCATGCTGAGGAGGTTGTTTTGCCCAGTATAGTTTATACTAGAGAGGGTATGTGTCCATGCGTGATCTATGCCTATAGTTATTAGTATTACGTAGTGTGTACCTACCTGTTACCAGTAGTTACTGGTTGTGGTCTATAATTATTATTTTGTGCTACACTTATTCTATGTTCTAGAAGTGCTATTTCTGCTAAGTGTTGATTCTGACAGTGGCCCATGTGGCCCTGTCCTGGTGTAAATAATCCCTTGTGAATATTGCCCGTGCCAGTTGGCACAATGTATATTGTGTGATTACTATCTGATGTGTTTTGACAATACAAAAGTTATTTTTATATAACCTTGTGTGGAGTTCCTTTTGTGGTGTGCCTAGGATGTTGTTGCTGTTGTGTGCGTGCGCAAATGCTTTACACATTGCCTCCGGGATAAGCCTGTCTGCTCATGCCAAGCTACCAAGGGGGTGAGCAAGGGTTATCTTGGCGTGTGACTCCCTTGCCCTGACTAGAATGGTGATTTCTGCCTGGCTTTGTCGCAAGCCTTAGCCAACCAGAAATCCCAGTTCTAACAAGCACCATTTTCTAATTGCTGCCACATCATGGCAAGATTACAACCACAAAACCGGCACCATTATGCCATGTATGGGAAACAGCATACCACAAATGTGCACAAAAATGTCAGAGACAGGCTACATCTTACCAAAGATGCCCACGTCAGAATCTACCACCAAAATACCAGGGTCAGCATTTCAACCGGGTGGGCACTGGACAATATCACATTCATGTGTACCAACATTGTGACCATTTTCTCAGTGAGCACACTCCTCACAAGCACATGCTTGAGGCTCATACACACTTCATGTCCCACTTCAGGGGGACATGATCTCCTTCCGTTCTAACACCCTCAAGTAATTTCAGGGAAGTGGAATTCCTGTAGCCCGCCGCCTAGGACATATTGTTTGGGGTCAAGGGCAACACGTTTTCATGTGTATTTTGTCCTTAGGACAAGTAGGCCCAACCTCACTATAGCACAGGGGGGGAGAAGAGCGAGGGATAGAGAGAGAGAGGGATAGAGAGAGAGAGAGGGATAGGGAGAGGGGGGGAGAGAGAGAGAATTTTAATACACAAAAAAGGTCATGGTTAACGCCAGACCTAATTAAGGGCCCAATTATTCGATAAAGTCTCAAAAGTGCACCCATGTCCTTGCGTAAAGTGCACATATAACACTTTCGTAAATTCACAAAAATAGTCCAAGAAATAGTACTCCTAGAATATATTTGTGAACTGCATCGTAGCATTAGCAAATATTTTTTTTTTTACCAACCCTGGAACAATTTTTATGTCTGCCATTGTCAGGAGTAAACTTCCAATCTTTTCTCACTATGGGAAAAGGTTAGAGAAGAGTTGGTGAAAGCCCTTAAAACATTTAAGTTAGTTGGTTTGCAGAGACTCAAAAGGGTATTCCAACCCTGGAACTGTTGCTTACCATTACCTTCAGCCCCAGTATGTAGATCTGCAGAAATGTGGCAACATAAGGGAATTGTTAATATTCATATCGTACTATGGAAGGAGCCCTGGCATAATCAAAGAGGCTATTTCAGAGCTCTTATGTAATACGATGGCTGCCATAATTTGTTGCCACGTTACATGGGACAAGTGGATTTTGTTAGAGGAGAAGTAGATTTATGAAGCAGCCTGCCCTATGGATACGTACATATTTTATTAAATTCCACACCCCTGTAATTTACAAGAAAAAAAAAAGACAAATAGCAACTTTTGAGACACACCTGGAAGGAAATCTTTCTGGGTAACACAGGCTTCTATTAAGGAATCTAAAGTCTTGTAAACCATATTTGGTGATGGTTGAAATCTCAAACTTAACAAAACAAACGGTCTACCGCAAGGCATGCCTGGCCTGATAGAGAGATTAACATGCCCAGTACTATGAACAGCTTCCCAACATTACAGTTTTAAAACATCATTATGTTAATCACATACTCAAATGCCTACCTCCAAGATGGCATTTTCAACAATCAAAAATCATTAAGAGCTGAACCTGGATGGAATACCTGAGGGAAAGAAGTTCTCAATGGCAACCAGCAGCTGAGCGCAAGGATACCTGCCAATTTCTGATGAGTTGTCAAAGCAGTATAAAGCGCTAGGGCTCCACCCTGTGGAAGAAAAATAATTTGTCAGAAAAAACAGCCCCCTCTTTTTACCATGCACCTATGAAACGTGTGTCCTTTCATTGTAAGAAAGCCTTGAGGCTAACAAGAGTAGTGCAGACTGTGCGACTGAAAACAGGCTTACTTACCCTTGGTAACAATATTTCTGATGGGTACTCCAACTGCAGATTCCTCGCTTCTTAAATATTCTTCTAGGTGCCAGGTAGGATAGGAAACCTTTTCTCCATAGCTCTACCCAGACGGTAGGAGGCACCGGCTCCATTGGACACTAAGTTTCCAACCCCAAAAAGTGTCCGACATTGTTGTAGCAATGTCAGTAGCTCATTCATTTTTCCCACTACGCTTAAGCAGTAGGATGAGAATGACATCAGGTAAGATATACAGTGCAAAAAAAGAAAATTGGAATCTTACTATGTTAGTCCATAACCATGCATCAACAACAAGGAAGCAGGAGAGATCAGTGAGGAATATGCAGGTCTACTAGAAATATTGTTACTGAAGTCAAGTAACATTTTCTTCTGATGGATACTTCAACCTGCAGATTAATCACCTCATGAATAGATACCAAAGGAATTGAAGATTTTGAAGGATGGTTGTATCAGGAAGTACAATAGTGCACATTGGATGAAATGCCCATCTCTTCTCCCCTCCGAATGACCAAGTGGCCACCCTGCAGATGTCACCTATAGGAAGTCCCCTAGCCAAAGCAGACACTGAGAACTTGGCTATTATGGTGTTGCCCTGATGCGCTCATGGTTTTGTTTGGGTCATGGCACAATAGATTGTAATGTACAAAATAATCACCCCAGATAAGGTTCCCTTCTGTACTGCTTTTCTGATGCCCACATAGCCTATGACAAGCTAGTCACCAATAGGGCAGTCCTTCAAGTATTCCACTTAAAAGCTCACAGCTCTTTTGAATCCAGGCTGCGCAGCCTCTCTGTCTCCTCTGTAGCATGAGATGGGGGGGGGGGGGGAAAGAGGATGGAAGAGTAATTGATTGACGCAGAGGGAAAGGGGTCATCACTTTCAGGGGAAAAGTAGTTCTGATTCGGAGGACCAACCTGTCATGATGAAAAGTGGTAAAGGGTGGCTTTAAATTCAGTGGTTGCAACTTACTCACATGCCTGGCCTAAGCAATACCAAATAGAAACAACACCTTAATGATTAAAAGCCTAAAGGAACAACTGTAAAGCAGTTCAAATGGCGCTCCCATCAAAAAGGTAAAAACCAGGTTTACATCACACTGTAGCATCACAAAAGTAGTGTGAGGAAACATATTAGCCATTCCTTTCAATAAACCTAAAATAATGGGGCACTTGTAAAGGAACGGTTGATCCTGGAGGCAAAGGAAAGGTGCAAGCAGGTACTCCTTCACCACACCCACATCAAAGTCTTCCAATGTTAAAAGCATGAAATTAAGATTGTTAGACAGTTATCTTTTAAGGAGTTAATCTGGTGGTTTGCGCACCAAGCAATAACCCTTTGCCATCTCCCAGGGTGAATTGATTTCATGGAGGAACGACAGGCAGATAAGAGCACAACCAGCATGGATGCCAGTCACGTGTCACTAGGTCAATCTCTGAACATGAAGGATGAAGATTCGGATAAATGGCCTGTCCCTCTGATTGGGAGAGAAGATCCACTCAGAGATCAAGACTAAGTGAGGGACATAAGGAAAGGTGTATACCACACCCTTCTCAGCCAATTCGGGGCCCTGTCTTGACAGATCTTACTCAGAACCCGAGGAATGAACAGTAAGGGAAGTAATGCAAGATGAAGAGCAATGTCCTACTTAAACCCCAAACGTGTCCCCTAATACTCGTTGCATCGGCTGCTAAACGGCACAGAATCTCTGCACTGTGAACTGGAATGAGTAGTAAAGAGTTTCACATGGGGTATCCACTACTGATCAAAGATGCTCCTCACAGCCCTCAGGGCGAAGACACAACTTGTGGTCAACATGAAGACGCAGACTCACGGCGTTAGCGGTGTCGTTCAGGGAGTCCGCTAGATGATTCACCACCAATCACAATCTGTGCTTGTGGGTCCGAGACCAGAACTTCAGAGCTTCTTGAAAGTGGGACTGGGAGCCTACTCCTACCCTGCTTGTTGACATACCACATTGTGGTCATACTGATTGTCAAAATCTGGACGACCAGCTGTGGAAGGAAAGGAAGAACGCCTTGAGCGCTATGTGAATCGCCCTCAGTTTAAGCAGTCAAAGACAGTGCTCTTCTGGAGATAGATACCTGTGATCTCCAGCTCCTCCAGGTGAGCTCTGCACACTAGGGGGGGGGGGAGGCATCCGTCACTACTGTGGCCACTGCTGGAGTCTGTTGGAAGGACATCCCTCTTGAAAGGTTCTCCTCCACACCCAATTTAGCAGGCTCTGCTTCAGTGTCCCCAGAGACAACAGAGGATTCCACAAGCTTGACCTCGTTTTGGAACCACTGATGGCAGAGGCACCACTAGAGAACACTCATATGCCAGCAGGTGTACGTGACCAGGAGGATGCAAGAAACTAGCAGACTGAGAATGCGAAGAACACATAGGAATGGAATCTAAGCACACTTCTGGAAGCGCAGGAGCAATCTCATTAATTTCCTGCCTCTTCTGTGCAGATGGAAATGCTCTGCCCAAGGCTTTATCTAGAATTTCCCCCATTAATAAGAGATGCAGAGAGGTCATCAGTTCAGATTTGGGCACACTGATTGAAAATCCCGGGTCGTGCTGCAAGGATGTGGTCTACTGCAGGTGTGACTGTCCCATGTTCAGTCACCTGGACTTCAGAGGTCCATCATCTAGGCAGGGAAAAACGGGAATCCCCGACCTACTGAGATGAGGTACCACCGAGGCCATCACCTTTGCGATGACTTGTGGCACAAATGTCTGGTCAAATGGAAACAAGGGGGGTCTAAGGAGGGACTACTAAACAAATGCACCAAAGAAAGCGAGTGTTCCCAAAACTCAGTTAAGCAAGCTCTCGGCATTGCTGTGGCGGGGGGGGGGGGGGGGGGGGGTGAGGGGGGATGGGCAGGGGAGCGGCAGCCTTAGAAGTCTGGGCCTTTGAAGTCTGATGCCGAGGCACAGACAAATGGTGGTGTGCAAGCGGCTTCCTTTCAAGTTTGATGGGGGGGCGGGGGAGCAAATGGCGAGCGGGCGCCCGTCGCACGTGCATTGGCCATAATCCGCATTCCAAAGCCCTCTTGGTAGGATTTTCTGGTGCCCCCTCTATATCTCTCACCAGCAATGCGCAAGCGCATTGGCAGGCGAGACCTAAAAACGCAAATGGATAGCGAGTCATACCCACCAAAAACCGCAAGTACTTCCTGTGGGATTTGTATATGGAAATATGTATGCATAGTGACAGCATCCAGTCTCCGACCACGAGCACCAAAAAACCTGAGCAAAGGACAGCATCATGAACTTCTCCTAGCGTAGGAAGATGTTCAAGATCCTGTAGAACTTCAATCACAATGTTCGCTTTAGTGTCAACAATATTTAAGAAAAACTCCATGCTCCAGGATGAAAAGGGTCCAGATAGGGTTAGGAAATCCAACTCACAAGGGATGCATCTATGCCACTAGCCTCAGCAAGGGCTATTAAATGTGTTCCTTCCCAGAGTGTGTACTAAACAGTTCGTAGAGAGTGTAGAATTATCGGAACTGCGCTTCTGGACTTGCATAACACCGGCAGAGGTTGGGATGGTTCTGATGCTGGGACTGACACCAAGGGGCCACAGTGCATCTGAATATATCCAACATGTTGTTGAGATAAAGCAAAAACATGTCGAGTCTGGCTACTGGAAAGTCTGGTTCTGGAGTAGAACAGGAGCAAAGGTTGGTAGCACAGTGGTCTCTGATGGCATCAGAGGTGCCGGCTCCTGAGAGGGGAAAGCCTCGACCAGCTCTGGCTCCAAAGAAGAGTCTGAGAGTGGTTTGGATGACTTATGTATCATGTTTGCCCCAGTGCCTTTTCTCCTTATGCTTTCCACTCTGACAACGCCAGTGACATACAGCGGGGATTGGACCTTTGCCTCCCTCTACTTTCCTTGGCCCCAGCCATAAAGGTCTTAGCCTCCTGCTCTTTAATGGTCTTTGCGTTCATGCTCTAGCATGATTCCCAACATTTAGATTGAGGGTCAGAGCTCAGGCACCACAAACAGATGTGGGGGATCAGTGATCGACACATGCCCTTCACATTTGCAAATGGGTTTGAACCATGATCTCTTTAGAGGGGACATATTGCACTTCTGACAGAACTATCTTTTTGTGGTGAATCGAGCCCTGGAATTGCATACAAGGAAACTGACTCTGGTAAGACAGTGAGGCTGCTTTCAATCAATCAATCAATCAATCAGGTCATTTGTAGAGCGCACTACTCACCCGTAGGGTCTCAAGGCGCTGGGAGGGGGGGGGGGGTGCCGCTACTGCTCGAACAGCCAAGTCTTGAGCTTCTTCCTGAAGGAGAGGTGGTCTTGGGTCAGGCGCAGATTGGTCGGAAGTGAGTTCCAGGTCTTGGCGGCCAGGTAGGAGAAGGATCTTCCTCCTGTTGTCGCTCTTCGGATGCGGGGGACGGCGGCGAGGGCGTGGTTGGTTGATCTGAGGAGGCGCTTGGGAGTGTAGAAGTTGATCCGGTTGTTGAGGTAGCTCGGGCCTTGGTCGTGTAGGGCTTTGTGCGCGTGGGTGAGGAGCCGGAAGGTGATTCTCTTGTTGACCGGGAGCCAGTGCAGATCTCTCAGGTGTCCGGAGATGTGGCTGCGACGGGGGATGTCGAGGATGAGTCTCGCCGAGGCGTTCTGGATCCGCTGGAGTCTCTTCTGGAGTTTGGCGGTGGTTCCGGCGTAGAGGGCGTTGCCGTAGTCCAGTCGGCTGGTGACGAGGGCCTGGGTGACCGTCTTCCTCGTCTCGGTGGGGATCCACCGGAAGATCTTACGTAGCATGCGCAGGATGTTGAAGCATGACGAGGAGACGGCGTTGACTTGTCTGGTCATGGAGAGGGAGGAGTCCAGTATGAAGCCCAGGTTGCGTGCGTGGTCCGTCGGTTTGGGTGCGGTGCCCAGGGCGGGGGGCCACCAGGAGTCGTCCCAGGCGGAGGGCGTGGAGCCCAGGATGAGGACCTCCGTCTTGTCTGAGTTCAGTTTCAGGCGGCTGGTCGTCATCCATTCGGCTACGTCTCTCATCCCTTCGTGCAGGTTGGCTCTGGCGGTGTCGGGGTCGTTGGTCAGGGAGAGGATCAGCTGGGTGTCGTCGGCGTAGGAGATGATGTTCAGGTTGTGTTTGCGTACGATGGCCGCGAGGGGGCTCATGTAGACGTTGAAGAGGGTGGGGCTCAGTGAGGATCCTTGAGGGACGCCGCAGATGACTTTGGTGGCCTCTGACTTGTACGGTGGTAGGCGGACTCTTTGTGTTCTTCCGTCGAGGAAGGAGGTGATCCATTCCAGTGCCTTCTCCTGGATTCCGATGTTGCTGAGGCGCTGTACTAGGGTGCGGTGGCAGACCGTGTCGAAAGCCGCGGAGAGGTCCAGGAGGATGAGGGCCGCTGTTTCTCCGTTGTCCATCAGGGTTCGAAGGTCGTCGGTGGCGGCGATGAGGGCGGTCTCGGTGCTGTGGTTCGCTCGGAAGCCGGACTGTGAGGGGTCGAGGGATCCATTCGTCTCGAGGAAGGCGGCCAGCTGTTTGTTGACGGTCTTCTCGATGACTTTGGCCGGGAACGGGAGGAGCGAGATGGGACGGTAGTTCTTGAGGTCGGTGGGGTTTGCTGTAGGTTTCTTGAGGAGAGCGCTGAGTTCGGCGTGCTTCCAGCTCTCAGGGAAGGTGGCGGAGTCGAAGGAGGTGTTGATGATGTCCCGCAGGTGGGGTGCGAGGACAGCGTCGGCCTTGTTGAAGATGTGGTGAGGGCAGGGGTCAGTCGGAGATCCGGAATGGATGGAATTCATGGTGCGGATGGTGTCTTCGGTGCTGATCGGGGTCCAGGTGCGGAGGGTGGTGGTGGGTGGCGTCGTTGCGGTTGTGGCTTGCGTTGGTTGGTTGTTGAAGCTGTTGTGTATGTCCGTGATCTTGTTGTGGAAGTAGGACGCGAGGGAGTTGCAGAGGTCTTGCGATGGGGTGATGTCGTTGTTTCCGGCGCTGGGGTTGGAGAGCTCTTTCACGATGTTGAAGAGTTCCTTGCAGTTGTGTGCGTTGTTGTCCAGCCGGTCCTTGTATGCATTTTTCTTGGTGGCGCGGATCAGTTGGTGGTGTTTCCGGGTGGCGAGCTTGAGGGTGGTCATGTTGTCCGTGGTTGGCTCCCTTCTCCAGACTTTCTCGAGGGCTCGACAGTTCTTCTTGGAGCTCTTGAGTTCGTCGGTGAACCATGGTGTTTTTCTGCTGCAGGATCTGCTGGGTGGGGTTCTCAGAGGGGCGAGTTCGTCCGCGCAGTCGTTGATCCATTTCGTGAGGTTGTCGGCGGCCTGGCTGGGGTTCGCTGAGTTGGCGGGAGGGTGCTGGCTCAGGGAAGCGGCGAGCTGGTCGGCTGTGATCTTGTTCCAGCTTCTTCGAGCAACCTGTTGTTGGAGGTGGTGGATCGTCGTTCTTCTGAAGGTGAAGTGGACGCAGCTGTGGTCCGTCCAGTGGAGTCCTGTTGCGTGGCTGAAGGTGACGTCTTTGCTGGATGAGAAGACGGCGTCGAGAGTGTGTCCGGCGAGGTGGGTGGGGGTGGTCACCAGTTGCTTGAGTCCGAGGTTGTCGAGGTTGTCTAGCAGGGTGATGGTGTTGCGGTCGTTGTTGTTCTCCAGGTGGAAGTTGAGGTCCCCCAGGAGGATGTAGTCGGCGGAGGGGAGAGCGTGCGGGCTGACGAAGTCGGCGATGTCCTCGCTGAATCGTGTGCGTGGTCCCGCGATGCGGGGTTCGCGATGCCACAGGCATGTCACTCACAAAGTTGAACAAAGCTGATACCACTACTATCTGGGTAGAGCTATGCAAAAAAGCCTGCAACCTGGAGGAGGGTTCAAGAGGTGAGGAATCTGTAGGCAGAAGTATCCATCAGAAAAGGGTATTATTTTGAAAGGGAAAACATGAAAATAAGCATTAATATTGTTAACATTTGTTCCCGATATAAAGTTTCCTACTACAAATAAAAGAATAACATCATTTAGTATCTGCATCTTGGCAGGACCCACAGCATCGCCTGCACTTGTGTATACTAAACTGCTGGGTATCAACTAGGAAGGCTGCCAAAGTGAACTAGAAGGGTAGTACGCGCTGGAAAGCAAAAACAACCGACAAAACACAGGTTAAACTAGATGAATAATGATACTAAACTCATAAAAAACAGACATGAGTTGTAGTAGCACATGTGCCAGGACATCAATCAGCAAGTACTCTTTCCAGGTTCCTCCTCAATTACAAATTACATACATGTGCGGCGGCACTGGCTGAAAATTTGCAATATGCATCTATATGAGACAGAACAGACAACCCAGAAATATCCTTTACCATGTTAATTCATGATCAAAATCTGATATCAGAAATGTTAAAAATAAATACCTTACAATCCAATATATTCGGTAAAATAATTTCCATTAAACTGTCTCTGGTGGCCACAAACACTTTGCAGATACCTTTGATCTTTTACCTCAAACATAAACACTGTCCATGAGTATACCCTCAGCCACGAAGGCAGGTAAACAGGAAAAAAAGAGAGTTAATCATGATACACAAACACAGAGGAGCACCTTCACTCCTAGCACCAGGCACTAAATCAAAGATACGGGCAGCCCTGAACAAAAATATAAACTAATATTAAGATCTCACCTTTTCTGTAGAATCAAATCCTTTTTTAAACACTTCTACACCACTCTCTAACGTTTTTCTCAACACTACTCACATATTGATTGCCAGCAGAGTCACTCTTCCTTGAGAATAACTGGGGCAGAGACAGTTTTCACCACCCTATTTCCTCTCACTACAACTACAGTCATACCACTACTTCATTACCAATTAATCAGCTTAATTCTAGAACAGCAACTAAAGGAAATGCAACCCTTGGTAAAGTGCCTCAGGTCTGACAAAGGTCCTGAGAACCCTGGCCATTTGCCATTTCACCAAAACTTACGGGACCCCATCAACACCAGAAAAACAATGTAACAATTAAAAAATTCGCCTAATAAAATAGGCATATCTTCTCTACTCCCTGAAATGCATCAGTAAAACTCTAAGCCCACATAGAAACAAAAAAAAACCTAGACCAATCAGGTGTCTGTTCCTATCATGGGGTGGAAGCTGCACTAATCAATCATTAGGATAACTGGCTAGATGTGGCAAACCAAGGATCACTCAGAATGCTGATTCTCCTACACCGTCTAGCCTGATACACACCACACCTGCACCACAACACACCCCTAAACCCACTCTGGCCTGTAGCACACATATCAATCCACTCAATAAAAAGGGGGGAAGTACTTTAATATTACAGGAATACGAAATACCACACAAATTAAGTGGGATTCTGCTTCAGGTCTCTACAACAACAAATACGGGGCTATAGCCAAGTATGACATTCCTGACACTATCTACAGTAGGCTAACAGTGCTCCTATAAGGTCCACAATATTTACAGTGTCCTAGCAGAGATAGGTTTGTAGGCAAGAATCAGGCACAGGTGCAAGTTCACTACCAGGCTGTGCAAGCAACAACCATGTTAGGTAAACCGTAGGTCAGTTCATACACTTCCTGAGCAAAAGGGTTCACAATGGCAATCGTTATTTCTAACAGACATGCTTCTCTCAATCCTAAAATATAGTCTCTCAGTGTTTGATTTCAGGCCTTATATTACCTGATCACTAGAACTTGGCGCAGAGATTAATGGTGCACTCTTCGCTACTTCACAGTCAGTGGGCAGCAGCCCTGCCTCTCAGATCTTGTGGCTGGGAACGAACAGCACAGGACTTTGCAGAGCACCCCGTTGGTCAAGAAGAACTGGAACTTGAACAAAGTAGCGCAGTTTGGATACCATCTTTAAACATTATCCAGACAGGGAATGCTGACTTACTTTCTATAGTCCAGGAACTGGTTTGGGATGGTTCTCTTTCAAATTTCAGTTTCTGGCTGCAGTTCAGACGGAGTCTTTGTGCACGGTGATGGATCTCACAGGAGTTACTACTGGCTTAAACCAAGAGAAACCAAAACACGGGCATCGTGAAGTGTGAAGACTGTGCCTGCTTGGCATCAGCATGACTAAAGTAGCAATCAGGGAGATAGGGAGATACAAAAAACAGACAAGCCCTCCCTAGAAACCTTCTCACCTATAACACAATCTGCTTATCCAGCCCCCCTCACTATCAACCAAATGGTAATGCTCAGAAAGGACTAATTAAACGGCAATCACGTGAACCATCCACCCAGGGGGCCCAGCAGACCCATGCCAACACCACCTGTACAACCTGGGAACATCGCAAATCAGCACCACCCCGATCTACATTATCAACACCTCCATCACGTCCGCCACTTTCCCGGATGAATGGAAATATGTGGAAATCAAAGTCCTCCTCAAGAAGCCTACAGGTGACCTGAATAAACTGGGCAACCTCGAACCCATTGCCCTGCTTCCCTATTGAGCAAAAATTATTGAGAACATCATCAACGAGCAACTTACAACCCATCTCGGACTTCTAGACAACACTCAAATAGGATTCAGAAAGAACCTCAGCACCAAAACAGCACTCATCGTGGCCATCGACTACATTCAAATCATCCTGGACCGAAGAGCAACAGAGGTGCTTGTTCTGCTCAACCTCTGTCGGCTTTCGACACAGTCGCCCACAACACCCTCATCGGAAGAATCCACGAGATTAGCATGCAAGGATCCGCTCTTAAATAGATATATTCCTTCTGCATACAAAGAACCCAAAGGCTTAGACTGCACCCTTCACAACAGAGACCAAGAAACTGATATATTGAGTACCACAGGGGTCGTCCTTCAGCCCTACTTTCTTCAACATATCCATCACCCAAAATAATCAGATTAAAAGACAACACTGTCATCTCCTATGCCGATGACACCCAACTCATCCTCCCCCTGATAGATGAAACAACCACCACCTGAACCGACTACGCAAACTGCATGACCATGGTAGCAGACTGGATGTTAATCAACTGTCAGAAGTTTAACTATGACAAGATGGAAGTACTGGCCTTTGGCAATAATATCTCTCCATGGGACGCCACCTGGTGGCTGTCGGAGCAAGGATCAACAACCACAGACCACACAAGAAATCTAGGGATCATCCTTAATGACAATCTCAACATGACGACACAAGTCAACGCATGGTGCACCTGCTGCTTCCACATCCCACGGATGCTGCAAAAGATCTTCAAATAGTTGCCTCAGAACACCTGGCGGACCGTCATGCAAACTCCCATCAACAGCAAGCTGGAATGCAGCAACCACTCTCTATGCCTGAATCTCCAAACAACTCCTACACAGACTCCAGACCATTCAGAAAGCAGCCATAAGACTCATGCTTGACCTCCCACGCTGCAACCACGTCACACAGCGCCTCAAGAAGCTTCACTGGCTCCCCATTCACAAGTGCAGCCAAATCAAATCTCTCATGTACAAATACAAAGCTCTATACAACACAGGACCAGAATACTTGACCAGTTGAACATACTTTCACCAACCCACCAGACACCCAGGCTTTGCCTCATTCTCACTTCTCATGGATCATTCTCCTACATCGCACCCAAGAAATGGAACGACCCTCTCAATACATCAGAGTCTCGTCCTCACTTCTTGAGTTTCGCAAGACGCTGAAGACCTTGCTCTTTGTATAAGCACCTTGGGGATCACACATGTACACATTGGCCCAAGCACCCGAATACCCTTTAGGGAGATTAGTGTGCTATACAAATCAACATTACATTCCAATACCTTACGAAAAGGTCCTCATACAATTTCTAAGGGAAGCCCTGTTGCTATCTTCCAACACTTTAGCGTCTGGGGCTCCTCCCGGTAGCTCCAGAATACAGAAATATATTTCCACTGTCTAGATAAGGTATATCCCATCTTTTGACATGTCAAACAAGTTGGTATCCAAAATGGATCCCGCTGATCCCACCAACAATACTCTAACAAAAACAGAGGCTTAATTCCATCCACACATGCCCTTGATATGCATACAGAATGTCAGTGCAAGGATCTGGGTGTCACATCTTTGCCACACTTTGCAGCCTTCTGGCCTCACTGGTGCACTTGTCTTGAAGCAGGAAAAAAAGGTCTTAAGTATTAATAATGCACAAAACTCGTATGCTGCCACTGCCGATTTATGTCAACAACAGTAGTCCGATGACAGTGTAGAGGGCCAAACCGGTGTCCTCCTTCAGGCCCAAAAAAAAAAAAGGTTCTGGACATCGAGTCACCATGGACAGGCCTAGGCCTCAGTGTCCACAATAGGTTATTTTGTCAGCTGGCCAAAAAAAGTCAGTTAAACAGTTTCACAGGCAGTTAGGTCCCTCAGGGCAGGGGTACGCACCATGTATCATGCATGAGACATCCTCCCAACAGCCCTCTTTTTGTTTAATTTATTGTTATTGATATTTTGATATTTTGAGTGAGATACATCCCATGTCTATGTTTGTCCCCTCTAGTTATGTGCTGTTGGCTTGTCCCCTTTTCATGCAAATTATCTTTGCTGTGATTCTCAGAACTTTTTGGGTCAAGAAGGTTGTGGTATAAGCAGAGCATGTGTCACGCGTTCATTTGTATCAAGGACTATCCGATATCCGACATCAGTGATGTCATGAGTGATGTCACTGACCATGTCATGAGTGATGTAATATGTGACGTCATCAGCAGTGCATTGCAAGCGCAAGTTATAGTGAGTCCAACTAACTATAACGTGGGAATTTCAATGGTTTTATGCAAGTAAAACTTCCAGCTAACTATAACAGGTGTGAAACCTATGGTTTTTTCAGTGAATTTAATAGGTTTTTTAAATGCTAATTCCTCACTATAACTGGTATGAAACCTATGGTTTTTTCAGTGAATATATACATACATACATATATATATATATATATATATATATATATATATATATATATATATATATATATATATATATATAATGAAGCAGTCCTAGTCCCGCTCAATGATGGCGGAACCGAAAGGTCAAGACCTCAAAAGCCTCACGCCCAGCAAACAGCAATAGCCTCGAAATAATCAGCAATCCAGGAATGGATAACAGGGAAGACGATTTATTCAGTAAAGGTGAGCGTTTAGCTCTACACGAGAGCTTGTTCACACAACACGTCAGGAACAAACAAAGCATATAAATAGTAATAATGAACAAAGGACAATCGAAAGTGACCAATAGTGCACGCCTTCTCTGAGTAATAAACATAATGAAAGGACTGATAAAGTGACCAGTGTTTGAAACAATATAAATAAAAACAAATGAACCGTAGCTCCGTGTAAAGAGGCTCCAAGATCACACATAAATGAATCATCACTTGGAAACAAATAAATGAAAGAATAATCAGCACATAGCCAAAGTGCAATGTATGTACAGCATGTGCCACCCCCAGTTGGAATGTAAGTAGTTGTCTGCAAACCATTCAAAACAAATAATGACATAGTGCCATAAAAAAACGCAGAAAGCAATACTATTGAGTGGATATCTGCAGATGATATGAATACATAATGACAAAGTGTCAATAAACATCGCAGAAAACATGACTATTTACAACAAGCACAAACTGCCCTGAGCCTAAATGGATGGAAATAAAGTGCCCAAGATGATGAAATTGATCACAAAAAATTGTCGTCTAGAGCATTCCTAATTACACTACATACAAGCTGTCCATAAAAATAGAAAAGAGCAAGTAATAACTGGTAAAACCAAAAATGCAAAATAATGAGAAAGCAAGAAGAATGGAAACAATATATGGGAAAAAAAGAAAATAAACGAAGAAAGAATGTAAGAGAGCCACAGCCGACAAAAATAAAGATGACAGGGAAAGAAATCAGTCAATTCATGTAAACCTGTGATCTGGTGTAACATAATTAATAAGCCAAGCAATAAATTGAAATTCAGTAAAGTATACACCAGACAAAAGTATATATATATATATATACACGAGAGCCAACAGGCGGCCAACCGCGAAGTGAAAATCTAAATCACATGAAGAAAATTCATGAAAAACAAAATCATGGTGGGATATCAACAGTTCATAAGAAATTGCTCAAATCTTCAGTGAGGTTCAGTCCATTGGGAGCCTTAGTATCTAAGGCAAGAATCAGATGTGATTCCCTTTGCCGAAGAAGCTTCATTCGATCACCCCCCCCGGCCGGGTTGGGGTACCGAGCACAGAACTGTATATTCGAGATCCTTGAGTTTTTTGTCGTGTACTGCACGGAAGTGTCTAGCGACAGGATAACTATTGTCGCTGTTGACAATAGCACGAATGTGCTGCAAAATTCGTTGGTGCACCGGAAGTTTAGTACTTCCGATGTACTCCAGGTTACAGGTACACTTCAGTTTGTACACGACATTCAGATCTACATGTAAGGTGTTCTCGAATAGGAATGAGTGTGGAACTAAATGCAGTGACATAGTGTGTGCTATTCTTGGCAAAGGTACAAGCTCGACAAGATGTACATCTAAAAAAGCCAGTTTTGGTTGTCAGGCTTTTTTTGAGCGGACCTTCAGGCATGGGCCTGTCAAAGGCATCACGCATAGTAGGCGCCCTTCTGAATGTGATGTTAGGGATGCTAGGAAGTAGTGGCCCAAGAATAACATCAGTTAGGATGATAGGCCATTCAGAAGCAATGATGCGGCTGATTTTGCGCTCTCGAGTGCTGTAGTTGGTAATCAGACGTACATTGCACTCTGCGGTAGAAATGTTTTGAACCTTAGGTGTAAGTAGTGTTTTACGCTCAAATGTACATGCTTCATGAAGGGCTTTCTCCAGAATAGACTCAGAATAGCCTCTATTTATGAATCGCTGTTTAGATCCACTTAGACACTTATCGAGAGAGTCCTTGTCACTGCATATTCTGCAAATACGTATGAACTCCCCATAGGGGATGCTGCAGATTGTGTGGGCCGGATGGAAACTACGAGCATGTAAAATTGAATTGCCCGCGGTGGCCTTTCTATGCAGACGGGTTTCAATTTTGTTGTCCTTGATGAAAATGTTAACATCCAAAAATTCTGCTGCATCAGTGGTGACAGTGGAGGTAAATTTAAGGTTGAAAACATTAGCATTAAGTTCAGTAACAAATGCTTCCGCCTCTGCTGATGATCCTTTCCAGATTATACAGACATCATCTATAAAGCGCCAATAATGCGCAATATAGGATAGCCAGCGACGGTGTGTGGTCCTGAGCTCGTGTTCCTCCCACCAGCCCACATGTAAACATGAGTAACTGGGGGAGAAACACGAGCCCATCGCCACTCCACGTAGCTGTTGATATATCTGGCCCTGAAATCTGAAAAAATTGGTGTTAAGGCAGATATTTAACATTTCCATCAACATGGCATTATGATCCCGGAAACTGATGTCTCTTTTGTTCAAATAGTATTTGCACGCCTGCATGCCGTGCTGATGATGTATCGACGTATAGAGTGACTCTATGTCCATAACCAAGAATAGTAAATTGTCACTCCATTCCACTTCCATGATTTTATTTAGAAAATCAGTGGTGTCCTTCAAAAAGGATGGGAGACTGTGCATATGGGGCTGCAAGAAGAAGTCCACATATTTGGAAAGGTTCTCGTTCATGCTGCCAATTGCAGCTATGATGGGACGACCTGGAGTAGTGTGGTAAATAAATAAATAATACCCTATTTTTGACTAGACATATATCATAACAGATAGCTCAATAAAATAAGAGTCAAGATTCGAGGTAGTAGGAGTTTTGCAGGTTTAATACAGCATAAGGACAGGAACAGGACAACCTGCATAGGAACAGGGGCCCAGCAGCTGCTGGGGCTGGGTCTGGGATGAGCGCGCTAACTTTTGATAACAATACACGAGCATATATACATAGCGCGAACACATAGCATTACATTGCAGTAGGCGTAGCAGTGGGTGGAACAGAAGGCGTGACGCGTAGCAGTCGCGAAAGATAAGAGTAAAAGTAGGTGTAACTGGGCGTATACATAGACATGTGGTGCAGACGTAACAGAATATGTCATGAATGGGGCGGAAACATAGGAGGGGGCTACCTAAAGAGCCGGGACCTCTAACCTGATGGTGGTGCGCAAACTGGCAATGACGTGTTACGAGGAGAAGCTGGGGGCTATGAACTCTGTGCTAGGAGCAGAGACTAAAGTCTGGAGGGTCGGAGCGACATGTACCTAAACTCTATCTAGTATCTGATGTTTAGGGAACATGTTGATATAAACTAAGAGTCAGGAGGGGAGAGGCTAACTTGATTCTAAGACTGGACCATGCATTATTCTACATGTAGTGCGTGATGAAGAATATTAATTGACCATTAAATACAGTATTCTCTAACATGGAGACGAGAAGGCTAGACAATGACGGAAACTATTGATGCAGTTCAGTAGCTTAGGAATGCAGAGAAGGAGGACTGAACTGATAACTGGAATTATAACATACTTTTGGCAGACTCAGAGGCAGAGCCAAGCTGCACCGGGCACTGCGAGGCAGGAAGTAAGTGAAAGGTCGAGGATACAGGTGGGGGCTGTATCGCTCCTTAGCGAGACTTCAGGAGACAGGAGCTGAATCTGATGTCCAGGCCCTTTTGAGGCCTAGAAACGGGGACTTTATAATGGAATAACGTGCACACTGAGAAACGTGGCAACGTAGCTTTACATAGGCCTGGTATTCGTAGTATTCACGAGGACTGGAAACTGGCATACTAGAGGTGGACACAACTATAATTGCGTCATTAATCGGACATGGGGAATAACATATGCATATTGGTCATGCACACATAACATATGATGGATGACACGTAGGGACACAGAACATGACAAAATTTACTTTTCCACATTCCCTCCTTGTCACTACGTTTCCATCAGGAAACATTAATATTCATGATACCATCTATCATTTCATATAGTATCATTTGTTCGTCTCGAATTGTCTTGGAACGAGATTTAGAACGAGGCTTGGGACTAGGAATATAAGAGGTAGCACACATGCCGCAAATCGCAGGGCCACATTGTATACAGAGGCAGCAGCTGAATATGATCGCTACTGCGATACCTAGAAAGGACAGGACTTTCCATCCCCATGCGGAAATTATATTCCAGAACCAACCGGACCATGTCCAGGTGCCTGGATCTTGGTGTAACAGATGGGCAATTTTATGAAGTCTGGTTATAGCTGAATAAACAGACGGCGCGTTATTTGGAATGAAAATGCAGCAACTAGATCCGAGGACTCTACAGGCCCCGCCCCTATCGGCCAGTATGACGTCAAGGACGAGACGATTCTGTAAAACGACAATTCTCATAAAGGATTGCTCTTCGGTTAAGTTACCTAGAGCGGAGGCAGTCTCATCTACTACTGCTTCAAGGGTTCTTGTTAACCTACGGATTAGCTTACTGTTTACAACTGTACCTAAATAAGGGAACACACCTTTGTCAATATCAATGAATTGTTCTGCAGCAGTTTCAGTATAGTCGACAATCGGGAGGTTTCTCTTGTGTCTAGTGTGTACTAGGTAGGAATTCCTATGGTAGTCAGGTGGGGCTAGAAAAACAGGTGGCAGTAGGAAGGCAATGTAACAGGTTCCCTCCCAATCGAGGGGCAGACGAACATATGCGGTTTGACCACAAACAAAATAAGAATGACGTGAAGCTTTAAAAATAGATTTCCCACTGTCACTATACTTGACGATAGTAGTACAATCACTATGTCCTACGTGTACGGAACCCTTATTTCGGACACATAATTCGCCTTTGACTGGTAGTACTGAAATAGCAGGTGAGTCTGGAGTAGTATCAGACTGAACATTCAGGACCATAAAATTCGACGAATAGTTACCTAAATTATACACTTCATTTTCTAGATCTAAACCTGTTCGGTGGGGGAAACCTTGCTTGTCTGGGAAACATGTACTGTTAAGAAAAGACATATCTGTTGAGGATGACGTTAACGTGGACCATGCTCCACACGAACCATTATGTGAGAATGGATAAGGAAAGAGTGGCAGAACTCCCTTCGACGTCTGGAAAGGGGGGAGTCGACCACACACCCAACAATTAGTGGCATTGCTGGTCTGGTGTGAGTAATGTAACATGCGGATAAATGAGTTATTACGCATAGCAAGGCGGTATGAATATTCGTGAGGGGGCAGATCACTAAACGTGTGCTCTACTGTAACATTAGCAGACTTATTTACATGAAGAACTGGGAAATATAGGAAAAAGGCATAACTGGTGCAGGAAATCATAATGCTGATGAATAATATGAAACTTAGAAAAACGATACATCGGTTTGAGTTTTTACTAACTCTCTCACTATGGGGGTCTATTTTATACATGTCAGAAACAGTCTAACCGTTTCACCTAGGGGAGGACTTAGACAATCAAACTGACTGACTTATTTTACTAGACCGGAGTTTTTGCTTATACTCCTGCTGCGGAGTTTTCTCTACCAAGGGAGGGGTTGTATCATCAATGTCTTTTGCGGGACAGTCCTTAGGAACAATGTTTTGACAAGTCTTGATATCCTGGAAAATGTTTTTAAAGACGGGTTTCAGTCCTTTTAAAAGTTTAACGTGAGAAAGGTGTATCCATCCTTTTCGGCCTTCCAACTTCACGGCTGTACGGGTGGTGAGGAGGACCTGACGGGGCTCTTTCCATCGAGGCTCCAGCGGACTTGATCTGTCAAAGTTACGGACCATCACCATGGAACCTGGAACGATTTCATGCGGTGCCACCTCGGTATTGTCTGGAAATGCGGCAGCAACCTGTGAACGACATGAGTTGAGGGCAGACATCAAGGAAGCTAGGTAATCTGTCAGCATATTACATGAAACATCAGTAATACTTCGGGGTCTAGGAGTACCCCACATGTTAGGGGGGCGGCCGAATACGACCTCATACGGGGACAGACCTGATCTGGAATGTGCGACCATGCGCATATAAAACAAAGCGACTGGCAGAGCTACTAGCCAGTCCACACCCTTATCTTTACATACTTTGGCGATTCGGATTTTCAGGGTCTGGTTATGTCTCTCGACTAGACCGGCTGCTTCGGGATGGCGTACACAATGGAACTTCCACTGGTACCCTAACAACAGGGAAACGTGCTTCATGAGTTCAGATGAGAATGGCTGACCGTTATCAGAATATACGACTCTAGGGAGTCCATATCGAGGGAAGAATTCACGAACCAACTGCTTGGCAGTGGTCGCGGCTGTGTAATCTGGGACTGGATATGCTTCTGTCCATCTGGACAAAGCGCATACAACTACAAGGACATACTTGAAACCTCGACATCGCTCCATCTGAATATAATCCATCTGGAGGACCTCAAAAGGGTGGTCAGGAGGCTGGAAACCACCTTGTTCCACCGGGACACTTTTACCTGGATTAAACTGACAACATATCATACAGGTACGGACTTTCTGCTTGGCTGCAGCTCGTAAATGCTTGTTGAACCAAATGTTCTGGATACTGTCTAACATTGCTTTTTCTCCTAAATGTGCTGGACTATGTGCGGTATTAATGATGACTTGAACCATAGAGTCGGGGAGAAACCATGTGGCTCTACCCTTTGTTAACCATCCTTGATCTGTCTGGACCCCTCCTTGTTCAGACCATTTCTTGATTTCATCGGGAGTAGCATGTAACTGGATATCTATGACATCTTGTGTAGGGTCCTTAACTGTCATACATGTAGTCGGATCTGGAGTGTGTGTCTGTGTCGGATTAACTTGAATGTCTGGAGTCTGTGCTGTAAGCTTGGCTGTGCGATCTGCTAGATCGTTACCTTGGGAAATAATGTCAGTAACTTTCGTATGTGCTTTGCATTTCATGATAGCAATGGATGTCGGTAAATGTATGGCATCTAACAGAGCTTGAATAAGGAGACCATGCTGAATCTTGGTTCCATGAGAAGTCATGAAACCTCTCTCCTGCCAGAGCACTCCGAAGTCGTGTACAACTCCAAATGCGTAACGTGAATCTGTGTAAACATTAACTTTCAGGTTCTTGGCGTGTATACAGGCTTGTGTCAGAGCAACTAGCTCTGCTGCTTGAGCGGACAGGGTATCAATGCGGTGTGTTTCAATAACTTCGGTGTCAGTAGTCACTGCATACGCGGCGACTAATTCTCCTGTACTAGTTCTCATACATGAACCATCCACATAAAGTGTCAGGTCGGAGTCTGGTAACGGAATGTCTGTCAGGTCTTGTCTTGGCTTTGTCGTAATATTGACTACTTCCACACAGTCATGTGTGGCAGAATTTGAACTAACTGATGGTAACAATGTAGCAGGATTCAGGACGTTGCAGCGTCTAATTTCTATGTGTGGCTGGAACAGTGTCAATTCATAACCTGTTAAACGTGCAATTGTCAAGTGCTGAGTTTGTGTTCGGTTTAAAAGAACTTCTACGGAGTGTGGGACTTGTACTGTCAAGGTATGTCCTAAAACTATGGAATCACTTTGTCTGATAGCTAGTGCTGTGGCTGCAACTGACTTGAGGCACGCAGGCAACGCCTGGGCGACTGGATCTAGTGTGCTCGAAAAATAAGCACAGGGCTTGTATTGTCCTGCTTGATCTTGTGTGAGAACAGATAATGCTGTACCTTCACGTTCAGTAACGAAAAGTGTAAAAGGCTTACTGTAGTTCGGTGTAGCTAGAACTGGAGCTTGGCATAGGGCTTTCTTTAACTCGTTGAAACTAAGTGTATGTTCAGATGTCCAAGGGAGAACAGTCGATACGGCTGCCTCCTGTGTCGTTAACTGTATCAGTGGCTTGGCTAGAAATGCATACTGGGGAATCCATTGTCTACAATAAGAAGTAAGGCCGATAAAGGCACGTACCTCCTTCTGGGTTCTGGGCTGGGGAAGACTCGCTATCAACTGGATACGGTCTGGTGTCAACTGCCTACCCCTCTTGGACAGTAAGTGTCCTAAGTATACCACTTGCTTGACACAGAATTGAAGCTTCGAAGGTGACACCTTGTGCCCCATCTCGGCTAGGAAATACAGAACCGTGAGTGACGCACGCTCGCAATCACGTTCAGAACGGGCTGTGATCAGTAGATCATCAACATACTGGAGCAGGGCAGTGTCAGTTGGCATGTGAATGTTGTCTAGTTGTCTCTTGAGTGCTTGACTGTAAATACTAGGGCTTTCTGTGAAACCTTGAGGAGCGCGTGTGAACATATAGCTCCTTCCATTTAAACAAAATCCGAAAAGAAACTGGCTGTCTGGATGAATAGGAACACTAAAAAATGCGTTCTTGAGGTCTATGACAGTGAAGAACGTGGCTTCGGAATCAATGGCTGTCAATAGGGAAGAGATATCTGGGACAACTGGGTACTGAGGAATAATACATTTGTTAAGTTCTCGTAGGTCAATCACTAATTGATATACTGGGGGTGCATTTGGATCAGTACGTTTCATGACTGGAATGATCGGAGAGTTACATACATTGGAGTCAGTTTCTACAACTACTCCTTGAGCGATGAGCTCGTCTATAATTTTGGATAAGGCTGCTACAGCCTCGGGTGGCAATCTGTACTGTCTGATTCGTGGTAACACTACACCTGGTTTGAGGGTCACACGATGGGGTGTGACTTGCATGTAACCCACATCAGTTGGACCTTGCGCCCATAAATGCTGCGGAACTGTAGACAGTCTGGAATCAAAATCTCGTAATACATAGTGACCCTTAAAGTCACGTAGGAACAGACGTATTCCCTCTGGGGAACAACAAATAACTGCACCTAATTCTTTCAGTGTTTTAATGCCTAATAGGTTTTCTGGACATGACTTAGTAAGTAACAGATCAGTAGTGCGGGACAATGGACCTACTTCTAGAGTGACTGGCTTTGAAATCTCATTTACGATAGGCTTTCCTGAAAATCCAAGGGAAACATTTCTTGAGCCTGAGAGCGGAGCCCCTGGAACTTCGGCGTGACTAATTGTGGTCCTACTTGCCCCTGTATCAATCAAAAACTTTCTGTCTTTCCCTAATACTTGACTGTGGACATAGGGACCTTCTTGATCTACAGGTATCTCGATGAGAGGCAAGCCTACCTCCCTCTCTAGGCTGTTTCATGAATATGGCTGGTACTCTGGATACTCAGACTGTGCACATACTGGTACATCTGCGATGTAACGTGCTGTGTTGCAGCGATAGGCTGCGGTGCTGTAACTGTCTGTGGTGCATTCTGTGGCTGAGGAATCTGTGAAACTTGTTCTTATCTAGGCGGACGTGGTCTTTCTTTAGTCTTACCAGTAGCTATGTTATGTTTCAGAACTGCACACTCGTTTATAAAATGACCTGGCTGTTTACAATAATTGCAGTTCCCTTTAACGGGTGCTGCAGGATGACTGGCTTGATTCGGACCCCTCTTCTGACTGTCTTGAGGAACAGATTGTGCAACTAGTACTTTCATTTTCGTGTCTTTCATACGTTTTCTCTCGTGTTCTTGCTCTTCCCTGATTCTATTTTGGTGGTACTGGAGCATCTGGAGCATCTGGGACGGAGTATTTGCTTGCCAGGTGCTTTTGACTTTCAAAACTCGGTTTTTAATTGGTGGACTTGAATTCTCGACTAATTTAGTAACAAAAAGGTGAGGGTATGACTCACTACTTGTCTTGAGACCACTGTTGATACTGAAACATTTTTCAAACCTAGAATAAAAATCACTAATATCTTCATCTTGTTTCTGTTTACAGGCTGAGATTGCATCCCAGTCTTCTTTTCTAGTTGTCAATAATCTGGGTAGAACTTGAATTAATAATTCTGGTAATTCTTTACATTTATCTCCAAGACCGGTACCTGGTACTCGTGCCTTGTCTTCTGCTTCTAGAACTGTCCAATCTATCTTTTTCTCTCCCACCTCCCATTCTTTTTCTTTTAGCTTTTCATACACCCCTGCGGGTAGCAGAACCTTTAACATTTTAATGATATCTGGGTAAGTGTATTCTCCCATACGGAGCATGTCTTTTAATTCTCGATGGAACCCTGCTGGATCTTTGTCATGACAGGGAATTAATTTCTTCATTTCAAGGAGTTCCATCTTTGTGATTGGAGTGTATACAAACACTCGCTGCATTTCGCCACCCGTTCCTCTGACTGGGTGGACTTCTCGTAACGGATTCTGTCTGTCTATGTAGAATGATTTACTTTCTGGGGGTGAGACATGAACAAAATGCGGGTTCAAGAATGTTCTATATTTATGACGCTGTTCTAGAATGACACTAATTAAATCGGTACCTAGACCTCTCCATTTATACTGGAGTAACTCGTTCAGGATATCATGTAACGGACCTGGATCAGAGTGCTGACCCTCATACAGAGTAATGAGGTACTGAATCATATACATACCCACCAGTCGCTGCTCGGCTGGGGGCAATTTCAGAAACATTTGTGCCACTATTTCGTCTGGAAAAGTGGTAGAATCAGTAATCCATCGGACTGCTGACCGGACTAATTCCTGTTCATGCATAGTACTTAACTCACTGTAACCGATTCGTGATTTCAGAATGTGATCGGTAGCTTGAAATACTTGTTCTAGGGAACCTTGTTCTGGTGCTGGATGATGGAAAATAGACTTGGGTTCTAGACGTAAATGGCGATCTGGAAATCTAGATTTTCCTACATACGCTATTCTGGCAGTATTCTCGTCATCTTCCTCTTCAGGATCAGAGGTACTTTCTTTCTCGCTTACTTGTGCTGCTTTACGCTGTTCGTGTATCTTCATTATCTCTCTACGGATTTTCTTGTACATACTTTCCATGGCACTAATGGTATTGTGCTTTCCTTCGGCTATATTATCACTCCACTTTGTCAGAGTTTTCATTTCTTCTGGATCTTTAGACGGGTAATCTTGTTCTCTTATTAGACAATTAATTAAGAACTTTAATATCATGCGCTGAATCTCGGCTTTCCTTTGAGACATAGCATCACTAATACTTTCTGGATCATCCCCTGTACGGATGAAACGATATATTCTGTCTAGATCTTCTTTCATATTCGGCAAGGTGACTAGATACTCGGTCACCCTCCTTATGCGTACGGAATATAAAACCATATTAAATTCGCCTGGAACTGGGTCATAGACACATTCGCCAAGGGTTTGCCTGATTTCTGCAACAGACTTATTACTTTTAGGAGTACGCTGTGATGCTTGAGCATGTAATTCGAGTGCTGATAAACGCTTGTATGGCGGCGGGGTTTGAGGAAGACCTCCCCCTGCGGCCCCTAAACTAGAATCATCAACTGATGCTTTTCGTCCTGGCAGGGTCGGTAATTGTAACGTGGGCTGGACTTGTATGGCGGGCTGACCCGGGGGGGCTGTTAAGGGCACCCCGGTATCTGGAGGAGCAGGAATTACCTGATTTACAGGGACTGGCGGAGCGTGAACAGGATTTGCATATTCGGGGACTGCGTCGTCCAAATAGGACGAAATAAAAATATCAGCTGCGGTCGGTTTGTGACGTAACTTGGTCGGAACTAATGGTGGCGGGAAATTACTGGATGCCTCTGGGGTCGCTTTTGGCAAGCCCTCAGCAAGAAGAGGATACATACCCTTAATAAGGGCATGCCTCTGTCTGTCTGACTGTTCGGCTTTGACTCGTTCACCTATCTCGATTAATTCTCTTTCTTGGGCTCGTTCTTGGGATTCTCTACTTAGTTCTGACTTTCTGATTTCTTTTTCGGTTCTTTTATGAGCTTCTTTGCGCCATAACTCGATGGCATCTTTCTGTGACTGTCTGGCTTTCTTTTTCCATAATGCTTCTTCTACTCGCATGATGCATTCGGCATCCCATGTACCCGATACGGGCCATCTATACTTTTCTTCTAACTGTTTGGTATAATCTACCCATAAATCTAGATACAATATGGCGCTTATGCCATGTTTCTGATACATAAAATGACCTGGACTGTCCCTGGGCGGGACAGGAACTGCTTCTTCTAACAAACCCTTTCTAGTTTTTAACTGACGTAATCTCGAAAAGAGAGACATTGTAAACTTGAATCGGAACACAATACAATAGACGAGGAACAATAACAATTGGGAAAACAATTCAGGCATACCACGATATTGGAAATACATTGAACAACATCATAACATTACAGTTCAGACAGAAATATTACCTGGAATACTGAGAACAGAAACACAAGAATTTCTCGAGAACGGAACAGACTAGAGTTACTGGATGCACTGCTGAAACAGTACGGAACATACCGGTCCCATAAAGGGACGCATCAAGACCCGTATCCACCTAGGTGAACACTTCGTTAGTGGGCCTGGGTACCACCAACCCACGGACCAGAGTCAATTTAGATTGACCCTGTCTAGATACTACCCCAGTAATGGTACTCACCGGGCAGCAAGAACGGAAAGCTTCGGACTGGACTGGACTGCTACGACGACAGACGACGAACTTCGGACTTCGGTTACGGGTGGGCCTCCGGATACCTCGGACCTTGGACTCTTGGCTTGGGCTCTGGTCGGGACTCGCCGCGTTCCTCCACCGTCTCGTTTGGATGCTGGACCGCCTCCTCCGTCTCCTCCGTGGGCCTGAGGGATACTTGAAGCAGAAATATCTGCACGTGGCCGGTATGGTTCCGTCACGGCTGCAGAGGGTCAGGGGGTCGGCGTGGCTTCACCGACGCGTGGGGAAAGGGCAAGTCCCTATTCGGGCGCCATTATGTGGTAAATAAATAAATAATACCCTATTTTTGACTAGACATATATCATAACAGATAGCTCAATAAAATAAGAGTCAAGATTCGAGGTAGTAGGAGTTTTGCAGGTTTAATACAGCATAAGGACAGGAACAGGACAACCTGCATAGGAACAGGGGCCCAGCAGCTGCTGGGGCTGGGTCTGGGATGAGCGCGCTAACTTTTGATAACAATACACGAGCATATATACATAGCGCGAACACATAGCATTACATTGCAGTAGGCGTAGCAGTGGGTGGAACAGAAGGCGTGACGCGTAGCAGTCGCGAAAGATAAGAGTAAAAGTAGGTGTAACTGGGCGTATACATAGACATGTGGTGCAGACGTAACAGAATATGTCATGAATGGGGCGGAAACATAGGAGGGGGCTACCTAAAGAGCCGGGACCTCTAACCTGATGGTGGTGCGCAAACTGGCAATGACGTGTTACGAGGAGAAGCTGGGGGCTATGAACTCTGTGCTAGGAGCAGAGACTAAAGTCTGGAGGGTCGGAGCGACATGTACCTAAACTCTATCTAGTATCTGATGTTTAGGGAACATGTTGATATAAACTAAGAGTCAGGAGGGGAGAGGCTAACTTGATTCTAAGACTGGACCATGCATTATTCTACATGTAGTGCGTGATGAAGAATATTAATTGACCATTAAATACAGTATTCTCTAACATGGAGACGAGAAGGCTAGACAATGACGGAAACTATTGATGCAGTTCAGTAGCTTAGGAATGCAGAGAAGGAGGACTGAACTGATAACTGGAATTATAACATACTTTTGGCAGACTCAGAGGCAGAGCCAAGCTGCACCGGGCACTGCGAGGCAGGAAGTAAGTGAAAGGTCGAGGATACAGGTGGGGGCTGTATCGCTCCTTAGCGAGACTTCAGGAGACAGGAGCTGAATCTGATGTCCAGGCCCTTTTGAGGCCTAGAAACGGGGACTTTATAATGGAATAACGTGCACACTGAGAAACGTGGCAACGTAGCTTTACATAGGCCTGGTATTCGTAGTATTCACGAGGACTGGAAACTGGCATACTAGAGGTGGACACAACTATAATTGCGTCATTAATCGGACATGGGGAATAACATATGCATATTGGTCATGCACACATAACATATGATGGATGACACGTAGGGACACAGAACATGACAAAATTTACTTTTCCACAGTAGGCGTCACCTGTTTGTGTACTTTCGGTAGAAAGTACAGAACAGGTGTGATGGGATGATCATTGACCAAAAAGTTACATTCATCTTTAGTGAGCAAACCCATTCGCTTCCATGAATGAATTAACTTACGTGTAGTTTCATGGCTTTTGTTCATAGAGAATTGAGTGGACAAGAGATAACATGAAGTGTCACTGAGATGTCTTTCTGCTTCAATGATGTAATCCTTGGTCAACCAAAGCACCGTGTTTCCGCCTTTGTCCGCATTTTTAATTATGACATCCTTGTTTTTTTGGAGCCTACTCACAAGTTGATGGTACTGGTTGTCATTGTATTTAGTCTGTTTCCTCTGATTCAGAACTTCTCTATTCAGGGCTTTCAATTCTATAATCACCCTATCGCTGAACACATCCACCGCATCACGAGGCATGATCGGTAGAAAAGTAGATTTGGGGCGAAAAGGGGTGACAGCTGAACGTCTCACATCAATGCTTTGACTCACTGTAGGGGTAAATTGTGAGTCATTATCGAAAGCTAAATCTAACAAGTTCTGTAACCCCGCAACATCCTGAACTTGTAGAGTGGGTATCGTAGTATCGACATCTGCCATAGTCACTACTTGATTCCTTTTGGAGTCGAGTTTGAAGTACTTAATGAGTTTGATCTTACGGATAAATTTATAGATGTCAATGCGTGTTTGATTATACGAAAACCTGTTAGGAGGACAATATGAAAGCCCAAGAGAGAGTAGTTGTAGTTCAGCTTGGGTCAGAGGAAAATCAGTGAGATTGATGACAGTGTTTTCCAACATGCTGGTTATCTTCTCCAATTCTTTTTTGTTCTTCCGCGCAAGGTACTTGCGCTTGAAGATGCCCCTCCTTGCGTGCCTGCGCTGGCTGATTGATTGCCTGGTTTGGTTTGAGGTTGCCGGGAGCGCAGGGAATAACGCCGGTCCTCGCTGACAAAATTCAGCTCGTCGACCAGTGTGAAATTTTCACGACTGGCCGGTCCTTCTGTAGATCTCCCTGGTATGTTGTCGTCTTCGCTACCTGAAGTAAGCGAGTTTAGGGAGAGATTATCACTATTGTCAGTAAGCACAGTACTCGCAGAAGTTGAAGGTTGGATGTTATGAGAAATACCAACATTTGCCACAGCTTTGTGTTTCAAGTGGTCATATTTCCTGGAAAAGGTAAAAATCCTGCCAGTGGCATAGTCATTTTTATCACGGGCAAATTTGGTAATTTTGCGCTCAATGATAGTATCTTCCAACTTTTTTATGCGTAAATCAATTTCTGCTTTGGCTTTGGTAATCAGATCAGTTTCCCCTGAAGCCTCCAACTGGCCGTTTACTCGATCAATTTCAAGTAGCAACTTATTACGATCTGATTCGGCATACTTGATAAGACTATGGAGCATGTTCATGGAACTCTTGAGATTATTTTCGGCCCATTCTTGGAGCATCTGGGGATCTGAATTCTCATAGGTGGGGACAATAAGGACCCTTAAGCCGCGTGGTATCCTGTCAGCATCCCTATATTTCTCGAGGGATTTTTTCTCCCACCATTTAGAAATTTCACCACAAAGGAGTTTCTCAAGTGTTTTAAGGAGAGTTTTCACATCGTTATTAGCAACATCTGGCGCCTCATTAGTAGGTTTGGAAGTGTTAACAGGGAGACTGTCAAATCGAGCCTCAGCTGTGGCTTCTCTGTTCCTGAGCGCGTCACTTGAAATCATAATCCTGTGTAGTAATACACATACGTCTTACTTGGATAGAGTGCAAAACCAAGACCCTGTACAAGTTCTGGAGGCTAAATGCGGGCAATAAGTCAAAGGCAATCCCGCAACCCACTACTGCGTAATCAGAAGGCAGGTCACAGCAAACAGAGGAAAGAGGGAAACGCCTTTCCGGAATCGGTGTCGGGTTGCCCGCCAGTCAGCTGACCGGTGAGTAGCACCTTCACCACGCCGTAAGGGCAACGACTCCTCCACTCGAAATGCGTGGCATATGATGTTTGGTCTGACGCGTAGATGGGGGGCACAGCAATATATATATATATATATATATATATAGATATAGATATAGATATATAGTGGGGCTTGTTGACATTTAAACCGCACTTTGTAACAGCCTGCTGAAAATACCCTGGCACTGACGAAGGCCGAAATGCATTTGCCACACAGCTGGAAATAAAGGAAGTTTTCTTTGTTCCCCACGGGCTTCTGCTCTTTTCCTTGTGAGGAATGTTGTGGATCTACATACGCGCCGGCCAGAGACGCGCTACAGAAGCCCCTGACTCCGAAGAGGCTTGGACCAACCTGGCTCCTGCTACGGCAAATAAACCCTATTTCAATGTTAATTGAAGGTCGCAAGCCCGCCTGCACTTCCAGGACACTTATTGGCGGTTCATTGAGGCTATTAGCCTCGGTAGGGCGTGAGACATTGTCGCCATGCCCCTGCCTAATTGTGGACTGTGTGTGCAGGCTGAGTCAGTCATGTGGGGACCCGAGGAGGCAACCGGAGTTTCGAGCTGCAGGGGAAACTGCTTTTCAGGTTGTGCGAGTCATCCTGCCCTCCGCTCTACATCGCTGACATGGGGCAGCACACTCCGTGCACCACTCACCTGGAGGACTCCAGAGGCATCCTGGGAGTTGTGGTCCGCCGGGACGGTGTGGACTACACAGGTGCACATGACATCACGAGGGGTGGAGCGGACAATCACCAATTGTAGTGGGGCTTGTTGACATTTAAACCGCACTTTGTAACAGCCTGCTGAAAATACCCTGGCTCTTTTCCTTGTGAGGAATGTTGTGGATATATATATATATATATATATATATACAATACTGATTTTGCGATTTATGCGCTTCGTTGCCCATGTAACAAATTTTATATAGGGTGTACGACTAAACCAGCAAAAATGAGAATACTGGAACACCTTCGGGCAATAAAGAACCTGAATCAACAGTACCCAATAGCAAGACACTTCTTCTCAGAACACAAACAAAACCCTGACTTGTTGGAATTTACAGTAATTGACTGCATTGAAAAAAGAGAAAGGGGAGGAAACAGATGGCTGGAGCTCCGTAAATTGGAGTCAAAATACATTATCCAGTATGACACTTTACAGCCCAAGGGACACAATGTGGGGGATGAGTTGGCAATTCACCTATACAGTTAAAATAAAAAGCTTTTAGATCTTTTGAATTATGACAGCCGCCTTAGAAATTTCTCCATTCCGATGGATTTTAATATGTTTTTAATAAGTGTGATCACATAAAACCTAGATGAACACAAGTAAGACCATCAATGTTGTTTCCTTTTTCTTGCAGGGTGAAGACACCAATTGGGGAAAACATGAAGGTTTATGCCCACTGGGGCAATATAAATTAGGATCTATCGCTCCTATCAATAGCATTATGCCCACTTGGGCACTATTTTCTTGACTATAATTTTTCCGTATAATTTTATGGGAACATACAACAGTAATGCTATTGACCTAAACGGACTTACTAATTTAGAAATGATGCATAAACATGTGGCTCCAACATGTGATAATACTGTGTCATTTATTGTACTCTTGCAAGATTGTAACAACCACTAGGTTAAGACTAGCAACATTGTATCACTGTGAGTATTTTGTTTATGTTGTTTGATCACATGCACGCAAAAAATATGTGTTTGTATCACTTTAAAAGGAATGGTATTGGAACAGACCTGAACCCGTGAACAAGAAGTCGGCTGACTTCGAAAGGCGTTGGGTAATATTCCTTGTGCCTAAATAAACCCTTCTGCACAATATTGGGGCTTCGACTCTGGTTTCTTCTACGTGTAGAATTTCCAGGAGGTGACTGAATATATATATATATATATATACATATATATATATATTACCTACTGGCGGTCGCCAGTAGGTATATATAGTTAGGATTTTTTCTCTATGGGTTTTTTGAAAATTCTATGTCTAATAACTTTGGCGTTTGTGGACGGAATCGGCTGAAATTTTCAGGAAAATGGCACATTTTGTTTCTGAGCAGCCCTTGAAAATTTGGGGGGGGGTTCGTCCAGTGGGGGCCGAGAAAAAAGGGGGGTCCCAAAACGTGTTTTTAACATTGAGTTTTCCATAGGGCGGTTGGCCTCACTTTTAGCCCGAACGGCTGAATGGATTTGCACGAAACTTGGCAAAATTGTAGGGACTGGTAGCCCGATGTGCCTTTTGTAGGTCTCAATATATGTGCTCCAGTGGATTTTGAGAAATTAACGTTTAAAAAAAGATATATATCTGTAACAGCGGACCGGTTAGCGCTCTGGTTCGCGGACTTTTCGCGCAACGGAGCTTTGTGAAGCGAAGCTGATTGGTTCTCCGGCGTCTGTCAACATTCCAAACAGTCCGTAGCGGCCGCCATCTTGTCTCTCGGTAGGATCGAGAGACAAGAGGAGGTCAAAACAAAGGGGGAAATAACTATAAGGGGGCATAGTAGATCCTCGCTGACCCCCTAGGTTTGATGTGGAGGTTTTAAAAGGGCCCCGCGGGGCAAAAAAAAATAATAAAAATAATAATTGAACGGCTGAATGGATTTGCACGAAACTTGGCAAAATATTAGGGACTGGTAGCCCGATGTGCCTTTGCTAGGTCTCAATATATGTGCTCCAGTGGATTTTGAGAAATTAACGTTCAAAAAAAGATATATATCTGTAACAGCGCTCCGCTTCGCGTAACGGAGGTTTGCGAAGCTGATTGGTCATTCTGTCACTGGGCTATAGTTGGGCTACATCTGGCTGATATTTGGGCTACATTTGTTTTTTTGTGTGTCTGGCGGCCATCTTTGGGCTACATTGGGCTACATTGGGCTTCATTGGGCTACATTCGGCTAATTAGCAAATAGCTCATCGCAAACTAGGAATGGTAAAGAATCGCTATTTATTCCTTAAAGTTCGCTATTTAGGAAATGCAAATAACTTTGATGATACATATGGCGGTTCATCTCTAACAAGATAAGAAGCATAGGGATAGATTTATGATGACTGGCGCATCACCAGGGATGTGTTAGTCATTCTGTGCCGCTGTTCCGTCACCTATGGTGTGCTGCATTTACAATGCGGCGCATCATGGGGCAAAAACAGCACAGATGCGTGATGTATCTGTGCCGTAAAGGTGGCGCATTGCTGGAGTTGTATCGCAAGTGTGATGAAGCTCCAGCAAGGGTCGGGGGTGCCCCTGTCGCAGGGTTTCTGTTCTCACACAGAACTGTGGACAGAGGATTGGAACCTCGGCGAATTAGGGTGTTCCAAAACTCACGTTAGTAATCAAAAACTATTTAGCAAGCTAGGTACAGTGTCACATTGGATATAACAAACTCTCAATGTTTAGACAATCCAGAATATGAACTTATAGTACCTCAGGATACGTGGAACTCATGAACAGTCGGTCGTTATATATTTCTTAGAAACCAGAACATGGAGTTAAGAAGAACACATGTGTATTTGAAATGTTTATTTACTAATGCCGTCTTCTCAGGCGTAGTACCTTAGATAATAAAAGTACACATATTATCAGTAGCAAAATTACCAGCATAGTTACTAGTACATAAAAAGTGAATGGTGATAGTATGTTAACATGCTGTAAATGAATAAGAGTTAGCAACACTTATAAGCAGCCGCGGGCCGTGGAGGGAGTTACGGTGAGGCAGGGAGGCGGGGAGGGGGAGAAGCAGGGTGGAGAATACAAGTACACATATTATCAGTAGCAAAATTACCAGCATAGTTACTAGTACATAAAAAGCGAATGGTGACAGTATGTTAACATGCTGTAAATGAATAAGAGTTAGCAACACTTATAAGCAGCCGCGGGCCGTGGAGGGAGTTACGGTGGGGCAGGGAGGCGGGGAGGGGGAGGGGCAAGGTAGAGAGGGCTCCACCCTGCTTCTCCCCCTCCCCGCCTCCCTGCCCCATCGTAACTCCCTCCACGGCCCGCGGCTGCTAATATCTCACCATCCCTAATACACATATTATATTATTTGCTAAGAAGGTCTCTTTGTGTTGGTTTAGGGCGTGTCCATACTTTAGTGTCTTAGATTTGAAGGAATCACATCAGCATACACCAGCTCTCTCTTCATGTGAACCGCATCAACTGTTGTGTATGTGTGTTCGGCAAAGCAATATAAAACCCGCCTCATGCCCAGAATTGGCAGAAGTTGCACTTATGTTATGAGTATGAAGTCGTGGAGATCAGACCTCATAACAATTCTGTATCGTGTTGTTCTTGAAACTTTAGCACTCGCTGTACAGATATAGTTTAACAAGTAAAGCAGATAGTAGACCAATAACATATTATTCTCATGTAAACCACGATGAACTACTAGGTGGAAAGCTAAAGCAACAACTAAGTGTCGTGTGCAGAAGTTGCAAAAAAGGAAAAATGGCGTTTAAACCGGTAATGAGCCCATGCTAACTTAACACGGTGTAAAGATATCCAGGACCTAGATGACACCTCCTCATGATCCGGAAACGAACTGAATAAGATAATAGAAGTGCCATCTCATGAGAGCAGATTGCAAGTTTATATGTGGACGGTCCGCAAGGTAAAGCATTAAAAACTAGGAAAATTCAATGCTAAAGAAAAATAAAACAGCCAAGTACTTTATCGAGTCTTAAGCCAATAGGCAAGGTAAATAATAAAAACTTGACAAATAAGTCAATGAATTGTCAATGAAATGCTAGTACTCAGCATATCAAACATGAAAAAGGTCTATGACATAACTGTGTATGCAAAATAAGCTGCAACAGCCTCCAATAGGAAGTCACCGTCTTCATCCGAAAACAGTTCAGCCATCCAATTTAAAAGCGGAAAAGAACATACGTGCTCTCCCAGCACCGGATCCTCTATCACCATCAGAGGACAGCTCGGTGGGTTTTCAAGAAAGCTGTGTTCCAAGAAAGACTGTGCTGCCGCCAGTAAATTCCAGGGACCAAGTAGTCCATGCATCAATGCCACAGCCATAATCCTTTCGCCAGGACAAATCAACTCGTGAGTAATGATAGGAGTCATCAGCTGATTAAAGTCGACGTCAGGAGAAACCGGTCCGCAGAGACACAAATCAATGGCCCAATCGAAATCACAGGTCAGGCAGTGAAATACAGGCTGGACACAGGTGAAGTAGGAGAACCGAAAAGATAATCCATATGCCGTGCTTAATATCGCCAACGGCATTGTGCCATAATATTCTAGCATGCGATTGCGGAACAGTGTCAGCAGCTGCAGGGTCGGAGGTTGCATAGGAGGGACATCCATATTTAAAAATGTAAAAAAGCACAAGAGCGTCCGCTGGTAATGCAAGTAAAAATGCAATCCACGAACCAGAGTGGAGAAAATGGAATGAAAGGGAGCAGGGATGACTCCAAAGATTTTCTCAAATGAAGTCACGAGACCACTGGTAACAACTTTAAAAAAGTGTGCCAGGGATTTTGTGGAGGATGCGTTAAAGATAGTCGGAAACATGTTGCTGAAATTGAAAGGCAAACCTGTGTACGGGTGTTCGCTATGTGAAGTACGAAAGTTTCACGGGCCGAACTCAAGGCCACCTCTCTCTGAGACAAAAGAGCTCTTATTCTTGTCATGCCGTTGAAACGTGTCCCAAGGTTGGTATTTGTGGCCAGATTGAAAACTCCCTATGTTCATGTGTGGGAGGAAATAGAACATTTCTGCAGCAAATAACCCGTTCACTTACTGTTACGATAAAAGGAATACTTTTTAATTAACTCAGAACAATCTTCATTATTGAGCATCAAATAACTACCATTTTCCAACAACTTGAACGTGGGGATGATAGCAGGAACTGGCGTGCCTTGCAACACGCAAGCCATATTTGGTCGGTGTTTGTTGCATGAATCGTGTAACTGTATGTGCCTACACATTAGTGAATGATCTGGCGTCTCAGTGCATTCCTCTCCATTCAGATAAACTTCTTGATCATTTTTGAAACATCTGTATGTGTATGGAAGCGACCAGACCTCATGAACAAAAGCACCACCTAAAGGTTCATAAAGACCTATTGGTATATATTTCATACAATTTGAAAACTTATATAAAGCAAAAGGCAGCGTTATTAAACCGTGGATAAGGCATGTTGCCAAAAAACCCGCAATCCTCTGCTGATGATGTCACTGAGCATGTCATGAATGATGTAATATGTGACATCATCAGTAGTGGATTATGGGTAATAGTATCTCTAGTTTACTCCCCTATAGCTGTCTTTCTTTTAACATAAGTGTGTGTTTCCTTCCCTTATACTTACTGTTTTTGGTTCGCTTCCAGTTCGCGTACCAGCGAGCGAACTAGGAAGCGAACTAAGAGAAATAGAGGTTGGCACAGTTCCAAATATTGTACCAATTTTTTAATAACGGGGAGGTAGTTCTGAAAAGAACTTTTTTTTTTATTTTTCTGAACATTTTTTTACTGTTTTTGAATTTTTCGGAACAGTTTTATATTTTTTTGGGTTTTTCTTGGAGGGGGCAATGAAAACGATTCATTGTAAAGAGCTCAACAGGAGCAACAAAACAAAAAAAAGAAGTATTTATTATTTTGGGCGTTTCGGACAAACTTGCATATGATAGTCAATAGCTCTGTTGATCAGAGTGATGCTTCTTTCTCCGTAGGAAATGAATCCATCGCAAAATACGCAGGTGTGTTTTACTTCACCAAATCTCATTTGTATATTTGGCACCATCTCCCTGCCCTCTGGTCCCGTTACTTCCGGTACAACAGATCTTCTGGCCATAATAGGGAGATTATCTAGGTCGTTCCGAAACTGTGCAGCACTGTAGTTGTTAGGATGCCACCTAGTCATATGGCGATGCATTGTGTAGTTTCCGAAACTGTATTTTTTGTCGGTCCCTCTGGACAGTCTATCTTGACATATAAGGCAAGTTACGTATCTTGCATTTACTTTTTTCTGACCTTTGGGAATTTTAAAAAATTGCCAAATGAAGTTTTCTTTCCGGTGAGACGTCTTGGGCTGCTCAGGCAAAAACTGCCTCTCTTCGTGCTCGTCCTCCTGTTCCTCTTCTTCTTCTTCTTGTTGAATTACAACTTGAGCAGGTGGTCCACTCTTCCTTGGATGTGGTGGAGGTGGTGGGGAAGCACCAGCTGAAGCTACTAAAGAAGCCATTGCTCAGTGATCACAAAGGGTCTTTCTCTCACAATGATGAAAGTCAGAGTGAGGAAAGAAGGAGGGATTTTCATCATTTGGGAAAAACAAGAGTTCTCAACCAATGAAAAGTGTTCATTTTAGATTATATGACCTAGTCTTACATCATTAGGAAACCAAAAGTGAAATGAACCAATGAAAAGTGTTATTACCAAGTCACATGACTTGCTGTGTTTACGTTAAGCGCTTTGCAGGGCCTCCCGGTTTGCTTCCAGAAACCTGCGCTTTGGCACTCGCTTCGCGTACCAGTTTGCTAACGTAGCACGTCATATGACGTATCAAGCGACAACGTGGAACGTCATGCGGACGGGAGGCGTCACGATGTTGTTTTCTAACGCGGCACTTGCGGTAAAGAAACGTTTACCGGCTCGCGGTCTATTTCGCGGCATCAAGGTCAGCTAACGGGAAGCTTCCCGATTCGCGAAGCGGGAACGAAGAAAAAAAAATATTTAAAAAAAAAATTATTCATAAACATATAAAATATATTTTTGGATTTAAAGAAGAATACATTTTACAGCTACAGATATTAGCTGTTAAAAAACCAATGAAATTCACAGAAAAAACCATAGGTTATAGACCATATATAGTTAGGAATTAGCATTTACAAAACCTTGAAAATTCACTGAAAAAACCATAGGTTATAGACCATATATAGTTAGGAAATAGCATTTAGAAAACCTTATTTTACTCACACAAAACCATTGAAATTCCATATATAGTTAGTTGCACTAACTATATATCGCGCACCTGCAATCCACTGCTGATGATGTCACATATTACATCATTCATGACATGGTCAGTGACATCACTGATGACATCACTGATGACATCTCAAATGACATCACTGATGACATCACTGATGACAACATCCAGTGACTGTATGCTTCTGTAAAGTTAAAATATGTCTTACATATTGAAGAATGAGTGGATGTATAAGTGTCTGGATGAAGGATTTAGTAGGTGCATGACTGACTGTATAAGTGAGTGATTAAATGTGTCTCACTGAGTGCATGGGTTAGTGACTAAACTGTTTTAAATTGTGCATCATTGTGTCTGTTGTTTTGTAATCTGATGCATGTGTTGATCATTAGCTATATGACTAACTATATGGGTTATTGATTAGTTGCCCAAGTATTTGTATGGGAGACTGAGTGTGTGAGTGGGTGTCTGGGAGGTGTATGACTCTGTGCATAGATGTGTGAGCAGTTGATTCACTAGATGTATGGGTTCAAAAGTGCATGTGGAAACATCTGTATGGGCGGTTGACTGTGTGCATGAGTGTATTGGTGAGTGAATGGATATCTCAGTGCTACATGTCAAAGTAAGTACATATGTAAAACACAGTACATGTGATAGTTGACATATATAAATAACTGTGCATAAGAGCCAGTGAATGTGTGAGTGGCTGTATGGATTATTGTGAACTTGTATCAGGGATTGTATAACAGAGTAAATATGTGTTATTATATGTTCCAATAAGTAAGGTGTGTATAACTATATAGTTGAGGAAATCGAGGTGTGATTGATTCTTTGCAAGACTGACTAGGTGTGTGAGTAACTCCATGGATGAGTGACAGTCTGTGAGTGTCTGTTTACACTGAGTGTATCTAAGGTTATATTAGAGTCTGAAGAGGTTCATTGTATCATCACATGAATGATGTCATCAGTGATGTGATCAGTAATGTCAAATGAGATGTCATCAGTGATGTCATCAGTGATGTCATTTGAGATGTCATCAGTGATGTCATCAGTGATGTCACTGACCATGTCATGAATGATGTAATATGTGACATCATCAGCAGTGGATTGCAGGTGCGCGATATATAGTTAGTGCAACTAACTATATATGGAATTTCAATGGTTTTGTGTGAGTAAAATAAGGTTTTCTAAATGCTATTTCCTAACTATATATGGTCTATAACCTATGGTTTTTTCTGTGAATATATATATATACATATATATATATATATATATATATATATATATATATATACATATACATATATATATATATATATATATATATATATACATATACATATATATATATATATATATATATATATATATATATATATATATATATATATATATATATATATTCACTGAAAAAACCAAAGGTTACAGGGAAATTATAGTTCGCCTCACATTTTACTCGTACTAAACCATAGAAATTCCGCAGTTATAGTTAACTGAGCTAACTATAACTTAAGCTCCTGCAATGCACTGCTTATGACCTCACATATTATATCACTCATGACATGGTCAGTGACATCACTGATGACATCTCAATGTCATCACTGATGACATCATCCACTGACTGAGTGTTTTCGAATTGCTGGGTGTTAAACATATATACTAAGGTATCACAAAAGTTAAATGAGTTTACTTTTTGTACTACTGAATAATTCTATTTTAAAAACCTAGATTACGCGAGTGTCTGTGTAACTGTGTAGCTCTGCATTTAAGTGGGAATGTGTGTGGCTGTATGCGTGAATAAGTGGGTGTGTCAGTGGCTGTATGAGTAAGTGAGTGGCAATGTGAGTTGTTGTATGGGTGAGTGAGCGGGTGTGTGAGTGGCTGTAAATGAGGAATGAGAGAGTTCATCAGTGGATGTATGGGTGCGTGAATGGGTGTGTAAGTGGGTGTATGGGTGAGTGGCTGCATGGGCGAGTGAGTGGGTGGGTGTGTGTGTGCCTGTATGGTTGAGTAAGTGAGTGTGATAAAGGGTCTATGTGGTTGCCATAGTGACTGTTTAGGTGACGGAGTACATGATGTGTTTGTATCTGTAGGAGTAAGTGAGTGGGTGTGGCGGTATCTGTATGGGTGAGCGACTGGTTCTGTGAGTGCCTGTAAGAGTGAGTTAGTGGGTGTGTGAGTGGCTCTATGCTTGAGTGGATGCATGAGTATTTGTATGGGTTTGTGAATGGGTAGGGGAGAGGGTGGGCGGGTATATGAATGAGATGTTGCATGGGGGGTGAGTGGGTGTGTGGATGATGTAATTGACCATGTCATGAGTGATGTAATATGTGAGGTCCCAAGCAGTGCACTGCGGGGGCGTAAGTTATAGTTAGCTCAGAAAACTAGAACTGTTCAATTTCTATGGTTTTGTACAAGTGGAATCTGAGCCTAACTAGAACGTCCCTGTAACCTTTGGTTTTTAAGGGCATTTCTAAGGTTTTTAAATTCTATTTCCTAACTATAACGTCCTTGTAACCTACATTTTTTTCAGTGAATTTCTAGTTTATTTTAATGTTGATTCCGAACTGAAACCTATAACCTTTGAATGAGTATGTAAGTAAGTTCACCAGTGTCTGAGTGGGTCTGTGAGTGGGTGTCCAAGAGGCCCCCATTGTTAAATGAACCTAGGGGAGGTGATGGTCCCAGAGGCAACGGGGGAGGCCATACGTGCATCCCCGTGCTTTTTTTGTTCTAGAAGCCCCAGGGAGGTGGTGGTCCCCGGGGCATCAATGAGCGCACCCAGAGGCCGATTAGAAACATTTATTTTTATTTTTGGCAGGGTCCATGGATCCCGCTGAAAATTAAAAAAATATAGAGACTTTTTGGGGCCCTGCATGGTCCCTGTTGGGACCCCCAAGAGGCCTAGGGGGTCAGGGTATTTCTACCCTGGCCCCTTTTCTTCCCTTAAATCTTTTTTGGTGGGACTTTGCTTCAAGTGTCGTCTCACGATGGCTGCCAACACTTCATGGTTGTAGTGTTGGCAGTCAATCAAAGTTCAGAAGGATTTTGGGCTCCAAGATATCTATATTTTTTTAAACTTAAATATCTCTGAAACTACAAATGGATTTACACAAAATCACAAAAACCACACTTTCTGGACTAGGATCAAGCTTTATGCCAAATTTGGTGCAATTCTGTTCAGCGGTTCGGGCTGTAGTCATGTTCAAAAAATGAAAAATCCCCATAGACAAACATTGGGAAAACACATTTTTGGACCCCCCTTTTTTCTCGTCCCGCTATTGACAGATCAATCCGAAACTTTCAACACAGTAGCTGGATAAAATAGGGGACGTGTTTTGAAAACTATTGTAAGATTCGTCAAGCGGCGCCAAAGTTAATGGCAAAAATAAAACTATTTTCCTACGGAAACTTTGGTCCGAACTATAACTACCTACTGGGTGTGCATATATATGTGTGTATGTCACAAAAAATAATATTGTTGTATGCCCACATGGTGTGTTGAAGACCAGATTATAAAAAAGTGTAAAGCGAGGATGTTCTGATCGCTCTCCGACCCCCCACCCCCTAGCATTTATAATATTGACTTATCTGTAGAGTCCCTTCACAATAAACGTTCTCGAGTAGGTTTGCGAAATCTCTCGTGGATCTTCTCAGATTCCACAACTTCCACTCTCCAGACAAAACTCAGCTTCTCCTATGTGTCAGAGGAGACAGACTCATTAAAACATGCGTTAAAAGGCCTAAAAAAGCAAATGAGATGGGACAGGCCAAAACAGGCTGAAGTTCAATGTCTCAAAACAGAGGTCTTTGTCTGAAGCCTGCCTCACCTACTGAAAAAAATTGTGTGATATCCCCACCACTAGTCAAACCAATTATGAAATGAAGCTCCTGAAAAAAAACAATCACTGATTCCCAGAGAACAAGCTCTCTTGGGAATAATTACTGCATTTGACAACTTGTGTAAGGGTTCAAGCGGTCCATTTATTGTCAGCAATAGGGAACGACAACAACATTATGAGAAAGAAAACAGACACAAGTGCCATTCACATTTGCACTTGAGACTATGGCAAGGCACTATATAGTTGGTACCCGCAGACTGAAAGAAGATTACAAAAAACATGGGAGAGGGGTTGGCCTAACGGCTAAGGCGCTCGCCCTCGGACCTGGGGATCTGGGTTCGAGTCTCGGTAACGACGCCAAAAAACCCCCTGTGATTCTGGGCAAATCACTTAATCTCCCCGTGCCTAAAATGAAAGTGTGTCCTCATGTAACGTAACTGGTGCTATGTAAAGCGCTCTGATAACTGATTCGGTTCGGTTCTAGTTCGCGCTATATAAAACTCTGCAAAAAAAAAAAAAAAAAAACATACAAACAGCAATTTGTCTGAAATTTAACCTTCAAAAGCACAACTTCTACAGCTGCTCAAAAGCATTTACTGCCTTCTTGCACAGTCTAGAATTACCTGCAAAACTGTGCTTCACAACAAAGGCCACTCCTGTACCTGCAGAAAAATATTTATTGCCACCACCCCTTTCAAACTCCTCTCTGCCCAAACCAACCGCTTTATAGTCCCTATGAGCAAAAGTAGTTGCCTGCATGTCTGTGGTATGGCTTTCCCCTGTAAAGTGTTGAAAGTCGGGGGGGGGCAAGGAGCTTCAAGTTGCCTTGCTCTCCACCCTTCTAACAACAAATAACAAACTTACAAAAAACAATGTGAATACAACTCTATGTCAGGACCGGAGGGTCTGATTATGCTTTCCTTTCCAAGCTTATTTTTATACAACCAAACACAGCAGCCAGAAAAGCAATGAATCTTTTTTTTGTATTCCAATCTCATTGAAAAACGAAGGAGAAAAAGTATGGACTCCACAAACTACAACTCCCAATAGTCCAAGGGGGGATGTGTTATCCTAGTCCTTTCACAGTGTCAGAGCTGCATAGAAAGGGCGTCCATCTTATGAAATCCTCCTCTTTCTTCGCTGCTTCGCAGCCAGTTAAGTCCATTTTGTTATTTCTCTAATGATTGAGATTTGACTGGGTTTCTTTTAACATTCTGAGTTCAGCAGGAAATTGCTGACGAACGCTGAGGGGAACGCGTGTGTGTGTTTATTGGTTGTATTGCTGTTTTTGCATTTTAGGTTCCCATCACGGCCACTGGAGCATTTCCTCGCTCCTTACGCTGCCGGCCCACTTGCGGCGGTGCTTGTCGCCCCCCAGGGGGAGCTCGTACGTCTCGCTGCTCCCGCGACGCGGTTCTTCAATAGAGGAGCTGCGTCGATGGGGCCTGTCCCCTGCCGCCACACAACGAACTCCCTTCGCCATCTATAAAAAAATCAAGTCTCCTACGCCCGCTGGAGTCCATATTTGCGGGGTTTTCCCTGCGGAATCGCCTGCGGGCAAGTTTGCACACGTCTTATTGGTACCATTGTTGACTGTGCCGGGTGGCGGATAGGCCTGGTCAGTTTCCCTGAAGGCCTGCACGCTCAGGGTGAGTGCAGCCACGGAGGTCCTGCCCGCGTCAAAGCCTCTTGCAGTCCACAGATCTGCCTATATTCAGCACAGGCCCAGCCTGCCTCAGTTTTGTAAGGGAACTGGTCCTCCCAGGGCTTGGGAAGAGTCAACCTTCCCTCAATAACTACCTCGAGTTTTTTCCTCTTGGTGCCAAGATGGAGCAGGGCAGTTATGAGGAGGAGGAGGCTACCCAATATCTCCCATTTGATGATGAGTTTTTCGAGGCAGTTGACAGCTCCATCTTTAAGTGTGTCAATGAGGTGGTGACCCCCATGGAGGAGCGCCTTTCCAACCGCATCGTTGCAGAGTGCGCAAAGTTGGCGCAAACTCACCTAGGAGCGGTTACTTGCACACCAGCCCCGTTACCAGAGGGGGGGTCCCCCACCGCCCAGGAAAGTATGTGACGAGGGTGGCTCAGAGGGGGCCCAGGGGGTAGATTAGGATGCCTTCGAGCGCTTGAAGAGCGCCTTCCTGGCCAAGTCCGTCCCACCTCCCCCTGCGCCTCTTCCGCCACCGGAGCCTTCAGTTTCCACGACACCTGGTTCCCCATCTAATGACAGAGCTTCCCTGACTCATTCTGATGATGAGGGGTCTTCGCGTTCTTGGCGCCCGGCCAGTTCTTCGGTCACTTTACCACAGGATGACACGGGTATGCTGGATCCGGATGACATTGTGCATCTGCTTTCCGCAGCCTGGGCACCTGGAGATAAGGTGGCCAAGTTCGTGGCGGGACGCCTCTACAAGCCACTTGAAAAGGAGGCAAGAGGATTTCTCAGGGTGGATTGTCCACGTCCCACGTTAGAGGGGAAGGTAGCCCTCACCCCTGAGCTAGATTCGAAAATGGCTACCTTCCTGGCCAAATATATGAAGGACACCCGCAAAGGAATCGATCGATCCTGGCATTCCTGCCAGGATAAACTCCTGGACGCCATAGGCCCTATGACGAAGATTCTGGACATGGGGGAAGAGGCGAAAGTGACAGGTTCCACCATATCTCCCGACGTACTGTCGAACTGGGCACAGAGGGCGATAATATTTATGGGAAACGCCAACTGCGCCCCGTTGACTGAATGCTGGCGGTCTCTGCTTATAAAGCTGGAACAAAAGTTGGGCATCTTGGCTTCTTCTGAGGCAGGCGCTGTGGCTCAAGGGGGCCTGTTTGGAGACCCCTTCATAAAAGAACTGGGTACATTTGTAGCCACTTTCACTTCCTTGGACAAGGCCCAGTCCAATATCAAAAGGGTCTTCCAGACTCGTTTCTCCCAAGGGACCGGTGGCGGTCAGCAGAATGGTAACAAGGGACAAGGCTCCGGGTGAGGGCAGTACAGCTCCTCAGCCAATTACAACAACTTTTACCCTACACGGGGGCAACGCTTCCGAGGCCGCGGCGACCGTGGCGGCCAATCAGGCGGTAAGTGTCATACCTGCAGAGCAAGTGCGTATTGGGGGTCGTCTGGCGGCCTTCCAGGATGCTTGGGTGGAACTGACATCAGATGCTTGGGTCTTACAGACCATCAGGGGCTTTCATATAGAGTTTTACGATCTGCCGCAACAGGCAGAGCTTCCAAACCCCATTTCCTTTTCCATGGCCAATGCCCAGCTGATCGACGAGGAGGTATCCGCGCTGCTCAGGAAAGGAGCCATCTGTCAATCAGCTCAGCATCTCAATGGCTTCCTCAGCAACATATTTTTGGTGGACAAAACCAATGGGGGGCTTCGGCCGGTGATCAACCTCAAGGAGTTCAACATGTGGTTGTTCTACCGGCATTTTAAAATGGATGGGATTCATCTTCTCCGGGATGTTCTCCTGTCGCACGATTGGATGGTCAGGTTGGACCTCAAGGACGCCTATCTGGTTGTTCCTATCCACCCTCCCCATCGACTGTTTCTCCAGTTTTGTTGGAAGGGACAAGTTTACGAATTCACCTCCCTTCCATTCGGTCTTTCATCAGCACAATGGTTCTTCACAATGGTGCTTCATCCGGTGGTAGAGTTTTTGAGGAGTCAGGGTGTACGGATGATAATGTATTTAGAAGACATCCTTCTCATGGGTCAGTGCCCTCAGAGTTGACAGCTCATTTGCAATAGACGGTTTCCATCTTGGAAGGTCTGGGGTTTGTCATCAACGGGACAAAGTCGGTCCTTTTCCCAACTCAGAGTCTGATTTTCCTCTGGTTCGTCGTGGACTCCATCCATTCCTCCTGCCCTCTCGCAAGATGGCCAAAATTCGGCACGTGTTGCGGCAGACCATCTCTAGGACCCATACCTCGCTCTGTCAGATTGCCGGGGTGGCAGGTCTCCTCTCCTCCTCCATTCAGGCAATCTTTCCGGGGCCCATTCATTATCGTTCCTTGCAACGCCTAAAAGCGCACCACCTTAGGAGAGGCCTATTGTACGATCAGATAGTCCCCCTACCGGAGGAAGCAAAAGAGGAAATGTTGTGGTTGTTGATTCACATGGAGGCCTGGAATGGTCTGGCGATCTTTGGGTCAGCATTAGACCTGGTCATAGAGTCGGATGCCAGCAGGTCCTGATGGGGCGCACGTTGCGGAGAATTCTCCACAGGCAGCGTTTGGTCATTAGAGGAGCAGAAGTTGCACATCAACTGCTTGGAGCTCCTGGCGATTTCATTTGTCGTCCGCTGTTGGACCAGAGAACAAGCGAGTTTGTGTGTGTTGCTAAAGATGGACAATGTTTCGGCGGTCCGTTACGTCAATCACCTGGGGAGCCCTCGTTCCCAGGCCTTGGCAGATCTCGAAGGAGTTTTGGGAGTATTGCTTGGCTCACCAAGTCTCAGTAACAGTGGAGTATCTTCCGGGCCAGGCCAACCAAGTGGCGGATTGGCACTCCAGGCATCTGAACGATTCCTGCCTGTGGAAGCTGGACATTCCAGTTTTCAGGTGGTTGAACGACCTCTGGGGTCTTTTCTCGGTGGACCTTTTTGCGTCCCGTCTCGACCAACAGCTCCCGCGTTTCTCAAATTGGAGACTCGACCCTCTAGCAGAGGCCACGGACGCTTTCCTCCAGGACTGGAGCCAGGAGAGGGGTTATGCGTTCCCACCTTTCTCGATGGTGGTGAGGACAGCAGCCCGGATCCGGCGCCTGGAGGCAGACTTTGTTATGGTGACACAGTGTTGGAAGTCTCAAGTTTGGTGTCCGGTTCTTCTGGAACTTTCTTAGGATAGTCCAATCCTACTCCCCTGCTTTCTTATCTTCTTCTCAATCCGGACGGGGAGTGGCATCACCTCATCCTCAAAGGCTCTTTCTGCCTCATGGCATGGAGGCTTTCAGGAGAAGATGGTCGCTCCCAGGCCTTTTGGGATCAGCTCAAACACTCTTGGCAAAAGCCTGGGAAGATAGTACGTCAAAACGCTATCGGTCCGCGTGGACTAAGTGGATGCGTTGGTGTCTTCGACGGGACTTGGATCCCATGTTCGCAGGCATCGTTCCCATTCTGAATTTTCTGGCAGAATTGGCAACGGACGGTCTGGCGTACCGATCTATTAATGCGATGCGCTCTGCGATCTCTGCGGCTCATTGCCTGGTAGACGGGGGCCCAGTTTGAAGGCATCCGTTCGTCTGTCGGCTTCTGTGGGGGATTCGCCAGTCACTGCCCCCAGAACTAAGATATTCGGCCCTCTGGGATGTCAATTTGGTCTTGAACCTTTTCTTATCCTGGCAACCCAATCAGTATCTTTCCTTGAAGGAGCTTTCGGTTAAGTTGGCCATGCTATTATGTCTGGGTTCCTGTCGCCGGGTTTCTGACGTCCGCGCTTTGGACATTACAGCAAGGGTTTTCTCCCCGGATGGGGTTACTTTTACGGTGGGTCGCCGTACTAAGTCGGCATCAAGAACAATCTCATACCCAGCCTTTTCGGATGTCCCCAAACTCTACGTGGTGAATTGCCTTAAAACATATGAGGACAGGACTCTTGAATTTCACCCTCAGGGCGAGCAGCAACTTCTTATTGCACTAAGAAAACCACACAAAGCAATCTCCTCCCCCACTATAGCCAGGTGGGTGCGATGGGTCATGCAAGAAGCGGGTATTGGCACAAAGCTGTTTGGAGCTCATTCGACCATGTGTGCGATGGCCTCTAAGGCTTTTTCTCTAGAAGCTTGATTAGAGGATCTTATGCGTACAGTGGATTGGTCTTCCAATCCGTTTTGAAAGTCAGGGGCAAAGGAGCTTCAAGTTGCCTAGCTCTCCACCCTTTTAACAACAAACTTACAAAAAACAATGTGAATACAATTCTTTCAAATAGAAATTAATGGAATAGTTATTAGTAAATGTAATAAAGACTTCAATATTAAAATATAAAAAATATATTTAAAAATTGGAAATCCTGAACCTGAGGAATGAATGTGATTTGTAGCAGACTCACTATTTTCAGATTAAAGTCACTAAATGATCTCTGTGGTTCTTCATTATCTGACCATGGCATTTGTTACCACGGACTACTTCAGTAGTTGTTTCACTTGGAGTCAATGACAATGCATGTGATTGGTTTGAATGATATATTTAGTCTCATTCATTTTAGCGGCATGCAACTAGGTACTCAAAACTTCTCCCTGCACTCAATACACTAACCGTCTTGCTGGAATCAATTGACTTAAGCCTGATGACGTCACCCTTGCCCGTCATTTTTATTCACCCATAGGTCCCACTGTGGATTTTAAATGAGGATTGATGAGGCCTTTCCAACCTAGAGAGCCCTAATGTCGAATACGGTCAAATACTTTTGGAAAAGTCCCTGTCAAAGCAAGAATAGTACTGAAATTATTAGAACAGACACCAGAACATCTGAGCACTTCTAATGAATTCTAACTATTATTTTATTATTCTCTCTGGATTTAGCTACCTATGATGGAAACAGTCCAATAAACTCAATTAATTTAATCCGGAACTTCTGGTCTTTTTATTCAGACTGAGCACATTATGATGCGCAGGAAAAATTCATTCACAACCCTAGTCAAAAGCTGTGCAACTGTTACAGTTCTTCCTCAGCTTACCGTATTCCATTTTACAAATCACATTCTCTCGATTCCTGCTGCTGAGTGCTCTACAGTATAACCTTTATGTCTAGACCTCCTTGCTCCCTTCCTCTGACCAACTTCAGTGCTGCTTTCTTTACTGATCCAGACCTGCTGACTTGGTTCATAGTGGTACAAAAGGGGGTGGTGATGGACGGAGCATCTGAATCAATCAAACACTCACACCCAGTCAAAAGATCTGGGTTTAATCCATCACCGTTCTTTAGCCCACTCTGCCACCCCAGTTAAGACATGGCTATATGCAAATCAGTCTGACCCTGTGTCAGACTGATTTGCATATAGCCATGTCTGAACTGGAGTGGCAGGGCTTCCACTTATAAGGAAATTTGTCCCCTTGAAAAAGTAGACGCTATTCTTGGTCTTCCTTGACCATCAAGGCGGCATATGACAACTATGACAACTATGACAGACCTCTAAGGGTGTTGCTCGATAAGCAGGTGTGCCTAATATGGATTAGTTACTTACCTGTAATCCTAGTTCTCATCCAGGGGTATACTCATCAAAGTCATAATCTATGAATAATACCCGCCTATGTGTGGGATCCCGGAGCATTTAGAAAATACATATAAAAATATATGTATATATATATATATATATGTGAAAACATATATTTGCAGCCTAAAACATTTCCCAACTGGCAAATCTGCCGCAAAATTACATGAATTAGCATACACACAGTAGTACTCTCCCAACCCCTAAGGAAGAGAGCGAGAGCAGTAAACATTTGCATACATCAATGCTTTATTGCCATTGGAAAAACCTGTGATTGCAGGCGTTTGCCAGTAGGTTGCAGTAGAGTATAAAGAAACAAAGAAAACTGACACCTTGCCTTTAAGGCATTAGAGTAGGGGTACCGTGCCTTTAAGACCTAAAGGCGACCCCCTGCTCCCATGGTGCACCACAGGTGGCAGTTGGGTCAGTTCTTTTTGGAGGTGCATAAAACCTGAGTAGATCCACAGTAACATCTCAATACTTTATGAACATGCTCGTCCGGGAAGGTGGGCGGGAGCTTATGATTTTGATGAGTATACCCCTGGATGAGAACTAGGATTACAGGTAAGTAACTAATCCTTGTCATCCAGGGGATACTCATCAATAGTCATAATCTATGAATAGATTAGCAAGCTCATACCCAAAGTCTTGCGGACGAGCAAATAAGTATACATAGAGACATTTAAAAAACTGTACATTTAACATACAACTTATGCAAATAAAGTCCTCAAAGGGGCTTGTCCCACTTGGGCATCGGCCTGTGTATCGGAGTCTAGGCAATAATGGCGGGTAAAGGTATGCACAGACCGCCATGTAGTCGCCTTGCAAATTTCAGAAATTGGGACATTACGAAGGAGAGTAGTAGTAGAAGCTTTCCCTCTTGTAGAATGCGCATGAGGTCTACCCTGTAAAGCCTAGTTAGCTAGTTGATAAGACAGAGCTATAGACTATCCAGCAAGAAATAGATCTTTTTGAGGCTGACAGACCGGTATTAGTGGTTCCATAATTAACAAAAAGCCGGTCAGATTTCCTAAGTGTAAGGGTTTTAGCCAGGTAAAACTTCAGAACCCTCCGGAGGTCTAGAGAGTGTAAAGACCTCTCCGGGGGAGTGGTAAGTTGAGGAAAAAAGGTAGGTAGGGTGATAGACTGGTTGATATGAAAGTCTGAGACTACCTTAGGTAGAAAACCTGGGTGTGTTCTCAGTACCACCCTGTTGGCGTGAAACACTGTGTACGGTTCCTTACAACACAGGGCCTGGATTTCGCTAACCCTACGTGCAGAGGTAATTGCCACTAAAAAGGCGGCTTTCCAGGTCAAGTGCTACAAAGGAGCCTTATGAATAGGCTCGAAAGGAGCACCCATCAGTTTAGTAAATACGATGTTAAGCTCCCAGGGAGGAGAGGGGACCTCACTAGTGGAACCACTTTCTTATGCCCCTCTAAGAAATCCTTGACCACAGGCATAAGGAAGAATGATGTCTGAGAAGGTGACTTCCTATAGGCTGTGATCGCCGCTAAGTGAACCCTGATGGAGGGGTACTTGAGGCCTGACCTTGCTAAATGCAACAGATAGGGTAGAAACACCTGCTCCTGACCGTGGATAGGGTCAAGAGAGTTGTCAAGACACCATATGAAAAACTTCTTCCACTTGAAAGCATAAGACTTCCTAGTGGATGGTCTCTTGGCTTCTTTCAGAATGTTCATGCAGTCTGCTGGGAGGTCTAAGTGTCCATACTGTATGACCTCAGGAGCCATGCAGTCAAGCGAAGGGAAGGAAGGTTGGGATGAAACACCTTCCCCTGGTCCTTGGTCAACAAGTCCGGACAGCAAGGAAGTCGCCGGTGCGGGACTTCGACAGCTGGAGGAGATCCGGGTACCACCACTGGCGCGGCCACTCCGGCGCTATCAGGATCATCATGGTGTTGGTCCTGTAGAATTTCCGAATCACCGCCGGGATCAGAGGCAGGGGAGGAAAGGCGTACAGCAATGTCTGCGAACAGCTGGTCAAAAGTGCGTTCCCTAGTGAGCCCTGTTGGGGAAACCTAGACGCGAAGACGGGGCATTTTGCATTTGCGGCGTCTGCGAACAAGTCTATGTCTGTTACGACCCATAGATGAAAAACCTCCTGCGCAACGTCTTCGTTGAGCACCCAATCGTGCGTTTCTACGAAGTCTCTGCTGAGGCAGTCCGCTTGGACATTTTGGATTCCTGGCAGATGAACTACCACAATGGATAGGCCTCTTGCTAGGAGCCAGTGCCAGATGGCTTGCGCTTCCAGGGATAGTACTCTTGACCTGGTGCCTCCCTGCTTGTTCAGATAGAACATGGTTGTCGTGTTGTCTGTCTGAACTTGGATGTAGTTGGTGCGCAGAGACAGGTAAAGAGATTTGAGCGCCAGATTAATGGCTCGAAGCTCGAGGAAGTTGATGTGGTAGCCTCGCTCTACTTCGGACCAGAGGCCTTGAACCTGAATCTGGTCCATATGAGCACCCTAGCCTTGAAGAGAGGCATCCGTGATCACTGACTGCGATGGAGGAGGGCGATGGAATGGAACTCCCTGGTAAAGGTTGGAGCGTTTCATCCACCATTTGATTGAGTCGTGGGCACCTTGTGGAAGAGAGACACGGTCCTCCCAGTGACCTGACCTCTGAGACCATTGGTCCTCGAGAGCCTGCTGCAGAGGCCTCATGTAAAGGCTTGCATTGGGCACAATGTAGATGCACGAGGCCATCAATCCCAGGAGAGAGGACACTTGTCTGGCTGTGGGACTGTGATTGTCCAGTAGAAGATGACACTTCAGAAGCATGGATGACAATCTCTCCTCTGAAGGACACACGCTTGCTTGAACTGAGTCCAGGGAAGTGCCCAGGTAATGAATCCATTGGGAAGGACTGAGTACTGATTTCTTGAAGTTGACCTGCAACCCCAATGAGTTCATCAGGTTGAGACAGAACGAAAGATGGTCTTGAAGCAGAGCCGGAGTGGAACTTTTCAGCAGCCAATCGTCTAGATAAGGATAGACTAAGATCTTCCGCCTGCGGAGAAAACCAGCCACCACCGCCATGCACTTTGAGAATGTCCATGGCGTGGATTTGAGGACAAACTGAAGCACTCAATACTGGTAGTGCTGGCGCCCGAACTGAAACCTGAGAAACTTTCGGTGCCTCACTGAGACAGGTATGTGAAAGTAAGCGTCCTACATGTCGATGGCACACATCCAGTCCCCCTGATGGAGATGGGGAAAGATCTGATGCAGGGCTAGCATGCGGAATTTTTCTTTCCGGATGAATCTGTTTAGAAGTGGTAGGTCTGGAATGGGCCTGTAATCTTTGACTGTTCCTCTTTTTTGGACAAGAAAGTAGCGGGAGTAGACTCCTTGATTCCTCTGGATGGAAGGAACCTCCTCTATAGCCTTCTTCTTGAGGAGGGCAGAGACTTCGTCCTGCAGCAGCTGACTGTGGAAACGGGGAAGTAGCTTTACTTGAGGAGAAACCTGCGGAGGAGGCGACCTGAACCTAAGCAAGTAACCATGCTGCACAATATTCAGCACCCATCTGTCCTTTGTTATGGATCTCCATTCTTCCAGATGATGAGATACACTCCCTCCCACCGGGGTGGCGAACAGTTGCGGAGGAAGCAACAGCTCAGGGTTTTGGAGGCTGTTTGGAGGCAGACTGCTGCTTATTATTGTTGCCTCTGCCAGGACGTCTCTTTTGAAATTAGGTTTTCTGTTGAGTTTGGGAAGACCACTGAGGGGTTTGAACCCTCTGCTGGTAAGGACGCTTATCCCCCTGACGAAAGCGCTTTTTAAATTCCTTACGCTTTTCCAAACCCACAGCCTTCACAGTGTCCATTTCTGATTTCATTTTGGTCATTTCATCGTCAGCGTGTGGACCAAAAAGAGAAGAACCATTAAAGGGGAGGTTCAAGATTTTCTTTTGAGCATCCGGTTTGGGGCCCGTCATGAACAGATGCCATGGAAGTAGCCATGGGCCGCGAGGTCAGAGGCATCGGCCGCGGCACTAACAACCTGGTTGGCTACGAGTCCTCCCTCCTGTAGGATTTCGACAAAATCCTGTCGGTCTTCTTTCGGAAGCTTCTCTGTGAAGCGAGTAAGGGAGTCCCAGAGGGACCTATCGTACTTCCGAAGTAGAGCTGAAGCACTGGCCACCTTCATGTATGAAGCAGAGGTGCTGCATTCCTTCCTGCCAAATGAATCCATTAGTTTGCTGTCCTTCTCTGGGGGTACCGAAGATGAGGCAGAGGCTGAATGAGACTTCATGGCAGCCGCCACGATAACTGAATGAGCCGGAGGGTCCGATCTTAGGAACAAGGGGTCCTCACAGTCGCCTTGTACTTCTTGGCAAGCCTTGATGGAACAGAACCTACCAATGCAGGTGTAAGGAAGGTATCTATCGCTGGTTCAAGGAAGCCGGGCACCAGAGGCAGCAGAGGTCTAGGCGCTGTCCGGTGATGAAGTGTGTCGAAGATAATAGAAGTAGGGACCACAGGAGTATGCAGAGAGATGTTCAGCTTCTTTGCTACCCTGAACAGCACATCTGTGAAGGTTGTGATGTCGTCAATAGGTGAGACTCTTGACGGAGGAGTGGAGGAGAAGGTCGGACAATAGTCCCGGACCGTAGACCTCGTGGAAGAGGACCAAGTTGGAGATCTAGTGCATCCTCTGTGACGAGACCTGTCTCGATGGCTGTGCCGACCCCTGGATCTAGACCGATGTCTAGGCGGAGATCTTGGCCTGGGGGAAGGTCTTGGCCTGGCAGGTGTTCTGGGCCGTACTGGAGAGCGTGATCTGTTAGGAGATCTTGGTCTGGGTGAAGGACGTGGCCTCTGTGGAGGAGACTTAGTCGGCCTGACCGGAGTGCTTGTCCTCGGAGCAGACGGAGAGAACGTGTGGGAGTAATCCGAGCCCGGACTACTGCGACCGCCCGAAACAGCTCCCTAAGGACTATGAGATGACACACTGCGTGATCTGTCCGCAGATCTGGGGGACGCTTCTGGAGAGATCTCCACGATGTTCAACTGAGGAGATGAAGATCTGTCCCCTGATGAACTGGAGCCAGGAGACTCCACAATCACCGTGTCCTGTTCCCTCAACGGCGAAAGCTTCGACGTCGCAGACGTTTGTGTGACCAATGGCGTCGAACGAGGCCTTGATGTTCTCGACGTCGATCGTCCACGCCTTGGCGATCTCAACTGTGATCTTCGGCGTCGAGACCTCGACGTTGAGTAGAAGGCGAACATCCACGGCGTCCTGTCAACGACGACCTACGACATCGTGTTGACGGCGACCTTCTTCGACATCGTGTCGACGACGACGCCTCTTGACGTCGCCTAGGTGTCGATCTCCTCGACGTCGAATGGTGGGATCTCGAGGACCCTCTCGACGGCGGCACGCCAGCCGGCGGCAATCTGGAAGCCGTCATAACTCTCGACGCGGACCCCCTCGAGGGCGGCGGAGAGTGTCTCGACGTCGACGGAAGCCTCGACGTCAACGGAGACTTTGACACATCAGTAGCCACAGACTTCGAGCCCGAAGTGTGGAGTCTCGACGTCGACTTACTTGGCTGCGACAGAGACTTTCGACGTCGCAATGGTGATCCAGAAGAGCGTCTGGGCCTCTTCGACGGCGACTTCGTCGATGATCTTCTTCCTTCCTTCTTCTGGAGGCAGGAGATGCGGAACGTCGCCGTTTTTGAGCATGCTTGCTTGAAGAAGACATTCTGGGGCCTCCATGGCCACCCACCTGATGACTTTTGTCTTTCTCCAAGAGGGCATGAAGTCTAATACGTTCTCTGTCGTGAAGAGTCTGCCTAGACAACTTCTGACAGTGATGGCACTGGTCAGGGTCGTGTGCAGATGGAAGGCACACAGAGTGTGGGTCAGCCAGAGCCATCTTCTTGTCACAGGAAGGACACTTCCGGAATAAAGCAGGCATTCTGACAAACATTTTTGTGGAACACCACAAAAAACAAAGCAGAAGCCCTAAAATCCCAGAAGATGAGAAAAATTACTCAAAACAACAATTTCAGTCAAAAACTGAAGAGCTCAAGCTCCAGGATCCTCACAGAAGGAGCCGGAAAAAAGAACTGACTCAACTGCCACTTGTGGTGCACCATGTGAGCAGGGGGTTGCCTTCAGGTCTTAAAGGCACGGTGCCCCTACTCTAATGCCTTAAAGGCAAGGTGTCAGTTTTCTTTGTTTCTTTATACTCTACTGCAGCCTACTGGCAAATGCCTGCAATTACAGGTTTTTCCTATGGCAATAAAGCATTGTTGTATGCACATGTTTACTGCTCTCTCTCTCTTTTCCTTAGGGGTTGGGAGAGTACTACTGTGTGTATGCTAATTCATGTAATTTTGCGGCAGATTTGCCAGTTGGGAAATGTTTTAGGCTGCAAATATAGGTTTTCACATATAAATACATATATTTTTATATGTATTTTCTATATGCTCCGGGATCCCGAACATAGGCGGGGATTATTCATAGCCTATGACTATTGATGAGTATCCCCTGGATGAGAATCTACAATGCGTTATCTTTTCTTTATAATTCCATAATATTGCAACAGTACGGTTTTAATCTATGGGTGGATAGACTGAACCCTTTGGACTACGGAAGTCATCCGTTCTCCTTTTTAATGTGTTTTTATTAATGACTTTATTACATACATACAAACACTAAGTCTCCACTTCAGATCGCCTGAACCGTGGGACTTGATCAAACAAATCACATGAGCCAGCTGCTGCATCAACCTTTCGTGGCCAGTACGTGCTGCATGTTAAAGGCACCTTGAGGTCGAAAATACAGGACATATCTATAAGTCAGAAGGGACTAATGGAGTACACTTTCAACATAGCACAGACTACACTTTGCTCCCGATTTAATACCACATAAAACACAATCGATGAAAGGCTAAAACGTTTAAATTAATACATTTAAATATATTTTTGGGCTACCACGAAAAAGTTGTATGTAGCTGGTCTGTCAGCTTAAATTACATTTTATCGTATTTGACTCATGTAGCATAGAAACGACTGTAGTACTCGGGGTTAAACATTTCATACACAGTGCAAAATAAGACTGGTCTTGTAAAGCAAGTTACCTGTGAAAATCCACCCAAAATTATTCTGTTTGAAGGAATGCCGTTTTTCACTTCTTGGTCAATCAGTGCTTTCACTAGAAAGAAACGAAATAGCAAACATATAATAAGATACAGCACTCAACACCAAAAATAAATAGCATACTATAAAGAAAGGATACACACCGATCATTCACATTTTTAATTTATTTTAAATTGTAACAGTATGGGGCAAACGTGCCATTAGCATACCTTAAAGAAAGGATACATACCGATGATTCACATTTTTAATTTATTTTAAATTGTAACAGTATGGGGCAAACGTGCCATGGAAAGATGTGGCAACAAATGAACAGTTCTAACCATATCCTTCCTTGGCCAACTTTTGTCAGATAATAAAATATATATCAGTGAAAACTAACCAGTGCCATAACTGACATTGTAAACATATGCTTGGTAAATCAAAAACGGAGTCAAATGCTTTAGAATACAGAATGAATATAACATTGCAAGAATTACAGTCCTACATGCAAAATCCACTGAATAGGTAAAGATTCATCAATAAGTTTTAGGAAAAGAGCAGACCCCACAGTATACAACATCCTGAAAACCAAAATCACTGGAAATGAGTGACGTTTTCTCCTATACAAATGAACTACTCACATAAATATCTGAGCCAGTCTTTGTAATCAATAATATTGGATGGAGGAAACCAGACTGTTAAGCTACGAGAGAAGGGTGCCACAGTCTTGTTTGGAGCTGTGGTTGGGCTATACGGAAGCTGAAACAATCTAACTCCTCTTAGGTAAATTGGTTTCCGTGAGAAATACTTTTCTCACCATTTGTAGCATGGAACAAGCAGCAAAGACCTCTTCAGTGAAAAATGAATGTGCAACATGACCAACGCAAAATCACAGGTGAGAAATAAAATTACTTGGAGAGGGACTCGGGAGCCAATATGGCTGCCTCAACATGCGCTACGTAAGACAACCTTGTTGGACTCTGTTAGAAATAACTGCGGACACAGGAATTGAAGAAGAGCAGTTTATTTCCTTCTGGCCTCAAGCACAACAGCCTCACATCAACATTCTAAGGTGAGCTCCTCTCGAGCATTCCAGAGTCAGAGAAACCACTCTAAGGGAGGGGAGGGGTGGAAGGTTCATACCAATATGCAATTATGATAATTACATGTCTAGCAACAGGTTACAACACATCTCCCTATGTAAGGAAAATAATGAGATTGTTACAGCATACATTTCCTCCGAAGGAGGCAACTATATACAACCGATTATTTTACGTAGACCTCCTGCCAACGTGGCGGGCAGCGTACTCTGGACTCTCTAGGTAAATGGTTATTGGATAACATATCCTCTTGGTTCTCATCGCAACTGGGTACAGGAACACACACATTTGGGCAATAACTTACATTGTCCATGCTCCATGTGCTGCCGTCATCCAATACAACAGAGTTCTTGCATACCCGCTGGATTCTCGATGGTTTGGAGAAAGAGGAGACTTTCGCACAACCAATACCAGGCCTTTTGATCACCACCCACTGCCCAACATAAAATATCCTGTTGGAGGTTCCCCATTTCTGGTCATATTTAGTTTTGTAATCTGCTTGATGTTGGACCACTTTTCCCATGACAGAATCTCTATCCACCCATACTGGACTACCCCCATTCAGCCAGTTAGGAGTGAGTTTAGATCCTGGATTTCTTCCTTTAAGGGATACAAAAGGAGAAACTCCAGTCACAGAGTTAGGGGAAGAGTGATATGACCATAATGTTTTCCTGATGGCTTCCTCTATAGGTTCGTGCATGGTAACGGCCATCTGGATGGTGTTTTTCAACAATCTATTTGCTCTCTCTACCATTCCGTTAACTTTAAGACAGTAGAAAGGTGTTTTCACATGTGAAATGGCTAACTCAGCTAAGAAATCCTTCATTACCTCGGATGTAAATTGGACACCATTGTCCGTTACCACGGTACTAAGTATTCCTTCTTTTGAAAATACCTCCTTCAGGAACGCAATTAAGACTGATGTAGTTATTGAGGACACCAATTTAGTAGTAACCCAATGAGAATGATATTCAATGAGTACGAACATAAACCTTTGGGAGATGTTAAGATGGTTCAGAGGACCTATAATATCAAGGCCGAGATTATCCCAAGGTTTTGACGGCACAACCACAGGAATGAGGGGTGCCTTCTGTACCACTTTGGACTTGTCGCACATTCCACAGGCAACACAATCTTTCACAGTATTTTCCACCAACCAATCCATTTTAGGAATCCAATAATGTTGCCTAATTTTACTCTTGGTCATACTTCTCCCTGAATGACCTTCATGCGCGATTGCAATAACGTGTTCTTTCATGTTACCAGGGGGAATAATTTTTGTTCCCCTGCACACTTGGCCCCCCGTGATAGATAACTCGTCTCTCACAACCCAGAATGGTTTGAGAGCATCTGGGAGCTCGTTGCAAGTCTTAGGCCATCCCTTCTCAATCTACAATCTCAACTCCCTCAACACCTGGTCTTCCTGTGATTCCTTCTCCCACTCCTCTCGGTTGATGGCAGGGTATTCAATAGACAAAATGACCTCATCAAGTGGACTGCACTGGAAAATCATCACCAGGTATAGGCAGCCTCGACATGCAATCAGCTATAGTGTTTTTACACCCGCCACATAGCACATTGTGAAGTTGTAACCTTGCAATGCCAAAATCCACTTTGAAATACGTGGGGTGGCCCTCTCAATGTTTTTTGTAGAAAATAATGGAATAAGGGGTTTGTAATCGGTGCGTAACGTAAAAGGGATTCCCCACAGGAAAAATTTGAAGTGATTTATTTATTTATTTTATTTTATTTATTTATCGCCCAATAGCATGCTAGGGCCTCCTTTTCGATTGTTGAATAGTTAGATTCTGCTTCTTTCAGAGCTCTGGATGCGATTGCAATTATTCTCTCACTCCCATCCACCATTTGAGTAAGAGATGCCCCCAAGCCTTTTATGCTAGCATCCGTGGTAAGAGTAGTTTTTGCATTAGGGTCAAACATACCTAGTGTGGGGGCTTTAGCAATAGCTGACATAACATATTGGAAATCCTGTTGACACCCAGGACTCCACACAAATGGACAACCCTTCTTTAAGAGCTCTCTCAGGGAACATGTGTGACCAGCAAAATCTTCTACAAATTTTTCGGCCATGTACTCCACTAAATCCAAAAAAGATCTAAGCTCGTCTTTATTCGATGGAGCGGGAGCTAACACCACTGAATCCACCAGGCTAGTTTTGGGTTTGATTCCTTCTCCTGATATGGTGTGTCCTAAATAAGTTACGGACTTTTCTCCAATTTTACACTTGTCTTTATGGGTCGTAAAACCTGCTTTGCTCAGTTTACCAAGTACATCTCTGAGGTTCTTGTTATGCTCAGACTCTGAATCACCATAAATCAAAATATCGTCTTGGAAACACAAGACTTTTCCTAGACCCTCAAGAATGTGCTGCATAATTCGTTGAAACACGGCAGCTGCGGATGCCAATCCAAATGGCAGCCTGTTGTATTGGTATGCCCCAAAAGGTGTTATAAAGGAAGTCAGGTGTTTGGACTCAGGATGAAGGGCAACCTGATGATACGCAGCCTAGAGGTCTAGGACGCTAAAGTATTTGGCTCCTTGTATGACACTGAGCATCTCATTTATCTTGGGTAGAGGATGTATCTCCACCCAGATGTTGGCGTTAAGGTCCCTGAGATCCACACATAAGCGAATCCCTTTTCCTCCCCCTTGGAAGCGACCACTATGGGGGCAAGCCACTCTGAACTCTCAATCCTGTCAATTACCCCAATAGATTCTAACTTATCCAGTTCTTCCTTGAGAGAATCTCTCACCATCAAGGGTACCGATCTGGCTTTATGTACTGATGGTTTGTAGTGTTTTTTCAATTTAATTTTATGGAGGAAACCCTTCAGCAAACCCAGTTCTTTAGAAAATACCTCAGGAAACTCCTCGCATACATCTGCTCCTATGCTAGGTCGTTCCACCAAGTACACAGTGTTTCCACCCCAACACTGCTTAGTTATGTATACCTTTCCCACCGTGAATCTATCCTTGAAGTTAATCTGCATAACCAGCATTCCAACCAAAGGTATAGTGTCACGGTTGTATCCCCCCGGGTTGATGTCTGGAGGTAATAACACATACTCTTTGTCCCCGGAATTAGTTTTGAATGTCTCTTCACTTATGAGTGTATACAGAGAACATGAGTCAGCAAAAACATCATAAGGTACATTGTCAAGCAAAATTCTGCATTCTGGGTAATTGCTATTAGAGCCCTCAATAAGTTCATTCACCTGGAACACAATATCACCTCCAGGTACATCCTCCTCATGAATAACATGGGTTATGTCCTTTTTCGCATCATGACAAACCTTTGTAAAATTACCACGTTTGTTGCACGTCCTGCACATAGAATTTCTTGCTGGGCACTTTATACTATTAGCTAAGTGGTTAGGATTACCACAGCGGTAGCCCTTAAACTTTTGGGTCTCAGACTTCTGATTAGAACTTCCCACTGACACACTTCTGTTCTTATCACCCTTCAAAGATACCTTGAATACATCCTCATCGCGAACTTGTTTTACCTCAACAGTGTCCTTCATTTCGTTCATACAGAACGCTGTGTGCTCGATGCTTTTTGCTATGTCAACAGCCTGTTTTAAATCAGGGGCATCCGCTAGCAACTTCTCTTGAACTTTTTTGTCGGATGTGCACCTCACCAACTGATCTCTAATAAGAGAATCAGTTAGTGTTCCGAAATCACCAGTGGATGACAAACCTCTTAGCACTGCAATATAATTTACTACTCTTTCGTTTTTCCCTTGAGACCTAGAGAAAAATTTGTGGCGTTCAAGCACTACATTAATTTTCTTACCAAATTGGGCGTCTAATTTCTTCAAAGCCGTTTGAAAAACATCAGGTGGAGCTTCACTATTAACACCTTCATTTCCAATTTCAATTACCGTATCAGGTAAGTTGTCATGAATTTCTCTGGCATGTCTCCCTAAATTATGTAACAATATGTGTAGTTTGCGCAATAGCGATTAAATAAGACTCAAATATTTTCACCCAATTCTTCCATGGAGTGAGGGGTTCTCCGTCCTCACTCAGGAAAGGAGGTGGTTGTGACATTGACATTGAAGATGCCATAAGTAAAAAGGTAAGATAGAATTGTAGATAGGAGCTAAAGATATATATATATATTAGGAAGAGACAGAAAGAAATGAAAGGAGGTAGAGACAAAAAAGGATATGCTTGTACAGATTATACTAAATACAGTCTCAAGTTTCTTAATATTCATATACGGCTGGAGAAGCAATCAAGGTAACAGGTAAAAACTTTCAAGCCTGCCTGTCCCTGGTATGCAGAATAATACACATCAGGAAAGTGAGTCACAATGCAACAGCCTCTGGAACACTTTACTCCTACAGGTAATTTAAGAATATTCCTGTTTTTTCAACGTGAAGACATCAGCAGTCCAAGTCCTTTTCATCAACTGTCTATTTTCCTCACAAACAGTTGTGCCTATAAGCGCGATGGATACGAAAATCCTTGCTGGCAGGCTCTTATCCGCAGCAATGCTGAGCCTATCAGCGCAAAGCGGCAGTCGGCGAATCCTCGTAGCAATAATCCTCAAAGACTTTCTTATATGGATGCTTATTATACTTGTACAGCTGAAATGTTAAACACTTGCCGCCTTTGTTGAACAGCAGACACTTTTCGCTGTGGAGCGGTTGTTAAAAGTAATAGCCTCAGTCAAGAGTAGAAGTAAGTAATAGGTTTATTACTTCAGCCCCACACCTCCGGCGGTGCGTAGGTCAGTTAGCCGGATCAATCTATCAACAGTTGGGCGGTTGGAGAGGGGACAGGGGTAGGGTGGAATGTTGGGGAACCAATGGGGATGGAGGGAAACAATGGGTGCTCTCGCGCAGGAGAGTTGGTAGATACTACTTGCCCAAGGCTAAGGGGGGATACAAACTAAGTTACAACACATCTTCCTCTCTTGCGAGTTTTAACAGATGAGCTACAGGTTGTGGCAAACAGAATCATTAGAGCTGAATTAACAAATCAGCTTTAGTCACAAACAAAGTCTTCATAACGTTTAGGTTTGTGAATAGTTCGCCCGAATCTTCCCTTGGCAACAAGGGCGTCGGGAACACTTTCTGTGTCAGAGTGAGACTCATAACAGGTTCTACCAAACCTACCGCTGAAGCTGTGACCGCCAGACATGGCTTCAGAATCAGAGTGGGAATCACCATAACAACTCCGATTGGAGATCGGAGAGTGGGGAATGAACCCCTCAGACTGGTCTGATGACTGACGGTCAGCTGAGTCAGTGGCAGGTGGGAGACCATGTGAACTAACATTTCTGAGATTGGAACCCTGTCCTACACCAGATCTATCAACATCAATTAGTGTAGCTCCTATTTTCCCAATAGGCTCTGCGCATTGGAATAGTGCCTACAGCAGTAAAGGCCTAGGCCAGACGTTAACTAGGTCTACTACTGTCGATACTAGACTTAATTTTTGGGTTTGCCAGCTAAGCTCAGAGTTCGCTAGAAACTTTCTCGAATGTTCAAGGAAGGATTAACTCCCCTGATTAGACAAGAAGGGATTTAGTTTCTGACAACCATAGAACATGACAACTTTGCTCTCCCCTAATCAAGAGTCAATCTCGAGAGTCGTGTGAGCACAAGGCAATTATTTTACTCAGTCAGTACGTGCATTCTTAGTCTCATCAGAATGTAGAGAAAAGGAAGAGACGGGCGTGTTCAATAAAAGATGTTATTTATTGATCAGTCTCTTTTCTCGTACAAGAGAAATGGATCGATATTATTGCAATACTTATAGTTAAGTAAAGTGCATACATTAGAAGCAATAGTATAAAATAATACTGTAAAAACATTGATATGGTTTCTGAGCCATATGATGTTTAAAATGATTAAAATATATTTACATACACATATACATTTGACTAAACGTACTCAACTGGTGTTTCTAAATACGCCTACCCCGTGTACCTGACCTAAGTCTAATGCGTGGGCGGGAATAGAAAGTTACAGTTTAGTTTAAGTTTGTTTTTGCCAAGTGAATAACTAAAGAATTCTCTAGGAGGGGTTATTCAGTTCTGTACCTGGAATTTAGGATGAATGAGGAATGGTATCTCTTTCTCTGCTCTCGATATTCCAGGCTGCCTGCGAGGGCTGCCCAGAAGCGCCGGTGCTGGGTCTCTCGGCTTGAGATAGCAGCGCGTCTCTCAGCGCGTCAGGAAGGCGGGGCTGCTGCCTGCGGGGTCTGCTTCTGCTCTCGGCTTCGGCAAGTATGGCTGCTCCGTCTTGTCACCACGCGTGTGTTTGCATAGGGCAAGGTCGGCAATATTTATACCTTAAAGGTGCCGGGATTGACGTAAGGATGGACATAGGTACGTCAATAAAGATGTCATACGACTTGCTCGTTAGCACATTCTTTACTAAAGTTCTCTGTGAAATCAAAACAATGGCCGCACGGATTATCCAGGTTGTCATAGGTTTGATTTGTTATGAGAACGTCGTATGCCTTATCAGGGGCTGGAGGAATGTCGCTTGTCTAATTAGATCTCAAGCGTTATGACCTAATCAGATAACACGTTCCTGTGCCGTAGTGTGACTGCGTCAGATAACGGTATCTGCATCATGGGGGATTTCTTGCCTCATGGGCTGACTGTTAGTTAACTAGCTAGTAAGTTTAACCAGAATAGGGTCAGGAATAGGGGGATCGAATCAGAACCTATAGAAATACACGACACCCACTCCACGCTAACTATGGTCATATCTACTAATCTATGCATAGTATAACATAGTACAACATACTATAGAGTATAGTGTATACCTTACCACCCCAAAATACATAAATGCATTTCGAAATTTTCAAATATACTGAAAAATTGCAGTCATATATATTGTATGCACTTAAGCTATGAATTAAATGCAAAAGTAAACACGCATTGTTATGTATTATTGCTTGTTGGTATATGAGAAATACACATGAAATGGCTCTTAATATGGCTATACAGAAAAAAAGTCGAAACCATTTCATCACATAAAATCTATTGCGAACATACCAGCGGGCAGCTAAAGTCTATAAAGTCTATAAAGTATCTAAAATAGAAATCTTAGTTCTCTAGGAATAGTCTCTTACTTTAAGCAGAAAATCAGTGTCCCGGGAAAAAATATATAGAAAAATATTTTAGGGGCTTGCTGAAAAAAGTTGCTGTCCGTGAACTGGATTGTAATTGTTCATGTGACTTTATTTTTAAAGTTGAAGGCCGAATTCAGGGAACGCCGTGTGCGAGTTTACTCAAAAGTCTCTATTTCTGTTCCGGAGAGAACAGCATATCATTCAGGCTTTCGAAAAAACTGTCAACAGCTTCATGGGAAAGTTCCTCTAAGTCGGAAATAGGGGTAACCATGCATTCATGCGCATGATTGTCTCCATTGACATTCTGATTTGCATTGCTGACAGAAGGTCGTACCTGTTCGATGCTGCTTTCATCTTGAACTTCACTACTCTTCAATCGCAGTGGTGAAGATTCCAGGAATGCCGTCATCAGAATTGGCAGCCTTTGAGGGCAGCACAGTGCGTGAACCTTGGTAGGAACCAACAGTGTATCTGCATCCACCGGCGCATCCGATTGTAGCGTCAGACAGGTGTCTAACATGCATTCTTCTCCGCATAGCAGACATCTTAGTACAGGTAAAACACACCTTTGCCACATTGGTCGAAATGATAGAAACCAAGTCATGTTTAGGTCTCTAAGCCGGGATAGTCCCAGGATTTTTGATATCCGGTCCCGGTATCCAATGGCTAGGATCGTATCTTCCATTGTCGCGAGAGTTTGATCTGTGACATGGGTTGCCATAACGAAAAATAAGGACTAGGAATAGGATTCCTGCAATTAGTCCCAGGATCAAGGGAAGTCCGCCAAAAATCGAATGGACGAAGTCTGGAAAAATACCCAGTATGGCTTTGAATGGTGTTAATGCCATCGAAAATACTGTCTTAAATACCTTTGAGACCCCAGTGGTATCAGAAATATTTAAGATTTCGCTCAGAATTTCCGCGAAATGTACGGGGGAATTAGTTGATAATAATGTATGTATCTCTGCAGTCGTCCTTGCGACTTGTAGATCATACGTTTCTTTAGATGACGTGAGCCTTGTAGGCGTCTGAAGAAGCACTGTTTTCATTCTGCTTAAAGTGTCTATTCGAATAGAAGTAATTTTCAGACCGGGCCATGCCCTTGCCTCCCTGTCTGGAAAGGAGCTGGGAAACAAAGAACGTCCACAGCACTTGACCTTCGCCGTCGTAGTGACGAGATAAGGAGTCCCGGGCATAAGACTACAGCATCTGCGGTCTACAATAAGAATGTAACTCCCATTATAGAGTCTTTGAAAGAATGGTTCTATTTCAGTTGCAGGTGCGCCTTGCTGGTGACATGAAAGGTTGTATGAATTCCCTTCACAGGCTCCGTGCAAACTAATACCGTTACACAGAAGCGTGCCGCTTAGTGACATAGCACAATTGTTGCCACTAAGAAACACTTTCTGTCCTTTATTACTGACACATGCATGTGAATAGGGCAGGTTCCAAGTTGTTTTAAGGTACCCCTTTCCCAATTTCTCATACATGCCAGCCTGTATATATTTTTGGCAGTATTGAAACCTGAAGGTTGAGATTGGAATATTTATGATTCCGTGGATTATCCATTCACTGACAGGTCGTTCTGACATTGTCAACGGTAATCTTTCTAGTTTTTCAATGCTCAAGATTGTATAATCAGCACCCTTCTGCGCCATACCGATCTGTCTATCAGTAAGGTTAAAGATTTGAAATAGTGACGTTGTGTTGATTAAACGCCAAGGCACATAGCCTGAACGCAGATTTTGTAACGTCCAGCCAAGCTGTACAATAGAACGCAATTGTGACTGACCATGTTGTAATAACAGTAAGTCTTGCGATAATATATCGATTGCTGAAGACACAATGCTGTCCAATGAAAAAATTCTGGAGGACAGAGTCATTAACCCATTGTCCACTACAGAAAGTGATTTTTCCAAATTAATACGGTCAATTTCCCGTATTCTTTCTGCTGTCTCAATTTGAGTAACCTTCCAGGCCTCATTGTATGCTGCATATACAGAGGCTGCTATGAAACGCTTTTGACGCTGTTTGCGTGGTCCCATTATGAAATCACGCAAGTCAGCACCATCAGTAAGTAAAGTTAGGTGTTGCTTAATTTCAGGCAGTGTGGAAGTTTGTAGCCATTGAAGGCATAATTTGCCCACACTGTAGGTTGTTATCATCCCTGGGTGATGTCTTTGGGGATATCTAGGGTCTGGCCTGTTCATTTTGAAACCCTGTGTTTTATTCAGGAATCTATCTTGACAGTTATTTGTATCTGTGGGCCAGATCAACCATTGTTTCCAATCAGGATGTGTTCTGTTTTGGTTAAGTATATGGTTTATGTCTATTTCTTCATCTGTTTCAGAGTTATTGCTAAACATTATTGGCTTTGGAATAGACAGGTTATTTAAATCTTTGATTTTGGCTAAGCCAAGACAGGTGGTTTGTTGAACGGTGTCATTTAAAAATATCATTTGTTCTGGGATCATGCAGGCTCTAAACAAAGCTTCTATACCCTGTACTTGCCATTCTTTTGTACCCCAAACACTTTTCAAATCAACATGTTTGTCCCAATAATCAAATCCAAAAGTATTCATTTTTTCAAAGAAAGAATCTGAATATATCAATTTTGTGTTGGTTATCATGGTTTTCATCCCTGTCTTGTTTGACAATTTGTAATAAAATGTTTCAGCATTAGTTATGTTAAAACCTGAAAAATATGAATATTTGCCATACACGGTTCTAGAGCTCCCTTTTGGAGGTGTAGCACAATGTTCCCATTGATTAAAATTTAAAACATTTCTAGGTTGTGCAGATTTATGCAAGAAATGGTTACCATAATGGTTATAGCAGTACATGCTGTCATAATTTGTAGAACCCTGCAAATAATCATGTTTTGTAAATTTAGCAGACATTACTAAGTCAGACATCATATTGTTTATACTTTCAAAGTCCCAATCATCAGCAAATGAGTTTGGTTTTGCAAAGTCACTCAAGGAGATCTTGATTTGGTGTGGATATTTCAGGACCTCGACCGGACCATAAATTTCATAGTCAGTGTTGTCCCAGGCTACCCCACCAGGTATTGGAATTGCTGTGAAGTTGGCTGAAGAAAGTTCTGAAGAAAGTTCTCTTTTCTCGACGTGTGAAGATGTGTGTGGTTTGAGGACCAAGTTGATGTTCTGACTTGCTGTGTCCATTTTAGCATATTTTCCCTCAATGAAGCGTCCCAAGGTAAATACCATGATGAGCCAAAGTATGAGGATAAATGCACCAAAACCCACCCAAAATTCAATCCATGGAGAAACTAGATATGTTTCTTTCAGTTGTTTCAAAAGTTCCTTAGCTTTGTCTTTAAAGGATTTTGATGATGGCTGTGTCTTTTGTTCGCTGAAGCCTTCAGAGGAATCATCGAAGTTGATGAAGTAACCGGATGCAGTTCTGTCAATTGTTCCAATTGGTTCAGGATTTTTGTTTCTCGCATTTTCACTTGGTACTTCTGTATAGATTGGTGTGTCTCTGCTAAATGTCTTTATTTGGGTTTTCAGAGGTCTAAGTTCTATTGCATTGTTGCATAGTCCTTGTTGTTCTTCTGTAGGCGTTTCTAATGTGATGAGCCTCTTTGATAGGACCTCTGTACTGGTAGCAAACCTTGGTGTTCTGCTACTTATTGGGAGTCCACTTGGCCTACTGTTGGTTATCGGCCACATGTTGTGGTTTTACCAGGTCGATGGATACAACTCGGTTCTCCTTTTTTCCAGCAAGTGGCGGTAGTACAACTGATCTTGTCCCGTTGACAGACAATACAGGAACTGCTTTTCTGTAAGAAGGCCCAAATTCCTTCTTTACCGCGATCTTCTCCCTGACTAGATCCCCGACTTTTGGAATCCAGACAGGTCTTGCTGGGACAGGTGGTGATTCTTCAGTGGTCGTTGGCTGTTCTTTCAACTGTATGTTGCTCAGGTCTTTTCTTGTTTTGTTTAAGTCCTGCAAAATAGCCAAACGGTCTTTGACATCAAAGCTTTTTTCTGTTACCACTGAAGTCTGACTATCAAGGTCAGAGATCAACATCCTAGTTCCGAATAATAATTCGTACGGACTGAATCCCTTCAGAGAATTTCTTGGCAAGTTATTAAGACTACGTTGGACACTTATTAGATGTTTGACCCACCCAGCTCCCGAACCTAATACCTTTGCCGTTATAGATTGCTTTATGTCACGGTTTTTTCTTTCAACAATTCCGTTCCCCTCAGGGTGAAATGGACAAGAGTACCGCAATTGCACGCCCATGCTGACCATGGCCTCCTTATAAGCCCGAGAGCTAAAAGCAGGACCATTGTCCGAATGCAGAATGCCAATTGCGTATGTGCCGATAAAGACTCGCAAATCTTTTATAACAGTTCTGGCGTCAGCCGTTCGCTGGGGCCACATCCATATGAATCTCGTGCATGAGTCCACTGCGACCAAGATATATTTATAGTTACCATCCCTTTGTAAGGGACCGCAGTGGTCTAGATAAACACAGGCTAATGGTTTATCCGAGATTAGAAGGGGCGTCTGTGCTGGACGTCTCACAGTTGATACTTTCATTTTTTGACATATTTCACATGCTAGAACATAGTTCCTTGTTTGTCTTCTCATTTGTGGCCACCAGTATCTCTGTTTTAATAATGATACAGTGGCTGAGACGCCAGCATGGGTAGAAGCAAGCCCTTCGTGTGCCGCTATTATCAGTCCTAACCTATGTTCCATGTTTGGAATTGCCCTATCCCCCACTCCAGGGATTTGAGCAAAAGGAACATTGTTTGTATCAGTTATGTATGAGTATTTTACTGGAAAGCCTTTAGGGAGTGGTTCTATCGAATCCTTTTCTGAAGCGCTGACAGCTTGTAATATTTCGCTGTCTATTTTTGTTTTTGACCGGGTGACGGCAGCTACGGAAGCCGTTTGCACAGCTGCCTTCGCGGCCTCATCAGCCAATGAATTCCCTGCAACGTGAACGCCATCACGTTGATGACTCAGTGTATGTATCACGTGAGTCTTTGGTAGTTCTTTTTGTAAAAGAGCTACTTGTTCCCAGAGCATTTTATGCTTGATTGTTCCACCTTTTGCATCCTTGAAACCATTCTGAAGCCAGATCTGCAAGTATTCATTATAAGATTGAACGCAATAATACGAATCGCACACTATGAGCGTGGGGAATTCTCGATCGGTATTTTCAAGCGCCATCTTGAATGCTAGTAATTCAGCTCGCTGAGCTGTACAATCTCCTAGGGATTGTGTTTTAGTGAGGGTTGGTTTAAATTTCCCTTCGTGCCAACGACTTTTAACAATCGCGCACGCAGCACTGTAAGCTTGTTTACCCCCTACTGCGGGTTGTGCTGATCCGTCTGTATATATTATACAGCCGTAGTCATCTAGAGGCAGAATTTCGGTTGGCGGAGGACATTCAAATTCATATTGGAGAAATTCTTGTGTTTTTAAATAAGGATCAAATTCGTGCATCACGTCTGTTGCAGCAAGAGAGTTAGCCCATTGTATCCATCTTGGATGGAGCGCTTTAGCATTTGGAATGCTTGCCTTTGTTACCGCCTCTAAGGCTGGTATTGGTGTCACGATTATTATTCGTTTACCTTGTGCCAGGGCTCGTTCTTTTGCTATAGCTGTCTGTGTTGCTGTAAGAATTTTTTCCGTTGGGCTAAATTTCATTTCAGCCTTAGTGTACAAGTGTGATTTGAATGCAATTGGTACCTTTTCTCCCTCATTAGAGGTCAGGTATGTGAATCCGCATTTCCCTGGGATGACTCGGATCACAAGGTTGCGTGTATTATCACGGGTTTCTAATTTTGTTTTAATTAGCATGTCTGTTTGTAAGGATCTCAAAATTTCTGTGTGTGCTTGAGTCCAACTGGATCTTTTAAAGTCTGGTTTAATTAGATCGTAAAGGGGTTTGACCCTTTCTGCGTAATTTGCAATGTAAGTTCTTCCGAAATTTAGGAAGCCTAGAATTGACTGTAGGTTTTTTAGTGTTTTAGGAGCTTGGATTACGGCACATTTCTCTAGGAAATTGTCTGCCAGGCTTTTGCCTTCACTTGATAACTCATATCCTAAGAATAGGACCGTCAGATGGGCAATTCTGGACTTTTTGAAGTTGAATTTGTAACCCTCTGCAGCGAAACCAAGTATTATGGTGTTCACTCTTTTCAAGTGAGTCTCCAAGTCATCATCTGTTAAGTAAATGTCATCGACATAAGATAATGCTTCATCATCATATTGTTGTAGTAATTCTGTTACTCTCGCTGAGAATACCCCCGGGCTATTCTTGTACCCCTGGGCTAACCGACAGAATTGTTTTTGAGTGCCATTTACTGAAAATGCAGTTAAATATCTGCTCTCTGGTGCTATGTTTTGACAAAAGAATCCGTTGGAGATGTCCAAGGTTGTTTTGTATTTTTTGCGCACTATGTTATTCATTAGTGCAGCACTGTGTGAGTTTTGCACTGCAAAAGTTTTGCAACATGTGTTAAGGTGTCGGTAATCCAAAACTAGACGGTACGAATTGTCTGGTTTGGAGACCGGAAACAAAGGATTGTTCATTTGTGAGGTGCAAGTTTCAATCACCCCTTGGTATTCTAGCTGATCTAGTATTTCATTTACTTGTTTTTTAGCTTCTTGCTTAATTGGGTACTGCCTTTGTGCAGTAGGTTGCGATTTTAACTGGACTTTGTGAGGAGGAGAATCCTCATCCCATCCTACATGATTTTTATATAAAGCAGGTGCTAAGGCCACTGCCCACTTTCTAGCAAGTGTATATTTTTTATGAATCGGTATTTGATTCGAGAAGGCAGGCATAATTACTTCTTCGCCATGAGGGCACTCCCTGACAAACTCCGGTGGCCAGTCTTTTTCAGCTAGAAGGATGTCATAGCCCTTGGATAGGTTATCCCAAAATAGTCCCCTTATTTTCCTAGTCTTATCTCCCTCTATACGTAATGTTATCTCGTATATTTTGTGGGGCTTGCTAACTCTGGTATCTGCAGTTTCCACTTGAAGGTATTCATTCGTGTCCACTGTCTCCAGATGATTCATAAGGACTTTGCGAGCTATGCTCACCTCTGCTGCGCTGTCTAGCATTGTCTGAGCCCATTCTCCGTTTTTCAGTTGTGTCCTCAGTATTCTCGGCATTGTTAACTACCTTGATACTGGCTACCTTCTTTTTTGGAAATTGTGATTTCTTTTTCAGTTGAGCAGGTTCCTTGTCTTTGGACTTGGCGTGCTCTTCTGATCGTCCTCTTCTTTCCGATTTCTGCGAGGAATTCTGAAAAGATTGAGACGGACGTGTATCAATGTCTTGATATCTATCAGGTTTTTTAATATTATCCCTATTTCTAAGGTTATATCTATTCCCAGAGGGTTCACTCTGAGGTGACCTTTGTCTCGGGTTCGGAGATTTCTCTCTTCGCCTAGGAGACCTTCCTCTGGACTGGAATTTCTTTTCTTTAGGATTGGATTGTTTATTTCCATCCCAGTTCTTCTTTGGTGAATTATTATTAAAAAATATTTTTTCTGGACTTGTAGTCAGTTGCGGTTTTACTGGTATTCCACCTAGACTATCTCTGCCTAGTTCTTCATAGGATTTTTCTATGATTCTGGCAATTTCAGCTGGTTGGTCTGCTATATCTGTCTCTTTTAACCTCTGGCGGATCGCCACGTTTGCTGCTTCACCTTTTATGTTGGCTAGTAATATAGCCGAGACTTGCTTGAAGTCTTTCAGTAATTTCATACCAAGAGTTAAAGCAGGTTCTGGACCGTATTCATCTTGAATTTGTTTTAGCACATCTGGTATCACCGAAATGGATGGAACACCGTGCATTTTTGTATAGATGGAAGCAAAGACTGTACCCCAAGTGTCACAGTCCTCAATGTGTGGTGCGATTCCCATTGGGAGACATATAGTCAGAATCCTGTGTTTTTCTAATGGGGTGGTGTCAGGAAACACCGCCTCTATTTGGGTAATTTTCTGTGCCAACCAGAATGGTATTTGTTCCCGTTTAGCTGGAACTTTACCTAGGCAGGATTGGATGTTCTGTGGTGTGATTTTATTTGTGTTCCCCTGGTGAGGGGTCAGCTGTGGAATTTTAATCGCTGGCTGAATTGTTGAAGTCCGCATTACATACTGAACTAATTGTCTATGAATTTTTAGTAGTTGTTTTAGCTGTATTAATAGCTCTGCTGCAGGCATTCTTTCGATGTCTGGATGTGGTGTGTATCCGGCTAGGACCGGCCACGTTGCTCCTGGTCTTCCTAAAGGACCGAGCCTTGTAATGTGATTGTTATGTATTAGGGCGCCATCAAATAAGAGCAAATGCTCTTGGAATTTGAGTGGTACTTCCACCTCCTCGAAAGGAGTGTACTCATTAGGAGGTTCCTCTACTTTGTAATAGTGGAAGTACTTTGTTACAGCATTTGCTGCTGGAAAATGTATCCATGTATAGTATACCTCTGTCTGCCGATATTCGTGTGCCTCGATTACGAATATGACTGTACCACCTCTAGGTGTCAGTCCATTTTCTATAAGTTTTAGAGTTATAGCTCTCCTTTTGGCGACCTGGATGAGTATTATATCCGGGTCTGCATCGAGTGCTGTAGTATCAGCTGCTGCTATTTCAGTAGCTAATCTAATTGCCTCTCTTTCTCCATCGCTGTCTCCCATTTTACTGACAGGATGGTATTATTTTTGTTTGCAGATCAGGTTTCTTTATGGAAACAGAGATTAGATGCACAATATTTTGGAACTGTTTTATCCTTCAACGTTGACTAGACCAAGAACCATACATAGGAGTTCCCTCCTGCGAGGTTTTGGAGGATATTATAACCTTTCACCCACTCCAGACGTCTTTGGAGTATTTGGGAGAAGGGGTCTGAGTGAGAAAGCACGACTGAGTTACTCTAAATGTCTTACGTTAGTTTTATCGCCCTTGCCAAACGCGTTGGGCGCCATGTAGTGTAGCTCCTATTTTCCCAATAGGCTCTGCGCATTGGAATAGTGCCTACAGCAGTAAAGGCCTAGGCCAGACGTTAACTAGGTCTACTACTGTCGATACTAGACTTAATTTTTGGGTTTGCCAGCTAAGCTCAGAGTTCGCTAGAAACTTTCTCGAATGTTCAAGGAAGGATTAACTCCCCTGATTAGACAAGAAGGGATTTAGTTTCTGACAACCATAGAACATGACAACTTTGCTCTCCCCTAATCAAGAGTCAATCTCGAGAGTCGTGTGAGCACAAGGCAATTATTTTACTCAGTCAGTACGTGCATTCTTAGTCTCATCAGAATGTAGAGAAAAGGAAGAGACGGGCGTGTTCAATAAAAGATGTTATTTATTGATCAGTCTCTTTTCTCGTACAAGAGAAATGGATCGATATTATTGCAATACTTATAGTTAAGTAAAGTGCATACATTAGAAGCAATAGTATAAAATAATACTGTAAAAACATTGATATGGTTTCTGAGCCATATGATGTTTAAAATGATTAAAATATATTTACATACACATATACATTTGACTAAACGTACTCAACTGGTGTTTCTAAATACGCCTACCCCGTGTACCTGACCTAAGTCTAATGCGTGGGCGGGAATAGAAAGTTACAGTTTAGTTTAAGTTTGTTTTTGCCAAGTGAATAACTAAAGAATTCTCTAGGAGGGGTTATTCAGTTCTGTACCTGGAATTTAGGATGAATGAGGAATGGTATCTCTTTCTCTGCTCTCGATATTCCAGGCTGCCTGCGAGGGCTGCCCAGAAGCGCCGGTGCTGGGTCTCTCGGCTTGAGATAGCAGCGCGTCTCTCAGCGCGTCAGGAAGGCGGGGCTGCTGCCTGCGGGGTCTGCTTCTGCTCTCGGCTTCGGCAAGTATGGCTGCTCCGTCTTGTCACCACGCGTGTGTTTGCATAGGGCAAGGTCGGCAATATTTATACCTTAAAGGTGCCGGGATTGACGTAAGGATGGACATAGGTACGTCAATAAAGATGTCATACGACTTGCTCGTTAGCACATTCTTTACTAAAGTTCTCTGTGAAATCAAAACAATGGCCGCACGGATTATCCAGGTTGTCATAGGTTTGATTTGTTATGAGAACGTCGTATGCCTTATCAGGGGCTGGAGGAATGTCGCTTGTCTAATTAGATCTCAAGCGTTATGACCTAATCAGATAACACGTTCCTGTGCCGTAGTGTGACTGCGTCAGATAACGGTATCTGCATCATGGGGGATTTCTTGCCTCATGGTCTGACTGTTAGTTAACTAGCTAGTAAGTTTAACCAGAATAGGGTCAGGAATAGGGGGATCGAATCAGAACCTATAGAAATACACGACAGCATGTTGCAGTTGATTGGAAACATTGGCTCCCTGGTGGTATCTGGCCAATCTATTCATGTGCCAGACCTTCCCATCACTGAGTCTGGCCGCGTTGTTGAACAGTTCATTTATTTGCAATGGAGCAGTGAATCTGCTTTCTCCTTTCCTCACTTTTTTCTCCAAACGAACTTTAACAAAATCACCCACTTTTAATGAATGTTCTTTTGCACCATGTTTGGAATCATACCATTCTTTGTAATATTTTTGAGCTTTAATTATGTTATTCCTGATTACATCAGGTGACCATGCAACTTGTTTTGAACTAGGCATCCAACCAAGGTCAATACTCAGGGGCTGTCTGCTTCTCATGAGCACAAAGGGTGCTTCATGTGTGCTGGCACATGGAGATATTCTGAAAGCCCAAATTAGTTTGAATACTTCTTCTTCCCAGTTCAGATTTGCGTTTCTTGACAGCTGTATGTGACCTTTCAGGACACTGTTGAAACGTTCGGTGAGGCCATTACCTTCAGGATGGTACAGCGAAGTGGTATGATGAGTGATGCAGTTCCTCTTTAGAAATGCTTTGAACGCTTCAGAACAAAATTGTGGACCATTGTCAGTGAGCACAAATTTTGGTAGACCTTCGCTAATGAACAGTTTGTCCAAGAAAGATATAATTGTGGAGCTATCAATTTCCGTAACAATCCTTATTTCTGGCCACTTAGAGAAATGATCTATAGCCACTAGAATATACTTGATCTCTCCGTCATGTCCTTTGATGGGCCCCGCGATGTCAACACCAATTTTCTCCCAGGCCATCATGGGGGGTTGAAGTGGAGAGAGAGTGACTTTAGATGTCTTGAGGGTTTTGTCTGAATCACTGCACTCCACACAATTCCTTATAAGCATTTCGATTTGCTTGTCAATGCCTGGCCACCAGTAACTGGTTCTGACTCCGGATCAATCTATCAACAGTTGGGCGGTTGGAGAGGGGACAGGGGTAGGGTGGAATGTTGGGGAACCAATGGGGATGGAGGGAAACAATGGGTGCTCTCGCGCAGGAGAGTTGGTAGATACTACTTGCCCAAGGCTAAGGGGGGATACAAACTAAGTTACAACAGCGGTAACCAGGAAGACTGCCCTCTTGCGCCCAGAACACATCAACGCGCCACACACGCTTCAGCTGAGGGAGAGCAGGTGACAGCATCTGAACGCTGCGTCAGAAAATGACAGTTCTACGTTCGTGTGACGGAATGCTACCAGCGCTTCTTTCCTAATGCTCACGTTCTTCAAGCGCAAAAGACTATTAAAATGTTCTTCCCAATATTTTCTGAAAGCCTCTATCAAAACCACAAAACTGCCCCAGAAATAGTTTCACAACCGTGTGGTTAAACAGTCCTGCGCTTCCTTCCTACGCATCTTTCCTCACATGAAACAGTCAGTTACCTCCAATGTTTACCCAAGTATAATCCGTTCGGGCAGATGGGTATATTTTTTCCTTGACGATCAAGTTCACACCACTTCCGTCTTATTTTTAGTTTACAGCAGCTATCACTCGGGCATGTTTCTCATCACGCTCTGGTGCCATTTAGATACCATAAACATTGAGCTTGCGCTTCCACAAAAACTTCCCTTATGTTCAGCTATGCTTGATGGCAACGCTGTCATTCACAACTTGCGCGAGGTAGGCTAATATTACGCCACAAGCGCACACCGCCGATGTTTAACTCACTGCAACTCGCCCACGAAGTATGGAAGTTTCGCCGGCTTGTGCTGAAGAAACAGGGGGAGGACCAGAAGCTGCCCCCTGCGCAACCCCGTCGCCAAATTGTTAGAAATAACTGCGGACACAGGAATTGAAGAAGAGCAGTTTATTTCCTTCTGGCCTCAAGCACAACAGCCTCACATCAACGTTCTAAGGTGAGCTCCTCTCGAGCATTCCTGAGTCGGAGAAACCACTCTAAGGGAGGGGAGGGGTGGAAGGTTCATACCATTATGCAGTTATGATAATTACATGTCTAATAACAGGTTACAACAGGCTCCATCTCCTCTTATTGCAGCCTTGGAAACAATAATCCCGCGGGATGGGCGAGAACTCTAGGAAAACGGAGACGGCACTGCAGAGTGGAGAGGGGCCAACCCTGCTCCGAGCTGGGACTAAGGAGTAGAGGTAGGGTCGTAACACGAAATAAGGCCAGAGGTGGACTAGGTGAGGCCTGCAGAAACACAAGGATCCTATATGGGCTCAGCACTTCCATCCCCATTATATATTGAGACAGCCTGGCAAGTGTGTAAACAGACATTTCCTGGGCAGGCTGTGGCACACTTTGTGAGAAGTTGGCCTGATATGCAGTGCTCACTATTCTAGTGATCACTATGTATCAGTCCAAACAACCCTTATTGATGATTGGTTGTAAGTCAACCTTATAGACCAGCTATCCTAGTAGCATGGATACGAGCAGTCTAAGGCTAAGACTCTAGAGGGCGTGTTAAGCCAGCTGTTTTACCATCACATTACCCCTTGAACATCAAGTGAAAGGACACCACACAAGTTGTTATGAAAATAAACAGATATTTATTTATAACAAGACTACCCTGAACTCTTTATGAGTCAGGGAACTAAGCACATAACAAAACTCTTAAGAAAATACTTTAAGTCGCACAATTTACACAAATGCCCGAGGGGCACGAAAAACCATATACTACAAAAGTGGAATGCGAAATTACTAGCAGGTAAGTACTACTCTCATAGGCTTTGGGATCGCTAGGACTGGACTACTGAACCTTTGGATTACCAGCAGGAGACCTAGGGACGTCGTGTGCAGAGTGGGAACTCTCACGCGTAATGCGGAACAAAGTCTATGGATCCTAGTAAATGCAAAGTTAGTGTTTTCGGGCGAACCCGACTAGGTAGGTCAAAACGAAAGTGGATCTAGACACTTAGAGAGTGGGCCTACGCTGGAGCACCGGGGTACTCGGATTACCTAGCCCAGGGGCTGCGGCTGCATAGGGTTCAAGTGTCGTCGGGTTTCTTCGTTGATGAACCAGGAGCCTGAAGAAATAGTTGCTGGCAGGCGGCCAGTGAAGAAAGTTCGGAGTGATCCAAGCCTGGATCAGGGAAGAAGAAACCTGTAAGCAGAGGGGACCAAGTTCTGAATCACTAGCCAGTGATTTGAGTGGGCACCAGGATGGCACCGGACGAAGTCACCTCAGCCAGGTGAGTGGGCGCTGCTGGGCTCTGCAGTCTCTCGGACCAGGAGGCGTTGTCGGCGACCAGGATGGAGGTGCGAGCTGTCCCACGAAGGTTCTTGCTGTCGACGTCGCTGGACCCAGGATTGGGCAACACGTCTTGGCAAATGCAAGGCCCATGCGGTGGACCTAAAATGGCGTCTTGAGTGGACCAGGAGGGTCCAGGGTGCTCCTCTGTTGGAGGGGAGCAAGGGCTAGACTGGAGCAACCAGACCAGCAGTAGTTGTTGTCGTGGAGCGTCGTGGAGGGGTCACTAGCCAACGGGCAAGTGACCTGGACAACGCGGTGAGCAGCAAAGAGCAGAAGGGCCCCACGCAGATCTCGTGGATGCAGGGGGGCTGAACTTCGGTGCTGGAGCTGCTCAGGGTCGGGGCTTCTCTTACCCCAAAGCACTCAGTCGAGGGTCACTCGGGAGTCGTGCTGGACAAGCGTCGTGCAGTTCTGAAGATGGCCGGTCCCTCGAGGTCTCGTCGCACCCACGGATCACAGCTGGGCTGATGATGTAGGTTGAGGTAAGAGGTGCCAGGGAAGCCGGTTCTCGTCGTGCTGGAGCAGTCTTGATCCGAAGGAGAGACTGGCAACAAACCGCGATACTTGGTTGGTGCCTGCTGCTGCAGGGTGACTACTCCTTAGTCACAAGGGAGAAATCTTGAGAAGAGTCTTGAGTTCCTTCTTGCAGAAAGTAGTTTCAGGATTCAAAGATGATCTGATTTGGAAGGGGGCCAGTTCCTACCTTTATCCTGCAAAAAGGGGCTGGCACGCGACTAAGTCCTGCCCTATGGGTGGGACTAGGAGGGGGGTGGTTACACCCCTCTCCTTTGGCGGGCTTTCCCCAGGCCAGGGGCTGGAGTGCCCCTGGAACTGGTTTCAGCCGGCCTATGCACAGTGAGCACCGGGGTGCCACTTGCAGTCACCTTCCTCTAAAGCCCTGCCTACCTAGGATACACAAAATCCTGTCTGGGACGGTGCTGGCACCGCCCCTGACAGGAAACCCTTTGTCCTTGCCTCCTGCTCTGGGAGGACTCCCAGCAGCAGGAGGGCAGACTTGTGTCTCGGTGGCAGCATCCATTTTGTGGAGCTAAGGCTATGTCTGACTTTAACCGGGGTTATAGGTTACATACTTGTCGTGTCCCTCTAGAAGGGTGGAATGCTAACCCCGTCGCCAGAATTGGCGAGGGGTTAGTATTCCAATTCGTATGACACCTTACTCGACATGTTTTGATAAAGCGATACCAGAGTTGGCATATAACCGCGAGGATTATAATGCACTTAAGAGTATATGGTATGCGATATCATGGAAACGGCTAAGGGATGGATCCCGAAAGCCGCAGACAGGCCCAGCTCATGCCAGAGCACCATCTCACACGATTCCAAGCACTCTGCCTTCAGGATTGTTAAGGCCTGCCATAGGAGTGACTGATAGGAGATCTGTGTGTCCATTTAGGTTTAGATATAGGGATACTATATCTAAAGCAAAGGGTGAGTACACCACCTTGCCCCAGCTGTCAAGCAGCCAGTTGTGTCTGTTTGGTTAGTCAGTCCAGGGGTGGCATAATACATGCTGCAGCCCCTGGGAGACTTCTGGGTACACCCCAGCCCTGGGTACAGGGACTTGGAAAGGGCCCAGTGCCAATTCAGTACCTGGGTACAATTTGGAATAGAGAGAACAGCTAGGCTGTGGGTCTGTTTAGCAGGCCCACAGCCAGGGAAAGTCGTAAACCAGTGAAGCAAAAAGCAAAAATCTGGGTGATCATAGGATTGCAGACCCTACTCTCCTACACACTTGACAAAGACTCAAAGTGAAAGTCACCAGATCATCAGTGTAGACTACAGACAAGAGTACGACCACACAGACCATTCAGGGAAGAAATAATAGAAGCCATTTGAAAAGGTTTTCTCTACAAATAAAGATCCAATAGATACACTTGGGATACAGTGGGAATCTTTTAAAATTATGATACAAGGGAAAATGCATGAGCACCTGCTAGGGTGTAAGGATACCATAAAACAACTAAATTAGAAAATGAGATGAATATACAAGGCACAAGCCCTTGGCGAGAACATGAACGAAACAAGTACCCAAAAATGGCGGCAATGGAGGAGTCAAGAAACCGATTAGGCAAATATAACTAGATGCAAAACACACAACACTAGCATCAACGTGTTGTCAAGACGTGGCATTTCCTAGCGTGGCTTGTGAACACTCAGAAGGGGCAAACTGGTAGTAGCAACAAGGGGTGAGCTGGGCCCAATGTTAATTGTCCAGGAAGCTGCAGGTTTAGCAAATTAGATGCCAAATCATTTAACTAACAAGCGAAAATTGTCTAGACATTAATTGATTCAATCTGAAATGAAGCCATGCTGGAAACAGATCGGAAAGACAGACTGAATGCATCCCTAGATGTAGCAGAGAACAAATGGGCCATTAAGCAGTTGAAGTGAGACAGAACACGAGAAAACAACTACTTGCCTGTCATATTCTACAAGGAATAGCCCGAGATAGTGGCCACCCCACTGTTAGACATGAATAACAAGGTGTTTGAGATAGGGACCGCTCAGCCCTCCACAGGGTTTGTCGCCCCACTCACTGCTGCCGCTCCTGCCTGCCTTTGCCGCCTCCTGCCTGCAGATTCCTTCGCTCCCTGCCCGCTGCTCCTGGGAATTTCCCGCTGCTCCTGGGAATTTCCCGCTGCCCGCTGCTTCTTGGAATTTCCCGCCGCTGCCTCCCTGCGGCCCCGCCCCCCTGTGATTCCATTTGCCGCCCCGCTCCCGCCACCCAGCTGCTCCTCCCTCCCGGCTCCTTACGTAAGGGGACCGTAGGGGACCACAGAGTGTGACCGCTCAGCCCTCCACAGGGCTTGGTCGCCCCACTCACTGCTGCCGCTCCTGCCTGCCTTTGCCGCCTCCTGCCTGCAGATTCCTTCGCTCGCTGCCCGCTGCTCCTGGGAATTTCCCGCTGCTCCTGGGAATTTCCCGCTGCTTCTTGGAATTTCCCGCCGCTGCCTCCCTGCGGCCCCGCCACCCTGTGATTCCATTCGCCGCCCCGCTCCCGCCACCCAGCTGCTCCTCCCTCCCGGCTCCTTACTTATGACGCCCCCAGAGCGACCGCGCAGCGGACGCGCGCAGCGGGAGCACCGACGGAGCGCCGAAGGTGCGCCAAAGGTAAGCCCGTCTGCGCCCGCGCCTGGCCCGCGCCCAGCGCCAGGACCCCTGGCCCTCCCCACCGAGGCAAGACGACCCGACTGACCTACGACGCCGCCACTCTCAACGCACTCAATGCCGGCCGGACCCACGCCTGCTGCCGAGCCACCCCGAGACGCACCCACGGACCCTTCACCTGCAAGTTCACCTGCCTCCGAACCTGCCCCGCACCCGCCAAGACAAACACCAGCAGCAACCACCTCAAGTGCATCCTGATCAACACCCGCTCCGTCCACAGACACGCCGTGGAACTCTGGAACCTCCTCGACGCTACATCACCGGACGTCGCCTTCCTCACGGAAACCTGGATGAACGCCTCCTCTGCACCCGACATCGCCATCGCCATCCCGGACGGGTACAAGATCATCAGGTGGGACCGCATCAACCAGACCGGAGGTGGCATCGCCATCGTCCACAGGAACACCACCCGCATCACGACCGACGCCAACGACTCCTTCGCCGCAGCCGAACATCTCCACTTCCAGATTCACACCGACCCTCAGAGGCACCCTTGTCTACAGACCCCCGGGACCACGCACACAATTCAGCGAAGACATCACTGACTTCATCAGCCCGCACGCCCTCCCCTCCACTGACTACATCCTCCTCGGGGACCTCAACTTCCACCTGGAGAACAACAAGGACCGCAACACCACCGCCCTGCTGGAAAACCTCGCCAACCTCGGACTCAAGCAACTGGTCAACACCCCCACCCACTACATCGGCCACACGCTTGATCCGGTCTTCTCTTCCAGCAAGTACATCACCTTCAGCCACGCCACCGGACTCCACTGGACCGACCACAGCTGCGTCCACTTCAGCTTCAAAAGATCCACGACCCACCACCACCCGCAACAGGTACCTCACAGGAATTGGAGCAAGATCACCGCAGACCAGCTCACCACCTCCCTCAGCCAGAGCCCACCTGCCAACACAACGGACCCCAATGAAGCAGCCCGCAACTTCACACAGTGGCTGACCGCCTGCGCCGACGACCTCGCGCCACTAAAGAACCCTCCCAGCAGACCCAGAAGCAAGAAGGCATCCTGGTTCACCGACGACCTCAAGGACTCCAAGAAGACCTGCCGCACCCTCAAGAAAGCCTGGCTCCTCGACCGGACCACCGACAACATGACCGCCCTCAAACACGCTACCCGCAAGCACCACCAGCTCATCCGCACCACCAAGAAGAAATCCCTGAAGGAACGACTGGACAACAACGCCCACGACAGCAAAGAGCTCTTCACTATCGTCAAGGAGTTCTCCAACCCCAGCACCGGCACCAACGACATCACTCCGTCACAAGACCTCTGCGACTCCCTCGCCTTGTTCTTCCACCGCAAGATCGCCGACATCCACAACAGCTTCGGCCCCCCACCCACGCTCCCAACCGTCGAACCAACACCCCCCACCGCCACCCTTCGCGCCTGGACCACGGTGACCACCGAAGACACAGCCCGCACGATGAACACCATCCACTCCGGATCACCGACCGACCCCTGCCCACACCACGTCTTCAACAAGGCCGACTCCACCATCGCACCCCAACTCCGGAACATCATCAACGCCTCCTTCAACACCGCCACCTTCCCGGAGAGCTGGAAGCACGCCGAGATCAGCGCCCTCCTGAAGAAACCTACAGCGGACCCCACCGATCTCAAAAACTTCCGCCCCATCTCGCTCCCTTTTCCTGCTAAAGTCATCGAGAAGATAGTCAACAGACAGCTGACCGCCTTCCTCGAGACGAACGGATCCCTCGACCCCTCACAGTCCGGCTTCAGAGCCAACCACAGCACCGAGACCGCCCTCATCGCAGCCACCGACGACATCCGGACCCTGCTCGACAAGGGGGAAACAGTGGCCCTCATCCTCCTGGACCTCTCTGCTGCGTTCGACACGGTCTGCCACCGCACCCTAGTCCAGCGCCTCAGCAACATCGGTATCCAAGAGAAGGCACTGGAGTGGATCATCTCGTTCCTCGCCGGAAAAACACAAAGAGTCCGCCTCCCCCCGTTTCGCTCCGGAGGCCACCGAAGTCATGCGGCGTCCCGCAAGGATCTTCACTCAGCCCCACCCTCTTCAACATCTACATGAAACCTCTCGCAGCCATCGCACGCCAGCACAACCTCAACATCATCTCTTACGCCGACGACACCCAGCTGATCCTCTCCCTCACCAGAGACCCCGACACTGCCAGAACCTGCCTACACGAAGGGATGAAAGACGTCGCCGAGTGGATGAAGGACAGCCGCCTGAAACTGAACTCTGACAAGACGGAAGTCCTCATCCTGGGATCTTCGCCCTCCGCCTGGGACGACTCCTGGTGGCCCCCAGCCCTGGGCACCGCACCCAAGCCAACCGACCACGCACGCAACCTGGGCTTCATCCTGGACCCCTCCCTCTCGATGACCAGACAAGTCAACGCCGTCTCCTCATCGTGCTTCAACACCCTGCGTATGCTTCGCAAGATCTTCCGCTGGATTCCGACCGAGACCAGGAAGACTGTCACCCAGGCACTCGTCACCAGCCGACTAGACTACGGAAACGCCCTCTACTCCGGAACCACAGCCAAGCTACAGAAAAGACTCCAGCGCATCCAGAACGCCTCCGCCCGACTCATCCTGGATGTCCCCCGACGCAGCCACATCTCCAGCCACCTGAGGAACCTGCACTGGCTCCCCGTCAACAAGAGGATCACGTTCCGTCTCCTCACCCACGCACACAAGTCTCTCCATGACCTGGGCCCCAAGTACCTCAACGACTGCCTGACCTTCTACACGCCCACCCGCCAGCTACGGTCCACCAGCCTCGCCCTCGCAGCCGTACCACGCATCCGAAGAGCCACCGCCGGAGGAAGATCCTTCTCTTACCTGGCTGCCAAGACTTGGAACTCCCTCCCCATCCACCTTCGGCTGACCCAGGACCATCTCGCCTTCAGGAAACAACTCAAGACCTGGCTGTTCGAGCAGTAGCATACCCCTCCCCCCAAGCGCCTTGAGACCCTCCCAGGTGAGTAGTGCGCTATACAAATGGCATGATTGATTGATTGATTGAGGGACGTTCCCAGGTGCGCTAAGAGGAGCAATGGCAGGGAACCTCGATAAGGGTGGCAAAGATGCACTTAAAACCAGTATTACAGACGTCTACTGATGTAAATGTGAGTAATAAAATATTGGGGAAATTACAGGCACAGCAATTAGCAGAAACAGCTGGACCACTGATACATGAGGAGCAATCTGGGTTTGTGGGTGGTCGAAAAACACCTTCACAAACATTAGAACAACAATCCTTTTGCTTGTGGAGATCCCAGAGATATGTAGCTTCAACACACATTAGGCTTTTGATATTGCAGATTGGAGCCTCATGTTCAAAGTACTCAAGAGGTATAGGCTGGGACAAATATTCATGAAATGGGAATTGATCCTCTATAGTGAGGCCACGGCCCTGTAATAACCAATAAATAACATCCAAACGCTATAAAGTAACAAGGGTATAAAGACCAGAATGTCCCCTGTACCCACTTATCTTGGAAACGGTAATTCAACAGTTGGCATACATTGTTAGAGCTACACTTGAGAGAGATGGACTTCAGGTCAAAAATTAAAATTGTGTCTAATCCCTTTACTCAGATGAGATATAGATAGATATATTTATTTTGCACAATTAATTAAAATCATTGCAATTCAAACAAAAAAGAACAAACTTTCTGCTCTCAATTTAAAAGAAAGAAACGAAAATTCATATCTGACACAGCAAATGTTCATGGGTGCTATCTGACTGTATAATTGAGTTAATGTTGGTCATAAATTTTACGAAACGGGCGGCCATTTGCGCTGGGTCGCCTTTCATACACTCCTTTAACCCCTTGCATGCTGGTGACGAACCCCAGCCGTCACGCTCCGCGGTGCTCGTGTGCGGATGACGGCGGGGGTTCGTCACGGCCCCGCCCTGTTCGTTTGTTTATCGCACAGCGGTGGAAACGGGCCAGCATCGAAGGGGTTAAGGCTTCTTGGCATGTCCGCATATTAAGAATTCTCCAGATGGGGCGCAACCAATAAGTTCAAAGGGGGAGTAGAGTTCTACAGATGTACAAAACGTGTGTTAAATTTTCTTCCCTGTTGTTGCAGAAGCAGCACTGGGAGGACATATCTGCCTTGTACCTTTGTCCATAATTGTACGCCACCAGGGGGATTAGCCCAAATCGGATGACAACTATCAGAGACCGGGTGAATACATAGCAGGAAATAGAAAACAATGGTCAGGCTTTCAGTTGAACCTGGCTAAATCTCAACTCTAGCCTACTAACAGGGGTCATACCAGAAGATTTAGACGATTGCTTGCTGAAAATAGAAACCATCCAAGTACTTGGACATAGAAGAATGTAAGGTCTATGTAGAAGTATATGAGCACAACGTGGAAGCGCTGCTAAAATAAGTCAATGTGATCATATAAATGTGGTTGAAATACCCAATGTCGCTGATGGTCCAAACAGCGTTAAGTAAAATGAGAGTTACTCTCTGTGTACTACATGTGTACTGTGTACTGATGCAAATTCCAGAGGCACGTTTTCACAGGCCGAATTTGCCAGTGAGGCAACTATATTGGGAGGGAGGAAAGACTAGAATCTCTCTAGAAAGCCTGATACTACCTTGGGAAGGAGGAGAGGTGCTGGCCCCGGACATCAGCTCATATTACACAGCGTCAGTATGCAGTGCCCTGGTTCTGAGAAGACATGGTACATCCAGTTAATAAATTAATCCGAATACAACTAATAGCTCGGACAGCCCCGCCATTGCTACCAAAAAAGGGGTTTAGCACCATGCCCATGCATGAGCAGACTCACAGATATCTGGAACACAAAAGTATTGCAGGAAGGATATAAATACATGCATATACTGTAGCTATCATTAAACCTTCTGGCCTGTGTCCAGCAAACTTACATTTATGATAAACGGTAGCAGCAATATGGCAGCCCAAAGACTGCACGAGGTGTACGAAGTCTGACGATTGATGTGATTGACATGTTTTACAACTAGACGGGAGATTGGCGGTGCCAACTAGTCTATTTCGTTGTTTTCCTTTATTAGTATTATGTAGAGCGCATGGCTACTCAAATAGGGCTGCGGAAAAAAGATCTCAACAACTGGAAATGAAAAAGGCAGATTAGAATAGCTAGGTCTTAAAATTGTTTGCGGCCCATCGCTTCAGAGAGGCTAAGGTGCAGATGAAGGGGGGACGGAATTCCATTATTTTGGTGCTAGATATCTTAAGGAGTGCGCTCCCTTACTAGCCCGACAAACCCGAGGTACCTGAGCCAGTCTAAGATTAGCAGAGCAAGGTTCCAGATGGAAAGTTGAGGCTGACAAGGCACCTAACATATTGTAGTCTTAGGTGCGACTAGACTGTGTAAGCAAAGCAGAGGGCCTTAAATTGAATGTGCTTTGCAAAAGACAATCAAAGAAATCCCTTATTAGAGAGGAGACGTGAGACTGCTTGGGGATACGGCCTAGGAGGTGCGTGGTCACATTTTGAATTATTTGGAGTCTTTTAAGAGAAGCCTTCATTAATCCCAGATAAAACACGTTGCTGTAGTCTAAGTATTAAGTAATCAAAACCTGTAATAAGGTTTTTTGAAAGGAGCTAGGCAAGACCCGGAGGATCTGCCCAAGGCATCTATGGAGACCGAAGCAGCAAGAAATGCCTTTGTTGATCCAATGGTCATGGTTGGTTTCACTGTCCAGCCAAATTCTCAGAATTTTCAACACCTGTTTGGCTGCTGACGGACAACAGAATTCTAAAGTAGTCTTCTTTATCTCGGATATTACCATTCCATGCTTTCATATCTGAGGAACAGGGTCAGAAATAATCATAGGTTAAGAAGCTCAATTAGCTGCTCAGACAGCACTGGACCCACCGTTTTACATATCCAGGAGGCTGCGTGGTCCGACGAAGATCCAGATTTGATCAAATTGAAGAATATCTTGAACTTAGCCTTATAGAGAAGATTGAAAGTGGAAAAAGACAGTCTTTTTGGAGAAGCTACTAGTGTTCGATGCAGTGGTTATGTCTTCCAGAGACACATTAGGTAAACTAAAGTCTTATTTACTAAAGAACAAAAATTGGCCAGCTCATTACACCTTTTCTCAGAAATAGAGTCCAACTGGACTTCACAATTAGAAAAATTGGCTGAATTTAGTTAGTGGCCAATTTTCTCAACATAGAATGCCAGACATGCCTTTCTAATCCCTGTATGGTAGTCTTTAATAGTTTATTATTATGTAACCCTAGAGACAGGATAATATGACTTACGCCAAGTATTTACCAGAGATTTCTTTTGGGCTAGTAGTGAATGGTTACACCATGGTGCTGGAAGGTGGGTCTCCCCTTTCAAAGCAGAAGATAGGGGTCTCTCCGCCACTCCCTCTCTGTAGAGCCGAAAACCCTCTGGCCACCCCAGATTTAGAGCGTCCTCACCCGGAATAGACAGCTGTTGACCGGGGCAGACCCCTGAAACCCTGGATGTGGAGAAAACGGCTACTGTGACCCTGACCCGGTCGTAAACAGTGACGTGGGCCTGAGAAGGGATCAAGGCCTAGCCAGAGGCGTCAGCAGTGACCCGTGGCAGCGGTGGGCAGGGCACTCTATGAGATCGAGAATCTTCCCCGCCATGTTGATATCTTGCAGAGGAGGCAGCAAGATTGGACGCGTCCCCACCCGGGGCGAAGCGCGGAGGGCCTGAACGGGTCTTCCCAGACACCGCTTAGAAGGTGAGAGGCGGTGTCTGGGAAGACCCATTCGGGCCCGCAGCCATCCAGCAAAGGCCCACAGCGCATGGTGCAGGTGTGGGCATGTGCCCGCGGTGGCAGCCAGAACACAGCGGAGACCCCGAGAGCAGGACTGATGATTTGGCAGCGTACTGGAGGTAATTAGAAGAGGTGAGGCATGCGCTGACCGCGATACCAAGGGCCTGAACCAGCCGTCCAGAAGTTGGATCGTCAGTCTCCGTGGATGCCCAATGGGAGGTGAGACATTCCCCTAGCTCGAGTGCACAGAGCTGGAAGCCACGTGGCACAATGGGAGGGAGACGGCCGCAATCAAACTAGACATGAGGCAGGCTCCATAATCACAGGGGCAGGAATTGGAGCAGGGGCCCGCCGCAGGGAAGGAGGAGAGTCAGGCCCCAACACAACCGGGGTCCAGTATAGAAGCCTACCATAGGCGACAGCTCAAGAGTGGAGGAGGCCTGGAGATGGAAGCCTGGGCCTGGAGGTGACAGTCGAAGAGCCTCAATGTACGACGCAATCCTGGGCACAGTGAGCCAATAGGGCCATTAAACAGTACCAGACCAACCGAACAGGGTCATAGCCCACTGGGAAGCTATAGATGGCCCACTTAGCGCTTCCACAAGTACATAACAGTCCCAACTTGAAGGAACGCAGTGACTACTGCCAAATGCTAGTGACACAGGCAGTGGACACGGCAGCCATTGATAACCTGGGGAGGCCCTCCTTGCTTATCTGACGTCTGGGTCACTTGACCTCCATTGCACATACGTGCAAGCAATAGATCGCCTCGACCTCGCTGGGGAGCGGAGCGGGGCCATATAGTCAAGGGAGAGGATGAGTGTAGGAAGAAAAGCTTCGGGAGCCAGCGTCTTAAAGTTCACTTGCTCAATATACCCCTTTGAGTCTAGGAGCCCCGGAACTAGCACAGGAAGTTAGTCTCCATTGCACAAGTCAACAAGAAAAATGGCATCTGTGAGAGCGAAGAAAGGGGGCACCATAAAGAAAATGTTCCCGACATCTGGAGGTCCTCAAGAGAGTGTGAACAAAGGGATCCAGAACAGAGCAAGCAATTTCCCCTCTGATGGAAGACCCGAAGGCCCCAGTCACGCGTCCATACCTAGAGGTCCTGTTCTGGGGTCTACGAGAAGATCTCTTGGCAATCAAAAAGGACCTAACGGGGGAGCCACAGGCGGCCCAGAGAGAAGTAACAGATATACTGGTGAGAGAGTGGACACACTCGAGGAAAGGGGAAACTCGCGAGACGAAGAAATAGAGCAACTACAACAGGAAATAATACACCTGTCAGAGAAACAGTTATACCTCCAAGGACCTGGAAAATCATTCTACAAAACATCAGCATCCAGAGGGCCCCCAGGGAAACGACGGGAACAGAACAGATAACGAGGCCTATGTAGTAGAATTATTCGCACAGATTCTTGGCGATACCTCAGTAGAAACTATACACTTGGATAGGACCCATAGAGTGGGTAGCTGGGGCGTGGGAAGAGCTTGCCCACTGGACATTTTGACCTGTGTACATAACTTCACACTCAAGGAAACAATCCTCAAGAAAGCACGAGATTCACCTACAGTACAATTCAGGGGTCAGACTCTTCGTCTGTTTCAGGAGCGGATTGCCTCCACGTTACAAAAAAGACGAGAGTTGTGATCAGTCACGAAGGACCTTTCTACGAGTAAAGAAGGTGACCTACTCTTGGGGTCACCCCTTTAGATTGATATTACGATGGCAGGGGCCACTGAGACAGCTCCTCTCCCTGTCTAAAGCATGTGAACAGTTCCAAATAGAACCACAGGAAGAAGCCGCCAGAGTACACAACCTGGCAAACAGAAAAAGGAGGGCTGGGGGAGATGATGAAGAGTCCAAAACCCCTCCATCCCAAGCCTCCCCAGTAACACTCTTAGTGATCTAAACTAGGGTGTTGAGGATATCGATGGTAACCTCAGCAGCTCAATTAATAGCTCCCGGTAGGAGGCAATCTCATCCACTGACCATAACCTGTGCCAGAACATAAGAAGTTTGTAATTTAATTTGTGTGCAAGATCCAGATAAAGGAGCACCAGCGGGGTGCTGCAAGGTAAGTCAACCAAAGATCTAGGGAAGCGATTTTCAATTACAGATAAGCAATTGGTGGTGCCAGTACCCCACAGCTCAGCTCTGTATAACCTCCCCCATAAAACCTTGGTATTATAGATTTCCAAGGCTGGAGCGAGCTGCCTAGACAGTGTTTCCTATGTATTTTGGTGATATTGGCAGTCTGGTGTATTAATTGCATTTTGACTTTCTCAATATGTTCAGCCCAGTTAATTGTTGGTGACAGACCTATGCCAAGATAATCAAAGGCATCACCTTGCTCCAGCTTACTATTTCCAATTGACACCAATCTTTTGGTGGTGTTGGCAGCTCCTTTTTAAAAAATCATATATTTGGTTTTGGACTCGTTTAGCGCCAGCCCTCGGTCGTCATAGAACTTTAAAAAATCACTTAGAAGCTGCTGTAGTCCCTGCGGTGATTTGGAAATTAAAAGCGTGTTGTCGGCAAAAAGAAGGACAGGGACTATTTTTGCACCGATTTTTGGAGCATCGCATCCATTTCTATCTAAAAACTCGACAACACCTTTAATAACAAGCATTTACAATGCAATGGTTTCGCCTTTTGAAAAGTTTGAGCTATTGGCATTGTAAATGACAACATTTGTATTTATGTGTTGGTTTTGAAAACAGATAAATAAATGGCATTGTCATTTACAATGCCAATAATTTAATCTCTACACTATTGTGCAACCACCCAACACATGCACTAAACAGAAAAAATACATATACACAGCCCAGGGGGAACACTGTAGGGTGTGGAAGGAGAGCTAATCGCCCCTGGCGCCACACTGCACACTGAGCAGGGACAGAGAAAAATATGAAGCTATGCACACCTAGGACAACAGTGCAGTTACCAACTCCTGGCCTAAGAGTAAGTAGCATATACTTATATATATATATTTTTTTTATAGCGCTAGTCATACCAGTGCAGTGAGTCGGAGCACTTTACATCAGATGTTATACAGACAATGAACCAAAAGTGTGCAAATCAGTCTATAGAAAATGCTACATAACACAATGGGGATTATAAGGTGTAGTAATCACGTCATTCATGCTTATTGGCAGTATATTTCAGGATTTAAAACGTACCACAGTGGTTGGCTAATGAGAATACATTATAACCAAAATTAACCCTTTTAATTAACATTAGGATAATATAAGAGGGGGAACGGGGGGGGGGGGGGGCTAACGTTCTATTCGGCACTGATGAGAAAACGTCCAGGTCGCAGTCAAGCATCACAGTGGCCCCGGGGATAACCACATAATGTCTTCAGACAGCAGCTTGCTGGTAAAGGGCAGAAACCAACGTGAGAACAGATGCAGTCCTTGGCTAATGTGTCATCCTGAAGGATGAGCAATGTTTAGTAAAGATTGCATTTGTATACTGAACAAAGTGTATTTGCACATTGAAGAAAAAAAAGCAATACCTACACATATTAAATAAGTTCATGGCTACAGTGTTCGCACAGAGAAGAGGCACAGCACACAAAAACATTCCCTAGCATGAACGAACTGCTTTCCAAGGCTACACTACAGTACTAGTCCAGGGAAATGCAAAGCAGAGGAATGCATGCAGTCACAGGAACTGCTTTAACAAAAATGTAAAATAGCACGTTGAAAATATGGTTATTGTTCCGTTTTATTTTATCACTTAAGTATGCTTAAAAGTTCCCACAATGAAATGTTGTTAAGCAGTCCGTTTCAGATGGGCAATGACTGAAGATGCTTCAGTAATCAGTCTTGGTTGCCCGAGCTTCCTACTCCCTGGACTACTCCATGCTTGGTAGGTGCACATCCTGAAAGCCACTACAACCTTAAAAGGAATGATACTTATTGAAGTGTATCCGGCTTCTTATCGATCCAATACAACACTGCTTTCTCCTTGGTGTGCTCTTGAACGTATAATAGGGGTTTATAATGAGGGCATGACGATGCTTGAAACATATGACTGCAAGAATTTTCAGGAAGGGGAAACAACACTAGACGAAAGGAGCTTTAGAAAAGCACGGTTTAGAAAACAGATTTGAAAATTAGAGCTTTCGAATGTTTCTAGGTAGCAACGTGAGGTAATAACTTCCCAGGAGACGAAAGGGCAAAGGGGCATTTCATAGTGCCACACCCCGTGAAGGGAGTTTTTTTAATGACTGTTCAGACTGTTTCTGTGAATTTACTACAAAAAGCAGGGGACCTTAAACCGGACTGTTCGACTGGCAGTTTTCACTTAAAACAACAATGCACTCACTTATGTAGTCCCGGTTCACCTTGATTGAATGTAAACTGCAGATCGTTTAACTCTGTATATACGTGCCTTATTTTGGATAGCCAGTGAGAGGCTCTAGCTCCGAGAATTTGCTAAATGTAAACGGTAATCTACAATGTGAATGCGGAGTGTGTAAATTTAACTGATGGCCATGTACGAAACTCAAATTACGCTGACAACCCATACATAAGTAATGTACGTTTGACGTAATCTTCATGCTTGTAGCTGGTTTTGAATTTAGAACCAGTGACTGTATGGAATCCCAGATCATATTTATAGCATCCAACAAGCTCACACACTGATTCGTTGTCAGTAAGAGAGAGACTGGTAGGATAATGTTCGTTCTCCACTAATGTGGACGTGTACTTAGGTTCATGCGCCTTTTGCACAAACGTTTATTTGCGCGAAACGTCACGGTTACTTTTACTGTAAGTTTGTTTCTTTGACAGTGTGAAATGTAAGCCGCTTAAGCACCTCGAACTTGAGGTGCTGTACAGTGATTAGTGAACTAAACTAATTGCTCAAGCCTTAAAATCAGGTTATTTGGGGAATTTGGCTTCAAACTTCGAAGGTTTGGGTGAAAGAGGGGCTAGTAAGTCTGTGTGCTGAGTCGAGTGTAGCTGATGCCAGGTCAAACGCAGCTAAACAGGTTGTGGAGTTCGGAGGGCCAGCTCCTTAACCAGCGTTAATAAAATATGATGTGCGTATGTTATAATACCGATTTTGAAAACGCTTGGTCACATCCTTCCTACTCAGACCCCTATTAACTATCTATACATACATGTGTATGTAGTACCCTCCTCCAAATAGGCTATACAGAAACAGCCTTGCAAAGGGACGGCACATGGACAGCGGAAGGGGGGGACGGGCACACGGAGAGCGGGAGGGGGGACGGGCACACGGAGAGCGGGAGGGGGGACGGGCAAACGGAGAGCGGGAGGGGGTACGGGCACACCCTGCAACAAGCCTCCAAGTGCTTTACATCAAATGACATGATGCCAAACTTTCTGCTAGAGTGCCACGGTTCTGCGGTATGAACCAGCTCACTGCCTGGCACGAGAAAAGCTTTACGTGACTCTTAGAGTGTGACAAACATATCGTGGTTTAGCACAAATGCAGCGAAAGAGCCACACGTCACAGTGTAGGTAGCAGGCAAATATTATTTAGGATCCCAGCAAACAGCACTGAGCACAGAGTTGTTTATCGCAGGGAAATATTTCTAGGGCAGACGTGTTTGGTCCCCCCCCCCCCGCTGTGTTTGTGTATACGGTGCCTCTCTGATAACAGCCAGCAAGAGCAGAGAACAGAAATGTCCCGCAGCGTCCAACATCCGCAGGAACCGGCAGCTCGTACAGCTCCATTTGTAGAAGAGCCGAAAGTTAAAAAGCAAGAATCCATTTGAATATGGACAACGTAAAACTGCGGCGCAGCACTTCTCGATGCCAAGTACTTACCGAGTCTTGTCCCTACTGGAAAATCAGCGTTGGAGACAGCCTTCTCCAAGTCCCAGGTTTCCATTGCAGTGCCTGCCTCCCCGGCCCGCTCTGACTTCAGTTTGGAGAAGTGCTCTGCTGACCAACCCTCCTGTCGGCACACGTGACGCGCCCGGCCTGGCCCCGCGCTGCGTCACGACTCCCCACCCGGGGCCCTCTGCAGCTCCACCTAGTTTATAATAATAATATGCGCATCTGTTTCTGAGAACAAACCCTATGTATACCGAATTAAGTCACTTCCTGCAATTGTGCGGCGCTTAGAATGTACATGTCATGGCACTTACACGGTCGTATTCTGCGGTTGGTTTTTGGGAACGACGCAATACCCATCACCTATTCTTATTTATAATACTGACTGAAAAAGATGCACGCCAAATAAATGCTTACATGACAAAATGTAATATTGGTTCAGAGAAACGGAATGAAGTTCGGCGCGCAAACACTAAAAGTGATAAAACATTTTTGGAATAGGTGCCTTCGCTGCTTAGCATTAGCAGTGTTACGCTAAAGCAAAGAAGGGACAAATACCTAGTGTGAGATGCAATGAACCTTCCCAGACTGACAGCTGCAGACGCCACTTTGAGAAAAAGAACACAGAAGTTCTGTAGCACAACTGGGACACAGGAACCAAGTCTCAGCACGGAATGTTTCGACTTCATTTAACAACAAGTCAGGTCCCGGGCCGGCCAGCCAATCACAGCGCGGCCCGGGGAATGACATCACGGGGGTGTCCCGGGCCGGCAGCCAATGACAGTGCGGCCCAGGACAAAGGGGCGGGACTTAAAAAAAGACAGAGAAACGCCCCCGAATCGCGTTTTCACGGGAAAGCGTGATTGACAGCCTCTGTCTCCCAATGGCTAGCCTCCATTTATGGAGCTAGCCAATGGGAGACAGAGGCGGAACCAAAGCCCATATGTAGGATCAAGAGATTTCGCCGTGGGCGGAGCAACTGCTACGCAGTTGCAACGCCCAGGGCGAAACCTAAAAACGGTAAAAAGTGTGGGGGCTAGAACACATGGTTGTATGATGTTAAAACGCAATCAAAATGATCGCGGTACATCACAACGCATCTTTTACAACGCAAGTCGTTACCACGACTTGCGCTGTAGGGTTCTGGACTTGAAATAGTAAGATTTACTATTCTAACTCCAGCCTACGTAAAGTAGGGAAGGTGATGGAATAGTAAATCTACTATTTCTTAGTCTGGAGCGCCCTCCAGCGCAAGTCGTGGTAACGACTTGCGTTGTAAAAGATGCGTCTTAATAGCACCGCGGTGTTTTGACCACGTTGTGATGGTTGTTTACCGAACACATCCCTGCCTTACTCCTCTACGAACTGGGAAGGGATCTGTGACTTTATTGTTCTCTCCCCACCCCCCGTGCTGTGTTGGATGAATGTAATCCGATTAAAACTTCTAAAAGATTGATCGGAATGCCCTGTTGCTTTAAAATACTCCAGAGCCTTGAACGCTGGACTATGTAGAAAGCAAACCGTAGGTCAACAAAGGTCTCAAAAAGCTTTCCTCCATTAGTTGTTAGTTCCTTCCAATATATGCAGAAAAGGCGGAAAGCCTGATGCAAGGTACTTATCTGTACTCGAAAGCCCGCTTGAAAATCGCTTAAAATGCAGGACTCAAGGATCCAATCCTGTATTCGTCCTAGGATTTGCTCACAAAATATCTTCTGCATGGAGTCGATAAGGCTCATTGGCCTATAACTGGCTGGCTTTGCTCCGTCCCCCTTTTTATAAATAGGGACAACGTCTGCAATTTTTTAAGAGGAAGGAATAGGAGTACCCGCTAGGATTGAGTTAGTCAAAAGATTTATGTAAGATCCCCAGAGTGTAATGTCCTCTTTATATAAATCATTGAGGATCAGGTCCAGGGACACGGGCTGAAACGGAGTGCATTGCTGCTTGAGTTTCTTCTATGGAAAAGGATAGATTTCCACCCACATTGACAGACATTATCCTGCTTCCCTGGGAAACTCCCTCAGCTATTATATCCCTGGATTCGTAAAGAGAGCCAAAGTGTGCTACCCACTCCTCAGGCTGAACTACGAATTCTATGGCTCTCCTACTCCCCTTAAGCCAATATGCTTTTATATTCCAAAAATTCTTGGAATGTTTGACTAACAGTGCCTTCCTTAAAGAGGACCACAATGAGCCTTCCCACTCCTTCTTAGCCAACTCAATTGCCTGTCTGTACTTAACTCTGCAGGCCACAACCTCAGGATGGGATTTCTGCTTTATGGCCCGTATAAGCGCTTCCTGTGAAAGCCTACTGTCCTTGTTATACCAAGTACCCTGCCGAGATGACTTCCGGTGTATACAGTTCCCTTCCCTGTGGTTTCAACAGTTGGGTTAGCAATTCCCTTATCTCCGTGTATAGTCTCTCGTGGCTAGGGCCCAATGTCTCCACAATGTTCTCCAATAAAAAAAAAAACTTGACTCTTGGCCACGTCTAATTTCCCGGGTGGCCATCCACCCAGTCCCCTCTGATTGCTCTCTGGTTATTTGTAATTGGCAAAACAACTAGATGTGGACTACCCCTCATGTCTGGCTCGGAGGTGTCCTGCTTTGTGAGTCTGAGTACTAGTGCGTTATGGTCACTATCAACTCTCATGACCACCGTCATGTCTTGAACTGAATGCCAAAGATTGAGGGATGCCAGGCAATAATCTATTCAACTTTTGTGGCCTGGTCTATTGAAAGTAAAGTCCCTATTAGTATCAGAGTTGGTCCTCCCATTTATGGCTCTCAAATCGTGCTGCATACTAGAAGCCAACAGCTGGGCACCTCTCTTGGACCACCTCACTAAGGGTTGATCTATTTGTGGTATTTGACACTCTCTGCCCCAGTCATCAGTCCCAGTCATCAGTCAGATCTAAGGGGATCGGATCAAACGTGCAGATAAAATCACTGCTACTAATGTAGGGATGTTATCTGCATAGCAAGACAAAGCGAGATCAAGGGTACACAATGCGCTTGTTTCCTCCTGACCCTACAGCACTCTATTATATGCATTAAATATCCTTAATTTCTGTTTTGGGAATCCACTTTTATGTTTTTAACTTTGACCCCTAGTTTAATTTTTACCTCAAGTGTTTTCTCGTGGCATTAATAGCATAAGCAGAGAAACCACTTCTGTTTGGACAATGCAGACATCAAGTTCCCTGATATAAAATCACATCAAAGGAGTCTACAAAAGAACACCATCAGCCAGTAGTTTTGAAATCCCAGCCACAGTCCACACAAGAACCCTTAGTGGGGGTTGGGAGAATCACCCCCTTCCATAGCCCCAAAAATTGAGGCAATCACACCCCTGCTTCCGTCCACAGAGACGGTCTCGCAAATTATCTCTGGGTCAGTAGTTGAATCAGGAGGTGCAGGGGAGTTTGTTAGTGAAGGGCTAAGCAGTCATGTCACTATGGCGCCTAAGAGCCCTTCCTTATTTTCTAATTTTGGCAGGTCTGCTAAAAGTTGTCAGCTCTGCCCTTTCCAATTGCCCCTATGAAAAGGAGGGCAGTCCTAATGGGACTAACCCATGAGATGTAAATGGTGACCCAGTGAAGTTTCCAGAGCAGGACGACAGCGGAGGCCTTATTGGCGGGGGGTGTACCAGTTGGGGATCTGTATCTGATAGAGAGTACCTCAATCATGTCCCAAGTTGATTTCTGCATGGGGACTCTTTCAACCAATTGTATGTCATCTCTAATGATTGAATAACAGTGTTGAATGGACCTGAACCAGTAGATGACCTTGTTCTTGAGTGAGTCTTGGTCTTCACGTCTTCCGAAAGGAAGTTTTGGGACTTCTGTGAGGTAAATCACCGCTCGATTGTCCCATTCCCGGGATCTCATGTAAACACCATCCCTTACAATCCCTTTATCTAGTGCCCTTTCATGGTTCTGCTTAGACAAGTTCCTTTCATCTTTCATCTAGAACCACCTCTCCTCTGTCTATCCCGCTATCTTGGACAATTCGTAGTGTACTCCTCATTCTTGAACGGAGTACACCTTTTGAACTACCGTACTCAGTGTTATGTGTCAAGGGGTGAGCATCAAATCTATTATGACACTCAATATGTACAGACTGTATTTTACTAGACACTTTTTTTTTTTTTTTTTTTTAGACATTACAGGGTGGAATAAGAGAAACACTAGGCTCTGCTTCAGAGGATCCAATGGTTGGAGTCTTGCTGCGTCTTTTTTTGCGTCTTTTGAACATTAGAGGTATCTGTTTGGTCAATTTCTTTGCTGGTGGTGGTTCGGGAGAGGGGCCTATCATGGAGCCTTGGCCATTCAGAAGGCTAGTGGGGCTGCCAAACGGAGAGGTGGAGCATATAGGACCAGAACAAGCTATGTCGTGGTATTTGGATAGAATAGTCTCAATCTTAGCCACTGTCTTGTGACAGACCACAATAGAGGGCCTCTTATTGTGCGATTCCGGGCCCTGGGCTTTTCTTTTATCCATTGTTAGACATATATCTAATAACTTTAAACCAAGGGCACCAGGGACTTTAATTCAAAATCCAAAATCCAGATGGAGCACCCCCACTCCACAAAGTTCCCAAAAAAGTTCTGTTAAGTCACAGCTTTAGTTACAGATCGGAGGTAACACAGGATGATTTTTAAAAACACATGGACGCTATTGCAGTCAATATAAGGGATATGCCAAAAAGAAGTTCGAAACAGTTACTTACAAGTTTAGCGTCAGTGTCTAAAATGGCCAGGTGGGATGGCCCCGCCTCTTCTTGTCACTGACGGGCGCGGATGGGTCCGTCGTTGGCTGGGCTTAGCCCGGCCGCGCCCCGCACTGCGGAACCAGAGTTCTTTTATGCGCTTTCGGCTTGTTCTGGGTGACGCGAGCGCCTCCAGGTGCAAAGGTCGTTGGGGGTTGGAGTTCCCGGCTGCCTCCGGTGCAAAAGTGATGGTGCAGATAATAGAAGACAGGCTCCCATGCTGCAGGAGCCAGAGAGTACCCTTATGCGCCTCCGGCGCGTTCTGCGTGACGCGGACGCCTCCAGGCGCAAAGGTCGAAGGGGTTGGAGTCCCCGGCTGCCTCCGGTGCAAAAGTGCTGTGCAGATGAGAAGACTGGCTCCCGAGCTGCAGGAGCCCAAGAGTACCCTTATGCGCCTCTGGCGCGTTCTGGCTGAAGCGGGCGCCTCCAGGCGCAAAGGTCATTGGGGCTTGGAGTCCCCGGCTGCCTCCGGTGCAAAAGTGCTGGTGCAGATAAGAGGAGATGGGCTCCTTCCTTTCAAGGGAAAGTGGGGATTAAGGTGGCAGAAATAAAGTGCCGTTTGTTGAATACACTTTGACACACATTCTATGCTTGCTGGATCTGTCTACACTCCTAATGAGAGACAGGAGCAGTTCCTCCAAGAAGCAGTAAGCGAAATGATGGCTACACACGATAAGTTTGTGATTATAGGAGGGGACTTGAATTTAGTGTTCCCTAACAATCTACACCACTCGATATTACGGCGGGGGCAGGTCAGTGCAGGTGGTCCCCAGTGGCTGCGAGAGTTGGGACTAGGGACTTGTAACAGACAATCACTCCGACACCAAAGATTACACCTTTTACTCCCACGCACACAGATCCTACGCAAGGCTGGACTATTTTTTGGACTTCAAGGAAGTTCAAGAGGCAGTACGCTCAGTAGAAATCGAACCCAGAGCACTGTCGGATCACTCGGCAGTTCAACTAGATCTTTCCCTTCCACTCCAAAAATGTGCAGCCTGAAGTTGGAGACTATGGGACTCGCTGCTCCGCTGCCCAGAAGCAGTTCAGCAGGTAGAGAAGGCCATCAGGGATTACTTGGAAGGTAATGATGACCCAGAAAACTCACCTGCGATAGTTTGAGATGCTCTGAAGGCAGAAATCCAGGGGGTACTGATAGCAATCTCGGCAGCTGATAATTAGGCCAGGCTAGAGAAACAGGTGCAACTTCAGCAACAGATCCGAGAATTAGAATGAATACATCATTGCACTGGGGCCCCAAGGATATGGCGGCATTTGGAGGTAGCAAGGAAGCAATTGGCGGGTCTGGACCAAGAGAACGCAGAGTACTCGATCCTCCCCCTTAAGCATGTACTCTACTTGAGAGGGAACTAAAGCGGGCCATTATTATCTACTAAGCTCAAAGGGCAACGCCAAGCCAACAAATGGAATCAGGGGAAGAAATAGTAGGGGACGAGGCGATGACTTCCAAATTTGATTCCTTTTTAGGTCTCGCCTAGGCAGCGCATGTGCTGTCTCCTCGAGAGATGTTGTATATACTAAACGATGCTTGTAACCACCTCTTTTTCCCTCCAGACTTTCCATTTATTATTTTGTGTGTCACTTAAACTGTCTGACTTGTGGTTGGTGAAATGTGTTCTAAAGTCCCTCCTTTTGGAGACTGGTTCACGCCTATAGCTATTTGCCCCTTTACTCGTATTACTTCGTTGTTTGAAATATACTGTAGTTTCCTTGGACTTTTTTCCTGGCTTTGTTTCGGTTTGTTTACGAAGGCATTGCATCCCATGTTATTTTATTTTTTATGCACTTTTTTTGCTTTCGACTTTCCTTATGGATTTTGTTTGGTTTATTATCAAAGGGATTTACGTTCAGCTGCAATCTCCTTTTACTTTAAAGCGAATCGAGCGAAGGTATTTACGTTTGGCTACGATCTTGGTCTACTTTAATGCAAATTGAGCGCGCATTTTTGTGATTGATTTTGTTTGCTTCATTATCGAAGGCATTTGTGTTCGGCTGCTTATTTTTTTATGGACTTTTTTGCATTTTTTTATTAGGCATAGAGAGAAAGGGAGACTCGAACCGGTCCGGACGTGAATGCTGACCTCCGCTTCGGCATTATAATTTAGCTTCCCCCCTCTTGCTTCCACATTACCTGCCCTCCCCACCCTCTGAGCACAAATGGAGCCTTTCTTAAGCAAGTGTCAACGCTTCCTTATTCCTCCTACGGCAGCCATTCCCTGGTCTGCCCGACCCCTCCCTCACTTCCTACACTCCTCCTGCACAGGTCCAGCGAGTGCCTACAAAGTAGGAGCTCCACAGCGGCATTTACATTTTTAAAAAGCAGCGTGTGTAAAAGCATTTGCATTCGGGCTTTGCAGCTGTAGCATTTGTATTTTCAAAAGAGTAGCGTGTGTATGCATTTGCAGTTTGTAAATGCTCGATCACTACAAGTAAATAAATATTAAAGTGCATGGACTTTAGCATGTGAACTGCCAGAGCCGCGAAGAAATGCTTTCCATTCTTCCCGAATTGGCACTCAGTGTCGGCCTCGTGACATGGTGAAAAGGCAACGAGAGATTCAAGCAAAGCTGTCCTTTTAGATATGTGCTATTTAACTCATGGGGCAGCGTGCAAACAAAGGGCGAGCAGACAAATAGACTTGCCATCCCTGCCTGCAACGAGCACTGCCAATGCAGGGCTAGTCTGCCTAAGGACGCAATGTTAACCAAGAGGTCGGTGGCTGGACATGAGGTAAATACAACACTGGAATTAAGGAGCAAACAAATCGCCTATCACAATATTCAGTCTTCCACCCCTGTACTCTTGAATCTTCTTTTCACTGACTCTTCCTTAGGTTTTTAAACCTTTCAGAGTTACTGGACTGTTTGGAAAACTTTTTATTTCCTTTAAATCTACTCCAGTGTTGCAACTATCTTGTTAGCGGTTATCGCTTTAATCGTGATTTGTTTTATGCTCTGAAACTATCCAAGGAGCTAAATTGGTTCCCTGTAAAGAGCTTGCAGTTTCTGCTTCCATTTCACATGCTTTGCTTAGTCTTGTTTTAGTGTTGGAATGCAGCGAAAATGACTTAATGGGCGTTAGTTTAACCCCAAGGCGCAGTGGCAGGGCTGTTTCAGCCGTCTTCCTGCTGTTGCTCTTTCCCCCACAACTGTGTTTTTATGGCCCTCTCACCAGTGTGCCTCTCTGCTCTGTGCACGTCCCCCAAATGACAGACCTGGAATGCTGTCCCACTGCTATGTATTCTTTCTGCTTTGCCACACTTTTCACACGCAACAGCTATTTTCTCACATGAGCACCTACCGAGTTCTGCGTCTTTGCTTTGCTAGGTTGCTTTTTCCCATAAATGAGCTAGACGAGGTTTTATGGCTGTGTCTGCTACTCCATCTTTCCTTCAGTGAACCTTAGACTTGAAATGTAATGTTACCAGGTCAGTGTCATAAACCCAGTACACCAGCAGATCAAGACTTTGTATTTAGATAGCTGTGCACTTTACACTTTTGGGTTCCAATCGTATTTCAAGAAACATGTTTTAAGTTTTAATTTTTCACGCATTTGAAATGTAGCTGTAGTTTTATTTATGTTTCAAAAACTAAACATAAATAAAAAGCATTTTCATTTACAATGAAAACCAAATTTAGCAGGGATGATACAGGATTTTAATCTCCTCGCTTTCTCTCCATTTTTGAGAAAATGCTTTCGAGTAAACATGATCTTATCAAGAGAAGCAGAGGAAAGAGCTCGTGCCTTTTTCTCTGCTGGGCACGCCTGCCGGGTGGGCACCGCTGGCCAAACTCCACTGAGAATCAAACGAGGTGGAGGCCTGGCTGACATTCCCACGGAGAAAACCTGTTTTTCTCTCAAGTCATGCACACGTGAAGTGTGGATTCATGTATATCTGATGCATGTAGGGAGAAACAGTGCAGGTAGGGCAAACAGAGCCTTGCCTACAGGAAAAGGGGCTCCCCTACTCAAAATTACTTTTGCCTTCTCTGGATAGACCTTTATTTGGTGTTACATCTGGTCCTCTTATCTTCTCCTACCAAATTATATTTTCCTTTATTCCATTCGTTGGAACTTAAAACAAGCATTAAAAAATGCAATAGGTCTCGCCTTTCATTAAGTTAAAGCCATTTGCTTTGCTATACAATACCATTAGCAAAGCAAATGGCTTTAACTTAATCAAAGGCGAGCCTATTGCATTTTTTTTTAATTCAAATCGTTTTTATTAGGGATTAAAGGGCATACAGAAAAATACAAAATAAACGAGAAGAGACAGAAAACAATATACGAGTGGATATAGAAGGTGCATTAAAATGATAAACTGTCTGATTCACAACATGCGGGCAAAAAGAAAACCATGAATAATTATTAAATCATGAAATGCCAAGAAAAAACACACAGTAGATACATGTCTGACAAATTATCCCTACATGGAGCCATATTCTTAACACACCAATGTGGTATAAGATGAAGAAAGAAAAGGAAAGTAGGGAGGAGCGAAAGGATGAGAGAAAATAATAGGGTAGGGAGAGAAATAATATGATGTTAAAGGATGAGACAGGAGAAGAGAAGAAAAAGATTAAAGACTACAGGTTACAGCAGCAGCGTAACAGGACATCATAAAATTGTCTATAATGGCGTCTATTTTGTCCAAGTCATGCAATCCTTTGCTATACAATCAGTAGACCAAAACAGGTGTGAGACAGTGGATAGTATCGCATACTGGCCTAAGGCGGGTGGTAGCATGTCTCCCTTGAATCAAGCGAGCTCCATAGTTTAGTATGAGGTTTCCGCCATGGTGACGAGTACAGGACATCATTATCCGCACCTCTCAGGGAGTTTAGCCAATCTTGCCACATTTTGAACGATACCTCGGAGGCACTTTTCTATTTATTTAAAACTACCTTGCATGCAAGTGTAAGCATGAGATCTAATAGGAGTCTGTCGTGTTCAGATGGTAACCTCGGGTCAATTGCTCCCAATAGGACATATGCAAATTTGTTTGGCGGTCTGAATTGGAATATTCGTTGGATGTAGGTAAAGATCCTATCCCAAAACTGCCGGAGCATCAGGGAATAGAAAAACATGTGGGCCAGGTTGAGAGTTGCAGTTCCAACATAAAGGGTTGTCACGGAGCTTAAGTCTAAAAAGTTTTTCGGGTGTCCAATACGTCCTATTGATCAGCATAAATTTTGTTTGGGAGAGTAACAGGGATATTTTACTGGAAAAGGGAGTGAGGTGAATCCTGTCCCAATCGAACTGGATATTAGAAGAGTTGATTTCGTTCTCCCAATCCATTTTGCACTTCTTATGGGTTTTCTGAGGCATTGGGGAGAGAATTTTATACATTTTTGATACCATATGGCCTAAGGACGAAAGTTGACGTAGTTTGCTGCATAGTGTGGGTTCGTGTGGTAGGATGTCTCTGGCAGAGACAAGGGCTTTGAGACGCAGAAATTTATATAAGTCAAGTGGTTGAAGATCAAACCGTGTTTGTAGGGCGACAAAGGCTAGAGGAGAAGGCCCGTCATAGATATCCTCCAACAAGTTCAGCCCCTTCTTAGACCATTCCTCCCAGTAGAGGTATTTGCCGCCTTCTTTAAAGGCTGGGTTGAACCAGAACGAGGTTAGGGTGGATTTTGAGAATTTGGTTTTGACTTTGCAATGTCTCTCTAGGTTAAGGAGCGCTCGTTTAGTATTAAGGAAGATATATTTGGAATGAGGAAATGCCGTGGCATCCATGGACATAATGGCATAGAGCGGGAGATTATTGAGAATAGCCTAACTTGGGTCCAGATCGGAGTATACTCTTGTAATGGTAGGAACCAGTTCGCCCCCTGCTTACACAAGTAGGCTGTCCGATAGCATCTGAAATTTGGAAGTCCAATCCCCCCTTTGTCTTTTGGTAACTGGAGTTTCCGTAGAGAGATTCTCGGTTTCTTCCCCTGCCACAAAAAGGTGTTAAAAAGCTTGTATGTCTTATTGAGGAACTCATCAGAGAGTAGCATAGGTAGCATACTTATCAAATAATTGATGAGGGGCGTGATCATCATTTTTAGGGTTTCCACTCTCCCCCACCAAGACAGAAATTTTGGAAACCAGCCATCCAGGAGGGAGGAGATTTTCTTGTGGAGGGAAAGCTCATTTAATTTGAGGGTGCTATTTAAGTCCTTCTCGAATTCAATTCCTAGATACTTGAAGCCTTTTGGTTGCCAGCATAAACCCGAGTCCCCTAACACGCTCTTATCTCCTATATTATTAAGTAATTTAACCTCTGTCTTATCCTTATTAAGTTTGTAGCCTGAAACCTCAGCAAATTCCGCAATGGAGGACATCAGTGCCGGGATAGCAAGGTCTGCCTTTTCCGAGACTACCAAGACATCATCTGCATAAGCCGAAATCTTCACAGTAAGATCTCCAAAACAGATACTCCTGATTAGCTCGTTATTTTGAAGTGAGTAAAGAAATGGTTCAATTGCCAATACAAAAAGGGAAGGAGATAGGGGGCAACCCTGTCTCGTCCCTCGTTTTAATTCGAACGGGTCTGACAGACACCCTCCCGCTCTCACTCTCGCCGACGGGTTAGAGTATAAGGCCATCACCATACGAATATAATCGTTCTCCAGGTTGAATTTCTGCAAAGTGGCTTCTAAATAGGCCCAGTCGACCTTGTCAAGGCCTTCTCGGCGTCTAATGTCACCGCCACCGTGGGGGATGAAGTGAGTTTTACTTTTTCTAGTATGTGAGCTAATGTTCTTGTGTTATCACTGGATAATCTGTTTTTGAGGAACCCTACCTGAGATGGATGAATGAGCTGCGGTAGGACCTTTTGGATCCTTTTTGCCAGAATCATGGCGTAGATCTTACAATCAAGGTTAATTAAAGATTTCGGCCTGTAATTCTTCGGGGAAGTCGGGTCTTTCCCTTCTTTAGGGAGAACCGCAATGATTGCTTCAGCTGGCATGCCTAGGACTTGACCGCAGGAGCTGAAGTGCTCATACAAGTCTTTGAGAGGTTCTGTCAAAGAGGGGGAGAAGTTCTTGTAGAATGAGGCGCTGAAACCGTCAGGGCCCGGCGCTTTTCCGGTTTTAAGAGATTTTATGGGCTTATTGAGCTCAACCTTGTCTTCCGTCGAGAGAGAAGGAAGCGTACAATTGTCTAGATATGTCTGCAGTTTAGAGCCATTGATCTCTGGGTTTTTGCTACATAATTCCGTGTAGAAGTCCTTAAATATGTCTGCTATTTCGGCAGGGTCCAAGTGTGGGGTACCTAGTTTATCAACTATGGTTTTGATGGCCGTCTTTTGTAGTTTGAATTTCAAGTAAGAGGCAAGGCTCTTACCCGCTTTATTCGCGTGACAGAGCTTGAAGTTCTTGTGGTGTTGGAGCCACACCTCCGCCCTTTCGCTGATTATTTTATTGTAGTCGTATTTTTTGTTCATCAGTTCGTTTAGTATCAAGGGGTCCTCAAGAGCTATGTGTCTTGCCTCCAGCCCTGAGATTTCCTTTTCCAATTGCTCTAAAGCGATATTGGCATCCCTAGTCATCGCTGTACGAATCTTGATTATTACTCCCCTCAACGTTGTTTTAAGTGCCTCCCACCTAGTCAGATCTGTTTTGTCACCCTTTTTATTGTGAGTGAGATATTCATTAATTGCTGATTGTATAGTCAGCCTGTGCACCTCCTTTTTCAAAACCGCGTCACTGAATCTCCAGAGAGAGGGTTTCTTAACCACGTTGTGCAGTGCCAGAGTCATCGTGATGCATGAATGGTCTGAAATCACCCGTGCCTCAATAGAAGTATCCATTATTTCGGCAATGGAGTGGCCAGAAGTGAGTAAATAGTCTATGCGTGAGTAAGAGTAGTGGGGTGGGGAGTAAAAGGTGTAATCTCTACCTGACCGATTCAACAGCCTCCATGAGTCAATTAAGCGGGAGCAAAGATTGAGGAGTGCTTTGTGCGAGTTGTTTGCTCGGAAGGAGCAACGAGAGTCTCTATCTAACAGTGGGTCCATGGGGAGGTTGAGGTCACCCCCAAAGATATGTGTCGCAGTGTCTGGTATTGTTTCGATATGGGCACAGAGTTCCTTCCAAAACCCAGGATCATCTTTATTAGGGGCATAGACGTTAGTCACGTGAAATTCTATTTTGTCCTTGGACAATTTCGTGGAGACCCATCTGCCTTTTGTATCGTCTGCGCAGTGAAGGACATCAATATTAGCTTTCTTTGCAATTAAAGTGAGAACCCCGTTCTTTTTTCTAAGGCATCCGACCCAATTGCCTCGCTGTACCATTTGTTTTTCATAGCGTTAAATTGGGGCGAGTCGATTTAGTCTCCTGTAATAGTACAATGTCACCCTTTTGTTTGTGTAGATAATCTAAAATTTTCCTTTTTTTGATTGGGTGATTGATACCCTTCACATTGAGCGACACTATCTTTAAGGCTTGTTTAGTCAGGGTCATTGGGAGGGAAGGGATAGTGTGTTACTCTATTCATATAGCAGAGTGTATGGACCATCATGCGTGACTCGTAGGCAGGACTAGAATACCCTAGATTGGACAAGCTACTAAGAATGAGGGCATACTAAACATTCTCATGGACTCTGAGACGTGGAAAATTGCTGCATAGGTACCTGTAAAGACGAAGTGTTCGAAGCAGAAACACAGAGAAAATAATAAATAGCAGTAAAAGTAAAACCAAGAGCCCCCAACCCACCCCAAAAGTACACTGAGGACATGACGACCAAGGAGGAGCCGCCACACCAGGTCTCCTCCCCTGTGGCATTAATGGTGTCGTTATTTGCTTCCAATTTGAAGTGAAGCATGGTATAAGAGCAAACATGAGAAAATTTCAAGAACATGGATTGGATACAACATTCCAAGCAACTATACATAACAAGTGATTTGGTCGCGTTTGTGCCACCTAAAAGGAACACACTAAAGCAGTCGTTATAACAATTCAATGATACTACAGCAGTACTACACATTCGGATACCACTACCGTAGAAGCTTTGAAAATTAACTAGTGTGTATTTGCAATTCGTAATTGACTCCGGTGTAAGATGATTAGTAGGGCTTGTTTTAGATTAACCAAAGGAGCCTTAAAGCCGACTTAGTACAACAGTGGCCGTTATGAGAGCATTATAGCCAACATGAATCAATTGAGCGTTGTGAACATAAACTTTTAACATTACAACAAGCGCAACGCATGTACCAGCTACACCGAGGCAGGATGAGTGCCTCAAGAGTAACATTCACTGCCTTGGGAACAATTTGACAAATATTGATCAGCCGTGACGGATATCCACACAGAGACCAGACCACCCCCTCTTAGTGGTTAGACATGGATAGACGTGTGAAATTCAACTTGAAACAGTACAGTACATGTAATGGTCAGCTACCAAGTCCCTCGTGTACATGCAGTGTGGGTTCCATCCCAGTGTTTAAAACGTTTATGATGGACATTTAAGAGGAAAATAGTGTCCTACTACACCTCCGATCATGTTTGTAACCTGAGGCGATGAGAATGATCAGATATAGTTAATCAATCATGACCCTCGTTTACTTACAGTCTGGGTATCATCACAGCGCCTTGGACATTTAAGAAGGAAAATAGCGGATAATAGTGTCCTACCACTCCGCTGACCATTTCTTTAACCTGAGGCGGATGATAATGATCAAGACAGTAAGGATAGTCCGGCATCACATTTTTGTTGACCAGGCATCGAATTGAAGTCAAACGAGTTATTTGCCGGCACCAGGAGCAGTCGGCGCAGCTGTGTCCATGGCTGCTTCGTCGGGACCATCCAGGAACTTCTTCAGACTCGAAGGATCAGTAAATATTTGCGGCACCCCTTGGATTGTCACCCGGAATCGTACCGGACCCACAAATCCATATTGGTAGCTGAGCGACTGAAGGCGCGGGCGGAGGGCTAGGAAGTTCTTCCTCAGGGTGATGGTTTCTTTGCAATAGTCCTGAGATATGTACACCTTATTGGCCTTCCATAGTATAGGATTGTGCTTGCGCATGAACCTTAAAATTTGTTCCACGTGCTGGTACCCAAGAGGTTTGGATACGATCGCTCTCGGGCCCCTCTGTCTAGGCAAGATACGGCCCGGGACCCTGTGGGCTCTAGCGAATTCCAGCGGAGTAGCAAAGGAAATATTGTTGGCCTGCGGAAACCAGGATTCCAGGAAGGATATACACGAACCATCTTTGTCCTCCGCCCCCTCCGGAATACCAAAAATTCGTAAATTTCCTCTGCGATTTCTGTCCTCCAACTCAGAGATGCGTCCTGACATGGATGTTGTAGAGATTGAGAGATCCTTAAGGGACTTAGTTACCTTCACTTCTGAATCTTCAAGCTGGCTGATTCTACATTCAGTTTCCGAGAGCCTAGCATTAGTGTCTTGAATGTCTTGTCGTACCGCCATGATTTCTTCCTTCGTGGATTTTGTAATTTCATGGACTTTCGCGAGTTTGAGGAGAATCGTGTCCAGCGTTGTGTTAATATCCCTTGAACCCTTGGTAGGTGAGACTGGATTCGGTGGTTCAGCTTTCAGTCGTTTTAAATTCTTGGCCTCCTTTTCACCCATGTTGGAAATTGAATGGAAGGCTGGACCCGCTATTTAAAGGCCTGTACTGGTTATGTGGTCTGTGGAGTAGTTATAGGCCTAGAGGAGTAGAAAGGCGCTGAATAAGGCCAGTCGTATTTGTGGACTGCTATAATGTAGGTATTCGGGAGGTCTGAGCCAGATTACTGCCTAGTGGGCTAAGAGTGACTTAGATGGTTGCAACATGAGTTAAGGCAGATCATCCAAACGCCAGAGTGACCATAGAGCGTGGTATCCAGATATAGTACCAGAGGTAGATAGATCCAGGTAGTTTCAATTACTTTCAAGCAATTCCCAGCATTTTTCATGCATTTTCAGGCACATCCTATTATTTCCAATGGGGATGTCACAAGCGTCGGCCATTTTAGAGTCAGGCAAAAACAGATAAAGCTGGCTTCTGCAACATTATCAGTAATAAGCCAATTGCATTGCCCAGTAAGGGTCACAGTAATAGCGCTGCGCCCATTCAGTACATTCCCAGATGTGATGGTTTTACTCGTTGAGAACTTAATCACACACGTGTGGCAGGCGAGCAGGCAACATGCCGACATCCACAATACAGACGGTGAGCGCAGAGCCTTTTCAGTCCTAGTATTGGCAGGGACAGAGATCCGTCTAACTGAGCGTTCTTGTAATTACCAGGCCACCCGGGATGACAAGCGCGGGGTCGGGCCGGTAAGGAAACGGACGGCCGCCATTTTCTGATTGCTACGCGCCGTACCTTGATTTTGACAGATGGCGTTCATGTGCACAAGGCATCGTTAAAACTTCTTCGCGCACAACCCACAGTCGCTGAATGGAGCGGTGTGACGCAGCGACGGCTAGATCCGTATTGAGGTGTGGGGCTGCTGCTTACATCAGGCTGCTCAGAGAGCCGGATAGGAGGCTTCCATTATAGCCATGCGGTCGGAACAGACGCTCTGGTCTTGGAGGTCGGGCAGGCTCTTCAGGGGGTCCAAACAGCACCGCTAGTACCGTAGGTAATTCCGCTGCCTCACTTCACCATTTGAGCGCGTGAGTGATGGTTGGAGAGCACAATTTTCACAGGGGATTTTGGCGCCACGGGAGGAGAAGAGGGTTCAGGCAGCCATCTTCTCCGGCGTCCAAGCCACGCCCGAGCCTATTGCATTTTAAATGCTTGTTATAAGGGTCTCTACTCGGCACAAAAGCTCTCACCCAATCAATTGCCAACTATCTGGAACACACAAAAGTAACCAAGCTCACGGAGGAACAAGTGTCAAATCTCAATAAACCCATTAGAATAGAAGAGGTATAGATGCAATTTCTAGATTAATACCCAATAAATCACCGGGCCCTGACAGTTTCCCGGCGCTCTTTTATAAAACATGCTGCAGTACAGTGGCTCCACTTCTCACCAACGTGTTCAAGGCCTGGGATGCTCCCACCATCAGTGCTAGAGGCCTTCATCACAGTCCTAGTGTAGCTGGGTAAAGATAAGAAACTTTGTGGGTCATATCGACCCATCTCGCTCATTAGCATAGATGCTAACCTATTTACAGGAATGTTAGCGGCACACCTGGCGCCATATATGCCCGGGCTGGTCGCTCCTGACCAGTCCATATTTATCCCCAATATGCAATGTTCTGACAACACCAAACCTATCCTCCATTTAACTGACAAAGGATCCTGCTTCCAGCGTGCGATGATGCTTTTCCCCATAGATGCCAAGAAGACCTTTGGTAGGGCTGGGAGATAGATTCTGCTCGTGGGTGCTGAGTGGGTATGCCAGAGCCTCGGTCAGGGTGAATGGCAGAATATTGGAGAGCTTCCTGATTCGATGGGGTACGCGCCAGGGATGCCAACTCTCTCCTTTATTATTTGCGCTGTACATGGAGCCATTTGCGCAGAGAGTACGGTATAATCCAGGAGAGAAGGGCATCTGCTTTTAGGGTGAGGAACATCTTATTCCGTTCTACGCGGATGAGGTTTCATTTCCTTGGATGACCTAAAGACATCAATGCTGTGCTTTCTTGAAGAGGTAGAGAGATTTGGAACACTCTCCTGGTACTGAGTTAATATCTCCAAATCGCTGGCGCTGAACTTGACAGCAACAACTGCTACGCGACAGCTTCTCACTCAAGCACACTTGATTAATTGGCAAACCGCCATCCCATACTTGGGGATTCAACTTGCACCAACAATCCACGAGATTGTAATAATAAACTATTGAGAGTTGGTAGACAGAATTAAAACAGATTTAGCTCGCTGTGGTGGCTGGGACGAATCGCCGCCCTAAAAACGACAGCTCTCCCTAAGATATTATATGTATTTTTAACCTTGGCCCTTTGGCCCCCACGAAGAACACTTCAAATGCTACAGAGAGCATTCCAAGCTTTTGTTTGGGCGAATAAATGTCCCACATGAGAAGAGAACAGAGCTGGGGACATCCGAGGGAGGGGGGCTTAGGAGTTCCATCAATCTGCACTATTTCCAGGTGGCTTAACTTCGGCACACGGAGGAGAAGTCCTGGTTACTTATGGACAGAGCACTAGCAGGTACCGACATGTGGAACATCCCTTTTCTAAAAAAAGCCAACCGCCCACTAAGTCTCTACCTCTCAGCGATCACCGCAACCACCCTCAAGGTATGGGATACGGTCTGGTGAGGGGGGACTTCTCCTCATTCCTGTCCCCGTTGACCCCAATAGTTGAGAACCAAGACTGTGCCCCGGGTCTGAATCGTATTGAGTTTGCGGCCTGGCAGAAGCCAGAGTGCAGATCAATAGGTCATTTATTTGATAAAGAATGCCCATATTTTTTGATACACTGAGAGTTGACTGCGCACTCCCCGAGAAGAGAGGTTCCATTACACTCAAATTAGACTCTGGGTGATGAACCTGGAGGCGAAGGCGGCCGCGCCGTGACATCTGACCCCCTTTGAGAGATGGCTTCTCAGCAGGGAGTCTGAAAAGCGTTTAGTCTCAGATTTGTACAAAATCCTGATAGGCCCTGAACCAGAGACAAAAACCATGGCCCAGTGGAGATTGGAGCGAGAGTTGGGAAGGCACTTGACGCAAAAAGAATAGAGGGATATTCACTACAGGGTGTGATACTCTGCCCCCAACACATCTAGCGCAGAAACTGCGGCGAAAATTGTCTCCTACTGGTTTTTGACACCGGCTCAGCTACAAAAAATCTACCCAGCCGCAGGTGATACATGCTGGAGATGCAGGGACTCCACAGGGACACTGACACACATCCTGTGCGACTGCCCTACATTTTTGGGACGAGGTGCTAACAGAAATTGATATGCATTTTGATACCAAACTTCCTAGATTCCCTTCCTACACTATTTTGGGTCTTCCCAATTCCCTTACTTACCTACTCACGTCGAAGAGAGGCAGGCACATTACATTGTCACTTAGGGAAGCGCACCAGTCAATATTGGCTCTATGGGGTATAGACAGGGTCCCAACAAGACTAGCATGGCTTCCTCGTATCGGGGATCTGCTGAGGATGGAGAGGCTCTCCTGTGCTCTCAAACAAGGAGATATATTTTGAGAAATCTGGCGCCCTTTCATAGCACTTCTATCACAGGGATTCACAAACGAACTTGCGCTAGATATCTAAGACTGCTGCTTTTGACGGAACACACCCACAGCTAAGCTGAAACTGACAGGATGAAATTATGACTATAGGTTAGATCTTGAGATACAGGCCCGGGGGTGGGGCAGGATGAGGGAGGAAGGGTAGTTGGGAATCAATAACATTATAAGTTGCATTTCAATGGACATCGGCTGAATGTGGACGCCGTGTCCGCAAAAGGTATATTCTCTCACAAGATCGAATTTGCAACAATAAAACAAATTTAAACATGAAAGCAGAAGATTTAGGAATAAGAGTACCCAGTTCCTACACTTGTACTTCTAGAGAGTGGGGTGAAGTTTGGACCACTGTCTAGAGAGGCTAACCTGGAACCGAGTAGGAATAATCCTAGAACTCATTTGAATAGTCACGGGTAAAGAATAATGATCGGCCTAGACCACAGGTATGTGGGAGGGATCAATTACTAATGTGGACAAGTTAGAAAAAAATTGGTCTAACATGTGTTTAGCTCCATGCATAGGAACAGTAACTAATAGAAGAAGCTGAAAGGTGTCCAGATCTTTAATGAGGTTACAGGCTGCAGAGCAGTTAGAGGGTTCATAGCAAAGTCTGAGATCTCTCAAAATGTTACAATTTGTGTATTTCAGAGGAAATGGGGACAGTGCATCTGCAAGCAGAGTACAGCAGCTGGCCCCGGGACTAGAGGGGGGAGGATCAAAGAACCAGAATAGGACAAATTACTATTAAACAGACAAGGAAAATATAATGCCCTTGCAAACTTGAACTGAGAGGAGTTCTGCATGAGAAACATAGGTGCTAAAAATGATTACAATACCACCCACTTTCCATCTTGGCAGTCAAGTTTAAAAATAAAAAATAAACTTTCCGGAAGTGCAGGAAGAATGCCAAGAGTGGAGCACTTTGTCAGACAGGTTTCAGGAGGAGAAAAGGAAGTCAGGATTATAATTCATTAAAAACTTACAAATATCTAACTTGTGTTTCACTAGAGTGACAACTGGTGCTAAATAAAATAAATAAAAAAATAAAAAAACACTACCCTATTTTGAATGTTGACTACTTGCCAGCTGACGTTGGTGACAAGAGCCAGGACAGGAACAGATTTAAAATTGGCGAGAAGCTGTGAATGCATGGTAAAGCAATACTGGAATGCCACTAGTGGAGCTGTTCAGGAGCACATTATAAAAATTGTTCATATGGATTTGGCCGGGTGTCCTGGTCTTGCTCACATTCGGGTGCGGATGGGCTTGCAGTGCTACATCCGGCATAAGCGCATTGGGTTGATTTTTTTGGGGGGTGGGACTGATCGCAGGACATAGGCCTGAACAGCTAGCCTGCTAAAAGACAAAACAAGGCGGCCCAGACCAGCACCGCATGATGGCAGACAAATCAGTTTATCTCTGCAACAACAACAAAAAATGGGTGGACTGTTCTTGACTGCCAGAAGTATGGATGACCCTTAATCAGTAGCCATGTTACTGCAGACCAGGAAAGCGCCCGAGCCCGGCCATGTCTCCTGGGTGCCTCTGATCACCCAGTATGTAGCATGATAACCGCAGGGGAAGCCTCAAGGACCCCGCGTCCTGGCTGGCTCCCTGCCTCATACGATAGACATGGCTCTCACAGACAGGGAGCAGCTAAACATGCAGCTCCGTGTCTGTGAGAGCAATCCTCCAGTCTGTTTCCCTGCCCACAAAAACTCATCTCTCATCAATCAGGAGTAGTTTCCCAGCTCTTGCTTGCAGAGAGAAGTTTGTGTTTGCTCTGACTAGACGGTAGCTGTCAAAGCTCCCGCCAAGTCAGAGCAAACAGCTATGTCCTGGGGGCGGACACCTTGGGAAATAGTAGGAGCCAGCCCTTGGGGATGATGGTCCCCAGGGACATTACCTACTCCAGGAGGAGTGTAGTGCGGCCCACGTACTTTACTTATCAGGGTTGGCTACGGGGAGGTGGTGGCCCCCGGGGGCCCTATTTGGCCCCTGCCCATTCTTAAAAAAAATATTTGGCTCCGGGGTGGTATTTCTTTAGCCCCAAGAGGTAGCGTTCCCTGGGGGGCGTACACGTAGCCACTCCAACAGTATTTGTTTAGCCCCAGGGAGGTGGTGGTCCGTGGGGCTTATAAAGCAAAAGGAGGAGGGCCCTGTACACCCCACCCCTTTTTAAAAAAAATGCCCCTTGGAACTGGCCCACCAGGGGCTCTATTCAAAACAAGTGTTTGAGCCTGTGCTTTTAAAAAAAACATTTTCAAGCAGATTCACAGCTCCTTCGCATTTTGGCAGCAAAAAAAACCAAGCATTGGAATGCAATAGGTCTTGCATTTGCTTGAGAGTTATTGGCATTGTAAATGGCTAAGTCTTTTACCCAGGTGTTATAGGAGTGTATGTATGTGGTATGTAGTGGAATTATGTGGGTTAGATTTCAATGAGTTGTGGAATTGTGTGGTATGGAGTGGATCTATGTAGTGGAAGTATATGGAGTGGAATTGTTTGTTATGAAGTGTAAAAAATGTGAAATGGTATATTGTGTTGTGGAGTGTTATGTAGTGGAGCTTAATTATGTGGTGTGCTGTTGAATATTGGGTGCTGTGCCGCTAGCGATTACAGAGCTATACCATTTCTAGACACTAGATTATGTAGTCCGATTTAGGAACACCCACACATACAACTACTTAGACACCAACTGACACTGATACAGACATTCACACAACCAGTCACTCACCCATACATTCACTGAGACACCTAATCACTCACTTATAAAGTCAGTCAAGCACCCACTGATTCACCAATACACCTTGGTATATATATTTAAGACTCAAACTTTTTAAACACACTCAGTCACTGGATGATGCCATCAGTGATATCATTTGAAATGTCATGAGTGATGTCACTGACCGTGTCAGGAGTGATGTAATATGTGAGGTCATAAGCAGTGCATTGCAGGGGATGAGATTTATAGTTAGTTCAGCTAACTATATCTGCTGAATTTCACTGGTTTTGTACGAGTGAAATCTGAGCCTAACTAGAACGTCCCTGTAACCTTTGGTTTGTTCAATGAATTTCTAGGTTTTTTAAAATTCCATTTAAGAACTATAACTTCCCTGTAACCTTTTGTTTTGTTCAGTGAATTTCAAAGGTTTTTTAAATGCTAATTCTTAACTATACGTCCCTGTAACCTTTGTTTTTTTTCAGTGAATTTCTATGTTTTTTAAGTAGTCCCCCAACTAGTAGTACATCAGGAGGTGCATTTGCAGAGTGGTGGATAAAGGGGACGTGGCCTCTGAAGACCTCTCAGCAATCCTGCTGTGTGGGACTTACTGGAGGAAACAGGAGGGGTAGTTGGCCCCAAGGATGTTGTTGGGGTGCAACTACCCCTCCTATTACCTCCAGTAAGTCCCACACAGCAGGATTGCTGAGAGGTTGTTGGGGCTCACGCCCCCTTTCTCCACCACTTTGCAAACACGCCTCCTAGCACACTACTAGTAGGGGGATGAAGTCACCTTGGCTCTTGAGGGTCCTTACGGGCCAACTAGCCCTTCTGTTACCTCCAGTAAGACCCACACAGGTAGATTGCGGAGAGGTTTTCAGAGGCCACAACCCATTTCATCATCACTGCAAACGCGTCTCCTGGCACACTACTGGTTGGGGTATGAAGTCCACTTTAGTCCTGAGGCCCTCAGGAGGCAAGGGGACCTCATCCTCCCCCGACCAGCAGTGCGCTGATAGGCGTGTTTGCAGAGTGGTGGAGAAATGGGACGTGGCCTCTGACCACCTCTCAGCAGTCCCACTGTGTGGGGCTCACTAGAGGCAACAGGTCTTGTTGGCCACTATGGACCCTCACCAGCCAAGTGGACCTCATTCCCCAACCAGGAGCATGCCAGGTGGCGCATTGGCAGAGCAGTGGAGAAAAGGGGTGGGGCCTCCGGCAAGTTGCCAGATTTCTTTTATTTGTTTTTAGGAAAGGGGGTTGTGTGGCCCCCCTACCGGGCCATTTTTGGCTCTGGGGACCCCATCCCACATGGCCTTTGTTTTATTTATTTTTAAAAAAGGGTGGCGGGGCCGCGTGGTCACCCTCACACGGCTGATTTTGGCCCTGGGGACCCCATCCACTGGGGCCAGGCCATTATTATTATTATTTTTTTTTAAATGGAGGGTTGCTGCACAGCCACCCTCCCTAGGCGCCGATTTCGCCCCCTGGGACCCTATTCCCCAGGACTTGGTCTCTTCACTGGGGACTGTGGGGGGAGCGTCAAGGTCCCTGTGGTTCTTGCCGGCTCCCCGCCTCTTGAGGGAGCCAGCATTGCTTTGGGATTCAGGGAGCTTCTAACATCCAGCTCTCGGGTTCCCAAAGCGATGTCTGTTTACCTGCTCGCTTCACAGCGGGCAGGGAAACATACATGCTCTGCTTTCAGCAAGCAAGAGTATTTTCTGAGCCTGCTTGCTGAAAGCAGAGCACGTTTGCTGTGGCTTGGCGGGAGCGGTGCTTCTTAATAAAGATGAATGCATTGTTGATCTATTGGAGCGCAACCTGATCTGTAGTGAGTGTGACAAGTGGTTTTCTTTCCTGTCTTGAGGGCAGAGGCAATGGTTCTCCCTTTTAATTACCCTGAGTATGCAAATGCACAAAATCATTTGCAGGCTCGGCCCGTTTGGCCCACCCTGTTTTCCTTAGTAGTATGAAAAGGTCTTCCTGCCTTTCCCCACGTTATTGGCCAGCTTACCAAAAGGCCCCTGAGCGCATTTACCGGAGCTAACTATAAATTACACGCCTGCAATGCACTGCTTATGACCTCACATATTACATCACTCATGACATCACTGATAATACCCAAAATGACATCACTGATGACATCACTGCTCGGAGGATTAGTTTGGTCTACTCAGACCTTAAAAGCTTTGATTTATCTTTATCAATGCAGCTTGAAACCATTTTTTGTCCTCCATGGCCACTATTGCACCACTGCTGTTGCAGATTATGGGCTGATGTTTCAGCTCTGCTACTTTTCCACTAAACCACTAGCTGACTGCTTTTGATGCCAGGCTCAGGTTTTCTAAATTTGGTTGTTGCTTGGAATGCAACAACAGATTATCTATTTTTGTAGAAGTAGACAAGTACGTTTTCAACGTATGTCCAGAGGGTAGGTTAGTTTCGTAAACACTCTACAATGACAAGTTCTTCTGTGCTTAACTTACCTATTTCTATAATAGGGATGGGCAGTGTTGTTGCTGTTTCAGGTAGTGGGTTTGTGTATTAGGTTGGTGAGGTTGATATACATGAAATGGTGTGTTAACCATAATTTGTGGGTGCACCACAAGATTGGCAGTTTCAAAATTATGGGTGAACAAAGGTTCAGGGTGTGTCAGTATGGGGGATTTCAGAGGTCAGCTGATTGGTTTGAATCTGGCCATCAACTCACACATTAGTCTATCAGGATAAGATCTGGTTTTTTTTTGTCTATACATGGAGTGCCAGTCAGTCATAAAATACCTCCAAAATGGCTGGTCAATAGAGAATCACTGCTACAGGAAAAGAGCAATTTGGGTTTATGGACCAGAGAGGAGCTATGCACTTGAAAGAGGAACACATTTGGTCGGGGTTGTTTGTATAGGGGAGATCTGTGATCTGAAAACAAGTAACCCCAATTCTTGTCTCAGACATTCTATTCTTCATTATGTTAGGGCTCATAGGAAGGAGGTCTTCAAGAGAAGTACAAAAGATGTTTTCAATCGATGCTTCAGTTAGACAAACTTTGTGGCACAAGGAATTGGAGATGGTGCAGAGGATTTCCAGTGTGATCATCAAGTAAAATTGAGTCTTAAGGCAGAGCTTTATGTAAGTACTTAACTGTTGTAAGTGAGTGAAGTATAGCAGTAGTGCTGTGGTTTAAGAAGGGGACATGTTGAGTGTTTAGTAATTTAGAATAAGTTGCTTACCTTTGGTAATGTTCTTTCTAAAGGATACTCTAACCAGAGATTTCTCACTTTGTGAATCCTTCCAAACACTAGACTGGATCTGGAAAGCTTTGCAAAAGCTTAAGCTACATTATTGGAGGTCTTCTTGTATGCATTTTATCAACGATGCCGTGGGTCAGCACCAAAAATAATTTTACTAACTGTGTCTAACGATTATCTTCCCTAAATTATTCCATGCCTCCCTTTAAGCAGTGTACTCAACATAATGCACTCCTTCATAGCTCATTGTCCTTTCTAAATGTAATCCCATATACCCTACTTCCTAATATATACATGCTCTACTAGTAACTAAAGACTGCTAATTGATTAATACACTTTACTTTTCTGGCTGTATGGGGGTACCATCACTTTCTCATATCAGAGATTTAAAAACACATCTTAACTCCGTTACCTTTTGCTTACTTCCCTAAGGCCAATACAGTTGCCATGCTTACTTGTGATTTTGTTACATTAGAAAAAAGTTTGGTATCCTAAATTGAGCTCAATTTCTGGGCTCATATTTAACTTTTACATATTAAAATAACTTGGGCAACAATATGTGCTCAATCTATTACTCTTCCTGCATACAATGATTTCTTTATTGCTCACTTCCACAGATATTTTTGGCGCCGGGAAACCCCACGGTGGGTAGCTGTGTGCCCTATAAATTTAAGTACATACATACATAAATATTTCTACAATAGTCTTTTCTCCCTATGAATTCATTGTGAGAAGTTAGCCTGGCATATGATGTCCACTATTCTAGTGGGCACCTTGCACCAGTCTAAACGACCCTTATTGATGGTGGTTGTAAAGTCAACCTTATAGACAAGCTATCCTAGTGGTAGCATGGACCAGCAGTCTTAGGCTAAACTCCAAAGAGCATGTGAAGCTGTTTGTTTTACCAATTATAATCCCTTGAATACCAAATGAAAGGACACCACACAAGGTATATATCAAATATATATGTATTTATTTCTAACACAACCCCTCTGCACTCTTTATGAGGACAGAGGTAAAAGTACATCACAAGTTACTCAATTAGCATACTATAAGTTGCACAAAATACAGTTTTGCCTTAGGGGCCTCACAAACCATATACTAAAATAGTGGTATAAGAGCCACTACAGAAAGAGTGAATAGGTCTAGTGCCTAGAGAATCGCTGGGGTTACACTAGACAACCAAAGGTTAGGAAGTAGAGACCCATGGGAGACGTGTACAGTGTCTAAACACAGTCACGAGTTACCATTGACTTATAATGGGAACGTAAAAGTTACAAAGCTAAAGATTTAGGGCACTTCCGGATGGACTACAACAAAACCACTTTAGAGTAGGATACTTCGAGAGTCAAGACCCATGGGAGCACCGGAGCACTCGTGTTACCTCACCCAGGGAAGCCGGGTGCATAGGTGACTTTTGGTGTCGGGTTTCGTCGATCTTTTCAATGGAGATCTGCAAAGAAGTGGTGCAGGCGACCAGAAGAAAAGTGTCCAGGTGGATCAAGGAACTGAAGAACCTGAAAGCAGAGGGGACAGAGTCTGGGTCACTAGCCAGTGACCAGGAAGGAACCAGGCGATGTCGAGTCGATTTCAGGTGAAGAGGTGAAGCTTGTCTCTGCAGCCACAAGGACCAGGAGGTGTCAACGACGACCAGGAGCTGGATTCGAGCTGTCCCACGAAGGATCTAGTTGACGGCGGCGTCGGTATCCGGATTGGACCCAACAAGCCTTGACAAACGCAACCCACGCAGGAAGTGAAGATTGGCTTTGAGTCAGACCAGCAAGGTCTGGGGAGCTTCTCCTTTGGAGGGAAGCTGGAGCAAGCCTGGAGCAACCAGGCCAGCGTTGTAAATTAAAAAAGAAGTCTTCAGTCTTCAGAGGGCTAACTAGCCAGCGGGCTATCAACCGGGAAGACGCGTTGAGCTGAAATGCTGGAGCAGGCCCCACGCGGCACTCGTGGAGTGTGGAGGGCTGAGCTTTGGTGCAAATGGCGCTCGGGTCTGGGTCTTCTTGTACCCCAATGCACAACTGCAAGTTACCTCAGGAGTCGATGCAGTTAGCAAAATGCAGGAAGCCCAGGGTGTCGGGTCCCACGTCTCTCGTGTCTGCCACGGGTCTCAGCTTTGCTGTGGAGGTGGATCGGAGTCAGAGAAGTCTGGAAGTCCAGTTCCTGTGTCGCTGAGTCTTTGGGTTCCAGCAGGAGCGTCGACAAAGCAAACCGGCAAGTTACTGGTGGTGCCTGTTTGCACAGGGTGGTCACTCCTTGACCACAAGGGAGATGTCTTCAGTCTTCTAGTCGAAATAGAACGTCGAAGGTCCAAGAGTTTCGTATCAGAGTTTCGTTACTGGATAATCTAAAGTCCTGGGGACACAGCACCTATCTTTATACTAAGAAAATGGGCTGGATTACATACTAGGTCCCTCCTATGGGTGGACCTGGGAAGGGGGTGGTTACACCCCTTTCCCTTTGTCCAGTTTCGCGCCAGAGCGGGGCTGGAGTGCCCCAGCAACTGGTTTGAACGAGGCTATGCATGGAGCACCTTGTGTGCCCCAGGCAGTGTCTGGAAAAGCATCTTTCCATTCAACCCACCCTGCCCCAATACACTACAGGCTGTCTGGGGAGGTGCTAGCACCTCCTTCGACAGGAAACCTATTGTCCAGGCCTCCCTTGCTGGAGTTTCCCCCAGCAGCAGGAGGTCAGACTCGTGTCTGTGGCAGCAGCATCCATTTTGTGGTACTGAGGCTCTGCAGTAACTACAGGTCTTCTCCCTCTAGAAGGGTGGAATGCTACCCCCGCTACCAGAACTGGTGGGGGGTAGTATTCCAAAGTGTTTGACACCTTACACGACATGTTTTGATAAAGCCAAACCAAAGTTAGCATTAACCGCGAGGATTATAATGCACTTAAGAGTATATGGTATGGCTATATCATAGAACAGATAAGGAGATGGTTCTGAAAGCTGCAGAGGGGCTCAGCTCATGCTAGGGCACCCTCTCACACAAAACCAAGCACTCTGCCTCCAGGATTGTTAAGGCCTGCCATAGGAGTGACTTATAGGTTACTATGTATCTATGTAAGGTAGATATAGATATACAATATCTAAGTAAGGGGTGATTACACCACCTTAACCAAGCTGAGTGATCAGCCTGTGGTGTCAGTTTGGATGGCTAGCCAGGGGTGGCATAATACATGCTGTAGCCCCTGGTAGGCCTTGGATGCACCTACGCCCTGGGTACCTATGGTACACTGTACAGGGGCTCACAGAGGTGACCCAATACCCAATCAGGTATGTACCTAAAGTACATGGTATCAATTTAGAGAGAACAGCTGGGCTGTGGGTCTGATTAGCTGGCCCACAGCCACAATAAAGTCGAAAAACCAGAGAATCACAGCAAAAAGTGGGGGTGACCATAGGAAGCAGACCCTACTCTCCTACCCCCCCCCCCCCCCCCCCCCAAACGTAGGGACATTAAACTAACCTTGACCAGTTTAGTCTTCATGTTCTAAGTGGAAATATCTGGAGAGTCCATCTGCATTGGCATGGTCAGTCCCAGGTCTATGTTCCACTGTAAAGTCCATCCCCTGTAGGGAAATGGACCACCTAAGCAGTTTGGGATTTTCACCCTTCATCTGATTTAGCCACAAGAGGGGCTTATGGTCTGTCTGAATCTTAAAGTGAGTACCAAACAAGTATGGCCTCAGCTTCTTCAGGGCCCAAACCACAGCAAAGGCCTCCCTCTCAATAGCTGAACGAACGTTTCTCTCTAGGGGTCAGCCTCCTGCTAATAAAAGCTATTGGCTGGTCTTGATTCAGTTGTGAAAGAACAGCTCCTACACCCAACTCAGAAGCATCTGTTTGGACAATGAATTCCTTGGAGTAGTCTGGACTTTGCAGAATAGGTGCAGTGCACATGGCCTGCTTGAGGTCATCAAATGCCTTTTGACAGCTTACTGCCCGCTGAACTTTCTTTGACATTTTCTTGGAAGTTAAGTCATTAAGAGGAGTCACAATGGACCCATAGTTCCTGTAGTCCCCAGACAGGCCCAAGAAAGCTCTGACCTGTGTCTGGGTGGTGGGAGGAGTCCAGTCCTTAATGGTCTGGATCATGCTCTCTAATGGTTGAACCTGACCTCCACCTAAAAGGTGGCCCAGGTACACAACCTTACTCTGCCCTATCTGGCACTTGGTAGCCTTGATAGTTAGGCCTGCCTTCTGCAGGGGCTCCAAAACATTCTTTAGGTTGATCAGGTGATCTTCCCAAGTGGAGCTAAAGACAGCAATATCATCAAGATAAGCTGCACAGTAGTCATCCAGACCTGAGAGGACTAGGTTCACCAACCTTTGGAATGTGGCAGGTGCATTCTTCAGACCAAAGGGCATTACCACAAATTGATAATTATCTCCTGGGGTTGAGAATGCTGTTTGGGCTTTTGCATCATCAGCTAGTCTGATCTGCCAGTAGCCAGCTGTCAAGTCAAATGTACTAAAAAACTTGGCAGAAGCCAATCTGTCAATGAGCTCATCTCCTCTGGGTATTTGGTGGGCATCTGTCCTAGTGACAGCACTGAGACCTCTGTAGTCCACATAAAACAAACCTCATCTCTCTTTTACCATCTTGGGTGTGAGGTTTAGGCACTAGGACTACAGGACTGGCCCAAGGGCTCTCTGAGGGCTCAATAACTCCCAACTCCAACATCATTTGGACTTCTGTCCTGATACAGTCCCTGACATGATCAGGTTGCCTGTAAATCTTACTTTTAACAGGCAGACTGTCACCAGTGTCCACCTCATCGGTGCACCAGCTAGTCTGACTTGGAGTTAGTGTAAACATATGTCTGTAGGCCTGCAGAACTTGTCTGCAGTTCCTCTGCTGCTGATCAGTGAGGCTGCCTGCCAAGGCTACACCATCAACGGATCCATCATCAGGATTCTGAGAGAGCAGGTCTGGGAGAGTCACTCTCTTCCTCCTGTCCTTCATCAGTTGCCATGAGCAAGCCCATGTCAGCACTGTCAACATATGGTTTCAGTCTGTTGACATGAAGCACCCTGTGGGGGCTCCTGGGAGTTCCAAGATCAACCAAATAGGTTACCTCTCCCTTCTGTTCAACAATATGTGTGGGGTCCAGACCATTTGTCTTGGAGTGCTGCTGGGGCCACTGGCTCCAATACCCACACTTTCTGTCCTGGCTGGTAAACATTCAGCACAGCCTTTTGGTCATGCCAGGCTATTTGAAGTTCCTGGCTGGCCTCAAGGTTTTTGGATGCCTTTTTCATATACTCAGCCATCCTGGAGCGGAGACCAAGTACATAATCCACTATGTCTTGCTTAGGAGCTTTGAGAGGTAACTCCCATCCTTCCTTCACCAGACAAAGGGGTCCTCTTACAGGGTGCCCAAACAGAAGTTCAAAAGGGCTGTAGCCAACCCCCTTCTATGGGACCTCTCTGTAAGCAAACAAAAGGCAGGGCAGTAGGATGTCCCATCTTCACCTAAGCTTTTCAGGTAAACCCCTAATCGTGCCCTTTAAGGTCTTGTTGAATCTCTCCACCAGACCATTGCACTGTGGATGATAGGGTATGGTGAACTTATAGTTCACTCCACACTCTTTCCACATAGCAGTCAAATATCCAGACATAAAGTTTGCACCTTTGTCTGAGGCAACCTCCTTCGGAAAACCCACTCTTGAGAAAACTCCCAGGAGGGCTCTAGCCACAACAGGTGTTGTTGTGGTCCTTAGGGGAATAGCTTCAGGGTATCTTGTGGCATAATCCACTACCACCAGAATAAACCTGTGCCCAGATGCGATTTGGGGATCCATTGGTCCAACATTGTCTATCCCAACTCTCTCAAAGGGAACCCCCACCACAGGTAGTGGTATTAGGGGGGCCTTTGTGGTGCCACCTGATTTGCCACTGGCTTGGTAGGTGACACAGGAGCGACAAAACTCCTTGGTATCCTCTGACATGTGAGGCCAGTGAAAGTGAGGGACAAGCCTGTCCCAAGTCTTGTTCTGGCCAAGATGTCCTGCTAAGGGAATATCATGGGGTAAGCTGAGAAGGAGGCCCCTGAATGCCAAAGGTATGACCAACCTCCTGGAAGCACCAGGCTTGGGGTCTCTAGCCTCTGAATACAGGAGCCCTTCATCCCAATATACTCTATGGGTACCTGTAGCATTCCCAGCAGCCTCAGCAGCAGCTTGCTGTCTGAGGGGTTCAAGACAAGGGCAGCCCAACTGCACCTGCCTGAGATCTGCCCTTGAAGGCCCCCCTGTCCCAAGAAACTCAACCTGATCAGGCTCAAGCTCCTCTAGGACAGTTCCTTCTTGGGTCTCACAATCAGCTTCCTCAGAAGGCTGATCCTCATTCTGAGGCAGGGGGGAAGGCACTGCCGCCTTAACCCTACTGCTTCTCCTCCTGGTAGGCAACTGGTCCATAATTTCAGGATCCAGGGCCCGTTCAGTGTTGCAATTTTTGACCTGTGACCTGGTCACAGCAAGGACATGTGCTGATATACCTAACATCTCTGCATGAGTCCTATACTCCACTTCAGACCAGACTGAAGTTTCCAGGTCATTGCCAAGCAAACATTCTACAGGGAGGTCTGAAATAACAACAACCCTTTTGAGGCCAGTTATCCCTCCCCAGGAGAAATTCACCATCGCCATACTATGGGTGGTAGTGACATTGCTTGCATTGGTCACTAGGTAATTCTCACCTAGTATGATCTGTCCAGGGTTCACAAAGCTGGGTGTCACCATTGTGACACTAACACATGTGTCCCTGTAGGCCTGAGCCACTTTGTTATTAATTAAGAAAGTCTGTCTGTACTTGCCCAAGATACTGGGGTTCACAGTAGAGGACATAGTGTAGTGATTACACCAGACAAGGTAAGTGTAAGAGCACGTACTTTATTAACTGTTCATCTCCAGAGCTTCCAGGAACTGACCATCCCTGGATTCAAACAGTAACATTCCATTGCCATAACAATGACATCATAGAACTGGGAGTATGTAAAAACATCATGTTAATGAGAAACTGTTACAACATCTCCTCCCTTTCCATGTGATAACACATAGACATAAAGAAAAATAAATAATACTGAAGAAACTACATATAAAGAGTGAAAGGAGCTACAAAAAATAAATACAAGAAAGAAGAAAAGAGAAAATAAACATAAGCAAGAAATTCTTAAATACAAAATGACTGTATGCACAATTAGAGATTCAAACGTGTTGGCGGAACACTTACCCTACCACTCCTCCTCCGAGGAACATACCTCAAGGTAGATTTAGCAACCTGAGAAGAATGAGAGGTAACCTCATACCTCTTAGGATCAAAATCAGATTGATCAGAGTTGTTTGTTTCAAGACCCAATTGCAAAACCACCTTCATTGGAATCTTGTATACTCTAGAAAGATTCCACCAATTTTTTCCATTGACTAACTGCAAAACGAGAAGTGGCATCCACCTTAACAGGAGGACTTAGACAGACCCTTAGGAACATTTAAAGGAATCTTGATTTTGACCCAATCCACAACTGAGACTGAAGATTTGAAACTAGATTCTTTTATGTGATGGTCAACCTGCGGTGTCTGAACTGTGAGAAAAGATTGAATGTCTCCCGTCCCATGTGTTCCCCTTCGCTTTGACACCACACCCCAGTTTTTCATCCAAGCAGGACACATGTGAAAAGACGCTTCTCTACCTCTGAGTAAATAAAAAGGACTGGAATTTGTAGTTGAACTGGGGGTAGTGCAGTGAGCCCACAACATACTCTGGACAGCTTCACTAATGTAAATCCTAGAGGAAACAGCCCACTGAACACACTCAACTAACATACGGTTGTTGCGCTCAATGAAACCATTGGCCTGTGGGTGATACAAAGCCACCAGCCAGTGAGGGATCCCAGACAGAGAGAAAGAGACATCTCCTTAGAGGTAAATTGTACCCCATTATCCAATACAATCTCTTTGGGGAAACCCTCTCTGGCAAACAAACTTTGAAGAAACCTGATAACCTCCTGTGAGTTGGGATCCGTCATGAAGTGAACCTCCCACCACTTGCTGAAGTAGTCAGCAACAACCAAAGCAAACTTGTGCTTTCTCCCCAACACATTGAAAGGTTCCACAAAGTCAATGGCCAATCTCATCCAGAGACCACAAGGTGCCGCAACATGTTGTACAGGAGGTGAAACAATCTTCACAATCTTGTCACCGGTGGAACATGTAATACACATTTCCACAACATTATTAATTTGTCGGTCCATAGAAGGCCACCAGTAAACACTGCAAATCCTTTTTTTTGTTTTCGTATGTCAGAGGTGCCCCTCATGACCCTAGTCCATGATACGACTTCTAAGAGATTCCGGAGGAACACATTCATCTCCTCGCATAATAATCTCACCACCCTCCAATGTGAGTTCATCAGAAACCTTGGCAAAAGCATGTAAATCACCATCCAAATGTTTCTCCTTAGGCCAACCAGAAACAATTAACCCTTTCACCTTTTTTTTTTTAAAAGAATCTGACTCTGTGGCACACACCCAATCACGTTCAGTTAAACAACTAACACCACACACATCGACTGCAGCAATCAAACACTCTTCAAAGCTCCTGAGGACTCCTAAGACTTTTGCAAAGCAGGAGGTGGGTTTCCAAGTGTCCCCGAGGTCGACTAGTGTGTTCAGCACACCAGAGACCCTAATCCCTCGTGGGCAGCATGTCCATTTGCAGAAGCATCTGCTTTCCGGTGACCCCTGAAGCTGAACCACCGCCATCCCCTTTGTGAACAACCGAGGGGCCCTGCTAAGGCCAAAAGGGAGCACGGAGACCTGAAATTGCTTGTGGCCCACCGTGAACTGTAGGTAACGTCTGTGGGCATGGAGGATAGGAATGTGGAAATATGCATCCTGCAAGTTCAAAGCCACTATCCAGTCTCCTAGGCCCAGGGCAAATAGGACTTGAGAGAGCATGAGCATTTTTGATCTATTTGAGGGAGAAATTGAGAGGACTCATGTCTAGGCTCCATGCTTTTGGGACACCAGAAAGTAGCGGGAATAACAACCACAACTTAATCTGGCATCCGCACACTCTCTACGCTCCCTTAGGCAAGAGAGCTGTCAATTCCTTGCAGAGCAACGAGAAATGGTCCTCCATAAGCCTGTTGCAAGTGTATGGCATGGGTGGAGGGGTAGTCACGAGGTGGACGGGTAGTCACGAAGGGGAGCGAGTAGCCACTTCCGTCAATCTCAAAAACTCAGTGGTATGATGTTTTTAAACTCCAGTGATGCAGGTGTTGGAATATCCTGTCTCCCACTGGCTACCCATGATGGCTGAAGGGAACAGGGATGACGCTGTATGCCCCAGAGGTTACCTGACCGACGCAGACCTCCTCCACATGCTTTGGCACTGCCTTGCACTGGGTGAGTACTGGACAGACATGGCGGCCACATTGCTGCAATATACCAAGCGTATAGTTCCCTTCTCCTGGGAGGTGTACATATTGAATCTCTTCAAAAGGAGAAAGAAACTCAAGGCTGCCACACGATTTTTAGATTTAGGATTAATTACCGCAAAGCGTCTGATCACCAAAAGATTGAAAAATCCTGTGGCGACCCCAGTACTGGCCTGGAGATATTCTCTGCTCAAGTGGGCCAGCGCAGAGAGCATGGCACTCCAAAGGGAGAACTTACTGGGACTTTGCAAGCTCCCACTTTCTAAAGATTGGGGGGCTATGGTGATTGAATTGCAGATGTCAAACACACCTACAACAGGCACGAGGGAAACAACAGAAGACACATCGGTGCCACATTCATCTTGAGAGTGCAGGGTAGATGAACGTCCAGGACCTTAGGTGCTCCGCACACCACTGCAAATAAAGCACCCTCCTCGTAGCCACAGTAGGGGGAGAGACCAAGTCAGGTTCTGGGGAGAAATACAGGCCACCTGCATATGCCAGATTCTCATAACAGGTGTCCTCAGTTTCAAAAAATGGCTGGCATTGGGTCAGAAGGGTCCAGTGATCCCTCCCATTCATCACCAATTCCACTGCCATGAGAGGGCCATTGCTCCAATCCAAGCGATCTCCCCCCCGGTCGGGGTTGAAATCGCCGTCAGATGACACTGCTCCGGCTCACTGACGAATTTGGGGGTGACGGCTCGGTGGCACTGGTGGCAACCTTGGCACTGGCGGCCCTGGCATTGGAGCAGGCTGAGCAGGAAGGTTGAGGTGGTATGACCAGCACTGCTCAGGATTCATCTACGGATCCAAGGAGCCTAATTGGTGCAGAGGGTGAACCTGCTGGAGCAAGAGAAGTAGGAGCCACCCTCCTAAGCCTGCTGGGCTAGACAGCGCTCCAGCGAGGACGGGTCACCCAAATATGAGTTGCATGGCTTCACCACACAGTTGCTGGGGATGGGTCTTCTGGAAATTCTGGGAGGTACAAATGTCCCAGTCACAAGCGTTACCGTGAGGTCAGGCCTATGATGTCGACACTCCCTCGTCCCGTCAAAAGATTTCGACAGCCAGGGCAAAGACGAACACCTCTTCAACATCTTACTCTTTTTCCTCTTGTGCGACTTACCTAATTTTCCAGATGACCTAGACGGTGACGACAAGTGCCTCGAGTGGCTCCGCAACCAATCTTGGGACCTTCCTCTCAACCGAGATCGGGACCATCACTTGACCCTCAAGGCCTTGGGGTGCATGGCGTGGCAACTGCTGCAGGTCTTCGTGCTTCGTGATCACGCACCAGGCAAAAAAGACATACCAAATGAGGGCCCGTCACCGACATATCCCGGTGAAAGGTACTACATGGCATGAAACCAGCTTTTCTAGTGGATATACCTGACAAGAGCCAAGTCTAAGAACATTTTTTGCCAAAATGTCGAAAAAAGACAGGTAAAGGCTGGGGTAGTTCTTCTCCAGATCTGCACTGACTGGCGCTGGAAGAAAAGAACTGATGTCAGCACGCTGGGGTGATGCCTATATAGGCGTCATGCACGTCACTTCTGGTGCAGATGACGCCATGCAAAGCCAAACAACACCACCTACAGGAGTGCAGGGAGTACTGCTCAATAAGAATTTTAGGGCTTAGTTTAAGGTCTCTATCGGACAGACAAATTTTAACATCCACATCCGTAAAGGGGCACCAGAAAAGGGTTCAAATAGTGTGTTCATAATAAAGGTTAAAACTAGATTAGTCACACGCTTGGCTCCAGAAAGAGTTGCAGCTTACAGATTTGTCAACCCCTTTAAAAACAAGCATTTACAATGCAACGGTTTCGCCTTTGTAAAAGTTTGAGGTATTGGCATTGTAAATGACACATTTTGTATTTATGTGTTGGTTTTGAAAGCAGATAAATAAATGGCATTGTCATTTACAATGCCAATAGCTTAATCTCTCCGGCTGCAGGGCCCGCATTCACCAACATTGTGTGCATTATTACTGCAGATGTTTTAACGTATCCAGATTATTGGAGATTAAGGGAAACTACTCACTTAAGTAACAGCCAACATGGGGAACTAGCTTATTTAGTTAAGCATGTGTGGAGATAACATCCTCTTAACGATGTAGCCAACGAAACAGGGGCACAAAGTAAACTACTCAGCATTCATCCAACCAAGGGGCTTTCAGGTCGATAAACCTGGATATCTTAATACTCCACACACTTGTTGGAAGGGTATACCCGAAGTGGGTCCCTTGCTCACTTTGCCACTGGATTCAAGCTAGCCTTGCTGATTAGGGGTGTTACCCGAAAGCGGCCCCAGGATGCTTGTGTCCGGTTCAGGGAAGATCTGGATTGGCAATTTGGGCTGGACTGTTCCCATGAGGCACGGGGTCAAGACTGATTTGCATATAGCTGGGTCTGAACTGAGGTGGCAAAGTGAACTAAAGAACGATGATTGATTCAACCCCGATCTGTGACTTGTGTCCGAAAATTGCTGTTTGCAATCAATCACCCCCCCTACCCCCGCTTGCTACAACATATATTATATTCAATTTTTATTACAATTCTTAAATTGACTCTTTTGGCCAGCCTCACTGAATTTTAAGTTAAACTTGGCTGTTCAACGTGGCATATACAACACAAGCCATGGAAAACAGTGGATGACACGCACTGTGGTAGGCAGCATGTCACATAGGCAGCATGTTACATAGGCAGCATGTTACATGGGCACATGAGGAGGTGCGAGACACTTTGTCAGGCGGATGAAGCGACATATTGAAGCACGGTGGTGGGGAGGGAATACATTGAGCCCGGGAAGTGCACAGTGACGATAGGGTGGCATTGCTGAAAAGGAAGCAAAGTGATCTAGCGAGGGGTGGGGTTATTGAAGGGTAGAGCAAGCAGGGAGTGGGTGAGGAGGGGCATAAGGTGGGCTCATGCTTGCTTCTCCGTGCTTTCTTTTCACAAGGTGACACTCTTCCAGCCTCTACAGGCGGTATTGCAGTATTGGGTTTGTGGTTCAAGTATCGTGTCAAAAGAATCCAAAACATGAATGATATCGGACCTTTTGTAAGTGCAAGAGGCGTCACACATCCTTTATTCCAACCCACACCCACCACTGTTAATGAAGGCATGTCAGATATCTTATGCCTTAGTGGGGCTCTCGAGCCTACCACCAAAGAAAGTAAGTCAAAACAACAGCAGTACACCGCAGGGCTGATCTGCCACTTGTCCACCAGCTCAACTACCCTGGTTGTTGCACGTACTCTTAGAATGTGTTACGATCAGGGAAGCACTGCTGTTCACAATCTGGTAGAGCTAGAAGTGTAGTTTTAAACAAGGCCCATATCCTGAGGGCATAATCACTCTGGGGCACTTCCCAAATATATGGGTCCATCTGTCCTCTGGGTTTAGTCCAGTGTACACAAGCAGCTGTAGATTAACATTTTGCTAAGTGGCATGCACTAGGCCTGGCATGTGGCTGCCACCTTGCTACATGGAGTCAGGACATCAAATAACCAGTTCTGTGAATGTTATGGATTAAGGGTGTTGCGTTTGTGGATACCTTCTTATGAACCAGGAAAACTGATAAATCTGACAACAACGACGATGCGTAAGACAAATGCCCAGGACATGAAACCTGTGCCCTCATCACACAGCGGGCAGTAAAAGCGAATAACAGAAAAAAATATCTGGTAAACTGGTCAATGGCCATGTTTGTTACTTATCTGCACCATTAGGAACTCAAGTTGCATACAACCAGGAGATGCACCGTTACTCATCCTGGTAAAACTGCACATGCATATCTCCTGGTAATTCTCAGTTACTTAACACATGTAGTTGCCAGTTGTTCCCAAATTTGCTTGACCTGTATTTAAATGTAGCATAAATAGCTGCCGGCAATGACACTCACACATCAACCATTTTTAAATTTACACTGGCCAAGTTCAAGACAGGGGACAGGGGGTCCTAAGAAGATGGAGTTTGGTAGCAGCCCTACCCTGGTTCCTCAGATGGCAACTCAAATTGCGGACCCACTACACCAGAATCACAGATTTATGGTTATATGTATGCTTAAGAACCAGCAACAATATAATAAACTCTTCAATGTCGAGCATCAAGAACAAGCCCACTGCACTTTTGCCTTCTGGTACTTGAGTTAAGCATTTATAATAGGAAGAACAAAATGAGAGCAGAATGCAGCATGAGGCAAAAAATAGAACTACAACCACTTACACCTGCATTGGGACAATTTGGCACATCGATTTACTAAAGCCTTCCCCATCCCCTTGGGATTCTAATCTATGAAATAGCTGGGAGCCAGTAAACTATACACAGATGTTAAACAAAATCAAAGGCAGTCTCCGTTTCCGGCTGCATTAAATAAACAAACACTTTGTTTAATATGTACATAGACAATATTTTATCAAAGCTGTGTACCCAAAGAGAAAGAGTAAATCATGCACAGCAGCACTGTGAGATTATTCCTTGTTTGCAGAGCTGCTGTGTCAACAACATACAAAAAACCGGCGAGAAAATGATAAAAAAGAAGACATTGGGAGGCATGTAGATAAAATGCCAGCAGCAGAGGAAGAAAGGGACAGGCAGGCACGCAGCAGGGTCAGGCATTTGGGAGAAGACACTAGCCTGGCAGGCCTCTGGTCCCCCGGCCCGGAGAGGGGTTGTAAACACCTCCAGAGGCCAGGGGATGTCTGCGGGAAGGACACCCGGCTGCCCCGGCAGCAGCGCTCCCATGCAAGCAGAGCCAGGCTCGCGCGGCCTGGGACAGCCAGAAGCCGGGGCCTCGCGTGAGCCGGGCGGCCGGCGCAGGTGGCGAGGGGAGCGGCTGAGAGGGGAGCCGAACCCCCGGTCGAGGAAGCAGGCGGGAGTTAAAGCGGCGGCAGCACCGGTGCCTCTTACCTGAGCGGAGAGGGGTTGTAAACACCTCCAGAGGCCAGGGGATGTCTGCGGGAAGGACAGCCGGCTGCCCCGGCAGCAGCGCTCCCATGCAAGCAGAGCCAGGCTCGCGCGGCCTGGGACAGCCAGAAGCCGGGGCCTCGCGTGAGCCGGGCGGCTGGCGCAGGTGGCGAGGGGAGCGGCTGAGAGGGGAGCCGAACCCCCGGTCGAGGAAGCAGGCGGGAGTTAAAGCGGCGGCAGCACCGGTGCCTCTTACCTGAGCCGGATCAGGGGGACATAGCCTCGCCGCTTCCTCCTGGCGACCCCCGGGCCTTCCCCTCCGGAGCCGAGTGATAAACAAGCACCTACGAGGACAACGGACGGCGGGAGGGGGCGGGAGGGGGCGGGAGAGGACACGGACGGCGGGAGGGGGCGGGAGAGGACACGAACGGCGGGAGGGGGGCGGGAGAGGACACGAACGGCGGGAGGGGGCGGGAGAGGACACGGACGGCGGGAAACGTGCACAGGACAGCGAGGGGGGCGGAAAGGCACACGGAGGGGGCGGGAATGGACAGCGCATCTGAATTCACTTTCAGTGAAAGGGGAGGGAACGGGAAAAAACGTAACTCCGCCCTGGGAAAAAATCTCGGGAACGCCCCCGAATCTGGTCCGGCCTTGACGGACAGATCCGGCACCCAATGGCTAGCCTCCATTTATGGAGCTAGCCAATGAGAGCCGGGGGACGTTCCCGAACTGCTTAGTGTCGACATAGGATTTCACCTGCGCTGAAAGGCTGCGCAGAGCGCAGCCTTTCGGCAGGCGAAACCCAAAAAGGAATTTGGAGACTTCAGGGACGGCAAGACTGGGAAACAGAGGAACACAGACAAAACCGTTATATATCCTTTGACCGTGTCAATAGAAGAACCCGGTCAGGCAAGGGATGGTGCAAATTGAAGAACTGGAGACAATTTGGCCTGCAAGGGGTCGATCTCTTTGTTTGTGCATCATCCAACAAAGTTGCCAAAGATGTGCTGGACTACCTCTGGTAGCAGACATCGCTCAAGATTGGAAAGATAACGCTGGCTCAGACTGTCAGGTCTGACATTAAAAGACCCAGCTATGTGATTGGTGATGAGCCAAATCCCATGGCGGTTTACCCAAGACCACAGTCTCATTGCTTTTAGGCAAACAAGGTGTGAGACTTCTCCTCCCTGCTTGTTGATGTGCGGTCATGTTGTCCGTCATGATCTGTAGAGACCAACCCTGGGCGCCAGCCAAGTTACCTCAGTTCTAGCAGGTTGATGTGAAGAGCCTGCGCTTCCGAAGACCAGAGACCCCTGATCTCCAGGTTAGTTTTCCCTCCCTTTACTTGAGGCATCCGTCACTACCGTAGTTGGGGGTGTGGGAAAAGTGAGGGTAATCCCACATGTCAGGTTTGCCTAATTTACCCACCATACAACTTTTGCTGCTGAAGAATGTCTGAAATGGAAAGAAAGAGGGGTGAGGGAAACAGGCGTGTGGCCTGAGAAACGGAAAGGATGTAGCCCCTTTCTATAATTTGAAGGACCCACTGGTCCCACGTAATGTTCTTCCAGGCCAGCAAAAAAAGGCCACTCTCCCTCCCACAGGCTGAGTCTGTTCGGGACAGAGAAGTAAGACTGCTTTCCTGGGTGGGTGGGGGAGGAGGAGGAAGATGAGGAAGGCTGCTGACGAATCCACGGTCCTTAAGTCTGCCCCTGTATTGGTGGACTAGTGGGTTCTGGAACATTCTGCCAATCATTAATAACTTCCAAGAAGTGGTTATACAATTCCTCTGGGACACATGGCACAATCATTTGAGTCATAGCCCACAGGGCTAGGGTATAGTGTGGCAGAAGGCAATTGGCATTTAAGGACTTCAGGCCCATGCTGCCTGCTGAGATCTGCCACCATGCTTGAAGCCTCTTGGATTCTCTAGCTGGGGGGGGGGGAAGATGTTTTTAACATGCCTTGTAACTACAAAGAGGAATAGGATGCCTGGATCGCCAGGTTCATTGGTTAAAGGTGGGTATTAAACTGTTGGAAGTTGCCAGTCTAGAACCGTAGCAGCCTTTCTAACCAACACATGCAGGGATATGACCTCTGGAGTTGGTGGCCCAGCAGGAAACTATGTCCATCACTGGTGAAGTGTCTGGACCAATGGTGGAGGGCAAGCCATGAATTTCATAAAGAGTTTTCAGCTTCCTCATCAACATAAGGATATAGGTTCAGAATCCGAGCCAAAGATATTGTGGATACTTTGCCGATTGTTCTCTTAATCAATTAGCTGTTCAGCTTCCCTTAAAGATCTATGCTGAGATGGAGAGTCAGTAGGAGGAAGAGGCGGCTCCCTTGGAGGCAGGGTTGGTATCCTCTGTGGCGGCTCCGGTCATGGCATCAACTGTGGTACAGTGATGCTGGCCGCTGCCGAAAAAGGCTGGAGACTGCATCGTGGCCACTGGGCGTGCATTATATGGTGCCACAGGCATAAATATGGGGAGGGTAAAGTGAGAAAGTGCCCCTGAAGGGTTTGAGACCCTGGTGAAAATGCCAAACACCGCATAAAAAAAATCCCACAGGGTCAGTGTCTAGTGTCAGTGGAGTCGGAAGACAGGAGCCGGCATTGGTGCAATGGACTCAAAGGTCAGGTCCGGTTGAGGTGCAGGCACAGAACCACCAGGAGCAGGACCAGTAGGCCATATGTTGACCAACTTTAGTTCCAATGAATAAGATCCTGGGGGAGACAAGGGTCACCTAAGAGACTTATCTCTTGCAGAATGTTTCTTGTGCTTCTTGTGTTTCTGCCTCTTGATTTCCAAAGATTGAAAAAAAGGCAATTTCGTCCGGCGTTTCGAATGATAACCTCGCCTGTCAATATGGGACCGGGCCATGAAAAGTTTGGCCTCAAGCACCTTGATGGTCTTCGGCTGAGGAAGGAGTCACACAAACGGGAATTATGATCAGAGACCAAACATGGACAGCTGGTATGTGGGTTAATGGTGGACATTTGTCCTTCGCAGTCCATACAGGCTTAAAGCCAGAACACTTGGGCGGAGACATAGCACTGCACTTTGCAGGGAAAACTTTAGACTCTCAGAAGAAAGCGAGCTCCGGATCCATGTTGGGGTGGGTGCTATATGATACCACTTCCAGGGTCTAGATGAAATTAGCACAACCTACCGGCAATGTGAGAGCTTTGAAGTTTCTGGAACCAGTCTGACCCTAGAGATAATTCTATGGGGAAGAATCTGCAGGAAGAAGTATCCATCGGAAGTTAAGGTATGGGAACATGTGTATCCCCGACTTGCGAAAGACAGGATGTCATTAATGACTTGACCTTTGTAAACACCAGAGGGGCCGATGTCACCCCAAAGGGCAAGTCATGAATTGGAAGTGGTCCAGCTACACTACAAAATAAATATACAACCTGCGGGCCACCAGGATTCGCTCATGATAGAACGCATCCCGTAGGTCTAGTGACACTATTCAATCCTCCAGATCCAAGCCCTACAGAACCTGAGCCAGCATCATAATTTTCTCCTTCGTGAAAAACAAAATCAAGCCTCTGAGCACCAGAATCCAATACAAAAAGGATAAGGCAGCAGGTGGGAAATGCAAGAAAGCAGAAACAATGCAAAAATACTATAATATCAGGAAAGGACAGGCTTCAAGCTATCTAGTAAGTAAGAATTTTAATAGGGTTGGTAAACGGGCATCAGATGGTTCAAGTGCTACAAAGGAGGTGTTCTCCGAGGCCCATTTGCATAGAGAAAGGTTGAGGCACATTTGATGAGCCTGGAAAGGTCCCTCAAGAGATTACAAGTGATAGGAGAATTGTTTCAGGATCGTTTTATTAAATTTGGGTAATTGGCAATGCAGGGACATACTGCTTCTAAGAGCTCTAATTCCACCCAGGAGGTTTAGTTCTCCAGTCAAGTAACCTTCGAGGGAACAGGTTAACAGCTTTTTAGGTCTCATCTTTAGGCAGCACATGTGCTGTCTCGAAAGAGACCTGTTGAATATACTTTGTGGGCTTCAACCCGCTTATAGGCTTCCTATTTGCTGGCTCCATTGTGGGTCTCCTAGTCCTTCTCCTCATTTGTCCATGGTACGCCTCTTCCTGCATTTAGCTCTCCCCTGGAATAGGGCCCAATTAAGATTATCAATGAACTCCTCCCATTTAATGACCATTTAAGGAACTTCTTTTTTCTTTAAGAGCCCCCTCAGGAGCGGTTGTGGATTTACTCGCTCAGAGCGGCACGCTTTTTCTGTAAACAGGCTTGTTTTTATCCTGTTTATTGTCCCATCCCCCAATCACCCTCCTCCCATCTCCCACCTTCTCCATCCCACACCCCTGGGTCTGCTTACCCTGTGCTTCTCCGACCATTGTGAAATTGCTCTGCCCTACCCTGCATTTTTTCTTACCCCGCAAGTCGCCCAGCCACGCTCCTGGAGAAGCGTGGCTTTTACAGCTACGCAAATGCTTCACGGAGTGGATCGGGAGGCGGAATAGCGCACCCCCGTAGCTCTTGAAGCTGCGTTCTTTTTTTTCTCTTGTTTTCTTGGTGGGTATCTTTGGCACCTTCACTTGAGCACTTCGCAAACTGAATCCAGATAGAAGTGTTTCACATGCGGTCTGGTGTTCCTTCACAACCCTTCCTTTCACTTAGAGTATAAAAGAACCAACGCTTTACCCCAGCTTTCTTTCTTTATGTTTCCTCCCGCATGGACACGGAGCCCCTGGGTACCCGCTGCCAGACAAGGAGGGAGCAGATAAGAAGAGAGACCAGGAGAGAACGGAGCCCTATCCACAAGGCCGATACTACCCCATATACCCCTGAAAGACTGGAAACAAGGAGGAAACGTCTGTTACGGTCAATAAAACCCTCTTTACCCCAGTTCGCTGATCCTTTACCCATTCAACACCTTCACTCACTCAATTTCACCCCACCCCTGAGATAGTTTTTAAAAAACTGCAACACGTCATAACAGGCTTGCTGGTTACTAATAAAACAGGCTGCAGGAAGGGTTTGATTCAATTCACTGGATGGTCATGGTAAAGCGTCCCTTGCCACCAACTGCACTCATAGGTGCTGGAGTGCATCTGTATAGTAAGCATTTTGTATTTTAGAATACAACGCACAGTACATCAGCAATACCGAACAGTACATCAGCGATACCGCACAGTACATCAGCAATACATTCCATGGTCTCCATTGTCTTGCAAGGTCATGTGAGCGCTTCGTTTCAGCTGCCCTTGGTCGTGGTAAATCCAATTTAAGGACTGGAAGGGAGGTATGGTCAGACTATACCAGATTTATGTCAAACCAGATAGACACACCAGTGACCCACAAAACACCATGTATTAGGAAGAGGGAATAGATTTAATAAAGGATTCCTGAATTTAAATCTATGCATACAATGATCTATGCATTTTGATTGTTGGCCATGATACTTCTATCCAGTCGGATAGCTCAGTGGATAGAGCACCTGCAGCAAGCAAGTGAACGTATCATGAAAGTCACATTTATGAATTGCACTAAGGCAGACGGTATCTTCTGTTCTTGAGAGGTGAACAAAAAGAGTATTGTTATTTTACTTGGCAATTTTGGCAGCTGCCACATTACATATTGTGTTTTGCTCTCTATCAAAAGGTAAATTTAATTTGTGATGCCTTGTTCATGTATGCCGGCGCTTGGGTGCTGCATCTGCCTGGGGTACACTTACCATCTGGCCATGCAATGCTGAAACACATTCACAAAGCCAACAGCTCTGCATTGCCGAGACGGATTGGCTTTGCCAATGCTTATTATATAATGTAAGCTGTTATCTATATACACAGCATCCACTTTCAAGGCAGCCAGAACTGGAATGACATGACTGAATTTCTCTGTGGCTGATAGGAGGCCGGCTGCAGAGTGGAAGGCTGCCTTGGTAGGCGTTAGGCGTGTCTTTGGAAGACGTCCTAGTAGGGCATGCCAGCAAGCCGAGATGAAATATGGATATGTATATTATGTGACTGAGGAGTTTTAACGAGAATTTGACTTATTAGACTGTTTTATTGAACTGCTTATTAGCTGATTTGATGAAAGGCACTGGTGTAATAGGATGCAACTGCTTTCTTGGAGTTTAATGAAGATATAAAATACATTAAACCAAACATATTGCTATAAACCAGGCTTCAAATATGCCGCTTTTAAAACCTACCGTTAGCTGATGCTTGCTTGATTCCGTTGTAGTCTTCTTGTGCATCTGGTGACAGTCCGTAAATATCAAACCTTGAAGAAAAAAAATATATATTTTAAGACCGAGATAAGTACAGAACCTACGACCGTGAATTTCACAGAGAGCAATGTCAACATGGGGGATCGAAAGGCGCAAGACACTGATCACTAATACATTCAAATTAAAATTCACGAAGGCTAAACATTTCAGTTTCTAAGATACCGTCGTTCCTTCGGAGCCCTGCGCTAGGAAGGGGAGGATTTCGCTGCTAAATTTATGTCATGGGAGTTACAGGCCAGCACAACAGCTCTACTGGCCCTCTTGGGCAATGTAATTGTTCTTTTGCAGCTCAACAAGAGAAGCAGCACGTTTATTAGCCAGTCTGAAGGTAGATGCACATACAAAACACTAGAACAAACAAGAATCACAACGTTTTAGGGAGAGATGAAGATCTGATATTCTACAGAAAGCAAATTTGATTCTTGAAAACCAATAAAATGGAGAAAAAGTGGTTCACTTGGGAAAGTAGGAATAAGTGTGCATCTCTTTGCAGGGTTAGCCTGGACTGTAGGGCAATCAGGCAGTGGCCGATAGGCAGGCGGGCCGGACCGGCCAGAGAGTGGGCTGTTTTTTGTTGTTTTTTTTAGCAGTTTTTGAGCTTGTGTTATGGTCAGGTGGGCAGGTTTTTACTGTTGGTTTCTGTAAGAAACTGGGTATTAACTGACAGTGACAGGGGTGGCGATCCTTGTCAGGGAGAACCCCAAAAGTCTCTAAAAACCTGTGCTTAACCCTCTGGTAGCTTGGCACAAAAATGAGGCCGGCTTAACTTAGAGGCAGTGCGTAAAGTAATTATTCCGTTATGCAGTACTCAATTTCAATTTTTTATTTCAAAATACTTTATTGGGCACAGAACAGACCATGAAAGTCACAGCAAGAGATTGAGTATCATGATATAAGTTGTTGCAAAGGAGATAGCATAAAATCTTTGTGTCAAGAGGACAGTCTCATGCGCAAGAATATTCTAGTGCAAAGATACCCTGCATCATCCCACGCCATGCTGCATCGAATCTGCTGAAATCTTCCGCTGAGAAGGAAGCAGTACACGCTGACTCTAGCCAAGGGTCAAGAACCTTAGGGCAGCACTTGGGTAGGGTTGAAGGTGTCGGAACCCACTCCAAAAGAGACCAGCAGAGTGCACCCAGTCAGGTCGAATTTGTCTGGTCAGTTGGAAAGCAGGAGAGGCCTATCGAAGCTTGCTCTGTCACTGTAGCTCAAACAGGACATCAGTCAACTGACTCTGAGTCACTTCTAGGATTCTGGGTTCAAGGCAAGCAGGTCCAGTCTTCCTTCTTCAGAAAGCAGGGCAATCCTTTTAAATATTCTCACGGTACAGCAGAATTATGCTAAGAGGTTTAAGGGTTGCCATTGTTATACTCCACAGCAGACTCAGCAGCTGTTTATCTAACCCTAAAACTGGTTATGGTCAGTTCTTCTCAGGTATGGCCTGCATTTTCCAGTGACAAGGTAGACATCTTCTGAAGTTAGGAAGGGGCAAGGTACAGCCGGCAGGCTACCCTTTGAAGTTCCATAGAAAGGCACACTTGGCTTAGGCAGGAAAATGCAAACTTTCTAAAAGTGGCATTTTTGAAATGGCAATTGCAAATCTGGCATTACCATTAAAGAGGATTTTAAATTAAAATTCAAATGAGTGGAAGAAATATTTTTCTAGCTGTTCCCAAAATGAAGTTATCACTTATTAAATGTAATAGGGTAACCCAGTGTTAGTTTAAGGGAGGCTAGCCTTTCCACAGTGCAAAATTACTTTGGAGTTTTCACTGCTAGGGTATGCAAAATATAAGTAGACATATCCTACTACTTAAATACCATGTACCCTGTCATATCAGCTGTTTAGGGCCCTTCCAAGTATTAACAAGCATTTGCAATGCAATAGGTCTCGTATTAGGAAAGTTTGAGCTATTGGTATTGTAAATGACATTTTTTATTTAGGTTTTGTTTTTGAAAATAGCGAAATTAATAGCTTTGTCATTTACCATGCCAATAGTTATAACTTTCGCAAATGTGACACCTATAGCATTTGTAATGCAATATGTGTTGTATTTACGTGACTTACATGTTTTGATATTACAAATAACAATGGTTTTTATTTTTTTTTAATAATTAATACTTAAATAAAAAACTTTTGTAAATAACATTTGTGAAGATTATGTTCAGTGTATTTTATTGTGACGAAAATCCAAGAACATGTCAAATATTAACATCTTTTTGTTACATTTGTAATAAAGCTTGAAACATTGAGATAACATATTTGAACCAGTTGTTGTTGAATGGTTGCACAGATTGATGCTGTGGTGGAGCTCAGTGATGTTGTGGTGCCACAGAGTGATGCTGTGGTGGTGCTGAGTGATGCTGTATGCTATGCTATGTTTTGTTTTGCTATCCTATGTTTTGTTATGCTATGCTGTTTTGTTATGCTATGCTATGTTTTGTTATGCTATGCTATGCTTTGCTATGCTATGCTATGTTATGCTATGCTATGTTTTGTTATGCTATGCTATGCTTTGTTGTGTTTTGTTATGTATGCTATGGTTTGTTATGTATGCTATGGTTTGTTGTGTTTTGCTATGTTTTGTTTTGCTATGTTTTGTTACGTATGCTATGATTTGTTATGTTTTGCTATGTTTTGTTTTGCTATGTTTTGTTATGCTATGCTTTGTTATGCTATGCTTTGTTATGCTATGTTTTGTTTTGGTATGCTATGTTTTGTTATGCTATGTTTTGTTATGCTACGTTTTGTTATGCTATGCTAAGCTTTGTTTTGTTATGCTATGCTATGTTGTGTTTTGTTATGCTATGCTATGCTGTGTTGTGTTGTGTTATGCTATGCTATGCTTTGTTATGTATGCTATGGTTTGTTGTATTTTGCTATGTTTTTCTATGTTTTGTTTTGCTATGTTTTGCTATACTATGCTTTGTTATACTATTCTATATTTTGTTTTGGTATGCTATGTTTTGTTATGCTATGCTTTGTTATGCTATGTTTTGTTATGCTATGTTTTGTTATGCTATGCTAAGCTTTGTTTTGTTATGCTATGCTATGTTGTGTTTTGTTATGCTATGCTATATTTTGTTATGTATGCTATGGTTTGTTGTGTTTTACTATGTTTTGTTTTGCTATGTTTTGTTTTGCTATGTTTTGTTATGCTATGCTTTGTTATGCTATGCTTTGTTATGCTATGTTGTGTTTTGCTATGTTTTGTTATACTATTCTATGTTTTGTTTTGCTATGCTTTGTTTTGTTATGCTATGTTTTGTTATGCTATGGTATGTTTTGTTGTGTTTTGTTATGCTATGCTTTGTTATGCTATGCTATGTTTTCCTATCCTATGCTTTGTTTTGTTATGCTATGTTTTGTTATGCTATGCTGGTGAGGGTGAGTGAGGGTGGGTGGGTGAGGGTGGGTGAGTGAGTGAGGGTGGGTGGGTGTGGGTGAGTGAGTGAGTGAGGGTGGGTGGGTGTGGGTGAGTGAGGGTGAGTGAGTGAGGGGGTGAGGGTGGGTGGGTGAGTGAGGGTGAGTGTGTTAGAGCAAGGGTGAGGGTGAGAGGGTTGTGAGGTTGTGTATCCTATGCTTTTTTTGTTATGCCATGCTATGTTTTGTTATGCTATGCTGATGAGGGTGTATGAGGGTGAGCGAGGGTGAGCGAGGGTGAGCGAGGGTGAGCGAGGGTGAGCGAGGGTGAGCGAGGGTGAGCGAGGGTGAGCGAGGGTGAGCGAGGGTGAGCGAGGGTGAGCGAGGGTGAGCGAGGGTGAGCGAGGGTGAGCGAGGGTGAGCGAGGGTGAGCGAGGGTGAGCGAGGGTGAGCGAGGGTGAGCGAGGGTGAGCGAGGGTGAGCGAGGGTGAGCGAGGGTGAGCGAGGGTGAGCGAGGGTGAGCGAGGGTGAGTGATGGGGTGTGATGGGGTGTGATGGGGTGTGATGGGGTGTGATGGGGTGTGATGGGGTGTGATGGGGTATGAGGGTGAGGGTGTGATGGTGTGTGAGGGTGAGGGTTGGGAGGGTGAGAGTGAGTGAGGGTGTGTGAGGGTGAGGGTGTGTGCGGGTGAGGGGGTGTGAGGGTGAGGGGGGGTGAGGGTAAGGGTGTGTGAGGGTGTGAGAGGGGGTGTGAGGGTGTGAGATTGAGTGAGGGTGCGTGAGGGTGAGGGGGGGTGAGGGGGGGTGAGGGTGAGCAGGGGTGAGGGTGAGCGAGGGTGAGCGAGGGTGAGGGTGAGCGAGGGTGAGGGTGAGCGAGGGTGGGTATGTACAAAAAAAATCAATAAAAATATGTTGAAATAAAAAAAATTAAAAACTGTGACGGTCTGCAGGCTGCCCAGGGATTCACCGTAACTCAAAAGCCTGCCACTGAGGGTCCCCTGTGGACTTTTACTATATGCCTTCTATACAAAGCATCACCATCAATGCGTCCAATATGACGCGTGAGCAGGCTCAAACGTTATTGACATGGTGAGCCCTCCCCTTTGCCCTGCCACACTTCCCCCCCTAATAACGCTAATCACGTTAAGTGTGCCGCGGCTTGGTGTGGAGTGAACGCAAATGGCAGGATGAAGGAAAGATCTGAATGGGACTCAATTGAAAAAGCAAATATTTAGGCAGTAATTTTCCGCAAAGGTTTTTTTGTTTGTTTTGTCGATACCAACCAAATCTTTTCTTGGCCCAGCTCTTTCCCCTTCCCCCCCTCACCCTTCATGCTCAAAGATGGAATTTCTGCCGTCATGTGAAAAATAGAATTACGAAGGATTATTTCGGTCCTAATTTAATCTGGGCAGCTGCGCCAACTGCGTGATGATTAGCATGACACTGGGAAGGGGAGGTGGGAAATGTAATTAAAGAGAAATCAGGCGTTTGTAGGGCATGGCTGGGGCGAGTGGTGGGGGAGACGGTAAGCAGACGAGTTTAAAGCGGAGAGGAGCGGATTTTAGGGTGCAGGACCAGGGTCGGATTGGGATCACAATTCGGCCCGGGCACTGACGAAAAAAGTGGCCCACATTCAAGAGGTGTGGCCCATATTTAAGGGGCGTGGCCCACATTCAAGGGGCGTGCCCTTTCATGAAACACCATTTGCACAGACAAGGAATGAAAGTGGGAGGATACTGTTCTTGCACAGGACACAGGGCCAAAGTGACAATGGCCTACATGCTGAGCAACTAAAAAAAATAGCAAGGCCCCTTTCTGTCACAAAATTATTCCAGCCCTCCAGCACAGGAGCACCTGAAAAGCAGCAAAGCCCCTGCTATTACTAACCTACTTAGCCCTCCCCAGACCTTCAGCTCAGGAGCACATGAACAGAGGTAAGGCCCTGTAGTGTAGTTCCTATTTTCCCAATAGGCTCTGCGCATTGGAATAATACCTACAGCAGTAAAGGCCTACACCAGACGTTAACTAGGTCTACTACTGTCGATACTAGACTTAATTTTTGGGTTTGCCAGCTAAGCTCAGAGTTCGCTAGAAACGTTCTCGAATGTTCAGGAAAGAATTACCTCCCCTGATTAGACAAGAAGGGATTTAGTTTCTGACAACCATAGAACATGACAACTTTGCTCTCCCCTAATCAAGAGTCAATCTCGAGAGTCGTGTGAGCACAAGGCAATTATTTTACTCAGTCAGTACGTGCATTCTTAGTCTCATCAGAATGTAGAGAAAAGGAAGAGAGACGGGCGTGTTCAATAAAAAGGTGTTATTTATTGATCAGTCTCTTTTCTCATACATGAGAAATGGATCGATATTATTGCAATACTTATAGTTAAGTAAAGTGCATACATTAAAAGCAATAGTATAAAATAATACTGTAAAAACATTGATATGGTTTCTGAGCCATATGATGTTTAAAATGATTAAAATATATTTACATACACATATACATTTGACTAAACGTACTCAACTGGTGTTTCTAAATACGCCTACCCCGTGTACCTGACCTAAGCCTAATACGTGGGCGGGAATAGAAAGTTACAGTTTAAGTTAAGTTTGTTTTTGCCAAGTGAATAACTAAAGAATTCTCTGTGAGGGGTTATTCAGTTCTGTACCTGGAAGTTAGGATGAATGAGGAATGGTATCTCTTTCTCTGCTCTCGATATTCCAGGCTGCCTGCGAGGGCTGCCCGAAAACGCCGGTGCTGGGTCTCTCGGCTTGAGATAGCAGCGCGTCTCTCAGCGCGTCAGGAAGGCGGGGCTGCTGCCTGCGGGGTCTGCTTCTGCTCTCGGCTTCGGCAAGTATGGCTGCTCCGTCTCGTCACCACGCGTGTGTTTGCATAGGGCAAGATCGGCAATATTTATACCTTAAAGGTGCCGGTATTGACGTAAGGATGGACATAGGTACGTCAATAAAGATGTCATACGACTTGCTCGTTAGCACATTCTTTACTAAAGTTCTCTGTGAAATCAAAACAATGGCCGCAGGGTTTTTCCCAGGTTGTCATAGGTTTGATTTGTTATGAGAACGTCGTATGCCTTATCAGGGGCTGGAGGAATGTCGCTTGTCTAATTAGATCTCAAGCGTTATGACCTAATCAGATAGCACGTTCCTGTGCCGTAGTGTGACTGCGTCAGATAACGGTATCTGCATCATGGGGGCTTGTCTTGCCTCATGGGCTGACTGTTAGTTAACTTGATAGTTAGTTTAACCAGAATAGGGTCAGGAATAGGGGGATCGATTCAGAACCTATAGGAATACACGACACCCACTCCACGCTAACTATGGTCATATCTACTAATCTATGCATAGTATAACATAGTAAAACATACTATAGAGAATAGTGTATACCTTACCACCCCAAAATACATAAATGCATTTTGAAATTTTCAAATATACTGAAAAATTGCAGTCATATATATTGTATGCACTTAAGCTGTATAATAATGCTAAAGTAATCACGCATTTGTATACATTATCGCTTATTTGGTATTTGAGAAATACACATGAAATGGCTCTTAATATGGCTATACAGAAAGAAAGAAAGTTCGAGACCATTTCATCACATAATAAAATATTTGTGAATATACCAGCGGGCAGCTAAAGTCTAAATAAAGTATCTAAAAATAGAAATCTTAGTTCTCTAGGAATAGTTTCTTACTTTAAGCAGAAGATCAGTGTCCCGGAAAAAATATATGAAAAAATATTTTAGGGGCTTGCTGAAAAAATTGCTGTCCGTGAACTGGAGCGAAATTGTTCATGTGACTTTATTTTTAAAGTTGAAGGCCGAATTCAGGGAACGCCGTGTGCGAGTTTACTCAAAAGTCTCTATTTCTGTTCTGGAGAGAACATCATATCATTCAGGCTTTCGAAAAAACTGTCAACAGCTTCATGGGAAAGTTCCTCTAAGTCGGAAATAGGTGTAACCATGCATTCATGCGCATGATTGTCTCCATTGATATTCTGATTTGCATCACTGACAGAAGGTCGTACCTGTTCGATGCTGCTTTCATCTTGAACTTCACTACTCTTCAATCGTAGTGGTGAAGATTCCAGGAATGCCGTCATCAGGATTGGCAGCCTTTGAGGGCAGCACAAAGCGTGAACCTTGGTAGGAACCAACAGTGTATCTGCATCCACTGGCGCATCCGATTGTAGTGTCAGACAGGTGTCTAACACGCATTCTTCTCCGCATAGCAGACACCTTAGTACAGGTAAAACACACCTTTGCCACATTGGTCGAAATGATAGAAACCAAGTCATGTTCAGGTCTCTAAGCCGGGAGAGTCCCAGGATTTTTGATATCCGGTCCCGGTATCCAATGGCTAGGATCGTATCTTCCATTGTCGCGAGAGTTTGATCTGTGACATGGGTTGCCATAACGAAAAATAAGGACTAGGAATAGGATTCCTGCAATTAGTCCCAGGATCAAGGGAAGTCCGCCAAAAATCGAATGGACGAAATCTGGAAAAATACCCAGTATGGCTTTGAATGGTGTTAATGCCATCGAAAATACTGTCTTAAATACCCCTGAGATCCCATTGGTATCAGAAATATTTAAGATTTCGCTCAGGATTTCCGCGAAATGTACGGGGGAATTAGTTGATAATAATGTATGTATCTCTGCAGTCGTCCTTGCGACTTGTAGATCATACGTTTCTTTTGATGACGTGAGCCTTGTAGGCGTCTGTAGAAGCACTGTTTTCATTCTGCTTAAAGTATCTATTCGAATAGAAGTAATTTTCAAATTGGGCCATGCCCTTGCCTCCCTGTCTGGAAAGGAGCTCGGAAACAATAAGCGTCCACAGCACTTGACCTTGGCCGTCGTAGTGACTAGATAAGGAGTCCCGGGCATAAGACTACAACATCTGCGGTCTACAATAGGAATGTAACTCCCATTATAGAGTCTTTGAAAGAATGGTTCTATTTCAGTTGCAGGTGCGCCTTGCTGGTGACATGAAAGGTTGTATGAATTCCCTTCACAGGCTCCGTGCAAACTAATACCGTTACACAGAAGCGTGCCGCTTAGTGACATAGCACAATTGTTGCCACTAAGAAACACTTTCTGTCCTTTATTACTGACACATGCATGTGAATAGGGTAGGTTCCAAGTTGTTTTAAGGTACCCTTTACCCAATTTCTCGTACATGCCAGCCTGTATATATTTTTGGCAGTATTGAAACCTGAAGGTTGAGATTGGAATATTTATGATTCCGTGGATTATCCATTCACTGACAGGTCGTTCTGACATTGTCATTGGTAATCTTTCTAGTTTTTCAATGCTCAAGATTGTATAATCAGCACCCTTTTGCGCCATACCGATTTGTCTATCAGTAAGGTTAAAGATTTGGAATAGTGACGTTGTGTTGATTAAACGCCAAGGCACATAGCCTGAACGCAGATTTTGTAACGTCCAGCCAAGCTGTACAATAGAACGCAATTGTGACTGACCATGTTGTAATAACAGTAAGTCTTGCGATAATATATCGATTGCTGAAGACACAATGCTGTCCAATGAAAAAATTCTGGAGGACAGAGTCATTAACCCATTGTCCACTACAGAAAGTGATTTTTCCAAATTAATACGGTCAATTTCCCGTATTCTCTCTGCTGTCTCAATTTGAGTAACCTTCCAGGCCTCATTGTATGCTGCATATACAGAGGCTGCTATGAAACGCTTTTGACGCTGTTTGCGTGGTCCCAGAATGAAATCACGCAAGTCAGCACCATCAGTAAGTAAAGTTAGGTGTTGCTTAATTTCAGGCAGTGTGGAAGTTTGTAGCCATTGAAGGCATAATTTGCCCACACTGTAGGTGGTAATTATCCCTGGGTGATGTCTTTGGGGATATCTAGGGTCTGGCCTGGTCATTTTGAACCCCTGTGTTTTGTTCAGGAATCTGTCTTGACAGTTATTAGTATCTGTGGGCCAGATCAACCACTGTTTCCAATCAGGATGTGTTCTGTTTTGGTTTAATATAATGTTTACGTCTATCTCTTCATCTGTATCAGAGCTATTGCTAAACATTGTTGGCTTTGGAATAGACGGTTTATTTAAATCTTTGATTTTGGCTAAGCCAAGACAGGTGGTTTGTTGAACAGTGTCATTTAAAAATATCATTTGTTCTGGGATCATGCAGGCTCTAAACAAAGCTTCTAAACCCTGTACTTGCCATTCTTTAGTACCCCAAACACTTTTCAAATCAACATTTTTGTCCCAATAATCAAATCCAAAAGTATTCATTTGTTCAAAGAATGAGTCCGAGTAAATCAATTTTGTGTTGGTTATCATGGTTTTCATCCCTGTCTTGTTTGATAATTTAAAATAAAATGTTTCAGCATTACTTGTGTTAAAACCTTGAAAGTATGAATATTTGTCATAAACGGTTCTTGAGCTCCCTTTTGGAGGTGTAGCACAATGTTCCCATTGATTATAATTTAAAACATTTCTAGGTTGTGCAGATTTATGTAAAAAATGGTTACCATAATGGTTATAGCAATACATACTATCATAATTTGTAGAACCTTGCAAATAATCATGTTTTGTAAATTTAGCAGACATTACTAAATCAGACATCATATTGTTAATGCTTTCGAAGTCCCAATCATCAGTAAATGAGTTTGGTTTTACAAAGTCACTCAAGGAGATCTTGATTTGGTGTGGATATTTCAGGATCTCGACCGGACCATAAATTTCATAGTCAGTGTTGTCCCAGGCTACCCCACCAGGTATCGGATTGGCTGTGAAGTTGGCTGAAGAAAGTTCTGGAGAAAGATCTCTTTTCTCGACGTGTGAAGATGTGTGTGGTTTGAGGACCAAGTTGATGTTCTGACTTGCTGTGTCCATTTTAGCATATTTTCCCTCAACGAAGCGTCCCAAAGTAAATACCATGATGAGCCAAAGTATGAGGATAAATGCACCAAAACCCACCCAAAATTCAATCCATGGAGAAATCAGATATGTTTCTTTCAGTTGTTTCAAAAGTTCCTTAGCTTTGTCTTTAAAGGATTTTGATGATGGCTGTGTCTTTGATTCACTGAAGCCGTCAGAGGAATCATCGAAGTTGATGAAGTAACCGGATGCAGTTCTGTCAATTGTTCCAATTGGTTCAGGATTTTTGTTTTTTGCATTTTCACTTGGTACTTCAGTGTAGATTGGTGTGTCTCTGCTAAATGTTTTTATTTGGGTTTTCAGAGGTCTGAGTTCTATTGCATTGTTGCATAGTCCTTCTTGTTCTTCTGTAGGCGTTTCGAATGTGATGAGCCTCTTTGATAGGACCTCTGTACTGGTAGCAAACCTTGGTGTTCTGCTACTTATTGGGAGTCCACTTGGCCTACTGTTTGTTATCGGCCACATGTTGTGGTTTTACCAGGTCGATGGATACAACTCGGTTCTCCTTTTTTCCAGCAAGTGGCGGTAGTACAACTGATCTTGTCCCGTTGACAGACAAGACAGGAACTGCTGTTCTGTAAGAAGGCCCAAATTCCTTCTTTACCGCGATCTTCTCCCTGACTAGATCCCCGACTTTTGGAATCCAGACAGGTCTTGCTGGGACAGGTGGTGATTCTTCAGTGGTTGTTGGCTGTTGTTTCAACTGTATGTTGCTCAGGTCTTTTCTTGTTTTGTTTAAGTCCTGCAAAATAGCCAAACGGTCTTTGACATCAAAGGTTTTTTCTTTAACCACTGAAGTCTGACTATCAAGGTCAGAGATAATCATTCTAGTTCCAAATAATAATTCGTACGGACTGAATCCCTTCAGAGAATTTCTTGGCAAGTTATTTAGACTACGTTGGACACTTATTAGATGTTTGACCCACCCAGCTCCCGAACCTAATATCCTTTCTATTATAGATTGCTTTCTGCCTTGGTTTTTTCTTTACACCATCCCGTACCCTCAGGAAGGAAGTGAGAAGATTCCCGCTGGACTGTGCTCATTTGGCCATCTTTACCCCCAGGCTGGTGTGCCTGATTGGAAACAATGGTCAAACGTAACATGCTCTTAGCGTATATGCCATTTAGACTCGTAAATCTTGTATAATAGTCCGGACGTCAGCCGAGTGCTGGTGATCTACCTTATAAGTGGAAACTAGCCTGTATATGTTAATCGCAAGCCATTCTTTTTGCTGGTAATATTATCTGCCTTGATACGACGAGGTATTAAACTGCTTCTCTCCCCACTGCGATCTCTGTTGCAGTTTGGGCAGTTTTTTACAAACATGGTGTAGTGCAGGCTCATGCCTGGCCACCAGTACCGTGATTGTAATTCTTCCAGAGAATCTTTTAATTTAAGGTGTCTGAGACCCTCGCCCATGTGTGCGTCTGCGATTAACAAGTTTCTCCTGTCCATGTTTGGAATCACTCTATCCCCCACTCCAGGGATTCGAGCAAAAGGGACGGAGTTTGCATCGATTATGTATGTATAATTGAGTGGATAGTTGATCGGTAGTGCTGAGCAGTCGCCTTTTGATGACGTTTTCACCGCCAGGAATGTTTCACCGTCAATGTATTTTAATGTACGCTTTTTTCGAACTACGGGAGCCGATTGAGTGGCTGCCGCTGCGGCTGTTTCAGCCAATGAATTCCCTACAACGTGAACGCCATCACGCTGGTGACTCAGTGAGTGTGTCACGTGAGTCTTCGGTAGTTCTTTTTGTAAAAGAGCTATTTGTTCCCAGAGCTGTTTCTGCTTTATTGGTGCATCTGTGTCATCTTTGTAACCGTTTTGAATCCATGTCTGCAAATCCTTGTTGTATGATTTGACGCAGTAATATGAATCTGACACTATAAGTGTCGGGAATTCGCGATCCGCATTATCTAGCGCCATTTTCAAAGCTATTATTTCAGTTTGTTTTTCTGAATTAGTTTCTACTGAGTGTGATTTTGTTAATAGAGGTCTTAGTTTACCTCCGCGCCACACTTCTTTTGTAATCTCACATGTGGGGTTGTATGCATGTTCTCCCCAAACGGAGGGTTGAGCATGTCCGTCTGTATAGATTACACAGGCGTAATGTCGTAGAGGCAGAATGTCGATTGGCAGAGGATATGTTTTTTTATATTCTAGATTTTCCATTTCTTCTAGTTCTGGATCAAAGAAGTAGTATACTTTGTCCGTTGTGATAGAATTTACCCATTGTAACCATTCTGGATCCAATGTTGTTGATGGTAAATTACACGGTGTTGTTAATGCCTCAAAGGCTGATTCAGCTGTTCTGACTGTGATATGTCTACCGTCAGCTATGTCTTTTTCTCTAGCTATTGCGGTTTGAACTGCTTGAACAATTTTTTCTTTGTTGCTGAATCTCTGTTCAGCTTTTGTGTACAAGTGTGATTTGAATGCAATTGGTACCTTTTCTCCCTCATTAGAGGTCAGGTATGTGAATCCGCATCTCCCTGGGATGACTCGAATCACAAGATTGCGTGTGTTATCACGTGTTTCTAATTTTGTTTTAATTAGCATGTCTGTTTGTAAGGATCTCAAAATTTCTGTGTGTTTTTGAGTCCAACTGGATTTTTTAAAGTCTGGTTTAATTAGGTCATAAAGGGGTTTGACCCTTTCTGCGTAATTTGCAATGTATGTTCTTCCGAAATTTAGGAAGCCTAGAATTGACTGTAGGTTTTTTAGTGTTTTAGGAGCTTGGATTACGGCACATTTCTCTAGGAAATTGTCTGCCAGGCTTTTGCCTTCACTTGATAACTCATATCCTAAGAATAGGACCGTCAGATGGGCAATTCTGGACTTTTTAAAGTTGAATTTGTAACCCTCTGCAGCGAAACCAAGTATTATGGTGTTCACTCTTTTCAAGTGAGTCTCCAAGTCATCATCTGTTAAGTAAATGTCATCGACATAAGATAATGCTTCATCATCATATAGTTGTAGTAATTCTGTTACTCTCGCTGAGAATACCCCTGGGCTGTTTTTGTACCCCTGGGCTAACCAACAGAATTGTTTTTGAGTGCCATTTACTGAGAATGCAGTTAAATATCTGCTCTCTGGTGCTATGTTTTGACAAAAGAATCCATTGGAGATGTCCAAGGTTGTTTTGTATTTTTTGCGCACTATGTTATTCATTAGTGCAGCACTGTGTGAGTTTTGCACTGCAAAAGTTTTGCAACATGTGTTAAGGTGTCGGTAATCCAAAACTAGACGATATGAATTGTCTGGTTTGGAGACCGGAAACAAAGGATTGTTCATTTGTGAGGTGCAAGTTTCAATCACCCCCTGGTATTCTAGCTGATCTAGTATTTCATTTACCTGTTTTTTAGCTTCTTGCTTAATTGGGTACTGCCTTTGTGCAGTTGGTTGTGATTTTAACTGGATTTTGTGAGGAGGAGAATCCTCATCCCATCCTACATGATTTTTATATAAAGCAGGTGCTAAGGCCACTGCCCACTTTCTAGCAAGTGTATATTTTTTACGAATCGGTATATGATTCGAGAAGGCAGGCATAATTACTTCCTCGCCATGAGGGCACTCCCTGACAAACTCTGGTGGCCAGTCTTTTTCAGCTAGAAGGATGTCATAGCCCTTGGACAGGTTATCCCAAAATAGTCCCCTTATTTTCCTAGTCTTATCTCCCTCTATACGTAATGTTATCTCGTATATCTTGTGGGGCTTGCTAACTCTGGTATCTGCAGTTTCCACTTGAAGATATTCATTCGTGTCCACTGTCTCCAGATGATTCATAAGGACTTTGCGAGCTATGCTCACCTCTGCTGCGCTGTCTAGCATTGTCTGAGCCCACTCTCCGTTTTTCAGTTGTGTCCTCAGTATTCTCGGCATTGTTAACTACCTTGATACTGGCTACCTTCTTTTTTGGAAATTGTAATTTCTTTTTTAGTTGAGCAGGTTCCTTGTCTTTGGACTTGGCGTGCTCTTCTGGTCGTCCTCTTCTTTCCGATTTCTGCGAGGAAGTCTGAAAAGATTGAGAGGGACGTGTATCAATGTCTTGATATCTAACAGGTTTTTTAATATTATCCCTATTTCTAAGGTTATATCTATTCCCAGAGGGGTCACTCTGCGGTGACCTCTGTCTTCGGTTTGGAGATTTTTCTCTTCGCCTTGGAGACCTTCCTCTGGACTGGAATTTCTTTTCTTTAGGATTGGATTGTTTGTTTCCATCCTAGTTCTTTTTTGGTGAATTATTGTTAAAAAATATTTTTTCTGGATTTTCAGTCAGTTGCGGTTTTACTGGTATTCCACCTAAACTATCTCTGCCTAGTTCCTCATAGGATTTTTCTATGATTCTGGCTATTTCAGCTGGTTGGTCTGCTATATCTGTCTCTTTTAACCTTTGGCGGATCGCCACGTTTGCTGCTTCACCTTTTATATTGGCTAATAATATAGCCGAGACCTGCTTGAAGTCTTTCAGTAATTTCATACCAAGAGTTAAAGCAGGTTCTGGACCGTATTCATCTTGAATTTGTTTTAGCACATCTGGTATTACCGAAATGGATGGAACACCGTGCGTTTTTGTGTAGATGGAAGCAAAGACTGTACCCCAAGTGTCACAGTCCTCAATGTGTGGTGCGATTCCCATTGGGAGACATATAGTCAGAATCCTGTGTTTTTCTAATGGGGTGGTGTCAGGAAACACCGCCTCTATTTGGGTTATTTTTTGTGCCAACCAGAATGGTATTTGTTCCCGTTTAGCTGGAACTTTACCTAGGCAGGATTGGATGTTCTGTGGTGTAATTTTGTTTGTGTTCCCCTGGTGAGGGGTCAGCTGTGGTAGTTTAATCGCTGGCTGAATTGTTGAAGTCCGCATTACATACTGAACTAATTGTCTATGAATTTTTATTAATTGTTTTAGCTGTATTAACAGCTCTGGTGCAGGCATTCTTTCGATGTCTGGATGTGGTGTGTATCCGGCTAGGACCGGCCACGTTGCTCCTGGTCTACCTAAAGGACCGAGCCTTGTAATGTGATTGTTATGTATTAGGGCGCCATCAAATAAGAGCAAATGCTCTTGGAATTTGAGTGGTACTTCCACCTCCTCGAAAGGAGTGTACATTTCTGGTGGAACCTCTATTTTGTAATAGTGGAAGTACTTTGTTACAGCATTTGCTGCTGGAAAATGTATCCATGTATAGTATACCTCTTGTCTGCCGATATTCGTGTGCCTCAATTACGAATATGACTGTACCACCTCTAGGTGTCAGTCCATTTTCTATAAGTTTTAAGGTTATAGATCTCCTTTTAATGACCGGAATGAGTGTTATATTCGGGTCTGCTGCTTGCATGGTAGCATCAGCATCTGCGAGTTCAGTTGCTAATCTAACTGCCTCTCTTTCTTCATCACTGTCTCCCATTTTACCGACAGGATGGTATTATGTTTATTTGCAGATCAGGTTTCTTATGGAAACAGAGATTAGATGCACAATATTTTGGAACACTGTATCCTTCAACGTTGACTATACCAAGAACCATACATAGGAGTTCCCCCCTGCGAGGTTTTGGAGAATATTACCTTTCATCCACTCCAGACGTCTTTGGAGTATAATGGGAAAAGGGGTCTGAGTGAGAAAGCACGACTGAGTTACTCTAAATGTCTTACGTTAGTTTTATCGCCCTTTCCAAACGCGTTGGGCGCCATGTAGTGTAGTTCCTATTTTCCCAATAGGCTCTGCGCATTGGAATAATACCTACAGCAGTAAAGGCCTAGACCAGACGTTAACTAGGTCTACTACTGTCGATACTAGACTTAATTTTTGGGTTTGCCAGCTAAGCTCAGAGTTCGCTAGAAACTTTCTCGAATGTTCAGGAAAGAATTACCTCCCCTGATTAGACAAGAAGGGATTTAGTTTCTGACAACCATAGAACATGACAACTTTGCTCTCCCCTAATCAAGAGTCAATCTCGAGAGTCGTGTGAGCACAAGGCAATTATTTTACTCAGTCAGTACGTGCATTCTTAGTCTCATCAGAATGTAGAGAAAAGGAAGAGAGACGGGCGTGTTCAATAAAAAGGTGTTATTTATTGATCAGTCTCTTTTCTCATACATGAGAAATGGATCGATATTATTGCAATACTTATAGTTAAGTAAAGTGCATACATTAAAAGCAATAGTATAAAATAATACTGTAAAAACATTGATATGGTTTCTGAGCCATATGATGTTTAAAATGATTAAAATATATTTACATACACATATACATTTGACTAAACGTACTCAACTGGTGTTTCTAAATACGCCTACCCCGTGTACCTGACCTAAGCCTAATACGTGGGCGGGAATAGAAAGTTACAGTTTAAGTTAAGTTTGTTTTTGCCAAGTGAATAACTAAAGAATTCTCTGTGAGGGGTTATTCAGTTCTGTACCTGGAAGTTAGGATGAATGAGGAATGGTATCTCTTTCTCTGCTCTCGATATTCCAGGCTGCCTGCGAGGGCTGCCCGAAAACGCCGGTGCTGGGTCTCTCGGCTTGAGATAGCAGCGCGTCTCTCAGCGCGTCAGGAAGGCGGGGCTGCTGCCTGCGGGGTCTGCTTCTGCTCTCGGCTTCGGCAAGTATGGCTGCTCCGTCTTGTCACCACGCGTGTGTTTGCATAGGGCAAGATCGGCAATATTTATACCTTAAAGGTGCCGGTATTGACGTAAGGATGGACATAGGTACGTCAATAAAGATGTCATACGACTTGCTCGTTAGCACATTCTTTACTAAAGTTCTCTGTGAAATCAAAACAATGGCCGCAGGGTTTTTCCCAGGTTGTCATAGGTTTGATTTGTTATGAGAACGTCGTATGCCTTATCAGGGGCTGGAGGAATGTCGCTTGTCTAATTAGATCTCAAGCGTTATGACCTAATCAGATAACACGTTCCTGTGCCGTAGTGTGACTGCGTCAGATAACGGTATCTGCATCATGGGGGCTTGTCTTGCCTCATGGGCTGACTGTTAGTTAACTTGATAGTTAGTTTAACCAGAATAGGGTCAGGAATAGGGGGATCGATTCAGAACCTATAGGAATACACGACAGCCCCTGCAATTAGTAAATTAATCAGCCCTCCAGGACTCGGGAAAATGTCCTGGCAGGGGAGCACAAAACACAGCTTTCTGGGTCATCCAAGGTAGCCAGGTAGCCAGGGGGAGGCTGAGGTGAAGCTGGAGCATGGGAAGTGCCTTCCCAGTGTGTTCTGGCAGTTTGAGTGTTTACCATTTACTGTAGTATTACCCTTGTACCTGTGTATGGTACCCTTTTGTAACTTGCACACGTCACTTTTCTCTGGTATCGCACTGTATGCTACCTCTCACTTTTGCTTGCTTTAGATACTTGCACAAGTGCCACCATTGCCTACGTAACGTTTGTTCTTGTGCTGGAGTGTCTGCCATTTATTGAAGTATTATACCTCTACTTGTACTTTGTACGCTTTTGTAACCTGCACACATATCACTTTTTCCTCCTGTAATGTACCGATTGCTACCTCATGTATTTTGGTTGCTCACTATTGTCACTTTAGATTCATGTAACTTAACGTTTGCTTTTGTAATTTGTCCTCTTGTAATTTTTCACCTCATGTATTATTGCTGTTCCTAGTGTGAAGCGCTCTGACACCTTCGGGTAAAGTCCGCGCTATATAAAATCGCGTAAATAAAAAAATAAAATAAAAAAATTCCAAACATCACCTGGCCCCCACAGCAAGACCCATTCTTCCTCGCCCACTATGCCCTGAATGTGAAGGGCTGTGGGCGAGGTGTTAAGACGAACACAGTTTCTGGGCTGCATGGGCCCCAGGGGGGCCGAGGTGAAAATGGATCAAAGGCCTGTGAAACACCTGGCCCCTTGGGAGGCCGATTCTTCCAAACAATCACCCCTCCCCAGCCCAGCCTCAGCTTCATTGCTTGGCAGGGCAGGGGTGAAGGAGAGGTCACAGCTGACAATCGCTGTCGGACCGCACAGCGAGGCTGCTTTCATTTTCTCTGTCTGTGTCCGTGCGCTCTGTGGGCCTTTTTTTTTCTCCCCTTTCCTAGTCCACTCTCTGTGGACTGGGACAGGGGAGAAAAAAACGGCCCACAGAGGGCACTGAGGCACCGGCCCTTCGGCCCATGCCCGAATGCCGCCTTGCCAATCCGCCCCTGTGTAGGACTGTTAGGGGCGTTTATCTCTTCATTGGGGTCCGCTGTTCCGCGTTAGTGGATTTGGCGGATTATGTAACATGGCGTGTGGGCGTGTGTGCGTGTGGCAGGGGAGGGGGGCTGCGATGCATGGCGGTGGTGATGATGCTCTTAGTCTCAGAAAGCTAGCAATATGGGAGCCCATGGTGACCTTCCGCTCAGCAGTGGCAGGATTAAATTTGACTCACACATGCCTAGAAAAGGGAAAAGTGAAGTGTGCACCATGAGCATAAATGCAATAATCAGACTCCTGGTAAAACACCCTAGTCATAAAGCTGGTTAGAGGGGGTCGGCCATTCAAACAAACGAGCCTTGGGGTGCAAAACAGCATGGCCAGCTGGAAAACAGGGAAAGGGTGGGGTTACCCCAAGGCAGTGGGGTGCAAAACAGCACTGCCAGCTGGAAAACAGGGAAAGGGTGGGGTTACCCCAAGGCAGTGGGGTGCAAAACAGCACTGCCAGCTGGAAAACAGGGAAAGGGTGGGGTTACCCCAAGGCAGACATGGCACTGGCAACTGAAGCTCCGCTGAAGGCCAGATAGCATGGGCAATTGAAACGGTTAGAAAGGCAAGTCTAAAATCTCTACAAGGTGTACTCCAACGATGAATGAAAGCCAGAAGAGCCACTATATCTTAAAACCGTTTTATGAATTATAAAGCTTGAAGTTATTAATGCATTATTAGATTGACCAGGTTTTAATACCTTCTCACTTGTGGCCAGGTTGATTTACCGTTCATAATTAAAACACAAATGTGGCTGTGAACCTCCAGCTAATGGGCCCGTCTCAGTGCAAATTACTTATTACTTTGATCAAGGCAGAGTGCTGTAAGTGCTTGGGTTACTGGCCAGTAAACAATTATGTATACTCATGAACAGACAGTGAAAATTAAGATGGCACCTCTAAAAGCATTGCAGACGTTCAGACTTGGCACTCAGAAAACCACCCTTGCTCAGCACGTGAAAGTAATGCAGAAAGTTCTAACAATTGCTCGTGCCTCAGAGGATAAGAACTGCACAACTTGGATCATACCTATTAAAGGGCCAGGCCTGGCTGAGGTGAGAGCGTCACGCATGACGTAACCTGACAGCTCTGGGCTCAACACTTGACTTTGATGCACGACTTCATGTTAACTCTAGCGACTCGTGCTAAATGACCAGACACAGTGCAGCTGGTGCTTGGAGAGGACGTCTTCCCTGTGTTTTCTGCTTTCTTTTCACTGGCCATGGGTGTGATTGCCTTGAATTCATAACATCAATGTCGCCACAGTCACATCATTTGCGTCTCTCAAACAAGCAATCAGGCAGGCTGGTGGCGGGAAAGATCGTTTCCGCTCCCCGGCTGCGTAAGTGGGATATTTATATTTACTTCCACGGGCTTTTAAACTCCTGGAAGCTGTACGTCTGCAATGATCACGTGCCAATAACACCAGAAAGAGGGGGCAGCTAGTCAAAGTGAAGGAAATGACACCACAAATACAAAACGTGTTTTTCAATTTTAAGTAAGAACATGGGGCGCAGTTTTTATTTATGTATCTATATGTTATCCATGTTTGTAGAAGCGAGGCACGGCCTGCGGCCGTGAATAAGTGACGGCGGGGGGGCGGGGCAGCTGAAGCCTTTGATGTGGCAAATGCTGCTGGCAGGGGGAAGCCTAAAGCGAGGCACGGCCTGCGGCCGTGAATAAGTGACGGCGGGGGGCGGGGCAGCTGAAGCCTTCGATGTGGCAAATGCTGCTGGCAGGGGGAAGCCTGTGGGGAAATGCAAGCTCGTGCACGAGGAGCTTGTGGTCACGTGATTTCACGTGAACTATTGAAAATCCAGATCGTAAAAAGTCAGCTTTGTGGATGGACGGCAAAAGGTCTCTCTACGAGACCTAAAAAGGAAGGTTTAGACTTGGCGAAAGGTTTATTTTGCCAGGACGAAATGGCAGTTTTAACACTGCACACACAGGCTACAATGTAAGGCCTGAGATATGTTTTAAATTCTTACTTTAGTAGCCAGAACAAGAAGTGTCTTAGCCCACTAGTAGCATTTAACTTACAGTCCCTGGGTACCCGCAGTACAATTTGCTAGGGACTTATAAGAACATTGAACGTACCCATCAGGTGTATAACCAATTTTACCATTTTTGGGTGGGACAGCAATCGCACAAGTGCAGAGAGACTTCTAAGGTCAACAAAAACACAGGCTCAGCAAAGGGAGGCTAAAATCTGGGGTGACCCTGCAGAAAGAGCCAAGTCCAACAATTTCTCTGATATTACCACAAGTATTGCCTGCAACAAACATAAATGTCTTCCATACCTTGCAAATCACCTATACAGCGTGTCTTTGCAAGTTCAAAACTGGCTTGATTTGCAAATGGGCCCTCTTTTTTTTCTTTTTAAGCTATCTTGGGTGCTAATAGGGTCCACCTTAATTTTGCCGCCCGGCCAATTTTTTGTCCCAGTCCTTTATGACAAATCCAGATCTCATATGTTCGTACCCACAAAGTTACTTTTTCAAATCTTTCTTGACATTGCCATGCAAGGTGTGATTTTAAGCGAACAACCATTTTCTTTTTGATGCTCGATTCAAATTTTTGCCAAATTTTGTAATACCTCCAGGAAAATTACTTCTGTACGCAACCTCCTTTAAATAATAACTATCGAAATATAGTTAAGCCACCAAATGTGCCACTAAGGAATTTTCCAAACTTAATAGCATTAAACTAAAGATCATCGATAGGAGGGCCTTGGCTAACCAGTTTCCAAATGGTAATAAGAGGGGAAACCATCTAAGTTATTGAGCAAATTGCAAATACTACACTTCAAATTAAAAAATATTTCAGGACAGCAAGACCCAAGTGTTCTATTAAAATGGTTGTGCTGCGTACAAATGCAAGGTAATTAGAATGAGGAGACAAAGCATGCACCTCAATAAAGATCTGGTATGGATCTGAAGAGGGGGTGGCACCATTTAACAAGAATTTTACTTCAATTCTGTGGCATGGAAAAGTTTATTTTTTCTTATGTTCTGATCTCTGCCTTGTCCTCCTTATGACTCTGCAGTGGTTAAAAGATAGACAGTGGGATTGATCTTTTGAGATGCATAGGAGAATGTGGCTGTTAATGCACTTGAGTTATCATTTAGATGGATTAACCTCTGGGTAGTTCTTTGTGATGTGCAATTTCTGTGAATAAAATATTTTTTTAAATAACCTAAAGAATTTCATGTATCAGAGAAGTTGGAAAATCTAAATAAAGTACCCACATAGTAAAGCTGCATCTAATTAGGCATAGATTTCTGAAGTGCATTTTGAATATTTTAAGTAGAACGGCTAGATTAAGAAGATTCGACTAAATGCTTATTTTCACCGTGTAATACTGTTCCATGCTGAGGTTACCCTGGAGGCTTCTGACTAACTTCAGTAAGGAACAGCAAACAGACACAGACTTACTACCCATTGATGCTCCTTTTTCAATAGCCCAACATCCTAATATCTGGTCGTCAACAGCAGAAAACATTTATCATGGACGGCATCCATGTAAGTTACTATTCTCCCACAAATCCCCATATCAGACTTTATTCTATAAACTCAACCCTTCCTACTAGTTGTATGTGACTTTACAGAAAAACAATTTCAAGGAATAGCATTACTGAGAAACATTTCATTTAAATGGAAATTTGTAGTATGAATGGCATTTACCATTTCATAGAAACCAATTAATAGAATGTCATTTTTTTCAAAATTGGATAGTGCATGCTCATTTTTTAAGGTCTAAATGCAATGGTCTTACTTTCAGAAATATTTTTGTCAGAGGCACTTATTTCAGTGCATTACTTCAGGGAACATAATTTCAGATTTAAATGATTGATTTGATTGATAAATTTATACAGCACATAAATGCCCTGGGGCTTCTTGGCGCTAGAGTCAATAGGACAGAGTGATGCTAGTATGGGATACAGCAGAATTAGTTGGCAAAGAGCCAGGTTTTCAGCACTCTTCTAAAAGACATAAGCGATGTGCTGCTCTTTATTGAGATTAGAAGAAGGTTCCAGGTCTTAACTGTCCCTAACAGGAAACTTCTTCTACCCCAGCGGACCTGCTTGAACTTAGGTGTTTGTAGATGTTTTGTATGAGCTGATCTTAAACTTCTGGCCGGTACATACCATTTCAGGAGACCAGAAGGTAGAGGACATTTTATTAATCCGACTGTTGAATGTCAGTTTGTCATCAAAGGTGAATCCTAGATTTTTAACCTTAGGCACTGGGGTTGGGCATTCGCCCAGACTAGCAGGCCACCATCTAGGTGACCAAAGGGCTGAATCGGATCCTAACAGCATGACTGTTTTTTTGCCGTTCAATTTCAGGCAGTCGAACTGCATCCATTTGTTTACCTGTGTCATGCAACTATTAAAACGGTCGGCTGTCTCCTCCACGTTGCTTGAGACTAACACCACCAGCTGGGTGTCGTCTGCATAAGAGACAGCCGAGAAACCACACTGCCTAATGATCGAGGCCAAAGGAGCCACATATATATTGAAAAGTGTGGGGCTCAACGAAGAGTCTTGAGGCACCCCACATAGAAATTTAAAAGACTTGGATGCAGAGTCTCCCAGTTTGACGGAAAAAGTTCTATCCGCTAGGTAAGATGACAAAGTGAGGGCGGTATCTTGGATTCCCAGCTCTGCTAATCTGCTGGCTAGTATTTAATGGTTCATTTTGTCGAAGGCTGCCGATAGATCTAACATAATCAAGGCGGCCTTCCTCCCTGTATCCAATATTATCCTATGTTCCTCTGCCGCCATGACCAAAGCCGTCTCTGTTCCATGACCCTCCCTGAACCCATTTTGTGAGTGGTCCAAGAGGTTCCCAGCGGAGATAAATACTGTAAGCCAGTACTTTAGATGGAAATGGAGTGCTGGAGATCCGGCGGTAGCTACTGGGCTCCTTAGGGTCAGGGTTAGTTTTTTTCTTTTTTTTAGAAGAAGTAAGACTGAAGCTGAATTCCAAGCATCTGGAAGGAGGCCAGACTGAATTATCTCATGGAGCACTAGTATTTCTGGAAACAGATGGAGTACTTTAGGGGGACAGGGGTCTAACGGGGATTTCACCACCTGAATGATCTGTTCTATTGAGGGGGGAGAAAAAAAGAAACCTGTATTGGGTGTAAAGGTGTTTGACCCAGGCTTAGTGAGCATAGAGGGGAGTAAGTGCTGTCCTTAAAGGTTTTGTACACTGTCCCAACTTTATCTATGAAAAACTGTCCCAGAGTGTTACAGAATTCAGCGCTACTAGCCATCCATGATTTAAGTGGTAGATTAGCTAGTTTTTTTTTACTGTAGAGAAGAGCTCCTTGCAGGAGTTCTTCGCCTCAAGGATTTTTGTTGTAAAATATTTACTTTGTTCCTCTATAACAAGTTTCTTGTACACTGTCAATGTTTGTGCATACTCCATTTTCCTATCCTGATCATAGTTTAATCTCTACTTTATTTCTGACCTTCTGCACGCTTGTTTTTGTGCTCTAAGTTTGCCCGTAAACCGTGGCTCAGAAGGATTTTTCCTCCTGGAGATGAAACTCTTTAAGGGGCTGCAATATCTACCGCTGTTTTAACACAAGTGGATAGCCTATGAACAGCTGAATTGGTGTCAGTCAATAGGTTCGGTTTGGTTCCAAGTAGTAGTGCTTGTAGAGTGGGAAAGTTCATATTGGCCCAATCCTGGTGGGAGACCAAGACGGGTGCGTTTGTGGATCTTGACTGGTGCTGATCAGCACTTACTGTGAACATTATGGCTCTAAGGTCCGACCAAGGGACAGGAATTACTTCTAAAACTTTGAGGGTGGGATTTGAAGTAAAGATCCCATCTAGTGTGTGTCCGGCGACATGTGGATCATGCTCGACTATTTGTCCCAGCGAGAAACTAGCCGTCGCATCAACTAGTGAGTCAGTATTGCGGTCTGCTAATTTTTCTAAATGATAATTCAAATCTCCTAATATCGTATACTCAGATCCATCCAGACTGGATTCAAGGAAGGGACTGATGGACCATGTCCTTGGAGGCCTGTAAAGAAGAAGGCCTTTTAGTGTGTAATTATTCCTGAGTGAGATCTGAAAGGATAAGGCTTCACAGTCATGGGAGCTTCCAGCTGAGGAACCAGCCACTGGCAAATCCTGTCTAGAAATGATCGCTAGACCCCACCCGCTTGAATGTTCAATCTGTTCTGATGATAGTATATCCCGGCTGGACTGCTAGTGCAAGCTCAGGGTCTGAGGCATCATCTGCCCATGTTTCCGTTATGAATGCCAAATCAAGCTTGTGTGATTCTATCATTTCGGCAACTTCAGTATTATGATTTAATAATGACAGCGAGTTAATTAGCATCGCTTTAAAGCGATTGGTGGTATTCGTGTGTGCTGGTTTTTACTGCGATATTAGAGTCTTAATTTTCGTAAAGCTGAGCTGCAGCTTGCACTGCTTGGGATCTCTCTGGAGGTCAAGTAGAGGGCAGCAAGAATTTCCAATTTTGTGTTCAGCGTAGATACTTTGTCTTTTGTATAACTTATGTTTCTAGGCTCTCTAGAAAAATGAGCAGGGATTCTGGCGCTGGGCGTGGTCCAGGCGCGGACTGGCGCAGACAGGCTTGCCTTTGGCGCGCCCGCTGCACGCGTCCGCTCTGGCATCAGGCTATGTAGGGGGTGCAGCGGGAAAGACTAGCCCGCTCACTGCCCGGAAGTGCCCGTCTTCCCAGAAGTGTGGGTGGAAGGGAGGTTAGGAGCCTGGGGAACGCCCCCTGCTCAACGGCACTTGCCGCGTCAGACCGGGGCAAAAAATTGAGAGATTGGGATCCCCAAGGCCACCGGTCAAACCAAGAGAGAGGAACTCATCAGCAGGCCAGGTAACAGCTCATAAGAAAGCTAAAGTGCAATACGTTGTGCAGAGTGAAATACAGCGCAATGTGGACACATAAAAACAATATACCTTTTACATTGTCAAACAATTACTTTGTATACTTATAAGTCGCTGACCCCTCACCACCCCTAACTTCCATCCATCTCGGATTCCCGGTCAGCCCATAAACACCATCCATCCCTGCCCTATTAAAAAGTCACCACACCTAAACTACACCCATCACTGAACTCTAAAAGCCCACTTTACCCCTATACTCCACCCATTCCAGACCTCTAAAATCCCCACACTAATCTAATCTCCACTAATCCCTGACCCCTAAACTCTACCAATCCCAGAAACATAAAACCCTTTTCTGAACAACTAAACTCCACCTACACAAACCCTAAATCCCCTCACTACCTCTAAACTGCACTCATCCATTACCACCCATAATTCCACCTATCCATGAACACTGAAAACCGTTTCTACATCTAAGCTCCACCCGTCCAATAATCCTAAAACTCTTTCTGCCCTTACCCATCCCTGATCTTTAAAACTCCATACCACCCCTAAATTCCAAGCATTCCTAAACCCTTAAAACCCTTCACTACTCCTGAACTCTACCCATCACTGAACTTTAACCCGTTTACCGCTGCGGACATTTCGCCGCGGTGCGGGCGATCTACAGAGTGGGCGGGGCTGCATCGGCCAAAGGTCGTGCGCCGCACCCAGGATGAGTTAAAACCCCTCACCAGCCCCACACTCACCCATCTGTAAACCCTAGAAACACCTCAACATCCCTACACTCCACCCATCCCTAAATCCTAAAAATCCCTCACCACCACTCCACCTATTCCGGTTTACTAAAAACCCTCACCAACACTAAACTCCACCCATCCCTGAACCCTAAAAAACACTTTCTATGCCTGAACTCCACCAATCCCTGACCCTACATCCCAAATCACACCTAAACAACACCCATCCTTAAACCCAAAAACTACTCACTACCTCTAATCTCCACCCATGCTCAATGTAATTTTGGATTTTTCCTTAAAATTATCTTTCCTTTACAATGTTTACTTTCATTATCGATTTGTGTTTGTTTAAAATTGAATTCCCATGATTTGGTTTCCTCCAATGTGGTGTATCAGTTTTCGTTTTTCTATTAATTCACAAATATCACAGAAAGGCACTATTATGGAAGGTGAGGAGGGAGGGCAGATGGGGAACATATGAGACAATATTGTACGCACGAGAAATATTGTTATTTAAGTTAACAAACTTTCTTCCAACAGTTACTTCCTGCTGTTTCCTAACATTAGCAATGAAGGCCAGAGAAATATGGACGTTAGAGGAGGGATTGAGTAGTCCTAGTTAACCCCCAGAATCATGCAACACAACTCTGGTGAAACATTCATCACTGTGTGCCAGGGCAGTAGTGCCCTTTGTAAGTGCATTAGAAGTAGCCACAGCCCTCAGAGTACAAATAAATGCTCTCAAGGGGGGTCTGTATTAGTCCAGGTGTAGCAGGAGGAGAACTCAACGTGAAATTGTGCACTTTGTCACCTCTTTGCCTTTCTCAACTCCAGCGAAACTTTCTAAGAACTGATCATCCAGCATGCCTGGTATAGTAAATGTAGTAGGCGACGGCAAACAAAGGGTTCAGTCTATGAAAATTTTCTCTTTCTTAAAAAGGTGAAAAGGCAATAAGGAGAGTTATGGACAGGAAAGTATCAAACGCAGACAAATTTAAGTTGAAAGGATGGACAAGTATGGCAAACCAGCGTGTTTAGGAGAGCACAGTAAATGGTGGATTGATTGGCAGGGAATGAAACTCACCAACCCTATGGGGTGAAGTAACTATCACCATAGTCTCAAAAGTAAGTGAACAGAACAACTGTGCATCAGTTTGAATAGTGATGCCATCAGAAAGATAAACATGAAATTTTAGTGTCACAGAGGAACAACAAAGAGCATGGGAGGAATCCAGTACAAAAGACCTTTTAGGAATGGAGCTGCTAGTGGGAACCTGAAGATGGAATATTAGTCAGGAAGAAAGATCTTTTAGGAATTGAGCTGCTAGTGGAAACCTGAAGAAGGACTATTAGTCAGGAAGACACAACTGGCAAACATGTCACCCCATTATTCCCTCATGGTAGACTGGTAAAACTCTGCTGAGCAACGGAGTGCACTAAAAGCAGAATGCCACAAAGGTGAACTTGCACCGAGACAAACTTGATTCAGCGTCCCACCTTGCCTGACTTGGTAGCAGGTTTTCAGGCCATTAAGATGACATCCACTACTTCTGTCAATATGAAGGAGGTTGACAACGCTCAATCTCCATGTGAGTAGAAGGATAGTCTCAGGATTGGAGTGAGGACCTGGCCATCCGCAGTGGAAGATTTTTTCCTCAGTGGGAAGGGAAAAGGAGGACGGATGCAGAGTTCTGACAGATAAACGTATCAAATCCTCCTCACTCAATCCAATGAGTTGAGAGTTAATGGAGCTTCATCCTCTTGCACCTTCTTGAGGACTTTCAAAGGTAGAGGGATTAGAAGGAATGCACAGACTAGGCAAAAGGGCCAATCAAGAGCCTCCCAGCAGAGGGAAGATCATGTATGTCACTTCTGAGTAGTGCTAGAATTAGTAACTTGCACAACACACCCAGAGAGGGACAGAAATAAATCTTTTAGGGCTAGGGCACTCTGGACTTCAGCACGGTAACGTGCATGCGCTGTTCTGAGGAGGAACAAAGGCCTCTTGCAGTCATCTCCACGCCTTGAGCACCCCAGTTTATGAGAAACCCTTCTTAAGTCTCCTGTGATTACGGAGGACAGAAGAGACAATCAACATCCACCACTGATGATCTGTGAGAACAGACCATCTCCACACTAGCTGATTCCACCGATGATGTCATCACAATGTCCTGAGGTACGACTTAAGGTAGTGGCACCAATAGCATGTACAAGGTGATCAAGCTTAGCAAGCAAAGGACCTGTAGAAACGTGATCTGTTCCAGACTCTGAAATGTGGGATTCATACCCAGGATATCTGGCATTGTCCGAGGTGGAGGAAAAGGTCTCATACAGGTCATGCCTAGGATCACTCCAATTAAGTTCAACATCTAAGCTCAGGAGAGGTGGGACTATTGTAAGCTAATGGAGAAACCTGGGAAGTGAAAAAGAGGTATTGTATGCTGCTGCAGATGGTCTGTGACCATTGCAAAAGATTCCACTTTTATTAGTGATTTGCCCAGGTCAGAGAATATACTGTCTCCTGACTGACACTGCAAAAACAGCTAGCACTTTGGTAAAGACTTGCAAGACCGAAAGGCAGAACCAAAAATTCATAATGTGAGAATACACAATTAGGGAGAAAAAATATGTGAGCAGGCAGAACTGTAATATAAAAAGCTGTACTGGAGATCCAGGGATACCATCTAATCCTGCTCATGCAGGGCCAGAAGGATCCAACTCCTGTAACATATTTGAAATTATGCTAATGATCAAACAGGCTCAACAGTCTCTGGTGCAAAACCAACCTCCGTCCTCCTTGGGAGCCAAGAACCAAATGGAGAAAATTCACTTGCTCTTCTCTTCCCATGGGACTACTTCTACAGCTCCTTCCTTAAAAAGGCCAAGAATTTTCACCTCCAAAATGAGGTATGCATTGGAGAGCAGTTCCTTGCCTACGTGGTGGGACAAAGAAAAGGGAGGGCAGAGCCCTTCTGGATAAGCTGGACCACTGATGCATCTGGCGAGTCCCCATGCCCACAGGGGACGGATGTCTGACACAAGGGCTAAGTTCACTGCAGAAACATTGAATTGCAAAGCCTTTTGGACTGCAGCAAAAACACTAGCCCACCGAGAAATTCTGTGCAGACAGATTCTTCTATTTACTATCAGTCCCGTTAGATGAGTTCAGGGATAAAGTAAGTGGAAATCCAAACAAACTTTCGTTTATGAATAATACACTCAAAGATAGCACTAGGAAACGGGGACATGCAATTTAAAATGTTTATTTTAAGATCCTCAGTTTTGTGCATAAAACATCAACAGTAACCAAACGGATTGGAAAAATAAAAACAGTTCTGCAAAAACAAGGTGAATGTTTCCATCAAGTTTCTGATAACCTAGTGCCCTAAAGATCGTTCTAAGCGCTACCCTATTTCTTAGCTAAAGCATTAAATAGCAAACCTGCCTTTCGAGTTTTAGAATTTCTTAAGATTAATCACACATCATACCTTTGAACAGTTGGTTTCAGCTATTCTTTATCAGTTATGCGGAGGAATCCACAGCTTCTAAAATCAACTCTTCAATTGAGAGTGGCTGGCTCAACAATCTGGTGTGACCTCTGGTGATCATTCTAGCATGACGACCTCTCCTGATCAATGGCGAAATCCTGGGGTTTATGTACCATTTGTCCACGGATTTAATCTTATATTTACTAAATAAAACAGTGTGAGGAGACACTAAGGTTTCTAAAAGACTAAACTAACGTACTGCAAAATAATTCAGCTCTAGCCACGTGTTGACATTCAGTGTCCATGTTTGTAAAGAATTAACTTACTCAATAACACTGTGAGGGGCCATATTGCAAAAGCTACGCCCATTAACAAAAACATGTCTTCCTACAGAGTAGTTCACCATGGTGATATCAGCATGTTTGCGTGTGCTCTAGGATCTTCACCCTTTCTAAGAGATAAAGAAAAGCGGACAGTGGGAATGGAATGAAAAGAGACCAACTAAATGAGAATGGTCATGATATTCATGACACCACCATTGAGAAAGTAAACAAAGAAATGCGAGGACAGCATCTACCACAATGCTGTGGAACTTTGCTAGATGAATACACTTGTGATATGTTTTTGTGCTACCTTGTGAGCGTTCCCACAAATATGTAATGATGCTTGAAATGGGATTGATAAGAGAGCGGGAGTCTGCTACAAGACTAAATGAAAGAGTGGAGGCAGTCACAAGCCGAGTCAGATTGAAAACACACCTTCAATCAGTAGACAAGTATCTGGTACAAAGATTATCAAGTCATGTACATACATTCCTGAATCATAAGGTCACAGCATGTGGCAGTGTGGCAGGTTGTAAAATACAGGAAAGAAATAAAATCGGGTACTTAAAAGAGGTTTAAAATAAGCTTCCAGGGGGGCGTGGCCAAGATGGCGGGCTGAGAGGACACTCTCTCCGTGAGCTCCCGTGATCCCAGAGCCCCTGCACCGCTCTGTAACGCAGATCTCCCCCGGATCGAGCGGTTACAACGCCTAGTGCAGTCGGGCACGCAGCGGCACAGCCCGAAGCCTCCAGTGGCCCTGCAAATTCGGCAGCACAGCGCCGGAAAGCCCCAGAGCGAGGGCCGGCTGGGGAGCCGGCAGAGACCCGAGGAGCCTGCGGCCGCTGCCCGCTGCAGGGTCCGTGACTGGCTTCGGCGACACAGCGGAGGCCTGCGGGTCGGAGGCGGACCCCGCGCGAGCCACTGGTGAGGTCCGGTGACGGAGGTATCGAGCAGGACGAACGGCGCTCCGGCCGGAGTGAGGCAGGGGAGGAGCCGGCAGAAGGCCGCTACGCCAAACCTGGGATCAGGCAGAACGGAAGGCCTGTATCTACGCGCCGGCCTCCGGCCCCCCTTTCAGAAACCCCATTCGGAGGGTGAGGACGAGCGGGAGCCGGGGAGCGTCTGAGAGTGCCCCGACGACCACAGGCACGGCGTTCGACCCCCACCCTGACCCAGCTCCCGAGTGGTCTTCTCCGCCGGGCCTGTGGCGCAGAGTAATCACCCGAGCCCACGGCCTCGACCGGAAGTGGGCCTTTGCCTCCTCGCCCTCCCCCTACGGAACCGAAGCCCAGCTGCTGAAGCGGGAGTTCCCCTGGTGAACCCCTCGAGGACATAGGGCACCCCTGGGCTCTGCACCACGACGAACGGTGATTGCAGTGGCTGGCGGAGACCAGGAGGGGGACCGGCCCGCGACACCTCTCCCTATCGCACTGTGAGGAGCGGCCCTGATTCCAGCAGGAGTGGTGCTGCACGAGTGTCGGCCTAGAGGAGAGATTAGTGCCCTATCCACGCTGTGGTTCACCCGTGGAGAGGGGGTGGATTAATCTGCTGCCAACGCCACAAGCACTTTACTCCTGCTCCACGGCGCAGCTGAGGCGATCTTCTACTGCAAGCGGACCACTGCCGCCTTCCTTGCATCGGCACTCTTGTTATCCTGTGGGGCCCGCTGGTTGGAGTTAGACTGGAGGGCGATACCCGTGGGGGTGCCGTTGTGCCCAGACCTTGCGTGACATCTCGGCCCCTGCATTGCCATATCACGCAGAACGTTGAGGGTGCCATCCCGCCTGCAGCGCATTCCCACCTCCACGATGTCAGGCAACAGAGGGGGTAAGAAGGGAGACCGCACCTTGCCGGAAATGCTAGGCAGAGGTGCCCCGAGACAGGATAGGGGTCAGCCTGCCCAGAGCCCTCCGAACAGCTCTCGAGGCGCGGAGGGGGGGAGCCTCCGGTAACCAGATCTTTTCTGGAGTCGCTGTTCAGCTCCCTCAGGGAGGACTTCCAAACGCTGAAGCAGGAGGTGGCCGGGGAAGTCCGCGAGGTGAGGAGAGAGGTCGAATCCCTTGGAGAGAGAGTGTCCAATGTGGAGGAAGCTGGCCACTCCCGAGATGAGGAGATCGCGCACCTGCAGCAGGAGGTCTTGCGGCTCAGAGACCAACAGATCGATCTCCAGGCCCACGCTGAGGATCTCGAGAACAGGTCCAGACGCAATAACATCCGAGTCCGAGGCGTTCCATCTACAGAAGAAGGGGATGACATAGCCGCCTACCTGGGGGACCTGTTTCGCAACATACTGGGCGAATCCGGAGACTTTCCTGTGAGAATTGATAGGGCCTGCCACGACGGGCCTCGGCGCCACCCCCGGATATTCTGACCTTCCTGCCGGACTTCCCTTTGAAGGAGCGGATTCTCCGCGAGGCTCGGCGACAGCAACCCCTGCGTTTCCGGGGTCATCCGGTGGCCCTGTTTCAGGACTTGTCAGCGATCACACTGCAGAAACGCAAGTCATTCAAAATAGCCACAGATTTTCTGCGAGAACATGACACGCAGTACTCCTGGGGCCACCCCTTTCGGCTCATTTTTCGTTGGAACAGGACTCTGCATCAGCTTCGGTCCCTTCAAAACACTTGCGGAGTGTTGGGAATCACAGCGACAGATGAAGACGCTCCCACGCCTCGCCGCCGACGCAGCACCAGGGATGGATGGCAGACGCTTCGGAGGCGGCGATCCACACCCCCGCCCTTGCGTCCCGACCCGTCCACGGTCCGAGCGGAAATGGACAGTGCAATACAGGAGGTGACCAGAGACACGTTGTCTGGTGATGTGGCCTTAACGGCCTGAGCATACTCCGGGGGGAGATCGTTTTGGCCTCATCATCATTGCAGGTGCGAGGGTTCCGGGGATGGGGTCGGCGGGAGGGCGTGTGTTGTGGCTGGACGTCCACTCAAATAACTTTCCACGGACTTGTCCATTACGGACCAGACTGGGACAATGGTGTTCTTTGAATGGTTGGGTGTGAGGGAGGAGGGAGAGGGGGAGGCGGGAGGGGGGTTTTGGTTCGGAGGGTCGTTAGACAGGGTGAGGGGAGGAGTGGAGTTGGGCTGTTGGAGGAAAGTTCGGAGGGAGGGGGAGGAGGGGATTCGGGGACCGTACTGTACAGTTCTGTATTGTTGTTGCATTTGCTTTGACCTCACACCACTTTTACATGGATCCGGGAACCGTGCTGTATTGTTGCATTTGCTTCACCTCGCACCACCATTTCACACTGTTGTCACTGGCGACGACCCCTGGGGAAGCGTAAGGCTCCATCAGCACTGCCCTTACAATAGTCACTGATGGCCCTTAACATAGTTACCCTTAATGTGAAAGGGCTGAACAACCCGGTCAAGCGGAAGGCAGTGCTGTCCCTCCTTGAAAACACTCAGGCGGACATTTGTCGCTTGCAGGAGACCCACCTCCTAGCCAAAGACTGCCACAGGCTGCGATCACCGAAGTTCCCGGTATAGTTCTTTTCCTCCGGGGCTACCAAAACAGCGGGGGTTGCAATCTTAGTGTCTAGGAAGTTTAAGGGGGAGATCTTGCACAAAGTGGCAGAGCAGAAAGGGAGGCTCCTGGTTTACAGGGTCAAGATGGGAGGACTGGTGTTTACTATAGGCTCGATATACAGTCCCAATGACCACCAAGAACGGTTTCTACACTCGGCCCTAGAGGACGTAGCGACTACCCCAGATAGGCACATAATTATTGGAGGGGACTTGAATATCGTCTTTGATTCATCCTTAGATAGATCGGTGCAGCGACGCCCACAAGCAGGGGAAATCTCGCGGCTGAGTAAATCTCGCTTGGGAGATCTCGATTTGCATGATTAGTGGCGGTGCCTCCACCCTGCTGCCCGAGCCTACTCCTACTATTCACACGCACACAAGTCCTACGCGAGATTAGATCATCTCCTGGTGACGGGACCGCTTTACGAACTAGCAACGGCCTCTGACATGGGGGTTCTTACACTGTCGGATCACGCCCCGGTGACGGGCACTTTCCAGCTACCGCCGGTGTCTCCCTCACGAGGGGTCTGGCGCCTCAGGGATACCCTGTTGCATAGGCAAGCTGTTGTAAAACATTTACGAGACTCGATTAGCGAATATCAGCGGCACAATGATAATGGTGACACCAACCGAGCGACACAGTGGGCCGCCTTGAAGGCGGTGCTCCGCGGTGAGTTTATCGCCATTTCCTCTGCGGAGAATAAGGATCGGCAACAAAAGAGGGACGAACTTACGAGCAAGGTAAGGGAGTTGGAACAGGTGCATCAGAGAACGGGAGCCCCTAGAGTCTGGAGGCAACTTAAGGCTGCCCAAAAACTCCTATTGGCACTAGACATGGATAGAGCGGAATACGCAGCGTTGCGCCTGAGACATGTGTACTACACCGGCGGTGACAGGTGCGGCCGGCTTCTGGCGAACAAGCTTCGTGTGAAACACCAAAACCATCGGGTGAAGGAGCTATCGGTTCCCGGCGGGGCAACGGCCACGGACGATGGCCAGATTGCGGACGGTTTCCGTCGATACTACGCCGACTTATATGCAGGTGAGCCCTCCTCGGCGCAAGCCGAGGCTGACTACCTGGCTTCGGTCGATCTACCCGCCCTTGCCCCAGAACAGGCAGAACACTTGGAGCGGGACATTCGGATCGAGGAGGTGATTACGGCTATTTCCCGACTCAAACATGGGAAGGCCCCGGGACCCGACGGTTACACCCAACTTTTCTATAAAACGTTCTGCCCCGAACTGGCGCCGCTGCTGACGCGACTCTTCAACTCTTTTTCTGAGCCGGGGGCTATCCCTCCGGACCTGCTACAGGCAACGGTGTCGGTTATCCCCAAGCCGGGAAAGGACCGGACTGAGTGCGGCTCCTACCGGCCGATCTCACTATTGAATGTGGACCTCAAGCTGTACACTGGGATCCTGGCGGCGCGTCTAGCACCTCACCTGCCGGGGCTGGTTGATCCGGACCAGGCGGGGTTTGTCCCAGGTAGGCAAACAGTAGACAACACCAAGAGGGTGGTCCATATCCTGGAAAAAGCCTCCCGTATTCCTGGGGAACGAATGCTTCTTTCGGTTGACGCGGAGAAGGCGTTCGACCGGGTACATTGGCCATACCTGGAAAGAGTGCTATGCAAACTGGGTATAGGTGAGAAATTTCGCACCTTGATATTCAGTTGTTACAGATTTCCATCCGCAGTGGTACGAGTGAATGGTTACAGCTCCCGACAATTTGCGATAGAGCGGGGCACCAGACAGGGGTGCCCGCTGTCGCCGCTACTCTTCGCGCTTTATATGGAGCCATTTGCCCAGAGGATTCGCCTTGGGCTCGGCGATTCAGAACATACTCATCTACTGGCGCACCACCACGCTCCCCACCACTATTGGCTGGTTACATAGGTTGTGGCACGTTCTGGGAATGGAGAAGTTGTCCCTCATGGTGGCAGGTGAGGTGGATAAGTTTGAAGAGCTGTGGCAGCCTTTCCATACCTTACTACAGTCAGAATTCAAAGAAATTACCTGCCCCCGATATCTTCGGCTACTACGACTCACGTCCCTGACTAGCCCATCCACCTAGTTTGCACGGGAGGATTATCTGACGAAGGGGCGGAAACATTGCGGAAGTGATAGTGGTGTGGGACATTCGCACAGCACGGGGGGAGGGGGGGAGGGGATTTGGGGGGTGGGACGGGAGCGGGGGAGTTGGGGAAAGGGATGTTGGTTCTGAAATTGTGTCACCGCATACACGCCTGGCACCATGCTCTGAAGGATGTTATGATTGCAGTATCTTGCACGCTGATGGCGCTCCTGGGGCGGAAACTTTGCACTACCTCTTTTGAGACGACTGTATTCATTTGTTTGTATTGTTTCTCAATAATGCAATAAAATACTTTAAACCTAAAATAAGCTTCCAATGTGTATGTTGCATCAATTTAAGAAGGAACAGGTTTAACATCCAGAGCTCCTTTAAAAATAATTTTTACCCAGCTGCCTTGTTTGCCAGTTTTTGATGCAACACTTTGATATCCATTTTTAGGTTGAGCCTGCGCATGCGCAGTCTCGCTGGCAAGATTTAATGATATTGAGGAGCTTTCACTAGCGGGCTTTAAGCCCCGCCACTCTTTCCCATTGGCCCGCGTCACTGTTTATGCTAAACGGTGGCCAGCCATTGGGAAAGAGGTGTTGATGACGTACACTTTTCTCTTTTTCGGACGTGCTACTTGGACGGCCTGGCCTGACTTCCTTCTGGCGTAAAAGGTTTCTTATCTTCACGGGGCCAAACACATGGCCCCATAAAAAAACTTTTACGCCAGAAGGAAAGCAGGCCGAGTCCGTCCAAGTGGGATGGCAGAAAAAGAGAAAACTCTGTGTCATGGCGAGCGCTTGTTTGCCTGAATGGCTTCAGCCCCGCGTTTCAGATGAAGGTTACAGGCGATATTTACGGCTGGCTCGCCTTCTCGTTCTATTATTGCACGTCCCCCTGCCCCCACAGTGTGCAGGAGTGGGGTGCATCAGTTTGTCTTAACACTGCCAGCCAAGCGGGGTTTCTCCTCATATGGCAAGGCACGAGTGACAAACCCCAGCCCGTCCAAATATGATCTTTTATTTGCCAGGAGAGCAGTTGGTCACAAATCTATAGGAGAGATCTATAGGAGAGAGAGAGAGATCTATAGGAGAGAGAGAGAGATCTATAGGAGAGAGAGAGAGAGAGAGAGAGATCTATAGGAGAGAGAGAGAGAGAGAGAGATCTATAGGAGAGAGAGAGAGAGAGAGAGAGAGAGAGAGATCTATAGGAGAGAGAGAGAGAGAGAGATCTATAGGAGAGAGAGAGAGAGAGAGATCTATAGGAGAGAGAGATATCTATAGGAGAGAGAGAGAGATCTATAGGAGAGAGAGAGAGAGAGAGAGAGATGGCCACCTAACGGAGCCTTGTGTGTTAGGATGACCTTGACAGACCACCCGAGCCCCCTGTCACAAGACGCCATGGACGGCCACAGTACATGGCTATGGTGCGCACAGAGGATGCTGGAAGTCACTACAGGCAGTGAATGTTATGTGCTAATGTACATACCACATATGTATCTTGTTGGTAATCTGTGCAGTTGTGAGAAATATTCGGCTCAGGCGCGTTTGTGAACTGTGCTGTGAATAGGGCATGCACCCATGAGATTAAACGCATGGATGATACATGTATGCACGGTACATTGTCATGATACTGGATTTATTATGTATGGTATATCTGTCTGGTAGCCAAACTAGATGCATTTTGAGGGTGGATGGCTGCTATAATTAGGGTGCGTTGGGCCGGTGGGCCCGGTACTACTGCACTCACTGCACTATTGCCAGCTACACTGCTGCCCGATCATAGCAGCGCTTGTGACTTTACTGCGTGGGCGTGCGCAGCACCCATCGACCCCCGGCTCCGTTCCATAAACAACCACCACCAGGCGCAACCATTTCAGAGCAGGGCTCGGTGGGTCCAGGTAGTGAAAGGCCCCCCGTGCGGGTAGGGACGACGTGTCTTTTCTTACTTTAGAGCTGGGCCTCAGACTCCCTATCTCAAAACCTCGGCCAAATAAAGGTACCCCCACCTCTTATTTTCTTGTGCATGTGGTGGGGGCAGGGGTGATTGTAAGTGTGTGTGTGTGGGGGGGGTAAGGGGGGGGCAAGGAGTGCACATTGTTCCGCGTCTGGGGAGTGAGGGGGGGACAGTTAAATAAATGATTGAAAAGGCTGCCCGTCCTACCACAGTGGCTGAATAAAGACCCGTCCTCCTGCCAACCTCCTCCCACCCCCTACCCCCGCACCCTCAAAACTCCCCATACTTGGTCAGCCAGGGATGGTGCCGGCTTCACAAACAGCATCTGCATATCTCAGAGAAACATTGCGGGGTGTGAGGGAGTGTCGGTGGAGGGAGGTGCAAACCCTGTGGACAAACAGTCAAGGAGAGTGTTTAAACCCCACTTTGTAAGGAGCACAAACAAGATGATAACACTGAGGGAGGGGTGGGAGGGCAGCACGGGCTTCCCTGGGTCGATAAGTTGGGCAGAGAGGCTCAAAGCGGTGTCTGGCGTCTGGCTGCTCAGAGGAGGGATCCCCCCCAGCCGGGAGCCCAGGAACGCTTTTAAAGCGTGTTGAGTCCGTGTCGGCATGGGGACCAAACTAGGCAAAGCTTGGGCAGGGTGAGTAAGCCTACACCGCAGAGGCACAAAGATACAGAGAGCAGAAACCAACTGAGTGGCAATTCTTGCCACACGGGGCCTGTAACGCACCCACAGAAAAAGATTTATGGGCGCCTGGCCTACCCTCCACAAGTCTCTTTCTGTGCTTCGCGTGGTTTCTCAATATGCTGATCTGGTATAAAAAATAAAAAAAATAAAAAGGAAGGGGATGTCAAAAGTTGTTCTTAGGCGTCCACATCTGGTGCAGACAAACAGCACAGTTACCTAACCTTGAATACACCTCATGGCTCTTTCTTCCATCACCACACACTTCCTTGCCCTTTAATTCACTTTTTTCGGTTCCTTTCATCCCAGTTTTAACCTTTGTCACCGTTTTCCTAACTTTCTCTTTCTCCTCTTTTCATCCTTTTCTGCCTTTGTTTGATTTTCCCTGATCTCAAAGACCACCTGCAATGTAAGCACTGCAGGCATATTAAGTTATGCCATGTCAGGTGTGAGCAGCTTATCCATTTCTATTTTCTTCTTTTTACTTCTGGGACTTTAAGTCCCACAGTCATTAAGAAAAAACCTACAAGTGTCCATATAGAACTATACGTGTTTTGCTGGTTATAAAATATTACAATCTTTTAAATGGTAATACTTAAAATTAATAACATTATAATTGTTGTATATAATGAATTTAAGGGCTATAGGCCTAAAATTAGCCAACATTCTTTTTTTAGATTACGCCCTGCTCCGTAGATGTTAAAAAACACTCTTTAAAAAACTCTGACGACACAAGCCCTACCAACCAGGATCTACCAACCAGGATCTTCATGAAATGCAACAGGTCTAATGCAAAATACTACCCATTATGTACAAATAAGAATACAGATAAGATAACAATGGAGGCCACAATACTTAATTTGTAAAACAGTAAGTGCTAGGGCCCAGATTTTTTCTCAGAAGCCCGTGACCAGCGCTATCAAATGTCAGTCAGGGATGCTGAATACCAGTACTGTGTAGTCTTGATTCCACTTCATGACTCTTTAACACACCACCACACACTCCCTGCCCCTTTATTCCACTCTTTCAGGTTCTTTCCATCGCTGCTTTCTGTCATTGTTTTTCCGTCTGACTTTTCCTCTTTCTTTTCCCCCAATGTTTTTCTCTCTCTCTTTCTTGTTCAAAGTCTGATGAGTGCTGGTGAGACCCACCTGCAACCAAGGGCTCCAATTAAGCACTAATTGTTGCATGAAATGTACTATTTGTATTCCTTTTCAGCTATGGACATGCCGTAGTGCATTGGTGCACTTCACTCTGTCTGAAAGAGGCACTGTAATATTTAGCTCGTAAATAGTTCATTAGTTTACCCGTGTACGATTGTGTTCTCACTTCACTTTAAATTGGTAACTAAAAATAAGAGTTGGCTAGCAGTACAGTGAATAACATAAGTACAATTTAAAGACAGCAGGTAAAATCTAACCAAACTAGGAATATTGAAAAAAAACATTACCAGCTAATCGTCACAGCTGGCAAGGGGACCAGAAGCATGCCTTTTCCTTTCATAGCTAGGGTCAGTCCACCCTCGAACTTAAGAGCCATCAATTCACTAAAACCTTAAGTGTAGCACACGTGGCGTCATACCTTCTAATAACGGAATATAACATACACCACACTTAATTTACCCCTGGTCTGCAAGACAGATCTGTGAGTAAAGCTTTCACTTGTGACATGACATACTGGTGTGACATGCAGATCACATGTTTCAATACATGAAGGGCTGACAGTTGTGTATCCTTAAGATTGAGTCAGTACTATTAACCTAGGTAAAAACAATACTTACAAGCAAGGCCACTATAATTATGTGATTCTGTGGCCCCAGTCTTTTCTCATAATTATGGATTTGCCACATTTGGCACCTAATTCATCATCCGCTGCATAGTCTGCAGCCTTTAACAAAACAATTTGTTTCTAACTCAAAGGATCAAAAGTTATTAAATAGTGGCGAAATGTGTTTGCACGCAGTGGAAGACCCTTTGCTAAAAAGTTATCTAGTCACCTTTCAGTTGCTTATTGCTGTATTTGGTTATTAAACTGGTACAAATAAGGCGAAATCTTTGCCCAGACTGTATTGCCATGTAGAACAAGCATTTACTATGCAATAGGTCTTGTATTTGCAAAAGTTAGATCTATTGGCATTGTAAATGGCAAACCTGTTCTTTTTGTGTTGGTTTTGAAAACAGATCAATAAATGACATTGTCATTTACAAATTGCAATGCAATAGGTCTCGTATTTACGCGAGTTTGAGCTATTGACATTGCAAATAACAATGCATTTTATTTAAGTTTCAAAAACCAAAACATAAATAAAAGGCATTGTCATTTACAATGCCAATAGCTCAAACTTGTGGAAATGTGAGACCTGTTGCATTGCAAATGCTTGTTTAATTATGTTCCGGTGTTAAAAAGGGATGCAAGGAGCAATTTGCCAGGACATGAAGGCTTTCCAGATAGGGGGTATATCGGGAGTAAATCTGAAGTTTGTGAGTAGTGAAACAACTGTTTATCTTGTAGTAGAGTTTACCATAATATCAGCAAATGCTTCTTTGTAATCTTTAACCAGTGCGGCGTATTAGAAGTTACTTACCTTCAGTATAAATCCAGCTGGAGGACTTTTTTAACTACAGATTCCTCACCTTTTGAGTATCTGCTGTCAGTCTGGATCCAGAAAACTTGCAATAGCTCTCCCAGGCCGGTAGATGGCTCTGGCTCCATCTCGGTGCTAGATGAAGCACAGATGTGATGTCCCTGGAGTTCTATACTGCCTACCCAGTGCCCAAAATAATTTCCCTTTTAATATGCCCTTCAATGCAGGTCCATAACTACTCTCCACGTTTTTTCTGGTTTTCCAAGTTATTCAAAAATGGTTTTCTCAAAAAATTCTGTGGAGAGCTTTAGGGGCATCACATCCTTAAGTAGTTAGGGTTTGAGCCCCGCCACCAATCTCATGGACAGATGTCTATCTCAGACCCCCCACACGCTCTGCTTTGTTGTTCATGCCCAAAGAACGACTCCAATGGAGTGAAAAGTGCAGCCTAATGCACACCAAAGCAATCAATGAGCGAGAGGTAAAATTGACCAAGGCTCGTGCAATAAGTGCCAGGCTTGGTGCCTTTTTGCGCTTGAGGTCAGAGTTGAGGTACCGTTCTTCTCTTTAATAATTCTCAAAGGAAACTGAGGTAATACAAAATGAAGACAAGTCAAGATGATGCCGGTCTCAAAAGCTGCTCTCGCTTGAGATGCAGGTCACCTCACGGTCTCCACGTCTGATAGAGTCCTCCGAGGTGGAGCAAGTGGACATCACACTCACACCAGGAGGTCCACCAACAACACCAGGCTCTGGCCCCTTTGTGGACGCTGGCCCAAGCACCGCTCCTGGCACCAATGTCAATTACCTTCTTAACCTACCAGGAATTTCTGGCACAGGGCACCGATGTGTAGCAAATCTTATGTGGCTGCATCCCCATGCAGTGGGGTATGTCCTCCAGGCACTGGCTTGTAAATCCCCCGACGGGTATCAACAGTTAGTTACATTTTCTAGAAGAATTTTCAATAAAACAAAGTACTCCATTTGTATCAGAAGTGCATTGTATTGTTGTTTCACAGCACCAAATCTTGTTCCTGCATAACAAATTACATGATTAGCGTATTACGCATTGCCTTATTTCTGCAGAACGACACACCTGGTGGTTGTATTATTTTACCTTGCAAAGTGCCTGATTGTTGCGTTACACATTGCATTCTTTTCATTGCAGAGTGTCTGATTGCTACGTTATGTTTTACAGTATTTTTACATTGCAAAAGTGCCTAATTCTAGCATTACGAACTGTAAGACATGATGATAGGAGTACAGGAGAATGTTTAGAAGTGCTCATTAATACCGCTAGAACTTGCAAGGGCTGGCTGGCCAAACAACCGGCCAGGAGAAATAGTATACAACCTCATATATTGGATTTATATTGTGTGGTCTTATCTTGTATCTTTTCATATAAAGATTATACTCGTTTTCATAAAACGAGTGTGGAGTCTATTTGTGGTGTCATCATTGGGTTATTGTGAGAGTGGTTGCAAATACTTTACACATTTGCCTTGAAGATAAGCCTGGCTGCTCGTGCCAATCTACCAAGGGGGTGAACGGGGCTATCTGATGTTGAAACACGGGTCCCTACTTGGCCTAAGGTACCTACCTCAGCCAACCAGGGATCCCGGGTCTAACAGAATCAAAAAAGTTTGAAGCAATGGGCAAAAAGGTGTTTTCGGCTAGGGTCTGGCCCAAAGATCTAGGAATACCACATGCTTCCTTCCCAGATATGCACATGGGATGCGGGAGATGACAGTTCTGGTGATGCCAAGTATGCTTGACAATCTGAACAAGAACTTTGCAGAGGTGGTCAGGATGCGCTTTTTATACAACAAAACCGGAGGGAACATCAGCATTGTCAATCATAGCGTTTACATAGTACAAAGGAGTGAGCACAGGTCACTTTACACCGTAGGTAAGAGTTCAATACATGATGGCTGTACAAATACAGCAAGGAACAGAATAAACCAACTGTCGCCCCCCCCATACAATGTAACACACTAAAAGGCCCAATTAGCATACCCCCTGCCAAGGCCAAAATCGCTTCTCCATCAAGCAGGAAAAGCCAGATTTGGCCATGGAACGCTTTAAGACTGGCAAAGAAAATACCTAGGTCTAAGTCCAAGTTAAAAAAGATGAAAGGCCCTACCCTTCCAGCAGGACCCATCAAAACCCCTTCTTCTGTCACGTCAGTCTGAGTATCACCTACGGATTCCGCAATGTTTTGCGGCCCTGTTACAAAAAGGAGCAGTGGAGTTGGTCTCAGTGCAGGAAAATGGGCAGGGGTGCTACTCCCAGTTCATTATTGTTGCCAATGAAGGGCAGGATTCTACAGCCGATTCTACACCTTAGGCCCTTCAACTTTTACTTTAGAGAGAAAAAGTTCAAGTTAGTTTTCTTGGCTCCGGTAGTATTGTCCTTGAAAGTGGGAGACTGGTGTCCCTCGACCTGCTGAATGCCGACCATGAGGGGTAAAAGAGGCACCTATGATTCGTGGTAATTTCCACCCACTTCCAGTTTCCCAGCCTTCTCTGTCTTCTCCAATGTGGAAGTGGTTGAGGCACACATGTAAACGTCAGGTATCTCGGTGTACCTGTATCTGGCTGCTCAAGAAAGGCTTGCCGCAGGTGGTGTTGGACAACCTGAATGCCGCAACATCCCTTGTGCTCAACTTGGGATCTCAATCAACCTGTTCAAGTCATGCCTAGATCCCTTTCTGCACCTCGTGTTCAGGGGTGATGTATTGGACACACAATTCTTGCAAGTCTTCACTCCTTTCCAGGGGATTTGGAACATTCTGCATAGGATTCCAGCCCTCGGGGTTCTTCGCCTGCTGGATATGTTACCTTCCTTTATTTACTGGTCATGCATGCACACTGGCACATGAGGGCTCTCCTTTAATGCCTTCGTAGGCCGTGGCTGACTGTCAAACATCATCAGAATCTCCCTGGACACTCAAACGAACTTACGTTGTCAGTAGAATAGAACCAGACGCAATTTCTTTTTGCCCGCCACCAGCAGTGGAACAGTATTGACAGACAGATCCACCTTGAGGTTTCGTGCCTACCTGGAGGAACTGGAGATATGAGGCCTCTAGTCCCCAGAAGAGCAGGTTCCACACATCAACCTTCTTTAACTGTGGGCAATTTCTCTGGTCCTGAAAGATTTTCTGCCCTCCTTTTGTAGGTCATCGTTTTGTATCTTCGCAGAAAACATAACTGTGATATGATATAGCAACAAGCATGGGGGCATAGTGTTTCATCTTCTCTGATAAAGAAGCTCTGAGACTCTGGCCTGAGTGAAAGAATATGGGATCTGGCTTGCCACCAATCATTTGGCAAGCTCTACGAACCAGCAACAACTAAAAGATGGAAGGGCACAGAGAACAACTTGGCTGCATTGTGCATGATCTCCCAACATGAGATCCAACAAGAATGATTTATAGAAGTACAGGGAAGAGAAACTGCATTGCCACCGATATGGACAAATAATATTATGTCTTTTTTTGAAAAATATACAAAATATAATTCAGCCTCCGACATCCCTGCTAAACTTTTAGGCAAAGTTCTAAAACAAATGCATCTTGGGCAGTGTAAAGAAATAGACAACATAATAAATTATATCCCTCCCAGGTCGGTTTGAGATCAGATATTTCGGATACAGACAGTTCTTTACTTCTGCAAACCTTTATTAACAAATATAAGAATATCATTGTCGGTAGTACACTGCCCTCATCAACCTTGCCTATGGCTTCCATCTGTATATTGAGCCTTAGGTAGAGTATGATCAGCAACAACTCCCTTTGTCACCGAACAGGGCGTTAGCCCATGTTTAGTTTTGGTGTTAATACTAGACATCATCCAGGGGAAGGTAACTACACAACATCTTCCACTGGTTAGAAAATGTACAGTATGATAACTTGCTTTATGGCAAAGCTACAGCTCGGTTTTCATAGACCTCTGATGGGAACTTTACTGTGAAAATGTTCCTTTTGGAAAATATCAAACTTAATCTAACGGAAACCGAGTTACTACCTTTGCAAGGAGCACTTGTAAATAAGGAATTTCAACAAAGAAGATTAAGACAGTACCTGCCTCTGGATAATTTCAAAAGAAAATGTGATAAAAACCTAAAGGGTATGGGATGTGTGCCTATGGCTAGCATGGCTACATCAATTTGATTTTAGTATAGGTTTGAATGTTAAATAACTGCTATGTGCATATGTCTTATGAAAGTAAAACAAGATCTACAATCTAAGGTAAAAAAGTGTTGTAGCATACATTTGAGTTCTATGATAATAATATATTGTCACCTGAGGCTAAGAGTAGTTTGGCTGAAAGAAGAAGGCCCCATAAAGAAGAGGTTTCAAACATGTGTCACTGATGAGCATATTTAAGTTGAAAGAAGAGACGAGGCACAACCTCATATTATATCAATATTATGATCTGGCTAGGAGATACCATTAGACTAATTCTCCGTCTTCAGGACTAAAAATAGCTGGCAGGCAGATTCCAAATTCCAATGAACCCTTATTAAAAAGCTATTGCTTTTGATCTATAAAGAAATCAAGAGTTGTTACATGGCGTTAAACAGTAGACTGTCTTTTTGTGTATTTAAATATCATTCTAAATATAATCTGTGTAAAATTGAATGAACTGTGGGAAAAACGTCTAGTATAATAATGAGAAATTTGATGAATAAGCTGTTTTGCCAACCATATAGAATCACAAATGTTCTACCCTGTAGAGCTATAGAAAAAGATCTGCAATTTGAATGTTCTACATCAAATCAAAATTGACCAACGGAGTTCCTCGCACTTTGGTACCTTTAGAACCGCAACTATTTGCATTAGGTATGCAAAATGGCTTTTATAATTAAAAATTCAATGCACATAGATCTAGTCACATATTACTACACCATTGTAATTTTACGTGTGAGTAAACTTCATAGTTGCCTGTTTTTAATAGATCTAGTCACATATTACTACACCACTGTAATTTTACATGTGAGTAAACTTCATCGTTGCCTGTTTTTTGCTGAGCCAGTGTAGAGACAACTGCTAAAGGTGGTGAACACCCACAAACCTCCATGTTTGTGTTATTTACACCCTCAAAAACAGTGTTAAATATGTCTAGAACAGAAGCACTTGTTTTTAAGGTGGAAGAGTGAAGGAACCAAACCCAAAAACCGGCAGTGTAGGAGCAGTGTCTCTACAAATAACAAGGCTTTCCCAGTGCATAAAAAAATGAGCAAGTGTGAATGCACTAATAGATTTACCCATCGACAAATGTACTCTTCCTAAATGTCTTAATGCACAAATGTTTACATATGTCAGAACTCCAGGAAGCTGCAACCGTCTGAGCTTCCAAAGAGTCCTGCTGGAATTGTTTGACAGCTCCAATAAAATTGGGAATGTTCTCAATATGCTGTTGTAATCTTAACAGGGCAAACTAGCAACTTTGGGCCCTAAGTGATTGCAAAAGTGTTCATCTCGGCTTGAACTTGGGAAAAACCCGGAAATCATCCCCAGATAAAGGTGACATGAGATTTGAGTGCCAGCTCTTGGCTAGAATTCACATAATGTTTTGACACGGACTGATGTTAAAGTTCACGCTTAAAGTGAAACGGTGTTTTCAAAAAGCAACCTGGTCTTAAATTAAACCTTTAGAATACCGTACCAAAGCAGGGCGAGTCAAAAGAATGCATACCTCACTGGCCACAACATCGTTTTCCCATAACTGCTTGACTGAATGCAAGGGTCACATGCAAAAGACAGTCATGACATGGAGGAACACAACGAATAAAACTCACTCCTAAGCTGGGTGCATTGATTTTGCTTGCACACCATGTGAAATGACCTCCTTAGCCACAGCACAATAAGGAGCATGGCCTTCAAGGTTTAGTAGTCAGCACGGAAAGGAGTCACTATATCCTGGTATGAATCAGGTCTGCAGGACGCCATGATTTGTAAATCTAAACTGTATAAAGGAATAGCAGCATCCTTAGGAGGCACTTCTGCTTCTATGTACCTAAAAGCTGAAATCAAGCCTGCCCATGTATCATCAAGGTCCATCACAACCCAACATGGTTCGCTTTTTTCTTTCTCTGGAGATGAAAACCATGGGTATCAATTTCTCAAAACCAATTCCTCATCTTGCTCTACAGATACCCATGTTAATCTGGGGCTCATTTGATTATATATACATGTGATCAAGGCTACCGTGTCGTAGCCGAAACGCGTCATGCTGACAACTACGAGAGAATAAACTACCTTTGATATTGCAACTTTAGCGCTGTGGAGTGGTCTGTACCTGTGGTTTTCGTTGTTGAAGGAATGCTTTCCCTCGTGTAAGAACGGAGCAGGAACTTGAATCGTATATATATATTGATTTCGAACAATAATCATTATTTAAGTGCAAAAAAGATGCAAAGTCTTTCTTTTCTTTTTTAATTACTTGCACTAAAACTACATCTCCCATAATGCCTCATAAATGGCTACAAATGGGTCAGTATAAATACAAACACTGTAGAGGGACTAACCAACCGTGAGCAAGGCCGAGTTAGGCCGAAACGCGTTGGTGGGGTGAAGTCTTGCAATAAATAAGGCTTAAATCGATCTCTGACTGTGCCGCCTCCTTTGTTCTAAATATATATATATATATATATATTTATTTATTTTTTTGATTCATCACGACATCGGAGTGCTTGCCGTTTTTTGACCTGGACAGGTTGGATTGTGTAGTTATATCGAAGCGCCTCACCAGCGCTGGCTTGGAGCACCTGGGACATTTGGAGCGACGGCGGTGAAGGACCTGTGCAGGAAAATTTTTTGGCCGTTTGCCCCGAGGAAATGGAGCAGGAATCTAATTGAGTGAGGAGGACGATTTACCTCCGACGACGACGACGAGGAGAGATTGGAATAGTCTGGAGAATCGCGGTTCACCCGCACTCGGCGCTGCACGGACGGAGGGCGCCGACGGAGAGTGGGAGCCCAACGAACGACAACAACGAGTGCGGTGAGTGATACCAGCGTTTGCCGACAAGACCACTCTAGAATAGTATGCTCCACCTTGGTCCCGTATGATGTCATACTAATTTTTCCAAAACCCCCGAAAAGACAGAAGTGGTTTACCACCGCCCCGAAACTAACTGAATTGTCAAAAGTGTGCATACTTAAGAAACTTTAAAACTATATGTACTGAAAATGGCCACCCTGGGGGAACTCACGGGAGAAAGAAAGGCAGCCGCTGACCTGATGTTTATGTCGGCAACAGAGAGACCGACAAGCTCAAATAATGCCATCACACCAATAGCACCAGTATCCAGCCTGAAAAACCTGTTTCAAAAATTGGAGAGATTACAAGAACGGGAAATAAGGAAGTGGTGGGAAGGCACTTCACTGGAAAGATACATCGACTGCAATAGAATTCCAAGAGGCCTGCGAATTTACACAATCCCGACATATGAAAATCCGGACCCGGCCCTACTAAAAGACTGGGCAGAATACACTGCAGAGTCAGCTGAGGGAATGGTCAGAATGCTCATCAAGTATGCTTGGAGCGACCGGGACAAATGTATAAAAGATATAGCAGACCTTGAAAACATCATTGCAAAAGATAAAGACACAAAAGCCAGTGAGGAATTGAGAATAGCTATTGCCAAGAGATTAAAGGACTACGAAATGGGCATTCGCAGAAGAAAGCAAACAAGATTACTTATCAGGGAGGATCTTAACGTTCGCCCGGAAGTATGATGCCACAAGAAAAAGACTCGCCCAAGGGAATGAAAAAACAACTCCAATAGATACGGAAGAATCTGAGGTAGAAGTATCGGATGGGGAGCAGAATGCCACTGCAGGCAGAAAAGAAAAAGAACATGAAAAACAGAAGCCTTTTTTCGACGAGTTTCAAGTGATGAAGGAAACTCGCCAGAGACCACAGCAGAGAAACCACCCCCCCCCCCCCCCCAACAAAATCAAAGAGGAGGACGAGGAGGGGGGAAAAGGCACAAGGGGAGATGCCCAAGAGACAACTACACCGATGGTGACCCGAAGTGTCTCCAACCGAAGGAGAAGATAACTGAAATACAGGGCAATAACATCATAAATTTATCAAAAAGGAATCTGTCTGTAAATGAGATCAAAGTATTGCAAAAAGGATTGAGCTTTTGCTCGACAAGTGAGTTCAACTTGGTGGACACCAAAATCGACCTCTTTAAATATATAAGGAAACTGAAGTTTAAGAAAATATTTCTGCAACATCCAAGCAACAAACAAAATGTGACAAACCCAGAAATTGTGGAAGGTACAAGGATTGAGATAGGAGAGGATAGCCTTGCAAATATCCTGCTAACTCCAACACAAGAGTTACTTGATCAAGAACAAAGAGAACAGAACATACAGGTCAGAGATCCAAGTAATCTCAAGAATAAATCAAAAAAACTGCCAAATACATCACATGATGCAATTGATGTTTTTAGTGAAGTCATAACGGCAGACTTGGAGAGAATGGCAAACAAAAAAATTAACATAAAGACATCTAATATCACTAGGAAGGAGTGGGAAGCGATAAAAACCCTGCGAGAGGACAAGACAATTGAGATTAAGCCTTCAGACAAAGGCGGGAATATTGTTGTCTTTAGCAAGGAAAACTATGAACAGGAATCACTGAGACAATTGGGAGACAAAGACTGCTACGCCATGGTAAAAAGAGAACAATATGTGAAAAGTACCATGGAATTTAGCAGACTATTAGATCAATGGAAAAAGGATGGTATGATCAGTCATGAAGAACATTCCTTTTTATCATGTGATTCCCCGGTCCTTCCCACTTTCTATCACCTGCCAAAGATCCACAAGAATGCCAAAAGACCACCAGGGAGGCCAATTGTTTCGGCAATTGGCAGCCTATTGGAGAATTCTTCTCGCTTCATAGATTCCTATTTGGCCCCAATTGTGAAGGACTTACCCTCCTATGTAAGAGACACGCAGGATTTCCTTCGGATCATGGATAACATCATCTGGGAAGAGGACATTTTGTTAATAACACTAGATGTTGTTAATTTGTATACATGCATAGATCATGAGCAAGGACTGAGTGCGACGAAGTGGTTCCTAGATAGGAAACATGAGAAATTTCGGACACATAGTGAAATTATTTTATGCATGATACGTTTTTGCCTATATAACAATTTTTTCCTTTTCTCAGGCCAACTATACAGACAAACAAGGGGGACCTCTATGGGATCGTGCTTCTCCCCCAGCTATGCGAATCTATTCGTTGGCTGGTGGGAGAAGCACGAGGCCTGGGGAAGAGAAAATGAAAGATGGCAAGAAAATATATTGATGTGGACTAGATACATCGATGATTTGTTTATTGTTTGGCGTGGTGATAGGATCTCGGCTGAGATGTATATCTCTACGCTAAACAAAAACAATCTGAACCTGAAATTCACAAGTACAATAAGCAATACCAGTGTATGTTATCTGGATCTAGAGGTATTTGTGAAGAACAACCATCTGCATACTAGACTATATAGGAAGCCGACGGCGGGGAACGCCATACTACACGCGGCAAGTCATCATCCGAAAAGTCTAGTCAAAAATGTCCCCTAAGGTGAATACCTACGCCTAAAAAGAAACTGTTCGGCGGAAACAGATTTTAGAACTGCCCAGCGTGATGCTACTAATAGGTTTCAGGCTAGAGGGTATACAAAAGGTGTACTAAATCAAGCAGCCACAAAAGCAGACCCCATCAACAGAGGGGATCTTCTGGTGGTAAAAGAGAAGCAGGGTGAGAATGACCAGGTCAGAATGATAACCACATTCAATGTGAAATCAGGGGATCTAGTACAATCTTTTAAAAAGAACTGGCATATATTAAAAACGGATAATACCCTGAAAAGATATATCTCCGATAGACCTATGATCACATATCGGAAATGCCAGACATTGTCAGATCACCTGATCCATAGTCACTTTGTTCCCCCTAAAGCATCTGAGTCAGCAAATAAGATCACTGGCTTTTTCCCGTGCCTACGATGCAAAGCCTGCAAATATAGTAAAAAAGTGAAAGAATATCAAGGAAGAACAGGGGAAAGTAAACCCAATAGAAAAATCATGAAACATCTGAACTGCAACTCTGATTTTACAATATACTGCCTTGAATGCCCTTGTAACAAGCGTTATATAGGCAGTACCATTAAACCCACAAAACTAAGAATCCTGGAGCACATGAGGGCTATCGCGAACAACGATAAGACCTATCCGGTAGCCCGACATTTTGCTGATTTTCACAATAGTGATAGGAATTTACTTAGATTTTACTGCATCGACCAAATCACAAACTCAGAACGCGGTGGAGACAGAGAAAAGAAACTGCGAATCACAGAGTCTAAATACATCCTGGACCTAAAAACGATGGTACCGTGGGGACTGAATAATGATGCAGAAATGTGGGTACACTTGTAGATGAGGATGAGGCGACACCTTTAGGGTCACTTTGTAAATAGAATTATACATATATGTAGATATAAGAAAGAACAAGGACACCTTCTCACTGAAGCAAATGAAGGTGAAAAAATGTGTGTACATACATGTATATATTAGCTAACACAAGCAGGAAACCGGGTGAGATCAAAATCAGTACATAGTGTTGTATCATATAGGAACCTGAGACCAAAGCCCATACAGGGCCTCAAAAAAAACACAACATCATTATTGTTGAAAGTAAAAGTGAAATAGAGAATAGGGAATCCCCCCTTGTCATGCAAAAGTAGGGGATACACCCTGGTATAACAAATGATGTAAATAAGAAAACATCACCGGTTCTATTAATGTACATATGATTTGTAAATATAACATGGAATTTCAGTATGCACCAAAAACATGGAAAGTTTGTCAAAGTCAACCGTTTTTAATTTTGCACTAAAGCACTTTATTTAAATGCCATGTTTTAAACGTGATGTAAATTGTTGTAAATACTACACTACAAGATGGCCGCCGCTTTCATGACCAAATACCATCATCTATGTCTATGAAATGAAATCTAGCGGTGTGTTTAAAATGGCGATGGAGTTTTTGCACAAACTGACACTGACGAAGCTAACTGGCGAAACGCGTCTGTCAGGGGTGAAGGGGGGTTTGGATCCGAATAAACTTTGATTCATCACGACATCGGAGTGCTTGCCGTTTTTTGACCTGGACAGGTTGGATTGTGTAGTTATATATATATATATATATATATATATATATATATATATTTCTGAATGATTAGCACGGTTTATATTTTCTAAAACCTTTTCACATCCATTTAGTAAATGCTGCCATTTCAACATCTGTGGCAAAACCCCATTTAGCCAAACATCGACGGCAGCATCAGAACACAAATAAATACAATCATAATGCCAACAAGATATCTCAAACATCAGCTGTCTGAGACGAGTGTCCATTTAGGAACCTAGCTGATTCTCAGCTTCAGCTTTTAAAGTGCGATGTCTGCAATAGATTTATAAGTGGTGGGCTTCTTGAGCAGAAACGCTTACCAATTAACTGTAGGAGAAATAATGTTAAGGAACCTATAGAAGCATGATCGCATAAATAACACTAACATATACGCAATAGGCTATATTTCAAAACAGTAATTTTCTTTTCCCCTTCTGTAGTAATCATACACTTCCGAGCTTTTTTTTCAGTAATAAAGTATTTGAATCTGTACAATATTCCCCAAGGTCATTTAAAATCTACTCACCAGGATGGCATAGCCATGTTCATGTTGAGAGTAACAGGGTTGATTGGCCTGAAAAAGAATAAACAAACTATTAAATAACCAATTTATTAAATTGAACAAACGCAGCCCAATTAGTTCCTGAAGAGTTGACCTTTCACAGGACTCTTACTCACAAATTATCTATAGCGTATACAACCAAGAGAAAACTTTAGAAAGAGGATACACACGAGTGTTCTTGAAGGAGTAAAACGCTAGTAGACACTAACAGCGTTTTATATAACTCATTTGTAAAGATACATAACACACAGTTGTCAAAAAAAGAAATCAAATATTGATACGTCTGCAACTTTTATCACTCTAGCTTTAAGCTTTTTTTAAAGCAGATTTTAAGGATTTAATGAGGTAAGTGAACCAGAAGTACTGAAGGAGACCACACTTTTGTAGGGCCAATCCTGTGATAGACTCAACCTCTATGAAAACAGCATGTTTAAAATATGAGCAGGCATCTTTCGAAGAACAGAATAGTCATCATATAATCCAAGTTAACTAACCTGTATCTATGCATCAATCTCTTTTCCGAAGTCGACCTGGCTGGTAAACTGAAACCATCAACTATCTAAGTGAAACCAGGCCCAAAATTCACAATAAAAGAAAACATTCTCCTAAAATAAATAAAACAATCTAAATGCTCCATTTAACCCAGGAAATCCTTCTATTGTGCTAAAACATGCAATTATTATTCCTTAAATAGACATTCTCTCAAGACCCAGATCACTACAGATTCATATGAAGTCTCCTGCCTATCAGTACAATATTGGAAAGGGAGGTAAAAAGGTCGACTACAAGACTCTGTACAATCAAACAAGTTCCTTCAAAATAGACAGCCCGGTTTTAGGCGAGTGAGAGGAACTGAAACTAATCAGTCGATATAATGAAGTTATGAACAACTTCCTGGACGAGGGACAGTCTGAGACACTGATCCTACTCAGTCTGTCTGCAGTGTATGATACGGCCGATGACAGTACATCACTGTATCATTTGAATAAGTGGGTTGGCAGCACTGGAGCAACTCTTCAATCAAACAAATCTTTCCTACCAAATTGCAGCAACAAAATAAAAAATAAAGTCACAATAGGCTTGTTTTTTCAACAGTGAAGCATATCTTGAGCGACCACTGTCTCAAATTCTCTCACATTTCATTCAGTCCCAAAGGTAAGCAGATGATATTCAAATCTATATACATCAGTATACCCAAAAAGAACACAACAAAAACATCACGCCTGTTATCCAAGGAGAGCGGCTTCTGCCTGAATGAGCCCAAAACCAAAGGGAAGATGTTCCTCAAAGAATGATATGCATTTTACCTGGGCTCATGATTTAGAGCAAATACAAAACGATCTAAAAATATGGACTGATGAAAATAAGTTAAGCACTGGGATGGTTAAGAACACAAACTTCAGTTTCATGATTCTAAAACAGTCATTTCCCCTGCTGCAGTAACAATGCTTACAAATGACGAGGGGGTGGGTGTTCTAGAGACTGGAAAACAGCAACTTTATCAATTGTGAGCAAACTTCAAACTCAAGCAGCCAGACTGTCTCAAATGTAATAATAAAAAAATAATAAATCACATCTTGCTGGTACTTACAGACCTGATTGACAACCAATTCACCATGATCAGGCAAGTGAATCCATTCTCGGGCTCCTGCTCCTACACATTAAAAATGCTCAAGTAGATGTTCAAATGGCTTCCCACCAAAACTAGCAGAACGGTCACCCAAACACTCCCCCCCCCCCTCCCCAGATGGACGACAGAAACGCACTCTATGCTGGAATCAATGCTCCACTGACCAGAAGACTCCAGACCATTGAAAACTCTGCAGAGACTCACCCTCATGTTTCCACTCTACTCATATCACCCATCAAAGCGCTCTACTGGCTCCCTATCCAGAAACAGCCCTCTTCAAACTCTTCATGCACATATATGCCTTACATAACATTGGCCCCACCTACCCCTACAACCGCATATACTTCCACAAACCTACCAGACACGTATGTTCAGCCGGACTCCTACTCGCACACACCCCATGCACATGGAGAACCATATCCAGCGATCATACCTTCTCCTATCTCCCTCCTAAAGCCTGAAATGATGTACCCCTGCACATCAGCTCTTTCTCCCCAGTTCTTGAATTCCTCTAGAAACTGAAGATCAGGCTCTTCACTTAACCCAGAACCTGGCTCGGCCCAGTAACCTAACAATAAACCTAACCCTAAACCACTCTGTTTTTTCCAGTGATACGCATGATAAATGTCAAGTTACTCTGCACTACATTCGAGGAATGGAATGGTAGCGAACCTACTTACAGGCATCATTTTCACCCTACATTGTGAACCAATACCTTAAATAATGCAAAAGAAAACTGATCAACCAAACCAGAAGCATAAAAAAAGAAAACACATGGAGTGAGAGAGATCGATCCAGGTGTGGGGAGCACAACTGTATAACTCAATGCAACAAGACACCAGGAACCTTCCAAATTCTGGCCACATTCAAAAGGGCTTTCCATTTGTAACCCGAAATGACTACTCTCCAATTTGAAAATGAAAGGACCCTTTCAAGTGCAGAGTAAGTTTTGCCAAAAATAAGTCCTGAATAATCTTCACAAGATCACCAATCCACAGCACACTTTAATCAAACCTGCTTTGGCAGGGTCTGTATAGTATTGAGCTCCCTCATACTTTGCTTCTGCAGTGTTACAAAGTAACTTCCTTTAAAAGTCAGTATATTGCAAAAAAGTGAGTGCAGTCACTAATCGTTTGTGATAGGTGCACTGGATTCAATACTGTTAACTGCCTCGTAATACAGAATTCTCTCAATTCAATGCACCATCAAATGTTCTGTTCTTAATTACTTCAAAATGTAGCTACTTATATTCTCACAGAATAGCATCCACTCACTCCATCACCACCTCAAGCAGAACCCACGTTATTATCCATTATATTATTATAAGCCTTATCCCATTCTGGGCTTATGGAAACTCACTCTGGTGAATGCTATCGGTCACATCATATTTGCTCTAATTTGTCGAAATAAATGACAGTCATGTTAATGAAACAAACCTGCTAAATGTCTTACATGTCATTAAATGTTTCCACTATTTTTCTATCCGTTTCCCTCTACCTTTTCTTTTCCCTCCTCCTGCCACATTCTTAACTTTTACAGGGGGTCAGATTTGCCTCTTGTTCCACAGCATCCTGTTCATTTCCTCTGCCCTTCTTCCATGCTTCTCAGTCCATTCCAGTGTTTAATTGTCTATGGCTGCTGCACCTTCTCTTACCATATTAATTTACAGGCGATCTGGGTGTCTTCGGTCAGCGGGTCAGCCCCCCCACCTCCCCTCAATTACATTGCCTTTACACACTTTTCTTTTAATATCTTACTAGTGTTCCATCCCCTTCTCTCGCTTCTCCATTTCGATCCACTCACATTTCTCCATTTAGATTTCCTTTTCAGGGTCCTAATGGAAACAGAAAGCCAACTACGCAATCCAGTCTTTTACACCAAAACTCTGAAAGTTGATTAAGAAAGCCCCAGTTTGAGTAGGATTACCTAAAGTCCCTATGGTCAGGCTCCATCTTTAGCAGACGGAGACTTAATTTTCTCGATTTTTACAGAATCCACATGTTTGCCTTTGACACAGATGTCATTTGGCCTTATCTTTTCAAAAACCTGTAAAAGTGTCAAATTATTCAGACAATGACATCAATAAGACACCTGATGTGCAGACGATGACCTCGATAAGACATGATACGACATCAGTCTGGAGCATGTGCCTTGTTAACTCTATTCAAAGTAAAACAATAATAATAACTAGCAGTGTAGTCGGCATTGAACATGTTTTAATCTTATTTGTTTAGCCCGTTAACCGCGGTGGTAATTCCGCTGCGGTGCGGATGTTTCCGTGCACGGGTGGGGCCGCGTCGGCCGTAGGACATACGCAGCACTACGAAGGTAGTGCTCGCGACGGCCAACGGCAGAACGCAACGGGTTAGGACTAGCATATTAATGCATATTGGTTATGAGAGACATTCCTACAGTTATGTCAGAAATTCCAGTCTCAGATAAGATATAGTATGAAAGGCATGCCAATTGACAACTTGTCAGGAGAGGTACTTCACTCCAGATTATCCTGCATGATGATGCCAGAAAATCTTCAGACTGTTGTGATGCTACTGCATCTCGTTCTGTATTGAAAGCTCATACAGTGACAAATACGGGAGAAGAAGATCGGATTCAGATACGTAATTTATTTTCAAGGGAACAGTTGCTCCCGACTGCTGATAACTACAGCGTTTTGCTGTGAAAATATATGCAGTGTGTTGATTCACCCTATGAAACTCTAGATGGAAGATCCGCTACTCCATGATCTCCTAGTGCACAGAAGTAGGTTTTGGGATGTTAGGTTACTAGATGATATTTTAACTATGGAAGAAACGTTCATTTTATTCTCATTGTTCGCAACATGCATTTGTGCTAAGTATAATAATATTCTGTGTGGTTATTTTATATGTGCTGAGAAACAGGAAGAGACTGTTGAAATTAACACATTTTAGTTAGTGTATTTTTCTTAGTGCAGTTCTTGTGTGTGATATCGAGAAGAACGAAATTAGGCTTTTAAATGCATCCCTGGATCCTAGTTTAGGTACCCCAACAACACAGACACCACTTCAACTACCTACCGAGGGGGTTGTGTGGGGCTACAACAACCTGTTTTTCCACATTCAATTGCTGGTGCATTGAACTATGTTCACTCATGACACTCGTAGGTATGAAGGCAAACCTTGTAGAGCGAAGCCAGTCTCAGTTTCTGCAACAAGGGTTTGGTGCCAGAGTAACAACCTAAATCAATCTGATAGTTTATCAACTGATGCGAGGAATGAGGAGTGCAAAGCCATAAAGATGTACCCTGCTGTTAACTATCTATAAGGAAGGACTGTTCATCTCAAACTGAGGAGAAGTCCTGAGTGTTCTGGTGTGAGTGTGAGCTGATGAAATCCATTTAAGAATGGTCAGGATGTTAGCCCATTAACTGTGAAGGTGAAAGATGAACGCTGCTAGCAAATCTGTAAAATTCTTTGTTACAAAGTTTTCTATATACATTTTTTTGATGCTAGAGAACACTTATTGCACAGCTATAAACACATTTAGCTGAATTTAACCTAAATAGCGGACAGAAAACTGGTTTAGTTCATGTGCACACCAATGGCACAGTAAGGAAAGACTCTTTTAAAAACATGAATTACAGTCACGTAACCGCTTTTTAAACTGAATACTTGATTAAATACAATAACGGCTCACAGGGATCCTGAGACCAGGACTGGGGTGTAAAAAGGGTTAAAATTAATCTGTACAGGGAGAGGTATGTTGCTGGTTTTAATAATCAGTTCACAGAGTCGCACAGTGTCAATATGGTGCCCACTAGGGTGCTGAGATAGTCATCCGCAAATCGGTCTTGTTTAGGTTTCCAAATTGAGTGCCAAAGTGTGGGTTACTGTGTGGCTGTCTACATAAGTATGTATATCTTGTCTGAAACACGTGTACTTCACTCGGACAACAACCTCAGCTCTATAGTAAATATACATATAGGGCAAGACCAGTCTTCCCTTCTCTCTAAATCAGCAAAATACTTTGAATGAGATCTTGGTCTTATCACCCACCCTGAATAGGTTTCAGAATCATACTGTTTAAGGAAGAAGCTTTCTGGTATTGTTAAATTTAGGGCCTGCAACAAGTAAAGTTGCCCTGAGGGTGCATTCATTTTAATTGCATTAATACTGCCCAGGGACAAGAAATCCCATTACTGGATGCCCTGATAAATCACTGACAAAAGGGGAATCAAGTGAACTTTATACAAGACTGACACATTTAGAGTTATTATCACCCTTATGAAGGTAACGCCTTTTGGAGGAACATCTGAAGTTTGTGTGTTCCTTTATTGCGCCTACTTCTGTTAGTGGAAGTGTCAGATTAAGTAGCTCCGATTTCGATGCATTTTATTTTAAAATCTGAGATCTTCTTGAAGTGTTCCAATGGGGATTGTAGTCTATGGAGAGGCCTCATCGTGTTTGTTAGGGACAAGAGTAAATCATCAGCAAAAAAAACATGCTCTAGTGTATACCCACGCCAAGTTTACACCACTAATCTCATCTTCTCCTATGTGATTTGCTAGGGTGTCCATGATCATTGCAAATAATTGAGACAGGGGCAACCCTGATATGATCTTCTCTACTGTAAAAATCGCTGGGAGTTTTTTTTCTTTGAAAGTTATCCTCAATGTGGACGCTCAATATCCTGCAAGGGCCATTGCAATGAAATTAATGCACCGCCCAAGCACCTAGAACGTGCCAGTCCGTCGTATCAAAAGCTTCTTCTGTGCCCAATGCAACCAGGATCGCTGGTATTGCTCTCTTTTTTGCTTTCTTGTCCAGATGATAACTCTTCAAATATTGTCATGGATTTAAAGGTCCATATGAACCCTGATTCATCAGTGTGTACAAGCTTCGGAAGGATGTTTTCCAGTCTTGGTGCCCAAATCTTTGTGTAAATTTACACATCTACGTTTGGGAGTGCAATACCTACATGATGAGTACGTCCAAGGGTCCTTTTACTGTTTGTGTATTAGCTACATTGAGGCGTCAGACATTGTGGTTGTTAAACTCCATATTTTGTGAATGATTTTGTGACCAAGATGGGGTATAACCAGCCCAAAAAGACCTTATAGAAACAGTATACAACCGTAATGTGCAGCCACCGATTTTCAATGTCTTGAGGGACGCTTTAAATTTTTCCTGCGAGAGGACTCCAATTTGGAAGCCTGCTCAGGTGTTAACTTTGGGATAAAACACTTTTTTAGCACTCTTCAATTGCCTCTTGTACACGCTCGGCCCTGTAGAGGAGAGAGTAAAAGTAATGTAAGGTTTTTATTTTCCTCTCTTCCTTGTTTACTCTTTCACCATTATCTAAAACTTCTTTAACAAATCCTTGTTCCTGCTCAACTATAAACAGTAGAACCAAATGTAGGCCTACTTTATTTCCCTGAGCATAATACGTTTTAACCACAATAGGGACATTAAGCCCTTATTCATGTGTAGTGTACGTATCTGGCCTATGATAGATGTGACATTCCAGAGAAAGCAGTCCTGTACTCAGTCTCCGTTAGCCTCAGGTCAACTTCCGGTTTATCTCTTTGCTGACGCCTAATGTTAGCCATCTTAGCATCTTAGACATTCCAGAGAGCAGCAAGTTAGATGTCTAATGCAACATTATCACAGTGGTCCTTGATATCCATGCACAGTTTGCTTTATATTACAGAGTCCTTCATTAGTGATGGATGGAAACTTCATCTGCCCCACCAACTCAGTCTACCCAAACACCCCTGCCCCCATTTATGTCTAAAAGTATCACCACATGCGCAGATATAGATATCCTTCCCATCTTAGATTAGAATATCAGGGGCACAAGGGCATTATTGGTGAGGATGTAATCAACACTTGACTTCTGAGAATGTGTAGTGTAATTGCACATCATGTTGTTCTCGCCAAATGTCTCATACGGCAAGTTCCCTGAGTTTACTTTCAAATATCTTTCTCTTCAAGCGCAGTGCCTCTGATCCCGTTTATCAACTCTGGAGTCCCATAGTACGTCTCTTATGAGTATGTCTCACTCTATAAACCCATCTACGCTTTTGCACAGAAGGCTTCCTGAGCTGAACTGGGGCTACAGACCACTGCATATGTCCCCTTTACCCTTCTAACATTCCCCTGATCATGAGGTATCTACCCTGCATAATTCTTTACATCTGCTTTTACAGAGGGCAGCAGTTTTTGAAGAAAGAGAGCTAATCCATCATTTCTAAAATGCCTGGAGGAGTAATAGGCTTGTGGGTATTGCGTATGTCTGAGCCTTACCTTTTCTGATCATTTTAGGTGCGTTTCTTGGATAGCTACTACACCAAACTTGCTTTGCATCACCATACCTTGATGCGTTTCTTTGGGGTGTTTATCCCCCTCACATTCGGTGATACTATTTTTACCACCCTCAAGTCCGTGCATGGTTGCTTTCTCATGTCAGCCTCCTTTTCTCATAGTCTTAGTGCGTATGTACATCACAGGCCGAAGTCCCACCCCGGATTCCCCAACAGTCAGAACGTTGTAACATTACAAAGATGCGTCTAATCATGGGTATCTTACAGTGCAGTAGTAGGCTCTTGCTACTGCAAAACAATCCATGACAACAAAGTAGCCATTATGCGCACTGTTCAGTAGTAGCAGCCCTGGGACCCCTTTTAACCTGAGGGCTCTCTTGGGTTGCATATTGAATGCTTCTATGTAAGCATGCAGGCGGTACATTTTTAAGGCAATCCTGCAGTGTTGGAGAATAGTCTATTTTTCATTTTTCCTTGGGTGGCGCAGAGATACAGGAAACAATTTTTCCATAGTAAGTGTTAGACCTGGTAGCATTGGCGTGAGTATCCCTTCCATTTTTCACGGATTGCCTCCTCTGTTTTAGATATGTTTTGCTGGTTTAGATGCTTTGGGCAGTGCGCAACTGCTATTCAGTGCCACAGAGCAAGTACTCCCTATGTTAAATTGATGTATTGATTAGTAACTCCATGATTGGCTTATTTGATTTACTTGTCAGACCTTAGTTCAGTGCCCAGGGCCTGTAAATCAAATGCTGCTGGTGGGCTTGCAGCACTGATTGTGCCACTCACAGATGCAGCTTGTAAAGTGGGTCTTTGGCCTGCTACTGCAGAGCATGTGTGCACCCACTTACCAGTCCCTAAAGCTTCCCTTTTCTACATATCAGACACCCCTAAGGTAGGGCCAAGGGCAGGGTGCATCGAATGTAAAAGGTAGGACATGCCCTGATGTGTGTGGCATGTCCGAATAGTGAATTACAGGCATTTTCGTTTTTCACTATTGCAAGGCTACCTGTCCCCATACGCTAGCATGGGCAGTTTGATTATTATAACATCTTATAATTCTAACTGACCCAGGAAACATTGTAGAAATTCGAATTTATTATGCCTGAACTCATGATGATAAAATAAATCTTTTAGTAAAGTTGGTTTTAACATTCTGTGTTTGAAAATAGCACTTTTAGAAAGTGTGTATTTTCTTACCTAACCATCCAGCCTGCCTCTGCTAGCTTGGGGATTGCATGTCTGGTTTGTGAGTGACAGGGGCTGGGGAGGCTCCAGGAGACAGGGTGAGTCAGCACAGGGCTGAAAAGACCTATCCGCAAGTAGTGTTGGGAGGAGTAGCACCTGGGCCTGAATAGGGCTGTGCCTGCCATCCACAATGATGGCTCCACCTCCTATGGTGTGTCTGATGACCCTGGCCCACACTGACAAAAGAAGATGATGTGCACTGGCAGAATGCACACAGAACTGGTTTGAACTAGGTACAGGACCCTCTGCCTTCAGAGGACAACGGATTCTGCAGTATAAATATTGGGGCCCAGACCCCAGGACTTTAGACCACTTCTGGAACAACAAGACAAACCTTTACCAAGGAGGCTGCAGGAGTTTGTCCTGCCCCTCTGCCAGTGTGCTGTTTACTGGGTTGACCTGCAGTGGTGTCTTCATTGCCAAGGAACGGATAAGGAACTTTCATCATCCTGAGATTATTTCTCCAAGGGCTTGAACTTGTGCTTGCCTCCTGCTGAAGTCGCAGGGCTACAAGACTTCACCACCAGCTCCCCTCTGAATTTCCTTGCTGGGAATTCTGTCTCCAGAAGCCTGCGTGTCGCAGGGAGCTGGAAGCAAGACTCAACGAGAAGAAGCGTGTCACCGTCGCAGCTGTTGCCCCGCATCGCCTGAGAAGCGTATCGCCGCTGCAGAGGCCACCGCTGCATCACCAGAGAAGCGTGTCTTTGTCGCAGCTGTTTGCCGTCGCATCACCATAGAAGCGGGTCGCCACCGCAAGGGTCGCCATCGCATCACCGGAGAAGCGTATCACAGGGCCTGTCTCGGCTCCAAAGTTACAGATTCGCCGCACGGCTGTCGGGCGTGCACGCATCATCTTCACGTCGTTGCATCGCTTCAAGGGCGCCATCTTCTCACATTGGATTGTCGCATCGCATCGAGCCCCCATCTTGCCGCATCGCAACAGGAACGCAGTACGAAAATCGACGCATCACCTCCTCTCCAGTAAAGAACAGACGCATCCCCTACTCTGCGCAAGCATTGAGACGAGACGCATCGCCTCCCCCGAAGCAAGGAACCTACGCATCACCCTCCCTACAAACCTTTTGTTTGTTTAGCATTACGCATCCAAGGTACTGTTGTGAGAAACGTGTTGCATTTATCATCAACTTGAAATAAGTTACTTCTACCACCTTTAAGTCTATTTCGAGTACAGTATTGTGTATTTTTGTCGTTTGTGGTCTTGTGTTAAGTCTATATAAAGAATACTTATTTTTATAAAACCTGTGTAGTGTCCATCTGTAGTGTTTTCACTGTATTACTGTATGTGTTCGCCAATACTTAACACACTGCCTCTGAGATAAGCCTGTCTGCTCATGCCAAGCTACCAAGGGGGTGAGCAGGGGTTATCCAGGAGTGTAATCTCCTTTCCCCGACTAGAAGCAAGGGTCCCTATTTGGTCAAAGGTACCTACCTCTGCCAACTAGAGACCCCCAGTTCTAACAGTGAGGATAATTTGGCTCAGCTGTATTTACTTTCTGTATCTTTTTCCAGATCATGATATGGGAACGGGTCAATTGTGTTAAGATCGCTGGGTTTTACCCCTGGGTCCCTTGTTGATTCTCATCCGCAGGACCTGTCCCTTCCGTCTCTTTGGATGATCCTCCTCCAGTCTTTGATGACAAAGGTCTGAGGTGTCCAATGCTGAATCCTCTAATTGAAATCATAGGATTCATGAGGCCACTGATCTGTCCAAGGTCTGGCACGACTTATTTTTAAATAGAAATGTGATTCCAACAGTAACTGCCAGTAGATTCATGTCTTGCACTGCTGGAGCTTACTATTTATCGCCCAAAATTGCCGATGCCTGGCAAGCGTTGTGGGGTGTTATCTTGGAACAGGGAGCTATCCAATCAATTGTGGGTTATCTGGATCATTTCTCTCGCTGTCTGTTTCTATGCCTGTTCGCAGTCCAGCTCTATATACTCTGTGCAGCAAAACTTCACTGTGGCCATCTCCCAGTAATTCAGTGAATACATCTTTCATGAATGTTTCACAGTCTTTCCCTTTGGTACCTTGCAACCTAATATTCTCCATCTGTGTGTGATTGTCAAGGTCTTCCAAGTTCATTGGGACTGCAACATTTTGTAACTGTAGGATTGAGATTTCTTCCTTCAAAGTGGTTCTTTCCTAATCTAGTTTCTGGATTTGTCCTTTTGCCTCAATGGCTCTGGTACCACCCAAATCTACATCAGTTGTCAGTGTGGAAATATTTTCTCCTAAGTAAAAGAACAGTATAGTTAGCTCCTTGGCAATACTGGCCTTGCGCTCTTTCCTCAACTCACTTTTGAAAAGAGGTTTGGGAAGTGATGAGGTCTGCTTTCGTCAGCGCCATATTGGTTGATTCTCCTTTAGTTTGATCTCAGAGGGTCACCTCAACTTCTACGTTACCCTCACCGAGTATTCTGATCAAATCATAAAAGTCCTTGATTTTCCTTTGTATAGGTTTCTCAGTGATATGGAGCGGGCTGTGTCTTTTAATACATGTCTTGCATCTAGCACCCTTGGCCCACATATCATATTTGTATTCCAGAAGCATGGGGCTCAAGGCTTTATGCACTCAGCAATTCTGTTTGGTGGTGTAGTCCAGCACACAGGTCATTCGTTCCATCTAGTAGCATATTAAATTGAATGCTGCACATCCTGGAGCAGAAAATGAGTTTGGGCTACTAGACTCGCTTCACAGTTTGCTTTCCAGTGGGTCAGTTGTCCCACAGGGTCACGAACTACAGGTACAGAACAGTTGCGACACTCATGTTTTCATCGGATCTGTAATCTGGTTTCTGTGCCCCTGGGGCCACAGCACCCAAAAAGGACGGATCATTGACATGTACGATGTCCGCCATTCCACCACCCCAGTCTCTTAGGTGGTCTCTTGATCTGCAGCCGTGCTCTAATCTATTGAGTGCTTAATTGCCAGGCCACCCCCTCTTGAGAGCACCTCTCCTTAGTTTTTCTTCCTTTGTCTGTGGGACAAGGGACATCTGTCTGCAAACCCCAGGCCCTGGGGCACAGAAATTTGGGAGAGGTGGGGGTTTCTTTTTGTGCTCCCCCCTGTCTACAGGGCTCAAGCAGGCACTCGAGGAGGACATATATTGCCGATGTCATTTTGGCGCACTCTTGCTCTGGGGAGCCGAGCACCGCAGAACCTTCCTACATCTCTGGCTACTTTCTATTCCCCTCCATCACTTCACAGATCCCCTCCTTCACAGTGGTCAGATCTCTACATCATCAATGCTTTCCCACACGGGTCTCCCCGCAGAGAGTTCCGAACACGGCTAACTTATTCAGCGTCACAGCTTCACCCCCAGTTTTCTCTTGGACTCATTTGCTTATTCAAAATGATGCATTCTGACCATATTTTTGCCTATCGTCATTTATGCTTCTTTCACTCAGCTCCAAAGCGAAGAATCCCAGGAAATCTTATGAAACGCTGATCTTCTGATAACCTCATTTGTGTCCTGGAATTTGTTAGATTGCGGTGAGTGGAAACATTTGAGGAAATAAAACCTTTCCCAGATGCTGGCAGCGCCTAGGGAGCAAGCTATAATGCCAACCATAAACCTACGGGAGTTTATAAATTGTAACCTGCTTTCAGCATTTTCAGAATCCACCACCAGAGCAGGACAACCAGTAGGTTTCAAACTTTTAAATAGTTAGAAGTTCTGTTCTGCTGATAGTGCATGTACCTTTTCCAAGTACCGCTTGCAACACTTGAATTCTAACTGACACCATATTTGTTGAAGAGCCCCAAGTTCTTATGTATCAGAAGGGCCAGGATGAGTTTCAATTTTATGTCAAGTCTATGGACAATCATTGGCAAGTTCATTAAGGACAAGTTGCTGGATGTAGCACAACCTCTTATAAAGATCCTGGATATGGCTTAAGAATTAAAGTGCTTGGAGTCCTCGTTTTACAGCGGATATTCTTTCTGGTTGGGCACAGAGGGCAAAAATATTCCTGGGTAATGCCAATGTTGCAATATCAGCAGAAAGGTGCAGGTCTCAGCTGATTAAAGTAATCCCAAAGATGTGCAAACTGCCTTCTTCGGAGGCAGGAAATGTGGCTGAGTGGGGACTTTTTGGCAAGACTTTCCTCAAGGAATTGGGAACATAAGTATCATGCTTTGTGGCAGTGGATAAAGTGAAGGCCTCAATAAAGATGATTTTTAAAGGTGCCAGTAGAGGAAGAGGATGCTCTACTGGCTGGTGCCCCAATCAAGACCCTAGGAGTGGACAGAACAACAAGTAAGGTTAGTGCCAGGAACAAAGCAGCTTCTGGAGGTTTCTTCTCCTACTAAAGGGCCAACCGAGGACATGGTTCAAGAGGTTTCTACAGGGGTGTCGCCACCTCAGCAGGGGATACTCTGGTAAGTTTTATGCCGTCATAGGAGGGAAATTGGCACAGTTCAGCAAGCTGGCAGGAAACTGCCGAGGCTGCTAGGATCATGGGGTTACAAATAGAATTTTACAGATTGCCAGGGGAATGGCAGAGACCAAAGAAAATCATTTTTTTAGGTGAGTCCTCTTAGTAGACAAACTGAGGGGATTCAGAACTGGAGCCGGAAGTAGTAATAGTTTGCTCAGTGGACCATCCACAAGGCTTTATGGCCAACTTTTTTCTTGTGGAGAAAAAGTACAAGAGTCTTCAACTCAATAAATCTCCGATAGTTTAGCAACTGGTTGGTCTTCAGTCAATTCAAAATGGAGAGATCCACCTCCTCAGAGATGTCCTCCAGTCACAGATTGGCAGACGCACCTGCATCTGAAGGACATCTACCCGACGATCCCCACATTCCTTCCTCACCACAGGTTTCAGCAATTTCAGTGGAGATTTGATTTAATTTATTTATTTTAATTTTAGAGGTTTTATATAGCGCTGGCTGGACCCAGTGGTATCAGAGCGCTTTACATGAGAAGATGGTGGTACCGGTATAAAACAAACAGTCATTAGCATATAGAACCAACATGTCAACAAATTAGGAACAGCTTAAGTTTACATAAATCAAATACACAGGTAGGGGGGACGGGTGCTATATACTTAAGTAAAACAAGGAAGTGGGAGATAAGATTTCGGTATGGGAAGGGGAAAGGCATGAAGGGCAACAAGGGGTAGGCGGTTAGACGTGAGACAGGGAGGAAGCAAAGGGGGGAAATTTGGTAGGAGGGGTGGTAGTGGGCGAGGATGAGAGAAGTGGGTAAGGGGGGAAAGCTGAGCCAGTAGACTGTAATGGAAGGGGAGGGGGAAGGAGAAGGTAGGAGAGACGGGGGACCTGAGAAGTGTAAGGGGCGAGATCAGGGCGCTGGTAAGGATCCCCAATATTTGAGGGGGTGCATTTTGAGGTCTTTTTTTAAGCTGGGGAAGGAAGGGTTGCATCGCAGGTCTTTTGGGAGGGCATTCCAGATCTTTGGGACATTGCCGGAAAAGGGGCGGGGCTGAGTACATTTCTTTTTTTGCAGGGGTGGGACTAGGAGGAGAGCATTGGTGCTTCTCATGGGTCATGTGCTGCCTGCTTTGCAGATTTTATAGGCCAGGTATGGTGGAGTATTTAGATGGAGAACTTTGTATGTAATGCAAGCAGTTTTGTAGGCAGACCTGCCTTCAATGGGGAGCCATTTAAGTGTTTTGAGGGCAGAGGAGATGCGGTTGAAGAGCTTGCAGTCGGTGATGAGGCTAGGATTCCGGTGAGGATGGCGTTTCCGTAATCAATACGTGAAAGGACAAGAGATTGGACAATTAATTTAAAGTCATCAGTAGGGATAAAGGGCTTAATTTTGTTTAGATGACAGAACATAAGGAGGGCTCCTTTAGCCGAGTTTTTGATGTGAACATTGAGAGTTAGGCTATTATTGATGGAGATACCCGGGGATTTTACAGAATTAGATAAGGATGGGGAGCAGTTGAGGGCATTGAGGTCAGAGATCCATATTTGAATGGGGAGATGGTTGTTTTTAGGGGAGAAGAGAATGATTTCAGTTTTTTTGGGGATACGTTTGAGATGATTTATTTGGAACACGGATTGAATCTTAGTGAGGGTGTTGTTAAGGTTTAAGATGTCAGCGTAGGTTTTGATTTTATGGTAGAGTTGGGCATCATCGGCATAGAGGTGGTAGTTGAGATCAGCTTGTTTAAGAGTGAGAGGTTCCATGAAGAGGTTAAAGAGAGAGGGAGAGAGAATAGAACCATGGGGGACTCCTATGGAGACTGGAGTGGGATTGGATAAGCAGTTGTGAATTTTGATTTGCTGTGATCGGTGTTGGAGGTATGAGATGAACGATTTATGTGGCGAACCATTGAGTCTGAATTCATCTCTGAGAACATTAAGTAGGGCAGAGTGGTTGACTGTATTGAATGCAGCAGAGAGATCAAGAAGGATCAGTAGGCAGGTCTCGCCATTGTCGAGGGAGTGGTGGATGTCATCGACAATGTTAAGCATGGCAGTTTCGGTACTGCAGCCTTTCCTGAAACCAGATTGTAGAAGTTCCCGTAAGTTGACATTTTCGATGAGTTTATTTAATTGGAGCAGGAGACATTTTTCAAGGGCTCTGGAAAGAAGGGGGAGGTTAGAGATGAGGCGGAGATTGTTATGGTCTTTGGGGTTGGCCATGGGGTTTTTAAGAATGGGAGTGATTTGTCCAAGTTGAATCAGATTTGATTTTTACCAATATGAGGATGTGATTTGATAACAGGAACCAAGGTACTAACCGGGATGATTAGGAGGCTCAGAAGCATAACTAGGGAGTCTTACACCCTAAATACATAAGGTAAAACAGATCGGATTGCCTAATAATGTTTTATGGCTATGTCAAATACAGTCAAGTGCTTTGAGACTTTGGTGCGAAAACTCTTGTCCACCGCGAGAACAACGCCACAAATGTTGCAAAATTTTGGAGTGACAACCATTTTGTGCATTGCATCCTCCAAAGGGCAGCAGATCATGTGCATACTCATAATGGTTTAGATTGTCAGTTGCTATATTCTCCATGTCTTTGATACTTTTAATTCCCAAACATTTAAGTTTTTGTCTCACTAAGTTAAAGGTTGTGTCCCTTAGGTCTTCCTTAACAGAGAAGTCCAATAAAAAAAAAAGCTGTGACACAACATCAAGCATTGCCATATGTTCCAATAAAAGGAGGTGGGTAAAGCAAGACACAGGCAAGCTGACAGTTACAGCTGTATTCTCAAAATGTATTGCAGGAGTTGGCAGTTAAAAAAAAGTGCAAAGTTCACTAGGATACATGAGTCAACACTAGGGGCCTCATTTTGATGTTGGTTGGATCACAACCGACAGGCCATCGTTTGCGGTCCGACCGATATCTGGGCCCGCGTCCGACCGCCGCATTATGCTGCACGGCGGTGGGAGGCAGGAGATGGAGGGACCGACCGACTCAACCGACGGGCACAAGGAGCCCGTCTGACCATCGGTCGAAATGTAATCCCCTACAATAGGGTGGTACCGCTGTAGGGATTACGATGTCCCTTCATACAGCCTTTTAATTGTGGCCTGACTGCCATTAAAAGGCTGACGGAAACAGACTTTGGGGGCCCCTATCCTTCCGCGGCCTCCACTAGGGGGTACCTAACGTGCCCTCCCTAACATCCTCACCCCGTGTGTCAGACACCACATGGCGCCTGCCACACGGAGCATGGATGTTTGCAAATAGCCATTTTTCCTATGCAGGTTGTGCTGCGGCCCTTTTCCGGCCGCAGCACAAGAAACAATGGAAAAATGTATGTTTTTGGCTGCCTCATGGGAGGTCGCATCCTAATTCCTCGATGGAAGCGCCAACTACTAGTTGGGAGGTTCCCATTCCGAAACCATGTCGACTGGCATTGTAATTGGGGCCTAGGTTTTCCTATAGTAAAGCAGCAACTATATCTTCTTTGAAACAGCTACAAATTTGGTTAGACTTAAATACATTTCGGAAGATGGCATGTACGAGAAGCCACAGTCTAAAACACTATGTGCAGCTCTTTAATTGGCATGAAGTAAAAAATCAAATTCCTAGATAAAATCAAGCAAAGTGTAACAGCCTGAAGATGACTATCACTAAGATCATCAAGAAAAGACATCAAGAACATCTCATAATGATGATACCGATGCTAATGTTGATGAAAGTGCTAATTCCTTACAAAAAGGCTAGGCAGAAGGAATGATGATCTGATGGTCATCAAATGTTGACAGCCAGTGAACAATAGAACACACCTCTTACTATATTAGGAGCCCTTGACACTAAGTTAATGCTCCTTTAAAAACATTGTTAAGGAGTTGTCGGTACCTCTTCTGTAAGTTGTGACAGGTGTAAGGGTTGATACTTGCTCTGCTCAGCAAGTAAGGTGCAGATGGCGATAAATGAAAGATGGTTGAGTGGAGTTTGGGAAGCGAGGTAGTGGCTTATATCAAGTCAAAGCGATAGTGGAGGGGGGGGAGTTTTGCTTTAATCACTTTGTATCTATACCCTTATTAATTTGGTATTGTATGTAGTCTAGCTCTTTCTCAACTCATTTTATTTTCCTCTTGATTGACAATCTTGAGTGGTCTCTTTGTCAATAGTTCCAGTGGGTTCACCTTGTTGTCAATTCATACCCCGGTGCCGGTATGTAACAATATTTAGAGACAACAATCTGCATTATTTACTATATTCAGAATTTTCATCATGTAGAGTGGTAGCATCAGAGGTTTAAAGTTGGCCTTATCCTTGTGTCCTAGGACTCTTTGTATGTGAACTCCCTTGCTCTGCCATCCAGTTTAGTGAAATGCAACCAGACTGATCTGAGGACATTAAACCTACAGTTCTTTTATCATAGTATGCTGACAAAATCATACTTAGTTGAACATTTAGGCCAAATTCAAAGGAAAGACGCCAGACCAAGGAATAGCAGACTCCAGGAAATCCGCATAGAAGGCAGGATAAACGAAAGCAAGTAGGCAAAACATGTGGCAATTTTTGACTTCCTTCTTCTATTTCCCATTTACAACCCTAATTGTTAGGTACTGGTCAGATGAGATAAGGTAATAGAATGTGGGGTCTATGAAATTCTACAGTGGGCAGCTGAAAATGATCCTCTGAACCTTTGATCCTGCTGTTTTTCTTATTGTATTAAAGAATTTATTTTAAAAAGAGCTGGTGAAGGTGGATGCGTCACCACAAATTTGGTGATGAACAGAGTAGTATTACCGTTACTGGCTCTGGAGAGTTCAACAGGTACTGCTGTGTTATCGCACTGCGTGCATTGGCATTTACAGGCCCAGAGATCATCAAAACATCATATTTATATTGTTTAGGCATTTCGGTCTTATCTGCGCTTTGAATCATGCTCTGTTTGGGATTTATTTTTCAACTAGTGAAAATTGAATTTATCTGTTCACTATCGCGACCCTGCCTCATGGCATACTTGACTGGCGCGACCCTGCCTCATGGCATACTTGACTGGCGCGACCCTGCCTCATGGCATACTTCACTGGTGCGACCCTGCCTCATGGCATACTTTACTGGCACGACCCTGCCTCGTGGCATACTTTACTGGCGCGACCCTGCCTCGTGGCATACTTGACTGGCGCGACCCTGCCTCATGGCATACTTCATTGGTGCGATCCTGCCTCATGGCATACTTGACTGGCGCGACCCTGCCTCATGGCATACTTCACTGGCGCGACCCTGCCTCATGGCATACTTCACTGGCGCGACCCTGCCTCATGGCATACTTCACTGGCGCGACCCTGCCTCATGGCATACTTCACTGGCGCGACCCTGCCTCATGGCATACTTCACTGGCGCGACCCTGCCTCATGGCATACTTCACTGGCACGACCCTGCCTCATGGCATACTTCACTGGCGCGACCCTGCCTCATGGCATACTTCACTGGCGCGACCCTGCCTCATGGCATACTTCACTGGCGCGACCCTGCCTCATGGCATACTTCACTGGCGCGACCCTGCCTCATAGCATACTTCACTGGCGTGAGTCTGCCCAACAAAACACTTTGCACAAGGTTGCAGTGTAGTGCAGGCCTGACTCTCACTGCGAGAAGTCGCGGTGGAGTGCGTAATTTATTTTGCCCTCATGACAGACAAGCAGCAGCGGACAACTAACAGTGTGCACAGCATTCGGATGTGTGTGCACGCAGCATTCACATTCTAAAATTCTGGCAGGATCCTTTCCAGCATCTGCTTTCACTCATGAGGCAATAGTGATGAGCAGCTTCATTGATTTCTGGTTCTGTTACTCTTTGGAGTGTTATCGTGGGCACCAGCAGTAATCAATTTCCTTTGTTTTTTAGTATTAGGATTGCGGTTCTGACATTTTTGGGCAACAGCGCCATTTCGTGCCATCATTGTTCATCATGTTTGCATATAGTGCTGTTTTCATTATTTGTAACGCATATTGGTGTTAACAGCGATTGGCACGCTTATACAAGGAAGGTGTCAACCTTGATTTTATGCTTATATTTCCACTGGTGGCTGAAACACTTAAAAAAATATATGTAATAAAGAAATCACAAACATGCTACTGTGACATTTGCTACTGTGACATTTACTACAGTATCAGAACCTTCCTTTTGAGCACCACTATTTTTGTCCTGCTTTATTTAGAGCACTATAAATCTGATTGACATAATGTTCTCCCCTTTAAATCATGCATGTGATAATTTTGTTGTGGACACTCATATAGGCTGTAACTTCACCAAGTCAATTTCTTTAAGACCTTAGAGTTCCACCATTAAGATGGGGTCTATGGTTTCAGTCATTCAAAGCGTATTGAGGTGCCACTGATGATGTAAAGTTCAAAGCAGGTGGGAAAATTGCGGCCAGATGTACGACCCTTTTTCCCCGCTTGCAAACGGGAGATAGGCCTGTTTGAGACCGCAAAAAAGGGTAATGGCATGTACAAACACTATTTTGTGAGTCACTCTCTCGCAAAATAGCATTTGCGACTCTGGCTATTAAGAAGAGGCGTCCCCCTTCCTAATAGCGAGACTCCTTGTCATGTACAACCACTCGCAGTTTACCACCTACTTCAAATAGGTGGTGAACCACTTGCAAACAGGAAGGGGCCCCCAAGGGACCTCTTCCACTTTGTGAGTGAGAAAATATTTTTTAAGAGCTGGCAGTGGTCCCAGGGACCATTGCCGGCCCTTAAAAAAAAAGAAACAGAAAAGTTTCAGGCCACCATCCCAAGGGAGTGGCAGCCATTCCAAATGGGGTCGCAAATTGCGCTTGCCTCATGAATACTGATGAGGCATGCAATTTGCGATCCCATTGGGAATTGCTAACAGTGTCTGTGACCCTGCTGTACATTGCATTTTGCAAGTCGAAAACTGCAAGTCGCAAAGCGACGCAATTTGTGAATCGCAAAATGTAAGGGTCGTACATCTGGGCCATAACGTCTTATACTACTATATAGGGGTGGAAGGGCACAATGTTTTTGATCACTAACCCAAGTATGTTTGTGGCCAGGATGATGAGTAGGAGATAGCAGTTAAACAACCTGAGACCTATTTTAAGAGAAAGGTGAATTTAGTTGTGCACTTCCACAAACATGTTTATGCACGTGCAGGCTCCTAATGAATCGATTGATTCATATGTTACAGCTTTAAAGTTCTAAGCAGCATATTTTGAATTTGAGGCTTTCACGAATCAATTAATATGTGATCAGATTGTTACCAGGTGCCGCTCTAAAAAAATACAAGTGAGACTGCTAGCTAGTAAAATTCCGTCTTTGGATGAAGCCATTGACATTGCTAAAAGTATACAGAGTTCACAAAATGATACTAAGCAGTTAGAAGCAGGATGTTGAGATGCATGCATGTGCAAGTCAATGTTGCGGGCAAATCTGCATACTCTCACATCTTGGCAGTTCGGGCTGGACTGTTCCCATGAGGCACAGGGTCAGACTGATTTGCATATGGCCATGTCTGAACTGGGGTGGCAGAGTGGGCTAAAGAACGGTGATGGATTAAACCCAGATCTGTTGACTGGGTGTGAGTGTTTGATTGGTTCAGATGCTCCGTCCATCACCACCCCCTTTTGTACCACTTTGTTCACCATAAGTTGGCAGGGTATGCTCAGACGTGAGTCCTTTGCTCACTTTGCCACTGGATTCTAGCAAGCCGGGCTATAGACGGCTGAAATGCCAGAAACCGGTCCTCGGAAGCTTGTTTCCGGTCCAGGGAAGACATGGCTTGGCAGTTCGGGCTGGACTGTTCCCATGAGGCACAGGGTCAGACTGATTTGCATATGGCCATGTCAGAACTGGGGTGGCAGAGTGGGCTAAGGAACGGTGATGGATTAAACCCAGATCTGTTGACTCTGTGTGAGTGTTTGATTGGTTCAGATGCTCCGTCCATCACACCCCCTTTTGTACTACTCTCACATCACAATATTCCTTGCAAAATACGAGTTTGAGGAAAGTGTGTAGTGCATTATTCTACTAAGCCCATGTGTTTTAGGTGTGATTTAGCTTCTCATTTGTCGTATTTTAGAATTATTCAGCTGTCACATAAGCATGCTGGAAGTTCAATGAGGCGGGGCATTTTGGGAAGGTGTGTAGAGAAGGTAAATGTGTAAGTGTAAAGAGCATTCAAGATCAGGAATTGTGTGGCATGAGTGATAACATGGATGCAATTAGCCAAAACGTTGGTGCTGCCAATTGACTGTGTAGAAGTAGGAAGTGTGCACAATGAGAAAAAGTACAGTGATTCTCATGTACCTATAACAATTGATGGTATTTCTATTCCTTTATTCCTAGATTCACGTGCTAGGATAACTACCATTTCTATTGAGATGTTCAAAGAGTGTTGGTCTGAGAAGGATACCGCTAGGCGTTATAACAACTGCTTTTGACGGTAGCAAAATTAACCTAGTAGGATATGTTTGAACAGATATTGAGTTTTAGAACAAATCCAACAATGGGAAGATTAAATGTGGCTTATAAAGTCATTACTGTATTGGGGTGGTGGCATCAATCGGATTTTCAATATGATTAGACCAGGCAAAAAATGTCCTGTTTCTTTGGTCAATTTTGTTACAGATGAGAAATGGAAAGATAGATTTCTTATGGTGTTACAGATTAAGATGGGGAGAATTAAGAATTTTATTCACACCATCAAAGTCAGGAGGGTGTGATTCTGGTTAAGCATAATGTTACGCAATGTTCTGCATAGTGTTAGAAACAAGTTGTCACAGATTTTAAAGAAGATGGGGGCATTATTGAACTAATTTAAGCCTCATTAAGGCTTTCTTTTGTGGTTTTGCCCAAGAAGAAGTCTTGAGAGCTGCGTCTCTATGTATTGAGCCGAGATGCCTCAATAATATAAATTTGGGTGGAACAATTCCCACGTCCACAGAGACTTGATAAAGACTGTAGGACAGTCCAGGTAGTTTTCAAACCTGAATCTTCATAAAGCTTACCATCAGGCTGTATTAGATTAAAAGTCTTGGCATCTTACAGCATTTGTTACAAAAGATGGTACATTTCAGTTTGTCACATGCCATTTAGACTGGTGTCTGAATTTTCAAAAATAATGGCTAAAATGTTTGAGAATATTTCCAATGCAGTGATATTTCAAGAAAACATTTTGTTTTTTGCTGGAACAAAAGAGATGTATGACAGCACTGTTGAGAATGTATTCGAGACTTTGCAAGAAATTGGTATCACTATCACGGATGATAAATGTTCATGTGGTGTGAGTGATATAGAAAATTTGGGTCCTGGTCCTTCGAGTGAGGGAATTAAATCCAAACCAAGTATTGTTCATAGGATTGTCAAGGCACCACAGCCTTTTGACAGATCAATTACACTAATTTCTTGGACTGTGTGAATTGTATTCAAAATTCTTGTACATTATTTTTGGGGCACTTTTTTACAACTTACAGGCACATGCATCAAAAGAAAAACCGGTCGCAAACGAGCAGATTCTCAGTACCCTTTGCGACTGGTATTTTTGCATTTGGGATGCATCATCCCAAATTTAAAAAAAATCGCAATTTAAGTCATCTCTAAATTGCGATTACTTAAATTGCGATTGCATTCAAGGAATTGCAAATGGAGATTCCTTAAATGCAATGCATTTAAGTAAAAAAATTAGCGATTTCGCTAATAGGGGGTGCAAATTACCATGAAGTTGAACTTTATGGTAATATGCAAAAACTTTGACAAAATGCACTTTTGTGCATTTTTCCAAGTTTCATGTTGCGCACACACATGCCCTCCGTGTGTGTGCGCAACATATGTGCACAGATCAATTTTAGGGGTGCAACAGGGTGTCCTTTTAATGTTTTTCTTTGTTTCGACTTTTTATATGTGGGTTGTAAAGATTTAATTAACCTGTTGTGTGGGGCCGTCTGACGTCACAGTGGGTGTGTGCGGAGGACGGCCGGGGGTCGTCCGAAACAACTCCCCTCATTAATTCCCCAGCACTGTGGCGGAATTTGCACCGCGGTCAAGGGGATACTCAAACAATAAAATACCCCTCTTACCTCGGTATCAAGAGCCATGGAGCAAGATAGCCTAAAAAATACCAGTGTAGCTCTCTAAAGAGAAGGATACGGTTTGAGGAGTTGTAAAACTGTTCAGACCTTATTTGGTTTTCATCATGGTCGACAGCAGAACATTACTGAATGGTGACACAAATTACAAAGTCAAACTGGAATAATTGTATTACAAATAGGAGGAAAATTGTGTAGTGGGCTATTTATAAAGTTTATGCCATTTCACTCTCAATGCACAAGAGCATATATGCTAAGTAAATTAAGATTGGTCTGCCTCTGCACACATGTTTTTAACATATCAGTTTTGTCTGTGGAGTTCTTTATTATGGAGGAATTATCTAATAAAACACCAAATTCTGTATCAAAATAATCTCTCAAATCATGCACGATTATTAACATTCTCTAACCACTATATAGAGTTAGAGGTCTTCCTCATAAATGCTTACAAAAATAAGCTCCCAGTGAAATAGTGGCTCTTAGTTATATCCACGAATAGTATTGAGATACCTCAGTCTAATGAGCCAATACCTGGCCTTCCCACCTCTTCACAGAACTCTCAAAACAGGAAGATGAAGTCAAGTGCATCATACTCAAGTGAGAAAACTAATCCCATCACCTTCCCCAGCTGAGGGCTTGTAGCCTATCCGCACCACAGCAGGATGCACTATCAACATGCACTGTTGATATTCATTACTTGCCAAAGGCAAAAAGCGTTCGGATTCCCCACAACACAGACTCAGTCAAATTTGCTGGGATGAAAAACTGACATTGTTTTCTTCCTATTGCATTCTACCATAGAGAGTGCATCAACAACGGTTGCAAGCCATAAAATTCACAATTCTGTCGAACACAAATCCACTAGGTTGGGACAGGAATGTCCCCTGCATAGTATACAGGAGTGTTTCCCTGCCCTGAGTGCACAAATGCTTGTGTATCTCATATCCACACATTTAATTTGACCTTAGTCTCACACTATTATGGCATTAGTGCAGATACCGAGGCCTGTTCCCTGACTAGGTTAGGTCCTGGACTTATTCTTCACCCTGGAGGTGCACAGCAAGCATGCCCTCAAGCTGTTCAGAGGACTACTGCCCTGCACATAAAGTGGTGGCTGCATTTTATAGATTGATAGTGTGATCAGACCTTTTTTGTCTGTGTTACTAAGAGTGTGGCCTAAAGGGCCCTCTTGTGTACATTTTCCACTGTTATATGCATGACCAACAACTTGCAATGGGAGTATCTGCCACAAACGTTATTACCAAAGTTAAGGGAGTTGTTCACAAGGTGAGAAATCTGCAGATAGAAGTATCCCTCAGAAGAGCAAATAGCAAATCAGCACCTGCACAGGTGGAGGGTCTGTGGGCTTAGACCATAAGGTACAGCAGGACCGAAGAACCAAAATGCCCCTTCCGCCAAACCTGGATATCCAGACAGTAATGTTGCGTGAATATGTGGACTGACCCCCATGTTACAGCCTGGCAGATGTCCAAAACAGGCACTCCACACACCAGCAAGTTGGTAGCAGCTTTAGCTCTGGTGAAATGAGCCCACAGGTCCTCCTGAGGATTTGCCTTAGTTAGGCCTTAGCAGGCCTTTATTCACATAACAATCCACATGGAGATGGTCCGTTTCTGCACTGTTCTTTCTTTCATCACAGAGAAACCCACGAATAGCTGGTCCTTGGTGTGATCGATGTAGAACTTGAAACCCTTAGGGTCTATGTGATGGACTCTCCAGGGGTGCATCGCCTTGGCCTAAGCAATGGACTCTCTTTGGATGGATGAGGAGGTGGGGAGTATGTCAGGAGGTTAATGGACTTCTCAATGTTTATAGGTGTTACAACCTTTAGGAGGAAAGCCACCTTGGTCCTTAGCACCTAATGGTCTTAGAAGAAGGTGGTCAAAAAGTGCTTACAGCTCACTCACATGACAAGTTGACATGATGACATGATCCCAATGAGGAACACTGTCTTCACTGTGAGCAGTCAAAGGGAACAGCAGTGCATCTGCTCAAACTGAGTGCACATAAAGATTGTAAGAATCAAATTCAGGCCCCATTGGGGCATCACAAAGGGCTTTGGCATGAACATATGGACCACCCCTTTAAAAAAGAATTGCATCACAACAGGTGAGTTAAACAAAGAAGAATGATAGGGCAATCATAGAAAAGCAGCTAAGGCTGACAACCTTTAACTGTTGCCATAGCAAGACGTTGCTGGGCTAAAGACAAGGAAAAACGAAGAGCAGAAAACTGGGCTTGTAAGAGTTGGATAAGCGGAGAACAACATCAAGCAAGACAATTCTCTCAGCGTCTCGCATAGATTGTTTGGGTGGATGGACACCTGGCTGCCAGAATGGCATTTACTACCTCGGGAGGAAGCTGAAAAGCAGTTAACTGCAATTGCTCAATTTCCAAGCATGACAGTGTAAGTTGTACAAGTTCCGGTGGAGGACCTTGCCCTGCTGCTGCAAAATATCTTTTCAAAGAGGCAGCCCAGATGGAGGACAGATGCTCATGGCCAGAAGTTCTGGATACCACACTCTCCTGGCTCAGTCCAGAGCTACTAAGATGTCTTGGGCCCAATTGTTTTTGATCTCCTCTAGCCTTTTTGGGCAGGAGAGGTAGAAGCAGGAAGGCGCACCGGGTTCCCGAGCTCCAGTCCAAATGAAAGGCTTTTCCAAGGGAAAATTGCCATGGAAACTTCAACAAGCAAAAGCTAGGAAACTGTGTTCCCAGAAGTAGCTAAAAGATCATGGGTCTTCCCATTGTTGTAAGACTCCAGTGCCGGCTCGGAGTGTAGTCACTATATGTGATCCGTTAGGAAAGCAGGCTAAGTTCATTTGCCCTGATGTTTAAATAATCTGGCAAGTCCTGTAGGCCTTAAATCAGGTTTGGTAAAAGTTTGACCCTAGTGACTTTGAATACGGCTTCAGCAGAACAGCCATGTAACTTTGCATTCAGTCTACACAAGGCCCTTTAAGGGCATTGTGCCATCTCTATTCTTTGAAGTAGATAACTAGAAAAACCTCTATTTGTCAGTCAAAACGAAACAAGCCTACAAAAAAGCCACTTAGCCAGCCAAATTAAATTTCACGATGGGCTTCTGGACTAAACTGCTTCAAGTAAGCAAGCAAAAAAACTCCAAACCGTTTTTCAATGATCATACGTAATCCGGAAAATGCAGACTGGCCTCAGAATAGGAATCAGAACATTAATCAACCTGCCGGCAGTAACTCTACTTTCCAATCAAGCAATTGCAAAATCCAACATGCTTTACGCCTGCTTCATTGATTCAAAGGCACCCTTTGATAAAGTCCTGAGGACTCAGCTGTGGGGAAAAATGTATCATGGGGATGCTGGCTAAACTGCTGGAGGGAATTATTAACCTCTACATCAACACTTGGGTACAAATTAAGATCGGTGACAGCGGGGAGGAGCCTAGCTCGCGACCGAGATGGCCGCGCTTTAGCTCGGCTCCGTTCGCCCGCCTGTGTTTTCTCAATTATCCTGCTGTAATCCTGCCCCGGGAAGCCCTGTTTGCTGTGTGGTAGTGCTACGACGCCTTGCAGGCACTTACCTCTTGTTCCGGTTATCCTGGATGCTGTGGAACCGGTGCAGTGCCCCCGATCGTTTTTGAGAGTCAGAGGCGGACTGGCCTGGATCTTCTTGCCGGCTCCCGGGCCGGACGGAGCCTGCGGATCTACCCTCCGGGGCGCGGAGGAGGTGGTCGGAAGGCCGTTGTTCGTGTGGGCCGGAGGTCCTTCCTGGCCGATTCCCGTGGGGAGGAGGCCTGTGGTGGAGGCGCTGCCTTTCGTGGTCGGAGCTCCTCGTGTGTCCGGCTTGCTCTCCCTCTGTTCTCCGGTCCGGCCATTTTGATTTTGCCGCCCGGACTCGGAGAACGGGACCGGCGGCATTGGGTGGCCGGCAAGTCCCCCTCTTCTGGTGGCCCTCCTTCCTGCCCGGGGTGTTCTGTTGCCGGTCGGCGGGACTTTGTTTGCTTTGCTGCCGCCCCGTTGGAAATTTTCAGCCGCGCTGCCTTGTCGGACTCTCAAAATGGCGACCGACCCCGGGTATCCTGACCGGGCCTGGGCGGGCGCTGGAGGCCCGCCGCGTGGCCCGGGTGCCGGCTACTGTAAAGGTTTTCCTACACTTAAGGAGGTCCTGGACGCCCTGCTCTCCTGGCGGCTCTGTGTGACCGCGCCTGTCCTAGCTTCGGAGATGGTTCCTCGCGGCGGGCCTCCGGGGCCCCCATGGCCGGATGTGACTGTGCCGCCGCGGGGTGCGGCTGGAATTATCCTGGCGGAATTGGCCCCGGCTACGACCGCGTCTGCTGCTGTATGGAACTTGATGGAGCCTCCTCCTCCTGCGCTACCTTCTTTTTCTCAAACCCGGGAGCTGGATTTTGCTTGGCCAGGCCTTCATGACTCTCCCGCTTCCTTTCTGCCGCTGCTGCCCGGCGGTGCCTCCTGCGCTGGCCCAGATGGGTCAGTTTTTCTGGACATATCCTTGGACTTGTGCCTGCATCGTTTGTTACACTTCGTGACTTTCCTGGATCTTCCGTGTTCCACTCCACGTGCCTTTTCCGGACTGCCGTTGGATCTTTCTGCTGTCTGTCTCCTGTTCTTCGTAGCCTGGTCCTCGCTGGCCCGGACCGTTTCCCCTTTGGACAAACAAGGACAGGGCTGATGTATACTGGCATCTGTGTGCGGTAGTCTTGCACTGATTTGGATGGTCAACCTGTCCCGGTATGGTTCTGTGTGACTGACTGGTACTCCTGGACTTTAACCCGATGTTCTTTGACTTCCCCCGGGCTTGTCTCCTCGATTCAGGCGGGTGGCTGGGTGCTTTTACTCCTGTCTCCCGGCCCTCCCCCGTGTATGTCTGTGTGTGTTTCCCATCCCTCGTTTCCTTCTCTTCCCTTCCCAATTTTGTCTTTGGCTTCCGACTTCACTTTGCTCCGCTATATTTCGGGTTCTAATTAGGGCGACAGGCACGCTGCGGGGGGGTAGGCCGTAGCCTTCTGCAGGGGTGCAGGGTGGGCTTTAGGGGTGGGTTGGGGGGGTCTGTCTATATTGGGGGGGTCTTTTTCCTCCCTTATTTCCGTTTTTTCTGTTCTATGTGTTCACTTTTTTCGGGACTCCGTCTCTTCCTGTGTCCCCCTGGGGAGTTTCTGTTACTTTTGTATTCCGGTGTGTGTCTGATTGTGGCTCGTTGATAATTTGGTTTCAACTTTTTGCTACGTCGCTCGCCGGATTCTCTTATCCTGCTTTAACTCCTGGGGGTGTGTGGTTTGATGGGAGTCCCTTCTTTCGTTTCCTTTTTCCCTCTTCCCCCTTTTTCCTCTTTATTGAGGGTCCCTTTATTTCTGTTGGGGTGCGTATCGTATTGTCTTTTATTGTTTGGGCCTTTTTGATTGTGTCTCCTCAATTTGGGTGGGGGCGGCGACGGGTAGGCGCGGTTTGATTGATGCCATTGTCGTTTCTTTATATTCCGACCATGTTTATACTCTTTGATAGCTATGTTTGTGTGGCCTCTTTTCTCATTCTGTGATCATAAGATGGCAGCTTGCCGCGGCCCCTCCCTGGTTGTTTTTTGCACGGCCCATTGTTCTTCTGTTTCCCCGCCCCGCATTAGAAAATTAACCTTTTATTGTCCTGTTCTTGCTGATTGCTTGATACCTTTTGTTGTTTCTCCTGTGTTCTTGGTGACATATCCTGTAGAGAATTTGTTTTTCGTTTACTACGTTATCTACCATGTGGTGGCCAGCCCTCGTGGGTTGTAGGCCCGTATTTGTGAGCTTTCTTTGTACAATAAAGGTTTTAAAAAAAAAATAAAAATAAAATAAAAATAAAAAAGATCGGTGACAGCCGAAGAACCACCTTAACCGTGGATACCAAAATAGGCCTAGAACAGGGCTGCGTCTTGGCACCCTGCCCACCCCATATCTACAAGGCCGATTTTAACAGTCACCTGGCTCAAGTGTCGAGCGACCCTTGTTGGCTGGGGCAGGAACAAACCAGAAGCCTGCAATAATCAGAAGACATTGTCTTGCCCAGCAAAACACCAATTGGCCTTCAGCGGTTGATAGATACTTCACCAACCTGCGGTTGGGCCTCATCTTCAGAAAAACCAAGGTACTTTGTTTCTCAAGCCCAAATAACAACAGAGAGCCCAAATTCACCTGGCAGGCTAACGGCAAAGCCTAGGACTGGTAAAATACTACAGGAGTCCATTTAGACTCACATGCAACTTTCAAAACGCACCTCCAATCAATACAAGCCTTAGCAAACAATTTGCTGTTTGCATTTAAAACCCAATAACAAAATACACAAAACACCTCTACATACCATCTCCTTCAGGTTGTGGGTGCCAAATTCATGCATTCGATATCCTATGGCTCAGAACTGCTCACAGGGAAAAATGTAGCAACCTTAAATACTCTACTGTTGAGCCTCTTCAAAAACGTTTCACAACATCACAGCACGTCTCGCAAGCCCAAATCAGGCTCGCGTTTGGCATGCACCACCAGGGACCAGTAAGGAACAATGCCTTAGTCACATTTTGCTGAAGGCTGAGATGAGCTGAAGTGAACTTTCTCTCACATCAGTGCTGGCTGTAAATTAAAAAGCAGGCCCACAAAAAGAAGTCTCTGTTCTCTGTAATATGGCAGTCAATCACAGTGATGCAATTAGCTTGGCACACTCCCATGCTTCAACAGAGCAGCCAAGCTTTTCTCACACATTACAGACAATGCTAAATTAGAGAGTAAAAGGCACGCATGGGCAGTTATGCCATTGTCTGCAGACCTGGGTCCCAAGTCCTACCTGTCTTCTTATGTCTCCAAGGCCAGGAAACATGATCTGATGTTAATTGCCCCATCCCTCAGTGTTGTCTTAACAGATACACCAACAAAATGCTACTTCATTTACTCTGTGTGTCCGGCATCGCTAAATCAAAGGCAAAAAAGTTTACACCCATCTCTAAGTCAAGTCATGCTGTTCCGCTGTAATAGCCTTCCTATGAGGTGACCCAGTGCAACTATAATACAATGCTCAACCTCACTTCTAAGAATCTGGAAGAGCATAGCATCTGAACTGACTCTCTCCTTCCACTTAATTATCCTAAAAAAGTCCATCAACTTGGAAATCAACATCGCCCATTGGCCACAGAGGGCCTCTTCCCACACACTTCACACATCGCCCAGCAGTGGCAGTCTTCCACAGAAGACTGGATGCATCCACCATGCCAAGCCGCAAGGACTCTCAAGTCAGCCCCTAAGATGCTGGCAGAGAACAGCTTCTAAAATGAAGTGTTTCTCCAAACTGCTCTGCCACTTGAGGGACTCCTGCAGCTGATCTTCAACATCGTTCTGGCAGCAACTAAGCGGGCCTTAACCTGCCTTTGAGATGGCACTGTCAAATCTTCTGTTATGGCAGGCGCCACTACATTAATGCACAAATCGCCATGCACTTTACTCCCTCAGACCTGTTATACATCTAGGTTCCACCAGCAGAACTCAACATTGATCTGGCAGCAACTCAGCTGGGCTTCAACCCAAGTGAGACAGCACTGCAAAATTCCTGGCCTGGTGGGCGCCACTTCACATATGCACAGAGCACCATGCACTTTAATTCCTTGGAATGGCTCTATTACACCCCGGCTTCAGTCCTTCCAAATTTCTGGAATGGTTGGTGCCACTACATAAATGCACAAAGCACCATGCTCTTTATTCTCCTGGACGGGTCCTCAGACCTCCAGGTTGAAGCCCTCTATTGAGGAACGAATGAGGTTTCATTACCATTGTTTGCCATCATATGCAATCAAACGCCTGGTCTGATTGGTGCCATCACACTATCGTACAAAGCGCCATGTATTATTACATCCTTGGTTTCAGTCCTCAATTGAGGAAGGAATTAGTTTTTTTTTCATTTTCTAAACGCTATTTGCCCATAGATGCGTACTGATGCCTCCCCGCATAGTATAATGTTATAGTTATGCTTGGCTGGCTCCAATTCTCAAAGTCATATTTATGCTTTTATCTTTTATTGATTGCTTAACCATGTATACTGAAAAGATTTCAATTAATCTCTCAATAAAGAATTACTATTTGTCAGTCAAACTCCGAGATAATTGCAGGGGAAGGCAATGCTCAAATAAAGGTTACCAGCTACCATATCTTTTTAGCCTTATTTTGTGCCTAATATAGACTATAATCGTAATTTTAGACTAATTGGTGGCCATGTTGTTCACTCAAGCATATGCATGAAGTTCTTTTAAAGTAGTCGATACTGGTTTCATCTAGAATAACCAGAACAGCAGCATATTACAATTTAATAAAATGCTAGTGTATTACCTGGACTTTAAGAGCAGAGCCAACACCAATGGAGTAAATGCTAACCAAACAAGCATTTGCAATGCAATAGGTCTCACATTTATGCGAGTTTAAGCTATTGGCATTGTAAATGACAATGCCTTTTATTTATGTTTTAAAAACGAAAACAAAAATAGAAGGCATTGTTATTTGCAATGTCAATAGCTCAAACTCATGTAAATGTGAGGCCTATTGCATTGCAAATGCTTGTTAGATTATTGAGTAGAAACGCTCCCTTTCGGCCCGCACAGCAAATTAATTAAATAAACAAGCGCAGCAGCTAAAGTTAAAGCGGACCGTGCTGCAAATAAAAACAAATTAGTGCTTACCAACTTATGAAGGAGACAGTGTAACGCCACAAGTAAAAGATCCAGTCCTCTTGGGAGGTAACAAATGGCGACAGGGCGGTAACAAGGAGGGACTAACAAGCCTCATTATCAATCGGAATCCAGCATTTACCAAGGACAATGACACCAGCCAATCAAAAATATGGGCGGAGAGAAGGCGAGGCGAGGCTTCCACAGCGTACTCGACTACTGCATGCCTCGCAGAGCGAGCAGTGCATACGCACCGCCGCTTGGCTCGACCTAAAAAGGGCCCAGGAAACATCCATGCTTAATTTAAGCCTATTGTTCGTATAGAAGAGTCTTGATATGCAGGACCTATTTACCCACCGGGACTCTGACCCCGTCAGAGTATAAAGAAATAATGAGATCTGAATTAACTTGTTCACAAACACCATCACTATTTTTAACTTGGAAAAAAACGTTTTAAACATAAGGTTATGTAAAATATAGCAATACTGCAATGACTGAACCCTACTAAGCTTATTTTGTCATGCTTCAAAAGCTGGTAGTTCTTTTGACTTGCGGTTTACTGTAAATAAATAATGAGCCAGAAGCACTGCACAAAATACAAATTCTTCATATTACCAAGATTGTTTGTCAACAGTATGGGCCAAATGTTTGAGTTCAAGCAGCAAAGGTAGAGGGAGAGGGAGATGTGGAGAATGGGATACGAAAATAGTCAAACAAGTCGAAGATGATTGGGTCCAACATTTGGATGCAATTTTTTTTCTTTTTTTTAAAGAAATGCTGAGGTAAAAGGTGGAGCCTTTGCCCGGTGGGGGTACTACAGCTTGGAAGAAGGTCATTGGCTGGGAAAAAAAATACCATTTCAAATTATTTGTTTCACCAGATATTGAAATCCCCCCATGATTCGCTTCACTGGGACTGAAATTCCCTCCAAAGAATGATGTCAAAAGGAAGGGAAGATAGTTATAGGTGACGAGTTCTATGGGCTCATTTATAAAAGTTGGGTTTCACGGAGAGTAGTGAATAGCAACAAGTTCAGCTTGCTAGTGCTGAATGTGGAGAGAACAACATTAAGCAGTTTAAAGAAGGACATATGTTATAGAGGAACATGAACATTTCAGCAACAACTCTCCCATTTCTTTGCTTTCTGATGATGGGATAGTTCTGGGGGAGACGAGAATGTCAATAAGGATTAGGCTAGATTTCTGTTAGAAAGAAAATATAAAGATTGCACTCCATGGTGGTAGCAGGGATGTTAGAGCAGTTGAAAGCTGCAAACCTACAGTTGAAGAGACACCGTTTACAAGTGGGGTTAGGGGCTTATAGGACAGGGTGTTCTAGTGGAGAAATTAATTTTCCAACAATGATGATCCAGGGACTGGCGATATGTGGAAAATGCTGGTGTTATGGAGGAGCTGAATGCCAGATAGATGTTGGTGGTTGAGTGCGTCATAGTCTGAAAAATAATACTGAGATGCTTTCATAGAATATCAATCCCTCTAACACTTTAAAATGAGAAAATGTAGAGAAAACTAAAAAATAGACAAACTTACGCATGCGGACAAATGTATTTTATGTGAGAACTTCTGATGCCTGCCATTGCTTCGGCCCATCCATGCCTGTTGAAAAAATATAAATTGTAGGTTAGCGGAACATTAAAGGCACATTGATGTAAATGTATATCTCTACACAATGCTATTTCTGCAAAATACATTAAATAAGAATGATCTAGAACTAGATACAAGCGCAATGCCAGAAACAAAGAAGGACACAAAGTGCTCTCACTTATTTCAATATGTATAGTTCAGGGTAAAGTGCAATGTTTTCAGCAGACCGCACAGTGGGATAGATACTTTGATAAGTAGAAACTTGTATTCCACATTGCATCCAATGGTAAAATGTGCTACAACGGAAAATACTTTACATAGTTCAAACTAAGGAATGTCAAATACGTTACTGTGGAGATGGCACAAAGCTGAAAGTCCATTCGTTTGCAGATTGTGCACACCCTTGCTATTTAGAAAAGCGAGACTAAGTATTGTGATTTCCCAACACGCTAATCATTGCATCCAACAATCAAAGATGTCTTATAAGATTTTTTAAAGTGCAAGGTACAAAGTATATAAAAACACATTTATTAAAATCCAAAACCACAACTAAGGTTATCTATTCACTACCTAAGCCATCTTTGTCACAAAGACCTTTTATCTTTAGAGAATCTGTTTCCTTTGAGTACATCATTTTCAGCTTCGTCAAGTTCCATATCCATCTGCTTGGTATGTGAAAGCTAGGTACTGATTAGTTCTCTTCTCCATTCCAGTTAATAATGGTATTGACAGGGATATCAATTTCCAAATAAAGAAAAAAGAGTATTTAAAGTTAAGTGGCATTAGGCAATAAGTGATCTAGATTAGAGAGGTCATCGTATCTGAAGTCCAATAGATCATGTCAAAATACAAATGGAGAGAAAAAAAAAGGAGGGGAGGCAGGATGAGAAGAGTGAAAGGTGCAGATGAGGTTGCTGCTGAGGATCATATGTGTGAGGGAGGGGAGGTTAGACCATGTGCAATTTCCCTTTTTATTTGTTCCATGCATTTACCCAACTTAATCCATAATTTAATATTGTTATTCTGTCGATTTGTGTTACAGATGCAAGTAGCACATTATCTTGTGAGTCACCGCGGTCACCATATATGTACCTTCAGCTAACTTGGGTTCCTACAGTTGTACAGCACTATCTTCTAAGCAACATTGGCCAATAGATCTAATAGCAAGCAGATATCTAGGTTAAGCAAAGTAGGCTTAATTTTACTCTCTCTATTGAAGATTTGGGTTAGTTAATTTTTAAAAGCCAATTCAAGTCGGAGAATCTTGAGGCAATCAAAAGTGTAATAATGAACCGTCAAATCCATCAGAGTGTGAGCACTGTTATTGATCTTTAAATCCACTTTGTCACGGTTGTGGGAGGTCCAATGAGGACAATGTACTAAATGGACTCTTGTTTGGGTAAACAAAACCCCTATCATGTTTCTCAAAGCAGATCTGAATTTGTCAGAACAGTCAGTCATCAAAAAGGTTCTCTGGATTGGTTGGTTATTATCTTTTAGTCCCCAGCCTAATTTTAGCTATTCCGTCTGTGGATATTTGAGGAGAGATGCCTCTTGTTGTTTTATTGCAAAAATAATTTACGCCAAGAGGCATTTGTTTCATTTGTGCAATGGTTACTTAACGCCTAAGGAAGTATTAAAGTCTACCTCGGACATCCCTTAGTCTCAATGAATTAAACGGAAGGTCATAGGTGTATCACCATATAGTAAATCAATCTCATTCCTTACTCCATTGATGCAAGTTCACTGTTTTTTCATTCATTTTTATTTTCTTATATATCCATGTGTGGTGAAGGAGGGATGTTGTATTCTCTATTTTGTACTTGGAGTTGTATTTCTGTAATCTCAAGGCTGGCCATTCAATGTTTACTAAATTCAGTTTTAGCTTTACACAAGACAAGGAAGCTTAATTGTGCATATTACTTTTTCCTACATAGCTGTTTTGCTTTTCAAAAAACCTTACTATTAGTAGTAAAGGTAAAGCGCATAGTTCTGGCTTCTAAATGAAAGTAATAGAAGGACGATTGATCGCATGGTTGGAAGCATTCAGTCAATGCTCTTAATCGGTTATCATTCTTGAGCTCAACAGCTCATCTATAAACATGTGCTTCTTTTCCCCCACTTATAGTTTCATTCTTGCATTCGCCCATCCATAATTCTACCTACAAACTCACCAATCAAGAGGCGTTTTCAGTTACGTCAGGCCTACTGACTTGGTGCAATAATGCTTCTGGCAGTGTGTAACTTAGTGTGCAAGGGGTGGAAAAGTGCTGTCTGGGTAGGAGTCAGAGACTCAGGGGTTAGCGCACTGCTGGTAGTATATGGCTGCTGCTCTACGAGCAGTGTGACTGCTTTTGGTAGAGTGAAACTTCTAGCTTGTGACAGGTGTGAACATGATGTTGGTAGAGTGAGACTTAATCTATGAGGGGTGTATGTGCTTTCACTATTGTGTGACTGACTACTAGTTTGTGAGCTGTGTTAGAGTGCTTCTGGTAGTGTCAAACTGCTACTCTGGCGGTTTGCAAGTGTGGGCAGTTCAAATGGTTATGGTAATTCGAGACTGAACTTTGTGAGGGATGAGTGTTTCCTGGAGAGCATGACTGCTAGTGTGAGGTGTGTGAATGCTGCACATATCGAATGTTTAGCTTTTCCACTATATGGATAGTTGCACTCATGTTTTTGTTAAGTTCGTGGCTGAAGGTACGGTGTGTAGTTAGTGATAATCTTACTCCTGAAATAAACAACGCTGTAACAATGGTTACTAAGCAGAGTCGCCTTTCTCCACTTGCAAGCCTTGATGGTCTGTTTTCTGCAATGCGGCTGATCAAAGATTGGAGGGGTGGGGAGGAGGGCCAGGGGTTCTGGCTTAATGGAGCAGGCTGTCCATTTACTACATTCAAAATCTCGCTCTGACTTATTGCAGACTGATGATCCCCAACCACTAGCCATCAACATTAGCACTGATCGCTGACCCACATACACAACCTGTTGTATTCACAGTTTACGGTGTATTCCAAGCACCAGTTGTATCTGAGTCTATGGTTCCCTCACTTGACCTCCTAGTGGTCGCTGACATTCACATGCTGTACCAAAACTCTGCAGACAGCCTCAAATAAAGTGAGCTCTGCAGCAGTTTTAAGCAACTGTTCTCTCTCACCAACGCTGGTCCCAGTGCACCAAGCCCCAACCTGCTTCATTTCCGCTGCAGCATCAACACATTATGTTCATGTGCAGCAAAGTGCTCTTCCCAAGCAGGGCACAAGTGCGTATACTCTCACATATGCTTTGAACAGCATAAGATGAGTGCACCAGCGAAATCAGCATATCACAACATAAACCCCATCCGCAACAGTCATCGTCCACTGGGCTGGAGGGCGGCAGCTCTCAGGAAAGTCCAGAAGCAATCTAAACAGTACATAAAGCAATTACCAGTTGAGAGAAGCGGGAGCACACTGAAACAGTTGGTTTACTGCAACATGCATCACCCACCAGCTCGCTCAATTTGGAACTGTTTTTATGTTTGGTCAAGGCAGCCATCTTAAAAGCAGGAACGCCACAGCACATCATGCTTCATTATACAGGTCCTGCATCTATAGGAACACACTGAGTGACGTCATAGCTGTTTCTTTCAGCGGCAAATGGCACTATAGCGGTTAGAGCCTGTGATGAAATATTAGAGGCACTGGCACACTGCTGACAGTAAAAGGTCGGGCAATGCACATCCAAATGATTTGATTGTGTCTGAGGGTGACTGGGGCGTTTTACCTCTGCTGTTCCAGGGCCACTCTACTATTGGAAAGGAACTAAGCACAAAGTACACCAGTTAAGCACTTGACCCCAGGATGCTGAGGCACAGCAGCCAAGGCCTACTGAGTGGGGTGGTGAAGGGTAGAAATTCAAAACTCAACAAAACACACAATAAAACCAAACCAATGTACAGTTTGCCCTTTTACATATGAAAAGGGAAAGTACTTTCATTCCGACACAACTCAATATAACAAGCATTTACAATGCAATGGTTTTGCCTTTGTTAAAGTTAGAGCTATTGGCATTGCTCTTGACATTTTTTTTATTTATGTTTTTTTTAACATAAATAAATGGCATTGTCATTTACAATAGCAGGGCAGGGCACAGGGAAGGGGGGCGAGGAGAGGAAGGAGAGCTGCGGGCTCAGGGAAGGGGGGGCGAGGAGAGACGAAGGAGAGCTGTGGGCTCTTGTTGTAATGCTTGCATGGATGAGTTGGTGGATGCATGCATGGGTGCATGCATGGATGGGTGTATGGATAGATGCATGGACTGGTGGATGGGTGGATGGATAGATGCATATATACAGCCAATCCCTCAACAATTTATGCAATCCACCAACTTATCCAACCAACAACCCATCCATGCATCCACCCATACATCATGCATACATCCATCCATCATGCATCCATCCACCCACTGTGTCCCACTCCGACCCCATTAAATATAACTCATTTTTTCTGTATATAGAGATGACTGTATTCACTAGTATATGCAGTAGACCTTTCTACTCTAACATTCCTATGTGACTCTTGCAGTACTCTTGGGCGCAGTTATGTACTCAGAGGCTGCTCTCTTTGGACCAGGGATCTCCCTCGGTCTGTGTATACAGATCTCCTCATGTTCAATACAAATCATCCCGAGCTACTAATGTGCTATAACAGTGACCATATCAGTCACGATTACACCGGAACAGACAAAATAGTGGTCTAAATGGTTTTGGAGATAACATTTGCAGACAGTAGCTTTAAAAACTACTCAGTTCTAAATAGAAAGGTCATTTTAGAAAAGCAAAACATGCAATAGGTCTCGCCTTTCATTAAGTTAAAGCCATTTGTTTTGCTATACAATACCATTAGCAAAGAAAATGTCTTTAACTTAATCAAAGGCGAGACCTATTGCATTTTCAATGCTTTTTTAATCATGGGTATACGAGTCTTCTCATTTGAATGGCGGAATATTGAAAAAACCACCTCTGCGCCGTAGACTTGGGATTTTTAAAGATATGACTGGCAAATTAAAAAAAAAAAACGAATTGAACTTTTTGAGTGGGTCTCTTTTGCATGATTATCTTGGTCTGTGAGTTATGGTTTTCATGGTTGTAGTTATGAATTACAGTCCTAACCATAATTTGTGATTTTTAGTTTTTTTTTAATTTTAATTCATAGCCATAACTGCACTTTCACTGTTGCTTTATCAGTAATCGTCTTGGTTGTTTTAAACCTGCATTTAAATGTAATAACCGAAGCTAAGCATATCTTCTCTTTAACCTGTGTTTTTTTTCCAGTAAATCCTTCTTCTCTGAATAGTAATATGTTGTTGTTCTTCCCTTGCGACTACTCATTCTTTCCGCTGCTTGCATTTGGTATTTACTCCCCCAAAAAAGAAGAAACTTCTTGCAACAGAAACAGATTGAACAGGGACGTTCCTCGCTCCGTCTCGGTGCGCACCTCCAGTATTCTGTCAGTCATCGGTCCCTGCCTGCTATGCCTGCTGTTGTTTTCTTGTCCATTGTTCTAAGTGGTAGCACATCCCACCTGTCAAGGCACGAACAAGCCACTTCTAAGAGAAGCAACGCTCACGCGGAACATACAAACCTGCTTACAAGCCAACACAGCCTCCCACGGCTCCTTATTTCAGATAAACGTGCGATAATATCCAACATGCGCGCGAGGAGGGCGAGTTGACAAGCCGCGCGCCGAGTCGACACTTAAGACCGTTATTATTTCTCGACTGTCACCCGAGCAATTTCTCTTTGTGCGAGACATGATTTAGCAACTGGTCTGTGGAGACAGTCAATGAAAGAATTTCCCGACAACCGCTTCCGCTCATTACACAGCGTGACGCAGAGCTTGGCAGGGCGCCTTGAAGATGCGCTCAGCACCCAGTGCGTCCCAACAACACAAAATATGTCGAAGCCATTGAAAAGAGCTCGCGATAATGAGTCCAAACAACTGAGAAATGAGCAGCTATCTGTGCTGCGGCGGCGGTTACAGATAAGATAAAGAGGGACGCGCCTGTGACAGCTCCTATATGCGCCCTATGGAGTAATAGGCTCTGATTGGCACAGTATGCGGGGAGATGGCGGCAGTTTCATCTCTTCCTCGAAGGCGGTTGTCAGTCAGCGGTTTGCGGGAACTGTCTGAGAGCAGATAGTATGGACAATACAGAAAAACTTTTTTCCGCCTGAGTCCTCCTGACAGTACTTATTGTCCTGTTCCCAATCACGCCTTGTAGCTCATGTCTCACAAATAAAAGGTGCGGACAGCAATGGTTTACAACCATTTTACAACGTTCTGTTGCTTTCATCGCATTCTGGGTACAATGTAAACGAGCAGGAAGGCGGGTGCCGGCTCAATGCCGGACCAGATTCGGGGGCGTTCCTGAGAACAGGCTTTCGGCTGACGTCACCAAAAGGGAAAAATTCTCGGGAACGCCCCCGAATCTGGTCCGAGATTGACGGACAGAGCCTTCTCCCAATGGCTAGCCTCCATTTATGGAGCTAGCCAATGGGAGGAAGGGGTGGATACCCGACCCCACAGAGAAATTACATTAGATTTTGCTAGCGCATGCGTACTTCGTACGCATTGCCAAGCAAAACCTAAAAAGCGAATGTATACAATGAAAACAAGATCTTGCTATACCCTCCTGAACTACAGATGTGTTTAAGACTGATTAAGAGTTCAACTATGTAAAGCCTCTTACTATGGTGTTTGTCACCCATTCTCAGTCTTAAATCCATTTCTATAGAAATGTTCATACAGTTCCCAAAGAAAATCCCTTCCTACTGAATTTTTCAAAGATTACGGACTATAAAATGTCTTCTCTTATATCGATCTGGGTTCACACTGTAAAACACTTGCCTTCTATATTGTCAAGGGGTTACAATATTCAAACCCCCCGCCCCCTCCAACTGTATCTGACACGGGTCCTGCATTAACAATGTCCCTATCAGTTATGAGCAATTGAACTATATCATAGGTGGGCTTAAACAAATGGTGCACAACAACATGCTCATAAAGAAGATGCTGAACAAAGGGACAAATCCAAAGTCCCCATGACAGACACAGATAGGTTGTTTATTAGGTTTCTAGTCTGATTTATCAGGCAAAGGAAGACACGGTACTGGTACTGACCGCCACAATGGATACTGTTCAGGTGACTTCTTTCCATTCATTAATTGAAATTGATGGAAGGAAGGAGGGAGAGAGGCAGTTTACCTTTCTTCTTCACACATTGAAATAGATCATTTCATGGCTGATGAGTCGTGCAGATAGCAGAGGGTTTCAGATTGAAACTTTAAGAAGTGCCTATACAGCAGCCTCAGAACAGCAAATGCAACCAAAACCCTTACCTTTCTTAGTGGAAGAGTAGATGATACTGGATCATGCAATTGTGGAGCTGAAGTCAAAAAGGTTACTGAAATATCCTTTCTTCACACCAGTGTGTTTCTGGGTTTGAATTGTTTTTGGTCCTGAAGAAGAATGCCCTTTGGCTTGCTATAAACTTATGGGAATTCATGTGATTTGGTACAGCCAGGAAGGATTATATGAAATCTATCCTAGCCACGAAAGCTGCTTACTTCTCTTCCCGCATTATTAACTCAACTAATAAATCAAAGGACATTTTTTCTATTCTTAATGAATTAACTAACCTTGACAACGCCCGTCCTAGCTTGCCTCCGACCCAGATCCTCTGCGACTCATTGAACGTCTTTTTTACAGAGAAAATTGCTGCCATCAAAGCCAGTACTCCACAAACCATAAGTCCCACCCTTTCTGTTCTAAGTCCGAATACCACTGACTCACTTAGCAACTTCACTCCTATCACCTTAGACCAATTTCAGGAATTACGGGTGAGAGTAAAATCAGGTGCCCCATCCGACAGATGTCCACCCTACATCTTGATAGACTGCCTATCAGTTATTCCGGTTCCCGCCTGCACCCTCCTAAATAATTCATTAGCCACTGGACAAGTCCCCCTCGCATTCAAAGAAGCAACAGTAATACCACTCTTAAAGAAACCGGGCGCAGACCCCACCTGCAAGGCAAACTACCGCCCAATCTCCCCTCTCCCCTTCTTAGCAAAGGTGTTGGAGGCTCATGTTGCTAACTGCCTGTCCAACTTTATAGAGGCATCAAACTGCCTCGAATCACATCAGGCGGGCTTTCGCCCAGCCCATTTAACGGAGGCAGTGGTAGTTGCAGTAATGGATACCCTCCGGGACTGTGCAGACAACCGCCTCCCGCAGGCTCTAGTGCTCCTGGACTTGTCGGCCGCGTTCGACACGGTCGATCACACCATCTTGATCGACCGTGTCTCCCAGGCTGGCATCCGGGGCACGGCAGCCTGCTGGCTGAAGTCCTTCTTAGAAGACCGTTCTCAGGCAGTTCGCCTGGGCAACTTCGTTGGCACCAAGCAGGTCATCACATGTGGTGTACCTCAGGGATCATCCCTGTCACCCCACCTGTTCAATCTCTACATCTCCCCCTTAATCCAGGCCCTCAGAGACAAACAGGTGACGGTGCTCAATTATGCGGACGACTTACAGCTATTCACAATCGACAACTCGGATACGTCCATCTCCTTCTTTCAGTCAACAATGAGGTTCATCCAAGCTTGGATGAACCAAAATCATTTGAAACTGAACCCAGGAAAAACCGAGCTGGTTCTGACCGGGGATAGCGTTAAACACTGGGGCCCACACTACTGGCCAACAGACATGGGTCAAGCTCCGATCCCCTCATCTTCGGCAAAAACGCTTGGCGTCACCTTAAATAGCGACCTCTCACTCAAAACGCAAGTGGGTCAGGTGGTCTCCAAGTGTCTCTTCCAATTGAGAAAAATCCGGAAGGTTTGTCGCCTTTTGACCCTGGAAGCCCTGGCACAGGTGGTGATCGCTACTGTGATCTCTCACAAAGACTATGCTAACTCGATCCATCTGGGCCACCCCCAGTTCCTTCTGAAACGCCTTCAGATGGTGCAAAATCATGCAGCCAGACTGATTCTGAGCCAGCCCAGATGGCAATCAGCCACCCCCCTTCTGAAGACACTTCATTGGCTCCCTGTGGCGCTGCACCTTCAAAGTTAGCTGCATTATATTTAAAGCGCTCTACTGCAAAAGTCCTAAATTCATCACAAAACTTATCACGAAGTATGCCCCGTCCCGAAGTCTACGCTCGGCTCATCAATGTCTTTTACAGACACCATCTTTTAAAACGCAAACGCTCGGGCGGTTGCAGATTTGGCACTTTGGCTCCTCGCCTGTGGAATGCCCTTCCCCTTGAGATCCGGCTATGTCCTGATCTTACGTCATTTAGGAAATCCTTAAAGACCTGGCTCTACCAACAAGCATACCACTAACTCCGCAGGCTTCAAACTCTGACTTGCTCTCGGTCTTCTACAGCGCCAGGAAACCAACCGGTGTCAGTGCGCTTTACAAACTATTGTTAACATAACATAACATAACATAGGTATTTCAAGACATACAGGACGATTTGCTGCAAGTGGGCTTGATATCAGAATGGATTTTCAAGATGTTCATGATATACCCACAGATGGGTTTCTATAGCCTGCCTGCCAGGAAGAATTATGGAAATTCAAATGCCTCCCATTGGCCTGTTGTCAGCAGCTTGGCGCTTTACAAAGTATTTAAGGTCTACCACAGAACATTTCAGAGCACAGGGGGCTTTAAATTATTATTTAATTAGAACACATTTTTATTCAGTTTAGGAATGTTGTTCCAAATCCAGATGCAGGAAGCCTCTTACATGACTTCTGGTTTTAAATTTAAAGTCAACTGGAAAAAAGCAAACTGTTTCCCAAAACAACAATGGATTTCTTGGATGTCACTGTGGATTCGGAGAACGCCATCTTGTAACTCATGACAGCCATCAAGAAGGAACTGATGCATATTCAGGACATCGGGGTGGGAGTGGGGGTGTGGGGGGGTCTCTGAGGATTTATGCCAGTGCTGTGGACCTAGTGGACTCATCAATGCAAACAATGTTTCCTATCCCTCTCCACTGTAAGGACCTCGGGTATAGGATGTAGAAGAATGGTGAAGTGGTGAAATTGGCTAAATACGTTTGCCTGGTGGCTTATCTGCAAGCAAGACAAACAAAGAGAACCCTTTCCTCAAAAAAAGGGGACTACAACTGATGGCCTAGTTAATTTAAGGGAACATTGGAAACTTCCTTGACTCTCACCAGGATACTCTCTTCAAAGACAGGCTTGGGCCATAAAAACACGCAAAGATATAGGTCAGTATGGTCTCAAAGGCGACCAGTGCTAGGAAAATATGTTGAATACTTTAGCAAATCATGAATTTGTTTTAAATGACCGCCCCCACAAGGCCACTTAAAAAGGGATCCATTTGTCAAGCCATTCCACTTACATAGCATCTTCTAGATCACTACTGCAAAGAGAGTGTGTGGCACTGCAGTTGTGCTACTGACGTGCTCCAGGACACACGCTGGCATTTCGTTTGCAGCTCTGTTCATTTATTTGCTGATCTCCATTGCCTCTATTTTTTGCCGAGATGTATCCTAATAAGACAGGCCCAGATCCAGTGCTGTCTCAAGACTAGAAGGGTCTGGCCAAGTAGAGTTCTTGCCAGTTCTACTGAGTTCAATCTCCTCTGCTTTACATGCTGTTGAAAACCACGTGGCTCTTGTCAGAAGTACTGCATTAAACACATCTTATTTCCCATCATTATTTTCACATTCAGGCGAAATATTATAAACTGCACGGAGTACATTCTTATATCTTCCTGTGCTTGTAGTGCGATGCACAAAGATTTCTGAATCCTGCAATTAACTACTTGAATGTTTTACTGGCAACATTTTTAAGAGCTAACACCAGAAATGCTAAAGGACAAAATAATTCCAATATCTTTGAGAAATGAACAGTGTGTTACTGGTTCTTACCTCGTGGACATTTTAATGTTAATGTTAATGTTAATATTCATTTATTAAGCGCTCGTACGCCCAAGGGCTTCATGGCGCTATAGGAGGGAACTCAACACAACGGTTAGAAGTAGAGATAAAACAACTCAGCAGTAAGCCTGGGAGAAAAGCCAGGTTTTGAGAGAGTGTCTAAAACTCAGAGTGTTACCACTCAGTTTCAATTGAAGAGGAAGGGAGTTCCAGAAGGTGGCTGCAAGATGATCAAAGCAGCAACCGCCTAGACGCTTCCTCTTGTAAGAAGGGACACTCGAAGGGATTTGTGAGCGGACCGAAGATTACGAGAAGGATCATATCTGATGAACAGATCTCTGACGAACTTAGGGCCAAGGTCATGTAGGGACTTAAATAAAATGCACCCTGTTTTGAAAGCAACTCGCTGCTCAACAGGCAGCCAATGTAGCTGTTTCAAACCTGATCTAACAGACTGCCTTTTAGAAAGGTTCAGAATAAGTCTGGCAGCCTGGTTTTGGACCAGCTGGAGGCGTTTTAGCTCTCCAATTTGGAGCCCAAGATAAAGGCTGTTGGCGAAGTCTAGTCGCGACAGGACCAAGGCAATAATAATCTGGGTAAGGGCATCTGAAGAAAAGAAACAAGCAATTTTCTTGATTTTCTTTAGTTGAAAAAAACTGGATGACACCACCGCGCCTACCTGTCTTTTCAGGGACAGATCCTCGCTAATAAGTACTCCCAGACTTTTAACTGAAGATGACTTGGAGGGTGGCGCCCCCATGCTGGATGGCCAGAAGCATGGGTTCCAGCTAAGTACACTCTGCCCAGGCAAGACCAATTCAGTCTTGCCAGGGTTAAGTTTCAAATGATTGCAACTCATCCAACCCTGGATGTGAGACATGGTATTTTGAAATACCTCCACTGAGTCCTTGGTGTTCAAAGGGAAGATGAGTTGCAAATCATCTGCATAATTAAAGATGGTAACTTTCACTTTTCTTAAGGAGTACAATAGGGGGCGTAGGTATAAATTAAAGAGTAAAGGTGACAATGATGAGCCCTGAGGTACTCCACAAGTGGTGGAAATAGTGGGAGCTGTGAAAGAGCCCAATCTTACAGATTGAGTGCGGCCAGAGATGAAAGAACGAATCCAACTCAACGCAGGGCCCCTAAGACCAGCTTGCTCGACACGGTTGACCAAGATGGTATAGTCAACCGTGTCGAACACGGCCGAGAGGTCCAAGAGCACCAGGGCCTGGTGGATCCCGTTATCTGCGTTCCGCCTCAGAGTATTTTGTACCGCCAGGATGACTGCCTCTGTCGAATGACATGGGCGAAAACCGGATTGGTTGGGTTCGAGATATTCACTTTCTTCGACAAATTTGGACATATTGTCACAGACATGAGCCTCCAAGAGTTTAGCACAGTACGGCAGCAATGATATAGGCCTGTAGTTGAGCGGGTCGAGCGGGTTTGCTCCGACCTTCTTAATCAGGGGAATGAGTAGAGCCTTTTTGAGGTTGTTGGGGACTTTACCCTGTGAAAGAGATCCATTCAACATAGAAAGCATGCCCTCAGGAATAGCAGTTCCCACCTCTCTCAAGATGTGCGGAGGGCAGATGTCATCGGGTGAGCCTGATTTGACCCTAGTGAGTAGCTTAGATAGAGTATCACCATCAATGAAGGGAAATGCTTCCTAAGTCGAAGAATTATAATACGCATCAGCCAAAAGGGGGGAGGACAGAGTAGTGGAGATGCTTTGTTTTATAGTACAGATTTTATCAAAGAAAAAAGAATTAGGTGAGTTACAGAGGTCCTGAGTAGGAACCACAGATTGAGTAGTTCTATCACTGCCACTAAGACCTTCAACGATATTAAACAGTTATTTTGATTTGTTACGGGAATTCAGAATTGTTTCCGAGAAGTAATCTGTTTTATGTTTTTGGACAAGTTTCTGATAGTCCTTTCGAGCCCTGCAATAGTTGGCTTTGTCTAGTGCCGAATAATCCGTTCGCCACTTCCGCTCTTTTTGACGAACTTCAAGTTTTAAAACCTTCAGGTGAGGTGTAAACCACCTGTGGGCGTCATTGGAGCGGGAGCGGGGAATATTAGAACAGGGGGCATGAACGTCAGCTGCTTGTCGTAGCCAGTTGGTAAAGGCTTCTTCAGTCCCATCAATGTCCTGATCCAATGGGGGGAGGGATGAAGTCAAAGTGTCGATGAAGGCTGAGATGTCAGTGTTCTTCCAAATTCTAACTTTCCCACCTTTCTGGAAAGGCTGCTTTCTACTTTTCGCGATAATGATGGTGAAATGTATCAAAAAATGGTCCGTCCAAATACAAGGAGTAATGGAACTAATAGCCAAGGGGATATTCTGTGACCATATTTGATCGAGGCTATGCCCTTTTTCATGGGTGGGTAAGTGAATCTGTTGGATCAAATTCAGGTCTAATACAATCTTTTTCAACGCGGCTGCCTGGGTATCCAACGTAGTGAAGGACTGGACTTTTAACAGTACCAGCGGTGCCAGGGAACAACACCTATAACCTTCATGGGATACCTGTTTCGGCGCACAAATTACAGAGACACGGGAAACTTCCTTCGGCGTCAAAGATCAGCGTTTATTACTGCAGGGAGGCAAAAAGTCACAAGAAGTACAACAGTGTGTAGGTTCTGAGAGTCTGCTTCAAATTGAGGTTGTAGGTCGCTCTCTTTTATACAGAGTGTTACCATTGCATAACATGTGGACAAAAGATTATAATCCGGTTCCCACAGTAGGTTTCAAAAAGGGTCGCTTTCATGTGTTCAGAATCCCGGAACATCATTACAATAGCTATGCCGGTTCCCAACTGTAAAAGTACATCTTCCCACCATTAGGCACACCCATTAGAGTTGTAAATGACAAAGAAGAAGAGACAAGAACAGCTGCAAGGAAGTCAGACACGTGTAGAGAAAAGAGTGTGGGGGTAATATCGGAAGCATGATCGTAGGATCAAAGGGTTGGATCCATCGCCTGCAAGGCTGTCACAATAAGCCGGCACGACCAGATTACCCTCAAGCTGAGCCATCTGCCTTTGCTGTGTCATTCCTCCGGCCATAAAGACGCATGAAAGGAATATGCGTCTTCCGTAAGGCTTGGGAACTAGAGGGTCAGGGGGCGAACAGTTTTCTGCTCGCTGACTACGTGAGGGCAAGAAACAAAATGGATGCCGTATCTAAAATGGAACCCGAGGGTTCAGATGAAGAACGCGTAATATTAGACGAACCCTGGCAGGTAGTGTAGCGAAATTTCGCACACTTGCCGAACTCGTCATTTGCGGTTCGTAGATACCAAACTTATCCATATTCGGCAATGCCCAGAACATCGTAATAATTTTTACGGAACCTCAGACGGTCCTTTTGCCCTCATGTAGGCAAGCACTAGTCGGAATCATAATCGATTTCGATACTCATCAGATCACTCAGATGTTGTTGATACATTATTCGATCCTTCAATGCCTCTTTGGTGACAACGGGCTGTCTTATACACGTCGTAGCACAAAGGCCACATAAGGCAGGACCACATTGCACACAAAGACAACATGAGAACAGAAATGTCACAACAATCCCTATGATCATCAGAATCTTCCAACCCCAAGTCGATATCAGACCCCAAAACCATCCCAGAAGCGTCCAATTTCCTTCGTCCACGTGTATGGACTCCGAAATTTTGTGCAACTTAGAGATGGCTTGATAAACCGTTGGAGCGTTATCAGGTATGAATATGCAGCAGCTCGAATGGATGACTTTACAAACCCCACCTCTATCTGCTAGAACGATATCTAGAACCATACGGTTCTGCAACGTCATCAGTCTATCCGCCTGGACTTCGGCTGTTAAATTTCCAAGGGCATTTGCAGTTATGTTGGCAGTTGATTCTACTACACGAGTTAACTGTCTCAGGTTCCTGCTATTAACCATCGGTCCCCAGAACGGTAGGAAACCCTTAAAGAAGTCTCCCGCCTCTTGTCCGGAAGTATCTTCTTTGCTAATCACACCTCTTACAATTCTATTTCTGTGATAATCAGAGGCCACAGTGAAGGTCGGAGGCAAAAGATTTGCAATATAGCAGGTACCCGAGAAGTCATGAGGTAACCACGTATAGGCTCGATCATAACATACAAAGTAGGTACCCTTGGCAGGTAGGAAGACAGGGGAGGAGAGTGTCGGTAAGACATATGTCTTGGTACAAGCACTCTCCCCAAACTGAGCTCTCGGATTTCGACCAAGACCTTTCAAGCAGAAATTACCAAGGTGAGGTACAATCCATATCGGTGGCGAGCTTTTAAGCTGCCTCTGAAATGAAATGAAATGATTACGCTCTTGTATAGCGCACGACTACCCGTAGGCATCTCGGCGCTTGCTTAGGGAACCCGTCCTGGTATTCCCCTGTGAGATACCCCGGCAGGGTGTCCACAAGGTGAAAGCCAGGCATCCCGCCGCGAGGGGCCGTAGTGGAGATTAAGCAAGCTATTGCCCAGAGTCGCAGAGTGTGACCCTGTGAGTTGAGTAGGCACCGGAACGAGAATTATCGAGTCCGTGGAATTTTTGAGCCCGAGACCCGCCGAAGCGGGGAAGCGAACCCTGGTCCACAGCTGATCTCAGCTTCCAGGTCTGCCGCCTCTAACCACTGAGCCACGCTTCTCCACTGATAAGCTGTACTCAGCTTCACTTAATTCCTTATATGCTCGCACCTCTTCCTCTGGGATGAGTGATGCGTCAAAAATATCTCTATCTAAGTCTGCAATAGCTCTCGCCAGAGTCTTGTGGTACGGGCCAGGACCAGAGTTTGCTGAGCGTGGTTCTCGATGGGGGTAGGAATCTAGTGCGCTACGGAACATAGTTTGTAATGCTCGAGCTGACCCTTGTGCACTATAAGGCAGAACTAGGTACGGAATACCTTTATCCATAGTATGTGGCATTAACCCACACACCCAACAATTGGTAGTGTTTACCACTAACTGATGCTGATGCAGGAGTTGTATAAAAGAGTTGTTTCTGAATTCCGCACGTCTGATTTGTTCGTGTTGAGGCAGAGGATAAAAGGAATGTGGAGAAACAGTAGAAATGAAATATTGATCATGAGATGGAAGAGTAGGTGTAGCAGAAGACAATAAGAACTGAGACCCATAATATATTCCTCCTACCAATAGCATAGATATGGTGAGAAACAGTATGATTACTTGTGAGAAAAACCATTTTGTATGACATATTTTCTGCAATGTAGATCTTTGCGCCAACATTTCTTCTCTTTTCGACAGCTCAGACAATGATGATTCCATCCCCTAACGACCGTCCGCGACGTTCTTGACGCACTTCGTTCTGAGTAGCGGTTATCAATTCCCAGGAATTCCCAGAAATTGATAATAGAAACCAACCTTGTGTCGATAGCTGCTAAACAGAAGGAAGTACCCGCACGGCCTTACGGTCAACCTGGATGGTAGGTTCTAGCTAGATAATGTTCTTGGCTGTACGAAAAAGAAAAAGATACACAATATATATAATGTCCACTGTTTTCAGAGTAACGTAGAACCTATAAACAAAAAAATCTTTTTATTTATGGCTTGTTCGTGGACGAAGAAAATATCGGCTACTTCCAGGGCGAGTCTGATCTTCAAACAATGGATTGGACGGCAAAGGAGTGTTCAATTGTTCAGGCAATTGTTCAACAGTCAAATTTTCCAAGGTTGACGTGGAGGAAATTGTTTGAGAGGAGTCAGCAACGGTGTCAGATACAAGCCGAGCTTCGCTGAATGGAACGAAACGTGGTGCAGTGTCGGTCTCAGATGAAGAAAGACCTCTTCTTATCCAGGTGTCCGATGGCAAAGGAAGCGGGACTCTCTTCGTGTGGGTAGCATGTACCCAGTTCCGACGTCCGTGTAGTCGAACCGCCGTTCTCGTAGCCAGCTGTACCTGAAACGGGCCCACAAATCTTGGTTCAAGGTTTCGTTTTCGTCCGTAGTTTCTGACGAGGACCCAGTCCCCTGGTTGAAGTCGATGACCAGGACCCTCTGTTTATGATGGCAGAGACTCAAAGACCTGTTGATGAATCAAACTCAATTTAGCAGTCAGATCATAGAGATAATCAATCAACATAGGGTATTCAATTCTGTCAACTTCCTTAGGTCTTGGGACTCCCCATATATTAGCAGGACGACCGAACACAATCTCATATGGGCTGAGCCCTACTCGAGAGTGTACAGTTGCCCTGGTCGACAGGAGAGCCAGAGGCAAAGCGTCGGGCCAAGATAAACCAGTTGTTGCCTGAATTTTAGCCAATTTCAGTTTTAGAGTGCCATTATATCCCTCCACCAAGCCTGCTGATTGTGGATGGTTTGCACTATGAAATTTTTGTACTATCCCTAAACCGCGACACACACTCTTCATCACACTCCCAACAAACTCACTTCCGTTGTCCGACCATACGACCCGAGGCATTCCGTAGCGGGGAAAATACTCTTTGAGCAAAATTTTTGCCGTGGATAAAGCCGTATTATCCTTAAGGGGGTAGGCCTCAATCCACCTAGAGAATGCACACACCACAACCAACACATACTTCAAGTTATTACATCGGTCCATGTGGATAAAGTCCAACTGGATAACTTCGAAAGGGTACGTAGGAGGGGCAAAATGACCAGGTGGAGTGGGGGTGCCCTTACCAGGATTGTGCATCAAACACACCATACAATTTTTAACCACTCTCTCAGCACACTTAGTAATCCCATCATTCTTCCATACATGAGACAACAACTTGCATATACCTTTCGTGTTGATGTGCGCCATACCATGAGCCATTGTAACAACAGCGAGCACATACGCATCCGGTAACATCCATCTCTGTTTCTCTGATAGATCAACCCAACATCCATTCTCATCTAATCTTCCCGTGCTCTCTCTCCATTTAGTCCTTTCCGTCTCAGTGGCTTCATTCTGTATTCCTTTCACGCTTTCAAATGTGTCTTTACACATACCAGTCTCTGTTGGCCATCTCACTGAGCTCGTAACATACATTCTGTTTGTCAAATCTTTAGCCGTCTCTTTAGCCGTTTCATCCGCAAACGCATTACCACGACCCACATCGTCCGTTACTTTCTGATGTGCGCTACATTTGACTATGGCCACTTGTTTAGGCAATGTGAGTGCATCTAAAAGATCATTTACAAGCTGACCATGTTGAATCTTCGTGCCATGCGACGTAAGGAATCCTCTCTCTCTCCATAGTCGTCCAAAACTATGTGCCACACCAAACGCATACTGACTATCTGTAAACACATTCACCCGTTTATCTTTAGACAACACACACGCTCTCGTCAAAGCGATTAATTCGGCAGCCTGAGCCGAATTCTGACTTAGTCTTTCGCTTTCCACAATCGTTCTCAATGTAACTACAGCATATGCAGTCGTCACATCACCGTTCGGCAACTTGAAACAAGAACCATCCACATACAAAGTACCATCGGGATCTGTCAATGGAGTATCTTTTAGGTCAATACGACCCTTAGTTTCCTCCTCAGTTCTGAGATAGCAGTCATGTACTGCTTCACCATTTGATTCTGTGTCAATCGGCAGCAATGTTGCTGGATTCAACACATTACATCGTTTTATCCGTACGTGACTGGCCAGCAACGTCAACTCATATCCAGACAATCTTGCGCTCGTCAGATGTTGAGTTTTCGTTTGATTCAATAGAGTGTCAACTGCATGCGGAACCATTACCGTGAGCATATTATCCATAACTAAACCTGCGGACTGTCGAATGGACGCCGCAGCTGCCGCTGTTGCTCTTAAACAACTTGGCAAGGCTCTTGCTACTGGGTCTAAAGTCGAAGAAAAATAGGCACATGGGCGTTGCTTACCACCAAAAGGTTGTGTCAGAACACTCAACGCACAACCATCCCTCTCGTGAACGTATAGTGTAAACGGCTTACTGTAATCAGGAGTGCCCAACACAGGAGCCGAACACAACGCATCACGTAATTCAGAAAAACTTTTCTGACACTCTTCAGTCCAAGGCAATGGGGATGAAACATCCTTGCACGTAAGGGCTATCAATGGTTTCGCCAACAGTGAAAAATTTGGAATCCATTGTCTGCAATAGGACGTAATACCTAAAAAGGCGCGAACATCTCTCTGGGTTTTTGGCACAGTCATTCGGGTAATCGCTGCAATTCTCTCTGGGGTCAACCTTCTCCCTTCTCTTGACAATAAGTGACCTAGATAGGTAACTTCTTGACAACAATACTGTAGCTTTGAAGGCGATACCTTGTGGTGTAAGTTATGTAGATAATGTAACAATGATACTGTAGCCGTTTTGCAAATAGCTTCTGTATCAGCTGCCACTAAAAGATCATCAACGTATTGAATCAAAGCTGCACCTTTAGGTAATACAAAGGCATCAAGTTGACCTTTAAGTGCTTGGCTGTAGATTGACGGACTCTCACAGTAGCCCTGTGGAGCGCGTTTTAACCTAAAACTGCGACCACCTAATGAGAATCCGAATAGGTCTCTGCTTTCCTCTGCAATTGGGATGCTAAAGAAAGCATTCTTTAGATCGATCACTGTGAACCAGGAGGCAGGTGCCGGAATCATTGTTAGTAAAGCCGTAATGTCGGGAACTACAGGAAATTGTGGAACCACTATTTTGTTCACCTCTCTAAGTCTATTACAAAACGATACACAGGAGGTTTAGTTGGGTCAGTTCGTTTCAGAATTGGTAATACAGGGCTATTACACACGTTTCCACGAGTTTCTTCAACAACACCTTTTCCAATGAGATCATGAACGATTGCTAACAGCGCTCGTTCGCCCTCAAAAGAAATACGATATTGAGGTAAACGTGGTAATCGCGCATTTGGTTTCAATTGAATCACATAGGGTGGAATGTCTAACAGGCCCACATCATTGGGACCTGTGGCCCATAAGGACGCAGGGAGGGAATTCAATTCCGGTGGGAATTTATCGACCGATAAATACATTGGAGAGATCACTCTCCGTCCCAATGTAAGCTCCACTCCTTCGGGGGAACAATACAATGTTGCATATAATCGTTTCAACAAATCCAGGCCCAAAAGATTTTCACCACAACCTGTAGATAGAATCAGTGGAGCCGTTAGCTCACGAGGACCAATCATAAGAGGCAAAGGACTAGAGACTGGGTTGCTAACAGGGGCGCCAGAGAATCCAACGGAAACGTTCGTTAAGCCAGACAAAGGTGCGCCAGGGAGTTTCGAATGCATGATGGAACTTTTCGTCGCACCAGTGTCTAACAGAAAAGGCTCAACTACACCCGATGTAGCCACTGCAACGTAAGGCCCACTCTGATCGACCGGAACTGACACTACTCCCTCTCTTTGTCGTTGGCTGTCCCAGTAATGGTCATTTACAACCGTCTCATGCTCTACGTAATAATTATCCACATTATACTGTGCAGATCGAACTGACCCCGCATTTCGCTGGTCAAAACAATTATTCGTATCTGATTGATTTTGATGACGATCAATCTGATTGTGGGATGAACCACGACCTCTACCTCGTGATGCCTGTTGGGGACCACTACCACGATTTCCTCGTGCTGACACACCATTTAGGCGGTCCCGTAAGGCAAGACAATCATATTTTAGGTGTCCCTCTTTCTTACAATATGCGCACTGATTATACCCAAGGGAAGATCTATAATCAAAGTTGTCAGAACGCGGCTGTGTCCTATCGGGCTGTGCTCGTGGTCGATACTGCTGTTGTGAATCAGTTTGGTTTGATCGTGGAGGGTATGCTTGCTGTAACAAAACCTTCGTTTTTAGCTCCTTCGTTTTCTTCTCTACACGATCACTTTCTTCCTTTTCCCTATTCTCATAATACTGGGCTGTTGCTAGTATTTGCGCAGGGGTTGAAACTGCCCACGCACTCTCTGAATTTTTCAGTTTGTTGCTTAATTCAGGCAACAAATTCGACACAAATTTGTCAACAAATAACCGCTGGCCTCCCTCAGCTCCCATGTCCTGACCGCTGTGGTCGACAAACGCTACCTCAAACCTTGTAAAGAAATCCGAGATACTCTCGTCTTTCTTTTGCTTACAAGCTGATAACTTATCCCAGTTCACCTTCATCGCTGGCATGATAGTTTTCATGAGCGTAATGATTTTCTGCTGCAAGTCTAAGATTAGCTGGTCGGGCTTAGCCCCACCAACTTGTAATGCATCAGCCGCTAGCAGTGCAGCCCAATCACCCCCTAATTCAACTGCGTGGTTGGCTTGACGAATTTTGGCCCAAACTGGTTGCGGTACAACATTGCCAAACAACATGTCGATGTCGGCAAGGTTCATAATAGAAGCTTCCACCAGTTGTGATAACTCCTTATAATAACCAGCCGGATTTTTACGCGGATCGGGTAAGGATTGCTTCACTTGCAAAACTTCCGATCGTTTCCATGGAAGATGTATCCATACCCTTCGAAAATGCGGTAGAACCACAGGGTTTGCATTAGGATCACCAGGCACCCACAGTGGCGGAACCTCTCTCATGGGATATTGACCAGGAACCGCTTTCCAATTCTCGGTGGTATCATCTGAGGACACCCGAGAATGTGCTGTGGATCTAAACGCTAATAAGCGTTCCACGGCACGTCGTACATCTTCACCTATGATCATACCGTTGGAAAAGTGACTCTGAAGTTCAATTATGTCGGACGGTACATTATCTACATCATCATTATACCATTCTTCCCTCAAAAAGTTACACATCTCCTCAAACACGAATCTCTGCGTAGGCTCATTAAACTAAGAAAATGTATCAAAGACCACACGAGGAGTGTAATTAGCAGGATGTCTTATCCACCTATGTGCCATGGTTATTAATGTCTCTTTCTCCCTACCACTAGGGATCTGACTCCGTCTCTGAGGAGTTTCAGATGAATCAGACGAAAATAACGGACCAGAAAGAGGTGAATAAAGGGTAGCAACAGAGTTAGGAACACGCTTACGAACAGAAGGGGAAAGAAAAACAGGGGCAACAACACTGGAGGTGAAAGAAGGCATAGTAGGAACTGACAATATAGTTGGAGTAGCAGAGACAACAGTCTGCGAAGGTACAGGTACAGGAGCAGTAGGAACAAGGACAGGTGGTGAAACAAACGTAGGGTTAACAACGGGCTGGCCCGCAGCCACTGGAGCAACAAGGGGAACTACAGGAGGAATAACAGGAGCAGCTACAGGAGCAGTAGCACCCTGTACATAAGGAGGTGGTGATTTCATCAAATATGATAACAAGGAATCCTCCTTTAAATCTTCTTCTTTCTTTTCTAGATTATTCGGTAAAACCGGGTAACATTTATCTATTTTCATATGATGCAATCTAGTAGAGATTTCCATTTCCTTTTCTTCTTTGTCCTGTTTACATTCTTTTATAGTTTGCATTATCGGAACGAACCCTTGCTTTTGATCCTTTTTAAGTTGTTTGATTTCTTTCTGCTTGGCCTCTTTACGCCATATTCGAAAAGAATCAAACATAGCTGGCCTAGCTTTCTTTAAAAATAATTTAGCCTCAAGATTATCTAAAATCGAAAGTTCAAAAGTTCCATGTGGTGGCCATCTAAGGTCACCGTCTTTCTTTGTATAGCGGACCCAGTAATCATTATATATTATAGGACCCACCCCATGTCGACTATAAAGATCATGTATCGGAGTTCCAACTGGAGGTATCGGACACGAGTCCTCCAACCGGGAATCCATTGCGCAACATTGGAAAATATGAAACAAACCACTATGGCTAGGCATCGTGCACACTAACCTAGTATCAAACTTCAAGGATTACCGAAGTAATTAAACCTCGTGTAAGTCAAAACCCTCGGTTTTTGGCAATTGCAACTGTCAAATAATACTAAGGACCAATACTAAGAACCACAAATGCAATGGAACCATGCAATACAACAAAGCCTTAAGGCTATCACAAAGCTCGGAGAGCTAACCACAAAGCCTGAGGAGGCTATTACAAAGCTCGGTGAGCTATTACAACAAAGCCTTAAAGGCTAACAACAAAGCTTTCAAGAAGCTAGAACAACCACTAAGGACTGGGAGCGACCCACAAAATACTTAACTCAGAACTTCAATGGCGTCACCAGGAAGGCCCGTCTATCGTCTCGCTTGTACGTAAGGTCTACGCCGGGCGTCGAAGACAGGTCGACAGTCAGGGCATCGGTCCGTCGCAGCCATCAGGAGGCGGGAATCTTCGCAGGGAAAAACTTCGGGCCACTTATTTCGACAACAGGATCGATGAAGCGGGGTGCACCTTCCCTCGGAGATTTCACACGAAGTTCCTCACGATCATCAGGCTTTGGACCGGTACCGCTGAAGTCGCCCCACGTTGGGCGCCAACTGAAGGACTGGACTTTTAACAGTACCAGCGGTGCCAGGGAACAACACCTATAACCTTCATGGGATACCTGTTTCGGCGCACAAATTACAGAGACACGGGAAACTTCCTTCGGCGTCAAAGATCAGCGTTTATTACTGCAGGGAGGCAAAAAGTCACAAGAAGTACAACAGTGTGTAGGTTCTGAGAGTCTGCTTCAAATTGAGGTTGTAGGTCGCTCTCTTTTATACAGAGTGTTACCATTGCATAACATGTGGACAAAAGATTATAATCCGGTTCCCACAGTAGGTTTCAAAAAGGGTCGCTTTCATGTGTTCAGAATCCCGGAACATCATTACAATAGCTATGCCGGTTCCCAACTGTAAAAGTACATCTTCCCACCATTAGGCACACCCATTAGAGTTGTAAATGACAAAGAAGAAGAGACAAGAACAGCTGCAAGGAAGTCAGACACGTGTAGAGAAAAGAGTGTGGGGGTAATATCGGACGCATGATCGTAGGATCAAAGGGTTGGATCCATCGCCTGCAAGGCTGTCACAATAAGCCGGCACGACCAGATTACCCTCAAGCTGAGCCATCTGCCTTTGCTGTGTCATTCCTCCGGCCATAAAGACGCATGAAAGGAATATGCGTCTTCCGTAAGGCTTGGGAACTAGAGGGTCAGGGGGCGAACAGTTTTCTGCTCGCTGACTACGTGAGGGCAAGAAACAAAATGGATGCCGTATCTAAAATGGAACCCGAGGGTTCAGATGAAGAACGCGTAATATTAGACGAACCCTGGCAGGTAGTGTAGCGAAATTTCGCACACTTGCCGAACTCGTCATTTGCGGTTCGTAGATACCAAACTTATCCATATTCGGCAATGCCCAGAACATCGTAATAATTTTTACGGAACCTCAGAAGTAGAGTTCAACCAAAGATTAAAGTCGCCCAGCAGCACGATTTTTTTGTGGTTGATAATTAAGGGGGCTAGGTGTTCTGCCAAAGATGCCGCAAATGTAGGCATATTTTGAGGGGGGCGGTAGATAAGGATCATTAATAGTGATCCACTATTAGTATCCATTTTAAAGATCATATTATCTGATCCTAAGAGGTCAAAAGATGGTAAGAGTGAGAATTTGTGGGTGTTGCGAATAATAGCTGCTACTCCTCCACCCCTTTTGTGGGCAGGTCTATTAACATTTAAAATGTAGTAGTTAGAGGGAATAGCAGCTAAAATATAGGGTAAAGAATCTGCGTTAAGCCAAGTCTCTGTGAGGAGTAAAAGATCAGGTTGCTCGGCTTGTAGCAGAAAAAATATATCCATATGGTGTTTGACCATAGACCTGGTGTTTAAATAGTAACATTTAAGCGTGGTCTCTAAGTCCAGTGAGGGTAGTGGGGGGGTACAAGGATTAGGGCGCATGGCTTTACCAGCAATGTGCTTGGGTTTAAGAATGCCATAAGTGGCGGCGCGCTTTAGTACATACGCTGGTAGAGCTGGAACCAGATTGTCAGTGGGTCTGAGTTGTATCAGGTCCTGGGAAGAATAAGTGTATATTTGGCCAGGGGTTCCAGCCCCTAGCCCCGGTCTGCCGCGGACGGACGCAGACGGGCTTGACTTATGCGCGACTTCGGCGCGCATTCGTCGCGCCCGCTGCGCTGCCGTATACACATTTGGTTTTATGCCCTGCCTCCCGGGAGCACTAGACCGCTAGATCCGGTCCAGCCCCACCCAAGATGTCGGCTCGCCTCGCCCTCCACACAAACGGCACCAGCCGCGGTGGAACAGGGCGGGATACAGAGAAATAAACAACACAGTGGGTAGGATTAGATTCAAACAGTCATTTTCCTATTAAAAACGATTATAAAATATTTCACGAGCGCTGGCGTCTCATTCACGTCAGAGCTGTAACAATCTCAACCATAACTGCGCGTTAGAGTAAAATAAATCAAAAGGTTCCCAGAGAGCTGGGTTGCTGCCACCAACCTTGCGTTTAGATGATCAATTACAATCTGTTCCTACCGCATAAAGTAGTTGTTAGATTTGGGGTTCTCCAGTTTGCAGAGGTAGGTACCTTTGACCAAATAAGGACCCTTGCATCTAGTCAGGGTAAGGGGGTACACTCTTAAAAGAACCCCTGCTCACCCCCTTGGTAGCTTGGCACAAGCAGGCAGGCTTATCTCAGAGGCAGTGTATAAAACATTTGTGAACACATGCAGTAACCCAGTGACAACACTACAGATGGACACCACACAAGTTGTAGTATAAAAATAAGTATTTTTATATAGGCTGACCACAAACGACAAAAATCCACAATACTGTACTTAAAAATGGCAGAATTAGCTCAGTTCTCTTAAGATGTAAAATGCGACACTGAGTTCAATGTACCTTTGGATGCGTAATGCCACACAACGAAAGTGTTGCAGGGAAGGTGATGCATCGGTTCCTTACATGCAAGAACGGTGATGTTGTTGTATTTCTATCGAGGATCCTAATTCGATATTGTGGTAAATAAATAAATAATACCTCTCTTTTTGAATGCATAAATGAATAACAGATAGCTCAATAAATAAGAGTCAAGATTCGAGGTAGTAGGAGTTTTGCAGGTTTAATACAGCATAAAGACAGGGACAGGACAACCTGCACAGGAATAGGATGGCAAGCCCTGGCAGCGCTGCCGGGGTCAGGATCGGAATCGGCGGAAGGATAACTTTTTAATAACAGTACATGAGCATATATACATAACGCAAACACATAGCATTACATCGCAATAGGCGTAGCAGTGGGTGGAGCAATAGGCGTGACGCGTAGCAGTCGCGAAAGATAAGGGTGAAAAGAGGTGTAACAGGGCGTATACATAGACATGTGATGCAAACGTAACAGAATATGTCATGAATGGGGTGGAAACCATGGAGGGGGCTACCTAAGGAGCCGGGACCTCTAACCTGATGGTGCGCGCAAACTGGCAATGACGTGTTACTAGGAGAAGCTGGGGGCTATGAACTCTGTGCTAGGAGCAGAGACTGAAGTCTGGAGAGTCAGGGCGACATGTGCCTAAGCAGTATCTAGTATCTGATGTTTAGAGAACATGTTGATAGAATCCAAATGTTATCGGGGTAAAGGCGAACAGACTCTAAGACTGGAGCATGCATTATTCTACATGTAGTGCGTGATGAAGAATATTAAATGATCATTAAATGCAGTATTTCTCTTACATGGAGACGTAGAGGCTAGAAAATGACGGAAACTATTGATGCGATTCAGTAGCTTTAGGAATGCAGAGAAGGAGGGCTGTACTGATAACTCGAATCATAACATACTCTTGGCAGACTCAGAGGCAGAGCCAGGCTGAACCGGGCACTGCGAGGCAGGAAGTAAGTGAAGGGTCGAGGATACAGGCGGGGGCTGTATCGCTCCTCAGCGAGGCTTCAGGGGACAGGAGCTGAATCTGGTGTCCAGGCCCTTTTGAGGCCTAGAAACGGAGATTTTACAATGGAATAACGTGCACACTGAGAAACGTGGCAACGTAGCTTTACATAGGCCTGATATTCGTAGTATTCACGAGAACTGGAAACTGACATACTAAAGGTGGACACAACTATAATTGCGTCTTTAATCGAACATGGGGAATAACATATGCATATTAATCATGCACAGATAACATATGATGGAGGACGCGTAGGGACACAGAACATGGCAAAATTTACTTTTCCACAATATTCCCGATTTATGCCCTTATATGGCTATAACAAACAATATCCTTATAAAGGCATAAGAATCATATCCATATTTAGTAATAGCCCATGCAGTTCAAATACGGCAAGGCTACTCCCCTAGACTCCTAGAAAGTACAACACGTTCTTTAAACAAACCAAGCCTCCAGCAGCCCGGGAAATCCCCCTGCCTTTGTTTTGATTTGAAGAAGAACTCCTGGAGTCCAGAAAGAACTGTTAGTTCTTAATGACGTCTTATGTCCAACCTTACGTCAAACCCGGCACCTTTCAGGTATAAATATACCAACGCTGCCTTAAGCAAACACACGGTGGTTTGGAGCAGAGCGGCTATCTACTTGCCCGAGAGCCCAGCTGATGCGAGAGCCCACGGACGCCGCCCCTCCCTTTTGACGCACTGAGAAAGACGCTGTCTTTTTCTCCAGCCGAGAAAATCCAGCTCCGGTGTTTCCAGCCACCCTTGCGGGTTGCTGGGATATCGAGTCCTGAGAGAGAGATACCAGACCTCCTTCATTCTATTACCAAGGTACGGAGCTGACTAAACCCTTAAGAGAATTCTTGATTCAGATTCTTGGCAAAACCAACTTAACTTAAACTGCTACTTACTTACTCCTTCCCAAGTATTAGGCTTAGGTCAGGTACACCGGGGTAGGCGTATTTAGAAGCACCAGTTGAGGACGTTAATCAATGTTTTTATGTATGTATATATTTTATCCATTTTAAAGTATCATATGGCTAAGAAACCATATCAATGCTTTTACAGTATTATTTCATAATACTCCTTTTACTGTACGCACTTTACTTTATACTAAGTATTGCAATTGTGGCAATTCATTTCTCTTGCATGAGAAAGAAGACTGCTCAATAAATAACACCTTTTATTGAAAACGCCCGTCTCTCTATTTCTCTGCACTCTGGTGAAACTAAGTATGCACGATTGACTGAGTGAAATAGCTGTCTATTGTTTTCACACGACTCTAGAGATACACTCTTATTCTGAGGGAGCAAAGTGGTCATGTTTATGGTTGTCAGAAGCTAATCCCTTCTTGTCTAACCAGGGAAGTTAAACTCCTCCTTGTTTATTCGAGAAAGTTTCTAGTGACCTCTGAGCTAGCTGGCAAAACTAATTAAGTCTAATATAGTCAGTAGAGACCTAGTCGACCTCAGTCCTACGTCTACACTGCTGTTTATATTATTCCAATGCGCAGAGCCTATTGGGAATATAGGAACTACACTACATGGCGCCCAACGTTTGGTAAGGCGATAATCTAACGCAAGACCCTAGAGTAAGTCAGTCGTGCTTTTTCACACAGACCCTTTTCCCGTAAAAACTCCAATAGACGTCTGGAGTGGGTAAAAGGTTAAAAATCCGCCGGAACTTAGTAGGAAGAGATTCCTATGTGTAGTTTTTGGTTTAGTCAACGTTGAAGGATACAGTGTTCCAAAATATTGTGCACCTAATCTTTGTTTTCCTTGGAAACCTGCTCTGCAAACTTTCATTAAAACAATGTCAACTAACGGCGAAAGCAGCGAAACCGCTGAAGCTGCAGTAGATGCAAATCAACCGGGTTTCGATGTTACAGGGTTTAATGAAAATGAACCGGGTGCAATTAGCATCCTGGCAAATTTAAGAAGAACTATAACTATTAAACTTATAGAAAACGGACTGACATCACAAGGTGGTACAGTCATATTCGTGCTAGAGGCCCATGAATATCGGCAGACAGAGGTATTCTATTCATGGATACTCTTTCCAGCAGCAAACGCTGTAACAAAGGAATTCCACTATTACAAAATAGAGGAACCTCCGGATGAATACACTCCTTTCGAGGAGGTTGAAATCCCACTAAATTACCAAGAGCACCTGCTCTGGTTTAAAGGCGCCCTAAAACATAAAAATCACATCACCAGGCTCGGTCCACTAGGTAGACCAGGAGCAACGTGGCCGGTTCTAGCCAGTTACACACCACATCAGGACATTGAGAAGATGTCAAGTGAAGAACTTTTAATTAAAATAAAAGAATTACCAAAAGGCATATAGAGAATTAGTTCAATTGGCAATGGAGGATATAACATACCTCCAGAGACTGAAAGAAACAGATATAGCAGACCAACCATTTGAACTTGCCAGAATCATAGAAAAATCCTATGAAGAACTAGGAAGAGATAGTTTGGGTGGGAAACCAGTAAAACCCCAACTACTTGAAAATCCTGAAAAAACATTTATTAAAAATAATCTAAATACTCCGAAAAAGAGTTGGGATGGTAATAAACAATCCACTTCCAAAGAAAAACGATTCCAGTCCAGAGGAAGGTCTCCTCAACGGAGAGATAGATCTCCAGAACGAGGTGGCAAGTCTCCCCAGAGGGAGCCCTCTTAGAAAAGATACAACCTTAGAGATCGGGATAAATTGAGAAAACCTGATAGATATCAAGATATTGATACTCGTCCCTCTCGATCTTTTAAGACTTCCTCACAGAAATCGGAAAGAAGAGGACGGTCAGAACACAAGGAGGAGCACGTCAAGTCCAAAGACAAGGAAACTGCTCATCAAAGTAAAAAATTACAATTTCCAAGAAAGAAGGTAGCCAGTATTAAAATAATTAAACATGCCGAGGATTCTGAGGACACAACTGAAAAACGGAGAGTGGGCCCAGACAATGCTAGACAGCGCAGCAGAAGTGACCATAGCTCGCAAGATCCTGATGAATCTTCTGGATACAGTGGACACGAATGAATACATTCAAGTGGAAACTGCAGATACCAGAGTTAGCAAACCTCATAAAATATACTAAATAACATTGCATATAGAGGGAGATAAGACTAGGAAAGTAAGGGGTCTCTTTTGGGATAACCTTTCGAAAGGCTATGACATCCTGTTAGCTGAGAAAGACTGGCCACCAGAGTTTGTCAGGGAGGGCCCTCATGGTGAAGAAATGATTATGCCTGCCTTCTCAAATCATATTTCAATTCATAAAAAATATACACTCGCAAGAAAATGGGCAGTGGCCCAAGCTTCTGTATTATATAAAAATCATGTAGGATGGGATGAGGACTCTCCTCCTCACAAAATCCAGTTAAAAGTCAACCTACTGCACAAAGGCAGTACCCAGTTAAACAAGAAGCTAAAAAGCAAGCCAGGGAGATCTTAGATCAACTTGAATATCAGGGGGTGATTGAAACATGCACCTCACAAATGAACAATTCTTTGTTTCCTGTCTCCAAACCAGACGATTCATATTGTCTAGTTTTGGACTACAGACACCTACACTCCTGTTGCAAAACATTTGCAGTACAAAACTCACACAGTGCAGCACTAATGAATAACATCGTGCGCAAAAAATACAAAACGACATTAGACATCTCTAATGGATTCTTTTGTCAAAACATTGCACCTGAAAGCAGGTATTTGACCGCTTTCTCAATAATGGGGTCGCAAAAACACTTCTGTCGGCTCCCACAGGGATTCAAGAATAGCCCAGGATTATTCTCAGCAAGAGTAACAGAGTTACTACAAATATATGATGATGAAGCATTATCTTATGTCGATGACATCTATCTAACAGATGACGACCTGGAGACACACTTGAAAAGAGTGAACACCATAATACTTGGTTTCGCAGCTGAGGGTTACAAATTCAACTTTAAAAAGTCAAGAATTGCCCATCTAACTGTCCTGTTTTTAGGATATGAATTATCAAGTGAAGGCAAAAGCCTAGCAGACAACTTCTTAGAGAAGTGTGCTGTACTCCAAGCACCTAAAACGCTGAAGAACTTACAATCAATACTAGGTTTCCTGAATTTCGGAAGAACATACATTCTAAATTATGCAGAGAGGGTTAAACCTCTCTATGAATTAATAAAATCTTATTTCAAACCAATAAATTGGACTCAGAAACACACAGAAATTTTAAGATCATTGCAAATAGACATGTTAGCTAAAACTAAATTCCAAACTCGCGAAAACGTACGCAACCTTGTAATCAGAGTCATCCCAGGAAGATGCGGATTCACGTACCTAACCTCTAATGAGGGAGAAACGGTACCAATAGCTTACAAATCACATTTGTACACACGAGCTGAAATAAAATTCAGTTCTATTGAAAAAATTCTAAAAGCGGTTCGAACTGCTATAGCAAAAGAAAGAGCCCAAGCCCAAGGCAGAAGGATATCTGTTTTAACAGCAGAATCAGCCCTTGAGGCATTAACAAGCCCACGCAATTTGAATGCTGTGGCATTAGATCCAAAATGGATACAATGGGAAAATTCTCTTGCTGCAGAAGACGTGAAATACTATTTTGACCCGAAAATGAAAAAACTAGAAAATCTAGAATATGAAGAAGAATATCCTCTGCCAATCGAAATTCTGCCTCTCGAACAGTCCACATGTGTAATCTACATGGACAGATTTGCACAACACTATGATGTAGAGGAGAAATCCTACAACGCGGCGTGCGCGATTGTTAAAGGTCGCTGGCGCTTAGGGAAATTCAGACCATTAATTACCAAAACTGAATCACTCAGAAACTGCTCAACTCCGCGAGCTGAAATAAGATCTTTAAAGATGGCGCTTGAAAATGCCGATCGCGAATTCCCCACACTAATAGTATGCGATTCGCATTACTGCGTCAAGTCTTACAAAGTTGACATACAGAACTGGATTCAAAACGGTTACAAAGATGACACAGGTGCCACAATAAAGCATAAAAAGCTTTGGGAACAGGTAGTTATTTTGCAGAAAGAACTACAAAAGACTCACGTGAGACATACACTGAGTCATCAACGTGATGGCGTTCACGTTGCAGGGAATTCATTGGCTACCAGAGCCACAGCAGAAGCGGTTCAACCGGCTTCCGTAGCCACAAAAAAGCTTTCTAAAAATTACATAGACGGAGAAACAATGCTGCCGGTAAAAGGGTCTTTAAAAGGCGACTATGCAGCATTACCTCTGAACTATCCACTCAGTAATACATACATAATTGATGCAAACTCCGTTCCTTTTGCACAAATCGCTGGAGTGGGAGAACACAAACTGGAGAGTCTTTTTAATAGCAGACGCACACATGGGATTGGGTCTAAGGCACCAAGAGATCTTGAAATCTCTGAAAGAATTACAATCAGAATACTGGTGGCCGGGGATGAGCCTGCAACATTACAAATTTGCGATGGGCTGTCAAAACTGCAACATAGATCGCAGTCATGAACCGACCGGAGTATTGCCAGAACCCTTTTATTAGAAAGCATCAGGCTATCTATACGCAGAAATCCAGTAGGATGAATGCGTCCCCATAATATTTAAGACTAAATTCACTTAAAATGTAGACACCAGCGCTCGGCTGACGCCAGAACGGTTATAAAACATTTGCGAGTCTTTATCGTTACATATGCAATTGGCATGCTACATTCTGACCAGGGTCCTGCTTTTAGCTCTAGGGCTTACAAGGAGGCCATGGCCAGCATGGGCATTGCATTGCGGTACTCTTGTCCATTCCATCCTGAGGGAAATGCGGTAGTGGAAAGAAAAAAACGGGATATAAAGCAATCTATAACGGCGAGGGTATTAGGTTCGGGTGATGGGTGGGTCCAATATTTAACAAGTGTCCAACGTAGTCTTAATAATCTACCACGAAATACTCTAAAAGGTCTCAGTCCATACGAACTATTGGTCGGTACTAGAATGCACATTCAGGATCTTGCTAGTCACACTTCAGTGGTAGAAGAAAAATGCTTTGATATCAAAGACCGTTTGGCTGTTATACAGGACTTAAATGAAACAAGACGAAACCTGAGTAACATAAAAATAAAGAAACAGCCAACAGCCACTGAAGAAAAACCACCTGTCCCAGCAAGACCTGTCTGGATTCCAAAGATTGGGGATCTGGTCAGAGAGAAGATCGCGGTGAAGAAGGAATTTGGGCCTTCCTACAGAAAAGCAGTACCTGTCTTAGCTGTCAGGGGAACAAGATCAGTTGTACTACCGCCCCTTGCTGGTAAAAAGGAGAACCGAGTTGTATCCATCGACCTGGTAAAACCACAATCATGTGGCCAATAATAAGTAGTTGGCCCAGTGGACTCCCAAGAAATAGCAGAACACCAACATTTGCTACAATCCAAGAGGTTCAAACTGAGAGACTAATCACATTTGATAAACCTGCAGTGAATAACAAGCATTTACAATGCAATAGGTCTCGCAGCATTAAAGTTTGAGTTACTGGCATTGTAAATGACAATGCTTTGCATACATTTTTTTTTATTTGCAATTGGTATATAAACATTGTTTGTGAATGGTTAGCTGTTGCTTATGCTAAGCAAAGTTGGCAGTAATATAGAGTGCTAGTCTTGCTTATTATAAGCATGCTGATTTAAAGCACTCCGATACCTGCACTGACGGCAGGTGGTGTGTGTTCATGGTGGAAGCGTGCACTGATGGCGTGTGTGTGTGTGGTGGAAGCGTGCACTGATGGCTCGTGTTGTATGTGCCGGGTGAAAGCGTGCACTGATGGCTCGTGTTGTATGTGCCGGGTGAAAGCGTGCACTGATGGCTGGTGGTGTGTGCCTGTTGAAAGCGTGCACCGACGGCTGGTGGTGTGTGTGTGTGCCTGTTGAAAGCGTGCACCGACGGCTGGTGGTGTGTGTGTGTGCCTGTTGAAAGCGTGCACCGACGGCTGGTGGTGTGTGTGTGCCTGGTGAAAGCATGCACTGACGGTGGGGTGTGGGGGGGGGTGTGGTGTGTGTGTGTGTGTGTGTGTGTATATATATATATATATATATATATCCTTGTGGGGACTTGGGTATGATAACACACTCACGCTGTGGGGACTTGATTGCACTGTGGGGACCTGAACCCAGGTCCCCACAAGGCAATGTCTTCTAAATGATCAAAAATGACGTCAGGAACATCTGTGCTAATTTTTACAACTTTTTTAAAAATTGCCTTGTGGGGACCTGTGTTTCATCAAGTGTGTTTATATTTCTGCTCGCTCTGTCCCTGTAGACAGGCAGCGGTACTGCAGGCTGACTTTGCATTGTAAACACACTTTGCTCACCAGAAACAGAGTAGAAGCACAGGACAGACATTTGAAAGGAAAAGAAGCATAAATATGTGCTTGTTCAAATATTTTAAATGCAAATTAACCTTTTCTCTTTTTAATAAAATAAAACTATATTTACAATATGCTATTGAATTAAGACTTTTGTGGCTGAAGCTTGTGAGTAGTTTTATAAATATTGCTAAAAGCAACTTGGGTCTGGTTTGAATATCTGAATACTTTCCTATTGCCATTTTATCCTTAACTTCAAATAAAGAATGAGTGTCCACTGCACTGCGAACCAACATAAACTGAATTTTACCATGTTTAGCCTAGCTGGAGAAGTTCTAAACCAACCAGCTCTCTTGTAGTAACGGCAACACTGGGACTGACAGAAGCAGTTTTGTTGCCTTCTTTGCCTTATCACAAGGATTTCCTTTTTTCTTATTTGCCATTATGAATATTTCAACTAATGGAAAATGTTGTGGAACACGATACAAAATAAATGTACTGGCCAGGAACCTAAATGCTTCACAGATTTAAGTGTCTCTAACTGTAGCAGACACGTTTCAGATAAAAAAGAGAGCAGAGGTTTTTACTGTTTTAGTAATATTTTTTATAAGCAGCAGCTCTCCGCAAAAGCCAAGCAGAAAGGAATCTCAACAATATAATGTATATAATGTATGGGGCAATATAGATAAGGATAGCATGAAGCAATGCTATTGTTGGGGAGCGCCAAAATTGCAGAAATTGCTTACAGTTTGGAGGCTGAGTTCGTAGCAAAGCATGCTCAGCAGGATGTTTTTCTGCAGCTACGTTTCTTGCGAAATTAGCAATAAGAGAGTTTTGCATATCATAAAGTCAATATCTGAATAAAGCATATCCAATGGAAAAACGAATTGCTGTGGGATGATTCTATAAAACTGTCTGGTTTGGGAACTGCTAGAAATAAACAGGTTCTGAATTTTATTAGTCATCCTTATCTTTAGATGAAGCGGCAGCGTGAATACTTTGTTAAATGATAAAATAATCACCTCTGTCATTTTTGCATTATAGTTACATGTGCACCTGGACGTTTTTGTTGTAAGACTTCAAGTACGCTTAGCGAAAGTCTGTTTTTGGATTCTGCTTCTATTTAGAGGCCTGCGATCCTTTCTGTCTCAGTGTCTCAGGTCAGGTGAAGCGGGCACTACTGCTCTGTTGAAAGGTGTTTCCTTTAGAAGAGGCGCCCGTTCCCCCAGTAGGGAAGAATACAAGACTTCATTGGTTCAATAAATTTTGTCTAAAACAAAATTACATTATGCGTTTCTTTTTTCCAGACATGCATGATTTTTAAAATGTCTAATTGGGAAAGATAGAAAATTCAATGCAGTTTATTGCACCCACTGGGAAGCAGATACATTAAACACTAAATTCCATTCCACCCTACAATATATATATTTTATACTTCTTAAACAGGAAATGTTTACAAGAAACTCCAAAATGTCTATTAGTACGATTACTATTGAGAGAGTAGAAACGAAAAGCAGCATTCCGCGCAGAACTTCAGGATGGCCACTGGCAGAAGTGCAAGTACGCGAATGTGCATTTCAAAAGGTTAATTAGCATGACAAGAGGCTCGTCCCTGAAAACCCGAAGATGGTGAAAGACAGGAAAAGCTTCCTGGAGGGGGGATGGGCCCATTTGCAACAGAGCACACCTTGCTAAACTTGGTCTACAGAAAAGCAGCATGGCATACGACTTGTTTGCCATGAGAATGGCAAGAAAGGGGCCCAGCACCCAAACAGAGACTATCAGTGGTTATCGCCTCAACCTCACTACAAAATTACGGTTACAAAAACAAAATGAAATAACATTTGCAGGCCCCATACAAAATTCAACGTGGGTGCCTACAATTGCTCTCTTACTTATTGCTTTCCAAAGAAAACCATTCTCTAGCTGCACATGTGGCAGAGATTGCGCTCTGAAAACTTTAAAGGCGGAATGTTGGGAGGAATTCGGATTCCTTTTTTTATATATTTAACAATGTATTCTTCTCGAGACAATAGTGACTAGCTATGTTGGAGAATGCACACAATAAACAACCCTTTCATTTCGGTAAAACATTGCTCTTACTGAACAAAAGCATGGCCAACATAAAATGAGCGTAATACAAATACAAAGGCAAAGGGGAAGAAAATTAAAAGAAAGTAGCAGCTACAGTAAACACGCAGTGCTGGCAAGTAAATAGCTGGGCAGAAAGGTAGGAAAAGCAAGAGCTTCTAAAGGAAATAGAGATACAGGGACTAACAAGAGGAGAGGGGCATACAGGCAAAATGCAGGGAGGGCAGGGACTGCTTAGAGAGCAGTTGAGGAAAACACCTGGAGAGCAGCGCAATTTCGGGGTCTGTCCCTTGTCCAATGTGAGTAGATATTCCAGTCCTAACTTTTTTTTCACCGTGACACATGGTCTCAAGGCCAGCTTTTAGGGTGGTGCAGCCGGATTAGCTGCATCTGACGCTGACCATAGGCAGGGCTGCATTTAGAATTCATTGGGTTTAAAAGCACCGACCACAGAGTTCCTTGTGTGTCAAGACATGTTCACCTAAAAATATGATATCTTTGGATATTAATGTTTCTGCTATAGAGATTGGAAATTCTTCTACTGGCAGTTTTGACTCATAAAAAAGTAGTGCAGAGTGTTATTATGCCAGCTGCAATGGACGTGTACCATGCAGACCACAGACCAATATTTATATGTGTATAGCTCAGTGGGTTATTGCTTTTGTCACAGAGAACTGTTTGTTACTTGTAGTTCATACGTTTTAATCCTAGCATTGCACAGTGATCTATGAGCTGTCTTTAACCCCTTCCATGAGCTCGTCATGAGTTGCGCCGCTCGCATGCTCATGACGAGCTCAGCTTGTCATGTAACGCGTTTTTTAAAAAAAAGCTGCACAGCGCGAAAATCGCGGCCGCACACATGCGGTTAAAGAGTTGCATGCAAAGTGCACAGTATACGTTAGAATGTTATATGCTTTATCCCTGGTTTTTCATTATCCTAATGTTGCTAAAAACGGGTTTGTTTGGATTGAAATACAATCCAACGTAAAACCAACGCCAAGCACTTTGGTACATTTTAAATCCTGAGTTTGTGCTTCTGTAGGTGAAACTCTTAAAGTGAACTGCCTACTAGTATGGATGAAGTGATTCCTACATCTTTTAATCCTCATTGCCTTATGTAACGTTTTCTATAGACTGGTTTACACAAGTATCATTCATTGTCCCAAGAAAATGTTTGTGTGATGAAAAGTGCTCTGAACCCCTACTTTGGTATGAGTAGTGCTATAAAGCAAATAAAATGTATGTGAAAGCAGTGGTGTCTCTTCCGCTTAGCTGGAGGAGCGTCATCCCACTGCTTTCCTCAGTGTAAGAAAATAACATTTTTTAATGATAACTGTTATTATCATTTTATTTGTTCCTGCGTCAGTGTCCTGGAGTGGTGGGGCGGTTTTGCTTTGCTGACAGAGCAGGGGAGGAATAGTTTGCACTCTCTAAATGTGCATGAATGTTTGGCCGGCCGTCTCAGTCCAGCCAAACATTCATGCCCACTTAGCTTGTTCTCCACGCAGGCTGCATTACAGCCTGGGTGGAGAACATGCCCAGGCTCCCATTCCCTGGCTGAGCGCCCAACCACGACATTCAGACCAATCACAATGCTTCATTGCAGTGTTGTGATTGGTGATGGGGAGCCTGGTAGCTCGGATGCTTCCTGCCTCCTGTTTTCACTAGAGAAGCCAGGAAAAGGATGGGAGATGAGGGAGGAGAGGCAGTGGCCAGCCAGCCAGATGGCTGGTCGGCCGGTAGGTAGGTGAATTTTCTTTCACGTCCTCCTTCCCCTCTCCCCCCTCCCCGCCCACCTGCTGCTTCCCAGTGGCAGCCACCACTGTGTGAAAGAGGTGCTACGGTAATGTAAAGGGCACTGCTGAGGGAGGTAGTAAGGGGATCTGTGGAGAAGGAGGTCATGGAGGGAGGAGGCGCCAAAACAGGTTTTCGCACTGGGCACTACTAGCAAGAAATCAAGCCCTGTGTGGTTCAGCATTTGTAATGTGAAAAAGGGTTCAATGAGCAAAACATGCCAGCTGCTGCATTGATTTAGAGATTTAGGGTCACCTAGCCGTGCTGTGTTACCAGGAAAGGGCAAGAATAAACCATATTTATAACAATAGTGTGAATTCCTGTCCTTTTTCCTGCACTGGTGCATAAGGAGCTGCCTAGGGACAAACACAGTCACCCTTGCACCATGGTGCCTGCTTCCCATACAGGAAACCAAAGGGTAAGGATTTGTCACTTATATTCTAATTCAGTGGTCATGCATTGATGAAATAGGATGGATTTACATAATTTCAAGTGTATTACCAAATAAGCATACATCTCTCAATTTCTTCTGGGTGCACCAGGATCTGCTGAGTAAGGTCGCTCATACTTAGCAAAGCATTATCTATCTATACAGAATTCAAATGTTTGGTCTGTCCAGTGTTACAGGAATTATGTGGCAGAGATAATCACATTATGTAGCAAATTTGACTAAATGATGCATCAAGAAAATGTTAATTATATTGTGTAATACAACATATTTTGTGGCAGATACCTCCTTATTTTATACATGATAACACTATCTGACAAATATTTGACCTCATTAATATCAACTTATCACCTAAACAAAGCAGTTTACAATTGAAAGATGGCCAGTTAATCTTTGTAAATGACCTTCCATTGTGTGGCAACATGTTTGGCAGCATTTTTATTAACTTTTGAATTGTTTCAACTACAAACAGTTTTTTGATAAAATCTGCAAAGTTTGCAGTAGATGATGGATTATGTGACAAGTGCAAAAAATATATAGCTATGCGGAAAAGGCTGTAGCCGTAGAATCATCTAGTTCTGCTGAACCTGGTTATGCCTCATCCCACCTAATTCCTTCTGATATTACACCCAGATTGTTCTAACGCAAATAAGATCTTGTGTCAGAGTGTACAATCTCCAGTATCACACTCCACGATCTTTAGTGACATACAATGGCCTTATTGCTAGAGAGACACAAATTATGCACCTTCAATATGCACAAGTTGTACACCCTGTAAATACAGCGTGATCTATTTTCAGGACATACTAGGTATGCAATATGCACCTTATTTCTCTTTTTGCACCTCTGAATGTTGGAGTATAATGAACTATCTGAAAGAGACACGTTAGTGATAGATTCCTTACCTTAGAATATCCCCAGGCGTCAGACTGGATCTGGAATATTTTGCGTAGCAGTACCCCTACGCATCGGTAGGCGTCGTCTGCGGCTCCGTGTCCGTCGTCGGCATCGTGGGCGCCGTGATGACGTCGTCGGAGTACTTAGACGCCGCCTCCGCGTGCTGAGATCAGTTCTTCTTTTTTCCGCGCCAGCAGCGCAGATCCGGAAAAAGTGGTACCTTAGTCTTTTTTGACTAAACTTTTTTGATCTCTTTTGGTCATTCTTTTTCGAGTCTTCGACTCCAAACGGTGCCGGTAGGGATGCCAGGTTTTAAGCCCTGTGAGGATTGCGACCGACTGACGTCGGTCACCGACCCTCACCGTCGGTGTCTCCACTGTCTCGGCGTCGACCACGACGACAAGACCTGTTCCGACTGCCGGGCCCCGACTTCGAAAGCTAGGCGGGAGCGGTCCCGCAAGCGACTCGAACTCCGGCAGTCGGCCCCACGCCAGGAACAGTCCCGGTCCGGACGGAGGTCGAGGGAACGGTCGCGGGAGAGGAGCCATCGGAGCTCCGGGAGTCGACATCACTCCTCAGGGTCGAAGTCGTCAGGTAAGCACAAGAAGTCGAAGAGACGTCATCGCTCTGCCGATTTCCCCCCTGACGCTCGGCCGGGGGTTCATGTGGCACCGTCCACGCAGCTCCGTCGGAGTCCCAGGCATTGCGTCCGGCCCCATACCCTTCGGTCCCTGGGTCGCGTGCGACGCCTGAGGAGATCGAGCGGTTCCTCATGGCCATGAGGTCCCTCACTCCCCCGATGGGCTCCGCGGCGCCTTCGGGCCTAGCGGACCCGTCTGGGGGTCCTAGAGGGTCGGGGGCTTCGGCCACTGGATCCGGATCTGGGTCGTCGCCGGTGGACTTGACGACCTCCCCGGCGCCGGTCCCTCAGGTGTCACCCCCAACGCCGTCTTCGGGCGGCGCCGTCCCCGATGCCTCCCTCGATCCGGTTCCGGCGCCGGAATGGCGCCGCTTTTGGCGCCGTTCGGAGAGTTCACTTTCCATGAACCGGCCCCATCATTTGATCCCCCTGAGTACCAGGAGATGGGTGATGAGGAGAATTGGGAGGGGTCTGAGGACCCTCTGACACGGGAGTGTCAGTCCCAGGAGGACTGGACAGGTGGACTTGGGGATGCCAGTGATCTGGACACTTCGCCAGTCACTGGTTTTGGCTCCCCTCCTACCGTGGCTACGGAGGAGGGGGCTACCTACAGTGTGGTACTGACGCAGGCGGCTAAGGCCTTGGGCCTTGAACTCCCCGTCGCGGCCGTGAGGACTAACCTCCTCACTGAGGTCCTTAAACCGCAGTCAAGCTTGGCTGAGCCTCTGCTGCCGTTTAATGAGGCCTTGACTGATGTTCTTGTGGGCACTTGGTCCATGCCCGCTACAGGTTCGCCTGTAGATAGGAACGTGGCCAGACGCCAACGCCCGGCCCCGGGCGACCCTTGTTTCCTGTCCACCCACCCCACCCCTGAGAGCCTGGTGAGCCAGGCCTCCAATTCCCAGACCGCATTCCGTTGGCTCCGCCTGACAGGGAATCCAAGAGGTATGAGCAATACGGCAAAAAGGTATTCTCCTCCCTGAGTCTGGGACTGCGGTCTTCCAACAACGCATGCCTCTTGGGCCGCTACACCCACTCTCTGTGGGATACGGTCGCGGACGTGCTGCCAGAATGCCCGTTGGAGGTACGGGCTAAACTCAGCCAAGCCCTTGTGGAAGGCCGAGATGAGGCACGTTATTCTATCCGGTGTGGACTGGATACCACCGACTCACTGGGCAAAGCGATGGCAACGACGGTGGCGATTCGTCGCCACGCCTGGTTGAGGTCCGCCAACTTCTCGGCTGATGTCCAGAAATCACTCGGGGACATGCCGTTTGATGGGCGTCGCCTTTTTGGCGACAAGGCAGACCATGCGCTTGAGCGCTTTAAGGACTCCAGGGCTACGGCCAATTTTTGGGCCTCTCGGCCCGCGCCAGCAATCGGCTGCCTTTCACTCCTTTCGTGGCCACGGAAGGGGTGTACCCACACGTGCTGCCAGCCATGCACCGCGGGGTAATACCCAACGCGGTGGCGGCTGTGAAAACCGCCGTGGCAGCGGTCGGGGACAACGGCGAGGTCAGTCCACACCTTCCCCCGCAGCATCCGCCTCCAAACCCTCCTAGTCCGTGCTTTCAGGCCCATGTGTCGCCAGTGGGGGGCAGGGTTCGCCATCACCATCACCTCCTCCACTGGCACACTGTCACTTCAGACAGGTGGGTGCTGCAAATCGTCCGAAGGGGCTACTCCCTCCCCATTCGAGATGACCCCTCCAGCCATGCCACTGCCACAGAGGAAGAGGTGTGGCGCCGCGGCCAGGGCGACTGAAGCTGGAATCTGGGGACCACGGTTCGATCCCTGGCTCCGGCGGCAGGTTAGCCCAGCACCATGTGACTCTGGGCAATAGCTCGCTTAATCTTCCCGACGGCCCCCAGCGCCTAGAGACCCTTACGGGTGATTGTGCGCTTTACAAATGTGGACTTTACTGCAATACCACTGCGTATCGGGGGATCATTTGCGACTTCTGCAGGAGGAAGTTACGGCCCTCTTGGCCAAAGGGGCCATCGAGCGCGTTCCTGGGCCAGAAGTAGGGTGTGGTTGTTACTCCCACTACTTTCTGGTACCCAAGAAGGGCAAAGGGAGCCTACGCCCTATCTTGGACCTACGGAACGTCAACGGCTTCCTCCGGAAGGAGAAGTTCAAAATGCTGACAGTGGCTCAGGTCCTAGCTGCCCTGGACCCAGAAGACTGGATGGTAGCGTTGGACTTGCAGGACGCTTATTTCCACATCCCCGTCCGGCCGGCCCACCGGCGCTACCTGCGGTTCACGGTTGGCCACGAGCACTTTCAGTTTACCGTGCTCCCCTTCGGCCTTACCAGCGCCCCACGGGTGTTCACAAAGGTGATGGCGGTGGTCGCAGCTCATCTGCGCAGGTTAGGGGTTTCAGTCTTCCCCTACCTCGACGACTGGTTGTTGAAGGCGGGCTCCCCCCAGACAGTCGTCAGCCACCTCCAGATGACGGCAGACCTCCTGCATCAGCTGGGGTTCGCCATCAATGTGCCGAAGTCACACCTGTGCCCCTCTCAGAAGCTCCTCTTCATCGGAGCGGTTCTCGACTCGGCGCAGTTTTGGATTTATCCTCCCGAACAGCGGGTCCGGGATATTCAGGCTCTGATTCCACTATTTCGGCCTTTATCCCGGGTCTCGGTCAGGTTGACGCTGCGGCTTCTGGGGCTGATGGCCTCCTGCATCCTTCTGGTGCATCACGCCCGGTGGCGGATGCGGGCTCTGCAGTGGGACCTGAAGTTTCAGTGGGCCCAGCATCAGGGCAACCTTTCCGACCATGTCCTGATCTTGGAGGGCACTGCAAGACAGCTGCAGTGGTGGCTCACGGACCGCGATTGGGTCAGCGGCAGATCCCTCTCCCTTCCCCAACCGGAGCACGTAGTTGTGATGGACGCGTCCCTCCAGGGCTGGGGGTCCACATGGGAGAGGCGCAGATCAGAGGCCTCTGGTCTCCGGCCGAGTCCCGGCTCCATATCAACCTTTTGGAGCTGCGGGCGATTCGTCTAGCACTGAAGGCATTCCTCCCGTCTGTCCGGGGGAGTGTAGTGCAAGTGTTCACGGACAACACCACCGCCCTGTGGTACTGCAACAAACAGGGCGGGGTGGGGTCGTGGACCCTTTGCCAGGAGGCTCTGTGCCTCTGGCAGTGGCTGGAACATCAGGGCGTGACCCTGGTGGTTCAACACCTGGCAGGTTCTCTGGACGCCAGGGCGGACGAACTCAGCCGTCGGTGCATGATGGATCACGAATGGCGTCTGAATTCGGACGTGGCGCAAGGCCTCTTTCAGCAGTGGGGAGAGCCTTGGTTAGATCTATTCGCCACCGAAGAGAACGCGCAATGTCATCAATTCTGCGCGTTGGAATTTCCAAGGCGGCACTCGCTCGGCGACGCTTTTCGTCGCGAGTGGAGTTGCAGTCTGTTGTACGCCTTTCCGCCTATACCACTTCTGCCCAGAGTGCTGAAGAAGATCCAGCGCGGCCGGGCACAAGTCATCCTTGTGGCTCCGGACTGGGCACGAAGGTACTGGTATCCCGAGCTACTCAATATGTCAGTCGATCTCCCGGTTCGTCTGCCTCTTCAGGAGGACCTTCTGTCGCAGCAGCAGGGGACGGTCCTCCAGCCGAACCTGTCCAGTCTCCACCTCCTTGCTTGGAGATTGAGCGGCGACAGTTGAGGCCATTTGACTTGCCTCCTGAAGTCTGTAATGTCATTCTGGCAGCCAGACACCCCTCCACAAAATCGGTATACGCCTGCAGGTGGAATACATTTGTGGCATGGTGTACAGCAAAGGCTGTGGATCCACTTTCTGCCCCTCTTTCTGAGGTTCTTCTCTTCCTTCTTTCTCTTGCCCAGCAGGGCTCTGCTCTGGGCACTATCAATGGCTACCTTTCTGCCCTTTCAGCCTTTCTGAGGCTGCCTGATCAACCTTCTTTGTTCAAGTCCACGATTGTAAATAGGTTTTTGAAGGGCATCACACACACGTTCCCTCCTGTTCCGTTTGTGATGCCTCAGTGGGACTTGAACCTTGTTCTTACATTTCTGATGTGCGCTCCCTTTGAGCCACTTCACAACTGCCCTCTCCGCCTTCTTACTCTGAAGACTGCTTTCCTGGTTGCCATCACCTCTGCCAGGAGAGTGAGTGAGCTCCAGGCTCTTTTGTGTACACCCCCTTTCCCTTTCTGTCCATCCGGACAAGGTTGTGTTGCGTACTAAGCCATCTTTCCTGCCCAAGGTTGTTATGGCCTTCCATATCGGGCAGTCTATCACCTTGCCCACCTTCTTTCCGCCACCGGCTCCACCGTCTGGATCCAAAACGTGCGCTTTCATTCTACTTGGATCGCACACGCCAGTTCCGGGTGGATGACCAACTCTTTGTTGGTTACGTGGGCGCTAAGAAGGGGAAAGCGGTGCACAAGCGGACCATCTCTTGGTGGATCATCTTGTGTATCCAGGCATGTTACTCCTTGGCTAAAAAGGAGCCCCCTGTTGGATTGCGGGCTCATTCCACCCGGGCCACGACGACTACATCTGCCCTGGGCCAGGGAGTGCCCTTGCAGGACATTTGCCAGGCGGCTACGTGGGCCTCGCTGCACACGTTTGCAAGACACTACTGCCTGGACAGTCAAGTCCGGAGGGATGGCTTCTTCGGCCGTTCTGTCCTCCAGGACTTTCTGGTGTGATTATTGGTTCGCAGACCCACCACCGGGGTTGGTATTGCTGGGGTATCTTTTTTAAGGTAAGGAATCTATCACTAATGTGTCTCTTTCAGATGCACAAGTTACTACTTGGGTAACGATATATCTGTAAGAGACATTAGTTAGTGATAGATTCCTTACCGACCCACCCATCCACCCCGTTCTGCGAACCGATATCTAGGGTTAAGGTCATCCCCTTTCAGGGCCCTAGTTTCAATGGCACCAGTGTTGGTTTTTAACATGGCTCAGCGCTTCTGGCGCGGAAAAGCTGTGTCTAAGAACTGACGTCAGCACGCGGAGGCGGCGTCTAAGTACTCCGACGACAACATCACGGCGCCCACGACGCCGACGACGGACGCAAAGCCACAGACGACGCCTACCGACGCGCAAGGGTACTGCTACGCAAAAATTTCCAGATCCAGTCTGACGCCTGGGGATATTCTAAGGTAAGGAATCTATCCCTAACTAATGTCTCTTACAAATATATCGTTACACAAGTAGTCACTTGTGCAACAACACATTATGCCATATTCCGAGTCCCGCTAATAGTGCACCTGCTGTATTTAACTGCACTAAGTTTGATCTAGCAATAACTAGAGGAAATAATGTGTCAGTGATAAAGTTCCCTAAAATGTAGTTGAAAATATTGAAGAAATGTTTGCTCTTTCTCCAATACTACCTGGAGAGGTATATATCAAGGTATAAATTGGGTCGTACATCTCTGCAGCGCAAATGCCCCTGTCCCAGGAGAAAGTTTAAAACAATACAGGGGTGGGCTAGACATACCCTGCCCCCCATAGGCATGGTGTGGGCTTTCTTCTTGAGGGCAAAAATGTCAATTTCTTGTAATTGAAACAGCAGCTATGAGGAGGATCCTCCGATCCACAACTCCAATAAAAAAATGGAAATCTCTTGCCTTCTACAAACCCCACCCCCACCAACAGTAGGCCAGGGTTCAGGGAGCAAAATGTTAAATTTTGATAGGGAGTCGTGTGCGTTCCCATTCCCTGAGTCTTTGTTTGGCCCCTGGGACAACACCCCCAGAGCTCCTTGGACCTCAGCCACCACGGGCTGTTAGCAAATTCAGGGCACAGGCACATGCAGCCCCAATTCCCTAGCCACAGTAGTTACTCAGGGATCCCTATTCCCTGAGGCTGTTATCAATCTGATGTAAGGGGGGAATGCAGTCTCCTTCCTGATGCTAGTGTGGCCCCAGAGTCACCATTCCCTGTTCTCCCAGGAAACTGCAGTTTCCTGCCCAGGAGAGTGTGAGCATACTAAGCCCAGTATAGTGCAGCCGCCCCTCCCAGCAACATCAATAAAAAAACACACACTGTAAGTCCCTTGGGTATTAAAGCCACAACCCTCGGAGAACATACCATGTTTTTTTTAAAACACCACAAGCAAGAGCTGTATGCTCTTGAACTGGAGTTCAGGGACCTTGTGGTGTGTTTTACGTAGTTAATTTATTGCCTGAAATGAGTTAAAAAAAGACTCAAAGACGTGTTTTTTTTTTACAAAGACAATAGATCTGCTTTATGTATATTAGTATGCTAACCTTATGATGAAGCCAATATGCCCACGTTTTATATTTTGGTGTTCTGACCCATTCAGAGTATTGGCTTTATCATAAGGTTGGTTAGCATACTAACATAGATAAAGCAGACCTACTGTCACTTTGTGTGAAAGTGTGTGAATGAATATAAATGTCATGTGTCAGGAAAATACATTATGAAGTGTAAATGTTCATTTTTGGTAGTATGTGTAAATAGTGTAAGTGGTGTTAAACTTATAACTTAAAAAAAATGTACTTATAGATTGTGCCATGTTATTCTATGGCTATGTCTATGTACTGGTTCTTGTTGAGCGCATATATCACCCTAGGGTCTCATAGCGCTTTGCCGAGACTCAGGAACAGACAAGATAGATAACTGGGGAAAGAAAGTAGATTTAAAATAGGCAAGTTTTGAGGGACCAACAAAACTTCTTGTGGTCAATCTCAGTAGGAAGGTGAAGTGGTAGGGAGTTCCAGAGAGTGGGAGCCTGTTTTGAAAATGGTCTACTGCCGTACTTGACTGTACGAACCTTTGGGATTGTTAATGGATGTTTATTAACCGAGCCAAGTGTTCTTGTTGGCTGATACATTTTCAGTTTGTTAGCCAGGTAATGGGGACCCTGTCCATTGAGAGTTTTATGGACAAGATCGCAGATTTTAAAGTTTATCCGCTACTTGATTGGCAGCCAATGGAGTGCCCTCAGGCTATGTGCAGAAGGGAAACGAGCGGGAAGGTTTAAAACCAGTCTAGCTGCTGTATTCTGCAGAACCTGGAGCTTATTTAACACTTTCGGTGCTCATGATGAGCTCAGCTCGTCATGAGGCACAGTGGCGCTGTGCTCATGACGAGCTTAGCTCGTCATAACCGCCACGGAACACCCACGCGGGGATAATTCCCCTGCTGTGCTGGGCGTTCCCTTGAGCGGGCGTGGTCATGACGAGCTCAGCTCGTCTTGGGCACAGCGCCGCCATGCTGCATGACCAGCCGAGCTCGTCACAAGCACCGCAGCGCCACGTGCGGCCCCCCCTTCTCCGCACCGCAGGGGAATTAGCCCTGTGGCAAAGCGGTTAAAAGTTCTTCGGCTGATGATTAAGCCCTGGATCAATGGCATACCGGAGGGCAGTGGGACCCATTTAAAGATTTTGCGAAGGCATGCAATAGCCCATAGCAGGTACGCGCTACCTGATTGACATGGTCACACATGGAAAGTTGATTGTCAATCATTGCGCCAAGGTTACAGGCTGTTACCTTCGGAAGGGGACAGGTACACAAGGTAGAAGGCCATCAATTGTTTGTCCATAGCATCTGGGCATTGCCAAAAAGAACAATTTCCGTTTTGTTTGCATTTAGCTGGAGGTTGTTGGTTGACATCTAGTTGTTTATATACAGAATGCATTGCCCAAATCTATGTTTAGTATCAACAACATCAGGTCCAAGAGTAATTAACAACTGCATATCAATGGCAAACGACAGTGTGTCAAAGCTGTGATCCTTGATTACTTTAGCCAGGGGGGATACATATAAGTTAAAGAGCCTAGGACTCAAAATAGATCCCTGGGGGACACCCCTGTTGATAGATTGACTCTTGGATGTAAAAGCACTGATTTGAACTCTGGAAGTTTGTTCATTCAGCTAACATCTGAACCAAGCCAATACGGGGCCTCCGGCACCCACCTCTCTCAGGCGCTCCAAAAGAATGGAATGGGAGATGGTGTTGAAGGCGGCCGACAGATCTAAAAGGACCAAAATGGCAAATTTTCGAATGTCCAGAGAGAGTCTAATGCTATCCACCACTACTAGTAGGGCAGTTTCGGTACTATGGAAGGCTCAAAATCCTGACTGAGAAGGATCTAGCACTTTGTTATTTTCGAGGTGTTTGATTAATTGGCCGTTTATCAATGACTGCAGGATTTTCCCGAACAGGGGAAGAAGGGAAATTGGTCGATAATTCTTTGGCTGTTCAGGATCTGAGGTGGGTTTCTTTAGGATCGGTCTAACCATAGCCTCCTTCCACCTAATGGGTACCGAGTAATGTAGTAGTGAGAGGTTAAAGAGTCTGGTTAGGCTAGGAATAATAGCTAGACTGATTTTTGATAGAACCTGGGAGGATACTGTGTCAGTGGGAGAGCCTGATTTTACCCTTTTATGTGTCAGGGTGACTTCTTCCAGAGTGAATTCAGAAAATTCGTTAAGGGTAGAAGCCATCAACGGACAGTTGTCAGCTAATCGCTGAATTGGTAGTTGAACAGTAGTGTGAGGAAACTGTAGATACTGTCAATTTTATCTACAAAAAAAGTAGATAGAGAGTCAATCCACTCATGTGAAGCTAATTGTGGGGGCTACATAGAAGCAGGATTTGTAAATTTTTTTCAGAATCTTCAATAATTCTTTGTGGGAATTGGAAGCTTTATTTATTCTTTCCACCAGATAAAACAATTTTGCCGAGGCAATATGGACTTGATAACGCCTATGTAAAAGTTTATAATAATTTCGATCAGTGAGGCTTTTTGAGTGCCTTCATTTACGTTCAGCCTTTCTGGGTGCTAATTTGTCTATTTTTAAATCGGGAGTGAACCAGGGTGAAGATTTGTGAAAGCGTTTAACTTTTTTCTTTGGGGTAATTTTATCAAGGGTCTGACAGATAGGGGCCCATTATGATGTCGGGCGGATTGCCCCCGCCAGGCTGGCGGTAGCCCCCGCCAGGCCTGGCGGGGGCAATCTGCCCGACATCCTCTCCAGAATCCCCCCCGCCATTCTAATTGCGGCGGATGGAAAGACCGTCCGCCACTTTTCCACCCCGGTCGCCTTGCGGCCGTGGCAGAAAATGTTTAATATGGTGGCGGTGTCTATTAGACACCGCCAGCCATATTAGCATGGGCTTTCAGACATGCCTTTCCGTGGTGGCAATGCCGCCACAGAAAGGCATGCGGTCTTCTCTCTGGGGGCCCCCTGCGGGCCCCCAGAGTGAAGGAGGGGTGGGGGTTGCACACGGGGGGTACCTGTGGTACCCCCCTTTATTTGCATAAACAAAGCGGCAGGCACCACTCGGTGCCTGCCGCTTTGTTTATGCAAATGCTGTAATGCATTTTTAGCATTGTGGCGGGCGGTGCTGAGAGCACCGCCCGCCACAATGCTAAAAATGCAGGATGTGCCCGCCACTGTGGCGGGCACATCCTAATACCCCCCACGGGACCCCCGCCCTTATGGCGGGCGGTCTCGAATTCCGATAGGATGGCGGGCGGACCTAGTCCACCCATCATCCTAATGACCCCAATAGTGTCTAGCAGATTGGCTGTATCATTAGGGTGGTTAGAATTAGACAGCAAGGGAGTGATAAAATGTGAAGAAAAAGATTTCAGATACCGTGGTAAGTTCTCAGTATACCATGGTACATGGGGCTGAGAAGTGAATATGTGGATGGCTGTGTTTACCAAAGGTAAAAGGAAGCCATATCATTTTTTTATCACAGTTTTGCTGTGTTATGCGGACTGCATTTCTGCTATGTTCTGGGTCAGTGTCTTATTTACAGGTAATTATTAGGTGTTACTGTTGTTCACGCTCTGGTACCATTGTGTTAAAGTGGTAATAGGTGGAATTTGTATTTGTACATTTCTATATACTTTAATAGCAGTTTAGGGTGAACTGCACTTTTTCAAAGTAGTGTGATATGTAGGTACATGAATATTTGCATGAATAATAATAATTGTAAAAACATAACACAATTAGGTAAATAAATTGAAATATAAAAATGTATACATTTCTAATAAAAATAGATTTTTTAAATAAGAATCATAAAAAGATATGTAATTTAAAAAATATAACAGCAGAAAGGGGAAGGGGCCCCCTGGGACCTCCTTCCTGTTTGTGAGCGGCTTACCACCTACTTGAAGTAGGTGATACACTGCAAGTGTTTTGCAACTACATTTCGGGTTGCAAAACAATAGTATATATTACTGTGGCTCGCTATTAGGAAGTGACACCCTTAACATGCCCCTTTCTAATGGCGACTCGCAACCCCTATTTTGCAAGTCAGTAATAGTTTACTGACTCGCAAAATAGGGTTTGTACATACTGCAACCCTTTTTAGGTTTTGCCTAGCGAAAGCTGCGCTCTGCGCAGCTTTTTCGCGCAGGCGAAATCCTGTTGAGAACTGTAGGGTGCTTTGGGTCGGCCCTCGTCATTGATTGGCTGGCTCCGTAAACGGAGCCTTGCCATTGGACGAGGGGCCTGTCCGTCAATGCCGGACCAGACACGGGGGCGTTCCTGACATTCTTTGCCTTTTGCCGACGTCACGCGACGCCGGGAACGCCCCCGAGTCTGGTCCGGCATTGCCGGGACCTGCGTTTGCTGAAGTGTCGGGTTTCTTTGCTGTGGCGGAACAAATTGCAGGTAAGCGATGGTGTCTTTTGTAATATAAATGACTGTATTTTTTGAATGCCCCATCCGAAATGTTTAATCACGTATTTTTTTTGGTTCTCTGCAGGTATTTTGCGACGGCCCGGTGGGGGGAACAATTTCCGGTCGGGATCCTTGGCTCGCTGTCTGTCTCCGTCTCCGTGCTCCAAGGGATTAGTGTCGGGTTTCTTTGCTGTGGCGGAACAAATTGCAGGTAAGCGATGGTGTCTTTTGTAATATAAATGACTGTATTTTTTGAATGCCCCATCCGAAATGTTTAATCACGTATTTTTTTTTGTTCTCTGCAGCTATTTTGCGACGGCCCGGTGGGGGGAACAATTTCCGGTCGGGATCCTTGGCTCGCTGTCTGTCTCCGTCTCCATGATACAAGGGATTTCTTGCAGGTAAGCGATGGTGTCTTTTGTAATATAAATGACTGTATTTTTTGAATGCCCCATCCGAAATGTTTAATCACGTATTTTTTTTTGTTCTCTGCAGGTATTTTGCGACGGCCCGGTGGGGGGAACAATTTCCGGTCGGGATCCTTGGCTCGCTGTCTGTCTCCGTCTCCGTGCTCCAAGGGATTAGTGTCGGGTTTCTTTGCTGTGGCGGAACAAATTGCAGGTAAGCGATGGTGTCTTTTGTAATATAAATGACTGTATTTTTTGAATGCCCCATCCGAAATGTTTAATCACGTATTTTTTTTTGTTCTCTGCAGGTATTTTGCGACGGCCCGGTGGGGGGAACAATTTCCGGTCGGGATCCTTGGCTCGCTGTCTGTCTCCGTCTCCGTGCTCCAAGGGATTTCTTGCAGGTAAGCGATGGTGTCTTTTGTAATATAAATGACTGTATTTTTTGAATGCCCCATCCGAAATGTTTAATCACGTATTTTTTTTTGTTTTTCTCTTCAGGTTGCCGGGACCTGCCTTTGGTGACGTGTCGGGTTTCTGTGTCTGTGGCGGAACAAATTGCAGGTAAGCGATGATGTCTTTTGTAATATAAATGACTGTATTTTTTGAATGCCCCATCCGAAATGTTTAATCACGTATTTTTTTTTGTTCTCTGCAGGTATTTTGCGACGGCCCGGTGGGGGGAACAATTTCCGGTCGGGATCCTTGGCTCGCTGTCTGTCTCCGTCTCCATGATACAAGGGATTTCTTGCAGGTAAGCGATGGTGTCTTTTGTAATATACGCGATTTACATTTGTATATAATTATAATTTGTTTTATGTGTTCTACTTTTTATAACTTTGCAAAGTGTTTTAGAAATTAATTTATCTCACTTTCGTTGCAGGTATTTTTCGGCGTCGCGGCGTGGTCCCGGGATCTGGGCGTGGTCGCGGTTTCCGGTCGCCATTTTGCGCTCGGTGTCTGGCTTCGTGGTACGATGGATTTCAGGTACGCGATTTAAATTTGTATATAATTGTAATATGTTTTATGTGTTCTACAGTCTTTAGCTTATTTGTTTTATATATTTTGCGCTTGTTCTCTCTAATGTTTCCGTGTCGGGTCTCCTCCGTGGCGTGACGACTTGCAGGTAAGCGATGGTGTGTTTTTTAATTTACATTTTTATGTCATTGTAATTTATTTTATATGTATTCAGTCTATTTTGTTTATATTGTTATGTATTTCTTTTTGGGGCCTGTTCTCTCTAGTGTTTTTGTGTCGGGTCTCCTTTGTGGCGTGACGACTTGCAGGTAAGCGATGGTGTGTGTTGTAATTAATAAATGACTGTCTCTTTTTAATGACTGAGTTTTTGTAACTTTGTAAAGCTTTTTTTAGAATTAATTTATCTCACTTCTTTTGCAGGTTTTTTTCGGCGTCGCTGCGTGGTCCCGGGATCTGGGCGTGGTCGCGGTTTCCGGTCGCCATTTTGCGCTCGGTGTCTGGCTTCGTGGTACGATGGATTTCAGGTACGCGATTTAAATTTGTATGTAATTGTAATCTGTTTTATGTGTTCTACTTTTTATAACTTTGCAACGTGTTTTAGAAATTAATTTATCTTCATTTCGTTGCAGGTATTTTTCGGCGTCGCTGCGTGGTCCCGGGATCTGGGCGTGGTCGCGGTTTCCGGTCGCCATTTTGCGCTCGGTGTCTGGCTTCGTGGTACGATGGATTTCAGGTACGCGTTTAATTTGTATATAATTGTAATTTGTTTTATGTGTTCTACAGTCTTTAGCCTATTTGTTTTATATATTTTGCGCTTGTTCTCTTTAATGTTTCCGTGTCGGGTCTCCTCCGTGGCGTGACGACTTGCAGGTAAGCGATGGTGTGTTTTTTAATTTACATTTTTATGTCGCTGTAATTTCTTTTATGTGTTCAGCCTATTCTGTTTTTATTGTAATGTATTTATTTTTTGGGCCTGTTCTCTTTAATGTTTCCGGGTTGGGTCGCCTTCGTGGCGTGACGACTTGCAGGTAAGCGATGGTGTGTGTTGTAATTAATAAATGGCTGTCTCTTTTTAATGACTGTGAGTTTTTGTAACTTTGTAAAACTTTTTTTAGAATTAATTTATCTCACTTTCGTTGCAGGTATTTTTCGGCGTCGCTGCGTGGTCCCGGGATCTGGGCGTGGTCGCGGTTTCCGGTCGCCATTTTGCGCTCGGTGTCTGGCTTCGTGGTACGATGGATTTCAGGTACGCGATTTAAATTTGTATGTAATTGTAATCTGTTTTATGTGTTCTACTTTTTATAACTTTGCAACGTGTTTTAGAAATTAATTTATCTTCATTTCGTTGCAGGTATTTTTCGGCGTCGCTGCGTGGTCCCGGGATCTGGGCGTGGTCGCGGTTTCCGGTCGCCATTTTGCGCTCGGTGTCTGGCTTCGTGGTACGATGGATTTCAGGTACGCGTTTAATTTGTATATAATTGTAATTTGTTTTATGTGTTCTACAGTCTTTAGCCTATTTGTTTTATATATTTTGCGCTTGTTCTCTTTAATGTTTCCGTGTCGGGTCTCCTCCGTGGCGTGACGACTTGCAGGTAAGCGATGGTGTGTTTTTTAATTTACATTTTTATGTCGCTGTAATTTCTTTTATGTGTTCAGCCTATTCTGTTTTTATTGTAATGTATTTATTTTTTGGGCCTGTTCTCTTTAATGTTTCCGGGTTGGGTCGCCTTCGTGGCGTGACGACTTGCAGGTAAGCGATGGTGTGTGTTGTAATTAATAAATGGCTGTCTCTTTTTAATGACTGTGAGTTTTTGTAACTTTGAAAAGCGTTTTTTAGAATTAATTTTTCTAACTTTCTTTGCAGGTATTTTTCGGCGTCGCGGCGTGGTCACGGTTTCCGGTCGCCATTTTGTCTTTGGATTCTTGGCTCGCTCGGTGTCTGTCTCCGTGGTACGATGGATTTCAGGTATGCGATTGCCATTTGTATGTCATTGTAATTTATTGTATATGTGTTCAGTGTATTTTGTTTATATTGTAATGTATTTATTTTTTGGGCCTGTTCTCTCTAGTGTTTTTGTGTCGGGTCTCCTCCGTTGCGTGACGACTTGCAGGTAAGCGATTGTGTGTTTTGTAATAGTGTTTTTGTGTCGGGTACGCAATTTACATTTTCATCTAATACTTATTTTGTTTACAAGTGTATTTCCTATTGGTCTTATATATTTTGGGCCTGTTCTCTCTCATGTTTCCGTGTCGGGTCTCCTCCATGGCGTGACGACTTGCACGTAAGCGATGGTGTGTTGTGTAATTTACTTATGTCATTGTAATTTCTTTTATGTGTTCAGCCTGTTTTGTTTATATTGTAATGTATTTCTTTTTTGGGACTGTTCTCTTTTGTGTTTTTGTGTAGGGGCTCATTCGTGGCATGACGACTTGCAGGTAAGCCATGTTGTGTTTTGTAACAAATGACTGTCCCTTTTCAATGCCCGGGAGTTTTTTAACATGGAAAAGGTATTTTTGAGTTTATGTATCTTCCTTTCTTTGCAGGAATTGAACGGCGGCGGCGTGGGAACGATTTCCGGTCGCCATTTTGTCATGGGATCTTTGGCTGTCTGTCTCCGTCTCCTTGGTCCAAGGGATTTCAGGTACGCGATTTAAATTGTAATGTAATTAGTATTTCTTTTACAGGTGTTCAGCCTTTTTGGTTTATATTCTTTTAATGTTTCTTTTTGGGGCTGTTCTCTCTAGTGTTTCCGTGTAGCCTGCCGTGACGTGTCGGGTTTCCTTCCCCGTGGACGAACAACTTTAAGGTAAGCGCTGTGGTCATGTCTTAGTGCGACTCGGTGTAGATAGATTCAAATGTAATTTGTATTTTCTTACAGGTGTTGTAGATTTAACGTAACAGGTGTTCGGCCTATTTGGTTTATGTTCTTCTGATGTTTCTTTTTTGGCCTGTACTCTCTAGTGTTTCCGTGTCGGGTCTCATCCGTGGCGTGACGACTTGCAGGTAAGCGATGTGTTTTGTAACTAAACAATTACTGTCACTTTCGAATACCCGGAGTGTTTTGTTACGTTTCAAAAGTAATTTCTAACTTCATTTCTTTCCCTTTATTTGCAGGAATATGTCGGCGGCGTGGTGTCGTAATTCTATTATGCTTACTTTAATAGTTATTTTATATCGTGTGGTTTCAGTGTAGGGAATTATTGCAAAGAGCTATCGTGTTTTTCTACTTTAACAAAATGATATTCACCAGCACTTCTTTTTGTATTTGCAGGCAGCGTGGCGCCAACTCGTCTACCACTAAGCTTTGATATTCAAGATCGGCTAAAGTCGCACATAGCCACTAAGTACTCTAACGAGTCACAGCATCCACGACCTTTTCATTCGGCCAGACAGCCTCCTATCGGCAATTTACATATGTCGAGACAGCAACATCCTAAACAACATCTCACCTACATGTTCTTAACAACAAACTTTGCAAGTCTTTTGTTATTTAATGAACTAACTGCGTTTTTTTTTGTCTTCCACAGTATGTAAAGGACTACAGCCACGGAAAGAAACATTTCTTCGAGCGAGCTCAGAAGGTATACTTCGTGACAGTGGACTGGAGCCTCTCGATTTCTCGACCGATCTCAGGAGGTATACTTCGAGACAGCGGACTGGAGCCTTTCGACATAAACTGTAAGTTCCTTCCTGTCTGTACAAACAACATAAATGTTACTATGCAAATCTAGTTTAACAAAAATACAACAAATGCACTCATTCTATGTTCTATAGCAGAGTGGAGCTTCACAGTGGTGCTTCAGAGTGGAGCTTCAGAGTGGAGCTTCAGAGTGCAGAATGTTAAAAGCAATGCCAATAGCTCTAACTTTAACAAAGGCAAAACCATTGCATTGTAAATGCTTGTTAGCTGTTGCGAGCGGCCTGATTTTTGCTTGTGACTGCTAAAAGCGGTTGTACATCTGGCCCAAAGTTATCCACTACCAGGCATTCATGCTGCCTTTTTTGCTTTCTAAGGCTTGTAGTCCTGCATTTGCAATTAGAAATTCTAAACTACTAGTTCTGTAAAAGAATAAAACTTGGATTTCATAGACTATTCTTTGTGAGGCCAGCGCTTATGCACTAAACTATCTTTTAAAGAAGGGTAAGGTCTGGGTGAAATTTATATTTTGTTTGTGTAATTTGTGTAATTTCGTGTTATGCTTGGTATGCAGAATTCCTAAAATTATGCCATTATGCCACTTCATATAATTACATGCAATTTGTAGTAAATATTTACTGCAAGCGCGCAGTTTGCAGTAAACATTTACAGTTAATGAACAGGAACATCAGAATGTAAGTGCCTGCTGTTTGCAGTGCTTTTGTTTAGATGCATCCTATTGCATAAGTATTTGATGTGAGGATGCATTTCGTACTAAAATATAACACAAACTAACGGATTTGCATTTAGCACAATTACACCTAATTTCATGTAAGTTTGCTTTAATTTTTTATAATGGCCCAAAAACTAATTTTTCTATTTGTGAACACCCCTTGCTACAACCTATTCTACATGCAGTACTTAATGGAATATCTTTAAAGCAAGGCCAAACATTGTACAGATAAAATTCAGATCAGAGGAAAAGCGCAACCATATCCAGAGCAGTTCAAAGTGTGTGTTTTCAGGCAAAACATTCTCACAATAATGCAGGAGCAGAGCTTTAAAAAATAATACATATATGTACATATTTGAAATAAGGCATCTTTTGTCTCGCTTGGGATGCACTCTTAATTATTCTGCTAAAAAATGCAGGTGAGTTTTTAAAGCAATTTCCAGGTCAGCCTATCAAAATGCTGAAATGCGCTTTCGCACAGTCTAAGATTTACAGCTCTCCTTCCACGTCCTACAAACCAGAGAACAATACACTCCTAAAGGGCTGAGCCCAACTCCGTCCTCTTTGACAGACCCTCCCCCTCCTGCTAATGTGAAAGGTGCATGCTTCCTTTGTAATTCCGTGGCCGAGGAGGAAGAGGTGCGAATGTGCGCTGTCCCCGGCACCTCAGAATGACAAAGACCTACACCTTTACACTCCCAGCTCCCACTGAGGCAGCCGAGTCTCTTTCAGCCGCTGGCCCAGGGTCTGTAGAGAGTCACTCACGTTAGAACAGCACACATGCTTAAAGTATACTTGGCAGAGAAAAAGAAAAACTTTCAAAGCTGCAACAATTTAATGTTGTTTAACTTAAGTTGAAAGGCTGGGCACCACAGATTAAAAATGCCTTACAAAACAAATGCAATTTCAGGCGGGAGACAGCTGAAATAAAGCCATTTCTGGCTTGAAAAATCGGTAGCCTGAATCGGGTCCATTGGCATTCATGATATTATTTGACGTGATTACTTTTTCGAACAGAAGCTAAGCTAATAGCTCTGAGTTAAATATGCATGTTTGAGTGATTTTTTTTTATGCAGGTCCTTTACAGTCTAATCAAGTTTAATTGAGCTAATGGTCTTTCTTTAAATATTTTATATTCATGAAAACAACACACATGAGCAGCATTTATTTAGTCCAAAATCTTTCAGTGGACTAGTCTTTCCACTTCTCATAGTGTTCTGCTCCAAAGCAAATTACATAATTGTACAGTAGTAGGTTGAGCCCAGGCATTTAAAAAGGTGCATGGCTATTGCTCATATCACCAACTCCCATTCTTTCTAATTTGGCATCATTTTACATATTTAGCAGATTCTGTGCTTTGTGCATGTTGCCAAAGCGACCTCTGGTTACAGCACTTTTTTGAGGGACATGCATTCGGCAGCCTGCTGTCCCTCTTATTAGGCTAAGGCTTTGTTGCTGCATACGTTTCTGTCAGAACTATAATTTACCTTTCTCTAACAGCTCCTATCCATCCATAGGCACTGCACCCCAAGACAAGGTAGGAGTGTGTCTATGATTACAATAAATGCAACATTCTGCCAAATACACTTTCTCATGGTGCAGCATGCTACCAGTTCTTAAATCGATTTCTCTATTGTAATAATCATAAAGTGTCAAAACAAATCAGTATGGGGAGTATATTACAATCAGAAATACAGTTGTATCTTCTTAATGGTGACTAGAGTTGATAAGATGGGGGCTAGAAAACAAAATGAGAACTCAGATACTTGGATTTTTAACCGCATCGCTGCGGCGGTTTTTCCCGCTGTGCGCGGCGATTTTAAAAATACCGCGTTACATGGCGAGCTCAGCTCGTCATGAGCGCACGGCAGGTTACGCTCATGACGAGCTGAGCTCGTCATCAGCCTGGAAGGGGTTAAGGAAGTGTGAACCTTCCTGGATGAACACAGTTTAAATCAGTTAATGCTGCATTTGAAGTGGGATTTATAGATATAGGATAATTCCAGTCTATCATGGTGGTGGTTTGAGTACGACTATTATCACATCATATCATCTCATGTGCATATATAAAGTGCACATTCACACCTGAGGGTATCTTGTTGCTGAATTCCATATGTTTTTTGTCATACAAGTAAATAGTACTTATCAGCCGCGGGCCGTGGAGGGAGTTACGGTGGGGCAGGGAGGCGGGGAGGGGGAGGGGCGGGGTGGAGGGTGCTAAAAACAGGCATATGGATCATTGCAGGTAAGTACACAATTTAATTAATAAAACGAAATTCGTAGCGCGCACAGCATTGCTTTTTGCCATGCAGTGCGCGCTACGAATTTCGTTTTATTAATTAAATTGTGTACTTACCTGCAATGATCCATATGCCTGTTTTTAGCACCCTCCACCCCGCTCCTCCCCCTCCCCGCCTCCCTGCCCCACCGTAACTCCCTCCACGGCCCGCAGCTGGTACTTATTCTATAGACCTTGGAAGGAATAAAGGCTGAGCGGTAGCACCAGGATTCACACATGTGAGAGAGTGGTCAGCACATTTTCCTCTAGTGGATTCATTAATTTAATAAGCCACCAGACTAATACGATCTGTATGGGTTCTTCATCATACCTATTATTACACATATCACTGTGGAGACTTGAATATGACTGTAATCACACATTATCACTGTGGGGACCTAAACATCACTGTAATCGCACATCTCTGTGAGGACTTGTACATGACTATTATAATGCACTATCTCTGTGTGCTATCCATGTGCCTCCTATTAACCACAGACTATCTCTGTGGCGACCGGGGAATGTCTCTATTCATACTTCATCTCTGTGGGACCTGGGCATGTCTGTAGTTACACACATTCTCTTTGGCAACCATCGTAATATTATAGTAACACACCATCTCTGTGGGGACCTCAACATCTCTATAGTTACACACTACCTCTGTGGGGACCTGGGCATGTCTATAATCACACACTATCTGTGTGGGGACCTGGGCATGTCTATAATCACACATTATCTATGTGGGGACCTGGGCATGTCTATAATCACACACTATCTATGTGGGGACCTCGACATATCTATAATCACACACTATCTCTGTGGGAACCTGGGCATGTCTATAAACACACACTATGTGGGGACCTTAACATCTCTATAATCACACACCATCTCTGTGGGGACCTGGGCATGTCTATAATCCATGCCTGCCAAGTATCACGCATCGTGTGTGACACTAACGCATTTCAGTGTGGTGTTCCGCATCACCGCACTGAAATGCATTGTCACGCATTTTTAATCATGCCAGTGTAAATCGGCGCCTGTAGCATATTCTGTGCCCCGGCTCTGCTGCTTTCCACAGAGGTGCGTTGCCAGCAGCGCTCTGGCTCTGTATGTTAATAGTTAAAGAACTGACTGCTTAGCTCTCGAGTCAGTGCTACAATGTTTCAATCTGCTGCCTGCATTTAATTTCCTGCCGCGCGTGGCTTTCAGACGCCACTGACTCTGCTACTTGCAGCTGTGTGGCACCGTGGGGCCCCGAGATTGGGACCTCGTTCCTCGTCACGTCCTGGAGGAGCCAAGGGGAAGTGAGGTATAAGGTGGTTGGCAGGTCAGAGAAACGGCGGGGGATTCAATAGTCGGCGAGTCCTGGTAGTGGTTCGCTGCTCTCTGCCTAATAAAACCCGCTTTGGACCGGCGGGAGGTGGCCAGCATCGAGTCACTCACAACGAAGGTTAACTAAAAAAAAAAAGCAGTCAGATCCGAAGTGCCCCTCTCGAGGACGCTAGCTTCATCAGAGAAAGGAAAACGTGAGAGAAACGAAAAACAGAAATGAAGGCTGTCATCCCTCGCGTTTAAAAAACAAAAGAGGACCGAGAATAGGCAGACTGCCACTGCCAGGTCACTCCAACGCACAATCAACAGGTATTTTTAGAACAGGGTAAATGTCAAGGATTTAAAATGTTAATGCTCATGCAAGTCTGACAGGAGACCACAGCTCACACCCGCGGGTAACCTCGACATTCGGTGAGGGCAACCATTAGGTGGTGCCCTGATAAGACAATATCACACGGAGCACCGCACTAATGACTGAGGCTGCGTCACCACATGAACCTCGAAGAAGCCTGCGCATGCGGAGACTAGAGCCCGAGCTTTGGGGGAATTAAATATTTATTTTGTTTTGTTTGACAAAATGTTTTTATGGATCGCAGAAATCTGACCCGATCCAATGCCATCTGTGTACAACTGGGAAAAGCAGGATTCGTTCTTTGAACGCATTCCAGTTTCCCTTCGAGCTACATAAGCACACAGGTATTATATGGGCATTTATCTTTATGAAAAAAGGTATTCAGTGATAGAAAGTCTGCACTTAAAATGCAGTGTAAGCAGGGCCCTCTAACCTTACAGGATTAACCTGTGTCATGGGCTGGCAGGAACCCTTAACCCGACTTGAGTCTTTCATGGACGCAGGGCCCTGGCGCATCATCAAAGGTGCTATCAACATTGTGGTGATAATTGCCGCGGGCACAAAATTAAGAAGTGTGTGGTGGCAACAGTTCAATTAAACTCGTGGAAGGCAGCATGCAATGGCAGCGCTGCTCGCAGCATGACAAAGTTGTGCAATGGTTATTCAAACAGGCAACGGACCGGACTAGCGGCTCAGCTAAGAACCGCTCCCCCACCGGGGCAGCCATTGGAGTTGCTGTCAGCCACACCATCATGCCCAGGCCGGTGTTTGCTGCAGCGGGAGTCGTTAGGCAAGGTGCGGCCCGTATGAAGAATTGTGTCGCAACGTTAGTATAAATGGTTCGCACCTGCCCTTCATGAAGAAAAAGGAGAACCAGACGGTTGGAGAGGATATATATCCAGTTATACTTCTGAAATCAACTGTGTATAGGACTCTCTCTGTTTATCTGAGCAGCTTGCGGGCTCTATATTCACATCACGTTATGCTAGAATTGCAAGTTATCTCATAACGTGTTGCAGAGGCGACATAGGGACCCGTTGAGCAGCTCGTTTTCTGAGAAGTTTTCATGGAGATCAAGTTTCAGCTTTGGGCCGAATTTAACTACGCATCTTTATTTTTCTTGTTTTTGTTCATGTGCGCAGGCCTGCCTGGCAATACCCTGATAGTTAATTTTTTTTCTTGTGCCACAGCCATGATTTTCTTCTGAGCTGCCACCTGTCTGCCCTGTGACAGCTGAGAACTGACTATACATCACATAGCAGTCTGTCTTCCCTCTGACTGTAAGCTGTGTTAGTAGTCGCTCGCACCTGGGTCAGGTGATTGTGAGAGCCATTGGTGCTTGCCAATGTAACCTCTCAGTGCGCCAAGCATCACTGAGTCAGCAGAGCCTGTAGTGTAGCTCTGTAGTACAAACTGCGAGTGGGGTGATGGTGCCACCAGCAGTGTTTGGCAGGTAGTGGGCGGCATGCAGGACCAGGGCACACTGCTCAGTAATACGGCTTGTGTATTATGATGTGACTCCTCTTAGAGTTCGGTTTGAGTAGATACAACAAATTGATTGTAGGCTAGGTGCACAGCAATGTTGAGTTCAAAAAATTGTAACAGTCAGGTGGACTGGGTTTGAAAAATGTAGGTGCTCCAACAGGTGGCGTTACCGTCCTAGTACGCTGAATTAATGAAGCAAGTTGCGCACAAACAACTGTGAGTGCGTCCCTGTGAATTGGGCACACCGTGTGGGTTAGTCTGCGGAGACTGATTCCAAGAACGTGTTTAAATAAAGTTCAATGGTTTCGATGATGATTTGTTTTTTATTATTTCATAAATTTCTCAATTCATCTCATGTATTCATAATTATCCAAATTCAATTCTCCAAAAACATATGTAATTGCTCCAATGCATTTCGGGCTGTGCCCTTTGTCAAGGAGCTCTGTAAATGAAAATGAAACACTTTAACATGCGCTAGTAAAAGCAAAATGCTTCCAAATGTAAACAATCATATTACATAAATCACTGTTTTCAAAAACTCATTTCAATAGGTATCGGATAGAACCTGTGTATAAACAAATGCAGGGGTATATTATCAAGGGGTTTATCTCCGCTTTTTTGGCTTTAAAAGCCAAGAAAGCGGAGATAAAATTATCTCCCTATTACCAAGCTGTCGCTAACACCAGTTAGTGACAGCTAATAGGAGATAGCGACCATCTTGGGCCCCGCTTTGCATGTCAGTGATATTTATCACTAATGACATGCAAAGTGGGCGTGCCAAGATGTTAGCGACTGGAAACAGTCGCTAACATCGCTATCTCCTATTACCAACTTTTGGAGATATTCGCGCTAAGCGCGAATATCTCCAAAAGCTAACACCTGCCCTGAGCAGTTCTTCACCATGTTATCCAATGGGAGGTGGATAACATGGCTAAGAGCATTTGCTCGATAATGCATGAATATCGCTGACTTTTCAGCGATATTCATGCATTGCGGCCGTTTATCGCATTTGCGATAAACCTTGCTAATAGCAAGGTTTATCTGCGATAAAAATCGCCGATGTGCGGCGATAATTTTTGTCTCTAAACAAGTTAGAGACAAAAATGATCGCTAGTTGTTGGTAATATGCCCCGCAGTGTATTGCATCAACTCAGTCCGTATTGTAAACAAGTCTCTCATGGTGTCTGGTGAACCTGTATATCATGATTTAACGTGGCAAACTAATGGTCGTGTGGGTTCAGATAAGTGCGGTAAAAGGGAGGGGGAAAGGAGTAAACACATACCGAAGTTTCTCTCTGCCGGAGTGTTGGGATCTGTCAAAAAAAACGGGTGATTAAACAGGTGTTCTGATGTTGCCAGTGGGAGAGCGCTACCGCTTGATTGCGAAACTAAACTTACTTCATAGCGAAGTTAAAGACTCCTGGCCATTCGAGGACTCTGGGAACGCGGTCAACAGGGTTTGTCCTTGTGAGCGTTTGGATTGCGTGTGTGTGGGAGTTTAACATAGGTCTCGTTACGGGGGGCGGAGATTTCAAAAAAGTAGTAAAAAACGGACTGCGGGTGTAAGACCAGTTCAGCGGCCATGTTAGTGCAGGAAAAGCTGAAACAGTCATGAATATGAAAAACGGACTAATGTTGCACTAGACATTAAAAACATAATGATAACATAGAATGATTTGAAGGGAACCACAATATTTGTGTGTGATAGAATTGACTCTTTCTATAGCTTCGGTGATGATTTCTTGAGGGTACCCTCTGTTTAGGAACCTGATGACAACAACAAAACTTTATTGAAACGAGAAACATCCTGGATTTATCGCCTTCAATCATTAAAGCCTTTCGGCCTCAATGATCGTATCGAATACAGTTGTTACCTATGATGACCCGCCACCAGAATTGACACAATGCTAAATATGTGTTTCCCTTCAAATCATTCTAAGATATCATTATGTTTTTAATGTCTAGTGCAACATTGGTCCGTTTTTCATATTCATGACTGTTTCAGCTTTTCCTGCACTAACATGGCCGCTGAACTGGTTTACACCCGCAGTCCGTTTTTTACTACTTTTTTTAAATCTCCGCCCCCCCGTAACGAGACCTATGTTAAACTCCCGCACACACGCAATCCAAACGCTCACAAGGACAAACCCTGTTGACCGCGTTCCCCGAGTCCTCGAATGGCCATGAGTCTTTAACTTCGCTATGAAGTAAGTTTAGTTTCGCAATCAAGCGTTAGCGCTCTCCCACTGGCAACATCAGAACACCTGTTTAATCACCCGTTTTTTTTGGACAGATCCCAACACTCCGGCAGAGAGAAACTTCGGTATGTGTTTACTCTTTTCCCCCTCCCTTTTACCGCACTTATCTGAACCCACATGACCATTAGTTTGCCACGTTAAATCATGATATACAGGTTCACCAGACACCATGAGAGACTTGTTTACAATACGGACTGAGTTGATGCAATACACTGCATTTGTTTATACACAGGTTCTATCCGATACCTATTGAAATGAGTTTTTTGAAAACAGTGATTTATGTAATATGATTGTTTACATTTGGAAGTATTTTGCTTTTACTAGCGCATGTTAAAGTGTTTCATTTTCATTTACAGAGCTCCTTGACAAAGGGCACAGCCCGAAATGCATTGGAGCAATTACATATGTTTTTGGAGAATTGAATTTGGATAATTATGAATACATGAGATGAATTGAGAAATTTATGAAATAATAAAAAACAAATCATCGAAACCATTGAACTTTATTTAAACACGGTCTTGGAGTCAGTCTCCGCAGACTAACCCACACAGTGTGCCCAATTCACAGGGACGCACTCACAGTTGTTTGTGCGCAACTTGCTTCCTCTTAGAGTTCCTCATTGCTCAAATGGGTGTAAATTCTGAAATGTATATATTTCTCTTGCCTTCATTGTTAGATTATGCGCGTGAGAAAGTGTCACTCATAGTCGTTGAAATGTCACTCATAATTACACTGAAATTAAGAAAATGTCACACAAAGCAATCTGAAACCTTGGCAGCTATGATGATCACACACTATCTCTGTGGGGACCTGGGCATGTCTATAATCACACACATTCTCTTTGGCAACTATGGTAATATTATAGTCACAAACCATCTCTGTGGGGACCTCGACATCTCTATAGTCACACACTACCTCCGTGGGGACCTGGGCATGTCTGTAATCACACACTATCTCTATGGGGACGTGGGCATGTCCATAATCACACCCTATTTCTGTGAGGACTTCGACATCTCTATAATCACACACTATCTCTGTGGGGACCTCAGCATCTCTATAATTGCACACTATCTCTGTGGGGACCTAGGCATGTCTATAGTCACACACCATCTCTGTGGGGACTTGAGCATTCCTGTAATTACACGAAAGCTCTGTTTTGGCTTGAACATCATCAGCTTTGCATTCTCTGCATGGGACTTTGTGAATACTGAAAAGTAGTAGACTTATTTAAGTTTACATTGTTAAAACTGGAAAGTAGAAAAGTTCGATTTTTTGCCTTAGTTTACCATTGTGAATCAGACCCTATTTTAATGAGGACTTAAACACAATCATCTTCATGCACTGTCTCTGTGGGGACTTAAGCATGGCTATATTAACACACTATCTTTGTGGGGGCTTGGAAAAAACTAAAAAACTATAATAAAACACTATCTTTGTGGGGACTTGTACAGCACTATAAAAACATACCATCTCTGTGGGGACTTGAGTATTCCTGTAATTAAACGCAAGCTCTGTTTCCACTTGAAGCACCAGGGTCAAGACTTATTTGCATATAGTTGGGTATGAACTGGAGTGGTGAAGTGAGCTAAAGAATGATGATGGATTCAATCCAGATCTGTGACTGGGGGTGAGTAACTGAAAAGTTTCAGCACTCTGTCCATCATCTCCTTGCAAACGCTTTGTTTGACCTGAGTTGGTAGTGTATGCCTAGACGTTGGTTCCTTGCTCACTTTGCCACTGGATTCAAGCTAGCCTATCTGATGAGGGGGTGTTACCCCAAAACCAGTCCCAGGATGCTTGTTTCCGGTCCAGGGAAGACCTCGTTGGACTGTTCCCATGAGGCACAGGGTCAAAACTGATTTGAATATAGCTGGGTCTGAACTGGGGTGACGAATTGAGCTAAAGAACGATGATGGATTCAACCCAAATTTGCGACTGGGGGTGAGTGACTGAAAGGTTTCAGCACTCCATCCATCATCTCCTTATTTTTGCTTTGACTTGAACATCATCAGCTTCACATTCTCTTTATGAGGCTATGTGAATTTTGAAAAGTAGTTAAGTTTGACTTTTGGTCTAAATTTACCTTTGTGAATACTAAAAAGTAGTAAAGTTAGACTTTGTCTAAGTTTACCTTTGTGAATCTGGCCCGTTTTTAATGAGGACTAAAACACAATCACCTTCATGCACTATCTCTGTGGGGACTTCAACATCGCTATAAAAACACACTATCTCTGTGGGGACTTGAACAACACTGTAATAACGCACTATCTTTGTGGGGACTTGAACATCACTATAATAACACACCATCTCTCTGGGGACTTGAACATCTCCATGTTAACACACTATCTCTGTCGGGACTTCAACATTGCTATAATAACACACTATCTCTGTGGGGACTTGAACATCACTATAATAACACACCATCTCTCTGGGGACTTGAACATCTCCATGTTAACACACTATCTCTGTGGGGACTTCAACATTGCTATAATAACACACTATCTCTGTGGGGACTTGAACATCTCCATGATAGCACACTATCTCTGTGGGGACTTGAACATCGCTATAATAACACACCATCTCTGTGGGGGCTTGAACATCATTAGCTTCAAACTCTTTATAATGGGATTCAAGCTTTGAATGTACAAACTATTTCTATGGAGACTTGAATACAATGATCTTCACCCAATATCTCTGTGGGGACTTGAACATCTATGTTGGCAAATATTAAAGCAGCTAATCAAGCTCCGGGTTCAACTGGACCATATTCCTTGGTTCCATATGTTTAATTTCTTTATGTGTTAGTACCTTTATCTCCTAAGATGATTTTAAGCACTAATAAATAGGTGGAATACAGCTTTAAGTGTCTTTCTTTAAGCATGATATGACATTTTCTGGCACATTAACATAATCTGTCTGTAATGTACTCACCTATTATATACAGCAATTCATATTATGAATAGGTTATAATGTTTGTGTATATTGTTGATAAAATAAACATTTAGCCATGTGCCTTTGACTGAATTCAATCACAAATAGTGTTACGGACTAGGTCCCCACAAGGCTGGTAGCACATGTTCAAGTCCCCACAAGGATGGTGCTGTGCGCACGATTAAATAACAATATATTTGCAAATTTTAAGCAGGATCCTGTATAATGAATTTTTTCTTAACATTTTTCTGTTATTAGTGTATTTTAAAAACATTGGGAAAGGTTAGTCCCCACAAGGCTGGTATTCACACATAGTCCCAATAAGGTGAGTGTGAGTGAGTGAGTGAGTGAGTGAGTGAGTGAGTGAGTGAGTGAGTGAGTGAGTGAGTGAGTGAGTGAGTGAGTGAGTGAGTGAGTGAGTGAGTGAGTGAGTGAGTGAGTGAGTGAGTGAGTGAGTGAGTGAGTGAGTGAGTGAGTGAGTGTGTGTGTGTGTGTGTGTGTGTGTGTGTGTGTGTGTGTGTGTGTGTGTGTGTGTGTGTGTGTGTGTGTGTGTGTGTGTGTGTGTGTGTGTGTGTGTGTGTGTGTGTGTGTGTGTGTGTGTGTGTGTGTGTGTGTGTGTGTGTGTGTGTGTGTGTGTGTGTGTGTGTGTGTGTGTGTGTGTGTGTGTGTGTGTGTGTGTGTGTGTGTGTGTGTGTGTGTGTGTGTGTGTGTGTGTGTGTGTGTGTGTGTGTGTGTGTGTGTATAACCGTGCACTGAAGGCTGGTGGTATGTGTGCATGGTGGAAGCGTGCACTGACAGCTGGTGGTGTGTGTGTGCCAGTGGCAAAACGTTTTTGCACCTGTGGCCAACTTGAGAGTTGCATAAGGAGCTGCTCTGGGGAGGACTAGATGTCCTTTGGAAATTACTATGAGTAGGGAGTTTTCTTATTTTAGTCTCGACAGGACGAGCAACCAGATTTCGGCTAAATCTTGTTTCCAGGATAAAGGTTTGATTCCCTTGAGAGTCTACCTTGGAATTAAGAGCACATTTGCAGTTACAGTGGTGTTTGCCTGTAGGGCAAGGTTTTTGGCCAAGAAAAATGCAAGGGGTGTGGCACACTCCATGATTAAGGGAGTACAGTTCAACACTGAAATGGAATCGAGCTGTGCTTGGGGTGAGGTAGCTGGGTGGTAGAGGGTAGCAGAGAGAAATCTGTTTGAATAGAGTAATTTATGGTTGTTAAGGGACTTCCAAACTTACATGTCCTCAAGCATTTTGACCATGAATTAAACATCTTTACATTTCCAAGTAGAGAATAATAATCATTTGTCCAAAATCACACCATTTTATTAGAGACGAAAGCAGGATTAGAAGACATAATGCAAGATGAGCAAAAAAAATAAATAACTAGACCACACCACCTTCCACGTTAGACGTGTCAAAACTCTCAAGTTGAGAAATGGTGCAGGTGCTATTTGGAGACCTACACAAGTATTTGAGATCTGTGGTGATGGCAAATGTGAGGGGGACTCCAGGGCTCAGTGCAGTATCGAACCAATGAAATCTGAACAATTAGGCAAAAGCTGAGAAGTGAAACGAAAAACTAGGCATCTGTGGGTGAATGGAAGCTTTGAGTTGCATAGAGGGTTTCCTGGGTAAAGGCATAAGAATCATATCCATATTTAGTAATAGCCCATGCAGTTCAAATACGGCAAGGCTACTCCCCTAGACTCCTAGAAAGTACAACGCGTTCTTTAAACAAACCAAGCCTCCAGCAGCCCGGGAAATCCCCCTGCCTTTGTTTTGATTTGAACAAGAACTCCTGGAGGCCAGAAGGAACTGTTCGTTCTTAGTGACGTCTTATGTCCAACCTTACGTCAAACCCGGCACCTTTCAGGTATAAATATACCAACGCTGCCTTAAGCAAACACACGGTGGTTTGGAGCAGAGCGGCTATCTACTTGCCCGAGAGCCCAGCTGATGCGAGAGCTCACGGACGCCGCCCCTCCCTTTTGACGCACTGAGAAAGACGGTCTTTTTCTCCAGCCGAGAAAATCCAGCTCCGGTGTTTCCAGCCACCCTTGCGGGTTGCTGGGATATCTAGTCCTGAGAGAGAGATACCAGACCTCCTTCATTCTATTACCAAGGTACGGAGCTGACTAAACCCTTAAGAGAATTCTTGATTCAGATTCTTGGCAAAACCAACTTAACTTAAACTGCTACTTACTTACTCCTTCCCAAGTATTAGGCTTAGGACAGGTACACTGGGGTAGGCGTACTTCGAAGCACCAGTTGAGGACATTAGTCAATGTTTTTATGTATGTATATATTTTATCCATTTTAAAGTATCATATGGCTAAGAAACCATATCAATGCTTTTACAGTATTATTTCATAACACTCCTTTTACTGTACGCACTTTACTTTATACTAAGTATTGCAATTGTGGCAATTTATTTCTCTTGCATGAGAAAGAAGACTGCTCAATAAATATCACCTTTTATTGAAAACGCCAGTCTCTCTATTTCTCTCCACTCTGGTGAAACTAAGTATGCACGATTGACTGAGTGAAATAGCTGTCTATTGTTTTCACACAACTCTAGAGATACACTCTTATTCTGAGGGAGCAAAGTCGTCATGTTTATGGTTGTCAGAAGCTAATCCCTTCTTGTCTATCCAGGGAAGTTAAACTCCTCCTTGTTTATTCGAGAAAGTTTCTAGTGACTTCTGAGCTGGCTGGCAAAACTAATTAAGTCTAATATAGTCAGTAGAGACCTAGTCGACCTCAGTCCTACGTCTACACTGCTGTTTATATTATTCCAATGCGCAGAGCCTATTGGGAATATAGGGACTACACTACAATGTATCGGGTCCCTACTGATGCGTAGGGGATGCGTCTGTTCTTTTCGGCGTGGGGAGGTGATGCGTTGGTTTCTTACTGTGCTTCCGTGACCATGTGACCAGCAGCACCGTATTGCGATGAAGATCCGGTGCAATAAACAAAAATGGCGCCTTCTCCTTGATGCAACACGATGCGTGCACTTCTGACGGTGACTCAGCGATTTTTCTGAGCCGCGACAGGCCTTGGGACACGCTTCCCGGTGATGCAGTAGCGTTTATCCTCTTTTCCGGCGAGGCAAAGCGTTTCGGCAACAATGAGACAGCGTCAACACGCTTTCCCAGTGATGAGATGACGGTGGCGACACGCTTCTCCGATGATGCAGCGGCGTCTGATGTGACGTTGATCCTTATCTCCGGCGTTGTGAGGTGCTTTCGCGTTGTGAAGCAACAGCGGCAACAACACGCTTCTTCTTCGTGAGTCGTGCTTCCAGCTCCTTGCGACATGCAGTCCCTCAGAAAACCCAACACAACTGCAGGCACTTCCAAAGAACACTTGGGGAGCTGGTGGGTGAAGTCTGTTGTCCCCGAGACTTCAGCAGGAGGCAAGCTCTAGCTCAAGCCCTTGGAGATACTTCAGAAATTGAATGAAAGTAGCACAATGTCCTTTCTCCTCTCTTTGGCAGTCAGGCAACCACTGCAGGCCAATCCCTCACGCTTAGGGATAGTCTCTTCTCAGTCTCTCTGGTTCCTCTCCTCAGCAAAGGTTTCTTCTTGTTTCCCAAAAGTGATCCAAAGTTCTGGGGTCTGGGTCCCCTCTTTTACACTCATTTTCCCTTTGTTCTCTGAAGACGGAGAGGCCTTTGCCTAGTCCAAACCAGTTCTGGTCAGTCCTGGCGCACTTTCTTGACAAGACTCCTTTCTTTTCACAGTGTAGGCCAGGGACATCACACACCACGGGAGGTGGAGCCTGTATTGTGGAGGGAAGGCACAGCCCTAATCAGGTGCCAGGTGCAATTCCTCCCTCCCATCTGCATGCAGATCTCTATTCAGCCCTGTGCGGAATCCCCCAGCCCCTGTCACTCAAACTCCAGACAAGGAATACACAACCTAGCAGAGGCAGGCTTGGATGGTTTGACCAGAAAATACCTACTTTGTAAAAGTGGTATTTTCAAACATAGAATGTTAAAACCAACTTCACTAAAAGATGCATTTTATCATTCTGAGTTCAGACATACTAAACTCGAATGTCTACCTAGTTCCCCGAGTCAGTTAGGATTATAAGAAGTAATAATCAAACTGCCCATTCTGGCCAACGGGGAACAGGTAGCATTGCAATAGTGAAAAACGAAAATGGATGTGATTCACTATTAGGACATGCCACACACATCAGGGCTTGTCCTACCTTTTACCTACAATGCACCCTGCTCTTGGGTCTACCATAGGGGTCACTAACATACAGAAAGGGGAAGGTTTAGGGACTGGCAAGTGGGTGCACTTACCCAGTCAACATGGCAGTACCAGACAGCACACAGGTTCTGCAATGGCAGACCTGAGACACACTTTCACAGGCTGCTTCTGTGGGTGGCACAACCAGTGCTGCAAGCCCACCAGCAGCATTTGATTTACAAGCCCTAGGCACATTCAGGGCACTGTACTAGGGTCTGACAAGTAAACCAAACCAGCCAATCATGGAGCCACTAATCAATACATCAATTTACAATAGGGAGAGCAAATGCACGTTAGCACTGATCAGCAGTGGTAAAGTGCTCAGAGTCATAAAACAGCCAACAACAGGTCAGAAAAACACAGGAGGAAGGCAAAAGGTTTAGGGATGACCCTGCAAAAAGGGCCAAGTCCAACAGTAGTCGACATACGACTTATTTTACAGTCAATTACTATGGAGGAAATTCCAGAAGGTTCCTGCAACTCATTAGTAAAAGATAATGGTATCTATTGCTAATTGGGTTTAACAAATATAATTTCCATTGTATTGTCTAGTCTACATCAGTGGTACTTAACCTTTTGGCTTCTGTGGACCCCCACTTAATCCTTACTGGAATACAGAGGACCCCCCCCCCCCCACTGAATATTTATTGGAATCTGGGGACACCAACTGAGTCATTAAAGGCAGTTTAGGACCCTGGCTTAAGCAACTGCAATGCTTTAAACAAAACATTACTCAAATGACAAACTATTTTATTATATATGGTAAGTTTAAAATCCATATCTATTCCTTTGTAGGATTCGGAGCGTTTAGGAGAGTTTTCTTTAATTGTGATTTCGGTGCTTACCATTCCGATAGCAACCCACTTATGGAATAATTTATGCTCCAAGAGGAACTACTTTTCCCAGAATGCACTTAGAACAATGCACGAAGCACTCACCTACTAAAGGTAATTGGCAACACCTGCATAATAAAATAGAAATAAAAGAGTGCCCTTTTACGGAAATGGACATTCAGAAGCCTATGATTAAGATGCATCTCAGCATCGAAACGCATCAGGCGGCAATATGTAAATGAGGGGCACAAAGGAGAGTCTGTATTACAGTCCGGATGGAAGATTCACGGGGGAGTGCTGTCTCGAAGCGCTGGGACGTTTGGTGGAAAATGAAGATCAGGGCAGTCTTGTCCTCGGGAGGTGCACCATCTCGACAATGCAGAGAGGCTGCGACACCGAACTGCTCTGAGGCAGCGCAGCACCGGAATCACAATTAAAGAAAACTCTCCTAAATGCTCCGAATCCTGCAAAGGAATAGATATGGATTTTAAACTTACCATTCCGATAGAAACCCACTTAGGGTATAATTTATGCTCCAAGAGGAACTACTTTTCCCAGAATGCACTTAGAACAATGCACTAAGCACTCACCTACTAAAGGTAATTGGCAACACCTGCATAATGAAATAAAAGAGAGCCCTTCTACGGAAATGGACATTCAGAAGCCTATGATTAAGATGCATCTCAGCATCGAAACGCGTCAGGCGGCAGCAATATGTAAACGAGGAGCACGAAGGAGAGTCTGTATTACAGTCCGGATGGAAGATTCACGGGGGAGTGCTCTCTCGAAGCGCTGGGACGTTTGGTGGAATATGAATATAACGAGGGACGCTGTTACCCGGTCCGTGGCTTCAGGTCTGCTACTTCGGGAACGAGGGCTGAGAGAACTTTTTGGGTTAAAAAGCAGCAACATGTGTTTTAAAAATTGTGAAGCCCCACCAGACTGCAATCGGATTGCCAGCACGTGGTATTCTGGGACTGGTAGTCCCCCACACAAAAACGAGCAAAGACAATCCCCTGCAGGTGAGCCCACAACCACTAGGAGGGAGGAGCTTGGATAAATACATGCGTGGGTGCTATCACTGTTTAAGGACTGCGGCATTTGACAAAGGCACAAGCCGAAACCGATTATGCCTAAAGTTTCCTAATAAATTACGAAGGGGTGATTATATATATATATATCTCAAGCACTTCGTCCCAATGCTCGCTGCTGCCAAGAACGAATGCAGACCCGAAAGAATTGTGCTTCAAGCTGTTTATTTAGCCCGCACCACCGTGTTTCACCCTGATCCCAGGGCTTGATCACATGACAAGTTCAGGGCATTTTTTAACCACTTATATTTACCCTTGCAATTACGTCTACACATTCTTCTGGTGAGGGATGGACATAGAAAAGATATATACACATTTCAAACCTTCAGTCTGTTTTCTCATTTTTTCAACACTTCACTGTTAAGGTTGCATCCAATAATTTGTGCTGGTTTAAAGTTCTCATGGTGTTTGCAGCATTTAGAATAAATATATAAATACGTAGTAATAAATATATAAATATATAAATAATTGCTATAATGATCGAAAACCTTATTTTGCAAAAACCTGAATTTTTGTTTTCCAAATAAGTACCATTAAGAGCAATCACAATATTCCAATAGCATGTAAATAAATATACATTGCTTTAAAACATTTGTTCTTTGAAGTGTATCTAGACTGCAGCTGAGCTACCCTCTGAAATATCACGGGTTAATCCTTGGCTAGATTTGTTAAATTAATATCGCCCGAGTGGGCTTAATATCCATCTCCTCCTAAGTGTCACGTAAAGTGCTTAGTGCAAATGTGCAAAATTGTGCTTTAAATCCAAGGTTCTACCATCGTAAAAACCTATATGAAAAAAATCATCCAAAAAAAAACATTTAAGAATGGAAAGTGCAAATGGGTGTTTTATATGTGTTAAAAAAGTACAATATTGAATTAAAAACATGAAATTTTAAATATTGTTAAAATGTTTGTATGTGTTAAAGTGCGCACCGGAATGGTCGTTGGTCCATGATCCTAATCCATATAGGGATCATGTAGAGCAATGGTGCTTGGTGCTAAGGGTTCCTATAAATGGGTATAGAAATCCTCACTGGAGTTCATACCTTTCGGGGTCTTACTGCCCATGTTTAGGATGTAGCATGTTTCCATTCTCCTGAGCTTAGCCTCTCTATTGCCCCCCCTTCTGTCGATGGGGATTGGGTCTACCACCCAATAGCTGAAATCCTCCAGCTTACTGCCATGGCAATCCGAAAAATGCCGCGCCACCGGGTACGTCATATCACAATTAGTGATCGCCCTCATGTGCTGGAGTACTCGCTTGAGGACCTGCAACTTGGTACTTCCTATGTACCGCAGGCCACAGGAGCACTCCAGCACATAGATAGCGAACTCTGTTTTACAATTGAGGTGTTGTGATTTGAAGATTGGCCTGGGGGCAAAAGGGGCTAGTATAGGACAGGCGATTCACTCCAAACTTGCAGGCTTTGCATGAAGTGCAGCGATAGAAACTTTTCCTAGCCTTGAGCCATGAGCCAGATGATATCACCTCTGGACTGCTGCTCACTAGCATGTTGCTCATGGATTGGGATTTTCTGAATGTAATAGTGGGTCTTTTGGGGAGTTGGTCACCTATTACTGTGTCAGAGGCTACCAGTGACCAGTTCTTGCAGACAATCTGCCTTAGTTCTTTGTGATGTTGATTGAAATTCAGAATAAGGCGAGTTTCTTGATCTGATCCTTTCTCTGTTGTTTTTAGGTCTGTAGTTTTCACTGTCAACGCTGCCCTCTGACTTATGGCACCTGTTCTGGTTATCGCCTTGTCCAAAATTCTCTCTGAATACACTCGGGCGAGAAATCTATCCCTGCATTTATTGCGGGCTAGTATAAACTCTGATTCTGTACTGCTGATTCTGCGAATGCGTAGCAATTCGCCAAAGGGAATGCTGTTTATTAGATGTTGTGGGTGACGGCTGTGTGCATGGAGAATAGTGTTCCCTGCTGTCTCCTTTCTGTGTAGCCGCATTTGTAATTCTCGTTCTCAATAAACACCTCCACATCCAAAAATACAAAAGAACTTCTACTCATTTGAGATGTAAATTCAAGATTTGAGTTGTTTACATTGATCTCTCCAATGAATCGATTAGCCGTACTCTCATCTCCTCTCCAGATAAAGAACAGATCAATAAAACGATACCAACATACTAAATGTTTGTTCATGGTGTCAGTATAATGTGACCTGCTCCTCCCTGTACCCCATATGCAAACAGGCATAACTGGGAGAAAAGCAGGCCCCCATGGCAACTCCCCTCATTTGATGATACATCTGATTTTGAAACAAGAAGAAATTATTTTCCAAACACATTGATATCATAGTTAACAACATTTTGTTATGAGCAGCCATACCTATAGGTCTATTATTCAGAAAGTACTCTGTGGCCCTGATGCCATCCTGATGATGCATGCTAGTGTACAAGGAACGGACATCCAATGCAACCAACAAGAAATCGTTTTCCCATGTGATGCCAGACAATTTACGAATATTAATTTGAAATTCACTTCTAACATAAGTGCCAAACAAGCAGAATTTTTAGATGTTAAAATTTATGTAGATGGTAACAAGCGAATACAAACTACCCTGCATAGAAAAGCCACAGCGGGCAATACCACGCTCCATGCCTCCAGTCTCCATCCCAGACACACCATCCATAACATACCTTATGGAGAAATCCTAAGGTTAAAAAGAATCTGTAGTTCCACTGAGGATTTTGATAAATGTGTCATTGATTTAAAACACCGAATGAAAGCTCGGGGATACTCGGAACGGCTGTTTAATCAAGCTTTAACTAAAGCACAAAATCGTTCCAGAGCCAGCTTATTCACAGACACTAAAAGTAAGAATGATATGGTCCCTGATGATACCATCTTAAGCAGTGCAGACTGTCCCAGGTTCATAACAGACTATAGCAGTCAAGAAAACAGAATTAGACAAATAATCAACCGGAATTGGTCCACTGTCCTCACAGACACTGTTCTGGGATGCTTGTTGCCAAATAAACCATTGGTTACTTTTAGGCGAGCGCAGAGTATGGGTGCAGTTTTGGACCGAGGCAGTCCAGAACTACAACAAAACCCAAATTGGCTGTTACCAGCAGGGTTCCGTAAATGTACCACTTGCAGAGCTTGCAAGTTTGGTACAAACAAAACCCATTACAGAACCCCATTTTCCTCCTCTGAAATCCCAATTCAGGGCAGCCATACCTGCAAGACAGATTATGCGGTATATGTCCTGACGTGCACTTGTGGCCTTAATTATATAGGCAGCACAAAACAACAAGTGCACGTCAGGATTCTCCAGCATATTCGTGCCATCCTACATTGTGATCAGGCGTATCCAGTGGCTCGCCACTTTGAGAGCATACATAATAAAGACATCAATTGTCTCTCATATTATGTGGTGGCTTCTGTCCCTAAACTCAGAAGAGGAGGTAACCGCGAGCTCAAACTAAAGCGATTGGAATCAAGTTTTATTCTAGAGTACGACAGCAAGTGGCCTAATGGGCTAAATAATACTGAGGATTTGCGCCACTTTCTGTAACATTTCGACTCTAATAACATGCCCAATAGTTTGAGATAGGTTACCTAGTTGCTCACTTGCTCCCTAGATATATCAGGTTCCCTGTGATCTAGGGAGATGGCCAATGTTTCAAAATTAGCTCCACATAGTGTTGCGTTTTTGTATAATGGAAGGGGTGGCTAGTCAAGTTCCTTGTTAGTCACTCCAATGACAATTCTAACTGTTCCGTCCCCTCATGTACATAGAAATATATTCAATTTTATATGTAACATTTTTTAGTCTAGATGTGTGATGTTTTAGCACTTTTTACACATGTGGTGTTTTATCATATATGAATTTATATTTTATATATATGATTAAATATTCAAACCAGTATTAAATGTTTTTAATGTATGCTTTTATGTAACATATGCAAGGTTAATATTGTCCTTCCATGTCGCAAAAAACATATATGCATTATATACACAGGTTATTATTATCAGGCACCCTTCGTACTGTTTTTTCCTTCCCACTTGATTTGCATTTTTGCACATAATATATTCACTCCACAAATGTCAGACTATGATTCAACGATCATTGTACATTGCACTTTAAACTTTACCCGTTTTTCCCTAATTTGGTCCAGGTCGCTAGTTTAGACTTTGCATACCGTTTCTTAAGTAAAAAGGATTTATCCCGGAATAATTTTAGAAACGAAATGAAATAGATGGTAGTTAATTAATTATATATAATTTCGTTTACCGTCTTGGTTAGTTATTTTTCTATAGTAAAGTAACTTATTAGTATGTGCATATGTCTTCATAGATATTATAGAGTATTTTCTCTATTTCCATGACCATGTGACCAGTTTTGAAAATTGGCGGGGAGGCGGGCTTCACTGCATTATAAAAACAAATGAAAATTGTTGGTTCATTGCATGTGATCAAGGGCTCGTGGAGCCCGAAACGCGTCTTGCCCGTTTGCCTCCAACCTTTCCTGCAATTAAAAACCTGTGATTTGTAAGCTGTGGTCCGTCTCCTGCTTGCTTCGCCGGTCCTGGGTTGCGCTAGGATTTGGAAGTGGCGTTTAATTGGAAGGCAGTAGCTGTTCTAAATTCAAATAAGGCAACCAATCCTTCATGTTATATTCTATTTGATGCACTTGATCTTTATCACAAATCAATCCCATATTTTTTTAGCCTCTAATTTCACGTTTACAGACCATTTAAAAAAAATGTCAGTTTTACATTTTGCGCACACGCACACACCCACACACACGTCAGCTGGACTACTTGTTTCAGGTTTTTCAATGCCCAAAAGCTTGTGGGCCGCACTGTATTGAGGTGTGATTTTTTATTTACAAAATGTAAGTGGACAGCTGGAATTTCCACAACGGTTCAACGCATTATACTAGGCTTATTGTGAGTATTGAGAATCGCTGTATTATGATAACGCCGACACAGTTCTGTCTACTTCCAGTCTCAGGAGCCATGAAGAAAAAGGCAGAAGATAGAGAGTTGTCTATAGCTCACTCAGAGTAACAGATACGACTCTGCTGAGGGGCTACGGGTGAGAAAAAGCATAAACTCTGGGACGTTATGGGGGGAGGGTGTGTCATACAATGCATGATTTAACTTCGCAAATCATGGCCCGTCCGTGAATAGGCCTCCAAGCACCAGAGTAATTGTTAGAAATTGACCCTTCAAAATATAATTAGCAAACACATCACAACACTTTAAAAACAAGCATTTGCAATGGAATAGGCCTCGGATTTACGCAAGACCTATTGCATTGCAAACGGGCGGGGCGCGAAGGCACGAACATCGGGGGGGGGGGGGGGGGGAGAAGGCACAGGAAGAAAAGAGTACTCGAAGTAAAGGGGCCAGTAGCCATGAAAAGATACAAATGATGACATGGTCGTCATAGGGAGGGACTAACAGGCCTATAAACCAATGGAAGGCCGCATGTATTAAAGGACAAAGACACAAGTCAATGAAAAAGATGGGTGGGGGAGTGGGCATGGCTTCTCTCCCGTACTCAACTACCCCAGATCAACCCCAGAGCAGCACTTGCGCGCTGGCTCAGGGCTCGACTTAAATATCAGAACATTCCTATCTTTTAATAAAATCGAAGTTACCAAGCTAGGACTCAAAATGCTTTACAGAGCAATGTGTCCCCAGGGATAAACTAAACTGCCAAGATTTCAGTTCAGAATGTACGAACCAAAGAAAAAACGTTTACTGTAACTTAATCCTTTTACTGACATTAGTGTGATTCCTTACTTACAAGAAATCACTTGACAAATACTTCCAATACAAATTAATTTGTACACAACCAGTCTGAATAAAAGATCTTTTTACATTCTAATTGTTCAAAATACGACTGGATTTACACCTCCCATCGGAATATTAGAATCCACATATGGAACACCTGGTCCAACAGACAGCTGCAAGGACGCAGGAGAGATGAAGTTCACAGACAGCGAGATATAGGCACGAGATTTATTAGCCTGCGCCTTTCGAGCAACAGAGAAGTGACAACTTCATGGAATGACAAGTTAATCGGTCCTTAAATTACTGTGCTGAACATTTGTATGTAATTGATAGACTACTTGTTTTTGGTTTTAGTTGTTTGTCTTTCCGTTTAAATGTATTCATCTCAAGTTGAGAATATTCACTTGGCGAGCGCCAAAGAAGGCTGTTGAGACCTTCATCCTTTCCGGTGGAGGGCTGCAGAAGGGTTACTTACATCAACTAGGTCTAGGAAGCATCAGGACACCGACCATCCTGTGAGGTATACACCCGTTACAACGGATCTTTTACTCCGCACTACCATTACAACGCGACCATTACTCCGCATACCATTACAACGCATTGCGCTGGGGGGCGCTCTAGGATAGGGAATAAGTATAATTTACTATCCAACACCTTCCCTAGGGTCCACGGGGACTGGAGTTAGAATAGTAAATTATACTTACCACTATCCAGCGCCCCAAGGCGCTATGCGTTGTAACGGTATGCGGAGTAAAAGTCGCGTTGTAATGGTCTGCGGAGTAAAAGTATGCGTTATAACGTCATACATCCATCCTGTGAGCATGGCGCAGTCTTAAGCACTAGGAGCGTCCTCGCCACTAAAAAAACTTAAAAACATCGGATCTACTTATCAAAGAGAAGCAAGCTTGCATCAATAGTTCGCAGTTTCATGACCTCTACGATAAATACAATACCTGTTAAATACTCACCAGGGGAAAGAAGATTCTACGTCAAGACCGGAGGCAAGGATTATGCATCATCTTTCTGCCCTTTAATAATGAGCACCCATTCCCAAATTCACTTTTCAAAGAAACCACATTCCCAAGAAACCAGGGGAAAACGTTGAACAACACTAACAACGTAAACGAAAGTCCACCACTCACTGGTCACGGTCTATTATAAACCCTTCTGTAAACTCCTACTCCTTCGCTGCTTGTGGAAAGGCTACGCAAGTCTCCAACAGGCCGTTAGATGCACTTGATTAAGGTTTGGTTTATGCATGGTGGTGACATTCCGATTTGAAATTGGGAGAGCAGCAGTCAGCTGACTCCGCATAGTGCGGTAGTGCCCCTTTGGGAACATCAGAGGACTCCTGCATTGAGGGGTGGTGAGAGCCTATCCAGTAGGTGGCATTGCTGGACTGCCAACCGAGGTCTGTACTTTGCTCTTCGTTGACCACCCAGGAGCAACACTGGAAAGGAGTGGCCGTCACCTAGCCCATCACACATAGCCGAGTGGCGCTAAGCTTACAATCTTTGCTCAGCAATAAAAGTTGGAGGCTGTCGTTCAACTTGAAATCTCCTTATCCGCTCTCCAAGACCCTGCAAAGGCGGTATTGTTGAGACTCACAATCCCAGACTAGGGCAGCAGAGCGTGGACAGCCATGTGAACAGATGGTCAAGTTAGAAGTTTTGTGCCACGTAGCCCTCTATATTTTTTTCATTGGTACTCAGATAGTTTTTTCTGATGCCCACTTGGCCTCTATCCAGGACGATGAATATTTTCAGTGTCAGGATGGGAGTAGAAATGGCCGCCAGCAAGGTATCTTCTCCCAGATGAAATGATGAATTTCTCGGGAAGTTCTCAGAAGACTTAAAACTATGAATGACCACTGTTGCAGTAAGCAGCAAGGCTTCCTGAACCACGGAATTAGGAAGAGAATAAGGGGGAGCAGCAAGGTTCTAGGCCAAAGAAGGCTAATATAACGCATGATGCATGGTGCTTGGAGGAATTCGACAAGCTAAGGCAAGTGTTTACAGTAAGTACAAGCGCTTTAATTTGTAATCTCCTCCCAGGAGGCTGTAAAATCAGAGGCAAAAGACAACTTGATTGTCCCAGGCTCTGACCCACGGACTGGGTCCTTAAAGAGCAGAAGGCAGGACAAGTGAGGACAATGCTACGGCCAAAGATACACAGGGTTGGATCCAACGCTGGCATCATGGACCTCCTTAAGCTAGAGGGCCTGATGGAGAATAGTTTGAACATGTTCCAACCTGGCTATCTTTACCACCCAATCTTCTTAGTGGGTTCCAATTAAAAAAGTTGCAATTATGTGAGGAACACCAGACAGCCACTGAACACAGAGGCCAAGGCTAGATTCAGGGTGCAGTGTACTAGAATGTCCCTCAAGGGCAAGGTACCCTCTTCCTTGAGTACAGACACGAAGATGTGCAAATGTTCAGCAAAATACATGAAGGATCACAAAAAGGGGTTAGCCCACTCATGGAAAGCCTGCCAAGACAAAGTCCTGGAAATTGTGCAGCCCCTTACTAAGATCCTAATGTCGGCAGAAAAAATCAGAATCTTCAGGGAAACCTACTCAAGTAGTCATCTCAGTCTGGGGCCAAATGGAGGTCTGTGTGTTAGGGAATGCAAACTCTTTCAACTCAGAGGAGACTGTCTCTCCTAATTAAGGTGGATCTGAAGTTGGTGCATTTGGCCACCTTGGAGGCCAGCCTTATTGCACAAGGATTTATCTTTGGGAATTCTTTGATTAAGAAACGGAGTAAATTGTTTCAAACTTCTCAGCCCCGGATAAGGCTAAGATCTTGATAACAAAAATATTTGGGAGAAGATAGGGAAGGTTTCTCCAGGGCAGAAGATGCAGGGGATGCTCCTCCGGCTCTTTGTTTCAGCTAGGTCACCTTTGAGGACAGAACAGGTGAAATAATACATGTCAGGACAGATGGCAGACATTTTTCCAGTCAAGAGGCAAGCCAGGGTAAAAAAATGGCAGAGGGAGTTGCACAGGTGGAGCGATGGGAAGGAGTAACAATTTTCCCCTCTAAAGTTTTGGGGGATGGGGGTGGTTCTTGATACACTCACAGGGGGGCAATCTAAGTTTACTGGCACAGAAGGCTGCCGGGATTAAGAAGGAACTGAGTAATCACTCAGGAGAGACAGCATATCCCTCAGGCAGCTAGGCAGGATAGTGGGCATTCTATTGTCCTCCATTACAGGACCCCCTCCATTACAGGACTCCGCAAAGGCTGAGGCCTCACATATCCAAAGGGAAGGGAAATATTTGTAAGTAATAAGCCTCTCCATGGCAGCAAAGACAGATTAAGTGTTGGCTGAATCACATGGAAGCATGAAATGGATGGGCAATCTTAGGTTCAGTTACAGATGGATAACGTGACCAGATCGGATGGCAACCGCTGGGGATGGGGGAGCCAGATTTGGAGAAGCCTCAACTTGGGGGTTGGGGGAGATGGACGGGTTCAGAACTAAAGCTTCACATCAACTTTTGCAGTCACTTGAGGGATCTTTTGTGATCAAATGTATGACATAGTACAAGGTGTCTTGTTGCGTACTTCTGAAGATGAAGCATGTGTCAGTAGTGAGATAGCAACGTGTAAGAGGCACAAAATCCAAGAACTTTAAAGAGCTGATGAAGGACTTCTGGCCCATCTGCCTGGAGAGGCAAATCTCTTTAATGGCAGAAAATCTTCCAGAGACAGAATGCCGAGGCAGACTTGGTGGATGTAAGCAACTGGAAGCTAGATCACGGTTTGTTCTTCACATTAATTCAGAACAGGAGTCTTGCGAGACAGACCTCTTTGCTTACAGATTAAATAATCCGATTCCAAGTTACTTTAATTGGAGACCAGACCTTGAGATGAATGCAGTGGATGTCTTTCTATAGGACCTCACAAGAGAACAAATATATGCTCCAACTACATTCACCATGACTGCGAGTGTTTCAACTCAGGCGGCACAATGGGAATTGGATACTATTCTGATAACTCCTAAGTGGAGGAACAAGGCATGGTTCCGGACTTTACTGGAGTGGTTATTGGACTCTGTTTGTTCTTCCTTGGTACTGCAGAGATCTGGTTGTATTGCAGGGGATAGTCTCATCTTTTGGAGATAGAGAGTTCTACAAGGTTGCTGGAATGGAAGATTACAGGGGATGCTGGAAGATCGAGGAGACTTCAAAGTTTGCCAGAGGCCTCATCCAACATGCTTGGCAGAAGGAACTGTGAAAAGGGATCGACAAGCATGGGGGAATTTTTACAGTGGTGTGTGAAGGCACCTCGTTTCAATGGTGGCTTGAATTGTTCATATCTTTAATCATTGTAGTTAGGTCTTACATACAGGATAGAAAACATTTATATCTGATTTCTTCTGGACATTGTCCAGTGAATGAATTCCAGCTGTGGGAACACCTACTGTAACTAAGTTACTAAGTTTAGAACCTTGAAGCCTAGATATTCAATTCTGCGGTGTGTTAATAAGGTCTTGAATCCGCTACTGTCCAGGAATGATAATGAGTTTCTCTCCCACAAAGAACTTTTTGCTAAGTTAGCTATATTATGTTGTCTGTTTGGCTTCATGTAGAAGGGTTTATGATGTTAGAGCATTAGACCAGTGGTTCCCAAACTTTTGACTCCTGAGGACCCCCATTCAGTCACCACTGGAAGTCGGGGACCCCCAAGCAATTTGTATGAGTTAAATTTCAAACACTAAAACAGTAATTCGAAAAAAATACACACGTGTGCACACAAAACAAATACTCAAAGTACTAAGGATTTTGGGGCCAGATGTATGACCATTTCATTTAGCGCCTCGCAGTTGGCGACACATTGCGAGTGGCAAATTGCGAGTCGCTAAATGAAATGTACAACAGTGTGTTTAACACTGTTTGGGATTCTCAATGGGGTCGCAAATTGCGAGGTTCATTAATATTAATGAGCCTCTCGCAATTTGCAAGCCCATTGGGAATGCCAGCCCTCCCAGCGATGGTGGCCTGCTGGGCTCTGCAGGCCACCATCTCTCGGACTGCTTTTAAATAAAGCAGTTTTAAAAGAAAATGCAGCCTGTTTACCAGGCATAAAAAAAAAAAAAATGAAACGTTTTCGTTTCATTTTCTAAGGGCAGGCAGAGGTCCCTGGGACTTGAAGTAGGTGGTAATTGTGACTGTTTTGCGACCGCAAAACATTTGTACATGGTTTTGAGACTTGCTATTTGGAAGGGAATGACCCTTCCAAATAGCAAGTTGCAAAACCTATTTAGAGAGCCACAAACAAATTGCGACTCGCGAAATAGGCTATGTACATGGCCCAATAGGTTTTTGCATGCGCAAACGGGTTCGCAAACCTATTCACGCATATAAAAACAGACTGTACATCTGGCCCTTAGTATTTTATATTGAAGTAATAGCCCCTCTGTCACATGTATTTCATTTGTTTTGTAGCATCTTTCATACCATTGTAGGATGTCAGAGCACTTTACATCACACACATATAGAGACATTGAATCATACATGTAAATCAGTGTGTGTATAAAATGTTTAAAGAGTGCTTGGTCTGGAAAAGCACAAACTCAGGATTCAGAGCATAACACAGTGGCTAGCATTGACTTTAACATTAAAACTGTATTTCCGCCCAAATATATCTTTTTAGCAGCATCAGGATAATGAATAACTGGGACAAAATATAAGTTACTAACTGATACCATGCAGTTTGCAAGCAGCTCTTTGATGACAGTGTATAGGTCCCTCTGCTAGATTACGATTGTCACTTATGAAGTGCACAGTAATATAGGGAATCTCTGTGACAAAAGCAGTAACCACGAACCTAGGCACATAAAATGCTGCTTTTTGAGATGCATGTTACACGTTCTTTGCAGTAGGCACATAAACCCTCTGTGCTACATTAGTTAAATCAAAGCTGCCACTGAACAAAACTCTCCTTGCTCTCTACCAGGTACATTAATCACTGGCATTCTCTTGACACTTTTATTGTTGCTGGAAAGCTGCTAATTATACAAGAAATGTTTTGTGCTTTTAAAACTGTTGCCTACGGACCCCCTGGGAATGTGTCACGGACCCCTGGGGGTCCGCGGACCACAGTTTGGGAAACACTGCATTAGACAATTCAGGACGGACATTTACCCCAGATCGGGTTACCTTCACTTTGACAGGAGGACATTACTGGTTATACATCAAGCTTGTGTACATGTGTGAAGTTTTGTAGAGCACTCAAAAATGGTTGCAATGACTTCAAAAGCTTGCTTTCCGGGGGCAGTTTGGAAGAAATCATGTGTGGCAGACTGGTTGGCAGATTAGACATTAAAACAATTGTCATTTTAAACCCATTGACTAATCTGTATCGTTGATGCTAAATAAGCTTTAAACATGCATAATCCTCAACTAATATAAAATATTCTAGCTATCAAGATGGAAAGTTTAGATTCTATCAAGGTCGTGGAGGCGAGTAGTATCCAACCTGTAGATATTTGGTATGACCAATCTGACCCTTCAAGTGGATACTATGGTATGAGAGTACGTAATCAAACTTCTGGTTCTATTGAAGATGATTGAAATGGAGTGATTGACAGCTATGAACATGGAATAAATAAAATGTTTGGAATGATTGACAATTATTCACATTAATTTTTGGAACACTTTGGAACAGTGAGGTAACATTCTTTTCTCTTAGGTACTGATCAGAAGAATGAACAGTGAAACATTTGACAACAGTGATGACCTCACATGACGAAAGAGAAGGAGAGATTACAGCATAGATTACATAAGGGATTGTTACTTTGCAATTGCTGTTAAACTTTTACCCTAGTTTCTTGGGAAATGTAGTTAAAGTTTAAATAAGAAAAGGGAACTTGGAAATGACTGACCATTATTAAAATGATGAAAGATATTGCATAATCCTCGCTTCTGTATCCTTAACAGAATCAAACTTTTCCTTGAATGGACATCACATTTTATATTTTCACACACCTGACAGTAAAGGGTGACAAGAACCCACAGGTGCTAAAGGGTCGGAGTTGCGGTGTCCTTAAGGACCTATAAATGTGCCAAGATAATCAACTCCAGCTGTAGGCAGGAGTGGAGTAGAAGTATAAAACTGTGGCATCTTGGCTATACAGAAATGTTTACTAATGTTGCCAGCATTACCTTCAATTTCTAAATTTACTGAAATCATGTAACCAATTTGAAAGGTTATGTGTACTAGGGATCCTGCAAGACATCTTGGAGTTGATTAACTTTCTGACTGAACTTGGTTTTGGCATCATATGGTCCTGGAAATGCCTTGAGTTATTCTCTAAATAGACCGCACTGGGGGCCATCTGAGACAGCGGCATACAACACAGATGAAGAGAAGAGCCTGTAGTAGGGTGGCCCTGGACTCTGGAATAACCATAGCGGGAAGGAGGACGAGAAAAGAGGGCTCTTCTTATCCCCATGAGATACTAAGCTGAAGAATATGCGCCCCTTGAAACAATTTTCTGATGACTTTGAGATGATACATAATGAGAAGAGGCTATTGCGTTGTGAGAGCAGGCAACTCTGAGGTCTGTAGTTATGCCATGCTAGCAGTTAGTGGGGATGATTGTTAAGAGTTTCAGTTCAGCAGAAGGCTGGCTCCAGTCCGGGAATTGCAAGCCATTTTCACCTCCTACATCCCCCTCTGACCCCATATAATGAGCATAGTCTCTTTTCCCACTATAATGTTGGGCACCTGGCAGATGTATTGTATCATACACAAGCATTTATTTCTGGACCAGAAATAAACTGTCCACCTTTCCTAAAGTCAACAAACATTTTACTTATTGCAGAAATGTATCTCATGCACTCTGAATCAAGCCAGTTCCAGACAGAGCCACACTTCACCGACATGTTCCACAGTACATGAAATGTTACTTGTATAAAAACGAATTGAAGAGGCTACTCTAGTCTGTCAATGATTCCCACGCCAACATAAAGGAAAGACATGTGCGATAGAATCAGCTTTATGAGTGTTGGAATGGAAAAGTCCTCTGCATGGTAAGTGACGTGTACCACTGCCTAGATGGCCCAATTGTAATATTGTCTGGTTTGATAATCAGTTTTATTTGCCATAGTTAAACGGATCATGCATGTGCACCACGTCCTAGGACTTTCTCACCAACTGTGGTCTTGTTGGACCAGGAGGGGTGTACAAAATGCTACCCTCATTGTAATCGAAGGTTACTGCCTTCACCAAGTGTTAAGCAGCACGGGCACTGTCAGAAACTGAGTTTATGTTTGACCGGGGTACAAACTCCGGTAAAGCAGTAACCAGAATCCTAGTTAGGGCAAGTCACAAACACACTCTAAATTAAACTGTGCTCACCCCGATATCTTGGCACAGAGCAGTCAGGCTTTACTTACGTGGCAAAACATAAAATATTTGTGCAACACTTCAAACAATAAAACAATGAAAACACCACACAAAAGGATTCCACACCAGGTTAGAAGAATAGCTATTGATTTAATAAATAACAGAAGAACAAAAATGACAAACATCCAATACGTAGAACTTGAGATATGAATTTTAAAAGAATAAACTGTAAAATAGTGCTTTGAAGCAATAAGCACTTATTTGGGGTAGCTGGTCGCGCATGACCTGGACAAAGTCTAAAGTACAGGCCGACAGCAATGGAGAGCAGGCCTGATACAGGAATCCAGTGAGGCCCTCTGAACAAAAGTACCGTAACCCGGATTACAACAACGAAGATGGGGGAGGGGTGTTCAGTAAAGCAACGCTTCCATGTCGATCCCACAGTTAAGGTGATGCACTGATTTTCTCCATGCAACAGCAGCAATGCGTCAGGTTCCAAAGGCAATGCACAGTTCTATGATGGGGCGGGTCCGAAGGCAATACACCGGATGTCTTCATACAGTACAGGCAATGAGTCTATCTTCTCAATGCACTGACGGCAATGTGTTGGTTCCTCTCATACACCCACTCTTAGCCCCATACGACTTCTCGAACACCCACTCACACACCTACATAACCCCTCACATACCCATTCACAGTTCTATACAAGTACTCACACAATCATCCATAAAGCCAGACACCCATCCACTCATACAACCACTCTCACCCACAAAGCTACTCCTACAACCACTTACCACAACAGCCACTCAGAGCCACACACTCACCTGTAGAGCTACTCACACACCTACTTATTCACCTATAAGCCACTCACTCACCCATACAGCGACTCACTCGCCCATGCAAGCACTCATACACCTACTTACATACCCATTCACACATCCATGTAAGCACCCGCACATCCACTCACTCACCCATACATCCATTCACAGACACTTACTCTACAATACAGCCAATCACACACCTACTCACTTAACCAACCACCCACTCAAACAGCCACTCACTCACACATACCACCACTTGCACAGCCAGTCTTTCACTCATACAGCCAGTTAGACACCCACTCACTCACCCATACAAATCACTCACACAGCCACTGACATAGCCACTCACTCACTAATACAGTCACTCACACAGCCACCCACTCAAGTCAAGTCAAAAAGACTGTTTATTTAGACCGCTGGTCTTTAAACAAGGACGAACATCCCAGCATCATACATATCATCGGTTTAAAAATCAGCTCCATTTAAAAACTTTATCAAGCCAATAAAATATATTATTTACATTCCCAATAACATTCATATCCATACTGATGCTGTGACGTCTACTCTACACATTATTAGGAAAATTTTTAACTGCACGCATAAACTTCCCTAATGCACATACTACATCTAAGGAGCGCATATCTAAAGGCAGATCTCCTGCCTGTTCCAGATTCCTAACCTCGTATTTTAGGAAGATTAGACGTAGCCACAGTTTTCGTGCATCGAGAACATATAGACAGTTCAATGAAATGTGCAAAATGTTGCATTTTGTCCTTATATTGTAGGTGCACTTCCCTTCAGGGTCAATCATAACCCTCTTAATCCGATCATTCTCATAACATGGATTAATCCCAGTCCTTATCTTTAATATTTATCTCCTTATTCAGTGATTGGGAGGAAAATCCATGTACTGGAATTGTAGGCCATTTTGCCAAGGTTTCAAGATTAAATGTACAGATGTTTTCCCTTCCAAGTATTGCCCATCAGTGTCCCATGATATTTCTTTCCCTGCTGTCCTAAGTTCCGCCTTACTTATAGTCAGATGGAAGTTCCGCTGGCTTACATCAACCCTCAAAACCCTACACGCCACAGTCCCTATTTCTCTAACCCCCTTTACCCCCTTAATTTCACGCTGTAGGACCTCAGATTTACACCAAGAAGATACTTTTTGTCCCTCTTCACAACCCAAGCGTTGACAGAACCTTATTAGTGCCATGATTGCCATTTTCTCCCAGGAGACCATACCCGTTTCTAGTCTTATGGCCTGTATCATGGAGGATCTAGGTAGGGACAGTAATTTTTTTACACATTTTCCCACTTCCTCTTACCACTTAAAAATAGCAGTTCAGCACCATATAAACCTGGGGAGGTACCACAGCCCTATAGGCATTCAGGACAGGTCTATCCGCCATTTCTCCATAGGAAGAGTTAAATTTCCTCATGCCGCTAACCGAGGTTAGGGCACGAGTTTTTAGTGCATTCAGATGAACTTTCCACCTCATAGATTTCTCAAACCAGATTCCTAGATATTTATACTCATTAACTTTCTACAATTTTCTGGTGTCTAGGACGCAGTTTAAAAATCCTCCTCTTTTTGCCGAAGCAGAGAATCTTTGTTTTGTTCAGGTTTAAGAATAATTTATTTCGGCCACACTAGTCCTGAACATGTTCAGCTTTCTCTGCAGACCTATATCAGTTTAGTCCATAATCACCAAATCATCTGTGTAAAGTAAGCATACAATATGTTTTCTGTCTATTTTTGGGTTTGCCCCCTCACCGTTCTTAAGGTGGCGGGCAAGTCTGCTATAAATATAGTGAAAAGCAACGGGGCCAACACACACCCCTGTTTAGCCCATTTTTAATCAAAATCTTCCGGACAGCCACTCACTCACCCACACAGCTACTCACACACCTATTTATACACCCACTCACGCACCCAAATAGGCACTCAGACACCCACTCACACACAGATACACACAGCCACTCACATAATATAAGTTACGAATAGTATCACTCATTATTAGTACAGAAAGTATACTATTCTAACTTTTGCAGTTCCTTGGCATATATGTTTAACACTCAAACTTTTAGAAAACACTCACAATCACTGGATGATGTCTTAAGTGATGTCATCAAATGTCATTTTAGATGTCATGTGTAATGTCACTGGCCATGTCATGAGTGATGTAATATGTGAGGACATTGCAAGGGCGTAAGTTATAGTTAGCTCAGGTAACTATAACTGCTTTATTTCACTGGTTTTGTACGAGTGAAATGTGAGCCTAACTATAACATCTCTGTAACCTTTGTTTTTCCCCAGTAAATAAATATAAATATATATATATATATATATATATATATATATATATGGGTTTGTAATAAAGAATTTTGAAATCGGATACCTGTGTGCTCACCATCTTTCAATCGAAACAAAGTTGAAAAGTGCTGGAATATATATATATATATATATATATATATATATATATATATATATATATATATATATATATATATATATATATATATATATATATATATATATATATATATATATATGTGTGTAGGTTTTGTATGATGTAAACTACCTGAAAAATCTGTGCAACAAACAATAAGAGGTTTAAAAAAACATTAATAGATTGCACATGCAATAAAGACATTACAAGTGATCTACTTCCACTGCAATAAAAGGTTATCCTGCTGAACAAGAGAGATATTAACAACAGTTGGCTTCTCTTTGACAAGTGAGGGGGAAGAACTGATCTTGTAATGTCTAGGACAGGTCTCAGACTACAACTTGCTGAGAACACTATGGAATATACTGAGTTTGTAAAACATGGTTTGCACTATACAAGTTGCCAATTGCACATTTTACAGCTCTGGAGCAAGCTGACAACTTGGACCGAAATTATATAGGCCAAAATAGACAGAAAAAATGGGCCTAATAAACATACAGAGTAGACAAGCGCCCTCATGAATGGTCTACATTTGATATAACGTCAGGAAGTTGGCTGTGGGGGAACAGCCCTGGAAAAACGTATGTAAAAGATTACAGAAACTTACATTTTTCATAGGGTGGGAGCGCATGAATGGGGGAGTTTTGGGTTATTTCAAAGTTAGCAATAAGGTGTGGTTTTGAAATTATGGGCAGAATGTACTGGCCATGTACCTCTTCATATTGGAGTGGTATGTTGCTCAAAACTCAGATATGTTAAAAAATATATATATTATCTTAAGAAGACGATTGGTGCCACATTCGTGTGGTGCAGCTGTGTTGTAACTGAGGAAGTTAAACCCCACTGCACGGATGTTTGTTTCATCAACCTGTAATTGAGGAAGATACTCTGCACTGTAACATTTCAACCAGGAGATATGTGGGTTGCACACAAATTTCAGTCGTAAATCAATTAAAGCAAAGAGCCCTCTCACCAGTTAGTATGAATGGATACATTCCTTAACTAAGTATAACTTTGAGAACAAAACATCTATTATGACAAAAAACACTCAACGCTAAACATCTACTCGCCATTACTGCCAACTTATTCTATTAACAGGACAAGCCAAGTCCTGAAATTGTCACCAAAGTTAAGCCAGCTTCACAACCTTGCGAGTGAAATTGAATAAAGAATAAAAGCCATGCTTCATAAAGTTTGTCAAACTACAGCCTATTTCCCATACTCCCTTTGGTGTCCCCAACATTAGCAGTCCATGCACTTATAAAGGCCGGAATAACCATAACGCAAGGCTAAATGATTATCTGTATCCAAAGTTAAACAGTTTTCCAAAAAACAATAATGCACATTCTATGCATAGTGTGCTGGAAACTATAACTGTATGAATTGCTCCAGAGTTCCCGTTAACATTGGTCAAAAATTAGATATAGATGGCAGATTCTGAGCAAACCAAATAATTATGAAAAAATTGGCAGCTGAACAAATTATCTCTACAATTGTACTTTACAACACTCATGAAGAAGCAAACTAGGTTATCCGGTACTTAGAAGACATTGTTCAATAGGCAATATTAATATTCATGTGAACCACTGGACAATTACATTTAATTAGGACAGCACCAATTCACTAGATTGGCCAAACCAGTGCTGCTTTACTCACCCAGTGTCTCCTAAACCATGAAGGAAGATCACCTACAACAAAAAGGGAGAATAAGTAAGATCTATATCTCATCCCAGCCTGCCAATCATACAAAACAAAACAGATTCAAAAAGTACAAATGAATCATCTTCATTATGAACTTGGCCCACCCACTGAACAAATTGTATCAGTATGCTCCAATACAAGATATCTGACTTTGTTCACAAGAACAAGTTACTTACCTTCGGTAATGCCTTATCTGGTAAAGACTCCATCTAGCCGCAGATTCCCTACCGTAGAATATTCCCCAGGCATCAGACTGGATGCAGAAATGTTTAAGCAGTACCCCTGCGCACCAGTAGGTAAAGCCATTCGGTTCGGTGTCGGCCGCACTGGATGTGACTTGCGCTGCGCCCATATAATGATGCAGAGCACTATCCATTGTGAGATGGCCCGTTTCTGCAATGCCTTTCCTTTCTTAGCTCTACCATGGCCTACAAAGAGTTGATAGTCTACCCATAACTCTTGAGCGATCAGTGTCGAGTGACAATTCTCTTTTTGGGTCCAGACAGTGGAGTCTCTCTTCTTTAGAAAGTTGAGACATAGCAGAGAAGGTTGGAATGGTAATGGTTTGGCCTACATCATAGGGTGTCAAAACAATCGTAAGAAAGGATGCACAGGTCCTCAGATCTGGGTAAAAGGTGGTATAAGTAGGTTGTGCAGAGAGGGCCTGTAGTTCCAGTGAACTACAGGCCCTCTCTAGGGTAAAGCCACTAGAAAGGCAGTTTTAATAGTCAGCAAACAAATTGGGATGTTCTGTAAAGGCTCAAAAGGAGTGCACATGAGGAAGGTAAGGATCAGGTCAAGATCCTACAGAGGCATAATAAATGGACTGGGGGGTAAATAAATGCAGTAGTCCTTTCAGGAACCTAGTCACAAACAGGTAACTTGAATAAAGAAGGTTGGACTGGCAACCACAAATATGCTGAAATGGCAGACAGATCCCTTTAACAGTGTCCAGAACAGAGCCCTGCTGAGCCAAAAAAGGAACAAATAGAAGTACTTTGGATAAGAGTGCAGAAAGGGAGCCAATGCTTCTGGATGCACACCATGAGACAAATTTGGCCCATCGGCGGGTGTATACAGTCTTTGTGGAAGGACACATAGGTGACAGAATAAAGTCAGACTTCAAGAAAAAAGGTAAAAAGAGGTTAACTGTCACCATTGATTCTCCAAGCATGAAGGGTGCGCAGGTTCAGGTGCAAAATCATCTCCTGCTGCTGCAACATAAGATCCTCCTGAAGGGGCAGCCTGATCAGAGGACCAACACTCCTGCTCAGAAGCTTAGGATACCACACTCTCCATGCCCAATCCTGAGTCGTAAGAATAACTTGGGCCTGGTTGTTCCTGATCTTCTGAAGAACTCTAGGCAGCAGATCTATCAGCGTAAAGGCGTACAGGAGTTCCACTCAAGAAGAAAAGCGTCTCCGAGCGAGAATCTCCTTGGAAAATAAAGCGCCTAAAACTGCTGACACTGCTCGTTCTTGGCAGTGGTGAACATATCTAACCAAGGCTCTCCTCAGTCTTGAAAGAGACCTTGCACCACCTCCAGGTGTAGACACTATTCGTGATCCGCTAGGAATCCACGGCCGAGTTGGTCTTCCCCTGGCCCCCCCAGATGTTGAACCACCAGGGAACTGCCCTGGACTTGGCTGGAACTTCAGAGGTGCCAGCCTCGGTCGACGAATCCAACCACCCTGTTTGCTACAGTACCACATGGCTGTGGTGTTTCACTTGTCTTCCCTTGCTCAAAGGAAGAAAGGCTTTCATTGCCAACTGGAACGCCCAGAGATCCAACAGGTTTATGTTAAGGCCGGACTCCACCAGAGACCTTAGTGCTCTCATCTCTACCTCTCCCTGATGGCCGCCCCAGTCCAGGCATGACGCATTTGTCGCTACCACCAGCTCTTGGTAGGGAAGAGAAAGGGGTCTGCCACAGACCCAATCGAGGTTTGTTAGCCACCACTTGCTTCACATTATCCGCTACTATACGGATCGACCCTTTACTCTTTTCGTTACTGGGGGGCTTGGCGGCAGCGTTTTGGGCTACATCATTTGGGGACCCCTGTTAATTCAGCAAGTATATAATTTTGGGAGCATCGGTTCGAACTCGTCGTGAATGGGCCAGCAATTGCTTCATTAACCTTGGAACATTTTTATTAGACGAACGTTCATGAAGTCCACTTTGTAGCTGTGCTTACCTGGCCACGTAACCTGCGTTGGGGATCCATATTTTTGGTGTTTCTCTTTCCGGGTGCATTCATCGCTACACCTAGACCTGTATGTTTTGACTACATTCATTCGAAATCCTGGCCGGTTGCCTTTTGAATACTCGAATATCCGGATTCTCTCACATATATGGTTTCTGACTGCATACTTATCATATCCGGACAAGCCCCTTACGGACACACGATTCCGATATTTCGTTTTATTTAGCCTTGAAAAAGTCTCTGTACTTACCTGCAGTACTGACGAAACACGTGTCGGCTGTTTTTCTGTCAAGTTCATTTCTACGGATTTTTGTAAATAAAGAACAAGACATCTTGAACTTTCTTGTTTGTTTGTGATGTTCAAACACTGCTACCATCGGACAATCTTTACCTATCCTTAAAAAACTAGGAGACCTAATAGTCTGTTCATTTTTTATTTGTATGTTAGGAATGTGCTTGATTTGACCCTCTTGCTTTTTCTGTATTTTGTCAATCATTGATTGTCATTCAATCCCCTTTTGGTAGTGGGGGACAGTGGTCTAGGTAGCACTCAGTCTTCATAACGGAAGATTCATTACTATTCCAGTAAGTTGTATATCCCTAACTGATCCTAGTGATTGTGCGGTTTTTTTCCTTTTGGATACACCACTACCATTCTCCCTCTCTACCACTGCAAGTATCTTGCAGTTCCCTCTGAGATCTGGACCAGGTCGGAAATATTCTCCTGCTGCTGTGCCTAATGGGACTTCAGGTCTCACTGCAGATCCCTCATTTGCCAACAGGGACATGTTACAGGAAGGATGGAGGAGGCATGAGGCACAGCACCCTCCGACCGTCTCACTGAAATCATGGATAGAGGCCAACACATCAGAATCAAAGACCGAATATCCTGGACTCGCCGCTCTGGAGGACAGGCCAGAAACTGCACTGTGTCAAGAACAGCTCAGATGAAAGGTAGCTTCTAAGAGGGAGTCAGGTGCGACTGGCATCTTGATAGTGAACCCTAGCGAAAGCTGGAGCTGTCAGTAAATCATCCAGGTAGGGGAAGACTGGAACCCTTGGAATTTGCAGGTATGCTGCAACCATCGCCATCACTTTTGTGAACACCTGAGGGTTGCTGGTAAGGCCAGAGGGGATAATGGCAAACTGGACGTGTTCTAGACCCACGTGAACCACAGGTAGCTCCTGTGGGCCAGCAGGGTGGGGATGTGGAAATATGCGTCCTGCAAGTCCAATGCCAACATTCCAGTCTCCAGGGTAAACAGGACCGGAGATAAGGGGAGCATTTTTCTGAACTACTCCTTTTTCAGGAAGAAGTTGAAAAGGCTACAGTCTAGGATATGACGAAAGCCTTCATCCTTTTTTGAGCACCAGAAAGTAGTTGGAATAGCAACCAACACATACTTCTGATGCCGGTAACCTTCTGTGGCTTCTTTGGCCAAAAGAGCAAACACTTACTGACAGAGCAAGGAGAGACGATCCTCTGTCAGTTGGTCATAAGTGAGTGGGGGTATCCAGGAAAGGAATGGAGCAGCCCTTCTGGATAATTTGCAAAACCCACCTGTCTGATTTTATTTACTGGTGATGGTGGTTCCTGACTCCCAATTAATGCCCTGCTGGTATGAGTTAACCCTAACGGGGTTTGGAAGCTACTGCTGCCAGTGGAGTGTGCGCTGACCTGTCCTCTGGCTGGTTGTCCCACATGACCTTTGGGAACCATGTCTGTGGCCTTAATCAGGCTAGGAACCATGTTAATATTGGTGGTCTTGGTGGACGCAGTGGTAGCCTCTACCGTAGCTAGAGAATGTGCAAAAGGCAGACTGGAGTTGGTGAGACCTGTCATCCCTAAAGTGAAGCGCAGAGTCTGCCTTCAATTCAAGAGGCGAGAGCAATCAAAAGGCATGTTCACGAGCGAGGCTTCGACATCCCCAGAGATGCCAGTGGTTCTCAGTCAGTTGCGCAGTCTCAGCGACAAAGACTATGAAATCGCTCTACCCAGCAAGTTGGTTGTGTCAAGCCCACATCTGATGGTGAACTTTGCTGTATCCTGCCCATCACCAATTACTTGAGAGAGTATGGTTCGGGCCTTCTCCGAGATCATGTTGTATGAACAGAGTCCACTGTGGGGCTCTTTGGTTCAAGCTGGAAACCTCTTGTATGAATCAGAGCAAATCCACAGTAAATGTATTATTTCAGCAGCCTCATGGTAATATCTCGTTTGGGTTAGATAAAACAGACAATGAGACTGAAAAAAATTTCTGTTGCTGTTATGTATTCTCCTCCAATACAAATACAAATGACAGTGTTACTCAAGGAGTACAGACGAAGCAGTGCTCAAGTGTGTGCATAAACATCAAATTATATACAAACACCATAAATGCTCCTTGGTTCGCAAGTTGTTCAAATATACATGTGCGTACCACATAGCACAATGAAGATAACAAATTATCAAGGAATCAAAGGAGAAGTATATGGACGTTTCAACCTCTTGCGAGTGTAGGGGTTCCACCAGACAAAGTCGCCTGGCTCAATACCTTGTAGGGATCGAATTTGCGATAAAAACATATTATTGGCCAAATATGTCCAATATAACCTTGTGTACATATACTCGATCCATTAGAATAAAGTGTAGTCATTTAGTTACCTAAAATTCACTCTTAATAGGTAAGTACTAGTGAAGCGGCTGAAGCCATTTTGTTTCGTTTCTTGGTGTGCAAATGCGGTTTCCCTGAAATCACGTGACTATGTCTTTTTCTCTAAACTATGGCATCAGCCAAACCGTGGTGAATGTCTGCTAATTGGTGGCTCAAGGGAAACTCAAGGCCGCACCTGCCTTCTTTGCGGGATGCGTACATTCTCACAAAGACTGTTCTTGTCCTCCCCGTCCCCTGTGTGAAACGTATATATGCTTTGTACTTTGAACATGTAGACAGTCTCCTCTGCGCACCTTCGAGGTTGTGTAGACCGGGGCTCCCCTGTCAGGGTTTGTTATTGAATTGAATAAAAGATTGAACCTTCTCCATTGCCGACTGAATTATTAGTTATCCTTAATCGTATATGGGTTATTGGTAAGTGTGACCCGTTAGAATTTCTTTATCCCTTCAACCTGCATATTTTGGGAGACAGAAAACAGACCAGTTTCAGTCTGCATTGGACACACACGTCTGTATAGTGTATAATGTGTGTGTTAAATAGACTTACCAATGTATATCAGAGGGGTATGTGCAAACTAACAGGATCACTGGATGTCTACTAAAGAACCGCAGGAAAGTCTGTCAGAGTAGCCTTATCCTCTTTGGGTGAGAAATTCTCCTGCTTAAATTGGATTTCAACTGAATGCCATATAGGTCCTCCGAATTCAATCTGGACTGTAGATATCTTAAAAGTATATACACCACTATCATTCTTCAAGTCAATTACTTCAAATTCAAAATACCCTAGCAATAGTGCATAATCTCACACCAAGGAAAACATGCAGGAGTACAATGTTACTCCATGCACTTAATAACCGTGAGTGGAAACCATCTTCATCAGGAAAGCAAACCCAATCCTTATAGTTATTTAAGCGCGCCCCAGTGCCTAAAAACAATTGTCCCATGTACATATACACCAACAGTGGTCATCTGGTGAACAGAAGTACAAGGCGAAGATCACAGAATTTCATTCCAATTGTGTGGTGGTGCACAAACATGGTGGTATGAATTTTCAAGTCATGCCCAAAAGGTCTAGATATCACGGGGTGTGTAAATTAGGAGACTGCGGCTAGCAGGAGCAAAGAATGCATGTCCTTTGATCATGCACAGTGGAAATCATGCAGTTTAATTCCAGAAATGGATCCGTTCCTGATGTAGATGGTTTATACTCACTGTTCCCAAGCGCACAGAGTAGCACTGTACTCCTGCAGGTTTTGTTTGGTGCGAGGCTATGCCCTATTGCTAGGGCATTTTGAATATGAAGTAATTGACTTGAAGACTAGATAGTGGTGTATATACTAATCAGATATCTACAGTCTAGATTGGATTTGGAGGACTAGTATGACATTCAGTTGAAATACAATTTAAGCAGGAGAATTACTTAGACTTTCCAGCGGTTTTGCAGTGGACATACAGAGATATTATATTGTTGGTTTACACATGCACTACTCTGATATACATTGGCGAGTCTATTTAGCACACGCATATTATACACTATACAGACATGTGTCCAATGTAGAGTGATCTGTTTTCTGTCTCCCGACATATGCAGACATTGAGACAGAAGACTTTGTCCTGATGAGACCCTTACACTCTCAAGGGGTCAAAACATCGACATACACCTGCTTTGGTTCCTTGATTATTTGTAATCCTCACTGTGCTAACTTGTACACACATGTATATCTGAATAACTTGGCTTAAGAAACAAGGAACTTTTATGATGTATTTTGTATATATATAGTTTAATGTTTATGGAAACACAAGCACTGCGTTGTATGCATTATTTATGAGTCACACTGTCATTTGCATTTGTATTGGAGGAGAATACATAACAAACTGTTTCAGTTGCTGTCTGTTTTATGCAACCCAAATGAGAATTTATCACGAGGATGCTGAAACAATACATTTACTGTGGGTTTCCCTTGATTTTCACAAGACGATTCCAACTTGACACAAAGAGCTCCACGTTTTATATAAGGTATTTTGACTCTGGTCCCCATGGGCAGAGATGATTGTCCTTGTGACACTACACATCCTCCGCGATCATGGGCAGCACTTGCGCAACTGAATACCACACTGTGTAGGTATCAGCACAAAAGGCATGCAGTGTTCACCAACCGCAGTGCTAGGCTGGCGGAAGAGAAAATCCTCTTACCAAAGATACCCAGCCTTTTCGATTCCCTATCTGGTGAAGTGGTAGGTAACATGCCCAAATTGATCCTAAAAATGGAGGATTGGACCACCAAGCTCTCCGGGGTGGGGTGCTTGGTGAGGAAACTGGTGTCCCTGGGCGTGGGTGATGGCTGCAAGCAATTGTCCCGTGCACAGGAGCTTCTGTTCAGTGCTTGGACCAGGCCTAAAGGAGGACATCTGAAAGGGCTTCCTTGAATAGGAGTAAGGGTTCTCAAGGGGCGACTCCCAACTGAAGCATCTGTGTCAAGAAGTTTGTTTTGACTGCTCAGTAACTCAGATGCATGAAGTCCAGCCTAGATCTGGAACAGAGTGGCACCACCTAAAGCAGCGCTAGAACCACTGAGTGGTAGTAGGCAAAAACAAACACATATTCATGTGTTGCTTCACATTCTCATTAATCCATTCACATTTTCATTTCTCTTGCTCATGAGAAAAGAAAAGCATATGGCGATTGATTATTTTGTAGACCTGGGGCCGTGATTCACAGTGTCAGCGAGTGCATAGCTGGGGAAAAACAGAAAGCAAGTGTAGTGGGAGTTACTGGACAGAATGGGAGCAGCCCAGCAGCAGGGAACAGAAGGTGTGGGACATGGATAAAAAAAAGTGCTGAACTTGTTGTGGAGGGATGGATATGCTGTATTCCTGTGTGTGTGCATACAAGTGTTTGTGTAGACATTTCTGCCCTTTAGTCTGTGGGCTAGTGTGTTGACTCTACTTGGGAGACAACATCACCTTTCTGGCAGGTTTCCTTCCATCTTGGTCTACTAATTGCTTCGGTTTTCCACCTGGGGTACAGGGTCTCCTCAGGTGCAATGGCAGCCATTTGTGGCATAACGTCTTGCCTTTACAGAACAGGGACCCCGGCATAATGGTACTGTCATTTGATGTTTCCGGGCTTAGTTATGCTCCCCGCCTCCTGGTACACTGTCTGCAACATCTACATATTTCGATCATCCTTGGCCTAACTCAGCTCCACTCTTAGCATGCCTGTCCAGGTGAGGCTGTCTACGAGAGTCAATTGACAGCACGTCTTTGATTTAGACCAGGAAAGGGGCTTGCGCACTTTCCTGTGGTATTCAGCAACTTAGACTTTCGCTGCACAGTCTTGAATGCCATCTGAGCACTATTGTTGCACAATTTAAAGTCTTGCGAAGAGCCTAGATACAGGCCTTGTGAGTGTTCATCACCGACATATGTTTATAACAAAGTCTGCAGGGTTTAAAAAGGGCGAGGACATGTCCCAAATGTTGCCAAGTGGTAGAATCGATGGTGAAAGCTTCAAATCCACATCAAAAGGTGAGGATCGAAAGGAATTGCCATTGATAAGCAGGGGGGTGGCAGTTCTATGTGGCCAGGAGGTTACTTCCGAGGTGGGATGGAAGTGACGGGGACAGCACAGTGCTGCTTACCTAGGCACTAGGAAATTGCTTAGAACATTTTTTGGATCCAGTTTGGTGGATGGGGCTATTCACAAGGTAAGGAGTCTGAGATCAGAAGTATCCTTCAGAATGGTCGGTAGTATAGGAAGCTGTGGTAGACTGGGGCACAACATGGAAAAGGAGGACACTTTTTAACCACTACACATTTTAGGTCACACACACCAAAAAAGGTTTCTGGAACTTGCCACTAGTATGGAAAAATACCAGTTCATGGTTGACAGGTAAAATAGAGGCAATAATGAATTTTGAAGGAGTACTTTGTGTTAATCGAGGATGTACAGTGCCAAAGAAAACTCTTTCAATAAGGTAAGACACTAACTATGAGTTAGAGCATACCACTCAATTATATAGGAAAATCTATCAAGGGTTTCCAGAAGAGTTTGAAGCCCTTTTCATAGGTAATGAAAAATTTGGCAACGACCACGCCAGCTTAATCCCACTCGGAACTCAAAGCTGGAACATAGGTGAGTCTATAGATCATGGACAATCCTTACTAAAGACGGTCCTTTTTCTATCCTATGTGCTAACTGAATAGTAATTCGTGCACAGATCCATTTGGAAAGTTTGAATAGAGTAGACTGACTGAATAATGGAAGGAAGGTGTATGCTCACGACTCTGCAGTAACATTATTAAATAAATATGAAAGTATATCCTTGTTCTTGTGTGGAATATTGCAGGACTGGAATCTAACTTGGGAAATATAGGATATTACTTTAGATAACTATCTTAGTTTTCAAGAAAATAGGGACATTATTTCATTTTTTAACAGGGTTGTTCAACGTTGTTTATTGTAGCACTAAGGGACGACTGTGCAGGCCTGATAGTTTCCTCAAGTGGCTGAAAAATACCGTAGTTTATTCCATCTCATAAATTAAAAGTGGTTGCAAAGATATAGTATTTGAGGTTAAAAATCTGTCTGGTAAAAGATATACTCTACTAAATGTAAATTCACCCATAGAAAAAAAAACAAATCGTCTAATTCGATAATCTTTTATCTAAAACTATGAGTGGTATTAAATTGGTAGAATATTCATTATCAGTCTAATTGTTGGACTTCAATTCAATTCACTTTTCTATTCAGCTGTGCGGAATTTGCGACTAATGCTCATAATAAATAAAGCACAAACCTCAAACTTGTAAATTTAATTGAGGCTAATAATACATAAGTATGGCAATTATCTTCTTGAAGTAATTTGCATTATTTTCAATTGAGGAGAATAAGCAGTCATCTGTTACAAATTTTGTAGAAATTAAAGATTAGAGAGGGACCATAGTCCGGTAACATTTTCCTCTGTGCTTCACTGTTCTTGTAAAGGAGTATGCAACTTCTTCAATGCCAGTATTAACATAGCAAGAGAATACGGAGATGTATTTAAAGCCGGAGCAGTTTATCCAGCTTTAAGTAGTAAATTCCTGACATTTATAGAAAACTCTTATTTGAAGGCAGATGGTTCTCCTTTTACTTACATACACATTTTTGAAAATCTTATAATACAGATTGGGTTTCAATTAACTCGCTCACAGATCAGACAGATTAAAGTTCTAAATTGTCAGAGGAATGAAAGAGTGTAGGTTGGCTGAAACAAACCTTCTAAGGGTCAATAGGGTTTCCCTAGGTGCAGGCTGAGCTGGGGCCCACAATCCACAGCTAGGCACATGGCGAAAAAAGGGGCAGCTTTCACTGGAAAAATGTGATGTGTCCTTATTACGTTTTGGGCCATTTCCTGTTGCAGGCACAAAGCCTACTCACACAAGCAAAGAGCCATTTTTAATCGGGAGACTTGGGGGCAGTGCAGGGTGGGTAGAGGTTTGTGGCTCCTCGCAGATTCCAGAATTTTCCATCACAGAAATGTGAGGATTTTCTGGTTTTCTTTTTTACACAAAGTTTGAGTTTTGCAAGGAATTCTGGGTAACAGAACCTGGTGAGAGTCTCACAAGTCACCCCATCCTGGATTCCACTGGGTGTATAGTTTTAAAACAATGTACAGGTTTGCTAAGTTTGCCTAGGTAACGGCTGAGCTAGGGCCCAAAATCCACTGTTAGGCACATTGCGAAAAAAGGGTCAGTTTTCATTGGAAAAATGTTATATGACCACGTTGTGTTTTGCGCAGTTTCCTGTCGCAGATACTAGGCCTACACAGACAAGTGAGGCACAATTTTTATCGAGAGACTTAGGGAAACACAGACTAGTTCAACAAGTGTTATTACTATTTATCTTTCTATGCATGTCTGCCTTCCAAACGTAAGACAGTGTGTAAAACAAAGTAATTTTGAACAATACCCTCTAATTCACACAGGCGCACAACACCCATTGTACTCACCGGGCTTCAGCCCCCCCGTCGTGTGTGGCAGCCCGGGATGAGACAGATCCCAGGCACACACACAGCCACACCCGAACGTTTTACAGGTCTTTAAAATACCATTTGAATGTTAATGAGGCCTTGCTGTTGTTTCACCCCTTGTTGGAGGCCCTGCAGCTCCACTCTGCCTACTGATTAAAAGTTCAGCCCCCCCCCCGAAATTTTTTCTTACCCCCCCCCCCCCCCCCCCCCCCCCCGAAATTTGGTTCTAGTTGCGCCTCTGAATTCACATGCTAATATGGGTAAAAACAAATTCAGAGATGCACAAATAACCACTGCTTCTAAACACCATATCTTGTTCAGAAATACAGAAGTTTCCTTGATACCGATTTTTCACTCTATATTTTACCAAATGAATTACTGTACACCCGGTACACAATGAAAAAACATTGCAAGGTGCAACTCAGTTATACCTCGGGTGCTTGGTGAGCCTACAAGCCTCATATAACCCCGCAACCAGAAGGGTCCCGCAGGCGAATATAGCTTTCAAAAATCTACCATGGTTAGAAGAAGTTACAGGTGAAAATGTAGGCACAAATGGCTGTTTCTTTCAACTAAATTTCAATATTCTTTTATTTCAACTGTTACCTTCCATAGGAAAACCTGGAAGGATCTTCACAAATGACCCCCTTGCTGAATTCCAAAATATGTCTAGTTTTGAGAAATGTATAGGTTTTCGGGATCCATTATTGGTTTCACACCCATTTCTACCACTAACTGGAAGGAGGTTGAAAGTACACAAAATAGGAAAAATAGGCTATGTCCCAGTAAAATGCCAAAACTGTGTAGAAAATGTTGGTTTTCTGACAAAAGTCTGCCTGTTCCTGATAGCTGGGGGAAATGGCGATTTTAGCACCACCAACCCTTTGTTGATACCATTTGCAGGGAAGAAACTAGACGCTTTCTTCTGCAACCACTTTATCAAATTATTTCCCCCAAAAACATATTTAGCTGTATTTTGTCTAATTTCTCAGTCCCCTCCATGGGAAGCCACAAACCCCTGGTACCTTTAGAATCCTCAGGATGCTAGAAGAAAAAGATGCAAATTTGGCATGGATACCTTATGTGGACAAGAAGATATGGGGGCCTACACGTGTCCTACCTCAAATCCCAAAAAGTCAAAAAAAGAGCATGGCACGGGGGAGGCCTGGCAACGAAGGGGTTTACAGTATGTTTTTAAGAAGGCTGGTTTGATGAGTAGTGGTATACTAAACATATTTACAACTGAAATGCCAGAATCAGTGCAGGTTTGACAAGAGAGGCTATAGGAGAGAGTGACTTCTAGAAAATAGGTGAAATTATGAAGCAAGATGGCAGTATGAATGGAGCATGGGCTGTGCAAGGAAATCGGAGAGCACAACAAAGATACCCACTAGTCTATTTAATTTTTACATAGAATAAATCTTCAATCGTAACTAATCCATCAATTCGTAACAACATTCATTTTATTTCAGTCACTGTAATTATTCATGAAACTGATATTTATCATATAGGAAACTTCTAGATATATACATCTAACTTTATTACTTCTTAAATACACTAAAATCACAGTATTTCATCATAACAATTTCATCAAGCACAAAATGAAATGAACTAAAACAAGATAAACTCCAATCCGTTCTCATGTGATGAACCTTCTAACTACAAGTGAAAACTTCTCGTTACCAACGAGGATAGTTTTAAGAAGTTTCAGGCTGCCTCATAAATGAACATGTCTATCACCGGTCTTCGGCAGTGGCATCGGGAAAGGACACGAGTGAAATCGGTATGTGCCCCATGAATCTTTGATTTTGTAACACACAAGGTCTAATTTACCCTCTGTGGATAACAGCAGTGTTAGTATCATTCACAAAGTTTGGAGAGTACGACTAGTTGATGATATATGTTCGGTACAGCAATTATAGTGCTTGCCAACCTAATAAACCCCATATAAATTTTTATGTGAAAAAGGACATTGAAATATAGGTTCTGAAGAAGGTGGTTACGAGTCAATTAGGCCACCAAAACATACACCGACCGTTTATTTAGCTCACCCCTAAGACAAAGTGATTGAAGAGGGTTCTCCTCTCTGTGCTAATAGTAAGACATCCGGGGGAGGGGATGGGGGCTGGAGAATATGTGACTGCATATTCTTTGTTTTTTTGTGGAGTTTTTATATAGCATGAACTAGACCCGAAGGTATCAGAACCCTTTACAACAGCACCATTTATGTTACATACGGACACATTCCTTTTTGCTAGGCACAGGGAGATTAAGTGATTTGCCCAGAATCACAGAATGTGGAGCGTCCCTGCCGAGACACAAATGCAGTTCCCCAGCTCCGTGACTGACCTACCTAGCCGTTAGGCCACATTTTCTCCCCATGTCTGGTATGAATCTGAGAACAGATTGGGGTTTGTTTTAATTCATTACATTTTGTGCCCGATGAATTGTTGGAAGAAGTAATAATGTTGGATGTATAGATCAATTATGTTTTATATTATAAATGTGAATGTTTCAAGCACAATTACAGTCAAAGGAATAAAATTAATTTTAGAAGTAACAGGTGGGCTAGGAATGACTAGATTTTGTAATGTGTTTCTTGTATGAGCCATTGTCGTTTTCCCTATGTTAGCCTATTTAAGCACGTTGTAGGCCACTTTTGTTTTGCACATGTTACTAAATATGTTATGTTATGTTATGTTATACAAAGCTCTTCTATAGCGCAACGGCTACTCCGAGGAGTGTCCCGGCGCTTTGGCGAAGAGAGGAAAAGGAAAAGTACACAACATAGCAACACTTTGAGGCCGGCACAAAATTACTGAGAGAAGAGCCAAGTCTTCGACTCCTTTCTAAAAGCTAGCAGATTGGTGGCTGTTCTCAAAGAGAAAGGGAGATCGTTCCAGCAGCGCGGTGCAAGGTACCGGAAGGAACGACCTCCTGAACGGGCGCGCCTGATGGAGGGAACCACGGCCTTGGCCTCGTAAGTGGACCTAAGAGTTCTTCTGGGGACATAGAAGGCAATCCGCTTCCCAAGATAGCTTGGGCCCATCCGGTGGAGCGCCTTGAAAGCCACAGTCAAGATCTTAAAAGTGACTCTCTTGGCGACCGGGAGCCAGTGAAGTTTCTCTAGGAGCTTCGAAGCTCGCACCCTTCTTGGAAGTCCAAAGATGGCTCTGGCCGCCGAGTTCTGCACGACCTGCAGGCGGGCCATCAGATATTTAGGAAGGCCCAAATAGAGGGCGTTCGCGTAGTCAAGTCGCGAACCTATCAGGGCCTGCACAGTAATTTTTTTGTGCTGAAGGGACAGTAGAGGGAGAAACTTCCGCAGCATTTTTAGGATGCCGAAGCACTTCCCTGTGAGCCCGATGATCTGGGGTCTAAAGGAGAAGTCGACATCACACAGGAAGCCCAGAGTTTTTGCCTTTAACGATGCGGGGTCAGGTGGAGACATGCCGCGAGGCCACCATGACTTCCAGCCGGGATTCGGCGGGCATCCGAAGAAGAGCAACTCCGACTTGTCCGAGTTACACTTCAGACTATGCCTCTGAAACCAATTGAAGACGGCTTCCAAACATTCCCGGATCCGACCGCTGTCAAAATCCTCACCCCTGCCACACGAGAAAAGAAGCTGGGTGTCATCAGCATAGGATATGATCTGGGCACCAAAAGATTCCGCCACCGCCGCAAGAGGGGCCATATAGATATTAAAAAGGGTGGGGCGCAGGATAGACCCCTGAGGAACCCCCACCTCAAGCGGCGGCATTTCGGCGGAAAACGGAGGTGCCCAGACCACTTGCCGGCGGTTGGTCAGGAAAGACTTAAACCAATTCCACACCGTCCCACGAAGGCCTATCTCCCAGAGTCTTGAAAGGAGACCGGCATGGGGTACGGGGTCGAAAGCCACCCACAAGTCCAACATGACCAGGATGGCTTTACCCCCCCCCCCCCCATCCAATATCTCTCGATTGGCATCGGTGATCTCGAGAAGAGCTGTTTCCGTGCTAAAATTAGCACGGAAACCCGACAGAGTCGTGCAGAATATTATTACTCTCTATGAAGCTGGAGATAGAGAGATGCACATGCTTCTCAATCACCTTAGCCAGAGAAGGGAGGAGGGAGATTGGTCTGTAATTCGCGTGTACAAGAGGATCTAAGGATGGTTTTTTCAACAGCGGAAGAATCAGGGCGTGCTTCCAGGCCTTGGGAACCTCTCCCGAGGTCAGGGAGGCATTGAGCAGTGGGTTGAGCAGAGTATTAACTGCCGGTGCCACTCTCCCCAGGCACTTGGCAGGGCAAGGATCAAGCGGCGAGCCCGATTGAAGCCGTGACAGAAGATCAAAAGAGGAGGCAAGAGAAATAGGAGGAAAAGCCAAAAGCAGGGGGCCTTCCTCCTTACTAGATGGAGATATCGGTGTCAGATGGCAAACAGCAGGACTGAGACCCGAGCCCGGGAAAGAGCCTTGAATGAGTTTAATTTTATTGATGAAAAATTCACTAAATTGGCTAATCCAGGCTTCGGTATGGGCATGAGTGGGTGTACTAGAAGAAGGAGAGACAAACTCCTGTACAATTCTGAAAATTTCTTTGCTCATACTTTCTGCAGCGTCAATTCTGCGCTCAAGATACACTTTTTTGGCATCAAAAATGTGCTTATGATAAAGACAGATAAGCTCCCTATATTTGCTTTTGTCTTCCAAGTCATACCTGCGCCTCCAGACCCTTTCTGCCCTCTTGCAGTCTTGGCGCATCCTGCCCAGGAGAGGAGTAAACCAGGGGGCCGATACGTGTTTACCCGCATAGTTGATTGATTTACCAGGGGCTAACTCCTTGAATCTAATAGTGAGCCATTTCTGAAACAGTTCAATATCTTGTTCCAGATAACCTGTTAGCTGGCAGGGATGCTGGCTGAGAGCATCAGATAACATGTCCGCCGTAACTCGATGAAAAGGTCGAGACATCCTTCTAACATCTCTCCTCCCTCTCGAGCTAGACGTGACTACAGCCAAGATGCAGAATTTAATCAGGAAATGGTCGGACCACAACACTGGAAGAGGTGGAGAGGCCTCGATAGTCCTGGTGGAGAAAATCTGATCTAACATATGGCCTTTATCATGGGTAGGACTGACCACATGAGGGGTCAGCCCAAATGGACAAACAATGTCCTGGAGTTTAATAGTGTCCGGGTCTACTAAGTTATCCATATGTAGATTGAAATCTCCCAGTAGGATACAGTGCTCTGATCTGAGGCAGGGCACAGAAAGAGCGGCCTGGAGGTCATCGAAAAAGGTGCCTAACGGGCCAGGAGCCCTGTATATGAAAATCCCTGTGCAGGTTTGACAGGGAGACAATTTAAGAGTGAAGCCGAGGGCCTCACTACCGGAGATGTTCTCCACGGCAAAAGTCGAGCAAGAAATACTCTTGTCCGCAATTATTGCCACTCCGCCACCTCTGCCAACACCTCTATCCCTCCTGTAGATGGTATAATATCATGCTTGCTTTTGTGCCACAATGTATTTTCACACAGAACCAGCAAGTTTTTGCGTTTTATTCTTTTTCTGTGATTTAGTTGCATGCCTAACTGTTCACTGCTGAGATCTGCTGTTCCTGTTGTGTTCTGTGCCCAACTTTTTCTTTCTGTGCTATCTTGATTATTCCTTTTTCCACCAACTTGGTGCTTGCTGCCCCCTCGCCCGTTTTCCAGCCGCCAACTGCAGCCCCGCCCCCCGCACTCCCATTCACCCGCCGCGCTCAGCCTCCCAGCTGCTCCTCCCTCCCACCCACCCTTATATGGAAAGGAGTGCCCTCTAACCCTGCTCGCAGGCAGGTCACCCCCACTCTGCTGCACGGCTCCACCTGCCCATGCCTGCCTCGCTGCTCGCGGTGAACAGCCTTTACAACGAAACTTTTACAACGCACTACCATTACGACACAACTTTTACAACGCAAACTATTACAACGCATTGCTCTGGGGGGCGCTCTAGGATAGGGAATAGGTTAATTTACTATCTAATAACCTTCCCTAGTGTCCACGGGGACTGGAGTTGGAATAGTAAATTAAACTATTCACTATCCAGCGCCCAAAAGCACTATGCGTTGTAATGGACTGCGTTGTAATACTTACGTTGTAAAGGCATGCAATGTAAAATGCATGCGTTGTAACGTCATACATCCGCTGCTCGCATTGTACTGCCTTATTTGCTTAATTGTGTTGGTGCGTGCCTAACTGTTAACTGCTGAGATCTGCTGTTCCTGTTGTGTTCTGTGCCCAACTTTTTCTTTCTGTGCCATCTTGTTTATTCCTTTTCACCAACTTGGTGCTTGATGCCCCTTGCCCGTTTCCCGCCGCTGAGTCCCAGCGGCCCTGCCCCCTCCCTCACTCCCATTCGCCCGCCCCGCCTCCCAGCTGCTCCTCCCTCGCATCCACCCTTATATGGAGGCCGTGCAGTGGGCGTGCCGAAGGTGCGCCTAAGGCAAGCCCATCTGCGCCCGTCCGCGCCTGGACCGCGCCCAGAGCCAGGACTCCTGGACCCCACAAGCGCCACGACACCCGCCTCCGCTACGATGCCAGCACCCTACACGCACTCAACGCCGGACGCTCACGCACCTGCTGCCACCCCGAAGCGCACCCAAGGACCCTGTTCCTACCGGAACTGCAGCTTCACCAGCATCCGTCCAGCCAGCCCACCGACCAACTAATGCAACTTACTCAGATGTATCCTGCTCAACACCCGCTCCGCCCGCAAACATGCAGTCGAACTCTGGGACCTACTCCACTCCAACACCCCAGAAATCGCCTTCATGACGGAGACCTGGCTGAACCCCTCATCGGCACCCGACATCGCCATAGCCATAGCGATCCCGGAAGGCTACAAGATCACCCGCCGAGACCGCACCAACGGTACAGGGGGAGGAATGGCCATTGTCCACGGTAACACTCTCAAAATCTCGACAGACACCGACGACATCCTGAACACCTGCACTTTCTGATCCACACCGACCCAAACACCACCCTCAGGGGGACCCTCGTCTACCGACCCCCCCCTTCCCGGTCCCCGACCACAGTTTAGCGACTGCATCACTGACTTCGTCAGCACACACGCCCTCGCCTCCACGGACTACATCCTCCTAGGGGACCTGAACTTCCAGCTCGAGAACAACAACAACCCCAACTCTACCACCCTGATCGACAACCTCGCCAACCTCGGACTCCGACAACTCGTCACAACACCCACACACTCCGTGGCCACACGCTTGTCCCCATCTGCTCAGCAAGCTCTCACGTCTTCTTCAACCGCACCACCGAACTCAACTGGACCGACCACCGCTGTATCCACTTCACCTTCCGGAAACCTACCACACACCACTGCACCCAGCAGATGCCTCGCCGCCGCTGGAGCAAGGTCACAGAGGACCAGCTAACCACCGCCCTCGCCCAGAGCCCACCCGCAGACCCAACCGACCCGACACCACAGCCCACAGCCTCAGACAGTGGATCGCCGACTGTGCCAACACCCTCGCCCCGCTCAAGAAGCCCTCCAGCACCCTCACCAGCAAGAGAGCCAGCTGGTTCACCGAAGACCTCAAGGCCTCCAAGCGAACCTGCCGAAAACTAAAAAAAAACTGGATCCGTGAACGAACACCCGAAAGCCACACAGCCGACAAGAACGCCACCTGCTGACACCACCACCTCATCAGATCCGCCAAAAAGACCTCCTTCAAAGACCGCCTAGACAACAATGCACACAACAGCAAAGAACTCTTCAACATTGTGAAGGAACTCTCCAACCCCAGCTCCAACGACATCCCACCATCATAAGACCTGTGTGTCTCACTAGCAGCTTCCCCCCTCCTAGCGCCTTGAGACCCTCCCGGGTATGTAGTGCGCTTTACAAATTGATTGATTGATTGAACACTCTAGGCAAGGTCACACAGCATTATCCCTGGTTATTCTCTCTGGTCAGACATTAGCACCTAGACATAATTAAAAGAATACAGCTGCTATTTTGAATACACATATCTGGTCATATAACGGAGGACGGGGGTTCTGAAAAAAACACATACCACTCACAGCGAAGGTACTGAGACAAGAATGCTGAGTCAGCTGAGATGTAGAACATCCACCTATATATACTAAGGTATGGGGTCTGCCACTAAAACCCAGAGATCTAGAATTTATAACCACTTAGCTTCAGTAGTGTGGGAGGGTTTAGGCAGATCTGTCCAATAACATAACAAGGCTCTTAATTGTAAATGGATTATGAACCATGCAGTTGACATTTTTGACATGCATTTCTTTTCCAATTGTGGTGCGATTATTGAATTTTAAAGCACAGTAGTTTAAATAAAACATTGTAAACTTCCTTTGTGTTTCTTTTCTATTTTATTGTGGACTAGTACGAGTGAGAGAACTAAAAGGGTGTGTCCTATTACCGCGATCCTCGAGAGGGTCGGGAGTGCTTTGTTCTATGGTGCCAAATCATTCGTCTCTCTGGAAAGGTTAGGAGAGCAAGTCGGACTCTGGTTCTTAGATACTGATGTGGTATGGTGACTCGCTCCCTACAGACTGATGTTCTATGGTTCCAAGCGTAGTTGGGTTCCTGAGCAGAATCCCTGCAACAATGTAATCTTTGTATAAATGTAATAGGCTAGCGGGTATCTCTTTTATGCAGTTGGTGTTGTCCCCCGTTCCAGAGCCTTAAAAGTATAATGAGGGTACCTTTTATGAAATAGTTCAAGGAAAAGGGAGTCCCTACTACTGATAAAGTGCTCCCTCACAGCCATCGCTACAAACAAGACATTTTATCACCTGCCATCATGAAATTCCTTCACAAGCGCCCTCACACCCTTCCTCAACATCACCAATGTCTCTCTCAATTATGAGCCTCCCCAAATGATGACAACTCAAAAAGGTCATATCCATCCTGTCAACAATCACAAAAAGACCTAGTCCTTTAGGCAGTTTATCTTATAGACCTGTGAACATCTATGGATTGTCAAAAGATCATTCCAGCTACACCTCTAATACTAGAGATTATTACCATGTTCCAGTCTATTGCCAAGATAAAAGATAGCCATTCTCTGATCAACATATAACTAGACAGCACAGGACATACATTCACTAGAAGGACAACATTTGAAAAAATGTGAATAGCTAGATGGCACCTCACGGGCGCACCACCAATGGGACCCCTGGTTGGTACTCATCAGGATGGCCCTGTTCTCATCATCGGTGCCACCTAGCTTAACGTAAACGTGTCCGAAACCCAAAGGAAAAGAGACAGTGAATGGTGCAGTGTACGCAAAACTTATATGTGACAAGGACTAACAACGTTCAACATATAACGAAAAAACTACTGTGCAAACAAGATACAGAAACCTTTTACTCGCATTCTCTTGTTGCAAACAGTAAACACATATACATAAAAAGGAGAGATGCGAATACTACCTATCGATTCGCACTCTGCTTACAGCCGACATGTTTCATTGCCTTGGTCTCTATCAGGCAATTTCTTCAGGGCAAACAATATTGAGCTGCCACTGCCAGAGGCACTGTGCTTTAAGTGCTGTAAATCAAAATAGAAACGTACGTATGAGGGACTGCCTGTAGTTCCACTGTGTATTCAACACAGCGCAACCTTTAATAGTTACAACATAATGGATAATAATTACCTAATTGGCCAGTTTTTCTTTCATACCATTCAAGAGAAACCACTTTCTAAAATCAAGTCACAACTCCCAAGCGGTGAGTATGGTCTTTTCTCCCTTCAATACTTTTATCTAGGAAAAAGAACGCCACACGGGCGGTGGTTAAAAACGGTATTTCTAGTCTCACCAAAGTTGTCTTGTATAACCCCATCCAATCTGTCCGTTTCACAGCTTTTACCAGTGGAGAATACTCGTTTGGCGTCTTCTCAGCACCGGAACGCCGAGCGAGTGATGTCCGCTCTATTTACTTTACAGACGCCGGCCTTACTCGGCTCTGATTGGTAGATACAGTCACATGGCTTGCGTGACTTTGTCTTGAGCTTTGCCATAATATTTACATACCTTTTTCTTAGCGTTTAGATGTACCACTATTGCGTATCCAGGTACAAGATGCGAGTAGTACACATGGCTGGTCGGCGTTATGTTTACAAGTGCCGATCCTATCCATTACCGGCAGATCGAATAAAGTCAGTTAAATTGTGCGGCCATCTTGGAACGGTCTAGCAAGAGTAAAAGTTAGTGCTGTGTGTCCCTGGAACCCACCAGTTACAATAAAGCCATTATCGAACAATCTCATAGCTGTATTAAATATAGATTGGGATCACTGAAACTGGTTACTCCAAAGAGTGCACGTGCTTTTACTTCTTAATGTTGGGATTTAACACGACAATCCCCTTGTATATTTAGGGATTAAGGTAGCGAATATATTAACAGGGTAATCATCACTCTTTTAAGCATATCGCTAATGGTCACTCGCTTTCTAGATATACCTCATTAATATGCAAATTAAATTAAAAATATGCAGTATGAACCATTTTCACGCTAATGCATACTTATTAAAGCTATGTCCCTAGGTTTATAGGAGTAATAGTTCAGGGTATATTGATTCATGGTGCAAGGCTTGGCAAACGATATAAGCGGTATTTAATATCAGAATTGAACAGTGGACACACTGTGTTATATGTTTGAATACCGGGCATTAGATTGCTGAGCCATGGAACATCTGTACAGGTTGTTCAACGTAACTTATTCCATTCCAAAAGTTCATTTAGTCCTCGCTGTTCGCTTCGTTCCTGGTATATCCAGCGTGCTTCTTTTGTTACCAGGCGTCTTTCCATAGACTGCGCCTCGCCTACCACTCTTTCCAGGACCACCCAAGTAAAAGAGTGTTTATTGCGGTGGCAGTGTTGCACCAACTTGGTCGTCAGTTTACCTTGTCGTATTGTACTCAGATGCTCTTGTATGCGGAGTTTGATCTTGCGTGTCGTCAGTCCGATGTACTCAAGACCACATTCACCTCTCAGCCTATACACTACATTAGTAGTATTACAATTACTGAAATGATTCAATGTCCATACCCTTCCCGATTGTAGCACAACTGTAGTACTTTTGTTCGTAAGGTGACAGACCGAACAATTCCCTCACGGGTAATGTCCGTTCAGTACGGTGGTTGTTTCTGTTTGTGTTTTCTCTATCATCCTGGTATGGACCAGTTTGTCCTTAAGATTGTTAGCCCTTCGGAAGGCAAAGCGGGGTGGAGGCATCTTGTGATCTGGCGTGGAAAGGATGGTCCAATGCTTTCTGATGGCCTGGCGAATCCTCGATGCCATGGGGTCATAGGTCATGACCACAGGTAGACATTCTGATTTCTCTTTACTTTGAGATTCTAAAAGGGCTGCCCGAGGAGTATTCAAGGCCCTCTTATTTGCCTGACGGATTACTTTGCATGGGTAATCACGCGCTTTTAACCTACTACTCAGTTCTTTAGCTTGTTCTTTATAAACCTCAGTAGAAGAACAATTCCTCCTGTAACGCATGAATTGGCCCACTGGGAGATTGTCCCTGAGGGCCCTCGGGTGGTATGATTGGTAGGCCAGTAATGAATTCCTGTCGGTTGGTTTTTGATGCACACTGGTGGCTAACTTTCCTTCAGAGGCCTCAATATCCAAATCTAGGTAGACTGCACTTGTGTGATGGTATTTCCAAGTGAACCGCAGGCTCATGTCCTGCGTATTTAACCAGTTAAGGAACTGTAGGAGAGAATCTTCCTCTCCTGACCAGATGAGGAGCACGTCATCGATGTAGCGCCTCCACAGGCGCAGATGGTCTTTAAAGGGATTATTATCAGATTCGATGACGTGCTCCTCAAACTGTCCCACATAGATGCATGCCACGCTTGGCGCCATCGTGGCACCCATTGATGTTCCCGTCACTTGAAGGAAGAGGTCATTTTTGTAGCAAAAAAAGTTTTATTGTAAGCGCCAATTCGAGGCATTGTAGGATGAAGCTCTGCGGCGCATCGTAAAACCATTCCTGTTTTCTTAGTGCTTTAGCGATTACCACAAGAGCAGCCTCCTGTGGAATACATGAGTATAGGGACTCGATGTCAATGGTCACGATATACTCAGTGTCCGGGTCAAAAGACATGGAATCAAGGACATTAAGAATGTCTGGTGTCCTTCACATAAGATCTTTGGGTTATCACCGATTCGCGGAGGTAGTAATCTGCGAATTGGGACAGAGGTTCCAGAATGGACTGGATACCCGAGACAATTGGCCTGCCAGGGGGGGGCCTGGCAGGCTTATGTATTTTAGGGAGGATATAAAAGGCCGGAGTCCTCGGGTGGTATTAATGAGGAACTCCGCCTCCTTCGCACTTATCCATTTCTTTTCCTTCGCAGTCCCGACAAGTTGTGTGATGATTTCCTTCAGTTCCGGAGTGGGATCTCTAGCAAGGGGTTGGTAGTTAGTTCTAACGTCTAAAAGTTTTCGTACCTCCACTTCGTAGTCAGACGTATTTAAAATCACAATTGCACCGCCCTTATCGGCGCTCTTTATAGTTATTTTGTCGTTGTTCTGAAGGGACTTAATGGCATCCCAATTCTCTTTCGTCATGTTTTTGAACCCCATTGAATCGCTCTTATTTTCTATAACTTCAATCTCTTCTAAAACCTTTGCCTCAAAAACTGCGACTTCGGGACCGATCATTGCGTTAGTCCAACAACAACAAGGAAGAGGAAGAGGACGGGGCAATCGACCACAACCACAATGGCAAACTTCCTCACCACGGATGACGCGGAGCAGAGGGAAGAAACCAATGTGAAGAGCATTGTAGTTAATCTATCTAATCACCCTCTGACACCTGAAGAAGAGAAGGTGTTAAATAAGGGATTAGGCTTTGTGCCCACGCCTAACCATGATGCTTTCAAATGTCGAACTGAGTTCCACGAGACGATGCGTAAAATCAAATTAAAGAAATTCTTCTTGAAACAACCGTTTGAAGAAAGTAAGGGATTTAACTCCAACCTAAGAAAATCCTCAACCTTTTGTCCTCCTAACGCAATGATCGGTCCCGAAGTCGCAGTTTTTGAGGCAAAGGTTTTAGAAGAGATTGAAGTTATAGAAAATAAGAGCGATTCAATGGGGTTCAAAAACATGACGAAAGAGAATTGGGATGCCATTAAGTCCCTTCAGAACAACGACAAAATAACTATAAAGAGCGCCGATAAGGGCGGTGCAATTGTGATTTTAAATACGTCTGACTACGAAGTGGAGGTACGAAAACTTTTAGACGTTAGAACTAACTACCAGCCCCTTGCTAGAGATCCCACTCCGGAACTGAAGGAAATCATCACACAACTTGTCGGGACTGCGAAGGAAAAGAAATTGATAAGTGCGAAGAAGGCGGAGTTCCTCATTAATACCACCCCGAGGACTCCGGCCTTTTATATCCTCCCTAAAATACATAAGCCTGCCAGGCCCCCCCTGGCAGGCCAATTGTCTCGGGTATCCAGTCCATTCTGGAACCTCTATCCCAATTCGCAGATTACTACCTCCGCGAATCGGTGATAACCCAAAGATCTTATGTGAAGGACACCACAGACATTCTTAATGTCCTTGATTCCATGTCTTTTGACCCGGACACTGAGTATATCGTGACCATTGACATCGAGTCCCTATACTCATGTATTCCACAGGAGGCTGCTCTTGTGGCAATCGCTAAAGCACTAAGAAAACAGGAATGGTTTTACGATGCGCCGCAGAGCTTCATCCTACAATGCCTCGAATTGGCGCTTACAAGAAACTTTTTTTGCTACAAAAATGACCTCTTCCTTCAAGTGACGGGAACATCAATGGGTGCCACGATGGCGCCAAGCGTGGCATGCATCTATGTGGGACAGTTTGAGGAGCACGTCATCGAATCTGATAATAATCCCTTTAAAGACCATCTGCGCCTGTGGAGGCGCTACATCGATGACGTGCTCCTCATCTGGTCAGGAGAGGAAGATTCTCTCCTACAGTTCCTTAACTGGTTAAATACGCAGGACATGAGCCTGCGGTTCACTTGGAAATACCATCACACAAGTGCAGTCTACCTAGATTTGGATATTGAGGCCTCTGAAGGAAAGTTAGCCACCAGTGTGCATCAAAAACCAACCGACAGGAATTCATTACTGGCCTACCAATCATACCACCCGAGGGCCCTCAGGGACAATCTCCCAGTGGGCCAATTCATGCGTTACAGGAGGAATTGTTCTTCTACTGAGGTTTATAAAGAACAAGCTAAAGAACTGAGTAGTAGGTTAAAAGCGCGTGATTACCCATGCAAAGTAATCCGTCAGGCAAATAAGAGGGCCTTGAATACTCCTCGGGCAGCCCTTTTAGAATCTCAAAGTAAAGAGAAATCAGAATGTCTACCTGTGGTCATGACCTATGACCCCATGGCATCGAGGATTCGCCAGGCCATCAGAAAGCATTGGACCATCCTTTCCACGCCAGATCACAAGATGCCTCCACCCCGCTTTGCCTTCCGAAGGGCTAACAATCTCAAGGACAAACTGGTCCATACCAGGATGATAGAGAAAACACAAACAGAAACAACCACCGTACCGAACGGACATTACCCGTGCGGGAATTGTTCGGTGTGTCACCTCACGAACAAAAGTACTACAGTTGTGCTACAATCAGGAAGGGTATGGACATTGAATCATTTCAGTAATTGTAATACTACTAATGTAGTGTATAGGCTGAGAGGTGAATGTGGTCTTGAGTACATCGGACTGACGACACGCAAGATCAAACTCCGCATACAAGAGCATCTGCGTACAATACGACAAGGTAAACTGACGACCAAGTTGGTGCAACACTGCCACCGCAATAAACACTCTTACTTGGGTGGTCCTGGAAAGAGTGGTAGGCGAGGCGCAGTCTATGGAAAGACGCCTGGTAACAAAAGAAGCACGCTGGATATACCAGGAACGAAGCGAACAGCGAGGACTAAATGAACTTTTGGAATGGAATAAGTTACGTTGAACAACCTGTACAGATGTTCCATGGCTCAGCAATCTAATGCCCGGTATTCAAACATATAACACAGTGTGTCCACTGTTCAATTCTGATATTAAATACCGCTTATATCGTTTGCCAAGCCTTGCACCATGAATCAATATACCCTGAACTATTACTCCTATAAACCTAGGGACACAGCTTTAATAGGTATGCATTAGCGTGAAAATGGTTCATACTGCATATTTTTAATTTAATTTGCATATTAATGAGGTATATCTAGAAAGCGAGTGACCATTAGCGATATGCTTAAAAGAGTGATGATTACCCTGTCAATATATTCGCTACCTTAATCCCTAAATATACAAGGGCATTGTCGTGTTAAATCCCAACATTAAGAAGTAAAAGCACGTGCACTCTTTGGAGTAACCAGTTTCAGTGATCCCAATCTATATTTAATACAGCTATGAGATTGTTCGATAATGGCTTTATTGTAACTGGTGGGTTCCAGGGACACACAGCACTAACTTTTACTCTCGCTAGACCGTTCCAAGATGGCCGCACAATTTAACTGACTTTATTCGATCTGCCGGTAATGGATAGGATCGGCACTTGTAAACATAACGCCGACCAGCCATGTGTACTACTCGCATCTTGTACCTGGATACGCAATAGTGGTACATCTAAACGCTAAGAAAAAGGTATGTAAATATTATGGCAAAGCTCAAAACAAAGTCACGCAAGCCATGTGACTGTATCTACCAATCAGAGCCGAGTAAGGCCGGCGTCTGTAAAGTAAATAGAGCGGACATCACTCGCTCGGCGTTCCGGTGCTGAGAAGACGCCAAACGAGTATTCTCCACTGGTAAAAGCTGTGAAACGGACAGATTGGATGGGGTTATACAAGACAACTTTGGTGAGACTAGAAATACCGTTTTTAACCACCGCCCGTGTGGCGTTCTTTTTCCTAGATAAAAGTATTGAAGGGAGAAAAGACCATACTCACCGCTTGGGAGTTGTGACTTGATTTTAGAAAGTGGTTTCTCTTGAATGGTATGAAAGAAAAACTGGCCAATTAGGTAATTATTATCCATTATGTTGTAACTATTAAAGGTTGCGCTGTGTTGAATACACAGTGGAACTACAGGCAGTCCCTCATACGTACGTTTCTATTTTGATTTACAGCACTTAAAGCACAGTGCCTCTGGCAGTGGCAGCTCAATATTGTTTGCCCTGAAGAAATTGCCTGATAGAGACCAAGGCAATGAAACATGTCGGCTGTAAGCAGAGTGCGAATCAATAGGTAGTATTCGCATCTCTCCTTTTTATGTATATGTGTTTACTGTTTGCAACAAGAGAATGCGAGTAAAAGGTTTCTGTATCTTGTTTGCACAGTAGTTTTTTCGTTATATGTTGAACGTTGTTAGTCCTTGTCACATAAGTTTTGCGTACACTGCACCATTCACTGTCTCTTTTCCTTTGGGTTTCGGACACGTTACGTTAAGCTAGGTGGCACCGATGATGAGAACAGGGCCATCCTGGTGAGTACCAACCAGGGGTCCCATTGGTGGTGCGCCCGTGAGGTGCCATCTAGCTATTCACATTTTTTCAAATGTTGTCCTTCTAGTGAATGTATGTCCTGTGCTGTCTAGTTATATATATATCAGAGAATGGCTATCTTTTATCTTGGCAATAGACTGGAACATGGTAATAATCTCTAGTATTAGAGGTGTAGCTGGAATGATCTTTTGACAATCCATAGATGTTCACAGGTCTATAAGATAAACTGCCTAAAGGACTAGGTCTTTTTGTGATTGTTGATTTACCGAGTGGAGGGCGACCTAGTTCTGTATTTCCCTCTTGACTCCTAGTATATGTACACATATCCATCCTGTAACAAAACTCATCCTCAATGCAGGTGATCTCTACAAATATTGGCCCATCACTCACTTTCCACGCACTGAAAATATTAAAGAATGTAGGCTTCAATTAACCTCTATACCAGATCACCAATGACAACTACCTTCAGGACAGGATTACCCGGCTGGCTTTATAGTATAGTGCAGTACAACAAGGAGACCACTATCCTTCGCTTAGCTGGCTAGGTCATCCAACTCATCATCAAGAATGAGTTCCGACTGCAGATCCTACTACATATCTCTGCAGCCCTTAAAACAGTCAACCAGGAAACTCTGTTCTGCAAACTGGGAACACACATGAGTTTCTCAGATGCATTGTTCCAGGTGTTCTCTTCCCATCTGAAAACTCATCCAGATGAAAAACACAAGATCCCAAGAAACTATCCTCCTGCAAATTACACAGTTGCTTGACACAGCCCCTGGTTTTAAGAGATTTAACTACATAATCACAACACTGAAGGAACATTAAGTGAGAAGCTATCACCTTCAACTTCAGAGAGCCACAAAATACTATATTTGTTAGTTCTTGGGCAATATATGAGTAGATATCCAATCTTTCCCAGTTTGAACATAAAGTTAAAACAATCTAGAGGATTGGGGTATTTTTGCAGCAAATCTTCAGGGGACTAATGCTTTTTATATACGTATACACACCTAATCCCTCCATCCAAAGTTCCAGTAGTTTATTGTACAGATTGAATAGAGATGTAGGTTGTTTGGGCAGGTTCCAAATTGACACCCTCAATCCTTACCTATTGTTCTGCAACTAGTACACGGAAGCCAGTCAAAGTCCTTGATATGAAAAATCCCATGCAGACAGTGTTCTATGAACTAGTCTCTAATGATTTGGGTATGGCTGGTGTCTGATGGAAGCCCGAGAGAAGCAGTGGTCTTATGTGTACCCAAATCGCGGACAAGTTAACCTAAATGGTATTGTGCCTTGCTGAGGACACTTTGTTAGTGTGGCAGGTAGCTGCTAGCATTAGACTTGATGGTTTCAGTGGTGCCAGTGTAATCTACTTGACCGTGGAATAGCAAAAGCTGGCGAGGGATCAGGACACTGTTGTGTGTGCATGATGTATGTAGCTTGCAGTAAGGCATGCTCTTCATCACCCATGTTGGTGGGCTTTTAGGCAGATGTTCACAAAGGACAGAAGGCTCATTGCTTCCGGACTTTTTGCTTAGGTAATGTGAGGCCAGTTGCACCATTGTTACCTTTTAATTGTTCCCTACTCTGCCTTTGACTTAGCGTGGTCTTACTAAATCCTCCATAAGGATATTGTAAATTATACAAACAAAATAAACCAGATGTAGGCTTTACTAGCCCATTCTACAAGCTTTGTCCTGCAAAAAACAATAGTAAAGCGACAATGTTTGCTCTAGTGTTTAACAATATATTACTTAGCTTTTCGCCAAAGTGCGCCCATATATGGGATGACTAATGTAGACGATTTACTACTGTTAATTGAGAAAAAAAATGACCAAACCTCAGATTAACCTCAGTATATTTCTTATTCAGTATCATGAAGGCACACTTTGGTGTGTGGCCCTCTTCTTGATTCAATGGACTTCTTGCGATTTGCAGAGCTAAAGTTAATACTCTGTTCATACCAGAGAAGTTGATGAAGAGATGGCAGGTGGATAAGAAACTATACTAACAGGCTCTTGCTTTCACTTTGTTGCACTCAGGTGAGTTGGTGGGGGTGCCTGGGATGCGGGTGAAGAGGGTAGAGATTCTAATAATCCATTTATGGAATGGCAGAGGCTGGCAAACTCCAAAATTGCGACCAAGTAACGAGGCTTGCATAACTGCCCCCTATAATATTTGTTTTATTGCATCAGTAACTTAGAACCCTAATCCTCACATCACCAGTCCCACTGCACTCAAAACTATCTGTATTGTCGCCTTGAAGGGGGTCTGGCCCGGGACAAAAGCCCAATCTCAGAGTGGCAAAGCCACCAAGAGTCACTCTGGAAGTCCTAGGTTCAAGGAGATAGTCCTCAAACATAACATAGGTATTTGTAAAGTGCACGTTCATCCCCAGGGCATCTTGGCGCTGAATAACAGATGTTAATTGTTACCAGACTCAATGGTACTCATTAGATCTACCTCAGAATAATGAACGGCTTAGTGGACCCGCTCGGATTTGAACCTGTGGCCATGAGGTCGAACACTGGTACAGACAGGGGACGCATTATTCCACTAAGCCACCAGTACTCCCTCCTTGAACCAGCCAGGCATGCCTCAAGCAGCAGGACAGTCTTCTGGAGAACAAGGCAGGCCTCAAGGAGCAAGGCAGTCCTCTGATACCAGCAGGTCAGTCCTCTAAGCAACAAGGCAGGCCTCAAGCAGCAGTGTCGTCTGCTGGAGTGCAAGGTAGTCCTACTGCAGTCTTCCGCAGGTCCAGCTGCGAATTGAAGAGTTGGGCCGAAGGTGCAATATTTATACTTGGTGCCATCTTTGAAGTGGGAGAAACTCGTAGGCTCCCCCTTCCCCCACATCTGGTTCTGGAATTTCCTTCCTTCCCCTGGCCAGGCTCCGAGGGGTCTGAGAGTGACAAAAGACAAGTGTGAAGTTCCTTTGTGAGTTGCTGAGGCAGTCCTTTTGAAATACAAGTGTAGTAGGCGACTGTGCTGTCCCTCCAATTTTGACAAGATGGCCATCCTTACTACATCTAGTGGCTCCTTTGTATCACTGTCTTGGAGAAATACACAAAGACCAACTGAACCCAGTCATGTGCCCCAGGATACAGGCACCAAATTAATAGGACAAGAGAATGCCAAATCTCTAAAAGTGGCATTTTCAGAATTGTGATTTAAAATCCGACTTTACCATTAGAGAGGGTTTTGAATTACAATTAATAAGACACCAAACTTGACATTCCTACTTGTTCCCAATCAAAAGCTATCACTTATCACATGTAATAAGGAAAACCAATGTTATCCCATGGGAGAAGTTGGTATTGCAGTACTGAAAAATGAATTTAAGAGGTTTTCACTACCAAGAAATGCAAAACTTAAAATGTCCTACTTTTTAAATATTAGTAAATCAAAATAGAGAGAGAGGACTAGATAAGCCAGTCCGGATCCCCTTGGTTATATGTAGATTATCAAAAAAGAACTAGTTCAGTTGTGTGAAGGGACTCAATGGGTACGTATGTCGGCAAACCATTTGGTTTGGTCATGAAGCCCTCACCCACCAACCTAGTTGGTGGCATGCTTCATCATCGGGCCCACCACAGTGACACTGAATGTGTCCCGGGTGTGCTTCGACTCCGGATTACTGAGGAGCTGGTATACTTGCTGAGTGTGCTGTGTAAGTGGGTGTGAAAGTGATTTAAAAGCTATTCAGTGGGTCCCAGTTCCCGAGGGTGTATGGATAAACTTTAATGACTGGGCCCCTGTTAGCAACTAAAAAGGCAAGCGGACGCGTTGGAGTGAGTTATGACCTCCTTCGTCCCGGGACACCGCAGCAGGCCAACAGATCTAAGGAGCACGTAGATCGGGAATTCCGGTCTTCTCTCCCTGCCAGGTGACCCAAGGAAGCTTTAACAGCAAACAGCAAGTTAAAGCAGAGGGAATCCCCCTCTAACACGTAACGCACCTTAGCGAGTGCGACACTTTTGTAATACAACACGAATCGCTTAAAATATTTATTTTTCACCTACACATACTCATTGGTCCTGAGGAAAGCCAGTTGTAAATAAAAGGCCTGGCTGAAACATGTAGACCACACAGGACGAAAGAGGTCATAACTCACTCCAACGCGTCCGCTTGCCTTTTTAGTTGCTAACAGGGGCCCAGTCATTAAAGTTTATCCATACATCCTCGGGAACTGGGACCCACTGTATAGCTTTTAAATCACTTTCACTTTCACACCCACTTACACAGCACACTCAGCAAGTATACCAGCTCCTCAGTATCCTGGAGTCGAAGCACACCCGGGACACATTCGGTGTCACTGTGGTGGGCCCGATGATGAAGCATGCCACCAACTAGGTTGGTGGGTGAGGGCTTCATGACCAAACCAAATGGTTTGCCGACATACGTACCCATTGAGTCCCTTCACACAACTGAGCTAGTTCTTTTTTGATAATTGTGTTGGGGGACCATTCTTTACTCATCCAGGGAGTGACCAGCGAACATGTAATGCGCTTTACAAATGGTTGATTGATTGACTGATTGAAATGTCTCTTTCCTATGCGGCGTATGCGCACTGCGTAGGCGAGACCTAAAAAGGCAATCTAAGTGGGTGGCACAATGAGTGCTGCAGGTCCACTAATAGCATTTAACTTACAGTCTCTGGGTATATGCAGTACCACTTTATTAGGGACGTACAAGTAAACTAAATGTACCAATCACATGTAAGCCAATTATACCATGTTTTAGGGAGAGAGCATAAGCACTTTAGCACTGGTTGACCTGTAAAGTGAGGTGCCTTAATGATTTTCGCAAAGTGGAAGGTGTAGCCACCCACCTCCAAAGGCACAAAACAGATATTTACCTCTAACAGACACCACTACAAGTGTAAAAAGAACTGCAGACCCAGAGGGGAATTAGCCGATAATACACAGGGTACTTGCCGCTATCGTATGACACCATTCACAGACTTAGGGGCCCATTACGATGCCGGGCGGATTGCCTCCGCCGGGCTGGCGGTAGCCAAAGCCGGTCTGGCGGAGGCAATCCACCGGACATCCATTCCCGAATTCCCCCCGCCATATTAGTATGGCGGGGGGGACCGCGGCGGACGGAAAGACCGTCCTCCGCTTTTCCGCCCCGGTCGCCTTGCGGCCTGGGCGGAAAAGGAATAATATGGTGGCGGTGTCTATCAGACACCGCCAGCCATATTATGATGGGGTGAAACAGATGCCTTTCCGTGGCGGCATCGCATTTTGGAGGCCCCTGCGGGCCCCCAAAGTGAAGGAGGGGTGGGGGTGCACACGGGGGGTACCTGTGGTACCCCCCCTGCATTTGCATATACAATGCGGTAGGCACCGCCCGGTGCCTGCCGCATTGTGTATGCAAATGCATAAAAGCATTTATAGCATTGTGGCGGGCGGTGCAGAGAGCACCGCCCGCCACAATGTTATAAATGCAGGATGCGGCCCTAAATGTGGTGGCCGCATCCTAATGCCACCCATGGGACCCCCGCCTTTATGGCGGGCGGTCCCTAGTCCAGATAGGATGGCGGGCGGACTTAGTCCGCCCGTCATCCTAATGACCCCCTTAGTCCCAAAGGACACACATGTTCAATGATGTGGAGCGGAGACTTCCACATTATACTCAATCAGAACTAGATGAAACAGCCTCCGCCATGTCCATACTTAACATCACAGAGGCATAATACTTAGGAGATTCTTAAAGATTACTGCACGGCCCAAACAGTTCACATTTTACTCATCTGTCCATGGGATTTACTCATGAACAGATTAATGACATGCATCCCGGGACATATGCCATCTTATTAGCCACTGTAATCATCTAATGTGCATGCTCTCCGATCACTCCCCTGTGCTGTTGAAACTAAAGCTTTCCACTGAGTCTCACTGCACTAGATCATGGCGCTTCACGTCGGATGCCCTTCTAGAAGCAAGAAATAAGGCTGACATTAAATCCTATTGTAAAACAAACGTTGGTTCTGTGACCATAACAGGGACCATTCAGGAAACCTTTAAGGCCTGCGTCAGGGGCAAGTGCATGTGCATATCAAAACAGTTCGGTATATTTAAATCAGTACAAAACCACTTAAATTCATTAGAGAAGGAATGACATGGCTAGAAACACAAACATGCATTATCCGCTGAGAAGACAACATTAGTAACTATCCAAAAGAAACTCACAGAGTTACAAGAAGAGGAAGACCAAGAGTTTAAACATTATGTGTTATGAATTGCGCATCACAATGGACGAAGGACTGAGCACATTCGTTACAAATTAAAGTTCAGAGACTCCACAGTAGTCTTTAGAGAAAACTACAGCACAGCTATTGATAAATTGAATGACCAAACAAACTATCAGATTAGGTTACCTCATCACTAGCAGGCTGCGTAGAGATTATGAAAATAGTGATATGAGCAAGATTCATGTACCTCTTTATCAACACTTCGATTACCTCAACACACTTCTCCCTCACCTTTATAAAGTCCCTTGAAGCTCCTGTCAAACGAAAGCGAGACAGATGCCCTTTTGAAGAGTAGAGTGAATCCCTGCCACTTTCCTGCCCCATTTTGATCCAGTAGGTGTTACTTAAGATAACGCTGTGTAGTAGCTTAGTGAGAGGGCCTCTTCCTCTGTTGTGCCTTTTTTTGGAAGGTTCTCTAAAAGGACGCTCTCGAGCTTCCTCCATTCAGGCACTATTGGAAATCAGATCCAGAGATGAACATCTGGAATACACATGGCTGTCTGCAAGGCTAGGTTAAATACTAGGTACAAACTCATGTGAGTGCACTAGTAATCTCATGGACTGGTGGCAGGCCTTACTCAGAAGGATGGGTGCAAATAACTAAAGTGTCAGGATCTTTTATTGCTGGCTTCCTCCCAGTTGGGGACAACAAAGGCAAGAATCGTGCAAACAGAGCTGTAGGCTGTCTGGCGAAAGGACAAACTGTCTGCTGTAGAAAGGGGATAGAACTGCATCCCACAGAGAACCCTGCTTTGTGGAGCCATAAGCCCAGCTGTCTGGTGACCGAAGTACTCTGCAAAGGACTTTTAACCCAACCTTGCTAAAGAATATGCATATGCCTTGAGGAAAACAGGGAACTTCCAATGTAAAAAAATAAAGGTGCTAGGCATGTATCCTGACAGAGGACACCATTTAGAATAAGAGGCCACCGCTTTTCAGGACAAAGAAGAGTTGTCTTTCCAGCCTTGAAGCCCACTCAGTTTCAAACAGCAGGAAGGACACATGCTTATCCTATCGCACATTGGTCAGGGTCACGACCTGTACAAGGGCCTGTCAGATTCTCCTATTAATTCACTAACTGTTCTCTTCAATTCTGTCTCCTGCCTTAAAACTGGTCAGCACAAACATGGCCACTACACATCCACGTTCTAGAACCTCTGCACGAGGGCCTTCTTGACCGTTATCAAGATCAAGTCCCTATGTTTATACACAAATCTATCCACATTAGCATACCTAATTACCTTAGAGCAAAATGATGAGCCTTAGGCAGACAACACCACAAGACTGAGTCCGAAATCAAAGGGGAAAAAAAGACAAGAACTTGGGCTTGCTCTACGTCCATGAATCTCTGGAACAACTTCTCTTGATGAAACTGGCACAGTAACTTGAGGAACCTAAACCCGCCTTTTACTCTAAACACCCCCTTTGTGTATTTTTGCTTGATTTGTATCCCTGCTCCTGTAAGCCCTTGTGTAGATCAGGTCCATGTGGGAACATAGCTGCAACAGACATCTGACATATATAGTCTGGGAAAAGTAATTTGTTTAGAGGTGTGGCGCCGCGGCCAGGGCGACTGACGCTGGAATCTGGGGACCACGGTTCGATCCCCGGCTCCGGCGGCAGGTTAGCCCAGCACCATGTGACTCTGGGCAATAGCTCGCTTAATCTTCCCGACGGCCCCCAGCGCCTAGAGACCCTTACGGGTGATTGTGCGCTTTACAAATGTGGACTTTACTTTACGTTTATGTTACCAAATGATCTAGCAATGCCCTTTTTAAGCACACACTAAATTTCCAACATTGAAATTATCTTACACAAACTAAACTACAAAGACATACCTGTCTCGTACAGATGCATGGTTTAGATGTCAGAGAGGTGGGGACGAGTTATGGTGTAGCTTTATTTTCACCCTAAGAGGGAAGGGTATGCCCAGACGTGGGTCCCGTGCTCACTACGCCACTGGAGTCAAGCTATCCAGGCTGATGACGGCTGATAGCCAGAAACCGGTCCTAGGATGCTGGATTCCGGTCCAGGGAAGACATGGCTTGGCAGTTCGGGCTAGACTGTTCCCATGAGGCACAGGGTCAAGACAGATTTGCATATGGCCATGTCTGAACTGGGGTGGCGTGGTCAGCAAAATAACGATGGATTAAACCTAGATCTGTGACTGGGGGTGAATGTTTTGCCAATGTGCAACATTCCGTCCATCATTTTGTGTGTAGCTCGATTTTAACCAGCAAAAAGCACCTGTCCAGAGGCTGAAACACATTGGGTAGACCTAATGCATAGGGTGAGAAAGGTGACTGTTCGATCACACATACATTGCTTACCGGCTTCCCGAAAGGGGAAGGTAGTCACTAGGTTACTTCCCTGTGCTCACTTATGAAACTATCCACACCAGTCAGTCTTATGGAGTAAAGGTGTGCTTTAATAAGCAGAGGAATGGAAAATCGGCGTAAAATGAAGGTCTGAACGAATGGCGTACACGGACCAATGACCGCTTGTACCCACATGATGTTTTACCACCATGATCCAGATTAAGAGGCCAGAATAGTGACATACAGGATGGATCATGATGCTATGCTGCAGTAATTACTGTGCGGAAATGTACTGGAAGCGGAAGGCCTGGTCCAAGATCTTGTACCCGCCTGCAACGTTGCTTTTTTCTAAGCCACCTGAATGATAACTGTGCAGTCTTATTACATTTGTGAGTTATACATTCCAATAAAATGCTTCACAAAAAAAAATATATATATCATTTTTCATATCAATTCTAGATGCGAGGCACCGGGCCGTGTGGCATGGAGTAACTGAATAAGAACGTGGACCACAAATGGTAAATATTAAAATTCACAAATTGATTAGCACGTGCGTCATGTGCTCATGAATTATCATTTTGACACGACTATGAAGATAATGTACAATCGGAGGGTGCATCTTACAGTTTTAGACACAAATGTTGATCTATTCTTGCTTGTGAAACGTGGTTTCAATTAGAGCAGACGCCTTATCAAGAGGTCGCGGTTTTCCAGAACCTTTGTATTTACTGACCAATACATTTTACGCGTTTTCGTCTTAATCGAAAGGGAAGGAAGACATTCATTGGAGAGGCGCACACTACACATGCAGGGGAAACATAATAGGTACATTCCCTCTTACACTGCAGGAAACGAGTTAAAGCTTCATCCCCTCTTACATTGGGAGACAGCAGAAACGAGTTAAAGCTGCTTGTTATTAAGGAGCGCCGGTAAGAGGCTCACAGCAAACACGATAATCCATTCAAACCATTGCTCGGCGTGAATGACGTGCAATGCGGTCTGAATGCGGAAGTGTATTGCTCCCCAACTGGAGCTGTCACGGGATGTTCCTAGTCCTTCGAGCTTTTACAAACTCGACAGAATACATTTAAGACAGCGAATTAAAATATATACATGCACATACTTATTTGTCAATATACTGTACCTTTATTGGTTAGGATTTTTGTTTAATCAAACTAAACTACAAATAAGGCTAACTGAATATTCTTATTCGGATCGCAAAGTGGATTGGCCACATTTAATTACTTGCATAATGCGGTCATAGAAACTTTCGTACCTTTAAATCCTTGAGTGGTTTATAGCGGTCAAATGACGATACCGAAATAACCACATTTAAGCAATCACAAATAATTAAAAACAATTCAGAAAATGATAGTGACTGGGGAGGGAGGAGTAGACGATAACAGTTTATGCCAGTTAGTTACTTAGTGTTTATTGGAAAGAAGAATGATATAAAACGACGATTCTGAGTCAGGGTTTAAGATTATGTGAAGACAGAGGTGGAAATTTAGCCCATGAATCCCAAGTTCAAACAATAAAGACAAAAATAACTCGAAGTCTATGGTGACAACATAAAATCGGATTCTGAATTTAGAGGTGGGCGTGTAGGGGTAGGATTTCAATTTTAAAGTCAAAAGTGTCAAGGGAAGGTTCTAAGTGCTGCAAAGGAAGCAAGTCTTGAGGCTGTCATGTTGGGTTAATGTTTTCATGGAGCGATGTAATTCGGACTCGGTCTTAATCGACATCGGGTCAGAGTTCCACAGCACAGGTGCCCAGACTGAAAAGGAAAGACCTCCGTCTAAGGTTTAGCAATTCCTGCACCAGAGGAGGTGGGTAGCAGACGACCACAAGGAACAAGAAGGCATAGTTCTACTGATGCGTTTCGAAATAAATGATGGGGTTAGTTCCTGCAAGGCCTTGAAAGCAATGCAAGGAATTTTAAATTGTACTCTATTTTACTAGCAACCAATGAAGGTATTTCAAAAGAAGAGTTGCCTCAGCTCTTTTAGGAGAGGGGGCAGGATGCCAGCCATCGCGTCCTGAACAACTCACAGCCTGTGTACCACCACTGATGGAAGACCTAGGTACAATTAATTGGCACAATCTAATCTTGAGCCAATTAACGCAACAATCACTGTTCTGGAGGGCATCCAATGTTAGACATGTACAATCTTTTTAATTTGACTCAACAAAACTATGCATTTCGATGCCCCTGATGTGCTACAGGGTTTAAGGGAAAGATCAGGATCTATAATCACCCTCAGTATTTTTACAGAGGTTGAAGAGGTTGGTAACGAACCCATCTCAATGAGGCAATAAAGATCGCACCAGAGATTGTCTTTTGTTGATAACAACCACTTTGCTTTTTTTCTACGCTTAGTTTCTTTTTTCCTAACTTTTTATTAATTTTTGCAAGAAAGTACAGGATTGAAAGTATATGATTGGAATGTACAGATCTTGACATCTAACATCACACGAAGTGTCCACTGAGAGTTCTCAGGTAGACAAGGCAGAGAGTTCTCAGGTAGACAAGGCCTTGACGTATAAGGTGAATTAAGAAGGTTTGGGAATTTTGGGAAAGATCAGTCATATATAAGCCTCCAAGTAACGCTAGATGACTGTTTAGAGGTGGGGCCTATTCGTGTAAATGATTAAATCAGCATTGTATAAAGTAGCCAATAAAGTACAAGAGTACATGCAAGTATACACAATCCTGGGGTTTCTGAGAAAGAGATGAAGTAGATGCCCTAGAACGAAAGGAAAGAAGTTAAGAAGAGGTGAGTGGGGAAGAAAAGGAGGGGCATGGTCCAAGGGGGGCTGGGGAGAAAAGGAAGGGGAGTAGGATATATATTGGTAAAAAAATTACATGTCCGCCAAATAGAGATGGTCATTCGTCTGCCGCATTTTAGGCTTTTGTATTTGTATTGGTAAAGCGCGACATTCATCCAGAAGATATCACGGCGCTGTGCTAAGACTTCTGGTGTGTAGTGGATTGGTTCATTGGTTTGGCCAATATTATTTTCCAGAGAACAGATAAGTCGTAAGTTTTTTTCTGAAGAAAAGATAGTCCTTTGTGAGGCGGAGTTCTTGTGGTAGGTCATTCCAGTGTTTTGCTGCCAGGTACGAGAAGCTGCGACCTCCCGTTCTTGTTTTCTTAATGCGTTTTGTTCTGGCTAGAGCTAGGGACAGTGATCTTAAGCACCTTGTGGGTACATACAATTCAACTTTCCTCTGTAGGACAAGAGGTCCCCGATGGTGCAGGGCCTTGTGTGCATAGCTGAGCAGCTTACATTTCACTCTTTGGCGCATTAGCAGCCAATGAAACAGTTTCAGGCACTCAGACGATGAACTGAGTCTGTCTTTATTACATACCAGTTTGACGGCGGCATTTTGCACCAACTGTAGTCTTGTGAACAGGTAGTCTGCCATGCCACCAAATAATGCATTGCCATAATCCAGTCTGCTGGTAAGTAGTGCCTGCGTGACAGTTCTCCTACAATCTTGCGGGATCCAAGGAAATAACCTTCTTAGAAGCTTCAGCACTGCAAAGCTTCTTCCACACAGAACCCACACCTGGCCCTGCATGGATAGGGTATTATCCATGAGGACCCCCACGTTTTGTGCGCATTGCTTTGGAGCTGGGGCATCCCCCAGTGTCTGGGGCCACCAAGTGGAGTTCCAGACAAGTTTGGCTCCTCCAAAGAGTAACATTTCGGATTTCCCTGCATTTAATTTAAGACAATGTTCCGCCATCCAGATTGCCATCTCCGAGAGACAGTTATTTAATTTTAGTCTTGTGTTCTCATGCTGTTCTTCGATGGTTATCAGCAGTAGAGTATAATCGGCATAGGAGCAGATACCAAAGCCCCACTTCTCACTGATTTTTGCCAGAGATGAAACATAGACATTGAGTGTGGGGCTCAGGGATGCCCCCTGAGGAACACCTTAGCTGATGGGTTTTGGTTTAGATGAGAACTCTCCCATTTGTACACTCTGTGTTCCATTATTCAGGAAGGAGGTCAGTATTGAAGGGCGTTTTGCATAGACTCCTTTTCCATTAAGAATTTCCAGTAGGCGATAGTGTGAGACAGTGTTGAACGCCGCTGATAGATCTAATAAAATGAAGGCGGCCGCTTTCCCTTGGTCAACTAGGGCTCTTATATTGTCTGATATGGCCAGGAGAGTTGCTTCCGTACTATTGGTGGCTGTAAAGCCAGTTTGGAAGGGGTCTAGTAGATCGTTTGACTCGAGATAGTTAGACAGCTGTCTGTTAACCAATTTTTTCCATAACTTTGGAGAGGTACGGCAATTGGGAAATATGTCGGTAATTTGCCGGATAACGCACATCTGTTCCTGCTTGCTTCAGAAGGGGGATTACTACAGCCTGTTTCCATGTTTCTGAAAACACTGCGGTATCCAGCAAGTTATTGAATAGCTGGGTAACATATGGGCAGATTATAGGTATGCTCTGGGCAAAGACAAAGTGAGGACAGGGGTCAAGGGGAGACCCCGACTTAACTTCCCCCATTGTTTTTGCAACTTCTACCTCTGTGAATGCGGAGAAGTTGCAATGCGAGCAGATGCATGGGGGGGGGGAGGGGTGGGGGGTAAAGTTTCACAATTGAGGTGCTGGTGTTAAATGTGGAATCTATTTTACTAATTTAGTCTGAGAAGAACTTGCTGAATTCTTCGCAGCCTTCCTCTGAATGTGGCAAGGTTTGGGAGAGGCTCACTGGGTTGCATAGCTCCCTTACTATTTTGTACAGCTCCTTGCTTGAGTTGCAGTTCTCTTCAATTCTTCTAGCAAAATAGGAATTTTTAGCTTTCTTGACTGTGTTACTGTAGTTCCTCAACTCTGTCTTGTATGTGTCTGTCTTATCTGTTTGTAGTTTAGATACCACTTTCCTTGTTGAGATGTGTTCGACATCTTTAATGGCAGCTTTGGTGCAAATAAATCTAGGGTGTTAGTGATATCTTTTTCAAGATAATTTTTTTTCCTGTTGGCTTGAAGCATACTTAAGGCCTCTGGGTTTTTGGGGCGAAAATGGGACCAAAAGGAATCTTCGTTAACTAACCCCCATGCTCTTCTTGTCCCCTGTAAGCACCTCAAGGGCTTAGTAGGATTTACTGGGAGCGTGAGTGCGAAGGACATAAGTGAGTGATCTGTCCAGGACAGGGGTTTGATGTCCTGGATACAGATGGAGTCAAAGTTTGAAAAAAGCAGATCCAAAGTATGCCCTGCAATATGCGTGGGCCCCTTGACCCACTGCTTTAGCCGAAGGATCTGCATATCGTTATCCAGGTGCACGGCTGAGAATTGTTGGTTTTCTCGAGATGAATGTTAAAATCCCCTATGACCAGATAATGCTATATTTCAGGCGGGAGGGAATAATTGATTTAGTAGATGGGCGCTGAGTTCAGATTGATGCCCCGGGGGATTGTAAATTACAGCTCCTCCGAGCAACACGTGACCCTCTCTGGCCACTTGAAATTATAATACCTCATGCTTCCCTACTTGCGTCACTGCTACGTGGAGGCAGGTGAGGTAGTCTTTAAAGAGTACAGCTAGACCCGCTCCTTTCCGTCCCTGCCTGTCTTGTTTTAAGATTTTGTAGTCTGTAGGTAGGGCAGTGGCAATGTCTGGAAAGTTACTTTCATCCAGCCATGTTTCCGTTATAAAGACCAGATCAGGGCGCATTTTGTTTATGGTGTCCCAAATATTGAGGGAGTGTTTGGGTACAGAGCGGGCATTGAAGTAGATGCATTTCAGTTTGTACTGGTCATCCTTTTCTCTAGAAGGCCGCTCCGACTGTGTAAAACTACGCCATTTACAATTCAGGCAAGAGAAAGGGCCTTTTGTGAGCCCAGGATGAGCTTTGATACAGTAAGTTTCATCGCCTACATCCTGACCTGAAAGTGCTAAGAGGGTCTCTCTTGAATAAACCTGAGTGGGGGCTGTGTCAAGAGGAGCAGGGGTCCTGGCCCCTGGGCCCGGCCAGGCCAGGCGCAGACTGGCTTGCCTTAGGCACGCCAGCGGCGCGTCCACTGCGTGGGCACCGGCACATCGGTATTATATAGAGAGGCGAGCGTGAAGTCCCTCTACCCTCTCCTCAACCGGAAGTGCTTTGTGGCAATCCTTGGCCCTACTAGCCATGCCCTCCACACAAACGGCACTTCCGCCACGATGGACCGGGGCAGGCACTCATAAAGGGTAAGTGCAAATAGCAAATTTGTTAAAAACTGTTTTAAAGTGCCCGTTCAGCCTCCCATGTAAAAACTTCGTATTAGTAGTTTAAAACACAATGGACTTAAAACGGGTTATTAGAAAGGTTTACATTCTTGTTTGTTACAAGTTAAGATGATCATAGTCTTCGAATATGATGGGTTTGGGAATTAGTTTTATTCTACAAGATTTACACTTCGGCAGTTATTTGTCACAGCTTTCCCAGTTTCCTTGATCTGTATAATGAGTGTGATTTAGAGGACCCAAAATTGTCAGCCCTTCTTGTAAAGCATAATAACCCTTCCTTAAATGAGATCAGGGGTTTTGTTTTTCACTCAGATAAGATTACTCTAACTCTTTGAGTCAGCATAAGGTCTAAAAGCAGTAGATCTGATGGATTTTGGTAAAGATACCAAGGGCAATTGTAGTTAAGTCTAATTGGAGAGGATTCTTGAACATGTCTTGAATGAGGTCCTGTATATGGACACAGAGAGGAAGCACAAATCTTCAAGTGTAAAGGATATGGTGTGTATCACCCTGTGTGGTTTCACATTCCTAGCATAGATTGCTCAGGAGTAAACCCAAATTATGGAGTCTGGCTGGTGTCCAATATGTATTGTGTATGGACCAGAAACCGGTTTGAGCTAGTGCGGGGGTGGTTTTTGAGGAAAAGGGAGATTTCCAGAGTCTTCCCCAAGTTCAATCCGTAAAGATGAGTTTGTGCCAAGTAGGATTTTATATGTCCCATTTTTTCTTCATCTGTTTTATAAGGTAATTTTTGGAGGGTCAAGAATCTTGAATACTTTGTACACTGCGAGTGTTCCAGAACTTTAAATTTACGAAGTGTGATGTGTTCGATCAGGGGGATGAGGCCGACCTAGTTTCTTGAGAGTTGATTTCAGTTTCAATAAGTTATAAAAATGTATTTCTTGATGATCGAATTTGTAAAACTGAGAAGGGGTTATCACAGGTGCCCAAGTCTTTAACAAGGTTAATATTACTCTAAGCCTAGGATACCCAGAAGGGGCATTTGTTGAGAATGTTTACGTTTATTGCACCATAGTGATGCAAAATCCAAGCATGACATTTTGTCCGTCAATTTTTTGTCAAGAGATCATGGGAGTTCAAAGTGCTTTAAATTATACATTGAGAATGCTCTATGGCCAGCATTGCTGCACGGCTGATTTTTAAGGTGGAGCAGAGATCTAGCAGATGTAGTAGATGGGATTCAATGTGCAGCCATGGGTGAGAGTTTTGTTTATTTTGTAGGAACCACCAGAAACCTTGGGCAGCTAAAAAGGTTAATTGATACCTTGGGCAATCCGTTATATTAGTCCCCTTTAGATTTATGCATTTTGAGTTTGTTTTGGGATGATCTAGTTTTCTTATGTTGCCATATGAAATCAGAAGTAAACATGTCTATCGATTTGAAAAAGGAGATTGAGAGATTAAAGGGGAGCATGCTTCTTAGAAAGTTTACCGGGGGGGGGAGGGTGGAACATTTTGACTATTTCAGTTCTTCCCCACCATGAGGCATATATGGGGGACCAGGTGTTTAACAGGTCTTTGATTTTAGAAAATGTGTTGCTTTCATTAATTGTCAACCAGGCTTTAATGTTGTTGGTGAAGCAGGGACCAAGATATCTTAGTGAGTTGGACTGACATTTTACCGCAGGGATGCAATGAACATTTAGTGGGAGTACCTTGATTTACTCTACCACTTGCATAATGTATTGCTTTAATATTAGAGTTGGTCTTTAAGACCATCAGTAATGATTCTATCACTAGCAAGAATAATAAAGGAGATCAAACATCTCTGACGGATACCCCAAATTAGTTTAAATTGGTTCAAGAGATGACCATTAATCCTTACCCTTGCTTCTGAGAAGGATTAGAGAGCTGTGAGGATCCGAGTGTACTATATATATATATATATATGTGGCTAGGTAGCCGTATCATGGAATATACTGACAAAACCTTCATTGGGTTCGCTCAGTCTGGTTTGTAAACCTTAAGCTCAACCCTGGTTAGCTGTGGCATCGAAAAGCAAGGCTTAGACAAATGAACTTACTGTTAAGCATTTAACAGCACCAGACACCGAAACAAGAAACCCATGCAACACAGAAGAAGCACCCCAATTTATAAACATAGTGTGTATTTTTATAAATTTTTAGAGTCCTTGATGAGCAAAATCCACTGGAAGGTTTCAGAGAAACAGATTTTTAAAGATTTTATCACTTAATTTAGATTGTAAACAATCACTGGTAAACAAAAATTTGCAACAGTTACTTCGGTTACTCCAGCCCGGTTTGGGTAACCAAAATCTGACAGGATAAAGGCCTAGGGGGCCAGTAAGTATACTTTAGACAGTTACCCAGCCACTAGAGCGTTTTCCAGTCAAGTTTCAGACTTTACAGCACGACTACTATAGACAACATTGGAGTGGTCCTGATGATAGGGATGCAGGATGAAAAGATGTGGCAGTGCAGTCAACAGCGGTGCTTTTGTGGTGGTTCCTCGGTACACAGGTGTTATGGGGCAACCTGGTCCACAGAGGGTGGGGTCCTACAATGTCCTTTTGCCAGGGGTGGAAGGGCAGCGGAGGCTACCCTGCAGATCTCAAGATAAAACGGTTGGAGTCAAATCCTTTAGCAGGGGATAGTGTCCCTCTTGGGTGACCAATCCAGACTCTGAGAGCACTCCTGGGTTCGGCTGACTCGAGTGCAGCTTTTCACCATTGGGGATTAGTCTCTTGGGTGCCCAACGAATGCTAGTAGCAAATCTTCCCTGGTAGCTAGCAAATTGCTGGTTTGGGCTTCTTCAGCTCTTTTGTCCCTGGAGCTGGTTCCAGGAAATCAGCAGGATGATCCTTCGAGTCACTTTACTGGTCTGGGGAGGATGATCAACTTTTCCCCAAGCTAGGAGCCATAGGCACAATGCTGGACACATCCTAGATGTCATTTTTGCCAATACCAAACTAGTTACATTTCAAACTAGAACTCCGGTCACATGGTTAGATTACCATTTGTTTGCTTTCCAACATAAAACACCACTAGGCAACGCACCTAAAACCATCTTGCATGCCTCCACCTATCGACCGTGGAACAAACTCCATTTGGAACACTTAGAAACACAACATTCAGTACAGATCTAGAAATAATCAATTCTGTTCAAAAACTTCACGAGTGGCTACAGGAAGCTTTTGATATCCTGACACCACTCAAAACCAAGCAACAGAATGAAAGAAAGCAAGCACCTTGGAGAAATACAGAGAGAACAGACCTAAAATCACAAATTAGAAAGCTCTCACGTGCCTGGCACAAACTAAACGTCAATTAAAACAAACCGCCTACAGAAAAGTAACAGATTATACTAGTCAGCTATCAAAAAAGCGAAGAAAATATACTATTTAGACAGAATTCAAAATGCTTAATGTACAAAATCAAAAATTCTATAAAATAATCAAAGAATTTCGTAAACCAAATTGCCTAGAAGGAGCTCATCCAGTTACCAAGATTTCACAGACAAACTGGCAAATCATTACACGGCCAAAGCAGACACGTTGGACTCCTAGTTAAACCATAAGACAATCCACCAGCACTGAGCCTTTAACAAAACAGCAATCCAAGAATATTCTAACCCAACCTCTCCGTTCCTTCCAACATATTTCACACGATGAACTTAAGGACCTGGTCAAAGCAAGCAGGCCTGCCAGCAGACCTTCTGACCCGAGTCCACAGCAAACTTTCAGGACAATTCTCCAGTAAGAAGAATCATCAACATCTCCTTAACTAACTGAATTTTTTTTCAGAAGAACTAAAAAAGTAATACATACGCCCATTACTGAAGAAAACGAACTTAGACCCGCTGAACCCTGACAACTACAGACCGACTACAAATGGACCTTTCCTGGGCAAACTGATAGAAAGAGCAGCATTCGCCCAGATATCAAAATTCATTGAAGAGAAAGCCATACTTTCAGACTTCCAAATAGGATTCCGCCCGGGAAGATACACAGAATCTGCCCTCCTTGCCATCTGGGATGACCTGAACACAGTTGACCGCAAGGGGGCTGCTGCACTACTTCTCTTGGACTTCTTGGCTGCCTTGGACAGGGTTGACCATGACACTCTGATACAAAGACTCTATGAGGCGGGCATAGAGGGGACTGCTCTAGACAGGATAGCATCCTACGTTTGCAACAGAACTAATGTCATCCATACCCCACCTTTCTCATCCAAACTGTACTCCACAAAAGCAGGGGTCCCTCAAGGCTCTATCATCTCGTCCATGCTTTTCAACATCTACGTGAAGTAATTACCGGCACTGATCAATCAATTTCACCTCACGTACTATAACTATGCAGAAGACACACAAATACTCCTTTAACTGGAATGCCCCAAAGACATTTAAAACCTGACAAGCTGTGGATCAATGGATGACGTGGCGCCATCTCAAATTGAATGCTTCCAAAACAGAAATACTCACCTGTGGCGATTGGAAACATTATGATCCACTCACCACTTGGCCTGATGATCTGGGAACACCGCCTACAGTATCAAAGGAAGTGAAAAAAACTCGGAATGACCTGTACTCCAAGCTATTGATGAATGCCCAAGTGGAAAAACTAGCAAGATCTATCTTTGCTACTATAAATACTCTGCGGCAAATCTTCCCCCCGTTTGGGATTTCCACACAAGGTCCAAGCTGCCATCTCCCTTGGGCTGGCCAAACTCGATTACGCCAATAGCCTCTACCACATATCACATTTAACAACCATGAAAAGGCTGCAATGGATTCAGAACTCGGATGCCAGACTACTCTTAAATACAAAACCGCAACACCACATCCCCCCTGCCTTGAAAGCCCTGCACTGGTTACCGGTTACCAAAAGATCCATGTTCAAGCTGCTCTGTTTCACTCACAAAGTGATACATGGAACGGGACTGCTCTTCATCAGGAATAAGATCACCAAACACATTCAACAAAAGCAACCTCCGTTCTAGAGTGGCACCTCGCCTCAAAATCCCAAGATACAAGAAAAAACATGGGTGGCACTTCCTTCTCTATTAAAGCAGCCGAACTATGGAACCCTTTACCCCTCCCCCAACTTAAGATCCACAGATAACCACCTTATCTTCAGAAAACCACTCAAGAATTGGCTCTTCCCCACATAAGCACCATACGCTAACAGAAATTTACAGCATATCCCTCTGTATATAAGCATGTATTTGTACTATAGATATGTACCTATATATGTGTATTGCTTTGTATAAACGTGTAGAATAATTGTTTTGAAAATAAAAAATTCATTAGTTCTGCGAAACAAATGTACATATTACTGATAGTTACATTATTCTATGTTTTTAACATGTACATAAGTGACTGCATAAATAATTAAATCTTTTATCATAACTATTTATCTACAATTGCTTCACTATTGATTTACAAAAAAATTATATACACACACTTACAAATAAATAAAATTAATTTTAAGAACGACGCTTGAAAGCCAGAGTTTATTGCATCTTTAATGTACATATAATTACTTCCTTTATGCATCTATATACCACGATTGTACTTATGGATCTATATATTTATTACTTTACTTCTTAATCTAGCATATCCAATGCACTACCCTATTTTCCACCCTATACCTCTATCAATATATCCTCTACCTCCACTTATTCATCCCAAACCCCATACACCACAACTAGGCTTCCTCAAAATAACCCTTTCTAGACTCTTCCCTATTCTACCCCTGGTTGCATCATCTCATACCTCTTTTACTATTCTGATCCCTCATAACAAGCCTTTTTCCCTCCAAAACTTCCCCCTCCACATCCCTTTTACTCACCCCAAGCCTCTTCATTCTGCTATGACCTCCAAAACAAACCAAAAAAAGTCTAAATCCTTCCATCTTCTATCCCTCCGCTATCCTTTCAATCAAAATAACAGCCTAACATGTCCACCTTTCAAATAGATTTCATATTTCACTTTACTAATTCACCACTAATCCTTTATGGGTTCCGGACTAGCGCTGAAAAAGCACTTTAACACCCCATCAGGGGTAGCAAGCGCTATGTAAATGCAAACCTTTTTTCCTCCACTATCCTACTGAATCCAAATAACTGACTAACATATCCACCACTCAAATTACTTTCATATTTCACTATATTAATTCACCACGAATCCTTTGTGGGTTCCGGAGTAGCGCGCTACTCTCCGAAAAAGCACTTTGATGCCTCGTCAGGGGTAGTAAGCGCTATATAAATGAAATTACAATACAATACAATATACTAGGGACTCATAAGTAAGTCAGTTCTTGAAAAATTGGGGATAACACATTCAACATACACTTTGTATGGGGTTAGAACACTGGCACTGAAGCCTAGTTTAAAGGCCTCGTTGCAATCTTAGTCGGAAAACAAGCAGCATCAGTCCAAAAATGTAGGGGTGAACATGCAAAACAAGGGTTTTCCATATAACAGCAATTACCATCTGGATGAAATCCTTGCCTTGGTCATATTTTAGCAGAGTCGCATGTAAGAAGGTCCAGAAGACTTTGTCAAAGGCCTTCTCTGTGTCCAGTACCAAGGCACAGTTGGTGAGTTTAGTTCTGCATTTAGTTTTAAGCAGTTATTACCCATCTAGTTCCAGATGAAGCACTTAAAATGCACGTTAGGTCGGGCGTTAATCCTTCTGGATTAACAATCAGCATATATGTACAACTTGCAGCCCTCTGCAGTCAATTCCTTAATCAAAGTCTGAACATAAATGTTGAATAGATGTGGGGGATGAAGAGGATCCCTGGAAAGGGGGCGGGGGGGAAATCTAAAATGAACATTACGTTTTTCCACTGCAAAAGATGACAACTGGACTGCCAGAGTACGAGTAGAATAAAGAATTAAACCAAGATGGTGCATATATCCTAAAATCAGCAGCCTTTACACGTTTGAGTACGATGTCAAGGTCTTCTGTGTCAAACAGCAGAGAATTGTCTAATAAAACTAATAGTGGAATCTCCTTCCATTCCAAAGTCACCCACACTGTCAATGACACAGATGTGGTGTTGTGTCCAGGGCGAAAGCCGCCCTGCTGCGAAATCAAGAAATCTGACATCTGGAGGTGGTTGCACATGATGTTGGTGACTTGTGTCTACAACTCTGGCATTGAGTGGTAACAGCAAGATGGGTCTATAGTTCGTCAAATTTGTCAGATTTGGGTCAGCATATTTCCCCAGAGGTAAAACGATTACACTTTTTATTGATTGAGGGACCACTCCCAGAGCATCAAACAGGAATGACAGCTGGTTATTGATCACACAAATGTTTATATATAGATAGGGGAAAGGGAATGACTCCGTTAGTTATTTTCTGAAGGGGATCAAAGTCAATAGCTGAAAATACATTCATTGGAGCATCAGTAAAAAAATCACATTAGTGACTATTGGTAGAAACACTTTAATAATTCCATCTCTTAGATCTTTAATTTTATCTAGGGAAAAAAAAGAGTTCAGTCAGTCATACAGATCTTGAAAGGATGCGACTCCAACTGAAATCCTTTTAGTGGTGGGGGTGGGCTGGGGATAGTTCATCGACCAAGTAGCTCTTTCTGCCTTGCAGGATCTTACTAGTATAAAATGGGGTTCTAGTATTGGAGATAATTTGTTTATAATCATACATACCACTTTTATATCTTATCCTGGAGTCTTCAAAGTAGCTTCTACGCCAGTATCTTTCTAAGCAGCACAGGTTTGTTTTTTTACTTCACAAGCTCAAGAGTGAACCAGGGATCTGGTCTGACTCTTTCAGGCTCACAAATTAGTCAAAGGAACCTGTTTGAGGTGCGCACCGTTAAGCCACCTTGAGAAGGCTGAATTCTATGGCAGGACCAGAGGCTCAGATTATGCTTTTCATTCTTCGCTGTTTATTACGTACAAAACTCACAACAGCCTCAGAAAAGCGTTCAATCAACGTTTATAAATCCAAATAGTCAAACATTAATAAAAACCTCATGTGTCATTAGACAAAAACTACAATTCCCATGAGTCCATCACAACAGTCCCTAAAGTAGTCCCTCCACTGTGTCCATGGAGGCTAGATATGCAGTCTGTCTTCACTGTTCTCCCTCTTTCTTTGCTGCTCACGCAGCCAGTTGAGTGATTTCTTTGATCTCCCTAAATCTGGTGTCTGTATTGCTGTCTGTATTGCCGGCTGTGTTGGGGACGGGGAGGGGTCTGGCCGTAGTTCTTTTTCTGTTTTCAGAGCCCCGTTAGTCGCGGGAACGTTCTCGTTCCTGACGCGACTTTTGTCCCCTACGCGAAGGTGCGGTGTTTGAACAGAACCGCTAGAGGGCGCTCCGACGTCTCGTTGATCCGCAGCGCGGTTCTCCTCATAGAGAGGAGCCGCGCTGGGGAGTGCAACAAACAGAAACCTTGCCCTTTACCACCTCACGGAACGCCCGGTCTCCGGGTCTGTATTGCCCTCATTTTGCTTATGCCCGTTGGGGTCTGTATTTGCGGGTTAACCGCGTAAATCGCCTTTGGGCAGTTTCTGCACTGTGCCAGTTTTTTCTACCAAAGAGTGTGTGGTGGCACGCAGTGGGGTGGCTGGACCTTGTCTTTTTCTAGAGGGTCAGCGCGCTTTGAGGGATAAGTGAAGCCTTCATTGCCACACGTGTGGCCCTCAGGTCTGCCCATATACATGGACGCCCACACTGTTGGGTAGTACTTGGAAGGGTGCTTGGGTCCCTGGTTTGTTTCTGATCATGGAGCAGGACGCTTTTTATGACGAGGAGCCTCAATCCTATTTGAACGAGGAGGATTTTTACCATGCTGTGGACAGCTCTATATATCGCTGTGTCACAGAGGTGGTGGGGTCCATGGAGGAGCGCCTTTCCGCGCGCATTGTTGAGTGCGCTAAATTAACGCAGGCCCAATCTGGAGTGCTCACAGGCCTCCCGTGCCCCTCAGACGAAGGTCCTCCGGCCGCGAAGAAACCCTGCAGGGAGGAGATGCCTGAGGGAGGACAGGGGGTGGATAGAGGCACCTTCGAACGCCTGCGAGATGCGTTCTTGGCTAAGGCGACTGCCGCCCACCCTTCCCAGACCTCGGCCCCTGACCTCTCGGTGGCTTCTGGTACGGCGTCCCCATCTCCTGGTGGGGACTCCCCTGATACCGATGACGACGACGAGGAGTTGGTACGCTCTTGGCAGCCCTCGGACTCCACCGCTGAGTTGCCTCGGGACAGCTCAGGCATGCTGGATCCGGATGAGATCATTCATCCACGATCTGCAGCTTGGGCACCGGGTGACAAGGTGGCGAAGTTTGTGGCAAGCCGCCTGCGCAAACCGTTGGAGAAGGAGGCTAGAGGGTGCCTACGGAGAGAGTGTCCGAGGCCCACGCTGGTGGGTAAGGTGGCCCTTATACCTGAATTAGATACAAAAATGGCCACCATCCTCGCGAAGTTTATGAAGGATCCGCACAAAGGCATTGACCGCTCCTGGTGGTCATGCCAGGATAAGCTATTGGACGGGGTCAGACCTATTACCAAGATCCTAGATATGGCCGAGGAGCCGAAGGTTACAGGGGCTGCCATTTCTCCCGATGTCCTCTCGAACCGGGCGCAGCGTGTAATTATTTTTCTAGGTAGCGCCAACTGCGCCCTATCGACGGAACGTCGGAGGTCGCTTTTAATTAAGCTGGATCTAAAATTAGGGGTCTTGGCATCTTCGGAGGCTGGCGCAGTGGCCCAAGGCGGTCTTTTTGGAGAACCGTTCATAAAAGAGTTGGGGAAATTCGCGTCCACCTTTACCTCCCTGGACAAGGCCCAGTCCGGTATAAAAAGAGTTTTCCAACAACGAGTTTCCCAAGGGGCTGGTCGAAGTAGGGGCCGATCGACAGGCCGTGGCGGACAGAATGCCAGCAATCGAGGGCAAGGCTCCAGGCGAGGCCAATACCAAACCTCAGACAACTTCACCAATTTCTATCCCACAAGAGGGCAACGTTTCAGTGGTCGAGGAATCCGAAAGAACTCTGGATCCAACAACTCGAACGGTGTCTTGTGTGTCATCCCTGCAGAGCACGTGCGCATTGGGGGTCGGTTGGCGGCCTTTTACAAGGAGTGGGTAGCTCTTACTGCAGACGCATGGGTCTTGCAGACCGCGTGAGGGTTTCATACAGAGTTTCATGACCAGCCCACTCAGGTAGGTGCCCCGCACCCCATAGTTTTTTCAGATGCCGATGCGCAGTTGATAGACGAAGAGGTCTCAGAGTTGCTTCGCAAGGGAGTCATTCGTCAATCAACTCGGCACCCCTCGGGTTTCCTCAGCAACATGTTTCTGGTGGACAAGACCGATGGGGGCAGGCGACCGGTGATCAACCTAAAAGAGTTCAACAGGTGGTTGATTTACCGGCACTTCAAAATGGAGGGGATGCACCTCCTCCGAGATGTCCTCCTTCCACGAGACTGGATGGTGCGGTTGGACCTCAAGGATGCTTACCTTGTGGTTCCCATTCATCCTCCCCACCGCCATTTTCTGGAAGAGTTGAGTGTTTGAGCTCACCGCCCTTCCATTCGGGCTTTCCTCGGCCTCTTGGTGCCTCACGAAAGTGTTGCACCCGGCGGTGGAGTACCTGCGAAGTCAAGGTATTCAGATGATTGTCTATTTGGACAACATCCTGTTGATGGCCCAGTGCCCGGAGAAATTGAGTTCTCAACTTCAGCAGTCGGTCGCCCTTTTACAGGGACTGGGGTTTATCATCAACGGCGACAAGTCGGTCTTCGTACCGTGTCAGAAGATGACCTTTCTGGGGTTTGTCAGACTCCGTAGGGGCCTCTCTCAGCCTGCCGTCGTGAAAGATTGCCAAGTTCCGGCATCTCTTGCGGCAGACAATTACGAAAGATCAGACCTCCTTGCGGCAGATCGCCAGGGTGGTGGGACTTCTTTCCTCCTCCATCCAAGCGATTTTCCCAGGACCCCTTCACTACAGGGCGCTTCAGCGTCTCAAAGCACAGCATCTCCGGAGGGACATGTCATACGATCAGGTAGTGCCTCTCTCGGACGAAGCGAAGGAGTAAATGTCGTGGTGGCTATCCCACATGGAAGCCTGGAACGGTCGGGCGATCTTCGGATCAGTCCCGGACCTGGTCATAGAATCCGATGCCAGCAGGTCGGGTTGGGGTGCTCGCTGCGGGGAATTCTCCACAGGCGGCACCTGGTCGTCCGACGAACAGAAGTTGCACATCAATTGTTTAGAGCTTCTGGCAGGGTCTTTTGCCGTACGCTGCTGGACCAGAGATTCAGCGAAGTTATGTGTGCTGTTTAAGATGGACAATGTCTCAGTGGTTCGATACGTCAACCACCTGGGAGGTCCTCGGTCTCGGGCCCTGGCGAATTTAGCGAAAGAGTTCTGGGATTAATGTCTCGCTCATCAAGTATCCGTGACAGCGGAATACTTACCGGGGCAAGCCAATCAGGTGGCGGATTGGCATTCCAGGTATCTGCGGGACTCCAGTCAATGGATGTTGGATGTTCAGGTCTTCCAGTAGCTGAACGGGCTGTGGGGTCCTTTTTCAGTGGACCTGTTTGCGTCCCGCTTGGATCATCAGCTTCCGCGCTTTTTCAGTTGGAGACCGGATCCTCTGGCGGAGGCAAGCAATGCTTTTCTCCAAGATTGGAGTCAGGAGAGACTGTTTGCGTTCCCCCCTTTCGCAATGGTGATGCGGTCGGCGGCCCAGCGAAGAATGAAAAGCATAATCCTCGCCCCCGTGTCCTTAATAGAATTGAAACTTACAGTTAGATCCGCTAGGCAAATTTAGATTCATATCTCGAACTGACAGGGGAGTTGCGAAAGGGGAATCCCAAAGTGTTTAAACCATTACTACTGGATCAAATGTATGAGTTGCTGTAATATGGTGGGTGTAGGGATTGGGCCCTTCCAATCTTGCAATAAAAAACTAATTAATGAATGGTCAGACCAGATGCAAGCTGAGATGGAAAGCTTTCTTGCTCCAGCCCGACCTGCCAAGCCAGGTCTTCATTGTCCCGGAAACAAGCATCCTGGGACCGGTTTCGGAGTAACACCCCATATCAGACAGTCTAGCTTAAATCCAGTGCCAAAGTGAGCAAGGGACCCACGTCTGGGCATACCCTGCCAACTTAGGGCAAACACAAGGAGATGATGGACAAAGTGCTGAAAGTTTTCAGACACTTTTTAGATCCATCATCATCATTCCTTAGCTCACTTCGCCACCCCAGTTCGGACCCAGACATATGCAAATCAGTCTTGCCCCATTTGCTCATGGGAACAGTGCAGCCCGAACTGCCAAGTCAGGTCTTCCGTGGACTGGAAACAAGCATCCAGGGACTGGTTTCAGAGTACCACCCCTCATCAGCCAGGCTACGTTGAATATAGTGGTAAAGCGAGCAAGGGACCCACAACTGGGCATACCCTGCCAACTTAGGGCGAACAAAGCAAACACAATTAGATGACGGATGGAGTGCTGAAACTTTTCAGAAACCACCAGTCACAGATCTGGGTTGGCTACATCATTGTTCTTTAGCTCACTTCGCCACAACAGTTCAGACTCAGCTGTATGCAAATTAGTCTTGACCCTGTGTCTCATGGGAACAGTCCAGCCTGACCTGCCAAGACAGGTCTTCCCTGGATTAGAAACAAGCATCCTGGGACCGGCTTCTGGGTAACTCCACATATCAGACGGGCGAGTTTGAATCCAGTTGCAAAGTGAGCAAGGGTACCACGTCTAGGTATTTGTAAGGCGCAATTATCACCCAAGGGTCTCAAGGCACTGAATCACAGATATTTATTGTTACCGAAATCAATGGTACTAATTTATTGACCTCAGATGGATGAAGGGCTGAGTGGACCCGCCAGGATTTGAACCTGTGACCATGCGGTCGAACACAGGCCCCTGCAGTGGGTGCATTAGTCCACTAAACCACCAGACCCGGCATACCCTGCCAACGTAGGGTGAACATTGTCTAAAACATTTCAGCACTCAGTCTATCATCTCCTTGTGTTTAATTTGTTGTGATGGACAAACAAGAAAATTAGAGTTTTCATATAACATATCGATACTTTTAAGATCTGGGAGTTCATGAACCGCAAAACTTGTTTTGTGATTTATGCGATAGGTTGTTCTGGCAAAAATAAAGTATGTTGTTAGTACCACTTACCATTTGGAAGCCAGAATACAAGATCATATTAAGCAATTAGCAATGGAGACAGCAAATTTCGGATGGCTTGCCATTATAGCAAGGAACACCAGGCTTGTATAAATACGAACTGGTTCCATGGCATTGAACATGTCCCGTTAAACAAAAGAGGAGGTGGCTTAGACCATGAGCTCAGGAATCCTTGTTCATATGCAATTTGTGTGCGACCCAGTTAGGCAACAATGCTGACACCGAATTACATCATCACATACTACTTAAAAAAGAAGAAGCTCAGAATGTGCCTAATATCCCTTGAATTTTGAATAAGGCACTGACAATTTTAAGGTAATGGGTGGAAAAGCACAGAAGAGGCAGGGTGTGGAAGATGGTACTGCACTGCCTTTTTCCAGGAGGTTAAGCAGAATGGATCAAGGAGCAGAGAGACAAGACGGCAGAGTTATGGCGCCATCTCCAAGAGCTTTCTTGCGTATTCCACAATATCTGAAATTACAGTGCTGTAGAGATGTTCTATCTGTGGCCAATACACAAAGTCATTTTAACATGAGGCATGGGAATCAACAAGGTTCAGTGTGGCACTTATACCCTTGAGACTGTGAGAAGAAGGGAAATTGCCATCAGCCATAAAGAAGCGTAGAGGGAAAGCAAATCCCCAGAGTGAGCTATTCTTAACAGCCTTCCTCCATTCAAGTCCTACTCCAGGATTGCCAAAGCCACCTCTTCTGATGCAATGTTAAGTCTCCTCTGCCACAACCATAGAACATACTCCCTAATGCGTACAGTTCTTTCAAGTTTCATGGTGAGAGAAGTTAAACGTGTGAATTGCCTGATGACCAGGGAAAAATATCCAGTGACCTCAACAAAAATTTTCAGAAGCTAATTAACAAGAGAAACAGGCAAATATATGACCTGGCAGGTTTTTTGGGTTGTTTGTCTCCAACTACTCACCTCCCCGGTACAAAATCTTACGTTTTTAAATAACAACCCCCACTAATTTTCACTCCCTTCGGAGTACTGAATTCTCTCATGATATTGTTACAACAAAATGTACAAGTGCACTTCAGAGCATTGGTTTCAGCCACTGCTCCTAAAAAACCCTTTCATGGCCACATATCCCTTTCTGTGCTTAGACAATTGCCTTTTCTGCCAAGGAGATTTCACATGACCCAAGTAACCACAATTACATTCTTGAGCTTTGCCAATCCGGTCATGCAAGTTTCTTGCTCTCAATTTTCTCAATGCATTGTCCTATCGTACTATTTCCAATAACTCTTTATTTACTATAAGTGATAGCTCTCTGAAGCCCTTAATATTAGCACAACAGCTCCTCAATGACAAAACCAACAAGCATTGGCAAAACCCTAGAGACCTGTTGGCTCTACTAATGTATTTTCCTCATGCTGTACAGCATCAAAGCAGATGCAGTGCAGCATGATGAGCAGGATGACGTGGCCGATGGGCAGTGTAATTTTGTAGGCACTAGCATGCTTTAAACAAACAACCATGCACACCTATAAAATGACCCAGGCCAGTGGCTATGTCCTAAACATTTTTTCTAATGTTAATGGAGTCAAGTAGTGGGCTTTAGAGGGTAGCAACTGAATTGATGGGGGGGTGCAGTGATGCACAGAAGCACGCGGAAAAGAGAGGGCAACATGGATATGGGTAGGGAGCATAAGTGCACAGGGAGAGGCAAAGCCAATAGACCAGGCGTTGGCTGACAGTCTTCTGGCAATTCTTGTTTTGTTGTGGAAAAGTAAATTTTGCCATGTTCTGTGTCCCTACGCGTCCTCCATCATATGTTATCTGTGCATGATTAATATGCATATGTTATTCCCCATGTTCGATTAAAGACGCAATTATAGTTGTGTCCACCTTTAGTATGTCAGTTTCCAGTTCTCGTGAATACTACGAATATCAGGCCTATGTAAAGCTACGTTGCCACGTTTCTCAGTGTGCACGTTATTCCATTGTAAAATCTCCGTTTCTAGGCCTCAAAAGGGCCTGGACACCAGATTCAGCTCCTGTCCCCTGAAGCCTCGCTGAGGAGCGATACAGCCCCCACCTGTATCCTCGACCCTTCACTTACTTCCTGCCTCACAGTGCCCGGTTCAGCCTGGCTCTGCCTCTGAGTCTGCCAAGAGTATGTTATGATTCGAGTTATCAGTACAGCCCTCCTTCTCTGCATTCCTAAAGCTACTGAATCGCATCAATAGTTTCCGTCATTTTCTAGCCTCTACGTCTCCATGTAAGAGAAATACTGCATTTAATGATCATTTAATATTCTTCATCACGCACTACATGTAGAATAATGCATGCTCCAGTCTTAGAGTCTGTTCGCCTTTATCCCGATAACATTTGGATTCTATCAACATGTTCTCTAAACATCAGATACTAGATACTGCTTAGGCACATGTCGCCCTGACTCTCCAGACTTCAGTCTCTGCTCCTAGCACAGAGTTCATAGCCCCCAGCTTCTCCTAGTAACACGTCATTGCCAGTTTGCGCGCACCATCAGGTTAGAGGTCCCGGCTCCTCAGGTAGCCCCCTCCATGGTTTCCGCCCCATTCATGACATATTCTGTTACGTTTGCATCACATGTCTATGTATACGCCCTGTTACACCTCTTTTCACCCTTATCTTTCGCGACTGCTACGCGTCACGCCTATTGCTCCACCCACTGCTACGCCTATTGCAATGTAATGCTATGTGCTCGCGCTATGTTTATATGCTCATGTACTGTTATTAAAAAGTTATCCTTCCTAGCCTTCCGATCCAGATCCTGGCAGCGCTGCCAGGGCTTGCCATCCTATTCCTGTGCAGGTTGTCCTGTCCCTGTCTTTATGCTGTATTAAACCTGCAAAACTCCTACTACCTCGAATCTTGACTCTTATTTATTGAGCTATCTGTTATTCATTTATGCATTCAAAAAGAGAGGTATTATTTATTTATTTACCACATAATGGCGCCCGAATAGGGACTTGCCCTTTCCCCACGCGTCGGTGAAGCCACGCCGACCCCCTGACCCTCTGCAGTCGTGACGGAACTCTTCTGCGCACCGGCAGATATTTCTGCTTCAAGTATCCCTCAGGCCCACGGAGGAGACGGAGGAGGCGGTCCAGCATCCAGACGAGACGGTGGAGGAACGCGGCGAGTCCCGACCAGAGCCCAAGCCGAGAGTCCAAGGTCCGAGGTATCCGGAGGCCCACCCGTAACAGAAGTCCGAAGTTCGTCCGTCCGGCGTCCAAGCAGTCCCGTCCAGTCTGAGGCCTTCCGTTCTTACTGCCCGGTGAGTACCATTACTGGGGTAGTATCTAGACAGGGTCAATTTAATTGACTCTGGTCCGTGGGTTGGTGGTACACAAGCCCACAAACGAAGTGTCCACTCCGGTGGATACGGGTCCTGACGTGTCTCTGTATGAGAACGGTAAGTTTCGTACTGTTTCAGCAGTGCATCTAGTTTCTGTTCTAGTCAGTTCTGTTCTCGAGAAAATTCATGTATTCTGTTTTCCGTATTCCAGGTAGTATTCTGTTCGAACTGTTATTCTGAATGTTCTTCATGTATCTTGATGTCGTGGTATGAGTGTGAAGTAGTTATCGTGTTTATTGTGTATCGTATTGTGTCCAGATTATAGTTCAGTCATGCCGCTCTTTTCAAAACTGCGTCAGTTGAGAACTAGAAAAGGTCTGCTAGAAGCAGCAGTTCCAGTCCCGCCTAGGGACAGTCCAGGTCATTTTATGTATCAGAAGCATGGCATAAGCGCCATATTGTATCTAGATTTATGGGTCGAGTATACCAAACAGTTAGAGGAAAAGTATAGATGGCCTGTGTCAGGCACATGGGATGCCGAGTGCATCATGAGAGTAGAAGAAGCATTATGGAAAAAGAAAGCCAGACAGTCACAGAAAGATGCCATCGAGTTATGGCGCAAAGAATCTCATAAAAGAACCGAAAAAGAAATCAGAAAGTCAGAATTAAGTAGAGAATCCTTGGAACGAGCCCAAGAAAGGGAATTAATCGAGATTGGTGAACGAGTTAAAACCGAACAGTCAGACAGACAGAGGCATGCTCTTATTAAGGGTATGTATCCTCTTCTTGCCGAGGGCCTGCCAAAAGCGACCCCGGAGGCATCCAGTAACTTTCCGCCACCATTAGTTCCGACCAAGCTACGTCACAAACAGACCGCAGCTGATATTTTCATTTCGTCCTATTTGGACGACACAGTCCCAGAATATGCAAATCCTGTTCGCGCTCCGCCAGTCCCTGTAAATCAGGCACTCCCCGTTTCTCCAGACACCGGGGTACCCCTTGCAGTACCTGTTACGGTCCCCCCGGTCCAGCCCGCCATACCAGTTCAGCCCGCATTTCAATTTCCTGCCACACTAGTACGAAGAGGATCAGTCGACGATTCTAGTTTAGGGGCCGCAGGAGGAGGTCCTCCTCAGACCCCGCCGCCACATAAGCGTTTAACGTCAGCCGAATTACATGCACAAGCGTCACAGCGTACGCCCAGACATCAGTCTGTAGCAGAAATAAGAAAAGCCCTTAATGAATGCGGCTATGATCCAGTCCCAGGCGAGGATAATATGGTTTTATATTCATTACGTGTAAGAAAGGTGGCCGAGTATCTAGTCACCCTACCGAATATGAAAGAAGATCTAGACAGAATATATAGTTTCATCCGTACAGGGGATGATCCAGAAAGCATTGGCGAAGTCATGTCTCAAAGGAAAGCCGAGATCCAGCTCATGATACTAAAGTTTTTGATTAATTGTTTAATAAGAGAACAAGATTACCCGTCCAAAGATCAAGCCGAAATGAGAACCCTGACAAAGTGGAGTGATAATATAGCCGAGGGTAAGCACAGGACCATCAGTGCTATGGAAAGTATGTACAAGAAAATCCGTAAAGAAATAATAAAGTTACACGAACAGCGTAAAGCAGCACAAGTAAGCGAGAAAGAAAGTAACTCTGATACTGAAGAGGTAGACGACGAGGATCCCGCCAGAATAGCGTATGTAGGAAAATCTAGATTTCCAGATCGCCATTTACGCCTAGAACACAAGTCTACTTTCCATCATCCAGCACCAGAACAAGGTTCTCTAGAACAAGTGTTTCAAGCTACCGATCACATTCTGAAATCACGAATCGGTTATAGCGAGTTAAGTACCATGCATGAACAAGAACTAGTCCGATCAGCAGTCCGATGGACTACTGATTCTACCACTTTTCCAGACGAAATAGTGGCACAAATGTTTCTGAAAATGCCCCCAGCCGAGCAACGACTGGCGGGTATGTATATGATTCAGCACCTCATTACATTGTATGAGGGTCAGCACTCTGATCCAGGCCCGTTACATGATATCCTGAACGAGTTACTCCAGTATAGATGGAAAGGTTTAGGTACCGATTTAATTAGTGTCATTCTAGAACAGCGTCACAAATATAGAACGTTTTTGAACCCGCATTTTGTTCATGTCTCACCCCCAGAAAGTAAACCATTTTACATGGAGAGACAGAATCCGTTACGAGAAGTCCACCCAGTTAGAGGAACGGGTGGCGAACTAGAACGAGTGTTTGTTTACACCCCGATCACAAAGATGGAACTCTTAGAGATGAAAAAATTAATTCCCTGTCACGATAAAGATCCAGCAGGGTTCCATCGAGAATTAAAAGACATGCTCCGTATGGGAGAATACACGTATCCAGATATAATTAAAATGTTAAAGGTTCTGCTGCCCGCAGGGGTGTATGAAAAGCTCAAGGAAAAAGAATGGGAGGTGGGAGAGAAAAAGATCGATTGGGCAGTTCTAGAAGCTGAAGATAAGGCACGAGTACCAGGTACCGGTCTTGGAGCGAAATGTAAAGAATTACCTGAATTATTGATTCAAGTTTTACCCAGATTGTTAACAACGAAAAAGGAAGACTGGGATGCAATCTCAGCCTGTAAACAGAAACAAGACGAAGACATTAGTGATTTTTATTCTAGATTTGAGAAATGTTTTAGCATCAACAGTGGCCTCAAGACAAGTAGTGAGTCATACCCTCACCTTTTTGTTACTAAATTAGTCGAGAATTCAAGTCCACCAATTAAAAATCGAGTTTTGAAAGTCGAAAGTACCTGGCAAGCTAATACCCCGTCCCAGATGTTACAGATGCTCCAATATCACCAGAATAGAATCAGGGAAGAGCAAGAACACGAGAGAAAGCGTATGAAAGACACGAAAATGAAAGTACTAGTTGCACAATCTGTTCCTCAAGACAGTCAGAAGAGGGGTCCGAACCAAGCCAGTCATCCTGCAGCTCCCGTTAAAGGGAACTGCAATTATTGTAAACAGCCAGGTCATTTTATAAACGAGTGTGCAGTTCTGAAACACAACATAGCTACTGGTAAGACTAAAGAAAGACCACGTCCTCCTAGACAAGAACAAGTTTCACAGACTCCTCAGTCACAGAATGCACCACAGACAGTTACAGCACCGCAGCCCATCGCTGCAACACAGCACGTTACACAGCAGATGTACCAGTATGCACAGTCTGAGTATCCAGAGTATCAGCCATATTCATGAAACAGCCTAGAGAGGGAGGTAGGCTTGCCTCTCATCGAGATACCTGTAGATCAAGAAGGTCCCTATGTTCACAGTCAAGTATTAGGGAAAGACATAAAGTTTTTGATTGATACAGGGGCAAGTAGGACCACAATTAGCCACGCCGAAGTTCCAGGGGCTCCGCTCTCAGGCTCAAGAAATGTTTCCCTTGGATTTTCAGGAAAACCCATTGTAAATGAAATATCAAAGCCAGTTACTCTAGAAGTAGGTCCATTGTCCCGTACTACTGATCTGTTACTTACTAAGTCATGTCCAGAGAATCTATTAGGTAAAACACTGAAAGAGTTAGGTGCAGTTATATGCTGTTCCCCAGAGGGAATACGATTGTTCCTGCGTGACTTTAAGGGTCACTATGTATTACGAGATTTTGATCCCAGATTGTCCAATGTTCCGCAGCATCTATGGGCGCAAGGTCCAACTGATGTTGGTTATATGCAAATCACACCCCATCGTGTGACTCTCAAGCCAGGTGTAGTGTTACCACGAATCAGACAGTATAGATTGCCACCGGAGGCTGTAGCAGCCTTATCCAAAATTATTGACGAGCTCATCGCTCAAGGAGTGGTTGTAGAAACTGACTCCAATGTATGCAATTCTCCGATCATTCCAGTCATGAAACGTACTGATCCAAATGCACCCCCAGTATATCGATTAGTGATTGACCTACGAGAGCTTAATAAATGTATTATTCCCCAGTACCCAGTTGTCCCAGATATCTCTTCCCTATTGACAGCCATTGATTCAGAAGCCTCATTTTTTACAGTCATAGACCTCAAGAATGCATTTTTTAGTGTCCCCATTCATCCAGACAGCCAGTTCCTTTTCGGATTTTGTTTAAATGGAAGGAGCTATATGTTCACACGAGCTCCTCAAGGTTTCACAGAAAGTCCTAGTATTTACAGTCAAGCACTTAAGAGACAACTAGACAACATTCACATGCCAACTGACACTGCCCTGCTCCAGTATGTCGATGATCTACTGGTCACAGCCCGTTCTGAACGTGCTTGCGAGCGAGCATCCCTCACAGTTCTGTATTTCCTAGCCGAGATGGGACACAAGGTGTCCCCTTCTAAGCTTCAATTCTGTGTCCAGCAAGTGGTATACTTAGGACACTTACTGTCCAAGAGGGGTAGGCAGTTGACACCTGACCGTATCCAGTTAATAGCGAGTCTTCCTCAGCCCAAGACCCAGAAGGAGGTACGTGCTTTTATCGGCCTCACTTCTTACTGCCGACAATGGATTCCTCAGTATGCATTTCTAGCCAAGCCACTGATACAGTTAACGACACAGGAGGCAGCCGTATCGACTGTCCTCCCTTGGACATCTGAACACACACTCAGTTTCAATGAGTTAAAGAAAGCCCTATGTCAAGCTCCAGTTCTAGCTACACCAAACTACAGTAAGCCTTTTACACTTTTCGTCACAGAACGCGAAGGTACAGCATTATCTGTTCTCACACAAGATCAAGCAGGACAATACAAGCCTTGTGCTTATTTTTCGAACACATTAGATCCTGTAGCCCAGGCTCTCCCTGCGTGCCTCAAGTCAGTAGCAGCCACAGCACTAGCTATCAGACAAAGTGATTCCATAGTATTAGGACACTCCCTGACAGTACAAGTTCCACACTCCGTGGAAGTTCTTTTAAACCGAACACAAACTCAGCACTTGACAATCGCACGTTTAACAGGTTATGAATTGACACTGTTTCAGCCACACATAGAAATCAGACGCTGCAACGTTCTCAATCCTGCTACACTGTTACCATCAGCTAATCCAAATCCTGCCACACATGACTGTGTGGAAGTAGTCAACATCACGACCAAGCCAAGACAAGATCTGACAGATATTCCATTACCAGATCCCGACCTGACACTTTATGTGGATGGTTCATGTATGAGAACAAGTACAGGAGAACTAGTCGCCGCGTATGCAGTGACTACCGACACCGAAGTTATTGAAACACACCGTATTGACACCCTGTCCGCTCAAGCAGCAGAGCTAGTTGCTCTGACACAAGCCTGCATACACGCTAAGAACCGGAAAGTTAATGTTTACACAGATTCACGCTACGCATTTGGAGTCGTACACGACTTTGGAGTGCTCTGGCAGGAGAGAGGTTTCATGACTTCTCATGGAACCAAGATTCAGCATGGTCTCCTTATTCAAGCTCTGTTAGATGCAATACATTTACCGACATCCATTGCTATCATGAAATGCAAGGCACACACGAAAGTTACTGACATTATTTCCCAGGGTAACGATCTAGCAGATCGCACAGCCAAGCTTACAGCACAGACTCCAGACATTCCAGTTAACATGACACACACTCCAGATCCGACTACATGTATGACAGTTAAGGACCCTACTCAAGATGTCATAGATATCCAGTTACATGCTACTCCCGAAGAAATCAAGAAATGGTCCGAACAAGGAGGGGTCCAGACAGATCAAGGATGGTTAACGAAAGGAAAAGCCACTTGGTTTCTCCCCGACTCTATGGTTCAAGTCATTATCAATACTGCACATAGTCCAGCACATTTAGGAGAAAAAGCTATGTTAGACAGTATCCAGAATATTTGGTTCAACAAGCATTTACGAGCTGCAGCCAAGCAGAAAGTCCGTACCTGTATGATATGTTGTCAGTTCAATCCAGGTAAAAGTGTCCCGGTGGAACAAGGTGGATTCCAACCTCCTGACCACCCTTTTGAAGTCCTCCAGATGGATTATATTCAGATGGAACGATGTCGAGGTTTCAAGTATGTCCTTGTAGTTGTATGCGCTTTGTCCAGGTGGACAGAAGCATATCCAGTCCCAGATTACACAGCCGCGACCACTGCCAAGCAGTTGGTTCGTGAGTTCTTCCCCCGTAATGGACTCCCTAGGGTCGTATATTCTGATAACGGCCAGCCATTCTCCTCAGAGTTAATGAAGCATGTTTCCCTTTTGTTAGGGTACCAGTGGAAGTTCCATTGTGTACGCCACCCTGAAGCAGCAGGTCTCGTAGAGAGACATAACCAGACTCTGAAAATCCGCATCGCCAAAGTATGTAAAGAGAAAGGTGTGGACTGGCTAGTAGCTCTGCCAGTCGCTTTGTTCTATATGCGCATGGTCGCACATTCCAGATCAGGTCTGTCCCCGTATGAGGTCGTTTTCGGCCGCCCCCCTAACATGTGGGGTACACCCAGACCCCGAAGTATTACCGATGTTTCAAGTAATATGCTGACAGATTACCTAGCTTCCTTGATGTCTGCCCTCAACTCTTGTCGTTCACAGGTTGCCGCCGCATTTCCAGACAATACCGAGGTGGCACCGCATGAAATCGTTCCAGGATCCATGGTCCTGGTGCGAAATTTCGACCGATCAAGTCCGCTGGAGCCTCGCTGGAAGGAGCCCCGACAGGTCCTCCTGGCCACCCGTACAGCCGTGAAGTTGGAGGGACGCAAAGGCTGGGTGCATCTTTCACATATAAAGAAGTTTTATGGACTGAAACCGGTCTCAAAGAACATTTCCCAGGATTTGAAGGATTACCAAAGTACTATTCTTAAGGACTGTCCCGCAAAGAACAATGATACTGCACCCTCCCCGTTAGAGAAAACTCCGCAACAGGAGTATAAGTTGAAACTCCGGTCTAGTAAAATAAGTCAGCCAGTTTGATTGTCTAAGTCCTCCCCTAGGTGAAACGGTTAGACTGTTTCTGACATGTATAAAATAGACCCGCATAGTGAGAGAGTTAGTCAAAACTCAATCCGATGTATCGTTTTTCTATGTTTCATATTATTTCTCAGCATTATGATTTCCTGCACCAGTTATGCATTTTACCTGTATTTTCCAGTTTCTCATGTAAATAAGTCTGCTAATGTTACGGTGGAGCACACGTTTAGTGATCTGCCTCCTCATGAACTCTCTTACCGCCTCGCTATGCGAAATAATTCTTTCATCCGCATGTTACATTATTCACACCAGACCAGCAATGCCACTAATTGTTGGGTGTGTGGTCGACTCCCCCCTTTTCAGACACCGAAGGGAGTTCTGCCACTCTTTCCTTATCCTTTTTCACATAATGGTTCGTGTGGAGCATGGTCCACGTTAACGTCATCCTCAACAGATATGTCTTTTCTTAACAGTACATGTTTTCCAGACAAGCAAGGTCTCCCCCACAGAACCGGGTTAGATCTAGAAAATGAAGTGTATAATTTAGGTAATTATTCTTCGAATTTCATGGTCCTGAATGTTCAGTCTGATACTACTCCAGACTTACCTGCAATTTCAGTACTACCAGTCAAAGGCGAATTATGTGTCCGAAATAATGGTTCTACACACGTAGGACATAGTGATTGTACTACTATTGTCAAGTATAGTGACAGTGGGAAATCTATTTTCAAAGCTTCACGTCATTCTTATTTTATTTGTGGTCAGACCGCATATGTCCGTCTGCCCCTCGATTGGGAGGGAACCTGTTACATTGCCTTCCTACTGCCACCGGTTTTTCTAGCCCCACCCGACTACCATAGGAATTCCCACCTAGTACATACTAGACACAAGAGAAACCTCCCGATTGTCGATTATACTGAAACTGCTCTAGAACAATATATAGATATCAATAAAGGTGTCTTCCCTTATTTAGGTACAGTTGTGAATAGTAAACTGATACGTAGGTTAACCAGAACCCTTGAAGCAGTAGTAATTGAGACTACTTCTGCTCTAAGTAATTTAACCGAAGAACAATCCTTTATGAGAATTGTCGTGCTCCAGAATCGTCTCGTCCTTGACGTCATATTGGCCGATAGGGGCGGGGCCTGTAGAGTCATCGGATCTAGTTGCTGCATTTTCATTCCAAATAACGCGCCGTCTGTTTATTCAGCTATAACCAGACTTCATAAAATTGCCCATCTGTTACACCAAAATCCAGGCACCTGGACATGGTCCGGTTGGTTCTGGAATATAATTTCCGCCTGGGGATGGAAAGTCTTGTCCTTTCTAGGTATTGCAGTAGCGATCATATTTAGCTGCTGCCTCTGTATACAATGTGGCCCTGCGATTTGCGGCATTTGTGCTACCTCTTGTATTCCTAGTCCCAAGCCCCATTCTAAAACCCGTTCCAAGAAAATTCGAGACGAGCAAATGATACTGTATGAAATAATAGATGGTATCATGAATATTGATGTTTCCTGAAGGAAACGTAGTGACAAGGAGGGAATGTGGAAAAGTAAATTTTGCCATGTTCTGTGTCCCTACGCGTCCTCCATCATATGTTATCTGTGCATGATTAATATGCATATGTTATTCCCCATGTTCGATTAAAGACGCAATTATAGTTGTGTCCACCTTTAGTATGTCAGTTTCCAGTTCTCGTGAATACTACGAATATCAGGCCTATGTAAAGCTACGTTGCCACGTTTCTCAGTGTGCACGTTATTCCATTGTAAAATCTCCGTTTCTAGGCCTCAAAAGGGCCTGGACACCAGATTCAGCTCCTGTCCCCTGAAGCCTCGCTGAGGAGCGATACAGCCCCCACCTGTATCCTCGACCCTTCACTTACTTCCTGCCTCACAGTGCCCGGTTCAGCCTGGCTCTGCCTCTGAGTCTGCCAAGAGTATGTTATGATTCGAGTTATCAGTACAGCCCTCCTTCTCTGCATTCCTAAAGCTACTGAATCGCATCAATAGTTTCCGTCATTTTCTAGCCTCTACGTCTCCATGTAAGAGAAATACTGCATTTAATGATCATTTAATATTCTTCATCACGCACTACATGTAGAATAATGCATGCTCCAGTCTTAGAGTCTGTTCGCCTTTATCCCGATAACATTTGGATTCTATCAACATGTTCTCTAAACATCAGATACTAGATACTGCTTAGGCACATGTCGCCCTGACTCTCCAGACTTCAGTCTCTGCTCCTAGCACAGAGTTCATAGCCCCCAGCTTCTCCTAGTAACACGTCATTGCCAGTTTGCGCGTACCATCAGGTTAGAGGTCCCGGCTCCTCAGGTAGCCCCCTCCATGGTTTCCGCCCCATTCATGACATATTCTGTTACGTTTGCATCACATGTCTATGTATACGCCCTGTTACACCTCTTTTCACCCTTATCTTTCGCGACTGCTACGCGTCACGCCTATTGCTCCACCCACTGCTACGCCTATTGCAATGTAATGCTATGTGCTCGCGCTATGTATATATGCTCATGTACTGTTATTAAAAAGTTATCCTTCCTAGCCTTCCGATCCAGATCCTGGCAGCGCTGCCAGGGCTTGCCATCCTATTCCTGTGCAGGTTGTCCTGTCCCTGTCTTTATGCTGTATTAAACCTGCAAAACTCCTACTACCTCGAATCTTGACTCTTATTTATTGAGCTATCTGTTATTCATTTATGCATTCAAAAAGAGAGGTATTATTTATTTATTTACCACATTGTGATGGTTCACTTGCTATTTGGTAGAATGTTTGTTTTTGGTCCCAAAAAAAACACAGTAATACACCCTGGCTTTAAGGAAACAACTTAGTCTATGGATTTGTTCCTTGTGAAAGGGCCGTTTGCTGTAACTCGTAGTGAATTGAGGCAATGGCTGAAGAGGGCTGATACATTGCTCCTTTATGCATGCTGGAGTGAGTGAGTGAAGAAAAGTGTGAATGATACCAACCAAAGACTAATGGGTGAAGTCTGACCGAACCCCCTATAAGTAACTATGTCATACACAGAATTTTAGTAAAAAGAACAAAGATCTTGGCCAAAATAGACTTCAAAAAATTATAATAATCAGTCTGACATTGGGTGAAAGCCTTTTGCCTTTGAGAAAGAAAGGTAGAAAGACAAAGCAGGGAAGAGGAAAAAAGAAGGAAGAAAGCGAAAGAAAGAAGAAGGAAATGATGAGAGAGGAAAGAAGGAACGATAAAGAAAGAGGGAAAGAAAGAAAAGGAAAGGGACAAATGGAAAGAGAAAGAATAAAAGAAAGAGAAAGCAAGAAAAGAGAAAAAAGAAGGAAAGAAATTTGGAAAGAAAAAATTAAAAAGGGATAACAATACATAACAGTTTCAAATGGGCACAATCTGGTATGCTGTGAAAGAGCAGCGGTTAGAAAAGCAAAACACTATAAAAGGAATTTACAACAGCATTGGCAGGAGATGGGATCTGATAAAGATGGAATGAGCATTAGGAACGTTCTGGTATCACACCAGGCTCTAAACACAAAAGCAACACTAAAGTAAATAAAAGTAAATACAAAAACCCTAGAACTAGCTTGTGTGCAGACTTGAGAGCAAAATGCAATCACTCAAAGTGAAGTTAACCAGTGGCTTAAGTATGCTGACCCATTGTCCCATGCTACATGCTGTAGTGGGCAGAAGCAAAATGTAATGACATAACTGACCAATGGAGTAAGGAGGTGGCTGAAAATCCCTTACATGTAAGTCTGATGTAACATCAAAAGATCTTGGCTAACGACAGACCTAAAATGTAGTTCCCAAAATGCGAGCACTGAATGGACACCAATGCTATGGTCAAGATCCAGCAGAAGGCCTAATAAGAGGAGGAAGAAGCGAAGGCCACACACGCTAACAAACAAGAAGCAAACATATAAGAATGACTATGAAGCCAACCAATGGGTAAGGAATGACAGGGCTCTACACCGACTGAAAGCTAACAAATTGTCTCAAGAGCAACAGCGTATGCACGGTCTCAGGGGAGACCTAAATAGGAACGTTGGGCTAGAAGAACATACCAGATAACCAATTTAACAAAGTAACAGCAAAGACTAAGAGGGGCGAGGCAGATGAAATTAATCAAATAAATGGACAATTAAAACAGCTTATGGATTGGACAGCAAATGGAGGACTAAGGAGAGCTTGTTACCAAACACAATGTCAATTTTGTATGCTAAAAACAAATTAACTCCTGGTGACACATTTTTGGTGGGCGACAACCTCATTGTGTCTTCAAAGGGACTAAGATGCAAAACGAGTTTGCTTGGCATGAGGCACATTTGGAGCCAACATCACAAAATTGATCTTATAGGATACTTAAAGGTGAAAATTCATGAACAGATTGATGGGAGAGAGTGCACAAATATGCAGTGTGAGAGGTGAGGCATAAGAGTAAACCCCAACCAGACTAGTTTAAAACCTGTACAAGGAGGTTAAATCCACTGGGGTATGGCTTTGATTGGCATAATGGGAGCATAAACTACCTTAGATAAACAAATATTTTAGTCCAGATCGACTACCAATCACAGCAGCTAGAAATAAGGAGGCAAAAGAAAATTTACTAGAATTCAGCAAAAGAAAATTGACTAGAATTCTTATAGACAGTATTTTGCAGAGAATAGGTTTGAATCTGAAACACTTGAACTGTTACCAATTAAAACAAACGTGGATTCCAAATTTGCAAAAACCTGAATGAACTGGAAGGGAATGCTGGTGCAAAATATAAACAATTTACAAAAAAAACTAGGAAAATGGAGCTCTGTAAAGGGACTAGGCTTCTTACATATAGAATATAAGATAAGGAAGTTATCCAAGAGAAACAGAAGGGAATGAGTGGTTGTTCAAATCCACAGCACTGTAGGAGCAGCAAATATAAATGATGTGTGATGATGGTTGAGCTGTGCTCAGAAGTGTGGTAAATAAGAAAGGCTCTGTTAATAAAATCAACAGTGCTGTTGCAAAGTCATCCTGGGCACCCCCAACTTTTTTGTTGACAGGTACTGGTGATAACTGCCTCCAACTGACCCTGGGCTCTGCCTAACCAGGCCCAGTGCTATGCTGAAAGAGACACTTAAAGAGTACAGTGAAAAACCCTACATACACTACGGTATACTATGGATTAGGGTATCCCTATTATTGGCATGACCTCCCCTACAAGGCCCTAGTACATAATAGGGCAGGGGGATCAAAACTACCTTTAAGTCCCTAGCATATAATAGGGCACGGCAGTTTAAAGGCCAGCAGCCCTTTCTGCACTTGCATGTGTGCACTGCTGAGGCCAGTTTAAATGCAGCCCTGTGTTGCAGGACAGCTTTTAAAATGCAAATTGTGCCCAAACTCGACTTTTGTGTTTGGGGCACTTAAAAATTAATAAACTACATTGTTTGGGTAGATTAGGTACCCCCAGGGTCTCTCCTAGTTGTCCTAGGAGTTGGGGGTGGTCAGGTATTTATAAGAAGGATCCTTATAAAATGAGTTTTAGATGCCATGAATTAAGTGAAATTGCACACTTCATTCCCAACATTGTGGTAAAGTGCCTCCCAAAATCGACTTTTGTACTAGGAACACTGTGGAGTGAGGATCTGCGTAAGTTTTACATATTCAGAACACCTAAAGTCTCCCCTGGGTGTTCCAGGGGTAGGGAGTCCTGTAGATATAGGCAGAGTCCTGATAAATTCTGTTTTTATAAGCTCTGGTGTTGAAAAAATGGCCCAAGGCATTTTTCACATTGCAAATTCCCTACAGTACAGGTTAAGATGCCAAGAAGTTATTAACTAATAATTTTCACTAGAATAATCATAAAAAATACCATTCAAGGACTTCCTAGAATGGTATTGATAAATCCAACAATACGGTACTGTTGTATTTCTCCTAAAGTGGTCAGACAATAAGTTATAAGACTTTGGGGCAGATTAGGATGGTGGTTAATCCGCATCCCCCGGGCCGGCAGAAGTCACAGCCGGCCAGGAGGATGCGGATTAACCGCCGCAGCCACATACAACACTCACCGCCAAATTAGGATGGCGGTGGGATTGCTGTTGGACCAGCGTCGGACGGCAGGTCCGTCTGCCGCTGATCCGTGGGGTGGGGAGGGCTATTTGGTGACGGTGTCTGCAAGACACCGTCAGCCAAATTAGGATGTTCACGGAGCCAAGCTTTTCCGCGGCGGCTTTTCCGTCGTGGAAAAGCATGTAGACTTTGGTGTTTGGGGGCCCGTTGCGGGCCCCCAGGGTGTGCACATGGGGGGTACCCCCAACATTTACATGCACAAAGCGGCAGGCACCGCGCGGTGCCTGCCGCTTTGTGCATGTAAATTTAATATATGCATTTTTAACATTGCGGCGGTTGCTGCTTTAAGCAGCACCCGCCGCAATGTTAAAAAAACAGGATGTGACCGCCAGGGTGGCGGTCACACCCTAATTTGCACGGAGGGACCGCCGCTGCCCCTGAAGACGGTTCCTCCACCTCTGGGGTGGCGGACGGACGCAGGTCCGTCCGCCATCCTAATCGGCCCCTTTGTCTGTAAGCCAAACCTCAGCCTTCCAGAGGTCTGTCCTGATTGGTCAGAGTTAAGTGATCAGTCAGGCTACTTTGATGAGATGATAAATAGCCACTGGGGTTAGATAGCACTTCTGGGAAGGCAGGGTTTGGCTACATAAGAATGCCAGAGCAGGGGGAGGGGTTGTAAACAATATTCTTCAATGGAAGGAGGAGACAAGCAGGAGAAGCCAGTTTCATTATACCTCTACTCTTTGAGCCCAGCCAGATGGTAGGATTAAGGACAGAATGAACAGATGCGAGGCGGAGAGACTATAGGAGGTGTGTTTAGCCAGCTCTTCCTGCCATGCTGGAAAATCAGCCATGATGAATTTTGGAGAAATGGTGCTCTCTGGGAGAAAATAGTGCCACACTTTAGAGGATGTGGTCATACCCTGGGGTGTTGTCCAGCACTTCATTGGACATGAGTGCCCTCCTGCTTGACCCAGAGAACTTGAAATAGATATCTGAGAGGGGCAGAGCCTCTCAGATCTGATGCTTGATACTGAAAGAATTAAGAGGGGCACTTGCTGAGAAGATTGATTTGCACCAACGAGGCCCTCTACTCTGAAAAGTGTGCCAGCTGCACAAACTAGAACTGCAGCACTGTGGACTACGTGGCTTCCATAGTACTAAAGAGTGGACTCCCAACAAGCTACAGGTTAACAGAGCTCACCTAGAACATCACGACCAAGAAACCTCACCCTGGAGTAGTACCAGTGGATTTCTAAGGGTTTTGGCCAAGTAGATTGTGGGAACAGAAGTCCCAAACTTTCAAGGACCATTTTGGAGCTTCCAGTCCCTTGGAGACTGTTTTGGACACTTTAGTACCTTTTGAGGAACTTCAGTAAGAAGTTCCAAAAGTGTGGAGCAACTTTGAAAAAAAGATCCATAGTGGACCGACTCAACCTGGCCATCCAAGCCGGCAACCCTCAACCATGAGCCGGAATGCAGTCCAGGTTCGCCCAGCTAAAAAGCTCCGGGGTCCATGTTTCAGAGGTCGACTAAGCGAAAACATAAGCCGGTGAACCCTCACCGAATCCGGCCTGGTGAAGAACATTGAGGGACCCCACAAGAAAAAGCTCTGTTAAAGTTTTTAAGTAAGAACGTAGGAGAGGTAACTGGGACCAACTGCGATGGTCAAGCCGCCCACCTTCAACCACGCACCGGCTGACAGCTTCGAGGGAGACGGGAAGAAAAGTTCCAGAAAAGTTTCTAAGACAGAAGGTAAAAACTTTGACCAAGAGGGGTAGCCGCGCAGGGCTCCATCGCAGCAAGCCTGAAACTTGGACTTTGTCCCGGTCTAGCGCGACCAGATGTCCCAATAGGCGCTATAGATTTCTATGTGCTATATAGTGCGAAATCTTTAAAAATTTCTCTCTCTGATTTCCTACATTGGATTTTTTTCATTTTGGGGTCATTTTAAAGATACTTTTTTTTCTATTTTTTTTAATTTAGGTTGGATTTTTGTGTGTTGTGTCTTAATTATCTACTGAATTGGTGTTTTTAAATGCTTTACAAACCTGTCTGAACTTAAGGCTGCCTGCTCGCAGCCAAGCTACCAAGGGTCGAGCATGGGATTCATTTTCTAAGACCTATTCTGAGCCCTAGACTGTGTTTGTGGCCTTATTTCCAGTTGCAGATATACATTTGCAACTACTAATAATCCAGTTCCCAACAAGTGCACAATACATTAACTGCATGAGATGATCTTTCGAGTAGGTCTTGATTTATCGAAATCAGAGGCAGCAGTTCACACTCTTTATGAAGGGATACGAAGGGATATCGGCAGAGGATGTAGGCGCGTGCAAGTGGAAACGGATGCAGAAATCTTGATTAGATGGTGATAATCTGTGCAATGATCATTAAGGTTTATAGGAATGAAAATAACGTATCGGAAACACAGAGAGATAAAATAGTCAAACTAATATGAATATTATATTAGCTGATGACTTGCAAGTCCATTATTCTTCTCACTGTTTCTTTATTCCTTTAAAGGAATCCGGACATGGGAAGTCCCTAGTCAGAAAGCAAAGATACTCCTGCTACAAGAAACACACCGCACAAAGACTGAATTAGACCGGGTGCAGAGGTGCCAGCAAGGCACTTTTTAAGCTACCACATACTCTGCGTTTGCCCGAGGAGCACTGATGTGGCTCAGACCAGGGGTCCCTTTCAAAGAAACTAGCAGGGTGGTGGATAGAGAGGGAAGATACGTATTTCTGGGGGAATTCCTGGATGGACAGTCCTTACTACGGGGCAGCATATATGCCCCAAACGTCGACCAGGGTGCAGTTCTGGGACTCATTGTCGACATTCCTAACGCAATTCACGACATCCCTCATAGTTTCAATTCCGAAACCGGACCGAGACCCGAAGCATCTAGACTCGTCCAGGCCAATCACACTGCTCTCTGCCAACCGCAAGATCCTGGGAAAGATACTGGCGGACCAATTAGGTCCGATGCCCCTGCCGTTCATACACCCAGACCAGAACGAATTCGTGCCAGGCAGAAGTAAGTACCAAAATATCCACAGGCTGTTTCGGGTTCAGGATCAGACCCGGGACCACTACCCTAAGGCAGCTTGCCTGATCCTGGAAAAGGCATTCTACAGCCTGACCTGGTTGTACCTCTTCAAAACGCTGAGACGGATGGGGACGGGCCAGTCTTCAAAGAGCACGTGTATATACAAAACTCGCCTCCAGGGTGAGACTGGGCAAGCATATCTCACCGCCCTTTCTGGTAGAGAGAGGCGCTCGACAGGGGTGTCCTCTCTCTCCCCTCTTGTTCGCCATGGCGATGGAGCCTCTCGCGATTCGGTTGCGCCAGGAAGGAGAAGCCTGGGGCATCCCAAAAGCGGGCAGAACACACATAGTGTCCCTATATGCGAATGATCTGTTGATATATGTGAGAGATATCGCAGCCGATCCCAGCCCCATATGGAACATACTCTCAGACTTTGCAGCCGCAACAGGTCTCAAAGTCAATTGGGTGAAATCCTCTATATATCCCCTAAGTCCAGACCTTTCCTTGCAAAAGATAAGAGTGGGGAGTTCAGGTATGGCTTGGAACAACAGCACTCCTGCGATACCTCTGCATCAAACTTCATCACTCCCCGACTGACCTGTTTGAGGGCAGCCATCGTAAGGCTCTGATGGGAGCCAAAACGCGAGTAAACTTCTGAAAGTCCTTACCTTTATCTCCCATAGGTAGAGTAGCCCTGGCCAAAATGATCTTTGTGCCTCAATTATACTGTTACTTTGCCAATCACCCGTTGTTCCCCCACGCTCTATCTTCCAAGAACCAGACACCCTATTGAGCTCCCTTTTATGGGGTGGCGGGCGCCGGAGAGTTGCCCGTACAAAACTGCAACTTCGATAGATCAAAGGGGTTTGGGAGCACCATCCTTTGAAGCCTATTTCCTTGTGGTACAAATCCAGTGACTGTCTCACTGTACGGCGGGGCATCATTTGGCGGAGACCGCCCGCGGAGGTAGGGTCCATGTTAATACAAGCCCTGTGTTGACTGCTCCTCCCAGGCACCCACCCTTCGCCGACACATTCTGTGCAGGTGAAGGTGGCACGAACATGTATGTTGCACCGTCACCGCATCTCTGGTGAGACCTTCCTATATACCCCCTTCTACCGGCTGGCCGGCCTGCCCAGAAACTAAGTATTCAACACCACTCGGGCAATGCAAGTTTGGACAGAACACGCAGTCCTGGAGGTGGAATCCCTGTTCGCGGAGGGTCAGCTGCTACCATTCGAACAGCTCTCGGGTGAGATGAGCCTCGAGCCAGGTCAGTTTTTACTACACAGACAAATAATCCTCAGAGGCTGCCGCATTTGGGATCTTTCGGAGGGGGAACTGGCAACGCACTCCGTACTACACACAATTTTCCACATGGGTCTGGGATGACACTTAATAACATGGCTTTATAAAGCAATCTGAGACCTCACTGCTGTTGCGCTCACCCTGCTGCGACAAAAATGGGAGCAGTAGCTAGGACGCCCATTACATTTCTAGGACTAGGAGCGCCCCCTGGAATATCCAAATAAATTGTCTCAGAACGCCGGTTTTAAAAATTTACAATTCTGCCTACTACATCACGCTTACCTCACCCCAGATCGACTCCAGCGCGTTTACCCAGGCACACAATTTGCATGCCGTCCGTAGTTGCCAATCCCCAGATGCGACATCCAAACACATGTTTTGGCTGTGACCCACAATACAGCTCTACCAGAATACAATACAATACAGGAGACGCTTCAGGAATAAACAGGGCTCACTGACATCAACACTTGGCAAGCCAGCGGGATAGGGATTTTCCGCAGACGTAATTCCCTTAAAGTACAAACACGTTTTGCTTCCCTAGCCTTCCTGCTGGCAAAGAGAGGGCTCACAATGCATTGGAGAACCCCCGGAGGGACCCCCATTGGTGGCCAGGGTGGGAGCGGTTGGAAAGAGGGGTTCAGCAGAAGAAGAGGCAATCGGAAGGGTAGAGGCACAGGGAGTGCGCAGAAAACACATCTCTGTGGAATGGGCTAAAATAATGCACCAATTCCGCCGCCACATGGTCAACTAGAATTGACTACAACCACCATCACTACCGACTGCACTTAAAAGCCTGAGTCAGAACACACGACTCAAGTCCCCCCCACTCACTCATGCGGACGGAGTCACTTCCAGCCCCTGTCAAGAAACATGACCCTGCAGAGCCCCCAGGAGTATAGAGCCAACTATAATGTGCCCAAACTCGACTGAGCTACGCTCGTAGAGAGCCCCATTCCCTCATTCCCCACCTCGTAAAGGCATGTAATGACAGGATCACTCCTATTTTTTTTACGGCTGCGGAGGAGACACTTATCTGCCCAGGTCCGTTTACTCCAAGTTCCAATCCCCATTTAGCCACACACACCGGCAGTTTAAAAGACCGGGCGCTTTTCAAAAAGATAGCCCCTTACCAGAAATACATGGAGGTCTACTATTATACCACTATTATACCACATGATGGCTACAGAGTGTTCAATAGCCAAACCTGTTACGCTAATATATTCCCCCACGCTTGAAAGGTCCAGGGAAATGTACTGTACAACTGCATCGCTTAGACCAACCGTTATGTTTACATTCATGTAAAGCAATATGAAAAAGGTAATAAAAATGGTTTAGAAACAAAAACATGTTGGCAAAGGGCAAACTGTGAGCGATTAAGGGCAGTTGTAGAACAAATAATTGACATAAACATTGTTTAAAGAAAAAAAATGAACCAATTGGCATACACTTGTAAATATGTCTCTGAATATATTCATATTTATAGCTGCATGCCACCGTAAGCAGAGGAAAGTGAAAGTTTGATGTATGAAAACAGTGTTTTATTTGGTAAGGAACCATATAGATTTTGGAGAACTCTTGGGGCCTGATAAGAAGTTGGTCTGTATATTTTAAACTGTGCGTAAACCCAGTTTACGCACAGGTTGGAATTACGAGGTGGTAGGAATTTAACGCATCCTATCATTATCTGAAGCGTTCAATCCTCAAAATTTGCTGAATTTCGGTAGGGCAAACCTGCTGAAATTTAAATACGGAAAAGCATAGTGTATTTAGCATATCATGCAGAATTTGGTGCGCTAAACACCAAAATGTGCACGTTATTCCTCATTAACTCGTAATTTGTTTTATTTATCATACCCGATAAATAATGTACCCTGTAGTATTATTTATAAGTGACAAAATAGTCGCTAAAGGTCTCTCCACCATGTGAAAATAATGTCATTAGGCAAATAAGGTGATGGGACTGACCATGTTGCTGAGGTTTGTCAGATTGTGTAAGATGGACCTGTGAGCAGAAATGTGCACCAACAAATAAGCATTTGCAATGCAATAGGTCTCGCATTAGGAAAGTTTGAGCTATTGGTATTGTAAATGACAAATATTTTATTTCTGTGTTGGTTTTGAAAATAGCGAAATTAATAGCTTTGTCATTTACAATGCCAATAGTTTTAACTTTCGCAAATGTGACATTGCATTTACATGACTTAGATGTATTGATATTACAAATAACAATGGCTTTTATTTTTTTAAATAATTAATACTTAAATAAAAGTTATTGTAATTTATAATGGCAATAGCTTAAACTTTTGTAAATAACTTTTGGGAAGATTATGTTATTTGTATTTTATTGTGACGAAAATCAAAGAACAGAAGTGAAATATTAACATTTTTTTGGTGACATTTGTAATAAAGCTTGAAACATTGAGAGAACATATTTGAACCAGTTGTTGAATTGAATTGTTGCACAGAGTGATGCTGTGGCGTTCAGTGGTGTTGAGCGATGCTGTGGCGTTTAGTGGTGCTGAGTGATGCTGTGGCGTTGAGTGGTGCTGTGGCATTGAGTGGTGCTGAGTGATGCTGTAGCATTGAGTTATGCTGTGGTGCTGAGTGATGCTGTGGTGCCGAGTGATGCTGCGGTGCTGAGTGATGCTGTTGTACTGGGGCGTTGAGTGGTGCTGGGGCGTTGAGTGGTACTGAGGCGTTGAGTGGTGCTGGGGCGTGGAGTGGTGCCGTGGCGTGGAGTGATGCCGTGGCGGGGAGTGATGCCGTGGCGGGGAGTGATGCCGTGGCGGGGAGTGATGCCGTGGCGGGGAGTGATGCCGTGGCGGGGAGTGATGCCGTGGCGGGGAGTGATGCCATGGCGTGATGCCGTGGCGTGATGCCGTGGCGTGGAGTGATGCCGTGGCGTGGAGTGATGCCATGGCGTGATGTTTTTGCATGGAGTGGTGCTGTGGTGTGGTGCGGAGGCGGTGAGTGATGCTGTTGCGTTCAGTGGTGCCGTGGCGTTCAGTGGTGCCGTGGCGCTCAGTGGTGCCGTGGCGCTCAGTGGTGCCGTGGCGCTCAGTGGTGCCGTGGCGCTCAGTGGTGCCGTGGCGCTCAGTGGTGCCGTGGCGTTTAGTGGTGCTGTGGCGTGGAGGGATCCGTGAGTGGAAGGATGGATCCGTGAGTGGATGTATGTATGTATGGATGGATCTGTGAGTGGATGGAGGATCTGTGAGTGGATGGAGGATCAGTGAGTGGATGGAGGATCAGTGAGTGGATGGAGGATCAGTGAGTGGATGGAGGATCAGTGAGTGGATGGAGGATCAGTGAGTGGATGGAGGATCAGTGAGTGGATGGAGGATCAGTGAGTGGATGGAGGATCAGTGAGTGGATGGAGGATCAGTGAGTGGATGGAGGATCAGTGAGTGGATGGAGGATCAGTGAGTGGATGGAGGATCAGTGAGTGGATGGAGGATCAGTGAGTGGATGGAGGGATGGATCAGTGAGTGGATGGAGGGATGGATCAGTGAGTGGATGGAGGGATGGATCAGTGAGTGGATGGAGGGATGGATCAGTGAGTGGATGGAGGGATGGATCAGTGAGTGGATGGAGGGATGGATCAGTGAGTGGATGGAGGGATGGATCAGTGAGTGGATGGAGGGATGGATCAGTGAGTGGATGGAGGGATGGATCAGTGAGTGGATGGATGGATGGATGGATGGATCAGTGAGTGGATGGATGGATGGATCAGTGAGTGGATGGATGGATGGATCCGTGAGTGGATGGATGGATGGATCCGTGAGTGGATGGATGGATGGATCCGTGAGTGGATGGATGGATGGATGGATGGATCCGTGAGTGGATGGATGGATGGATCCGTGAGTGGATGGATGGATGGATGGATCCGTGAGTGAGTGGATGGATGGATCCGTGAGTGGATGGATGGATGGATCCGTGAGTGGATGGATGGATCCGTGAGTGGATGGATGGATGGATGGATCCGTGAGTGGATGGATGGATGGATGGATCCGTGAGTGGATGGATGGATGGATGGATCCGTGAGTGGATGGATGGATGGATGGATCCGTGAGTGGATGGATGGATCGATCCGTGAGTGGATGGATGGATCGATCCGTGAGTGGATGGATGGATCGATCCGTGAGTGGATGGATGGATCGATCCGTGAGTGGATGGATGGATCGATCCGTGAGTGGATGGATGGATGGATGGATGGATCCGTGAGTGGATGGATGGATGGATGGATGGATCCGTGAGTGAGTGGATGGATGGATCCGTGAGTGGATGGATGGATGGATCCGTGAGTGGATGGATGGATCCGTGAGTGGATGGATGGATGGATGGATCCGTGAGTGGATGGATGGATGGATGGATCCGTGAGTGGATGGATGGATGGATGGATCCGTGAGTGGATGGATGGATGGATGGATCCGTGAGTGGATGGAGGGATGGATCAGTGAGTGGATGGAGGGATGGATCAGTGAGTGGATGGAGGGATGGATCAGTGAGTGGATGGAGGGATGGATCAGTGAGTGGATGGAGGGATGGATCAGTGAGTGGATGGAGGGATGGATCAGTGAGTGGATGGATGGATGGATGGATGGATCAGTGAGTGGATGGATGGATGGATCAGTGAGTGGATGGATCCGTGAGTGGATGGATGGATGGATCCGTGAGTGGATGGATGGATCCGTGAGTGGATGGATGGATGGATGGATCCGTGAGTGGATGGATGGATGGATGGATCCGTGAGTGGATGGATGGATGGATGGATCAGTGAGTGGATGGAGGGATGGATCAGTGAGTGGATGGAGGGATGGATCAGTGAGTGGATGGAGGGATGGATCAGTGAATGGATGGAGGGATGGATCAGTGAGTGGATGGAGGGATGGATCAGTGAGTGGATGGAGGGATGGATCAGTGAGTGGATGGATGGATGGATGGATCAGTGAGTGGATGGATGGATGGATGGATCAGTGAGTGGATGGATGGATGGATCCGTGAGTGGATGGATGGATGGATCCGTGAGTGGATGGATGGATGGATCCGTGAGTGGATGGATGGATGGATCCGTGAGTGGATGGATGGATGGATGGATGGATCCGTGAGTGGATGGATGGATGGATGGATGGATGGATCCGTGAGTGGATGGATGGATCCGTGAGTGGATGGATGGATGGATCCGTGAGTGGATGGATGGATCCGTGAGTGGATGGATGGATGGATGGATCCGTGAGTGGATGGATGGATGGATGGATCCGTGAGTGGATGGATGGATGGATGGATCCGTGAGTGGATGGATGGATGGATGGATCCGTGAGTGGATGGATGGATCGATTCGTGAGTGGATGGATGGATCGATCCGTGAGTGGATGGATGGATCGATCCGTGAGTGGATGGATGGATCGATCCGTGAGTGGATGGATGGATCGATCCGTGAGTGGATGGATGGATCCGTGAGTGAGTGGATGGATCCGTGAGTGAGTGGATGGATCCGTGAGTGGATGGATGAATGGATGGATGGATCAGTGAGTGGACGGATGGATCCGTGAGTGGATGGATGAATGGATCAGTGAGTGGATGGATGGATCAGTGAGTGGATGGATGGATCAGTGAGTGGATGGATCAGTGAGTGGATGGATGGATCCGTCAGTGGATGGAAGGTTGAATGGATGAATGGATCTATCAGTGAGTGGATGGATGATGAATGGATCTATCAGTGAGTGGATGGATGATGAATGGATTAGTGAGTGGATGGATGCATGGACGAATGGCTGGATGGACGGGGGGAATGAGCAGGAGCAAGATGATCAGAACACCAGAAACTGCATCCACTTGAAATAAATGGTGTCCCGTCCGAAAATGTAGTAAGCAATAATGTGAAGGGAGTTGGAATATTGGCAGAATCTTGGAAGGTGAACAAGGGGCCCATATTCTTCTCTGGGAGTGGTGACAGCCCTGACTCAAGGCTGCCTTGGAAACTTTGGGGGTCACAGCTGTCTGTTCTTTGAGTGACTTTTCACCTTGTACATTTGCACATTTTTTCTGTTTGTATCTCTTATGTAACTCATGCAATCCAAAGTCCTTATGTAACGCTACTGGTTCTTTTGTAAAGCGCTCTGACACATTCGGGTAATGTTCGCGCTATAGAAAATCGCATTAAATAAAAAATAAAATAAAGGGGGGGGGGGTCTGCTGCTCTATGGGTGCCACAGGGCCCATGAGAGAGGTCTGTCAGTCAGAGGGGCCCCTCTCCACGAGCTCCTGTGCCTGGGGGAGGGGGCGCTCTGGAGCCTGCGGCCGCCCACACTCCGGGCCCCCGGTGGGGCACTGCTGGCGGCTGTGACTCTGTGCCCCCGCCGCACTCACCATCTTCAGCCTCCACTGCTGCCCTAGGTCGGGGCAGGGGGGAATCACAGCCCATCTTCTATGTCTACGCCCTGTCTGATGGTTGGAGAGCTGATTGGCTCTCTGGGGCACGTACGCTGCCTCCGATAGGCTCTTCACAGGCCAGCGTCATGGTGTCCCGGTGGAATTACAAGTGTTATCAATAGTATTAAAAATAAAAGTGTTTAATTGCATTACCAAATGTATTAACCATAAAATTAACGCTGAACTTTGGCACTCCGAATACGCAGAACCTTCCCAAAACAACAGTCGTGGTATTCACGGCCTCATTGCCTGGCTTTCCTGCCATGGTATGAGAAGTGTCGAACGTGGCAGCCATCTTAGAGTCAGTCGCCGCTTCCGAAATTTGGAAACAGCTGCAACAAAAGACCTTCGCCTGGCGATGGATTTTTGAATGACTTCAGCAGAAGGTTCCACCAAGACCCCCCCCACCCCCTTATCTGCACTCCTTTTTAACCACCTGTGTACAGCCTACGAGATACTACTAATAACGGTGCGAACCACAACAAATTAAAACCGAGGCGTGAAACGCAAACATACTGGGCAAGGTGCACACCAACGTCGACTGTGGTTCTACGAGGTAATTGGATGATCTGTGGCACGTGGGGCGGTCCTAGAAAACGTGCGATTGGATTGGTCAGTGGAGTTGGAGCGGGCCAATGAACTTTGAGTCTGGATATGCCCGACAGTCAGGCGATGGTGGAGCTGGAGCTGGATAAGAACCCAGGACGGGACAGGGGCCGGGAGGAGACGCGCTGAGACGGGCAGCCCAGGTGACAGGCGGCCAGGGAGGGGAGCAGCTGAGGCGGGGATCCGCGGTCACAGGTGAGACCAGGGAAGAACCACATCTTGGTTAAGTTTTAATGAACCCAAGGGCAGGGCTGCGACCTCTCACCCCATAGACCTCTGTGAGTCTTTGTGTCTGTGTGTGCAGGGGAGGGGGGGGCGGCAGCGTGTGTATGTGTGCGCGCGCCTGTGTGTGTGCGCAGGGGGCTGGCTGTGTGTGTGTGATGACTAAATACTTCCTTATTATGACCTGAAATTCCTTAAAAACTAACTAGATGTACACTGCTCTTGAATATAGCACGACTCACAACATGCTAATTTGTACTGTCTGTGCCTAGCCATAACGATCTGGGCCTTATACTACGTGCTTTTGTTAAGGACACGTATCAAGCACATCTATGCTGGTTTATATTTACAAATATATTCTGGGCCCGTTTCTAACTATTCTATATCCCAGCGCATCATCTTAATAAAATAAATAAAGATGCAAAATACGGACTACAGGCTATGATGTTTTGTTTACATATGGGAGGAAGTGAGTATTTTTTCCGCCTCCATTGTGTAGTCCGTCATTTGTATTTGTTGCTGATTATGTCATGTGACAGGAACCTCCGCTGTACTATTTGGAGGGACCGGATATTTAAACCGGCTGTTGGAACGGCGTTGTTGTTTGATCGTTTCCAGCTTTGATTGCCAGCACGCGGGACGTTTGTACTTGAGCGCCGAGAGGCAAGGAACTGGCGCTGCTTTGCTTTGGCAAATTAGAATATGTTTGAATCCATTACTCAAAACGTGCCGTATTGGCTTTAATGTCTTTCAGGGCTGCACACGCTGGTAATTTCACGTGTGATTTATGGTTCCCTGATCCCAATATTCCTGACTAGTAAGTAAGATACTTTTCAACGTTATGGGTGGCACAAAGCAACGATTTGCAAGTATAGATGAAATAATAAGATGCGGTTTCTTCTTCTTCTTTTTAGGGTATTTTAAACAAAAACCCTAATAAAGTGTGTATATATGACAACACTGATACCGCGTGCATGGCCGTATCTCCCCATATTTATGTAAGTATAATATGGAAAAGGTAGAGGAAGAGCTATTTGGACAAATATATATCTTTAGCAGTCCATAAAAGCTTCTGTTTATATATGTCCACAGATCTATATTGGTACATGCTGTTAGCTATTGAGTCTGGAAATATCGGAGAATATAAGTGCCGAGGTCCCCTAATCACGATCAAGATATATTAGGAGGTGAGCGTGTTTGTGGTGAGGGAACATCGCGATTCCGTGCCGCTTTTTTGCCCTCCTTAAAACGTCACATATGTAGCATAGATACCTCCGGACACTTGGTGCTTTGAGGCCGTTTCGTTGACTGCCTTTATTACCGCTTAGTTTAAGCCTAGTATTGGTGATCTTTGAAGCCACTACCCAATAGTATTCTAATGCCCTTAGTAAATATTTGCGTGTTAAAATTCCCTAGAGACACAATTAATAATGCCTTTAGAATATATTTGTGTGTGGTAATGAATACCGCTTTTCAAAGATAACTGTCTCTGTTGACATTAAAATCAGTTGTTTATCTACTCTATATAGGACAACAGTATTTTAACCTTGAAGAGATAATTCGCTGGACGAATATTTCTTGAGATATATAAGGAGGCAGAGTACCCCTGATACTAATTTGATTGATATAAAAGAATCGAGGTAGGTTACATACCATGTTTATCTCATATGGCTGCCTCTCTTGCCTAAAATGGGCCTAAACTAGACTATCTGGCTATATGGCTATTTCTTTGTCTAGGAAATGCATTGCTGTGGACATAATGCTGTGTATTTAGTGACTGGAGCACTGTGTAAGGGTACTTATGAATAAATGACTAACATGTAGAGACCCCATAACACCCTGTGAGCACGAGGAATACATTTATGTAATCATAATCATTGAATGTACTGTCTATGATTTGGTCTTTTATATACAGGAGATAGCAATAAGTGATATGATGTAATGTAATGTTATGTATTGTTTTGTATAGTGTAACATGGAAGCAATGTTATGGACTTTATATGTACTTAGGGTTGTATAAACTTGTACACATTATGTTTTTTAAAATATACTTGGAATGAATTATATGTCACTAAGATTGGTTTTGTTTGAATTTCAGAACCATTGGGAAACATTTATTGTCATTGTCCTGATGAAGGTGGTTAAATACTAAACAAACCGCCGAAACGCGTTGATACACAAGGAGTAATACGTGAAAAACAGACTAAGGAAAATTCTGAGCTTGTGTTGGAATTTAGTCCTTTATTTGTACCTCCTTTTTTATTAGGAATGTTGAATGTATAATTTTTATAGTGTTCCGTTTTGTATATGTTTCCCATTTTTAACTAAATATAGTGTATGCTAATAAATTGTGCATATATATTTTCATTATAGTGTTTTCACTGTTTTTTTTATATTGCTTCCTTGTTATGATTTGATATTGATGAGGTTATATGTATATGTTTGTAAGAACTTGTGTTTCTTTGGTAATTCGCCCAAAGGGAATTTTATTTTGATGTGTGTGTGTTTGCGCATGGGCATATGAGGCACGAGAGGGGCACGGCGCCGTGCGCGCCCACGAGGTGAAATCTGCGCTCGTGCCCCTCTCGTGTCCACATTCCCAGAAACGGGTGACAATAGTTGTCTTCGCAGACTAAGCAATGCTTCGCATTGCTTGCGTCTAGGCTCGACCTAAAAACTAGGTGCCATTATGATTGGTTGGTTTGCCTGGGAGAAAGAACTAAAAGAGGAGTATAATGTTTGCTAAGCGGGTGAGGTCCCTTGATGTGCGATTGGAGAATGTATCTGGCAGACGGACGAGTGAGAATCAAGTCATTCAGAGGCTGAACTTGCTTGTGGGGAAATGGCACGGACATTGAAGGAGCAGTGCACTAACAGGAGGTGCCAAAGGTTTAGATCCTAATATTGTCAGTTCCCAAGAGGGGGTCTCCAAAAGGTTGTACCTGTTGTATTCTTCACAAACTGCATGACTTGCAAAATAGTTACATATTCAGCCACTAGCATAATTGATTGTTTTGGTTCCAGAGAGAATGGTGAATCAAAAATTAGCTAGCATTCGCGCCAAGAATTTTCAATTCTATTAAGGACACGGAGGCGAGGATTATGCTTCTGTTTCTTTACTGTAATTTCACAGCAGCCAATAAACATACAGTTTAATAAAAATAAACTACAGAGGCCATGATGCTTAGCCTTAGCCACGCCTCCATGAACCCTATAAGAGTCCTGGTAACATTCCCAGCGTCCTCTTTCTTTGCACGAACTTGCAGAATAAGTCCAACAACCAAAAGTCTATAATATTCTCCAACAGGGAATAACAGGGATCACCGTTCCAACTTCATTCTTCGACGGAAGACTCTTCATTCGGATTTCTTGTCTTTGCCTAGAAAAAAGGAAATATAACAACCCGTAATTCCTGTATAAAACAGCCTTAAACATATCAGAACGGGTGGGTAAGCATGATCATATATTTGAACATAGTCGGTTGGGATAATCCTCGCCTCCGTGTCCTTAATAGAATTGAAAATTCTTGGTGCGAATGCTAGCTAATTTTTGATTCTATTACAGGACCGGAGGCTTCAGATTATGCTAGTTTAACGCTGTATCAAAAACAACTGATGTAATGTCTCCCACCGGCTTATAATAAAACTGTTTGAATGTCGATTCAGACGACCAATCAGCACAATGCATGATATCGTGAATGTTAGCTCCTATTAATTATGACTTTGTAACCATAGCACCACGCACAGAGTGCGCCCCAAACAGTTGAACATCAACACAAGCTTCCTTCATGATAAACTTAAGCCATCTAGCAATAGTAGCGGAGGACACCGGTTTAAATGGCTTTTGAACAGCAATCAAAAGTTGTGTGACACCAGCTGGTCTCAAAGAACGAGTACACTCCTCTAAGCTTTCAAGCATTGGACCACACATAATTTGGAATTAGTAGGGAAAGCATAAGCCATCTAGCAATAGTAGCGGAGGACACAGGTTTAAATGGCTTTTGAACAGCAATCAAAAGTTGCGTGACACCAGCTGGTCTCAAAGAACGAGTACACTCCTCTGTAAGCTTTCAAGCATTGGACCACACATAATTTAGAATTAGTAGGGAAAGCATTATAATCAACCTGCCTAGAAGGGGTCTTTGTACAACCTGTAATGGTAAAAGAAACTCCTTCCGGAGTAAATACTCTACCTGTAACGTCCAAGGCGCGTACATCCGGCGATCTTCTGCAAGCTGATAAGCACAGTAGCATGGCTAGCTTCGCAGATAACTGTTTTCTGGAAAGCGAGTCATTAGTGGGCCAACTATCAAGGAGTTTGATGACCAAAGAAACGTCCCACAGCCCAGAATACTTTGGCTTGGGAGGGTTCGCGACACGTATGCCCTTGAGAAGTTTGCATACCAAAGGGTGCATACCCACCGGTTTCCCGTCAATGTGGGTGTGTCCCGTGGAAATGGCCGAACGGAACTTGTTCACGGATCTATAGGCCAAACCACTCGCCGCTTTGTCCGACAAATAATTTATGACATGTGAAAGTCCTGCCCCCACGGGATCCAAATCCCGTTGCACGCACCAACATAAGCAACCCTTCCAGGCTGAAGAATACCGTTTTCTCGTGGAAGGGGCCCAGGCCTGCTTGATAAAGTCGTTAGCCGTTCCTGAAACTCCAGGCAAACTCCATTGTTGCCTGAAAGCCTCCATGCCATCAGCGAAATCCGTTGAGACAGGATCAACGGATGCTGTTTCCGCAGAGGTCCTAGGAGGAGATTCTCCGACCACGGGAGCATCCTGGGTAGGTCGCAGCGCATCCCCAAAAACATCGGGAACCAGGGCTGCGATCTCCACAGAGGCGTCACCAAGAATATACTCTGCTATAATCGTGATCTGGTGACTGAGACAATAGTGCCAAAAATCTTTGGTTATCTCCACCAACATGGAAGATCTCGTCCCTCCTAGTTTGTTTATGTAACGCACCGCCGAGACGTTGTCCATCCGAAGGAGGATGCAACAAGAGGTCCGTTGCATTGAGAGGGTTTTGATGGCAAAGGAGCCCGCGAGGAGCTCCAGGTAATTAATATGGAGTTCTAGCTCTTGCGGGGACCACCTTCCGCCTGTGGAAACATCTCCACAGCGTGCCCCAACGGCTGGCGTCGGACTCTATGACTACCTCGGGCAGCGAGCCGAAGATGGCTCTGCCGTTTCACGCTTCCACGTGGCTCAACCACCATCGCATCTCGTCCCTCACCTCCTGCGATAGGGGAACCAAGTCTGAATAAGCCAGACCTCTTTGGAGATGCTGAATTTTGAGTCTCTGTAACGCCCTGTAGTGAAGAGGGCCCGGAAATATCGCTTGAACGGACGATGCCAGTAAACCCACTACTCTGGCAATCTTCCTGAGCGAGATCATCTGTTTGCCGAGAAGGGATACAACCTCCTTCTTCAGGTCCTTCAATTTGGACTGCGGCAGACTGAGTTGCGCCATCTGCGAGTCGATCACAAACCCCAGAAAATCCATTGACTGAGATGGGGTCAGGGATGACTTGGATTGACTGATTACAAACCCCAGATTCTGGAGCAGGGATACGGTCATCTGAAGATGTTGCGAGACTAGATCCGGGCTTTGAGCCATGATCAGGATGTCATCGAGATATATTATCATGCGCACCCCCTGCTCCCGCAGGTGAGCGACCACCGGCTTCATTACCTTGGTGAAGCACCAAGGAGCCGAGGAAAGCCCGAAAGGAAGGGCCGAGTACTCGAACCACCGACCGTTCCACTGAAACTGGAGGAAACGGCGATGAGGAGGGTAGATGGGAATCAAAAGATAGGAGTCTTTGAGATCCAAGCGCACCATCCAATCGTTCGGTTGTGAGTGATCTGTCAACAGATGGATTCCTTCCATCTTGAAATGATTGTAGACCAGAAAATAATTGAAGTCCCTTAAATTCAACACTAGTCTGTGACCACCACCCCTTTTCTGCACTAGGAAGATATTGCTGCAAAACCCGTGTGGGCTGTACTCGCACTCGGCTACGGCCTGTTTGCAAAGCAATTCTTCTATCTCTTTGTCGATACGATCCTCTCTGGTTGGGAAAATGGATAACCCTCGGGTGATGTACCTGTCTCGGTGTCTCGTAAAACTCCAGCCGAAACCCCTGAATAGTTTGAAGGACCCAAGCGTCCTGAGTCAGGAGACTCCAAGTGTGAAGGAAGTGAATGGTGCGACCCCCCAATGGCATATGGAAACAATCTAATGTGCTCACCTGAGGAATTCTGGGCATGGAACCATGCCCGGTTGCCTCCTCCCTGGTACCTGCCTTTGGAGTATGGACGTCGCGTGGGATAGAATGTGCCACCTCTGGTCAGGTTCCAGTCTCCTCGACCCCGTCCGAAGTCACCTCTGGGGGGACCTTGATTGGCGAAGCGGCCTGGCGAGCGTCCCCGGCCTCGTCCGGCCCTGTTAAAAAGGTGTTGTTTAAGCACACGCTTGATGCCGGATTGAGCCTTATCCAGCGAAGTGAAGGTGCCAACATACTTGGAGACATCCTTCACGAAACGGCCGCCAAAAAGATTGCCCTCTGCAAGGGGCCCAGGTTCCGCTGTCGCAAGTTCCGTCAGATTAGAGTCCATTCTCATCAAAAGAGACTTGCGCCGCTCTGTGGACACTGCACAATTAGCATTGCCTAAAAGGCAAATGGCTCGTTGAGTCCAACCAGCCAAGATATCAGGGTCAACTGGTACATTGGATTCCTTTGCCTGCAGGGCCATCTCCAGGATTTTGGCCAGAGGGTCAACGACGTCCAGCATTTTGTCCTGGCAACCTCGCCAGGCTCGGTCTAACCCCTTTTTAGGGTCCTTAGCAAACTTCTTGAGGAATGTAAGAAGGCTTGGGTCTATCTCGGGAGTCTCCGCCACCTTATGGGCAAGGTCGGGACGAGGGCATTCAGATCTAAGGCAGTTTCGAACCTCCTTATCAAATCCCTTCCTAATATTTTGGTGAAGGTGTTCTGCCACCGCCGGGGCTGGAACCCAATCTGACTATCTAGGATGAATAATGTCAGAGGGGTTGAAGGTAAAGGGAGTATTAGGAGGAGGATCTGACGCCGAAGCGACGCCCTTCTTAGTCTTCTTCTTCGGAGGCTGTTCCTCATCCATATCAGTGGTGTCAGTACCAGTGGTAGTGGTGGTGTCCGTGTCTACATAATGTTGTTTGCTGGTAGCCTTGCCACCTGCCGGATAGGCATGGTCCTGCACGGACGAAGACGGGAGAGAACTTAAAGCGCCAGAGTGTGGCCACTGGTCAGTAGTAGCTGAATTGGAAGTAGTTTTGGGAGCTGGTGGAGTCTTCTTAGTGGACTTATCCTTTGTAAAGCCATGGCGCTTTGCAAAGCTCTCCAGCTGCTTGGTTATCGGTTTAAGCGCAGCTGCCAATGCTTGATGCACAGTCGCAGGAACTGCGCTTTCCACTGCCTTGCTGACTGAGGCCTGGACGGAAGCGTCCAAAGCCTCAACAATTTTGTCCTCCACAGCAGCAGCGGGCTGCTCTTCATAAGTTTCTTACCCGGCCTCCTCATCAAAATACACCCACTCCTCCATGACCTCAACAGTGGGATAAGAATACAGGAAGAACAAAGTTCACAAGAGGTAGGCACAAAGGGAGTCGGGGGGGGGGGGGGGGGGGGTGTCAGCCCCAATGCACACTGTTAAAAAATCAAGTAACCAGTACCAGACCCCCTCAGCAGGTGCTGTAGTCTGTTCTTGCAGCCCAATGGGCGTAGGAGCCAAGTTAAGTTATATATGGAGCGTGTGCTCACTCCAAATAAGGCAAAACCTGTTATTCCAGCCAGTTAGGCGTCATTCTCCACCAGCTATATCACAACGCGGTGAAATACGGTGGAAAAACGGCAAAACGACGTGTGCAGCCCAACGCGCGCCCAAATCCTACCAAAAAATAGCCCAATGGGCACGCTGCACGCGTCGGCCGGAAGGTTTATGGCTCCCATGCGCGTTAGGGCGAAGAGGGAAGCCCTTTGCACTGTCTGCCGGTGAACAGAGGCCGACCGGAGGTAAGAGGAGACCATAGTGCGGCTGGGTACTGGTGCGCGCTGAGGCGCTAGCTCAGAGGAGACAAAGGGTACGATCGGAGCGGAGCTCCGTCTCAACGCGTAGACCGCTAACAAAAACAATGCCGCCTAGCGCGGCCCCTGCAGCGCGGGGAGCACCCGCGAAGTCAATAGTCAACACCAGCAATAATAATGATGCAAAAACAGACAATAACGTAACGCAGACAGCGCGCTCAGTTGCGCAAATAGGATTCTAAGCGCTGCACTCAAAGTACATCAGTACAGAAAATCAGAAAGCATAAGGAGCATGGCACTTATCTCTTGCTGTGTGAGCAGCAAAGAAAGAGGACGCTGGGAATGTTACCAGGACTCTTATAGGGTTCATGGAGGCGTGGCTAAGGCTAAGCATCATGGCCTCTGTAGTTTATTTTTATTAAACTGTATGTTTATTGGCTGCTGTGAAATTACGGTAAAGAAAGAGAAGCATAATCTGAAGCCTCCGGTTCTGTAATAGAATCATGAAGAACATCTCCTAAAAGCACTGGGTAGTCCCACCCAACTGATTTCAGATTTCAAGGATTTTATTTGGCTCACGCCTGTCACTTAAAGATGGTAGAGTGTAACCACCCTGGGATTAAGCTACACACTCAACAAGCAAACACAGGGTTTCTAGGAGTAGTTTCTCCACATGTAGTTTTTATATTTGACCAGGTTATGGGAAGTGCAATAGCTCTCGCTGCCTCTCGAGAAGACTGCATGGTTGATTACCCAAAGACCCTGGAACTGAAAAGCTAGAAGAATGTCAGGAATGTAAACCAGCATTATGAATGCTAAAGAAGTATGTGTGTTGTTCCTAAAATGAGTGTTAAAGTACTTTCAGTGGTGTGGTGTGGTGTGTTAAATCTGGCATCCTTGGTGTGGTTTCTCCCTAACTTTTTGCTTTCAGACCTCCTGTTTTTGCTGACTTCATTTTGCTGGTCTTAGGACTCTGCATATTTTACCACTGCTAAAGTGCTTGTGCTCTCTGCCAGAACATGGTAACCTTGGCTCATACCCAATAGGCATTTTGAATTTACATATACGTCCCTAATAAAGTGCACTTCATGTGCTAAGGGCCTTAAATTAAATGTTACTTGTGGGCCTGCAGCAAGGATTATGCCACCCCTTAAGTAGCCCTTGAAACATGCCCCAGGCCTGCCATTAAAAAGCAGTTGTTTGCAGTTTAAACTGCCGTTTCATCCTGGAAAAATAAACATTTTGCCAGGCCCAAACTTTATTTTTTAATACATATGTCACCCCTAAGGTAAGCCCTTGACAGCCCCAAGGACAGGGTGCAGGTATTTAAAAAGTTAAAACTTGATCTACCTTTTTTATTATGCACACAACAAAAAGAATGTTTCAAAGCACCATGACAGAGTTATCACAACAATATTTGTGAAAGAATAATCTGTACTTGGTCTACACACCACTCATACGTAGAGATACAATAAAACTGTGTATCGTTGCACATCCTCCAAGACTTAATACCCCCTTATTGAAACCTATTTGATAACATAGATTACACATTTCTGAATGTGAAAAAAAATATTAACAGGCAGTACGGTATAAATCACATCTATAAACAGGAATTTAACCCACACCAGTGGGAACAATACCCGCAGGCTGCGTTACTGGGAGGGAGGATCCGATCCGCAGGAGATAATCTTTGAAGGGATAACAAATATCTTTGGGCCTGGAAGCGAAAGGCTGCAAGGTTGCAAACAGATCACAGTTGGTATTACAGCACGTGAGGCTCGCGAGCCAGGCCTTAGTCTTAGGGGTAGTCCTGCTACCCCAATGAATCGCGATATGCCTTTTCGCTAAAAGTAAAACAATTGCTGCGAATTTCCACACTTTCTTCAGGAACTCATATACATAACCCAACAGCGCAACTTCGGGAAGAGAAGCAATCTCCTGCCCAATCATGAGCGATAAGATCTCATAAATAGACCTCCAGTATTCAGCTATTTTTGCGCAATTCCAAGGTATTTAAAAAGTTGGACATGTACTTTTAAGTTTTACATGTCCTGGTAGTGAAAAACTTGTAAATTTGTTTTTCACTACTACAAGGCCTATTCCTCCGTGGAAGAGCATTGGAGTTGCCTTACTACCTTTTATAATTGCAAGTTCCAAATGGGAAGAGATAACTGGTTCTTGTTGGTGACTCAGGAATCGTAATTTTAAATCATGAATGACCGTAAAGTAGGATTTCAAATCACAATTCCGAAAATGCCACTTTTAGAAAGTTTATAATAAACATTATGGCAACCTAGCATTCTCTGAAGGGCTTGGGTATCTATGATGCAAGTAAAAGTGCCTACAAGGGAGTTATTTGTAGGGAATAAACACAATCCAATGCTTAAATTATTCAGTGATGTCCTAAAGTGATATTGCAACTTAATTAGTTGAGATTAATAGGAGAAAACTTTGAAATTAAGTACTGAATAAATCACAGAAATAGGTGTATATGCTTTAGCATGTTGTATTGAAATTAAACATGTAAGGAATCCAGAGGTTCAAAGTAAACAGTAGCGCATAGTATACTGACAAGGAGTGTCGATAGTATAGTATGAATCTTGAAATTCTTTCAACATTTGACAATGTACTAGTAACTCACTCTTCCAGTTTAACACAAGAATATCCATCATAGTAGTGAAACAAACTCATTGGAGTGATGCGAGTAGTTCAAGAGAGACCGGTTGTACGTTGACGTTTCGGTCTCAAACGTTAATACCCACAAGACCAACTTAAGGACTGTATTGTTTATACTGAGATTTAAAGAGGACCCCACTTTTTGGTCAGATAGATGCGGACAAGATCACCACAGCTACCGCTTTATGCTTTTGGCGCTATGTTCTCTAAAAACTTTAAAATTCTATATCTCTGAACCCTACTGATTGGATTTGTAATTTTATTTATTAAATTAACCTCTTTTTTTCTAGGCAGGTGTGGGACTATATTGAGTGGTGTTTTTCACTATTTTACTGTTTGATGTGTGAGACAGATACCTTACACTTTGCCGCTTAGGCAAGACTGACTCCTCTGTGCCAAGCTACCAGAGGGTGAGTACAGGTTATAATTTGGGCTTGCTTGTGCCTAACCCGGACTAAGACTGCAGTTTCTGCTTGACCAGGACTCACACACCAGTCAACCAGCAACCTAAATTCTGATGGTGGCGGCCATCAGACTCTGCTGGCAGGTGAATTAGTGGAACCTACCGTACACTTAGGTTGTAAGTTGCTTTGTAACTACTCCGGGGAAAACAGGCTGGTATCGAAACTATACCGTGGTCTGAGGTCTGACTTCGAGATGCCTTTTGTAGCTTGGAGGGAAGCATGGGTAACGGAACCGAGTACGCCCATCGAGGAGGGAGCCTGGGAGAAAGCATGGAAGCATATTCCAAAAGCATCCAGGAACGCCCGTTTTAAGCTGATCCATTTTTATTTTCTCCAAAGGGCATACTACACGCTGGAACGCATCAATAGAGTTTTCCTGACAGCTCAGGCTACATGTTCCAGGTGTGAGGAACTTGGGGCGGGTCTGTTACATATGATTTGGAGCTGCCCCCGGGTGCGGGCATTTTGAGAGGCTGCAGTTAAGGTTTTAAATGATGCCACGGATCAGAATATGAACCTTTCAGCCATCATGTGTATCCGCACCCTGCTAAATACAAGGTGGCGTCCAGGTTCCTGGACTTTGGTCTAATCCTTGCTAAGCGACAGATCTCCCGCAACTGAAAGGCAGCGGCAGGCCCTACTGTTGAGGGGTAGTCCAAGGAGTTGGTTTGCTGGGGGGGGGGGGGGTGGATACGAGAGGTTTGCCGCTTTAGAGAGGCCAAGACGGGTCAGGGGTCCATGGAGATAACTAGAGCCTGAGTGAGTCTCCTGGAGGATCTTCGGAGAGGTGATTCTGTCACAGGCAGGGAGGAGGATCCGGCTCCACCACTGTTGCGTGGGGGGGGGTTAGTCAGGAAGGGGTGAAGCCTGAATGATGCTGGCATGTGCACAGTGGTGACGATGCATTACATTGATGAAGTCTGTTGGCCATGGCGGTAGGTCCGGTGGTGTGCGCTGCCAGGGCAAATAATTGGACAGAGTTTGTCCTCTGCTTTTGTATATGCTTGTACTTTGATCCTTACTCCAGTTGGCCTGTGTAGGGAGTAGGGAGTTGGGTGGTTGTAGTTTGGGTGGGAGGGTAGTGGGTTAATGGACAGCTATTAGAGTTTCACACCAATATTAGAGCATGGCCGTGGGGAGGAGTGTTCTATATTGCTTATGAAGTGGCTTTTGTCCCTTTTATTGTATGGAATGGTCATGAGAAATGCCAATAAAATGTGCTTTTAAAAAAAAACAGTAAACCAATTTCAAACATTGGTAGCAGCGGTGGGATAGGACTTGTGTTTGTGCAGTGCCAAACAGAGATTTGGAGTACACTACCATCCCATATCTAGGACCAATTCCAGTTTTACATTCTCCCCGGTTGGCCTTTTTGTTCTTTAAATACATTCCTACTCTAACTGACTGTGTCTGCGTCCTCACCTGCAAAGATGGAGTTTGAGCAGTTTAACATGGAGTCATTCAATGTGGTCCAGATCAAGGAGTTCTGTAAGAAAAGGGGACTACCAGTAAAGAGAACCACCAGGAGGGTGGCACTCTGAAAGGCGCGGAGGACCTCAGCGGATGTCTACCAGTCACTGGCTACAGCAACAGGATTTGGATACCAGTTCTGAGGAGGAAGGGCCTAGAGCTGACCTTACAGTGGTTTAACCTGCAGCTAAGGGGGAGGGCTTGACCACCAAGTTGGTACTTACTCCCAGGACAGGGACCAAAGTGTCTCCCAGGAGCCTGAGCCCAGGAAGTTGGAGGACAGGTGGGAGGGAACAAAACTCAAGTTAGAGAGGGCCAGATTTGAGCTGGAGAAGGAGCCAAAGAAACTGGCCACAGTGGAGAGAAAATTGATGTTGTTTCATTAACAGAGCCTTAAGGAGATGGGTCTCAAGGCCCTGCAGCGATGGTGGCAGAATTTCATCAGTGCCATCTGGAGACAAGAGGGTCCATGTTCCCAAAGCTCTTTTGCCTGACTTTGTTGTGAGAGATAATATTCACAAGTGGTTTAAGGCTTATAAGGTTGCCTTAGATGCACAAGATCCCGGAGGAGGATTGGGAGACTAGTCTGTGGATGAATATCCCTAGCGAGGGGAGGACGCTCTACTGGCCCTAGACAAGTGAGACACAATGAGGTATCCCCCCCCCATGAGTGAAGCCCTTTTCAGAACGTATGGTCTGACCCCAGAGAACTACAGACAGAAGTTTCGTGAAAATCAGAAGATGGCCCAACAGACCTGGGTGGATTGTATGGATTTCTTTTGAAACCACTGGACGATTGGAAGAAGGGCAGTGAAGTAAAGTACTACCAGGGGCTGTACAATTTTATTGCAAAAGAGCACATGTTAAGTCTTTGTTTTGCAGATCTGTACCAATACCTGATTGACAGTAAGCTCTCGGAGCCCAGGGAGTTTAGGAATGAGGCGGACCACTGGGTTAGCAAAAGGGACCACAAGAAGGTACCTGGAGGAGGAGAGGGATTACCACAAGGGTAGGTAGGGTCCCCATCAGAAGAAGGAAGGGTGGGACAAACAAAAATAAGGAGTAAAAAAAATTGGAGTATTTGTAAAGTGCGAACAGTTACCCAAAGGCATCCCGGCGCTGGAGGCCGTTGGGAAGATTAAGCAAGCTATTGCCCAGAGTCACATGGTGCTGGGCTGAACTGCCGCCGGTGCCGGGGATCGAACCGTGGCCCCCAGATTCCAGCGTCAGTCGCCCTGGCCCCAAACTAGTTCCACAGGTCAGGACTCCCATCCACCAACTGAGGAAAAAAGAGATGGTTCCCTGACAGAAAGTCTTCAGGGAAGGCACCCCCCAACCCCAAGTGCTATGAGTGGTAATATGAAGGGCACTTGAAGTGGGATGCCAAGTGTCCCAAGCGGGGACAGCCCTCCCACCAGTGGGCATTCACTGCTGTTGGTTAGGGTAGCGCTTGTGGAGGAACTTTTCCCACATAGTGGGGGGGAACAGAGTGTGAGTTACCCTAGTGTTCCTGAGTGACAGAGAGATGGTGTAGAGAACTCATAATACTAACAAGCATTGGCAAAGCCAATAGGTCTTGCAATGGCGTTTTTTTAATTTACTGATCAGAGTTGGACTGGTAAATAAAAAAACATTTTTTTTTAATAGGCAGTAGAAACACAGAGGACACCAGAGGGGAGAAGCAACACGAAGGGTGCAGGTGGGGAATGAAGCATAACAGGTGAAGCAACACGGAGGGCGGGGGGCAGATGCAACACAGAAGGCACAGGTGGGGGAAGCAATATGGAGGACGGATAGGAAGGAACACGGGCTAGAAAGAGGAATGGGGAGCTTTTACAAGAAGCACACGTGGGCGAACACAATACTGATAGCGGAGGGAGACAAGCACACAGGTGAGAGAGCAACAGCAGTACACGAGGGACGCATCTGGAAAAAAACGCAGTCTTGTACAGTGCTTACTTTTCCTCTGGACTGGAACCTTAAATAAGCAGCTGCCGGGGAGTATCATTTAAAATGTGTTCAGCAAATGAGCATAAAGAAACAAAACCCAGTTGAACGTTAAAACACAGAGCTTATCTAGAGTCAGAAATACATACAGAATAAGGGGTCATGGGAGGAAGTAAACAATTAAAGACGTTTAAGTGAGGTGGACTCTTGGAGAGTGGGGTGGACAACAAAAAAGTAGCTCTTTATTTAATTTCCCCAAAACAGTGCCTACTCGTGTACACAAGAATGCAGATGTGCGGCCGCGAACGGGAGTTGTGTGCACGTGAGCGAAATGGAATGTGAAAGTGAAACTGATCGCCGTCCAGATGGTGCCTTGGACGGTGAAAGCTGGCGAGTGCGCGCAAGCTTGAGGCCATGGGGTAGCACTTAGAAAATTCTGCTTACTAAATTTCTCACAGAGCAGCGCATGCGCTGGCTCAGGCAGACCTAAAAAGTACAGGCAGTGGGTCACTACCAATGGGAAAATGGTGGAGACACTGGAGCCAGCATGACAACCGTCAGATGCCATCTGATACCTCTGAGCAGGTGGTTCCTAATGTACACCACCAAGTTGTTGCAGCTGACAAACATGAGTCACTATCCAGTGGTTCTGTTTCCCTTTGAGGGGGATTTGGGGTTCTCAGGTTCCTTGAGGGTAGCCGCGAGTCTGTCCATGCCTGTGGAATGTGCGCTTGGCAAGGACCTGGCGATTCAAAAGGGGGTGGTGATGGACAGAGTATCTGAATTAAGCAGAACACTCCTACCCAGTCAAAAGATCAGGGCTTGATCCATCACCGTTTTTTAGCTCACTGCACCATCCCAGATCAGAACCCGGCTACATGCAAATTAGTCTGACCCTGGCCCAGTGCATCATGGGAACAGGGCAGACCAAACTACCAAGCCAATTCTTTACTGGAAAGGAAACAAGCTTCCGGGGACCGGTTTCTGGCATTACAGCCGTCTTCGGCCCGGCTTGCTTGAATCCTGATGGTGCAGTGAGCAAGGGACTCACATCTGAGCATACCCTTCCACACTTGTGGTGGCCAAAACGATTCAAAAGGGGGTGGTGATGGACAGAGTATCTGAATTAAGCAGAACACTCCTACCCAGTCAAAAGATCAGGGCTTGATCCATCACCGTTTTTTAGCTCACTGCACCATCCCAGTTCAGACATGAGTCCCTTGCTCACTGCACCATCAGGATTCAAGCAAGCCGGGCCGAAGACGGCTGTAATGCCAGAAACCGGTCCCCGGAAGCTTGTTTCCTTTCCAGTGAAGAATTGGCTTGGTAGTTTGGTCTGCTCTGTTCCCATGATGCACTGGGCCAGGGACAGACTAATTTTTGCATATAGCCAGGTTCTGAACTGGGATGGTGCAGTGAGCTAAAAAACGGTGATGGGTCAAGCCCTGATCTGTTGACTGGGTAGGAGTGTTCTGATTAACTCAGATACTCTGTCCATCACCACCCCCTTTTTGAAATTATTTTGGCCACCATGATTGTGGAAGGGTATGCTCAGACATGAGTCCCTTGCTCACTGCACCATCAGGATTCAAGCAAGCCGGGCCGAAGACGGCTGTAATGCCAGAAACCGGTCCCCGGAAGCTTGTTTCCTTTCCAGTGAAGAATTGGCTTGGTAGTTTGGTCTGCCCTGTTCCCATGATGCACTGGGCCAGGGACAGACTAATTTGCATATAGCCAGGTTCTGAACTGGGATGGTACAGTGAGCTAAAAAACGGTGATGGATCAAGCCCTGATCTGTTGACTGGGTAGGAGTGTTCTGATTAACTCAGATACTCTGTCCATCACCACCCCCTTTTTGAAATTATTTTGGCCACCATGATTGTGGAAGGGTATGCTCAGACATAAGTCCCTTGCTCACTGCACCATCAGGATTCAAGCAAGCCGGGCCGAAGACGGCTGTAATGCCAGAAACCGGTCCCCGGAAGCTTGTTTCCTTTCCAGTAAAGAATTGGCTTGGTAGTTTGGTCTGCCCTGTTCCCATGATGCACTGGGCCAGGGACAGACTAATTTGCATATAGCCAGGTTCTGAACTGGGATGGTGCAGTGAGCTAAAAAACGGTGATGGATCAAGCCCTGATCTGTTGACAGGGTAGGAGTGTTCTGATTAACTCAGATACTCTGTCCATCACCACCCCCTTTTTGATGTTAGGGTTGCCCGGGTGGGTGTGTCTGACCATATATGGTCGAACCAGCCAAAAAGGGTAGTCAGGAGGGCCTGGAGCCTGGAAAAAATGGCCCAGGTGCCTGTTAAGAAGGGAAGGAACACGGAAACCCCAATCCTGAAACTCCCACGGTCGGGGAGGAGGTTGACCCCATGGGGGGGGGGGGAAAGCCTACAGAGGAGGATGTTGCCACCCTAGGGAAAATACTTGAGCTGAGGTGACCAAATGGCAGAAGGAAGGGGTTCCCACCAGGGAGGAGTTCTGCAAGGCGCATAGGGAATGTCCTACTCATGTGGGCCTATGGTAGGAGGCCCAAGCAGCTGGTGACCACCTGATCTATTAGGAAAAGGGTCTCCTGTATAGTGAACCTACGTTTCCTGAGCCTGATGCAACCTGGTGTTGGTAGTCCCCAAGGGCTACAGGGCCTTCCTACAGCAGCTAGCTCATGAAGTACCCCTGTTAGGTCATTTTGGGTAGAACAAAATCTTTGACAGGCTTTTCACCCACTTTTACTAGCCTCAAATGAAGAGGGTCTCAGATGCATTCTGCAGGTCCTGTCCTACCTGCCAGGCCAGTGGCATGTCAGGAGAGAGGTGCACTCCTCCCCTGAAACCTTTTCCTGTTGTTAGCACCCCCTTTGAAAGGATGGGCACCATCATTGGGCCTCTGGACCCCAAGACAGCCATGGGTAACGGATTAATCCTGGTATTGGTGAACCATGCCACCCGATACCCGGAGGCTATCCCTCTGAGAACAGAGACTACACCCACTGTGGCCAGAGCACTGATGGGGATCTTTACTATGTGGGCTTCCCCAAATAGGTTGCTTCAGACCGGGGTACCAACTAAATCTCAGAGTGCATGAAACCATGTGAAAGAAGGGTAGGGTGACCTATAAGTTCTCCACTCCTTACCACCCTCAAACTAATGGGCTTGATGAATGGTTCAACTGGATCCTAAAAGGCATTATAATGGGCCTGTCGGATCCCATGAGGCTGAAGTGGGACGTCCTCCTGCTATGCCTTTTATTTGCCTACAGAGATGTACTACAGAAGGAGGCTTGCTTAAGCCCCTTTGAACTTCTGTACAGGAGCCCTGTGAGAAGACCTCTCAGTCTAACGAAGGAAGGCTGGAAGCAAATCCCACGAAGGCTCCCCAGGACATGGCCACTACATTACATGCTGGCACTTTGTAACCAGATGAAGCACAGCTGGAAGCAACAGCAGGAAAGCCTAGAGGCCATACAGGACACCACGAAACAGTGATAGGGCCTAATGCCATGCTGGTCGAGTTTCAGCCTGTGTGGGTTATGGAGCCCGTGGAGCCCAGAGCCCTACATGACCGCTGGTCTAGGCCTTATGAGGTGAAAGAGCACAAGAGTGATGTCACCTACCTGGTGGGCCTCAAGACTCCCAGGAAAGCTTTTACGGGTCCTGCATGGCAATTGCTTCAAGCCCCATTTTGAAATGTCTAAATTAACCCTGCACCTAGTCAAGGGCAATGGGGTGAAAGAGGAGAGCAAACCTCTCTCCAGCCTCCTTTCTTCCAAGGAGCAGGGTGGGTCAGTGGAGGATGTCCGCCTCTCCCCTATCCTGACCCTAGAACAACAGATGGACTGCCGCCAGTTGTTGGGGAAGTTTGCCTCACTCTTCTCCCTTACCCCAGGACTCACTACATGATGTACCTATGATATTGATTCTGGGGACAGCATGCCTGTGAAGAGTAAAATCTACAGGCTGTCTGGTAAGGTGAGAGCCAGCATTAACAAGGTGGTCTCCAAGATGCAGGAGTTAGGGGTAAAAGAGCCCTCAAACAGCCCTTGGTACGTCCCAGTGGTGTTGGTCCCCAAGGTTGCCCATCCAGAACTTAGGTTCTGTGTGGTTTACAGCGACTCAGTGCAGTCACTAATACTGACACACCCAATTCCCAGAGCTGATGAGCTCATTGATCAGCTAGGAGCTACCAAGTTCCTTAGCAGGTTTGATTTACAGATGTGTACTGGGAGATTGCCTTGACTGAGGGGGCCAGCGAGAGGTGTTCATTCTCAACTCCAAAAGGGCACTTCCAGTTCTAGGTAATGCCCTTCTAGTTGAACAACACCCCTGCCACCTTCCAAAGGTGGGTCAACCAAGTCCTGGTTGGGTTAGAGACCTTCAGTGTTGCCTATCTGCACGACATTAGATCTTTAGTTCTAGCTGGGAGAACCCCCTGTGCCACCTAAGAGAAGTGCTTCAGGCTCTGTAGAGAGCAAGCCAGACTTTCAAGGCTGGTAAGTGCCAGCTAGGGTAGGGTTCAGTGATCTACGCGGGTCACCAAGTGAAAGGAGGCAAGGTGCAGCCCCTCTGGGCCAAGATTGAAACCACCCTTGCTTGGGAACACCGTCACCCCCCAAGACCCAGACATATATGATAAACTGCACACAAAGGCTCTGAAATGGCCGGAGGCCATCTTAATTGCTTTCATAGATTTGGTGGGGCTACCTTACTAAGACCATGAGTTTCCACTCCAGAGTCAGTCAGGGCGATTGTGTTACTTATGTTAAAATTAAGTGTGGTGTACCCAGGTGTGGAAATTGGTTTACAGAAGGGTAGCTTCATGACTGCTTGGGTCACAACTTAATAGATCTGCAGTTACTGTACCCTGTTTTAATGTTGAGATTAGTGGAGTTTGGGTTTCCTCGACGCGAAAAGGGTCAACACCACCTCAGAAAGAGGACTGGAAGCTGCATGGGCTACTTCAGGGGGTAATCACTTCTGTTGCTGTTCCAAGGTGGGAATATTTTAAATCATATGCTGTTATACTATCCTAAACCACTTAAAGAATACTATAACATTACGATATCTTGAAAAAAATCTGACAACGTGTCTTCCAACTCAACTGTGAACCTCTATTAAGTTCAAAAACTTTAGGGACAACTTCCGTATTGATTCCATTGTCTAGCATCCGCTCATGCAACAGCGTTTTACAATTCCAATTTCTAGTCTCTACTGTAATAAACAAAGGAAACAGTAACAATTAACTCCATTTCATTGACATTTAATCCTAAACCATGTCATCCACCAAATCTATAACTTATGTGTAATGGTTTTTGACTATTTAAATCCAAAATACATATGCAAACTATGTATAAAATTGCCAACAAAATTCATATTGATTTCAACATATTTAAAAAAAAAAACGTTGCTTCAAACGCTGTCCTTGACATACAGTTTTGGTCGTGGGTCCAGGCGTTCACAACTATTAGCATTTATCAGACCAACCCATTGTTTGCCCAAATTAACAAGTGCCACACTGAAATATTATGCCCTGAATGCGTTTGCCAGAACGAAACACGTTGGCTGTCTCTCTTTTTAAATGGAATTCAATAAAGAAGATTTATGAATTGAAACACTTTTGGCATGCGTATAATTGAATTTAATGGACTTTTGTTTAAGTGCCACCTGGTTCAAATCGACTGCTCTTTCTGCCTCGGCAGCAGCATGTTTTGCAGCTGGTACTGGTGAGGTTGGGCACAGTCTTGCAAATTGGGACGGATCTGGACGTGCGGCATTTTTTGTCTTAGCTGCTATGCTAAATTGTTTGTTACAATTAAAGGAGCGGCTTAAATCACTTTTGAGACTTTCTTTAAAAAAATGCCTACCAACTGAATGCAACCCTTTTAAGTGTAGGTCTAACTGTGCCTCTTGCTAGAGGGCAGGATCAAAAACAAGGGACCGTAAAAAAAGAAGGCTAAATGGACGTCGAAACGATGGTTAAGCCCGTTAATATGAAAATCAATGATTAATTACATGAAGTGGACCGTCCAGTGCCAGTGGGCCAGATGTAGTGCAAGTCGGTGCGGTGCATTAAGACACTTTAAAGTAAAATTCAAGTAAAAGTGAAATCTATGCTGGCCGGGTTTCTGTAATAAACATTATACGTACAATATAAACAGCAAAGGGAAGATTGTTGAGGTTGGTCACAGCCGCTGAGGTGGCTTACTCTCAGTCTCACAGAAGTGCTTCACAATAACAACCACATAATTACAAGGTCAGAACCGAGGGGAGCACACAAGTGACGTGATAATCGAACTACTGAAGTTGGAGTGCGAAGGGTTTAGGGTAGTCCAAGTACCCGGTGTCACTTGGGCAGGGTACTCACAGCGGCAGTGGCCTTCTTGGCTGCAGGCACGATGGCGGGGAGCGGAACGGACATGGTATTGCCACACATGCACCGGACGGGACGAGGAGTACACGGGTCGGGTTCTGGGCGTAGGTCCCGCTCCCGGCAGAGGAAGACTGGAGCAGTGACAGCGGCTCCTGCAGCTGCAGCGCCCGCTTCAGGGTCACACTGGCTGACAGCACGTCACGCCCACCGCGCGCAGTCTCGTGGCACGGCCAGTCCTTCGTCTATGTCCGTACCGCAGCCCTAAAAGAAATCGGTAACTCACAGAGCGACCCCCGCCCAGCGCTTGCAAGTAGCCCGCCCCGTGCCCCGACTTGCTCACGCGCTTGTTACCGATTGTGATTGGCTTCTGATCCTCTTCCTCGGTGGATTGGCCAGTGCTTGCTCCATCGTCACGGGCTTGTTTTATGATCTCTCGCTTGTGATTGGTTAACTCATGTCCCTACCGGTTCGTCCCCCAGTGGCTGTGTGGTGTTGTCAGTGACAGATTTCAGTTCCTCTTCACAGGGTTGACAGATGGAGGAGCAGCTCAAATCTAGGTTACCATGGAGTCTGCTGGCACACCACACGAGCGATCGAGCACAGAAGTCTACTTCCCATGCAGAAGAAGAAGAGAAACACTTGCTTAAAATGGGGCACGTGCAGGCGTCAGCTGGAGCTGGCTTCGGATATTTTACATTAGAATTTAGTGACCCAAGCATAGATGTCATTTGCATACGTGTCATCCTCTTGAATATAGAATAAGGGTGAAGTCAGCGTTTAAGAGGATAATCGCATTAGGTAAACGGGGAATTTATATTTTCCAAATCCGGGTGAGTTAATCAGTATACATGGTAAACTGGTTTATAAGCAGCGCACATGTCCTAAAAAAAGAAGTAGGGGGCACTAACATAGGCCGTTTGCAATTGACCTTATGGTGCGTGACATCACGTCGCGTGAGATGACCTTGCGTGACATCACGTCGCGTGAGATGACCTTGCGTGACATCACGGCTCATTCCATTATGCATGGCATCACAGGAATTGACATCACCGGAAGTGGCATCAAAGCCACGACTTTACAGGAACTGGCATCACAATAAGTGACATCAGATCTTAATCCCTCACATATGTTTAGCAGGTGTAACATGTGTACGTTGAGGACATTGCGAGGATAATAGCGCAGGTAGCTATGGAACATGATATGTGACTTCACCTTGTAACCCCCCAGTTTTATGTTGCACATCCTGTGCATTCATTTACAAAATTATATCATTTATTGTATATGTAATATGCACGTCTGATGCATAGCGCTCTGACACCCTGCTTTGGGATGAGGGCTATACAACAAAAAATAATGGTACTTAAATTATTTCAACACCTTCTCAGGGGAAGTATGCTCTATATAAATTCACTTTGTTTTGTGTAAATACTGGGAACGACCAACACACCTGACATTCTTACAGTGCATGCATATCTCCTAAACATGGACTGAAAAAAGAGAAAAGCTGCCTCTTTAAAGTATGTGTGAAGTGCTAACAAGGTTTGCACCTTTGTTTGCCCTACGCTTTATTTGCATCAGGTGTGAGGCTCCTCACTGCCCCCAGCCAATAGACTCAAACAAAAGCAGGCCTGATGACCCCTCAAATTCTGCCTTTATTATGGGCCCAGCAGGAGTCTAAAATAAGTAAGCCCCCTCCCCGTCTGCACCTTGTTGCAGATGGAAACCAGACAAAGTGCAGGCTCTGCTGAAAGTGTCCCAGTGTTTGGAAATTACAACGGGACGAGTTTAGCACATTATTCAGTGAGACCTAAATTCTTGGCAGGGTGGGCAGCGTTCACCCTGTGATAATAGTTTTCACCCGCATACCCCTGTCTCGTGCCTTGTTTGTAGGTAGAACATCTTGTCAACAACACCAATTCTTACAAAAACACGCTAATTTGCACGAGTCATGAAATGTTTCCTATTAGCATTTTTTACATTTTAAGGACGGAGGAAAAGTCAACAAATTTATAGGAAATGTTAAATATTCCACAGACTCGGGTTCCCAAGTTTGAAGAGGAAAAGTGTTAACATCATTGATGGCATTAAATCTGTAGTGCAGGGATTTGAGAAGATTGTTGGTAGTTCTGTTAGTGTTGAATTTTGATGCTGTGTGAGAGGACTAAAGCATGTGTTTCACACCTGGCGCAGCAACATGTGTGTGTAACCTACTTTTGTGGTTGTTAGCAGAGGAGTGTGAGGATAGGTTGCATTGCAAGCAACTTGATATGCAAACCAGTCAACGTTTGTGGCACAGATTTAGTAGCTAAATTCAGAGGAAGGCCGAAGGAAATTTAGTGAGGAGTTGACCCCCAATCTCACAGGAGTCACCACAAAAAAGTAACCATGGGGTCTGTTAGACCTGACACCCTTGGCGTGGTTTTTCCCCTATCTTTTTGCCTCTGCCTCCTGTATTTTTGATGCTGTGCTGGATTTCGTTTTTGCTGGTTTAGATGCTTTGGACACTCTGCCACTGCTGATCAGTGCCAGAGTGTAAGTGCTCCCTATGGGAATTGTGATATTGATTGGATATACCTGATTGGCATATTTGTATCACCAAGAAGTCCCTAGTAAAGTGCACTGGGTGTGCCAGGGCTGGTGATGACAGATGCTACTAGTGGGCCTGCAGCACTGATTGTGCCATCCACATGAGTAGCCCTAAAATGGTGTCTCAGGCCTGCCACCGCAGTGCCTGTGTGCAGTCTGTGAACTGCCATGTCCTCCTGGTCAGTGTCCCCACTGGCTAGGCCTAACCCTTCCCTTTTTATGCACATTGGTCGCCCCTATGGAAGGCTCAAGGTACCCCCTTGGCCAGGGTGCAGTGTATATCAAAGGTAGAGCATGTACTAGTGCAGGTAGCATGCTCTGGTAGTGAACAGCAGCCATTTTGTGTGATCACTGCTGCAAGGTTATCTTGCTCCATAGACTAACATGGGGATGGCTGGTCCCAATGGTTACCAGCCTATCTTCCCATAGGAACAAGATAGGACATACGTGAATGATATCCCTGAACTCAGAATTTAATAACACATCTTTTAGGAAAGGTTGTTTTTAAATTCTGTGTTTGAGAACAGCACTTTTAGAAAGTGGATGTTCTCTTGTCTGACCTTTCTGTGTGCCTTGGCCTGCTTGTGGATTGACTGTCTGGTTTGAGGGTGACAGGGACTGGGAAGCCCCCGAGAGGTTGTCTGAGTCAGCCCTAGGCTGAATGACTGCATTTGCAACTAGAGTGGTGGGAGGGGATAGCACCTGGGATTGAATAGGGCTTTGCCAGCCTGCCACAATGCTGGCTCCACCTCCTGCCGGGCGGCTGACGACCCTGCCCCTCACTCTGAAAAGAAGGAAGAAGCCAAGTAAACAAAGTGACCAAGCAACACCCAGAACTGGTTTAGACCGGGCTCAGGACCCACTTGCACAAAGACTTCAAAGACTTTTAGGGGTATAAGAGAAGGACCCCTGACAACAGATTTTCAGATTTCTACAATCAAGAGGAACCTCTGCCAGAAGAAGAACCGCTGAAGAAACTAAGGAAGACTGCCCTTGCTGTGTGCTCTGGGGCTGACCTGTTTTGCTGCTCAACTGAAGGAGAGGAGAAGGGGACTTTGCTGTGTGCTGTGACCCCCTGCCTGCTTGATCATCAGACTTTGCTGTGTGCTGTGTCTGCAAAGAATCTCCAAGGGCCTGAGAAGAGCTGGCCTCCTGTCTTGGAACCCAGGGTCAAAAGGTTCCCCAGAAACTACAAGACGCTGTGAAGATCGTGCTTTAATTGCTGCTGGGTGCGTGATTTGTAACTGCTAGCCGTGGAGGAGGATCGCTGTGCTCATCGGCACATTATTGCAGAGGATCGGAGGTTTGTTGTGCCTTGCTCCATGATTTATCCCCCAAAAAGAGTTGGTGGCTGCACGAGCACTCTGCCCGCCTCTGGCCACGTGAAAACCACCGTGCTGCTTTTCACCGCCGCTGCCCGGGGCCAGAAACATCCTGGGAATCTCGCCGTGCCTGGCCGGGGCCGCCGAAGGAGAAACCGAAGGAGCAGAGCCCTGATTGGCTCAGAGCGACGAGCCCCCTCAGCAAACGCCGCGCAGGGATTGGCTGGCAGCAAGAAGCTCTTCCGCGGCGCCGCACTGTCATTGGCGGGCTGCGGGAGGCTTGCCTGAAGGGTACAAGCTGATTGGCTGGCTGGAGGACAACACCGTGACGTCACGAGGGGCTCGCCGACGGAGCCACGTCCCGATTGGTCAGCGACACGAGAACATCGCCGCAAAGACGCCGAGGGAGCCGTAAGAACCTTCCCCGGCCGGCCGTCTTCACCGTGACACACCCAGGGAGCCGTGTGAGTATCCCCGGCCTGCCGTCCCCGCGCCTGTCAGGTATTCTAGCTCCCCGCCGCCCGTTGGATTGTCGAGGGCAGGCGGAGAGCTTGCGGGACCGGCGGGGCCACAGGGGGGTGATTTCCTGCTCAGAGAAGCTCCGGGTGTAATCCCTCTGGGAACGCTTCGTGACCAGCGTTAGGCACGGCCTTTGCTCCTAAGCAGCATCGATTACAGCTAACTGACTGCAAGTGTTTTTGCTAAACTGAAGACTGAGACTGGGATAAGTTCCCTAGATAGCTTCCTAAACCAAGTGCCAATATAACGAAGAGATAAGTGATTTGTGTGTAATTGCATTACCTTTGGTGAACTGCCTAAAACTAGATAAAGTTATATTTTTGTTATACTTACCTGTGTGGTGTCAGTTTGTGGTGCATTCTAGAATTATTGTGTGTGTTAAGTGCAACTACCTTACACATTGCCTTGGGGATAAGCCTGTCTGCTCGTACCAAGCTACCTAGGGGGTGAGCAGGGGTTATCTACAGTGTGTATTTCTCTACCCTGACTAGAAGTAGGGTTCCCTATTTGGTCAAAGGTACTTACCTCTGCCAACTGGAGACCCCCAGTTCTAACATTGTTGGACAGCCGTGAGGATTTGAACTGGTATTTGCACTTGACCTACAGTAATTTTGTGAACACCACTGGTCTAGTGTAGCGCAGACCACGTCGCAGCCACATACTGTGCCTATTTTTTTAATCCTATTTTTGGAAAGCCTAGGAAGCATCATGTTTCAGAAGGAAGTAGGTGAAGAGGTGGAAGTGGAATTTGAGTTTCAGGATTTGCTCACATACAAGGAGCTCTTGAAACAATTCTGCAAACAGCTTGGATGTCCCATGAGGGGCAGCGCAAACAAGGAAGAGCTACAGAAAGCTCTAAGGGCCTGGTGGGATGCCAAACGAGTTGCGCCAGAGGATGCTACTGGAGAGGGGGATGCCCAGGAGAATGGGTTTTTATCCCAGGATTTACCCGTGAATAGGCCAGCTTCTAGGGCTGGCAGCACCCATTCCAGTAGGGGCTTTTCTCCAGAGGAGATGGAGGAGAATCAGAGAAAAAGGGCCCATGAGTTAGAGTTTTTTAAACTCAAGGCTCAAGCAGAAGAAAGGAAGTTACGCCTTGACACTGAGAAAAGGGCGGAGGAGAGCGGGAACGCTCTCGCTTTGGAGGAAAAGAAACTCCAGTGGGCTCATGAGTTGAGTCTAAGGGAGCTGGATCTTAAATCTAAACAAGCAGAGTCCAGTTACAATGGTGGCAGCGCACAGCCAGTGCAGGCGGGTAAGGTGTACATACCCAAAGTTTTGGTGCAGAATTATCAGAGGGGTGAGGATATCTATGCATGGTTTAGATCTTATGAGCTTGCCTTGAAGATGAATGAAGTGCCTGAGAAGAGTTGGGGGGCAGGTTTGTGGAAGCATTTTGAGACCTCTGGGAGGTATGTCTTAGCACCCTTAGAAGCAGCAGGTACCTTAACCTACCCCGCTATGAAGGAGGCTTTATGCCTCAGGTATGGCCTTACTCCAGAACAGTACCACCAGAAGTTTAGGAACTTCAAGAAACTTGATTCTAGTACCTGGGTGGAGTGTGTGAGTTTGTACACGCATGCACTGGAAGGTTGGATAAAGGGCAGCAAGGTAACTGATTATGTGGGGTTGTGTCACTTGATTAGTTGGGAGCACTTGAGTAGTCTATGTGTTCCAGAGCTGCGCCAGCATCTTCTAGATAGCAAGCTAACTGATCCCAGTGAGCTTGCTAAGGAGGCGGACAGCTGGACTAGCACCAGGGTCCATAAGGGGGTGGTAAATACCCCAGGCAAGGGTGGACAGGGTCCCCAGCAGAAGGGTGGGGAGGACAAGGGTAACCGTAAGGAGTTTTCTAACGGGCCCCAAAATAGTTCCCAGGAGAAGGAGTCCCAACCCCCCAAGCCTAAGAAGTCCTGGCCCCCAAAGGGCATAAATGACAACAGAGCTCAGCCTACTTGCTACGCATGTAGAAAAGTGGGGCACATTGCCCCTAAGTGTCCCAACAAGCCCCCAGCACCCGCTGGTACTCCGGCCCCGGGGTTAGCCAGTGTAGTTTTGGGAGGTGATTTGATTTCCAGTGGGGAAGAGGGATTAGCAGTGATGACCCTTGTCTCTCTAGGAGACCAAGAGATGGTCCAGGAAACCTTGCTTCCCGCTAACACTAAGAAATACGGGCAGAAGGTGACCATCAATGGGAGGGAGATAGAGGCTCTGAGAGACACAGGGGTCAGCGTGACATCTGTGAGGTGTCAGTGGGTGTCTGAAGAGCAGATCATTCCCAATGTACTCCGCCCTGTAGTGGCAGCTGATAGTACAGTGCGCCTCTGCAAGTTGGCACGTGTTCCCTTTGAATGGGGGGGGAGTCTCTGGTCTTTTGGAAGTTGTTGTCAGTGATGCCTTGCCTGTAGACTGTCTATTAGGTAACGACCTGGAGAGTTCTCCATGGAAGGATGTAGAGCACCAAACTCATTTGGAGATGTTGGGCTTGCCTGCGTGGATCTGTGTGACCACACGTGCTATGGCAGCCAGTAAGGTTGAATCAGCAGAACTGGAGCCTGAAACAATGGCCCAGGGACCTGCCAGGAGAGGAAGAGGCAGAGGGTGTGGGAAACCAGACCTCGCCGTTCCCACGGTCCAGGAAGGAGCAGAACCTGAGGGGGATGCCCTGGAACCTACAGGGGAGCAGGTAGCCGAACTGGGGGAATTACCTGAGCTGACCCATTGGCAGCAAGAGGGTGGTCCCTCCAGGGAAGAGTTCTGCCAGGCCCAGAAGGAATGCCCGTCCCTCATTGGTGTGCGGCAGCAGGCTGCAGATCAGGCAGCAGGTCTAGGGTCCAAGGAGCATTTTGTTTACTGGGAAGATGACTTACTTTATAGTGAGCCTAAGTTCGCTGAGCCCGGTGCAGCCCGTGTACTGGTGGTACCCGAGCGCTTCAGGAACTTCCTAATGGGTCTGGCTCATGACGTGCCTCTCGCAGGACATCTGGGGCAAGACAAGACCTATTACAGGCTTGTCACCCACTTTTACTGGCCCCAGATGAAGAAGCACGTCGGTGCCTTTTATAGGTCTTGCCAAACATGTCAGGCCAGTGGCAAGAGCGGAGGGAAGTGCCTGGTACCCCTCCAACCCTTTCCCGTGGTGAGCACCCCTTTTGAGCGGATGGGCATCGACATTGTGGGGCCCCTGGACCCCAAGACGGCCTTAGGTAACATGTTTATCCTGGTCTTGGTGGACCATGCCACCCGGTACCCGGAAGCAGTCCCTCTCAGGACAATCACAGCCCCCGTGGTGGGCCGTGCAATGATGGGGATCTTTTCCCGAGTTGGGTTCCCCAGAGAGGTGGTCTCCGACCGGGGTACCAACTTCATCTCTAGGTACATGAAGTCTCTGTGGGAGGAGTGTGGGGTGACATACAAGTTCACCACTCCTTATCACCCTCAAGGAAATGGGTTGGTTGAAAGGTTCAACCGCACCCTAAAAGGTATGATTATGGGCCTAGAAGAACCCATGAGACGGAAGTGGGACTTCTTGTTACCATGCCTGTTGTTTGCCTACAGGGAGGTGCCTCAGAAATCCTTAGGGTTCAGTCCCTTTGAATTGCTGTATGGCCACCCTGTTAGAGGACCTCTCACACTGGTGAAGGAGGGGTGGGAGAAATTCTGCGGGAAAACCCCCCAGGATGTGTTCAGCTATGTGCTGGCCATCCGCAACCAGACCAAACGCTTCAGGAAGCTCGCTCAGGAGAACCTGGAAGCTAGCCAGGAGGAAATGAAAAGATGGTACGACCAGAATACCACTCTGGTTGAGTTCCAACCTGGTCAGAAAGTGTGGGTGATGGCGCCGGTGGAGCCGTGTACGCTCCGTGACAAATGGACCGGGCCATATGAGGTGGTGGAGCGCAAGAGCGAAGTAACCTAACTGGTTAACATGAAGACTCCCAGGCAGCCCCTGAGAGTGTTGCACGTGAACCGCCTCAAACCCCACTTTGAGAGATCTGAAGTGACTATACTCATGGCTACAGATGCTGGAGGGGAAGAGGATGGTGATCCTCTCCCTGACCTCCTGGAGGCCAAGGAGCAGGACGGGTCAGTGGATGGTGTGGTCCTCTCGCCCACCCTGACTCCAGAGCAGCAGAGGGACTGTCGCCAGGTTTTGGGTCAGTTTGCCTCCCTGTTCTCCCTGACCCCAGGTGTCACCAATTGGTGCGTCCACGATGTGGACACTGGAGATAGTCTGCCTGTGAAGCAAAAATTCTACAGGGTGGCTGACAAGGTCAGAGCCAGCATCAAGGAATAGGTTTCCAAGATGCTGGCACTAGGGGTAATTGAGCCCTCCAGCAGCCCCTGGGCTAGCCCAGTGGTCTTAGTGCCTAAGAAAGCTGCTACACCCGGTGGCCCTCCAGAACTCCGGTTTTGCATGGACTACCGTGGGCTCAATGCGGTCACCAAGACTGACACACACCCCATCCCCAGAGCTAATGAGCTCGTGGATCGGTTGGGAGCTGCCCAGTACCTCTGCACCTTTGATTTGACTTCAGGGTACTGGCAGATTGCCTTAACTGATGGGGCCAAGGAGAGGTCAGCATTTTCAACGTCAGAGGGGCACTTCCAGTTCCGAGTCATGCCCTTTGGGTGGAAAAATGCCCCTGCCACATTCCAGAGACTGGTAAACCAGGTACTGGCCGGGCTGGAGCAATTCAGCGCCGCATACCTGGATGACATTGCTGTGTTCAGCTCTACTTGGGAGGAGCACCTGCAACACCTCTGTGAAGTGTTGAAGACTCTGCAAAAGGCAGGCCTCACTATCAAGGCCAGCAAGTGCCAGATAGGGCAGGGATCAGTAGTGTACTTGGGACACCAGGTGGGGAGCGGCCAGGTGGCACCCCTACAGGCAAAGATTGATACAATTCTGGCTTGTGAACCCCCAAGACCCAGACAGAGGTGAGAGCCTTCTTAGGACTCACCGGGTATTACAGACGGTTTGTCAAGGGATATGGCATCATTGTGCCCCCTTGACAGAACTAACCTCTAGAAATCAGCCGATGAAAGTGAATTGGACCGAGGCCTGTCAAACTGCTTTTGATGCCCTGAAAACTGCCATGCGCACAGCACCGGTGCTCAAGGCACCTGACTTTTCCAGTGAGGTCATAGTGCAGACAGACGCTTCAGAGCAAGGCGTGGGAGCAGTACTCTCACAGATCAACGATGAGGGCGGAGACCAACCTGTAGCTTTCATTAGTAGGAGGCTACTCCCCAGGGAACAGAGGTGGAGTGCAATTGAAAGGGAAGCTTTTGCTGTGGTCTGGGCTCTGAAGAAGCTGAGGCCCTACCTGTTTGGAACTCACTTCCGTGTTCAGACCGACCACAGGCCCCTCAGATGGTTAATGCAGATGAGGGGTGAGAACCCAAAACTGTTGAGGTGGTCCATCTCCCTACAGGGAATGGACTTTACGGTGGAACATCGCCCTGGTACAGAACACGCCAACGCTGATGGTCTGTCCAGATTCTTCCGCCTTAGTGAAGAGAACTCCCAAGAGGGTGGGTAGTTCTCCCCACTTTCAGCTGGAGGGGACACATGTTAGACCTGACACCCTTGTCGTGGTTTTTCCCCTATCTTTTTGCCTCTGCCTCCTGTATTTTTGATGCTGTGCTGGATTTCATTTTTGCTGGTTTAGATGCTTTGGACACTCTGCCACTGCTGATCAGTGCCAGAGTGTAAGTGCTCCCTATGGAAATTGTGATATTGATTGGATATACCTGATTGGCATATTTGTATCACCAAGTCCCTAGTAAAGTGCACTGGGTGTGCCAGGGCTGGTGATGACAGATGCTACTAGTGGGCCTGCAGCGCTGATTGTGCCACCCACATGAGTAGCCCTAAAATGGTGTCTCAGGCCTGCCACCGCAGTACCTGTGTGCAGACTGTGAACTGCCATGTCCTCCTGGTCAGTGTTCCCACTGGCTAGGCCTAACCCTTCCTTTTTATGCACATTGGTTGCCCCTATGGAAGGCTCAAGGTACCCCCTTGGGCAGGGTGCAGTGTATATGAAAGGTAGAGCATGTACTAGTGCAGGTAACATGCTCTGGTAGTGAACAGCAGCCATTTTGTGTGATCACTGCTGCAAGGTTATCTTGCTCCATAGACTAACATGGGGGGGGGACTGGTCCCAATGGTTACCAGCCTATCTTCCCTTAGGAACAAGATAGGACATAAGTGAATGATATCCCCGAACTCAGAATTTAATAACACATCTTTTAGGAAAGGTTGTTTTTAAATTCTGTGTTTGAGAACAGCACTTTTAGAAAGTGGCTGTTCTCTTGTCTGACCTTTCTGTGTGCCTTGGCCTGCTTGTTGATTTAATGTCTGGTTTGAGGGTGACAGGGACTGGGAAGCCCCCAGGAGGTTGTCCGAGTCAGCCCTTGGCTGAATGACTGCATTTGCAACTAGAGTGGTGGGAGGGGATAGCACCCGGGATTGAATAGGGCTGTGCCTGCCTGCCACAATGCTGGCTCCACCTCCTGCCAGGCGGCTGACGACCCTGCCCCTCACTCTGAAAAGAAGGAAGAAGCCAAGTAAACAAAGTGACCAAGCAGCACCCAGAACTGGTTTAGACCGGGCTCAGGACCCACTTGCACAAAGACTTCAAAGACTTTTTGGGGTATAAGAGAAGGACCCCTGACAACAGATTTTCAGATTTCTACAATCAAGAGGAACCTCTGCCAGAAGAAGAACCGCTGAAGAAACTAAGGAAGACTGCCCTTGCTGTGTGCTCTGGGGCTGACCTGTTTTGCTGCTCAACTGAAGGAGAGGAGAAGGGGACTTTGCTGTGTGCTGTGACCCCCTGCCTGCTTGATCATCAGACTTTGCTGTGTGCTGTGTCTGCAAAGAATCTCCAAGGGCCTGAGAAGAGCTGGCCTCCTGTCTTGGAACCCAGGGTCAAAAGGTTCCCCAGAAACTACAAGACGCTGTGAAGATCGTGCTTTAATTGCTGCTGGGTGCGTGATTTGTAACTGCTGGCCGTGGAGGAGGATCGGTGTGCTCATCGGCACATTATTGCAGAGGATCGGAGGTTTGTTGTGCCTTCCTCCGTGATTTATCCCCCAAAAAGAGTTGGTGCCTGCACGAGCACTCTGCCCGCCTCTGGCCACGTGAAAACCACTGTGTAGCTTTTCACCGCCGCTTCCCGGGGCCAGAAACATCCTGAAAATCTCGCCGTGCCTGGCCGGGGCCGCCGAATGAGCAGAGCCCTGATTGGCTCAGAGCGACGAGCCCCCTCAGCAAACGCCGCGCAGGGATTGGCTGGCAGCAAGAAGCTCTTCCGCGGTGCCGCACTGTCATTGGCGGGCTGCGGGAGGCTTGCATGAAGGGTGCAAGCTGATTGGCTGGCTGGAGGACAACACCGTGACGTCACGAGGGGCTCGCCGACGGAGCCGCGTCCTGATTGGTCAGCGACACGAGAACATCGCTGCAAAGACGCCGAGAGAGCCGTAAGAACCTTCCCTGGCCGGCCGTCTTCACCGTGACACACCCAGGGAGCCGTGTGAGTATCCCCGGCCTGCCGTCCCCGCGCCTGTCAGGTATTCTAGCTCCCCGCCGCCCATTGGATTATCGAGGGCAGGCGGAGAGCTTGCGGGACCGGCGGGGCCACAGGGGTGTGATTTCCTGCTCAGAGAAGCTCCGGGTGTAATCCCGCTGGGAGCGCTTTGTGACCAGCGTTAGACACGGCCTTTAGGCCTTTGCTCCTAAGCAGCATCGATTACAGCTAACTGACTGCAAGTGTTTTTGCTAAACTGAAGACTGAGACTGGGATAAGTTCCCTAGATAACTTCCTAAACCAAGTGCCAATATAACGAAGAGATAAGTGATTTGTGTGTAATTGCATTACCTTTGGGGAACTGCCTAAAACTAGATAAAGTTATATTTTTGATATACTTACCTGTGTGGTGTCAGTTTGTGGTGCATTCTAGAATTATTGTGTGTGTTAAGTGCAACTACCTTACACATTGCCTTGGGGATAAGCCTGTCTGCTCGTGCCAAGCTACCTAGGGGGTGAGCAGGGGTTATCTACAGAGTGTATTTCTCTACCCTGACTAGAAGTAGGGCTCCCTATTTGGTCAAAGGTACTTACCTCTGCCAACTAGAGACCCCCAGTTATAACAGGGTCTTTAGTAAAACAAGATCTAGTAATAGTGGAAATTCCCATTTATTGATTGGTTTCCCTCATTCACTCAAGGGTGACATGCTTCATCATAGTGTAACCTCCTCGCACCATCACTGTGGGGCTACTCTGAGAAGCTATTAGCTTGAGGAACAGCATTATGAATTATAGTGTTGTGAGTCCTCATCCATTCTTTTCACATTAGAACATTCTTTCAAGCATTTACACAATTGGTATATTATAATTTGATATTATACGGACTCAGGCATACTGACCACACACATGATAACTAATGCCTATGATAAGCCATTAGTACATTTTTAGGCTGAGGGTTAGAAGAATAAATAGTGTTTTAAAGTCTTATTCCGCTCTCTTCTTTAACCCAGGAACAAGTATTGTGAGTCTGGAGGAGTCTGCACTCCCCTACTCAAGAGATTCAAATCAGAGCAATTGGGGTAATAAATGCCTAAATGAGTGTCTAGAAAATCTTGAGTCTTCCTTTTTTGTCTCCTTTGCACGTTTGTCTTTTGTCCTTCTACTTGATGTAGGACACAATGACTCCTTGAGCATCACATCAGGGTAAAGGTAGAGGCATGATGCCTAACATTAGCGAGTAAGCAATTGCCTATGTTAAAAATACATAAACTGTCATTTGAGGGTATTGAGATGAAGATGCCACACTTTCATATGAGTGGGTGTTGGAAAGTGGATTATTAGTAGGGGCAAATGTATATCTGCCACTGGCAATAAGGCCACTAACACAGTATAGGCTCAGAATAGGTCTTAGTAAACTATTTGTATGCTCAACCCTTGGTAGCTTGGCTGCAAGCAGGCAGGCTTAACATCAAAGACAGGTATGTAAAGCATTTAATAACACAATTTCAGTAAATAATTAAGACACAATACAAAACAAAAATTCAACACCAATTTATAGAATTAGGAAATATTTTTATCTTTAAAATGACACAAAAACGACACAAATCCAATGTAGGGAACCGGAGATATGAATTTTCAAAGATTTAGCAATTTCTAGCACATAGAAACCTATAGCACCTTATCGGGACACCTGGTCGAGATAGACCGGGTCAAAGTCATAGTTTCAGCCAACCGGGATGGAGCCCTGAGCGGCTACCCCTTGCGGTAGGTCTCGGTCACAGCTTTTACCTTCTGACTTAGAAACTTTTCTGGAGCTTTTCTTCTCGTGGCCTCTGGAAGTTGTCAGCCAGTACGGATTTGGTGAGGGTTAGCCGGATTGCCTTGTGACGAGCTGCCAGTCATACTTATAGAAGTCTGACCTCCGTAATGTTTCAGCAGAGAAACCAAGGATCCAGGCTGACACATGGTTAAAGGCAGGCCGCTTTGCTTTCGCTGGTACTCCCAGTCACCTTTTCTTCGTTTGGACGTAGAAACTTTTACAGAACTTTTTCTCGCGGGGTCCATCAATGCTGTTCACCAGGTCGGATTCGGTGAGGGTTCGCCGGCCTCGGATTTCAACTACTCTCCCGGTCAAACTCTGGAAGTTGGACCTATGGAGCTTTTCAGCGGGACAAACCTGGACGGCTTGGTTGGCCAGGTTGCGTCGGTCTCCTTATGTAGCTTTTTTCCAAAGTTGCTCTAAAGTTCTCCAAACTTCTGAAATTGCTTCCTGAAGTTCCCCAAAGGGTCCCAGAGTGTCTCCAACTCACTCAAAGGGTCTGGAAGTTCCAAGACGGTCCTTGAAAGTTGAGGACTTCAGTTCCCACAATCCACTTGGACAAAACACTAACAAATCTACTGGTAGTTCTCCAGGTTAAGGATCCTTGGTGGTAATGTTCCAGGCGAGCTCTGTTAACTTGTAGATTGCAGGGAGTCCACTCTTTAGTCCTTTTTACAGCAAGGTAATCCACAGGCTGTAGTTTCAGAAGGTGCAGTCTTCAGAGTGCAGGCCTGAGGAAATGCACATCCCACTTCCAGCATGACCCGTCTTGCTTTCTTAAATTTCAAGCAGCAGATCTGAGGGGCTCTGCCCATCTCAGATACTTTTTCCAATTTCTCTGGACCAAGCAGGAGGTCACTCTTGTCTAATGGGCTGTAGGGTACCACCCAAAGGTCTGACCAGTTCCTGCAGAGTGTGGCACTATTTGTCCCAGAGTGCACCAATTCTTCCAAATTCATAATGGGTGGTTTTCCAGTAGGGAAAGAAGAGCTGGCTAAACACACCCCTAAAATGGCTAATCTCTATAGTCTCTCCGCCTTGCATCTGCTCATTCCTTCCTTAATCCTAGCATCTGGCTGGGGGTCAAAATAGTGGAGTTATAAATGACACTGATGTCTTCCCCTTCCATTGAAGTCCATTGTTTATGACTGCTCCTCCTGCTCTGGCATTCCTGTGCAACAGGGCACTGCCCTCCCAGTAGAGCTGGTTAACACCAGGGGCTCTTTATCACCTCTTCAAAGAAGCCTGGCTAATCTAATTAACTCTGACCAATCAGGACAGACCACTGGAAGGCTTAATCTAGGCTTACAAACAAGACAGTCTTATAACTTCATGTATGTACCTTTGAGAAATTCAACAATATAATATTGTTGGATTTATGAATACCATTCTACGAAGTCTTTGAATGGTATTTGTAGTGTTTTCCTATCAAGAGTTATTAGTTATTAACTTCTTGATATGTTAACCTAAGTGACATGGGATTTACAATCGGAAAAATGACTTGGGCCATTTTTCTGACACCAGGGGTTTTACACACATATTTTATAAGTACTCTACATATATCTACAGAACCGCCACCTCAGCTACACCTAGGGAAGATTTTAGGGGTTCTGAATATGTAAAAATATTGCAGATCCTCCCATTACAGTGCTCCTACCACCAAAGTCGATTTTGGGCAGCACTTTATCACAATGTGGGGAGAGGCATGTAAAACTCATTTTATAAGGGTCCTCCTTATAAAGACCTGATCCCTCACCCCAGGGACTCATAGGGGAGTCCCTGGGGGTACCTAATATGCCCAACCATTGTAGGTCAACCATTTTTAAGTGCCCCGAACACTAAAGTCGGGTTTAGGTACAATTTACTTTTTAAAAGCAGTCCCGCAACACAGTGCTCCTTTTAAACTGACCTCAAGCTTCAGCAGTGCACACATGCAAGTGCAGAAAGGCTGCTGGCCTCTAAATTGCCATGCCCTATTATTTACTAGGGACTGATAGGTAGTTTAAACCCCCTGCCCTGTTATCTACTAGGGCCTTAAAGAGTAGGTCATGCCAATCGCAGAGGTACCCCAATCCATAGTGTGCCCTAGTGCATGTAGGTGTTTTCACTGTATTCTAAATGTGTCTCTTTGAAAATAGCACTGGCTCTGGGCCTGGTTAGGCAGAGATCAAGGTCAGTCAGAGTCAGTTACCACCGGTACCAGTCAGCAAAAAGTTGGGGGGTGCCCAGGGCACAGGATGAGTTTCCAACAGTGGGTATTTGTTATACAACGCAGAACAGTTATGTGTCCTATGTCACCCATAATCGTTATACCACTTAGAGGGTTCAGAGAAAATATATATACGTATGATCTAGTAATGTCATGTACTCTGAGCAGTGGATTGAATGAAGACACTATGAATATTGTCTTTCAGGTAAAAACACCAGTGAATCCTCAACTACGTGGACTGCCACAAAGACAACTGTTTTTTCTATTTTCTTATTTTATATTTTGTTTGATTTACAAGCAATTTACCATGCAGAAGCGTCAATAACAGCCCCTGAAGAAAGCCACTACACCTCTGTTGAGGGTATTAGACTGAAACATGTTGACCTACCATTGATATTACATCCTGAAGCAGGTTGAATTCCCTACTGTTATAGCTTGGTTTTTAATCCTGGCCCAGGGACGCACCAGCAAAGAATTTTGCAGACTCTTGGGAGCTTGTTTTAGGTATCACTTTTCATTTACTTTTGCTCTGCTTCCTCTACCACACTCTAGCTTGTCTGAGGTAATTAGTACACCTCCCTTAAAAACATCCCTGAATTCCTCCCTCTCATAGAGGGAGTTGTAGCCCGTACCGTGACTAGGTCTTCGCAGTGCGAAGAGGCTACCCTATGATGAATCATATCACCCTTGGGTGGATAACGGAAACCGTCATATAAAAGGGACTTTCCACCATTAAACTAGATCTTGTTTTACTATAGACCCAATGGTTCCTTCTTTGTGGTGATTACAGACTTAGTAGCTTCAGAATTTGAGAAAAGACATTTTTGTTTCACTTCTGAATTTCCGATGAATGTTGATGATCCTTATTTATCTTTGGGAGTGCGTTCTATAGCTTGCTTCCATTTACTGTGAAGGAACTTCTACCTATCCATTTTTTATGAGAGATAATGATGCATGCATGCCAATTGACCTAATTCAAGTGGGAGCCTTCTGATTTTTGAAGGCTAAAATGGCTTTATTTTAGTTGTCACCTACCTAAAATTGCCCTTGTGTCAACATAAGCCAATGGGGAAAATACATTCCCTCGACTTTGTTTTTCACAATCTCCCACTTGACAGTTGGAACATGCTGGCATGGATGAGGAGGTATATAGATCTGCAAATCCCACAGTGCCTCTGTGTCACACGATCTAAACTCCCTTCACATCGTCACCCAGTGAAGATCAGATATCACACAGTGGTTGGAAAAATGAGCTGGAAACCACTGCATATAGTGAATCTCCGGCCCGTTTTTTTTTGTTTCTGGGGACTTTTAAAGCCTGACGTCCAGTATGGGGTATGAAAACACCCTAGAAAATTGGCACCAGCCTCAGCAGGCTTGTTTTTAAGAGGAGGTGTTTGGTGGGGGAGGGCACAGAAGGGCCTCCTAAGGAGTTTTTGGGCGCAAGGCACGTGCCCTCATATTATGAAATTTTTTTTTTCTAAGGTTGGCACGTCTGCGTATATGGCCCAGTGCTGGCTTTAGGGCGATACGACTGGTGCCAAGCTCCGGGGTGGGGGGGGGGGGGGGGGGGGGCTCATTTGTCTTCTGACTAAAATGAGACCTGTTGTTTGTCTTTCATTTCCACAACGTAGGTGGTCATGGAAATTAAAGACTGACCACAACCCTCACTTTGTCGCGGATGGCAATAAGTGTTACCCGATTGTGCTATACCTATATTGGTTGCTCATTTCTCCCCAGCCTGTGCTGATCCAGGGGCTGCCATGCTTCGAGTCCCAGGGCTTCCTGTGTGAAGCTTGTGAGCGCTGGGTATGTGTGTAGCTCCGCATACCCCAGCCTTGTCATCAGTGCTGCAAGGTGATCTATTGTATAAAGCTGGGCTGCCTCGTGTACCTGTACTTACTCACACAGACCTGCCACTGTGCAGGGCACACGCACTGCCTGTCCTTGCTGAGGATGATGCCTGCTGGATTTGTTGGCTCTGATGCCCCCCTCACCAATGACAGACACAGGGATTATATAGTGGGTAGACCACAGCAGCAACTGGCCTTTTGACTTTAATGACATTGTAAAGCAAGGATGTGTGAAAATCTGTGGCTGGAAGCTGGGGATGTGTAAAAAGAATTCTAGCTTACGTGATAATTTTCAGTTCTATAAAGGGCATAGAGGCGAGGATTATGCATTTTTTTCTCTACTGCATGGATTAACAGCAGCCAATAACAACAATATAAAAGAAGAAACTGCATATCCCATGAACCTCTAGTCCATTAGTAGTCACAAGCTCCAATCACTGACAATCCTTCCCTTGAATTACAGGCACCTCCATTTTGTAATCCTCTTTCTTTGCAAACAGAACTGAAATTGTAAGGACCAAAATATCATCATGTTAGGAATGGGGTTTCTGGTTGGGTAGGGTATGCACCTAAGCCAAGCAGAACCCACCACTCTAATCAGGGCAAGGTAGTTACACACATAAGATAACGCCCGCTCACCCCCTTGGTAGCTTGGCAGAGCAGTCAGGCTTATCTCAGAGGCAATGTGTAAAGCGTTTGCGCAACACAATCACACACCAGTGACACACTAGGCACACCACAAAAGAGATTCCACACAAGTTTATATAAAAATATCCTTTGTATTGAGAGAGTGCCATGTTATTTTTTAAAATTGTAGGGGTGCACCATAATCCCGAGTAGTCAGCTCCCACATATTTAGAGGATCTTACTAATGAAATTAGAGATGTAACGTTAGGCTGGAATCAACACAATATGTAGTGATGTGTTTTATTAATTAGAGACTAATGTAGTGCCTTAATTGAAATGTAGTGTTGCATAATGTAGAAATGCAATCATATGTGAAATGTCGCATTAGCAATGATGTGCCTTAATGAAGTATATACATGCTTAGTAATGAGTGGATTAATGTAGCCTTTTAATATGAAAATATATTGTTTGTTTTGAAAATAGGGTTAATGCTTCATAACAATGAAATGTAATGTTTTATTTAAATGTGCAAGGGCCTGGAGCATGCTGAAGTCAGTAGAGGCCTAACTGTATTTTTTTTGTTAGCTTTAGTCGAGAAGGAATGATTTTCTGTCATCAGGAAAGAAGCTGTCCTTAGCAAATATTAAATTATAACTTCGAATGTTCGCAGAGATGTTTCCATGTGTTTCAGCTTGCAGGTGCAAGGCCATAAGACTGGTTAGGTAGAAGAGTCCATTGTTTAGGAGTTAGGATAGTAGGCGCGAGTGCAGAGGAGCTGCCAAAGAATTTGGGAGTGCAACATTTAGCGAGGAAGGTGCCTGGGACCAAAGGACACACCAACGGACGCTTGATGGAAAGGCGCCATGCTGGAAAAGTCTGAAGATCTGTACCTGCCAGAGGAGCGTACCTCTGGGCGTGTCAACTGTTTTTGGGATTTTGTAATAAGGACAGCACCCGAGGCAGATTTTGTTAGGAGATTGACAGAGCAGGATGTAGGTAGCTGTAGAGAGAGTTGGGGAACTTAGGGCAGAGTGGGGTGTAAGAAGGAGCATCTTAGAACGAGCTCGATAGTCAGTCTATCTGCCTGAAGAAAGTGAATGTATTTCTTTGGAAGTCTTCACTGCTGACACCTTTACTATGGTCTGAAGGGAATGTTAAGTAGGGATGCCACTTTAGAATAGAATAGGGACAGTCTACCCATTTTCTTTTCTATTGTAAATGCAGTCCAAACTTCAAGCGGTAATTGTTCTCGGTTGCCTAATGTTACTCGAGTTGACTTTGCTTTTTATTCTGAGTCGTCTAAGAATCCTGCATAGAATTATGGTTGTATTAGTGCCAGTCTATTTTCTGAACCTCTTGCTGAGATTTTTGTATGTTCAAATATTTTTGGCTTTGTAATAAACCTTCATAATTTCAGTTTGTAGTCTGTGGTCCTTTGAGTTAATTTGGACTTGATTGAAAAACTGTTCAAAGTTTGTTGTAAGATTTTCCCTTTATTCTTCTAGAACAGGGAAAAAGGTCCAGTCGACCTGGTTTGGGATTCTAGAGATGGGTAAGAAAATTTAGATAAAAAATCCCAGCTTCCCCAGTTGGTCGCAGTGTAGGATGGTGAGTGAGGGAAGATCTGATCTAGATTAGGATAAGAGTTTCCCAAGGCCCTTAGAGATTAGGTAATGATTGCCCAGTGGATTGTCGGCGGAAGACAGTGTTCCATGGAAACCGACGGAGAGTGACGGTGCGGCGAAAGCAGCAGTTCGTAGGAGAGTGAGTATGAATAGGATTACATGTTGTTAGATTGCGGTGTTTATATGTTGTGTTGTAATGTCTTGCGGAGTTGGAATACCTGTTGTACGAAAGGAGATCAGGCTGTGAGCGCGCGCAGACCGGGAAAATCTTAGGCTCAAGGGGTAGCTTAAGTGGTTTGGGTGTATTGAACACCCATAGTAATTGTTGACCATTGTTGACCCCTTCCTTGCTGATGACGAGCTCGATGACGTGCTGAGCTCGTCATGGCACACAGTGCTCGTGTGCTCATGACGAGCTCAGCTCATCATGACACCCACCCCCGAAAATCCCTCTGGAATTTCCCCTTTCCAATGGTACCCCTCCCCAGTGGATCCCTGCTTGGGGATCCCCACAGGAGAGCAATCCCCAAGCAGGGATCCACCCACTAGACACCAGGGACGGTGGAGCAGCAATGTAAACTGGCAAAATGTAGTCTTTTTGCCCCCCCTGGGGGGCAACTGCCCCCCAGGGGGCAACTGCTCTAGTTAAAATTTGCCCCAAAAAATTCCTGGCGTCTAGTAGGCTTTCTGCACCCCCTGAGGAGCAGATGGGAGCATTAGCCCCCAATCTGCACTCCAGGGGGGGGGAAGATCACTAATCTGCCAGGGATTATTGGGAGGCAAATTTTAATTAGAGTGGGGGCTACCCAAAACGGGCATGCCAATGCCCCCACCTCCTCCCCTGCAATAATTACAGCCTTCCAGCCCCCCCCGGGGGACAGATGGGGCAGTAGCCCCCAATCTTCCCCCCCGGGGAGGCAAAAAGCCCACTAGACACTAGGGATTTTTTTGGGAATATTTTAATTCGGGTGGGGCATTGGCATACTGTTCTGGACAGCCCCCACCCTAATTAAGGGTACTTGCGCCTCCCACACAAGTAAGGACCATTTTTATCGGGAGACCTAGGGGAACGCGGAGTGGTGGGAAATTTGTGTGAGCCAGGTGATGCCACACTTTCACACACAAAAATGTGTGAAAAAAATGATTTTTTTCAGCTAAAATTGAGGTTTGCAAGGGATTCTGGGTAAGGAAACATTGGGGTATCCACACAAGCCATACCTCCTTGGAAGCCCCCGGGTGTTTACTTTCCAGAAATGTGTGGGTTTGGTAGGTTTCCCTAGGTGCTGGCAGAGCTAGGGTTAAAAAACTACAGCTAGGCACTTTGGAAAAAAAGGGTAATTTTTCACAGCGAAATTGAGGTGTGACCATGTTGCGTTTTGCGCCGTTTCCTGTTGCAGGCACTTGGCCAACCCATACAAGTGAGGTACCATTTTTCTCAGAAGACTTTGGGGAATGTGGAGTGGAAGGAAATTTGTGAATAAACACAGATTCCAGAACTTTCTACCACAGAAATATGGGGAAAATGTGTTTGTTTGGACAATATTTTAGGTTTGCAAGGGTTTCTGGGTAACAGAACCTGGTGGGAGGCAGTCAAGTCACCCCATCCTGGATTTCCCGGCGTGTCTAGTTTTCAGAAATGTATAGGTTTGCTAGGTTTCCCTAGGTGCCGGCAGAGCTAGGGTTGAAAAACTACAGGTAGGCACTTTGCAAAAAAAGGGTCATTTTTCACTGCGAAATTGAGGTGTGACCATGTTGCGTTTTGCGCCGTTTCCTGTCGCAGGCACTAGGCCAACCCACACAAGTGAGGTACCATTTTTCTCGGAAGACTTTGGGGAACGTGGGGTGGAAGTAAATTTGTGGATACACGCAGATTCCAGAACTTTCCACCACAGAAATCGGGGAAAATGTGTTTTTATGACAATTATTTAGGTTTGCAAGGGTTTCTGGGTAACAGAACATGGTGGGAGGCAGTTAAGTCACCTCATCCTGGATTTCCCTGGGTGTCTAGTTTTCAGAAATGTATAGGTTTGCTAGGTTTCCCTAGGTGCCGGCAGAGCTAGGAATCAAAAACTACAGCTAGGCACTTTGCAAAAAAAGGGTCATTTTTCACTGCGAAATTGAGGTGTGAACATGTTGCGTTTTGCGCCGTTTCTGGTCACAGACACTAGGCCGACCCACACAAGTGAGGTACCATTTTTCTTGGAAGACTTTGGGGAACGCGGGGTGGAAGGACATTTGTGGATACATGCAGATTCCAGAACTTTCCACCACAGAAATGTGGGGAAATTTTGTTTTTTTTGGACAACATTTTAGGTTTGCAAGGGATTCTGGGTAACAGAACATGGTGGGAGACAGTCAAGTCACCCCATCCTGGATTCCCCCGGGTGTCTAGTTTTAAAAATTGTATAGGTTTGCTAGGTTTCCCTAGATGCCGGCAGAGCTAGGGTTAAAAAAGTACAGCTAGGCACTTTGCAAAAAAAGGGTCCTTTTTCACTGCGAAATTGAGGTGTGACCACATTGCGTTTTGCGCCGTTTCTTGTCGCAGGCACTAGGCCGACCCACATAAGTGAGGTATCATTTTTCTCGGAAGACTTTGGGAAACGCGGGGGGAAGTAGATTTGTGGATCCACGCAGATTCCAGAACTTTCCACCACAGAAATGTGGGGAAAATTTGTTTTTTTGACAATTTTTTAGGTTTGCAAGGGATTCTGGGTAACAGAACCTGGTGGGAGGCAGTCAAGTCACCTCATCTTGGATTTCCCTGGGAGTCTAGTTTTTAAAAATGTATAGGTTTGATAAGTTTCTCTAGGTGCCGGCAGAGCTAGGGTTCAAAAAGTACAGCTAGGCACTTTGCAAAAAAAGGGTCATTTTTTACTGCGAAATTGAGGTGTGACCACGTTGCGTTTTGGACCGTTTCCTGATGCGGGCACTAGGTGACCCACACAAGTGAGGTACCGTTTTTCTTGTAACACTTTGGGGAACGCAGGGTGGGTAGAAATGTGTGGATCCACGCAGATTCCGACACTTTCCACCACAGAAAAGTGGGGAAAATGCAGCTTTTTTGACAATTTTTTAGGTTTGCAAGGGGTTCTGGGTAACAGAATCTGGTAGCAGGCAGTCAAGTCACCCCGTTCTGGATTCCCCTGGGTGTCTAGTTTTAAAAAATGTATAGGTTTGCTAGGTTTCCCTAGGTGCCAGCAGAGCTAGGGTTCAACAACGACAGCTACACACTTCGCAAAAAAAGGGTAAATTTTCATTGTGAAAATGTGGTGTGTTCACGTTGGGTTTTGAGCCCTTTCCGGTCATGGACACTATGGCTACCCACACAAGCGAGGTACCATTTTTATCGGGAGACTTAGGGTAAATAATATTTGTAAAGCAACCGTTATAACCTATTGAATTCTGATGCATTTCTGACTTCCAAATGAAAGACATTGTGTAAAAAAGAAGTCATTTTGAAAAAAAAACAATAATTCTCTTGCTAGTATGAGTATTCGCAATTTTTAAAATGTGCAAATATGTACTGTTTCTAAACTCTATAATTTGTACCCATTTCATAAATACATAGGTGTCTTTCATATCGATTTTTCCATGTACACATTTTCACACAATAATTGTTATAAACCCGGTACATAATAAAAAGCCATTGCAAATTGCTACTCAGTTTTTGACTCTGGGTTCGTCTGGGTCTTGGTGAACCTACAAGTCCTATATATCCCCACAACCAGGAAGGTCCAGTGGATGTATTGGTATATTGCTGTCAAAGAGCTGTCATAATTACAAGAAGTTACAGGTGAAAACGTTGACACAAAAGGCTGTTTTGTTCAACTAATTTTCAATTTTTCCAATATTTAACTGTTAGTTTCTATAAAGAAATCTTGATGGATCCACACAAATGAACCCTTTCTAAATTCAAAAATATGTCTACTTTTCTAAAATGTATAGCTTTCCAGGATCCATTATTGCTTTCATACTAATTGTTACCATTCACTGGAAGGAGGTTGAAAGCACTAAAAATGGTAAAAATAGGCAATGTTCCAGAAAAATGCCAAAACGATGTAAAAAATGTTGGTTTTCTGACAAAAGACTGTCATTTCCTAAAAGCTGGGAAAATGGTGATTTCAGCCCCACAAACCCTTTTTTGATAACATTTGCAGGGAAAAACCCAGACGCTTTCATTTGTAGCCCATTTTTCTGAAAAATACCAACATTTTGCTGTATTTTGGCTAATTTCTGGGACCCCTCCCAGGGAATCCACAAACACTGGGTACCTTTAGAATCCCCATGATGTTGGAAGAAAAGGGCGCTAAATTGGCGTGGATACCGGATGTGGTCAAAAAGTTACAGGGGCCTAAGTGCGCACTACCCCAAATAGCCAAAAAAAGGCTTAGCACAGGAGGGGAAATGGCCTAGCAGAGAAGGGGTTAAGGGGATCGTGAGGTGCCATCGATCGCCCGCTGGACCGAGATAGGGGGAACGAATGTGTGAGTGCATGAGTAACTGACGCTGGTCGTGAGTTGGTGCGTGTTTGTAACCTATCAGTTGAGGTGATTGTCCGATCATTTCGCGGACAGACAGTTGCCAGTTCGGTGACAATTATGCAACTGTGGATGTTCAGTAAGCGAAGTGATTGCTTGGTCAGAAGTGATAATTTCAGTGTATGATTGGGACGTGTGTGTGCGTGAGGGACGAACGGTAAAGGAGTGGAACTGCTGCGAAGCGGAGGCGAGTGACGTCAAAAGGTGCCGTGCTGGGATAGGGCGGTTGGTGTGAAGCCGCGCTGGGATTAGTGGAGTGTCATCAGGAAGTAAAAGGGCGCTGCGGGAGAAGAAACGCTGGGTTTCATCATGAAATGTTTTAAAGTTTTGCGAGATTTGTTCAGAAAAGAAAAGAGGATAGAACCCCGGGGGGGAGAAGAAGCTTCGCCCGAGGATACTCCGGCTCATTACATGGCTACAAATATTGGGTTACACACTATATTGTGGCTCGAGAACTGGGCTAAGATGACTGAGGGAAATGAGGAGTTGACTTTCCCTAGATACGGAAATTTCAGATTGGAAGTGTTGTATCAGTTGAAATCGAATATGGCTTCTGCGACCTTTACCTAGGCCGACACAGTTTGAGGCATTGAATGCATGTATCAGGGCTGCGCACGAAAGAAACAGGGACAGGCGACAGAAAAGAGTGAAGAGATCAGTTAGGGCAGTTCAGGACACGAGGTGGGATGCATTGGAAAAGAGATGGAGAGTACAGACGAATGAAGGAGACAGGTTGTATCCACTGTTGGTTAAAACAGGGGAGGCACAGAAAAGGGATGCAGAGGAAGACGACAGTGATGCGGATGATAGCTTGATAGAAAGGCTGTTACCTGAGAGACCACGTGTTAGACCTGACATCATTGGTGTGAGTCTCCCTTTCATTTTTTGACGGATTGCCTCCTCTGTTTTAATATGTTTTTGCTGGATTTATGCTTTGGGCACTGTGCCACTGCTAATCAGTGCCACAGTGCAAGTGCTCCCCATGTTAAATTGATATACTGATTGGATTCCATGATTGGGTTATTTGATTTATCTGTCTGCCCCTAGTACAGTGCACCATGTGTGCCCAGGGCTTGTAAATCAAATGCTGCTGGTGGGCTTGCAGCACTGGTTGTGCCACCCACAGAAGCAGCTTGTAAAGTGTGTCTCAGGCCTGCCATTTCAAGGCCGGTGTGCAGTCTAGCACTGCCATGTCGACTTGGCCAAGTGCACCCACTTGCCAGTCCCTCAACCTTCCCTTTGCTTCATATTAGACACCCCTATGGTAGGCCCAAGGGCAGGGTGCATTGTAAGTATAAGGTAGGACATGCTCTGATGTGTGTAGCATGTTCTAATAGTAAATTACAGCCATTTTCGTTTTTCAATATTGAAGGCTACCTGTTCTCATAGGCCAGAATGGGCAGTTGCGATTGATACATTCTTATAATCCTAACTGACCCAGGGAACATGGTAAAAATTCAAATTTAGTATGCCTGAACTCAGAATAATAAAGTACATCTTTTAGTAAAGTTTATTTTAATATTCTGTGTTTGCAAATACCACTTTTAGAAAGCAGGTATTTGCTTGCCTAACCATTTCTCTGCTGGGTTCCTTGTCTGGGTTTGTGTGTGACAGGGCCGGGGAATTCCAGGAGACAGGCTGGGGCAGCCCAGTGGTGAATAGAGAGATCTGCATCTAGATGGGAGGGAGGAGTTACACCTAGGACCTGAATAGGGCTGGGCATTCCCTATACAAATCTGGCTCCACCCCCTGTGGCTTGCCCTGCACTGTGAAAGGAGAGGAGGAATCATGTCAACAGAGTGCTCCAGAGCTGTATCTTCCCTCCCCTGTGCTGGCTCCACCTCCTGTGGGGCGGCTGATGTCTCTGCCCTGCACAGTGAAAGGAAGAAGAGAGTCATGTAAACAAAGTGCTCAGGAACTGGCTTGGACTATGCAGAGGCCTCTCTGCCTTCAGAGAACAAAGGATTTTGGGGTATAAATATTGGGACCCTGATCCCGAGAAATTAGATCACTTCTGGAACAAGAAACCTTTCTGCCAAGGAGAAGAACCAAGGAAGCTGCAGGAGTTTGGACTGCACCTCTGCCAGTGTGCTGTTTGCTGGGTTGGCCTGCAGTGGTTGCTTCATTGCCAAGGCAAAGGAGAAGGAACTTTGTAAGGACTTTCATCTACAGAATATTCTCCAAGGGCTTGAACTGTGCTTGCCTCCTGCTGAAGTCTCAGGGACAAAAGACTTCACCTCCAGCTCCCTCCTGAATTTCCTTGCTGGGAATTCTGACTCCAGTCACTTGCATGCCGCTGGGAGCTGGAAGCGTGACACATCGAGAAGAAGCGTGTCGCCGCCGCAGTTGAAATCATCGAAACGCCGGAGAAGTGAGCCTTCGTCGCATCTCTCTGGAAGCGTGTGTTCATCAAAGCTGCCTGCGGTCGCATCACCGGAGAAGCGTGATGCCATCGAGAGAGTCGCCATCATATCACCGGAGAAGCACGTCGCAGGGCCTGTCGTGGCTCCAAAGTACAGAGTTGTCGCAAGGCTGCCAGGGTGTCATCGCATAGTCATCGCATCGCCGCATCAAGGACACCATCTTCTCGCATTGCAACCGGATCATCGCATCGCATCAAGGCGCCATCTTGCGCACCCCAACAGGCCTGCAAGCCGTGAATCTACGCATAACTCCGCACTGGTAAGGCTCACGACGAGTCCCCTACTCTGCGCAAGCATCGAGGCGGGACGCAACCGCTCCCCCGGGTCACGGAACCGACACATCTCCCCTTTTGCGAGCCTTTTGTTCACTTTGCGTTACGCATCCAGGTACTTTGTTGAGAACTTTGTCGCATTTAGCAACAACTTGAACTAAGAGACTTTTTATCTTTTAAGTAATCTTAAATGTAGTATTGTGGATTTTTGTCGATTGTGATCTTGTGTTTAAGTCTATATAAAGAATACTTATTTTTATAAAACTTGTGTTGTGTTCATCTGTAGTGTTATCACTGTATTACTGTGTATATTCACAAATGCTTAACACACTGCCTCTTAGATAAGCCTGTCTGCTCATGCCAAGCTACCAAGGGGGGGGGGGGCAGGGTTTATTAAGGAGTGTAATCCCCTTATCCTGACTTAGAAGTAAGGGTCCCTATTTGACAAAGGTGATAACCATTGCCAACTAAAGACCCCCAGATCTAACATTGGTGGTTAGCGGTGAGGATTTGGACTTTGCATTTGTGTTTCGTATACAGTGATTGGTGTACACTACTAGTGAGTGCAGACCAAACGCGACCACATACTTTTTTTTAGAATCCTTTTTCCTTGGACTGTTAGTTTTTCCTGAAAACTCCCAATTCTTACTACCATGAGTAAATCAGCATCTGTTGCATCTATGGATCTTGATTGCACCAGGCATTTCTAAAAAGGAAGACTACCAAAAGGCGCTGAGCGCCTGGGTAGAAGCAAGAAATGCCCCTGATCTTGTGGTGGAGCCTGTTGGGGATGCAAATGGGCAAATTGATGGGTCAGAGTTTCCAGCCAGGGGAGGGGTGTCGTCCCCACCTGGCAGCAGCATCTTTTCCAAAGACCTGTCCCCCAGAGAGTTGGACGACAGGGAGAGAAATAGGGCACACAAGCTGGAGATGGCTAAGCTTAAGATGGAGAGTCAGAGGGAAACAGAGAATAACAGGTTGTCTTTGGAAAGAGAGAAAATGAGAATGGAGCATGAGCGAATGTTGAGGGAGTTAGAAATCAAGGCCAAGGGCTTAGTAATCAAACCCTCTGGTGGCAGTGCACCATCTGTGCCTTCAGAAGGCAGGGTACATATTCCCATGGATGTCATCAAAGATTTTCACAAAGGTGAAGATATTGGTCAGTGGTTTGCAGCCTATGAGATAGCAATGTTGGCCCACCGGGTCCCTGAGAAGGATTGGGGAGCGGGGTTGTGAGGGCGAATGACTTTGTTAGACCTCCCAGTGAGCATAGGATGTCTTATCACCACATGAAGGAAGCTTTGATGACAAGGTATGGGTTAACTCCAGAGCTCTATAGACAGAGGTTCAGGAATTGTAAGAAACTGGAGGGAACCACTGGGTAGAATATGTGTCTTTCTTTTGCAGAGCTATGGATGGTTGGGTGAGGGGTAGCAATGTTGATAATTTTCAAGCTCTCTATGATTTGATTGCTAGGGAGCACTTGTCTGCTAATTGTTTTCCAGAGCTACGCCAGCACCTTATTGATTGCAAGTTGACTAATCCTAGAAAGCTTGCTGAAGAGGCGGACCGCTGGGTCATTACCAGGGTCCACAAGGGTCTTGTTGGAGACTCCGCCAAAGGTGGGCAGGGTCCGCAGCAGAAAAGTGGGGGGACATGGGTAAACAGAGGGAGTTCCAAAAAGGTCCCCAAAGTAATTCCCACTGGAATCAAGGTAAGGGTTCCCAGCCTCCCCCTGAAAAGAAGTCAGGACCCCCGAAAGGTAAACCTGTTCATAGGGGGCATGTTACCTGCTTTCAGTGTAAACAGGTGGGACACCGTTGGTATGATCGCCAGTGTCCTCAGAAAGCACAGTATGTGCCACCCCGTCAGATGGCCAGTGTTGCCCTGGGTGGGGAGGAGATGGGGGCCCAAGGTGGGTGGGGTCCCGTAGAAATGTCCCTTGTCTCATTAGGAGAGTTTGAGGTGGTCCCTAAAACTCAGCTGCCTGAGAACACAAAAAAATACAGGCAGTGGGTGACCATCAATGGCCATAGAATGGAGGCTCTCAGAGACACAGGAGCAAGTGGGACAGCTGTCAAGTGTCACTTGGTCTCTGAAGAGCAGTTAGTCCCCAATGCATTCTTCCCAGTTGTTGCCGCTGACGACAGAGAGAGCCATTGCAAGGTGGCTCAAGTTCCCTTTGAGTCGGGGGGGTCTCTGGTACTCTTCAAGTAGCTGTGAGACCATCCATGCCTGTTGATTGTCTGTTAGGCAATGATTTAGAAAGCTCCCCTTGGGCTAAGGTGGAAAGGAAGGCTCATTTGGAGATGTTGGGTCTGCCTGAATGGCAGCTAAGGGTGTTCAAGAGACCCTGGAGCCTGAAAGTATGGCCCAGGGACCTGCCTTAAAGAGAAGAGGTAAGGGGCGTGGGAAACCAGCCCCCATTGTTCCCACGGTCCAGGAGGAGGCAGACCTTGAGGGGGGTGCCCTGGAACCTACAGGGGAGCAAGTTTCTGAACTGGGGAACCTACCTGAGCTGACCCATTGGCAGCAAGAAGGGGGTCTCTCCAGGGAGGAATTTTTGTGAAGAGCAGAAGAATTTCCCTGCTCTTGTGGGTTTGAGGCAACAGGCCACAAACCAGGCAGCAGGTGATCAGTCTGGATCATATTGGATCTACTGGGAGAATGGTCTCCTGTATAGCGATCCTAAGGTTGCTGAGCCTGGGTCAGCCCGTGTGCTGGTGGTACCCCAGCGCTTCAGAGCCTTCCTACTGGGTTTGGCTCATGCTGTTCCCTTAGCTGGTCATCTGGGGCAGAACAAGACCTTTGAAAGGCTCATCTCCCACTTTTATTGGCCCCAGATGCGGAAGAGTTCAGATACTCATTGTAGGACCTGTCAAACTTGCCAGGCAAGTGGTAAGAGTGGGAGGAGGCACAAGGCCCCTCTCCAACCTTTCCCTGTGGTCAGTACCCCCTTTGAAAGGGTGGGGAATGACATTATGGGGCCACTGGTCTCCAAGACAGCCATGGGCAACAGGTTTATCCAGGTCTTGGTGGACCATGCTACTCGTACCCGGAAGCCATTCCGCTCAGGACAGTGGCGGCCCCAGTGGTGAGACGTGCACTGATGGGGATCTTCTCCCGTGTGGGGTTCCCCAGAGAGGTTGTGTCTGACCGAGGTACAAACTTCATTTCCAATTATATGAAGTATCTGTGGAAGGAGTGTGGTGTTACCTACAAGTTTACCACTCCTTACCACCCACAAGGAAATGGGCTGGTTGAAAGATTCAACCCGACCCTTAAAGGCATGATTATGGGTCTTGAAGAACCAATGAGGCATAAGTGGGACGTCCTCTTGCCATTTCTGCTGTTTGCCTAACGTGAGGTGCCACAAAAGTCTCTAGGTTTCAGCCCCTTTGAGCTTTTGTATGGTCACCTGGTAAGAGGACCTTTGAGTTTGGTCATGGAAGGCTCGGAGAAATCTCCCAGGAAACCTCCCCAGGATATATATAGCTAGATGCTGGCCTTCAGGAACCAGACTCTGCGTTTCAGGGATCTCGCTCAGGCGAATATGGAAGCCAGCCAGGAGGAAATGAAGTGGTGGTACGATCAGAATGCCACTCTGGTTGAGCTTCAACCTGGACAGAAAGTTTGGGTCATGGCCCCTGTGGAGCCTTGTGCGCTCCAGGACAGGTGGACTGGTCCATATGAGGTGGTGGAGTGCAAGAGTGATGTTACATATCTGGTGAATATGCGGTCTCCCAGGAACCCCTTGCGGGTCCTGCATGTTAACCGCCTAAAGCCCCACTTAGAAAGGTCCGAAGTGGGCATGCTACTAGCGACAGATGATGGAATGGATGAGGAGACCGAACCTCTTCCTGACCTCCTGTCTGCAACAGAGCAAGATGGGTCAGTTGATGGTGTCAGCCTCTCTGCCACACTGACCCCTGATCAGCAGCAAGATTGTCACCAACTGTTGGGGCAATTTTCTGATCTATTTTTCTTGGTTCCTGGTGTCACAGAGTGGTGCAAACATGATGTGGACACTTGTGACAGTCCTCCTGTCAAGTACAAGGCTTACAGAGTGACTGATAAGGTTAGGGCTTACATTAAGGAGGAAATCTCCAAGATGTTTGCTTTAGGGGTCATTGAGTCCTCAAACAGTCCTTGGATCAGCCCAGTGGTCTTGGTCCCAAAGGCTGCCTCGCCGGGTACCACACCCGAACTCCGGTTCTGTGTGGACTACAGAGGGCTCAATTCAGTCACCAGGACTGATTCACACCCCATCCCCAGAGCTGATGAGTTCATTGATCGGTTAGGGGCTGCACGGTACCTCAGCACGTTTGATTTGACGTCGGGGTACTAGCAGATCGCCTGAACTGATGGGGCTAAGGAGAGATCAACATTCTCCACACCAGATGGGCACTACCAAATCCGGGTTATGCCCTTTGGGATGAAGAATGCACCTGACACTTTTCAAAGGTTGGTCAACCAGGTGTTGGCTGGACTGGAGGATTTCAGTGCCGCCTACCTGGATGACATAGCAGTGTTCAGCGCCAGTTGGTAAGAACACTTGCAGCACCTGTGGGAAGTGTTGATGGCACTGCGCAAGGCAGGCCTCACGATCAAGGCAAGTAAGTGTCAGATCGTGCAGGGCTCCGTTGTGTACTTGGGTCACCAGGTAGGAAACGGCCAGGTAGCGCCCCTACAACCCAAGATTGATACCATCCTGGCATGGGAACCCCCAAAGACTCAGACACAGGTGAGAGCCTTTTTAGGACTCACGGGGTACTACAGGAGGTTTGTCAAGGGGTATGGCAACATTATAGCACCCTTGACTGAGCTGACTTCCAGGAAGCAACCCAAAAAAGTGAACTGGACTGACACCTGTCAGAAGGCTTTTGATGCCCTGAAGACTGCCATGTGCACAGCACCCTTTCTAACTCATCCGCCTGGCTGTATCATACAGCCAGGCGGATGAGTTAGGAAGTCACTCGGTGCGTCCAGGAGGCACTGACGATTAATCTGATGGACTCTCGGCTTTGAGATTTCCTGTTGCGATAGAGAGTCGGCATCTGACCACGTGATTGGTTGTTTGAACCAAGATTTAGGTTCATTCAAAAAGACATAAGCATTTTTCAGTTTTGCGAGTTGACTACTGGAACCCCTGACGAAGGGACAAAGAAGTCCCGAAATGCATTGGGTGGTGGTTCAGATAAATTTGCAAATAACAATGTATATGATTGAAATTTGAAGTTATTGTATGAATAACGTTTATGTTCATGATCTAAAGATGATTTAAATAAATGTTATGACATTGTATATTATTTGGTTAATTGGAGAAATGGTTTGAACATTTAAGAATTTTTTTCATTCAAGTAGTGCGCACTGCAGTCCTAATAGCCCATGTGGTGTTAGGCCATAATCAAAAGTTGTTCAATAATACTTAGCAGGTATTAATGCAGAGCAGCACACATACCGTCCAAAATTTGTGTGAAATTAATGAGAGTGTGCGACAATCATCTACATATATTTCATTACTTTCTGCTAAAACACTGATTGTCAGCACCAAGTCCAAAATGTCTTTTGAAAGTATAGCTTCGATAACAGAAAATAGAGCCCCAACTAAGTCATACACACCTGAGGAAGCAGACAAAATATACAATTTGATCAAGGAAGCAAAAAAATTCGATGCCCAAAGTGGAACTGTGACACAACAGTTACGTCAACTTGAATATTTGACTCGGCGTGAATTGAATCAAAGACTACACGCTTCTACTTTAATCCAGTATCATCGAGTGAAAAGGATTCCGCGAGGTTTGAGACTGGCCATCAGGCCAATGTTATTTCGATTACATAGCAACATCAATTTCATGGAAAAGTGGTATAGCATTTTAAATAAATGCTCATTAGATCTGATTTTACTACTTATTGAGGAATTATCTACTACTATTAAAGATCTTGAGGAAGAGATTTATCACATCAAAGAGGATTTGTCAGCAAGAATGGACGCAGAACCATGGGAATCATTTTTGGCAGAAATGGAAATTAAGCTTGATAAATATGGGAAAGAGCTCCAAGAAACGAAACTGAGAAAATTCAAAAGAGACACTATCGATTATAAGCTTAATGAGGCTTATACATGGGCAGAGGTATACGCTCAGCGTAGATACACCCAAAGGAAACCTCAATCACAAACACAATCGTCTGAAGAAAGTGGAGTGTCAGATCAGGATACTGATACATCAAGGCCGTCTGCTAGCTCACACTTGAAACATAAACCAAGCACCCAGAGACAAGGAGGGGTTTCAACCAGTAAAGCAGATGTACCTTCTGAAAGTATTCCTACTGTGGCTTTTTTAGAGGAAGGCCTGGATTTGACCAAACCACCGGATCCCTCGACATCAAAACATTCAGACAAAAGACAAGACGCGGGAAAGGAGAAAGAAATAGAAAAAAAGACCGGATTAAGGAGCCAAGTGAAACTCTCATAATAAATATTTCCACGAAAAAGTTAACTACATTTGAAGAGAAAGTATTAAACAAGGGCACCTCATTTGTGAGTACATATCACACAACAGATCTTGAGACCGAAGTTTCTTTCTTTAAATTCATGAGAATTCTGAGACTGCGTCATTTCTTCACCAATGTTTGTCAAAATGTCACACCACAAGAATCTACTATTTTTAAGCCAAAAAGTAAATTTCAAGCCCCAGTGTCTCACAAGACTCTGGATAATTTTGAAACTTTGGTTAAAATTGATCTGAACAAATTGAAATACAAACGACAGTTGAGAAACATGACTCGTGCGGAATACAGCACATTACAAAAATTATCACAAGACAAAACTATCACTTTCCAGAAGGCTGACAAAGGGGGAGGGCTCGTCATGATGGATGTTGACTTCTACATGAAGAAAGGGACTGAACATGTCATGGATGAAAACACGTACCTGAAGTTGGGTCAAGACCCAACCATTGAAATTTCTCAAATCCTCGACAAAATTCTTGAACAAGCAGAAAAACTCAATTGGATTGATGATAAAACTAGAAAATATTTACATCAAATCCATCCAAGACGCCCTAGGATTTATTTTTTGCCTAAGATTCATAAACATCTCAACGATCCGCCATTTCGACCCATTGTATCCGGCTGCGGATCAATTTTTGAAAATCCAGGGAGATACATTGATCATTTTCTTCAATCCTTTGTCCAGAAATGGTCAACCTATATTGAGGACACTTCAGATTTTTTGAGGAGTTTAACAGCTATTCCAAAAACTCAGGAACATTGGATATTATGCACGATAGATGTCGTGGCATTATACACATCAATTCCACATCAATCTGGTCTAGAAGCAGTTGAATGGGCACTACTCCAAGAAGAAGGAACAGACAGTCAGAAATGTTTCGTGTTACAACTACTGGAGTTCTGCTTAATGAATAGTTATTTTGAGTGGCAAGATGTCTTCTACAACCAAATGAACGGTACATCCATGGGTTTTCCAGGGGCACCCATGTATGCCAATACATTCATGGCGAAATTTGAACATGACCACATTATGTTGGATTTACAATGGCAAGAAGGTCTTGTGTTTTTTCGACGCTACATTGATGACATTTTTTTAATTTGGCGTCTTTCTGAAGACTCACTTGTGAAGAATATCACTCGCCTCAACCAAATAGATCCGAGGATACAATTCACCTCCACGATTCATCATGATGAAATTCCGTTCTTGGATGTTGTGGTAAAATTGAATGAGCAAACTATAGAAACTAAGCTATTCAAGAAACCAACTGATAGAAACAACGCACTGTTATACACCAGCTTCCATCCAAAAAATCTAATTGACAATCTGCCTATATCTCAATTTATGAGGATCAAACGTATCTCCTCTAATGAAACTGATTGCGATGCATCATTATTGGAACAAAAGGCAAGGTACATCCACAGAGGATATCCAGAATCCATACTTGACATACAACTGAAGAAAGTAATCAACATGACAAGAAGCTCTTTATTGACTAAAAAAGAAAAAACTAGCACTAACCGGATGATTTTTGTCTCAAAATATTCATCAGCCTCTAGAGACATTAAAAAGATCCTTTTGCACAGATGGGAACTGCTGGAAGTGGAACCTGATTTTGGGGATTTGTTCATTGAAAAACCATTATGTGCATATTCAAGAGCTCAAAATCTCAAAGAATTTCTAACAAAACCAGCAAAAGCCAAACTAAAAAGTGGTTCATTTCGTGGTACTACTAAATGTTGGAATTGCAACAACTGCAATAATATGATATTAGGGACCACGTTATTACATCCCAGAACTGGTGAAAAAATACCATTATATCACACGTCTGACTGTAATACTGAATTTGTTGTTTATTCAATCAAATGTCCATGCGGCCTACTATATGTCGGCAAAACCACAAGGAAATTTAAAATACGAGTATCAGAGCATAAGAGCAGGATACGTAATCAAAACCGCACGTCTCCATTGGCTGTACATTGGATCGAACAGAGACACACCATTGCGCAGATTAAATGTCAGATCATCGAAGCAGTTGCCCGTTATGCAGGCAGAGACAATGACCAGGCACTCCTCCAGAGAGAGGCCTTCTGGATCAAAAAATTACAAACTTTGACCCCAGGGGGGCTTAATGATAAATTTGAATTCAGCTGTTTTCTTTAATACACAGGCAGGATGACAGCCTCAAATTAGAAGTGTGGCTCACTGGTTAGAGGAGGCAGACCCGGACGCTGAGATCAGACCCGGGACCAGGGTTCAATTCCCGACGCGCAGGGTCTTGAGCCCAAAATGTCCACGGACTCGGTAATTCTCGCTTCGGTGCCTACTCGAATCACAGGTTCACACTCTGCAACTCTGGGCAATAGCTTGCTTAATCTCCACTACGGCCCCCCGCGGCGGGATGCCTGGCTTTCACCTTGGGGATACCCAGTAAGGGGCTATCTCACAGGGAAAAACCAGGACGGGTTCCCAATGCAAAGCGCTTTGAGACCTGGCGGTGATATTGCGCTATATAAAAACCCATCCATCCATCCACCTCAACGAATCCCACATATACACACTCTAGAACATATGGCAACATTACACATAGCAATCAAATTAGAGGGTTTGATCAATGACATTGATGTATACATATTGTGAATGTATGAGTTGTAAATAGCAGGCAGGTTAATTTATGTTAATTCATTCATTTTCAAGGTGTAAATAGCAGGCAGGGATCTATTTAGTTTATTTTGCTATTTTCTTTTTTCTATCACTCCTCTTTTGTTATTCTCACATAGCGCGTTTTGGGTCAGTTGATAAAGTTTTTTAATTTGAATACGCTGTTCGCTTCCTAGTGGTTTGTAGTCCTTATTAGTGATGACCGTCTTTGAAGCACGCGGCAGATTTTGAACAACCGAGTTTTTATATGTGTGAATCTTCATTTATTTTCACACTCGCGTGTACACAAGCATTATTTTCGTAGTTCCTCAACTCTTCTGTTGTAGTCAGATAGAGTCTGTTTTCCATGTTCATGGTGGAAGCTTAACCGGTAGTGGTGGTTATAAGCTGTAAACGATGACACGGAAGTGCATCATACAGCCAGGCGGATGCGTTAGGAAGTCACTCGGTGCGTCCAGGAGGTAAGCGAGGAGGGTCTGTTTGGCTTGGTAACGCCACGAGCGGTTAATTTTTTTAAAGGTACTGATGTTACCTTTACGTTTCTTCAGGCACTGACGATTAATCTGATGGACTCTCGGCTTTGAGATTTCCTGTTGCGATAGAGGTGAGCAGTTGGCGGGTATTACACATGTCACGGATTCTTTGCAGTAGTACTGTGTTATTGATTACAGTCACTCTATTTTTTCTCAGAGTCGGCATCTGACCACGTGATTGGTTGTTTGAACCAAGATTTAGGTTCATTCAAAAAGGTGAGCAGGGTATTAGAAATTTTAAGGCATCATACAGCCAGGCGGATGAGTTAGGAAGTCACTCGGTGCGTCCAGGAGGCACTGACGATTAATCTGATGGACTCTCGGCTTTGAGATTTCCTGTTGCGATAGAGAGTCGGCATCTGACCACGTGATTGGTTGTTTGAACCAAGATTTAGGTTCATTCAAAAAGACATAAGCATTTTTCAGTTTTGCGAGTTGACTACTGGAACCCCTGACGAAGGGACAAAGAAGTCCCGAAATGCATTGGGTGGTGGTTCAGATAAATTTGCAAATAACAATGTATATGATTGAAATTTGAAGTTATTGTATGAATAACGTTTATGTTCATGATCTAAAGATGATTTAAATAAATGTTATGACATTGTATATTATTTGGTTAATTGGAGAAATGGTTTGAACATTTAAGATTTTTTTTCATTCAAGTAGTGCGCACTGCAGTCCTAATAGCCCATGTGGTGTTAGGCCATAATCAAAAGTTGTTCAATAATACTTAGCAGGTATTAATGCAGAGCAGCACACATACCGTCCAAAATTTGTGTGAAATTAATGAGAGTGTGCGACAATCATCTACATATATTGGATTTATGCTTTGGGCACTGTGCCACTGCTAATCAGTGCCACAGTGCAAGTGCCCCCCATGTTAAATTGATATACTGATTGGATTCCATGATTGGGTTATTTGATTTATCTGTCAGCCCCTAGTACAGTGCTCCATGTGTGCCCAGGGCTTGTAAATCAAATGCTGCTGGTGGGCTTGCAGCACTGGTTGTGCCACCCACAGAAGCAGCTTGTAAAGTGTGTCTCAGGCCTGCCATTGCAAGGCTGGTGTGCAGTCTAGCACTGCCATGTCGACTTGGCCAAGTGCACCCACTTGCCAGTCCCTCAACCTTCCCTTTGCTTCATATTAGACACCCCTATGGTAGGCCTAGGGGCAGGGTGCATTGTAAGTATAAGGTAGGACATGCCCTGATGTGTGTAGCATGTTCTAATAGTGAATTACAACCATTTTCGTTTTTCACTATTGAAGGCTACCTGTTCTCATAGGCCATAATGGGCAGTTGAGATTATTACATTCTTATAATCCTAACTGACCCAGGGAACATGGTAGAAATTCGAATTTGGTATGCCTGAACTCAGAATAATAAAGTACATCTTTTAGTAAAGTTTATTTTAATATTCTGTGTTTGCAAATACCACTTTTAGAAAGCAGGTATTTGCTTGTCTAACCATTTGAACCTGCCTCTGCTGGGTTGTGTATTCCTTGTCTGGGTTTGTGTGTGACAGGGCTGGGGAATTCAAGGAGACAGGCTGGGGAGCCCAGTGGTGAATAGAGAGATCTGCATCTAGATGGGAGGGTGGAGTTACACCTGGGACCTAAATAGGGCTGGGCCTTCCCTATACAATGCTGGCTCCACCCCCTGTGGCTTGTCTGATGTCTCTGCCCTGCACTGTGAAAGAAGAGGAGGAATCAAGTCAACAGAGTGCTCCAGGGCTGTATCTTCCCTCCCGTGTGCTGGCGCCACCTCCTGTGGGGCGGCTGATGTCTCTGCCCTGCACAGTGAAAGGAAGAAGAAAGTCATGTAAACAAAGTGCTCGAGAACTGGTTTGGACTAGGCAGAGGCCTATCTGCCTCAGAGAACAAAGGATAGTGGGGTATAAATCATCGCATCGCCGGAGAAGTGAGCCTTCGTCCCATCTCCCTGGAAGCATGTGTTCATCGAAGCTTCCTGCCGTCGCATCACCGGAGAAGCGTGACGCCATCGAGAGAGTCACCATCGCATCACCGGAGAAGCGCGTTGCAGGGCCTGTCGCAGCTCCAAAGTACAGAGTCGCCGCAAGGCTGCCAGGGCGTCATCGCATCGTCATCGCATCGTCGCATCAAGGGCGCCATCTTCTCGCATCGCAACTGGATCGTCTCATCGCATCAAGGTGCCATCTTGCGCACCGCAACAGGCCCGCAAGCCGAGAATATACGCATCACCTCCGCACCGGTAAGGCTCACGACGAGTCCCCTACTCTGCGCAAACATTGAGGCAGGACGCAACCGTTCCCCCGGGTCACGGACCGACGCAACTCCCCTTTTGCGAGCCTTTTGTTCACTTTGCGTTACGCATCCAGGTACTTTGTTGAGAACTTTGTCGCATTTACCAACAACTTGAACTAAGAGACTTTTTATCTTTTAAGTAATCTTAAGTGTAGTATTGTGGATTTTTGTCGATTGTGGTCTTGTGTTTCAGTCTATATAAAGAATACTTATTTTTATAAAACCTGTGTTGTGTCCATCTGTAGTGTTATCATTGTATTACTGTGTATATTCACAAATGCTTAACACACTGCCTCTGAGATAAGCCTGTCTGCTCGTGCCAAGCTACCAAGGGGGTGAGCAGGGGTTATTAAGGAGTGTAATCCCCTTATCCTGACTTAGAAGTAAGGGTCCCTATTTGGCCAAAGGTGGTAACCATTGCCAACTAGAGACCCCCAGATCTAACACCACCCCCGAACAACACAGAGATAGGGGAGGAGAAGACAGCCCTGGTGGAGGAAGTGAGGGTACCACAAGTTCCTCCTAGAGCTGAAGTAGTGGGAAAGCTCTCGTCAGGAGAAAGACAGAATGTGAAAAGTGTCAGTTCTCAGAGGATGCCGGATGCTCTTACAGTACCGGTTACCATTGGCCCTATAGTGTCAGTATATAATCCAGAGCAGACGCGAAGTGGAGGTCCATCACAGATGGGTATGGAAGGGAGCATAGGCAGTGGAAGGAATAGCGTGATGGATGGGGTGAGTCAAATGCCAAGGCCTACAGAATGGAGTACCCCATTGCCAGTGACAGCAGATTTGTCGAGAGGTCCGATGGACTTAAGGGGCCCGAGACCAAATTCCTTCGGGGAGTTGAGGCCAGATTTGAGCTCATGGAGACAATTGAAGGGGCCCAAAGTGACAGGCCAAGAGAGGATTGAGACAGGAGAAGCGTCGAGAACAGGATGCCGTTCAGAGGCGTATCTGAAGTGAAGAGAGGAGTAGTGGCTCTAGTCGAGGTACTTTAAGTGCAGCAATAAAGGCAAAAAGAATTGATGTGATGCAACTAAAAGCAGAAGTGGATGAGATTGTTGAACGAAACTTGCCTTTAGAGAGGATTGAGCTTTACGAGCCAGATGAGTTGTTGTTTGTAGCAAAGGATGTGACTCGGAAAGCTAGGTAGACCCATGAGAAACTGAGTGAATTAGCAAATAAGTATGATGTGGATTTGTCTATGACAAAAATGCTGCAGGGTAATCACAGACTCCAATATACTGATCAAGACCTAGAGTAGAAGAGGGTGATTGGACTAAAGACTCACATTCGGGAACTGATTATAGGGATATGAGCTTGGAGTAGACTTGATAAATGCGAAGAAAGGTGGTCAAAGAAAACGAGTGTTAGAAGGAGTACGACTGAGACGCCCCCTCCGGGAGGAGGAATGGCAGGAATTGAAGCATACCCTTTGGAGGTGGCCAATGGAGGATATGAACATGTGCCCTGGAGTTGGGGAGATTTGGCTGCCTTTACGAATGATTTCCCAAAGCTGCGATAGAGCCCAGTTGAATGGGACAAGCAGGTAGAGAGGTTTGTTAAGATATCAAAGGTGCTGTGGATTGATCTGAACACGTTGTTTGACATTGTGGTTCCAGGAGACTTGTGGGTAGCATGCAAGGTTGCAGTTGATTGGCCCACTGTGGAGCCAGAAAGGGATGCTGCCACAAATGGACCGTCACCTCTTGTAATGAAAAAATACTAACAAGTGATTACGTGGTTGAAATCTAAGGTACCACCACAGGATATCGATTGGGTTAAGATAGATCGGACGGTACAGGAGCCCAAAGAGATAGTGCATGAGTACTACAAACGACTATTACAGGTCTTTAAGCAGTACAGTGGGTTGGATGTGATGGATCCTAGAGACATGGGACAGTTTGTTTCAAAGTTCGTTCTAGGTTTGAGGCCTGATATCTGTCTTATGATCCAGCAACATTTAATTTGTTGGCAGAACAAACCGCTGGATGAGATTTTGAGGTATACTGTAGTGATGAAATCGTCTCAAAACACAAAAAGCTCAAGGACAAGCTGATGCTGGTCCAGATGCAATCTGCTGACAAGGGGGGTACCTTAAGGAGGAAACAGAACGGTCAGAAAAAGGGAAATGGGGACGACTCTAAGCCAAAGGTAGATGTAGCGATGCTGAAAAAGACTACCAAGTGCCACCAGTGTCATCAGGTCGTACTCTGGAGACGTGAGTGTCCCTATAATCCTGCAAATCAGGAGCAGCAGGAGGAAATGGTTCAGGAACAGCTACCTCAGGTGACGGCGACATCAGTGGCAAAGACTACGTAGATAAAAGGGTGGACTTTGGCTCCTCAAGTACAGGTTCCCCAGCCACCGAAAATATCGACAGGAACTCGGACTTACCGGCAGATGCCTCTCTTTGAGGAATGCGATGATTGTTACCTAGACCCGTTGGCATGACGGTGCCTGAGAGGGGAGGAAGACTGCCCTCTTGGGGGAGTCTTGGAGGTAGACCAGAGAGGACCATTTGTAGAAGCTGATGTTGATGATCACCCTACCACCTTTTTGGTTGATACTGGTGCTACCCGCTCTACTGTGAGATCTGCAGTAGTTCCCAACCTACCCCTCTTGGGACAGACAATCCAGGTTGTAGGTGTTGCTAATAGGAAAATGACAAACCCTCTGACAGAACCCATTCCTGTGAAGATAGGAACGTTCAGGGATAGACATCAATTTGTGGTGTGTGATTCAAGTCCTGTTTGTTTGCTAGGTAGGGATCTCCTGTGCAAACTTAATTGTACCATCTATTGCACCCCTAAGGGAGTGGAATTGCAGACTAATGATGATGACACTACCTTTAAGGTCGCGAATCAGCATGTGTGCATAGAGATGTACCCTGCCTTGACAGTGGAAGAGCTTCCTTTTGATTTGAGAGACTCAGTTTCACAGGTGGTGTGGGACTTTACTGGAGAAGACATAGGATTGATTAAAGGTGTTGAGCCAGTTAAGATTCAGATCAAGGAGAATGTTGATTCCCAAGGACGCCAGAAACAATTGCAGGGATAAAGCCTGTGATTGAGTCTATGATTAAACAGGGAATACTAAAAGAGATATTGGGCAGTCCATGTAACTCGCCAATCATGGGATTGCAGAAGCCGAACGGGAAGTTCAGGATTGTGCAGGACCTGCGCCGAGTGAACAACATAGTTGTTCCTTGTTGTCCAGTGGTACCGAATCCATCTGTAATCTTATTTCAGATCCCGTGCCAAGCTGAGTGGTTCACCGTGATTGATCTCTGTCAGGCTTTCTTCTCAATACCTCTGCATGAGGAGAGACAATTTGTATTCGCTTTCAAGCTGGAAAGTCATGTTTTAACGTGGTGTCGTATCACTCAGGGGTACACAGAGAGCCCATCGATCTTTAATCAGATCTTAAAGAAGAATCTTGAGAATCTTGAGAGTCTAGTACTGCCGCAGAACTCCGTTCTCGTCCAGTACATAGACGACCTCCTTGTTGCGTCAGAGCCTGAGGATGCGTGCAGGATTGCTACCATTGCCTTACTGAACTGTTTGGCATCAAACGGACACAATGTGTCACCAAATATGTTACAGTGCTGCTTGAATGAGGTGCAGTATCTGGGGCACAGAATAGAGAAGGGAAAAAGGAAGGTGTCACCTGACAGAATTGAGGCAATACTGAACATGATGGTGCCTTCAACACAGAGAGAAGTCAGGATGTTTCTAGGGATGGTTGGCTACTGTCGCCAGTGGATTGTCAACTTCTCATTAAAGGCAAAGCCTTTGCAGAGACTGACGCACAAGGACGTGAGCGATCCGGTACCATGGGACAACGACTGTATGAAGGCTTTCCATGAGTTGCGAGAGGACCATTGTCGTGCTCCGGCACTGGGAATGCCTGACTACAGCAAGTCTTTTTCACTATTCTGCTGTGAACGAGAGGGTTGTGCATTAGCAGTCCCAGTTCAGGATCATGGAGGTGTCCGTAGAACAGTTGCCTATTTCTCAGCTACTTTAGATCCAGTAGCTTCAGCGTTGCCCGGATTTCTTAAATCCGTTGCTGCAACAGGTGTCAGCATTGAATGGTGTGAAAGCATTGTTATGGGTCATCCATTGACTGATTATGTGCCTCACTCTCTCGAATTGCTAATGATCAGGACCAAGACACAGCACTTGACGAATAACAGGTTCACACGCTACAAGCAGGTTATACTTGCTGCGGAGAATGTGACCCTCAAGAGGGGCTCTGTTTTGAATCCTGCCTCCTTGATGCCGTTGCCAAACACGCTTGATGAAGATTGTGAGGACCATGATTGTCTTGATGTGACTGAACTTTGCACCAAACCGAGACCTGACATTGTCGATGAACCATTGCTTGACCCTGATGAGATTTTCTTTGTTGATGGTTCATGCATAAGAGACAGTGTTGGTCAGTTGAGAGCAGCATTTGCTGTATACACTATTTCAGGAGTTGTCGAAGTGGCTTGCCTGGAACGAGTATACTCTGCTCAGGTGGCCTAACTCATAGCTTTGAGTTGTGCTTGCCTGGCAGCAAAGGGAATTCGGATTACCATTTACACTGACAGCCAATACGGGTTTGGTGTAGTTCATGACTATGGATTGTTATGGTCTCTGAGAGGTTACATGACGTCGTCAGGAACATCCATCAGGAATGGAGAATTCATTAGGCTGCTTTTAGAAGCCTTGCAGGACCCCTTAGAAAATGCTGTTGTGAAGTGCACGGCTCATGGTAAAGGGACAGATTTCGTGTCACTTGGAAACTGCTATGCGGACGAAGTTGCTCGATTTTGTGCCGAACAAGGTTATTTGTTCACAGAACAAGAGATAGAAGGATGGGAGGAAAGAACCGAGTTAGACATGATGCTTGCCACAGCACATACTTGGGATGAGCTTAGGTGCATGCAGGAACAGGTGTCAGACCATGAGAAAAATGTGTGGATCAATTCAGGCTGTGTGAAAGGAGATGTGGACATTTGGGTCTAAACTGATGGGAGAGCGGTGTTGCCAGATGAGCTGTTGAGTCCGATGGCGAGACAAATTCATGGTGCAGTTCATTTGGGAAGAGATGCAATGATACGAGTGTTCAGACAGACATGGTACAATCCAAAGTTTCATGCAGTGGGAGAAGCTGTATGTCAAAGGTGTGTTAAGTGTCAACAAATGAATGTTGGGAAGAGAACTGCAGTCATCATGAGTCACATTGGGAGGTCTAGGGGACCGTTCAATAGGATGTAATTGGATTTTATCGAGATGCCCAGATGCAATCATTTGAGGTACATTTTGGTGGTGGTGTGTGTGTTCTCACAGTGGGTGGAGGCCTAACCGACACGCAGGTGCGACACACTTACAGTAGCTAAGCTATTGTTGAGGGAACTTGTGCTTAGATTCGGGGTCCCGACTTCTTTGGAATCTGGCAGAGGAACTCACTTCCATAGTGAGATTATAAAGATGCTTTGCACAGCACTGAACATTGATCAGAGACTCCATTGTAGTTACTGACCAGAGGCTTCTGGAATAGTGGAGCAGATCAACGGAACTTTGAAAGCTCGGATGGCGAAAGTGTGTTCATCCATGTCCCTTAAGTGGCCAGATGCCTTGCCTTTGGTGCTAATGAGTACGCGCAGTACCCCAGACAGAAGAACAGGTCTCTCGCCTCATGAAGTGCTATTGGGGAGGGCAATGAGGTTACCACTGGTACCATCAACAGCCATGCTGAGTATCACAGATGATCTGATTCTTGATTATTTGAAGGGACTCGCTGATGTCATCCGTTCTGTGTCCCATCAGGTGCAGGCTGCTGTGGTTCTGGCTTCCAGTGATCTCTGCCACGACCTGAGTCCGGGGGACTGGGTGCTCGTTCGGAAGCACGTGAGAAAGAGCTGCTTGGATGCTCGTTGGAAAGGACTCTACCAAGTCATCCGTGTAACGAACACTGCTGTGAAGTGTGGAGGACTACCGAATTGGCTGAATGCTTCACACACCCATTGAGTTCCGGCATCCTTGGAAGAAACAACTCCTCTACCTAATGAAAATGCAGCTGAAGTGGCAGGGCCACAGGAGGGGACAAGCCAGGCTGTGAGGGTGTCTGAAGAAGCTGGTGACTCACCAGATCAAGCTGAAGAGGGTCACAACGGAAGTGAATCTGAGACTGCCTCTGAAAGGGGAAGTGACTGTGAAAGTGACCTGAAACCAAACTCCGCTGAAGAGAACTGTGAGCAAAGTGAGCAAGCTGAGAGCAGGAGAACCAGCAGAGCAGGGGAGCAGTGGAGCAGTGGCCAGAAAGACAGAGGCGACTGAACCTGAGGTTGGTGTCCGAGAGGGACCTTGCTCCTGTGTCTGAAGAGTCTGGATCAGACAGAGACGAGGAAGGGCAAGCTCGTGGAGGACTGAGAAGGTCAAGGCAAAAGAGGGTGCCTTGTCGAAGGTACGCGACTCCTGAGTAGACCTATCCTGTGACTGATGCCATGCATATTGAGATCGGGGAGGGTGAGGGCAGTGACAGTGATCAGTAACAGTCCTAACATCAAATTGGACGTGCTGTTGTTGGTGCCGGAACTTGAGATCGAAGGTGTACTGACCATCACTGTTCCAAATCCACCGATTTTAAGCAGAATTCGTCATCTGATTTTGAGTCTGTTGCTTTTTCCTACATTTGGTCCTGAAATATCAGCTCAAGAATCCATTGTTCTTCGTCTTGAACTATTGGAATATGTGCTAGAAGTGATTGGAACAAATCTTATTATTGATGAATGAGACTTTTGTAAATACTTGCTGTAAATAAACCTAAGTCTGAGTGGAAGAAGAAGAAATGTAGAGACTTCCCACAGAGGACAGAGAAGTGTTAGGGTTGTCAATTGTTTGCTGTAAATAAGGAACTGAAATAAAGAAAGAGGACTTTCAGCCTCTGAGGTATGGTTCGAGTGCTTCTACAGGAAGAAGGAAGAAAGAGACTTTTGAACACTGCTGTTGAACGACTATATCAAAGAGCAAGTCCTGAGACCATGGAGGCTGGAAACCCGAATCGTAGAGCTAGGTGCATTGTAGGCATACTTATAGGAGGGGTGATAATCTTCATTATTCTAGTAGTTGTAGTTTCGTATTTAGCGCCACATGAGCAGGCAGTAGATGTTGAGGGAACACCTACACCTACTACTCATAGCAAAGAAGAAGTCAAGGTAGGACATGACAGAGCTTTGCTGCTAGAAGAGAGTTGTAGATTACATGCAGATCTGTCTAAGGGTATTTTCAAGATTAATGTGTATGCAAAGTTGTTGTATGAGTATATTGATGCAATGGATGTGAAAGATTGTTATGTGTGTATGCAATTGCCCGCTTCTGTAGACGAGAGTATTAGATACCATCATCTTCCATTGACATATGGAATTTCCTGTAGTTTTCTGCTTATCATATTTTATGGTCGCAATCATTTTTAATATTTCTTTTTGATGCAGTGCTTCCTGAAGTACCGGCAATCAAGCATTTGAACAAGTATGATTATTATAAGTCGGAGGACAGACTTGTAACATATTTTATTCCGACCCAGGAGTTGGATACAGCTAATGCACATCGTCATAATCTGACTTGCCTGTTGTCAGATACAGAGAAGAAATTCATTGATCAGGTAGAAGATAGATATCGAAAACAAAAACAGTTGCGAGATTCAGGACAAGGCAAAGTGGATTGGACAGATGAAGAAAAGTTGCACAAGTCTAAAGGGAGTTATGGTCCAATAGCTCTAGATGAAGTAAAGAAAGGGAAGTTGTGCATTCACCGACCACAGACATATTATGAGAATGTTAACGTAGGTCACACCACGTGTAAGCATACTTTTTCTTTGGAGTATTATGCAAAGGATTTCTTGCAAAGTGTGGTACAAGTGATTCCGACTGTGTATTTTGTCTGTGGGAGGCATGCTTATTTGCGATTGCCTGAAATGGTATGGAACGTGTTATTTAGCGATCATTTTCTCTAAAATGTATCATATAGTAGATTTTGAACTTCTAGAAGGAGGACAACATGTGAGAGTGAAGCGAGGTGAAAGTGCAGGAGCCATAGGTGGGGATATTTTTGGAGCAATGATGCCAACTTTAGGAGTGATCATGAATGATGTGAAAATAAGAAGGTTAGCGACTGTTGTGGATGAGTTGTCAATGACTACGGCTAAGTTGTTGGTGTTGGTTGGAGGTGAGATGTCGATAAGGACTATGGTTTTACAAAAACGTCTTGCTTTGGACGTCCTTCTAGCTAAAGAGGGAGGAGTCTGTAAACTTTTAAAGGTTCAAGAATGTTGTACTTATATACCAGACAATAGTAAGGATCTGGAGAAATATATAAGCAACATTACTGTGATTCATTATGAGATTGAAGACTTGAGTGGAGAAACAGTGTGGGAAAAGATTGGAAAGGGCTTTGGTAAGGTTGGAAGTTGGTCTGCGAATCTTGGAAAAGGGATTCTTGGTTACATTTTGAAGCCCATTATAATATTGGTGTGTTGTGTGATTGGATTCCGGGACTTGGTTAGAGCGTACAAGTGGTACAAGTCAAGTCGAATGGAAAGGTCAATGAGAATGCAAGAGAGACGAATGGAGAGACTACAGGACAGTTAATATCAAAGTCTGAAGAACATGGAGTTGCTCAGGAGAGGGAAAATGGCACAAGCTCTGTATAAGTCAGTTCTTCCCTAAGGATGGTGAAGTGTGTGATGAGACGGGTAATCAAAGGGGGGGACTGAGAGAGCGCCATGTTATTTTTGAAAATTGTAGGGGTGCACCATAATCCCGAGTTGTCAGCATCGACATATTTAGAGGATCTTACTAATGAAATTAGAGATGTAACGTTAGGCTGGAATCAGCACAATATGTAGTGATGTGTTTAATTAATTAAAGACTAATGTAGTGTTCTTAATTGAAATATAGTGTTGCATAATGTAGAAATGTAATCATATGTGAAATGTCGCATTAGCAATGATGTGCCTTAATGAAATATATACGTGCTTATTAATGAGTGAATTAACGTAGCCTTTTAATATGAAAATATATTGTTTGTTTTGAAAATAGGATTAATGCTTTATAACGATGAAATGTAATGTTTTATTTAAACGTGCAAGGGCCTGGGGTATGCTGAAGTCAGTGGAGGCCTAACTGTATTTTCTTTTGTTAGCTTAAGTCGAGAAGGGATGATTTTCTCTCATCGGGAAATGAGCTGTCCTCAGCAAATATTAAATTGTTACTTTGAATGTTCGCAGAGATGTTCCCCATGTGTTTCAGCTTGCAGGTGCAAGGCCACAAGGCTTGTTAGGTAGAGAGTCCATTGTTTAGGAGTTAGGATAGTATGCGCTAGTGCATAGGATCTGCCAAAGAATTTGGGAGTGCAACATTTAGCGAGGAAGGTGCCTGAGACCCAAGGACACACCAACGGATGCTTGATGGAAAGGTGCCATGCTGGAAAAGTCTGAAGATCTGTACCTGCCAGAGGGGCGTACCTCTGGGCGTGTCTACTGTTTTTGGGATTTTGTATTAGGGACAGCACCCGAGGATGGAGAGCAGATTTTGTTAGGAGATTGACAGAGCAGGATGTAGGTAGCTGTAGAGAGAGTTGGGGAACTTAGGGCAGAGTGAGGTGTAAGAAGGAGCATCTTAGAACGAACTCGATAGTCAGACTATCTGCCTGAAGAAAGTGAATGTACTTCTTTGGAAGTCTTCACTGCTGACACCTTTACTGTGGTCTGAAGGGTATGTTAAGTAGGGATGCCACTTTAGAATAGAGTAGGGACAGTCTAACCATTTTCTTTTCTTTTGTAAATGCAGTCCAAACTTCAAGCGGGAACTGTTCTCGGTTGCCTAATGTTACTCGAGTTGACTTCGCTTTTTATTCTGAGTCGTCTAAGAATCCTGCGTAGAATTATGTTTGTATTAGTGCCAGTCTATTTTCTGAAGCTCTTGCTGAGACGTTTGTATGTTCAATTGTTTTTGGCTTTGTAATAAACCTTCAAAATTTCAGTTTGTAGTCAGTGGTCCTTTGAGTTAATTTGGACTTGATTGAAAAGCTGTTCAAAGTTTGTTGTAAGATTTTCCCTTTATTCTTCTAGAACAGGGAAAAAGGTCCAGTCGACCTGGTTTGGGATTCTAGAGATGGGTAAGAAAATCTAGATAAAAATCTTAGCTTCCCCAGTATTATTCATCAAAACATATTAGCTCACAATCACATATATTACTGTGCCACTAGGCGCTTGTCATGACTTCTCAGGGATTACACAAATCACTTTGCCAATCGGGCAATTGTCATAAATATCACTGTTAGGCTAACCAGTAACTATTGGTAGGATTGCACTTAGCATAAAACATTATGCATAGACATCATCAGCAATGTACTATAGTAGCCACTTGTAAAGTGCAGATATCAGAAATGCACAAACTTGTGATGAGGGAAACTCTTAATCATCCAACATTGTACATACGGTGCAAACCTGACAATGTCACACAAGATTCATCATCATGTCAGGGCTAGTAGAGGAGGTAATTTGAAATAGGCCAGAGCACTTTACTACACCAAGAGTGCACCCAAAACATATTAGGGCATGCAATTTAGTGACCATGTCACATCCGGGAATCACTGACCATAAATACACAATGTATGTCGATTACAGCACTTCTGTGCTTCTATTAGGCACTCCACGGTAATCTCTGGCAGTCCCTGGGCAACAGGCCTATCTACGCCAAGAAATGCGATAATCACTTCGGGGCTAGAGAATCACAGCCCCTCAGGACTGCGAGAAGCAGTGTAGCTGGAGTGGGCGGAAGACAAAGGTATGCCTGCCCTGGCCCCTCAGGATCTCCTGAAGACTTTCAATCTAACTGGGCCGGGTTTCGCTCCTACCCCAGGCTGCAATAGTGTACTTCCCACTAGCTGTGTGGTGGTTGCTCATGGAGCGGGTGCCTTTGCGTCCCCTAGTTGGATGCACAAGAGGTTTTCCTGCACTGCGAGTCGGCGGTGAAGCTCCTGACCACGGGAGCATGTCCTCGCTGCTCTGTCGCTTGCTGCGGCGTCCTGCAGGGTGGTGCTACGGAAAGCTGCTGCCTTCGTCTCCCCAGGTGGTTTTTGCAGGTTGCTAGGCAACGCCTAGTGCCCCAGCAGCATTTGGAGCAGCCACACTACAACCTCTTGGCTTCTCCTCACACTAAGCCGTTTTGAACGTATAGCGCAGCCCTCCTTCCGACACAATAACGTGGGGTAGGTTCCAGGCCAGAACTTCCTCTCCTACCAGATTTGGCAGCTTCCAAATTCACTGCACACACACTGGCTATGCATGACAGGGAGAGTGCTTCCTCTGTTAGCAGCTCTCCCCTCCCATTACTCCAAATCATGAAGAAAGGGCAAAGAGTGCACCTCCCCCAGTTTCAGCACAGAGTGAGCCCACTCCTCGGGCCACCGAGTTGTAATCGCTTATCACACATTATTAGAAGATAGGCAGGCCAGCACACAGGGCTTCTTAGCAGAGGGCAGTCCCTTCAACCACCCAGCAGGCAATAGGTTAGTCCCAAACGGTGGTTCCTCCTGGTACACAGTAATTCACGCAGTGCATTTTCAACATCATGGGGTCACAGCTCTTGTACTTGTAATGTATTTATTTTGGGGGGCACTTCAAACACTATATTGAAGCGCACAACACCCCCATTCACATTGTACGCCCAGGCCCCCGACACACCACAGAGGGCTACAGCCAGCATTGTGAAAGGCAGGCACAGCCCTATTTAGGTGCAGGTGCAACTCCTCCCAACACTCCAAATGCAGACCAGGCCTATTCGATGTAAGGGAAACTCCTCCCGCTACTCTAAATTCAGCCAAGGTCTATTCAGCCTAGCGCTGAGTCACCCAGGAAAAGCAAGACACACCTCAACCCCCTTTGTGACTGGCTGGAGTGAATGCTTATCCCCTCTCTCCTATCAGTCAGAACCAGGCGGTCAATACACATCCAGGTAGGGCACAAAGACACATAAACACCCAGAAATGCCCACTACTAAAAGTGGCATTTCTAAAATTGTAATAATAAATCTGCTTTTACCAATAAGCAGGATTTATCACTACTATTCCAAACATACCAAACATGGTCACGCTACCCCTCTCAGATCAGAAATTACCACTGAAGCACATACCAGGGAATCCCCAGTGCATCTCTATGAGAGGGCAGCCTCACATCAGTGAAAAACCAAATAGTCTGTTTGTCATTACCAGGACATGCCACACAGTTAAGCTACATGTTTTACTTTTTACCTACACCGCACCCTGCCCATAGGGCTGTCTAGGGCTGACCTTAGAGGTTTACGTATATATATATATATATATATATATTAAAGCTCCAATCTCCTATCCCCATACCCAGCCGGGTTGGGACACCAAGAAACAGCACTCCCGGGCTCAAAAAGGTGCAGCAACGGTTTTTATTTTTCAAACAAACGCGTTTCGGGACAGCGTCCCTTCGTCAGTGGTTCAACAGTGTGAACTGCGCAGCGCCATTTTTTAAAACACCATGGGTTATGGAAATAGACAGCGGACTCATGACCTTGTTCAATGCGGTAGCGCCATCTTAGAATATTCAATGACGGTCACAAAATTGATAACAGCATGCATTATTAAAACATATTTATCAGCTGTTTTCTAGAAAATTTCTTTCTACAAGTAGCATATTTAAAGCCGTGTATCGGCTTAAACCGCCCCCTGCGCTATTTCCTCATGGGGTATCAATGTTTACGGGGTAATCCAATGATTGGGCCAAGCTGTGAAACTACTTATATTATACGTCAAAGATTGACAGCTATGGTTCTAATCCATACCAGTTGAGGATATATCCTCCATAAAGTAATCTTGCAGTGGATCGGCAATTGCAGCCAAACGGCTGCATCAAGTTGCACTTGCTTGGTCTCTCTCATTAGATACCCCTCCTACATATAGTTAAAGTTCAGAATTTTACAGACATAAAAAATCATCATCCACAACAAATTCAGTATCTTCATACTTTTGCTGGTACCGTCATTATACATTTTATAGTATGTGATTCACCAATGTCACAATAACCGGGTCATTCAATATACAGTTTTTTATGAAAGCAGATTACTCATCCTAGATGAGTGGCCATCTCCTCTCCCATGTTGAGACCTCCTGGTGCCTTAGTTTCAAGATCAATGATATAAGGTGATTCGAGTCTCCTGAGAGTTAAAAGTCTCTTCCCTCCTCTTACACTTTCTGGGACGCAATCCAAACAGAAAAATCTCAATAGATCCCTATTGCTATTATGTTTAATTGCGAAGTGACGGGCAACAGGGTAGGTGAAATCCTTATTCATAATAGCTCTCATGTGTTCTAATACTCTTAATTTCACGGAATTGATCGTGCTGCCCACATATTTTAGTTGGCATGGACACACAAGGCAATATACAACATGGTCTGTCAGACAGGTCATAAACTTGTTAATCTTTCTTCCACTCTGACACCCTCTCACATGGTAGGACAATGTACGTTTGCTAGAGGCACAAGCTTTACATCTCCCACATGGGGACCCCAAGCTTCCTGCTCCTCCCACCAGCCCACGAATAAATTCACGTAGCTGGGGGCGAAGCAGGAACCCATCGCAGTCCCCGACTGTTGCCTATATAGGACCTCCTGGAAAAGAAAAATGTTATTGTGTAAGCAAAAGCTAACCAGTTCTAATAACATTTCATTATGCATAGCGTATTTTAATGGCTTCTTTCTCAGGAAGTAGTCTATGGCATATAGTCCTTGTCTGTGCTCAATACATGTGTATAAGCTTGTTATATCGAGCGTTGCCATCACATAGGTAGGTTGCCATATCAAGGTTTCAATTTTTTCTATAAAGTCTGTAGTGTCTCGTATGTAAGACTTCAATCCCAGAACAAACTCAAATAGATAGTGATCTAAAAATTTGGGGAGGTTTTCCGTCAATCCGCCAATAGAGGAGATGATTGGTCTCCCTGGGGGTTTATCAATGTTTTTATGAACTTTTGGTAGATGATAAAATGTTGGTAAAATTGGATTAGTGGTCTTCAAAAACAAATATTCTTCCAATTCCAACATTTGCTTGCAGTGCCATTTCCTCAAAAGTTCATGTAAGGTCTCAATACTTGAAAGATATTTCTTTTTGTCAATCTCCACATAGCAGTGAGCATCTTGTAGCTGGCGTTTAGCTTCCTCCACATAGCTTTCACGTGACATGATCACGATATTTCCCCCTTTATCAGAAGGTTTCCAGACGATAGATTTGTCTTCAGCCAAGGTCTTTATCGCCATTCTCTGCTTCTTAGTGATGTTAAAATTATCCATTGTTCCTTTATTAGTTGTTCTCATAGCCATCAGATCCCTGATGACAGCATCAGAGAATGTGTCAATTGCATCTGTTGTGGTTTGTGGTACAAATTTAGATGGTAATTTGTAACCACTGTTGGGAACTTCTTGATCAACACCAACACGCGCCAGTCTCTGAGAATAGGTGGTATCCGGAACGTTAGTTTCACATTCATTTTCCTGGCGCAGATCTTCTAAGAGCTCACATGCCGTCAAATCATTGACTGTCAAAAGGTCCATTCTTTCTTCCACTCTGACACCCTCTCACATGGTAGGACAATGTACGTTTGCTAGAGGCACAAGCTTTACATCTCCCACATGGGAAGAAACCCCTTGCATCCTTTAGTGTACCTTTGGTATTCCGTATAGGTTCCAAATGGCTATGGACTATTGCATCTTTTACCGATCTTTATGGAGGATATATCCTCAACTGGTATGGATTAGAACCATAGCTGTCAATCTTTGACGTATAATATAAGTAGTTTCACAGCTTGGCCCAATCATTGGATTACCCCGTAAACATTGATACCCCATGAGGAAATAGCGCAGGGGGCGGTTTAAGCCGATACACGGCTTTAAATATGCTACTTGTAGAAAGAAATTTTCTAGAAAACAGCTGATAAATATGTTTTAATAATGCATGCTGTTATCAATTTTGTGACCGTCATTGAATATTCTAAGATGGCGCTACCGCATTGAACAAGGTCATGAGTCCGCTGTCTATTTCCATAACCCATGGTGTTTTAAAAAATGGCGCTGCGCAGTTCACACTGTTGAACCACTGACGAAGGGACGCTGTCCCGAAACGCGTTTGTTTGAAAAATAAAAACCGTTGCTGCACCTTTTTGAGCCCAAGATTCTAAGTTTTAGTTTGTTGATCGTACTTCCTATATATAGTTTTTCACAAGGGCACGATAGTCTGTATACCACATATTTTGATTCACATGTTATGTGGTCCCTTATTTTTTCAATCCGTCCACACTGTAGTTTGTATTCTGTTAAGTTCGTGCCATGTTCACAGGCCTTACATTTGAAACATTTCCAAAATCCCGGTGTTGTGAGCCATGCAGTTTTTTTAGGGACTTTCAGTTGCAGGTGACTTTGAGTCAAAATGTCACCTAATGACGAAGTTTTTCTGTAACAGATACTGGGATAAGGAGTCAGGTTTTCCTTTAATATGTCATCAAGCATTAAAATTTTCCAGTTTCTATTCAAGGCTTTTTTAAGTTCCAGACTCTGATTGTTATAGTCAATGATTATTCTTGTAATGTTCTCATTTCCAATCTCGTCTGGGTTATTATCTTTTTTGTTGTTTTTATTCTCTCTGGGTAGGAGGAGATCTTTTCTATCCTTCAGATTCATCCTTTCCTTTGCGGATGTAATTACTTCCATGGGGTAGCCTCGTTCTTGAAATCTTATGCACAGTCCATCAATTTCCTTTGTTAGGTCGACATCCTCCGAGCAATTCCTCTTGGCTCTTAACATTTGGCCATATGGGATGCTCCACTTGAGTTTTTTCGGATGTCCACTATTAGCGTGCAACAAACTGTTACAAGACGTTGGTTTTCTGTGGATTTTTGTGCACAGCTTTTCATTTTTGATGAAGACTTCAACGTCAAGAAAAATCAAGGCAGTTGCGCTTATTGATGAAGTGAAGTGAAGATTAAGGTTATTGTTCTCCAATGAATTTATGAACACTTGCAGTTCGTCGATGTTACCTTCCCAGATTATGAATAGGTCGTCTATAAAACGACACCAGAATTTAATTCTTGATTCCTGCTTCTTTTCTTGTTCCAGTACTTCAGTCTCCCACATGGCCATTAGGAGATTAGCATACGTGGGCGCAAATGATGTCCCCATTGCGGTACCTTGTTTTTGTAGGTACAGGTTGCCCAGGAATAGAAATGCATTATGTGTTAAGCAATACATAAGCATTTCTATCAGCTTGCTGAATGTTCCAGATGGCTGATGGATCTTGTCTCGAGAATTTTTTTAACGGCCTTTATCCCATCTGTATGGCGTATCACAGTATAAAGTGATGTTACGTCTATACTTGCCATCAGGTAGTTAGGTTTCCAATTGATTCCTGAGATTTTGTTGAGGAAGTCCATTGTGTCTCTTAGATAAGATGGTAGTTTCGTCACATAATTCATCAAAAAGACGTCAATGAATCTCGAGGTGTTTTCAAGTAATGAGCCAATGGAACTCACAATCGGTCTACCTGGTGGTTTTGTAAGTGCTTTGTGTACTTTTGGTAGAAAGTAAATTGTGGCCGTTATGGGATTGTCCATTTTAAGGTAGGAATATTCATCAAAGTCAATGAGACCTCTTTCTTTCCATGCCAATAAAAGAGAATGATATTCATTTTTCCAAGTTTCCGATGGATTATCTCTTAATGGCTCATAGTGGTCTTTATTTTCCAATTGTCTTTTTGCTTCTGCAATGTAGTCTGTTGTGTTTTGTACCACGATGTTTCCACCCTTGTCGGATGATTTGATTATAATTGTTGGGTCATTTTTCAATTCAGATATTGCACGAAATTCCTCAGATGTTATGTTATTCCTCATGTTCTTATTCTTTTTCATATTCATATTCCACGTTTTCCCTGAGATTTTTGTAATTTCCTCAATCATTACTTCATGGAAAAGGTCAATTTTATTCCCAGGCGGGAGTTGTGGACAGAATCTGGATTGTCTCTTAAGGCCACTTTCTCCTCCTCTATTAGTGCTCGTTCCCATTTGTTTGCAAAATTCAATGTCATTTAGGAGTGAGTCTGTGGTTCCTGTTTGTTCCAATGGCGATGTTTCCTCCATTGATGCTAATGTTTTTATCGCTGGTAGATCCCTGTGTGTTATGGGGGATAATCCTTCCACACCCCTGATCAACAATGGTTTGTTCTTTTTGTTTCTTTCAGCGAAATATTTTCTGAGTTTTACTTTGCGGCAAAATTTGTACATATCAATTCTTGCATTGGGGATATCCATGTTTTTATTTGGGCAGTAGGAGAGTCCCTCCTTGTTGTGCCTTTGTTGTTTGTCTCGTTTGAGGTTTTGACTGTCCTCTCCCCCAAGTGTTGGCCCTTCCCCTTCCTCTTTGCCGCGTGATCATTTGGGCCAGTTGCATCTCCCCGCGAAAATCCAGTGGTTGACTGGGAGCTTCTTCATCATTGGAGCTTATTTCAGAGCTGTCCACTGCGTCCAATTCCACAGCTCCAGTGTTTTTATCCATTACCACCCGGCTTCTCAGCGTGTCATATTTTCTTGCGAATGTGTAAATTCGCCCATTAGCATAATCCAGCCTGTCTCTGGTGAACTTGTTTGCTTTGCGCGTTTCTACTTCAAGTTCATGTTTAGACACTTTCTTTTCCATATTCTCGATGCCTTCTTTCTTTTCCTCAGTGGTCGGTGTGTCCGCCAATTCAGATTCCAGTGCTTCAATTGTGCTGGTTATTTTTTCTAATTTCCTTTCGGCATGTATGATGAGCGTCCTCATTAATTTCAACGAGCATTCATTAGTGTCAGTTTGCCATAGTTTGATCAGATCAGGGTCCAAGTCATTGAGGGTGGGCATGATGAGTATTCTCAGGCCCCTCGGGACCCTTTTATATTCTATGTATTTCTCCAGTGTGGTCTTTTCCCACCATTTGTTTATTTCCATGATCTTTTGGAATTGTAATTCCCTTATTATGGTTAAGACTGTTCTATTGTCTTTGTCAGTCCCCCCCGATCTTTTTTGAGTGTTTACACTTATTATACTGATATTGTCATCGTTGAGTAGTTCACTCGCCCTCACTTGGCGACTTCTTGACTTATCTGCCATTGTATGATCAGTTATTTAGAAGTTTAACAAGGTTGACAGATTCAATTATTACTTTTCGTTGCTCAACTGCTTCTGCTGGTGTGTTTAAGTTTTGTAATTATTTCTTCATGAGGAACACCACATTCCTGCTTCTCAGGGCTAATTGGCGCTCCTCATATGTTCATTCCTGTTGCTCCTCGAGAATACTTATTATTCTTTATGGATTCGAGAAAAATGCTGTACTGCCCCTTTAAGAGTTCCGTTCACCGTTTCCAATACTCTTTTGGAATCTTAAGCTATGGTCTCTGTCTGGGCATTCAACTCGCGCTGCAGTCGCGCTCTTCCTGGCTGGTCACCACGGGCGTGTTCGCGTGTTTACAGTTTCAATGCACAATTGCACAAATGCAGTCTCTTTCATTTACTGCCTTTGACACGCGTGCTAACGCCTCGGCTACTTTCTCCGGCGGTTCGTATGCAGGCAGAGTTAACGGCCCCGCCTCACTCGCGTACCACCTCCGCAGTGTTCGCCAGCGATGCAGTGCACGCCCACCCCCCAGCCCGCAAACTCACCGCCGGATATTCGCCGTCTGGTTCTTCCGAGGTTTTCTTCCTGGCGCTGGCGTTCCAGCGCTCTGTGCCACGGCAAGTCAGGATTAACAGCAGAGGTGTCGGTCTAACTTTCTCCTTTGAAGACGTGACTGGATTACTCCGACCACTTCCCCTCAGTCTCGAGTGCCTGTGAACACGCCCCAGTCTGCGTGTAATTATTTCTTGGATTCTTCTCGCCCCTTAGCTTGGCAATTGAAGTCACGGCACAGCAACAAGTAAGTTTGAACAAAAATGTATTTACACACCATGTGCAAAAGTAATAGTGCAACGATTAGGACGGCCTACGCGTTTCGGCTACTACAAGCCTTCCACTGGACCATAGAGTCCTTTCTGTATAGACCATTTTATAGAGTGCAATGTGCAGTAAAGAAGTAAGTCCCCTCCTCCATTTCCATTAAAAGGCAATATTATACATTGCGGGGTAAAATGTTTGAACGTGTATACCTAGAATGTGATAAACCGCTTTGATAATCATGAAATGTAAATATGTATATTATTACGATGCACACGTCTTAACATCAGTTTTTACTCCATAGTAAACATCGATAAAATGTGGATATATTTGGTTTGCCGATTCACGGCTTAATGAATTATTTGTATTTAACAATTTAAATGCGATTTTGCCAAATGAGCTATGATAGAACTTCATTCATGTACATTCCAATATGGCGCCCGGAGATTTTGAGTGGGTAGTCCTTCTACGGTTTCCACCGGAAATGACGCTTTGCATAAAAATTACTTCTAAGTAGCGTTTTTCGTTATTACATTGACAAAGGGCTTGACCCGAAACGCGTCTGTAACGGAATAAAGAAAACACTGTAACTCACCCCGCGAGTGCTGCCTCTTCTTTCTCGGCTGGGAGAGAAGTTCTTGGAGCTGGAATATATATATATATATATATATATATATATATATATATATATATATATATATATATATATATATATATATATATATATATATATAAAGGGGAGTTTGTATGTGGCAACCACTTGCTATGCCACATCACTGCGCCAGAAAACTGCATGTGCATGCCTTGCAGCGGCAGAGGCCCGAGACAGGTTTGAAAGGCAACTTCGGTGAGTGGCGCAAGCAACACTGCAAGCCCACCAGTAGCATTTAATTTACAGGCCCTGGGTATGTGGGATACCACGATACTAGGGACTTACAGGTAAATTAAATATGCCAAACAGGTGTAGACCCATCTCATCAAGTTTACCAGAGAGAGGATATGCACTTTAGCACTGATCAGCAGTGATAAAGTGCCCAGAGTCGGGGGTGGAGCTAGCCACGAAGAGAGATGGCCGCACTTTAAGCGAGCTCCTCTCAGACGCCTAAATATTCATCATTATCCTGCACAAATGAAATTCAATGAACCATGAGCAAGTAAGACCTGCAACGACCGCACACATGAGCACCCGTGTAGGCTGAAAGATTACCTGCTGCGATGTTCGGCGGCTCCGTGACGCAGCGCGCAGCGCGATGCAACTGGGGCCTAGTCAGTAGAAAACTAAACCACAGCATCGGTCTGGTGTGCTGGTGAAGACCGCGACGTACAGCACGCACCTCGGCCACGGTGTGTGGGCTCCGCCGGTATGACCGCAACATTGATTTTGAAGGACAGGTGCAGAGGGAGCAGTTGCGACCTGCAGGGAGAGGTGAGGCTGCGAAATGAGCGAAAAGCCACAGCACTGACACCTGTAAAAAGGACAAAGGTGCCGCTTTTGAACAACCAATCGGTAAGGACGAACTGCAGGGGGGGAAACGACCCAGCGACCGGTGCTGCATAAGCATCTATAATTCCTGCATGGCGAAATAGCAAACAGTGCGGAAGGTCCTGGGCAGCCTACAGCGGACAGCAGCAGCATGCACTCGACACTCCAGTGAGGGAGAAGCGGCGCCACGCGTGCCGACAAGGGGCACCACTATACACACTGAGCTGGACCACACTGATACGCCAGCGGCGCTATATGCTGGGTGCCGTGGCTAGGATACTCCTAAATCAGCCCATCGTTCTGCGCTCTCTCTGACATCTCGCTTTGGCAACTGGATGGCAATTTCCCTTTTTGCCGGTACGTGTGGAGAGAGATCCTGCCTCCACTGGCATCGGCTCTCAATTAGGGAGCTGACATGCTGAGCTCAGCGAGCTTAGAGGCCGCGGACATTGTGCATATCTGGGCTGCTTTGGGCCACACTGAGTGGACCAAGTGAAGTAGGGCGGAGAAACGCTGTGCCCATAACTGTGGGAAACGTGGGGGTGCTTGCAGCTGCCTGTGTATTGACCCACATACAGGAAACCCGGTCTGAGGACTGCACTGTTGCTGAAGTGGAAGGGGATGAAGCACAATGAGCAGATGCATGCCTGTGATTCCCCAATGTGCAAGAACTAAACAGGAAAAACAGCTGTGCTCAAGGCCTGGCACAAATAGCCATCAGCCCTTCTTTGCATATTTGCTAGTGATGATCACATAAGGAAGGAGTAAAACTACACACAGGGGGATCATCGCGCCGACTCGTTATTGCCAATATCTCCACTCCTCCCCTACTGGACAGCGTATTTTCTCTTGTATGGCTCCAAAAAGGATTATCACTACCAGACACTGTGGGCAAGATGGACAGAAACCAGCCCAAAATCACTTTTGAGCAGGCGAGGAATCAGCAGGAACAGGGAGCGGAGGACCAACCATCGACGCAAACTGCGACTGGCGCGGCGGTTGGAGTCACAAACGATGAGGTACAAGCCATTTTCACCACGATCCAGGCAGCTCTAATCAACATTGATGGTAAAATAGACTCTCTAACGTACTGAGTCGACCGGTTGTCTGAACGCTTGGACAAACACATGGAGAGACTGGCTATGGTAGAGCGCCGAATATTCAAAGCCAAAGACACTCAAATGCAGATGGACAAAAAGCAGGGTAAAATGGATAAACATCTGGCGGCCCTGGCAGCGAAAGCTGAACACTTGGAAGCAAGGTCTCGCAGAAATAATATTCGACTGATGGGTGTATCGGAAACTGCCAACACTGGGCCAATGGAACGATATGTCGAGCAACTGCTCATCTCGTTGCTGGGCCGAGAGACGTTCTCTGAGATATTTATTGTCGAAAGAGCGCATAGATCCCTGGCACCAAAACCACCAGCAGGCTCAAGACCAAGACCGATTATAGCACGGATATTAAACTACAGGGACCGTGATGCAGGAATTCGAAAGGCCAGAGAATTGGGCAAACTGAGTCATGAGGGCATGGACATATTCCTGTATCCTGACTTTACATTGTCTGTTTAGGAAGCCCGGAAGAAATTTGGCCCAGCAAAACAGAAACTGAGGGACTTAAATATACAATATGCGATGCTATGCCCTGCCAGGCTCAAAGTTACGGATGATGGATAGTCAAGGATCTATAATGAACCCTAGGATGTGCTGAAGTTCCTTCAACAGAAAGGACAACAAAGCGTGCGTAGGAAATCTCCAAGAGGGGACACGGGAGAACAATCTACTACCTCAGACGTGGAATAACTATGAATCCGAAATGTCGACAACTGCTCCTCCTGTGTATGGACTGCTAAAGGGCAGCATGGAGTAGCACTGCCAAAAGGGGCAGGTTATGGCGCAAAAGAGGAGTTTTTCTGCTCGATGATGTGAGAGTAGACGCAAGACTGCTGTGCTCGATTAAAATATGGCGTGTATAAGTTACTATGATGAAGATGGGCCCAACCTCACAGCCTGGGTGTGGGACATGACTGCTGTGTGGGAACAGATAAGTTCAAATGTTTGCACAGGGAGAAATCCCTACAAAAACAATTTACTGTATATCTTAATCGCAAATTAGTGATCTCTAGTTTTCTCATGGATCCACAATAATGTTGGCAAATATCACATTAATAGCACTTTGTAGACATGGTGCTTTATGTTGAATTCTTTTGGCAAAATGTTGATGGGGCATCCGCCCATGTCGGGTGACCCACAAGAAATGGGCTGGCAGATCTTGCGCTATTGTGTGCACCACACCCGCTCATTTTTTTCTGGGATAATTGTTGATAGTGGGGGGGGAGTTTTTTCTGGGCCTTATGGTAAACTGTTTTGGGATTGTCTCCGCAATAGGTGATGGGGCGGAGTGGGATGGGGGAGAAGAGGGGATAGTTCATGAAAATCTGGTCAATATTGGGAAAATGTACGTTCCTTTTTAAAATTATAATTGGTTTAAGCAGAGGCGGTGGTTTCAATATGCAGAGGATGGAAAACATGGCCAATAATGTCTCGAAGACTCGTACATTAAAGTTCATAACATGGAATGTCCGCGGACTTCAGAATCCACAGGAAATATGTACAGTATTGGCATACTTCGATAGACACGGTATAGATGTTGCCTGTATACAGGAAACGCATCTCACATCTCTCACTGAAACAAGGGTGGGCACACGATGGGCGACGTATCGCATGGCATCCTCATTCTCTACGTATGCTAGAGGCTTGCTACTGTTGGTTAGGAGCAGCATCCCATTCCGGCTTATTCATGCTATAAAAGATGACCAAGTTTGTTATGTTATAGTGCAGGGTAACTTCGGGGGCACAGTACTGACAATAGTCACATCATACGGCCAAAACTATGACGACCCCAGTTTTTATGCAAACATATGGTCTAAACTAGGGGAACTACAGAGCACGACAATAATATGGTTAGGAGATTTCAATACGTGTCTGGACCCAGCCCTCGACAGGTCCACTGGGAACGAACGATATGGCAAACAAGCGGCAAAAGTACTCAAAGAAGGTATGGACACGTGGGGGATGACTGACATTTGGATACAAAGACATAGTGATCATAAGGAGAGTACATGCACATCAATGACACATAACACGTGGTCAAGGATAGTCTATTGTCTGCTCACGCATGAGGCTTGTACATGGACGAGGACGATCAAAGACTTACCCAAGACGTTATCGGACCATTCACCGGTCTGCCTCTCGCTAGAGATCCCTACACACATACCTAAGCAGTTCACATGGAGGCTGCCGGGTAGTACTCTCTTAGACCAGGTTTATCGCAGCGAACTACACCAGGCCATAGTAGACTATTTTGATTTCAATTCAGGGACTGTGGATTGCACTCGGTCCCTGTGGAAGGCTTTTAGAGTTACAATTAGGGGCCACTGCATTAGTAAGCATGCCAGGGTATTAAAGGACATTCAACAACAATTACAAATAATTAAAAGAGTTATTAAACAAATAAAGGGAGAATATACACATGCACAAAATCCGGGTCTATTGCCGAAATCAGGGCAAAGATGGATGATTACCAGAAATTTGCAGCAGAAATGATAAAATACAAATCACGTAGATACACACCATGAAATTATGGGGAGGGAGGTAGACCAGGACGAGCCTTGTCAAGCAAAATTAGACTAGCACTCACAGCGTCCTATATAGTGCTGATAGCTGATGAGGACAATCGTACGATATATGATACATCATCCATTCTAAACCTCTACACAGGCTACTACCATCAACTCTATGAAACCAGATCCAATGCTACTCCAGCAGACATAAATAATTATCTACATGATATAGCTATTGCATGGCTATTCGGTACTCACCGAAAGTTCTTATGCCACCATATCACTATCGATGAAATCATAGACGCAATAAATTCCCTACCCAATAATAAAGCCCCTGGGCTGGACGGGTTACCCGGGGAGTTCTACAAAGAATACCGGGATACACTGATACCGTACTTAGCAGAAATGTATGACAAAGCATATGAAGAAGGTAGTCTTCCAACCTCGCTAAGAGAGGCACTCATGGTAGCGCTCCCCAAAGAAGATAATTACTTAACTAAATGTGACTCTTACCGTCCATTATCTTTAATAAATATTGATGTTAAAATATTAGCAAAGATTACATCAACTAGGATACAGCTTGTGCAAGAGAGCTGGTCCTACCTCATCAAGCTGGATTTGTACCGACTAGATCTACCACCCAAAACATACGCACCATCTTTGCACTGTACCACCATTTAGACCCAGAGCTACCATCGGCTGCAGCCTTATTGGATGCGGCAAAAGCATTTGACTCAGTGGAGTGGGTGTACATGTTCATGGTACTATGCAGAATGGGTTTTCCAGAGCCATTTCTGAAATGGATTGAACTATTATAAAGTAAACGACTCCACTGCTAGAATAAGGATTAATGGGCACACATCTGCTCCCATACGTATAGGGCGATGGACGAGACAGGGCTGCCCGTTTTCACCTATTCTATTCACGTTGATTCTGGAGCCATTAGCTTGCATAATTTGCCAACAACATTCAGAAGCTGCATTACAGTTCCACCTCCGCCCCCTCAGTATTTCATTATACACTGACGATATGGTACTCTTTACCCGTCATCCCAATGTACACTTGAACGAAATAATAGGGGAATATGTGTGCTTCGAGCAGTACTTGGGACTCCGAATAAACAGGGACAAATCGGTAGTCATATCTCTAACGGCTGTCACAACGCATTCAAACTGATGTGATGTATTCCTATAGGTTCTGTATCGATCCCCATATTCCTGACCCTGTTCTGGTTAACAAGTTAACTAGCAGCCATCCCATGATGCAGAAACCGTTATCTGATTAAGCCACACCACGGCACAGGAACGTGTTATCTGATTAGGTCATAACGCTTGCCATCTAATTAGACAAGCGATATTCCTCCAGCCCCTGATAAGGCATACGGAGTTCTCAAAACAAATCAAACCTATGACAACCTGGGAAAAACCCTGCGGCCATTGTTTTGATTTCATCGAGAACTTCAGCAAAAGAATGTGCTAACGACCAAGTCGTATGACATCCTTATTGACGTATCTATGTCCATCCTTACGTCAATCTCGGCACCTTACAGGTATAAATATTACCGGTATTGCCTTAAGCAAACACACGCGGTGGTGACGAGATCGGAGCAGCCAGACTTGCCGAAGCCCAGAGCAGAGCAGACCCCGCTGGTGCAGCCCCGCCTTCCTGACGCGCTGAGAACGAGACGCTGCTTTCTCCTGCCGAGAAATCCAGCTCCGGCGCTTCCGGGTAGCCCTCGCAGGCAGCCTGGAATATCGAGACCAGAGACGAGAGATACCATCCCTCATTCATCCTAAATTCCAGGTACAGAACTGAATAACCCCTCGCAGAGAATTCTTGAGTCAGTCACTTGGCAAAACAAACTTAACTTAAACTGCTACTTTCTATTCCCGCCCACGTATTAGGCTTAGGTCAGGTACACCGGGGTAGGCGTAGTTAGAAACACCAGTTGAGTACGATTAGTCAAATGTATCTATGTATATATCTATTTTATCCATTTTAAACCTGCATATGGCTTAGAAACCATATAAATGTTTTTACAGTATTATTTTATACTTCTGCTTTTATTGTATGCACTTTACTTAACCATAAGTATTGCGATAATATCGATCCACTTCTCTTGTATGAGAAAAGAGACTGATCAATAAATACCATCTTTTATTGAACACGCCCGTCTCTTCCTTTTCTGTACAATCTGGTGAGACTAAGAATGCACGTACTGACTGAGTAAAATAAGTTGTCTTTTGTTTTCACACGACTCTAGAGATACACTCTTGATTAGGGGAGAGCAAAGTTGTCATGTTCTATGGTTGTCATAAACTAAATCCCTTCTTGTCTATCCAGGGAGGTTCAACTCCTCCTTGCCTATTCGAGAAAGTTTCTAGTGAACTCTGAGCTAGCTGGCAAACCCAAAACTTTAAGTCTAATATCGACAATAGAAGACCTAGTTAACGTCTGGTCTAGGCCTATACTATTGAAGGTATTATTCCAATGCGCAGAGCCTATTGGGATAATAGGAACTATACTACATGGCGCCCAACGTTTGGAAAGGCGATAAAACTAACGCAAGACATTAGAGTAACTCAGTCGTGCTTTTTCACTCAGACCCCTTTTTTCCCATAATACTCCAAAGACGTCTGGAGTGGGTGAAAGGTCATATCCGCCAAACCTCGCAGGAGGAAACTCCTATGTATGGTTCTTGGTTTAGTCAACGTTGAAGGATACACTGTTCCAAAATATTGTGCATCTAATCTCTGTTTCCATAAGAAACCTGATCTGCAAACAAACAAAATAACCTTCCTGACAGTAGAATGTCAGATACTGAAGAAGAAAGAGAGACAGCTAGAGTAGCAGCTGAACTCGTAGCAGCTGATAATACTATGCAAGAAGCAGACCCGGATATAATACTCATCGCGGTCAACATAAGGAAATCTATAACTTTAAAACTTATAGAAAATGGACTGACACCTAGAGGTGGCACAGTCATATTCGTAATAGAGGCACACGAATATCGGCAGACAGAGGTGTTCTATTCATGGATACACTTTCCAGCAGCAAACGCTGTAACAAAGGTCTTCCACTATTACAAAACAGAGGAACCTCCTAATGAGTACACTCCATTCGAGGAGGTGGAAGTACCACTTAAATTTCAAGAGCACCTGCTCTTGTTTAATGGCGCCCTTAAACATAATAATCACATCACCAGGCTCGGTCCATTAGGTAGACCAGGAGCAACGTGGCCGGTCCTAGCCGGATACACACCACATCCAGACATCGATGGGATGTCTGCAGCAAACCTTTTAATACAACTAAAACAATTAATAAAAGTACATAGACAATTAGTCCAATATGTAATGCGGACTTCAACAATCCAACCAGCAATTAAAATTCCACAGCTGACCCCTCATCAGGGGAACACAAATAAAATTACACCACAGAACATACAGTCCTGCCTAGGTAAGGTACCAGCTAAAAGGGAACAAATACCATTCTGGTTAGCACAAAACATCACCCAAATAGAGGCGGTGTTTCCAGACACCACTCCTGTGGATAAACACAGGATTCTGACTATCTGTCTTCCAATGGGAATCGCACCACACGTGGAGGACTGTGACACTTGGGGTACAGTCTTTGCTTCCATCTACACAAAAACGCATGGTGTTCCATCCATCTCGGTAATACCAGATTTGCTAAAACAAATTCAAGATGAATACGGTCCAGAACCCGCTTTAACTCTTGGTATGAAATTACTGAAAGACTTCAAGCAGGTCTCGGCTATATTACTAGCCAACATAAAGGGAGAAGCAGCGAATGTGGCGATCCGCCAGAGGTTAAAAGAAACAGATATAGCAGACCAACCAGCTGAAATTGCCAGAATCATAGAAAAATCCTATGAGGAACTAGGTAGAGATAGTTTAGGTGGAATACCAGTAAAACCCCAACTGATTGAAAGTCCTGAAAAAATATTTATTAAAAATAATTTAACATCACAAAAAAAGAGCTGGGATGGAAACAAACAATCCAATCCGAAAGAAAAGAGATTCCAGTCCAGAGGAAGGTCTCCTCGGCGGAAAGAAAGATCTCCGGACCAAGGACCCAAGTCTCCCCAAAGTGAGCCCTCTGGGAAAAAATACAACCTTAGAAATAGGGATAATATAAAGAAACCGGATAGATATCAAGATTTTGATACACGTCCCTCTCAATCTTTTCAGACTTCCTCGCAGAAATCGGAAAGAAGAGGACGATCTGAACCCAGGGAAGGGCACGTCAAGTCCAAAGACAAGGAACCTGCTCATCCAAATAAGAAATTACAATTTCCAAAAAAGAAGGTAGCCAGTATTAAAGTATTCAACAATGCCGAGAATACTGAGGACACAACTGAAAAACGGAGAATGGGCTCAGACAATGCTAGACAGCGCAGCAGAAGTGAGCATAGCCCGCAAAGTCCTTATGAATCATCTGGAGACAGTGGACACGAATGAATACCTTCAAGTGGAAACTGCAGACACCAGAGTTAGCAAACCTCACAAAATATATGAAATAACATTACGTACAGAGGGGGATAAGACTAGAAAAATAAGGGGACTATTTTGGGATAATCTCTCCAAGGGCTATGACATCCTTCTAGCTGAAAAAGACTGGCCACCAGAGTTTGTCAGGGACTGCCCTCATGGCGAAGAAATATTTATGCCTGCCTTCTCAAATCATATCCCAATTCATAAAAAATATACACTTGCAAGAAAGTGGGCAGTAGCTCAAGCTCCGGCTTTATATAAAAATCATGTAGGATGGGATGAGGACTCTCCTCCTCACAAAATCCAGTTAAAATCACAACCTACTGCACAAAGACAGTACCCAATTAAGCAAGAAGCTAAAAAACAGGTAAAAGAAATCCTAGACCAATTAGAATACCAGGGGGTGATTGAAACTTGCACCTCACAAATGAACAACCCTTTGTTTCCGGTCTCCAAACCAGACAATTCATATCGTCTAGTTTTGGATTACAGACACCTTAACTCATGTTGCAAAACTTTTGCAGTGCAAAACTCGCATAGTGCAGCACTAATGAATAACATAGTGCGCAAAAAATACAAAACAACATTAGACATCTCTAATGGATTCTTTTGTCAAAATATAGCACCAGAGAGCAGATACTTGTCTGCGTTCTCAATAAATGGCGCTCAAAAACAATTCTGTCGGTTACCCCAGGGGTACAAGAACAGCCCAGGATTATTCTCAGCGAGAGTAACAGAGTTATTACAAACATATGATGAAGAGGCATTATCTTATGTCGACGACATATACCTAACATATGATGACTTGGATACTCACTTGAAGAGAGTGAACACCATAATACTTGGGTTCGCAGCAGAGGGTTACAAATTCAACTTTAAAAAATCTAGAATTGCCCATCTAACAGTCCTGTTCTTAGGATATGAATTATCAAGTGAAGGCAAAAGCCTGGCTGACAATTTCCTAGAGAAATGTGCCGTACTCCAAGCACCTAGAACACTAAAAAACCTACAGTCAATTCTAGGCTTCCTAAATTTCGGAAGAACATACATTGCAAATTACGCAGAAAGGGTCAAACCCCTTTATGATCTAATAAAACCAGATTTAAAAAAAAACAATTGGACTCAAATACACACAGAAATTCTGAGATCCTTACAAACAGACATGTTAATTAAAACAAAATTAGAAACACGTGATAACACACGCAATCTTGTGATTCGAGTCATCCCAGGAAGATGCGGATTCACATACCTGACCTCTAATGAGGGAGAAAAGGTACCAATTGCATTCAAATCACACTTATACACTAAAGCTGAAATGAAATTTAGCCCAACGGAAAAAATTCTTACTGCAACACAGACAGCTATAGCAAAAGAACGAGCCCTGGCACAAGGTAAACGAATAATAATCGTGACACCGATACCAGCCCTGGAGGCGGTAACAAAGGCAAGCATTCCGAATGCTAAAGCACTACATCCAAGGTGGATACAGTGGGCTAATTCTCTTGCTGCAACAGACGTGGTATATGAATTTGATCCCAATTTAAAAACACAAGAATTTCTCCAATACGAATTTGAATGTCCTCTGCCGACCGAAATTCTGCCTCTAGATCATTACGGCTGTATAATATATACAGACGGATCAGCACAACCCGCAGTGGGGGGTAAACAAGCTTACAGTGCTGCGTGCGCGATTGTTAAAGGTCGCTGGCACGAAGGGAAATTTAAACCAGCCATCACCAAAACACAATCTCTGGGAGATTGTACAGCTCAGCGAGCTGAACTACTGGCATTCAAGATGGCGCTTGAAAATACCGATCGAGAATTCCCCACACTCATAGTGTGCGATTCGTATTATTGCGTTCAGTCTTACAATGAATACTTGCAGATCTGGCTTCAGAATGGTTTTAAGGATGCAAAAGGAGGCACAATCAAGCATAAAATGCTCTGGGAACAAGTAGTTCTTTTACAGAAAGAACTACCAAAGACTCACGTGATACATACACTGAGTCATCAACGTGATGGCGTTCACGTTGCAGGGAATTCATTGGCTGATGAGGCCGCGAAGGCAGCTGTGCAAACGGCTTCTGTAGCTGCCATCACACGGTCGAAAACAAAAATAGACAGCGAGATATTACAGGCTGTCAGCGCTACAGAAAAGGATTCGATAGAAACACTCCCGAAAGGCTTTCCAGTAAAATACTCATACATAACTGATGAAAACAATGTTCCTTTTGCTCAAATCCCTGGAGTGGGGGATAGGGCAATTCCAAACATGGAACATAGGTTAGGACTAATAATAGCGGCACACGAAGGGCTCGCTTCTATACATGCTGGCGTCTCAGCCACAGTATCATTGTTAAAACAGAGATACTGGTGGCCACAAATGAGAAGACAAACAAGGAACTATGTTTTAGAATGTGAAATATGTCAAAGAATGAAAGTATCAACGGTGAGATGACCAGCGCAGACGCCCCTTCTAATCTCAGATAAACCATTAGCCTGTGTTTATCTGGACCACTGTGGTCCCTTACAAAGGGATGGTAACTATAAATATATCCTGGTCGCAGTGGATTCATGCACAAGATTCATATGGATGTGGCCCCAGCGATCGGCTGACGCCAGAACTGTTATAAAAGATTTGCGAGTCTTTATCGGCACATACGCAATTGGCATGCTGCATTCTGACCAGGGTCCTGCTTTTAGCTCTCGAGCTTATAAGGAGGCCATGACCAGCATGGGCATTGCATTGCGGTACTCTTGTCCATTTCACCCTGAGGGGAACGGAATTGTAGAAAGAAAAAACCGTGACATAAAGCAATCTATAACAGCAAAGGTATTAGGTTCGGGAGCTAGGTGGGTCAAACATCTAATAAGTGTCCAACGTAGTCTAAACAACCTGCCAAGAAATTCTCTGAGGGGATTCAGTCCGTACGAATTATAGTTTGGAACTAGGATGTTAGTCTTAGATCTTGACAGTCAGACTTCAGTGGTGAAGGAAAAAAGCTTTGATATCAAAGATCGTTTGGCTATTTTACAGGACTTAAACAAAACAAGAAAAGACCTGAGCAACATAAAGTTGAAACAGCAGCCAACAACCACTGAAGAACCACCACCTGTCCCAGCAAGACCTGTCTGGATTCCAAAAGTCGGGGTTCTAGTCAGAGAAAAGATCGCGGTAAAGAAGGAATTTGGGCCTTCTTACAGAAAAGCAGTTCCTGTCTTGTCTATCAACGGGACAAGATCAGTTGTACTACCGCCGCTTGCTGGTAAAAAGGAGAACCGAGTTGTATCCATCGACCTGGTAAAACCACAATCATGTGGCCGATAACAAACAGTAGGCCAAGTGGACTCCCGATAAGTAGCAGAACACCAAGGTTTGCTACAAATACAGAGGTCCAAACTAAGAGGCTAATCACATTCGAAACGCCTACAGAACAACAAGGACTATGCAACAATGCATTGGAACTCAGACCTCTAACAACCCAAATAAAAACATTTAGTAGAGACACACCGACCTACAATGAAGTAACAAACGAATATGCAAGAAACAGTAATCCTGAAGCAATTGGAACAATTGACAGAACTGCATCCGGCTACTTCATAAACTTCGATGATTCCTCTGAAGATCTAAGTGAATCAAAAACACAGCCATCAACAAAAACCTTTAAAGATAAAGCTAAAGAACTTTTGAAACAACTGAAAGAAACATATCTGATTTCTCCATGGATTGAATTTTGGGTGGGCTTTGGTGCATTTATCCTCATACTTTGGCTCATCATGGTACTAACTTTGGGACGCTTCCTTGAGGGAAAATATGCTAAAATGGACACAGCAAGCCAGAAAATCAACTTGATCCTCAAGCCACACACATCTTCACACGTCGAGAAAAGAGAACTTTCTTCAGTCAACTTCACAGCCAATCCTATACCAGGTGGGGTTGCATGGGACAATACTGACTACGAAATTTATGGTCCAGTTGAAATCCTGAAATACCCACACCAAATCAAGATCTTGTTGAGTGACTTTGTAAAAGCAAGCTCATTTGCTGATGATTGGGACTTTGAAAATATAAATGATATGATGTCTGACTTAGTGATGTCTGCTAAATTTACCAAACATGATTATTTGCAGGGTTCGACTAATTATGATAGTATGTACTGTTACAACCACTATGGTAACCATTTTCTACATAAATCGGCACAACCTAGAACCTAGAAATGTTTTAAATTATAATCAATGGGAACATTGTGCGACCCCTCCAAAAGGAAGCTCAAGAACCTTTTATAACAAATATTCATACTTTTCAGGGTTCAACACAAGTAATGCTGAAACATTTTATTTCAAATTGTCAAATAAGACAGGGACAAAGACCATGCTTACAAACACGAAATTGATATATTCAGACTCATTTTTTGAACAAATGAATACCTTTGGTTTTGATTATTGGGACAAAAATGTTGAAGTAAAAAGTGTTTGGGGTACAAAAGAATGGCAAGTACAAGGTATAGAATCATTGTTTAGAGCCTGCATGATCCCAGAACAAATTATATTTTTGAATGACACTGTTCAACAAACTACCTGTCTTGGCCTAGCCAAAATCAAAGACTTAAATAAACCGTCTATTCCAAAGCCAACAATGAACAGCAATAGCTCTACATATGAAGAGATAGACGTAAACTATATATTAAACCAAAACAGAACAAATCCTGATTGGAAACAATGGTTAATCTGGCCCACAGATACTAATAACTGTCAAGATAGATTGCTGAACAAAACACAGGGGTTCACATTGACCAGGCCAGACCCTAGATATTCCCAAAGACAACACCCAGGGATAATAACCACCTACAGTGTGGGCAAATTATGCCTTCAATGGCTACAAACTTCTACACTGACAGAAATTAAACAACACCTAACTTTACTTACTGATGGTGCTGACTTGCGTGATTTCATTATGGGACCGCGCAAACAGCGTCAGAAACGTTTCATAGCAGCCTCTGTATATGCAGCTTACAACGAGGCCTGGAAGGTGACTCAAATTGAGACAGCAGAAAGTATACGGGAAATTGACCGTATTAATTTGGAAAAATCACTTTCTGTAGTGGACAATGGGTTAATGACTCTGTCCTCCAGAATTTTTTCCTTGGACAGCATTGTGTCTTCAGCAATCGACATATTATCGCAAGACTTACTGTTGTTACAACACGGTCAGTCTCAATTGCGTTCTATTGTACAGCTTGGCTGGACGTTACAAAATCTGCGTTCAGGCTATGTGCCTTGGCGTTTAATCAACACAACGTCACTATTCAATATCTTTAACCTTACTGATAAACAAATCAGTATGGCACAGAAGGGTGCTGATTATACAATCCTGAGCATTGAGAAACTCGAGAGATTACCAGTGACAATGTCAGAACGACCTGTCAGTGAATGGATAATACATGGGATAGTTAATATTCCAATATCAACCTTCAGGTTTCAATACTGCCAAAAATATATACAGGCTGGCATGTACGAAAAATTGGGAAAAGGGTACATTAAGACAACATGGAACTTGCCCTATTCACATGCATGTGTCAGTAATAAAGGACAGAAAGTGTTTCTTAGTGGCAATAATTGTGCGATGTCACTAAGCGGTACACTTCTGTGTAATGGAATTAGTTTGCATGGAGCCTGTGAAGGGAACTCAAATAACCTTTCATGTCACCAGCTAGGCGCACCTGCAACAGAGATAGAACCATTCTTTAAAAGACTCTATAATGGGAGTTACATTCTAATTGTGGATCGCAGATGTTGTAGTTTACTGCCCGGGACTCCTTATCTCGTAACTACGACTGCGAAGGTCATGTGCTGTGGACACTCATTGTTCCCCAGCTCCTTTCCAGACAGGGAGGCAAGGGCATGGCCCAACTTGAAAATTACTTCTATTCGAATAGACACTTTAAGCAGAATGAAAACAGTGCTTCTTCAGACGCCAACCAGGCTCACGTCATCAAAAGAAACGTATGATCTCCTAGTCGCAAAGACGACTGCAGAGATTCACTCATTGTTATCAACTAATTCCCCCATACATTTCGCAGAAATCCTGAATGAAATCTTAAATATTTCTGATACCAGTGGAGTCTCAAAAGTATTTAAGACAGTATTTTCGATGGCATTAACACCATTCAAAGCCATACTGGGTATTTTTCCAGACTTCGTCCATTCGATTTTTGGCGGACTTCCCCTCATTTTGGGACTAATTGCAGGAATCCTATTCTTGGTCCTAATATTTCGTTATGGCAAACCGTGTCACAGACAAAACACCTGCGACAAGGGAAGAAACAATCCGAGCCATTGGATACCGGGACCGGATATCAAAAATCCTGGGACTATCCCGGCTTAGAGACCTGAACATGACTTGTTTTCTTTCATTTCGACCAATGTGGCATCGATGTGTTTTATCTGTATTAAGGTGCTTGCTGTGCGGAGAAGAATGCGTGTTGGACACCTGTCTGACGCTACAATCGGATGCGCCAATGGATGCAGAAACATTGTTGGGTCCGATAACGGCTCATGCTTTGTGCTGCCCTCAACGGCTGCCAATTCTGATGACGGCATTCGTGGAGACTTCACCGCTACGATTAAGGGGTAGTGAAGTTCAAGATGAAAGCAGCATCGATCAGGTACGACCTTCTGTCAGCAATACTAATCAAAACGTCAGTGGAGACAATCATGCACACAAATGCATGGTTACAACTTTTTCCGAGTTAGTGGAACTCTCCCAGGAAGCTGTTGACAGCTTTTTCGACAGTCTAAATGATATGATGTTCTCACCAGAGCAGAAATAGAGACTTTTGAGCAAGCTAGCACACGGCGTTCCCAACACCCTGAATTTGGCCTTCAACCTTAATAACAAAATACCATGAACAATTTTCCCTCCAGTTCACGGACAGCAATTTTTTCAGCAGCCCCAAAATATTTTTACGATTTTTCGGGACACTTATCTTCTGCTTAAAGTAAGAACTATTCTTAGAGAACTAAAATTTCTATTTTTAGATACTTTATAGACATTAGCTGCCCGCTGGTATGTTCATAATTATTTTATTCTGTGATGGAATGGTCTCGAACTTTTTCTTCTGTATTAAGAGCCATTTCATGTGTAATTCTCATATTCGATTAGTAATAATGTATACATATGCTTGATTACTTTGGCATTATTCTACAGCTTGAGTGCATATAATACATGTGACTATTTTTTCGTATATTAGATAAATTCGAAATGCATTATATGTATTTTGGGGTGGTAAGGTATACACAATACTCTACAGTATGTTTTACTATGTTTTACTATGCCTAGATTCGTAAATATGGCCATAGTTAGCGTGGAGTGGGTGTGATGTATTCCTATAGGTTCTGTATCGATCCCCCTATTCCTGACCCTGTTCTGGTTAACAAGTTAACTAGCAGCCATCCCATGATGCAGAAACCGTTATCTGATTAAGCCACACCACGGCACAGGAACGTGTTATCTGATTAGGTCATAACGCTTGCCATCTAATTAGACAAGCGATATTCCTCCAGCCCCTGATAAGGCATACGGAGTTCTCAAAACAAATCAAACCTATGACAACCTGGGATAAACCCTGCGGCCATTGTTTTGATTTCATCGAGAACTTCAGCAAAAGAATGTGCTAACGACCAAGTCGTATGACATCCTTATTGACGTATCTATGTCCATCCTTACGTCAATCTCGGCACCTTACAGGTATAAATATTACCGGTATTGCCTTAAGCAAACACACGCGGTGGTGACGAGATCGGAGCAGCCAGACTTGCCGAAGCCCAGAGCAGAGCAGACCCCGCTGGTGCAGCCCTGCCTTCCTGACGCGCTGAGAACGAGACGCTGCTTTCTCCTGCCGAGAAATCCAGCTCCGGCGCTTCCGGGTAGCCCTCGCAGGCAGCCTGGAATATCGAGACCAGAGACGAGAGATACCATCCCTCATTCATCCTAAATTCCAGGTACAGAACTGAATAACCCCTCGCAGAGAATTCTTGAGTCAGTCACTTGGCAAAACAAACTTAACTTAAACTGCTACTTTCTATTCCCGCCCACGTATTAGGCTTAGGTCAGGTACACCGGGGTAGGCGTAGTTAGAAACACCAGTTGAGTACGATTAGTCAAATGTATCTATGTATATATCTATTTTAACCATTTTAAACCTGCATATGGCTTAGAAACCATATAAATGTTTTTACAGTATTATTTTATACTTCTGCTTTTATTGTATGCACTTTACTTAACCATAAGTATTGCGATAATATCGATCCACTTCTCTTGTATGAGAAAAGAGACTGATCAATAAATACCATCTTTTATTGAACACGCCCGTCTCTTCCTTTTCTCTACAATCTGGTGAGACTAAGAATGCACGTACTGACTGAGTAAAATAAGTTGTCTTTTGTTTTCACACGACTCTAGAGATACACTCTTGATTAGGGGAGAGCAAAGTTGTCATGTTCTATGGTTGTCAGAAACTAAATCCCTTCTTGTCTATCCAGGGAGGTTAAACTCCTCCTTGCCTATTCGAGAAAGTTTCTAGTGAACTCTGAGCTAGCAGGCAAACCCAAAACTTTAAGTCTAATATCAACAATAGAAGACCTAGTTAACGTCTGGTCTAGGCCTATACTATTGAAGGTATTATTCCAATGCGCAGAGCCTATTGGGATAATAGGAACTACACTACACTGAGACTATCCCTTGAAATGGCAAAGTGACCCGGTAAAATATTTGGGCATATGGATACATAGAGATCCGGAACTGGTGATAAGAGAAAATTATGGAAGAGCGCTGACTAAACTTGATGAACAGATAGATCGCTGGATATGGATGCCCCTTTTGCTAGCGGATAGAATAGCTCTACAAAAGATGATAGTCCTGCCTAAATTAATATTCACATTTGGCTAACGCAGGCGATGTTCTCCAAACTGAGATCAGCTATGCAGAAGCTAACATGGGCGGGAAAGCAGGCCAGAATAAGCTGGTACATTTTGACAAAACCGTACCATAAGGGAGGTTTCGGTGCACCAGACCTACAATTGTATTGCTATTGTGCACAAGCACAGCATGCTCATTACTCGTTCCAAACATACGCCTACATACCACACGTGGCAGTGGAAAGAGGCAGTATACAACCAACTCCACTGATAGCTCATGTATCGGGCCCCAAGTCCTTTATTCATAGAAACACAATTCAAACAGTGTACTGCACTTCCAGAGCATGGCATATGCTGGCACAACGAGTGCAGAAACTCCCCATCAACTGTCAGTAACAAAAGAGAAAAACATGCTACAGCTGCTGGGGGAAATGAAACTTTTCACTATGTCGGATGTTTTTCCACATGGCAGATTCCTTCAAAGGGAGGACCCGTCCCTAAGTGCCCATCATACACCCATGAATGTATTTGCCCATTTGCGGCTGCAGGTTGCGATTAGGGAGCTCTATGCCTCTTTTCCAGAGGAACCACCGCAATTACAAGCACTACAGATTCTACTGACAGCACCAAATCGCCCAAAACTAGTTACAAGCTTATACAATGTGTCCCAGGCAGAACAGGGGGGAAACATAAATCGGTCGCTAAAAAAGTGGGAACTGTTAATGGGGACAGCATAGATGAACGGGATTGGGAATATAGTTGCACACTAATACAACTGCTGACATCGAACTGCAATTTACATCATTCATTTTAAATTCCTACATCAAATCTATTATACCCCGACTCAGTTACACAGATATGGATGCGGTGCTCTTAATGCGGGCTTTTTTCACATGGCGTGGGCGTGTCCACAGATACTTAAGTACTGGCAGGCGATTTTGGACACACTAACGGTTATGCTGGCTGAAATGATACCGAATGCTCCACTTGTCTGCTTGCTGGGAATATACAAACTGAAACCTGTAAAAGGGCGGAAGTTTTTGGCCGTGGCTCTTCTGCTAGCTAAACGACGTGTGGCTATGAGATGGGGCAGCAAACGCCCTCCTAGGCTAAAAGGCTGGCTTACGGACATGTCCTATTGTAGAGAGACCCTGGAGGTTTACGCGGAGGAATTACCGCAGACATCAAGACCTCGGGATTTCAGGGAGCCACTAATGCAGGATCTCCTGAATACACAAACGGACAGCTGATGCATATTATTGAAGAGAGAGAAGGTATGTGCTGATTGTGTTGATTTTTAATGAGTGGAGAATAGATGTGATATATTACCGTATGTTTAGATATGTATTAAACTGTATATGTACGCTGGGCAATTCAGAATCGCTAGAGATGTTAGAAGTTAAAGATGTGATTGAATATATATTGACTCTCCTATGCACAGAACTAGACTGACCATTGATGTATAAACACAAAAACGTTAATCTATGCCACGACCTCTGTAATACAAATGATATGTGCATTTTTGTTGATGTTGACCGGAACTAATAAATAAAATATATATACAAAAAAAGTGCCCAGAGTCGTATAACCACCAACAACAGGACAGAAAAAATACAGGAGGGAGGCAAAAAGGGCCAAGTCCAGCACCTCATGGAACCAAATTGATGTCCAAACCAAGGGCAAATATTCTCCAACCTACTCAACCGGAGAGGTTGAAAACCACAACTCTAAGAACGTCTTCTTCACTGGCGACGAGGAGCAAGCCAGTCTTCCCACAGGCCCAGAACACCTTGCTGATATACTTTTTTTTTAGAAATCATTACTGTCCTTTTATTCTTTCCTCTGCTTCGTACAATACCCACATATAACTGTCTATCCATCTACCTCTCTTATACATAGGTATTGCAGATGCAGTGAATGTATTGTTCCAGGTATTCATGTGTGCACATGTGTATAACTACATACATTACATTCACTTAGTCTATTATTGTGTGTCTCACTGTATATTTGGTCCTGTAAAAACCACTGTTATTTTTTGCTGGGTATCTTTCTAGAGATTTTCTAGAGATTTTACCATCTACTTTATAGTGGTTGTCCCTACATTACAGTGTCTGCTTAGGATCTCTCAGTCCTTATCTGTATGTCAAACCTGTATAACATCTCCAAAACTTTGTTTTTGTGCCTCAGTCTATAAGTGAGTTACTGTTTATATAACTGTGTACTTTAATTTCTCACTGTATCTTCCACTATCTCTACATATATATATATATCTCCGACAAACCACTCCACTCCTGAGTAATATATATATATATATATATATATTTTATTCTGCATTTATAGAGCGCCTGGTTACGCCAGTGGTGTGTCCCTGTGCTATTTGCTCTGTCTAACAATTCCGGAAATCAGCACAACAGAGGACGTGGGGAGCCAAAACCACTTACAGTTGAAAGAGCCACATTTACATTTTTTTCAGAAGAGGTTATATACTTCAATTACTCTCTGGGTATCTCAGCTTACATTTTACTATTTTGCTAGTTATCTAAATGCATATATCAATATCTCTTTGAGTGACTTAGTGCAGACATCAGCTTCCTTCTGACTCCTCATTCATAAACAAGTAATTGTCTCTTGAGAGGTACGGGCTCTTTAACGGCTCCTGTGGAGGAAGGGCTCATTCACTAACTGTTACCTTGCCGTCTCCAAGGCTCCTGAAGGAGCAACCTTAAGACACCTAGGCGAATGGAGGGGAGCTTAGCAACTTTACCATACAGCAACCTCCTTGCCAGGGTCTGCCTTATTTCATACTCGTAGGACCAGACTAACACATTGTATAGTGTATCTTAGTGGCCCATTCATCACAAGCCCCCCCAGAATCTAGTACTTTTTTTAGCAACATCCGTGATCAAGCCTGCTGACTCTTTTAACGGAGTTAAACCAGTCCAGAAAAACCGAGGACAGAGGCGATACCCATTTCAAACAAATTTCTCTTCTTGCCAAAAGAATTAAGATAAATAATAAATGTACTTGCCGTTTTGTAAGTTTACAGCTAACAGCCACTCCTGGGAGATTTCCAAAAATAGTTAAAGCTTATCTCAATTTCTTTCCTCAGAATCTCTGAGTGAGCCTTACCAATGTCTGGCCAGAAGTCTTGGATCTGAGGACACTACTGGTATATGTAATTCATTTGCAAGCATAGAAGCACACTTTAAGCAAGCTTTAACACTTTCGCCTCCCAATTTTGATAGCCTTTTAGGGGCCCAGTATGCTCCGTGAAGTGTAAACAGATGGTTCCTTCTGAGTGGAGCAGCGTTAACAACAGACCATAAAGTGTGCATCAATACTTGCCTTAAAAATGTTGTATCAGCCATTGGCAGGTCTCTCTTCCAGGACTCCTCCATAGATGTTGGTGGTGGGCCCCTTTTTACCAGCATCCAGTACCATTTGGAGACTTCTTTACGTTGGTAGAGGGGCCCAAGCAGATTATTTTCACAATCTTCATTTCCTTCCCCATCTTTGCCTAGACTAGAGGCCCAACTTGACAATTGATCAAATTTAAGCCTAGCGAGCCTCTGGTTTGTAATTTTATTTAAAAATTCCCAAGAAAGTAACTTGTTATTCTGCAGGACTTGTTCCCATTTGTCAATCCCTTCTTACATCAGTTGGACAGTCAAATTATCTTTTAGGCACATTGGAGTGCCTGGGAATTTCAGATGGGGGCACCAGAGCTGTAATATGGAATCTTTAAAATTCTTCTGATCTGGTACCAGAGCTCCCTGGCAGCTCTAAACACCTTTAATTTGACTTTCTTAAAGAATTTAGGATGGTCAAATTTAAAAAGAAAGCCATCATCACCAGAAGGTAGATTTTTTGTCATAGCTTGAAGGAAGGGAGAAAAGCAAGCTGAATTAAATAGAAGAGACCTTGCATTTTTTAACTGGAAGGCCCAACAATAATAGTGGAAATCGGAGGTTGCGATACCGCCTTCTAACTTCGCGCTGCGCAATTTCTTTCACCCAATCCTCACTCCCTTACAGGACCAAACAAAACTAAGATATTTCTCCTTGCAGTGTTTTTATTGCTTTAGAATTAAAGGGTAAAGGAACCGCATCGAGAATAAATGTACATTTTGGCAAAACTGACACATTTTCACCAAGTTAGAAAGAGGGAGACTTCCCCACGATCTTAAATGTGTTCTTGACTCTTTCATTTTTAGCTCAAAGTTTACCTGAGCTAATTTAGTAATTTCCTACGTAACCTGCACTCCTAGACATCTAATTTCTTGTTTAATCATAGAGTTGTTTGATTGAGTATTCCAGGACATGATTTTGTTTTTATTGTTGATTAATTTGATAACCGAAGACCTTCCCAATATCTGTTAAGAGTAGTTCTAGCACGGGTAAGATCTTAGTACCGTCTTTTATAAACATCATTAGATCGTCTGCATACAGGGCTAAATTTTTTGCCCACCCATTGCATTCGAACGGTGAAAGATTTTGGCTAGCTCAGATGTTACATGCTAGGGGCTCAATATATAGGTCAAAGAGTAAGGGGGATGGATGGCACCCCTGTCTTGTCCCTCACAAAAACTTAATTGGGTTAGTGAGATTCCCGTTGACCCCAACCCTCGCTGTAGGGGTCTTATGTATGGAGCTAAAAGCCTTAGTGAACCTTCCACCTAGGCCAAAGGAATGGATTATATGGCGTAAAAAAGGCCAGCTTACTCTGTCAAAGGTTTGGCAGCATCGAATGTAAAAACGGTGAGAGCTAGATTATTCGCTGAGGCTATATCAATGGCGCCTATCAGTTTGTGTGTTAAGTCATGGAGTTGACGACCTTTGATGAAGTCCTTCTGATCGGCCTGGACCAGTGAGCCCATCACAGGCTCTAATCTCATAGCTAAAATTTGTACATAGATTTTATAATCAATGTTCAGCAGGTAGATCGGTCTACATGACACACAGCTTTTAGGATCTTTATTAGGTTTTCAAAATGAAGCTAACAGCTGCTTCATCCCATGACTTCGGGCTTGACAGCTCATCAGAAAATACCGTCTAGCCCTGCAGCGCTGCTCCTCTTTGATTTCTTCACTACCGCCTTAACTTCTTCTGAAGTGATGTTTTGGTTCAGTTGTTGGGCTGGTTCACCAGCACTTGAGGGCAATGCTATGCTATTAACATAATCTTTAACCTGGGACTCGGAGACTAGCATATCCTCAGTATACAGATCTTGGGAAAAAAGCTCAAATGCATGTTCTATCTAATCATTCTCTGTACAAACCTCCCCTGACACTGTGTCAAATAGTTCTTTAATTGTATTTCTTTTTAGATATATGCAAGATTTCCAAGCAAGAAGCATCCCACACCATTCTCCTTATTCGTAATTGGCTAATATACTACCTTCGTACTTTTCCCTTAAAATACTGTCTAAGTAGACTGTTAGAGCCTGCCTTTTAATTATTAATTCATTGTTGATCTTAACCTGCCCCATACCATCTAGATGTAAGGTTTTCTCATTTAAAGCCCTGGAGTTGTCATTTCCCAACATTATTATCAGATATCCAGTTTCCTTATACGTTTTTTGCTGCAAGACTAATATCTCTTGTAAGCGTCCCATATAACATACAATGGGCTGACGAGTCGTTAAGTTCAAAGAAGGCCAGGGTATCCCTCTTCAGCTGCGCTATTACTAATGAGTCAGATAATAAGGATCTATTGAAAGTCCATCTTCCATTAGTGGGCCCTCTTTCTATTTGTAACTCTAAGAGAACAGCAGAATGGTTTGAGAGATTCTCGGGGATATGTGTCACCCTTTTAACACCATTGACCAGCCTGGAATCTACCAGAAAAAAATCAGTACTAGAGGCATGTCCATGCTTTTTGTAGTGGAAGGTAAAGTTTTGGGGGCCACTTTGCCCCTTAGTTTTAATTCTCCAAATATCAATAATCTATCGCCCCTTGGCATCAACTTTAAAGGCCCCTAAAGTAGTTTTAGCAGATTTTTAAATGAGTAAGGCCACTCCCTTAGTGCAACACGATTCAGTTGTGTGGACAGATTCTTCAATCCACTTCTGCTTCGATCGGATAGCCTCCCACTTGTCTGGTGTTAAATGCGTCTCTTGTAAAATTAAGATATCATATTCAGCTTGGCTCAAGTAGTGGAAAATTCTCCTTTTTCTACTCACTAGTCTGATTCCATTAACGTTCCATGTTCGAATTTTTACTGGGGTATATTCTCTACAATTAGGCATTTTATTTTTTCCCCTCCATGAAATTGCCACCAGTTTGGCCGTAACTCCCCTCCCTCTCACTTCTGATCTCAAATTTCCAAAACAAATGAATGAGGATTTTTATTTTCTTCTGAGTATCTTAATATTGTTGTGCCTGGCATTGTTGACCAAGGATTCTATTTTATCCAGCAGACCTTTCTTGCCATTTGTTAGTGCTTGGATTTCGCTTCGATTAATCTCCACTTCCCTATTAAGGGCCTCTACTGAGTCTTCCATCGCACAAATTCTTTCTGTGATAGCTGACAATTTGGTCTCCAAAGTCTCGCAAGAGTCTTGTATTTTAGAGTGATTTCTTTCCGAGATGGCAAACTTATTTCTAATTTCTGAAGATAAGGCCTGTAACATTTCAGCCAATTCTAGCTGCTTGAGACTGCAATAGTTTGCACTAGGAAGGTCGCGCTAGATGATATTAGTCATTGCAGTCAGGTTAAGCGCCTGGCAAAGGGCTCCCAACTATCTTACATGCTCTCCTACCATTACTTGACTGCATGTTGGTAAAATCATTTGAGATGTACTGTGACCAAATCCATTTTAAACTTGTTTCATTTTAAACTGACTTGCTTTTAAAACTGCCTCGTTTTTAAGTTTAAATTTAAGAAACTTACTTTGAGCATTCTTGCATGTTTACACACTGTATTTTGCACTCACACTAGGTCAACTCGGCGTCTTCCCCGGTCCACCACAGATTGTTCTGGTTGAGTGGAGGGGATTGTGACGCAGACCGGAAGTGCTGTTCATTAAACTATAGGCACAGCGGGGGTTAGCAGTCTAGCTGCTTAACCGGCTGCATAAATGCCGATGCCTGCCTCGCGCGCAGCGGACACGCCGCTGGTGTGCCGGAGGCGTGCCTAAGGCAAGCCAGTCTGTGCCCGTCTGCGCACGTCCGAGGCCAGGGGCCAGACCCCCTGCCCCTCCACCTTCAGCCCTCCTCCGGTACACTAGGAAAGAATTAATACAACTGAAGAAAACCCCAAAGTTAATATGCACCCATTCTATCTCCCCTGAGAAACTGAAGAGCAAGTGTTTCCACTGCTCATACGAACTGTCTCCACTGATTACCCACCCTCCCCCGGCAGGGAACTTGTTCAGTATGGCTCTGCTTAACTGCAGATCCCTGCCAAAACACACCACGTAAATTTGGATACTTTTACATAACACAGAACTAGATGTTCTGTTTCTTACAGAGGCTTGGCTACGCCCAAGTTCAGACCCAGATATTGTTCAAACGCTCCCCCCTGGTTACCTGATTCAGCGTTTAGACAGAACAAGTGGGAAGGGTGGCGGGTTCGCAATCATTTATAAAGACTATCTAACTTGCAGTATTTTGGACAGCCCGCTTTCAGACTGCGAAAATGCCAATATTTCTATTGAATTCACTCCCTCACTTACTTTTGGTGGCATTCTTCTATACTGCCCCCCAGAAACACAGGGCCAATTCTGCAGCTCTCTACTAGAAACGGTCATAAACCTCGCTAGTGTCTCATCTAATTTTAACCTCTTGGAGATTTTAATTTTAATTTTGACGACCCTTCGGATAGGGTGGCTAACGACTTAGCCCATGATCTTGCAGCTTACCAACTATACCTAAAGGCACAACAAGCAACACATGTTAAGGGTCATCTCCTTGATCCTATTGTCTCAAGCATAGCTGAAATAAGAAGGCAAAGACCCCCTCCCCCTTCCATGGTTAGACCACTTTCTAGTCCCCTTCTCTTGGCATCCACCCACTTCGGTCTCACATTCACTAGCATCACGCACCCAAATTCGCCCTTGGTCCAAGCTGATCGTAGAGATTTGGACCCGCGAACTGGAATTAACCAAACCCAATCATGACACTGATCCTTTAGTAGCTAACAGAAAGTTCTCCTCGTGGAACTCACTTGATACAGTACTTCCCAGAAAAACCATATAAAAAAATTCGTACCTAATAAATCCCCTTGGTTCACTCCTGAACTTCATAAATTGAAACAACAGAGCAAAAGATTTGAAAGGGCATGGAGAAAAGACTATTCAATTGAGAAAAAAACAGAATATTGGTCATCCATTGCTCTTTACAACACAGCACTAAAAGCACTAAAAGCAGCCATCTATTTCAAGGAAAAAATCAGATCATCCTCTAATCCCTCCAGAGAAATATTTCAGATTGTGAAAAAACTCCTGAAAGTCCCTGAACCGCCTGCAGCCCCTGACCCGTCCGGACGCCGATGCAATGAACTAGCAGGATTTTTTACTACCAAAAATGTCAACTATCCTCAGTCATCTCCCACCCGCCGACAATGAGCACACAGCCAAGCTCCACGAATCAGAACCTCAGAATAATGTTCATTTCTTAGAAGCATACACTCCACTCACAGAGGAATTACTCTGCCCCATCCTAGACTCGATCAAAAGCGGGTCCCCACTTCACCCTGCCCCCCCCTAACATCTTGAAGTTGGTAGCACCCACTGTCGCCTCTCCCATCACCAATGTAATTATTGCCTCCTTAGTATCGGATACAGACCCCCAAGACTTGAAAAATGCAATGGTGAAGGCACTGATAAAAAAACCTCCTCTGGACTCCCCCGAGATGAGCAACTACCACCCCATTTAATTACTTTCAGGAATTAGCAAGATCGCAGAAAAATATGTCAATAGTATACTGTCTGCACACCTGGAAACTTTTAACCTGCTCCACTCCTCACAGACTGGCTTTCCCCCTGGTCCGGGTACAGAGACTGCACTGGTAGCGGTTGTGGAGGAGTCAAGAAAGATTCTTGACTCCGGAGGATCTTCGGCCATTATCCTCCTGGACCTAAGTGCAGCCTTCGACATGGTGAACCACTGCACTTTGGTCCGACGCCTCAAGAAAGTGGGAGTGACACAATCGTTCCTGGAAGAAAGATACTTCAGGTATTCAAAGGAAATACCCGCTCCCATCCAGTCCCGCTGCAATGTGGAGTTCCTCAGGGCTCGTCCCTGAGCCCCATGCTTTTTAATGTGTATATGGCCCCCTAGCAGAGATCGTAGCCCCATTTTGGTATCCACATAGTTACGTACGCTTATGATACACAGCTAATCGTGGCACTAAACCAGGCAGAACAGTCACCCACGGATCTGTGTTCCTGCCTCAAGGAAGCTTCTAGTTGGATAAGCTCATCTCACCTGAAGCTCAATGGTGACAAAACGGAGCTCATGCTGCTGGGTAACTGAGCAAACTTTAACTCGAACACCATGTGGCCGATGTGCATGGGCCCAGCTCCAACGATAAAAGAGGAGATGATCTCACTTTTAGAGCCCAGGCAAGGAAAACTGCCGCAGTTTGCTACGGTCTGCTTAGAACCACCCGAAAAATAAATTCTGCCTCTCTTACCCTGCCACTTAAGAAAGCTGTTTAGTTGGGTGCTCCCAACTCAGTCATTGCCAAACTTCAAGTAGTACAAAATTCGGCAACAAGACCAGGGGTAGCTGGTGACATTTGAAGGAGGTGGGCGTAAAATGATAATCATACTGCACTGTAGCGAGCGAGCGCAGCGAACGAGCCCGAACCCCCTAAGGAAGGTTCGGGAAATTTTGAAAAAAGCGTGGACAAATGGTACATTTTCAAGCAAATTTGAGAAAGCAGGAAGGTTAATAAAGCAATCGTGAAAGTGCAGTTATTACATTAATAGATGTCATAACATAGGTAGCTGCTTATTCAGTATAACCACAGAGCTTCATACATTCCGTCCTATTACGCTGCTGAATTCAGACTATAAGCAGCCTGGGGACACTCAGCGCTTTGACGCATTGTATTCCCAATCTGAACCAAAATCATGTTAGGTCAAATTGAAAAGAAGGCTACCTATGCAGCCTACAGTCGAGTCAGACACCTTGCTGTTCACTTATGCATTTTTATATAGCGCGCTGCGCGGACTTTACCCGATGGTTTCAGAGTGCTTCACAACAATAGGAACAGTAATGATACTACACATGAGGAGAAAATTACAAGTGAACAAACAACGTACAACAGCAAACGTTAAGTTACATGAGGCGAAAAGTGATAAATGTGAGCAAACAAAATATAAGAGGTAGCAAACGGTACAATTATAGGAGGAAAAAAGTGACATCTGTGCAGGTTTGTTACAAAGGTATAATACAAAGTACTTGAACTTCACACTACAGTACAGTAGTACTTCTAAAAAATGCTGGGCCTGTGTCCAGTTCTGCCAGGCAGGGAACGAACGGAGACGGAGAGTTAGGGGTCCATTATGATGTCGGGCGGATTGCCTCCGCCAGGCTAGCAGTAGCCACCGCCGGCCTGGCGGAAGCAATCCGCCCGACATCCATAGCCAAATTCCCCCCCGCCATATTAGGATGGGGGGGGGACCGCTGCGGTGACAATCACCGCCCGCCTGTTTTCCGCCCCGGTGGCCTTGCGGCCGGGGCGGAGTATGTTTAATATGGTGGCGGTGTCTGTTAGACACCGCCAGCCATATTACAATGTGCATTCTGTCACGCCTTTCCGTAGCGGCAATGCCGCCACGGAAAGGCAGGCGGTCTTTGGTTCGGGGGCCCCCTGCGGGCCCCCCTGGTGCTGGCCGAGGTGTTCAGTGCAATGGGGGGGTACCTGTGGTCCCCCCCCCGCATTTGCATACTCCAAGCAGCAGGCACCGCGGGGTGCCTGCCGCTTCCTGTATGCAAATGCGTGCATTTGCTTGTCAGATTGTGGCGGGCGGTGCAGTGAGCACCGCCCGCCACAATGTTAGAATGAGGATTGCGCCCGCCACTGTGGCGGGCGCATCCTAATGCACATTTCGGGACCCCCGCCCTTGAGGCGGGCGGTCCCGTTTCCCGATAGGGTGGCGGGCGGGCTTTGCCCGCCCGCCATCCTAATGGCCCCCTTAGTGTCTGTCTGCAGGCAGCCACGTGGTGAGTCGGACTGCGCAGCAAACGAGCCCTAATGACACCACGACACTGGGCCTGTCCCAGCCAGCCAGCAGCAGGGGGCAATGACATGGTACAAACAACAAACTCTCACCTTTTTCAGGCAGGCCGGGACACCCCCTGACCGCGCACAAAGCAGCTTCTGCCTGGCGGTGTCTATTCCCCCCAGCTGCCTTTCTATCCATCCCTCGGCCCCTCTACGGGATCCTCCTGTCCCTTAGCCATCATGGTAACATTGGTAAACTAAAGCCTTGGCCTCCATTTGATTCATGCCCGCCACGCCCCCACCCAAATTGAAAAGATATTATGCGTTTTTATATAGCGCGCTGCGCTGACTTTACCCGATGGTCTCAGAGTGCTTCAGAACAATAGGAACAGTAATGATAATACACATGAGGAGAAAATTACATGTGAACAAACAACGTACAACAGCAAACGTTAAGTTTCATGAGGCGAAAATTGATAAATGTGAGCAAACAAAATACACAAGATGTAGGAAACGGTACAAATACTTGAACTTCACACTACAGCAGTAGTACTTCTGAAAAATGCCTGGCCTGTGTCCAGTTCTTCTAGGCAGGGAACGAACGGAGACGGAGAGTTAGTGTCTGTCTGCAGGCAGCCACGTGGTGAGTCGGACTGCACACAAGCCCTAACGACACCACGACACTGGGCCTGTCCCAGCCAGCAGCAGAGGGCAATGACACGGTACAAACAAACACTCGCCTTTTTTAGCCAGGCCGGGACACCCCCTGACAGCGCACAAAGCAGCTTCTGCCTGGTGGTGTCTATTCCCCCCCAGCTGCCTTTCCATCCAGCCCCTCTCCGGGATCCTCCTGTCCCTTAGTCATCATGGTAACAAACATTGGTAAACAAAAGCCTCGGAGTCGGCCTCCATTCGATTCATGCACGCCCCGCCCAAATTGAAAAGATAAGAAGGCTACCAGTGCCACAGAGTCGAGTCAGACACCTGTTCACTTGAACTTCTAGCTACTGTGTACTGCACAGTACTTCCAATTCTGCAAGGGAACGAACGGAGAGACAGACAGAGTTATGTCTGCAGCCACGTGGTGAGTCGGACAGTCGGACTGCGCAGCACATGACACGAGCCCTAGTAACGACGACACACCACTGGCTACACACACTCAGCAGCCAGCCAGCCAGCCAGCAGCGCGCACATCCCCAAATGGCCAATCACTGCATGGCTTCACATGAAGTCACACAGTGATTGGCCATTAAGTGCGGCTGAGGCAGTGTGTGCTACCACCCACGCGCGGCATCCAATGATGGGTTGCCTGCACTTCTGCGCGGTGGAAAAGCCAATCCTGGCGCTGCATGCAGCGCCAGGATTGGCTAGGGGGCACAGTCACTACTCGCCCTTTGAGACCCGGGGGCTGCGACAGGCAGCGGCACGGCTGCTGTAAGAAACAGCACCCCCCTTGGGGCAACTCTAAAGGGGAAGGCTGAACCGTGCATGCTTGGGCTAGTTACAGCCCAAAGTTTCACCTGCGCAGACTGCTGCAGCTGAGTGTGGACTGGATTGTCACTCAAGCTGCAGCAGCCCAGCCCAGCCCCACCCCCTGAACACTCCTGAATGCTCCGGGTGTGTCCCGATTCCCGGAGATACAGTAGCGCTGCTGCGCTATTTCTTAGTGTGCACTGCAGTGCTTGACGACGGTGCGTCCCAGGCTTAGTGGGGCTACGCCCCTACGCCCCAATGGATGGACTGCGCCTGAACAAGACTTCTTACGGGCACAAAAAAACGCTGCTCAGCAAGCCCGCCTTATGCTCTCTTCACTAGCTCCCGGTACAGGGCTTGCAAGGCAAAGGCCCATCTAGCACCAAAAACCTGGTTAAACCATCCAAGGCTACCCGAAGTCTTCGCTCAGATGAGCTTCACCTGGCTGAGGTTCCCAGGATAAACAAGGCCAGAACGGGCGGCCGCCTTTTCTCCTATAATGCTCCTAAGCTCTGGAACTCCATTCCTCTCCCTATCCTTAAGGAAGCTAATCATCTGACATTTCGCAGACATCTCAAAACCTCGTTATTCCCATAATTCCATCCCTCCCCCTAGCTACCTCTGCAGCACTGGGATGCCTCCGGGTAGCCATGTGCTATACAAAAGCCTTTCCATTCCATTCCAGTGGCAATTAAAGAATCAGAAACCTCGTTCATCTTGGCAGGGAGGTAGGTGGTTCACAGTCACCTAAAACCTGGAACCTGTTGGAGGTAACAATATTCAAGTGAGGTACTTCTGCATATTGTTTGTCAGTCTCCATGTTTACAGCAGACTTCCTTTTACCTTTGTGAAGATCACCGACGTCAGGGTTTGCCAGCCCAATAGGCTGAACCTTAGCCTGCACTTTAAAAAAAGCTCTAAGAGAGGACGTTATCTTGACTTGAGCCACCTGCTTCCTCTCCCAAGTCGAGGATCGAAGGATGCTTATTGTAGAAGAAGAGACTGGCAGGTTTAAGGTGGGGTTGCCCCCTATTTTCCTACCGACCATTTGGGTGCAGGTTTTTCACATTTAGGGGTTAGTGGGCGTGTGAGAATATCTACAATGTCACATTTTTTTGTTTCTTAATGCGATTAAGCTCTCATGTGTGGAAAGTAAATATATTTAACTATACCTTGCAGTCTTAGCAAAAGCATCAGTGTGAATGAGCTCATCTTATTCTATATATCTTTGTATATGTCATTGCATGATTGTATACATAATAAAATGCCCTAATATCTCACTGCACAAATTAGCATTTCACTCCTTGTCATTCCCAGTATTGGTGTATACCTCTGTTTTGTTTTACTTCACCACTTTTTATTCATAGTTCCTCATCTGTACACTTTACTTTATTTTCAACTTCTACTCACTTTCAACATTTCCATTTTGTTTCTCAAACATCCAGCTCACTTACATCCACCTTACTCACACTCAGTCTTCTGTATCAACTTTTCTTAATGCTACAGCTTAATTCACATACCTTTTAAATGTGATTTGTGAATGCATTTTTCTTTCTCAGTATCAGATAGTCAAACGTGTCTTAAGAAAGCACACAAAAACCGAGCAAAAGAATGTTAGACCACTCCTATACAAGGCAACCACTAATGGCACCCTTTTCAATACAAGGCACCCATTAACGACACCCTATTAAACTTTGCTTTCAAGGTTACAGAGGCTGCAAACAAATAGAAACACTGCTTTCATTTCAATTCATTTAATTTTCTTACTAATTATACAGCTCTTCTGATCACATTTCTTAACCCTTTGTTTAGCTCCTCTAAAAAGAGCCCAATTTGGTAGCTGTTTTGGACGAGATCCATGGATTTACGAACGGATCCACTGTGTTCAGCATGTAACCTTACGGTGGATCCACGGATCCACATGGCAAACCAAAATCTTTTTTAGAACTATTCCTAAACACAACCACTTAGACACCACTTCCTACAAATCCCTTAATCTAGACCCAAACAATCTTTATTTAATATTTCTTTCATGAACAATGTCTCCTCACATTGACATTCTAGGCTTTTTTGTTCCCTTCCACCTATACTCCTGTAGCTCTGTTTCCATGGTAACCAAAATTGTAACATTCTGTTCTAGCAATAGTTCTCAAGTGCACAACTGTCTCTACAGCAACTCCTAAACCCAACGCAGCAGTTGTGATTGACTGTATGCAATTAAAAACATATTCCGCATAGCCAATCACACACGTACATACTTTAAATTTATACCACAACCTAGTTTTAAACAATGCCATAGTTACAGCATCCAATCAAATATAGGGACCTATTATGGTGGCGGAAGGACTGCCACTGCCCGGCCGGCGGTGGCGGAAGGACTGCCACTGCCAGGCAATTCAATTTGCAAACAGATGTTCAGCCCAGGAACCGTTTCCTGACAAACAAGATGGCGGCTGAAACTTTTCTCTAAAGGTGCAGTCAGCCAATCTGGACTATGGCGCGTGGCTCTGCTGATCTTCAGCAGGTGGATCCGGATCCTTATATATACACATTTACTTTCTGGTTAATATCGTTAAAACTACTGAATGGATTGACACAAAATCACAAAAAGCATGATCTGTGGAAAAAAATCCATCTTTCTGCTAAATGTGGTGTCATTCCATCCAGCAGTTTGTGCTGTAGGTGTGTTAAAAGGTACTATGGGAATGAACATGTGGAAAATGTATTTTGGGACTCCCCTTTTTTTCACCCCCACTTGACAGGCCACCCCAAACTCTCCAGAAAGAAGCTCAAGCGAGTGTTGAATTTTCTGGGAAAATGTCATGATGATTCGTCAATTGGCGCCAGAGATATAGGCCACTGAAAAACAGCTTTTTCTTAGAAATCAAGTCCTAACTATAACTACATACTGGCAACCATCAGTAGGCTATATACATATACATATATATCTCCAGGGCAGCTTCTGTCTATCCGGTTCGCCGCACAGCAGAAGTCACGGACCACCAAGCAGCATGGAATATCAGGTAAGTTTATTATCTCTTCCTTGTTTCATTTAGGCATGACGAGTTTCGGGTAGTGAATACCCTTGATCACGTAACAGGCATGCACTGCGAGAGAATGTTTTTATACTCATTTTTTTCTCTTTCTCATTTCAAAAACCACGTAATTATAAACAGTGTAGAAATACTTAGTGAATATGTTATACACTGCAATTATTGTTTTTTCTGAGCTTATTTCTTAATCGGATTTATGTCAGCATAAATGCATAATACCGCAAAAAACATTTGTTCATAAGAATTGCTGCATCAAAATGTATAAAATTATAAAATTTATATTTATTTACATATATTTACAAATAGGAATTTCTCTTAGCATTACATTGTTAAAATCACAATACGCTGAGATGTTGATCTCCATTCCTATGCCCCATCAAGGTTATTTGTGCAAAATACCAGCTTAAATGCTGTAGTGCATGTGCAAAATATGCAATAGTTTTAATACAAAGTCTAATTCATATGCTTCTCAAACATATTAATTTTGAGACGCCATAGAACTTGTGCAAAATTACTGCCTAAATGCAGTTGCGTATGTGCAAACTTAATGTCACTGTAAACATGTACTGCTGACAGAATTATCCGCTTATTCAATTCTTACAATTGTTGTTTTGACTCACACCCGTTGTTGGATTAATTTGACTCTTGATCCCAAGTGCCAAAAAGACAGCTCCTACAATTATTTCATAAAGTATTGCCAAAGTGCTAAGTGCTCAGAGTGAATAAAAATAAGTGATTGCTAAAATGATCGTGAATTCCAAAATTAATTAAAATATGTTTTTACCCAAATATTTTAAGGTTGAACACTGTCAAGTTATTATTCCTCCCTTGTATCAATAATCCAACTGTTCTTAGCTGTTTAATCAGACTCCCAATCACTGCACGCCTGCAGGACAGATTTAAAAGTTGGTTTAAGAAAATTACAACAAAAAGGGATCTATTGTTCTTGCAAAAGTTTCTTGCAATTGCAGAGAAAAATACGTAACTATAGGCCAAAAGAAAGAGGATGTCTCAAAGGATTGTATGCAAATCCTCAGTATTGTTGAGACCATTTGGAGCTTTACTATTCAAATTTAAAATGTATTTTGTCTCCAACTGTCTCAACAATTTTTCTCTGTCTCCACCTCTGCGTGGCAGAGGGACTGTGTCAATTACAAAGTATGTCAGGCAATTGATGTCTTTATTGTGTACTGATTTAAAATGCTGCGCCACAGGATAGGCGGGATCGCAGTTTATGATTGCTCTAATGTGCTGCAAAATTCTCACGTGCACCTGGAGTTTTGTGCTTCCCACATATCTTAGCCCACAGGTGCACGTGAGAACATAGACTGCGAACTCTGTACGGCAATCAAAATTGCCTCTGATAGTAATTTCATTTTCCCTGAATGGCGTTTTATACTTCATAGTATTAACACCAAACTTACATGCCCGGCAAGTGGCACATTTATAAAACCCTTGTTTGGTTGGCAACCACGTTTTAACCAGAGCTCCTTCCACTCTGGTTTTAGATAGGTGGGCCTCCATAGTTTTACACCTCCTAAAGGTTATTGTTGGTTTAACTGGTAGTCTATCTTTCAAGATATTCTCAGTTAAAACTATGGGCCAATTTTTGGTTAAAATGGCTTTGATCTTACGTTCTTGCCTGCTGTAAGTTGTAATTAATCTAGGAGCATCATCATTGTCACTTGTCTCCTTTTCTGAATCATGGCCTTTTGGTAGTAATGACTCTCTGGGCTTCTGACTGACTTTCAAGACTGCTTTTGTCAGAATATTCTCTGTGTTACCCCTCCGTCTCATTCTATTAAGGGTTTCACCTTGACATCTTTCGAACTCTTTTTGTGTACTGCAAATGCGTTTCAATCACAAGATTTCCTCGTAGGGAATACTTGCGATTAGGTGTTTCGGGTGTGCGCTGGTCGCGTGCAAAATTGCGTTGCCAGCAGTTGGTTTCCTGAAGGCGCTAGTTACCAGCTTTTCCTCCACCACCTGTATGCTTACATCTAAGAATTCTATTTTGGATGGACTGCTATGTGACGTAAAGTGCAGATTAAAATCATTTGTATTAATTTGATCTACAAAATTCTGCGCACTCTTGCTGTCCCCTTTCCAAATTATAAAAACATCGTCTATAAATCGTAGCCAGTGCTTAATCCTATGCTCAAAGATGTCTTTATGTTGTATCATGAGGACCTGCCTCTCCCAGAGCCCTACGTGCAAGCACGCATATCTCGGGGAGAAGCAAGCCCCCATGGCGACTCCCTGTTTCTGTCTGAAAATGTCCTTCCCGTATGAAAAGAAGTTATTATTCAGGCACCATGAAATTAGAGACATTAGCATCTTATTGTGCAGTACATATTCCGCTGGCCTCATGTTTAGAAAATACTCAACACCCCTCAAACCATTCGTGATGGATACTCGTGTATAATGACTCTATATCTAGAGTCAATAATACTAGATCCTCAGTCCAAACAATGTCCTCTATTTTCCTTAAAAAATCCCCTGTATCTTTGATGAAAGACAGCAATGTCCTGACTAGATCTTGTAGATAAAAATCAATATATTCGCCCACTTGCTCCGTCATGCTGTTCAATGCGGATATTATGGGGCGACCTGGAATTGGGACGTTTCCTTTGTGTATCTTTGGTAAAAGATATAGGAAGGGCACCTCTGGATGTGGGTTAAACATGAAGGTGTACTCTTCGTTTGAGCCCTTCTCGTTTCCAGTTTTGTAATTCCTTTTTGATATTATCTTTAGCTTTGTTGTAGGCTTTCATTGTTGATTTCTCATAACAGTCGGTGTTATTAAGCTGTCGCATTGCCTCTTCATCATACTGAGTCTTCGGCCAAAGAACAATGTTCCCGCCCTTATCGGACTTTTTTACGATTATTCCAGGATTCTTTTGAATTTTTTCCATGAGGTTATTGAATTCAATTTGCCACTGATTTGGTCGTTGTTTTTTAAAATTGACTGTGCAATTCAGTTTCTTTATCTCCTCAATAACTCTATCATGAAATACATCTATTGCGTCTTTTGGCATTAGTGGTATGAATGAAGATTTCGCTCTGAACGGACTTTCCCCTGCACCTTTTTGTAGCAGGTCCAATTCTCTTAGTCTGGTTTGTGTGGATACTTGTGTGGTACTAGGTTCTTCATTATTGAGATCATGCAATGCCCAAAGTGCCGGTACCTCAAATGCTTGAAGATTTGAATCAGTTTCTGAGGTTTCCTTACTTCGTTTATCATCCCATGCTTTTTTTACTGCAAAGAATTTCTTGAGTTTTAGCCTCCTTATGAAACAGAACAAGTCAATGCGTGTAGAGGCATAATTAAAGTTGGTATTGGGACAGTAGTTGAGGCCCAGAGCTAAAAGTTGCTCCTCTGCTTTTGTTAAAGTCATAGTTGTAAGGTTTACGATTGTTCGTTCTTCAGCCCTTACTTCTTGCGCCAGTAATTTTGCTTTCTTTTCGGCTTCCCGCTTGTGTTTTCGGCGCCTTGTCCGCCTGATGGTGTCCCGCCTTTTCCTACTTGATTTTGGACATTCCGTGGCCTCAGGGTTTTCATCCGGGCCTCGACCAAAAAATCCACCTCCTCCTCCAGGCTTAGTATGATCATATTCGGATCTCTCTCATTACTGTCTGTGTCCACACTAGATCCACTTGTCAACGATTCTGTGTCCGGTTCTGTTCGTTCTTCATTCACATTTTCTGGACCTGTTTGCAAAGTATTTGGTTTGTTCACATTTTTTCCTTTCAGTTTCCGGATGTTATCGTACTTTCTTGCAAACGTGTATATTTGCCCACGCTGATAATCTTCCAAATCACGAGCACATTTCTGTACTTTCCTTATTCTTATTTTTTCTTCATGCTTATTAAGATGTTCTTTGATTTAATTTCTTGTGGTCATAATCAATTCTTTTTTGTCAGATTTACTCAATTCCTTCTCAATCTCCTCTATCTCAGGTATAAGTGCCAAGCGGTCTGTTTCCGCATATTTAATTAGGATGTGGACAGGATTCATTGACGCTTGTAGGTTGCTCTCGCCCCACTCACGCAACATGGCTTTTCAAAGCTGGGAGCTAATAAAATACGTAACCCTCGTCCTCCTTTGAGAAAGGTCAGTGTCTGATCGAAATGCATCAGGACATGCCAGTGCTGTAATTTGCAAATAAATGCTTTGGAAGTCACAGAAAGTGTGCGACTCAAATTCCTCTCAACTGAGAGACCCACTGTGATGTTTGAGGCTCAGTCCTGCCTCGAGTTACGCACCTCAACAAAGAGCGCCGATACTGCCCCAATTTGGACTGCCTTGTGTTTTTTTGTGAAAGCATCTAGGGTCGTGATATATATATCCGACTGGTGGTCGCCATTAGTTAGTTATAGTTAGCGTTAGACCTGTCAGCCCTTTGGGTGGTCCCTCCTTATTTTTCTCCCCTTTTTGCCTTCTATTCTTTGTGTCCACCGTAAAAAAAATTTGATGTTGACCATGGGTCTCTGGGCGCTCCATTGTTACTAATTGACAATGAAGCGCAGAGGCAAAATGGAGGCCTGCCAACTGTCAAGTGTTACCTCAGGGCTGTGTGCCATAGGGTGACATGAGGGAATTCCAGAACCTTCTGGTCCTCTCTGGACACTCTGGGCACAGGCTATATATAGGTAGAATGTTGGGCGGCCATTTTGGTGAGAGGTATTCTTCAAGCGTGGAATGAGAAGAGTGTACAAGCTGGAGTCCAGGCTGTGGAGCGAGGAGGTGGGCGTGCTGTGGGGGGTTTGACTGCCTCTTGGGGCTGCTCCCTCTACTGGCTGATGCTATCCCTCAACCGTGGATCTGACCCGGCAAGAACATTCACTCGTGATATTCCTAATACTGAAGTGGAGTGTGCCTACCCCCAGGAGGGACCACTTGGACAAGGACTGAGGAGAATTGTCTGGTGAGGGCGGCTAAGTCTGCCTCCTTTTTGGAGTAAAGCCCTCGCGGAGTTAGTTCTTGGCCCTTGTTGACATTCAGTGGCCGGCGCGAACAGATTCCCAGCTGTAGTTACGAGACCCGTCCGAGACTACCCTCTCCCGTGACAAAGAACTTACTGTAACTCTGATAGACTCCAAGTGGTCCTGATTTCCCCGCGTTCGAGTGGCTCACTGCTGCGGGTCTGCGGGAGCTTGTGAGGTGAGGGGGCACTGCGCTGAAGTGCTGAAGCCGGCAGTGCCTTCCGGATTGAGCCATGTTGGAGTGACAGGAGGCTGGAGCGGGTGACAAGCTCCGTTGGTAGTTCAGTTCCCGAATAAAGAAGAGCCTGGGGCCATCGGGGTTAACCGGAGGGCCCGTCATCAGGAGGTTATTTCCAGCAGAAGGGACCTGAGTGGAGCCGCCCCGGCGATAGTGAGAGGAGCCCAGGAAAGAGTAAGGCGGGATTAGAAGAGGTCGGGAGGGGAGGAGATCACCCTCACTGTGGACGTGAGGAGAAAGGAACGCGAAGGCAGTGGAAAGCGCAAAAATTACAGCGTGTCCTGCTTTCGGGGTTGAACCTGCCTCTGCAAGCCTGCCTTCATCGAAAACTGGGCCACTAATAACATCTAAATTCCCCGAGAGAAAGCTTGATCCCCTCAGACTATTTGCATTGGCTGGGTCAGCTGATAGAACGCCTGATTCAAAAGTAAGCAGGGCTGGGGGCTGGGGGCTGGGAAGTTGTGGTCAGCGGAACCCCTCGGGGAGTTCTCCCTCACTTCATAATAGTCCAGCGAACTGAGGAATAACTGTGGAACCATCTTTAATTTTACAAGTCTTTGGGGAAGCACCAAGTAAATGCAGGATTATTCACAAGCTAGGAAGTGTAACTCATCTGCATGAATATTTGAGATGTAACTCTTTTCTAAAACTGGTGTGAAAACTGTAAAAAAAAACCAAAAACAACAAGTGATTGTATATGGCAACTGAATTTAAGTTGAAATCTTGTCATGAACAATTAACCCCATTTAGGCCTTATTTTGATAGATAACTGTTGCAAACATCTACTGACTTTGGCTATAGTGTCATGCTAATGATCTGTCTCAGTACCTTCCACTAGCCAGAATCATATTTAATTGAGCCATTACCTGAATGAGATTCTGTTAGAATCTATTGTACGGAATTGATTTTAAGGCTAAGTGGGGTTCACTAGTATTACGTGAGTTGTGCCATGTCATAGATTCACAGAGTCAAGAACATTATATGTAAAATGATGAGGTGTTAAGGTTAATGCAACTGGAACCAAATTTAAAGAGAAGATAAAGCTTTTCTAATTTTCGAACAGACGGTGTGGTGTCATTTTTCTGGTGGAAGTACACTGGGTTGCTAAGTTGAGTGTGATGCAAGTAGAACACAAAATCCTTGGAGTTAGGCCTTCCCACTTGTGCCAAGCTACCCTAGGTGGACCGGTGATCCCGGGTCCAACAGTTAGGACCGTGTTTCTATTCAAAAAGCGTTTTTTCTTTTGCCAATATCTTTGTGCCATTTGACGAATCTTCATGAAATTTTCAAAACTAATGGCCCACTCACTTAGCTGCTGTCTTGAACATTTCAGGGTGATCCGTCAAGTGAGGGTCAGAAAAAGGGGAGGTCCAATAACGCTTTTTCTTCTTTAAATTTCTATAGGAAACTGTTGAGGCAGCTACAGCCCGAGCTGCTGAACAGAATTACACCAACTTTAGCAGAAAGGTAGCTCTTGGACCAGAGTGCAGTCTTTTTGTTAAATGATGTAAATCCGTTCAGTAGTTCCTGAGAAATTTTAAGATTTCTCAGATATACAAATATGGTAGCTGAGGATCCACGAACCCTCCCGAACTCGAGCCTGCGATTTGATTGGCTGCCACCACTTCGAAGCAGGAAGTGTTGGCAGCCATCGTGTGACTCGGTTGAACCTAGTCACAGGTTATCAAAGTTAAAAATTAAGAAAATGGATGTGGGTAGAAATACTCTGATCCCCTAGGCCTGCTTAGTGGGTTCCACAGGGAAACCCAGGGCCAGAAAAGGCAGTGGGTGATGAGGTCCTCTTGCCTCCTGAGGACCTCAGGAGTAAAGTGGGCTATATCCCTCAAGCAGCATCATTGCAGGTGGCGCATATGCAGAGTGGTGGAGAAAGGGGTGTGACCTCTGATCACCTCTCAGCAATCCAGCTATGTGGGGTTTACTAGAGGTAACAGTAGGGCTAGTTGGCCCCCAGGGTCCCTCAAGAGGCAAGGGGACTTCATCACCCAACTAAGAGTACCCCAGGAGGCACGTTTGCAGAGTGGTGGAGAAAGGGGGCGTGGCCTGTGACCACCTCTCAGCAATCCCACTAGAAATAGTATCACTTATTAGTGGTATAGAGAGTATACTACTTCATCTTATGCAGTTCCTTGGTATATATGTTTAACACTCATAAACTTTGAGAAAACACACACATTCACTGGATGATGCCATCAGTGATATCATCAGTGATGTTATTTGAGATGTCATCAGTAATGCCACTGACCAGGACATGAGTGATGAAACATGTGAGGCAATAAGCAGTGCATTGCGGGGGTGTAAATTATAGTTAGCTCAGGTAACTATTACTGCTGAATTTCAGTGGTTTTGCACGAGTAACATGTGAACCTAACTATAATGTCTCTGTAACCTTTGTTTTTTTCAGTGACTTTCTAAGGTTTTTTTAATTCTATTTCCTAACTATTACATCCCTGTAAAAAATGTTTTTAGATTCTTTTGCTCAAATGACCATTCAAACCAGTAGTTACAGTAATCCGTACACAGTTGACATCTTAACTTCTCAACACTGATAACCCAGGTATGTATGAGGACACAGGTCCTACCCAGTTCAAAAAGTCCCAACATGTGGCAGACCATACATATAGTTGGTAAATTAAACATTTCAACATTGATCACACCTATCTTGTGTTTATCCCTCGACCCCCAGCCCTGCTCTATGTTTACTCCATTGTGACCATATTTTCTCCTACTTTTTAACACACACCCTACTTTTATATACCATTTATTTGGCTTGTTGGCACCAATCGATGTCTCGATCCCACTCTTTCAAGGATGGCAGCAAAGGTACTCCCCACCTCCTTGCAATGTTTCTCTTGACAATGACCGCTGCAAGAGCGAGCCATATTTCCATATGCCTGAGCCAGTCCAAGTCGCACTTTATCATCAGGGGAAGCCATTTGGCATCCATAGGGACCGTCACTCCTGAAACCCTTTACATTAGAAGGTATATGCGTGCTGCATCGCGCTAAGCGCTACCTGTGCAGCGCTACTATTTTAAAGTTACTTTTGGAGCTTATTTCTTTGTTTTAACTGCGTTTTCATCTGGGACATCTCAGCGCCCCCTTACCTGTACTGTAATTGACACCCCCACCGCCGTTTGGCGGGTCAGGACCCTCGGGTGGGATTGGATCTGGGCGCCATATTGGAGTGGTGTGGACCCAGCTGGGCTACATCGTCGAGCGCTCTAGCGCTCAGGCTGAGGCGAGGGATGCCTACTTAAGGCGACCAGAGTGGCAGCTCCCTCGAGAAGGTATATGCGTGCTGCATCGCGCTAAGCGCTACCTGTGCAGCGCTACTATTTTAAAGTTACTTTTGGAGCTTATTTCTTTGTTTTAACTGCGTTTTCATCTGGGACATCTCAGCGCCCCCTTACCTGCACTGTAATTGACACCCCCACCGCCGTTTGGCGGGTCAGGACCCTCGGGTGGGATTGGATCTGGGCGCCATATTGGAGTGGTGTGGACCCGGCTGGGCTACATCGTCGAGCGCTCTAGCGCTCAGGCTGAGGCGAGGGACGCCTACTTAAGGCGACCAGAGTGGCAGCTCCCTCGAGAAGGTATATGCGTGCTGCATCGTGCTAAGCGCTACCTGTGCAGCGCTACTATTTTAAAGTTACTTTTGGAGCTTATTTCTTTGTTTTAACTGCGTTTTCATCTGGGACATCTCAGCGCCCCCTTACCTGCACTGTAATTGACACCCCCACCGCCGTTTGGCGGGTCAGGACCCTCGGGTGGGATTGGATCTGGGCGCCATATAGGAGTGGGGTGGACCCGGCTGGGCTACATCGTCGAGCGCTCCAGCGCTCAGGCTGAGGCGAGGGACGCCTACTTAAAGCTCCCTTAACTGCGCAGCGGTTCTGCGCAGCGGGTGTGCCTGCGCTGTGCCGGAGTCGTGCCAGAGTCCTGCCCGTCTGCGCCCGTCAGCGCGTAGGAAGCGCGGGGCGCGGCAGGACTCTATGACTCTCACTGTATAGGATGACCACAACTGTCACCAGGTACTGCAGGGATGATTTGCTGGCGATTCGAGGCCGGTCTTTTGAGTGTTGCCTGCCCCCAGTGGGGCCGTTATGTGGCCCATATCATTGCACGTGTTGCAGCTGGATGCTACCATCTCCGTCCCGTACAAGATCTTTTGAGCTACCAGCTTCGCAGAAAAGAGCGCCTGTGGTGCGCGATATCACTATCTGCAACCTGAATGTCAGGTCCCTGGTTAAGCATTATGCGGAGATTTATGAATTTCTCACTAATGAGTCTCCTGACGCTCTTTTTATGACAGAGACCTGGCTGCAGGACGCGGATACTTCTATTTTAAATTTGGCCCTCCCCCCGGAATACGCGGTGTTCACTCTTAATCGTGGCACGAGAGGGGGTGGAATCGCGCTGGCGGTTAAGCTGTGCTTTCCCTGTGATTGGAAGGACGTGAAGCTTCCCGGTTGCGAATGTGCCCGTTTTAAAATTTCTTTCAGTCATCAGTATACCTTCTCTGGTCTTTTAATCTATCGACCTCTGGGCTGCGATGCTGCCTTTAGGGCCGCTCTCCCGAATTATATCAGCTCCGAGGCGTTAGGATGTGCAAACTTCAATGTGCTTGGAGATCTTAACTTGCACTTTGACTGTTTATCCTTACCCTCTATTCGGAGCTTCTTGACTGACTTAGAAGCTCTCCAGGTTTTTCAATTGGTGACTCTCCCCACGCATCGAGATGGACATGTCCTTGATCCACTCTTCACTAATTTAGAGGGAGTCAAGATACGCTGCCCTATTCGGCTGGTGTGGACCGATCACTTGCTGGTGAAAGTGACTATCCCTATGTCAGAGCCCCTTTTCACCTCTCAGAACAAAACTACTCTCATTCGACAGTGGCACAAATTAAAGTTAGAGGATTTCTATCTTCTATTGGAGAAAGCTCCGCTGGATCCTTTCATTAATGTGGATTGTGGCTACGATTCGTTCTGTGAATGGATTTCTCATGCTCTTGACTCTCTTATTCCGCTGGTCTGGTCGAAACGCCGGGCTAAAGATCATAGCCCTTGGTATGACAGCACACTAGCATCCCTCAAGAGAGAGTGCAGGCAAGCCGAAAGGCGCTGGAGAAAATCTTTCGACCCCGCGCTTAAAATCTGTTACGCGGGTAAAACCAAAGTATATCATAGAGCGGTATGTAGAGCACGTGCAGCTCACTATGCACAGGAATTTCTGAATAGCTCCAACCCCTCCAAAGCGATATTTAGGGTATTAAAAGACCTTATGGCTAAGAGGAGCACTGCTACGGAAATACGTTCAGATCCCCATTGTGAAAGCCTGGCATCTTTCTTCATTGGTAAAGTGCAAGCAATTTACCGCACTTTCCCCACCGACCAGCTGACTCCAGAATCATGCAGTGGTTCCAAGGATAGTGGTGTGGAGTTGGTTACGCTACCCCCCCTATCTATGGAAACATTCAACTCTCTGAGCAGGAAAATTAAGTCGGGTTCTCCTACGGAACCACTCAAACCGGCTCTGTTGAGGGATATGCCGGCGGTGTGTCGTGCCCCTGTGCTGGCTCTCATTAATCTGTCGCTGGCCTCTGGAACTGTGCCTACTAGGTGGAAACAGGCGGTAGTTACGCCTATCCTAAAAAAGGCTACCCTGGACCCTCTAAAGCCCGAGAACTACCGCCCCATCTTGTTGTTGCAAACACAACAATGATGGACAGAATGTGGATCAATGTCACACATTCACCCCAGTCCAAAGATCTGGGCCCAAATCCATAGTTTTTCCACTCCACACCACCCTGGGTTAGACAATGGCGATATGCAAATCAGCGCTGACCCTGTGCCCCATGGGAACAGTCCAGTCCGAACTACAAAAGCCATGTCCTTCCCAGAACGGAAACAAGCATCCGAGGACCGGCCCGGTTTCGAGGTAACACCTCTCATCAGCCCGGCTAGCTTGATTCCAGTGGTGTGGAGTAACTGGGACTCACGTCTGAGTATCCCCAGTACACTTAGAGCGGTAACTGCAAACACAACAATGATGGACAGAATGTGGATCAATGTCACACATTCACCCCAGTCCAAAGATCTGGGCCCAAATCCATTGTTTTTCCACTCCACACCACCCTGGGTTAGACAATGGCGATATGCAAATCAGCGCCTACCCTGTGCCCCATGGGAACAGTCCAGTCCGAACTACAAAAGCCATGTCCTTCCCAGAACGGAAACAAGCATCCGAGGACCGGCCCGGTTTCGAGGTAACACCTCTCATCAGCCCGGCTAGCTTGATTCCAATGGTGTGGAGTAACTGGGACTCACGTCTGAGTATCCCCAGTACACTTAGAGCGGTAACTGCAAACACAACAATGATGGACAGAATGTGGATCAATGTCACACATTCACCCCAGTCCAAAGATCTGGGCCCAAATCCATCGTTTTTCCACTCCACACCACCCTGGGTTAGACAATGGCGATATGCAAATCAGCGCTGACCCTGTGCCCCATGGGAACAGTCCAGTCCGAACTACAAAAGCCATGTCCTTCCCAGAACGGAAACAAGCATCCGAGGACCGGCCCGGTTTCGAGGTAACACCCCTCATCAGCCCGGCTAGCTTGATTCCAGTGGTGTGGAGTAACTGGGACTCACGTCTGAGTATCCCCAGTACACTTAGAGCGGTAACTGCAAACACAACAATGATGGACAGAATGTGGATCAATGTCACACATTCACCCCAGTCCAAAGATCTGGGCCCAAATCCATCGTTTTTCCACTCCACACCCCCCTGGGTTAGACAATGGCGATATGCAAATCAGCGCTGACCCTGTGCCCCATGGGAACAGTCCAGTCCGAACGACAAAAGCCATGTCCTTCCCAGAACGGAAACAAGCATTCGAGGACCGGCCCGGTTTCGAGGTAACACCTCTCATCAGCCCGGCTAGCTTGATTCCAGTGGTGTGGAGTAACTGGGACTCACGTCTGAGTATTCCCAGTACACTTAGAGCGGTAACTGCAAACACAACAATGATGGACAGAATGTGGATCAATGTCACACATTCACCCCAGTCCAAAGATCTGGGCCCAAATCCATCGTTTTTCCACTCCACACCACCCTGGGTTAGACAATGGCGATATGCAAATCAGCGCTGACCCTGTGCCCCATGGGAACAGTCCAGTCCGAACTACAAAAGCCATGTCCTTCCCAGAACGGAAACAAGCATCCGAGGACCGGCCCGGTTTCGAGGTAACACCTCTCATCAGCCCGGCTAGCTTGATTCCAGTGGTGTGGAGTAACTGGGACTCACGTCTGAGTATCCCCAGTACACTTAGAGCGGTAACTGCAAACACAACAATGATGGACAGAATGTGGATCAATGTCACACATTCACCCCAGTCCAAAGATCTGGGCCCAAATCCATTGTTTTTCCACTCCACACCACCCTGGGTTAGACAATGGCGATATGCAAATCAGCGCCTACCCTGTGCCCCATGGGAACAGTCCAGTCCGAACTACAAAAGCCATGTCCTTCCCAGAACGGAAACAAGCATCCGAGGACCGGCCCGGTTTCGAGGTAACACCTCTCATCAGCCCGGCGAGCTTGATTCCAATGGTGTGGAGTAACTGGGACTCACGTCTGAGTATCCCCAGTACACTTAGAGCGGTAACTGCAAACACAACAATGATGGACAGAATGTGGATCAATGTCACACATTCACCCCAGTCCAAAGATCTGGGCCCAAATCCATCGTTTTTCCACTCCACACCACCCTGGGTTAGACAATGGCGATATGCAAATCAGCGCTGACCCTGTGCCCCATGGGAACAGTCCAGTCCGAACTACAAAAGCCATGTCCTTCCCAGAACGGAAACAAGCATCCGAGGACCGGCCCGGTTTCGAGGTAACACCCCTCATCAGCCCGGCTAGCTTGATTCCAGTGGTGTGGAGTAACTGGGACTCACGTCTGAGTATCCCCAGTACACTTAGAGCGGTAACTGCAAACACAACAATGATGGACAGAATGTGGATCAATGTCACACATTCACCCCAGTCCAAAGATCTGGGCCCAAATCCATCGTTTTTCCACTCCACACCCCCCTGGGTTAGACAATGGCGATATGCAAATCAGCGCTGACCCTGTGCCCCATGGGAACAGTCCAGTCCGAACGACAAAAGCCATGTCCTTCCCAGAACGGAAACAAGCATTCGAGGACCGGCCCGGTTTCGAGGTAACACCTCTCATCAGCCCGGCTAGCTTGATTCCAGTGGTGTGGAGTAACTGGGACTCACGTCTGAGTATCCCCAGTACACTTAGAGCGGTAACTGCAAACACAACAATGATGGACAGAATGTGGATCAATGTCACACATTCACCCCAGTCCAAAGATCTGGGCCCAAATCCATCGTTTTACCACTCCACACCACCCTGGGTTAGACAATGGCGATATGCAAATCAGCGCTGACCCTGTGCCCCATGGGAACAGTCCAGTCCGAACTACAAAAGCCATGTCCTTCCCAGAACGGAAACAAGCATCCGAGGACCGGCCCGGTTTCGAGGTAACACCTCTCATCAGCCCGGCTAGCTTGATTCCAGTGGTGTGGAGTAACTGGGACTCACGTCTGAGTATCCCCAGTACACTTAGAGCGGTAACTGCAAACACAACAATGATGGACAGAATGTGGATCAATGTCACACATTCACCCCAGTCCAAAGATCTGGGCCCAAATCCATCGTTTTTCCACTCCACACCACCCTGGGTTAGACAATGGCGATATGCAAATCAGCGCTGACCCTGTGCCCCATGGGAACAGTCCAGTCCGAACTACAAAAGCCATGTCCTTCCCAGAACGGAAACAAGCATCCGAGGACCGGCCCGGTTTCGAGGTAACACCTCTCATCAGCCCGGCTAGCTTGATTCCAGTGGTGTGGAGTAACTGGGACTCACGTCTGAGTATCCCCAGTACACTTAGAGCGGTAACTGCAAACACAACAATGATGGACAGAATGTGGATCAATGTCACACATTCACCCCAGTCCAAAGATCTGGGCCCAGATCCTTGTACTGGGGTGAATGTATGACATTGTTCTACATTCTGTCCATCAACTGTGTTTTTTGCAATTTCACCCTGAGTGTGCTGGGGATGCTCAGACGTGAGTCCCAGGCTCTCCACACCACTGGAGTCAAGCTATCCAGGCTGATGAAGGCTGATAGCCAGAAACCGGTCCTTGGATGCTTGATTCCGGTCTGGGAAAGACATGGCTTGGTAGTTCGGACTGGACTGTTCCCATGAGGCACAGGGTCAGAGCTGATTTGCATATAGCCAGTGTCTAACCCAGGGTGGTGTGGAGTGCAAAAAAACGATGGATTTAGGCCCAGATCCTTGTACTGGGGTGAATGTATGACATTGTTCTACATTCTGTCCATCAACTGTGTTTTTTGCAATTTCACCCATCTTGTTGTTGCCATGGGTTACTAAAGTGGCTGAGGCCCATGTGAATGGGATCCTGGCAGACCATCTTGCCAGAGCCAACATCTTAGATCCCACTCAAAATGGGTTCCGTGCAGGTCACAGCACGGAGACTGCTCTACTGTTTATGGTCGAGCACTTGCGCTCCGTGTTGGATACCGGTCGAACTGCGGCACTCCTGTTATTAGATCTGAGTGCCGCGTTCGACACTGTCTCACATGGTATCCTCTTGCAGCGACTTGAGGAAGTGGGAGTTAGGGTCTCTGCGCTGTGCTGGTTTCGGTCTTTCCTCACGAACAGATCATTCCAGGTTGCTATCCCACCCGGCAAATCTAAATCGCACCCGCTGACACTAGGGGTCCCACAAGGGTCATCTTTGAGCCCCACTCTATTTAACCTATACGTTAGACCGCTGGCTGTGGTTGTCAAACGCTGGGGCCTGACAACGGTCTCGTATGCGGATGACACGCAGCTGGCGGTCACGCTGAGTGGGGACTCTGATGTGGAGGCCCTTATGTTCCGCGAGGGTATTTGTGCCGTAGCAAATTGGATGAATCTGAACTGTCTCCAATTAAACACTAAGAAAACGGAGGTCATGGTGGTGGGAAAACAGGCCGGGTTGTGGAATGATAACTGGTGGCCGCAGGAATTGGGGACGACTCCTTCCCCTGTAATTGAGATAAAAAATCTTGGGGTCTGGTTAGATCCGGCGCTTAGTTTTATTTGCCATACCAAGAGAGTGGCAGGCTCTTGTTATGGCGTCATCAGAGGACTCAGGCCAATACTCAAGTTCTTTGACGCTTCCACCAGACAGCTGGTGGTTCAGGCGGCGGTCCTGTCCAGGTTGGACTACGCTAGCGCACTCTTGGCCGGGATTAACCAGGCAGAACTCACCCGACTACAGCGAGTGTAAAATACCGCTGCTAGAGTGGTGGTGGGACTGCCTAAACGGTGTTCGGCTTCTAAGACTCTGCACTCTCTACACTGGCTCCCTATGAGCCAGAGGATTAAATTTAAGGTACTCTGCCTGGCTTTTAAAATCCTCAAAGGCATGGCTCCACAAATTCTGATCAATCTTTTAAGTCCTTATGCCCCTCTGCGACCCCTGAGATCCTTGGGCATGCACCTGTCAACGGTCCCTCGTTTTAGACTAAGCAGAATGGGCGGCCGCTCTTTTCGAGTGGTGGCCGCAAAGTTATGGAACTCCCTTCCTGTTGAGCTTCGGGCAATGGACAACCTTTTGCAGTTTAGGCGGGCAATAAAAACTTTTCTGTTTGTCTAACTGCCTGACTGAGCATGCTCCTTTTTAGATGTTGTGTTGTGTTTACCTTCTCAGCGCGCCAGGACGCCCCTTTGCTGGGGCAGCTGTGCGCGGTACAAAAAACAAATAACATAACATAACATAACATTATGTCAGTGAGACCATGCCAATATCTTGCTATCACCGGACATTCCCGCAAAATGTGACTAAAGGTACCCTCCTGCTGACACCCCCGAATGCAAAGCACTGTATGTACCTTACCCAAGGTATGTAAGAGCCTGCGCGGGTATTAGGTACGGTGCAGTATCTTACGTTGCACCAAGCTAAATCTTGTCCAAACTGCAATCTCTCTTGGGCTCTGTATTGCCTCCTGCCAGTCCGATTTGTCCATGTTCCCAAGATCGTCTGTCCATGTCAATCTCAAGGCCATCAGGGGGTCCGGAATGTTATTTATTAGCTTGCAATATATTGTGGAGGTTTGTTTTTCTGGAATGGGGTCTAGGGGCAGTCTGTCCTCCAGAGTTGAGTAATCTGGTATGGGGGTGCTGTTTTGGATGTATCTCCACAGGGCATGTCTCAGTCTGAGGTAGTGATATCTTTGCGTATGATGTAAAGTGTATTCTTGCTGAAAGTCTTCGAATGTGAGTGGAGCCTCCCCTCTCCAAACATCTCCTAGGTGCTCAATCCCTATCAGTTTCCATTTTCCGAAGCCCGCTAAAGTTGCTACCTTCCTCAGGAGATCCCCCTCCCACAGTGGGGTCCGGCTGGTCAACTTCCCGGCCCAGCCTAACAGTCTATTAGCTTCTCTCCAACACTCCACAACTACATCTGTGTGCGGTGGGCACTCCAAACGCCTCCTTCAGGAGTATAAGAGTTGTGACCAGTGGCCCCCGGGCATGGCAGCTCTGTCCACTCTATAAGCAGGTTCATTTAGATCTGCATATACCCAATCATTTATAACCAACAGCTGAGAGGCCCAGTAGTACAGCCTAATGTCTGGGACCGCCAATCCCCCATCATACACCCCAGTTGTAGTTTGTGAAGCACAATCCTGGGTGTGCCCCACTGCCACAACAGTATTCTGACTTTGTGAGATATTCTTTGAAAAATTGTTGGGGGTACTCGATTGGGGGTATTCGGGAGAGCGTAAAGGGGACGCGGCAGGGCCATCATTTTGAATAGGGCCGCCCTGCCCATTAGAGACAACGGGAGGGTACGCCAATGCCTTATGTCGGCACTGAGGCAGTCCATCTGGGGCTCAAGGTTTCTCCGCATAAACACCTGGTGGTCCCTTACAATATATATGCCTAAAACCTTTTTTTTAAGGTTTTTAAAATTCTATTTCCTAACTATAATGTCCCTGTAACCTTTGTTTTTTCCAGGCCTGGCGGTAAAATTCCGCTTCCCTCAAAGAGTTTGCGGGATTCAGCAACTCTGTTCTGCGGGGAATGCGGAGTTACCGATAAAATCTGCACTCCACAAAAATAGGGATTCTTGGTTTCCAATGACAATCAGCAGCCAAGGGGAGTCCATACCCCAACCAGTATTACGGCAGGAGGCCCCTGTGCAGAGGAGTTCAGAAATGTGCGGGCCTCTGACAACATCTCATCAGTCCAGCTGTGGGGGACTTAGTTGTCGCAACAATAGGGGTTCTTGGCCCCCAACAACCCTCAGCAGCCAAGGAAAGTTCAACAGCCAATCTGACCTTTATTCTTATTTTCTGTCCTCGTTTCTGGTCGTGCCTCTTGCTGCTCATTTCTGTCCTTTACTTTCCTTCTTTCTGCTCATTTCTGTTCTTTCTGTAGCCTCTTGCTGCTCATTTCAGATCTTTATGCTTAATTTTCTGCTTGTTTCTGACCTGTATTCTGCCTCTTGCAGCTTATTTCTGACCTTTATTTAGCTTCTCTCTGCTCGTTGCTGACACTTACTAATCCAATTTCTGTTAGTTTCTCAACTTTATTCTGCCTCACTCTGTTCATTTATCACCTTTATTCTGCCTCTTGATGTTTGTTTCTGACGTTTATTCCAACTCTTTCTGCTTATTTCTCCCATTTATCTTGTCTCTTTTTGACCTTTATTCTCCCTCGTTCTGCTCATTTCTAACCTTTATTTAGCCTCTTTCTGCTCTTCACTGGATCACGGCAGGAGCTTCAAGACCTCCGCAGTCTCAGCCAGCTCCCTGCCTCCTATGGGAGACAGCATTCTTTTCACACACAGGGAGCTGCTAAACATTCAGCTCCCTGTGTTTGAAAGCAATTTGTCTTTTTCCCTGCTTGCTTGTTTGACATCTATGGGTGATCACCACGGGACATAGCAGGAGGGGTGGCTGAAGTAAGCGTCGTATTAGGTTTGTGTTGGACTTGGCCCTTATGGCATGTTCACCCCTAAACTTTTTACCTGGTGTTATTAAATAATTAATAGTGATGTCTTGGTTTCTGCGCACTTTCACTGTGTCCCAGTGGAAAGTGCGTGCACACTCTAAGTGCGTGGAGTGAGATAGGCCTGCCCTCCCATAGGAATGCATGGGGAAGGTATGTGTCCCTGGTAGTTCCTGGTGTGTGTGGAGTGCACGCTCGAGTTTGGTATGTGTGAACCCGTGAGAGTGAATGCTGCGCAATGGTATGTGCGGCTTGTATGTGTCTAGTGGGGAAGTGCTACTTCTAGACATGGATGTGTGTGTGCAGTGAGGGTGCTGGAGCGTGATTGGCTGGAGCTGGCTGGCAAGCCCAGGAGTGAGTGGAGAGATCAGCATGCGTGATGCGTGAGAGGGCTGCACCTGGTTCCTTGATGGGGCTGGGCTTTTCCCACACAATGGTGGCTCCGCCCCCCTGTGGTGTGTCTAACGACCCTAGCCCTGCCAGTGAATGAAAAGGGTGGCTGAGGCCATCAAGGGTACTCCCAGACCAGCTGCGACTGGTTCTCTCCCCACCCTACACCTTTAAACAAAGGATTTCTCTGCATAAAAGGAGGCTGTGACCTCTTGTCAAATGTTCTTGTTCACAACTTGAATCGACCAGGGGCGTGCTGCTGCTTGGGCTCAGGGGAAGGCTTGCCTCCCTGAGCCCTGCCCAGCCCCTGGACTGCTGAGATGATGGATTACTGAAGGACTTTGTTGCTTTCTGTGCCTTCCTAGCGCCTGGGAGCGCTGTATTTCTTTCATAGCGCTTGGGAGCGCTTGATCCTGCTTATAGCGCTGGGAGCGCTGTTTATCCAAGCCGGTGCCCACCCGGCATTTGCCCCGTTCTTGTGAAGGTCTCTGGGCCCCAGCAAGTGCCTACCTCGCTTTATTTCTTATTTCTCGAGGGAGCCTACCCCTCGTCAGGCCCCCGAGTTCACCGCCGCTGGCCCGGGACCCCTTGCGATGTTCTCCCCGGGCCGCGCTGGGATTGGCTGCTGGCCCGGGATTCCCTCGTGATGTCATTCCCCGGGCCACGCCGTGATTGGCTGCCGGCCCGAGGAGATTGCCAGTTCCCGCCCCCGAAGCGAGACGAAGCAGGAAGCGGCGGGAGCCTACTCCGCGCTCCTGCATTTCCCCCGAGAAGCCGCCGTCCCCCCCCCCCGGGGCTCCCAAGAGCAAGGGAGAGCCCCGGAGAGTGAGAGGAGGCCGCGGCAACCGAGAGTCCCGAGGAGCGGGAGCTCTCCTGACCGTCGCCGTGATCCCGGTGAGTGGATGGTAGGAGAGGAGGGGCGTCGGGGCACATTGCCGGTGCCCGCCCCTCCCCTCAGTTTGTTCCGAGCCCGAGAGGCTCCCCTGGGCCCCACATTGCTTCCGAGCCCCGAGAGGCTCTTTGCCCATTTTGGCCATGTCGAGTCCCCAGAGGGGGGACTCCAGCGAAGGCCCCCACATTATTCTCGAGCCCTGAGAGGCTCCAAGGTGTTGGCTACATTCCTTGAGAGCCCGAGAAGCTCAGGGGGCATTCCAGTTCTTCGAGCCCACGAGGCTCCACGCCCGCAGTTGTCTTACGAGCCCAGAGAGGCTCGAGTGCCAGTTCTTTGTTGTAAGAGTCCAGAGAGGCTCACCGCCCACGTTGTTCTTGAGCCTAGAGCGGCTCCTACGTTGGCCCCATCATCTACAGCTGCCCAGCACTTTGTGGGCAGCTGCCACGTTTAGGTCTTGACGCAGTGGCGCAACCTGGACCCTGGACTTTGATGTAAGTTCATGCTAATATGATTTCAGCGAAGTATTCTTTGCTGCACCTCTGAATGTGTTGTTGATGCATCATGTGCCTTGTTCCTTACACCTCTGAATGTGTAGATTATGCATAAAGTGTTCTCCTGTGCTGCACCTCTGAATGTGTTGTAGATGCATCATGTGCCTTGTTCTTACACCGCTGAATGTATGTTTATGCATCATGTGTTTTGTCCCCAGGTCTAGGCCCCTACTTGTATTGTGATACTTAGGTGGTTGTTCTTGCTAGTACAGGTGGTGCTAGTGAGGTCTGGTTCCCTGCGTGACCTGTTCCTAAGGTGGTTAGGATTGCGTAGGTGGTACTTACCTGATTACCAGTAGTTACTGGTGGTGTGCTATTTTGTGCTACAGTGATTTTCTATATTATGTTCTAAGTGATATTCCAAGGGCTTGATACTGAGCTCGCCCCCTGACTAGAGTCCCAGGACCAGTAGACTCTATTGTGCCTTCCCTGACAAATTGCTGGGACTTGTCTGATCTCCCTGGGCCACTGGGGCCTCGCTGACGTGTGCCTCGCTCACTCCCCTCGGCAGCTCGTGCCCGGCCGCCCGTCCAAGCCTCGAGCCACGCCGCTCTCCCCTGAGCCGCGCCGCTTCGCTGGGCCGCCCGCATCCTGCCTCCCCCTCCTCCTCTGAGCCGCACACATTGGTCGCCCCAGACAGCGCTTGTACCTTACCGGCCGCCCGCTCAAGCCTCGCGCCGCTCTCCCCTGAGTCGCGCCGCTTCGCTGGGCCGCCCGCTCAAGCCTACTAAGGAGATCCCTCGCATTATCCCGTGCAACCAGGATGGAAGGTACTGTCCGATAGGCCCTATGTTCTAAGTTCTAGGCCTAAAAGTATTGTATTCTAAGTTCTAAAAGTGCTGATTCCTGACAGTGGTCCAGGTGGCCCTGTCTTGTACATATCCCCTGTAAATTCTGCACTTGCCAGTTGGCACATTGTAAAGTGTGTGTTTATATCTAATGTGTTTTGGTGTAATACAAAGGCTATTTTCATATAACCTTGTGTGGAGTTTCCTTTGTGGTGGGCCTGGGTGTTGTTGCTGGGGTGCGTGCGCAAATACTTAACTCACATCGCCTCCAAGTTTAGCCTTGCTGCTCGCGCCACGTTGCCTAGAGGGTGAGCAGGGGTTATCTTGGCGTGTAACTCCCTTGCCCTGACTTAGAAGTGGTGGTCTCTGCCTGGCTTTGGCACAAGCCTTAGCCAACCAGATATCCCATTTCTAACAGTTTGTAAATTTTGTTTCAGCAAATGGCGCCAAAGTTAGTGGCAAAACAAAAACACTTTTCCTATGGAAACTAGGTCCTAACTCTAACTACCTACTCTACATATATAAAGAAGAGTTGCGTCTTGGGTCCAGGATACAAACTGCTTGTACTCCAGGATAACACTTGTCCCAAATATTTTTTTTACAGGCAAAGCGTTTTGACTCTTCGGCTTTATCACAGCATGAGTTTCTCATGTGCATTACTACCTTTATGGGTAATACAAAGTAAATAAACATAAAGAAAGGACATTTCATGTTGGTGCCCATATAGACAGGTATAACAGACTCCCAATTACATTTTAGAAGACAGAGTTTGTCAAAAGACTGTGTTATCACATGTAAATTAAATTCAAATAATAGTTTAAAAATGTCTCACACTTTGAGCAATGCCACTTGTATAATGGAACTGATAAAACAAATCATACTGTCCAAAATATATCCAAATCAATAGATCCCAAAAGATGGGGGTATGGTCCAGGCAAGTAACTATGGATCCATAATGCATATAGGGAAATTGATTCATTTGCATAGTACTGTACAAATCAAGGTCTAGTGACCATATATGAGACATGGTGATTCATGACAAGGGAATAATGCTGTCAAGGGACTAGGTGTAAATACGTCCTCCAACGCCAAGTGAATCTTGGCATTTTAGCATATCAGTATGAGAAACATATCATGTCAAGTGCCAGATTCACCAATTCAAATATCATATCATATCATAATTCCAATCCAATCAAATTGCAAATCAACACATTCCCTTGTTGAGATCAATATAGAAATCATGTGTTTGCAGCATACAGATAACCCAAAAAATGTCTGTCAAAGAGATGTCATTATAAGAGTGCACAGAACATACTTGTGCCTAAGAAACATATGTGACGAACTAAAACGTGTAATCAAGAACTGGAACACTGTGCATGTTTGTGAGGGGGGGAGATTCTAAAAATGGAGGAGGCTGCTCAAAGGTAACTTCTAGTGAGTGGGGGGCAATGTAGTGAAACTAAACTGTCTTATAACTTTGATGAACATTTTAACTGGAAATGCTGTGAATGGAAGAGGGGAATTCCCACCCAGAAAGCAGTAAGATTGGTTGCAAAACAGGTATAATCGCAAAGTTTATAAATGGAGTTGGAATTAAAGAGTAAGACACGTTTTAAACTGGTACTCATCCAATATGCACAAACAGTTCTTCGCCCTCATTCAAACTTCTCTTAGATTTGCTGTCGAGGAGAATATACTCTGACGCGGGGATCCTCAGCTACTTCTCCCTGTTGCCCCCCCAGCCCCCCCCCCCTTGGGGGTCAGTGCAACACTTTAAATACCAAAGAAAGACATTGTGTCAGGATTTTCCTCATGACCAATACATCAATACCTAGTAAAAGGATAGTTAGTGTCACAATTCTTAATAGCCCTCAGATGCTCAAAGATCCTCATTTTCACTGGGAAAATGGTGCTGTCAACGCACCGGTGACCACAGGGACGTACCAGGACATATACGCAGTGATCACTATTACATGTGATGAATTTAAGAATGTGACCAGTTTTCCCAAAGGTATTGCATCATTTTTCACATGTTTTTGTTTAAATGTGTTTTTATTGTTTTTATCAATTTTGCATTATATCATTACACTACTGGCAATGCTGTTCCAAAACATTTATGGTTTGACATCAGTTTTACATATGTAACAGTGTTCCTGTAATTAATGCACATTTATTTCAAATAGCTATCCACCATGAGCGTAACTGGTGTTCCTCTGTAGTGTTTATTTTACAATCTAGGAAAGAGAGAATACAATTGTTTACAACATAACATGAATATAACCAACTTTGACCTCACATTGGCTCCTGAACTTGAAATTATAATTCGTTATACATTATACTGTTATGCACTTTCCATTTCCTGTACCTGCAAGCTCCATCCACTCACTTGCAGGCAGCACTTGGGCTTTTTTTGATCTTATGGCTTTTCGTCTTACCCTATGCCCACCATGTCACGATTACAGTTCATTCACTGTGCTGTCTTGGACCCTAGCTAGAGAGGGGTAGTGCATCCAACTCCGCATGTTTGCTTTTGGGCAGGCCAGCAATGTGGGACCTGCAATCTAGCTGTGTCTACTGAGTCTGGCCTACAGTTCGGTTAGGTGAGGGAGCAGGTTCAACATTCCCGTCCCGCCATATAGTACGGACGTCCGCTAGGATCGCATCACAGCACCCGGCAAGTGGCTGCTTACGAATGCCTATCGCATCCTCCCGATGCAGTGCTATACTCTTGGCCTGTGCCCAACAAAGCAGTTACTGAAACCAGGCCCTCTCTGCGGGGTGGTCAGGTGAATTCCATCGCTTCGTGATCAGTCTCTTGGCCACTATGAGACCCAGATCATTATAACGGTACGATATTTTATGTTTCTTAGACCTGTGATACAGCCCTAATACAAATACCCCGGGTCCAATTCAGTTCACGGTCCTGCATTACGTCAGGGTTGCAGTGACCGCACCCCAGTAACTCTGGAGTACTGGGCAGGACCAGACCATATGGAGCAAACCAACACCCACTTTGCCATACTCGGACAGCCGGCATCAGTATGATTAATGTATTTAATAATTTTGGCTGGTGTGAGGTAGGCTCTGTGTACTATGTAGTGCTGGATGAGCTGAAATCTTGCATTACAGGGAATTCTGGTGGGACCCTCAAGGATGGCCACTCACTCCCGCTCAGTGCAAGGGCGTCACAGGTCTTCCTCCCAGTGATCGCGCAATGAGTTCAATTGTCGCACCGTATGCGTTCTGAGCGCCCCCGCGAACCACTTGACAAGATGCCAGCCAGCGCCCAGCTCATGCAAGTATTGTATAACTAGGTGTGCAGGCGGCTCCTGCTTTATGTTGCCCCATGCGTGCTGCAGCATGCGTACCACTGCCGCATGCAGTAAAAACTGGCCCTGTGGCAAATCCGAGTTCTCTGCTAGTGACTCGAAAGGTAATAGTTGACCCTCACTAAATAAATCCCCAATTGTCAGGACTCCAGCTTCCTCCCACTATGCCAGCTCTATTCCCATAACAGCACACTGCCTCCTCGGTGTGCCAGGTATCGGAAGTGACAGCGCATATGTGAATATGTTGCGCATATGCTGCAGGCTATGGCAACAGCAATAATGGGACACATCAGGCATCAGCTGGGCCGGCGGTCTACCCCTACCACTGGGGTGGAATAGCTCAACCACCTGCAAGTATGTGAGATCTGGTGCCTGAGTCGCCAGGTCCTCTAGTTGACGTGCACCCAACCATCGCACCACCCATTGGAGTTGAGCAAGAAGATAGTATTGCTCCATATGTGGCAAGAAAAGACCCCCGCAGGTTGTTGAGGGTCACATTTTAGTCATGGCCACTCTACTGCATGATGCACCCCAGATAAACCTCCGGACGTCCGCCTCTAGGGCTTTGAAGAGGGCCGGTTTAAGACAGATCGGCAAGTTTACAAAGTAATACAACAGGCGTGGAAGCACCACCATTTTGATTAGCGCGATTCGGCCCAGAACCGTTAAAGGCAATGTGCTCTAAAAAGCCATCTGCGCACGCACTGCAGCGACAGCGCGCAACAGGTTGCCATCAAGGAGGTCCGACTGATCTCTGTAAACATGCAACACCCAGATACCAAAATGCTGACAGTTGCCAATGTACAAGTCTGCCATCAAAGGTCAGGCCTGGGTTCGGGATGTTTGCCACAAAGGGGTACAGGTACTGAATAAATAACCTCCCTTTTGGCCAGTTTTTACGCATTCGACGTAACTGTACCAAGAGGGAGGATTATTTTCGCGAGGCAAAGGTATTGCAATCCAAACTCGTCATGAGGTCATACCCGTACAGACTGGTCAAACAAGCCATGAAACGGACATGGTACTATGACCGTGGGGCTCTACTGACCAAAAAAGAAAAACCAGTTGTGGATGCCATAAACACCCAACCTTTAACTTGTGTGATGATGTTTGGTTCAGAATCGAACCAAATTAAGAAGATCATTAAACATAATTGGCATCTGATTAAGAAAGTTGAGCCTCATTTAGCTCTTCCACGTTTTGCGTTTAAAAGAGCCAGAAATTTACGAGATCATCTAGTGAGGGCCTATAAGGAACCACCATCTACCTCGATACACACACAGTGGGGTTTAGCCCCAATTATTGGACATTACCTGTGTGGTAATTGCGCTGAATGTGCTACAACAAGCGTAATGAGGAATTGTAATTTGAATGCAAGGAAATAAAATTCTATCATCATTCCAATTGCCACACAAAAAATGTCATATACTGTATACAATGTCCTTGCTGTTTGACATATATCGGGAAAACCACTCAGGAGGTTAAGAAATGTGTATTACAGCACCAATCACGTATAAGATGCAATGTTATTTCTGCTCCTCTTGTAGAACATTACCAGCAAAAGTCACATTTACCAAATGAAATGAAATGGTTTGTTCTGGAGGTAGTTAAGAGTACGCAACAATACCATAATGTTGATCGGCTACTCATCCTAAAAGAAAATAAGTGGATTTGGATCTGTAATGCAGTGGAGAATGGGCTAAATTCCCTGATCGAATGGCATACCTTGGCAACCCTGTAATTTTATGCCAAAGAGTTATCATCTCTTGTGTTTGTAAACACTAGGACTAGGCTATTCACACCTATGATAGTAAGACACTTTCAATATCTTGTGAATATGCAACCGTCCATTCTGGAATCTTTAAGGTTGCTGTTGTGGTAAATAATCATCTTTTTGAGACGCCGTGGAGGATGTTAGTCGATCAGACTTTTTACTTGTAAGTGTTTACTAGCTATACATCTGGACACTTGTAAATAGTATTGGTATATGAATGGAGCACCTAGTATGCTTTGATGTTGTACCTCGATTCCCATCCATGTGAATTATAGATGAGACAATTAACACAGTCACTCGTGTTTATTCTAACTTTATTTCCACTTTTAAACGGCCACGGCTCATGGGACATGATCAATAGCACCACACAGGATCCCTCGGATACATTGGCACTGTAAATGTAGCGCCATGTATATTGTAATATACATTCTTTTGGCTACTTTAGATGCGTTAATCAACATCTGCAGGATTTATGAAGGTATACTCTGACGTGATTGTGAGGTTTTTCCCCCACTCCAAGATGGCCGCGGTTTGATGTACACCACTGGCGTCATTGCGCATACTGGTGTGAAGGTTTTCGACCGTCAGATACATTGGCATTGTAAGTATGTGCCATGTGTATGTTTTTAAATAGACATTTGATTATCATGTGGGCTAACTTCAGATGCGTACATCAGCTTCTACAGGATTTATGAATGTGTATCCAAACGTGATTGTTAGTGCTTTTCCCCCATTCTAAGATGGCCGCGGTTTGATGCGCATTGTTGACGTCATCACGCAGGCTGGGATAAAGGGTTTTTCTACCGGGGAGATGGCGCACTCGCTGTACTCGGACCTTTCGAGTCGGGTGATCAGGAAGCTAACGTCGTGGGTTTCAGAACTTAGTAAGTTTCTTCAACAGCTAGTGATATGTCCTGCGTGTTAATGGAGTATCGGTCAGCCATGGTCTATCAAGATGGTTAACGATAGCTTTTATGGTTTTAGGTGACTAATACGCTTAAAAAGAGTCCTGCTGTGAGTACCTTTTGTAGTTTGGACACACTATTGGGTGCTTTCAATGGGTACTAAGGTGACAGTTTGAGATCACTCTGAGAGTTAATCCTATGAATGTTTACATTTTCAGATTGATACAGGATACTGGTCTGAATTATGTGAGTAAATGGGGATTTGAGATATTTACATGCTTCTATTCAGTGACGCTGTCATATATGATCAGGCTACAACAAGTATTTTTATTGATTTATAGGAAATGTAGATGATGAAATCTATTCAGCAAATCTGTAAGTATGGTTTCTAATAGTGACAAAGTAGTAAGCTATGCTGACATTAGCATTATCTGCATTGGTTGTGTCGTTTTTATGTTTTTGTATTAGACTTTGGGACACTGGTGTACTTTGGAGCTTATCGACTTCCAGCTGGAAGTGACTGGTAATTTGTTTTTAATTGTAGGTTTATTTAAGGATGGTGTTATTCACTTGAGATTAGACACTGGATATTGGACACATTGGTTTTTGATTGGGGACATGTGTACACTATAGTATGAAGTGTATTGGTTCACATTTTGGGTGTGTTTCACTAGTTTTATTCTTTTGGGTGAGTAGACAATACCTTATGTGCAGGGATATTAAGGATATTTCCTATTTATATGATGTAGGAGAGTAGGGTCTGCTATCCTATGGTCACCCCAAATTTTTGCTTTTTGCTTCACTGGTTTATGACTTAATGTGGCTGTGGGCCTGCTAATCAGACCCACAGCCTGCTGTTCTCTCTCTAAATTGTAACCCATGTACTTTAGGTGCATAACGAAATTGGAACTGGTTCACCTTATTGGTCCCTGTAACAGTGTACCCAGGTACCCAGGGCATAGGTGCTTCCAAGGCCTACCAGGGGCTGCAGCATGTATTGTGCCACCCCTGGCCTGGCCTCCATATTTGACACAACTGGCTGATCACTCAGCTGGGGTAAGTCGGTGTAACCACCCCTTACTTAGGTGTAGTATGCCTATACCTAACCCAAAATGGACACATATGTTCCTATCAGTCACTCCTATGGAAGGCCTCATCAATCCTGGAGGCAGAGTGCTTGAAAATATGTGAGATGGTGCTCTGGCATGAGCTGAGCCTGTTTGCAGCTTTCGGAACCATGTCCTTTAGCTGTTCCATGATATTGCCATACCATATACTCTTAAGTGCATTATAATCCTCGCGGTTAAATGCTATCTTAGGTTTGGCTTTATCAAAACATGTCGAGTAAGGTGTCATATGAATTGGAATACTACCCCCTCGCCAGTTCTGGCGACGGGGGTAGCATTCCACCCTTCTAGAGGGACACGACATGTACCTAGCCTGAACCCCGGTTAAAGTTAAACAGAGCCTTAGCATCTCAAAATGGATGCTGCCACCACAGACACAAGTCTGACCTCCTGCTGCTGGGAGTCCTTCCAGCGAGGGCAGCTTGGACAAAGGGTTTCCTGCCTGGGGAGGTGCTAGCACCACTCCAGACAGGATTTTGTGTATTGGGTAGGACAGGGCTGAAAAGAATCAGACATGCCTGGGGCACACAAGGTGTCCCTGTGCATAGGCCAGTTCAAACCGGTGCTGGGGCTTTCCAGCCCCAGTCCTGGCGCGAAACTGGACAAAGGAAAGGGGGTGTAACCACCCCCCTTCCTGGTTCCACCCAGAGGAGGGACCTAGTAGGTGATCCGGCCCCCCAGATTCGAATAAGAGTGGGAGCTGTGTCCTGAGACTTCAGATCATCCTGAATCAACTTGAAATAAAGAAGAAGACTGGACTTCGACATTCTGCTGCACAGAAGACGGAAGAGAATCTCCCTTGTGGCCAAGGAGTGACCACCCTGTGAACACAGGCACCAACCAGCAACTCAACGTCTGCTTTGCCGCCGCCTCCCGCCGGAGCCCGAGCCCAGAGCCTGACAAGACCCAGACTCCCAGACTTCTCACAGCCTGATCCACAGTCCCTGCAAAGAAGGGACCCGTGGAGGCACCGAGAGAAGTGGGACCGGACATCTTGGAAGACCCCCGAGACGCTGACTGCGCAGCATCAGAGGCACCCTCGATGCTGTGCTTTGGGGTTTGAGAAGCCCCAACCTCGAGCAGCCCTTGCACCGAAGATCAGCCCCCCAGCATCTCCACGATCTGCGTGGGGCCCTTTTGCATCGTGCCACTTGACGCGCCATCCCGGCCACTTGCCACGTGGCTAGCGGCCATCTTGGCGACGAAACCTACAACTTTCACTGCGGGTCTGGTTGCTCCAGACTTGCCCTTGCTCCTGTAAAAAGGAGTACCTGCTCTGACCTTGCTGGTCCGAGTAACAAGCCTTTTTTCATTCCTGCGTGGCTTGCATTAGCCAAGGCCTGTTTGCTTCTAACAAGTCGCCGACACCGCCAACAGCGAGAAGCCTGCGTGGGACAGCTCGTGACCGACTCCTGGACGTCTTCAATCCCTCGTGTCCACGTGGCTGCAGAGAGAAGCTACACCTCGACGCCTGTTTGCACCGTCATCGCCTGGTTCCACTCTGGTTCCACGGTAGTCACTGGCTAGTGACTTTGAACATTGTCCCCTCTGCTTTCAGGTCTTCACCTCTTCAGATCCACCCTTGGATCCACCGGAACTCTTCACATCGAGCCGCCTGCAGCATCTTCAGCTCCAAGCACCATCGACCTGCGTGACGAAACCCGACACTACTTCGACCCTATGCACCCGCTTCCTGTGGGTGAGGTAACTCAGCTACGCCGGTGTTCCCACACTGGTATACACCTCTTGTGTCTGTGTCTCAAGTTTCAGCTTTCTAGGTCACTCGGAAGGTTCCTTTATAACTAACTTTGTACTTTTTACGCACCATTGACATTGCATTGGTAAAGCGTGCACTTTCCGCACTGCTCCCGAGTCCTGCGGGCCTTTCCCGACTTCTTCACTGCTAGTCCCGAACAGCTCCAGTGATTCCCCAGGCCCTAGGCCTCTTCACTTTCCCCATAGTGGTTCTTATACCACTATTTTTGTATATGGTTTAGGTGGCCCCTAGGGCTCATCCATATTGTGCAACTTTTGTGTATTTAAACTGTGTTTTGTTTTAACGCATTTGCTTCTGTGCTCATAAAGAGTATCAGGGATATTCGTAGTAATAAATCTATATATATTTTCAATATATATCTGTGTGGTGTCCTTTCATTTGGTATTCAAGGGATTGTGTATGGTAAAACAGCTTGCTTCACATGCCTTTACAGAGTTTAGCCTAAGACTGCTTAGTCCATGCTACCCCTAGGATAGCTTGTCTATAAGGTTGACTTTACAACCTGCACCATAAGGGTTGCTTGGCATGATACAAGGTGATCACTAGAACTAGTGAGCATCATATATCAGGCCAACTTCTCACATTGGTGAGCAGCGGATTGGGATTTGAGCTTGCTGTTGTTTTACCATTACAATCTTTGAAAATATCATTTGAAAGATCATACAGGTACCTGATAGGTACACTAAAACAAGACTAGATATACTTAAGTTCTACTGAACTTAGTTGTTGTAGAGGATAGGGAGTAGCACACCCTGACTACAACTACTAGATAGGTTTTGTAGGAAAACACCAGTGTTGGTAGATTGCAACACATCCACCACACTAGAGCAATGTCTGGAGCAGAGGGATCCATTGGACTCATCTCTGTTGAGAGTGACCCTCCAAGGGCACCATCCAAATTTGCTACCTTTCCATTTAAGGAACTGAGGCAACTGTGTTCCATGAGAGGAATCAAAACAGGTCCTTCTCCTACAGCAGGACACCTCAGAGAGCTTTTAGACCAGTCTGAAGCTCTAAGGGACTCCAAACCAGGCCCCTCAGGGACTGGAGATGGAGGATCCCCCACTGAAGATGATAACTCTGATGCCCCTGCCCCTGTAGTTCAGGTAGATGAGGAAAACCAGACCCCTGGGAATACTCAGCCTGAGGAAGAAGAAGAGGAGGAGGAGGAGGAGGAAGAGAGTGAATCTGATGATGGGACTAGCCAGGTGTTAGTCAGCAGGCTTAACCAGGCTAACTTAAGCTTATTTGGGACTGAAGGTGGGTCCAACCCATTCAGACCCCCAAATGGACTTAACCAGGAGCATAGGAGGAGGAGGAATCACTCAGGTGAATCCAATACTTCCCATGTTTCTAGAGGTTCTCATGGCAACTCCAGAAGGGAGTTGACTAGCCCTCAGAGAAGGGAACATGAGGCCAAAATGAGAGAGGCTGAACTTAGGATCCAGAGACAAGAATTAGAAGTTGCCCTGGCCAAAGAGAAACTTGCTAGAGCAAGGCAGCCTAGAGAGAGTGGATCAGATTCCACTGGTGGCAGCACTATCCCTAAGGATAAAGACAGGTCCTATGACAATAGAAACCTGAGTAAGATTGTGCCCCCCTACAAAGCTGGGGATGATATCCACAAGTGGATGACTGCACTTGAGAGAGCTTGCAAAGTACAGCAGGTTCCTCAGGAGCAGTGGGCAGCAATCTTGTGGCTCTCCTTTGAAGGTAGAGGCCGAGACAGACTCCTCACAGTTAGTGATGGGGAGTCTAGAAACTACCTGGTCCTGAAGAGTGCTCTGATTGATGGGTTAGGCTTAACCACTGAACAGTACAGGTTAATGTTCAGAGATAACCAGAAGACACAGACTCAGGACTGGTCTGAATTTGTTGAATGTGCCACTAAGGCTCTGGAGGGCTGGTTGCTGGGAAGTAAGGTTACAGACTATGAAGGATTGTACAATTTGCTTATGAGAGAACAGATTTTAAATAACTGTCAGAACCAGCAGTTGCATCAACATTTGGTTGACTCAGATCTAACCTCTCCCCAAGAATTGGGAAAGAGGGCAGACAAATGGGTCAGAACCAGAGTTAAGCAAAAGAACCAGAACCAGAACCAGGGTGGTGACCAAAAGAAAACAGACCTGAAGGGTGGGGAGCAGAAAGATAAAGACCAGAAGTCTTCAACAGGGCCCCAAACTAATACTGAGGGTGGGTCCCAAACTTCCAAGAAGAAGAAGAAAGAAGGTCAAAGAAAACCCTGGTGTAGCTTTTGCAAAAACACCACTCACTGGACAAGTGATTGTAAAAAGGGTGGAGCCACCAACACTGCAGCCCCTAAGGCACCTGCACCCACTAGTACAGTTGGCAGTGTTGGACCACAGACTAAGGGGGTAGTGGGTATCACCTTGGGAACTGATGGAGATTCTGACCTAGTCAGAGACCCCACACAGGCTGTTCTGATCTGTGATGGGGAGATTGATTTCTCCCCTACTGTCAGTCTCAATATTTTGGGCAAGTACAGACAGACACCATTAATTAATGAAAAAGTGGCTCAAGCATACAGGGACACATGTGCCAGTGTCACTATGGTGACGCCTAGCTTTGTGGACCCTGGACAGTACATATCAGGTGATAATTACCTGGTGACCAATGCCAGCAATGTCACTACTACACATAGTGTGGCAATTGTTAACTTTTCCTGGGGAGGGGTAACTGGCCTAAAAAGAGTTGTGGTTAGTGCTGATCTCCCAGTAGAATGTTTGTTGGGCAATGACCTGGAGAGCTCTCTATGGTCAGAAGTTGAGTACAGGACTCATGCAGAGATGTTAGGGATATCATCACATGTCCTTGCTGTGACCAGGTCACAGGCCAAAAAGTGCCTCTCTGAACCTCAGGTCTTGGATCCTGGAACAATGGACCAAGTACCTTCCAAGACAAGGAACAGGAGGGCAAAGGCTGTGCCTTCCCAAATGCCTACAAGTGAGGATCAGCCTTCACAGGAAGATGATTCTGAGACCCCTGAAGGAACTGTCCCTATAGAACTTGAACCTGATCAGGTTGAGTTTCTGGGGACAGGGGGACCTTCTAGGGCAGACTTGGGGCAGGCTCAGTTATCCTGTCCTTCTCTTGAACCCCTCAGACAGCAGGCTGCTGCTGAGGCTGCTGGGAATGCTCAAGGTACCCATAAGGTTTATTGGGATGATGGGCTCCTTTATTCAGAGGGTAGAGACCCCAAGCCTGGTACAACCAGGAGGTTGGTCATACCTCAGCAATTTAGGGGCTTCCTTTTTACCTTGGCACACGATATTCCCGTAGCAGGGCACCTAGGCCAGAACAAAACATGGGACAGACTTGTCTGTCACTTTCACTGGCCTCACATGTCAGAAGATACAAAGGAGTTTTGTCGCTCCTGTGTAACCTGCCAAGCAAGTGGCAAAGCAGGTGGTACCACAAAGGCCCCCCTAATACCACTACCTGTGGTGGGGGTGCCCTTTGAAAGAGTGGGGATTGACATTGTTGGTCCAATGGATCCCCCTACAGCATCTGGGCACAGATTCATACTGGTGGTGGTGGACCATGCCACCAGGTACCCAGAGGCAATTCCACTTAGGACCACAACAGCTCCTGTTGTGGCCAGGGCCTTACTTGGAGTTTTCTCCAGAGTGGGGTTTCCTAAGGAGGTAGTATCTGATAGAGGTGCAAACTTCATGTCAGGTTACTTGACAGCTATGTGGAAGGAATGTGGTGTTAACTATACGTTCACCACTCCCTATCATCCACAATGCAATGGACTTGTTGAGAGATTCAACAAGACCCTAAAGGGCATGATCAAAGGATTACCTGAGAAGCTCAGGCGAAGATGGGATATCCTTCTGCCCTGCCTTCTGTTTGCTTACAGAGAGGTCCCACAAAAAGGAGTTGGCTTCAGCCCCTTTGAGTTGTTGTTTGGACATCCTGTAAGAGGACCCCTATGTCTGGTGAGGGAAGGATTGGAGTTACCTCTCAAAAAGCCCAAACAAGACATAGTGGACTATGTACTTGGTCTCCGCTCCAGGATGGCTGAGTATATGGAGAAGGCCTCCAAAAACCTTGAGGCTAGCCAGGCTTTACAGAAAGCCTGGCATGACCAAAAGGCTGTCCTGACTGAGTACCAGCCTGGACAGAAGGTATGGGTGTTGGAGCCAGTGGCCCCAGCAGGACTCCAAGATAGATGGTCTGGACCCCATACAATCATGGAGAAAAAGGGAGAGGTTACCTACTTGGTGGACCTTGGAACTCCCAGGAGCCCTTACAGGGTGCTCCATGTTAACAGGCTTAAAGCATATGTTGACAGGGCAGACATGGGCTTGCTCATGGCTACAGATGAGTGGCAGGAGGAAGAGAGTGACCCTCTCCCAGACCTGCTGACTCAGAACCCTGAGGATGGCTCAGTTGATGGTGTGGCCTTAGATGGCAGCCTCACTGAACATCAGCAACATGACTGTAGACAGGTTTTGCAGTCATTTCGACATATGTTCTCCCTGACACCCAGTCAGACTAACTGGTGTACCCATGTGGTGGACACTGGTGATAGTCTTCCTGTAAAGAACAAAATTTACAGGCAGCCTGACCATGTCAGAGACTGTATCAAGGCTGAGGTACAAAAGATGCTGGAGTTAGGTGTCATTGAGCCTTCAGAGAGCCCCTGGGCTAGCCCAGTGGTTCTGGTCCCCAAACCTCACACCAAAGATGGGAAGAGAGAGATGAGGTTCTGTGTGGACTACAGAGGACTCAATGCTGTCACTAGGACAGATGCACACCCAATTCCAAGAGCAGATGAGCTCATAGACAAATTGGCTTCTGCCAAGTATTCGAGCACATTCGACTTGACAGCTGGCTACTGGCAAATCAGGTTAGCTGAGGAGTCTAAAGCCAAGACAACATTTTCTACCCCCAGTGGGCATTACCAATTTGTGGTGATGCCCTTTGGTTTGAAAAATGCACCTGCCACCTTCCAAAGGTTGGTGAATCAAGTCCTTACTGGGTTGGATGACTTTTGTGCAGCATATCTGGATGATATTGCTGTCTTTAGCTCCACCTGGGAGGATCACCTGGTCCACCTGAAGGAAGTGCTAGAGGCTCTGCAAAAGGCAGGCCTCACTATCAAGGCAACCAAGTGCCAGATAGGGCAGAGTAAGGTTGTGTACTTGGGCCACCTTGTGGGTGGAGGCCAAGTTCAACCACTGGAGAGTAAGATTCAGACCATAAAGGACTGGACTCCTCCAACTACCCAGACTCAGGTCAGAGCTTTCTTGGGCCTGACTGGGTACTACAGGAAGTTTGTTAAGAACTATGGGTCCATTGTGACTCCTCTTAATGATCTGACATCCAAGAAGATGCCCAAAAAGGTTCAGTGGACAGAATACTGTCAAAAGGCATTTGATGACCTGAAGAAGGCCATGTGCTATGCACCTATCCTGAAGAGTCCTGACTACTCCAGAGAGTTTATTGTCCAAACAGATGCTTCTGAGTTGGGAGTGGGAGCTGTGCTTTCACAACTTAATGTAGATGGTCAAGACCAGCCCATTGCTTTCATTAGCAGAAGGCTGACCCCCAGAGAGAAACGTTGGTCAGCCATTGAGAGGGAGGCCTTTGCTGTGGTGTGGGCCCTGAAGAAGTTGAGACCATACTTGTTTGGCACTCACTTCAAGATTCAGACCGACCATAAGCCCCTCTTATGGCTTAATCAGATGAAGGGTGAAAACCCCAAACTGCTCAGGTGGTCCATTTCCCTACAGGGGATGGACTTTACAGTGGAGCACCGCCCAGGGACTGACCATGGTAATGCAGATGGTCTCTCCAGGTACTTCCACTTAGAACATGAAGACACAACTGGTCAAGGTTAGTCTAATGTCCCTGCGTTTGGGGGGGGGGGGGGTTGTGTAGGAGAGTAGGGTCTGCTATCCTATGGTCACCCCAAATTTTTGCTTTTTGCTTCACTGGTTTATGACTTAATGTGGCTGTGGGCCTGCTAATCAGACCCACAGCCTGCTGTTCTCTCTCTAAATTGTAACCCATGTACTTTAGGTGCATAACGAAATTGGAACTGGTTCACCTTATTGGTCCCTGTAACAGTGTACCCAGGTACCCAGGGCATAGGTGCTTCCAAGGCCTACCAGGGGCTGCAGCATGTATTGTGCCACCCCTGGCCTGGCCTCCATATTTGACACAACTGGCTGATCACTCAGCTGGGGTAAGTCGGTGTAACCACCCCTTACTTAGGTGTAGTATGCCTATACCTAACCCAAAATGGACACATATGTTCCTATCAGTCACTCCTATGGAAGGCCTCATCAATCCTGGAGGCAGAGTGCTTGGAAGTATGTGAGATGGTGCTCTGGCATGAGCTGAGCCTGTCTGCAGCTTTCGGAACCATGTCCTTTAGCTGTTCCATGATATTGCCATACCATATACTCTTAAGTGCATTATAATCCTCGTGGTTAAATGCTATCTTAGGTTTGGCTTTATCAAAACATGTCGAGTAAGGTGTCTAACGAATTGGAATACTACCCCTCGCCAGTTCTGGTGACGGGGGTAGCATTCCACCCTTCTAGAGGGACACGACATGTACCTAGCCTGAACCCCGGTTAAAGTTAAACAGAGCCTTAGCATCTCAAAATGGATGCTGCCACCACAGACACAAGTCTGACCTCCTGCTGCTGGGAGTCCTTCCAGCGAGGGCAGCTTGGACAAAGGGTTTCCTGCCTGGGGAGGTGCTAGCACCACTCCAGACAGGATTTTGTGTATTGGGTAGGACAGGGCTGAAAAGAATCAGACATGCCTGGGGCACACAAGGTGTCCCTGTGCATAGGCCAGTTCAAACCGGTGCTGGGGCTTTCCAGCCCCAGTCCTGGCGCGAAACTGGACAAAGGAAAGGGGGTGTAACCACCCCCCTTCCTGGTTCCACCCAGAGGGACCTAGTAGGTGATCCGGCCCCCCAGATTCGAATAAGAGTGGGAGCTGTGTCCTGAGACTGCAGATCATCCTGAATCAACTTGAAATAAAGAAGAAGACTGGACTTCGACATTCTGCTGCACAGAAGACGGAAGAGAATCTCCCTTGTGGCCAAGGAGTGACCACCCTGTGAACACAGGCACCAACCAGCAACTCGACGTCTGCTTTGCCGCCGCCTCCCGCTGGAGCCCGAGCCCAGAGCCTGACAAGACCCAGACTCCCAGACTTCTCACAGCCCGATCCACATTCCCTGCAAAGAAGGGACCCGTGGAGGCACCGAGAGACGTGGGACCGGACATCTTAGAAGACCCCCGAGACGCTGACTGCGCAGCATCAGAGGCACCCTCGACGCTGTGCTTTGGGGTTTGAGAAGCCCCAACCTCGAGCAGCCCTTGCACCGAAGATCAGCCCCCCAGCATCTCCATGATCTGCGTGGGGCCCTTTTGCATCGTGCCACTCGACGCGCCATCCCGGCCACTTGCCACGTGGCTAGCGGCCATCTTGGCGACGAAACCTACAACTTTTACTGCGGGTCTGGTTGCTCCAGACTTGCCCTTGCTCCTGTAAAAAGGAGTACCTGCTCTGACCTTGCTGGTCCGAGTAACAAGCCTTTTTTGATTCCTGCGTGGCTTGCATTAGCCAAGGCCTGTTTGCTTCTATCAAGTCGCCGACACCGCCAACAGCGAGAAGCCTGCGTGGGACAGCTCGTGACCGACTCCTGGACGTCTTCGACCCCTCGTGTCCACGTGGCTGCAGAGAGAAGCTACACCTCGACGCCTGTTTGCACCCGACATCGCCTGGTTCCACTCTGGTTCCACGGTAGTCACTGGCTAGTGACTTTGAACATTGTCCCCTCTGCTTTCAGGTCTTCACCTCTTCAGATCCACCCTTGGATCCACCGGATGTCTTCACATCGAGCCGCCTGCAGCATCTTCAGCTCCAAGCACCATCGACCTGCGTGACGAAACCCGACACTACTTCGACCCTATGCACCCGCTTCCTGTGGGTGAGGTAACTCAGCTCCGCCGGTGTTCCCACACTGGTATACACCTCTAGCGTCTGTGTCTCAAGTTTCAGCTTTCTAGGTCACTCGGAAGGTTCCTTTATAACTAACTTTGTACTTTTTACGCACCATTGACATTGCATTGGTAAAGCGTGCACTTTCCGCACTGCTCCCGAGTCCTGCGGGCCTTTCCCGACTTCTTCACTGCTAGTCCCGAACAGCTCCAGCGATTCCCCAGGCCCTAGGCCTCTTCACTTTCCCCATAGTGGTTCTTATACCACTATTTTAGTATATGGTTTAGGTGGCCCCTAGGGCTCATCCATATTGTGCAACTTTTGTGTATTTAAACTGTGTTTTGTTTTAACGCATTTGCTTCTGTGCTCATAAAGAGTATCAGGGATATTTGTAGTAATAAATCTCTATATATTTTCAATATATATCTGTGTGGTGTCCTTTCATTTGGTATTCAAGGGATTGTGTATGGTAAAACAGCTTGCTTCACATGCCTTTACAGAGTTTAGCCTAAGACTGCTTAGTCCATGCTACCCCTAGGATAGCTTGTCTATAAGGTTGACTTTACAACCTGCACCATAAGGGTTGCTTGGCATGATACAAGGTGATCACTAGAACTAGTGAGCATCATATATCAGGCCAACTTCTCACATATGAGATATATTTATTTTTAGATATATATGTGCAACTTTTTCGTCCTGATGATGGTCCTCTGGATTGTGTAAACCGGCGGGGGACCAAAACGTCGACACCCAACATCGTTTTGCTCACACACGAATCTTGCATGATCTTTAAATTGATGTATTATGATTTGAAAGTTCTGTTATGTATGGTATTTTGATTCCCCATACAAAAAGCAAAAGGTGTTATATACTACTTGGAATTAGGTCTGCATATCTAGTAGTATTAATGTTGCCATGTTGCATCCATAAATAATAATAATAAATAACAGTACATAACTGTAATTCCCTTGCATTGCTTAATGTATGATCACTTTTGTGACTGATTGGAAATGATAAATAATTGTAAAACAATTCCTAGGGGGACGCTTTGCATTTTTGTTACAAAGGGGTACAGGCATGACTTATCTCAGTTCACCTGAAGACCCGAGAAGGCCGCAAACACCAGCAAGGTGCGCTCCGCAACCACACAAGGCAGTCTTATGTCCTTAAGATATATTAAGATATATTAGTAGGTCGAATCACTGACAGAATATCGACGTCAAAAATATTGACGTCAAAAATATCGGAGGTGGAATATCGATATCAAAAATATCGAAGTCCTATCTACATTTAGGGAAGTAAAAAAATATCGGAAAAAATATTGTTGTTAAAAATAATATAAAATTAAATAAATAAAACATATAATTAAAATAAACATAGTTAAAAATATACTTAAAATTATAAGTAACACATATAATGTAATTTTTTTAACATATACATATAAAATATAATAAGAAACTGAATTACAAAATATTGCAAATAAAAAAAAAATGGCACCCGAAAGACAGGCAATATAAACAGTTAATTACAAAATATACAAAGTAACAAGAACATGATTGTAAGGAATGCTGATAAAAGCGGTAATATCGTGTTGTGGGATAGAAACCAGTACATGAAGGAGGCTCTATCACAACTTAACGATAGATCGTGCTACAAAATCAGTAACTGGGGTGCAATAAAAGCAATACAAGATGACTTTTATGGCAAATTGTTGGCATGGAAAAGTGCAGGAATCCTTACGATGGATGAGTACAGGTTCATAAGTAAAGAAAATCCAACTGTATCCAATATCTATTTTATTCCTAAAATTCACAAGGATAAAGAAAACCCACCTGGCCGTCCAATCATTTCGGCACAAAACAGTCTATTGGAAAATGCAAGTCAATATATAGACTATTTTCTACAGGAACTAGTACATTCCTTGCCAACATATATGAGAGATACTAGCGATTTCTTGGAAAAAATCTGCAATTTTGAATGGAAAGACGGGTACCATTTAATGTCTCTGGATGTAGTGTCACTTTATACCAACATAAGACACAGGGACGGTATAAGGGCACTAGAGCATTTTCTGAGTAAAGGCAAACCAAGACTCTCTGCACAGTGTATGATGTTAAGCAATTTAACTCAATTTTGTCTAAACAGCAATATATTTCTGTTTGATAAAATTGTTTACCAACAGGTGCGTGGAGTTGCCATGGGGGCCAGCTTCTCCTCCAGTTATGCCTGTTTACACATGGGTTGGTGGGATAAAAATGTGAAATTATTTCTTAGATATAATGATGATATTTTTGTTAATTGAAGCCAATTAATTTGTAAAGAGTATTAATAGCGATGAGATACATTTTAGTTTTACGTCAACTATCAACAGTCATACTATTAACTGTCTAGATGTAGAGGTCTTCGTGAAATATAATAAACTGGAAACAAAACCTTTTGGAAAAGAAACAGCAGGAAACTCGGTGCTCCATTCTACGAGTTTGCATCCACGACATTTGATAAACAGCATCCCCTAAGGGGAAATGTTAGGAATTAAACACATTTGGAGTAATCCAATTGACCTACAAACATTACAACTAGAAAGCAGAAAGCAATTCTTAGACAGGTGGTACAATTGTAAAGCAGTAGATGCAGCAATTGCCAAAACTATGAGATTAGAGAGGGAGACGCTCTTAAAAACTAAACCAAATGATTCAGAAAAAGATAAAGAAGCACACCAACTGTGCCTGATTACTACATACAATCTTCAACATAAAACAATCAGAAATATAGTACAGCGCAATTGGCCCATAGTGCTAGATGATCCGGTTATAGGGGGACTCTTGCCAAAAACATTGGGCCTAACAAACAGGAAGGCACCCTCTATGAGTAGCAGCCTGTTTACAAGCAGCCCAGAGGTTGTAGAAACACCAAATTGGCTTTCGCAACGAAAAGGGTTCTTGAAATGCAAAAACTGCAAAGCCTGTCAATATGGCGTAAACAGAAAAACATACAAGACACCCTTTAGTGACATGGCGGTTGAGATAACACAAGCATTACGTTGTAAAACAGATTATGCCATCTACATTCTTGAATGCACATGCAATCTTAGATATGTGGGTAGCACAAAACTCCCTGCCAACAAAAGAATACTACAACACCTCAGAGCTATTAAAGAGATCCCACCTATCCAGTCGCTAGACACTTCCAAGAAATACATAATAATGACCTACAACACCTGTCCTATTATCTCATCCATTCGGTGCCAAAAAACAGAAGAGGAGGAGACAGAGAAGGTGTATTACGCAAACTGGAAACGAGATATATCATCAATCTCGATAGTAAAATTCCTGGTGGGCTTAATACCGCAGAAGACCTTTACACTTGCATCTAGAACGTTTCCCTTTCTGCTTTACAAATGGATAGGTTTTAATACACTGTTTTAATTATTGTAATTAAAAATTCCTTTAGGATACATGTGTTTTTACCTACATTTTGTATTTATTGGGTGGCCGTATACTAGGATTGGCACTCATGTTGACACCCATTTTGCCAAATAAGATAAAACAGATGCTAAAAATGAAGAAAAATTGGTAACAAAGCAACTACAAAATAATAGGCTGCTGCCTGACCTTAACCAGAACAACTATGGGGCCCATTAGGATGACGGACGGACTTTGTCTGCCCGCCATCCCATCATAGAAAGTGACCGCCTGCCAGCAATTAGGATGCGCCCGCCACAGTGGCAGGCGCATCCAGCATTCTTGACATTGCGGCAGGCGGTGCACTCAGCAACGCCGGCCACAATACCAGAAAGGCATGCTGTGCACTTCCATGCACAACATGGCAGGCACCGTGCGGTGCCTGCCATGTTGTGCATGGAACTGCTGGGGGGTACCATAGGTACCCCCCATGTGCACCACCCACACCCCGGAGTCCCTGGGGGCCCGCAACAGGCCCCCAAAGGGGACTCCGCATGCCTTTCCATGGTGGCAATGTCCATTCTATTATAGCTAGCGGTGTCTGATAGACACTGCCACAATATAGAACCCTTTCCATAATAATATGGCGGGGGGTCATTCCGGCATGGATGGCGGGTGGATCGCCCCCGCCAGGCCGGCGGTGGCTACTACCAGCCCGGAGGGGCGATCTGCCCGCCATCCTAAAGGGGCCCTATGTTTTGTTTTTAATTTTAGTATGAATTTTACACTCAAGGGTAGGTTTTATAATTGTTTCACATTACTAGGTCACCGAACAGGTCCAAACCCAAATTAATGTTTAAGGAAGTAAATCACTTTAGGTATTCACACTATAATTACAGCAGTTTTATCATCTATGATAACTTGCCATGGACAGGAGTTCATATTAATATAAACAAAAATCAGAGAACAACTACTACCTGCATTTATGCAAATATCAGAAGATTAGATATTTTATACACAATGATTTAATGCTCTAAAAGTAGTTTTAACATTTATGCAATTTATGTATTTGAAAGAGGAATTTTTAATAATTATAGAAAAACTTTTTTTCTTTAAAAATATAAGTTAATAATATTATGTTTTATTATCAAAGTGGTTGTATATATTTTTTATGTACCTATTTATTGACTTAATTTATTTATTTATTCATATTCAATGTCACAGTCAATAGCGATCAAAAATCATTGTGTTTGTAATTATATATTTATATAGTGAATATTTAAATGTAATTGTTTTTTGAAACACAAGCAATTTAAAGAGTTACCTTATTCAATTGAAGTATGTTGTCACTGACCATTGGGCCGAAGTTACTGTTTTTTGCACAATGCACTGTCACTTTAAAAAATATAAAATGGTGATTGAAGCCAAAGAGCGTTGTCATGTGATCAAGGTCCAGGAGGGACCGAAACGCCTCATGGGCGACTAAACAAAATAAACAAAAATTGCACAGAAACGTGGTCCGTGCCTGCTTTACAAAATTCCGGAGATGGGGTATTGAGACGAGTAGCAAATGGTGGTAAAATATAATATATATACTTACATTTTAAAAAAAATTATAAATACATACATACACATACAACAATAATATAAACAAAAATATCAAAGCTATATATAACACATTTTAAAAATTAATTTTGAATAAATTCGACACTACATTAACTAAAACAATAAATATTGGCTAGCGTAGGGGTAATTACTATTCCAACTCCAGAGGGTGCAACAGTAGGGGAAGTGTGGATAGTGTAGGGGTTACAATTACTATTCCAACTCCAGAGGGTGCAACAGTAGGGAAAGTGTTGGATAGCGTAGAGGTAAAAATTACTATTCCAACTCCAGTGGGTGCAACAGTAGGGGAAGTGTGGATAGTGTAGGGGTTACAATTACTATTCCAACTCCAGAGGGTGCAACAGTAGGGAAAGTGTTGGATAGCGTAGGAGTAAAAATTACTGTGCCAAATCCAGAGGGTGCAACAGTAGGGAAAGTGTTGGGTAGCGTAGGGGTTAAAATTACTATTCCAACTCCAGATGGTGCAACAGTAGGAAAAGTGTTGGATAGCGAAAGGGTAAAAATTACTATTCCTACTCAAGAGGGTGCAACAGTAGAGAAAGTGTTGGATAGCGTAGAGGTAAAAATCACTATTCCAATTCCAGAGGGTGCAACAGTAGGGAAAGTGTTGGATAGCATAGGGGTCAAAACAACTTACTAATAATTAAAAAAATTTTTTTTTTTTAAACAAAATAACAATTTAATTTTTAAATTACAAAAAATTAATTAACAATACCAATAAATAATTATTTAAAAATAAATACCGATTAATAATTAATTAACAATTAAAAAAATACAATTAAATAATAATTATTACAAATTTCTTAACATATTATAAAAATAATACCAAAAAACAATAATCATTAAAAAACATTTAGCGATTAATAATTAACAATAAATTATTGATAAATACCATTAAATTATAAAAAATAAAATGTTATTACCAATTAATAATTGATTAACAACAAATTAATTATCAATACTCAACACTTAAAAATATTTACTTAATTACAATTAAATAACTTACCACCCTATTACCCTCTAACCTTACAAAACACTTCAATAATAAATTAATACACTTAATATGATTACCAATGAATCAATTAATAAACATTAATTACCAAATTAGGAAACATTAATTACCAATTAATATTTAATTAACATAAAATATTTATCAATACAGATCAATAAAAATTACATATTTACTTAATTACAATTAATTACCAAATTAGGAAACATTAATTACCAATTAATATTTAATTAACATAAAATATTTATCAATACAGATCAATAAAAATTACATATTTACTTAATTACAATTAAATTACTCCCCCCCGTTTTCCCCTATAAACCCACAACCCGCCACAGAACTAAAACGCAAAATGTATTTAAAAATATTTAATAATTCCTAAGAAATATTCAATTAATTTACAAAATTAAATTACTTCTCACTCTATTCCCCTATAAACCCTCAACCCGCTACGGTACTAAAACGCATACTTTTCTTAAATAAATTATTGCTAACTTCAAAAACGTAATACATTTATTTTACAACTAGTACAATAATTAACAAAAATTATAAAAATAAACATATAAAATAAAGTACATAACACTAATATTAATATCGATATTAGTAACATCGATGTTTTTGCTATCGATATAACTAACTTCGATATTAACAAAAACGATATTTCTTACCTTCAGGTCGATAAACTGGTCGTCGATATTCTTGATTTCAATATTCTTTCCCTCAGAAATTTTGGACTCGATATTATTGCCTGTTGAAAAAAATAACTCATATTTAGACTGTTTACCTAGTAGGTCATCTGCATATAGTGACTCTGCGTGTAGGTCATCACCTAATGGCATTCCCCACTCCTCTTGTGTCCTGCGCAGCAAAGCAGCAATGGCCTTGGTGGCGAGCACAAATAGAAGCGGTGACAGCGGACAACCCTGCCAGGTGCCCCTCTCTATAGGAATCCGGTCAGACAGATATAGTCCCGTCTTAACTCTGGCCACTGGTTGGAAATAAAGCAGTTGGACCAGGCTCAGGAATTTGTCACCCAAATCATATTTGCGCAGTGCAGCAAACAAAAAGCCCCACTCCAGGGTGTTAAACGCCTTCTCCAGAGGCAACATTAGGCATCCTGAGGACTCCCAAGCCGCTCCGGAATAGTGTGCCACCTGAAAGAAGCAGCGCAGATTTAATGATATGCTGCACGCAGGTACAAAGCCAATTTGGTCTGGGTGGAGCAGTCCCGGTATCAGCGGTGCCAGTCTGCAAGCTCAAATATTCGGCAACACTATTGTGTTCAGAAGCACCAGCGGCCGGTATGAGCCGATGAGCTATGGATTTCTATTTGGCTTCGACAATGAGATCCTCGGGGGTAGCAGAGCGAAGCATTCTCCCCCCGCGGATTTTCGCCTGGGTGGACAGACCCGGAGCTATGACGCGTTAGAGCAGGGCAGCGTGCGCGTAGCTTGCTGCGTAGGTGTTAGTCAGGGGAGAGGCGCCATTTACGGTTCCAGTCGTAGGAGGCAGGAGCTTTTAGGCGAGGCTGGGCATTTTTGGTTTTCGAAAGTTTAAAAAGCTCGTATTTTACTACTGCCACTTACCGCTTTGGTCATGGTGACACAGGAGGCACTGCAGGAGGCGCTCCGCTTCATAGCGGCAGCGGGAAGGAGCGACCTTTTGGCGGCCGGAGCCGGAAGTGCAGCTGAGCCCCCCCCAGGCCACCGAGGAGACAGGCGGCGAATGGCGTGAGGAGAGCCATTGAGGCGTGCAGGCAGCCGGCGGCAGCTCGGAAAGGCACAAGGAGAGCGCGCTCGGCAAGAGGTGCACGCCAGGCAGTGGGGCACGCCCGGCAATTAGCCATGTGGAGGGGGCAGTCTTCACGCTCCTTGTCTCCAGCGATGCTCCGAGGGTCTGGCTGTGTCGTCAGGCTGCCGGGTGAGTTGGCTATGCCCCCGCCCATGAGGGAGGGGTTAGCAGTGGGTGGGCCCGGCTCAGGTTCCCCGTGCTCAGCAGTGGGAAGGGGCAGGTCGGTCAGAGCAGCCCCAGCGCGGCAGACACGACCTAGGCCAGTGCCTTTATTTAGTGTGCCCCAAGGTTTGGAGGGCCATGCATCAAAAGGGGGCGATAAGTGCTTGCTCCCCCATACAGTTTTAGCTACTATATATAACAAGGGGAACCCAAAGTAGCAATAGGTCTGGGACCTTGGGAGTATGCAATATTTCACGAAACAGTGGTCCCAAACTTCAATATCAATTTAAAAACAGAGATACAAATAGACCAAAATTGGAATCTTTGTTCAATGTCCAGCCGGACATATTTTAATATTAAATACACTCAGATGTGGCAAAAGATCTGACAATTTCCAAGTGGAACACAGAAAATGTGTAAAGCATTTAGAAGTGCCAAAACAGTAAAAGGTCGAAAACACAACACAATAAAAATTTCACTCCAATTTTTAAAAATAAAGAAACAGAAATCCAATGAGGAAAACCAGAGATGCTAATTTTAAAATATTTAACAGAAAATAGCTCTACAAAGTGCAAAGCGCTAATGGTAGTCAATGGTCCCGGTAGACAGGGACATAGGCGTGATTTGAGGGAGACCGCAACCGCAGAGTATTATCTCATTGGATGCATCAGACCCCCTATTACGGGAGCTCCACTCTATGCTACCGGCTTATGACCGGACAGTTATCGAGCAACTCCGTGGGTTGAAGCTTTACCTATTTATTTATTTTTCCGTCGTCAAAACGCACAAGACTCCCCACTTTTGGAGCCGTCACCTTACTTTACTGGAGTGCAACTCAAAAGCATCTGCTTTTTTATCTTCATTACCCCCTTTTTACTAAATCTGAGGAGCCCACGTTTGATGCAAACTGGTCACCCTTGCCTAAAATAACTTTAGGAGAGCTAAATACAACTAGAGTAAAGGCATGTATTGAAATGTCCTGATGATGGTCCCGAATTAAATAAGGATTGAAACGTCGTCGACACCTTACACCTGATGATTTGTATATTTTTCTATTGCGAAATCACAGAAAGTGTATTTAATTAATAATTGTCTGTTCCAATTTTTTGATCAATTTACAGACTTTCTCCTGCCTTGTATTTGTTTGTTTTTCTATGGTTGTGTATATGTGGTAGCTGGACACAGGCTTGTGTTCCACTTGGAAATTGTCAGATCTTTTGCCACATCTGAGTGTATTTAATATTAAAATATGTCCGGCTGGACATTGAACAAAGATTCCAATTTTGGTCTATTTGTAGCTCTGTTTTTAAATTGATATTGAAGTTTGGGACCACTGTTTCGTGAAATATTCCATACAGTTTTAGCGGCACCGCAGCCACAGCCTCAGCCTTTGGTTGATTACTCAAGTGGCAGTGATGAGGAGTCTGCGCTTGTGCCACACCAAACTGAGGGCGCCAGTGAACAGAGGTATTTACCCCGCACAAGGGCAACGTCCAGGGAGCCAGAGTTTGAGGGGGCAGGGGGTGCTTTCAGCATTGTGGAAAATACTGCTGAAGATTTTTCGGTCCACCTCTCATCAGACCAAGAGGGTCTACAGACGCAGGCTGAGGGGGAGTGCTTTCAGAGTAGGGAGGCTGGCCTGCCCGAACAAGGCCCAGACAACTTTATCCAATATATGTATGACAATGGTCTGGAGCACACCAGATTTAACCGAGAATACATCTTCCCGGCTGCGTGCCAGGCCCCATTAGGTTTTGGGTCAGATGAGCTAGATTTGGGCCATAGTTTAGCAGGGCAATGGGTGTGGGTAGATCATGCCACCCCTTCTGAAGTGCAGCAGAAAAAAAAGGGACTTGGTGAACTCAAGCAGCAAGGCGCTTCTAGTGGAAGAGGCAGAAAGGGTGTCAGGTGGCTCTGTAGTGGAGCAGGTTCAGACCAGGAATCAGTCAAGAAGTAGGAGAGCGCAGGGCAGGGAAGTTGCGACGGACAGAGAGGCCACCGACCAGGGTGGTTTTAATGTGGAATTTTTTGCGGTTCCACACCAGGCGGACAGGCCTTTGGAGCGAGGGCCTGTTTTTAATTGGGCAACTTACGATGGTGGTGTGGGAGATGGAGAGTGTCCGGGGGGAAGCCAGCAAGTCTTCGCCCCACAAGCAATGGGGGCAGGGAGAGCGGCTTTTCCACAACACTTGGAGGAGCGGAATGTTGGCAAACAACTGAGGAGTTTGCAAAGCTCCAGCAGTGGGCACAGGGAGGGGGACGGGGACAACAAACTCTGTTCAATCATTGCAGGTTCAAGACGAAGATGCGGAATCTGGGATGCAGAAGGAGAATCTCGAGCGGATCTCTCAAGAAGAACTGAGACGTCGTGAGGAACAGCTTCCAAAGGGTAAGCCGCGTTGGTGGGGGGCATGGGATGTCGTTTCACAGGTTGCTGGTGAAAAGGTCCAAGAGCAAGATGTTTCGGTACACAGTCAAGTGGCGCCTGCACAAGCATGCATGCAGGGTGGTAAGTCAGTACACAGCATTAGACATGAAGGCACGGAAGATAGATCATCTGTGCCAGGCAGGTTACCGTATATGGGCATGTCAATGCCGCTAGGCACACATTTGTCTCAAAAGACGAAACAAAAGATATGGCAGCATGATTATGTAGATGTTTTTCGTTTACTGCATCGAGATGTGCAATCGAGAGAGGGGTCCAAGGAGGAGGATATGGAACTGGCAAGACGATCCAGAGTGCCGAGAAATATAGATAATTGGTCATCGGCCTTTTTAATTTTCTCTAGCATTTACTGTGAAAAATATCCGGAGGGGGCAGTTTCACTTTTCAAGTACATGGATGTGGTACGTAAGGCTCACATGCATTTTGGTGGCTTTTCCTGGCTGAACTACGACGAGGAGTGCAGGGCCAGGATGAGTATGAATCCTGAAAAACCTTGGGGGGACATAGATACAGAATTATGGTTACAATGGATGTCATCCTCTCAGCTTACGGAGACCACTCTTACAGCTAGTGGCTTGCCGGTAGCGTACCGGCCCTTTCCAGGGCGCGCCGCCCAGGGAGGGGCGGGGTCGGTTACAAGGGTACACCCAAGCGGCATGGGCTCCTGTTGGAACTACAACAGAGGTTATTGTAATAGGCCATACTGTAGATTCAAACATGAATGTTCCCAGTGCGGAGGCAGACACATGCTCTTTCAGTGCCTTTCACCAGCATCAGACACAGTTGAACATACACCGCAAACACAAGGCCAGGCAACAAGAGGTAGGGGAACTCCACTCCCTCCTATACCAAAAGGCTTTTACCCCAATTAAATGGGAATTGCTGTCCCTTGGTTAGACAGGTACCCGGACAGGGAGGCGGCTGCCAAACTATATTGGGGGTTTAGGGAGGGATTCCGAATTGGTTAGCAGGGCCCCAGATACAGGCGCTGGGCAGAGAATTTAAGGTCTGCAAAAGATTTCCCGGAGGTTGTGTGCATGAAACTTGAAGAGGAAGTTTGTTTAGGCAGAGTGGCTGGTCCTTTTGAGGAGATGCCTTTTGTTCACTTTATGGTGTCACCGCTAGGGGTCATTCCCAAGAAGTCTGCATGTGAATTCCGCATGATACAGCACCTTTCGTGGCCGGAGGGCAGATCAATTATTGATTTCATTGCTGATGAGGACACAGCGGTCTCTTACACCACAGTTGATGAGGCTTTAAAAATGGTTCAAAGTTTAGGGGAGCATGCTGAACTAGCCAAACGCGACATCCAATCTGCTTTTCGATTGATCCCGATCCACCCCATAGATTTTGAGCACCTGGGTATGCAGTTGAATGGCTATTTTTATTTTGACAAAGTTTTACCAACGGGGTGTGCAGTATCCTGTGCCCTCTTTGAATTATTCAGCTCATTTTTACAGTGGGTTTTTCAGCAAGGGTGTAGGGATGGCAAGGTGTGTTATTACCTTGATGACTTTTTATTCATGGGTCCAGCGAAGAACAGACAATGTGAGAGAGCTTTACAATTCTTTCAGCACATGGCTGAAACATTTGGGGTGCCTTTGGCACAAGACAAGACGGAGGGCCCCAGTACTCAGATTACGTTTCTTGGCATAGAAATTGATACTGTGGAGATGGTGGCACGACTTCCTAAGAAGAAATTAGAAGAGATTCAGTCATGTATTCAAGAGGCTCTACAGGTGGACAAACTACAGCTCAGGCAAGTGCAGAAACTGTTAGGATATTTGAATTTTGCGTGCAGAGTGGTAAGGGCTGGCAGGACTTTCTGCAGGTTGTTAGGCATGGCCATGTCGGGAGCAACCCTGCCGCATCATAGAATCAGGCTCACCAGAAATATAAAGGAGGATTTGGTTATTATTTCTGGAGGATTTCAATGGAGTGTCACTATTGTTCATCGAAGAAGGCATGAAGTGGCAGGTGCAACTTCATTCGGATGCGTCAGGTTTGAATGGATTTGGCATTTTTTGGGACGGGCGCTGGTGCGCCGAGAGGTGGCCAGAGGAGTGGATTTCACAAGGTCGCAGCATAGCGTTTCTGGAGCTTTTTCCCCTTTTGGTCGCTTTGCAGGTATGGGGCCAGGAGCTTAGTAACAGAACAATCCTTTTCCATGTAGACAACATGTCAGTAGTTCACTTAATAAATAGGCAGAAAGCTAGAGACAGGAGAGTATTAGGTCTTTTGAGGGCTTTCATGTTGTTGAGTCTGCGTCTGAACATTGTTTTTCGGGCAGCACACATTCCAGGTATCAATAACACAATTGCTGATGCACTCTCTCGTTCCCAGTGGGACAGATTTCGCGTGCTGGTTCCGGGAGCAGCAGTCAAGAAAACACCGGTGCCTCTCAGCGTCTGGGCTCTAGGGGACTGAGGATACTACAGCTGGTGGAGAATTGAATAGCGCCATCCACACAACGGAGTTATATACTGGCATGGCATGAATTTCTAAGATATGTCAACACTTCTGACATTGTAAAAAGAGAAGAGATGTGTATTCCTCTTATACTTGACTTCGTTTTAACACTAGTTGATAAAGGTTTGTCGCATAACACAATGGCGGGTAAGCTAGCGGGGATTTCCTTCTACGGTCAATTGTATTGGGGCTTGGATCCGAATAACAATGTATTGGTAAAGAGAGTTTTGAAGGGTTTACAGAGGGCGAAGGCTACCAGTCCACACACAAGAGCACCAATAACTTTTGATTTGCTTCAGCAATTGCTAGGGTCATTACCCAAGTCCTGTTACAACGTTCATGAGATTAGGCTTTTTAGATTAGTTATGATATGGCTCTTTTTTGTAGCATTTAGAGTTTCCGAACTGTTAGGTTTGAAGAATGACTGCGGGCTCTGTGGCAAGGATGTTTGCTTGGAGGGTGACACGTTAAAAATATAGTCATGCAAATCAAAAACAGATCAGATGGGGCAAGGAGAGTGGATACACCTAAATGTGACACACATACAAGGTTGTTGTCCAGTACATGAGTGGAGGGATTTTCAGTCTTTTAAAGGTTTTCTGGGTGTGCTGATTTTTGTGCATGAGTCAGGTGTCAAGCTTTCGAGCCACCAGCTGCTGGTGGTCATGAGACGCTCGCTTTTATTGTTGGGTTTAAATCCAATGAACTTTGCAACGCATTCCTTTCGTATAGGAGCAGCATCAGAAGCAGCTTGTTTGGGTCTGGGTTGGGGTGCGATCAAGAGGATAGGAAGATGGACTTCAAACTGCTGTGCACGCTATGTGAAGAAATAAAAAAAATAAAAAAGGGAAAGACACATGGACACCAGTCAAAGTCATGAGTTGTAAGCATTAATTTATATGGTTTGAGTTTGCTTACTGGGTTCTTTTTCTTTCATCCAGGTGACATTCGGGGCTTGAATCCGGCCAAAAAACAAATCTGGATCGTGGGACACTCATTTGTGAAGTGGGCAGCGATTTTTGCTGACCATCAAATCTATGGAACGAATTTGGGTATCCCCGGCGCTGGACAAGAACTTTACTGGTGCAGTAAAGGGGGCATGCGCTGGGAGAATTTGTTCCCTCTATTGGCAAAGATCAGGTATGACAGAGGTGGCCCTGATATGCTAATCCTCCATCTAGGGGAAAATGACCTGGTGGCATTATCGGGTTTAAGTTTAATCAAAGCCATGCAATTAGATTTAGCTGTGATATCCAATAATTGGCTAGGGACCAGTCTAGTGTGGACCGAATTTGTGGTTAGACAACAGTTGAGGAATGCAAGGAGCCATAGCGCCATGGAAAAAGCCAGGAAAAAGTTAAACAGGGCTATGAAGATTTTCTGTGTGGGTTTGGGGATCCAGACAATTGCACATGACAGCATCACTGGGAAGGAAGGCCATTTGTTTAGGGAAGACGGTGTCCACCTCACACAATTGGGGATGGCGTATTACATACTTGAAATAAGAGACATGTTATCAAAAATTTTGAAAGTGGATATGTGGGTGTCTTCCAGGAGGTAGGAATAATAAAAAAATGAAAAAAAGAAAAGAAAAGCAGGCTGAACTGAATAACAACAAAGTAAGATAAGAATGGTTTTGGTTTTCGGGTGGGGTCAGGAAAAATCCAAGGTTTTTCCTGGGTGGCGGAATAGGGGGAGGTCAAGATCTAGAGTGGACTTGACCGTCCTTCATGAGAGAGGGTGGTGGGAGGTACAGGATGGGGGAAAAGGAAAGAAAAGATGGAAAGTGAAAGATTTTGAAACATGGTGGTGAATTCAAGAAAAAGGAAGTTATATTGGTTTTGGAACAATACAGTTATAAACAAACAAGTGCAGAAATAAATGTTATGGTTCTGGTACAATATGCAAATTCAACGGTTCTGAAGATAAGTGTAAAATTACAACTGTTTGAAGGTTTACGGATATTTATGAAATTGCCTGATCTAAAGAATAAAAGTGGCCTTTTATGCTACCAGTGATGTTTTGTCTCATTGCATTGGGTCTGGATTATTTTGGGCAATGAGATCCTCGGGGGGAGCAGAGCGAAGCAGTCTCCCCCCGCTGATTTTCGCCCGGGTGGACAGACCCGGAGCTATGACACGTTAGAGCAGGGCAGCGCGCGCGTAGCTTGCTGCGTAGGCGTTAGTCAGGGGAGAGGCGCCATTTTAGGTTCCAGTCGTAGGAGGCAGGAGCTTTTGGGCGAGGCCCGCCCACCCACCCTCTGAGAACAAGATGTTAAATTAAAATTGTTGATGTTGTTAACAAGCTTTGTATGAAAAGATAGAGATGTTAAACATGCAATATGCCACTGTAGGTCAGGCAATTGATGTGTATCCTATTATCTGGGAGTGGCGGAATAGGGGGAGGTCAAGATCTAGAGCGGACTTGACCGTCCTTCATGAGAGAGGGTGGTGGGAGGTACAGGATGGGGGAAAAGGAAAGAAAAGATGGAAAGTGAAAGATTTTGAAACATGGTGGTGAATTCAAGAAAAAGGAAGTTATATTGGTTTTGGAACAATACAGTTATAAACAAACAAGTGCAGAAATAAATGTTATGGTTTTGGTACAATAGGCAAATTCAACGGTTCTGAAGATAAGTGTAAAATTACAACTGTTTGAAGGTGTACGGATATTTATGAAATTGCCTCATCTAAAGAACAAAAGTGGCCTTTTATACTACCTGTGATGTTTTGTCTCATTGCATTGGGTCTGGATTATTTCAGGCGACGGTATCAGGAGAGATTCCCGCAGGCTGTCAGGCAGGGCGCCTGCCTCCCGTGCCTCATGAAACACCCTGAGGAGCTGCGGCGCTAACTCTTGGAGGTAAGCTTTGTAATATTCAGTTGGGAAACCATTAGGCTCCAGTCATTTGCCTGTGGCCAAAGAGCCTATTGCCGGTAGGACTTTTAGCAGAATTAACGGCTCATTCAGTTCATCACGCTGTTCGTCAGTCATTTGTGGCAAGGTCAGTGAAGCAAGATAGGTGTCCATGTCCGAAGGCCCCACAATGTGTGTTGATCTGTACACTGTGGTGTAATGCGTCACAAGTTCCATATTAATATCATATTGTTTAGTGAGGATGCGCCCGTTTGATGATTGTAAACGCAATATGGTTGCTTTTACCTGTTCCTGCCTGAGCATGCGCACGAGCAGCCTACCCGCTCTATCTGCCACTGCGTGCGTACACTCTACATATGACGCATAATTGAAAAAATGCAGTCTTTCTAACACCTCTGCGTGCTTTTGCTCCTCCGCTTCTATTTCATGTTGAGTGTCTATACCTTGCGCTAGCTCAGATTCCAATCTCGATAAGTTGCTTTCTATGCATGTTATTTCCTTGTCTAGCTGTTTTCGGTCTCACCAACTTAGACCCAGACACTAAGCTCAGATTGTGGCTTTGCATGGTTCCCACAGCAGTCTTGAATCAGCCATTGAGCCTGTATTCTCCACAAAATATGTGCCAATCGCTCCGCCAACTGCTTCTCAAGATGGGGGGTCCCCCAGCACCAGGGGCTGTAGCCTCCACACTCGAGACTCGAGTAGTGAGTCCCACTTCCTCCCCCCCACAGGTGCATTATGTGAGGGTTATGGTCTAAATAAGGGAGCATCAGTCAATCTGCAATGAGCAAGTCAATACGAACATGCAGGTCATGTGGTTGGGAGTAGTGAGAGTACACGCATGCCAGTGGGTGCAGTGGCCTCCAGATATCCAGCAATCCCCAATGCTGCATCCATTCCCCCAGCCCCAAGCATTAGATCTCGCTGATGTTTGCACAAGTGGTGGAAACGATCTATCTAGCGTGATGTCCAGCACTGCATTGAAGTCCCCACCCAACAACCAGGGGACATCACACCATCGTGAGAGTTGACATGTCAGTGTCTGCCAAAACTCTTTTTGATTAGTGTTTGGGGCATAGATGGAACCCAGCACCAACAGTTTCCCATGTAGGCGCCCTTTGGAGAGTACATATATACCATGTGGGTCAATTACGGTCGCCTATGGCGTAAATTGTGTACTCGGTTTGACCCACATCAGAGCCCTCCTAGTGAAAGAGAAGTAGCCCGTCGCTAATATCTGCCCCCTCCATCGCTGCTGCAGTCTCCCTATCTCTTGCTTGGTGATGTGGGTCTCCTGCAGGAATGCCACATGAGCTTTATGTCGCCTGAGATAAGCGTAGACTTTGTACCTGTGCGACGGTGTGTGCAACCCCCTGACGTTCCAAGATGTCATATTAGTGTGTGCCATACATAGTAGAAACAGAGTGGTGCTGCGTGCGGCATACTGTGGTGTGCTTGACCACGGATAGTCACCTGCCATATTCGCGGCAGGCGCATGTTGTACCGGCAGTGCTCGGGTATTTGTGCATACTTCGTGTCGAGAAGCCGTGAAAACGGGGAGCCAGGTGTGGCCAAACTGGGGGAGAGCAGCAGAACAACAGGTGTCTGCCCAAACTAAGAACCATGCCATGTGGAAACCAACAGCGATAGAAGGGGGTTGGGGTTATGGGTAGCAGTGCGACTAACGGGGGTGTGTACAGTGTATGTCTAATTATCAATAGTTTATGTCCCTCTGTGTCAGGGTATAGTCACCCGTGTCCCTATCCTGTGTGCTAGCGGGCATGGTGTATGAAACGTGCGCTACAGTGTCTGCGTTTTGCACGTAGAGCATGTGTACATGCCCTGCTGAGGCGCCAGTGCCATGTCACACATCAGTGAATTATCAGCATTACAATCAAACAATGCAAGGCAGCCTCTACTTGCGTGTTCAGTCCCCCACATTGCTCTAGTCCATGGAAGTCTCTCATATGATGTCATCAGCAGTTTGCGGGGTGACATCAGGCAGCCGCACACCGTTGAAGTCCTCCTGGGACCGGTCCATCATTACCCCTTGGTTTTGCTTTGTTCGCCCTAAGTTGGTAGGGTATGCCCAGACGTGGGTCTCTTGCTCACTTGTTGTTTAAGAGTATGTCTGAGGGATACGAGTGGATTTATGAGCAGGGGAGTATGATCAAGAACTGAGGTTTTGTAACACGAGGCGAGGTGAAACTGACTAAGAGCTATGGTTGAGGATACTAGATTAGGTGTGAGGTGTGAATAGTTACGGGTTAGATTGAAAGTCAGTAAGTGGTAAAAAGCAGAGTGGGCGACGATAAGCGCATCAGGGTTGTTGAGGATGAAAAGAAAAGCTCATAATAAAAAAAAGGGGAATGAAAGGTAGGAAAAGACACAGATAGAAGTGGGATTGTTTGGGCGCGAGAATGGTGAAAAAGTAAATAAAAGGTTTGAGGGGAAGGTTGGTTGAGCAGCGCGAGTACGTAGCGCTTACGTTAGAACTGTTATTGCAGGAACATTCGCAGACGGGACGGGCGATGAGATAGATTCTACATTTAGAGAGCATAGTGGGGGGAGAGAAATAATGAGTTGATGTCGTAGAATCCCATCAGTTTAAAGAGACACAGCGGTAATGTTGCATGATAAAACACATGAGCTTTATATTCAATGTAGTAGCATTCATGTTGTCTTAGATGTTAACGGTAACATTGGTAATTTTATTTGTAATTTCAGTAACCCCTGAAGAAGGGCACGAGATGCCCGAAATGCATTGGGTATTTTAAATAAACAACACTGCCTCAGACGAAATTGCTTCTTTCGTGTTTTATGCAAGAGGTTCTGATGGCCCAGCTCTAACATGTGAAAATGTGTAAATTGGCAAATCCATTCCGTGTGTGGAGAGAAAATGCTGCAAAAAAAGTTGTATAAAAAAGTTGGACAAAAATGGTTACAAATGCGATTACATTGGAATACAAGGATTAATTTGAAATAGAGTATAACAACGTTCACAGGGGAGAGCAACTGTGCGTTTGGTTGGGATGGTAACTCACCCCAAACGTGATCAAGTCTCTTGCTCACTTTGCCGCTGGATTCAAGCTAGCCTGGCTGAAGATGGCTAATTAGCCAGAAACCGGTCCCAGGATGCCTGTTTCCGGTCCGGGGAAGACATGGCTTTGCAGTTCGGGCTGGACTGTTGCTATGAGGCACAGGGTCAGACAAATTTGCATATGGCCATGTCTGAACTAGGGTGGCGGAGTGAGCTAAAGAATGATGATGGATTAAAGCCAGATCAGTTGACTGGGTGTGAGTGTTTGTAATGTTCAACACTCCGTCTATCATCTCCCTTTGGTTTTGCTTTGTTCGCCCTAAGTTGGCAGGGTATGCCCAGACGTCGGTCCCTTGCTCACTTTGCCACTGGATTCGAGCTAGCCTGGCTGATGACGGCTGATTAGCCAGAAACCAGTCCCAGGATGCTTATTTTCGGTCCAGGGAAGACATGGCTTGGCAGTTCGGTCTGGACTGTTCCCATTAGGCACAGGGCGGGACTGATTTTCAGATGGCCATGTCTGAACTGGGGTGGCGGAGTGAGCTAAATAATGATGATGGATTAAACCCAGATCAGTTGACTGGCGGTGAGCGTTTGCAATGTTCAACACTCTGTCCATCATCCCCCTTTGGTTTTGCTTTGTTCACCCTAAGTTGGCAGGGTATGCCCAGACGTGGGTCCCTTGCTCACTTTGCCACTGGAATCAAGCTAGCCTGGCTGCTGACGGCTGATTAGCCAGAAACCAGTCCCATGATGCTTGTTTCCGGTCCAGGGAAGACATGGCTTGGCAGTTCGGGATGGACTGTTCCCATGAGGCACAGGGTCAGCTTGATTTGCATATGGCCATGTCTGAACTGGAGTGGCGGAGTGAGCTAAAGAAGAATGATGATGGATTAAACCCAGATCAGTTGACTGGGGGTGAGTGTTTGTAATGTTCAACACTCCGTCCATCATCCCCCTTTGGTTTCGCTTTAAAGAGGAAGGGCCTCGGTCGAGCTCCTGGAGGGGGCTTGTGGGCTGGCACATGGTGGCCCCTTTCGACTACGAATTATGGTGAGAGTGTCCCTGGGGGCAGGATATCTTGAAGCCATCGTTCCACATAAAGTTCCAAGTCGGACCTTCATCTCCCGCCGCAGACCCTCCACATGAACATTATTGCAGCAAGAGCGCCCCTCTGCGTCCTCAACTTTGTCTTCCAATGCATGTACGCGATCTAGGCTGTCCTGTAAGGCCTTAGCATGACTGTGGGTGATGGGCCTCAGTTCCTTCTCCGCCAGATTATGGTGGTCGAGAACCAAAAGGGGATAGGTCCATAAACACGTGGTGGGGGCTAGACCTTATATTTAAATTGCAAAAACACACAGTGCCCACACCACAATTACTCATTCAATATTCAAGACTGGCAGTCTTTCTTGGGTGGAATAAATTGTCAACTTCACGACACTAGGACTGGCTGGTCCAGTATTTAAGCGTTTACAAGCTATTAAGTTGCTTACACCCCCTTGGAAATCATTTTTCTTCATGTTTTTATTGTAATATTTGTTGGTTGTGATGTAATTATAATTTTTTGTAATGTTTGATGCAGAAACGTTTTTTAGTGTGTAAATAATGTTTGTTTTATGATGTATGTACAAAGTGTATTTAGTCTTGTAAATATTCCAATACGTAGTCCTTTATTCTGTTATGATTTTTTGAAAATTTGAAAAAAAAAGCATAAAATGATAGACACTGAGTAATGTTGTCTAAGGGTGGTTACAATAAACTGGTTTCTTACCCTTCTTGAATATTGAATGAGTAATTGTGGTGTGGGCACTGTGAGATTATGGTGGTCAGATGGTACCTTATCGATCCGGGCTTCAAAAGACGACAGCATCTGGTCCAACGCAGCCCCAATTTTCTCAACCGCTGCCAGCACCGAGTCCAGTTTGGCATTGAGGGCGCACTGCATTCTGCTGCACTGTTGTGCGGCGGCGGCCCATTGCCAGCTTTTGCGCGAAGAGCATTTACTCCTGGTGTAAAGCTACTGTGGGATGATATGTGCCAAGTCAATTTGAGGGTGTGCAACCGTCCCGCTACCCATGCGTGCTTCGGCCGGGTTGTTTCCCAATGCCCCCCTGTAATGCGTCACTTTCGGCGCCTCTCGCAGTGTTTAGCTCAGTCAGGGGCCTGTCACCGGTGCACACCCACACCAGGTTCACTCCCAACAATGTGGTCCCATTTTTCTCAAGGGCGCAGGTGCCCACTAATCTGTCCACTTGACAGTCCATTGCACGCAGGCTTGAAGATTCAGTGAGTGCCTCGCAACTAGGTGGTGCCTCACCGACCCATCTCTCTGTAAATAGTGATGGCTTTCAACTACCGCATCAGCAGCGCATTGCTTGTCAGTTTGGGCCGCACAGTCCAGCTGCAATGAAACGCGTGCCAGGCAGATGTCCTACCCAATGCTGCAAATGTAGGGTACACTATGGCGTGGGCACGTGGGGTGCTAAGGAAGTCCACAGGGGAAAGGTAGAAGCGCCGCTAAAGACTGGCTTCTTGTTTGTTGTCGAGCCTCCTGCGACCAGTTGCCTGTCTGCACCTCTTGACTAGGCGTAACATAGTTTGATCCTCCCCAGGGTGGTGTAGCTCCAGCGGCTTCCTGGCAGACCCCAAACAATGTCACCTGTCAGGGGGTGTTCCTTCTGTGCCCCCTCCGCTGTCGGCGAAATCCACCCATAATGCTAAGCTCTCCCATGAGGATATGGTGCACTTCCAGTATGTGCTGAAAAAGCTTTAGAATGTCTTGCTCACTGGGCCATGTGGCTGACAGGGGCACAGGCTGGGGCAGCTAACCCACAATACCAAAATTCTCCGTCATTATTACCTTCCAGGTGCACCATACGAGTGCCTCGGGGGGCCTTCACCTCTGGAGGACCACTGCATAGCCACTATCTGGTCTACAGCAAGCTCCCGGATTGTGCTCAGGCTCTGCACCTCTGTGTGTGGGCACAGTTGGTTGCGTGGTTCTATGGGCTTGACTTCCTCTATGTATGCCTGCAAGGCCTGCCGAACTATTGCTAGGCCTCCCACTCTGACTGGCCGGGTGCACTTCTCTGCCTCCTTCACACTCAGGTGGTTAATTATGGTCTGGGATCTTCATTGAGCAGGGAGGGTGGGCCCTAGGTATTCCCCACGTAGCCCCTCACCTGAAACCATGATTTACTTGCCAGGACCAGCCCCTACCATCAGGTCTCAGATCACGGAGCACCCGGCCTCTTCCAGCGCGTGCTCTCAGAAGGTAGCACAACCTACAGCCATCAGCAGAGTCTTGCCAGCAAGGGGGTCCACTCTTAGGTGCAGGGCAACACCGCTGGGCCTTCGACACTGCCCGCTCTTGCGCTCCGGCTTGCGTCTGGCCTCAGCTCCACCTCACCTCGGTCGCAAGCATTTCCTCCAGCCGCACACTACTCGCCTGCTCTCTGGGCACGAGCGTTGTAGGCCTCTGTAGCCATTCTTGCTGGGAAGTATGCTGAAGCAGGATTCTGGGGTCACCAGCAGCAACCGCAATCAGCTTATTGTCCACCCCTCCGTTATTCAGGCGTGGATGGTCCAAGATGCAGAAGCTTTTCAGGAGAATCGAAGGATTAAGGACGGAGCTCTAACTGCTGGCGTCTGCCATGTTGGCTTACTAGCCACGCCCCCGCATATTGTTTTCACATTGTTACTAGTTTTGTAGCACTCACGTTTGTAAAAGCCTTGCAGTTCCTGTAGCCACCATCCTTGTTTATATTTGCCCATGTAGCTTTTCACCAGCATGTCACTCCAGGAGATTGATTTGCGATAAGTCACCTGGGGATGAGGGGTCATCTGACCTTCTTTAACCAGGTCATTCTTTACCAGGTACCAATGCTTATTGAGCATGTGTCTGATGGTGGGAGACTCATTGTTAAAAGTGGTGATCATTTACACTTTCTTCTCCTCACCTGTAATCTTCTGTTTCTTGATCAGAAGGCTTTCCCAAGGGAGGTTGGCTGATTTAGCACTCATTGTTCTAAGAACCTTCAAGGGATAATCCCTTGCTCTGAACCTACTGGTCATCCTATTTTCTTCTTCTTCAAAAGACTATTGTGTGCTGCATTTACTCTCTTAGCTCTCAAAATCTCAACAAATGTAATGCGCCTGTTACGTCTCTGCGAGTGGTGAATGTTAGCATGTAGTACACTGTTTCCTAAAGCAGCCTAACCTAAATAGACGGGTCTCTACTGCACCATTCACAACTCTGATACATACACCCAAGAAATCCATTTCTGTTTGATGTATCTTATGAGTGAAGCATAGGTTGAGGTTATTTCTTGATATGTGTGCAAAACAAATTGGCAGTATCAGAGTGTGCCCAGGGTTGTAATAATTGCATAGGCTCTGCCTATAGTACTTTTGCAAGGCGGCTCCCTCCACGCAATATAATACTTCTATTATTCTGATGATTCGTCTAAACCTGCCAGCCATATGAATTCAGACTCTACCTCCACCACGCCCAGTGACAGTGAGCAGGAGGATAAGCCAGGGCCCAGTAAAAGGTAGCACTCTGGCCGTCAGGGTGTTTCCCGTTCAAAGGCCCTTAAGGTGTTGACCATTAATGCAGGCGATATCGTCTACCCACGGTCATCTAGATGGATCCCTCCCAGGAAGCAGCAAAATATGTACTTGATCATATTAGACAGAGTTTTGACAAGGAGGTCCACGCTAGGCTACGTGTGGAGTGTGGACCTCACTGGTAAAGTTGATGGAGCAAGGAGGAGAAACAACATTTTGTGTACCCCTTATGAAGTCATACTTCAAGAACAATAACATGAACTAATGGAATGACGTGTGGAACTAATCAATCGAGAGTAAAAATTGCACCTACACAGATACACGTGGGAATTGACTTTGCTTATGTGTTGCAATAATAATTAACTAATTATGTGATTTTGTCATATCCTAAACTAATGGGCAGCTTTAAGATAATGGAATGTGACATAAATGTGCTTTTGATTATGTATTATAGTGGCAAAAACGTGGGATTAGGTGAGTGTATTATGCTTAAATGTGCTTATTTGCTAGGTAACTACTAATAGGGTAAACCTTAGTAAGGGGGAGGTAAACAGAAGGGTTAAAATTCTTAAATTAACGTTAGTTTGTGTTTGTTTCTATGATAGTTCCCATTTTGACTCGTGAGGTCTAAAAGAAAATGGAGTCACTCGATTATTGTGGTCACAAAAGAAATACGCATGCGCGAGCAAAGTCTAAATGCGAGCTGCTTGTGCCTGGAGTGACTACGGTTCAAGGACATGATGGCCTGGAAGTATAGATGGCTGCCAAAAGGATGAGCACGATGGTTCAGAACGTGGGATTACATGCTAAAGTTGGGAGTAGGGAACAGGACTAGGCCGGACTTGGGCCAAACAAAGGATCCATTAGAAAATTACGGATGGAAGGAAAATGTAATATTATGATGACGAGTTGATGCTCATCCACCCCAAAATTGTCCAATCAGAACTCGAATTTAGGCTGAAAGTTACACTTTTAGATAGATAGAGCTAGTGAAAAGGTATAAAAAGTGCTGATTTTATTGAAGAAAAAACTTCTCTACAATTTCTACCAGAGATGCTCCTGGAATGCTGATTTTCCTGGAACTGAAGACTCTGAATAATTTTTTTAAATTTCCTTTTACAGGGAGATGCTCTTTAGCTGAGAGCTTAGCTAGGGATGTTAGGAGAATAAGTGATTATTTGGGAACTATCTGTCTTTTGCTAATACATGCTTTATAAAATAAAATGAAAATGTCTAATTTTGAGTTTCCTTAAATAAATGAATCTAGCTATCTTGAATTTAAACTCTTATTCTTTAAATGTCGTCTTTTTGAAATAAAGAAATACATAAAGTGAATGATCTTAGACATTCTGAATTTGCTCTTAATAAAAATTAGATAAATGGAGAATTAAGCTGGTCTTGAGATTTCCTACGCCTAATTTTTTACTAGCAGATCCATTGAACTCAATGGTGGTGTGTCTAAATAAATGTCGTATTTAATGAAAACCATGGTAAACGCATCTAAACTGCAGGTGTAAATAGTATAAATATTAAATTTTAATTTTAGATACTCCACTATGATACAGCAGCTTTTCCTTTGAATTTCACCGATCCATGAAGTAGAGTGAAACGGCCACATGCATCATTGTAACATTTTGCGATTTCTTAATTGCAAAAATTAAGGAATCGCAATTAAGAAATCGCAAAATGCTATGCATTAAGAAATCGCAATTTTTTTGCGATTTCTTAATTTTCCTTAATTGCGATTCACAATTTGCGAATCGCAATTAAGGAATCCCTTCCTATTGATTCCTATGTGCCTAGAGGCACATATGAATGAATGGGAACCCATACTTATTTTGCGATTCGCAATTAAGGAATCGCAAAATGAGAATGCTATTTCAAAGGTGCAGGGGGGTCCAAAGGACCCCCCCTGCACCTCTGAAATGTAACTTTAAGTACATTTTTCAAACACACATTTTGTGTTTGAAATGAAACTTTAAAAAATGCACTTTTGTGCATTTTTGAAAGTTTTCGCAAATTACCATGAAGTTCAACTTCATGGTAATTTACCTCTTCCTATTTGCAATTTCGCAAAAACAAATTGTTCATGCATTGCATTTAAGAAATCACAAATTGCGATTTCTTAAATGCAATCGCAATTTAAGAAATCGCAACATAATTGCGATTCCTTAAATTGCAAAAAAATAAAAAAAGAAGATCTTCAAAATGTAAATTTCAAAGACATGCATTTATTTGTGGTGTGTGATAGTAGTCCCGTAAATTTGTTAGGACGAGATATTCTGTGCAAGATGAACTGTGCCATATACTGTTCACCAGATCCCAAAAAAGGAAATTGCATTCGCAAACGGACGAATTTTGCGATTCGCACCGTTTGCGAATGCAATTTACCTTGATGCATGTGGCCGTAAGTGTTTATGAGTGATTTGCAGTGTTATGGGCCCCACTGATGAGAATATGTTAGAAGGTATACTTCAGGGAAAGGTGACATGGATTTAGAAATTATTTCTGGAGAAGCGCTGCATCAGTAATTAGCTTGGTAGCAGAGCATTGGTTGCTATAGAATTAGCTAGGATTATGAATAAAGTGTTATATAAAAGGTCTGATGTACAGAATTATGACTAACATCTGTTGAGTTCGTATTGCGTTATTTGTAGTCCTGAAAAGGCTTCCAAGTATTGCGTGAAGCTGATCACTCTGTCTGTAGGCAGAGGAAGTGTGGCAATGAAGTCGCACATCACATAGTCTGTTTCAAAGAAGTAGTATCGTCGTATACTGCGGTGGTATCGTCGTATTTCACTGTTTAGGGACACTACGTGTGAAAGGATAAATGTAGAAGCGAGGACAGTCTATAAAATCTTGGCTTTCAAGTACAGGGATCATTGTGTATCCTGATTTAAAACTTACTGTTGGGGGAGTAATAGAGCTTAACCTGAGCTTGAGAGAAGGGTAAAGTAGACGAAGTGGTGCTACTTTATCTGCGACTGTAAAATTGTGTGGTAGAGAAGAGGCAAGCGCTGTCTACTGGAAATACAGAATACTTGTGTGATTGAGAAAATTCTATCACTTTGTTTAGCAAAACAGACGAATGGAGTTGTTTTGTGTAAGTTACTTACCTATTTTGTGAAATATCTTGTAAATACGGCTTCTTGAAAAATCTTGTAAAGGAGGGGTCAGTCGGCGCTGCAGAAGCCGGAGCGCTGGTGACATCAAAAGTGTTGCGCTGGGATTGGTCCGCGTGACCAAGACAGGGCAAAGAGCTGATTGGTACATCACGAAAGGCAGCAAAACTATTGGTTTAAGAAATTGAAAAATGTGTTTGTGAAGGACAAGGAGATAGTCACAAGAGAAGGAAAATTGCTTCCTCCGACAAAAACGCCTGCTTCCTATATGTTGTCAAAATATGGTTACCATACATGTGTTTGGTTAGAGAATTGGGTGAGATATACCAGAAATTATGGTGTGTTAGCTTTCCTGGAAGGATGATCTTTTGATGTGGCAGTTTGAGAAATTTGAAAGAAAAGATGATGAATCTTGACCCGAGACCCAGACCAACTCAGTTCGAAGCTTTAGTTGAATGGGAGGATGAGATGCATGAATTAGAAAGCGAAAGATTGAAAAGACATGTCAGACCAAGAAGTAGATTTCGAAATCTATGGGGAGAGACACATGAGAGTAGAATGCGTAGATGGAGAAATGCTGATATGCGTGATGGCATGTTTCCAGTCAGATTAGTGGATGATTATGAAGGGCGGAAATGCACTGAAAAGAGAAAAAATCTAGAAACAGGGAGAGAAGTTTATGATGACAATGAATCAGAGGATTCTGTGCTGGAAGAAATATTAAATAGAAGACCGCCACCATATCAACCAAATTCTTTATGGACTACACCTAATGCTCCACCCGTAGATGAAAGGAATAATGAGACCCCAAGACAATTTTCTAATTTTAGAGATGTACCCGAAAGAGTAGAAGTGAGATATAATCTGAGTACTTCAATAACAGAACCAAGACTTACTCGTACTCCAAAGCAAAATAGTGAGCGAGAGAGGGTAAATAGAGTAGAAAAATGAGTTGAAGAACAAACAAGTACTGATGAATATATATGGACTACAAATGCTTTGATAGAGAAAATACAAGAATTAACAAAAAGCATAGAAGCAGTAACAGTCCCAGTAACGATAGGACCTGTAATTCCCGTGTTTGAAAAACAATGAATAAAAGAACCAAGTTTGACAGTTCCTTTGCAACAGAGTTTGCAAAAAGTGAGAGGAAATCATTATCCTGATTTGTCAGAAATTAGACAAACAAATAATGTAAATCTGCCTGACTTGACTTTCAATCAGAGTTTACCATATAAATATGCAACTGGAGCAGAGTCTGATTCTGCTACACCTGAAAAGAGCGTAGAGAAAATAGATTTAACGCAAACTCCTGTAGGACCATCCGAGCAAGAATGAAGTGATTGGATTAAAACTTTGAAATTAAAAGAGCGCATGAACCTAAAGTATTGGATGTAGCGAGATTAAAAGTTGACATGGAAGAATTAATTATTGGAAGTTCCCTTGTCATAATTGCGGCAGGATAGGGCATTGGAAAAAAGAGTGCAAGTATCCACCAAGAGTTAATAAGGAAAATACATCATTGAATCCACAGGTGCAGACTGAGGTAATTCACCAGCAACCGCAACAGCAGCAAATAGTTAATCAGCAAAGTCAGGTGCCACAACCGCCACTTTCACACAGTGTAAATCAACAGAGATACAGTGCAGAGACAGGATTAAGCGGAGTTGAGCAGGTAAATAGATCACCTAGAGTAAATGTGAGTCCTCAGTATTGGTTGCAAGAAGAAGGTAGGAGTGAGTCAGATTAAAGTTTCTGACGGTGCCTGATAGAGGGAGAAGAGTGTGTGCTTGGAGCCACTCTTGAGGTAAATCAGTCTGGTCCATTTGTAAGTGGAAAGGTGAATGATGTAGAGATAACTTTCCTGGTAGACACTGGTGCTACCCGTTCTACTGTTAGATCAGTGGAAGTCCAACATCTTCCTTTCTCAGGAGACTCCATCCAAGTTGTAGGTGTTGCCAATAGACAGATTAAAACTTCCTTGACACAACCAGTTGAAGTAGAAATTGAAAATTTCAAAGACATGCATTGATTTGTGGTGTGTGATAGTAGTCCCGTAAATTTGTTAGGACGAGATATTCTGTGCAAGATGAACTGTGCCATATACTGTTCACCAGATGGCATAGATTTGCAAACCCCGGATGAAGATAGTCTGTACAAAATGACCATGCTTATGATTGAAGCAGAACAAAACAAATTGTTTCCTGTGCTATATCGAGAAAAGATACCGGATGAATTGAAAAAGGTAGTGACAGAAAAGGTGTGGGATTTCACAGGTGAAGATATTGGACTAATGAAGGATGTAGATCCTGTAAAAGTCGCTATAAAAGAAGGTGCAAGTTACCCGAATATCCCTCAGTATAAAATGACTACAGAAATAATTGAAGGAATAACCCCAGTGATAAACAAAATGATTGGATAAGGCATACTAAGAGAGATAGAGAGTAGTCCTTGTAATTCGCCGATAATGGGACTGAAAAAGCCAAAGGGAACCTTTAGGATAGTACAGGATTTGAGAAAGGTTAATAAAATAGTTGTCCCATGTTGTCCGATTGTACCAAATCCAGCAGTGATTTTATATCAAATTCCACATGATGCTGAATGGTACACTGCGATCGATCTGTGTAATGCGTTCTTTACAGTTCCATTGCACCCAGAAAGTCAGCCAATTTTTGCGTTCAGATTCAGAGACCGTATTTTGGCGTGGTGCCGAATTCCTCAGGGGTATACTGAAAGCCCATCTATCTTTAATCAATTGCTAAAGAAGTCATTGGAGAGTTTGAACATGCCTGGAGAGTCTGTATTGGTTCAATATATCGATGATCTCCTTGTGGCATCAAAAACAAAAGATGCATGTGTAACAGATACCATTGCATTATTGAATCATTTGGCCTAAGAGGGACATAAAGTGTCTCCGTCAAAATTACAATTTTGTCAAAAGGAAGTGCAGTATCTAGGTCATAAAATTGCCAAAGGAATCAGACAAGTTACTACAGAAAGAATTAAAATGATACAGGGAATGCAGCCACCAAAAACTAAAAGACAGGTGAGAATGTTCCTGGGAATGGTGGGTTATTGTAGACAATGGATTAGTGGATTTTCATTGATTGCAAAGCCACTGCAGAGAATAACAAGAGCAGATATCAGAGACCCTATAGTTCTGACTAAAACTGAAATGGAAGCATTTGAACAACTGAAAACGAGTTTATGTGAAGCACCAGCTTTAGGGATGCCCGATTATGAAAAAGTGTTTGAACTGTACTGCAGTGAACGAGAAGGATGTGCATTGTCAGTACTAATTCAGAGACATGGAAAACTGAGAAAGCCAATAGTGTATTTCTCAGCTGTTTTAGACCCTGTTGCAAAAGCATTGCCAGGTTGTCTGAAAGCAGTAGCAGCCACAAGCGTTTTACAAAGTGAAGTAATAGTGATAGGATTTCCTGTAAGAGGGATTGTACTGCACTCCGTGGAGATTCTCCTCACTAGGACAAAAACACAGTATCTGACCAACAATAGGATGACAAAATACGAAAAGACAATTCTGGGAGCAGATAATGTGACAATCTCTAGATGTGTAAATGTGAATCCTTCCACATTATTGCCTGACACAATGGAAACAGAAGGGAGAAATTAGGTTGATCACAAATGCTTAGACGTTCTTGAATACTGTACCGAACCAAGAGCAGACATCAGAGATGAGCCATTGCCTGAATCAGATTATTTGATGTTTGTAGATGGTTCATGTCTGAGAACAGATGAGGGTGTTTTGAGCACAGCATATGCCGTCTGTACGGTGGCAGATGTATTGGAAGCTTCTTGTTTGAAAGGAATTTGTTCTGCTCAGATAGCAGAGTTGATTGCCCTGATTTGAGAATGTGAGTTGGGAAAAGAAATCAAAGTGACCATAGTGACTAATAGTCAGTATGGCTTTTGGGTTGTCCATGACTATGGACAACTGTGGTCCCAAAGAGGTTATTTGACTTCTGCAGGATCCCCCATACGTAATGCAGAGTTTGTGAGAATGTTGATAGATGCGATTCAGCTACCTGACAAAATAGCTGTCGTGAAGTGCGCAGCATACAAAAAGGGGGATGACTACATCACCCGATGTAACAGGTATGTAGACTCAATTGCAAAGTACTGTGCCAAAAATTCGGCCTCAATTAACAGGGACAGAGAAAAAGAACATGTTTCAAGTCCTTTAATGCTAACAACTGTAGTTGAAACTTGGCAGGAAGTGAGGCAAATGCAGATGAGGAAGAGAAAAATGTCTGGCTAAAAGCAGGGTGAAGACAAAGAGAGGAAGATGAAATCTGGGTTTACAAAGATGAAAGACCAGTAATGCCTGATAGCATGATTTCATATATGGCCCGAATGTACCATGTTCAAGCTCATATTGGGAGGGATGCCATGCTTTGCCTATTCGGACAGACGTGGTACAATCCCAAGTTCAGGATAATAGCTGAGAGCTTGTGTCAGAGATGCCTAGTTTGTCAGCAGTTTAATCCAAACAGAAGAACTATTGTGACTCTGGGAACCATAGGAAGGGAGGGAGGTCCATTTACATGAATGCAATTGGATTTCATTGAGCTCCCGCCATGTAACAGACTAAGATATGTTTTGGTGATCATCTGTTTGTTCTCCCAATAGGTAGATGCCTTCCCCACGAGGAGGAATGAATCATCCCTAGGTTCGGCTTCCCAGTAATGATCGAGACGGATCGTGGCCCCCATTTTCAGAATGAACTCATGCAAATGGTATGTGAAGCACTGGACATTCGTCAGAAACTACATTGTGCTTACAGACCTGAGGCTTCAGGAGTAGTTGAGCAGGTAAATGGAACTATTAAGAACAGGATGGCAAAAATGTGTTTGGCAACAGGACTGAAGTGGCCAGATGCCTTGCTGCTTGTTTTGATGACCTTAAGAAGCATACCTGACAGAAAAACTGGATTGAGTCCACATGAAATTCTGATGGGTAGGGTGATGAGACAGGCATTTGTACCGGCTGATAAATTGTTGACAATAAATGATGACATCATACTGGATTATTGCAAAAACCTGTCTGACGTGGTGACTTCTGTGTTCCATCAGGTGGGAACTGAATCAAACACCAAAGAGAAAAATCCAGCTCATGACCTAGTTCCTGGAAACTGGGTGCTTATAAAGGTACACCGCAGAAGAAACTGTTTGGTGCCTCGTTGGCAGAGACCACAACATCTCATTTTGGTCCACACCACTGCACTTAAGTGTGCTGGAGTGAAAAAATGGGTACACGTGAGCCACACTATCCGTGTGCATGAACCTGAAAATCTAAACGAAGAAAGTGAAAGCACAACTGATTCAGACTCTGAAGGTGAACCAGAGAGAAGTCCAGAAACTGAAGATCGACAGGAACGCCTATATCTGGAAGTATCAGATACTAGCTCTGCGTCTGAAGGAGGAGAAAGTCTTGAAGTACCGAATTCTGAAGATCAATCTGAAGATCGAGAATTGGTAAAAACTGACACCAGTAAGGACACTGAACAAAGTGAAGATAAAACAGGTGAAGAAGAAAATTCTGAAGAACAGACTGGAAGGTCTGAAAGCAGGAACGAAATTCATGACACTGCAAAAGCGGAAACAGCTCACGAAGAGGATGAGATTCCAAGTACCAGCTATGGAGATGTTCCTAACAGAGTGAAAGAACTGTCTAAAGAGAATACTGACTCTGAAAAAGAGAAAGACGCTGTAAAAATCATTATAAATAAAACTGTTGAAGACACTGAAAGTGAGACCGATGACAGTGCAGATGAAACTCCATTGAGGAAGAGTCCGAGGAAAAGGGCTTGGAGAGTGGAGCATAACACCATGGAGCCTAAGACAAAAAGATTTTGTAAAGGAGATAATTGGCCTAAAGGAAATGATGGATTGAGATTTAAACTGGTTAAAAAAGAAAGAAAGCCAGAGGAGCAGGTTAACAAAATAACCAGTCAAAGAGAGACACTGGGAAAGAAAATAGAGGTTGTCCAAAGGCCAAAAAGAGTTAGAAGACCAAATCAGAAGTACAAATCACCTGAGTGGCCGTTTATTGTACTACCTCCAATTGAAGAAGTAAACAGCATTCAATAAAATTTTAGTTGCCCAAAGACAGATGGGAAAAGTGAGTAAAGAAATGAGTCACAAAGAAAAGTGGTAATTGTTCAGAAGGACAAGGTGGAAAGTAAATCTGAGATTCAGAAGAGGAAAAAGGAAAAGGGCATTGCAAGTGGAAAATAAAATAGGTGACACATGGTCGAAGAAAACTTGTTAGAAAAATTAAAGCTTGTAGCTGACACAAGGTCGAAGAAAACTTGTTAGAAAAATGAAAGCTTGTAGCTGACACAAGGTCGAAGAAAACCTGTTAGCAAACTTTGCTGTGTAAAAAAAAAAAAAAATGTCTACTAATAATCATAAGACGAAATGTTCTATTTTTAGATAATGGTGCAGGAGGTGTGTAATTTGCCCCGGATTATAAATATTGATATGGATAATTTTAGCTATTGTCATTCCTTTCCAAGATAACTTAGTGAAACTTAAACATAATGTAAGTTTCACTAAGATGTTGAATCAAAGCCTAACAAGCAGCATGTATATAGACCAGAATTTCATCAAGATAGCTCTATAAGCGACTTTACCAAGAATACATTTTCAAGATTGTTAACTGATTATGTTAGAACAATGGATGCTAGTGATTGCTATGTATGTGTAAAATTACCTGCATCTTTTTCTGAGGGGGTGACCTATCATCATCTCCCACTTACATATGGAGTCACATGTAGTGTGATTGCAAGCCTGTTTTATTAAACAGGTAAACTGGAATGTCATTATTCTAATTCAGATGAAGTCTTTGCAAAGCTAAAAATGTATAAAGCATTGAATAAGAAAAAGCCTGCTACAGTTATGGGAGAATATGTTTTAGAAGTAGATGAGTTAAGTCATGATTGTGCGTTTAAAAACAATATAACATGTAAAATGAGAGTAGAAGAGAAGGCATTTTTAGATATGGTTGAAGAAAAGCGAATTGCCTATAAATGTAAAGAAAAAGTGAAGTATGAAAAATCAAAATATTGGACATTTAATGATGAAAATATTGATGAAAGAAATGTGAATGTAGCAATCAATATAGACACTCCATTGTTAGGGAAATTCTGTATTAGGAGAGACAACATCATGTATGATAATTATTTTGTGGGAGCAAGTCAATGTAAAGATACTTATCAAATTCAAGGGGATTGGGGATTTAAAGGAGGAAATTATCCTGTTTTTCCTGGTGTTTACTTTATTTGTGGAAACAAAGCTTATTATAGACTACCTGACCACTGGTATGGGACATGTTATGTGGGTTTGGTCTTTCCTAAAATTTTTCATGTAGATAGAGGTACTAATGGAATTCATGAGATAGGTAAACTTTTAAGTCGTAGAAAAAGAGAGAGTGTTATAGAAATAATAGGTGTTGTTTTTGGAGCACTGATACCAGCAGTGGGAATATCTTTCAATGCAAATCGAATTCGAAGATTGTCAACGATAGTAGATCGTTTGTCAACAGATACAGCAGGTGGATTCCTAATGGTAAATACCGAAATGATTGGTATGATAACTATGATAATGCAAAATCGTCTTGCACTTGACATTATATTAGCAAACGAAGGAGGAGTTTGTGGAATTTTTAAGGTAAGCATTGTTGCACATGCATTCCAGATAAAAGTCAAAACATTGAAAAGTACATTACAAATATTACGGAACTGCATAGAGAAATTGAACCACCGGAGGTTGATGGTATTCTTGAACGACTTGATAGAAGTTTTACAGCAGTTAAACATTGGTTTCAAGAAGTAGTCAGTTCAATTATAGGTAAAATACTAATTTCAGTAACAGTCATAGTATTAGTTATTTTAGTGATGAGCTAATGTTGCATATACAGAAAAAGAAGGAATGTTAGAAAGTCATTAAAGAAGATGATCCAAGAAAGATGAGAAAGGGAAAGAGAAAACGGTGATATAGAAATGGAAGAGTTTCGAGAAAAGATTTTTAAAGAGACTAGAGAAAAGGATACTAAAGTATAGAATATTCTAATCTGAAGAATTTGAAACACGTTCTGATAAAAAAGCAAACTTTTGGGGGATATTTGGTGATAAATCACCAAAGGGGGGAGTTGATGGAGCAAGGAGGAGAAACAACATTTTGTGTACCCCTTGTGAAGTCATACGTTAATAACAATAACATGAACTAATGAAATGACGTGTGGAACTAATCAATCTAGAGTAAAAATTGCACCTACACAGATACACGTGGGAATTAACTTTGCTTATGTGTTGCAATCATAATTAACTAAATATGTGATTTTGCCATGTCCTAAAATAATGAGCAGCTTTAAGATAATGGGCTGCAACATAAATGTGCTTTTGTTTATGTATTATAGTGGCAAAATCGTGGGATTAGGTTAGTATATTACGCTTAAATGTGCTTATTTGCTAGGCAACTACTAATAGGGTAAACCTTAGTAAGGGGGAGGTAAACTGAAGGGTTAAAATTCTTAAATTAACGTTTGTTTGTGTTTGTTTCTATGATAGTTCCCATTTTGACTCGTGAGGCCTAAAAGAAAATGGAGTCACTCGATTATTGTGGTCACAAAAGAAATACGGATGCACGAGCAAAGTCTGAATGCGAGCTGCTTGTGCCTGGAGTGACTACGGTTCAAGGACATGATGGCCTGGAAGTATAGATGGCTGCCAAAAGGATGAGCACAATGTTTCAGAACGTGGGAATACATGCTAAAGTTGCGAGTAGGGAACAGGACTAGGCCGGACTTGGGTCAAACAAAGGACCCATTAGACAATTTCGGACGGAAGGAAAATTTAATATTATGATGACGAGATGATGCTCATCCACCCCAAAATTGTTCAATCAGAACTCGAATTTAGGCTGAAAGTTACACTTTTAGATAGATAGAGCTTGTGAAAAAGGTATAAAAAGTGCTGATTTTATTGAAGAAAAAACTTCTCTTCAATTTCTACCAGAGATGCTGCTGGAATGCTGATTTTCCTGGAATGTAAGACTCTGAATTATTTTTTTTTAATTTCCTTTTACAGGGAGATGCCCTTTAGCTGAGAGCTTAGCTAGGGATGTTAGGAGAATAAGTGATTATTTGGGAACTATCGGTCTTTTGCTAATACTTGCTTTATAAAATAAAAGGAAAATGTCTAATTTTGTGTTTCCTTAAATAAATGAATCTAGCTATCTTGAATTTAAACTCTTATTCTTTAAATGTCGTCTTTTTGAGATAAATAAATAAATAAAGTGAATGATCTTAGACATGCTGAATTTGCTCTTAATAAAAATTAGATAAATGGAGAATTAAGCTGGTCTTGAGATTTCCTACACCAAATTTTTACTTGCAGATCCATTGATCTCAATGGTGGTGTGTCTAAATAAATGTCGTATTTAATGAAAACCATGGTAAACACATCTAAACTGCAGGTGTAAATAGTATAAATATTCAATTTTAATTTTAGATACTCCACTATGATACAGCAGCTTTTCCTTTGAATTTCTCCGATCCATGAAGTAGATTGTAGGTGTTTATGAGTGATTTGCAGTGTTATGGGCCACACTGATGAGAATATGTTAGAAGTTATACTTCAGGGAAAGGTGACATGGCTTTGGAAATTATTTCCGGAGAAGCGTTGCATCAAAGTCACTGAAACTCATGAGGTGGATCCCACCATGGTCAATTTTATGAAAAATTGGGCTAAGGGCCCTAACAAGGGCCTCAACAGGGCATGGCGTAACTGCCAGGACAAATTTCTAAACATTTCCGGGCCCCTTACATAGATCCTGGCGCTGTCTTTTCAGGTGAAAGATTCCAATGTGCCCATAGATCCGGATATCCTGGTGGGGTGGGCACAGCGCACGATCTGCCATTTGGGAAATGCCAACTTGCCCATATCCACTGAGAGGCAGCACTCCATTCTCATGCGCATCGACCCAAAATTAAATCATTTTAGCCTCTTTGGAGGCGGGGTCAAGGGATCCTTGGCTCTGGCTCCTTAACGTACAATACCCCAGACAAGTATTTTGCAATACTCTTTTTGGCAGGGCCAGGCGATTTAGGGGCCGATTGTCAGGACATAGTTATAAGCAAGGTACCCAACAAGACCGCGGCCGTGGTAACTGACAAGATGAGCCCTCAGACAATACCTTCTTCCCCACCGGGTCACGTGGGGGACACCAGTGTTTCTGCAAGGGTCACAAAGGAGGACACAAGGGTGCCTCCCAAGATCCCGGCTAAACAGATAAGAATTATTTCTCTTTCCGAGAAATTTTAGGGGGGGGGGGGCACGACAAGATTATTCTTGCACAATTGGAAACTTCGGAACTAGGACCCTTGGCTCAAAGCTGCCCAGAGTTACAAACCGGAGTTTTACAGCACCCCCTCCCATCTGTGCCCTCTACAGGAGCAAGCTGAATTTTTCTCTACAAGAACAAGAGGTCATCTTGGCGGAAATTCAAGCACTCTTGCAAAGGCACAATTTGCCCTTTTTCCCCTCATTGAGGGGTTTCACCTGCATCATTTTCTTTACCGACAAGAGAGGAGTTGGTTCCCGCATAATCTTAAACCTGAGAGATTTCAATGCCTGGATAGTGTAGAAGCATTTCAAACGGAGGGTATTCATTTTAATTGAGACATTCTACAAGAGGGTGATTGGATGGTCAGTCTGGACCTGAAGGACGTGTTCATGAAGATTCCTATTTTTTCCGCCAATTCACTTGGCTAGGTTGTTCCTGCAAGTTCGTAGTCCTTCCCTTTTGCCTCTCCTCGGCTCCTTAGAGCTTTACCAAGCTGTTGAGATCTTTAATAGAAGCCCTTTGAGCCAAAGGTGTGAGATTAATTATCTACCTGAACAATCCGATCCTCTTGGCCCAGGATCCTCAGATTGTATCTCTCCACTTGTCCTGGACACTTCAACTCCTCCAGGACTTGGGGTTTGTCATAAATCATGAAGAATCAATGTGGACAAGCCCACTGTGTGTTAAGAATATCTTCTAGGTCACTTGTGATTGCGGCCTTTTGGCTGGACCCAATAGGTCTTGTTAATGAACCCCTGACACACCAACCTGGTTGGTGTCATGCTTCATCATCGGGGTCCAACCAGGCAGCCGAGTGCCGCCTGGTTGTGCTTCCACGACCTGACTACAGCGGAGCAGGTGTCGTGCAACAGTGTGATGTGGATGAAGGTGAATCCTAAAAAATACCTCTGGGAATCCTTACCTACTGTTTTATTCTTGGCGGCCCAGGGTATTAGTTAAAAATATGTGATGCAACTACAAATAGGAAGATTGACACCAACCAGGTTGGTGTGCGAGGGGTTTATTAACAAGACCTATTGGGTCCAGCCAAAAGGCCGCAATCACAAGTGACCTAGAAGATATTCTTAACACACAGTGGGTAGTCCACATTGATTCTTCATAATACATTTGGGGACAGGACGTGCCCCTAAAAACCCTTGCTCTCTCCATTGTTTAGCCTTACGTTTGTCATAAATCAACTTGCCTGATCTCCTCCCAATGCATGGGATTCCTGGCATTCCAGATAGATTCTGTGTTTTCCCAATAGATTCTTTGTGTCCAGAAAAATAAAAAATATCAGGAAGGAGTTGAAGTCTGCATTATACAGTCAGACAATCTTTTTGAGATCCATGGCAGAGATTGTGGGTCTCCTGACTTCTTCCATCCAAGCCAATTTTTCTGGACCCCTTCATTACAGTGCTCTCCAGAGACTCAAAATACAACATTTGCAGAAGGGCATGTTCTATTCGGTCCAATTTCACCTCCAAGACGGAGAAGACATGGTGGCTCGAGCACATTGATCCCTGGACTGGCAAATCGATCTTTGGCAGCTCCTCAGATATCATTCTGGAATCGGATGCCAGCAGATGGAGCTGGGGAGCCAGATGTGGGTCTCTTGGAACTCATTGTGGGTTCCTTTTCCATTAAAATTTCTTCCCCCTCGTAGACATATTGTTGCATATTGCTGAGGTTGGACAACATCTCAGCAGTTTGTTACGTCAACAAGCTGAGTGGTACAAGATTGCGTATGCTGGCTGAGATTGCCAAAGACTTTTGGCACTTCGCCTTTTACATCAGATACCGGTCATAGCGGAATATCTTCCCAGGGAGGAGGGCTCAGTGTCAGAATGCCACTCCAGTTATCTCCAAGATTTCAGTGATTGGAGACTTCTCCAAAAGATCTTCTGCTGCCGCAATCGCAGATGGGGATCATGATCAGTGGATCAATCAATCAGTATTTTCTAAAAAGCACAGCTCATCCCCCGTGATGGTATCGAGGTGCAAAGTTGTTGGGCTCAGTCAAAAAGACAGGTCTTGAGTCTCTCCCTAAAGACCGCCAGTGAGGATGAAGTTTGTTGCAGAACTTGGCAGCAAGGTAGGTGAAGGAACATCCTCTGCTGTGGCTTTGGCGTATGCATGGCGTATCAGCGAGGGCGAGTAAGGCAGAGCAGAGGTCTCTGGATTATTGCTGGGAGTTCAAGTGGGAGTTTATGTGTGATGGTCCTTGGTTGTGGAGGGCTTGTAGGGGGTGTGTCAATATCTTGAATAGCCAACTCTTGTGGACAAGCAGCCAGTGGAGGTTTCTAAGGTGTAGGGTGATGTGGATCAGTTTGGTCAGGTTAAGGATACGTCTGGCTTCTGAGTTCTGTATAGTCCGGAGTCTTCTCATGAGCCCGTGGTGTTTCCTGTGTACAGGGCGTTGCCGTATTCCAGTCAGCTGGTGATTAGGGCTTCCATAACTGTTTTTCTCATGCCAATGGGGCGGCATTTGAAGATTTTTTGGAACATGTAGAGAGTGTGGAAGCAGGCAGAGGAGACTGCATTTGCCTCCCGCCTCAAGTCTGTTCACCACTCCCCTCAATTGGCAGATTCCTCTGTTTTTCAGTCGGCACCCAGAGGCAATAGCAACGGATGCTTTCCAGCTGGACTGGTCTCTCCATGTAAGGTATGCATTCCTCTTTTCAGCATGATCCCCAGATTCCTGTCTCAGGTGCGTCATTGGAAAGTGAAGATTATTTCCTGTGACCCCACTCATGAGAGTGCAGCCATGGTTCTGTTTGGCTTTGCCATTGTCATGCGACATGCCTCTCTTGATTCTGTTTCACTGGAACCTGTTTCTGGTCCCAGTAGAGCCTCCCGATCTGTTGATTCTCACGGAGTAATTCAAGTTGGTACATACACCTTTAGTGTCCAAAAAAAAAGGAATGTAATCAAGTTGTTGTTCTCTTGTCCTCAAATCTTTTAATTGGATATATACTTCAGCCTCTCACCAACCAACCCATATTTCGTCTTCGGGTATAGTCACCCTATGACTTCTTCAGGGCTGTAATTATCAATTGATACAACAATATCTGGGAATACTTTGACACTTATTATTATTCACAACACCGTCCCCAGGTGATCGTGTTACACCCGAGATAATATTGTTGTACAAATTGATCCTTCTAGCCCTGAAGAAGTCATGCATCCGCCAAACCCACAGCAAAGGATTTCCTTCTCCTACCTCAATTTGTACAACAGCATCATCTTGGGTGTAACATTATCACCTGGGGATGGTGTTGTGAATAATAATAAGTGTCAATGTATTCCCAGATATTGTTGTATCTGAAGAAGTCCTAGGGTGACAATACCCGAACACGAAACATGTGTTGGCTGGTGTGAGGCTGAAATAGATATCCAATTAAAATGAAGATTTGATGACAAAAGGACAACAGCTTGATTACTTTCCTTTTTTTTGGACACTAATGGTGTATGTGCTCAGGGCATCAATTCTCTTTGTGTATTTCTGGGGATGAAGGGTGGACATCCCTACCCTTGGAGCACTACGGGGAGTTGTAATTAGGTACACGTGGGTACAATGCCTGTGTGTGCCTGATTTACCTTACTCACCCACTTAGCTTTTTGGAAATAGCTGATGTAGGCTGCACAGCATTCCCCATAAATCCTAAAGATATAAATATGGCTAATTCAACCAATTGAGCTAAAATAGCGGAAGAGCTATTCAAAAACCTGAAAATGAGTACCAGTGTAGGACAAGCTATAGGTACAGACAACCCCAGCGGTAAGGAAGGGCTTCCTGAGAAATTTGTGAGACTGGAAAGACTAAAATGAAATGAAATATCAAAGTGGTGGGATGGGGTGACATTAAAAGAATATATCAAATTAAATAGGATTCCAAGGGGTCTGAGATCCCACGTGATACCAGCATATGCCGACCAGGAAGATGACCTCCTACTGGTGTGTAAAAAGGAATTAACATCCCGTTCCATCAGACTTATGGAAATACTGATTGAGAACAGCGATAGAAAAGTATCCAGACTGCTTATTGAGATTCAAAAAGTGGAAGATGAAATACAGAATTTAAACTTAACGGAGGCAACTAATAAAAACTATGAGATCTTGAACACTATTCTAGACAAACATCAGAATAAGGTCAAACAACGAAAGGCTAGGAAGCCAAAAAGAGATGAGGTAGTGTATCCGACTGGGAGAGTGTTTACTTTTGTTCTTTACACTGAAAGTTCTGCGTAAGATTCTTCCATTTATTCCATCTCCACTAAGAAAAGTGGTAGTTGGAGCACTAGTCTTGTCAAGAGTAGATTACTGCAATGCTCTATATTTTGGTGCAGGTGTAAGGCAGCTCTCCAAACTTCAATCACTACGAAATGTGGCTGAATGAGTACTGCTCGATCTACCAAAGCATAATCCAATGTCCGCGGGTCTAAAGCATCTTCACTGGCTCCCTGTTTGACGGAGAGTAGACTTTAAGGCCCTATTCCTAGAGCATAAAGCTCTCTATGGAGGAGGTGCAGAGGACATACAACTCTTATTCCCTCTCTACAATCCTTCAGGCTGCCTCAGGTCAGCAACCACGGACTGGTCCTTCTTCCCAGGATAAGAAGAGTCAGATGGGGTGGAAAGTGGCCAAACTGGGGAACTCCCTCCCCACTCACATGAGACTTCAGCCCAGCAGGACTCTCTTTATCAAAATTATCAAACCCTGGCTCTTTTCCAAACCCTAGACCCACTAATTCTCTCTGTTTGCATTTACCTCAGTGCCAAGACACCTCGGCAATAGTGCGCTTTACAAATACTCAGTCAGTCAGTCAGTTAGACATTAGGACCATTTAATTAGAGTAATGAAGAGAATGGAGCAAGGATGATATCCACCCTAAGCATTGGTTCCACTTCGCTGGGTACCAATGCGAGTAGTGAAGGGGATTCTGAACAAGGAGCACGTATTCCCCCTCAAACCTCTGGAAATACTACTTTTTTGCAAGAAGTTCAGCGAATCAGAAGAGGGAACAGAGAACAGGGTCAGAGATCAAATGAACAAAGAAAACAAGAAGGTGTAGGAGAGGAAGCAGAACAAAGGGAAGATCGGAAGGGTATGCATACCAGGTCCTGGGGCAAGAAGAAATAGACTAAGGAAGTTCAGGGGTTTCAATTATCAACTTACAGATACACCCCTTAGCCCAGATATGGTATCCTTACTACAACAATGTCTTGGCTTCTGCACTAGTGCTATAGGAGATCCATGCTGCATGAACATTGACCTATTTAAATTTGTTCATCAACTTAAACTGAAAAACTTATTTGCCATAAATCTTACAGGCAATAAAATGGAATGTATATCTAAATCTGATTTATTGTGTGATGACTTATCCATTCAGTATTTATATGATGCAGTAATGTTATTATCAATTACAGACATGGAGGGTGGCATAACTACGGCACCATGTGTCCTAAAATCTTTGAATGTACCATCAAGAGTGTTGATAGTGGATTGAAATACAAATCCCAATGGACACCACAATTGCCTAGTGGCAACACTATGGACAGTTTTTACACTTTAATGAGTAGAGATATGGAAAAATGAGACACAGACAAACAATGGCAGCCTACAAAGAGAGTTGACAATTTAGGTGGTGGAGAACGAGAGGCCCTCAAATTACTTCAACATAATACTGATCTCATTATACGATAAGCAGACAAAGGGGACAACATTGTTGTCATGAACCGTTCCGACTATAACAATGAAATTAGGTCACAACTCAATAAAACTCAGTGCTATGAAAAGCTCCATAACAATCGTATGTTTGAATTGGGTAACAAGATCACTATACAATTAAAAAAGTGGTATGATGATGGGTTGCTGTCCATGGACGAATTGCACTACCTACATATTGACAGACCAACATATCCATGTCTTAATACACACCCTAAAGTCCATAAAATGGCAATATTCCCACCAGGGAGGCCCATTGTTTTGGGGATTGGGGGACCCACAGAGGGGTTCTCAGAATATGTTGACCTGTTTTTACAGACTTATGTGGAAAGACACCCTTCATACATAAGATACACTAAACATGTTCTGGATGTTTTACAGGATATACAATGGGAGTCTGGATTATGCCTGGTTGCACTTACATCTCTTTACACATCTATCTCTCATGAGCAGGGTATCTCAGCTCTGATGCATATTCTTAATACCAGATCGGTAAACTAATTTCAGCACACACAAATGCTACTATCCATGACCAGAATGATTTTGGGGAATAATGTTTCTTGTTTAACCAATCATGGTATCGAAGGTTGCAGTGGACTGCGATGGGCTCAAGATGTGCCCCCTTCCACAAAAACACCTTCATGGGGTTTTTGAGGAGGGGCACATCTGGGGCTCAGGAGGTTCAGAATGGTTTGATCACATCTTATAGTGGGGGCGGTGTATTGATGATTGCCTGTTAATTTGGACAGGCAATGAGATGCATTTGAATGATTTTATAACTTGTCTTAATTCTAATGATGCCAATATAAGATTCACTAGCAAATATAGCATGGACCATATAGAATTCTTGGATTTGGAACTGTATGTTAAAGCCAATAAATTGCAGAGTAAACTTTTTCGCAAAGCAACTTCATGCAATGCAATGCTACATGTGTCTAGCTCCCATCCCAAGAGTCAGATCAACTCAATACCTTTTGGAGAGATGTTGAGGGCAAGAAGGAATTGTAGTGATAACGTAGAATATCAATTATGTTTGCAGAATATGGAAAAGCGTTTTCTAGCTAGAGGATATAATGTACATGTGGTGAGATCAGCTAAGTGTAGAATAAATAACATAGATAAACAACAGACACTGAAAGATCATAGTGATGCAAGAAAGGACTCTAAAAAAGAGCATCACATCATGGACTATAATAGCATTATAATAGCATGTCCAACAAATATCGCAAGTGCCTCAATAAACATTGGCATCTGTTGAAGAGTGATAAACTGTTGTATGAGGTCCTGACAAATTATTCCTCAGTTACTTACCAGCGAGGTCGTACCTTGAGGATTCTCCTATGACCCAGCTATCCACAGCTTAAGCCACAAGAGAATCGGTTAACATTACACACGCTGGGTTTCTTCAAATGTGGACACTGCACAATATGCAGTTGGGCCAGGAATAACACTAAAGCTTTCTCAGATAGGAGAGTGAGAAATTACACTATAAGCTACAACATCACTTGATACACGAAATTTGTGGATTATGCCATACTGTGTAATGTGGATTGATATATGTTGGGAGCACGATTAGGGCTCTCAAGGACAGGATATATGAACACATGAGGGCATTAAAAATGCAGGACCTCAGATATCCAGTTGCAGCACACATAAGAGAATGCAATAGGCAGGAATTACACAAGAACTTGTTGTTTTTTGGTATAGAATACATACCACGTGATCCAAGGGGAGGAAATAGAGAATGAACCCTGAGGACATGTGAAGCAAAATGGATTTTGCGTTTGCATACTGCTGTAACAGGCCTTAATACTGATCATGAACTCCATTATTTTTTGGGAGACAGGTGAATGATATACAGAATACTATTGACATGTCCAGTGCCTTAGAGCCCATTATCTACACAATGAATGCACTAACATATAAGCGACAGACATGGATACACAACCATGCCCAATGGAGTGACTTGTGTTGGGAGCCTTTGTATAGATATTTTATTTATGGCTGTGGATGTTTTTCTATGTAATAGTGGCTTATTATGCAGAATTGAGGTTCTCTCACCACATATCAATAACTATTGATTATACTCTTGTCCGAATTCTCTCTGTATATTTGAATGATATGAGTTATTTTTAATGGCCACTGCTCACAAGGAATCACTGTACATCTCATTTAGAATATGAGCCACAGTGTAGGGAACACACCAGTTTGGGTTATCCTTCTTCCTAAATAGGATCTACTTAATTTACGATATGTTTATGATTTTTGGTACTCCACTTTTTATAAGAGACCGTGCCTTTTTCAGCGTTATTTTTATAATGCGAATTTAACATTGGCGACTCTGTGTTAGAATACTATACATGTTCCCAATATTAAATTTTGTTTGCGAAACACATCATTGGTTTATGCTACCTACAAAATGGGGGATTTATGTATCACTCTAAGTCTGTGGGATTACACCAGACTATGACCAATGACCGCTTGGCACTTAGGGGCAGAGTAATTAATATTTTTTCATAATTGGAGCACGCTACATTCAAGATGGCGGGTCCAAATCGCAAGTTTCTAGATACACAACTGTTGTGAAGTCAGGCATTTGCAATTACCTTTGTGGACTATGTTTATGCACGCCACCTACATGTAATAATATAATTTATATCCTTACACATTGCCTTTCGTGTAGTAATTCAATCTGGTCATTCCAGGTGGTGCCAGGATATGATCATATGGGATCACTGAAAAAATATTGACAATGCTAATATCGACCTATAGAAATATCGGCACATAAATATCGTCAAAAATATCAACCTCCTATCTTCAGATTGGTAAGTACAAAAATATCGAAAAAAATATTGTTGTTAACAACATGGAAGTACAAAATATCGTTTTTTTATATATTTAAAAAATAATGTAGAATAAATTAAATAATACATTTAACTTAAAAAAAATAGATTCATTTGTAATAAATGTAATTTAAACATACATTTATAAAATATAATATATATATTTACTTAAAAATAATCAATACATAATAATTTTAATTAATTATGAAATGTTAGAAATATATTAACACATAAAGATATATATATATATATATATATATATATATATATATATATATATATATATATATATATATATATATATATATATATATACACATACACCTGTAACATACAATTAAATATATATATATATATATATATATATAAAATAAATTAAAATATTAATATAAGTAATATTTTTTTAACATGCATTGTACACTACATTTAGGGGTCGATTCCGATCTTGTTCGGAAGGGCCCCGAATGCGATTCGGCCGGAAAAAGTTGGAGCCGTACGTATGTTTTCTGCCGACTCGTACAGCTGTACGAGTGAGCAAGTACGATGCGAGAAACGCAAAATCACCGACCGAATCATTTCCGGGTCTGAACCGTTCCTTACATCTCATCCGTAAGCAAACTATGCTGTGCAATGGAGGCGGTTTCCGACCGAGCCCGTACAATGCGCGCTTCAGACAGCCGTATCGAGTCAGAGCCTCCGACACATAAAAGCTCCGGGAATCATACTGCAGGGGTCCCCACCAACACCCGTAGTCGTATGAGTTGATCACAGGGGGGATCCAAAGGTCCCCCCTCCCCATGCATGTATAGTGCAACAGTAGGGAAAGTGTTGGATAGTGTAGAGGTAAAAATTACTATTCCCACTCCAGCGAGTGCAACAGTAGGGAAAGTGTTGGATAGCGGAGGGGAATAATTTACTATTCCCACTCCAATTAGTGCAACATTAGAGAAAGTATTGGATAGCGGAGGGGTAAAAATTACCATCCCACCCCAATGAGTGCAACAGTAGGGAAAGTGTTGGATAGCGGAGGGTATTAATTTACTATTCCCACTCCAATGAGTGCAATAGTAGGGAAAGTGTTGGATAGCGGAGGGGAGAAAATTACAATTCCCACTCCTGCAACTGCAACAGTAGGGAAAGAGTTGAATAGCATAGGGGGTAAAAATTACTATTCCCACTCCAGTGAGTGCAACAGAAGGGAAAGTGTTGGACAGCAGAGGGAAATAATTTACCATTCCCACTCCATCAAGTGCAACAGCAGGGAAAGCGTTGGATAGCAGAGTGATAAAAATGACTATTCCCACTCCAGCGAGTGCAACAGTAGGGAAAGAGTTGGATAGCGGAGGGGAGTAATTTACTATTCCCACTCCAATGAGTCCAACAGTAGGGAAAGTGTTGGATAGCGGAGGGGATAACATGACTATTGTCACTCTAGGGAGTGGAACAGTAGGGAAAGTGTTGGATAGCGGAGGGGATTCATGTACTATTTCCACTCCAATGAGTGCAACAGTAGGGACAGTTTTGGATAGCAGAGGGGAGAAAATTACGATTCCCACTCCTGCAACTGCAACAGTAGGGAAAGTGTTGGATAGCGGAGGGGTAAAAATTACTATTCCCACTCCAGTAAGTGCAAAGATAACGAAAATGTTGGATAGCATAGGGGTATAAACTACTATTCCCACTCCAATAAGTGCAACAGTAGAGAAAGTGTCGGATAGAGGAGGGGTAAAAATTTCTATTCCTACTCCAGCAACTGCAACAGTAGGGAAAGTGTTGGATAGCAGAGGGCTAAAAATTACTATTCCCACAGACCAAAATTCAAATATAAAAACGAACAAAATATCAACTACAATACAAATTATGATAAAAAAAACAAAACAAAACATATATAAAAATGAACATTATAATGTAATAAAAATATAAAATTGACACAAAAATATTACTGTTTTTAATTTAATAAACAATTTACAAGCAAATAAATATTATGCAATAGAACTTAATTTTTATAAAAAAAATAAAATGATATAAATGTAATATTTATTTTCTTACCCTATAACACCACACAATGTACAACACACATCTAAATTAAACAAAAAAGTGTACCTCCATAATTAACACAATGAATTATCATTTAAACAAATATTAATAATTAAAAAACACATTTAAAAATTTAAAAAGTAATGTACTAAGCAAATGTTACAGCTATTGAACCTGAATCCCCAAACAAAATAAAAACTAAACAATTACCAAAAATCTTTTATCAATTAGTAATTGAATATTAATGATCAAGTAATGATTAATTAATTTATACTAAATTACTTTCCAACCTCTACCCCAATAAACACCAAAACATACACCTAAACATATTTACACAATTTCCATAACTAATTTTACATTAATAAATGAACATCAAATAACAACAAATCATTAATAAATAAATACAAAATATTTCCCACCATTTACCACTATAAACCCACAACCCACAAATCAAAATTATTACACAACTGGCATATTTGAATTTTAATTAATTAATTACCATAAATTAACAAATAATTAATTATAAATAAATAAATTACCTCCCACCATATTACCCTATTAATGCCACCACCAATTTCATAAAACATGACACAACTAACAAAATTAATTAACTATTAATTAATTAATTTATAACAATTAACAAGCACAATATAAATAATTATTAATGAATTAATTCACACAATAAACTCTAAAAAATAAAATGAATTAAATATTAAATCAAAAATAATTATAACTGTATTAAAATCAAATTACTTCCCACCCTACTCCCCTATCAACCCACAACCCGCTCCTAAAAAATAACACAATTAACGTAATTACCAATTAATTAATAATAATTAACAACCAAATTATAAATAATTAATAATAAATTAATTCCCCAAATTAACAATATTACATATTAAATAAATATTAATTGATAAAAATATGAATACAATAATTATAATTAAATTACTTTCCACCTTTTTACCCTATAAACCCACTACCCGCTCTGGAAAAAATGGCACATATTTACCAATTAATCAATAAAAATTAACAGCCCATTATAAATTAATTAATAATAAATTAATCCCCACAATTAACACCCTAAAAGCAAAAATAAATAAATACCGATAAATAAAAATTAATATTCAATTTATTATAGTTACATTACTTCCCACCCTATTCCCCTATAAACCCACAACCTACTATGGAACTAAAATGCAAAATGTTATTAAAATAAAATAATAACTTCTAAAAATATAACACATATATTAACCCCTTTCCCGCGGCCGCGATTTCGCGGCAGTGTGGCACTTCCGCAAAATGGGCGGGCCGCGTCGGCCGACGGCAGCATGCAAGGGGTTAACAAACAAATGCAATACTTAGACAAAAAAAAAGCACATACATTTAAAATACATACTAAAATACATAACACTAACTAAAAAAACGATATTTTCTACAACTATATTTTTGCCAACGATATTAATGACTTCGATATTTTAGAACACTATATTTCTTACCTTAAACTCGATATTCTTGACCACGATATTCTTGCGGTTGATATTTATGTATCTCGATATTAGTGCAAGTCGACATTTCCAACTCGATATTCTGACTTTTATACCGATTATTTGGACAATCAAGTCATTTTACATTTTTGCACCAAAACACCACTCCAAGATGGCGGGCAAACTGACCCACACCGATTTTATGTAAAAATGTCACGCTGCCATAAATATGGCGCTTTAGTAGTAGCAACGGACATGAACACGCTGAGCCGACAGGCGCCTGACTGCACTCGTGTAAGAATTGACTTTCCCATCTCCCCCTTGTTACCCGTTCTTTGATATTCATTGGCAATATTGGCAGTAGTAATGGTAACTTTAATGTTGACACACTCTGGCTTAATATAGTATCATAACGGTTACCGCAATGTCACACTCTGTCTCGTCATTTGGAATGTTACACATATGCCCGGCCGACAATATTTACTTTGCATTATAGGAGTCTATACTCCGCTTGGGATAACAGGATTCTCCACCCTCCTACAACTTTATCTCCTGTTGATACTAACCACAAGATTTGGATATTGTTGACACAACAACATACCACCTGATGTATGTGTCTAGACCGAGCTTTCATAGCATGACCCGTCATTACTCATCCTGGTCATGACTCATAAATACACCACAAATATTCACAATTCTTTTCTTTTCTTTTTTCTTTTTTCCTTTCATTCAGCAAGCGCCCAAATACCACCTGTATTTTTTCAGTTGTACTTAGTCAGGATAGGACTATAGAGCACAATTTCTTTCTACCTCCACAATGCATGGGGTTATATTTCTATGTACACCTCTCTCTAGTGGCAGTGGCAATTACAAATACCACAAAATTGTGTAATTATGATCTGAAGCATATACTGTCTTGCTAATTATGTTTCACTTAGAGATCATGTTTGAAACTATTTACCTTATGAGCATTGGTGCACCACTGGTAACAAAGAGCCTCTGGGTAATTGAGAATGTGGCAAACACCATCTTGGGTGTAACATGATCACCTGAGGAAGGTGTTATGAATAACAATAAGGGGTTGATTCTGTTTCGGTAAAAAAAACATCCGTACGAATTGTATCCGGAGCCCTCTCCGTACGACTCATACACACGCTGTACGACCCGAAGAGTACGATCCGGACCGGGGAATCAGGACGCGATCCGTACGGTCCACATCAGGTAAGGGCGATTTGTACGGAAAAGCGCACAATCACATACACACCTTACGGTGCGTACCCGCCATGACCGCAGGGGTACGCCCCGTAAACCCAGCGTACATGGGGTACGGTGCGTACCCCAATGATCGCAGGGGAACACCCCGTACACCCAGCATACATAAGGTACGATGCGTACCCCTGCGATCATGGGGGGTACACACCGTACCCCATGTACACTGGGTGTACGGGGCGTACCCCTGCGATCATGGGGGTTACGCACCGTACCCTGGGGGGGGGCGATCCGTACCTGTTTCGGTGCGAACTCTGCTTTTACGGCTGTTTTCAGCTCCCGTAAAAAAGGGTCGTACTGTGCGTACCCGACACATAACGTACTTGCTGGGTCGTATAAACCACCGCGAGCCGTACAGATCTGGTGTACAGCGGGTTCCGACGGAGACTCGTATGGGGATTCGAGTCATATGGTCTCTGTACGATTCGTACGGAGTCCGGCTCCTGGTACGAATCGTAATTCGACGTAGGTACGTGGGACGTTGCAGGGTACGATTCGTACGGGAAAAAAGCTCCGAACGGCTATTCGGAGTGATTTTTCCCGAATCGGAATCGACCCCCAAGTGTCAATGTATTCTCAGATATTGTTGTATCAATTGATAATTCCAGCCCTGAAGAAGTCGTAGAGTGACTATACCCGAAGACGAAACACATGTTGGCTGGTGTGAGGCTGAAGTATAAATCCGAATAAAATGTAGATTTGATGACAAGAGGACAACAAATTGATTGCTTTCCTTTTTCTGGACACTAACAGTGTTTGTGCTCAGGGCAACAGTTCTCTTTGCGTATTTCTGGGGATTAAGGGTTGAGATCCCTACACTGGAAGCACTACGGGTAGTTGTGATTAAGTACTTGTGGGTACAATGCCTGTGCGCCTAATCTACCTCACTCTCCCACTTAGCTTTTTGGAAATTCAAGTTGGCAGCCTGGAAAGTGTTCAGGGTAGATGGCAGGTGCCAGGCATTTCTCAGCAAGCTTCCTTCTATATCAATCCGGCGTGGGCTTCAGGTACTAGCAAACAATACGCTTTGGCATGGAGATGAAGGGTTCATTGGTGTGACGAATGGCACCGATCCTGGTGGGACAGGTGATTAACTACCTTTCTTCCTTAGCGGCCTCAGGCATGGCTTATAGGTCCATTATTAAGTATAGGTCTGACATTTCCACGGGGCATCTCTCGATTGAGGGACCATCTGTCAGAGAACACCCACTACTGTGCAAGCTCATGAGGGGTATACGCATCTGTAAGCACCCTCAGATATTCATTGCTAAGAGATATTAAAGTTGCCCTGAATTTCTGGACAGATGGCCAGAGAATAAGTACCTTTCGCGTAAACAGCTGTCAAGTAAACTTACTATGTTGCTGTGTATGATCTCTGGGAAGAGAGTGTCTGATGTTCGAGCTCTTGATCTCTCTGGAAGCGTTTTCTCCCCAGATGGGGTTTCGTTTTCCAGTTCCATAAGGACTAAATCTAATAGCAGGATGATATCTTACCTGGAATTTCCCAATAATGCTAAGGGGCCTATTACGACGGCTGGCAGACTTTGTCCGCCCGCCACTGCAGCAGAGCATGGGACCGACCGCCGAAGTTGCGGCTTTCCCACCAGGCATATTAGGATGCGCCCGCTACACTGGCGCGAGCATCCTCGACTTTAATATTGCGGCAGGCGGTGCTGTAAGCAGCACCCGCTGCAATGTTAAATCCCTTATTGTGCATTGCCATGCACAACATGACAGGCACCGCGAGGTGCCTGCCACCTTGTGCATGGCGATAATGGGGGGTACCATGGGTACCCCCAGTGCAGCCACCCACACACCTCACCCCCTTGGGGGCCCCGCAATAGGCCCCCACGGTGATTTCTCGCATGCCTTTCCATGGCAAAGTCTCCGCCATGGAAAGGCATACATCCTTATGTGGATGGCAGAGCCTGCAAGGCACCGCCACCATATTAACTGCATTTTCCACCCGGCCGGCAATCTGACAGGCGGAAAGGCGGTGGACGGTCTTTCTGTCCACCATGGTGCCCCTCGCCTTACTAATATGGCGGGGGTGAAAATGGGTCATTTGGCGAGCAGGCGGATCGCCACCGCCGGGCCAGCGGTGGCAATCCACCTGTGATCATAATGGGCCCCTAGGTTGTGTAGATACAATGAGACACTGACACACTGACTTATACAGACAGTGAGATATTCTGTGACACTCTGATACATACAGTGATGCATTCTGATAAATACAGTGAGACATCCTGGAACAGAGTAAAACATACAGTGAAACACCCAAGGACACATTAATACAGTCACTGACTCACTGACACACTCAGTTATGCTTACCGTATCTATAATACATATACCCAAGAGAGAAAGATGGATGCAGAGTTAAATCTGGGTACTGTGGAAAGCAGAGTAAAAATAAAAGTAAAGTATGTCTTGTATAACTGATTATAAACCCTAGACTAAAGAATAACCAGTTAGTCAGAAAATTAGTAATAAAGTTAGATGTTGTAGATGTGATTTTTTTTTTATTTTGTACAGACAGCTGATTTTATTTGTGAAGGAAGATTTAAAATACCTGATAAGAGAGAAAGATGAAATAAAACAGAGAAAACAGTATTATGAACTGCAAACTCAGAGAGACAAACAAAATAAGGAGGAGAATATCTAGAGGGGAAAAAAGTAGCTGGTAAGAGTACTAAGTAGCTTCCCAAACAAATATGTGGTAAAATGCAAAATGTGACTACAGTCTTGCCTAAAAATGGAATTTACACATCAAGTGGTAAAAAGCAAGGAATATGTCTTTCTGAAAGTAGGAAATGCTCTAAGAAATCAGGGACTTTGTCATGGAGACAGAAACAGTTTAAGGAGCTAAGAGCTAAAATGTTTTGGACTAGATTAATACAAAATTTGCTAAAAAGGATGAAGAAGTATAAGAAGACAGGTGCTGCACTTAAGAAAAAAGAACACATTGAGAGTGTTGTTGAGAAAGCCTTTGTTCTGAAGAGGAAGGTAGTTATATTAATAGTGAATAGAATGAGGACACTAGACAAAACAGTGTTGGGTATACAGAAAAGATTGGTAAGAAAACGGCTTATTATAAGAACACATTTTTCCAAATTCTTAAAAGTGTATAGAAGCATACCTCTTGCACAGAATTAATTTTAATGAAGAGAGCTATTTGCAAGAGTACACGCTAGAGCATGCAGTTGATTTAACTGGTCGTTCTTATGAAGTAAAAGATGGTATTACTGTTGCAAAAGCAGAGATGTTTCCTAGGAATGTAGAGGAAGTGGTAGCTGAAAAGATGAAAGGAAGGCTTACACAGGCCCCAGTATACAAATTGAGCTGTAGAACTGTTTGCAGTATTTGTCAGGAGTCAATTGATTTATTAAAACATGTTATACATGTCTTTCCATCAGAAGTCTCAAACAGAAATTTGCAATTTTGCAAGGCTTGGATCCATTCAGACTGAGAAAATATACTAATTTACAGGGACATTCATTGGCACCTTTCATCATTTCAGGATGTTAGCTGCTTACCACTCCAAAATACGAACTTTGGCTAGAAGACTTTACTATGTAAAAACTGCTGCCTTTATGTTAGGAGAGATTAATAGAGTTCTATTGTAAGATGCACTAGAAGAGGTAGAAAGGTTTTGTGAAGCTATTCAGTTTCAGTTGTTTGGTCCAGAAGAGGAGTCTAGGGAAAATGTAGAGTTGGTTACTGGAAGTGTAGAAGAAAAGGAAACTTTACAGAACAGATTGCAAAGTTTAATACAGTTTTTTTCAGAGAAACCAAACTATGGGGTTGATTAGGATCGCGATTTTCCACATCCTCCGGGCCAGCGGAAGCCACCGCCGGCCCGGAGGATGCGGGAAATCCGCTGCGGACCCACCAAAGACCCACCGCCACATTAGGATGGCTGGTGGGTCTTGGTTTCAGTCTGCTGCTTTTCCGCCATGGTCGGCTTACAACCGCGGCGGAAAAGCTCTAATATGGTGGCGGTGTCTCTCAGACACCGCCAGACATATAAGGATGGCGTAAAAGAGATGCTTTTCCGCGGCGGGTTCTCTGCCTTGGAAAAGCATACGGACCTTCGCTGGGTGAAGGGAGGTGGGGCGGTGCACATGGGGGGTACCTATGGTACCCCTCTGCATTTACATGCAGAAAGAGGCAGGAAGGGCTGTAGTATTTATATTGGCTGATGAGGGTGAACTAATTCTGGGTATGCTTGATAGACTTGAGAAGGTTGGCTGAACAGCAGAATTAAACTGACTGCTTCAGAGCTGGTAATGCAATCCATGACTTGACCTCAAATCTAAACACTCTAGGTAGAACAAAGAAGCATATGAATTTGATTCCTCAGGAATTCAAAACATTTTCTTTTTTGTTCTAAAAAAAGCGCCAAGGAAAATAATTTTTCTATAATTTATTGATTAACATCAGACTCACTCTGAAACATTCTTAGCCTGCCCTAAACATTATACAACATAGAACCCATTTGTAAAAAATGTAATATTTGTATTTATCTTCAAACAGACAAAAATGCCCTAATAAAACAATCAGAAAAAACTGCACAGGGCGCAATGCACTGTCAATACTGACCAGACACGTGGAACACAGTATGTAATGTGATCCTATTTTGTATACATCTTGTGAATCACTCGAGTGAGTAAGGAGGACACTTGGTCAATAAGTAGCATATCAAAATATAACTTTGTACGCATCATCATAGATATATTTTCAACCAATGTAAAAGATAAATCGGTCTCATAAATTATGGTCATGTACTTATCTGTGAAAACAGTGTACTGCAAATGGGTGTGCCGCTTATTCACCTGGGTAAAGTTTCATTCCAGGCTCGTGTACAGGGGTGAATTGCTCTTTCCGGAGGAACAACAGGGTTTTTTCTTTTAAAAACAAGCGAGCAAGCTTTGAGGTACCATGTCAGTTATATCTCCTGGCTGATGCTGGACCTCACTGGATGACCCTTGCCGAAAGGAGAAAGTCTATGCTGTGATAACTGCCCACTTCTCTTAGATTCTCATGTCCTACAAAATATTTATCCTCCGAACCAATTTCCTGCAAGCACGAATTGACATGGAAAGGCAAGCTGGAAAAACTATTTAAAAATACATATGTTTACACTGTAAAGACTGTCTATATCTTTACCATGTTCTGCATCAGCTAAACATCACCAATTTCTCTTGCAGGGGTCACTGCAGGCTTTAAAATGAACTCTCAAAATACCTACTTCATTGTACTCGACTGCGAGAATCAAAACATCTGCTCACTTTTGTTAAGCTAAATATCTGCAAAAACTGCTTGCACTTGACCCCTCTATGAATTTATACTGCTTTAATGTCCCCTGCTCTCCGGTGCGTCCTGAAAAGGCAGCAAGTGCACCACCTAGTGGTCACCAGACACAACGCACTGGACCTGCACTCCAGAGCCCGGTGTAATTCACGATGCACTCTGCTCAGCAGCTGCAGCCGTGGCGCCCCTGGATGTTTTTTGCAGCGCACCAGTGTGCCGCGGCGCACAGTTTGGGAACTTCTGAGTTAGAGAATAATAAAGTGCCAGCTAAAGCCATCTATAATAATTTAGAATTGGCTGAATACTGCTCGACACGATTATGTTCAGAGGATATAAGATTTTGACAGTGCATTCTGTACATATTCCATCTTTTCTTTGAGAGCAACTTGTCTAGACGTTCAGATGCTGTGGATCATATACTGAAGACAGGTGTTACTCTTCAAAAAATTTCGACCAAGGAATTTGTTGATATAATTGAAGAAATGCTGAATATGTGTGGTTTGACCTGCTTAGTGTACTCAAACACTGAGGACATCAACATAAAGACAACAGGAGAACTTTGCTCTTTATATCCTGCTATTGTTTGCTGATATTTTAATCACAGATTTCAAGCCATGCTAACTTTTATCTGCGGTAAATGAATCCTCCTCTTGGCGAAGTAAGTGATTTCTTTTGGCGTAAAGAGTACCAAAAAAGGTGCTCCTCATTCACATGCTGCAAAATTTGGAACAGATGGTAATGAGTGTGTGCTGTCTTTCATAGACCAGTATGTGACATCTACCGTCCCAAAAGATACTATTGACAAAGGACTGAGATAACTAGTCTGCATTTCTAAACACATAGATGTAGAATGTACTTTAATTGAAAATACAGAAGCAAAGGAAGATTTTACACAAGATGCAGTTTTTGGCTTTCCATGACCCTTTATTTCACAAGTTACCAGCATAGAGTAACATGGAAATCATGTGGAATGCAAATATGGGCATTCAATTTGTGGCAGACAGCTCCATTACTGTTGCTTGTTATACAGGTTTGATTTAAAAATGCTATCCCATGGGGAGATGGGTTCTTATGAATGTTGTGACAGGTTGAGCTCAGCCAGTTTATTCTCACAGTCTAGGAGAATTGTTTGGGTAATTCTAGGCTTAGCTAGCTCGTAAAATAGAGTGTTAAAGTTTTTCGCATAAGTTCTAGAGGAGTTTGAATATCTAGCGGAGTTCAACCCGAAAACGCTGATATTGTAAAAGAAGAAGTATATATCTAGAAAATATGCGCTTATATGAAGTTCTTCAACACTATTGCTACAAAAGTAATGTAAAGGAAAGCATAGAATAAGTCAATTTTGCAGTACTTGAATGTCATGGTTGTTTAGTGGGACATACAAAAGGAAAGTTAATAAACCACTAAAAACTTGGTTGCAAAAAATCAGAGAAAAGACAATTTGTCTATTTGGCACTTCTTTAACTGGTCAAACCTTGGCGTGCTGAATCGAAATTACTGCTATGAAGATTCATTTAATGCTGTGAAAGAGTGTTTAGCCTTCCAAAGTTATATGAAAATGTTAATTGATGAGATTCAACAAGTAGAAACAAATGCTGCAGAGTTAGCTGTGGATGGATCAATGATGAAATATTGACTACAAAAACACCGAACTACAAAAATATTGCTGTAAATATATTGTACACACAAATATCGACACCCTATGTTTAAACAAGAAATTACACAAATATCGATAAAAAATATAGACTAAATAATTATCGAGTTCAAAAATATAGTCAACAAAAATATAGCCAACAAAAATATAGATAACATTAAATTATAATGAAACACAACAAAAATAACGAGAATACCAATATCGACTACACAAATATCGCTAAAATACATATAAATAATATCGAAAATACCATTTAATGTTAAATAAACACTATTTAAATTATGTAATTACTTAACATATCCCAAATAATTATAATAAATTATTACAACATATATAAAAAATATTACATGATTAAAAAAATATGACATAATATAATTAAACTCACCCTAATAAATGAATATATTCACAATATAATATTAAATTACTTTCCAATAAATGTGGCAATTACATATACATAATATATAACAACTACAAATAATATAAATTACATTTCTTTACAAATATATTTAAATAACAACAACAAATAACATAACTATAAACATTTAATAAACATTACATATATTTACCTAATTAAAAGGTAACTGCTAAAAAATTCAAATAACGCAGCTCAACCAGTGATTTTAAACTAAAAACACTAGAAAATGTTAACTAATTAACTAAACACTACAAACACAAACAATTATTTAACCCAAATTTACTGTTTATCTGTGAAACACGGAGGGAAAGCGTTAAATTGCGAGAAAGGGACCAGAGAAGAAATAAAATCTACACAAACTACAATATCAAATTATACTACAACACAGGTAAGAACAAAACTTTTTTTCTAAATATAAATACCTAAAACAATAAAATGTTTCCCTTTTTTAAAATTAAACTAAAGTGCAATACAACCAAAACAATAACAAACAACACAATTATATTATTAGGTACATTATTCAACTCAACATGATAAATAGTATAAATAATAAATGTAAAACTTAACATATAAATAAAGTAAATAGCTCAGATTTTTTGCACATATCAAAAGTACAAAACATAACTAATAAAGTCATTTTTCTTCACATCTTTTACAAACTTCATCTACAAAAAACATCCAAGAAATCAAAATCATCAAACACAAGAAGTAATATTTGTTTCAGTGCTGAATAAAAAACAACACAAATGCATTAAAACATTTCTCTCATGTAATTAACATAAATATTTTTCTTTCATACCATCAGAAAATAAAACAGTGAAAAATCAACAAGCAGCAAATTATCTCATCAACAAAAGTCAAAGAACACTAATGTAAGTATTATTTATTCTATATTTTTAGTAAAACTAGCACTATTATGAATCACAATGGCATATTAACTAAACACATAATTATATATCTTCACAGATATACCCCAAAAATGGTAAGAGATGTGAAGTTTATCACATCTCTAAAGGGGAAAATAATGCTTTGCTACATGGGTTACACTTACACCCAAGACAAAGTTATAGAAAATAAAACTCATTGGAAATGTAGCAAATATTATGCCAATGCCTGTCTACTACAATATATTTAAATGTTGTGAATGTTAGAGAGCACAACCATCCCACCAATGTGACTGAAATAGAAGTAAAGGGATGCCCTAGAGACAATAAGGGAAGTAAGCAAAGTTACCAGCAGACAAATACTCACATTCTAAAAAAGTTTTATCCACAGTACCAGAACATGCCACAGGACAACTTCCTTGCATACCCAACTTAAAAAGATTAATTGCAAAAACTAAAAGAACTTCAGATCCAACTCCACCCACCCACCAAACATTTGGAGAAATCCAAATACTCCCAGAATACACCATCACCCACAAAGAAGAAAACTTCGTACTCTATGACAATAAAAATCATGAGAAAAGAATGATTATCTTTGCAACTAGCACTAATTTGCAAAAACTGCAAAAATGCAAAACGTGGTGAAGGACGGGACCTTTAAAGTTTGTCCCAAACCATTTTATCAACTGTATACAATACATGGTGAATTTGAAGAGACAAATATCCCATTCATTTACACATTACTCCCTAATAAAACTAACACCAACTATATAGAAGTACTAACTACAATAAAACAATTCACAGAAAATCACTATCCCCAAAGAATAATAATAGATTTTGAACAGGCAATGATTCAGGCAATACTCAAACTTTACCCACACACTGCAAAACAAGGGTGCTACTACCATTTTAACCAAAGCATATGGAGGCACCCTCAAAAACCTACTTTAAGCATAGAATATTCAATTAACAGCAACTTTGCCTACCAAATAAAAAATGAATTGCCCTGGCCTACGTTCCTACTACTGAAGTAGCCAATCACTACAACTTACTAATAGAAAGTTCTTTCTATCAAACCATTGAAACAAAATTAAGACCCCTGCTCTACTACTTGGAAGACACCTAGGTGGGAAGGTTACATAGATCAGGGCATCGTAGACAACCTAAATTTCAAATACCCTTGTGTAATATGTATGCAGGTACTTTGGCTCAAAAAGCCAAAGCACACAACACAGTGGAAGGATGGCTTAATGCCTTCAAAGCCACAATTAGAAGAGGACAGCCAACATTACATAAACTTATTGAAGCTATTAAAAAGGAACAACGCTACCAAGAGCTCAGACTAGAGCAATCTCTAAGCAAAATAGGACCTAAACTAAGCAAACAAACCAAAACCATGTATAAATACCTCCAACAAAAAACTAGGATGTACCCAAATACCCAAAGTCTAGAATATCTAGACATAATTGCTAAATCAATTCTTAAAATTAAGCCAAAAATCTAACTTTTGAAACATAGAAAACATAAAAAGAAAGATTTTCTCTTTTTTCAATTAATAAATGTACTTATGTCATGAAATGTAAACTATAATACAAAATAATATGACATAATATAAATATTCAAAAAGAAGAGAAAGAAAAAATAAACATTTCCCACCACAACAATAAAAAAAATGACTTACAGTTATGTAGCTGTAGAATGTCCTCACAAACGATAAAATCCACACCAAGTCAAGGCAAAATTAAACCATTAAAAAAGGAAACCCCCAAAAAATGAAAAATTACAACTGTAGAAAAGGGAAATCCAACACCACAATCCTCTGAATAACGAAGCCCTTAAAACCCAAAAATAATTGATGAAAAAAAGCTCCAACAACCCGAAAAAAAGGAAATGTATAGTAACTTGTAATAAAACAAAAATCAACATTGTCCTTTATTTAAAAAAAATTCCATCTGTGCACCAATCCCAAAACCTTTAAATAAAAATTAAACAAAACCCACCCACAACAAAAATACAAACCCACCACAACAAATATAAACATAAAATACATATAATAAACACATAACATTCTAATCATACCAGACACTAAGTCAAACACTTAAAACACTAAACTACCAAAACAACACCTAACTCTCCCGAAAATGATCAAATAACACCCTAACAAACACATTTACACTACTACTAACTTACCCCTAAGTTAACAATAACTTAAGAATATATAAAAATATGCCCCGGGGTGCGACATCGGGCCCCAGTCATGTTGCCTCGCCTGAGCTGAGTGCGTTGGGGGCGCAGGGTTGTGCTGGCATGCTGTTGAGGAGGGGGTGAGGTGGCCCGGGGTGGGGGCCTGTGGAGAGCCCTCCCCCTGCAACCCCACTGACATCTACAGCCCTCTAGCCTCAAGAGATCTGTGGCTCCTTGAGTGGACCAGTTCCACGTTGCCTTGCCCCCGCTTCAGTGGTCACCCCACTTGCTCTTGCATACATCGGGCGGTCATATCGGGCGTGTGCCCATTTGGGGCTTTGTGAGGAGCCTTTGATGTCGGCCTTGGTCTTGGGTGGCTCCGGTGGAACCGAGGTTTCCATCCCAGTGTGTGATCTCCTCCCTGCTGTACGATTCGGCGGACGGATCGGGCCGCGTCTGGATTGAGTGCGTGGAGGCAATTACGCAGTCCCGCACAGCTCTTGAGACCAAAATAGGGGAGGTGGGTTCTGAGGTTTTACTCCTTCGTCATGATCTATGCAATGCTACAGAACGCATCACGGTGATGGAAAACAGGATCTCTGGAGTGGAGGAGTCGGACAGTATCCTGCAGAAAAAGGTAGCATCTCTCGAGACCCTCACTAGGTGCCTGGCATCCCGTGCTGAGGATGCGAAAGGGAGGGCACGGAGATATAATCTGCGCTTTGGGAGGTTCCCGGAGGGCTGCGAAGGGAGGAACATGGAACAGTTCTTGACCAAATGGCTCATTAGTTGGCTTCCCCAGAATGCATTTCTAACTGCTTTATCATTGAGAGGGCGCATCAGGCTCTCATGCAGAAGCCGCCACCGGGAGCTCGACAATGCCAGGTTATAGCAAAAATCCTACATTATCATGATCAGGACGCCATCCTGAAACAAACCCGCCTTAAGGAGCCACTGCATTTCGATAATGCTCGTATCCTTATATTTCCAGATTACACTCGCCTGGTCCAGGGCAAGCGGCAATCCTTTACGGCAGCAAAACTGCCATACGCTCTCCTGTATCCTACCAAGCTGGGGGTGGTCTACCAGTCACACACAGTGTTTTTTTGATTCTCCTGAGGATGTCTTCCAATCGACTGACGAGACAGTAAAGGTGCGTTCGCATATGCTGCCGATACTGGAGTGAGACTCGTCAACAAGTAAATCCACTCGCAAGCCGCCTAAAACCCAAGGTTAAAGGACGCAGATGCTCAGGTTCTAGATGCCGCTCAAAGTCCCATAATGATGCCAGTACATCGGCTGCAGTGCTCCACTCGCGGACGCCGGTTTCGTGACCTATGCGGGGCTTTCCTGGTGGACAACCATTTGTACATTTTTGTTCCAACTGTCGAAGCCTATGATCGGGCTTCTATCCCCTGTTGACCCTTGTGGTCTGGGGGACAGCCCGGGTTTTCATGGGGGGGCTTATGGGGATCCATTGGCGGAGGTGGGCCGGAAGCTCCGATTAGGGTCACCATTAAGTATGGGCGTAAAATCCGCTCCGCTCGCGGATTTTTCGGATTTTCGGCAAATTCGCAATCCGCGAACTCTCGCGAATTTGTCGAAAATCCGTGAATCCGCTCGCGGCGGATTTTTTGCTTATTTGCGGCGCGCGGCGTGGTGCACGGCGTTCACTTTCCGTCATTAAGCGTTTGCCGAGTTGTTTTTCTCGATCATATTTTGCGAGTGCCGCGCCATTTTGGATCTTGCTGCGTGATCCCGCGGGAGTTTGGCGCCCGCGAATACGTAATCGCGGCTTGCCACCTTGCACAGCACACCTCGCGAGAGTTCGCAATTGCGAACACGTAGTTGCGGCGGAAAGGAACAATCTCGCACTCGCAAAATAGAGATTTTGCAATTCTGCACAAGAAATCCACCAGCAAACAGGATAAACCTTCAGAAAATGATGATTTTTATCAGAATCACTCCTCAGGTTGACATTTGCATGGCCTTTTTTTTTGCAAGGAGTCCATTTTTTGGGGGGGGGAGGGAAGGAAGTGCCCCACAGTCTCCAACTTCCTGTTCCTGTCCAGCAGGCTCCTCCCAGTGCTTTGTCCATCTCCTGGTCACTTTCATTTGGATCTGGAGCTGGAAGGATTACTTTTTGTGGGTGCTGCTGGATATTTGGATTTGAGGCCTTTTTGACTTTCTTTGGATCACTTTTGGATTAGAAATCAACTTTCACAAGTAAGTTTGTTTGGGGCATTACAGTTGCTGCAACTACAATTTTTGAACTTTTTCAGAACATTAAATAAATTATATTGTGGGTAGCCACAGTATCCAGTAGGTCCAGGGTTGGTTATGGGTGCATGATACAACTGTTTTGTTGAATTTAAACACCATTGAGGCCATGGATGGGCTGGGATTGTGCTGATTTTTGTTGTTTTTGTTGTTTTTTTGGGGCTGCTGGTGGGGCCCTTTGCCCAGGGGTGGTGAGTGTTGCATGGGCCTAGTCTTTCTGTGGGGTGTCTTCTTGAATTTAAACATCATTGAGGCCATGGATGGGCTGGGATTGTGCTTATTTTATTGTTTTTTGTCGTTTTTTGGGGGCTGCTGGTGTGGCCTTTTGCCCAGGGGTGGTGGTGCATGGACTGAGTGTGCCTGTGGTGTGGTCTCACTCTCTTTAATGTAAACATCATGGATGGCATTGGATTGTGGTGATTTCTGGCTGTTTTTCTGTTTTTTGGGGGTGTACTGTTGATGTGGACTGGCCATGTGGTTGGTGGTGGTGGCCATCTTGAGTGTTGGCTGGTACAAGCAACATGTGCTTGGGGTGCAAGGGGCCATTTTGAAGAGAGGCAGTGCCTGAGGCCTGCACTTATTTTGCCTACTTTTCATCCATTATGCCCAGGGGTAGTGAGTGTTGCATGGGCCTAGTGTTTCTGAGGGGTGTCTTCTTGAATTTAAACACCATTGAGGCCATGGATGGGCTGGGATTGTGCTGATTTTATTGTTTTTTGTCGTTTTTTTGGGGCTGCTGGTGGGGCCCGTTGCCCAGGGGTGGTGAGTGTTGCATGGGCCTAGTCTTTCTGTGGGGTGTCCTCTTGAATTTAAACACCATTGAGGCCATGGATGGGCTGGGATTATGCTGTTTTTTGTTGTTTTAGTCTTTTTTTGGGGGCTGCTGGTGTGGCCTTTTGCCTAGGGGTAGTGGTGCATGGACTGAGTGTGCCTGTAGTGTGGTCTCACTCTCTTTAATGTAAACATCCTGGATGGCATTGGATTGTGGTGATTTTTGGATGTTTTTCTGTTTTTTTGGGGTGTACTGTTGATGTGGACTGGCTTGGGGTGTAAGGGGCCATTTTGAAGAGAGGCAGTGTCTGAGGCCTGCACTTATTTTGCCTACTTTTCATCCATTATGCCCAGGGGTAGTGAGTGTTGCATGGGCCTAGTCTTTCTGTGGGGTGTCTTCTTGAATTTAAACACCATTGAGGCCATGGATGGGCTGGGATTGTGCTGAATTTTGTCGTTTTTGTAGTTTTTTTGGGGCTGCTGGTGGGGCCCTTTGACCAGGGGTGGTGAGTGTGGCATGGGCCTAGTCTTTCTGTGGGGTGTCCTCTTGAAGTTAAACACCATTGAGGCCATGGATGGGCTGGGATTGTGCTGTTTTTTGTGTTTTTTGTCGTTTTTATGGGGCTGCTGGTGTGGCCTTTTGCCAAGGGGTAGTGATGCATGGACTGAGTGTGCCTGTGGGGTCTCACTCTCTTTAATGCAAACATCCTGGATGGCATTGGATTGTGGTGATTTTTGGCTGTTTTTCTGTTTTTTTGGGGTGTACTGTTGATGTGGACTGGCTTGGGGTGTAAGGGGCCATTTTGAAGAGAGGCAGTGTCTGAGGCCTGCACTTATTTTGCCTACTTTTCATCCATTATGCCCAGGGGTAGTGAGTGTTGCATGGGCCTAGTCTTTCTGTGGGGTGTCTTCTTGAATTTAAACACCATTGAGGCCATGGATGGGCTGGGATTGTGCTGAATTTTGTCGTTTTTGTCGTTTTTTGGGGCTGCTGGTGGGGCCCTTTGACCAGGGGTGGTGAGTGTTGCATGGGCCTAGTCTTTCTGTGGGGTGTCCTCTTGAAGTTAAACACCATTGAGGCCATGGATGGGCTGGAATTGTGCTGTTTTTTGTGTTTTTTGTCGTTTTTTTGGGGCTGCTGGTGTGGCCTTTTGCCAAGGGGTAGTGATGCATGGACTGAGTGTGCCTGTGGGGTCTCACTCTCTTTAATGTAAACATCCTGGATGGCATTGGATTGTGGTGATTTTTGGCTGTTTTTCTGTTTTTTTGGGGTGTACTGTTGATGTGGACTGGCTTGGGGTGTAAGGGGCCATTTTGAAGAGAGGCAGTGTCTGAGGCCTGCACTTATTTTGCCTACTTTTCATCCATTATGCCCAGGGGTAGTGAGTGTTGCATACTTGCATGGCCCTAGTCTTTCTGTGGGGTGTCTTCAATGTAAACATCATGGATGGCATGGGATTGTGCTGATTTTTCTGTGTTTTGTCGATTTTTTGGGGTGTATAACTGAACTGATGTTCCTCTGTCTTCCATTGCTTTTAGGTGCACAAGACTCAAGAGACACACCAGTGCCAGGAAGAAGTCCTGCAGCGGTGTGTGTGTGCAGCATAACGTCACGCGACGTCACGTCTGGACACAGATAACTCTGCAACTCGTGCAACTGCTGCCTGCTGTTCTGACCTGCTCTGAAGAAGATGGCCCCAAAAAAAGTTACCCGTAGCTCCTCTAGCAAGAAAGGTGCCAGTAAGGAGCAGAAGAAGCAAGTTACCAAGGAGACTGGTGTGCCGGCCGCCCCTTTTTTTGGGAGTAAAAAAAAAAGTATGCCTGCAGCAGCAGCGGGATCTGCTGGGGACCAAGCTGGGAGCAGCACCCCCGCTCCATTGGGCTCAGTGCCACCACCACCACCACGCCAACTTAAGTCCAAGCCCTTGAGTGCTGCAGAGGCAGCCAGTATAGTTGTTCAATCACCATCGACCAGTGATGTTGGCTCATCGCAAGAAAGCAGCAGCAATGTCCCTCAATCAACACAGGTTGTTGTAGCTCATCTGACGAGTGTTGAACAACCACAGCCGCACAAGCAACAACTATCACATGTGCAAGTACAAGCCCAAGTACATGTGGAAGGAGAGGCAGCGCAAGGAGATGCGCAAGCAGAGGTGCATGGAGGGTCACAAGTGCCCACAATAGTTGTTCCTCCCGAAGTAGGGGCACATCAGGAAATCGACAATCAAGGCGAGGTATCATTTGAGGAAGACACTCCTCCTGATGATCATTCATTGTCTTCCACACCCCTAGCAAGGAAGAGATCAAGGGTGGTGTCTACATCTTCTTCAAGCACACCTCCTTCTGATGATACGGATCATAATTGGGAACCAGCACCACTGCCGTCTGAGAGTGAGGCACACCATGATCTGACAAAGGTAGTTAAGCGTAAAAGGAAGCTCGTCCAAAGTCTCAGAGTTATGGAGTGTGATGATGAGGCTCAGCAAGAAGTGGCGGATACTGCTGCTGATGAAGACTCTGACAACGACGACCCAGTCATCATAAAGGTAACTGCAGCCCCAGCTGGCATGCAGCAAACAGACATTTTGACCCTAGCCCGAAAAGCTGCTGAGCGTGATGATGATGATGATGTTGTCGACGAGGAGGCAGTGGAAACACCACCACAATCATTGGAGTTAAGTAGTACACCAACTCGTACCGCTTCCATATTTCTTTCTGGCAAGAAGGGACCTCCATCCACCTCGACCTTAATTAGTGGCGGTGAAAGTGCACAACGTACAAAAGTTGGGCAATCCAGATCCTCCACTTCATCTGGCATTAGCAGCATGACCACCACCACCAGTATCGCCACCTCCTCCAGGCCCCACAGACACTTCAAGTCACCAGTTTGGGACTTCTTTACTGTTTGCCCAAAAATGGAAAAGTTCGCCATTTGTACCCTTTGTAAGGTTGCAGTTAGTCGTGGTAAGTCAGGTACCAACTATGGTACCGGAGGCCAGAGAGGTCATCTTAAGAGACAGCACACTGTCCAATGGTTTGCGCACCTAAAGGCGATCAAGGAAGCCCGAATTGGAAGTCAAGAAAACGTTGATGTTTCATCTGATGATGACGAGGAGGAAGAAGACGTGTCAAACACTTCACTTACACCCAGTACCCCTGTCAGCAGCACACCCCATGAGAGGCACACTAAGAGTGTTGGAGCGAGTGAGACACCAAAGCGCAAAAGTTCACCAGCGAGCATAATTGCGTCAACGAAGTCATTATCATCCCGTAAATGCTTGGTCCAGGGCAACATTAGAACCATGTTTTCTTCAGACGCGCCATATGAACGCAACCACCCACTGACGCGTCTGTATAACACTAAGCTGGCTAAAATGCTAGCTGTGGACCTTCTCCCTTTTTCTTTTGTAGAAGCGGTAGGTTTTCTAGAATTAGTGGCAACGCTCTGCCCTAAATGGAAGGTTCCTAGCCGGTTCTATTTTGCCAGAGTTGCGGTTCCAGCACTACATGAAGATGTGCTGGAGGCAATTGGGGCAGCTTTGCAGAAGAGTGCTGTTCACACTATACATCTGACAACAGACATGTGGACCAGTGGCGCAGGCGCTGATTACATGTGCATCACTGCACACTGGGTCTCTTTTTCAGGTGTTAAAGCAAAGCTAAACGCAGGTGTTGACCCGGACCAAGTTTTTAAAGCTGCTCGGAAACATGCAACACTAGCCATGTTTGGCTTGGAGAAAAGTCACACAGCACAAAACATTTTGGACGAGTTTAACAAAAAAGTCTTTCACTGGCTGTCCCCCAAAAAACGCCGGATTGGTTATGTTTCCACGGATAATGGCGCCAATGTAGTTAAGGCCATGGCGCTGGGTGACTATTTCAGAGTGCCGTGTTTGGCGCACTGTATCAACCTGGTAGTTCAAAAATTCTTGAGTGATAGAGACAGTGCAGCGTTCGAGGTAATGGCCACCTGCCGCAAAATGTGCAACCATTTCAGCCATTCTTTTAAGGCCCGGAAGCATCTGAGGAGGCTGCTACTTGAACGTCGAATGCCAGTGAAAGCACTCATCCAGGAGGTGGCAACACGTTGGAACTCAACCTTCTACATGCTTGAGCGTCTGTATGAGCAGTATATGGTACTCAATCACTATTTCTTAACAGAGGGTACAGCTCAGATGGACCTGCGGATGGGTGCGGCGCAATGGGACATAGTTAAAAGCCTGACAGACATGCTTCGTCCTTTTGAGTTCTTCACGCGTGCAGTCAGCCAGGAGGACTGTAATTTGGGAAAAGCTATCCCATTGTTGTGCATGCTGGAGCACCAACTGAAGGCGGTGTCTTCTGAGTTTGAAAAAGATGCCAAAAAAAAAAGACCCTTTTATTTTGTCGGAGAAATTATTAGAGCGCCTACGTGGTGATGAACGTCTTAAAAAGATCAACTCAGAACAGCATTACATTTGTGCTACTATTCTGGATCCACGCTACAAAAAGGCGCTGGCAGGCCAAGCATTCTTTCCTTTTGCTGATGAAGATGTTAAAAAGTACAAACGTTGGCTAGCCTGGTCAGCCAAGAGGTTTGAAAAAGAACGGCAGGATATTGAAGGAGAAGAAGGCAGTACATCAGCATCAGCATCAGCATCAGCAGGCCATCCCCAGTCAAAAAAATCCACTTCTGCACCTGTGGCTGTGACACAAGTGATCTCTCAGCCGTTAAAGACACCGGCAACCGGATCATCTGCACCAGACACAACAGTAACAGTGGCTGCTGTAGAGGATTGGCTAACTTTGCTTGGGTATGGTTCTCGAAAAAATGTCACAGGCACAGCAAAAAGTAAGCAAAGTGGAGGAACCGCTGAGGACCTTGAGTAGATGGTGCAGGACTATCTGAATGACTCAACAGAGGTCTTTCTTAATGATGAGCCATTGCAGTATTGGCATGGGAAAAAACAATTGTGGCCACAGCTCTCCAACCTGGCTATAAACTATTTGTCTTGCCCACTCGCAAGTGTGTCTTCTGAACGGGTTTTCAGTGCTGCTGGTGGCATTGTAACTCCCAAACGGAGCCGCCTCTCGCCCAAAAATGTGGAGCGGCTGACAATGATCAAGATGAATCAGCACCTCATACCACCAGATTACAAAGTACGAGAAAGCACGCCGCATGAAGACCAGGAGGACGGCAACGTAGATGAGGGGATTTGTTCTCTGTTCGGTCACACTGACCTCATCCTGCCTGAATTCGCAGAGTATGATGACGAAATCTTCTTCTTATTCCCTGACACCGAGCCCTGAAAATGAGACAATGAATCAATAACTTTCTTTTTCGTCCTTATTCACTTTTATTCCTGTGTGTCTGTCTTTCTTTGTTTTGCACAGTTAATTTAATTCAAACTTTAATCACCTAATCCCAAAAGCAAGCCCATCAGCAGAACTGTCTTCACTTGTTTGCTTATTGATTTGAAGGTGCCGCAGTCTACATTCCTCAGGTTCACAAGTTCTGAAGAACATGCTCCTCTATCCTCCTCCTCCAGACTCCTATTTCCCTCAAGGCAGAGGGCTGGATTACGCCCAATGAAGAAAGACTCAGCACTTTTGGAGGTGTTCTACTTCTTTGCGGGGGAGTTGACGGCTCTGGGCCCATTGCTGTGAAGCTCTAATAACGGATAAAAGTGTTTTGGACCAAATATGACGCGGACATTTCTTGCCGTTTTTGCTGACTTGCTTGCCTTTGAGGTGCTCTTTGGCGGGGTTCCGGGTGTTTGTGGGTGAGTTTTGGGGTCTGGGAGCACTGCTGCGACAGTCTAATCTTGATTGCATTTGCTTTTCAGGAAATCCGTGGTGGAAAACAGGAGTTATGATGATGACCTAGCTGCACAGCGCGTTTGGACCGAAGGCCGAGAGATATTGTAAGTATGAGATTTTGCTTTTTGGCTGTTTGGGGGTGTTGTCGTGTGCTTTTTGGCGGGTGGGTTGGCGGGTCTCTTGGGGCATTCCTGTGAAGGTCTAATAACGGATAGAAGTGTTTAGGACAAAATCCATAAGGAAAAACCTTTTGGCACTTTTTGTAACTTAGGGTTCGTTAGGGTTAGCTAACTATTATTTTGGCCATACTTATTTATCCTTAAAAAGGTGACTCAGACAGAGTACGCAATTTCAACAATATTGTACTGTCTTAGGGAAATCAAAGTGTGACTTTTTGCACCACACAGTGTGCATACCTTATATTTATTTATCAGTGGTATTGTAATAGCACTTCCTGTTTTACGTTCAATAATTACAGGCCGGGTTTCAGTCAACATCCGCCAGGCAGGCAGTGGACAGGGTGTCTTCTGTCAGTGGTCACCAACATTGATGGACGAAGCATCAGCTGGAATGGAGGAGTGCCGCTAATAAGAGGAATTGTTTGCTGCATGCAACTTACTTACCAAATTCAACAGGACAACCCCAACAACATACAGAATACAGATACAGTATCCATTGTTTTCTTCTATGAGTGTGACTGCATGTGGTTAGCTTTAGTTTGTACCCAAAGATTTCTTTATCTTCAATTATTGTTTGTCCATGCTGTGCTTTTTTTTCTTCTCTCAACAAAACCTACCCAAAAAGAAACCCCCATTCCCATCCATTTTCCAAACCCTAACCCTCTTCCCCCGGGCTGTGTGGTTTTGCTTGATGACTGACTAAATGACATCAATAATTCCACACACTTGCTGGGGAGGATAAGGTCATAGCAATAGGCTGGTGAAGGAATACGAGGATATATTCTAGCCTTACTCAGCTTCAGTACTATTTCTTGTTGTAGTAGGAGCCAATGTCAAATAAATTCAACGCAAGTACTAGTTATACTCGCAATACTTTACCATTTGTTAGGCTACATTGTGGCACTGTTCTAGTGTACTGTCACCTGCTATATTCTCGATCGTGCCGTAACCGTTGTAATGCTACAGTAAGGACAAACCAGGTTTCGTTTTATTTTTTTCCATAGGCATGCAACTGCCACTGTGTCACACCACTAGTACCACCGCAATGAGGAAATTTCATCCGCCCAGGATTGCCAACCTTAATCCCCATTTCACGTGGAGCCAGCCCTGGGCCTAGCCCTAATTTCTAACACAAATTACAGGTAAGATAAGCGTTTGGTGGGAGGTAGTATAATGGAGTATTAGGACTAGACGAGAGATTGACGGTAGTACTACTAAAGTCCTAGGACTCTTCAGGAAAACAAACTTACTGTTACACCCCCACCCACCAGACTGAAAAGCAGTAAAAAACAGGTATGGTCAGATAAAGTTTAAAAAAGTATATTTATGTAGCCCTAACAAAATAATCTCCCTCAAGACCCTCCCTAACCCCAACGATTGTCTTTGAAAAGTCCCAAAAAGCACCCAACTCCCAAATCCCACCCCCCAAAAGTCTCTAAAAAAAGGGCAAGGGACACTCCACTACTGGAGGGTGCTGGTGAATTTTGCGGCCAGGGCATCATACTCCTTGCGGAGGGTGGCATGCTCGAAGCGGAGGCCCTCCACCAAGTTCTTGTACCTATGGACCTCCTGCTCCAGGTAGGACATTCTCACTCCTAGGCGGCGCTGGCGTGCCTTGCAGCTCCTATGGGGGGCAGCTGGTCTTTTTGCTGCTTGGCGGTGGCGGTTGGCTTTGTTAGCCCGGCTCCGTACCGCTGGAGCACTGCGCTGGCTGGCAGCCCGTGGGTTCACGGAGGAGGATGCAGCTGTCCCAGTCGAGGATGTTGTGGTTGCACCGGTCGACTGCGTGTCCTCCGACTCCTCCAGGGCCACCAGCCGCCGATATTCCGCGACAGTGGCATCCAGCCTCCGTTGCCGGGCCATTCGAGCCTGCTCCCTCCGTGATGTCGATTTGGAAGGAGCAACTATATGAAGAAAGAAAGACATAGTCTGTAACCATTGCTCCTTAACATTAATAACACAAAGTGATTGAGCCGAAAGTTGTGTCACAGTACAAGTAGCAAATTGAAAGCACAGTACATAACTATTGAGGACAGTATCTATCTAACCTCCCACTTCTGCATCCTTGCTCTAACATTAGTGGTAGTTTAATGAACAAATTCTACGACCACTATGGACTTCCATTACAGTCGACTATGACAGTACACCAGTTTTATTCTTCTTCTTCTCTCTTGTTTCGGAAAATTGGTACGTTATCTTATGCAAGCCGGCAGAATGCCAGCGCAGTGAACTTGCACCCGAGAAAAACAGACGCACACCATGATGAGTGAGACAAACTTGCGTTACTGTACCGGTCCAGTACATGCAGGTGGTGAAGCTATTACTTTTCTATTACGGGTGGCACTGAGAATACTCTGTTACAAGGGCTACTGCTTAATTAATTTACCTTTCACCCTACAGTGCAAATAAGTACTAGAAAAGGAAAATGAAGAAGCTAAATAATTAGATTATCTATCACTTCACATGGGATGTATTTGATGACATATGGGATGACTTTAGGTGCTTTGCTTATTATTGAGTGAACAGTGATACACCCACACATGAATGACGTACTACTACTAAACTAAAGTTATTAAGAGAGGTACGGAGTGTCCACCGTAATAACCGGATATATGCTGTGCTTGCAGTTGCAATACAAACTATTGCTACTATTCATGGTAGTATTGGACAAATTTACAATTTCTTTTCCTTGCCTTCCCTACACTGGAACGGACGTGCGGGTGCGGTGTTACATGCTCTTCAAGGTAACACTTAGTTCATCCAGTGACCATCTACTCTCTCTAGATACACATGTGCTATCTAAGAGTCAGATAATACCATGCTCCAGGCTTCCATCCATTCAAAGTATATGCACACATACAGTTTATGTTTCACCCACCCAGGCTGTTGTCCTTCCACCCATCCTTGCTTCATCATTGACCCAGCCATGCACCATACCATATTCTTTCCTTCCCAGCCACCTCGGGGGCCAAGCAAACACATATCATTCTTCTTTGCCAGCCATCATAAAATTTCTCGTCCTTCCACACTTACTTACACCCTTCTTTCGCTTTTTGAATATATAGCTTACCTGTGCCCGCCACCACCGTGTCAACCCTCACAGGCACATTGGTGTTGTCCAGCACTCGCACCGCCTCCTCCCCAGAAGAGTTGTCCTCCTCATCCACCACCTCCGCGCTGGCCCCGCCACCAGATGTTCCACCTACAAAGTAAATTTTTAGAATGTTAGAATACACCACTCACTACTGTATAATATTTGGTCGAGGAGGAATAAAGAAAGTTAAAAAAAAACGAAATACAATGTAATAATTTGTAACTGTATACTCTACAGTAAAAATGTCCCTTTTTCAGGGAAGGCTGTTGTCTTGCTGCACTTTTTGTCACAACTGATGAATGCTTGCTTTTTATTTTTAACACACAACACTTTTTCTCCTAACAGAAGCTTGACTTCTAAGAACACGATCAGGGTCAAGCTCAAGTTCAAACCAGGTGAGAGCTCAGCTCGACCACAAGAAATGTGTCAATTAATCGTTAGCACTAAGCACTTTTCCATTTTCAGTTAAACGTTTACTTTTATGACAAAGTTGATTTTAATAAATGTGTTTAGTTTTAATAAAGCTTTTAAACTTAAATAGACTCTGTGGTTTTTGGTCCTCCAGACTAGAGTGGATGAGCTAAAGGTTTTGGAATTTTTGCAAGCATGAGTGCCTCTGACACTTCTTGACTGTGACTCCGTACTCTTGCCCTGCGTAGGATAATCTAATGATCATTGGGGATCAATTATCGGTGACTTAGGGAGCTAAATGACTCTGCCACACTATCTAGTCAGTAAGGAGATTGGGGGTTCTTCAAAGTCTGATATCACTGAGGTATGTGGAAAGAAAGTCTACCTGCGCCTATTATAATTGATAAACAATGCACTATTTAGTGTTCATAGTTCGGTTTGTGCAGATTTGTCCCTGCAACAGTGGTAGAATGGATTGTCCTTCTATCCAAAACAAAAGTAAAGTAGTATCTTATTCTTTCTTGGTGGTCATTCACCTTTTTATTGTTGGCAATTGTCAAAGCATAAACATTTAGAAGACTTGAAAAGACATTATGGACAATCCCAGAGGACTGCACTCAGTGCATAGAGCTATTGCTGACTAGAATGGGAGTCCAATGGAATTGCCAAATGTGCAATCTTAGTTAGCTACACAGACAGACTAATAAGAATAATCTAGTAATACCACAGGGAGTCATAGTCGAGGCAGGATAAGAATTTAGATCCAGTCTACAAGAAGATCAAAGACGATTTAGAAAAAATCGAATGAGGAACGCTAGGAAAAAATAGGTACTCTTTATTAAAATTAAAACTTACTGGGGCCAGCAAAGGAGCCCTCGCCTGCCCGATCCTGGCCTGCATCCTCCTGAACAGCACCCTCCTCCTGTGTCCTCTTGCCCTTGGGGGGAGCTGATGTACAACATGAAAGAAAGAAAGACCAGAAAACATGGATGAGATTTGTCAACCAAATCAAACATTTCAAAAGAACTATAACAAAATATTTTTGAGAAATAGCAAATAGATAGACAACTATTCCACGGGATATATTGACCTATCTCATGTGGTATACTACGTTATTCGTATTGCCTGATTTGCGGACCGTTGACTTTCAAAGTTCCTATGTAACTCAATAAACAGACTACTAAAAAGGTTTGCCTAGGCCTGGCAGGCAGCAGTCCGCAGCACGCAAAGTGACAGACAAAGTCCATCCTGCTTGCAGATCAGTGAATACTCAAACTATCAATCCACCGACCACCACCACTATTTCTTCTTATAGCCATGTGTCTAAAGGAAAGACTGGACTTCAGTCTGTTGGGGCTGATTTAGAAGTCCCTTGCGGCTCATTTTCCTCCATTGTTGCGTGACTTTTGTGACGCAGCGGCAGAACAAAAGAGTCGCCATGGTGCGACGTATATATTAAAAAAAACGCATATGGGAGATGCATCACGTTGTAAAGCCCTGCGCCATCAGGGGGCGTTCCGGCGCAAGGGAGGGCGTTCCTGCGCAGGAACGAATCCTAAAAGTGGGTGAGGGAAATCTACAAGATGTCAATCAGTCACTTTTAGGACAATGATGCGTGACTCAAACCCTGCGCCTGCTTGAAGCCGACGTACGGCTTGATGCAGCATTGGGGAGATAGGGCACCCCAGAGCATTGCTGGAGCTGCGCCATCGTTGGCACGCAACTCCAGCAATGCGCCGCCTTTACGGCACAGATGCGTAAGGCTTCTGTGACGTTTTGGGCCAATGGGTGGTGGTGGCATGGCGCACAATTACTGCTGCATCCCTGCTACTTTGCAGGGATGCGCTGGTAATTGAAAATATGACCCTTAGTGTCTAGCATTACGCAGTTCTTATCTTTACACTACACTCATACATAATTTCTCAGGCCAATGAAATGAACACAAAATACAAAACAAATAAGCATAGTAGCAAGCAAGGCTACTGAGAAGGAGAGCAGTGCACCTGAAATGCATAGAAGATTTTGAAATATAATTTACCTACAATGTAATCGGCAGCATTATTGCTCTTGGTAAAGAACAAAGATTTGCAAATAACAGAGCCGGATAAAACAGAGTAGTGATGAATAGCTACTACTACTCACCAAGCCCGGGGACCTCTACGCCGAGCGCGTCCAGCAAGTCCCGTTCCCGGTCTATGACATCCGTCCAGCGGTGGGTGGCCTGGTTATAGGTGCGCCGGACCCCAGAGAGCTTAAACATGGCCCGGCACACCTTCTCCCACCGCTTCCGGCGCTCCCGGATGCCATAGCCGGTTGCGATCTTGCCGCCTCCCAGGATGGTCTTGGGGAGGCGGCGCTGGACGTAGAAGATTAGTGCGGCCACCTCCTCCGCGCTAAAGATCTCCCGTGGCACCACTTGCTCCCCCCTCAAACGCCCGCACGGGAGCCGGGCACGGGGTGCGGGACCCTTCCCCTTCTCAGGGTGCTTCCCGGCTCCCTTTACCATGGTCTAGGCAGAAATAAAGTTAAATGATAAAGAAGAAATAGAATAGTGAAGAAGAAAAGAAAAGAGTTTAAAAAAGTAGTTTAAAATTAACTAAAAGTAGCAGAAAACATAAAAATATAGAGCTAGAAAAATAGAGGGATAGATAATAAGTAAAATAGATCAAATAAACTTCAAACAAGCAAAGGATGGCAGAGATTCAGAGAGGATACAGAAAGCATGCCCAGAACCATAGCAATGAATGAGAAACAAGATGGCCGCGCCCATTCACGACCGCGTGGGTAAGTTCGCGCGAGATTTTCCTCGCGATCACGTGCAAAATTGTACTAGCGAGCAGCACACTTTGCGAGATTACACATAGCGGCCGGAAACGGAATTACGTCACGCAAACAAGATGGCCGCGCCCGTGTACGACCGCGTGGGTAAGTTCGCAAATGTATCACTACAAGCGCCTTGCGAACATGCAAAAAATCACGCGAACATACACGCCGCAAACAAAAAATTAATGTATTCGCACGCATTCGCGGCTTCCGAAATCGATCTCGCACGGATTCGCGCCCCGCGAATAGCGCGAAATTGCAGAAAAACTATTTTTGCTAAACTGAAAGCAATCACCAGGTGCAAAAGTTCAAACTTAACATTAGTAACCATTCACTCTAGTGCTTCCTGAGGGGCCCCTCCAGAGTTCAGTTGCCTATTTGCAACTATTCTATGACCCTGCTATGACCCAAACAGCAGGCTCATAGAATAGCTACAAGTAGACCATAAAGGTCCTGTGAAAAAAAATAGCACTGCAACAGAAAGCAAATTACAGATAAGGAAGGAAGCAGGTGCCAGCCAGACTGAAAGTTTCAAAATTACTGACACATTAATCACCCCCAAATTAATTCATGGCAGTTGAAGAAGGGCAGGTGTGCTTGCTTTCACTGCAACAGAAAGCAAATTACAGATAAGGAAGGAAGTAGGTGCCAGCCAGACTGGAAGTTTCAAAATTACTGACACATTAATCAACACCAAATTAATTCATGGCAGTTGAAGCAGGGCAGGTGTGGTTGCTTTTTTTCACCCCCATAATATACAGTGATAAACAAACCTAATGGGTGGCAGTGAGGATGTACCAGAGGGTGGCATGGGTGTACCAGAGGGTGGCAGTGGTGAAACAGAGGGTGCTGTGAACCTGTGATGATAAACCAGATGTAGAAACAACATAGTCGCGGCCGTTGCGAGCCGAAAAGTAAGTTCGCAATTGCGAAATGGTCCACAAATCCTCGCGAACGCGCGCCAACACAAAAAACGTAAAAATCCGCAAATCCGCGAGAGTTTGCGTATTTTTGCGGATTGCGAATCCGTAAATACGCAAATTCGCGTACGCGAGATCCGCTAGATCCACCCATGCTTAGTCACCATGCTGCCTCCACCACGACAGATACTTCAGTGGTTTTGAGGTATTGGGGTGAGGGGGTTGTTGGGGATGTTGAGGATCATTACTTGTGAGTTGCTTAGTTGTTCCTCAGAAGTTTTTTGTTTTCATGATTACGCTTTGGAAGATTGTTTTGATTTCACTACACTGTCATATTGCTGTTATGTGCCGCCATTTATTGACGCATCACCTCAGGTCTTGCTCATTGTATTTATTGTTTTTCTGAATGTTCACTCCTGTAGTTAGCCCACAGCATACTGCCAGGTCTCTTCGGATCCTGAGTTGGAATGTCAGGGGGGCACTAGATAAAGTTAAGAGGAGGGCGATACTTCACCAGGCTAAGCATTACCAAGTAGATGTTCTTATGCTGCAGGAGACTCACCTACTGGGGACCAAGGCCCTTTGCTTACAGAGATATGGGTATTTACAAGGATTCCACTCTGGGTTCAGGAGGGGTTCTCGGGGTGGCACTTCTCATTCATCGAAGGGTTCCATATGTTCACACTAAGACGTGGGCGGACGCCCAAGGGAGGTATGTTTTTATCCAAGGATCTCTTGATGAGGAATGGGTGGTGCTGGGTAGCCCCTCCCCCCTGTCCTAGACATTGGCTGAATGCATTATGACTTTGTGGGCGGATGTTCTGGATGGTGTGGCGGTAGTGGGTGGCGACTGGAATGATGTGATGAATGGGGTTTGAGCTAGATGGCGCCGAGGGGGAACGCCAGCTGCGGGCCAACCAACTAAATTATCCTCTTTGGTGTTGGGTCTGGGCTGTGTGGACTCCTGGCACAACAGCATGTGGAGGAGCAGGGCTGTACTTATTTCTTAGCGGTGCATGAATCAGTTTCACAGCTGGACTATGTCTTCATATCGGCTGCAGCAGTTGGGAGCGTGTCAGATGTGGAGATCCTCCCCAGGGGTCTGTCGGACCACTCCCCTGTTGCGCTTAGGTTACGGCTAGGCCCTGCACGACCGACCTTTCATTTGTGTCTCTCCCCCTGGCATCTGCAAGATGACCAGTACATGGTTCATTTGGGGCAGGCCATTGAAAACTATCTAGATATCAATGTGGGCTTGGTGATGGCGGCAAAGATGCTGAGGGAAGCAATGAAATTGACCATTTGGTGTGTGGACATTTCGTACTGCTCCGCGGCGCGGCACTCCAAGAAAGAGTCCTTGGTGCGCTCGGAGGCCCACCTGTTGGAATTGGAACGCACAGGTAGAGAGGAGGGGGGGGCACTGGCGCATCGACAACTGCTAGTGGCGAGGCAACCGCACGCGGACTTGTTGCTGGATGAGGCCCAATTGGTGTGACTGGCGTCCCGCAGTAGGATCTATCAGTAAACTGCTCCATCGACTATGTCAGGGGCGGTGAGTTCCCTAGTTCTGCCGGGGATTCTGGGGCTGGATGGGAGGGCATTGGGTGATTCCTTAGTTCTTGCTGAGAGCTTCGGGCATTACTATGCCAATTTGTATGACCCATGGGAGTCCCTGTCAGAGGACATGGTCCGCTGCTTTCTCTCGGATCTTCCGCCCCGGTCTCTCTCTGATGAGGATAGAAGGGCCTTAGATCTCACACTTATGGTGGAAGAACTGGGTGACCTGAGCTCCAGGAAGGCCCCAGGGCCCAATGGATTTCCCAGTAAGTTCTTTAAGAGATACTTCTCACAACTGGGACCCCATTTCCTACAGGTGGTGGAGGAGGCGTGTGAGCATGGGTGCCTTCCACGGGACTGGAGACAGGCCGAGGTCTTCGAATGGGCGCCAGAACTATCGGACCATATCGCGCTCTACGCGGACAATGTTCTTTTCTTTTTGACTAACGTTAACAGTACGGGCCCCAGATAGTAAACCATAATAATGTACTATTATAACTCTGAACACAACTAAAGTCAGAGAAAGCGTTGGATAGTAAACCATAATAATTTACAATTCTAACTCCAATTCCAACTAAACTCAAGGAACGCGCTGGATAGTACACCATAATAAATTACTATTCTAACTCCAAATCCAACTAAACTCAGGGAAAGCACTGGATAGTAAACCATAATAAATTACTATTCTAACTCCAAACCCAACAAAACTCAGGGAAAGGTCTAAATAGTAAACCATAATAATGTACTCTTCTAACTCCAAGCCCTACTAAAGTCAGAGAAAGCGCTGGATAGTACACCATAATAATTTACTATTCTAACTCCATATCCAACTAAACTCAAGGAAAGCGCTGGATAGTAAACCATAAAAATGTACTACAGGGCTGGCTTTAGCACTGATGGTGCCCAGTGCGACAATGTTTTTTGGCGCCCCCCGTCCCCAATGACTAGGGCTGGGTGGAATTTGTGAAGTTGTCTTTTGCAAATATCGCGAAACGCCAACAAATCTATTTGAACACGCGGAATTTGGCGTTTTCGCAGAGATTTCGGGGGCGACGCTTCTTTGCGAGTTCACATGCCTCTCTTGTGTTTATAAAAGCTCAGAGACTGATCAGAGCAGCAGATGAGCAGAAAGAATCTCCTGGTAAAAGGAACTACACAGGGATTGCACTCGTGAAAGTCAAGGATGCAAAGGCCTCCATCAAGCATCACAGCTAATTTTTGAGGGTCGATATGGGGAGAAAGCACACCTGCCCAGCCTCGACGAAGCTCACGATTTTTTTTGACTGATTAATCAGTTACCGAGTTATGAACTTAAACTCAGGCACCTGCTTTATTTATATCTGTAAGTGCTTCCTGTTCAGGTTTAATTTTTGTGACAGGAGCAACGTGCCAGAATGAATCCTGCCCTGCATTTATCCAAGAAGACGCTACCGTTTTGTGCGATACCTCTACTCAACTGGAGCACTTTCTACTGGCTAATCAGTAAGTGCTACCTCGTTGGGTAAATAGATAGTGCTTTTCCTACACTACAGCTGCGTAAAGGGCCAAAGAGTTATCTCCAGTGACAACGTGTGTGTAACTTTGCCATCGCGCCGAAGGGCGCCAGGGTACCTTGAGTGAGCTGTCCATCATAATGGGTAAAGGGCGGAAAGACGGTACATACCGCTAGTGTGTGTGGCGGGGCCAAATGGGCGGGGCTTCTATGCGAGTTCACATGCCTCTCGTGTTTATTAAAGGTCAGAGACTGATCAGAGCAGCAGATGAGGAGAAAGAAGCTCCTGGTCACAGGAACTGCACAGGGATTGCACTCGTGAAAGTCAAGGATGCAAAGGCCTTCATCAAGCATCACAGCTAATTTTCGAGGGTAGATATGGGGAGAAAGCACACCTGCCCAGCCTCGACGAAGCTCACAATTTTTTGGGGCTGAGTAATGAGTTACCGAATTTGAGGTTGGACTCGGGCACCTGCTTTATTTAATTCTGTAAGTACTTCCTTTTCAGATTTACTTTTTGTGACAGGAGCTTCGTGCCAGAATAAATCCTGCCCTGCATTTATCCAAGAAGACACCACAGTTTTGTGCGATACCTCTACTCGACTGGAGTACTTTCTACTGGCTAATCAGTAAGGGCTACCTCGTTGGGTAAATGTATAGTGCTATTCCTACACTACAGCTGCGTAAAGGGCCAAAAAGTTGTCTCCAGTGACAACGTGTGTGTCACTTTGCCATCGTGCCGAAGGGCTCCAGGGTCCCTTGAGTGAGCTGTCCATCATGGTGGGTAAAGGGCGGGAAGACGGTGAACACCGCTAGTGTGTGTGGCGGGGCCGAACGGGCGGGGCTTCTATGCGAGTTCACATGCCTCTCGTGTCAGAGACCGATCAGAGCAGCAGATGAGGAGAAAGAAGCTCCTGGTCACAGGAACTGCACGAGGATTGCTCTCGTAAAAATCAAGGATGCAAAAGCCTCCATCAAGCATCACAGCTAATTTTCGAGGGTAGATATGGGGAGCAATCGTACCTGCCCAGCCTCGACAAATTTCACAATTTTTTGGGGCTGAGTAATGAATTACAGAATTTGAGCATAAACTCGGGCACCTGCTTTATTTATATCTGTAAGTGCTTCCTGTTCAGGTTTAATTTTTGTGACAGAAGCATCGTGCAAGAATTAATCCTGCCCTGCATTTATCCAAGAAGACACCACCATTTTGTGCGATACCTCTACTCAACTGGAGTACTTTCTACTGGCTAATCAGTTAATGCTACCTCGTTGGGTAAATGTATAGTACTTTTCCTACACTACAGCTGCGTAAAGGGCCAAAGAGTTGTATCCAGTAACAATGTGTGTGTAACTTTGCCATCGCACCGAAGGGCGCCAGGGTCCCTTGAGTGAGCTGTTAATCATAGTGGGAAAAGGGCGGGAAGACGGTGCACACCGCTAGTGTGTGTGGCAGGGTCAAAGGGGCGGGGCTGCCTTCTATGCGAGTTCACATGCCTCTCGTGTTTGTAAAAGGTCAGAGACTGATCAGAGCAGCAGATGAGGAGAAAGAAGCTCCTGGTCACAGGAACTGCATGGGGATTGCGCTCGTGAAAGTCAAGGAAGCAAAGGCCTCCATCAAGCATCACAGCTAATTTTCGAGGGTAGATATGGGGAGTAAGCACACCTGCCCAGCCTCGACAAAGCTCACGTTTTTTTGGGCTGAGTAATGAGTTACTGATTTTGAGCTTAAACTTGGGCACCTGCTTTATTTATATCTGTAAGCGCTTCCTGTTCAGGTTTAATTTTTGTGATAGAAGCATCGTGCCAGAATTAATCCTGCACTGCATTTATCCAAGAAGACGCCACCGTTTTGTGCGATACCTCAACTGGAGTACTTTCTACTGGCTAATCAGTAAGTGCTACCTCGTTGGGTAAATGTATAGTGCTTTTCCTACACTACAGCTGCGTAAAGGGCCAGAAGAGTTGTCTCCAGTGACCATGTGTGTGCAACTTTGCCATCGCGCTGAAGGGCGCCAGGGTCACTTGAGTGAGCTGTCCATCATAGTGCAAGTGCTTCTCGTTGAGCTTTAACCTCTTCAGCGCGACCGCGATTCCCCCTCCGGTGCTGGGCCCTAATAAAAACGGGCGTGGTCATGACGGAACGGTTCCGTCATGAGCACAGCTCAACCGTAGCTCATGACGGAACCATTCCGTCATGAGCATCGAAGGGGTTAATTTGTGTGACAGGAGCACTGTGCCAGAAAGAATCCTGCCCTGCCAATTAGCTTCCGTTCCGCCGCAGATCGCAGAGATTTTGACATTTTCGCGTTCTGCGTGGAATGCGAAAATGCCAAAATTTCTCACACGTTCCGGGAGCTGAACGGAATTTGCCGCCCACCCCTAATAATGGCCCTCCGTACCACCCTTTAACAGTCATCATAACCACTCTCTCTCAGATGCATTTAATACATTTTATAGTGTCACCCATAAAAGTGAAAGGTGTCAGAGCACTGTACATAACGCACACATTGCACAGAGACTATCAATCATTGGTGTGTAAAACAGTGTATAGGACGTGTTATATAAGACAAACGACAACAAGAGGTGAGTTCACATGTCATCCATATTGGTAGGCAATATAGTTGAAGAGTACTTGGTCTTTAGAAGCACAAACTCTGAATTTAAAATGTAACTCAATGGATTGATGCTCTCTTTAATAACAAGAACTGATTTGTACCCAAGTGAAGTCTTTTCGCAACATTAGAATAATGAAAGTCTGGGGAAAAATCCATAATCCCTAATCTATACCTTGAAGTCTGCATGCTGTTCTTTGATGACAGTTAATAGTTCACTGTAAACTGCAACTAACAAAGGGAAGTCTCTGACAAAAGCAGTAACCCACTGACCTGTTTACATTACATTCACTTTGGTAAACGTTCTTTGCAGCAAGCATATTAACCCTCTGCACGACCTTATCGTGAATGAAAACTTCAACGAATCAAATTGTCTATTGGATAAAACTCCGATCTCGCCTGGAAGAACATTAACCACCGGAGTTGTCTTGACATTTTAATTGCTGCCTGAACATTGCTAGAGGCCGGGAACGCGGCAACAGGTGCTTTTAAGCACAATATAAACTAGCAAACATCAAACAGGCGCCCCTGTGCAAAGTCAGCACCCGGTGCGGTGGCACCAGTCGCACCACCCTAGAGGCGGCCCTGATTTACTATTCTAACTCCAATCCCAACAAAACTCAGGGAAAGCGCGTGATAGTAAACCATAATAATTTTCTATTCTAACTCCAAATCAAACAAAACTCAGGGAAAGCGCTGGATAGTAAACCATAATGATTTACTATTCTTAATCAAAATCCAACTAAACTCAGGATAACTGCAAAATTGTAAACCATAATAATGTACTATTCTAACTCCAAATCCAACTAAACTCATGAAAAACACTGGATAGTAAACCATAAAAAATTACTATTCTACTCCAAATCAAATAAAACTCAGGGAAAACGCTGTATACTAAACCCTAATCATGTAGTACTCCAAATGTAAATTAAAATAAACTCTCAATACAAAATAAAGAATACCCCCCATTTTTTATTAAAAATGTATTAAATAAAATGAATTTAATTAAATATGTGTTATTAACATTAACATTTCTTGCCAAAATGCGATCAAAATGTAAAAAATTTCACAAATATTATTAAATTATAATTAATAATCATTCATACAATTTTACAAAAAATATTAATAAATTAGACAATTCGATATTTAATCAATTTCATTATACATTTTTGAAAACCTACTTTAAAAAATAAATACATTTAAATACGTAAAAATATTATTAATTATTTTAAATTAACTACATTTAGAATTATAATTTTGTAGACATTTTAATTTCAAACTTTTCAATTTTTTTTATTTTTTTTTAAATATTTAAATATATACATTTAAAGTTTTTAATTTAAACATTCTTCAATTAAAAAAATTACTAAATATCATAAAATCTCTATTTAACTCCTCAAAAATCTATTTCGTATTACTAAATATAAATCATACCCGCAAAATGTTTGAATTACTACCACCCTTATCCCCTATAAACCCAACATCCCACTCCTAAAACATATACAAATTATTTTAAAAAATGTAACATTTAAACAACATTTTTAAATTACTACCCACCCTTATCCCCTATAAACCCAACATTCCCCTCCTAAATAAATTATGAAAATTAATCAAAATAACTTATTTAAACAAAATATTAATTTTAAATCATTATATATTAACAAACAATGACATTAAAAAAATTACACAAAACAAACATCATAAAAAATATAATAATATCGATATTATTAACTTTAATATTTTCTACATCGTTATTTTCTACATCGATATTTTAAAAATCGATATAAATACAAAAAAAATATTCGATATTTTTACCATCGATATTACGTACCTCAATATTTAACACCAACGATATTCTTACCTCTATATTTGCATATTGATATTCTGTCTCTGCACCCCTGTGGACAGTTCAAAAATCAGTCTAATGGGGTCATTATGATGGCAGAAGGAGCATCACCGCCGGGCCTTCCACCATCACGAAGTACATTACCCACCACCAAATTAGGATGGCGGTGGGTACCTCGGTGGACGATAAGTTGTCCGCCGCTTCACTGCCAAAGGCAATCGTCCCGATTGGCTAGCGGAGGGTGCAGGGCGCCTGAAATGGTGGCAGTGCCTAGCAGGCAAGGTCCGGCAAATCAGGATGTGGGTAAACAAAGGCCTTTCCATGGCGACAATGCCACCATGGAAAGGCGGGGGGATTGGGTTTGGGGGCCTGTTGCCCCCTTGGGGGTGGTGGTGTCACTGCACTGGGGGTTACCCATGGTACCCCTCACATTTCCATGCTCCAAGTTGCAGGTACCGCGTGGTGCCTGCCACGTAGTGCAGCGAAATGCTGCAAACCAACTTTTGACATTGCCCGCGGTGCTGCAGCCAACAACACCGCAGTGGTGGGACTGCTGCATGTCTGGCCCAAAGTTCTGCAACACTCAGTCAAGATCCTCTTGGACCATCTATTATTGAAAATGAAGCTGCAAAAGCTATGAATGGGGTGGAGAGTGCAATGGAACAAGCTAGATAGGAAACTATACATCTGGAGAAATTAGTTGCACATCCCCACAATGAAAAGAATGCATTTATATGGAAGTATATTAGTGGTCAAGCTGGCACGTGGGAAAGCTTTTTAATTAAAAGTATCACTGCTTGCCTACAGAGGACTGGACAATCAAATTTGTCATGTGTAGTAACAGCACCAACTGGATCTGCTGCACATGAACTACATCAACTATTAATGCTACCTGTAGAACATGATAATAAACTGGAATACCAGAAGTTATCTGGTGAAGCATGTTATGAGGTAGCAAGAGTTTTAAAGAAAAAGAAACTTTTAATCATCGATGAGGTAAGCATGGCTTCAAATGTAATGCTTGCCTTTGTATGCTTAATAATGCAAAGAATGTAAGAACAGAGTATGATGTTCCCTTCAGAGGAAAGCATTTAATTGAGTTTGGTGACTTACTGCAATTAACTCCTGTGAAAGGAGAGCCTGTTTTCAAGACACTTCGGCATGAACAGACTCATAATTCATTAGGGAGTATTGGAAATCTAAATATTTAGCTGAATTTCCAATACAAGAAACTACTGAAAAATAAGCCTCAAGCATCTGATGAAATATATGGTTATATTCTGAAGAATATTATATTTGGACTTCTTACAAAGGAAGGTATGAGTACCTTAGAAACTCGATCTACAAAAAACAGCAGCACAACTAATGTTCAATTTGATTGAAGAAGGATAATCAATAGTATGTTTAATGCTCACACTTCAAGAGTGCGCCAGTTTTAATGAAGAAATGTTGAAACTGGAGAAGAAATACATTTTGGAAGTTACAGCTATTGAGAAAAGGGAATACCAGGGACAAACAATAAGGCTAAATGGAAAACTTCAAGGAAAACTGGATTCATTAGAGAAATCTGTATCTAAGACTGCTGAATTAGAGAAGTGTTTACATGTGTATAAAAACTGTAGAGTAATTTTGCCTAGTAATTTAAATGTTGAGGAAGGCTTAGTAAATGATGCGATGGGTAAAGTTATTGATTTGATAATTTTCCAAATAGGAATGAGGTTGAACAGTTGGCCATAAAATGTTATCAGATTAATGTTAGAAAATAGAATGGTTGATGCGTTGAACTTTTTCTGCTAGTGAAAGACATATATGTGCATTGCCAGCAGTTCCCAATCTCTCTAGTGTATGCTGTAACTATCCATAAGTGCTACACAAAAATATGATGGACTTTCTTTTTGTAACTATCCATAAATCACAAGGTTTGAGTATAGATGCATCTTTTATTAATATTGGAAGTACTGTATTTAAAGAAGATATGGCATATGTTGCATTGCCTCGAGTTAGACCATAGTCCGGTTTATTTATGATTGACTTTGATGAAATGAAAGTTAGTGCTGATACTAATTTTGTTAGAAAATACAATTGATTAAGAAGTGTATGTGCGCCTCCCTTAGGATAGTATCCTATTTCTGAGAAACAAAGAATCTGTCCTAAGAGGAAGCTTAGTAAGCAATCAATGGATGTTCCTCAAAAGAAGCAAAAAATGTTAAGCAAGAAGGTGTTAAGAGGAAAAAAAATGATTGTAATATTGTAGGTTTTCAGCTGGAAAAAAGCAACTGTGTCAACTGCTATGCGGTTCTCAATGTGCTCTTCTATTTATTGCATTTTGCAAATTAAATTTAACATAAAGGAGACAACAGAATCTGCTCTTATCTGTGTACTTTGCTGGAACGTTTATATAGTGATAGAACTGTAGTACATTCTGCTTCAGGCATTCGAGATGTGGTAGACATGCATAGAGGATCTGTACTATTTTCTCTCAACAGTCAACAAAACGCTCAACAATTTATTATGCAACTAGTACCCAAATCAATTTGAAAAGATGTATCTACTTAACATTAACAGATTGTAAAACTGTCTTTTGACAGGCTAATCAAAAATTCAAAACAAAATATGACCTCCTCAAATTGTAGATCAGATGGCATGTCTGCGTTGCAGACACAGAGAAGAGTAAAATACATTATATTGATGATACAGTGATACAGAGCAGATGGATCAAAAATAGAAACTGAAATGACAAACTTCAAAGCAGGGCAAATTTCAATTTCTGGACGAACATACACAACACTGGCTATTATTTTTCATGAAAGACTTCATATAACATCTGGGCACTACACTGTGCATTTAAAAAATGTCACTGGATGGACATGATACAACGACAGCAAGCTCACGTTCAAGCAAAAACTACCTTTCAAACTTCCAAATTCATATCTCTTCCTTCTTCAGCCAAAGTTTTAAGGAAGATCAGCATTTAAAAAGTGGTATACGGTGTTTTCTTTTTATGAATGACCAGTGTGTAAGATATAATTTGGCCTAGCAGGCGTGATGTGTTCAAAATGAAGTCTGAAATTTGAACATGCATTATATCTAGTTCGAGTAATAAACTATTTCAGTATCATATTATTTTTTGGGGATATATTAATTTAAATTAGTTGAGTACTTTTAGTTAGAATAACTTATTAGGTGTTTGTAATGAGTGTGATGCATGGTATGACTTATTTCTAGTTGTATACTGTGTGATTCTGTTTTTCGTCCACAATCTATACGATTGTATATTCTGCACTGTTCAGCGATGATTATTATTCAGTACATTGTGTATGATGTACAAGTATAAAATCTAGGAACCGTAAAAAACTGAAATTTATATGTTTAAAGAAATATATATGTTTTAAAGTGTTACAGTTGTGTTTTCCTTGTACATTAGCATGAGATTTGAACTTTACTCTGAAACTTTTAAATATGTCATATTATAATGAATTTCTCCCTTTTCATTAACTGATATAATCACCCAGTCAGTGCTGCACACTCTTACACACCCTATGTTTAGCTAATAATTAGACTAACACACCCATCCACAAAATGATGCATTCTCTGTCAAAATCACAGACTCACTCATTTACACACTGCGACCGTCTGGGACTAACTGATACATACACTGACACACCCATGGACATACCAATCCTTTAACTAACACATTCAAGCAGTTACTCATGCAGACTAAGAACTACATACCCTAATACACCCATGGATTATCTAATACATTCATTATCACACTCCCATACTTACTTTTACAAACCCTAAGGCAACCTATGATTCCCTAATACATACACCGATACACCGATGAACATACTGGTGCATTCACTGACTTGCTCACTCACTAAGTCACACTCAGTCATGCACACCCTAGAACTCACTGATACACCAACACACCCATGGACACATTGATGCATTAACTGACATTCACTCACTCAGTCATACACACAGTGACACACTGTATAACTCACAATTCATACACCGACAACCGCATTGACACTCGGATGTATTAACTGACAAACTGACTCACTCAATTCTATACACTTGGATATGCCCGAGGTCTCAGTAATGCATACACTAATACTACCATGGACACACTGATGCATTCTCTGGCAAGATCACTGACTCACTGATACACACTGAGACACCCTGGTACTAACTGATACATACACTGAGATGCCCATGGACACACCAATCCATTTACTAACACATTCAAACAATTACTCATGCACACCCTGACACACTCTAGGACTAGCTATTACATACACTGACACACCCTTGGATTCCCTAATGGTTTCACTTGCACACTTACTTCAACACACCCTGAGTGTCTCTGTAACTCTCAGGCCTGATTACGATAAGCACGTCTGTGGGCCCGTCGGTGGTGAAAAAACATGATTTTGTCATGCCAGATGCGGTCATCCTGACTTCCATATTACAATGGGCAAAGATAGGCATATTTCCATACAATGTTGTGTTTCCGGATCTGACAGGAAATTCATACCGCGCTGGTGTCGGAGGGGAACCAATGAAGGCAAACAGCCAAGGTGAAGAGTGCTCCGACCACTCACTCCATTATTATGCGCTTACCAGGCCATCCGGATGCGGCGGTAAAACCTGCTCATCAGAGATTGCGGAAACAGAACCACAGAGAGAAGAAACTCCACATTCTTGCACCTCCCCATGTTACTGGACATCATGGATCCTGCCCTACAAGTCCTGCTGCTGCTCTACCTGGTCCACAACTACCAAAGGTGACACCATTGCGTACCCCACCCGAGCTAAGTCAAACATCTATCACCCCATGCATCTGCCTGACACCAACATGACCCAATTCTCGATTTGGGACAACTTACCTGTCAACCTCGGACACATTGATTGACACCAGAACCTATAGGCATGTCACACACTCCTGCCATTCACGAAGGCCCGTTGTCACCTCTGGAGTGGGGGTCCTATTTGCATACAGAATGCAGCCATCTGGGCTAGCCGTGGTGGTCACGAAATAGCAGTCGTGCAGCAATATGCAAAGATGCCCATTTTGATGCAGATGGGCTTCAGAGCAGTTACACAGTGTTGGCAGATCTTCAGAGCACTCCCTAGCCCACAACCTACCAAAAAGTAGCCCAAAGTTGCCCAAATTGCTACTTTAAGGAAGGCGGAGCAGGGACAACGTCAAGCAGGCAGTAAATGCAGATATCTGTCCAGACCATCTTAAGAAGTGGTCTGCGCAGAATGTATGCACTTGCTAAGCCTTAAAAGAGTAAGAGAGGCAGGATAGTTGAGAGGCTTCTGTTGAAATGCTTGTGACAAAACTGCACTTTTCAAGTGGTTCTGTCACTCTTCCAATAGGGCAGCTCTGAGCTCACAGTCAGTGTAGGCATATTGTAATTGTATAAATAGCACTTACTAGCCCTTAAGAAAAGTTAAAGCACTTTTTGGTGAGTAGCACTCTACTTTGCAACCCAAAAAGGATTAGTGGTGGATTAGTCTAGGGAAATATGAGACAATTTGAGTGGTGGGCACGCAAGTCTGTTAATGGGATTGTATGGATAGTGGAGGGGTAGAAGAGGGAAAGGTCTAGAAAGTGTTCAATGGGAGATCATAGTAATAAGATGAGGTTTGAAATGAGCAATAGGAAAGATGGAGGAGTCACTTTAAAGGGATTAAGGAGATCATAGTTGTAACATTAGTTTTGGGTGATCCAAGGAGGGACATAGGAGGGAAGAGTCTAGAAATTGTGATTCTGGAGATCACAGTAGTAAGATGAGGTTTGGGATTAATCAGAGAGTGGAGGTAGATGTAATATTAAGAGAGGTATCATGCCATGCAATCACAGGCCATATCATACTATAACCATGCAATGACAGGCCATACCATTCAGACCCCCAGAGTAGGGGGTCGATTAGGATGGCGGACGGAAGTGGGTACTGTCCGCCATGGTGGGGGAAATTTTACTCCCGGCTGCGCCGCGGAGATTCCGCGGTTGGGATTAGGATAATCATGTCACGAAACTCCGACCGCGGCGGACGGATCATAACCAACACCGTCCGCGGTGGACGGAACACATCCAACTCCGTCCGCGGCGGACGGAGTCCAATGAACAACCACTGCCGCGGACGGAAATGACCGCGGAAAATAACACATGTACCGCCATACCTGTGAATACTCCGTGGCCGCAATTAGGATAAATCCGCCCGTACCACGGAACTCACAGCCATCCACGTCCGTGGCGGAAAGAATGCTACGATAACCACAGCATCACTTCGGAAGGCCAACACGCACAACATCCCTAGCGGCAAACAAATGTTAGAAAGTGTACCGCAAGTCCAAAGCAAACATACGAACATTGACAACGCCCCCCCCCACACACCAACACCAAGCACAAGCCACCATGACACGTCCCAATTATCCAATAATGCACACTAGTCAACACGCCCACCTACCACCTGACTGCCAACAACCATTGAGACACGACTATAAAATGACACCCACACACTACCACAATCCTTTGCATCACAGCATTGCTGCTAGCAAGAGGCCCAATTCGAGATACTGCAAACTCACATAGAAGACACCCACCCACCACCCTACCACACCCACCACGCAAACACCCACCACACAAATCCTACACATCACACACCACACACCTGCACCCCCCAACTCACTCAACTCACACACTGAGCACCACACACCATGGCACCCAAAAAAAACCCAAAATTCACGGAGACAGAGTTGAGGGTAATGGTAGATGAAATAATCCGTGTTGAGCCCCACATCTTCGGGGCCCAAGTCCAGCAGACGTCCGTGGCGCAAAAGAACCACATGTGGGACAGGATCGTCACTCGGGTGAATGCGTCGGGGACTGTGCCGAGGATGAAGCATGACATTCAGAGGCGGTGGCATGACCTGAAGACCAGGGTCAAGGGCATCCGAGCTAAAAACTTTGCTAGAGCCAATCATACTGGCGGTGGCACACCCCCGGAGCCCATACCCTACACCGATTGGGAGGAGAAGGTGCTGGTGATACTACACCCAGAGAGCCTAGACGGACTTGACGAAGGAGAAGAGACTGGTGAGTACAAACCAAGCACCACGATCAGCACGACATGGTCAGGCTCACACAACTGAGAAGAAACATCTCCTATGCCCCAACCCATGCACGTTGGACACCAACTCACTAACATGTCCATGGCTCCCAACAGGCCCCCATGTTCACGGGGAGGGTGGTGGTGGTGGAGGGTGGGGTGTGTGAGAGGCCCAAACTACAACTCCCAACAGGCCCCCATGTTCACGGGGAGGGTGGTGGTGGTGGTGGTGGAGGGTGGGGTGTGTGAGAGGCCCAAACTACAACTCCCAACAGGCCCCCATGTTCACGGGGAGGGTGGTGGTGGTGGAGGGTGGGGTGTGTGAGAGGCCCAAACTACAACTCCCAACAGGCCCCCATGTTCACGGGGAGGGTGGTGGTGGTGGTGGTGGAGGGTGGGGTGTGTGAGAGGCCCAAACTACAACTCCCAACAGGCCCCCATGTTCACGGGGAGGGTGGTGGTGGTGGAGGGTGGGGTGTGTGAGAGGCCCAAACTACAACTCCCAACAGGCCCCCATGTTCACGGGGAGGGTGGGGTGTGTGAGAGGCCCAAACTACAACTCCCAACAGGCCCCCATGTTCACGGGGAGGGTGGTGGTGGTGGAGGGTGGGGTGTGTGAGAGGCCCAAACTACAACTCCCAACAGGCCCCCATGTTCACGGGGAGGGTGGTGGTGGTGGAGGGTGGGGTGTGTGAGAGGCCCAAACTACAACTCCCAACAGGCCCCCATGTTCACGGGGAGGGTGGTGGTGGTGGAGGGTGGGGTGTGTGAGAGGCCCAAACTACAACTCCCAACAGGCCCCCATGTTCACGGGGAGGGTGGTGGTGGTGGAGGGTGGGGTGTGTGCGACAGGAAACAGAAATGTATACAAATCTATATAACCATGTAATGTCCACATTACTGACCAGCTCTATCTTGTCCCTCAGGTGATCGTCAACTGACTGGGGAAACCAGTACCCGGCCGCCAGCCTCGCCTCCCACACCTACAGGACTCTCTGGTGACGAGGACACAGGCAGCTCCGGTGCGGAGGATGGAGCGGGACCAAGCACGCAGCCAGGGCCATCTGGCTCACAGGGACTCCCGGGACCGACCAACGTCGCATGTGTGACTCCAGCGACACCTGTCTCTGTGATCTGCACAGTCCCCACCACCACCAGTACCACCAGTACCACCAGTACCACCAGTACCACCACTACCACCAGCACCACGACTCCTGCCGGTGCCACCCAGCATAACCCAGCGCACGACGCTGGTCCATCGGCCTCACACACAAGCAGGGTGAGTGGGCCACAAACACAGGCAACGGGACATCAGCCAATCAGGCGAGCCACACACCGCCGTGCAGAGGAAGGACAGCTACCCCATCCAGTGGCACAGTCCCTACAAGCCCTTGCCAGGTGCCAGGCGTCATAAGACCGGTCCCAGGCAAACGCTGATCGTGCACACCAGGACTCAGTGGACAACACCAACATCCAGCGCGAAATCTGTGGCATCCTTGGCCAGATGTTGCAGATCATGGGCCAGCAGGCAACGATGTGGAGGGAATGGGTTGGCCGGAACAACCCCCCCCTCCACCAAGTGTCGTAGCGCCACCGCCACCGTCACCTCCGCCTCCACCGCCACCTCCGCCTCCCCCGCCACCATCACCTCCGCCTCCACCGCCGCCACCACCACCTGTGCCCCTGGCGACGGATGTGGCCCATCAACAACCTGCCCTCCCAGCTGACTCTGTTCCACCTCAGAGACGGAGGGGCCGGCCGAGGCAGGAAGTGGCTGAGAGCAGTGTTGGAGCGCCATCCACACGCTCCAAGAGGGGACGACCATGACAATGTCACTGCCTGTGCCAGACATTCACCCAGCTAAGTATCCTGTCCCACAGACAATCATTCCCACTGGTCTGCTGGACTACCCTGACACCCCCCAATGTGGTGTCAGCACGGCCATTTCATCTGCCATTACCTTCAACTCCAACTCCCTCCACCCCACTTACTTGTAAATATTCACCAGCACAGAAGCACAACCTGTAAATAAATTGCACTTACTCACACAATGATGTTTTGCCTCCATGTTTATTCACATGATTGCCTTCAGAAACAGACGTAAACAGGTTCAGGGATCATAGTCGTACATGATCATGGCGCTGCGGGAGTGACCTAGAGAAAATCAGAGACAGCAAACACACGTCAGGAAACAGATTCACACACATCACAACACAATGCACAGCAACATTACACAAACGACAACCATCACAAAAGCATGGGATGAGAGCACACACATCATGGAGACTTGTATGTCCAAAGACATGAAGACACACATATGCAACCATCACAAACAACACCCAGCTGATGAACCCCACATCCACACAACACCAGCAAACATACATGAGGCATTGTCAACCGCCACTAGAGGTAGTTACTCACATTCAAGGGAAGTAGCGATCTATGAGCTGGCGCCTCTGGTCCACACCTTCCTCCTCACCACTATCCTCATCAGTCGACATGGGTGGGATGGGAGGCCGAGGAACTTCTTCGTCTTCAGGGTCCAACAGCAGTTCAATGTCATTGCGTACTGCCAGGTTGTGGAGCATGCAGCAGGCAATCACGATCCTGCATACTTTTCCTGGTGAGTAAGGCAGGGCCCCTCCGGTCTTATCGAGGCACCGAAACCTAGACTTTAGCAGTCCAAAGGTACGTTCGATGACTCTCCGTGTCCTTCCATGTGCTTCATTGTACCGCATTTCACCCGCTGTTCTAGGATTACGTAGGGGACTGAGGAGCCAGGGCCGGTTTGGGTAAGCCGAGTCGCCTATGTAGGGGGATGACAGACACAAACATCACAACAAGATATGGTGGGTACCCCATGCAACACAGAGATCACAAGAGTCCCCACTGCACACTCACCAACAAGCCACGCTTGACCGGGTCGCAGATTTGCCATGAGTCGTGGGACAATGCTGCTCCGCATGATGTGGGCGTCATGTGCGGATCCAGGAAATCTTGCACACACATGGGAGATGATGTTGTTTGCCAGGCACACCACCTGCACGTTCAGCGAATGGAAGTGTTTGCGATTCCTGAACACTTGTTCCCGTGCCCGTGGTGGAATGATAGCGATGTGTGTGCCATCAATTGAGCCCACAACGTGAGGTATGTGGCCCAGTGCATAGAAATCAGCTTTGACAGCTGCCAACTCTTCCGGCCGTGGGAAATGTATGTAGTCATTCTTGTACAGCATCATAGCTGTTAAGACATCCCGAAGAACCGTGCTGAACATGGCCTGTGACATCCCCCCGGCATGTCCAACTGTGTACTGAAATGTGCCAGTAGCAAAGAAATGTCGTACCGCCATGACCTTTGCAGTGGGTGTAATCGACCCAGGATACGTCCTACGTGGCTGCAGATGAGGAGACAATTGAGCCACAAGCTCCAGCAACCGACGTCGATCCAGCCGGAATTTCCGAATCACCTCCTCGTCAACCATATCCTCCAGCACAGTGTATGGCCGATGCACATTTGGAGCCCTCCTGTGTGGGAGAGAGATGTAACTTAGGTCAACTTACAAACGACGCATACGTGTACAACTCCATCACATGTGAACCTTACTGACAAAACTTCAGTCTTCACCCTAATGTTTAGTAGCCACATCACAGACACACATGCAACTGCATGCACACAAACGATAATTATACACACGCCATGTCATCAAGCACAAATGCCAACACCAATAATGATGTGCATACGGTAATTACATACATGGTGACACAACGTCCAAAACACATACACGGACTGCATGTGTACCACCACCACTGTAGTCACCTCGCCAGAACAAGACACTGACAACAGATGCATAATTTGGCCATACAGCCGTGATGTACTGTGTAGTTGTGAAGATGTAAGAACGTCTGTAGGGTCACACCCGACGTCAACACGTACAAATGCACATCTGTTGCCCATTGTGTGCCGACCGATGGGCATTGTATGGACACACATGCTATATTGTATGACATATGACCTTTCCCTATCACGCTCACATCCCTCATGACGCAACTGCACACAACACATCACGGTGCAGCGTCTGACAAGATAACATAATTGGCGCCGCCATGGCGGTGCTCAACTTCCGCTACTTCCCAAAGGCCATACGCGGCCAGCGTCCCTCTTCCCATTGGCTGCATGTGCAGGGACCGTCACGGGCACACATCGGCAACCGCACGTGCAAGCCTCAGGCACGGATGCTTCAGTTGCAACAATGTTCTATCACTGGCGCCTCCATGGCGGTGCACGTACTCAGCGGGGGAGGTGCAGGCCTATACACCCTGTAGATGTACTCAATGGACATGCCAGTTCATGACCCCCCTTACAGTCACCTTGCATCATCCACCGTACACCGCCGGAGCGGCCGGGCCTAGGACGGCCGTGCCCGGCCATGTACACAACCGCCGTGCCCGGCCATGTACACAACCGCCGTGCCAGGCCATGTACACAACCGCCGTGCCCGGCCATGTACACAACCGCCGTGCCAGGCCATGTACACAACCGCCGTGCCCGGCCATGTACACAACCGCCGTGGCCGGCCATGTACACAACCGCCGTGGCCGGCCATGTACACAACCGCCGTGCCCGGCCATGAACACAACCGCCATGCCAGGCCATGTACACAACCGCCGGGCCTGGCACGGCGGTTGTGTACATGGCCTGGCACGGCGGTTGTGTTCATGGCCGGGCACGGCGGTTGTGTACATGGCCGGCCACGGCGGTTGTGTACATGGCCGGGCACGGCGGTTGTGTTCATGGCCGGGCACGGCGGTTGTGTACATGGCCGGGCACGGCCGTCCTAGGCCCGGCCGCTCCGGCCGATGTACGGTGGATGATGCAAGGTGACTGTAAGGGGGGTCATGAACTGGCATGTCCATTGAGTACATCTACAGGGTGTATAGGCCTGCACCTCCCCCGCTGAGTACGTGCACCGCCATGGAGGCGCCAGTGATAGAACATTGTTGCAACTGAAGCATCCGTGCCTGAGGCTTGCACGTGCGGTTGCCGATGTGTGCCCGTGACGGTCCCTGCACATGCAGCCAATGGGAAGAGGGCCGCTGGCCGCATATGGCCAATCGCAAGTAGCGGAAGCAGTGCACCGCAACAACAGGGGCCAGTCATTGGCCCATTTCACGATCACGCTTCCAGGGCTGACCAATTGCTGGCGACGTATGCCACTGACACGTGCTGAGGGCCCTATATATGTGTGTTGGCCAAAATGACACTTCCTACCCTGGGGACCAGTGCTGCCTGTTCACCTCGACCTGCTGCTGCTGCTGAGCTGACCACCGACTGCTGCCTGTGACCATCACCTCGACCTGCTGCTGCTGCTGAGCTGACCACCGACTGCTGCCTGTGACCATCACCTCGACCTGCTGCTGCTGCTGAGCTGACCACCGACTGCTGCTCTAGTGCCATACTCCGTGATCTTGCCATGTCGAGAGGCAAAGAGATCCGGTCTCGACCCTTCACCGCCGCGGAGCTTGATGTCCTCGTGGACGGTGTACTCCGCAACTATGGACGCCTCTACGGCGCACCAGGACGGGTGGTAAGTGCAGTGTGGGACATGTTGGTGTGCATGAGGGGGCCAAATAATCAGGCCTATTTCTATCTTAGCTGTGTAGTGTGGGCTAGACATATGTTCCTGATTGTGCATGGCTGCTGACAGTTACGTCTTGCCCCTATGTGTGTGACAGGCCACCTGTCCACTGACTTAAACCCTTTTGTCTCCCATCATGGTAGGTCAAGCTGCACCTTCGCAAGGACCTGTGGAGGAGCATAGCACGGGAAGTACGGGCATTGGGGGTGTGCAACAGACGACATACACACTGCCACAAACGCTGGGACGACATTTCCAGGCTGAGCAAGAATGTAGCGGAAGTAACACTGGGCCTGATTCCAAGGACGCCCCGTCTGGCCCGACGCTCCATGACCCCTCTCATGCACCGTATCATTGCAGTGACGCATCCTGAACTGGCCGAACGTCTGAGTGCCGATCAACAGCAAACTAGCGGTGAGCATACTGTCTGTGTAGGAAACCTGTGAGTGCTATGCATGTATTGGTGCACAGACACAGTATTGAGTTCCGTGTTGCGTATGTATGTCTGTGATGCCATTTTGGTCCCATTGGGTGGTTCTCATTTGACATCCAGGTCCTCCATGTTGACACGCCACTTGCTTAGTAGTTGAGTGTTGAAGCACATCCCCTAGTGGTCCATGGCCCCATGGCAGGAAATGTGAGGATGACTGGTAGAGGTGGGCCGTGTGCAGGATGAGGGCTACAAAATCTTTGTCAGCTATGTAATTTGGCAATCCTGGTCCTTCTGTACGTCAGTCTGCCCATGACTCACACATCTTTTATGTGCATTTCAGCTATGACAGAGGACACTCAGCCACAGACGGTGGAGAGTAGTCGAGGAAATGAGTCCGGCTCAGACTTCGCACACACGCAGACTGACACAGAGGAGGCCAGCGCCGGAGAGGGGGACAGGACCGTCCCTGAGGACTCGCATGTGGAGACACCATCGTCCTCCTCGTCGGACACTCTTGGTGAGCCTGCACTGTTGTCACAGACTGGGAGTGGGCACTCATCACCTTCTGTCGGAAGACAGCACACAGGGCCCACACTTCCGCCAACTGCACCATGTACTGTTCGTGGCCGGAGGAGTAGGGGGAGCAGAGTGGCGTTCGGTGCAGGCACCGCTGCCCCTGCCACGGTGAGCCAAAATGCACTGTGTGCTGAGGCCGTTGATCTGCTGCGACAGCTGTGTGTGGGGCAGACCAATATGACAAATGCTTTCCAGGACCATGATAGGAAGTTGGGGCAGGTGGTGGCATTCATGGAAGGGATGCATGGCGATCTTGCAGGTCTACACAGGACAGTGCAGTCATTGGCAAGCAGTGTGTCATCTGCAATAGTACAGTCGCATGAACAGGGTGCTACTTCTGTTTCCCCATCTACACCACTGGATGTCTCAGGGGGTAGTGATTATTCTGAGCAGGACTCAAATACAGGTTATTGCACTAGAAGCAGCGTCAGACAGCACGTCAGGGCACGCAGGGCACAGACCCCATCCCCTAGATCAGCTAAATCTGTTCACGTAGACGACGTCAGATACACTGGAGTACACACACAGGATCCACAAGTGTTGTTGGGGGACATGCCTTCAGGAGCTACACAGGCATTCAACACAAAAGGTACTCCCAAGGCAAGGGATACTCACATGTCCATGGACTGTACCTTGGACAAGGCCAGTCAGAAGACAAAGGCACCTACTAAGAGCAGGGAGACTCCCAAGGGCAGGCCCACAGCAGAGGAAAGGGACACTCCCAAGGACAGTGACAAGACAAAGGCACCTACTAAGAGCAGGGAGACTCCCAAGGGCAGGCCCACAGCAGAGGAAAGGGACACTCCCAAGGACAGTGACAAGACAAAGGCACCTCCTAGGAGCAGGGAGACTCCCAAGGGCAGGCCCACAGCAGAGGAAAGGGACACTCCCAAGGACAGTGACAAGACAAAGGCACCTCCTAGGAGCAGGGAGACTCCCAAGGGCAGGCCCACAGCAGAGGAAAGGGACACTCCCAAGGACAGTGACAAGACAAAGGCACCTACTAAGAGCAGGGAGACTCCCAAGGGCAGGCCCACAGCAGAGGAAAGGGACACTCCCAAGGACAGTGACAAGACAAAGGCACCTCCTAGGAGCAGGGAGACTCCCAAGGGCAGGCCCACAGCAGAGGAAAGGGACACTCCCAAGGACAGTGACAAGACAAAGGCACCTCCTAGGAGCAGGGAGACTCCCAAGGGCAGGCCCACAGCAGAGGAAAGGGACACTCCCAAGGACAGTGACAAGACAAAGGCACCTCCTAGGAGCAGGGAGACTCCCAAGGGCAGGCCCACAGCGGAGCAAGGTCCATCTCCCAAGGGCAGGGACACACACAGAGAGCAGGTGTCTACTGGAGACAGGTGCACCACAGACGACAAGTCTGCTGGCAGGAACAGGGCGGCGACCAGGGCACAGGCTACATCCAGAGACAACACTCCACCTAAGGATAAGGCACATCCTACAGACAAGGCATCTAGCATGGACAATGGCGCAATCAAGGACAGGCATACTTCACCCCTGGCTGCACTGAGGCTGATGTTTTCTACTGAACGCCAAACAGATGTCTCCGCGGTGGAGTCCCCCCATACCTCCACTCCCATCCAGGCCAGTCAGAAGCAGAGGAGGGTGTCCCCTGTAGTTGCATCCCCCATTACACATGATTCCGAGTCCAGGCGGCAGGCACAGAGCAAACGACAAGCTGGCTCCAGCACGTCCCCAGAAACCAGATCCCCGGCTGCAGATGCTCCACCTATGGTGGGTGGTGATTCTTTGGAGTCCCCACCACTTGCCAGTCCTGTCCTGTCCAGGGTGCACTCACACATCCCTAAGAAACGCAGACACACACCATTGACACCTGCCAACCCCGATTTGGCTCTAGGTCAGCTATCCCCAGCTCCCAGGCCCACCCTGCCTCCTGGCCCATACAGCCCTGTGGCTCATCATTTCAGTTGTCCCAGTGGCGCTGGTGCAGTTGACTCTCATGTATCAGATGGTGGCACAGTGTCAGTTGTGCCCTCTCCTGTTGCAGGTCCTGGCAGTGTATCTGGGTCTATGGCTCACGTGTCAGTTAGAAGATCTGTGGCTGTGTTGCACACTCCTGTTTCTGGTGCTGGCAGTCTGTCTGGGTCAGTGGCTCACGTGTCAGTGACTACATCTGTGGCTGTGTCTCACACTCCTGTTGCTGGTGCTGCCAGTGTGTCTGGGTCCGTGGCCCATGTGTGTGTCACTCGGGCTGTGGCTGTGTCTCACACTCCTGTTGCTGGTGCTGCCAGTGTGTCTGGGTCCGTGGCCCATGTGTGTGTCACTCGGGCTGTGGCTGTGTCTCACACTCCTCTTGCTGGTGCTGCCAGTGTGTCCGAGGCAGGTAGTTCACGCAGTCCCCCTGATTCTGTGATGTGAGGTGCTGAACACTTCACTCAAATGTTATTTCACATGGTGTGTCCATTGAGAACTGCGTGGCACTCTTGTGGTTCCTGTGACGGGTTGGTAGGGACACGTACTTGTGCAGCCTCTGATGTACCTGTTCTGTACTGCACAATGCCCTGTTGATGCTCTGATACTGCATTCTGCCCTCTCGTTTACTGCCTATGATGTACCTGCTCTGTACTCTACAATGCCCTGTTGATGCTCTGATACTGCATTCTGCACTCTCATGTGCTGCCTTTTATCAACCTGTTCTGTGCAATGGACTGTTGATGCACTTAGCCCCTCTCACGTACTGCCTCTGATGGACCTGTTCTGTGCAATGGACTGTTGATGCACTTAGCCCCTCTCACGTGCTGCCTCTGATGGACCTGTTCTGTGCAATGGACTGTTGATGCACTTAGCCCCTCTCACGTGCTGCCTCTGATGGACCTGTTCTGTGCAATGGACTGTTGATGCACTTAGCCCCTCTCACGTGCTGCCTCTGATGGACCTGTTCTGTGCAATGGACTGTTGATGCACTTAGCCCCTCTCACGTGCTGCCTCTGATGGACCTGTTCTGTGCAATGGACTGTTGATGCACTTAGCCCCTCTCACGTGCTGCCTCTGATGGACCTGTTCTGTGCAATGGACTGTTGATGCACTTAGCCCCTCTCACGTGCTGCCTCTGATGGACCTGCTCTGTACTGCACAATGCCCTGTTGATGCTCCGATACTGCATTCTGCCCTCTCGTTTACTGCCTATGATGTACCTGCTCTGTTGGGCACAATGCCCTGTTGATGCTCCGATACTGCATTCTGCCCCCTCGTTTACTGCCTATGATGTACCTGCTCTGTACTCTACAATGCCCTGTTGATGCTCTGATACTGCATACTGCCCTCTCGTTACCTGCCTATGATGTACCTGCTCTGTACTCTACAATGCCCTGTTGATGCTCTGATACTGCATACTGCCCTCTCGTTACCTGCCTATGATGTACCTGCTCTGTACTGCACAATGCCCTGTTGAAGCTCTGATACTGCATTCTGCCCTCTCGTTTACTGCCTATGATGTACCTGCTCTGTACTCTACAATGCCCTGTTGATGCTCTGATACTGCATACTGCCCTCTCGTTACCTGCCTATGATGTACCTGCTCTGTACTCTACAATGCCCTGTTGATGCTCTGATACTGCATTCTGCCCTCTCGTTTACTGCCTATGATGTACCTGCTCTGTTGGGCACAATGCCCTGTTGATGCTCCGATACTGCATTCTGCCCCCTCGTTTACTGCCTATGATGTACCTGCTCTGTACTCTACAATGCCCTGTTGAAGCTCTGATACTGCATTCTGCCCTCTCGTTACCTGCCTATGATGTACCTGCTCTGTACTGCACAATGCCCTGTTGAAGCTCTGATACTGCATTCTGCCCTCTCGTTAACTGCCAATGATGTAGCTGCTCTGGTGCCCACTTTGCCCATGCTCACGCATACACTGTGATTATACCCCTATTTTGTACAATAAAGGTAGTCTATCAAGTCTCGTGGTCTGTCGTTGTCATTCCTGCTTGCGTACTACAAATGTGTATTCGTATATGCTTCTCATCAGTGGTTTCGGTAACATCACACTCCCCCTCCCTACGTCACGTCCCTTGCTGGTATTCCCCTCCAGACAGCCAATGGTTTGTGCCTTACCTGCGTCATCGTCCATAGTGGGCCATGACTAGGACGTGGTGGATCGCGAAGAGCATCGTGAAAGCGTGTAGCGCTGGGTCCATGGTGGTGGTCAGCTTGCGGTGGGTATCTCTGCTATGTCACCTATGTTCGCTGTGGGGATTCCGCCGTGTTCAGACAGGTTGCTTTTCCGCTGCGGTTTTATGTGTGTTTTCCGCCATCTTGATTTGGGGGACGGTCTTAGACGTCAGTACGTACGGCGGGGCCTCCGGATGTGTTCCGTCCGCCACGTGGTCGTGTGTAGTTCGGCGGCGGTGCGTGCTTTTCCGTCGCGGACGGAAATTTGACACGTTTTCCTATCCTGATATGGCGGACGGAGTATCCGCGGCAGGCGGACACGGAAAAGGCTTTTTCCGCCTACTCCAGGGCCGCGGTGGCTCTTCCGTCCGCCATCCTAATGAGCCCCTAGGTCTGTATTGATCTGTAAACGGCATGGCACCAACGGTGGACATTTGGGTTCATTTGTATTTTTACAGCACTTCATTGTTCCATGTGTGTTTGTGGTGTCCCACAAAAACACTGCCTATCCAGCAAATCCACTTAACTCCTCTAACCTCGCACTTCCCATTTACAAATGTAGAAGACAGGACGAAAGCAGACTTGAATGCTGATGTGTAATGAAGATTCCAGTAAGAAAGCGGTAATGCTTGACATAAGCACTATTGCAAACCTCCTCATTGTCACCCCTGCCTCTCCCTTTTGTGAATACGCTTGCACACTTGAATAATGAATAAGTGGCTGCTCTGATTTCAGACCTTTCACTGGCTAGTCTGCATGCCAGCTCCATAATCCTCTCTCTGCAAGTCTTTTATTCAGTTGCCTCTGCTTCGTCTCCAATGTGAAATTCCTCAACACTGTTTCAGAACAAGTATACTATTCAAAAGTGGAGCACGTACTGCAAGAAATGTCTCTTGAAATGAGTGATTGCATATACCTGTTATGAAAGAGGTTTACATTTGAGACAACACATAGGATGTCTACTGACATTTGTGTGGCACAGAGGTAGAAATGGAAGGACAGATATAATCAGTGCAGTAGTACGGGGGTCCAGCAATGCAATGAACACATTGAACCCCAATGATTGCTCATTTTCAATAGCCATCCAGGGATCTGTGCTCTATGTGTCCTCACTATTCTTTCATGTGTATGCCACTGCCTCACTTCTCATGCCTCTCTGTGCCCTTCCCTGTTAAGAATATTTAAAAATTCTCTTTTCCCTTACCCCTCACATACTCACCCATCTCCTTTCCTGCTCTACACCCTGCTCAATCTCAGATACATGTGCCACAATACTCCCATGATGTCCCTGATCCAGAATGCCTCAGACTGTTGGGTACACCGAATATGGTGAACCCAGGTCAAGTATTCTAGATGTAATCTTGTACTCAAGGCCATTGCTAAAGATGGGTAGATGTAGTGAGAGAGGCAGGAGCGGCCCGTGGAGGGAGTTCCGTGGGGCAGAAAGGTGGGGCAGGGGAGGGGAAGGGGGGATTGTGAACACCGGAATATGGATGATTGGAGCTAAGTAAACAATTAAATAAATAAAACAAATTTTGTTGCGCGCCCTGCATTGCAAAATGCGAACCACAGAGTTGCCTCGCAAGGCAACCGGAATCGCTGGATCCCCCGTACCTAGCCGCTACAACTTCCCTTTCCTTCAACTCGGCAATGGAGGCTTTTTATCCTTAGGCTTAATATCTATGTCCTGAAGATTATCCGCTTAATGCCTTGCCGGATCGAAATGCCGTTGACACTTTGAAACACCTTATATACTCCAAACCTTGTGTGTACTGAATTTGTAAAGGTGTATATATTGTGTTTTGCAGTACTTTGACATTGCGTACTCACCAAGTACAACAAACTGCTAAGCTTTTGCCTAAAAGCCCCTTGTTTCCTGGTTTGTCCTTACTTGTAAATGTTGTTCATGTGTTAAGTAGGGCACAGGCTTGTGTCCAAATTTGTGTAATGCTGTGAAATATCTTCTATATTGTTTAAGAAAGTAAATATTAGACCTCTGTCCGGCTGGACATGTCAATCCAATATAGTCACGACTGAGTCTATATTCATTGTTCTATAAATTCCTCCCTCTTCAGGGGCCACTGTTGTCTAAAAGAAATTACTCCCAAGGTCCCTGTTTGACTTTATTGTGTCCCCTTGTTGTTTAAAAATATGTAACAAGTACTGTATAACAGCATACAGTGGAGTGGCGTACACTAGACGTGTATATGAAGTGTAATAGCATATAGTGGAGTGGATACAGTGGTATGGGACAATATTGTATGAGATATGGCAGCAATGAAAAATATGTTGTGCAGAGTTGGTCACCACAGTGAATTCACATGTACAAAGGAAAGGCTGAAAAAGTTTATATTCACAACCCATTGACTCACACATTGGAGCAACACACTCTGCTTACTCCCAGCTGATGTGGCCCACAAGGATCTGGATCCCAGAACAGAAAGGCCACAAGGACACACCGCATATAGCACCTGCAGCAACCTCCCCATGTTCATACAACCAGTTGCATATCATTGAGTTTGGCACAAACAATGCCCTCACCAACTGCGCATACATTTGTGAAATATTGAAGCTCAAGTCCACAATATATATTCCTGCAGCTGCATTACCTTTGTAATAATTATGCATAGGTTGTCAAGTTCACACATGGGTATGTACACATGTGCGTGTGAAGTCATACATATCAAAGACACCTGTACACCTACCCAGGTGTTTACACATCAAATGTAATTATTCACATGTGAGGCACCCTGTCCACCCCACAAGTCCCACAGTAAAGCAGAATTGCTGGTGTTGATATAGAAGAAGCAAAGATGCCTTGCATACAAAAGCAGACCCCAGGCAAGGCAATGTATAGTCCAAGATTAGCACATCACAGATATGCATCATGTCCCCATTTACCCTCTGATTCAATAAGCACATTACCTGCTCAAAACTCTTGGGACACCTGCAACTGCAAATGAATTCCATGCCACAGGGACAGTGGTGTTACTATACTGAAACAGGTCATCATATACACATACATTGTTCGACGTCATTAGCAAGGCCAGCAACAAAGGTCATAGCCCAAAAATACCTTTAATCAATGGTATGTACTCTTAGAGAAATTGCAAACCAACAAGGCCAATGGCCAGTCCAAAGGTAAGCCAGCACTTGTGTGCCGCAAAACGCGCAACACAGTTCACTGCCCTGGAAACCTCCTCAGGATAGGGGCATCAAATGGGCACTCTAGGCACCGCTCAGGGGTGATATGGGTGGGTAGTGGGAGGCGGGGTTAATCCTTCTGAGGACTGGACCTGGGAGGGGGAGGCCTGGGTGGGCCAGTGGGAGGACTGAACCTGGGAGGGGGAGGGCTGGTTTGGGGAGGAGGAGGGCTGGGTTCTATATGAGGAAGGCTGGGCTTCACCACTTTTGGTACACGATAACCCCATAGGTGACTCTGGGGAATGGAAATTGAGGTGGCTATATCAGCCACCTTCTTTTCAGAACGTGAGATTTAGGTGTGGGTTGGGGGGATCTTTTCCCCTTCCTCCCCTATTAGAAGGGACTTCCTCTACATGTTTGCTGGGCCCACCTTTCTCAGTGGGGTGGCTAGAAGCGGAAGGTGGAGGCATTTTGGGCAAGCCCGCCCTCTTAACGCTGGGAGGGGGGCAGCAGTGGCAGGTCAGAGGTCCAGGGCACACAGGGTAAGGGTCTTCAAAGATGTAGGGGGAGGTGTGGTGATGGGTGGGGTTTTGGAGGGACAAGAATCTGGGGTTTGAGATGTGGATGCACCTTTACAGTGTGTATGTCTCCGAGTGTCCTGGGATGGTGTTGTTGGTGTTGTCTTGTGTGCTTGTAGTGTGTGTTGTGCATGGTTTGGTGGGTGTGGTGTGTTTGTGTCTCTTGGTGTTGCTTTGATTTGTGCTGCATGTGGATGACTGGGTGCCTGTGTGCCTAGGTATGTGTGTACTCTGGTCAGGTGGGGGCTTTGTGAGTGTGGAGGAGGAAGGGACAGGAGCTAGCATGGGAGGCTGGTAGGTCTGGATGGATTCAGTCAGTGTGGAGGCCTGAGACTGGGCAGATCTCTGCAGGCCAGCCATGTCGAAATTAATGTCCTCCAGGAACGCAACAACTTAGGATAACTTGTTGCCATCATCCTGGAGGAAATTCAGGACTGCAGTCTGACCCACAGAGATCTGCCGCAGGATGTCTATGGCCTCCACACTGAGGGCAGCAGGGGAGACAGGAGCAGGGCCTACAGTGCTTGGGGTAAGACGACTTTACCCTTCTTAGGGGAGTGGTCCTGGATAGTAGGTTGGAGAGCAGCAGGGAGGGTGGACCCAGGACATGGTTTGGTGGACAGAGATGCAGATGTTGAGCTTCCTTGGTCTGCAAACACAATGGAGTCGCCCCTGGAGAGTGACATCACGGAGCTTGGTGTTTCACCTTCTGACTACTTCAGGGCACTCCTGCCCCTCTCTGAGGCACTGGTCCCCTCCGTTTTGCTCAACCTTCAGGGACCACTCAGGCCAGCTGCTTCCCCAACTGTGTTGGGCCCCTATCCTTCATTGGCCATGGTTGATGCTGTAACAGGAGACATAGATTCAATGCAATGGCCTTGTCACAAATACGAAAGCAAATACATAACCAACTCTTTACACATCAGAATGAGAAATTACTTGCTGCATCAGCATAACCTTTGGCATGATAACAGGATGTATTGACACATGACATATGTACATTCATGCTACATGATGTGTTGGCAATGCCAAATCCTACTGCATGTGCCAACATATACATCTAACATCTTATAGTGTGTAGTAACACCTACATGCTTCCTCTCAAATGTGATACACATCCAATGGTGTAGTATTCCTCCAACATTATGATGAAAGGCTATAACCACAACACATACAAACTAAGACATGCCAATAGGTAAATGACCTTACATGCATAAACTAATATCTCTTAGTACTGCAGGACACCTACTTGGGATCAGTGGCTTCATAATCCAAATGCGTCATTGACATGGAACTGGACACCACACCTAAATTACAGCCCCAATCATCAGGCTCACTGCTGGCCACTGCCAGATGATGCAATTGAGACATACACTTCAGTGGACTTGCTATGTGTCATAGGCAGTATGGATAAATGTAATGAAGCACCATGTACTAGTGTTAACAAAGAAAAATGCACATTAGCCTGTCTTGGGCAATATCAGTCAAGGGCCTTGCATGTGAGTGGCAATTATACACCAAACATTTGTCATTGTCAGGACAACCTTTGAAGGACAGAAGTAATCAGAATGAGTCCATCCGTGAAGATGAAAGTGGCCTCCACAAGGACAGGACATCTGTGGTCAAAGCTATTGTCTGGTGTCTGTCATCCCTATGTTGTGCTGACTGCTGACACACAGGCCACATCAATGTCTCAAGAGCTCACTCCCTGATGCAAGTCAGTAGCCACAACTTAAATGAACACTGATGCACATTTACACCCCTCCTCAAAGCACACACAGTAAGCTCTGCCACTAAGGTTAACATTGGCTGACTTGTTTGCAATGTGCAGTACAATACTTTTGAAACATACCACTATTTCATCTACACTAATCCCACCCAACCATGTCAACCCTTAGGGGAAAATTCATTCACCCAATACCCACACACTGCTGCATTGCATAAACCTCACACTGTCTGCCCATCACAAAGACATATTGTCATGTACACAATGATCAAATTGACATTACATAATGCATGACTGTTTTCATTGCCATCTACACCATCAGTGCATGTGTGCATCTGCTGTGATTGTGCCAGGAAAACAACTATTGTGATGCCATGCTGCAGGTAGGCAACTCAAGGCTGAACTGTGATGCTGTCATATGTATCACTTGGGTACACAACACATAGGACAAGTATATCCTCTGCTAACTCATTGCAACCTGAGTGCTCAATTGGCCATAACTCATGCCACTGTTACACCATCACATGAGTCCCAATGGTCTGGTAGCAACACTGCACACACAAGGAAGACAAGTGTACTGTGCTAGACAATTCCCACCCTTCTTTTCATGTGTCTGAACGAGTCAGTTCAGACATCATTCTTCAGATAGGCTCTGCAAACATTGTAATATCTGTTTGGGTGACACTGCCCATTTTTTTTTTTCAGAACAAAATTTTATTGGAGTTTTGCTGTTGACAGAATACAATGAGGTACTGCTCCCTAGAAGTCAGAAAGGCAGTGTGGATATAAGTATCTTCGCAAACCAGTTATTCAATCAACATTCCAATATTATTGCCTTACCCCGATCCCCCCGCCCCAAAGCTCCCACCCTTAGAACTCCCCGCCCGGTACCCAACCCCGCACAGTGTCTACATGGTCCATGAGAAAGAGCATAGTGAACTCAGTATCTATGCATGTATCATTTCACCCAGAATTAACTAACACTGCCCATTTTAATGATACATAAAGTTGAAACAGTTGTATACACCCAGAACCTCCTGCCATTCCTAGACAATCAACTTTCTACACATTGCACCACACATGAGACATCTTTAAACTTCCTGGGTTGATGATGACTGGAGTAAAGGTAGTCAGTCATACACAAAGTCACACTCAGCTCAATGCCCACCCCCAACTTGCTGCTGTTGGGCCCTCAAATGTCCATCCAGCTCAGGCTAGGTCACCACCAGAATGCGGGCCATTAGGGGCCAAAGGTCCGGCACGCCACCCTGCCACTTCGGGGGTCATCCCCAGCTGCATCTTGTCGACGTTCCTGCTGAAGCGGCAGACGCTGTCTCACCTCTTGTGGCAGTGGGTGCTGCGCCAGTTGGAGATGCCCAGGCTCCGCACCTTCCAGACTGTGCCCTTCCATATGGCTTTGCGCTGATGGACTTTGAGCTGTAGGCATGGGAGGCATGTACAAAAAGTTTATTCAACAACGTGTAGTGGTCCTTTGTGTGCCAGTTTAGATGAAAATGTACACATACCACACACACTGAATTATGGACAGCATGGTCATTTAGACCATGCCACATGCTACCCTCTGATCAGGCACAGTGAGTACAATGGGAACATCTGTGAGGATGGACCTACTACCTGGTCATGACATACACATGCTGAGGCTGCCCCCTTAGATCAGGGTGGGTAAGAATATCCTTTGTGGTGCATATTGTAAGTGACCATGAGAGACATGACACTGTAATTTAAACCTGGTGGGAATATTCACTTTGTCGTACGTTAAAAACCACTTTACATCCAGGCCTATTGCATTGCATCACGTGGTACACAAGGAACAGTAAGGTACATGACACAATATTCACTCACTAAGGTGACAAGGTTAAGGGCTGTCATGTGTACAAATGATAGCCTTATAGGAGGGTGCACCACCCAGATGGCTAACTAAATCAGTTGTGAGATGTGGACCTTAACCTTTGTGCATTCATAGGACAACCCTTTTGCCAATTGCGACACTGAAACTTGGATGCCATCATAATACTGGACCCAGGTGGCACCCAGGTGCTGGCACCAGGTGGCAAAGCGATGCTAGTGATGCTCGATCTGTCGGCGGCCTTTGACACCGTCCCCCATGAGGGTCTCCTCGCCAGACTTCATGAGATCGGTCTGAGGGGGACGGTGCTCAGCTGGTTTCGATCTTTCTTGGCGGGCCGTCGACAAACGGTCAGGGCCTCCTCCAGTTCCGCAGAGATGCCGTCATTGGGTGTCGGAGTCCCTCAGGGCTCTGTGTTGAGCCCGACTCTTTTTAACATCTTTATGACCCCTCTGGCGGCACTAGCGGAATCTTTCGGGGCCCAGATCGTTTCCTACGCCGATGACACCCAGCTCCTCTTCACGTGTGGGAAAGGTGCGGATTTTGATGGAGAGAGTATCCAGGGTTGCCTTGGGGCCCTTTTTAATTGGTTCCAACTTAACGGCCTCAAGTGCAACTCGGATAAATCAGAGGTACTCTTCTTCGGGTGCAGTTCAGATCCAGAGTGGCAGGAATGGTGGCCGGAGAATATGTTTCCACCTACAGGTTCATCCCAGGTGGCCAAGAACCTGGGTATTAAGATCGATAATGGCTTGACACTGCGATCCCAGATAATCGGTCTCACCGGCACCTGCTTCGGTTTGCTCCGGATGCTACGCAAGTTTCTGCCCATACTATCGGAAGATCATAGGAAGATAACGGTGCAGGCTATAATTGGTTCGAGATTGGATTATTCGAACATTCTGTATCTCGGCCTGCCGGAGTATCTGCTACAACGACTGCAGGTGGTCCAGAATTTGGCAGCACGGGCCATTTTTGGACTATCAGGCCGTGCCAGAACCTCGGGTCTCCTGCAGTCACTTCACTGGCTCCCCATCCGGAAGCGGATAATTATTAAAGCCCTGACTTTAGCTCATAAAGCTCTTAATGCTTCAGGAGCAAAATATTTACAAAAGAGGGTAGTTTCTTACCACCCCACAAGATCCTTGAGGTCCGGATCCTTGTTCCTGGCCGCGGTCCCTCGTATTAAAAGGGCACATATAGGTGGCCGATCTTTCAGACTGCTGGCTCCGCAGCTGTGGAATACTTTGCCAGTGACCTTGCGCAGTACTCCAAATTTAATGACGTTCAGGAAGGGCCTTAAAACCTGGCTTTTTACCTCTTAGATATTAGTTTTCTCGGTTAGTCTGGACTTCCCTCCTATTTTTCTGCTTTCTTTTCCTGTTATGTTGTGATACAGGTGTGCATTAAAGCGCCGGGACACTCTTTGAGTAGCCGTGCGCTATATAAGACAGATATAACATAACATAACAATACTCACCTGCATGTGAATGTGAATGGTGACACAGTATATACACATGTGATCCTCACCACAATGTGATACCAATAGTAGGATTACATCCACACCGTACATGTCTCAGATGTGAAGAGGTGAGTTCAGATAAATCTCAACAGATACAGATACAGGCCTTGTTTTAAACACCACACAGGTGTATAATTGAAAATTGGCCCATTCATCAGTGTAACTGTACATTTGGAAAAACTCATTCTGTCTAACTTCTCATTGCATGCAGTCAGGGATCATGGGGTAGAGCCTCTACACACCATTGCACCTTAAACAAGAAGTCATTATGCAAGTCAAACTAGCAAACATGATTCAGAGCCAAGCAGAGAAAAATATTGGAGGTAAAAGTGTCAAAGAGAGCAACACTGCTTACAATGGTGCCATCCTCTACACAGACTTAATTGCAACATATGGAATGTCATGTATGGGCCATGTAGTGGTCCTACAATAAAGGCATCTACATTGGCTTGCACTCTAAGGCACATACTACTGTACAATTACATAAGCTAAGCATTCACAGGAATCAAAATTATGCACACATTCACTTTACAGTACCTCTGGTGCACCATATAGCCGCCTGTACTGGCCAAGGACCTCATCCACCAGGACCCCCAGCTCCTCTGGGGTGAAGGGATGGGCCCTTACCTTCTCAGTATGAGCCATGAGTGCTTTCAGCGATAAACAGCAGCAGGTGATTGGGAGGTGTGGCAGCTAGCAGTGTCTGTGGGCAAGTTACACGTATGCCCATGTGCCACAAAAAATAGGTCACTAGGGTGGTTTTAGAGGTAATTCGGAAGTGCCCTAGGTCCGCCTCAGGCTCAAAATACTATTGTGTCCAATGGCAGTGACGGCAGTGGCTGAGCATGCCTACCACGATTTTCAAATCCTCAAATGCCGGCCCTGACGACATGTCCCATTGGCTGCCATGTTATTTTCATAGGAGGTTTCATACTGCGGGGGTCAGAATCTCTCCACCGCATCACTGCCATTTAACAATTGTGTCCAATTGCAGTTACTGCAGTGGCTAAGCTTGTCCACCGCAATGTTCTAATCCTCGAATGCTGGCCGCGACAAAATGTCCCATTGGCAGTCATGTTATTCGGATAGGTGGTGTCACACCGCGGGGGTCAGAATCTCTCCACCACATCACTAACATTTAACAATTGTGTCCAATGGCAGTGCCCGCCATGGCTGAGCACACCCACCACAATGTTCAAATCCTTAAATGCTGGCTGCGACGACATGTCCCATCCCATTGGCTGCCTCGTTATTCACAAAGGCGGTGTCACACCGCGGGGTCAAAATCTCTCCACCCCATTGCTGGCATTTAACAATTGTGTCCAATGGCAGTGACCGCAGTGGCTGAGCGATGTTTAAATCCTCGAATGCTGGCCTCGACAACATGTCCAATTGGCTGCCATGTTATTCGCAAAGGCGGTGTCACACAGTGGGGGTCAGTATCTCTCAACCGCATTTCTGGCATTTAACAATTGTGTCCAATGGCAGTGACTGCTGCTGTTGGCACCTACTGCACGGGTCACACCATCTAGCATCTGCGGTTCTTAACTAACAAATTGCAGCATTGTGCTCCACAAAATCAGACATCAGAAGCACCTTGTGAGGGGACTCGATGGTGTGACATCAATTCTACAAATCTTAGAGGTTTTCCAGCATTCCTTTGCCATTCCTCACAAGTCACTGTAATCTATGTATGCATGGACACACATTAACAGTCTAGGTGTGTTTCCTTTTAGTAAATGTGGCAAGGTGTGTAATATAGACTACTCAGACAGGCAGAGTGGACTCTTCACAAAATGTGCATATATGATGTACATAGTGCTGTAAAATACCAATGTATTGTCCTGTTTGGAATAAATGGCAGACTTTGCGGATGATGTTGTGCATCACTTACATCATGTTGTGTCATGTTAAGAGACAACAGGTATAGCCATCTCAGGCCTAATGAATGTGCCACCTGTGATGTGTTCACCATCCACATGGCTGAGTATCTATAAATTTGCAATAATCCATACGGCTGCCACCTATACCACTATTCCCATTCTGGGGGCTTGTCTTTGCGTCTTGTCAACCTCATTATTTACATGATGACAATGTATGTCTACAGGTCACACGCACATGAGACTGATTCCACATGACAGTTCATCTCATGCTGGTATGAATCATTGTGTGTGCTGTAACCAACATCTCATCTTTTCCTGTTTCTACACATGTACCCTGCCAGAGGGAGAATGAGACACGCACATGTCTATCGGACTTTTCCAGACCTGTTGACCATGAAGGACTGAGACTTCATAAAGAAGTTCTGACTCACGCGCCAGACAATTCAGGATCTATGTCACCAGTTGGCGCCTCAGTTAAGGGCTCACAGAACCTACCCCAACAGTGAAGGTGATGGGCACCCTGCATTTCTTTGCAACTAGTTCTTTTCAGTACACAGTGACTACATCAGGTGGGATGTCACAACCGATGTTCAGTATGATGTTGCATGATGTCCTGTCTGCATTGATGATACACATGGACAGTTATATACATTTCCCAAGGAGAGAAGAATTGACAACTGTGAAGGAAGACTTCTATGACCTAGGTTGCATCACACATGTTTTAGGAGACATTGATGACACACACATTGGCCTTGTGCTACCTCAGGCTTGTGCGAAAATTTATAGGAACCAGAAACATCATCATTCTATCAAAGTGCAAGTGACATGCCTTACAGATTTGACCATTTCACATGCCTGTACCAATTTTCCAGGATCTGCCCATGACTCCTATGTAATGCGAACAACAACATACCCCTACAACCGGAGAGGGCCTGGCTTGTTGGTGAGTGAGATGTGTCCATCTTTTGTATGTGTGATACATACTGTCATCCTCAGCAAATTCCAGATTCCTGATTGCACATCTGTGTGTCTCACTACTAGGTGGCTCAGCATATCCAAACCAGCCTTGATTGCTGACCCCGCTGAGAAATCCAACAACGCCATGGGAAGTCTACTTCAATGAGGCGCATGAGAGGACACCTTGAGTAGTGGAGCGGGCTTTTGGGCTCCTGAAGGCCAGATTCCGCTGTTTGGACAAGACTGGTAGAGCCCTCCTCTACTCAACCAAGAAGGTTTATTAGATCACAGTCTCCTTCTCCACAATCTTGCTTTGCACAAGAATATCCCTTTGATTTTGGCAGATGGGGACCAGCAGGAGCCCCGGGTGAGAATCCTGACATAGATAGTTAAGAGAGCATCAATAGCTCATTGGTTGTAGGTACTCCAAGGACGAGCTATTGGCCATAGGTAAGAGGATAGAGGAGACATCTCAAAATGCCCTAACACAGCCCCCTGTACTGTTGGATTGTGGGCTGATCAATAGCAGATCCCTGGTGAAACATCACCAGGAAGTATTTGAGCTGCTAAATGATATGGACCTAGATGCCCTATTCATCACGGAGACGTGGACCAGTGTGGACACCTCTGTAGAGATGGGTTTTTCGTGCCCGGAAGGGTATAAGCTATTCCACAAACCTAGGCCAGTAGGAAGAGGTGGGGGGCTTGGAGTGGTTCATAAAGACAAATGGGACTTTTCCACCCTGCAGATCGATGAGGTGGCAGGGGTGGAACTACTGGGGTTCTCTTTGCAAGAACCTAAAGGTAGGATCCTGACTGGATTGATATGTTATAGACCACCCAGTGCGGACACACAATACCAGGCACTGTTTGACACCATTGCTGCACTTGCCCTGACCCACTCCAGACTGCTGATTCTGGGAGATTTTAACCTATGGGACAATGGGTCCCTGGGGAGTCATCTGAGGGATCTGAAGGACATATGTGGAAACTGGGGTTTGGATCAGCTGGTACAGAAACCAACTCACTCAGGGGGACACATTCTTGATATGGTCTTCGCCAAACAGACTGAGACTAAGATGATTGAAATCTTACCTCAGTGCTGGACTGACCACTCCTTAATCCACTTTCAGATCTTCCTACCCATGGAGGGCAATGGAAGTGAGTGCCCGGTGACTTATAGGAAGGGACGGATTTGGTCTAAATTACCAAAGGATAAAACAAAGCCTACTTTTACTGGCAACATTTCCAATGATCCAGTGGAATCGGTTGACGTGAACTATCACAAGTATTGTAATCACATCACAAACACCCTGGATAGATTTGCCCCTTTGACAAATATAAAGAATAAAAGGAAACCATCAGCCCCCTGGTTTAATGAGGAGCTGAAATCCCTACGTAATGCACGCCGGGAGGCAGAAAGGAAATGGCGTAGAGGCTATTTAGAGCCGGATAAAATATCACTTAAAGTGGAACAGGCAAAATATAAAGGAGCCATTGCCAAAGCTAAGGCACTCTTCTATGCCACTACTATTCTTCAGTCCCCTAACAGCACTAAAACCCTTTTTAATATCATAAGGGATCTCTCGCATCCCACCTGTATGGGTAATAAGGTGGTTGCAACTCAAGAACTATGCGATGAGATTGCGATCTATTTTGAGGAAAAGATTGCCAAAATTGTGGGGGGGCTGAAGGAGGAAAGGACCAGCTGTAAAGATGTAGTGGCGCAGACAGAAGAAGAGGAATCGTTACCAATATCGTCATCATTGGAAGATTTCACCCCTCTTACAGAGGAGCTCTTTTATAGTCTGGCCCACAATGTGGCTTCAGGGTCGCCTCTAGACCCCCTCCCGCACAGGATCTGGAAGGATTATGGGCCAGAGTTGTTTCCTTGGATGTATCGGATCTGTCGCCAATCACTTGAGGAAGGCATAGTGCCAGAAGCATGGAAGCAGGCAGTGGTTACCCCCCTGCTTAAAAAGCCTTCGTTGGACCCTACTATTCCGGCGCACTTTAGGCCTATATCCCTCCTGCCCTACCCAATAAAAATAGTGGAAAAGGTGGTCAGTAAGTCCCTGTCAGGATATCTGGAAGACAATGGCTTATTGGACAGGGACCAATTCGGCTTCCGCCCAGGCCACGGAACAGAAACTGCATTGGCAACCATGCTGGATACCCTTCGAATGCGAGCCGACAATGGCAATTCCTCAGTCCTGGTGCTGTTGGATATGTCGGCCGCATTCGATACGGTTAGCCATGCGGTTCTGTTAAGTAGATTGGAAAAACTGGGCGTGAAGGGCAAGGCCCTGAGGTGGATACAATCTTACCTAACAGACAGACAACAGGTGGTGACCTTAGCACCCTTCTCATCTCCCAAGTCCAAGGTCTGTAATGGAGTTCCTCAGGGCTCCTCGATCAGCCCTATTCTTTTTAATCTTTATTTGCAGCCTCTGATCCCCATGATCAAATCCTATGGAATTGATTTAATAAACTACGCCGATGACACCCAATTGGTGTTCTCCCTAGAAGGAAAACAGGCGGTGACCATGGAGACCTTTCAGGACTGCATGAGTAGGGTCTCCAGGTGGCTGAAAATAAACTCCCTCCAATTTAACAAAGGGAAGACGGAGGTGGTTTATTGTTCGTCAGCCAAACTGAGTCACCAACCTTCTTGCGAGATCAGGCTTGCGCCGGGAGCTGATCCTTGCATCCCAGTGAAGACTGTGCGTAACTTAGGGGTACTGTTTGATGCAGATCTCCAAATGACCTCCCAGACCAATAAAACCATCAGTGTCTGTTTTGGATTGTTGAAAGCACTCAGACAGATTCTGCCCCTTTTGCCTGATGAGTCTAGACCGCTAGTGGTCAGGAGTGTGATCCTGGCCAGACTGGACTATTGTAACTCTCTATATCTAGGGGCCCCCTTATACATCTTACAGGGGCTCCAGAGGGTCCAGTCTATAGCGGCTAAGCTGGCTCTCAAAAGACCTCGTAGCTCTTCCACTACGTTGGCGCTTAGAGATTTACATTGGCTGCCAATCGGGAGCAGAATCGCTTTTAAGTCCCTATGTATTGTGTATAGAGCCCTGCACAACATGGGACCTATTCCCTTACAGGAAAGGCTCACCTGGTATAAGCCTACAAGGTCCCTGCGCTCCTCCAGCTTGGGTCTGGCAGCAACTACCAGGATTAGGAGATCAAGGATGGGAGGCAGAGCTTTCTGCACTTCTGCATCTAGGCTGTGGAATGAGCTCCCCCAGAATATCAGGCAAATGGACACCTTGCTGGGGTTCAGAAAGAGCCTGAAAACATGGCTGTTCGTCAAAGTTTGATTTTTTCCTGAGCCTATCTAACAGTCCAGGCGGTTTGTTTTTGTAGGACATGACAGCCAGTGTATTGTTTGTTTCCATCTGACTACTTCCTGTTGGCGCCAGGATACCCGTAGGGTGACAGTTGCGCGTTACAAATAATAAATACAATACAATACAATACAATACAATAAACAACTACTTCCCTTGAGTGTAATTATGCAGTAAGATGGCATAACCTTGACAGTTGTGTTTGCTGTTGTGGTGAAGTGGTGTGCTGCTGACTGTTTGGTGTGTGAAACTGTGGGCTACTTTGTGCAGAGCTGTCATTAGATGAGCCCTTAAATGATGTATATGTTTATGGTGTAGGTATGTGCTGTCTGATCCCCATGTACTGTGTACTCCAGGAGTGGAGTTTTGTTGTTGTGACATCATTGAAATTTCCTTGTGTCATTGTAGGTCCCTTCGCCCTGTCTTTTTCAATATGGCATGCCAGTGTATTGACATCATCTGCAGTATGATACTGTTCTGCCAGGCAAAATGGACATGAGGTGTCCCTGGGAATGAATGACCCTGACTTTGTGAACACAACACAGGTTGCAAGAAACTTGCACAGCAACAGGATGGATGTTTCAGGTACACCATGGTATTTCTATTGTGTTGTGTGTTGGTGCATGGCCTATGTGTTTCATTGTGTTCTTCGTTACAATGTGTCTGTGGCCCAATACATGTTTGTCAATGTTCACCTAGGATGATACCTCTCTGTAGCTGAATTGGATGTAGATGTGCGTCATGATTGTATGCCACAGAGCTCTTGTGAAAACATGTACACATGTCCAAAGGATATCCAGAAGATGCAGCCACATATTTTTGGAGTGTACTTGTGCGAATTTGCAGGTTGGACCTGTTGCTGTTACTTTTTGACAGTGTGAAGTCTCTTGTGGCCTACTTGACATGTCTGCGGCCGCACTAAGGATACATCAGTGTGATTACTCCAGCATTGGACAAAGTCTGATGCATCTGAGATGTTGATATGTGTAAACTGTAGTACTGCATGTTCCACCAATGTCAGATGTGTAATGTCACTGTGTGTTATTGTTATTTGTTATTAGGGATTTACAAAGTGCACGGCTACCCTAGTATAGAGTGTCCCGGCGCTGAACATACTGGGTGCTCTAAACTGGCAAATTTCATGCTCTTGCTGGAATATCCAGGTTTTCAGTAACTTCCTGAAAGGAAGAAGCTCCTGCACCTGTCTGAGTGCCAGTGCAGCTTATTCCAAAGCTGCGCTGCTTGTACCTGGAAGGAGCGACCACCAGTACGAGCATGGGCAGAATTAGGAATGAGGGCTAGCTGAAGAGCCGCAGACCTCAGAGCACGATGCATGTAGTAGAATTGTACTCTCTTCCTCAAGGAGGGGGCCCCCATCCCATGAAGAGATGTGAAGGCCAAGACCATGGCTTCAAGACTATCCTCTTACGGATCGGCAGCCAGTGCATGGTTCTCAGCTGGGTGGACATCTGAGTTCTGGGGCCCAGCATAAGTATTGCTCTGGCCATAGCATTCTAGATTACCTGTAAGTGTGTCAACAGGTATTCTGGGATGCCCAAATAGAGAATGTTGACGTATTCCAGCCTTGATAGGACCAGTGCCTGGACCACAAATTTCCTGCTTGCCACAGACAGAAGAGGCAAGAACTGCTTCAGCATTTTGAGCATTCCAAAACATGAACCTGCCACAGCTTGTACTTGGGCATTCATAGAGGAATTATCCTCCATCCTGACTCCTACATTTTTAACAGTCTTTACCGAGGTGGTGGGAGAAGACATGTCCTGTGGCCACCAGTTTCACATTGTCTGAAGGGAGTCCAAAAAGGATAATTTCCGACTTATCGGGATTACACTTAAATTGGTGGAGTTAGAACCAGGAAAACACTTCTGACAGGCAAGAGTTTATTACTTCGCCTCTGAAATCGTGTGGATGCATTTCTTCTCCTAAGCACCTACGGGCGTGACACTGTAATAAAGATATATGTGTACTTAGACTTCAATGTCTGTTTATGTTGACATGTTTGGTATACCCATCTGCAATGTTAGCTGCACCTAGTGACTGCCTAAATTGTTTTGCGCATAATGTCATCTGGTGGTGCATTCGCAGTCAAGTTTATATAGTACTTAATCTGAAAAACGTAGACAAAGGGATGTGTGATAGGTGTACTTATTTTGGTGGACATGGTGATTCCAACAAAGTGAATAAAAATGGGAAGGTGAACACAGAGGGGTGAAGTTGTCAGTGATGGTAGAAGAACACATTAGAGTTGTTACCACAATTTAATGAGTCCACAGTCCAACAGATTCCTGCCATCAGGATGGAAATGTGTGACAGGATAGTCCGCAAAGTCAACGTTCTGTGCACAATTGGTGCCATCAGGGGTGGCTCTGCTTCCTGGCTTGGGTTGGTGCATGCCACTTGAATCTCCTGTTGGGTTTCTTGGACTTTCCTGCTTACGTTTGGGGAGGTGTTCCACTGCTGCAGTCTGTGAGGTGTCTGAGAACACAGCGTATGACAGGTCCTCCCTCCCTGTGGCAGCCGCAGAGGTTGAAGGTGTAGCTGTGGGCTGGCCACTCAATGAAGATGTTGTGGGGGGAGGCGTGACTTGCGCTGCACTGATGGCCCTCAGCACCCCAACAAGCTGGCCCATGATCTCAATAAGTTGTCCAAACCGGTTGTCCATGGACCACTGCAGCAGCTTGATCTCCCGGAGTTTCTCAATTACTTGGCCCATCTGTCCTTGGTTGTTTTTATAGGCAGCAAGGACTCTGACGATGGTGGCCAGGGCTTCAGCGTCAATAGTGGTCTCATGTACTTGGGCCCTCGTGGGCCTACCATCAGCCCTGCCCCGCACCTGTGCCCTTGGCTGGGCCTGCACCTGCACACTGTCCCCTGCATCATAGGTGAGCGTGGTGTTGGTGCTCAACTCTGGGATGGGTACTGTGGTGCAGGCAGCGGTGGTGGTGGTTGTGTTGGTTGGTTCACAGGTAGTTTGGGCAGTGCTCAATGTTGTTGTGGCTGCTGTTGTGGGAGTTGTAGTGGTGGGGCTAGTGAGACCCATTGATTGCGTCTGCCCTGGCTGGCCAGAAGGGCCAGGCTCGTCCGCCATGCCTGATTGGTGGGGAAATTCGGCATCCGAGTGATCATGATCCAGAGGTGGAGACTTGCTTTGCTCAGTGTTTTGAGTCTCATCTGCTGTTGATTGAAATCCGCCTGTTGGAGGAATGTTACATTGTCAGGATGTTGAATGGATTCCACAAAATGTTCGACAGTGAGTAATGGTTTGAAGGAGACAAAAAGCTGGGGCCAAATGTACGACAATTGTATTTTGCGACTCACAAATTGCATTGCTTTGCGACCCGCAATGGACAAATCAGTTCCCTTCCTTCTCAGAAAACAGCCCCAATTCATTTGAATACTGCAATTTTCACTCCACTCTATGCCTTTCTTACCCAGCAGAAATTCTTTTCAGGGCAGCACCTCACCCGTGACATATAAGGTAGTCCCCTTGAGGAATCCTCAATACCATGGTTCTAAACTCAACATTTCAGGAGGCTGGACCTCACTTCTGGCCTGGCGGGAAATCCAAAAGACCCACAAGGAACTCACATGCCAACATGCTTTCTGTGTATTTGGAAAATACTCTGGAATAACCTTCCTTTGCAAATCAGACTTGCTACAAAGTTGGAGCAATATATGAATGATCTCAAATCCCATCTCTTTGGAAACTTACTATCACTCTAAATTGTATTCTTTTGCTCCACCGCCTCACCCCACTCAAATATTTGTCTCTGAGCTCTTCTGTTTATCTATGCATTCATTGCCCTTAAGCCCTCATTATTAATGTAACAGCATGTCACTGTATACTCATGTTAGCTACACATCCTGTTTCTATGTGTATAATTTCACTGCCCTCTGGGGTTCGTTGCAAACTTTATAAATAAGTCCAATAGAATGAAGAATCCCAGAGTCCATGCAGCCCGCCAGATATCACACCAAACCACGTTCTCAGGGCCCTGCAAAATAGCTCATGTACGACCAGCGTCCAAAAGGCTGTCCTAGCATTTCGTTCGGAAAAGGGGTTGAACTATCACGGCATAGCGGTTTAATAGTGCCGTGTATTGTTACTGAGAGGTCTATGACCTCCATATTGTGCTACAGAGTCCATTTGCCTGTGATCTGCCACAAAGGCAGCAGTGACTGTATGATATTTGCGTAGAACAGAGAGACCCTAGTGTTCCTAGGGTGACATGTGGACTATCTTGGTGTGGTTGTGTTGTGTCCGCCTAGTAAGGATTCCCTGTGGTGTTTGTGTCCAATATTTCCTTTTTATGTCATATTACAACGTGGTAGCCTTATGCCAGTAAGAGGATTATTTTTAGGACATCCTTGTTTTGCACTAAGCAAACCGGAGGCACTGTAGTTATTATTGCTTCACAGTGCAGTCCTGGAGACTAAGCAGATACCCAGTGCCCACGAGAAGAAAGCTCACAATGTACTTACAACACAACACAGGCGCTGCTAAACTAACCACAGTAAGCACATCCAAGCCCGTACTCAGACACGTTGTTAGATGTGCCCTCTCCTCTTTGCAAAGTCTGCTCTCCTTTATTTCTACCTTCGTGGAAATGAAATAACGCCCATGCCAGAAATGGTCTTGGGAACAAGGAGTACCAACCACTGCATTTCGTTGGTGGTGTTCATTTTGCAACATTAATATAGTGGATGTCTGCTGCTCTGCTCCTGGTGTTTTGGGGCAGAAACTATTTTTTTGTCAAGCATACTGTGTAGCCTGGTACCATCTACCACCAATGGTGTAGTGGTGCTCTGACGATACACTGCTTTTTAACACAGGTGGCTGGCAAAATGCTGAATATGCATTTGCATTTTCCCTATTGTAGTTTGAACAGGTTTATGTCTTATCAATCCTCAATTTTTACCCCCCTCCTTCTGGCTCGAATACATTTTTTGTCTTTTACCCTGCCATTGTGCATAACCCTCGATCTACTTATCATTCATAGTGCAGTAATAGGGCACATCAACCTGCTGCCACCCACATGTCAAGCCCATGGTAAATGCTGGCAGAAGAACCTCAAATAGCTCCAGCGGAATCCCAGTGTATCCAGCAACCAGCAGCCCCCGGAGGACCTGCCCTGCCTTCACTAACAAGACTGTCACCTGTGAGCACCGGATTTGCTCACTAACATACTCTAACTCTGGCCCAATCCGCGAGTCTGCACCACTCTGCACCCGATGCCCTCTGCAAAAGTACGAGTGGACTAACACCATGAGGCGGTCTCCCCGGCGATCCTGACCTGGGATCTGGTGATCCCTGACCTCCCTTGAGTCTCCCGATGACACCTGCAGCCCCTATCTGGAGGATCCCACCCGACCGGAGCCGGTAAGGAAAACCCGATGCCAAAAGACACCCCGACGCCCTTCGGCCTTGGGTGGCCCCACCAACGGTGTCCCGGCATCCTACGACATTCCAACTTACCTCTCCAACCGGTGGTCACCTCCAGAAGATCTTCGTGACTGAGCCTGCAGTCTTTGTTCTGACCGGAGCTTCCCCATTGAAACCAATAGGGCTCCCGATGTTGATCCAGAACCCTGCACCTGGCTGCCCCTGTGCATCTGTGGGTGCATCCCGTGTGTTAACCTGGATCCCCCTTTGACCTGAGCTAAAACCTAGCAGCTAGGCTCCCACATTCAAGTTGCGTGATCATGAGCAGTCAACAACCGGAAGACCCCTATCCCCCATTGGATAACATTGGGCCTCAGCACTCTGCACCCGGCCGCCCTAGTGCCACTGAGGGTGTTCTTTGAGTGCATCCTTGACACTGGGGAAACCCTGGTTCTAACCCCAGAAAACAAACTCCCACAACCAAGTACTTACCTTCAAACCAATAACTTCATTTCCACCCATTGAATTGTATTGACTGCTTTTCCGGGAAAAAAGTTATGTGTGGAAACCTAAGAGACCATGTTTTGACCAAAACTGACCACTTACCTTTTATCTAGGAATTGTCTCAGTGTGATATCTAGGCATATCACACTGAGTAGAAAAGGTAATCCCAAAGTAATTGCAAAGTAACTGAAAAGTAATTTAAACTGTTTCTGAACATTTGACCTATCTGTAACCAAGCCAACTGCATTGAACTGTATTATTCCAGAAAAGTACTATTTGACTTACCTGCACCAAGTCCTGCTTGGTTCTAAAAATAAAATACAGCAAAGAACAATTGGTCTGAGTTCAGTCTTTGAGTGTGTGACTTAGGGCCATATGTATCATTGAAATTCGCATTCGCAAAGGCCGAAATTCACAGAATTTCGGCCTTTGCGAATGTGAATTCTCAATATGGTATGTATTATGCAAATGTGGTTCACAATAAGGAATCGCACAATTTGCGATTGCGATTGCATTTAAGGAATCGCAAAAATTGCGATTCCTTAAATGCAATGTATGAAGCAAAAATATATTGCTAATTGACCCTAAGGATTCGCAAATTACCACCAACTTCAAGTTGGTGGTAAGTTGCAAAATCCTTTAAAAAAGCATTTTTTTAAAAACAAAAGGTGCCATGTGACGCTCAAACATGCCCTTAGGGCATGTATGTGCGCCATATGCGCATACATGTCATTTTCAGGGGTGCAGCTGGGTGTCCTTTGGACACCCCTGCACCCTTGAAAATATTCCCAATTTGCGATTAGCTAATTGCTAATCGCACATTTCCCCTTCATTCCTATGGGCCTCCTTGCCCATAGAAATGAATGGGAAATTATTCCTTAATTGCGATTAGCAATTTGCTAATCGCAATTAAGGAATTGTAAGAAATCGCTAAAAAGAAGCTAATTTCTACATACATACCATTTTGCAAATTCTAAATAGCGATTCCTTAAAAATCGCTATTTAGAAATCGCAATTGGTGATGATGATACATATTGCCCATAATTTCTTGCCTGAGTGTTTACAATAAATGCTAAACACTACCCTCCAATAAAGCCTTACTGCTCGCCCACACTACCACAAATAGAGCGTAAGGTATTATCTACCTTTACCTCTATAAGCCTTTGGGGATCCACTGGAGTGTGTGCACACTATACCTTTGTATATACAGAGCCAGCTTCTTACATTGATGGATCAGCGGTGGGGTCTACAACTTTGTATTTGTTGGACTGACTTGGTCAACACTTGATCACACAATAAAACTCCTAAATTCTGAATTTTTATATTGACAATTTTTCCAAATGACTAAAAGTATTGTATGGCCTTGATTCTGTCCCTTTAGAATTTTTTTTAGAAAAATAAAAACTCACCGTAGTTAGGGGTAAGAGGGTTTAGATTTTTTCAGAATCTCTCTTAACAAGAACCCAACTCTTAGTGAAAACAAACCAAATGGCATAGAGAACATGGTTGAGCAGCTAGACGTCACCCCTTACCTCCATCTAGAATTTAGGTAAATAAGGTCCCTATGCAAACTTAAAAACATTGTCATGTGGTCCCAACCTTCGAAACAAAGGCTCCAGGAGCTGTTGGCAGGGTTTGCTGAGGACCAACCCTCTGAGCAAGGTGAGGACCTCTCAGACGGGGAAGAAGGTGTAGGGGATGAGAATATCTTCCAATCCCCCTCACTTCCTAGGGGTAACAGGGCCATTGACTTCACAACTCTTATTCACAGCACCTATATCCAACACAAGTGGGTCAGGTATTTCTAAGAGCATTGAGGACAGTCTCAATGAAGAGGCTAACCTCTTAGTGAAGTTGACTAAAAGATTAGACCTAGAGACAAGCTTCCTGGCTCTAGAAAAAGAAAGAGCAGAGAACTTAATACATTGGGCCAGAGAACAATCTTATGATCACAAAATCCCCAAAGAGATTGTCCCCAAATTTGAGGAAGGTGATGGCATCACCAAATGGTTTGCAACTTTTGAAAGGGCTTGTGAAATGAGAAAAGTGAGGAACTCACACTGGGGGGGCTCTATTTGGGAACTGTTCACTGGTAACTGCAGGGAGAGATTCCTAACCCTTACTGGGGCAGATGCTGGGTCTTATGACCTCCTGAAGAATACTCTGATGGAGGGATTTGGGTTTACAACTGAGGAATATAGAATTAGATTCAGGGGGGCACATAAAATCAAAACCAGTCCTGAATTGACTTTGTAGACTACTCAGTTAAGACACTAGATAGATGGTTAGCTATACATAATCCGCATGATTTCAACAGACTTTTCAATCTTTTTATGAAATAACATATTTTAAATAACTGCACTAATGAAAAGTTGCATCAACATTTGGTAGACCTAGGTCTAATTTCTCCCAAGTATTGGGAAAGAAGGCAGACCACTGGGTCAAGACTAGGGTAACAAAAACAACCACTAGTGGTGACTAAAAGAAATGGGTTACCAAATCTCCCCAGGGGAAAGGGCCTGAGAACCCCAAAGACAAAAACCAAGAGGCTTCAAAAGGGTCCCTAAACCTGCTTGAGGGTGTTTCCCAAAACTCTTCCCAGTCAATTGTTATGTACAAAGGGAAAAGCTTTGATCCCCAGAAGGCCTGGTGTTTCAACTGTATGAAGTTAGGACACTTAACTGGAGATCCTACTTGTCCTAACAAAAAGCCCCCTAGCCATCTCCGGTTAGCACTGGTGTAGCCAATCTCCAGACGGGATCAACAGTGAGCCCAGAGCAAATCAGGGTTCACACTGAAGCAGTTCTAGTCACTGAGAGTGAAGTTGAGTTTGCCACTTTAGCTGTGTGGCCTCCCAACTTAAAGAAGTATTTGTAATGCCCCTGGATAAATGGGACTAAAGTAGAAGCCCTGAGGGATGCAGGTGCCAGTGTCACCATGATGAGAGACACACTGGTTTCTCCAGAGCAATACCTGATTGGAAAGTCATATCCAGTTACCAACGTTGACAGTGTTACTGCTAACCATGCCATGGCTATGGTAACATTAGACTGGGGGTGGGGAGAGGGGTTGACTGGCCTGAAACAGGTAGTGGTCTCTCCAAAACCTCCAGCTGCCTGTCTGCTTGGAAACAACCTGGAGACCTTAGCATGGGCTGAGTTAGATTAAAAAACCCATGCAGCAATGCTGAACATCCCTTAGATTGTGTGTGTCAAGACTAGAGCACAGACCCAAAAACAGGGTGAAAAAGAAGTGTTGGAGCGTGAAAGAATGGCCCAATATTCCAAGAGGAAGGGTAAGAAGACAGGGAACCCAGATTCTTAACAGCATAAGATTCAGAACCCATCTCCTCAGTTAGAGGACTTGGAAGCCCCAGAGCGAACTGAGCCCATAGAACTTCACCCCTACCAGGTTGAGCTCTTAAGCCTAGGGGGACACTCAAGGGAAGAGCTGTGCCTTGGACAGCAGACCTGTCCAACTCTTGAAAACCTGAGGCAGCAAGCTGCTGTACAGGAAAAGGGATATGTCAGTGGGGCCCACAGAGCCTATTGGGAGGAGGGACTCCGGTATACTGAGGCCAGAGACCCCAACCCTGGTGCCACTAGGAGAGTGGTAGTGCCTCAAATGTACAGGTGAGTTGTACTCACTTTAACTCATGGCTTCCTCCTAGTTGGGCATCTTAGCCAAACCAAGTCTTGGGAAAGGCTAGTTACTCACTTTTACTGGCCTCAGATATCCCAGAAAGTAAAGGAGTTTGTAAGCTCCTGTGTAACCTGTCAAGCAAGTGGCAAAACAGGTGGCTACCCTAAAGGCCCCCTAAATTTCACTGCCAGTGGTTGGGGTTTCTTTATAGAGGATAGGTGTTCACATAGTGGGTCCACTCGAACCTCCCACCACCTCAGGAAACACATGTATACTGGTGGTAGTGGATCATGCAACCAGGTGCCCTGAAGAAATTCTCCATAGGACTACTACAGCTCCTGCAGTAGCCAAGGCCCTCATTGGTGTCTTCACCAGAGTAGGGTTTCCTAAGGAGGTGGTGTCAGACAGAGAGTCAAACTTCATGTCTGCACACCTCAAACACATGTGGAAAGAGTGTGGACTGCAGTATAAGTTAACTACACACCAACACCCAAAAAGCAATGGTCTTATTGAAAGGTTCAAGAAGACATTGAAGGGCATGATCATGGGGCTCCCTGAAAAACTCAAAAAGGAGATGGGATGTCCTCTTGCCATGCTTGCTTATCACCTACAGGCGGTGCCTCAGAAGGGAGTAGGGTTTCCCCCCTTTGAACGTCTGTTTGGCCATCCTGTTAGGGGGTCACTCTGTCTTGTGAAACAGGGTTGGCTGAAGACTCTCCAAGAATCCAAACAGGATATTGTGGACTATGTACTAGGCCTAAGGTTCAGAATGGCAGAGTACTTGGAAAAAGCTTCCAAAATTCTTGAGGCCAGCCAGGAGCTCCAGAAGCACTTATATGACCAAAATGCTGCATTGGTGGAGGAATTCTAACCAGGGCAAAAGGTGTGGGCGTTGGAGCCTGTGGCCCCAAGGGCCCTCCAGGACAAATGGAGTGGCCCTTACCCCATCGTAAAAAATTAAATGTGAGGTCACCTACTAGGTGGACCTGGGCAGAAGCAGGACACCCAAAAGGGTGAGCCATGTGAATCACATTAAGCTTTTCCACGACATGGCTGACATAGCCATGCTGATGGTTACTGATGAGGATCAGGAGACAGAGAGTGAACAACTCCCTGACCTCCTCTCTTACAGCCCAAAGATGGGTCAGTGGAGGGAGTTGTCTATTTGGGCACCCTTACGGCCCTACAGCTGTATGCTAAGCTCTTCTCCTTGACCCCTGGTCAGACAAACTGGTGTACTCATAATGTGGACACTGGAGACAGTGTACCTATCAAAAACAAAATCGATCGGCAGTCTGATCAAGTTAAGGAGAGCATCAAAGCTGTGGTCAGCAAGATGCTGGAGTTAGGGGTGATTGAGCCCCCTGAGAAGCCCTGGGCCAGCATAGTGGTTCTAGTTCCCAAGCCACTTCTCCAGGGTGAAACGCGAGAAATGAGGTTCTGTGTGGACTATAGAGGACTCAACTCTGTCACCAAGACAGATGCTCACCCCATCCTAAGAGCTGATGAGTTGATAGACAAATTGGGTACAGCCAAATGTCTTAGTCTCCTTTGACTTAACTACAGGGTACTGGCAGATTGGCATGGCCCCAGGAGCCAAAAAAAACAGCATTCTCCATACCTGATGAGCATTATCAGTTTACTGTTATTTCCTTTGGTTTAAAGAATGCCCCTGCCACCTTTCGAACTTTGGTGAACCAAGTCCTTGCTGGATTGGAGGCCTTTAGTGCAGCATATCCTCTTGATATTGCTGTCTTTAGCTCCACTTGGCATGATCATCCGATGCACCTGGGAAAGATTTTAAAAGCCCTGCAAACTACAGACCTAACAATCAAGGCATCCAAGTTCCAGATAGGGCAGGGAACAGTTGTATACTTGGGCCACCTTGTTGATGGAGGCCAAGTGCAACCTTTACAACCCAGGCCAACCTAGACTGGGAAGCTCCAACAACCCAGTCTTAAGTCAGGGCATTCCTTGGCTTAACTGGGTACTACAAAAAAGGGTATGGGTTCATTGTGACACCCCTCACAGATCTCACCTCCAAGAAAAAAGCCCAAAAAGGTAAATTGTATAGTTCGCTGTCAAAAGGCGTTTGACACCCTGAAAGAGGCAATGTGCTCAGCACCAGTTCTCGAAGCTCCAGACTATACCAAGCAATTCATTGTACAGACTGATGCCTCTGAGCTAGGGATAGGAAGGGTCCTATCCCAGATCAATGATGAAGGCCAAGACCAGCCTGTTGCTTTTATAAGCAGGAGGTTAATCCCGAGCAGGCTGCTTTGGAGTGCCATTGAGAGGGAGGCCTTTGCTGTGGTTTGATCCCTGAAGAAGTTGAGACCATTCTTGTTTGGCACTCACTTCACAGTTCAAACTGACCACAGACCTCTCAAATGGCTAATGCAAATGAAAGGAGAAAATCCTAACCATTGGAGGTGGTTGATCCCCCTACAGGGAATAAACTTTATAGTGGAACATAGACCTTGGACTGCCCATGCCAGTGCAGATGGACTTTCAAGGTTCTTCCACTTAGACAGTGAAGACTCTCTAGTGATAGGATAGTCTCATTCTCTTTTGTTTTTTGGAGGGGGGTGGGTTGTGTAGGAAAGAGCCCCTTTTTGCATGGTTCCCCCCACTTTTGCCTAATGTTGATGGACTTTAACTGAGTGTGTCCTGGGTTCCTGCCAATCAAGTACCCAGGGCCTAAGTTCTTTCCCAAAACTGTACCTTTGTACCCCCAATTGGCACCTCTCTGGCCACATGTACGTCCCTTGTAAAAGGTACTATGGGAAGGCGTCTAAGGGCTGTAGCACATATTGTGCCACCCTTAGAGGTCCTGTACCTCAACACACACACACTGCCATTGCAGGCTGTGTGTTTTGGTGCGGAGCAAAGTCAAGATTTGACATGGCACACTTCCCTGTATGCCATGCCTACAATCCACTGCCCTGGCACAGGTAAGCCACCCCTCTAGCTGGGTGCAGGATATTAGTGGTGAGTGTACAGGTGCATGAGCCCTGTATCCTTACAGTGTCTAAGTCCATTCTTAGACATTGCAAGTGTAGTAATACCATAAACAGTATATGGTCTGGGAGTTTGCCATTATGAACACCACAGCACTATAATGGCTTTACGGAAAATTGGAAAGTTTGGTATCAAACTTCTCAGCACATTAAAACCACACTGATGCCAGTGTGGGATTTAATGAAAAATGCCCTCAGACGGCATCTTAGAGATGCCCCTGAAAAACGACCTGACCCTAGTGTCCTCGCTGAGTGGCTGCTCGCCAGCTGCCACTACCAGACATGTTTCTGGACCCCTGGGTGAGAGCTTGCCAATCCTGAAACAAAGCACATCCTGGGACGAAATGCCAAGCCTCCTCCCCCAGGATGGGCTGGGTCCACGAGGGGAAGCTTGAAAGGCTGGCTGGCTTTGTGAACTACCCTAGCCATTTGCTGCACTCAGCAACTGGCCTCCACCAGTTCAGACCCTTACTTTGGGTGGTAGAATCAGTGGAAAACCAAGTTAGGAGGAGAGGTGTGCCAACCTTTGCTAACCCGCCCCTCAGGTGGGGTAGTCGAGGTGAAGCACAACTCCCAGTCCTCACCATCTTGAAGATAGGGGACTCAACCAACCAGAGTGAGGCTTATGCAACCCTCCCTTTGGAGGGTGGCATAATAGGGAGTATACCCACCCCAAGGAAGGGATCCATTGGTCCACCCTGTACTTAGCTGTAGCGCCTCTAAATGTAGTGTTTAGGGGCCCCCTGAACCTTGCCTCCTCAGACCAGTGTAGACAGGAAGAATCAAGAAGAAGAAAGACTGAAGAGCCATGTGAGTCCCCCACCACCCGGGGCTCTGAGTCTCAACCAGAGTGGCCCAACACTCTAAGGAGGCCCCCCAGCAATCCTAGCCTGCGAAGGCAACCCCCCGTTGGACTCTCTGACAGAAGCGGTCCAGGGAGCCCAACAACGGCCGCCCGACCTAATCTATCTGCGAGCGCTTGCGGCCACAATGTTTCAACTTCCAAAGACCCCATTCGCCGACCCGGTCACTGACCGCCTTCCAGTAATCCCCAAGAGAATCTGCCACAGGGATCAAGACCGAATGGTCTACATTGAGAAACTGGTCTCTGTGCACACTTTACCTTACTCTGGTATAGTATATACAGAGACAGCTTCCTACATCAAGTTCTGAGGACAAGATCAGGGCTGCAATTGCAGTTACTCTGGGATCCCTGTACAATATCTACAAACAATTTGCATTAGCAGTGGCTCTACACCTTCTGTTAGTTTTCAACGAAACCCTCTAAAACTGTCACCTACACATGGACCTTAGCAAAGGCACAGTGGTGTTACTCTTCAAACCTGGCTAACCCTCTGGACTCCCCTTCCTCTTAGAGGCTGATATCAATCGATTAATCAGGATTTATAAAGTGCAGCTAATCACCCCATCCAGGCACTTGCAGGTCACAGAGGCTTTTTCGAACAGCCAGGCCTTGAGGGCCACTCGGAATTCCAAAAGTGAGATGATGGTCCGTAGATGAATAGGGAGGCTGTTCCAGGTCTTTGCTGTGATGTGGAAGAAGGAATGCCCCCCACTTCTGCATCGGTAAATGTGGGGACATGGGAAGTGAAAGGAGGTGATCGTAGTCTTCTTGACGGTTGGTGGAAGTTCAGGAGGTGGTTAATGTAGGCATGTTCTTGGTTGTTGTTAGCCCTGGCTTTTTCAGTGGGGTTATCCCCAGACATTTTGCTTTTGGACCTCCTGTTATGGACCCTGTTTTTGTTGGTTTTATGACTCTGGGCACTTTACCACTGCTGATCAGTGGTAAAGTGCATATGTTCTTTCTGTAAAATGTGATTATAGATTGGTGTTTCCATGATTGGTTATTTGAGTTACTACTAAATCCCTAGTACAGTACACTGTGTGTGCCCAGGGCCTGTAAATCAAATGCTGCTAGTGGGCCTGCAGCACTGATTGTGCCACCCATACAAGCAGCCTTTCAAAGGTAACTCAGACCTGCCACTGCAGTGCCTGTGCGCAGCTGTTACTGCTATGTCGACTTTGCAAGTGCACCCACTTGCCAGTCCCTAAAATTCTCTTTTCTTACATGTAGGACACTCCTAGGTGGCCCAAGGTAGCCCCTTGGGCAGGTTGCGTGTATTTGAAAGGTAGGAAGTCAATGCCTTGATGTGTGTGGTTTGTCCTTTTAATGAAATAATGCCAATTTTGTTTTTCACTATTGAAAGGCTATCTGTCCCATAGGATAGAATGGGAGTTTATTTATAACATCTTATAAATATAACTTCCCATGTGAACAAAATAGAGAAATAAAGTGTGGGCTTTCTGAACTCATAAATTAATAAGACATATTTTAGTAAATACGATTTTTAAATTGTTTGTTTGAAAATACCACTTTTAGAAAGTGGGTATTTTCTTGCTTAGCCGCCATCCTGTGTGCCTCTACTGGTTTATGTATTGACTGTTTGGCTTTGGAGTGACAGGGGCTGGAGAGGTGCATTGTCTCAGACAGCTACGGGGGGGTTGATGTATGTCCTGCCTTCCCTGAAAGAGTCCGGGCTGGGCTGAATAGACCTAAGCTGCATTCTGAGTAGGGGGAGGAATTCTCACTAGCACCTGAATACGCCTGGTCTGCATGTAGAGTGGTGGGAGGAGATTTCCCTTGCACCTGAATACCTTACACCAGTGGTTCCTAAACTTTTTCGACCCGCAGCTTCCTTGACCCATTAGCCATTGCCCGTGGCTCCCCACTGTTACTTTTATGGGAGGGCAGGGGGTGTAAGCCCGCCCTCAGGAGTACTTGCATTTTTCTCCCTGAAAATAATTGGGGTGAAGCTGATGAATGTATTATAATCATTTATGCAGGATGTTTTGTATTACTAAGGCGGTGCCTCTAATAAAATATTCCTAGTTACACTTCTTTGCCCATGCCTTTTTTAGAGTACCCTCTTAAACTTTTTTATCCCACTTACAGTGCTAGATAACACCCCTATGCATGTAGGCCCAATTGCCAAAGTTTTTTTGCGCTTGAAGAATATTTGCATGCACTTCCATTTCTACCCATGTCATACGTGCCAACACATCTGTCTCAGCATGGTGACTCACAATTTTTCACACCACATACAGCTTTATTTTTGCCATCTCCTCCCTAAAATTGCCTCCAAATCAATGCAAGTAAAATAAATTCTTCAGATTTTTTTGTTGGCATTATGCCATATATGGCATTTTCCTTCCCTGTGTTCAAGGAGAGACCCGGCCTGTCTGGACGTGTGTGTACTGAAAGAAATGTGTACTGGAAGTACCCATGATTCAAGTACAAATGCCAATATTTAATAATACTTAGTGTGTTTAATAGACAGGCAACCATACTTTCCTGATAACTTGCATTGGTGTAGGTAGCATTTGGATAAAAATGACACTATTAACAAGTCTAGCAAAATAAATTATGCATCTTCTGCCTACTTTGGGAGTGCTGGAGTGTGGGGATCCAATGAAATATGGAGGTCATCTCTCTCGAGATGCCATCAATTAACCACTACGTTTACAGCTTTAGGCATGTCACTTACAAATCATCAACATCATATGTTTAAGTCTAATTAGTTAAACTGAAGCCAACAACCCCTTCAACGTTAAATGCGTTAAAGTGATTGGTGCGCAGCTCCCCTGGCTAGACTTGATGGCTCCCCAGGGAGCCACGGTGCATAGTTTGGGTACCACTGCCTTACACAATGATATCTCCACCTCCTGACGGGCAGCTGCACCAGAGAGGACAGAACTGGTTTTGGCTGGGCAAAAGGCTTCTCTGCCACAGAGTGCAAAGGACTTTGTGCTATGAAAAAGTGAGGCCCAGACCCCTGAACTTTAGATTACTGCTGAACTAAGGAACCTGCCAGGAAGAAGAACCAGGAAAGCGGAAGGAGTACTGCCCCTGTGCTGTGTGCTGTTGGGGCTGGCCTGCAGTGCCTGCTTCTGTCTTGCGCAGGGAAAGGACTGGACTGTACTTTCATCATCCTGCTGTTAGAGTTTTCTCCAAGGGCTTGAAGTAGAGCTTGCCTCCTGTTGGAAGTCTCAGGGATAGAAAAGACTTCAAAGATCACTTCTGGGAGTCAAGAGGAACCTTTGCCAGGGAGAAGATCTGGGGAAACTGAGGAGAAGCACTGCCCCTTTGCTGTGTACTCTCTGGGGTTGGCATGCAGAGGCTGTTTCTGCCAAGGAAAGGACAAGGACTTTGCTGTGTGCTGTGTCCCCTGCTTAAGGAAGATCTCCAAGGGCTTGAAGTAGAGTTTGCCTCCTGTTCTGAAGTCTCAGGGACACAAATACTTCTCCCCCAGCTCCCCTGAACTTGCTGGGAGTTCTGACCTGCCAAGAGATGCATGTGGCTGTTCTGGGCCTCTGAAGATTGTTCTGGCGGTTGGGAACAGGAAAAGTAATGCAACGATGAGAAGCGCAACTTATCAATACCTGTTTCTGACACATTGCTGTAGAAACTAACGTAGTGTCTGCCCGCTGCTCGAGAAATTGCCGCACTCCTCATTCAGTGCACCGATCTCCGAAGTCCGAGACCACCTCACCGATTTTGATGCAAGCGCTGCTGTGCGGCTGCAAGAACCCACGCATCCTTCCGGATCCTCGCATTGCATCGAGGTGCCAGGTCTGTTGAATCGTTGGGGGATGCAGTAAGAAACTGACGCATCACCTTCCCATAAAAAAACAGGGACCGCTGGCCATGTGTAGGTCCCACACTGGGCACCTCGCGGACTCATATTGGTCCTCCTTGCAATTTGAGCGAGTTTCCTGGCCTGTCCCTGCTGGGGCATCAAAACCCTACAATTCCGGTGCACCATTCTCTTGACATAAGCAGATGTGACTTTGAGCTCCCTCTTCCCTTACACCACTTGCCGCCCCCTTTGAGTAGATGAGGATTATAGGTCCTGACGAATTGCTAAGATCCTAATGGACGTTTTCATAGGCATGAAACATGTTGACCCCTTTGCACAACCCACTAGAACTGACACAGGTCTAATTCCCCCACACAGTTCACAACTTTTTAGTCTGTTTTTACTCATGGCCCAGGTACTCCTCGAATAAACTGTTTTTGGAGAATCCAAGAGCCATTTTTAAATCACACTCACATAGTCCCAAATCTACTAACTTCACATAGGCACCCTCACATAACATCATCTAGCTTCATGACGGCAAAACCGAGAAGAACTCTGGCAAAGAGCCCCCCTGTGGGGCCCGTTGACCATTGCAGCGCCGGCCCAACGAGGAGATGCCCTGTGATGAAGCATGACACCCCTTGGGGTGTGTGAGGGTCCTTGCTTCTTATTGGAGTTATCCTTGGACAAGCACTCACTACCCCTACCTGTCTAGCACCTACAGATAACCACCTTCACTGAAGTGGTCTTTCATCTCCTTCCTCCCTTTAACTCCATAGGAACAGCATACCCTTTATTTTTAGCTTCACCTCCCCACACAGTAAGAATCCGATGCATCACCTCCTCTCTGGTAAGGAACCAACGAATCACCTCCCCTGCGCAGCAGTAAGGAACCGACGCATCACCTCCCCCAAAGCAAGGAACCAATGCATCATCTTCCCTGCGTGTCAAATAACATTGCACCACCTTCCCTGCGACCCTTTTTGTTTGTGTGCGCGAGACATCTAAGTTACTTTGTGTGAAAACTGTCGCATCTGCAATTTGCTTTGAACAGAACTATTTTTACCTTTTAAAAGTCATATTATGATTGCTGTGTTGTGGATTTTTGTTGTTTTGGTCTTGCGTGGTTTAGATAAAGATTACTTATTTTTCTAAACTAGTGTGGTGTCCATTTGTAGTGTTTTCACGTTATTACTGCATGTGTGTACAAATGCTTTACATACTGCCTTTGAAATAAGCCTGTCTGCTCGTGCTAAGCTTCCAAAGGGGTGAGCTGGGTTTATTTCAGAAGTGTATCTCCCTTACCCTGACTAGGAAGAAAAGACACTAGTTGGACCAAGGTGCAAAGCATTGCCAACTAGAGACCGCCGTTTCTAATATTGGTGGGCAGCGGTGAGGATCTGGACTTGCATTTGGGCCTTACATACAGTAATTGGTGTACACTCTTAGTATAGTGCAGACCATTACACAACCACATACTGTTTCTTTTGTTTCTGGTGTCCTCCTGGAAGTATTTTTGATACTGAGACTCTAGTTAGTTGTTGTACCTGCGAAGTCTTGACAAAACGGAACTTGACTTCTGGCACATGTTCATCTATATGATGAGGGAGCTACATGTGTTCTGCAAGGAAAGGGGGCTGCCTGTGAAGAGAAGGTCAAGGGAGGATCTAAAGGCAACCCTATTTCACTATGTGCTATCCCGCTGGGTCCAACACCACCAGATAAGTCTGAGGAGGAGGACTTCTCTGAAAGGGAGGGAGAAACAGAGAAAGATGAATGGCTTCTAGCTTTTGAGTCGAGGCTGATAGTGCTTGATGAGGAACTCAAGAGGGCTGAGACCAAGAGAGCATTAGCCCAAGAAAAGGAACTGTTGGTAGCTCAAGAACTGAGCTTGGCTGGCCTGGAGGTGGAGCCCAGCACAGCTGGTAGTATAAAAAGGTGATATCTAGTGCTGAGGGAGTAGTTTACACACCCAGAGATGTGGCACCTGACTTGAAGGAGGTGGTTGACTCACACCAGGGGGTTCAGGTTTATGAGGTAGCTACAGTGGTGAGCAGTGTCCCTAAAGTGAATTGGGGAACTGGCATAGGGGATCATATTCCTAGTGGAGGGCGGGACACTCTACTGACTCTAGATGAGAGGTTCAGGGAGAGGTGTTCCACCATGGTAGAAGTTCTTTATGTGAGTGTGGAGACTACCCAGAAGAGTGTGGGTTGAGTGAGAGAGACAGTCAGACACTGTCTTGCCAGTCCCAGGAGGGTGATGTGTGGGTACTTGTGCGAGGCAGTGGATGGTGAGGCAAAGGGTAGCTTGGTTAACACCTGTATGGGGCTGTGTGATTCAATTGGTGGAGAGCATATTTTAAGTCCCTTTTTTCCAGAGCTATGCGAACACCTGGTGGAGTGTGAGTCCTTTGACCCCAGGGAGCTCACACTGGAGGCAGACCTTTTGGTGGATTCCAGAGGGTCTGACGAATCACCTGGGTGTTATCCTGAAGGAGAGGGCTCAGATGTTCTCCAACCAAGTGTGGTAGGGGAAGGTTGTGGTGGAACTGATTGGTCCCAGAGTAATTGGAGGGTTGTAGGGTCCCATATCCTGACTCTTAGGAGAAGGAGTGGGAGTGGGCTGTGTTCTGAGGTGCCCGAAATCCAGTCTCAAGGCCTGGTTGGTACTATGAGCGAGCACCAGGAGGGGGGCCTTCTCTGTACTGGAAGGCCATCCCCTGAGGTGGATCCCAAGGTGTTAGTTGAGCTGGGGGAGGTTGCTGTAACCAGGATTCTACCAGCTCTGGTGTCTGGCAGCACCTTTCCAGTATGGAGAGGGCATAGATCCAGAGATGGGGGTGAGGGGGGTTGCAGTTGCTAGTGGAAGGACCAGTGGGTCAGGGTTTGCCAGCTCTGAGGTCAGAGCACCCCAGGACTGGCCCTGGTGTGGTCAGTTCTGGCCTGGGGGGTCTTAATGCTCTGTCAGGTAGACAGGAGGCTGGAGATCTGTGTCAGGCAGACTCTTGTGCAACTCCAGAGGAGTGTGTTTCCCTTGAGGGGGGCCGGTGTACTCTCTCAGAAGTCCTTGGTTGCCAGGCACAGGTCCAGCCTAAGGGTAGAGACCCTGGGTTAGATGGCCAGGTTCAGGGGGCCCCCCGTGACCTGGAGGAAGGGGCAACCGCCAATAGTGCCCCTATTGGTTTGTCTTCTGGGTGTACTGCTCCAGGTGGGAGGGTACAGGGCCCCAGTAGGGTGGGAACTTGGAGAGGGCAACCTCATTCCTGACCCCTGTCCAATCTAAGGATATAGACCCTCGGCTGGGATAACAGTTGCAGGATAGCACCCATGAACTGTAGGAGGAAGTGTGCAAGACGCCTGCCACAGTTACCCTGACAATTCTGGAAGGAGGTACTGCTCCCGGTAGGAGGGTTCAGAGCCACAGGAAGGAGGACGGGTGTGGGAGAGCCCACCCCAGTCTCCTGTCCAGTTTCAGGGTATAGACCCTGGGCTGGTGGGTCAGGATGTCATCCCTGATCTGAAGGGAGGGAGAGTGGACAAACGATGCAAGGCACCTGGGGCTACCTTCCCCACTCACTGATTCAGCAGAGGTTAGAGAGCCCTGACAGGCATAAGGCCTGGATCTCATCACTGACAACTGTCAGTAACCACCATGGCTTGCTGTCCTGGTGGACAGAGTTTCCCCTGGGAGGGGGCAGCAGTCACACCCCGGGGGTGGACTGGGCCACACCATTTTGTTGGCCATGTGGGTACTGTATGCCTGCTGGGACACACCTGTGAGCAAGCAAAGGTTAGGTGCTGCACAGATGGTGTCTACAGGTAAGAGAAGGGTTCCCCATGGGTTAGCTTAGTGTGCCCTGAGAGGCTGAACAGAGGGATCCAACTGGGGTTAGCAAGGCATAGAATCAGAATGTCCCCCTGCTTTTGTGGGCCAGGTCTAGGTTCTATCGCCTCAACCAGGGAAGTCTGTCAAGGGATTGATTAGTCTACCCTAGCTTTCGGCTGGGAGGGGGTTGTGTTAGGCCTAGCTTTTCCAACGGGTTTATCTCCAGACGTTTTGCTTTTGGACCTGCAGTTTTGGACCCTGTTTTGTTGGTTTTATGACTCAGGCACTTTGCCACTTCTGATCAGTTCTAAAGTCCTAAAGTGCATACACTCTACCTGTAAAAGGTGATTATGGATTGGTATTTCCATGATTGGTTATTTGATTTACTACTAAGTCTCCATTATCGGTCACTGTGTGCCCAGGGCCTGTAAATCAAATGCTGCTAATGGGTCTGCAGCACTGATGGTGCCACCCACACAAGCAGCCTGTCAAAGGTAACTCAGACTTCCACTGCAGTGTCTGTGAGCAGTTGTGACTGCCATGTGGACTTGGCAACCTTCCCTTTTCTTACATGTAAGAAACCCCTAAGGAAGGTACAAGGTAGCCGCATTGGCAGGGTGCAGTGTATGTGAAAGGTAGGACATGTCCTGATTTGTGTGGCATGTCCCGATCGTGAAATACTGCCAATTTCGTTTTTCACTATTTTTTTTTTTTTTTTTTTTTTTTTTTTAAAACCTTTATTTGAGCAAGCAGAAATGTACAAGGATGGGCCTACAACCACACGGGCCAGCCGCTAAAAAGGAGTAGATACATATCACATATGCCCGCAGAGGTAACCGTCAATCAACAATGCAATATTCCACATTATATACAGGACCAAAACAGGTTTTATATATATGAAAGAACTAACATATAGAAAGGCGAGAGTGTGTCACTGAAGGTCAGCCCAAGGGACGCGAGGGGGGGACAGCAGCGGAGGTGCAGTAGTAATAACCTAAGCACTAAGGAGTATGGAGTGGGGGGGGGGGAGGGGGGCAGAGATCAGGAAGAAGAAGGGGGGAAGAGCCGGAGACACCAGCTCAGTCCCCATATGAAGTCTCCGGGAACGCTAGCCTAAGGAGATAGGGTAACCTCGATAGTGTCCACAAGGGGAGGAGTACAAATGTCGCCACGGTGTTCGTTCCATTGACCCCACACCTTCACCCATGCCCTGGGTCTACCCCTGGCCACATAGACAGTTTTCTCACGGAACATGGACCAATCCATATTATCCTCCCATTGCGAGAGGGCAGGGGGCCTGGAGGCCCCCCAGAGTTGCGCCACATCTCGCTTCGCAATCATATAGCCCAGGGTGGCCCATCTAGTCTGTGCCACCGAATAGTCCGTGGGCTCCCAAACATTCAAAAGACAGCGACGGGGTTCCGGTCGCAAGGAAATCCCCGTCACCACAGTCATCAGATCAAGCACGGCTACCCAATAAGCAGCCACCATCGGGCACTCCCAAAGAATATGCAGGAAAGTAGCACGCAAACCACACCCACGCTTACACAGTCCATCGGAGGAAAAGCCCATCACCATCAGTCGCGGTCCCGTCACGTACACCCGATGAAGGATCTTCAATTGGACCAGACGGAGTCGAGCCGGTATCGCCACCTCCTTCGGAGAGGAGAGGGCCGATTGCCAATCCTCGTCATCAAGTTCCAACCCATCTCCCAGCCACTGTTCCCGAAGTCGGGCCAATAAGTCAGTCCGATTGTTAATCAACTTTTTATAGATCAGGGAGATAGTGCTATCAGGAAGATGTTCGTCAAGGATACGGTCCTCAAGTGGGGAAGAGTCAGGCGGAATCTCACCAGGAGCAAACACCGAAACCAAAGCGTGCCTGACCTGTAAATAACGAAAGAATTCCCGACTACTCAGGCCGTAGTCAGCCTGGAGGGCCTGAAACGGGCGCACAGAACCCTTAGAATATACATCCCCCACTTTAGAGATCCCAATCAAGTCCCAACGGTCAAAACCCTTGGAAGACCAAAGACCGCCCAGACGTTCCGAAGCATAAAGCGGCGTCGCCAACGTCAAGCGATCCTCCCAGCCCAGGCTCACATTCGCAGCACGCCACACTGTCAAGGCAGTCAAAGTAGGTCCCACAAGATGGCGTCCAGCGGAGCGAGAATAGAGCACTCTATTAAAGTCCCCTCCCGGAAGCTGAAGTTTATCCATCTCAAACGCCGGATTACGACCCGGAGAGAACATAGCGTGATTAATAGCGGACAGATGGGAAGCCCAGTAGTATCTCTTAATATCGGGGAGCGCCATGCCCCCATCGTACCACGGGATGGAAAGTTTCGCGAGAGCAATGCGCGGTCGCCCATCCCAAATAAGTTGCCTCTGAAGGCTCTCAATCTCCCGAAAATAAGTCTTGGGGACAGGATCATAATAATTCTGGAGAGCGTAGAGAAACCGCGGTAGTGACATCATCTTAAACAGGGCCGCCCGACCCAGTGGAGACAGGGGAAGTTTACGCCAGCGGGAGACGTCCAAACGGAGCCTAAGCAACGGGGGAAGGAGATTACGATCAAAACGAAGGGACGGATCCAAGGTAACGAAAACCCCCAAGTATTTGAAACCATCCCGGACCACCTGAAGAGGAAGTCTACTCGGCAACGGAGGCAAGATACCAGATAAAACGTATACACAGGATTTAGACCAGTTGATGACGAGACCTGAGTTCGCGCCAAAGGACGCAAGAACGTCAAATAAAACAGATAAAGACTTGCGAGGAGAAGTAAGATACAAGAGGATGTCGTCCGCATAAAGCGAGACGCGGTCTTCGAAGTCCGGGGCCCAACGAATACCTTTAAGGGACGGTTCCCAACGGAGCCAGGCCGCCAACGGTTCAAGAGCGAGCGCGAACAAAAGAGGGGACAAGGGGCAACCCTGACGGGTACCCCTGCCCAAGGAGAAGGGGGCCGACACTCTACCGTTCACAACAACTTGCGCCAGAGGTTCCGCGTACAACAGCCTAACCCAGCTAATAAACTCGCACCCGAATCCAAATTTCTCAAGTGTTGCCCATAAATAGGGCCACTCCACAGTATCAAAGGCCATCGAGGCATCCAGGGACGTCAAGATGGCCGGTTCAGTCAAAAGCCCCGCCCTCGCCAGCGCGCCGTGAAGGCGACGTAAATTCAGAGCAGTGTTGCGATGCGGGATAAAGCCAGATTGATCCGGATGGACCAACTCCCCAAGAACCGAAAGGAGACGGGTCGCCAAAAGTTTAGCCAACACCTTAGGTTCAACATTTAATAGGGATATGGGCCTATACGAGGAACAGAGGTCCCGCGGTTTACCCTCTTTGGGAATGACGACGATTGTCGCCAGACGCTGATCATAAGGAAGTATGTTCCGCTCACGAGATTCTAGAAACATGGCGCGGAGATACGGCGCCACCTTATCGGGGCGTAATTTGTACAACTCAATAGGCAAACCGTTCGGGCCCAGTGCTTTGCCCGAACGGAGCGATCGAAGTGCATTGGCTATCTCATCATTCGTAAAAGGGGAGTCCAAAGCAATACGGTCCAAGTCGGTGACACAGGGCAAAGAGATATCACGCAGAAGAAGGCGGGAGTCAGCAACATCCCTCACAGACACGGGAGCATATACCACACGGAAATATTCCGCGAAACGATCAACAATGGCGGTCGGATCAATCACATTCTCACCACTTGCAGACTGAATCACGGGCACTACACGATTAACTCTTTCTTTCTTGTCCAACCACGCCAGGAGTTTGCCCGCCTTGTCACCCACATCGTACAGTCTGCCCTGCTGTTCACGAAACATCACCTTTGCAGCGTCAGTGACCAGAGATTTATATGCAAACTGTTTTAGACCCAGGGCATGGAGTTTCTCAGGCGTGACACCAGATTCCAACTCGTCCTCCAAAGCAGAGATCTCCCCCTCAAGGTCCACCACCTCCTTCCTCCCTGCCCTCTTAGCTTCAACAATCAAGGAAAGGGCCTGACCACGGATCACAGTTTTAAAAGCTTCCCACAGGGACACAGCCGAAGAGACCGACCCCTCATTTTCCAGGAAATATGCATCCATAGACTTGAGCAAGAGGGTACGAGTCCCAGGGGAGGAAAGATACCAAGGGTTAATGGGAGCCACTCGGCCCGCCGCCTCCACCCCAACCTCAAAACGAAGCCAGAGCGGCGAGTGATCAGAAATACCCCTCGGCAAATGTAAGATCTCGCGAACCGCCGATGATTGGGCTGCGGGCATCAGGAAATAATCCAGCCGGGACAGACTGCCATGGGCCCCAGAATGGAAGGTGTATTGGAGCTGAGTAGGATGCAACAGTCGCCAGCAGTCCACAAGGCCAAAGGTATCTAAAAACCCACCCAACCACTGCTGAGCCTGCGGGGTATCTCTAGGGGGATGGCGATCGTGAAGGCCAGAAAGCACCGAATTAAAATCACCGGCAATGAAGAGAGTGCTATCAGGGAGATCTAACAAAACACGGCCCAAGTCAGTAAAAGTAGAGGCTTGCAAACCCGGGGGAACATAAACATTGAAGAGAGATAGGGTGCGGCCTTCATATCTACCCACCAGGACAGTATATCTCCCACGGTCATCATGAATCACCTCATCGATAGCCAGGGGGAGGGAGGTTCGAACAAGAATACCCACACCCCTAGATCCGGAGGTAAACCCCGAGTGCGCCACAAGGCGGTAGCCCCATCTATTCATAGCATAACAAACATTACCAATCAAATGGGTTTCTTGCATGAAAACAATGTCCGGTGACAAACGTCGTATACATTTTAAGACCACACTGCGCTTAATACGATCTCCTAGGCCATTAACGTTCCAGGAAAGAAATTTCAACCCTCTACCCCCCATCCCAACCGCCCGAGCCAAGAACCCTCGTCCATGAGCTAGACATCAGAAACAGCAGCAAACACAGGAGCAACTCGCCTTGAAAACAACACACAGAAAAGAAAAAACTTCCCAACCCCCCACCCCCAAACTGAAGAGAAACACCCCCCACCCTGCACCCCTGCAAAAAGCTAAAGAGCCACCCCAACCTGCAGTGTGCCTGTCGCCCAAGAACCCCTATTCTACACAAAGACCCCGGAGGAGGAAAGGTCTCCGTTCCATCCACCCCCCGACCTCAGCAAGAACAAAAATAACAAACAAAGACAGTGCGATCACATTGTAGAGGGACGCCGGTCAACACTCCTGAGAATGTATACAAAAGAAGACGTAAGAGCCGAACAGTTAGATCTCCACACCACCTTCGGCACCACCAGGGTGAGCGGCGGAGTCTGTCTCAGGAGGACGATCAGGCAATGAGTCCAGCCAGTCATTAACAGCATCTGGCCGATCAAAGAAAAGGGTACGTTCATTGTATTCAACCCGGAGTCTAGTGGGAAAGAGCATGGCGTAACGTAGACCCCGATCCCGGAGACGTTTCTTGGCACCACGAAACTCCATGCGTTGTCTCTGGACCTGTTGGGAAAAGTCCGGGTAAAAGTTCACCGTAGCATTCTCAAAGGCCACCGGGCCCTTCACCCGCGAGGCCTGCAGGATAGCGTCCCGGTCTCTATAGTGAAAAAGCTTCGCTACAATGGGTCTCGGCGGGGCTCCCGGTTTGACTTTGCCCCCTGGAACACGATGTGCACGTTCCACCGTGAAAAATTTTGTGAGACCAGAAGGGGCCAAGTGATTCAAAACCAGATCCTCAACCAGGAGATCCACCGAGTGGGGTTCAGGGTTTTCCGGTACACCAACCAGGCGAACATTGCAGCGACGCGCCCTATTTTCAAAGTCCTCCAGGCGACGGGTCATGAAGTCGTTCCCCCGACGGAGATTTCCAATCTCTGTTTGGAGCTCCGAGACATCATTCGTAAGGCTAGAGGATTTAATATCCAGTGATTGTACCCTCTCATTCGTCTTGCCAAGATCAGCACGAATCAGATTCACCTCAATAGCCACGGTGTCAAGTTTGTGGGCCAAGGCCTCGTACTGCAGGCCGATGGATTCCCTCACGCCCGAGATGGCGCCCATGATATCCTGTAGGGAGGGCTCCGCCGACTCTTCCAAAATTCGTTCGGACGCTATACTAGAACCAGGCAGGGCAGCTCCGGGGGACCCCTTAGAATGGGTATAACGGTCCATGATATTTGATTGAACTGGAGCTCCGCGCAGAGGTGTTTTTGTCTTGCGCGTCTCTCTGTCCCCTCTGCCCGCCATTTTGAAGATGCGTCACGGGACAAGCCACCAGGGTCGACGGGCCCGACACCCAAAGCACAGGATCAAAAGTACATAAAAAGGGGGCACAACTCGGGTAGAGGCCGCCAGGCCAGCAAATAGGTCACACGAAAGCCCAACAGCCGATCTGCCTCCAAGTCTCAGTCGCAACACGACATCCACGTCCGTGGCCCAAGTCGGAACAGAATCGAAACCGAAACTTAGGAAGGGGGGACCCACAAGGCCAGATCTCCTGCCGTTGTTGTTCAATTGCAGGACGGCTACAGTACCGCACCCCGTCCCGGGCGCACCTCAAGTTCAGAGCACCATATCTCAGGAATAGGAGATCCAAATCGATTCCAGAAAAGTGCCAGGGTAATCAGCCAAACGTCCCCTACACGAATTCTTGCAAGAAATCAGGATTCAGCCAGGATAAAATGTCGGGAGCGGCGAGGGTCCGGAGAGCGCTGTGCTCAAGCGGCCATCTCGGATGCCCGCCAAGCTCCTCCTCGTTTTTCACTATTAAAAGCCTATGTGTGCCATTAGATAGAATGGGAGTTTATTTATAACTTTGTCAAACAAAGAGAGAAAAGGGTTTAAGAGTTGGGAGTGAACTTCCAGTCCCCTTGGGTCAATATATCAAAACAAAAGGAGGAAGTATCCCAAGGACAGAATGCGTGGAGCGAGTTAGCAAGGGGAACATCTTTCTTTATTAAAGAAACCCCGCACTCACCAACCTAGTTGGTGACATGCTTCATAAAATGCAAAAAAATAAGATTCCTCCACCCGGAAGACCCATTGTGTCCAGCATTTAGTCCCTCCTCGAACCTCTATCAAGGTTCTGCGGTTTCTTTCTCAAAACCATGGTACAAAAAACTGATACCTACTTACGCAGCATCAAAGGTCTACTGATCCTTCTCAAAGAAATTGAGGTAGATGAGGCGACTATTCTAGTAAGCTTTGACATCGAAAGCCTCTACACTAGTCTCCCTCAAGATGGAACCCTGGAGGTTCTCGGTAGAGCGCTGAATGACACGGAATGGACATACAAAACTCCCAAGCAATTTATTTTGGAATGTGCCACCTTAGCGCTCAAAAGGAATTACTTTGAGTTTGAAGGCCAATTATACCTACAAACGGGCGGTTCTTCCATGGAAAGCACGTTTCTCCCAGTGTGGCGGGATTATATGTCTTTGATTTCGAAAAGAAGTTCATATTTGGCAATGGCTTCCTAAATTTGATCCCCATCTACACAGAACGCTGTAAGGTTGCCTCACCGTAAGTATACAGTCTGGCTAATTGCTGTACCAGGGACTGGTGCGCCTTAGCGTGCGTAGACCTCTTGGCTCCAACACTTGGTCTTGACAAAAACCTTGTACTAACACATAGATGTTGAAACATGTTGACCGATAATCTTTTCACTTAAACACTGATACTTTTGGGTCAATCTAGCCATCTCAAAGTATCTCACTTGTTTTTAACCATGTCTTATTGCTCCAAAAAGTAGTTAGAGAGTACAATAAAGACATTTTTAACCAACTAATTTACACTAGTTTCACACTGTTCAAAAAAACCCAGCTCCGCTGTAATCCAGGCGTTGAAGCACACCCAAGTGGCGCTCGGATACTTAGGTGGACCCCGATATTGAAACACGTCACCAACTAGGTTGGTGAGTGAGGGGTTTCTTAAATAAAGAAAGATTTTTCCCATGCTTACTCTCTCCACTTCTCTAATTCACAAGATGCTGTTCTGTCCTTGGGATACTCCCTTCTTTTGTTTTGATATATGGACCCTAGGGGACTGGAAGTTCACTCCCAACTCTAAAACGCTTACTCTCTCTTTGTTTGACGAAGTTTAGGCAGCGCACAGCTGTGAGAGATTTTCCTTCAGGAATTTTCACTTGACTAACAGACATGGGTGAGAAGAACCAAGGTTTATCTTTTACAAATCAGGAGTTGGAGGCTTTTTTAGCAGAAACTTTCATATTTGCTGATGCAAGCATAGCTCAAACAATAGCACAAACGATTGATTGGGACAAACTATCAGAAATGAAGAGAAATGTAATCAGAACCATTTTACATGTTACTATATTGACTGAGTATCTGATGAACAACACTGCACCCAAAGGGTTATTGGTCACAAATGTCCCAAGCATCTTCCTCGAAGATCCTATATTTAAAAAAGACTGGGCCCAGATCACATGGCACTGCACACGTGACTGGATGGTACTAATAATCAAAACAACAGAGAGGTTGTCTGAAGCCATACTAGTGGAAATACAGTACACAGAGAACCACATAAAAACCATGATCACTGGATATAAAAAAAAGGCTTGAGTAACTAAATAAGGAACTCAATGAGTATAAAGAAAATCTTCCACAACAGAAAGTTCAGAAATTCCAAAAAGACCTGAAACGGTTCTCCTATGTTAAAACATACCCCTACTCTGACCCAGACTTTATGCCACCAGCTAACGGAGACAGAAAATCTGAGGCATCTAGCGATGACTCATCAGTAAGCAGTGAGTCGAGTTCAGGTATTGGGAAACCAAGACACAGAGGAAGAGGCAGACCACAGACCACTTAGCACAATTACAACGCCCCTTTGATGGGCAATTTCCCAGACCCTTTCAACCCACACCAACAATACCCGGTATACGGATGGCAATCTCATTTTCCACAAGCCCTGTTCCCACAAAACACATTCCGGCCGTCTTTTTTAGGGAGAGACAGGAGGGGAAGAGGAAGAAGAAAGGGAAACAACCAGGTACACTGAGAGGAGCAGGACAGCGTGGGGAACAACACAAGGAGCAAAACACGGGAACCGCAACAGCAGAGCCTAGTAACTAACCTTTTCTGCAGAATACTCACAGATGTAGACGAAAAAGCCTCTCAATAATGGCCTAGGGTTTATTCCTACAGCGAGACAGGACAAATTCAGCCTCTGTTGTGAATTAGCCGGGTTTTTTAGGAAACTAAAACTTAAGGCTTCTTCTGATAAAGACGTCGATCCCCAAACGAATCCTGCCCAAGAGGAGACAAGCCTACGCACTAAATCCACATTTGTGCCACCAGCGCACACAATTCCGGTGGAAATTATGACATGCGAACAAGAAATATACAACGACATTGAGAAAATGGAGGAGAAAAAACCCTTCTTCAATACGAGCAAGTCAGAGAATAGGGCCCTTGAACAACTGAAAAACTGTAATGACATCATAATTAAACCAGCAGAAAAGGGCGGCGGGGTGGTAGTTCTAGATAGAACAACATACCAAGCATAATGTCTCCGCCTTCTGACAGACAGAAGACATTTTTGTCCTCTGAATCAGAATCCGACTCAAGAATTGAAACATGAAATAAAATCCATGGTGGATTTAGCCAAATCATGCAACTACATCTCTAAACACGAGGCAGACTTTCTCACTACTAGTGAAGAAAAAGTTCCTTATTTTTACATACTGCCTAAAATGCATAAAAATAAGATTCCTCTACCCGTAAGCCCCATTGTGTCCGGCATTGGGTCCCTCCTCGAACCTCTATCAAGGTTCTGCGATTTCTTTCTCAAAACCATGGTACAAAAAACTGATACCTACTTACGTGACACCAAAAGTCTCCTGATCCTTCTCAAAGAAATTGAGGTAGATGAGGCGACTATTCTAGTAAGCTTTGACATCGAAAGACTCTACACTAGTCTCCCTCAAGATGGAACCCTGGAGGTTCTCAGTAGAGCGCTGAATGACACGGAATGGACATACAAAACTCCCAAGCAATTTATATTGGAATGTGCCACCTTAGCGCTCAAAAGGAATTACTTTGAGTTGGAAGGCAAATTCTACCAACAAACGGGTGGTACTTCCATTGGAAGCACGTTCGCTCCCAGTGTGGTGGGATTATATGTCTTTGATTTCGAAAAGAAGTTCATATTGGGCAATGGTTTTCTAAATTGTATCCCCCTCTACACAGAACGCTGTAAGGTTGCCTCACCGTAAGTATAAGATATGGCTAATTGCTGAACCAGGGACTGGTGCGCCTTAGCGTGCGTAGACCTCCCGGTTCCAACACTTGGTCCTGCCGAAAACCTTGTTCTAACATATAGAGGTTGAAACATGTTGACCGATAATCTTTTCACTTAAAAACTGATACTTTTTGGTCAATCTAGCCATCTCAAAGTTTCTCACTTGTTTTGAACCGTGCCTTATTGTTCCAAATAAAGTAGTTAGGGAGTACAATAAAGACATTTTTAACCCACTCATATACATTAGTTTCACACTGTTCAAAAAACCCAGCTCCACTGTAATCCAGGCGTTGAAGCACACCTAAGAGGCACTCGGCTACTTGGGTGGACCTCGATGATGAAGCATGTCACCAACTAGGTGAGTGAGGGGTTTCTTAAATAAAGAAAGTTTTCCCCCATGTTTACTCTCTCCACTTCTTTAATTCACAAGGATGCTGTTCTGCCCTTGGGATACTCCTTCTTTTGTTTTATTTATAACAGCTTATAAATATAACTTCGCACTGGGACCAGATGGAAAGATGGAGTTTAGTATGCCTGAACTCAGAATTTACAAATGCATCTTTTAGGAAAGATGATTTTTCTATTGTGTGTTTGAAAATATCACATTTAGAAAGTGGGTATTTTCTTCATTAGCCATCTTGTGTGCCTCTGCTGGTTTGTATATTGACTGTCTGGCTTTGGAGTGACAGGGGCTGGAGAGGTGAATTCTCTCACAGCCACTGGGGGTGGGGGTTATGTGTATCCTGCCTTCCCTGAATGAGTCAGGGCTGGGCTCAATAGACCTGGGCTGCATTTAGAGTGGTGGGAGGAGTTCTCAGTAGCACCTGAAAACGCCCTGTCTCCCTTACGCAATGATGTTTCCACCTACTGCTGTGCAGCTGCATCAGAGAGGACAGAACTGGTTTTGGCCGGGGAAATAGTTTTTTTGCCACCAGAGTACGAAGGAATTTATGCTATAAAATGAGAGCTCCCGACCCCTGAACTTTAGACTACTGCTGAAGTAAGGATCCTGCCAAGAAGAAGAACCGGGAAAGCAGAAGGAGGAGTACTGCCACTGTGCTGTGTGCTGTTGGGGTGTGCCTGCAGTGGTTGCTTCTGTCTTGGGCAGGGAAAGGACTGACTGTGCTTTCATCATCCTGCTGTTAGACAGTTCTCCAAGGGCTTGAAGAAGAGCTTGCCTCCTGTTGGAAGTCACAGGGATAGAAAAGACTTCAAAGATCACTTCTGAGAATCAAGAATAACCTTTGCCAAGGAGAAGAGCTGGAGAAACTGAGGAGAAGTATTGCCCCTTTGCTGTGTGCTGTCTAGGTTTGGCCTGCAGTGGCTGTTTCTGCCAAGGAAAGGAAAAGGATTTTGCTGTGTGCTGTGTCCTCCGCTTGAGGAAGATCTCCAAGGGCTTGAAGTAGAGCTTGCCTCCTGTTCTGAAGTTTCAGGAACAGACTTCGCCCCCAGCTCCCCATAACTTCCCTGCTGGGAGTTATGACCTACCAAGAGACGCCTTTAGCTTTTTCTAGGCCTCTGAATTTTGTGCTGGCTGTTGGGAGCTGGAAAAGTAACGCAACGACGAGAAGCGCAATACATCCGTACCTGTTTCTGATGCATCGCTGAAGAAACCGACGCAGCACCTGCCCATGGCTTGAGAAATCGCTGCACGCCTCATCGAGTGCACCGATCTCAAAGTCTGAGACCACCGCATCGATTCCGGTGCAAGCCCTGCAGTGCACTGGAAGAACGCACGTATCGTCTCTGTTCACCGCATTACATCGAGGTGCCAGGTCTGTCGCATCGTTCGGAACGCAGTAAGAAACTGTTGCATCACCTAACCACACAGTAAGAAACTGACGCACCAACTCCTCTCAGGTAAGGAACCGACGCATCACCTCCCCTGCGCAGCAGTAAGGAACCGACGCATCACCTCCTCCAAACCGACATATCACCTTTCCTGAGTGTAAGGAACCAATGCATCATCTTCCCTGCGATCCTTTTTGTTGGTGTGCGCGACGCATCCAAGGTACTTTGTGTAAAAACTGTTGCATCTGCAATTTTCTTTGAACAGAACTATTTGTACTTTTAAAAGTCATATTTTGATTACTGTAATGTGGATTTTTGTCATTTTGGTCTTACTTGGTTTAGACAAAAATTACTTATTTTTCTAAATTTGTGTGGTGTCCATTTGTAGTGTTTTCACTGTATAACTGTAGGTGTGCACAAATGCTTTACATACTGCCTTTGAGATAAGCCTGCCTGCTCGTGCCAAGCTAACAAGATGGTGAACAGGGGTTATTTTAGAAGTGTACCCCACTTACCCTGACTAGGAAGAAGGGTCCCTACTTGGACCAAGGTGCAAAAAGTTGCCAACTATAGACCCCCATTTTAACAGTTGTGTAGAGCATTGTGTGCGTGGGTAAGCAGATTGAATTTGTACCTCTTCTGTATGGTGAGTTAGTGGAGTTTTCTGAGGTGGGGTGTGATGTTGGTTCATCAGGGATGGCCAAGGATGAGCCTGGCTGCAGTGTTCTCTTTGGTCTGAAGTCTCTGTAGGAGGTGTGCGGCAAATCCTATGTAGAAGGCATTGTCGTAGTCCAGTCGGCTGGTGATGAGAGCTTGTGTCGCAGTGCATCTCGTGAGTAGGGGGTAGCCACTTGAAGATCTTAGGTATCTTTGCTCTTTACTGAGATCGAAACATTGGCAAAGGTCTTTGAAGGTAGACTCATCCATTCCCTCATACACAAAGACCAAAATGGATTCATGTCATGCTGGGACATGCAACACCGAATTAGATGCCTTCAGTTAGCGCTAAACAATTGCCAGGTTGCCAAGAGTCCCTTTGCATTCTTCTCCTCGTTTTGGAGCAGGTGTCCACTCTATAGCCTGAGATGTCCTGTTATGAGTTCTACAAGATGAACTGTGGCCCCAGATACATACCCTATGCCAAGCTGCTATACTAGGCTCATTGGCCAGAATGAGAGAAAATGGTGCTTTGTCTGGGCCTGTCCCCATCAAGAGGGGAAGCCGACAGGTGTGCTCCCTCTCCCCACTACTGTTCGCATTGGCAATCAACCCTCTAGCAGAGTGGGTCCGGGAGGCTCATTGTTGCGAGGTTTTAGGCAGGGAGAATAAGACAGGAGATTGTATTTCACTATATACAGATGATGTCTTACTTTTCCTGTGACCCATCAGCCACAAGAGACTGCTTTATGCAGATCTATGATATCTTTGGCTCTGTTTCAGACCTTTAAAGCAAGCTTTCACCAAGTCCCTTCATGTTCCAGTAGATGGTGAAGTAGACCACAGGGGCAAGATCTTTCAGCTTCACCTGAGCAGGGGCATATTCAAATCCCCGAAAATATACTCTCAGTAAGTAATTGGATTGCTGGTTGACTGGGGTATAAGCCCTGGTCAAGCTGTAACCACAGTCCTAGTCAGGGTAAGGCACACGCACACCTTAAATTAACATGTGCTCAAACTCTGGTAGTTTGGCACAGCGTAGCCAGGCTTGATTTCGGACGCAATGTGTAAAGTATTTGTGCAACACTTCAAACAGTAAAACAGTGAAAACATCATACAGAAAGATTCCACACCAGGTTAGAAAAGTAGACAATATTTCTATTAAAAAAACCAAGACGAAAATTACAAAAATCCAATAGGTAGAACTGGAGTTAAACAATTTTAAAGAATAAACTGTAAAATAGAGCTTAAAAAGCATAACGCTTAGAAACTCTGTCAAATGTTCCTACTTCCAGGACAAAGCGGGCCAGTCTACTTGCACCAAGCACCATTGTAGTCTCCCTCAAATCACGCCTATGTCCCTTCTACCGGCACCATTGACTACCATTAGCACTTAGTAGACCTATTCTCTGATAAATCTTTTAAAATGAGCATCTCTGGTTTTCCTCTTTAGATTTTTGTTTCTTCATTTTTAAAAATTGGAGTGGAATTTTTATTGTGTTGTGTTTTCGACTTTGTAACTGTTTTGGCACTTCTAAATGCTTTACACATTTTCTCTAAGTTAAACCTATCTGCTCTGTACCAAACCTACCATGGGTTAAGTTCAGGTTTGAATTACTGAAACATTTGACTGGATCTAACAAGATAGTGACTTTATTACTTGTGGTGATACCAATTTACCGCAACCAATAAACCACTTTCTCACAATGAATTTTTCTAAAAGTGTGCTTATTCTTATTTTCTGTCCATTGTCCATACCTTCCATAAAAACCCATATGGGAAAATGGGTTTCTCCCAAAAACTGTGCTTTGAATCGAGGATGATATCAACACCTTTAATGTGGTTAAATCCCTTTAAAGTTTGACATTATTCAAAACAACAGTTTAGTATCACCAATAAATAACTCTTCCTAAAATATATTTCCTTATTTCTTTACAATATCCTTTCGTGTTCTGACTTTCAAAATAGTCATTTACTCCAATTCATTGCAATAACATGTTCATGCTGCTTCATGTGTAAAATGTCAAAATCAATGCAGCACAATTACCCTTTATATTAACTTCCATATAATGTTATTAGGATAAAACACTACTTGCACAACACACAAAATGTGAAAGTCTAATTTACAGCATCAGTCTTATACAATTGAGTGGGTACTCCTCTGTAGACACTGCAACACTGACCGTTGAGGGAGTAGGGCGGTGGACCCTACCCTCCAGCCCCGGTCACAGCTACCAGGGAGTGCACTGTACCAGTATGTGAGAATTATTTTTCCACATTAAAAGGAAAGAACAAGAATTGCAATGCCAATAGGTCTGGGTTTAAAAAATGTTGTAAGGTAACATGAAGCATTACAAGTGATTGACGTGAATACATATGTATTTGAGTGGAAGCAAACAAGTGTAGGATAATATTGGCATAGATAATGTAGGTGAATGACTTCCCTCCTCCCATTTATGTTGCAACCAGAGAAAAAAACACATAAATAATCTAGTTAAATAAGACACTTTAATAGTATTCCTATGTTATGTGTGTGGTCCTGAAAATTCAAGCTGAGGCAGCTGGATTCATAGACAAAATGATCACAGCTGAGTGGAAGACAAGACTTTTTTTGTGAAAGCACAAAACTTCTGACCAATCAACACATCTACTCCTGACTCCCAGTTTGTGGGATTAGCAAAAGCCCATATCTATTGATGCTCACATATGCACTTATTTATGATGGGCTTACACCGCCGTTGTCACTTTTATGTGACATTGCGGTGGCGTAAACAATGTGCCACACTGCCCTTTATTTACAAAGTGGCACATCTAGGAAGATGCGTCACTTTGCAAAGGATCTGCTACATTATACCTGCGTCAGGTAAAATGTATGCAGGGTTGGCGTTCCCCTGTAAAAATGTGGTGCAGTGACATCTATGAGATTTTACTGCGCCACTTCTACGACTTGACTGAGTCACACTTCTTATGCCTGCTACAAGCAGGCATGAGGAGTAACGCAGGGCTTTTCACATGGGGCTCGCCCATGTGTAATGACACATTGCTAGAATTGCGTCAGTTATCCAACACACTCCAGCAATGCATCATTTTTGTGCTGCCAGATACGTCAGGATTCCATACGTATCTGAAAATCCTTGCGCCATGGACCGTGAATACGGCATATCCATGGTGTCGTCAGGATCATGCTATGAAAAGTAACGCATTGCTGTTTTTGCCCAGCGAGGTACAACTTTTCATAAATGTGGCCCATATTGTCTGGCGACAGCTGCCCTGTCAAACCAGACAATAAAAAACCCTTGTATCGCAAAAAGGAAGCGGGGGGACTATGAGCTGGTAAAGGTTCAGATCCCGTGCTCCAAAAGACAATATATGTTTCCGAAATGCTTCATCATCGATGATGAACCATGACATGCCCCTGGATGTGTGAGGGCAACATGAAATACTCTTGTTGACTGTAATCCACAAGCAGTTCTTTCTCTCTTTTTCTTGACACTTTTTGTACCCTACCAGGAACAGTAACCCACATTTTGGAAACAATAAAAAACCCTCGCAACGCCAAGGTGGCAGACGCATTACTATTTCGCATGAGAGCTCTGACTCTTTAGTGCACCTTTTTTACAGACTTTGGACACTGTGTTAAGCACATAGTAAGTGTAATGATCCAGCAAACTAGGACTAATACATTTCTACAAGGCCCAATTTCATTACCCACAAAGTCCCTTCACGCTGGGTTAGTGTTTTTCAAAAATTAGTCCAAAATTACCAATCTCCAATTTGTAACTTCATTCGAGTCTACTAAATATGGCGATGCAATCTTTTTATAGTTCACAGGGTTTGGCTTAGTTCGTAAATACTCATGAACTAAAATAAATACCACTAATAATAGACAGACTCATTTATATATTTATAATGTTTATCGAAATAATGTGAAATAATGCTCATCTGTACCAACAAACAGCACAAAATATTGATCATCACAAGGGAAGCAGCATTAGAAGAGAAAATGTCAAATTCATATCGATGACAATACATAAAGGAGTGGAAAGGTGAAGAGACAAATGTGTCAGAGACAAAATACATTTGCAAATGATTATGCAAATTCATTTTCTATCTATACTAACCCAAATTAGGAATAGGAAATCTACTCTCTGGCCACAAGAGCAGCAAGGCCCCTCAAGAAGAATTTGAAGAGGTAAAGATTAAGGGGCTCATTAGGATGGCGGACGGACTTGCGTCCGTCCGCCACTCTAGAGGAGGAGGGACCGTCCGCAGGGCCCGCAGCGGTCCCTCCAGTACAATTAGGATGTGACCGCCAGGGTGGCGGTCACATCCTCTATCTTTAACATTGCGGCGGGTGCAGCTTCAAGCTGCACCCGCCGCAATGTTAAAAATGCATGCACCGCATTTGCGTGCACAAAGCGGCAGGCACCGCGCGGTGCCTGCTGCTTTGTTCACGCATATGCAGGGGGGTACCATAGGTACCCCCCATGTGCACCCCCCACCCCCCTTCACCCAGGGGGCCCGCAACGGGCCCCCGAAGTGAAGGTCCGTATGCTTTTCCACGGCGGAAAAGCCGCCGCGGAAAAGCATACATTTTACACCATCCTAATATGGCTGGCGGTGTCTGATAGACACCGCCAGCCATGTTAGAGCTTTTCTGCCGCGGTTGTAAGCCAACCGCGGCGGAAAAGCGGCGGACTGAAAAGAGTACCCACCAGCCATCCTAATTTGGCGGTGGGTCTTTGGTGGGTCCACAGAGGATTTTCCGCATCCGCCGGGCCGGCGGTGGCTTCCGCCGGCCCGGAGGATGCGGAAAATCCTCCATCCTAATGAGCCCCTAAGTCAGGATCAGTAGAACAGGACAGCAAACCAACGATAGTGACAATCTCCCAAACAGTCTGAACACCTCAACGAGTTTCACCCAACCCCTCCCACCAGGCACCTCAATTATACCCTAAAACCCAAATGTCCAACCCACACTTGTGACTAAACGAAGGGTTATTCTATATTTCATTGATTAGGGAATGGAGTGTTTTGTCACACCACTCTTGGCATGTTCATCTCACTAAATGTTCCATTGTTTTATTTATTCATCACGTCAGCTTCCAACCCAGGAAATGCAATTCAAGCCACTATCAAAATTTTCTCCTTCTTCATGCCGGTTATGTAGCATAATTTGTATATCATTTGTGCCGCTCGTTGCCTTTCCAGAGGAAACGTTTCCTCCGCTTGATTAATCAAATTTGCTTTTTATGCAAATTCTTGGCAGGCACTCAGGATTCTTAAAGGATAATCGTTGTCCACCTTCCCATTTGCTTTCAGTTTTTTATTTTTCAAGCACTTTTTCTTGTATTCCATTAACTCCATAAATTCATGCAGAGCAGAAAACCATGCTTCTATGGAAAACAAACGCAGGCATTATTATTCACATGTAATGCTTTTTCACTGTTCACCAACCCAATGCTACATCTATCCCTGCGCAACCCACGTTAAATATTATTTTCCTAGCAAACATTAATAAAGTGCACAAAAACAGCATTAGTCTTTTTATTTTCGTTTTGTCCAAAAGCATTTGCGGCCTACTCTAGTGCTTTAGTATGCGCTTGCGCAATAGCATTTTCCCTTGCGTTCGTCCCCTTTACTGTATTATTTTTTCAACGCACACTGTTAATAAATGTTACTCAGGGTTAAATTACAGCAGATTTTATTTCACCAAGACCCTGCTCCATTAATCCCCCCTTTGATGGTGTTTTGAGCCATCACCAAAATACCCACCTATACAAATTAGGCAGTTGTTCTATCATTATTCCATCTAAATCTTTTATAACTTCATAATAATTTCCTTTCATATGCTCTAATTCCATCTCATCTCATCTCTCTTTCTATTTCTTGCCCTTCTTTTATTATCAGACAAATCTCTCTTACATCTACAACACTTATAGAACAGATAAATCATTAATATTACTATAGCCACTGCAATGATAGATGTTAGTATTTTCCCTAATACACTATTTCCAAAGGTAGAAAACCAATTACCCACAGAGGAAAAACTCTTACCAAGTTTCTCCCAAGCACCGTCAACCTTCAATTCAGCCAAATCTTGATGAAGATTTGTAATATTCTTAATATACCTCTCAAAACGCTTACTCTTATCAAGGATATAAGTGCAACATTTTTGTATTTTCAACATATTGCAGACTCCACCCTGTTAAGCCAATAACACATCACGGGCAAGTCAATTTTGTAAAACCATGGATCTAATCGCAACCATCTCAGTATCAATCATTAAAAACCCACCAGCCGTGTCCGTTGAAAAAAATCTACCATTGTGGACAATTTTCTAATTTTATGCGAATTCAGCATAACTCCAACTGAAGGTAACAATGCTCCAAATATATCTCCCACTATTTCTAAAAACTCGTTCCTCTTTTGTCATGTATTAATCCATTCTTTATTACATTGATTCTATCATTCTTATCCAAATGATAAAACTTTGGAAAAACTATACTCATATAACAACACCCATACCAATGTGCAGGCAACCTATAATTGCCCTTCTTACCACACACATAATATATTCCAAGGAAATCAGGATTGATTCCTCTTTTTCTCCCCATCCTCCTGTAATGAGAAAGGCATGATCACATTCACTAGTACCAATGAAATATTTATTATATTCAGCCTTTTGTCTAAGAAAACAAAGCTTCCCTCTAAGATACCAGTCTAAGGTCATGGCAGCGTAAGTCTTGCCTTTCTTATAATCTCCTTCTCTGAAAGCACATGTAGGTACATGAAACTTTTGCTCAGCAGCTTTTCCCTGAAAATCTTGCCTTCTATCTTCTACCATGTTAATGAATTCTATTTCTTCAAACCGTAATCTACAAGTGAGGTTATGTCTATGTGCATATACTGTATCTATTGTCTGTGTAGTATGAAAATATCCTCCCATATATTCTGCATTTCTAGTACTTTATTTTCTATTCATGTTCTTTCTAATGGGTATTTCTGAAAATACTAAATCCATGTTAGTGTAGTAATATTGTAGGCTACCCTTCTCGTAAAACAGACTAGTCAACACACTACAAGACCATCCATATGTTAAAGGTAGGTGGTGATAATTCACTCCCTCTGAGACAGACGACGGTAATTGCATACACACATAACAATCTCTCGCATCCATTGTGTCGATATACTCATGCAACAATTTAGTAAAGACATTTAACGAAAAGCCATTGCTCGATTTATCATGATGATAGATGCTGTCATCTTTCATCTTCTCTATATTAGTATGTGAGTCTTCTTTAAGACTTTTAGAATCTACTTTTTCACTCATCAGACCATTAGTATTATTTTTGTGATTAGTTACCATTAATACAGGCATGACAACAATTAGGGGCTGATTCCGACCTGGGTCAGAAAGCTATCCGACCGAGCCGGATTCGGAGTGTTTTCCGACCGAGCCGGAGTCCTGCAGTCTGACCGAGCGAGTACGATGCGGCCGTATGCTGCCAGACTGGGTTCGGTTGGACTCCCATAGAAGTCAATGGGAGCCGGTCGTACGACGCTTACATGGGCTCCCATTGACTGAATGGGTACGTCTTGCGCAAGGGCACCCCCCCCACAGTGGGTACGCATTGGTGCCATCCGCACCGTACATGCCTGTGTCGGGGAGACCCTTGGGTCTCACCCTGTGTACGAGTCATAGGGCTGCGGGTGACAGGGGATCCAACGCGGACCTCCAAAGGCAACTTCCCACACGTTTTGCGAGCCAGACTCTTCGGCTTGTACCGGCTGTCCAACGTTTGCAACATACTGGCGCGGTCGTAAATCGCATCCATTGCACGCAACGGTTAGCTTACGGCCAAGACGTATGGAGCGGTTCGGACCCGGAAACGACTCGATCACGTAGCTCGCACGCTCGTGCAGCTATACGAGTCGGGCGGAAAACACACGTAAGGCTCATAGTTTTTCCTTCTGAAGCGCGTTCGGTTCCCTTCCGACCCGGATCGGAATCAGCCCATCTGTGTTTTCCGCACCAACATTAATAGTAAAATACTAAGTAAACTAGCATTCATTCATCTACATTTAAAACTATGATTCTGATGTCCAGTTTCTGCTATATTTGCCATTTCTAGTGAAAAATCTGTATCAATTGAAAAAAAAAATTGAAATAATTAAAGAAAACTAAAAAGAAAATCTATAAGATCTATCCAGAGTAGTGTATCCTCACACATTATGCCTTTCTTTTTCACCCCCTCTTTTTCAAAAAATATATTTTCCACTTCTTCAGATCTTTGCTCTGATTTTCTGCAATTCTTTTAATTAATTTCTCAAATTTCTTCACTTTGATTTGCACAGTTCTTTGAGGTGGTTTAAAATCATTTCCTTCACCTTGTTCAGTACAATCATTTTCTTTGATCTGATTTGTGTGTTCAACTTCTTAAAACACCACATATGTCCATTCTGGAGCTGTGTATTTCTTGTTTCGATCCCTTACTCTTCTCGTTTTATGAACTGATTCTTCTTCTGATTCACTTTGCTAAGTCTGATCTGGTACTTCAATTACAGTGTCTGGTGATTTTTGTTTCAGAGTGTATTTCAGTCTTTTCACTCCTTTAGGCCACACGCCACCCTTTCTTCCTTTCTTAATTTGCACTGCTTCTTCTGCTTCAGTGTCAAGTTCGCAAGTTCTCTTACTCAGTCCTCTTCTTTGTTGCACTTGCTCTTGGTTTTTACTCAACACTTCTCCATTGTCACCTTCAACTGCAGTCTTACGAGACCCAGTAGCTGGTGGCCACTTTATTTGACTCTTTTCTTGTTCAACCACGTGTTCAACAACTCCAGGAAATCATTAGCTTCAGACTCTGTGGCTTCGCGTTCTACAGCTTCTGGCTCTTCTCGTCTCTCCACCAGTTGCTGCTCTTCTTCTCGTCTTTCAAGTGGACTTGGGACTCTTGCGTGTATCCAATTTGGCAAGCCACGACTCTTCACTGCTGTTGTCATCACCAGTATTACCTGTTAAGGCCATGCTACCTAGGTTCGAGGCACAACTTTCTCACATGATTCTTCACCAGGATCCACTCACCTGGAATTAAATCATGTGCTTGCTCCTGCTGTGTTGTGGTTGCAATTTCTCCAACCTGATGAGACACAGAACGCACAACATCAACCAATCCTTTGCAATAATCAAGCACTAGATCATCAGTAATATTCATTAGTTTATTTGTTGGTACAATCGGCTGTCTCATTGCACTCCCCATTATAACTTTATGTGGTGATAATCCAGTCTTTTTTTTATCAGGAATGCTTCTCATACTCATTAATACCAGGGGTAAAATGTCTGGCCATTTGAGTATTGTGGATGCGCACACCTTTGACAGTCTGGACTTGATAGTGCCATTAATGTGCTTGACCATGCCCGAGGCTTCTGGCCGGTAGGCACAATACAGCTTTTGTTAAATTTGTAATACTGCACAAATCATTCTAATTATTTTATTATTAAAATGTGTACCTCTGTCTGTTTCTAAAGAGACTCGAAATTTAAATCTAGGAATGATCTCTCTCAAAAGCAATTTAGCAACTGTTAGACTATCATCTCTTCTTGTTGAATATGCTTATACTCAACGAGAATACAGACAAACCACAACTAACACATATTTTGGTCCATTACAAGGAGGGAGCTCAATAAAATATGCTTGTAATCTAGCAAAAGGTCCTGCTGCTTTTCCAATGCGTCCCCAACTAACAACAGTCTTTCTACCTGGATTTTGCTGCCGGCACAACATAGGCATAGACTTTCTGCAAAAAGCCTAGATTTAGGATTGTACCATGACTGTTTGAAGAGTCTAATCATAGCATCTCTTCCTACATGAGTTATTCCATGGTACATCCTTGCAATCTGTAAAAGTAAACAGTCTGCCGTCACTGGCCTTTCATCCACATACACCCATATTTCATCTTCAGGTCTCTTTGTACAACCTGATTTTATCCAAAGTTCTTTCCCTTCCTCACTGGCTTCTTCCTACAACTGTCTAACTTCATCCCATGTTTCAACAGTAAAGAATATCAAGTGACAATATGTATTCTTTTTCTCTGTTCCTTTATTAATTGAGACTGAATTTTGTGCACAGAAATGAGCTACTTGGTCTGCGTATATCTGTTCCCACTGGTCACATAATCATTTCCTGATTTATGTGCTGGGCATTTGACCACTGCAGTCTCTTTGGGCAATTGTAATGCATTCAGCAAATCTTTCACATCTTTACTATTTCTAGTTGGGGATCCTGAAGAAGTCAGAAATCCATGTTGCATAACCAATTTACCAAAATCATGCACCCGATCAAAACCATATTGACTATCCATAAATATGGTTACTCTCAAATTTTGCCAATTATGCAAGCCCTGGTCAAAGCAACCAACTCAAAAATTTGAGATGAATTTATCCCCTTTAAACAAGATGCTTCAAGAACCATGGCCACTGTGCATGCAGCATATGAAACATGCAAAACACCCTTCTCATCTCTCAGACAAGAACCATCTACAAACACCACACAATCTTACTCTGACAATGGTACATCTTTTATGTCAGGCCTTGGTTTTTTACACAACTCTGTTACACCCAAACAATCATGTTCTGCTTCATCTTTTACTTCTTCACAAGTCGAAATTTGCAACAAAGTCACTGGATTCAGTGTCTTACATCTTGTTACTGTCACATTTTCTGCACCCAAAATCACTCTCTCACATATGTAGTCAACTGAGTTCTCGTCATGTGCTGAGTTATCATTCGTGTCAACAAAATTTCAACAGAATGTGGTACATACACTCTCACTGGATGTCCCATCACAATTGATTCACTCTGCTTTAGACTCACACAAGTAGTAGCCGCTGCTTTCAAACAACCTTGCAATGCTGCAGCCACTGAGTCCAAAGTAACAGAAAAATATGCCACTGCACGACGTGCCATTCCATGTGTCTGCGTCAAGACTGAAAGTGCACACCCATCTCTTTCACAACAGAACATTACAAAATCTTTACTATAATCTGGCATACCCAATGCAGGTGCACGACAAAGACTATCTCGCAACTCAACAAAAGCCTTCATGCTTTCTTCATCCAATTGGATTGGATCGACTACATCTTTGTGAGTCAATCTCTGTAATGGCTTGGCAATTAGTGAAAAACCACTAATACACTATCTACCGTATCTAATCATGCCCAGAAACATTTGAATTTCTTTCTGTGTTCTGGGAGGACCTATTTGCAATATCACAGTAATTCTATCTTGCGATACTTTCCTGACACCCTTTTCAATTTTATGACGCAAATATTGAAATACTTGTTGACAAAATTGTAATTTTGTTGGTGAAACTTTATGCTCACCTACTGCCAAATGGTTCAGTAGAGCAATTGTATCAGTCACACATGCTTCCTGTGGCTTCGATGCCACCAATAGGTCATCGATATATTGTACCAATACTGAGTCTTCTGGCAGAACCAATGACTCCAGCTACTTTTTCAGAATCTGAATAAAAATCAAAGGACTCTCTGTATACCCTTGAGGAACATGGCACCATGCCAAAATATGGTCTCCGAACCATAAAGCAAAAAGGTACTGCCTATCCGGATGCAGGGGTATCGAGAAAAATGCTTGGCACAAAACAATCACTGTGAACCATTCTGCATCCCAGGGAATTTGGTAAAGAATTACTGCTGGGTTTGGCACTATCAGACAGCAAGGTACCTCAATTTTATTAATCGTCCTCAAATCTCGCACAATCCTATACTTACTACTCAGTTTCTTAATTCCCATAATAGGTGAATTACAAGGACTCCCCGGTATTTCTCTCAGAATACCCTGCTCAATCATTTGCTCAATTACAGGAGTAACTCCCTCAATAGTATCAGGACTAATTTTATACTGTGGTGTTTTTGGAAATTCTTCACCCTGTTTGACCACTATTTGGATAGGATCAACATCCTTTATCAATCAGATGTCTTTCCCTGAGAAATCCCACACTTCAGCTGTCACTGTGTCTCTCAATTCAACAGGCAAATCATTTGCTGTAAGTAAAGGATACAAATCATTCACTTCTGTCCCTTGCTTTGCTAACATCACACTCTTCCTTCCCCCTCAGGCACTGTCATTGAGATGAATCTAAATCACTATCAGGACACTGCAACCAATATTGTGAAACCTTTTGCACATTTTGATTCTTACCAACTTGTTCACCCACGTGAAAACCAAAATCTGTACTGTATCTTTGTACCTGAGCATTTACATTATTTGGTATAGGAGCTTGAGGCACTTGTACCTATTGTACCTGAAGTGCCTGTTAAACCTTAACATATCTCTATACCTGTTGTACCATTCAACAGGCCTTTATCTCAACCAGGGAAATTTATTTGTAAAAGACAATATATCCTGTCTTGACCAAGGTATGTGAACATATCCACCACCTGGAACTTTTCTCATTGGATATATAATTTCAGCAGACTCTGTCTCTCTTGAACAAAGTAAAGGAGATGCAGTCACACCCTTACTTGCAACCATTTCTTCTTTCTTTTTTGACCATCTACCTTTCCATCATTCTAAATCACCCCATCTTTTGAGATTGGTTCCCTAAATAACCATCTCGGGGTAGAACTAATGCGTACAGGGAAATCATCAGCTAACAAATACCTTTTGTCTTCCATCAAAGCTCTAGGTCTGACAGATCTTTGGAATACTTCAACGGCTCACTGTGTGTTCAAAAAGTTAGTCACAAAGTCAACAAGACATAAATCTATTGTTGAGGATAAGGAAGCATTGTCGAAGCGAGCACATGGCTGGGTAGTGCTCAACAATTAAGAAGTCTGCAAACTCCAACCCTACCTTAATGCAGGAATAAAGTTAACAACTAAAGAACATTTTTTTAAACTTTGCCTGGGAGTTGGTTCAATTAACCCATTCTTACCACCTTGGGAAAGCAGAAGAGGAGATCAGCTATGCAGGCTTTGTGCCCCTGGAGTCGAGAACCTCATCCACATTATCTGTATTTGCGACAAATTAAAAGACATAAGGAAAATTAAAACCATCCTTTAACCAGTATGGCATCAGGTCCTGGAGGCAGGCGGTAATCCACTGCTTTAATCCAATCTCAGTACAGTTGTATTGCCGCCTCATAAAATTCCTTGCTCTCACTGATCAGAGATTGAAAAACGCATCCTTGAAGGCAACGCCCTAGCTCTCTACAATTTGAGCTATAAGTGGATCCCATGGAGAAAAACAACAACCCACAGAATAAAAACTATGACAAAAGATTCTAAGGACTGACTGCTTAATAATGCAAAGTACATGAGATAGATGTTTTACTTGATTAAAACATTGATAGCGTTTTATACAGTTTTATGTAAATTACAATGTGGATAATCTTAAAACTGGTTAATCCCCTTTTTTATAGGGAATTAATTTAGCACTGATTAACTCTTTTGTAGTAGTGGTTTTGATTTTAAAGATCATTTAATGTATGCAACAGTTTTAATTAATCATGCATAATAACAAATGACCTTACCTTGCCATCTTTTAAGAGTATTTATCAACTCCTTTATTTGTAATCATTTACCAGATGCATTCAAACTCTCCAGATCCTTGTCACTAAAATAAAACCTATATGTCTTTTGCAAAGCCTTAGATTTTTCAATATCTACTCCATATTCTTGTGCAGTTTCTGCCAACTTCTCATGCACATTTTTTGCTTTCAATGTAATATTCTTACACAAGAATAACAACTCTTCATCCTGATACTTACTCATTCTCTCAAGACTAATTGTACCAATAATCATTTCTTCCAGATCTATTCTCAATCTACCTAACTCTATATTCGGTTTAGGGTTATGAGATGCCATTCCTCTTATCCATTCATCCAACTCTTCTGGCGAAGGTCCCTCTGAACCTGAACCTCGCACATTCTGCAATAATTTTCTAGGATCTATATGTACACTCCTTTTTGGTGTTTCACGCACATTTCCATTTACTGGAAGATCAATCGATGACGTACACATCTCATTTGCCTCTGATCCATTAACATCCCTAACACCATTCACTGGAACCGTCAATGCATGCACTCTTGAAATAATTTGACCCTTACTATACATTGGAACTATAGGACCAATTGTCACTGGGACTGACAACGTTGCTGCATTTAGGCTTATCTGATTAATTTTCTGAGTCAACTCTTCTTTTGCTCTATTAAGCATCTCAATTTCTGTTCCCTGTAATACTTGAGTAACCTGTGAAAGCTGTATAACTAATGGAACTTGTGAAGCTTGTGAGACCTGTGGAACTTGTGAAGCTTCTATTTCAATTAATAGTGCACTTGGAGTAATCCCATCTGGACTCTCCTGATACGGTGGTGGTTTTTTCAATAACATCTCTTCTAATAACTCATCATCAATTTCATTCAGATCCATATTTTGTTCTGAAAAATCTAAATTTTCTTTTTCACTTTACACTTTCCACCAGTCTGATCTTCAGCAACCCTTACTAGGTGTAATCCATTTATGATTACATTTCTCCTCCATCTTTTCATCTGAGCATCCCATTTAGCCTCTGAATACCATCTCATTGTATTTCTATATTTTATTCTGTTCCTATCTCTCTCCCTTCTGTACTCCTCATGTTCCCATTCTTCAAGCACCTCATACTGCATAGGTCTAGGATTCGGTTTCAACAAATTCATTTGTCTTCTCAAATTCTCCAAAATTCTCGCATTAAAAGTACCATGTTATGGGAAGGCTAAAACTCCATCATCTTCCGTATACCTTACCCAGTTCTCCAACCATGTACACGTATGATACCCACACTCTAACATCATAAAAGAAGCAGGCGATCTTGCAGGAGGTACAAGAATTCCCTCTCTAGTAACTATCGGCTTATCCTTTTTAAAGAAATCCTGAATCGCTTTTATCAACTTCATTTTCAACTCTCTCTTTTCGCTAGATTATTAGAAATCAAGGAAATCCTTCCGTAATTCTGCTCACTGTATTGTTTCGCACTCGTTCAATACCAGCGTGACTCACACCAACCAGCCAATCACAGCACAATACACACCCGCTTTTCTGACCAATGCCAGCACGGCTTTCCAGGATGTCAGTATAACTCCTACGACTGACCCTCCCTTCACAAAAAAATATGGCAATGTACTACAAAGTTTTTCCAAACAAATTCTTATTAGAAACGACACTAAACTCTGCTACTTTGTCTGCTCCACCAATATAGAGATAGTTCAGTTACTCAAAGAGATTCCTTTTACTTTTGGTAAAATAACGACCAGCACCACTCTTTTCTCAATCAAGTGAAAGAGGTCTTGGTACTCCTTTGAGGATGCTAGCCAAAGTTTAGGAAGAGGACTATTAGGAAAGAGGTCTTGGTACTCCTTCGGGATGTATTGGCCAAAGTTTCGGAAGCGGACTTTCACTATTTCATACAATTTTCTTTCAACAGAATAGGTCCCATATAATAACATCAATAGCATTTCACTGTTTGATATTACAACAACAGACAAAGTACTTCTGCAGTGTGATACTTTCCCACACTATTTCTCTGCCACTGAGGCTAAATGAACATCCCTGGATCTTAGGTGATTCCGTACCCGTACTTCAAGACTACATAAAACAAAGCAGCTAACTTTTCATATTAGTAACCAAAATCAATAATTCTATCATTAATTTGCCAAAATAATCAGTACAAATCATCAGGCTGCTACCAAGACTGATCCAGCGATCGAGGACTATTACATTTCTACAGACCAGGCTCAATTTTATTACCCACAAATTCCCTTCACGCAGGGTTAGTGTTTTTCCTAAATTATACCAAATTTACCAATCTCCAATTTGTAACTTCATTCTAGTATACTAAATATGGTGATGCAATCTTTTTATAGTTGACAGCGTTTGGCAAACAAATACTTAGTTCGGAAATACTCATGAACTATAATAAACATCACTAATATTAGACAGACTGATTTATATATTTATAAAGTTTATCAAAATAATGTGAAATAATGCTCATTAGTACCAACGTACAGCACAAAATATTGATAGTCACAAGGCAAACAACATTAGAAGAGAAATTGGAAAATTCATATCAATGACAATACAAAAAAGAGTGGAAAGGCGAAGAGAAAAACTTTCAGAGACAAAATAAATTTGCAAATGATTATGCAAATTCAGATTTCAGTGTATACCAGCCCAAATTACGAATAGGAATTCTACTCTCTGGCCACGAGAGCAGCAAGGCCCCTCAAGAAAAAAGTTGAAGAGGAGAGGAACATGGCGGCGGGCTAACGCCGGTCACGGGAGCTCCGGTAGCAGCACAGTGTCTATACATGAATATGCAGATACACAGACACGCAGTGTATTGGAAATTCGCACGGTAAGAATGTGACGTCTTTATGGAGTCCGAGGGGAGTACTTTGTTTGATGCGTTTTTTTTTCTCCCATAATTTCCTTTCGAGAGGGTGACGGCTTTTGGAGGCGGCGGCTGGACGGCGGCATTAGGGCCGGGAGGCTCAGATGGTTCGGGAAGCTGAGGCAGAGGCGGAGCCTGAGGTAGGGCCGGTATCCTTTTGTGGTTTTGGGGGCAGCCGTGCTAGGCTGTGGCCACAGATTCGGGCGGCAGCTGCACAGACTTGCTCTCAGGGATTGAATGGAGGGAGCACCCTGCGTGTATTCTCAGACGCCTCGGTCTCTCAGTGTCTTCCAGACTATTGTCTGCATTCGGTAAGCAGGCTATTGGAGGAAGGTGAGCGGAGGTGCATGGCTCTTGTTTTCTCAAATCTTGAATCAGTTTCTGCTCCGCTAGCCGAAAAAGCTGAATTGGCTCCGATTCTAGTGGGGGGGAGGGGGGTACTATACCTGGAGATTTGTGTTCTGTAAGCGAGAGAAGGAAGGAGAAAAGAAAAGAGGTGTCTCTCCCTGGGAACACTATAGTGAAAAACAGATACCAGCTGCGGTCCCAGACTGATTTGGGGCTTAAAATCAGGGGCACTCTGGATTCTATAGAGGGCTCGAAAAGAGTGGGAGCTACGACCCCCCGTAAAAAAAAAGAATGCCAAGCCTGGGGGTACAGTGAAATCTAAAGTGCCCGGTTGCCCCTCTCTAAGGTCTACTCCATCCCTTAAATCCTATTTCAAAATAATGGAGCAAGCTGTGAGACTAAAAGAACCAGGTCCAGTTCCACGGGGCAGCCCTCCCCCAATCTTCTTGAGAACGTTTTGCCCCCCAGGTTGGGGTGCAGGAAATAGAAAATAGCACAGGTTCTGTGACCCCTACTAGCTCTGCTAGCCAGCTAGATGCCCTTACATCTGACATAGCTGTTGTTACTTCCGTCCTCCAAGCACCTACTCAATCACCTATTCAATCATCTCCACAGCTTGTTGATGCTGGTTCCCCGTATATGTTAGAGTCAGTACATGAAGGCCCTGTAGTGTTGACCCCTGATGGAGAGGGAACAGGCAGAGACGAGCTACAGTTGGGGTCTTTCCTTGAGGCTCTAAGGGGTGACTTATTCTCTAAGTTTGCAATTTCAGAGGCAAATCAGAAGGGGATACACGACAAATGCGAAGCATTAGAGTCCAAGCTGGATGATATCTGCGTACGCACAGGCTTCCTTGAACTTGAGGTTAAAACCCTCTCGGACTCAGTCCAGGGAAACACGAAGGATATTGAAGTTTTGAAATCGCAGAATCGAGATTTACAGTTGGACTTGGAGCGGCTAGAAATGCAGGCCCGTAGAAACAATTTGAGAGTCCTTAAAATTCCAGAGGGAGCGGAGAAGGGTGATATTAAGGCCTTCATATGTAAACTTCTAAAGGGGGGAGTTTTGAAAGACCGAGAGGATATTGACCTGGAAGCAGAGATTCAGAGAGTCCATAGGGACCCGTTCAAGCCTCACCCAGATAGAAAAGCACCGAGGAAAATCCTAGTTAATTTTCAGACTTATGCGGTTAAAGAGCTGATTCTGGGAAGGTCCCTGAAGGGGGTGACATCACATCATGAGGTGGGGGCCTATCAGATACGCTCAGATATAGGCAGCAGAACAGCACAAAGGCAAAGGGAGTTGGGCTCTAGAATGCCAGAACTTAGGAGTTTGGGGGCAGAGGTCCAAATGAAGTTTCCTGCATTGCTAAAGGTAATGTGGAACAACAAGATGCAGAACTTCAGCTCCCCAGAGGATGTAGATGCCCTTTTGCTCCAGATGAAGGGATAGATCTATATAGTTTTGTATAGTTCTGTAGGGGGCATATGGACGGCCTGCCTAGTATGTCTTATGATCCTATGGTCTTATGGTCTTATGGTAGTAGGATCGGTATGGTCCTTAGATTTACAGTGCAAGAGCGAGAATAAAGGTGAAGGTGATGAGAGTGAAGCGAAAAAAAAAGGGGATATAAAATATAAAATAAAATAAGAGATTCTATTTCTAAAAAAAAAAGAGAAGGGGATGGGCAGGAAATTTGTGAATGTAGTGTGAACCTTGCAAGATCACCACGCCACGTCTATCGGGTACTCGACTGAGGTGAGATGTGTCTGTTGGTGGAAGAATAGTGAGATGATGGGTTGCTCCACGGAGGGACCCATCTGGCACCTTCTTTGGCGCCGAATGATGGAAGGTGGGTTCCTCAAGGGTGGGTGTGGGGGAGAGTTGCTGGGAGGGAGGAGGGGTGGGAAGAATTGGAAAATTGTCCTCATAAAAATAATAGCAAAGTTTAATGGCTCAAGTTGGGTAGTTACTTTCGGGATTGGGTATGAGTAGGCTACGGGAGATTAAGTTCCTCTCCTGGAATGTTAACGACCTTAGGAACCCTAGGAAGTTATCCCGGGTGGGTGAGTCTTTAAAGAAGAGCGAGGCTCACATTTGTCTATTGCAGGAAACCCACATGGAAGCCCAGGAATGCAAACAAAGCGTTAATAAGTTCGGCTGGGTTCAGGAGGTGATGCCCTCAAATCCAAGGGGTTGTACAAGAGGGGTAGCTATGATCATAAGGCGTAATATGGGGATCAAGGTAGAGAAATGGAGCACCGATCAATCTGGGAGGTGGTTAATTGCAACTCTCTCTATTAGTGACATATCAGTAGTATGTGCTGTCTACTATGGGCCAAATGAGGATAATCTGGGCCCTCTTTTGAATCTCCAGGCCAGCTTGTTAGAAACATCTGCTCCAGTAATATTCGGTGGAGATTTCAACTTAGTGTTCGATACGGATTTGGACCGCCCATCTAAAGTAAAATATAATGTGCCACCTAGAACCTTCTCCACACTTAAGACTCTGGTTAAGGAGTTCAGGCTGCTGGATATATGGAGAGTGGATAAAGGGAATGCCAGAGAGTACTCCTTTTATAGTAAGAAATATAGGCAATATTCAAGAATGGATTACTTTTTAGTAGATCAGAGTCTGCTGTCAGACCTTAATTCCTGAGTTAATATCAGACCATTCTGCAGTAGAGCCGAGGCTTAACCTTAAACCTGATGGGTGTCAAAGGAGATGGACTTTGGACAGGACTTCATTATTAGAGGAGAGGGTGAGGGCTGAGCTTGATGCAAAAGCAGAAGAGTTTTTTTTAGGTTTAATGTAGCCTCCACCAGTGATCAAATAGTGTGGGAGACCTTCAAAGCTTATTTGAGGGGACTTTTGAGCTCCTTAATGATCAATAAAAGCAGATCAGCTAAAGAAGCAGATACAGATAGTCTTAGGAGAATCAAGGAAAAGGAGAAGGAGCTGCAACAGGCAGCTCTTACGTCTAGAAGCCTTATGCCACAATTAGAGAGAGAGTTGGTCTCCCTGCAAGCCGATTTCCAAGCTAGGATAGATAAAGTCGTAAAGGATAGATGGGATGCTAGTAAATGACAGCATTTCGCCTATGGTGAAAAATGTGGCTCTTTGCTGGCTTGTAAATCCAGGGTGGATCGGGTTAGGAACCACATTAAGAACTTGGTCCAAAGAGGGTCTGGAGTCCTGTTGCAGGAAAATGATGAGATCAGGGGGGAGGGCAGATCCTTTATGTATTATCTATATAAGGAGGACAATGATTATAGTCCGGATGCTGTGAAAATATGACCGAATCAGAGAGATCTACCTCACCTGTCCGAGATAGACAGGACATATCTATCTACTGGTATTTCAGAGGGGGAGATCAGAGAACAACTCAAAAAGATGAGTAGGGGTAAAGCTGCGGGGCCAGATGGGCTCCCTGTTGAGATATATTTGGGCCTATTAGATAGGGTAGTACCGGTCCTAAAAACTCTTTTTAACAAAATATATTTAGACAAGGAAGCTATCCCCCCTCATTGTCGGAGGCAACAGTATCCTTGATCTTTAAGCAAGATAAGGATCCCCAAATAATTTAGGCATACAGGCCCATTTCACTACTTAACTAGGATCTTAAGATCTTTTCTGGGATTTTGGCTGCTAGGATGGCAAAAATTATTAAAACCATTATACATTCCAATCAGAGGGGGTTCATACCGGGAAGGAAGCTCAATGAGCTTACTTTTCAAGCTATAGGGGCAATTGACGTTGCAATTGAAAAAAGGCTGCCACTAACCCTTGTTGCAATCGATGCCGCTAAGGCGTTTGACCAGGTCAACTGGAATTATCTCTGGGAGACCATGTAAAGTTTTGGTTTTCCCATGAATTTTATTGAGGCTGTCAAATCTCTGTATTCCAACCCACATGCGAAAGTTGTAGTCAATGGTATCCTATTGGAATGGTTTGATATCTGAAGAGGTACTAGACAGGGTTGCCCCCTGTCACCCTTATTGTTTAATTTATATATTGAATCTTTTGTTTGATCCCTTAGAGAAGATCCTTTCATTCTGCCGTTCAAGATCGCTGACTTGGAACTTAAGTTTGCCCTTTATGCGGATGACCTTCTAATGTACACATCTGACCATGTAAAAGCTTTACCTAGACTGTTCAAGTTAGCTGGGGAATTCGGTAAGGTCTCTGAGCTGGAATTGCGTGAATGCAATACCAGGGGCAAAAGGTCAGATGAGATACCTGGGGATCCTCTTAGCGCAGAAGTTGATTAATACATCAAGGATCAGTTGGAAGGTTTCCAAGGAGGTGGGTTGCCTATTGTCACGCTGGGCGAATTTACCACTAAACATATAAGGGAGGGTGAACCTTATAAAAATAATAATTTTGCCTAAGTTAATGTTTTTGTTCAATTCAATCCCACTTTCCTTTAATGTTAGAGATCTTGCCACCCTTCAAGGTAAAATCGGGTAATTTATCTGGGCCACCAAGACCCCAAGAATAGTGTGGAAAAAGCTTAGGAGAGGGCTGAAACTGGGAGGATTAGCCTTACCTGACCTGCTCTCCTATTGCTATGCTTTTCATTTTAAAATTTTTAGAATGTTAGCCAATGTGGTTAATTTTTCCTCTATGGGCCACTTGTTTCGGGCATTGCTGCACGATGTTCCGCAGGGAAAGGAATTTTTCCTTTATAAATGTGGGGACCCCAAGTTTTACAAAAAAGTTAGACTGAAGGTCCTATTGGCAGCATTAAGAAACTGGGGGTATATCAGGAATATACTATTGGTTGGTGAGACGCTGGGGCAGTGTTTTTTCTGAAAATGGGGACGATTTACGGAAACTCTGGGGTGACTCCTTTTCTATGTTGCAGGCTGTGGTTAAATCAGCTAATCTCAGGAGAAACAACTTATACACCGCTTATAGGGTGTATTGGACTCCAGGTAAATTGTCCAAGATGTCTGCAACAATCTATCACTGCCCCAGACATACACACATAAAAAAAGTCAACGAGCTACAAGAATAACACAAAGCTTCAAGACGTAACACTATCAAGGTAATATTGCAACCCCTAACCACAGGGTGATACAAAAACCTCAACCAAAAACAAGAGTAAATCCAGAGAAGCTAAAAGGCATTCTCTTCTTCCCAAACAAGGGTAAATCCGGAGAAGCTTAAGAGCATTCACATCATTCCAATACCAACCAACCAACGTTGGTAATGGTAATGTTGCGACAAACACCATGCAGTGTGCACCAACACAAAAACAAACACTTAGCACGAAAAGGGAAGGCTCTGTTGCACCCTCCACATAACAGTTACAAGGACACCTCAGTGTAGACGCTGCCCTCCAAGACAGGCACTGGGCACTCAAAGTCAGGGTGTTCCCTTTCCAGCTGCAGCACAGAAAAGTGCAAAATGTCACAAAACTCTCACCAGGCAAGAGAGTAGTAGTTAGCATCACAGCATCAAAAATTGGGCAGTTGCACAAGAGCGGTACAAAGTTCACGCCAGGGAAACAAGGAAGGCAGGTATGAACTGATACCTTAGATCACCGGTAAAACGTTCCTCAAATCCAACGGGTAACAGGAACCAACCCAAATCCAATTGAACAGTACACTCTAGTACAGGTAAGTAATATCCCGGTCACAGATGATGTTCACTGTTAACGTGTTACAGGACAGGAACAGTTCAGCAAAGACAGGCAGGCTTCAGGACAACGAAGGAAAGTCTATGACAAACTGGCACTTACTGATTGCGGTGACTAATGAAATGGTCACTGGTGGGGCATTAGGGGTGCCAGGTTTGTTCAAATCCACAGGTTGTAGTTTCTTCATTTTCAAAAGTCCAATCTCCATTGAGGTAGCATGCAAGTTCTTTAAATCGTCACCAGTGTTGCAAGGAAAAGAATGATACGTAGTCCAGAGATGTATGTTAGGATCACAACTTTATATTCATATCCTGTCAAACGAGCACAAGTTAAGTGAAGCTTTTTTGTTTGGTTCAACAAGGCGTCAAATGCATGGGGTACTAACACAAGTAATCTATGTGACAAGACTATCCACTCACTCTGGTGTATGGACACAGCTGCCGCTACCACAGAGCGAAAACACCCAGGCAACGCACGAGCAACTGGATCGAGGACCGCTGAAAAATATGCACAAGGACGCTGTTTATCAACGTGTGTCTTGGTTAAAACCGAGAGAGCACAACCATCCCTCTCGTGCTCTCGTGAAGGCCTTAGTGTAGTCTGAAGTGCCTAATACTGGTGCAAAACATAGAGCTTCACGCAACTGTTGGTGAAGCATTCTGGCATTCAGTAGTCCATGGGAGGGAATTGGAGTGTCCTTAGTCAAAAAGGGCCAACATGGTTTTAACAATGTGAGAAAAGCTATGGATCCACTTCCTACAGAAAGACGTAAGGCCAATCAATGCATGAAAATCCTTCTGAATACGGGGCACAGGTGTGTCAAAAATAGCTTGAATGCGGTCTGGTGTGAGTGCACGTCCTTCCTTAGACAAGAGGTGACCTAAATAGGTAACCTGCTGTCTACAATATTGCAATTTCTTCCTAGAAACCTTGTGATGGTGAGATGAAAGAAAGGAAAGCAATGACAGTGTTCCTTCTTCACACTGTTCAGGGGTATCTGCAGCCAACAAGATGTCATCAACATATTGTATGAGAGCCACCCCTTTTGTCACAGGGAAAGAATCAAGCTGTCTTTTCAATGCTTGGCTGTAAATGCAAGGACTCCCTGTATACCCCTGTGGAGCTCTACAAAATCTGAGGGATCTATTATTCGAAGTGAAGCCGAACAAATAACGACTATCAGGTTGAATAGGTATCGAGAAGAAAACGTTCTTCAAATCAATCACACTGTATGTAGTTGCAGTCGGAGGAACCATAGTAAGAAGTGTTGTGATGTCAGAGACTACTGGATATTGGGGCACTACAATCTTATTAACCTTCCGCAAGTCAATGATAAACCTGTATATTTTACTATCAGTGTCTTTCAAAATGGGAAGAATAGGAATATTACAAATATTGTAAGGGACTCCTACCGTAATCAGATCTTGAACAATACGTATTAGTGCCTCTTCACCTTCTTGAGGTATTTTATATTGAGGGAGTCGTGGTAATGAAGCACCTTCCTTTACTTGAATGTGAACTGGTGGGATAACCATTTCGCCTGTCACAAGTATTAGAAGAACTTTGAGTATTCTCTACTGCCTCAAACCTAGTGCGATTATCCATACCTCCCCTATTTCCTGAGTTCCCTGGGCTGCTTCTCATTTGTCCTCTCCCACGCTGATACTGCTGACTTCGCAAAAGTGGGCACTCAAAATGCCAATGTCCAATCTCCTTACAATAAGCACACTGATCGGAAGACAAAGTAGCTCGAGGGAAAGAGGGTGCACCAGGAAGAGACATCACATATAAGCCTCGCCTCTACCATCACCTCTATAAGATGGACCATAAACCTGAGCTAACATCACCTTTGTTTTTAAATCCTTAGCCTTTTAATCCTCCTTGCATTTTTTTCCAATTCCCGACATTCATAATACTGGGCCACAGTCAAAAGGGAAACTGGGGAAGACGTAGTTCATGTACTCACGCTGGCTATTCCGGGCAACATGTTTGCAACAAATTTGTCAACGAACAGATGCTTGCCCGTGTCATCTGTCAATGCTGCCAACTAAAGTCATGGAATGTCTCCTCAAAATGTGTAAAGAAATCAGAAACTGACTCATCTGCTTTCTGCTTACAAGATGATAACATAGTCCAATCTATCTTTTTAGGAGGTATAAGGGTTTTCAACTTAATTATGATAGGCTATGGGAAGTCTATTATCTCTTGTTGCGGTTTCTGCGTGTGCCCTTTCGGCATCTTTTCTCTCTATTTCTGTCCAAATATCTGTGAAAGTTTTATGATCATCTACTTTCCGAATCAATCCCCACATATCAGGGGGTAAGATAAGTCCAAAAAACATGTCAATATCAGGCAAAGTCATAATGTAAGAACTAATAGCTCCTTCAACTTCTTCATAAAAAGCAGACAGATTTTTCCGCTGGTCAGGCAAAGCAGCTTTAAGATCCATGAGATCCGCTCTACTCCAAGGAGTATAGTCCCAATTATAAACAAAATATCCCTTCGCATCTGGTGAATCTTTATTGTCACTTATTCCCCCCCTCCCCCTAGGAGGGACATATAAAGGCGCAGCTTCACGCATTGGTTTCCTATGAACTACATTATCCTTATCTGTCCCTGGACCTTCCTCCTGCAGCACGGGGGTCTGAGCTGTTTGTTCAGCTGCAGCAGCTGCCTTTTTCTCCTCTCGCAAACGGAATGCATCAATTCATAGTTTAACCACACGTCTAATTAAATGGGCCACCAAGGAAGGGAGGAAAAGACCGCCACTCAATTGTATGTGATCAGTTTTTATATCAACAGGCTCTAAGTCTTTGGAATGTTTCCTGAAATTTGCAATTACTTCTCCAGTAAACGACTCTGCAAAATATACCTGCTCTGGCTCCGGCCATTGCTCAACATTTGTTATAATGTCTGGAGCAGAGGTGTCACCACGGGCTGCTTTACGAGCAGCAGATCTGAGAGAGGCCGCGCGGTCAACGGTCAAAAAGGAGCTAGTCTGTTGTTTAGCATCTAATTCTTTCTCTTTCTGACCTGAGGGAGATTGATCATCATCAGGATCATCCTCAGGGCAGAAGTAAAAGTATATGGAGGTGGAGATCGATCTAACAAAATCGAATCGTACTGTGATTTATTAATTAGACAATAGAGATGGCGCTGGACAGAGTATTGGCCATTTACCTGTAGATGACGCTCCCTATACTCTTTCTCTTTTATTTCCTTCATTTCTTTAGTTTTCATTTCCTGCGCTTTCAGATAGATATTTTTGCGCTGTTCTTTTTCTGCTAAAGCTTGCTTTCCTCACTCTCTCATGCGCTTCTTTCTCCTACATTCATACACAGTCAAACATATCTGGTCTACTTTTACGCTTAAACACACATTGTTCCACATACTGAATCTTTCTAAGATCAAATTACCAATTTATTGGCCATCGCAAATCAGAATCCTGGTTGGTGTATTTATTCCACAGTGCACTATACATTATGGAATAAATACCATTTTTAATGTACATATACCTATTTGGTGTCCCCTCAGGGGGAGCCTGCTGACTTCGTTCTAAATCCATGTTGGTACCCCCAAGAAGGCAACACATCCTTCGAAGCATGCTTGAAACAGGCATGTCAAAAGTATTATAATAAATATAATATTATGACAAAAATAGTACTTATCGCAAATACAGTACCATTCAAGAATTCACAATTTAGAGAATCCACATTGCCTGCCTATATAAATTTATATATTAACCCAAACTAAACCAGAATCTTGGCCAAGTAAACCCAAAACAAAAAGTGTTTCTTTAAGCGACCTTACCAAACAAAAGTCTCCTGCCTCCAACTGCCAAGCTCTGTATCGACCTAATGGTCACTGTAAGACGAACACCAAAGGTATCTCAGTCGGAGACCGGCACCACCTAGAGGATCAAATCAGGAATATCGAAAAAGCACTTCGGTCTGCTAAGACAAGGGGCTTATCATGCAGTGTACATCCTTAGCGAGATTCCAAACCTCCGCTGAGACCACTCCATCAGGCATCCCAGTCGCCGATGAGCCCCATGTGACGGGCACCAATTTGTGGGGGTGAGCCTTTTCAGGAGCCAACCAGTGCAGGAGTTCGCCCTTCTTTGCGCACTGGTCCTTTAGACTGACAAAATAAAGATTGACACGGAAGCTGTCATATTAAAGAGATATTTTATTACCACTCATGAGTGGAACTGCATCGATAGATAACCCTCAACCAATGCATGAGGCAGTACATGGAGTACAAAAACCATGGTGTTAAGATACTGTGATAGTTGCACTGTAAGCATGGATTTTCAAAAAGAGGCTGTACAAGTGTACACAAAAATAGCTCGTCACATATAAGGATACATGAGAATCACTTAGTCAACAGAGTGGGAGGAGTTACAGAGTTGCTGACATCAGTTAAAATAGCCTGACAGTTAAGTCTGTAACAGGTGCATTCTAGCAGCTACAGGCCTTGCTGAGCATGCGGGGTGCTCAGGCTCAGTGCTGAAGGAGTTAACTATAGATGATGAGGCAAAATAGAGAAGCAGGCAACAGCGAAGACGGGGAAGCACATGGCAAAGAAATGGCTAACTAAAAGGGATGCCACAAACAAAATGGCTTCAGCTCGTCATAACAGTGATCTCTGCCAACCACACATGTGTCTAAACGAAGGGTTATTCTATATTTGATTGGTTAGGGAAGGGGGTGTATTGTCACACCACTCTCCGCATCTTCATCTCACTAAATGTTCCATTGTTTTATTTATTCATCACATCAGCTTCCACCCCTGGAAATACAATACAAGCCACTATCAAAATGTTCTCTTCCTTCATGCCGGTTATGTAGCAAGCTTTGTATATCATTTGTGCCGCTCATTGCCTTTCCAGAGAAATTGTTTCCTCCCGTTGATAAATCAAATAGCCTTTTCATGCAAACTTCTTGGCAGACAATCATTGTCCACCTTCCCCTTCTCTTTCAAATTTTTATTTTTCAAGCACTTTTTCTATTATTCCATTAACCCCATAATTTCGTGCAGATCAGAAGACCATGCTTTTATGGAAAACAAACACAGGCATTATTATTCACTTGTGATGCTTTTTCACTACACACCAACCTAATGCTGCATCTATCCCTGCGCAACCCACGTTAAATATGATTTTCCTAGCAAACATTAATAACGTGCACAAAAGCAGCATTAGACTTTTTATTTTCGTTTTGTCCAAAAGCATTTGCAGCCTAGTCCAATGCTTTAGTATGCGCTTGCGCAGTAGCATTTTCCCTCACGTTAGTCCCCTTTACTGCAATATTTTTTCACCGCACACTGTTATAAATGTTACTGAGAGTTCAATTTGAGCAGGTTTTATTTCACCAACACCCTGCTCCTTCAGTAGAATCATAGAAGTCATCCGATTGCAGGCTAGGGCCAACATAACCTCGAACATCATAAACTAGGGGAAGCGATAATAACTGAACAGTGTTTGATGTATGTCTCTCAATGTAGAATATATCTTCTTAAACACATCAAGAGGGTTAATGGCGCCATCTAGTGACCACTTTATGGCTAGTTGACTGACACCAGAGAAATAGCGATACAATCGCCTCCCGAGTCGTTCGGAGTTGGAGGCATAGCTAATGCTAGTGTTTGCAGTGCGTGTGTTGAGGTTCGTAGGTGCAGTTGGATTAACGCCCAGATAAATTGTTTTCTTTTCGTTATTTTTCTTTTCCCGAGTATCAGATGCATCTGGGTGTGAGTAAACAGCACCAGAAAAATCTATAACTGTTGGAGGAAACTTAAATGGGTCAAATGGTACATCAAGACCTTGCATGTCCTCTCAAAGTAGGTAGAATGTCTTCTGCGTTGAACCTTCATATTTCTTTTGGGACATTTCTATGCGCGGTAGCTGTGGAGATCATAGCCAATGAAACGATTTCTCATCAATTGTCTTTGACTAGCGCATCTTTGTGTACAACCCCCCGGCACTATGTATTCTCCCCAGTGACTCCCTTAGATGAGAGGGCTAGCAGTTAATGCACAGGGTAACAGAGAGTGGGCCGCATCTGTAATGTAGCCCGTGAAAGCCACATTCATAACGTCAAGTTATCGTCATCCGCAGAGCACTTCCCACTAACTGCGGCCCCCGTGCTGCCGAGATGGTCAGGCTCTGGGTCCCAGCCAAGTCTCCAGCTTTGCCCGGCAGCTCACACCATAGTAATGCCACACCTGGGAGTCCCCTTCAACTTCATCACAGGGCACAATACAACTCCGACCATATCGTTAAAGTGTCAAGATCCTTTGTTAGACAAAGTGACGTGTGCGAACTATTCATGCGGAAGGACCCTCCCTGGCAGGTGCGGGCCAGGTAGGCCCTTGGTCCCCTCGGCCTCCGCTCAGGCCTCTTCCCTCTGCCCACGGTCGCTGACCGTTGAGGAGGGCACTGTCTTCAGATAAGAGTGCGCCCAGTAAATGAACATACGTAACACCAGCGCGAGCAGGTCCTGGCTGCAAAACTGGGGTGAGCCATCTCGCCACTGTTCTCCTTTAGGGTTCAAGGAACGTTATCAGAAAACAAACGGTACCTGCCCCCTCATGTGGGTTCATGGTTACTTCCCTGCTCCCCTTACTAGTAACTCCTACTAGACTTAATGGCTCCACAGCAGTTGGTCACACACATAAGGGACCTACTCAGCTGGAGGAAACATGTAAGGGCTTATTAATCAATGCCAGGTCATTCATCAAAAATAACATAGGGCAGATTTACAAGCCCCTTGCGCTGCCAGTACGTCACTTTTTGTGTTGCACTTGCAGTGCATTTCCCCGCCTCATATTTACAAGGAGAGGAAAAGCCACCCTGCATGGCTTTTCCTGTCCTTGTAGGGTGGCTTTTCCTGTCCTTGTAAATACGGCCCCTTAACACGTAGCACGGTGCGTGAAAGGGGCGTTCCATGGGTGTTGCTGTGGGTGTTCCCATCCAACACCCATGGAACGAGACACATTTCCAGATTTACAAGAAATCGTAAATCTGGAAATGAGTCTGAATGCTATGCATCCCCAGGGGAGGCGTAGGGAGGAGCAACAAGGAGAAATGTATTCATTTCTCCTCGTTTTTGTTTCCTGTTTCTATGAGTGATGCATTCTGTAGTACACATAGAAAGAGGAAGTCACCTCTAATGAAAGTTTTTGTTCAGGAAGGGTTCCCTTCCTGAACAAAAGCAATTTCGCCACGATGCAGGCATCCTTGCCCCATGGTGCCAGGGTGCCTGCTCCAGTGCATGCAGCAGTTTGTGCACCAGTGCAGGGGGAAGCACAGAGATGCGACATATTGTTGTAAATATGTTGCATCGCTGTACTTTCCAAATTAATGCAGCACGGCACAGCAAAATGACTTGCTGCACCGCGCTGATTTAGTTTATTGTAAATCTGCCCCATAGAATTTGCAGAGTTCACAATAGCACTGGACCCGCATTGGGTGTTTATCACCGAGACCTGGACGAAGGGATCATCTGGCCCTGCAGTGGTGGGTGCAATCACTCCAGGTTACACTGTCCTGAGACATGACAAGATAGGCCGACCACGGGAGGCCTTGCCATAGTATCCAAAACAAGCATTATTGCCACATGGAGGTGATTCAGTGCCCCTTGTGTGGCTCTCTGGTGCTCAATAAAAATGTCAGCAACCAACTTGTTTGCGGGTGATCTAGCATATAGATCTCCAGGGCCCCGGTCTGCGTTTCTGTCTGACCTAGAACACATCATTGAATCACTCTCTTGGGTGATTACAACTTTCATCTGGAGGATGAGATGTGTACAGACTCCAGGGCACTTAGACTCACTATGTCATGTTTTGGGCTCTCGCAGCTAAGGACCCCACATGCAGCAGGACATACTTTAGATGTCATCTTCTCGAATAACTCCCTGCTAAAGGTGCTCAAAGTGATTCCCCCTTAGCAAGTCTGATCATCAGGCAGTTGAATTTTCACTTGTCCAGTCATACACTCAGAACAAGGATATCTCTGATAACAACATGTCATATAAAGGAAACTGGAAAGGTGCATCTGAAGAATCCCTTTCCAAGGTCCTCAGAGACAGGCACCTTCCCAACCAAGAAGATGTGGACTTCGCTGTGTTCTCAGCCTGGCTGAGTGTGGCAATGGATGAGGTCGCACCCACGAAGGAATACAGAAATCAGAGGAAGCTGTCCACAGCTCAATGGTTCACGGAAAGGCTTAGACTACTAAGACAGGCCTGCTGATGCCATGAATGCACCTGGCAGAAGAATGATGGTGAGCAGGAAAAAAACCTCTTACAAAGCATTTATGAAAGAAAACAAAATAGCCATTAGGGAAGAAAAATCATTTTTCTGCAACAAGCAAATTTAAGCCACCAACTACTCAAGAGAACTTTTTAAAGTAATACATCTACTCTTAGCTCCCCCTGTCTCCTTGGATCTGCAAAACACTTGCAGAATTCTTTCAATCTAAAATCCTCAATAGTTATACAGAACTTTAATCCTTAAATATCGAAGAGTATAATTCCTCAGAGCTGCACGCACAGATCTCTGTGGTGTTCAATATAGTTTCCCACCACACCCTCATCCACAGTCTCTACAACATCAGCATACAACAAAATGCCCTCAAGTGGCTTGCCTCCTTCCATACGGGATGCACAAAGAGCATTTGGTTGCCTCCCTTCACCTCCGAATCCAAGGACATCATATGCGGCATACCCCAAGGATCATCCCTCAGCCCCACCCTGTTTTACACCTATGTGACCCCTGTGGGAAAGTGCTCTTTTTGACTGAGTCCCCCCAGGGGCGTAGCTCCATGAGGGGTGGGGGTGAGTGTTTGGGGTGTTACACCCCCCCTAAAAAAATTATTCTGCAGTAAATAGTTGGGTACAAGTCAGGTAACGTGAAGTGTCTGTCAGATTTCACCTGGGATTTTTACATTCACACACTGACAAAAACACACACACTCTCTATCATCTATGTATTGAAGGCTTTAAAAAATACACATTTGTTTGAAAAATATTGAGTTTTCCATACCATAACAATCCACACTCCTCTCTCTTTCCACTGCCCTATAAGCCCTCCTCATGTAATGTGTTTTAACAAGATATCCCAGTGTGAATATTGGGATATCTAAAGCTCACCCCCACAATCATACTGTCCAAGCCACGCCCCTTGGTCACCCCCACTTTTTGCCTGGTATATGATTTGATTTTCACTGAAAGTGCAGTGAGTTCCTGCTTCCCAAAAATGTTCAATTGTTTCCCCATTTGGCGATACCTTTAGTGCCCTCTGTAAGTTCCTAGTACATGGTACCCCTGGTACCTAGGGCCGGAGGAACTAAAGAGGGTCCCCAGGGGCGGCAGCACAAATTGTGCTACCCTAAGGGACCCCTCACAAAGCTCATGCAAACTGCCACTGAAGGCTGCATTTCTTGGTGCAGACAAAAGCAAAAATATGACATGGCACACAGCCTGTGTGACATGCTTGCTGGCACTGCATGCGGTATACGTGTGCCACTCATACAGCAGGCCTTACTGCCGTAAGGCAGGGTGCACTATACTACATGTGAGGGCCTAACTGTCTGAGCAGATATGCCCTGTACTGGTCAGTTCTATTACTGTCAGCAGGAGTAATCAGGTAAGCCATTTAAAAAGCATGTGCTGGACATTGGTGAACATGAGTTCCCCCGCTACATGATGGCTTCACTGTAAATAGGGTTGTTTGGTATCAAACACCTTGCATTAATAAACCTACACTGATGCCATTGTCAGCTTTATTAATACATGCACCCAGAGGGAACCTTAGAGGTGCCCCCTGAAAACCCGACCAGCCGCTGGTGGGCTGACTGACTGGTTTTCACCAGCCTGCCACTAGAGACGAATTGCTGAACCCCAAAGGTGAGGGCATTTGCTTTCCGGGGGCCATAAACCAAGCTTTGCACCCCAGCTCACAGGATGACCTGTGGATTAGCATTCCAGGGATGGGGAGCTTCAAAGAGGCCCACTGCATTTGGTATGCAAATCTGGCTACTCTCACAGGACAGGAAATCAATCCCTTTGTCCAGAACCCTTTGGCACCTGGACAAGCAGGAAAATTAGCTAGCCAAGACGCACATGTTGACCCTCAGGCAAGCACTACCCCTGAACTGGCCTACCTGAAGTGGAAGCAACCTTTCAGAAATGACCATCTTGGTGATGGAAAAGTTAGGATCTCTGGGACAGGGTTATGCTCACTTACCCAGGAAGTGGTCAAATAGGGGACAAAGTGACTCCAAGGGTAAGTAACCCATTGTCCACTACCTTATACTCCCCTTACACACATAAATACAGTATTTAAGGGAGCCCTGACACCAGGAAAGCAGATCCTGCAGACCAAAAGAAGAAGAAGGGCCGAAGAGCAGCGAAAGCAAGAACTGCAGAAAAAGCAAGTGACTTGGCACCAGCCCTGCTGGCCTGTCCCCTATACTCGGCATTTGCGCCAAAGTCATCTCGTCTGGCAAGCTGCTGATCCTCTGAAGCCTGGAAGGTCTGCCAGCACCTCTTCAAAAACTCAGAGACTCCTGTGGAGCAGCGGAGCTGCTTCCCTGCATCCCTCAGGCACTCCAAAGAAGACTGTGAGACTCCAGAACTGCAAAACCCTGACACCGCAAAGCACCACTACACCCACACTTCCTAGACCAAACTGAAGTGGGCTAATGGTGCCAGCGTGGTCTAGACCTCCAGAGACAAAGTTCACCTTGGACTTGCCCACTGTGGTCTTCCCAACACCATCTGCAGCCTCTGTTTGCAGGCCCCCTCTACTGTGAGCGCACTTGGTGACAAAAACCCGACACTTAAATACACCACCGCATCATCACCCCTGGCCCATGGAGAAGAGGACCAAAGGTATTCCCATGTTCCCTATGCATCGTGAGGCCTGAGTGCCCTTGTTGGTTCAGCTCAACTGGACCCTCATTCCGACCCTGCGACCTCCATTCTGACAGACCAATCTCTATTGACTTGAATGGGCACCCACTCTGTAAGGAACCTCTGCACCCGGCCGTCCCAATGCTGCCCAAAGTGAACTGTTGGTGCTGCCTTGGACCTTGCCTCATACTCACCTTAAGTCCAGAAGATTGGTCCCGTAAGTCCCTGTTTATTGCCCTAATAAAATACATGTGTTCCCTCGAGAGGTTAGCATTACCACGAAGTGCTTCAATTACGATTTAAAGTCTGAAAGTCACCGAACGCTGAAAAACACACCTCTGAACCCCGACACCCCAGTGTCTCCCGAAGTGACCTGTTGGTTCTGCCTTGGACCTTGCCCCACACTCACCTTAATACACAGGGAAGTGTCCCATAAGTCGCTGTTCAGTGACTGTATGCAGATCATGTTTCCTTCCTAGGTTAACATTGCAACAAAGTGCTTCAAATACGATTTCAATTATCAAAATCAACTGGCATCGAAAAGCACACCTCTGCACATGGACGCCCCAGTGACTCCGACGTGACCTGCTGGTGTTGCCTGGGACCTTGCCTCTTACTCACCTTAAGAACCGGAGAAGGGTCCCGTATGTCATTGTTGAGAGACTGTATACAGCATATGTTTTCTTCCAAAATCAACATTGCCTCGAAGTGCTTCAATTCTGATTTAAAGGATCAAAAGCCTGTTTTCTTCAAACCTGCTATTTTTAAAAGTACTTGCCTGATTTTGATGATCTTGGTGCCTAAAGTTATAAAACATGTGTTATTTTTATAAATTGGTGTGGATCTCCTTATTGAGTCGTATTTATCATTTATTTGGCTGTGTATGTGCAGCGGATGTCTAACACTCCTCTTTGATAAGCCTAGGGCTACTCAACCATACTACCCCCTAGAGGAGCACCTTGGGATTGCTAGAGCAAGCCCATGTCCACTAGTAAGTGAATACCAGGACTCTTAGCCAGGTATACCTCTTTTTGGTATACCATATAAAGAGCCAGCTTCCTACAACCTCCCTCTCAAACATTGTTAGATCCAATGGCCTCAACATAATTTCATATGTAGACGGCATACAACTTATTCTCCCTTTACCAAAGACCCCTGCACCGCAAGAACCAATTTCCACAATGCCATGACCAATGTAGCCAACTGCATGAGGGACAACTTCCTTATTTTTCAATGGATCCCAGCCAACAACAGAAAGACTGTCACTCAGGCCCTTGTCATCAGCTGCCTCGACTACAGCACGCTCTCTACGTCGGCATCTACATCCAGCTCCTCAGACATCTCCATACCATGCAGAATGCCGCAGCTAGACTCATCCTGGACCGTCCCAAATGGACCACATCACCCCACCCCAGAAAACTCAACTGGCTCCCCATCCAGAAGAGATGCCAGTTCAAGATCCTCATGCACGCCTGCAAAGCTCTACCCAATTAAGGACCAGCCTACCTAAACTATCAACTGAATTTATTTGTATCCTCAAGACGCCTGTGCTCCTCTTCACTAGCCTTTGTGCATCCACAGCATCCGTCACAGTGGGGGTCGCTCCTTCTGCCACATCACCACCAAGTGGTGGAACGACCTGCCCCTCCATCTTCGAACAGCACCCTCCCCGGTGAAATTCAGAAAGAAACTCAAGACCTGGCTTTTCTAATGAGACGTCGCACCCACAGTTCACAGATACCACCTGGGGTGCTGCACTATGCAAATGTTGATTGATTGATGATTGATTGATGATTAGTCCCAACTGAGCCTTTCAGAGACAACTGGGAACAAACAATCTTTTCCTGCTCCCCACAGAGAACACATGAGCAAATCACATCTTCTTAGTATAAAATAGGGATCGTCCTTTGTACCGTGTCCCAATTATGAATTACAGCTGGCAGTTAGTTCTATAGCTCCTCCGCTAACATCCATCATGAAAAAAGCCATCAACTCCGGATGTTAGGCACTTTTGTGGAAAGAGGCCACTGTCAAGCCATTATTAAAAAAAGCCCAATCTAGACCTCAATGATCTGATAAATGACTGATCGATTTCCATGCTTCCCACTCCAAGTAAGATTCCGGAAAAACACCTCATCCACATGGAGGAACAAAGACTGCTGGACGTGTCACAATTTAGCTTTAGAAGCAACCATGGTACCAAAACTGCCCTGGTATCAGCAATTGTAAGTATTAGATGTTTGGTGGAATTTGGGGCAGGCCGTGGTGCTGATCCTCTTGGATCTGTCCACAGACTTTGATACCATCTCGCCATCCCTGCTCACTGAGCGACTACAGGAACTGGGACTAGAAAGTTCAGCATTAAAACTCCTCACCTCCTTTCTTAAAGACGGATCACAGATGGTGATTGTGAATCACTTTAAATCTGATCCATTCATCTTGCACTGTGAAGTTCCCTAAGGGCTCGCCCTTGAACCCAACATTGTTTAAGCTATATGTCGCCCCTCAGGCCAAAGTGATATGCTCCTTTCATCCATAGGCCGTGTCATATGGGGACGACATACAAGTAATTGTATCCTTCTTAAAAGACATGGAGGCTATTGAGGCTACCTTTAACAACTGCATGAAGGCAGCTGCCACCTGGATGAGCAAGAACTATCTGAAACTTAACAGTGAAAAGATGGAGGTCCTGATCTTTGGAAACAAGCCAACCTTATGGAATCACAACTGGTGACCCGAAGTGTTGGGTACACTTCCCTCTCCCACTCAGTTAGCAAAAAATCTGGGAGTAATCCTGAATAATGAACTGGCGCTGGACCTTCAAGTCAAGTGCACAGTTGCGACCTGCTTCTGGATCATCAGAATGATGAGAACGTTTTTTCCTTTCATTCCTCTACCAGTGCACAAACAGGTAGCCCTGGCGATGATCTCATCGAGACTTGTCTATTGTAACATGCTTTACCAATAAAACATCACAGATGTAGCTGCAAATGGTACCAAATGCACTAGCAAGACTTAGCTTAGACATCCCTAAAGATTAGTCAGTCCAGACAGATTAAACTCCATTGGCTATCGGTGAAAAAGCGCATTATGTTTAAGGCGCTATGCATTGGTTACAAAGTCTGCGCCCCCTGGCACGGCACAAGGGCGACGGGACTCTTTAATCAATATGTCTCCAGATGTCTGCACTTAGTCACAGGGAAAGAGATGTTGTCCCAGGATGTCGCCCCCTGTTGTCTCTTCATATAGTATGTCTAACCAGGATCATTACCTCAGTTTAGACTTCGTTCAGCTTCAGTGAGTTATTTCAAATCTAGCCAGCTGCTGGAGTGAGACATACATAAAAATAAGTTACTGCTGTATCAGGTTTTGGTGTACAACCCCAATATACACTACATGATGTCAGTGTAGCCAAGTTAACTAACCGGAGTGGCTAAGGAAGCCCCATGTAGAGGTGCAACAAGGCAATATTCAGGGCAGATCACCTGTGAAACTCTCATGTCAAAGGGTGAAAGGCAGAATGAAAAGTAAGGCAGAGAGACAGCCTTTCACTCTTTTGTGGAAAATGACATAAAACTTTTTAATGATAGATTTCTTATAACAGCCTGTGTTAGTCTGGTAGCCAGGATGGTATGGTCCACCATATCAAAGGTGGCTCTGAGGTGCAGTACAGTCAGCAACCAGTCATAAGCGGAGATCATCCTGAACATCCACAAGTAACAACTTAGTTGCACGAGCAAGTTGAAAACTGGACTGTTCTTTGTCAAGAGTTTCAGAGTTTTCAATAAATTTGCCAGTCTTTGACTGAAGGCCTTTTCATGAGGTGTAGCTTTTGCAGGCAGGAGTGGAATGGGCTAATAGTTTGTAAGCATTGCAACAGCATAAGCTACTGGTTTCTCACGTAAGGGGTTGACTTTTGCTTTCTTTAGGTCTAAAGGGAACTTAACCTAGTCTAATCAAAGATTGAACAGAGAGGGAGCAAAAAGCTGTTAACAACCTCCCTCAGATGGATCATAAGTGGTGATCCTGAGGCCAAGTGCAGTGACATCAAGCTCTTAGTGAGTTGATCACAAGTAAGATGCCAGAATACAGGCAACCTTTGGTAGCCTGCATTGTGGGAGTGGGAGGGGTGGACACAATTGTGATAGGAAATGTCCCAAACCTCCCAGGAGCTCGATGTCAGAGGCAATGCTAACCTAGTTTCGATACAACGAATGGCAGCCTTGGATGTTTTTAAATTCTGTCTATAAGAGAACTTTGCTTCTGTGTTGCTACTCCTGGGCTATTCACATGCTGCTGTGGGAAATCTAAGAGGATTTGGTCAAATGGGTATTTAAGACACAACACACCAACTTACAGATTTCTTCCTCTAGAATTGGTGATGACTTCTGACAGGTCAACGGACAGTCATGTTCTGAATTGGAGCCAAAATAGAATGTACAAGTCAAGTATATCATCAACTGCCAAGTTCTTTATTTTCAGTCAATGGTGAGAGGTTTGAGAAATTTAAAAGTTTTTATTTTCTAATAAAATTTTAGGTTTTTCTGATTCTTTATTCGTTAGTCAAATATCAATCAGGTTACAGAATTGATAATAGAAAAGTATAGTTAGTGCACATCATATTATAATGTGCATAGAGCGCATTCCATAAACGAAAAAAATCCCTATTCTAAGAAATGGGACGCAAATTATGTCAATCAGAGCCCATGAAGAGCTCAAAAATAAAGGAAAGAGTGATATGAGCATGAAGCTAAAAATCAATAATTAATATTTGTATAATTTCTTATAAAGAGAAAATAAAGCAATTAAGCCTTGGCAAAGCTAATTTTGTCAAATCATAAAGCTTAGGTTTTAATAAATATCAAAAGAACACAACCTGTGTTTCTGCTCTGAATCTCAGTTGATCTGCCTCCTCCAGCTGCGTCCCTGCTGTGTTAAAGGCATCTGATTCTGAATCTCAGTCTCTGCTGTGCCAAAGGAATCGCTTCAGCTAAAATCTGTCCAAATCTAAGTCCAAGTCTGAAGCTCCTAAACTAGGAACACGTTTATAGAGCTGTAATTTAATGTAAGAAAACAGGTGTTCTGTTCTTTTCTTCATTCAATGCACATCCAGCAACTCTCCATGTCATCCATTATGCAAGCTGGCTGTCTCTTTCGGCAAAACGAATAAATCTTTCCCATGGCATATTTCAAATGCTAACTAAAATGACTTACTTTCCTAACTTTCTGATGAATCAACTTTTATTTTAGCTGAACACAAGGTCTGTAAGCTGCAAAAAAAACTATATTGAAGCAAAAAGTCATTAGAAACAAAACGTGGAAATGCATTTTAAAATAAATAAATGTTTTTTCTGTTCTCTATGGCAAATAAATGAAGCTTTAAGTAAGTTATGAATAAGGCTCTGTTTAAATAATAACATTCTATCAGCAACAAATACGATCTTATGAAGGCTCCCAGGTTACATGCTAATTTATGTGAGGCGTCTTTATTTCACAAAGGAAAGACACACTCTGTTTTCTGGAAGGTCAAGTTGAAGCTCCTTGAGCAAGCTGCATTGCTACAAACCATTAATTCTAGTTAGCTGTCACTGTTTTCTGCACTTTTACATGTTGTGTTAATTTATTACAAACTACACAATAATGCTGCATTGTAAGTTAAAAAACACAATTTTATAGTTAAGGCAAAATCCAAATTAGACAAATTAACTATAAATTATATGTGTGCATGTTTTAACATTCTATAGAGCAGGATTTATTAAAGTGAAAGCGTCTGGTTAAAGTTCTTTGACTATCAAAACCTACTGTTTTTGTGTTTCAGCACCAAATGTCTGTGCACCATGTTTAAATCCCAAGGCAGATTGTCATTAGTAATGATACATTTTTAGGAATTATTTTCTTTTCTACACTGCCCTGACCAGAATCAATTCTGCCAAGGGTCTAACCCCATGACATTCAACTTCGACTTTTCACCATAGTGTTTCATGTCAGCCTAGTGGAGTAGATGAGCAAGTATTTATGACCACAGCAGAAAACAATATTGGAAATTACTCCATCGCACCTGTCTGGTGGGCTGCCATTTCTTTCATACAGAGAACCTCCGGCCAGTAGAAGGACTGAATACCCCAACCAGAGGGTCTAGCTCCTTCCTATAAACCCTGTTAAAGGGAGCACACACTGTTCCCTTTCTTCTCTTGAATGAGTTCCTCTTGTTTGCTAACAGTGGTAAATAGTCGCATATTTCAGCTTGGCTCACTGATATGAACCTCTGAGGAGACAGCCAATGCACAAAATCCTGTGGATTCACCCTCAACACTGGCCTCACATTCAAAGAACACAGTGCCAGGGAGTGTAGGACAGCAAGGTGCCAACTCTCCCTCTTGAAAAATGTGAAACCCTTTCTCTCAAAACATGACTTCAGAAAACAGTACCAACCCTAGTCCTTTCCCACCTGTATAGAGGCAAAACGCTGTGTAGAAGTCGACCAGGCACCACCCTAGTACCCATGAAAGGCACTCTACACAAAATAGTATGTCTTATCAAAAATCTAAAGAAATTTGATCATATCACCTCAATATTAAAGGAACTACATCGACTCAATCTTTAGGCCTGTTTAATTTTCAAGATCAGCTGCGTTACCTACAAGGCCACCAGGAATAATAACCCAACATACCTGGCAAAGAAAGTATTCACTTCTGAAGGACCACAAGAGACCAAAAGATGTGAGAAGGAACACAATGGAATTTGTCATCCATGCACCAAGGATTTGGAGCAGCATCCCCAATTACATCATAACAACCCTGATCCTATTACACTTCAGGAAGAAGCTGAAGGCTAGTCCCTTCAAAGAACATTACCACAAACACATATGCTTTATCCTTTTACCCCCATACCCCCTAATAAAAATGTATGATCTTTGAACTCAGCTGTGTCCAGCGCTCCGTTGCTTCCCAACTAGGTTTGTGCTATACCTACATACATGTTCAATATGCTCTGTGCTGGCCTTTTCACAATGAATATTTAGTGCAATTTCGGACACTACTGTTCTGCACCAGAGCCAGGAATGCAGACTTGAAGTCTCCCACAGGTCGATCATGAGCTACAAGTAGCCCACATGCTGCCTTGTGGTGGCTCGCTTTTGAGTTCAGGGGAATGCAAGCTACCTATCTGCTAATGCTCATCTTTAAATCTCTGCACTTCCACCACTGTGGGGCTGGGAAAGCAGACAGTGAAGGAGCAGCAATCTGCCCATCCGTTTTGCTAAATAATAAATACTGCGACTGTGACTGCTAAGAAGCCTGACATTTAAATATATGTCACAGATTATAGCACATTTTAGCAAACCTCCATGAACTTAACCTTTTGACAATGATTTGCTGTCAGAGGTTTATTTAATCAAAGTCAATTGCTGTAAAATATTTGTAGGGCTATCAGACTACATGCAAATATGCCTGCTTGCCTTCCTTCCTGTCTTCCTTTTCTCTGTTTTCTTTCTCTCCTCTTCTTTCTCACACCTCCTTTTTCACTCTCCTACTTCTTTCTCTTTCTTTCTCTTCTGTCTTTTTCTTGCTTTTTTTTATTTCTGCCCCTTTTCCTCTCTCAGTTGTTCTTTTTTTGCTTTCCCTTTTTCTTTCTTTGCTTATTTTTGTCTTTGATCCCTCCTTTATTCATTTCTTTCTCTATTTCCTTCCTTTCTTTTCTGCCTTCCGTTCTGTACTCCCATCCTTCCTTCTTCTTTATTGCATCATTTTACTCCTTCACCATCTGTTCTTTCCTCAATCCATCCCTCCCCCTTTTTTCTTTCCTTCCTTCAGTCCTTACTTTCTCATATTTGTGTTTCTTTTATTCCTTCTTTCTCGCCGGTTTCTCTTTCTATTTCTTTATCTCCTTTCTTTCTTCCTCTTCTGACTTTCTTTCTATCCCTCCTTTCTCTATGAGTACTTTACTCCCTAAAACAATCTCTTTTTACCTTAATATGTGTGCTTTATTTTGCCTAATTGATATACATATGGGCATGGCTGCAAAAATATGTTTACTTGTGGAGTCCTGTGAAATCTCCATTTGCTACCTATACTAGTAAAGAGTGCAATGTACATGGTAAATAACAACTTTCTAATTTAGGTATGTGTTTGTGTATTACCTACTTTCTTATGCCTTTTACCTTCTTGCGATATATGGCTCAACCAAGACTCTCCAGCTACCATCTCTGTCCTGGGCTTGTCTTTCAATCTTACTCCTGGTGTAATCCATCTCCATGCAGTCAGCCTTGAGGCCTCTGCACTAGGTGTTTCTTTCCTTTCCCATCACTTTTACCCTTGAGTGTTCCAGGTCAGGTGTTACCTTGCGGTGTTTTTTTTTGGGCTTGTGGAGGATGTGACCTATCTAGCCCCAGCCTCTTTTCAGGATTTATTCATGAGCAGGGAGTTGGAAAGTCTGCTGCCATAGATCGTTGATGCTGATGGTGTTTGGCAAGATTTGGAGGATTTTCCTCTGACAGGTTTTGATGAAGGTCTGGACTTTGTTGGTGGTCACTGTTGACCTCCAAGTTCCTGCTCCATATAGAAGGACTGATTCTTGCCTTGATGTCGGCATCTCTGCTGGTCTGCTAGTCTATGACACTGCCCAGGTATCTGAAAGCCTCAACCTCTTCCAGTGCATCACTTGCATGATTGACTGCAGTTGTGCAGGCTCTGTTAGCCTTCTGAATTTTAGTTTTTCCCCTGTGGATGTTGAGGCCAAGTTGTGCTGATGTGGCTGCCAAATTGGTGTTGGTCTCTTGCAGATGGATATAGGAGAGTAGGGCCAGGTAGTCTGCAATGCCTAGGTCATTGAGCTACAACCGAGGTGTCCATTGGATCCTATTTCTTCTCCTTGCTGTAGATGTCTTCATCATCCAGTCTATCGCCAATAGGAAGAGAAAAAGTGAAAGCAAACAACCCTGGTGCTCTCCGGTTATCACTAGGAAGGCTTCCATGAGTTTTCCTCTAAGGACTATCTTGCATGTCATTCCCTTGTAAGAGTTCCTGACGACTCCTACAACTTTATCTGGCACACCATAGTGTCGGAGGAGTTTCCTAAGGGCCTCTCTGTCCACACAGTTGAATGACTTCTCATAGTTGATGAACTTATCATAGATGGAGGAGTTCCATTCCATCAACTGCTCAATGACGATGCACACGTTTGAAATTTGGTCTGTGCAGGATCTATCTTTGCGGAAGCCGGCCTGATGATCTCTCAACTGAGCATCGACTTGTTCCTGCATTCTGTTCAAGATGACTCTGTTGAACACTTTGCCTGGGGTTGATAGAAGAGTTATCCCACTGTAGTTTGTGTAGTTACTCGGGTCAACTTCCCTAAGGATTTTGATGAGATAGCCCTCCTTCCAGTATGATGGCTCCTTTTCCACTTCCCAGATCCTTCCAAGCATGCAGTAGAGCATATCTACTGATATTTCAATGTCTACCTTCAGTGCCTCTGTGGGAATGCTGTCAGGTCCTGCTGCCTTCCCATTTCCCAGATGTTTGGTGGCTTGCCGTATTTCTTCCTTGGTTGGTCAGCTGCAGTTGTATGGCAAATCCTTGTCAGCTGGCTGTATGTCTGGTGGAGAATGCGGCACAGGCTGGTTCAACAGTTCTTCAAAGGACTTCACCTATCTCAGTACTTGGCATTCATTACCCATGATTGTCTTCCCAGCTTTATCTTTAACGTGAGGACATGTACAGCAAGATAGCCCAAGTCGCAGAGGGGATAAAAAAATGCAACATTGGCCAGCTTGGCATCAGCGAGATCAGATGACACAGTCCTAACAGAAAGTCTGGCTCCAGGAGGAAGGCTGCTTTATTCTATACTTGAGGAAGAGAAGGCCTCACAAACTCAAGGAGTAGCAGTGACGCTAACCCTTGCAGCCAACAGAGCTCTGATTGGATGGGAGGCCCACAGTCCCAGAATCATCACAGCGACCTTCAGCAGAAGGAAAAAGAGGATAAACATGAATGTTATCCATTTCTATGCACCCACAAATGACAGTAAAGAAGAGGAAAAAGAACAGTTTTTCAACAGATTCCAGTCAACCCTGGAGAGGTGCCTTGAGAGAAACATCACCATATTGATGGGGCACCTCACTGCCAAGATTGGAAGAGACAACACTGGGTACAAAGAAGTCATGAGCAACTACGGCTTTGATGACATGAATGAGAATATTGAAAGGCTTTCAGATCTCTTTGCCCTGAACAGTCTGGTGATGGGTGCTAGTGCATTCCCACACAAAAGAATACACAAGGCAACACAGGTGTCATCAGACCATTCAACAGGTTGGCAGATGAACCATGTCTGCCTTGCCAAGAAGTTCTAAAGGTTCCTGCAGGATGTGAAAGTGAAGAGAGCAGCGGGTGTGGCATCAGACCATCGCCTTGTTGTGGCCAGGTTAAAGCTAAAGCTGAAGAAAGCATGGATGGAACCGACAAACCAACCAACACCAGTTTTATAATGCCACTCTCTTCAGAGATGCACAAAACCTGAGAGAATACTCAGTCACCCACAGTAACAAGATTCATGTCCTGCAAGACCTAGTAGAAAGTCAGTGGGAGAAGACCAAAGAAAACAGTGACATCAACCTGCCAGGAGGTTTTGAGTCCCAAGAAAAAGCAGCATAAAGAATGGACCTCCACCGAGACTCTCCGCAAAATCCAAGAGAGGAAAGAAAGGAAAGCTGTCATCATCAACAGCCAAACAAGAGCGGTAAAAGTGAAAGCTCAAGGCGAAAACACCAAAACCAGCAAGGAAGCACAGAAAATCTTCATCACAGACAATGAAGATTTTGATGAGCTAGCCATAGAAGCCCAGGAAGCAGCAAGCTATGGAAACTTGAAAGAACTTGTTAGAACTGGCTATTGCTGGTAGGCTAAGGCTGACGCCAAAGCCAGGCAGAAACCACCATTCTAGTCAGGGCAAGGGAGTCAGATGCCAAGATAACCCCTGCTCACCCCCTTGGTAGCTTGGCACGAGCAGTAAGGCTAAACTCGGAGGCAATGTGTAAAGCATTTGCGCCAGCACACAACAGCAACAACATCCTAGGCACACCACAAAAGGAACTCCACACAAGGTTATATAAAAATAACTTCTGTATTGTCAAAATCACATCAGATAGAAATCACACATGTACATTGTGCCAACTGGCACGGGCAATATTCACAAGGGATTATTCACAAGACAGGGCCACATGGGCCACTGTCAGAATCAATACTTTTAGAAATAGAAATACTGTCAGAAATTAGAATAAAAGGATATAAAATCACTGTAGCACAAATTAGCAAATATAGCACACAACCAGTAACTACTGCTAACAGGTAAGTACCACCTACGCAACCCTAACCACCTTAGTAGAATGTCACGCAGGGGACCAGGACCTCACTAGGACCACCTGTACTGGAAAGAACAACCACCTAAGAATAAAATACACTTAGGGGTATCAGCAAGAACACATTACACATGATGCATCAAAACACATTCAGAGGTGCAGTGAAGGAAAAACACATGATGCATAAAAACATTCAGAGGTGTAAAATCAAGGAAGACACATGATGCATAAAAACATTCAGAGGTACCAGAACATAATCTCAATAGCGCAAAAAACACATGATGCCTAAAAACATTCAGAGGTGTAAGATCAAGGTGCGTAATCATAATAAATGCATTACATTTCCTAGCACCATATCACATTGCACAAAACCCATATTAGGCAATTACCATCACATAGATAATCACATTGCGCCTAAATAAAATCACATACCAGCTCCCATCTAATAAAGGGACTAAAGAGCCCTGTGTCCAGAATGTCAGGGCACGCTGCCAATGCAGCGCCAGTCAGGGGTGCGCCACCGGCGCAAAACCTAAACGTTGCAGGTGCCCACTACTTGCTGGGCACTTGAGAACAATCACAAGACCTAAACGGTGCAGCTGCCCACTAATTGCTGGGCAGCTGTGAATCAAAACTGCGACAGGGGGCTGTCACTAGCCCCTAGAATAAATCTGCACCCTCTGTTGGAGCTCCACAGTCTCTGAACTGCGCACGTTGGATATATTACAACAGAAAATAGTAGTGGGTCTATCGAACAGTTGGCTCAAGTATGTGTCTGCAAGGTAGACTTGAACTACGTCAAAAAGTTGAGCATCTTTCCTGTGTGGAAAAATACCCATCAGTTGCCGATCCTGGGCGCCCTGTTCATCATTTGGGTTTTCCTTCACACCGGGAAGGTAGGTTTTAAGCCAAAGTAATGATGGAAATGGAAACCTTTATTTTTGTGTTCTCATATACCAGGGCACGTTGGCGCCACACAGGCTCTGAACATCACACATGCCCCAAACGTTGGAGCCACACAGGCTCTTAAACAATTATGCCCAATCATTGGAGTCCCGCTCGGGGGACTCAAGAGATAATGGCCCCCAGAGCCCTCGGGGCTCTACACACAATCTGGGTCCTGAGCCTCTCAAGGCTCGTAAATCAATATGGCCGGTGGCTGGAGTCCCTCTCTGGGGGCTCGCAGTGCTAATGGTGCCTGGAGCCTTTCTGGGCTCCTTAATCCACCTTACGAGTCTGAGCCTTGCAGGCTCTACGGGGCAAATGCCCCCGGGCAATGTAGGAGCCCCGCCCGGGGGCTCGACCACAAGCTATGCCCCTGAAGCCCTCGCGGCTTCCCAACAATAACGAGCGCGAGATCGCGCTACTGGGGGGGGGCGGACACCGACAATGTGTCCCGGCGCCCCTCCCTTCTCCTCGGCTGCCACACACTCACAGCGTCTCCTCTCCTGTTGCGGGGCTCTCCTTTCTCCTGCTGCGGGGCTCTCCTTGCAGCATGGAGGCCTCGCGGCTCGCGCGGCCGGACTTCTCTCTCTCCCCGGGGCTCTCCCTTCACTCAGGAGCCCCGGGACGGACACGGCAGGCGGCTTCCTTCTTCCGGTGGCAGTGCGGGGCTCTCCCAGTCTCACAGGAGCCCCGCGCCATCTCTCGCCGTACTTCTTCTCTCTCCCCGGGCTGCGGGGGCGGGGCTTCCGGCCGGGCCGCGCTGCAATTGGCCAGCCGGCCAACCACTTCCGGGTCGTCGCGGGCAGCGCGGCGGCCCGTTTCAGGCACTTGTAGGCTGGGGGATAATTAACCGAGGGGTGGGCTCCCTCGAGTTAAATTAAAAATATTAAAATAGCGGCCAGGCCCCTGGCGGGGTGAGCACCTGCCAGGGGACAAAATCATAAAAAAAAAAAGCGAGGTGGGCACTCGCCACTGCACCCCCAGCAGGGTGGGCACCTGCACAGCTAGTACAGCGCTACCAAGCATTTAGGGGCAGAATAAAGCGCTCTCAGTCGCTAAGGGTCAAGATGCAGTGCTTCCAGGCGCTGGAAGCCAGCAAAGTCCAGGCGAAGTCCTTCAGGTATCTAGGGCAAAGCAAAAGTCCCCCTATCAGCCCAGGCAAGGCAGAGGGGTCCCCCAGAAGTCCTCCAGGCATCCAGGGGCTGGGCAGAGCCCACCCCTGGCAGATTCAAGTTAGAAACAAGAACATTTTGTAAGGGGACACAGCCCCTTTTTATACTATAAAATCCTTTGTCTAAAGGGTGCAGGCAGTGTGAGAACCAGCTAGAACTGGTTATAGGGAACTCCTTTCAGTGTGAGGGCAGAGGTGACAGTCGCCCAGCGGGAGGTGGAGCCAGCATTGTGGTCAGGCAGGCACAGCCCTATTCACTCCCAGGTGCTATCTCCTCCCACTTCCCTGGCAGCAGATGCAGCCTTTTATCCACGGGATGACTCAGACAACCTCCTGGGGGCTCTGCAGCCCCTGTCACCCTCAAACCAGACAGTCAATCCACAAGCAGGCCCAGGCTCACTCCTGGAGCCAGGCTCCAGCCAATCACACGCCAGGCACAGATTACACAAATATGCCAACTTCTAAAAGTGGCACTTCTACACTAGACACAATCATGCCGCATATACCATTGCGCAGCATTCAATCTCATGAATTCGCACATACCAAACTCGACCCTGCACTCCCCACACATCAGGAACTACCATGGCATACATATTCCCCATTCATTCCTATGGGAGGGCAGGTCACTCACCACACATACCCAGAGAGTTCAAGCACTTTACACTGTACCACAGTGAAAAAGTGTGCAGAGGCCTAAAATCACCAACACCAGGTCACAGAAACAGGCTAGGAAAAAGCAAAAAGTTTTGGGGTGAACCTGCCAAAAGGGCCGGGTCCAACCGAACTCTACTACATAACAAGGAAACCCTCCGACAGATACAGTAAGCCAGAAATACCTTGTTTTGTATGCTGGGAGGTAATAATGCATTTTCTGTGAAAGAAGCAAAAAACTCTTGAGCTGACCTTGCCAATAACTCTTGCAGCATTCCTGTCATCTGTAAACATTACTTTGGACTTGAATTATTAAGTCAGGATCTGGTCTGGACATCAACCAATGGACTTTAGGATAATTAGCAAGGCAATGGAAGTTTTCAGGCCCTATCTCTCACAATGGAAGATTTATTGCATGTTCCATACCGATCATGGAACACATTTACATCCAACTCCAAACCGGCGGCAGAACCACCATCAGAGACACCCTCGCCTATAGAACCCCCAGGACCATGCCCCAGCTTCTGCAATGCCATCCCTGAATACATCACCCCACTGGCTATCGACTCCAAGCCCTACATCTTCCTCTGTGACCTCAACTTCTACCTTGACGACCATAAAGTCAAAACTCCACTAACCTCCTGGAAAGCATGAGCTACATCAGCCTCACCCAACTGGTCACTAACCCCACACACAGAGCATGACACACGGTTGACCTGATCTTTATGGCCAACAACAGAGTCAAATATAGTCATGTCACCGAACTCTCTTACACCGACCACACCATCGTCCACACAGGATCCCCATTCACCACCACCTGGTCCCCCAGCAATTTACACCGCAGCTGGAACAAAGTGACAGAGTCCCAATGGACTGATGCCCTTCACTCCACCCAGCCCGACTCTACAACCAAACTTGAACAGGCCGTCAAGAATTTCCTCTCCTGGATCTCCAACAGCTCCAACAGACTCAATCAATCAGGAGGTTTTAAGTGCTACTCACCCGTGATGGTCTCAAGGCGCTCTGTGAGGGTCTCAAAGTGCTGACTCACCCTCATCAAGCCAGCCAAGACCAGCAGATCCACCAAACAGGCCAGCTGGTATTCACCAGAGCTCAGGACAATGAAAAATACCTGCAAATGACTAGAAAGAAGACGCACCAGGAGAGATCCCACAGACTGAACTACCTTCAAGTCAGCCCTCAACAAACACCATCAATGCCTAAAAGACATGACGAAAGGGGCCTTTGTTTGCAGACCTCATCAAAGAAAGCTCCAACCACAGCAAGGAACTCTTCACCATCGTGGGATAGTTTTCCTGTCCGTCAGCCACCGAGAACATGATCTCCCCTTCCCAGCTACTCTGCAACACCTTGGCGAACTATTTTCACAACAATATATCCACCATCTACTGTAACTTCAAACCCCAACCCACTGACCTCTACAACCTTCTCGCCACCAGCTCACCACATGGGAACATCTCACCACACAGAACACCACAGCCATCATGAACTTCATCCACTCTGTAGCACCCACAGACACCTGCCCCAACAACTTCTTTAACCTCGGGAGAAAGGAAATCAGTGGCAAACTCACTTCCATTCTCAACACATCCATTAACCACTGCCACCTTCCCGATGGATGGAAACACATGGAGGTTAGACTCCTCCTCAAGAAACCCTCTACCAACCCCAGCCAACTCAAGAAGTACCACACCATTGCTCTGCTCTCCTTCTCCACCAAATTCCTTTAGAAGGCCATCAACCGGCAACTCATCGAACACCTTGAGAGAAACAACTTGCTGGACATCTCCCAGTCTTGTTTCCGCACCAACCACTGCACCACACCACACTGTTTGCTGCCACTGACAACATCAGAAGCCGCCTGTATCAGGGGAAACAGTGGCTCTGATCCTCCTCGACCTCTCAGCAGTGTTTGACACTGTATCGCACTACAAACTCAACAAGAGACTTCACCATATCGGAATCAATGGAGATGCTCTAAATTGATTGCGTCCTTCCTCACAGGAATACCCAGAGAATCCACTTACCCTTCACTTTGGAACCCAAGAGCACCATCTGGGTATCCCTCAAGGTTGATCCTTAAGCCCCACACCTCTAACACCTACATGACACCCCTGGCCGACATTGTCAGAACCCATGGCCTCAATATCATATCCTACATAGATGACACCTAGCTAATCCTTTTGCTCTCAGAAGACCCCTCCACTACTGGAAGCAACTTCGACAACTGCATAACAAGTTTTGCCGACTGAATGTAAACCAACTACCTGAAGCTCAACACGGACAAGATGGAAGTGTTGATTTTTGGGAAAAAGATCTCCACGTGGAACGACACCTAGTGGACCTCCAAACCCGGACCTACACCAATAGACCACGCCTGCAACCTTGGCATCATCCTAGACAGCAAACTCTCCATGAAACACCAGTCCAACACAGTCTCCTCTCCCTGCTTCCACAAACTCTGCATGCCCTGAAAGATCTTCAGAAGGCTCCCTGTCTGCAGCAGAAAAACCGCCACTCAAGCCATGGGCACAAGTTGGCTGGACTACAGCAACTCGCTCTAGGCAGGAATCACCACCCTACTCCTGAAGAAACTCTATACGACACAGAACTCAGCTGCCAGACTCATCCTTGACCTCTCTAACTGGATCCACATCAACCCCCTTGACCTCAGGAACCTCTATTGGCTCCATATCCAGAAAAGATGCCAATTCAAGATGCTGACACAGGTCTACAAGGCCCTCCACAACCAAGGACCACCATACGTCAACCACCGCCTGAACTTCCACCAACCCTCCAGACACATGCGCTTCACATACTTCACCCTCGCACACACCCCTCCATTTTCCAGATCTACAGTGGAGGACGATCTTTCCACCAAGTCCTGGGATGACCTTCCCCTTCACCTCCGAACATCACCCTCTCTCCTGGAATTCAGAAAGGACCTCAACACTAAACTAGACCCTGGAGACTGTCGCAGGTAATTAGCCACGCTTTACAAATCCAACTTGATTGATTGATGACAAAGTGACCACAATCCCAACAGAGACATTTGTCTCTCAGAGGTAATTAATAAAGTAGAGTAAATGGACCAAAATAGTCTTTGGGGACACACTCAAACCTTTCATGATACACCTCTTGTGGCATTATTGATGTGCACTCTCTGCAGGAGGAATCTGTGATCTAAGGCCAGTTTATAATTTGCTTGGCATTTATGTTTCATATCTATAATTTAGGCAGTAGGTCACATCAGTGTTTATTGATCAGAAATAGCTCTCACTGCTAAATGAATGGAGACCCCTACCCTATCCAGTGACTTTACAACGACATATACTGACCTTGCAGATACAGTGAGCTGGCGATGGATGCCTATCCATGTGGACTAGACTCACACTGGTACACCACACAGGAGTGAGATGCCCATTGAATACCAAGCCAAACACTAACAACAATAAATCAGAGGCATGACCCTACAAGGCCCTACAGTAATTGTGATTCTGTAGGGATGCCAGCACATACATCTTTATATGTTAGCATTTTTTGTGTTTGCAAAACATAGCCTTATAATACCTTTTGTCTCTCTCTTTCTGTTTCTATCTCCCTGTATTCTCTCTCCATCGCACTTTTTTGTAAACCCCTCCGTTCTGCCCTCCAAATGCCTTTTACTGTTCAGTTTTTGCTTTGCCCTCTAGCTGATCCCACCCATGTCTGTCCCTTCTGAGTGAATGCACAGATGACCGCCTGCTTTGAGGATGGAGTTGTCCAGTTTCCAAGAGGTCCCTCACTTTAACCCTAGCAAGTGAGGCCGTGGAGAAAAGCAGAGAGAAAAAGAGATCAGCTTCTTCACAGGCAATGTGTCTGTCGATCAAGGAATCAATAAAAGGATTCAGTGTGTATGAAAATATTTAACCAAAAGAAATATAAAGACAGCGAATAGCAGGATTGGACTGGACTGGTAACTAAAAGCAATATTAAAAATGTTCTGATGAAAGTGAAACACTGCGGGGCAGATTTATGAAGGCCTTGCGCCGCCGGTGCGTCACTTTTTCCCATGTTAAAAATGACGCACCGGCGGCGCAAGGCCTTCATAAATCTGCCCCCGCATCTTTAGCAGTGCATCTGGTGCAGTACCGAACAACTTTTCCCCCTGCCCATCCAAAGTGCAATATTAGGGCGAATTGGAGATGGGCATATTGTTATGCACAGATGTAAATCTGCATTACTTGCACTCGAACCTAATGTAGCAACTAGGCTAGACATTTTCCTCCTCCCTTGTGCCTCAGTTTATTCCACAATCCAAGAAATTACATTCAATCGGATTTTCCTTTAAATATTTTTTAGTAAGCAAAGATAATTCTTGACGCTGCCATGGTGGCCTAGCCTTAAATGTTAACTCAAGCCATTCTATTATATATACCACATGAGTGGCCCTTCTTTATCTCTATTGCTACAGGAGACTAAGGGACTTATTTAGTCCTTGGTGGATGGTCCAACAGACCACCAGGATGGCGGGGCCAAAGCATCTGCCCCAGCAGAGGTCCGACGGCCCATTGTAGAGATCCCAGTGGCCTGGCGGGGGATCCCTGTATTCTCAAGCACATCCTTGACCTTACAGCACTGGAGGTTTGCTGAGCAGCTCCTACATTTAAAGCGCCTGCTCAGCAAAATGTTTGTTTACTCTGAAGGAGAACAAATGGCCCAGATGAGATTTTCTCCCTGTATGTAGGGATGGTTCTGCATTTTCCCTGTCTGTGTCTCCAGGCCGCGTATGCTAGACACGGACAAGGAAAATTACATGCAAGTCCAATACCGTGACAGTCTAGTCTTGATTCCACCCTAAGCCTCTCTCTCCAACCACAGCCCACAGCCATACTCCTTTAGCTCGCTGGTCCTATATCTGCTTTCTCCCTTTGTCACTATTGTTCATCTTTCTATACCTTCTTTTTTACCTCCTGTCTTTTCTTCTTTCTCTTGTTCTTGGTCAAACCATGAAGCTGAAAAATAAATCCCTGTCCACAAAAATGTGTGTGTGTGAATGTGTGGTTGCCACCCCTGCAACCACCGGCTCAAATTAAGCACTGACTGGATAGTCCTGTCTTTAACAAAGTGGAACGACCATCGCTGTGACCTGGCCACCACTTGCCGGACGGGCTGCCAGGTCACAGGTTTGATCAAGTAGAGCCAGCGGAGACTAGACTGTGTAAACCTAGCACCTCGAGATTGGTAGGGCAGGAGCCATGCATAGGTAAAGTGGTACTCACCTAAGTGAAACAATATCCTTAGAACAAAATGGATGAACATCAGTGCTGTGGCTTATATGAAAATATATTTCCAGACTGAAAATCACTCAAAGTAATGAAAGAAATGCGCATTGTGGCAACCTGAAAGCAGGAGAAGCTCCCTCCGAAAAAAATGTTGGTTTAATCTAGCCACATTTTATGTCACTTTTGCAGTTTTTACAAAAATATTTCTTTAATGCAAAGATGTGTTTTATTGTGCTTGTTAAAATGCATGTAGAGTGCTATTAGTGATCTTGTAAATCATAAATTGCAACAGGCAATCGTAATGGATGCAAACACTAAGAAATGCATGTACTGATGGAAAATAAAATATTCTGTGCTTTAATATCACACCTGTTTCTCTTCTTAACTGCCAGGTGTATTTTCCTTACTAAAGTCAGAGCAACCTACTTCTATATTGATAAGTGAAAGTACGCAATAAACTTTGACACAACATAGTAACCACAGCCTGATAAATAGGGGCCTAGCTTGGTCACTAAGATTGAGGAGGGGTGTGAGCTTCTGATTTTCTAAGAATCACGCTTGCATATCATGATAAAATGCATTATCTGAGAGACAAGGCATGAGGGGGCTTAAGTGGCAATGGAAAGGGAGAGCAGTGTGGTTTGTTAGTCGTACTTAAATCAAAAACCGTCAACATTTTTTAGAACTTCAAAACAGAAAGGAGAGAGAGTGTGTGCGTGTAAAAACTCTACTTGGAAGCCCGCCATACCCGACTGAAAGCACCTGTACCCAACTATTTACTAGATAATACATTTATTGTGGAGGTGTAAAAATCCAGACGCCCCCTGTCCCCCTCCCCCAAAGCTCACCCCTGCTGATAAATGATTGTGCTACATTCGTGGGTGGGAAAACGAAACTGCAGGTTAGAAAAAGCAGTGAATAGCATTTAGGCTTTATATCGGGTTGACCTGCTGTTCCTTGCATATAAAAAGGGTAGCCATACAACATTAGAGTTTAGAAAATCGAAATAGAGACACCGTCCGGGAAGGAAGTAAAGTTCCTATTAATGTAAATAAGTAACTGGCAGGCCCGGACTGGCCGTTGCGGGCACCAGGCAATCCCCCGGTGGGCCGCATGGGTGGGTGCCAGATTTGGGCCCCTGGGGGTCATTTTTGTTACAGGGCGTAAACTGTCCTGTAACAAAATCGTCCGAAAACCGGCCCTGGCAAAGAGCGTTGTCGCACCCCCAAACCCGCCCGGAGGGGGCGGAGGCCGAACACTTTGCCAGGGCTGGTTTTGGTTCCCAATCCGGCCCTGGTAATTGGAGAACTCATTCAAAGCCAAGGAGGCCAAGATGTACACCACATAGCCTTCTGTAGTCTGGGCCGTGTCCAGCTTCAGACACATTATTGGTAGAAACATCAGCAAGGCATTGGTGGGGGCCGGAGGGGTTCATATGTAATCCCATACTGTTCTGAAAGAAGCCTTCTCTGCCTGTACTCAGTAGAGCCCTTCAGAAGAAGGTGGTCCTGCCTCGTTTCTACTTTTGCCAGTTCATACCAGTCATACTTCATCTGCCTTTAATGAGTGGAACTCCCTTCTCTATGACTTGTATGGAGTGAAGGCAAGAGGATAGTAGCTCTGGAAACATTTCAGCTCTCACAGTGGAGGGCAAAAGGCAGCTTGGTTTCCGCTGACATGGAGTTGTTCATTTGTTGACATAGTTTCCATTTACAGCAAAGTGTCCATCATATGTTGTGAGAAAGTGCCTCTTTTTGCATGGTTAGCCACTACTTTTTGCTTGGTTTTCATGTGATTTCAATTGTAGTGTAAAGGGTCCCTTCTATTCAGGTCCCCAGTGCTTCTTTCCTAAAAACATATCCCCAATTGTTGTCTACCCCATTTATGACCCTAGTAGGTGGTAACCTGGGTACCTAGGGACTGGGAGCTGAAGAGGGGCCCATGGCTCCTCCCTCACTGGGACCATGCCACTTCACTTAAAGCTAGCATGCCCCTGGGGCGTGGCTTGCGCGCCGCTTCGACATGGCGTGCCGCGCTTGAGCTCCAGGGAAACGGAGACGGTCGGGTCGTTTTTACGATCCCGTTCGTGAATATTTTCTCTCCTGCTGCTGCCATGTGATGTCGGAAGGTGCCGTGGACGCTTTCCTGTTTATTGCCACAGTGTCCGACGCCTGGAACTGCCTTTATTTTCAATTGCAGCCTTCATTATCAGCACTTCAGTGAGCGGCCGCCATTTTGTTTTGGCGGTGGCGTCGCTCGTTTTCTGTGAGACAAGACCCTTGCCTTCCAGCGCAACATGCTCAGACAGTTATATTGAGGTGACATTTATTATTTTTTATTTTGATGGTCCTCTGCAGTCGCTTTATGCCTACCTGACGCTATTTCTGCTTGCTACTTTTTATGGATTACTGACTGCCTTTCTCACCTCATTCAACCTTTTTATGTTCGCTCCCTGCCTTCCCTGAGGGGCTCGTGCTTTGTGACCTGATTGTTAGGTTGCTTGCAATGTAGCAAACTTTGTTTTTGGCGCTCTAGGGTCTTTTTCGATTCTTTTTCTACTCCAGCTGCTTTGCTCCGCCATTTTGTACGCTGGTGTTCCGGCCATAGTCTACACTTCTGGTGTTTTTTTATCAATGGAAGTTGGTGAATTATTGTTTATGTGATTCCTGGCCCTTGCTCATTTACTTTGCGTCAAGTGCCTTTAGGGGTGGTGTTTTTGAGCTGTCTACTGTGGCCTGTACCTATGGCGGACACCATGGGGCCTTCCCCTACGACGAAAGACTCTAAAGGGGCTCTGAAACATTCTAAGCAGCAGTCCCCCTCTCCTGAGTCCTCTCAGAAGGATACTAACTCCCCTTTGGATGCTATTCTAACGCGTCTCAATGCCGTCCATGATATTGCGTGTATACTAAAACTAATACCGACTTATTGCAAGTTGAGGTGGCTGCTATCAGGAATGACTTTAAAGCCTTATCTGTCAGAGTTACGAATGCTGAATCTCGTATCAGTGTGGTGGAGGATTCTTCTCACCAGCATTTGAGATCTCTTCTCCAGCTAGAACGTTCGATGGCGGCCTTACGCAGAGACCTTACAGAGCAGGAGGATCGTAATCGGAGGAGCAACCTGCGTATTTTTGGCCTTCCTGAAGATGCAGAGCAGTCCGCTTCCTCAATGATTGACTTCCTCTCCAAATGGATTCCTTCTACCCTACAAATCTCCTTTCAAAAAGACTTTGAAATTAAGAGAGCTCATCGGGTGCCTGCGTTCAAGCCTAAAAACTCCACTTCTCCCAGAGCAGTCAGAACAGATTTTGGCCCATGTGAAGAAAGTCAAGTCGGTGTCTTGGGAGGGCCATCGGATTACTATCTCCCAGGATTTTGCCAGAGACACTGTAATTCGAAGGAAGGGATTTCTCAATCTACGGAAACGTCTGTTGGACATGCATATTCCCTTTTCCTTTGCTGGTCCATCCAAGTTTCGTATCACTTTCAAAGGCCGCTATCAGATTTTTGAAGAACCTGCTGATCTTTCCTCTTTTTTGGATAACCAACTTGAGTCTCAGATGGATTCTTCTTCAGCTCCTGGCTCTTCTGGGACTTGAATTTTTGTCTCTGTGTTTTCACGTGGTTTAGTGAGTCTTGCCGTTTCGCATATGCCTTTGTTTTTTCGTTCCATATGTTGATTGCTGGTTACTACTCGTTTTTCAAATGAGTTGTTTGTCACTTGTCTGTTTTACTTTAACTTGTTATTGGTATTTATCCACTTTTCCCGATATTTGTCTGTGACCATTTTGACTTTCTTGATTATCCTCCTTGTTGTGGGTGCTTTTTGGTTCCTCGCTCATGCGTCTCACATCTTCCGATACCTGTTTCGTATTGTATTTTTTCCCACCTTTGGTATTTTCCTGGTTCTTCTGAGTGTTGAATTTTTTTGCCTTTATTGGTCCTCGTGGTCTAGTGCGTCTTGCTGTTTGACATATGTCATTGTCATTTTGCTCCCCATGTTGTTCACTGGTTGCTATTCGGTTTCCAATTGATTTGTCTGTCACTCGTCAGCTTTAGCTTGTCTTGTTATTGGTATTTATCCACTTTTTCCCGGTATTTGTCTGTGGCCATTTTATCTTTCTTGATTATTCTCTTTGTGATGGGTGATTTTTGGCTCCTTGTTCATGTATCTCATATCTGCCGATCTTTGTTTCAGGATGTATTTTTCTTTTTCCCTACTTTTGTCATCTTTCGATTTTGTATTTTGCCGTGCGGTGATCTTCCCTTTTCTTGGCGTAGGTTAATATGTTTGTTTTTGTCAAACCGTTTGGTCCGTTATGTCAGTTTTCCTCTTTATGTTCATTCATATGGTTTCTTTTTCTATATTTGCCTTTATTGTACCTATTTTATGGCTCCCTGGCTAGTATTTCTTTTTGTTACTTGGTGGTATTCTGTCTATATTTTCGCTCTGTGTTTTTCACCCTGCAAATTTTATTCCTGTTGATATCTAATATTGCTTGTCATTTTAGCTGCTTAATTTTACAATTGACATATTTCTTGTTTTTCTTACCTCTATCTACATACCATGTACTACTGCCTTTTCATTATATTTTAATAGTTTCTTGTTTTGCACCATCTTTTGCTTGTTATATTTACTTTTCTGGCTCTTTGTATTACATTCATGTTTTTTTGCCATTTAATTGTTGCCATATAGCTAAGATCCTGTTATCTCATTTTAGCTTTTATTCAAGCGCTTGTTATTTGCTATGCCTCATATCATATTGTATTTTTATGTCTTTTGTTTTCGATCATTGCTCGGATTTGGTTATTCTGGGCCTCTTTTGCGTAGCTTTCATTTCCCGATTTCAAGTATGTTATTGGGTTCACTTATATTGTTCTACTCTCATTGCTTGCTGTTTCATTTTCTCCAGTTTGGGATCTATTGCTTTCTTTACTGTTCTTTTTCCTGACGGTCCTCTGTTTCCCTCTCCATGTTCCCCCTGGTATGAGTTGGGTCTCCCAGAGGACCTGTTGCTATGCTCGTCGTTGCGGTTTGTTGGCTTACCTTGGCCAATTTAAAATCGTTGCTACATCTTTCTATGATGTCATCTTGAACCATCAATACTCCATACATAAGAAAGGACTTTCCTTTGAAATTTTATGAACTTTTTTGACGCGAAATTATGCAGCATCCATGAATTTGAAAATTATACATTTTATTCAGCCCTGAAGAAGTCCGGTGGCGGACGAAACGCGTTGGCTTTTTGGCTATCAGCGATTATTTTAAGGAAAATGAAAAACTGAATAAAAGAAAGAAAATTGAAGATCCAAAGTCTCTTGTCTATATATTCATTGGGAAAACAAACATGACAATGTTATATGTGACTTAACAAAAACTGAGACATCGTTTATCATAAACTGTGTATTTAATCTCGAAGGGTGCTGTCCATTCTTTAATCTCCCATAGACCTTCCCTGGCGGGTCTCTTTTTCTCTCTTTTTCCATTCTTTTTTCCTCTTTTCTTTCCTTCTCTTTCCCTCTCTTCTCCTCTTTCTTTTTTCCCTTTTCTCTTGGATCTCCTGTTGGCGTTTCTCTACTTTGTGTCAGATAGTGGTGTTCTGTTTTTCCGTCCATCTGTCTTCCTTATGTGGAGTCTTTTTTCTGTGCGTCTATGCCTGGCTTAAATGTAGTTTCCATTATTGTTAAGGGTTTGAATCATCCGGTCAAGAGGGCTAAAATTTTTAGATTATTGCAAATCTTTGTCTTCGGATTTGGTCTTTTTGCAAGAGACAAAATTATCCCATAAAGAGGCTCTGTGGTTGTGGAATGGCTGGGTTATGGATGTGGTATGCTCTGATGCTCTTGGTAAACGTAATGGTGTGATCACCCTTATTTCTAAAAATTCTGGCTTATCAATCCTTTCTTCTGACCATGACTCTGAGGGTCGTTGGATTTTATCTAGATTGTCTGATGGTATTCATGATCTTTATGCTTTGATTATTTATGCTCCAAATAATTATGATCCTCTTTTCTGGCAGAATATCACTAAATTACTTTCCCGAACGCCTCATAATGGTAATCTAATAGTGGGTGGTGACTTTCATTTGCAGTTGGATCCTCTGTTGGATAGAAACTCTGCTTTTTCTTTTCGCCCTCCTAGAGCTCACAAACACTTATTACACATGTGCTCTTGCGCTAATGTTCATGATGTCTGGCGTCTTCATAACCCTACTGGCAGTGATTTTTCTTTCTTTTCTTTTCCTCTCCTCATTCTAGTTTCTCTCGTATTGATTACCTCTTGGTTCATTCGTCTTTGCTACAATCTTCGTCTTCACCGTACATTCATCCTATTCTTGTCTCAGACCATGTGGCGGTTTCCTTCTCCCTCTCGGGGCTCGCCCCTAAGAAATCATCCCCTTTGTGGAAGTTAAATACGGAAATTCTTTATGATGACGCTGCAGTCAGTGCCTTGCAAACCGAAATTGAACAGTTTTTTTCTGTTAATGAAGGGTCCGTTGATTCTCCAGTGGTTTTGTGGTACGCCTTTAAATGTACTCTTCGCGGTTACATCATTACAGTTATGGCACAGAGGAATGCTGCCATTAAGAAGGAACTTTCTGATTTAGCGGACAGTATTAAACGTAATGAACTCCTTTTTTGTCAAACGAAAGATTCACAAATTTTACAATCTATTAAAAATCTAAAATATTCGTATAATGCTCTAGTCACTAAGCGGGCTCTTATTGGTGTTCAAGCACAAAAGTCTAAACGGTTGTTGTTCAAAAATCGTGCTGGTAAAGTTTTAGCAGCCACGTTGAAGTTCCAGGACTCTGGTTTTAAATCGTCTCAAATTTCTTCTATCTCTGATAGATCCGGCGTTAAAAAATTTCAGACCAAGGAGATCCTTGCGCTCTTTCGTGATTTTTATGATAATTTATATACTCCTACTAATCCATCGTCCTTGGAGGCTTGTCAGGAGTTCTTAAGCACTATTCCTATTCACTCTGTTTCTGAGGAAGTTGGGGAGAAGCTAGGTACCTCAATTACAAATGAGGAAATTACTCTTGCTATCAAGGCTACTCGTTCTGGCAAAGCTCCGGGACCTGATGGCTTTCCCATTCTGTTTTATAAAACTTTTCTTCCTTTCATGGTCCCTCGCCTAAAGACCCTTTTTGATGCATTCATTCAACGAGGTGCGGTTTCCGGTACAGCGGCGGATGCTACTATTGTAGTTATCCCTAAGGAGGGGAAGGATATCACGGACCCTAAAAACGTTCGTCCTATTTCCCTCTTTAATATGGAGGCGAAAATGTATGCCAAAATTCTGGCTAAACGTTTGGAGTCCTATATCCCTTCTCTGGTTCATCCATCACAGACTGGGTTTGTCAAAGGTCGGCTTGCTAGGGACAACATTCGTACCTTTTGCCATATTTTAGGGGCAGCTAAACGATCCACGCTTCCTGCTGCAGCTTTAGCCCTTGACGCCGAGAAGGCTTTTGACAAGGTCTCTTGCTCTTTTTTGCAAGCCGTTCTTCGTGCTCACAATCTTGGGGACTCCTTTGTTGATATGGTGATGTCTCTTTATGCCCACCCTCGAGCGAATATTAGAGTAAATGGGGCTACCTCTGAGTTTTTTAGTCTTCGTCAAGGTACTCATCAGGGTTGCCCCCTGTCCCCGCTTTTGTTTTTACTTGCTATCGATCCGCTTCTGAGACTAATTGATCTTCATCCAGACATTAAGGGATTTACGTTTGGTTCACAGTGCCTAAAATCAGCGGCGTACGCAGATGATGTCCTTATTTTTTCTGACGATATTGTTTCAGCTATTCCTGCGATCACAGATACGATTGCCCTTTTTTCTAAGGTCTCTGGTTATACCCTAAATAGAGACAAGACGGAGATGTTTCCCCTTAATGCTTATTGTTTTCTGGCACATATGGGTTCTGCGGGTTTCAAATGGCAATCTAAACTTCTCAAATACTTAGGGGACTGGTTTTGTAGTACTTTATCGGATACCGTGGCTTATAATGAGACTCAGACCTTAATTAAATCATCGTTTAGAGACTTGGTCTCCGAAACACATTTCTTGGTGGGGCCGGGTCCAAACTTAAAAAATGATGGTCACTCCTATTGTTAACTTTATTTCGTCTATGCTCCCGTTGAATCTCTCTTCTTCCTTTATTCGTGAGATTGATTCCATCACTTCCTCATTTCTTTGGAATGACAAGAGAGCTCGAATTGCATATAAATCCCTGAGGAAACCCTACGATATGGGTGGCTGTAATTTCCCAGATTGGGGGAAGTATCAGGTCGCTTTTTTAGCCTCTCAAGTAGCGTTGTGGTTTTCCTCACTTCCTGGTCATACCCCTTCTTGGATGTGCATCGAGCAGGCCCTCTCTTCTCCTCTTCCGGTCTCCTCATTTTTAACCACGTCTTCATTATCTATACTTTTTTCTCGTGCTATTATATTAGATACCATTGCAGCTGTTAAATTGTTCGATCGGAGATTGGCAACTCCGATTCATAAATCTAGGTGGTCGTCTTTGTGGCGTAATCTCCATATAAAGGTTCTTATTGATCCTCCACTCATTCAATATTGGTCTGCCAAAGGTATCACGTTGGTACGGCATCTTTATAATTCCAATGACGACCCGTTACCCTTTTCTTCTTTAGCTCGGCAATTTTCACTCTCTAATCTGGATTTTTACACTTTCTTGAAAATTAAAGTCGCTCTTGCCAAAGTGCGTCTTGTTCCTAACTCCCCTTTGGTTTCTTTATTTTCTTTGTGGCTCAAGTGTGGTCACATTGCTTCACGCATTTATACATTTTAACCTCAACATCTTCAGATTCATGCACTATCGCGCAGCAAAAATGGTTCCGTCACTTTGGTACGGAGATAACTGAGCATGTGTCGTCGGATACCTGGCAATTGATAGGTACGTTCTCTCTGCGCAATAAAATTGCTCCTTCTTTATTTCAATCCAAATTCTTCTCCATCAACCTTCTTCATTGGACTCCTAAGCGGCTTTGTTCTCTTCATTTAAAAGATGATGATTTATTTTGGAGTTGCGGATTGGTGGTTGGTGACTATCCACATATGTTCTTTTATTGTTCACTTCTCCAACCCTTTTGGGATCTTATTCATAAACATCTCATGTTAATTTTTCAAATTAAATTTCCTCTTTCTTTTCCTATGGTCTTATTGGGACCCTGGGCTTCCCAGGCACCTCTGCCATTAGATACCTTAGATATGCAATTGTTAGATCTTTTATTGACAGTGGCTGTTAAGGTGATTCTTATGGAGTGGAAGTCCTTTGCTTCCATTTCTTACCACACATTGTGGGCATGGGTATCCTTCTTGAGAAGTGCACACACTTCTGTGGATAGGGCTCATCTCACTCCCACTATTTCTTTTAATGTTTGGAGAACTTTAGATACCTATCTGGATTTGGCCTCAAGGGGGTTGGTCGATCAATATCCCTTTGTGACGTCTGACTGACTGGTGTCTGTAGTGTTTTGCTTTGCTGCGCCATCCAGTGAGATCCTTCCTTTTCCTTTTTTCTTCTTTCTTCTTTCTTCTTTCTTCTTCCTTCTTTTTTGTCTTCTGTCTTCTTTCCTTTTCTTTTTCTCCTTTATCTTTCTGTTTTCTAAATAATGATGCCACTCATGGGTTCCTATTATTCACTAATGCCACTCTGTTTCTTGATTTTTATTCTTGTTTTACGAGATATGAGTTGTGGCAATATATTGGCTATTATTGTCATATTCTGATGAACTTGTGGATCTTTCCTTATCTTTCATATTGGTATCATTATGAACTGTACCTAACTGTTTTTATCTTTTAAAAATCTTAATAAAAACTATTGAACATGAAAGCTAGCATGCCCCTGTGAGGGAGAAAACAACAAAGTTGACATGTCACCCTGCCCGGATGCCATTCCATTCAGCACCACCTGAAGGTATAGGTAAGTCACCCCTCTAGCAGGCCTGACAGCCCTGAGGCAGGGTGCACTATGTGACAGGTGAGGGCATACCTGCATGCAGATATGCCCCTTCAATATTATGATCCATTCCTTAATATTGTAAGTGCCAATGAAGCCATAGAGAGTACATGTTCAGGAAACTCGACAACTTGAGTTCCACAGCACCACAATGGCTTCACTGAACACAGGAGTGTTTGCTACCAAAATACTCCTCTCAATAAATACGCACTGATGCCAGTGTGTGATTTATTATACCCATAGGGTAGTTCAGAGGTGCTCCCTGAAAATCTATCAAACCTATCAACCTCTCACTTGCTGTAGGTAGACAGCCACCACCAGACATGTTTTTGGACCCCTGGGTAGAGAACCCCATTCTCTGGGACCAGAAACAATGCACATCCTGGGCATAGGTGTCACCTCCCCCCCCCGGATGGACCAGTGCTCTAAGGGGAAAGCTTCAAAGGCCTCCCGTCTTTGTAATGAGACACCAGCCTCTGATGCTAGCAGCAGATGACAGCCTCTAGTTTATTCCCCCACTTTGGGCAGGAAAACCGGTGTGAAAACTCAGGCAAACAGGAGGTGTGCCTACCTCTGTCAACTCCACCTCTAAGGTGGGTGAGGCGAGGTGAAGCACATCTTTCAGTCCCCACCATCTTGAAGATGGGGGGACCCCTCCAATCAAGGCTAGGTCTATGCCCCCTCCCACAGGAGAGTGGCATAATAGAGGGTGGAGTCTCCCCAGGTAAGGGGCCCATTAGCCGTACCTTCTACTCCTCTAAAACACCCCTAAATCTAGTATTTAGGTGGCTCCCCCAGACTTGGAACCTAGATCTGCCATGACCTAAGAATCAAGAAGACCTCCCTGACAATTACTGCTTTGGCCCCAGCCCTACCAGCTTGTCTACAGCTTCTGCGAACCTGCGACCTACCTTGCAGTCAACGACCTCTGAATCGCTGGGAGGACTGCTTCCTTTGAAAAAGACTCCAATCTCCTGTGGACAGCAGATTTGTCCAGAAGGATCCGACTCCAAGGACCCCGGAACCAGGTGGATCCATGTCTCCTGTCTACTCAACACCCAACGCCCAGGGCCCGAGTCTGAGTGTCTCACTTGTGGGATGAAGTCTCCCTAGCAATCCTGATCTCATGCCCAGTGTTGGCTGACCTCTGCTGATCTCAATGGAGGCACTTGCAGTGTGAATCTATAGGCTCCCGTGACCGGCTCCGGTAATAAGAATGCGATGTTGAAAGGCACACTTGCACCCAAAGCCTCTGGGCCTTGGTGAGCTGAACCGACAGTGCCCCTAGAACGCCATACATCTAAACTTACCTCTGCTGCTGTTGGCCTCTCTCCTGTAACCTCCGGTGCCACGCTTGCAGCCTGTTTGCCAAAAGAAGAAACCCCATTAAAAAGCATTGGGTGCCCGATGATGATTGTGCAACCTGCACCCGGCTGCCCCTGTGCGTCTGGAGGTGTATTTTTGGTGCTGATTTGTGGGGCCCCCTGTGCTTGTGCTAACCCCCAAAGCTTGGCCCCTGCAACCGATTTATTTACCTGCAGGTAGTGTGGCTTCAGGCACCCCAAGTCTCCATTGAAAAGCATTGGGCCGAACTCCGATTTTGACCTCTGCACCGGACTGCCTGTTCCGCTGGTGGTGCAGTTTTGGTACTCACCTGACCCTTGCCCCTACTGACCTTCGGTCTCAAGGACAGGAATTGTAAGTTTAATACCTGTTTAACCTCAATATTGTTTTCCCTGTAGGATGACATGAACTGTGCTGAACATTTTCTAAGTGTTGATTTTTCAAAGTGAAAAGTATTTTTATTTAGAAAACGTACTTACCTGATTGCAAAGTGAAACAAAGTATATTTTTCTAAAATTGATTTAGATCTCCTTGAGTCCTGAGTCCATTATTGGTCAATGTGTGTGCAATAATTGTCTTACACTCCTCTGTGTTAGGCCTAAGGCTGCTCACCCACACTACCACTAATAGAGCACTTTGGGTTTTCCATTGAGCCCTGTACACTTTTGGGGAACCCCTGGACTCTGTGCATGATATAACCACCTAGTTGTAATATCACATACAGAGCCAGCTTACCAAATATATTCTATCCCCAGAAAGGATACTGCTTTTCAGCAGTGTTTTGACTGCAGCTCTGTTGGTGGTACTTCTTGCCCACGCTAACCCCATGTAGTGATCACCAAGTCCTACTGGAAGAAGTGTCTAAGGAGGATGAACAAGTCCTACATGAAGAAGTGTCTAAGGAGGATGAATGCGACTGACATATATGCAATTGATTCCCTTGGGAATACTGCCACCATGGATAGCTAAGGTTGCATCAGGACCTATATGTCTGTGTTGGCCTGGGCTGGTTTTACTTGTGCAACTTAAATATTTCATGCAAAGTCCACCTTTGCTGTGGTAAAACACGGGCTCAACGTAGCAGTTGGTAAGTTCCAGATATATGGACACCTGCCTCGCATACCTGATCTGAGGTGTCTCTGAGGTACATTGAAAGTGTCAGTTCCTAATGTGGCATTTTTGTTACGTGGGTACAGCAAGCCTGGCTAAGTAACACCATTTTATATGCTCACACTCTTAAGTTGCTTTCTCTTCCTAAACATAATGAAATTTGACACACATTTATTTGTGTGCACATATATGATAATATTCTTGAAACTCGGTTTTGCTTTCACTGCCACTTTGTAGGAACTCTATCAGAACACCTTGAATAGTCTGTACAAGGGCTGAGTTCATCACCTAAGATGTTGTTATTTTTTTTGTCCGCTCAGTGACAGAGCTTTCCCAATAGAATAAACAATAGTGGCCTAACTGGGGCTCCGTCATGGTAATAAGGAGGATATTATTATATATACAAAATCAAGCCTTTATTTAGACAGAGGAGCATCTCGCTGGCATTGAGAAGCCAATCCATGCTGGATTTCCATCTCAGCTGATTCCTGTTTACCTCATGCGAGGAATACTGTCAATCTCTACAAGACAGGCACCTCAATGACACTCACCCGCAGGTAATGGGGAATTAGATCACCCTACAGGGATTTGGCAGAATCACTCACCCTAGACATGATAGGTTAGGATGCGCTAGGTAGAATACAATATATTACAGTACTTGGATGCAAGAATACATGCTCTGTAATCAGCCAAATGGTTGAACTGTTTAACTTTTTCACCATTCTAGTAATGCTATTTACTTTATTCTGTTTCCTTCTATTGATTATTGCAGGGCAAGTATTTCACCAAGAATAACAATGCTTCAATAATTATTGAAACACTATACTTTGTATTTCTTGTCTATTTCTTTGGATATGCATAAGTAACTAAACGAAAGGGTTCTAGATCTGTTAACATAATTTCCTTGGGGAGTCAGCTTTTTCAAGTTCTAAGGTTGCAGAATCTATTTGTTACCTTGTCTGGTTAGGGGTACAGCTGGTGTACTGTGATCTAGTAGGACTATAGGCCAACATATCCTGAGGGGTGCTCAGAATCAGTATTGCATAGTTCCATCATTTATGTTGTCCAACAAATGCCCAGTTTTACCTTTATAGCGCACAACATTGTCTCTATTTGATTTGGGTGCTAGTGAAAGAACAACGAAAGTGCAATCCTTCCAGATAAGGAACAGGGTTGAGTTGTGCCTCATCTTTCAAAGGTGTCTCTTAACACATAGTTTAAGCATGTGCAATGTAATTACCTCTGCCGCGCTAACCTGACCGCAGCTAGCCTGCTCTCGATACATAGTAGAACGCACATTGAAATGTGATCATGATGCAGAAATAACAATGCAGATTTGTTCTACAAAGTGTGGTCTTTCCTAAATTGTCAGCTCTTTGGGGAGATGGTGGCAAATAACCTGTCCCTCCTTACAGGTAGGAAGAACCTGCTATGGGCAGAAGCGTGCTGGGCAGATTTACATGCCCGAAGGGTAGGCTGTAGGAATGCACATTGAATGATCTCTTGCTGTTGCTAGTACAGAATAACCATGGTATGGAAATTGCAGTCTCCCCCTAGAACTGACAGCTGGATGAGGGATATTGATGGAGCAGCATAGGTGAATGCAGGTCACGGAGGGTGACGGACATTGCCATGAAACTGCAGAACCATCCCAGACTTCAAAAGTCGAACTCCAGTAGCTCTCCAGACACTTGTGCGGGAAGTTCCTGTGGACAGTTAAAATACTTAAAAGGTGGGAGCAGGCTGGATATTTCTAAATGTTGTCATCACCATAGGTACCATAGGGATCTTGGGAGTGTGAGTACAGACATCCAGATCCCTTAAACATAGTGTGATTGTTAGCAGCAATTGGCATCGCACACCCAGCCCGGAAGTGGAGCCAGATACTTGGGAGGGATTGAGGTACGTTTGGCATGTATTTCTGCAGTAATGCCATTTTTTTCTTCTATGTGTTATATTACCAGAACTTACTTCCCTTTTAACCTATTTTAATGACACAGAACTGTGTATTGTTATTAAAAAAGTAAATATTGCCAGTAAATGATAGGGGAAGGGAAGGAAGATATTTCTACTGTATTGCAAAGGTCGAGCGTACAGTTTAATATTTTACCCAACTCCTTTCACCTTGCCTTCATGGGATTCGAACTTTATGAAGTTCAAAACTTAAATGAAAGAAAAGTGATAGAGAAAAATTAGATAGGGAGCTGTAATGAACATGATTAGGATAAAAAAAGAGATCAACATTGTGCAGTAGATCTTAATTTAATTTTTATTTGGATTTTTTTTCTGTGTTTCAGAGTTCTCTGGGGCAAGGGGTATGAAGTATTGGATAATGTCTCCATGATCAGCTACAATTTGTAGGTGCGGATTACTGCTCTCTCCCCTTCACTCTCTCCCAATGCATTATGTTGGAATGATTACACTCTGCAAAACTAAATCTGCGTACAGAAGAAATTTCTTGGCCCACACATAAGAGTGACCTACCTTCTCTTTTGAAGATTAGCCATGGTAGAGCTATACTCTATTGAGCATCTTGGTGCTTATCTTGCTACATTTTGGGCGCATTTGTAATTACAAGATTGCTTGCATTATTCACAAGGGTCTGATTTTCCTGTTTCTGATCGGGGTGTAGAGAATTTAATCCGTAGTAGATCTCTCTACGATGTGTAACATAAAGACTATCTGGCGGTCTTTGAGTTCTCATTGCGGTGATTCCGCCCGAGTGCTGAGACTCGTCCATGACTGTGGGGCCTCCGCCACAAGAGCAGAGGCCTTTTGTGACTGAGGCTCTTAATAAATTATTGTATAAGTAGAGTTTTATAAATTTTCTTAAAAAGGAAACAGTGCCTCAACCAATATTTATTGTGATGGACCAGTTTTTTTTTAATGTAAAGGCATCACACAACCAACCTTCAGGAGGAAACTTTGATTTGACCTTGAAGGTTAAAGACCTAAATAAGAAGCACTTGGCAATTCAGTGAGCTCACTGTAGTACTATTTCTGTTGTTCTGGGGACAAGAGCAAGACTTGATGCAAGGATTGCAGAATTGCCCCCGAGTCGACAGAGAACTGGCCTATCAATGGGAATTAGCCAAACATTTGGGACCAGAAATATCAAGACTCAACTTCTCTCCCCTTTTTCTGGCGTAGCGTTTTATGTTTCATGGAGAAACAAGGTTTCTAATGACACTAGCAGATGAAATGCATGTTTTCCCCAATTCATGCAAAAGTGAAAGCTAATAATATTCTCTGTCTTCTTTAGTAAGATGACCCAGATATGGATTTGACTGCCTAAGTTCAAGAGATGTCTTCTACAGTTAATGTCTGTCCAATCTTAGTGGGATATCTTTCCTGCAGAAAAGTAGAAGGAACAGGTCAGGACATTGGCAATTTCCTTGTCCTTTGGAATTCACGAATAATGTTTTAAACCCAGATTAAGGAATTTATGGAATGTATTTAAATCTGATTATAGAATCAGTAAAGTGTCCTAAAGCACTCCCTTTACCACTTTATTCAAGGTCATACCGATGTTAATCTCTCTGCCAAGGTGTTTCTTTTGTCAAATAATTCCGTTGACATCGCATTAATAGCTCTAGGTTTAGGGCCATATATTTGTGTCAAGTATGATTAGTCACGCGGCCTGCTTTTTGTGTATAGTAGCAAATATGTATGCACATTTGGTGAATACGTTATCAAAATTGCATAATAAAGTGTTGTCATTTGATATTGGGAGATTAACTAATGTAGTGAACAACAAAATGGCGCTTTTAAAAGTGGTTCTGCATAGAACTTAAAAAAAAGTTTGCACTGATTTACAAGAGTACAGACATGTCTTGAACAGAATATTTCTGTTGCAGCTAAAAGAAATATAGATTTGGCAGGGATACTGGCTGCATTGGCGGACTCTGAGACCATCATAAGTAAGACCAGTTTAATCAGAATGATCAACAATTATGGAAATGAAAATAGCACCAAAAAGCGCATAGCGCCAGTGGTAGTTGAAATTGTAGCTATTGCTGTGAAATTGAACGTTGGCTAAGCAAATCATCTTGGTCCCACTGGAGCTCTGCAGCTTTTGAGGTTGGCTGAAAAAATTCCCTAAAGCAGAAAGGGACTTTGTCATTTTTGGATATGTGGAGATTTCTACGTGGGACCAACCTGAAAGTCAGTGCAATGCCATGGAACTGCATGTCAGATACTTTTCGCTAGTAGTGCTGTTGAAGTTCTGGAGCTTTTTTTTTTAAGTTTCCAAACTTCTTTTTGGGCGCAGACATTCACAAGAATACAATTCTAAGGCCTTCAGGGATCTCGGGTGGGTGGGGGATACTTGGAGATTTTCAGGTTGGCAGGTAAAGTCCATCACCGAAGTCCAGCTCATGTTCCAGTTGCTATTGGTCTGCTTGGAATTTCTTGGAAAAATCCTCTTGAAGCTTGTTGCGTCCTGGAGATCACACACAAGATCAACCAAATGACTCTTGGAGTCACTTTATTTGTCCCGTGAACAAAGGGCAGCAGATTGTTCAGGGTGCATCTCAGGTCACAGACAGCAGGTCTAGTCCACTTCTGTAGGTCCAGAAAGTGTTCTGAGGAATGCTGAGTGAGGGTCCTACTTTGTAGGATTAACCAGCCTGTGGGTGGGGTCCCCCAAAGACACTGCTACTCCTTCTCTGACCAGTGGAGTAAATGTTATTAGTCCCTGGATTACCTGTGTTTTCATTAGTTTTTGTTTGACTCACTTCAAACAGGCCCAAATGCTAAGTGTCAGGGAAAATCAAAGATAGCCAAGTCTTCAGTCACGCTAAACTTGGACTCTAAAAGCTGGAGGTTGGTAGGGAAGTGGACTATGGAAATCACAGATAATTAACACAAAAATCGAGTACGAAGCAGAACCTGTACCCACAACAAACCAGGAGACTGAAGTCTGGAAGGACAAAGGCAGGGTCCTTCACCTAGCAGACAGGGGATAGACAAGTTGTTCTGGCATCCTGTTTTCTCCCTTTGAAGGGGGCCTCAGACAGACAAGTAATGCAGAATTTCAGACTGTGGTGTCAACAAGAGGGGCACACTACCCATCCTTCTGTTGAGCTCAAAGGAGTCATCCCTGTCATTTGAGGTCAATCTGCCAATGACAGTGATCTAATTTGCAGCGCCTGGAAGGAGTTTCACATCTCATTCACGCCGTATTCATAACAGGTACAGGCTGGAAGAATCTGGAGAGGTAATTCAAATTAGCCTCCAGGAACTTCAAGTCCAGTACCAAGCTTTAATGGAGTTGTCCTGATGCAAGGTATACAGGATGTTGAAGATGCTGTAAGATTCTATGGATGCGGTATGGTAATGAGGATCTTCCTGGCATTACTCCTCAGTTCACAGTCCATTTTGGGTGACTTTGGCCACAGGAGCTGATGTCCCTTGACATCCTCTTTTGTACAGCAAAAGTCTGTTTGCCACTGAACTACTGTCCTCTGGTCACAGTGAAACCAGCGGTTCCTTTTGGTGAGGGCTACTGTTCATCTTGGGAAACCAAACTGCACTCTGCCAACTCTCCCAGATCCAGCAGACTCAGGTGTAACTTTTGAGCATTGAGACTTGGTCATCTGGGATGCTCGTCAGTGGTCAAAGGCAATCAAACGATTGTGGCTACTGTGTGGCCAGAATAGGCTTCTTCAGCTTGTGGCCCTGGTGCTGCAACAGGAAGTTTGCCAAATGACTTTTAAATCACTTTCTGATGGAAAACTGACTTTTTCATGAGCAAGACATCATAGTCATAGTCCTCTCTTTGCCAGCCCACGGGTCAGCAGGTGCAGTCCAGCAGTTTGTTCAACCTTTCTTGCTAGGTATTGTAAACACTAGGCCAGTTCTTCTTCAGTCCTCTCTTCAGTCCAGATGTGATCCGAGTTCTGAGTGCCAAGGGTGCCATATTTATGCCCAGAAAGTGCCCCAGGAGGATGAACCGTTTACTAGCCAATGGGCTACTAGGGCCCTACCCAATTGATGATGACTTCCTGCAATGTGTGGCATCTGGCCATCCCAGAGTGCATTATTCTGGCCAATCCAAAGATGGCAAAACCCCTCTGTGTGTGTGTGTGTAGCTTCGTAGTCCACCCTAGACGTGTGGCTACCTGAGATCTACACGCCCACGGAAAAAATAAAAGAGCAGCTCCTCTTGTTTGTATCCACCATTTGCCCTTCAAAGGTGGCTTCCCCTATTAAGCTCGCCTTTTTTGCTCACACCCAGTGTGGTTTCCTGCCAGGGAGAGATGATACTTCTTCAATTGGCAGACCTCTATTGTTCCTTCCACCAGGAGTCATTCGCACTTCTCCCCAGGACAAATGTGCCACTGGAAAACCTGCTGTGTATTATATCAAGGACCCCCTGATTGGGATATGACTCCTGGGTCAGGGAAACCATTTTTTGTGCAATATAAAAACCCAGGCAGACTCACAAGAAACAATCTGGCTTTTCTCTAGGACATGTAATAGACTTTTCAGAATTCACACACAAAAACAACATATAAACTGAGCAAAGAGTAATAATGATATCAAAAATAATCTTTAATTATGATATAAAATTGTATAAATCCATTTAGATAATTGAAAACACAAAGTATATTTAGTAAAATGATTAAAATATAAAAACCATTGATTTGATCCCTTCTTTTTTTAAAGAGCAACCACAAAGTTTCATCAAAATTTATAGTAAAAATAATTTCACATATAATCCTGATACAGGTGAGCTTGGCTGTGTCTACGCGTTTCGACAATCTATTATGTCTTCCTCAGGACAAGTAATTATCCAGCCATTATTCTAACAATCTTAATGTTATCCACATTATACAGCTCGATTGGGGCTTTTTTTGAAGGGAATGAGGCACCTTTCTGTAATTTATAGGGCAGGCATGTGAAATCTGTTTCTGTGTGAATCACTGCTCCCATCTCATTTCTACCTTCATTATTCCAATCGTTCTCCCGATATTTTTTCCTTTAAAAAAAACCTTTCAAATGGTGGTCTGCTTCTCGAAAATGATGTCGAGTACGTCTGTCAGAAACTGTTCTTTTTGCGGGCTCTAAACCTTCCTCACAAAAGGCGGGCCACGGTCGATGTCACGTTGCATAAACGGGTGGCCAGCGTTGCTTGTTTAAAATTACCTGTTTCCCTTGTCAGAATCTTTGGAAACGACCCAAAGCTTAAAATGGGTTCCCCGTATTACTTCTCTCTCGATTTCATCCCGCTGAACGGCTTGTGTAGGGCGGGGTCGTGCGCTTGAGATTGCAAGCGTTCCCGTCGGCCGGACGCTGTTCCGATGGTTACACGCGTGTGGTCCCGCTTGTGATTCTGACAGATACGAAGGATGGAAAACCTGGCCAATAAAGTGGCAACTTTCAAAAGTTGCATTTGTTAAAAGGTTATATAAAATTTGACTTGGCATCAACTCGGGCTTAATGTAATGATTATTTTTACTTCAGTAGTCCAGTTTAGAAGATAGCCCAGCTGAGTTGTCACCTATAACCCTGTACTCACCACTGGGTCAGCTAAGTTTTTCACAGTAAAAACAAATTGGGTTTTTTATTATTAGGACACATAAAAATACATGTTCTACTTTTCAAAATACAGCACCCTGCCTTAGGACTCAGTAGGCCTGATGTGACTTATGCATTTTGAAAAGGGAGATTTGGGCTATGCCATTCGTTCAAATAGCAAAGTTGAGTTAGTAGTTTACAACTATTTTCCATTCTGCAGTGTTAGTCTGTGAGACATTTTTTCACTTTTTCATAGGCAGGGTGGCACAATAAGTGCTGCAGCCTTGGTTGGACCATTTAACGTACAGGCCCTGGTACCATATAATAGGGACTTATATATTTTTTTTTAGAGTGTTATATAGCACAAACTCGACCTGAAGGTATTAGAGCACTTTACATGAGCACCAGTTACATTACAGATGGACACGTTCATTTTGGTTAGGCACGGGGAGATTAACAGCCAGATTCATCATCGTCCTGTTTTGCGAGTCCTTAATAGCGATTATTAAGGAATCGCTATTAAAGACTCGCAAAACGGGATTCATGTAGAAATCGCAATATTCTTTGCGATTTCTACAGCTTCCTTATTTGCGATTAGCAAATTGCTAATCGCAAATAAGGAATGATTCCCCATTCATTCCTTTGGGCCTAGGCCCATAGGAATGAATGGGGAATCATTCCTTATTTGCGATTAGCAATTTGCTAATCGCAAACAAGGATGCGATTTCAAGGGTGCCAGGGGTGTCCAAAGGACACCCTGTAGCACCCCTGAAATGAAAATGTAGACTAATGTTGCGCACACACACATGTCCAAAGGACATGTGTGTGTGTAACATACAACTTAGAAAAATGCACTAAAGTGCATTTTTCTAAGTTTTTGCTATTTACCACGAAGTCAGACTTCGTGGTAAATAGCGGCCAAAAATTGCGATTTCGCAATTCTAAAATGCTTCATGAATTGCATTTAAGGAATCTCAAATAGAGATTCCTTAAATGCAATTCCTCGCAATTTAGCGATTTCGCAATTTGCGATTTTTGCATTTGGGATGATGAATCCCAAATGCAAAAATTGCGCTCGCAAAGGGCCAGATTCTGAGAATCTGGCCCTTTGCGACCCGATTTTCCGTTGATGAATCAGGCTGTAAGCGATTTGCTCAGAATCACAGGATCTTGAGCGTCCCTTCCGAGACTTGAACCCGGTTCCCGAGCATCAAGGTCGACTGCTCTAGATGTTAGGCCACACCCTCTCCCCTAAGTAAGTAAAGGTACACAAATTGTAAATAAGCCAATCAAACATATACCTTTAATTGTCAGAGCACTGCCACTAAGTTCTGTAATCATAGACCTCAGTGCGCTCTCAGAGTCAAAAAAACATCGGCTTCAGTCCAAAGCTTTGAGGGTGCAAAAAGAGGCATTTCCTTACAGTGGATACAAGCCGTCTGGGAGGCGGGGCTCACATCAGGAAGTGAGAACTGTGACGAGGACTGGCGAAGGAATAAAATAAAGATGATTTTATTTAAGGTTTTATTCAAGTATGATGTCCGGGCCTTTTGCAAACTCCTAAGACATGAACAAATGGTCCGTATTTCTTTGGGAAATGTTGCAACCCAATAAGGGATATACATAATACCACTCACCTACTTTGCAATTTAGATACATTACTATTTCATAAGCGTTTTCAGTCGCCTAGGGTTTGCAGTGCATCCAGCACCCGCAGTTAACTCTTGTGCCAGAGGGGGTGGTCTGCGTTTGCTAGAGATATGCAGAGCTTAAGTGCCTATTTAAAGTTAGGTTATTGTTCATTTCAGACAGTTGCACTTCATGGCCTACTGATCCAGTGGCGTCACTGGGGTTTGTGTCACCCGGTGCGGGTAAGTCATGGTGTCACCCCCTCATGACTTACCGCATGGACCACCTCTGTCGGAAATGTACGGCATTAGCTACTGTCTTACTCCCTCTAGCTCCCTCTCTCTGTCTAGCTCCCTCTAGCTCCCTCTCTCTGTCTAGCTCCCTCTAGCTCCCTCTCTCTGTCTTACTCCCTCTATCTCCCTCTGGTTCCCTCTCTCTCTGTCTTACTCCCTCTAGCTCCCTCTCTCTCTGTCTTACTCCCTCTAGTTCCCTCTCTCTGTCTTGCTCCCTCTAGCTCCCTCTCTTACTCCTTCTAGCTCCCTCTCTCTCTGTCTTACTCCCTCTAGCTCCCTCTCTCTCTGTCTTGCTCCCTCTAGCTCCCTCTCTCTGTTTTACTCCCTCTAGCTCCCTCTCTCTCTGTCTTACTCCCTCTAGCTTCCTCTCTCTCTGTCGTACTCCCTCTAGCTCCCTCTCTCTCTGTCTTCCTCCCTCTAGATCCCTCTCTCGTTCTTACTCCCTCTAGCTCCCTCTCTCTCTGTCTTACTCCCTCTAGCTCCCTCTCTCTGTCTAGCTCCCTCTAGCTCCCTCTGTCTTACACTCTCTAGCTCCCTCTCTCTCTGTCTTACTCCCTCTAGCTCCCTCTTTCTGTCTAGCTCCCTCTAGCTCCCTCTCTCTTGCTCCCTCTAGCTCCCTCTGTCTCCCTCTCTCTCTGTCGTACTCCCTCTAGCTCCCTCTCTCTCTGTCTTCCTCCCTCTTTATCCCTCTCTCTTTCTTACTCCCTCTAGCTCCCTCTTTCTCTGTCTTACTCCCTCTAGCTCCCTCTCCCTCTGTCTTGCTCCCTCTAGCTCCCTCTCTCTCTATCTTAATCCCTCTAGCTTCCTCTCTCTGTCTAGCTCCCTCTCTCCCTGTCTTACTCCCTCGAGTTCCCTCTGTCTCCCTCTCTGTCTTACTCCCTCTAGCTCCCTCTCTCTCTCTCTTACTCCCTCAAGCTCCCTCTCTCTCTCTGTCTTACTCCCTCTAGCTCCCTTTCTCTCTGTCTTACTCCCTCCAGCTCCCTCTCTCTCTGTCTTACTCCCTCTAGCTCCCTCTCTCTTACTCCCTCTAGCTCCCTCTCTGTTTGCACCCTCTAGCTCCCTCTCTCTCTGTCTTGCTCCGTCTAGCTCCCTCACTCTCTTACTCCCTCTAGCTCCCTCTCTCTCCGTCTTAGTCCCTCTAGCTCCCTCTCTCTGTCTTGCTCCCTCTAGCTCCCCCTCTCTCTGTCTTGCTCCCTCTAGCTCCCTCTCTCTCTGTCTTGCTCGCTCTAGCTCCCTCTCTCTCTATCTTACCCCCTCTAGCTCCCTCTCTCTGTCTAGCTCCCTCTCTCGCTGTCTTACTCCCTCTAGCTCCCACTGTCTTACTCTCTCTAGCTCCCTCTCTCTCTGTCTTACTACCTCTAGCTCCCTCTCTCTGTCTAGCTCCCTCTAGCTCCCTCTCTTGCTCCCTCTAGCTCCCTCTGTCTCCCTCTCTCTGTCTTCCTCCCTCTAGATCCCTCTCTCTTTCTTACTCCCTCTAGCTCCCTCTCTCTCTGTCTTACTCCCTCTAGCTCCCTCTCTCTCTGTCTTCCTCCCTCTAGATCCCTCTCTCTTTCTTACTCCCTCTAGCTCCCTCTCTCTCTGTCTTCCTCCCTCTAGCTCTGTCTCTCTATCTTACTCCCTCTAGCTCCCTCTCTCTGTCTAGCTCCCTCTCTCTCTTTCTTGCTCCCTCTAGCTCCCTCTGCCTCCCTCTCTTTTCCCTCTAGCTCCCTCTCTCTGTCTAGCTCCCTCTCTCTGTCTTACTCCCTCTAGCTCCCTCTCTCTGTCTAGCTCCCTCTAGCTCCCTCTCTCTCTGTCTTACTCCCTCTAGCTCCCTTTCTCTCTGTCTAGCTCCCTCCCTCTCTCTGTCTTACTCCCTCTAGCTACCTCTGTCTCCCTCTCGCTGTCTTACTCCCTCTAGCTCTCTCTCTCTCTCTGTCTTTCTCACTCTAGCTCCCTCTCTCTCTGTCTTTTTCACTCTAGCTCTCTCTCTCTATCTGTCTTACTCCCTCTAGCTCCCTCTCTCTCTCTGTCTTACTCCCTTTATCTCCCTATCTCTCTGTCTTACTCTCTCTAGCTCCCTCTCTCTGTCTTACTCCCTCTAGCTCCCTCTCTCTCTGCCTTGCTCTCTTTAGCTCCCTCTCTCTGTCATACTCCTTCTAGCTCCCTCTCTCTCTGTCTTCCTCCCTCTAGCTCCCTCTCTGTGTCTTGCTCCCTCTAGCTCCCTCTCTCTTATTCCCTCTAGCTCCCTCTCTCTCTATCTTGCTCCCTCTAGCTCCCTCTCTCTCTATCTTACTCCCTCTAGCTCCCTCTCTCTGTCTAGCTCCCTCTCTCTCTGTCTTACTTCCTCTAGCTACCTCTGTCTCCCTCTCGCTGTCTTACTCCCTCTAGCTCTCTCTCTCTCTGTCCTTCTCACTCTAGCTCCCTCTCTCTCTGTCTTTCTCACTCTAGCTCTTTCTCTCTCTCTCTCTGTCTTACTCCCTCTAGCTCCCTCTCTCTCTCTGTCTTACTCCCTTTATCTCCCTCTCTCTCTGTCTTACTCTCTCTAGCTCCCTCTCTCTGTCTTACTCCCTCTAGCTCCCTCTCTCTCTGCCTTGCTCTCTCTAGCTCCCTCTCTCTGTCTTAATCCCTCTAGCTCCCTCTCTCTCTGTCTTGCTCCCTCTAGCTCCCTCTCTCTTATTCCCTCTAGCTCCCTCTCTCTCTATCTTACTCCCTCTAGCTCCCTCTCTCTGTCTTACTCGCTCTAGCTCCCTCTCTCTCTGTCTTGCTCCCTCTAGCTCCCTCTCTCCCTGTCTTACTCCCTCTAGCTCCCTCTCTATCTTACTCCCTCTAGCTCCCTCTCTCTGTCTAGCTCCCACTCTCTCGGTCTTACTTCCTCTAGCTACCTCTGTCTCCCTCTCTCTGTCTTACTCCCTCTAGCTCCCTCTCTCTCTGTCTTTCTCACTCACTCTAGCTCCCCCTCTCTCTGTCTTTCTCACTCTAGCTCTCTCTCTCTCTGTCTTACTCCCTCTAGCTCCCTCTCTCTCTCTGTCTTACTCCCTTTATCTCCCTCTCTCTGTGTCTTACTCTCTCTAGCTCCCTCTCTCTCTTTGTTACTCCCTCTTGCTCCCTCTCTCTCTGTCTTGCTCTCTCTAGCTCCCTCTCTCTGTATTACTCCCTCTAGCTCCCTCTGTCTCCCTCTCTCTCTTACTCCATCTGTCTTCCCTGGATTTGTATAAACAAGAGTGCGAGCAACAGGTGGCACTGTAGTGAAGAGCAAGCTGAAATTTGGAACTGGTTCACTGGAAAACTGAAGACTGCAAGATACTGAAAGATAGGAAACCATGCACCCTCAGATGAGCTAGGCTGCTATAGAGTTGCTTTGTGAGCAAAGAAAATTGCAGTCAAGCATTGCAGATCTCCTGCGAGACGCTGGCGAGTGTGAACTTCATGAGGAACAAGCTTGCACAGGGAGCGACAGTAAAGGTGAGAGCAGAAGTGAGGCTGCAGTGCAGATTGGTGTCACCCCATGTGTTGGTGTCACCCGGTGCGGGCCGCACCCCCCGCACCCCCCTAGTGACGCCACTGTACTGATCTTTGTTAGCATTGAATCCTAGTTCCTTTCATATATGTGGGATAACATGGTAGATCTCCAGGTGCACCACTCCAACAGTGCATACACATTCCAAGAGTCAGTAGGATTTGGAATTGGTGTGGAGAGCGCAGTGGTAAAGGCCTGGCTTCACTTGTGCGTAGTAGCAGCAGAAACTTGGTTTTTAAAGAAAAGGCAGTAATCATTTTTTAAACTTAGGGCCACATGTACAAAACTATCTTATAGTCGCAAAGTCTGTGACTTGCCAATTCACAGGATTTGTGAATACTAAATGGCTTGTACAAATGTACTAAACCCATTTACAGGCACATGCATTAAAGGATTTTGCGATCGCAAACGGTGCGAATCGCAAAAATCGGCCGTTTGCGATCGCAAAATCCTCTTTTGGAATGCATGAAGGGTCAAGGCCCTCACAATTTAAGAATTCGCAAATATTTGCGAATTCTCAAATTGCGATTGCATTTAAGGAATCGCATTTTGCGATTCCTTAAATGCAATGCATGAAACAATAAAAAATTGCGATTTCGCAATTAAGGGGAGCAGATTACCATGAGGTTGAACCTCATGGTAATTTGCGAAAACTTTGAGATATGCACTTTTGTGCATTTTTCAAAGTTTTATGTTGTGCACACACATGCCCTATGGGCATGTGTGTGCGCAACATATGTGCACAGATTGATTTCAGGGGTGCAACAGGGTGTCCTTTGGACACCCCTGCACCCTTGAAATCGCATTTTCAATTTGCGATTCGCTAATTGCGAATCGCAAATTGAGAATGTCTTCCCAATCATTCCTATGGGCCTCTAGGCCCATAGGAATGAATGGGGAGGTATTCCTTAATTGCGACTCTCAAATTGCGAGTCGCAATTAAGGAATAACAAGAAATCGCAATTTTGTTAGCAATTTCTTGATGCATTGCATTTTGCAATTCCTTAATTGCGATTCCTTATTTTTCGCAATTAAGGAATCGCAAAATGCAATATTGATGCATGTGCCTGTTAGTGATTCAGTAACTTGTTACCCAATCGCTAAATGGGTTTAGGAAATCATAAGGAATTCCTTTTGGAAGGGGTGTGTTTAGGGCATCCCTTTTAAATATCGATTCCTTATGGTATCTATTAATGTTTTGCGACTGAATTCCCATCGCAAAACAGTAATACTTTACCACCTCACCAAAGTTCTTCTTTTTTAATTTTTTTAAACACATCCGGTTTTCCTGTATGGCATTTAAAAATGCTTTGTTTAAAAGCAATCATAGCATGGTAGTCTGCTGACCCCAGCAGGGCGCCATCCGGGTGATGGCTGTCATTCTTAATGGGTTACAAATTGCAACCTACCTCATTAATCTTCGTGAGGTGGGTTAATTTGCGACCCACTAGTAATCATTAATTTAAAAATAAAAGTCCAGACTTTAAGAATAGCCATTACCAAATAGCGATTCGGAAAAAAGTGCTAAATGGAGATCGCTGTTCTAAAAGTACCTAGGGGGTGAATACGATGGCTGGCGGACTTGAGTCCGCCCGCCATTGGAGCGGGTATTGGGACCGCCCGCCAGTCATGCGGCGGTCCCAAATTCCATATTAGGATGGGACCGCCACCATAGCGGTCGCATCCAGCACTTTAACAATGCTAAATATGCACGTCCTGCAATTTCAATGCACTACGTGGCAGGCACCAAGCGTTGCTTGCCACAGTGAAATGTAGGGGAGTAACATGGGTACCCCCACAGTGAACCAACACCCCACCCCAACACAAGGGGGGCCCTCAAAGGATCCCTGAAACCAAAACCCGCTAGCTTTTCTATGGCGGTTCCACCGCCATCGAAAGGCTGGCTGAAGCCAGCATCATAATCTGGCGGACAGTGCCTGCTAGGCACTGCCACCATTTTACGCTATCAGGCTGGTCCGTCAGGCAATCGGAATGATTGCGTGTGGCAGATCCGTGGAGGGCAGTCTTTGCTCCACCCACGGTCGCGGTACAATTCCCCCCGCCATCATAATATGGCAGGCGGAGAATCGTCGTCCGATGGCAGAGGACCTGCCACCTCACGGCTGGTGGTGGCAGGCCTTCGCCCATCGTAATCGGCTCCATAGATCTGTTTCATAATTCTCATCCTTTAGTTGCAAATTCTATTTTCACACCCGAAACCAACACGTGGACTGCTTTGTTTAGTTAAGGTTGCAGCCGGCATATATATATTGATATGAGGCAAAAAATTCTCATGGGGAGGAACTAGTTCATAGATTCTGATATTCCATTTGCCATTCTCTAAAAAAGAGTTTATTTCAGACAGCTCAATTTTAGCCTATTATTTGCTCCAGCAAATACATAGGGGCTTACAAGCCCCTTGCGCTGCTGGTGCGCCACTTTTTTCATGTTAAAAGTGACATGAGGTGGCACATGGGGCTTGTAAATAAACCCCATAGTTCCTGTTAATATTTGTCTACTTTACTAAGCCTAATTTCCTTGCTTATCTGAAACATCTTACAAGTTGTGACCATGCAGCAATTTAGATCTGCTTTCAATTCATTTAGTTGAAATAGGATTATTATATATAAATCGGATTACAAGGTACCTGTTCTCTACTCCAGGAGAGTAGTTATACAAGTTAACACATTCTGGTGCACTTCCAAGGATCCAGGGATCCAATGAACTACCTGAACACCTGAACACAAGAATTTGTAAAACAAAGGGCCATAGCTAGAGGATTTTTTTTAGTTAAAGGTCACCTTGCAACCTAATATCAAAACCACCCTCGAAGCACAAACAGGATTATTCACTGTTTATGAAGAAGTATCCCAGGCGAAATACAAAAAGTTTGAAGATAACGTTTATGCCTTGAAATGTTTTAACCTTCTGACGTCAGTTTGTCTGTAGTGTATGTAGGTAATCCTAAACAGCACTGTTTGACATTGAATTCTAGAGCTGGTAGCTATGCATTTATAATTTGAGCAGAGAAAACCCCAGATACAAAGTATTTATGGTTACCGAATGATTTACCAAATGACTGCCTTGTCAGGGACACCATATTCCAATTCAGTTTTCATTTGGCAAATGATTGCTTGCAGGCATATTTGCCTAATTGATCCAGTTCGACTACTACTCCTAGACTGTTTTGGGTTATTAAAGGGACTTCCAGGACTGGAAAATAGCATACCTAGAGAAGTGGAGTCGTCAGTTAATGATTAAAGCATGAAACCAGGACTAGAAAGTGAGGCTTTTTCTTGAGCTCCTAGGGCTACCAGAAATAGCTAGACAGTATTCTGTGTCAACACTTTTGTTAAAAAAAACCCAATGAGATTGCTATATTCTAAACTTAGTTCAATTTATGAGAATTATAGTTTAGAAGTCTTCCGAAATCTAGAAATTCTTGGGAATTACATTTCCATGTCATAAATAAAAATATCATCACTATAAGGAAACCATAGTATACCACTACAAAAGTGAAATATTAACTATTACAGCCTGGGTGGCACACCAACTATTCTTTATCATAGAGCCTCTAGTGTGTGCCCCTGAATATCAACAATATCGATGGGACAGAATATCAAGGACAGAATATCGAAAATAAAATAGTGACAGGTATGTAAGTCTAGATTTTCTATACCTAACTTCACATATATGTAGCTGCACTGTTTATATGTCTCCAAGGCACATTTATGTGGAGTTAGGAATAGCAAATCTGTACTTCCCTCTATACACTTACCTTTCGATATTTTGACTTTCAATATTCTGTCCTTAATATTATTATACCACAATATTGTTGGTGTTGATACCCAAAAGTACAATATCCAGTACATTGTATTAATACTTGGACTATGAAAGGCCTAGTTGACCTTACCTGGGATTAAACTTGTGATTTTCTGATCGCACAGAGGTCTGGAAGCACATCCCACACTACACCAACCAACCAACCAGTGACTGATGGACAACCATGTCCTGAGAGCCTTTTGGAGCTCCAAATTCATGGTATTGCTCTTGGGAAGTCCCCCTCTCCTTGCAGAACTCCTTGAGCTGCGCCACAGTGTAGACCTCTCAGTTGGGTTCACTGATAAAATATTGATTCCCAAAATATCCCCATACACAAATATTGATGCAAAAATATCAACATCCTACAAGTACAAAAATATCAAAACAAAAATATCGATCAAAAAATATAGATGTACAAAATAACTATGTTTTTATTTAAATAAAAATGAATGTTAAATATACAACATGATAACATTAACTTTAAAAACATTATTTAGATTTAATATACATGTTAACAAATATAATAAAATAAATCTAATTTTAAAAAGATTTAAAGATACATATATTAAATGTGATATGTGTATATATCTATTTTCTTTAAAACAATAAACTATTAATTTTAATTTATTTTATAATTTTATAAATATATATAAATGTACAAATAAACATATATGTATATATATTTACATACACTTATAACATAAAATATAATTAAAAAAGGTTATACTATAAATTAAAACATTACAATATTTAATAGTCTTTAAAATAACATTTAGCACTTCATTCAGTGCCACAGTAGAGAAAGTGCTGGATAGCGGATGGGTAAAAATTACTATTCCCATTCCAGTGGGCGCAAGAGTAGGGAAACTGTTGGATAGCGGAGGGGTAAAACGTAATATTCCCACTCCAATGGGTGCAACAGTAGGGAAAATGTTGGATAGCAGCGGGGTAAAAATTACTATTCCCACCCCAGTGAGTGCAACAGTAGAGAAAGTGTGGATAGCGGAGTGGTAAAACGTAATATTCACACTCCAGTGAGTGCAAGAGTAGGGAACATTTTGTATAGCAGAGGGGTAAAATTACTATTCCCACTCCAGTGGGTGGAACAGTAGGGAAAGTGTTGGACAGTGGAGAGGTAAAAATGATTATTCCCACTCCAGTGAGTGCAACAGTAGGGAAAGCGTTGTATAGCAGATGGGTAAAAATTACTATTCCCACTCCAGTGGGTGCAACAGTAGGGAAAGTGTTGGATAGCGAGAGGTAAAAATTTCTATTCCCACTCCAGTGAGTGCAACAGTAGGGAAAGTGTTGTATAGTGGAGGGGTGACAAATACTATTCCCACTCCAGTGGGTGGAACAGTAAGGAAAGTGTTGGATAGCGGAGGGGTAACATTTTATTTTTCGACTGGAGTCAGTTCAAAGTTAAAAACAAACAAATTAACAACAATAACACAAAAGAATTAAAAAAACTAAAACATAAAACATATATAAAAGGTTTAAATATTACAAAAGATAGAAACAGATTAGAATGTTAAAAGATCTAACAAATACTTAGATTTATTATTTAAAAGAATTCAAAAATAATTTTAAAACAAAAAAATATTTTTAATAGACTTTTTTATAAACAAAAACATTATTTATTACAAAATTGTATATTTTTTTTATTTCCTACACTATAACACCACACAATTAACAACCCACATGTTTTTGTAAATGTACCTCCATTATTAACATAATTAATTATCATTTAAACAAATATCATTAAGTTGAAATGTTTAAAACAAATACAAATGTATTTACTCCCCAAACGTTACCCCTATTAGAACAAAACACACACACAAAATAGCAATAAACATGTACCAGAAATATTTATCAATAGATAAATTAATATTAATAATCTACTAATTGTTAATTAATTAAACATAAATTACTTTCCATCCTCTACCCCAATAAACACCACAACTCACATCTAAAAAGTATTAACCAATTTCCATAACTAATGTTACATTATTAAATTAATATTAATTATCAACGTAATAATTAATTTAAAAGAATTTACTTCCCACCCTTTACCACTATAAACCACACAACTTACCTAAAAAATTAATTACACAATTGCCATATTTTAATTTTAAATAATTAATTATCATAAATTAACAAACAATTATTAATTAATTGTAAATACATTACTTCCCACCCTATTCTCCTATAAACCCCACCACCCACTCCTAACAAAATGACACAATTAACAAAATTTATTACAAATTAATTAATTAATAATATTTAACAACCAATCAGTAAATATTTAATAATAAAATAACTCCCACTATTAACACTATAAAATATAAGCTAAATAAATATGAATAAACTAAAAATATGAATACATTTATTATAATTAAATTACTTCCCACCCTATTCTTCTATAAACCCAAAACCCATCCCCTAAAGGAATGACACAATAAACATAATTGCCAATTAATTCATTAATAATAATTAACAACTAAGTAATTAATAATTAAGCATACATTATTGCCCACAATTAACACCATAAAATATAAATTAAATAAATACTAATACATAAAAAATTATAAATAATTTATTATAATTACATTACTTCCCATCCCATTCCCCGATAAACTCACAAACTGCTACTAAACTTAAAAACACAAAATGTAGTTAAGATAAAATTAATAACTACTAAAAATGTAACATATATATTAAAAAACAAAACAGTAGATCACCTACTTTTAACCTACATACTAAAATACATAACACTAATTAAAACATCAATATTTTAAACACCTATATTTTTTAAAATGATATTAACAACTTCGATATTTCCAAAAATGATTTACCTGCAAGTCGATATTCTTGACAACGATATTCTTCTTGTCGATATTTCTGTATCACAATGTTTAAAACTCGATATTTGTGTATGTCGACATTTTAAACTTGATATTCTGTCTGTGCACCCTCTAAATTGGCCAGCTCAAACTCCAACCTTGCAGGTGCAGTTTTGGGTACAAAAGTCAAGTAAGATGAGAGGGAATTTGGAAAAAGAAAAACGGCCAAGCAAGGCGAAATGTAAAACTTGAAGTGGTCTCAGATTATTTGTCTTGGATTTTCAGTGTAAAACTAAGGGCCTGATTCTGATGCTGTTAGGAAAGCATTCCCACCTATTGCCTGATTCTGATGCAGTCAGGAAGGCGTCCTAATGGCATTTGCTCCTTCCAAATAGGATCAGGAACATGTCTTCCCAACCCATGGCCCAATTACGATGCGGTTAGGAACATATGCTCCCATTGAAGTCAATGGCAGTCCAATCAAATCGTATCTGGAAGCACCTGGATGAATCATACTCCGTAGGTCGGACTCTCCCGATCCGAGTGTGTTGGAAACCATTTCCAAACCGATTCAGTCGGGAAGCTTTCCAACCTGCATCAGAATCAGGCCCTATATCGCTATATGGCACCGCACAAACACAAGTCCAAATCCTCACTGCTGATTGCTAGAGTAAGAAATTGTTTCCTGGTTGAGGGGGGTAAAAGCCTACTCAAGGAGAAACCCCAATCCTTGTCAGGGAGAGGCACAAGCAAACCCCAAAGTAACCTGTGTTCGGCCCTCTGATAGCTTGGCACAGAGATGTCAAACGTAACTTGAGAGGCAATTTGTAAAGTATTTATGCAGTGCTTCAAACAGTAATAAAGTGAAAACACAACACCAGAAAAATCCCACACCAATTTAGGAAAATACAGTAAAATGTAATAAATAAATCAAGACTGAAACAACAATAATCCAACTAGTAGAAACAGAGATATGCTGTTTTAAAGATTTAAGTGAAAATAGCATCAATATGTAGGATAATGGTTGCGCTAGACTGGGACAAATCCACAAGTTCTGGCCGACCACAAAGGAGTGCATGCCAGCTACAGGGACCCAGTCAGGCCCGCTGAACAAGAGTACCTTAAATCTTGGCTGCGAAGAGTTGCAGAGTCCGGAGCCAAGGATGAGTTGCTCAGCCGAGGTGATGTGAAGTCCGGGTCAGAGATGTTTTCATGCAGGACTGTTGAGGCTGCGGGCTGCAATGCAAAGTCCTTGCACTGGGAACGTCCACACAGCAGAGGCAGTGCACTCGTTCTGATTAGGGTTCCACCTGTGCAGCTGAGGAAGTGCATTGGTTCTGCTGGGTCAACAGATGGGCTAAAAGAGGACTGGAGTGGCACCACTTGGCAGGGTAGGACCCAGAGAAGGCAGAGTCCAGGTGCTAGGTTGAAGGTTGTAGGGGCCTTCTGTCCCCGCGGCTCTAGTCAGGAGGACAGCCAATTAGCCATTGGAGTCATTCTGGGATCATGGGTTTAACATATGCAGAGCTCGTCCTCACCCAGGCAAGAGGGTAGCAGATTAGTACACCAAAGCAGCAGTCCTTCAGAGCAACAGCCCAGAAGAGTGACGGTTTCTTTCAGCAGCACAGCATCCCTTCCTCCTGGCAGAGTCCACAGGTCCAGAAATATACTGTCGAGTTGTGATCTGAGGTCCAATATTTATACCAGTTACCCACTTTGAAATGGAGAGATCTTCTAGAGGTTTACGACCCCCTGAGGTGTCAGGCATCCCCTTCCTACCTGTCCTAGCCGCAGCTTGTTCGGGGTCACAATAAACTGTCGTCAATATGACGGGGTGACTTACATGCATCAAAAAGGAAGGTTTAGACCTAGCAAAAGGTTTATTTTGTCAGGTTAAAATGACAGTTCAAAACTGCACACAGTGCAATAGCAGGCCTGAGACATATTTTAAAAGGGTACTACAGTGAGTGAAACAATAAATGCTGCAGGCCCACTAGCAGCATTTAATTCACAGGCCCTGGGTACATGTAGTATCACTTTACCAGATATATATATGTAAATGAAATGTGCCAATTAGATATGAGCAAATTTTACCATGTTTGGGTGAGTGAGCACAAGCACGGTATCACTGGTTAGCACTGGTAAAGTGCACAGAGTTCTAAAGTCAACAAAAACAAATTCAGCAAAACAGGAGGAGTGAAAGGAAACATTTTGGGGGCAAACCATGCTGAGGATGTCAGGTCTAACACACCCCATACCTATTTCACTGTACAAACACACCCATCATCACCTCACTGCCTTGCAACCTCACAGATATGCACCATTACCCTGCCATCACCAAATTACACCTTCCACCATGAAATATACCATCCCAAGTACCTCACTACCACCCCCTGGGCTACATTCCCCAAACTCAGGAGTAGTTTAAGACCCTACTGACTGCATTATCATCCACCTGCTCTGCACTATAGCCAGAGAACAACCCCAAAACCGTATATTATTTCACTACCATACCCACACCTTTTTTTGTAAAGTTTTATTAGCATTTATAAGACATGCATAACAATAGTAAACAAATTACCTCCACTACCATCACCCTCCCTTAAGTCCAGTCCCCATTACAGTATGTATTATACAACACATATTTATTATGCAAATCATATTACCGTAGTTACACCTTAACATTCCCAGCCCTGCATGACTACTCCAACACTGCTCCTCCCCACAGTACTCCATAACCACCTCAGCACGAGTTATGAACTTGAACAATTATGATTACCAAATTAAATTGCACACTGTTTATGATCCAGATGTAAGCAGTGAGAGCTTAACACCCTCAGCCTTCTTGCAGCACATGACCACTATAGTATCCCAAAAAATTTCATTCTGCCTCTACAATCTAAATCTCAACTGAAAACCAATGGCTTTTTATTATAAAAATGCCTGATCTATTACCTATGTCAATGCATGCTGCATTAGGTGTGACTGTTTGAGCTTTCAGCCCTTTCCATGAGGCATGTACACTCATGTATTGCACTAGAGCAACTTTCGAGTCACCAGCCCTTTAGTTTTATAACAAAAAAAATATTGATTTAAGAGCTATATCTAAAGATGTATGTTCCTGTGATGTTCATCTTCAGCAGGTCTGGGTCTACCAACCCACAAAAATCCCTTAAATTGGCAATTCCTGCAAATCAGAGCTAACATGGATAACGATGCAAAAGCAAGGTATGAGAGCAGTTGAAAGGCAACGGAGGGAGCACCCATCGGAAGACAACGACATACACTCGAGACGCATCTGCAAAAAGTGCATGTGTAGAGCTAAGAACATGCTCCTTAAAATAAGGCTAGTTATTCAAAGAACTACAGTAAGGATCTATTCAACATTTTAAAGTAACCATACCCTGCACCCACCTAGCAGCAGGAGGAATTTAGGTCCCAGAAATATGCTAGCGATTGTCACACCTCATACTTACCTACATACATTCAATCATGTATCTCCTACAACGTTAAACGTACATATCTGTTAAATATGTCTCCAATGTATGAATTCGATTTTAAAAATTGAGAATATCAAGGTGTAACGATTGCGAGGAACGATGCCGAGGTTATATTTATTTCAAGCATTTAACAGCTGTACGAATGAAATGAAATAGCTATCATTACTACCATCAGTTCATGAAAGGAATTGTATGCGACGGCATTATCGGAGAATCCCTCCGATAATGTTCAAACAGGGGTCTTATTGAGGCAGAAAATGAAATCATTGACTGGAGTTTGTCGCTGCGATCATTAAATTGCAGTCCGACAGCGACACCTGCAGGGGCACAGAAATATGCCTCCTTGTTGGGATGCAAAATGAAGATTTATGTCTCTGCACAACTGCTTACCTTCTGCCCAGTTTTAAGGCAGGCGAAGGTTTTATGACGTTGCTGAACGCACAATTTGAAGTCGATTTAAAATCTGAATCAGTATTGTCCCAAACTCAAAAGAGAATATAGCGACGGAGAGATGTTATGAAAATGGTCGGGTTGATGATTTTTGATGCACGAGTTCTAATGTATAATTATCGGGCTTGCTCATTATGTGATTGCTGTGTGATCCGTTTTATTATGCACTGAGCATGGATTTGCTCAGTGGGCCTGTAGAAGCATCTTAACTTGTCATGTTGACAGGGTCTGGCTATTGCGGTTGCATTAAGATCAAGACGTGTTTTAGAAAATTGTTCTCTAAGTATGCGCCTCAGATGTTTGTACGACAGTGGGGACCAGGCCACCAGTAGCGTCGCCAGTGTGTGGGCCCTAGTGCTAGGAAGGAAATGGGCCCCTGGATGCTGTCTGAATGATACAATGTAGCAATAATCAGGGTTCAGTGGGTCTCTCAGGGCTCTGGCTCTGCCCTTGCTGGTACCAATGGAAGGTACGCCCCTGTACCAGGCCCTTTACACAATGTGTGCGCTACGGAGGAGTCCTGGTGTGAGGCTTGTGGGGTGAAAGGAAAATCGTGGTTCAAGGATAATATTTTACGCAACGGAAATTCATAATATGCCGTTGGTACCCCTCTGGACCCCCAATGTGTGAGAAGATATTTTGTCAGCTGTGCCATGCCTTAGGAAAGGGGGGGCCGCTCGGCCCCCACGCACACATGGCTGGGCCCGCCCCCCCCTCACCCGCCCTGATTGGCCCGTAGGTCCCGCCATTGACCCGGAAGCAGTTTTCACTTCCGGGTCAAGGAGGCGGGACCTCTAGCAAAGGGGGGTTTAAGAGCCTGGGGAGCGCGGGAAGCGTTCTCTTTGTTCCCGCGCTTCCCAGGCTCGCTCCTCGCCCTGCTGTGGGGCTTGTAATTTTCTCCATTATTTTACTGCAGGTTTCGCTTCCAGGTTTCGTAGCACGCCGGCGGGACTCGGAGCGGCGGTCGGAGGGTCCAGCGATCGTGAGGAGTGATCGGGGATTGCAGCCCGAACTTCGGCCAGCCGTTGCGGTGTGGGGAGCGAAGCGGAGCATTGGGCATCGAGGCGGAGCATTGGGCATCAGGCACAAAGAGCGGTTGTATGCTGGAATAGGTCAAACGACTTGCAGGTACGTTGCGGGCTTCGCGGTACGCCACTGGAAGATTGGCCCGGCAGAGCGAGAGGAAGCGGAAAATATACTCATAACAAGTCTCTCGGTAATTTTGGGCGGTGCAAAGCAGGGTCGGCCCGGGCAACAAAGGAATGGGAGACCGGTGCTGGGTGTGCAGTGGTAAATAACGGATGGCTGTTTATTTAGGCGGGGGCAGACTATAGTTGCATATTAAACAGCTTAGAAATACGTTATAGGCAATTTTAAAGACAAGGACAGGTCGGGGGAAGGTGTGATTCTGGGCAAATCACTTAGAATTCACTGTGCCTAATACAATTAAGGTATGCTATATCACTGAATTCTAGACAGCTGTTTCAGGTCAAGTGTGCTGTATATACAAAGTTTTATAAGGTGTGATCCCGGCAAATCATTTAATCTCACTGCACTTAACAAAATAAACGGAGTTGGTGCCAAGTGAAACGCCTTGATAGCTGTTTCAGCCAATTTTGCAGTGTATAAAACAGTTTATAAGACAGCTCGTTATTGAGTAGCATACTGTTCCACGGCCCAGTTTCAGCCTTTGTGCAGTTTTCTGTAAGATCAATGTTGTGTTGAATTCAGGCTCCGTGATTCAATAACAAATTGAGGCAAAGCACTTGGGAAGTTTTGCAGAATTCGGTTTTAACAAATTTTCTCATTTTAGACGTAAAGACAGGAGCCGCTGCGGACCGGGTAGCTGAGGAGCTCACGGTGGACGGCGGACTCTGAGGACATGGGCAGGCCTGCATTTCACTGCTTCTGGCGGGCCGCTGGGCTAGAGTTCGCTCACCTAAACACTCCAGGCTAGCTGGGGTATGCGGTCACAGTCGCGTGGTGCTTACGGCCAGCCTGTGAGCCTCCAACTTGGACAGGTACAAGGCACATTGTGCCAATAAATAACGCACTGTGCAGTATAGGTTTAAGAGCAGTATGTCTGCCAGACGGGGTGCAGGGAGTTCGAACGTGGAGTTAATGTTTCAAGCAATGATGCGCAGAATGTCAGCAATGGACAAGAGATTGGGGAAAGTGGACAAATTGGGTAAGACTGTCGCTGAATTGGGGGCGAGGATTGATGCCCAGGCAGGCCCGACGGGAAGGCCTAAGCGGACCATAGTGCCGCCCAAAGCAGGGGGGATTTTGAAACACCACCAAAACGTGCCAGAACTAGGAGGGTTGGTGGTCGCCCCCCTAGGTCCAGTGGGGGAGGGGGGTCCCCGAGGCCAGCACCGGATGTAGCGCCTGTTGCACCTGGGTTACCAAACTCCTGCCCCCCAACCTCCAGTAAGCGTCCCAGCTCCCGCCCCGCAACCTCCAGTAGCGTGCCAATAGCGCCAGTTATGCCACCTATTAACTCGGTCCCCGTTGTTATCCCGCCGCCAGTCGCGCCATTGATTAACCCAGTCCCGGTCATTGTCCCGCCTGTAATTCCAGCAAGTCTGGGTCAAGTGCCACCAGAACTGGCGGCACAGATAGCGGCGGTGCTTCCATGGTTGGGGATCGGGGGGATGTTACCTCCCGCAGCAGACCCCTCATCAGAAGCCCAGATAATGGTTGCTCAAATTTTGGTGGCTAGGGGCGAAAGTAGCATGCCGGGTGCACCGATTTCTTCCCAAACAGGTCCAGCAAGTAATGGGGGCACGGTCAAGACCATGGAACCAACGCAACCCGCCGAAAGTGGTAAGGAGGTTGCCCTGCCAGTACTGGGCGAAGGCGCGATTCCCTCCAGGGGGGAGAGTTTGGTGCAACATGTATCTCAGAGTGTGAAGGAATTGATTTGGGCAGACAAATATATTAATATTTTCTCATTGCTGATTGACAACAGGGAGTGGGAATATGCGAAATCACAGAAGGAGATGATGTTGCCTAGTGAATGGCGATCTCAGTTGTACAAATTTAGGGTAGAGGAGATGCTCATCAACTGGATCAGGGCTTTTTCTGTGTTTAGTGCAGTTACTGCGGAACGTTTCCCTGGTATGCAAGCTGAGATGGCTTGCTATCAGAGTAGGATTACAATGTTTAATGAGAATCATGGGGGGACTCATGGAAAGAATATGACATAGCTTTCAGGAAATCGCGGGAGTTTAACAGATTCTTAGCCTGGGACAAAGTTGACTCTGTCTCCTGGCATTCTCAGTTTGAGAGGGGGCAATCTGCAGGTACTAGCGCTAACTGGAATAAAGGATATTCCCCTAAGCCCCAGCAACCCTTTCAGCAGCCCTTTCGGCCAGCGCAAGGCGGGGAAATGGCCAATAAGGCCAGAGGTACCACGGGTGGGAAAGGAGTCTGCTGGGATTTCAATAGGCGAACTTGCAACAGGGCACCGGGCACTTGCAAATTCAGGCACACGTGTAACATATGCGGCCACCCTTCCCACCCAGAGGCGACATGTCGGTCAAAGGGTAGTGCGTCAGGTAACAGAGGGAGGAGGAAACCAGAATAGCAGAGGACACCCCCTTATTGCGCATTCACCTATTTTAGTGGCGGCTATGATCCCTTGGCTCAATAGATACCCTAACCATACTTCCGCAAGGATGCTCCAAGAGGGTTTCACTCATGGTTTCCGGATTCCAGCTGGGGGTTATACCGGGACACCACAGTGTAGGAACCAGTTGTCATTTAAGAACAATTCCGGGGTGGTAGCGAACAAAATAGAGAAGGAACTGCGCCTAGGTAGGGTAGCGGGGCCTTTTCATAAGATCCCTGTACAGAATTTTGTCTGCTCACCTTTAGTAGTGGTCCCAAAGAAGGAAAAGGGCGAGTATAGGCTCATACACAATTTGTCTGCACCAAAGGGCCTATCCTTGAATGATGCAATTGATGAGTCCATTTGTAGTGTGAAATATGCGTCTTTAGACCAGGCAGTTGAAATGTTGAGAGTTTTGGGTCCTGGGGCACTGATGGCAAAATCTGATATTGAGTCAGCTTTTAGACTACTCCCTGTGCATCCAGCAGACCAACACTTGCTAGGTTTTTCCTTCGAAGGCAAATACTACATGGATATGTGTATGCCCATGGGTTGCTCTATTTCATGTGCTTACTTTGAAACATTCAGTTCTTTCCTTGAGTGGGTTCTGAGACAATCTACGGGCCACCAGTATGTCATGCATTACTTAGACGATTTTCTTTTCCTGGGTCTGGCGGGCTCACAGGAGTGCGCGGGGCATTGCAGGAATTTTGCGTGCTCATGCGTGCTTTTGGGGTCCCGTTCGCGCAGGAAAAAACAGTAGGGCCATTGACATGTCTGGAATTCTTGGGAATTGAATTGGATTCCGTGGAAGGCTGTTTCAGGTTACCCAAAGAGAAGATAGAGAAATTCAGGGCAACCCTTGAACTATGTTTGCAAAAAAAGAAAGTCACTTTACAGATTTTGCAGCAGACAGTTGGCCAGCTAAATTTTGCCTTGAGAGTCATCCCCATGGCACGCCCATTTTCCCGCTCAATTGCGCAAGGCATGAAGGGCTTGCGGGAAAAGCACCATCGCACACGACTGTCAGTCGAGGTTTGCCAGGACATGCGGATATGGATTGCATTCCTGGAGGATTTCAATGGCAGAGTACTGTGGGGTGCCCCACGCTGACCTCAGCAGAGTTAGGACTATGGACTGACGCTGCAGGCGGTGTGGGGTTTGGCGCCATACTTGCCAATAAGTGGGTGGCGCAAAGATGGCCCAGCTGGTGGGAAGAGAGCGGTTTGACAGCAAACATTGGGTTCCTGGAACTGTACCCAATCTGGGTTGCGTTAAATGTGTGGCCCGAGCAATTGGCTAATCGCTCGGTTATTTTCTGGTCAGATAACATGACCGTGTGGAATGCATCAACCAACAGGCAGCACGGTGTCAGTTCATACTGCGCCTGTTAAAGGAGATTGTGCTGAGATGCATGAAATTGAATGTACATTTCAGGGCCAAACATGTTCCAGGGGTCTTGAATAACGCAGCTGACGCCCTTTCTCGCTTTAAGATGCAGGTATTCAGGGAACACCTACCAGCTGCATAGGCCTCCCCAGCTCACTTCCCATCGACACTTTAGCAAATTGGTGCCCCCAACTACACGACCTCGTGGCAGCCAGCCTAGCTCCCAGGACCAGGACAGCTTACGAAGGGGCGTTCAGGTCTTACTGTAACTTCTTTCTGGGACAGGATTGCAGAACAAGTGGGATCAGGAGGCTAATTTTAATGGGTACATGGACACATTACACAAGGAGGGGCGCTCAGCGGCGACAGCGAGCAGACATAAGGCAGCTGTTTCCTTTTTTGCACAAGCAAGGGGAGCCAGGGATCCTACAAACAGTTTCTTAATACAAAAAGCTTTGAAAGGATGGCGGCGCTTACAGGCAACCACCGCCGATGGCAGAAAGCCGATAGGTTTAGAGCGGTTGGCAGTAGTGTTCCTCGCCCTGCCGGACACATGCAGTTCTTCGGTAGAGGTAATATTATTCAAAGCTGCTTTTTCCTTGGCCTTTTACGGGGCGTTCCGGGTAGGCGAATTAGTGGCTAGTAACAAACTAGATAAGAGTAGTGGCCTGCAGCTGCAAGATACCAGTATACGAGGCGACACAATGTGGGTTACCATCCGGAAATCCAAGACTGACCAGGACGCTAGGGGAAAAAGTTTAGTACTACATCGGGCACCGAATAACCCGTGCTGCCCGGTGTCACAGGTAGAAGCGTTAATCAAACAGAGAGCAGGTGAGGCAAGGGGAGCATTGCTAATGCATGTGGATGGTATCCCTTTGACCAGGGTTCAGTTCCAAAGAGTCTTAGCCATGAGTATTGCCAAAGCAGGTTTAAACCCCAAAGAATTTGGGACACATTCTTTCCAGATAGGGGCAGCCACTGAGGCCACTGTGAGGGGATTGAATGTCAATAGTGTGAAGAGGATTGGGAGATGGTCTTCCGATGCCTATAAGCGTTATGTACGGCTGCACATGTTGTAAGGGTCAGTCAACGCCCCTCTGACGCCTGCTTTGTCTTGTTTATCTCTAGTTTCTCGGGCCTGTGACGCAGGGCGGAAACTACTAAAGGATCATCAAAGCTAACCATGAACATCTCGGCAACGGCAGGAAGACAAAAGGAGGACATATGTAGTATGGGTAGTCGGTCATTGGTATGTGAAACGTGCTAAACCAATTTTCCTTGCAGGAGCGGGTAGACGGAGGGCGGAGTGCGGGGGTTTCAATGTTTCCTTCCATGGCCGAGGGGGGCTTCGCCTCAGTCAGCTTAGGGGCTACATGTCAGAGCTACTCGAAAGACACACCTCACCACCCTCAGTGGTCATCCTGCACCTGGGGGGGAATGATTTAGTAGACTTGGGCAGAAGGGTCCTGCTGGAAGAAATCATCTCAGCGGCAGGATGGCTGGCGAAACTGTTACCGGATTGCACTATAGTGTGTCACAGTTGATACCGAGGCTGCAGTGGAGGGGGGGTGAATCAGTCAGGGCGTTGAATCACTCGGTAAAGAGGGTCAACAATAAAATAGACAAGCTATTTCGAACTCCTTACTTACAGAGTATACCTCATGGTTGCATCTGGGGGGATGGGGTCCACTTGACAGAGTCAGGGAATGCCCTATTTATAAGGAACCTGTTAGCGTGGGTAGAAGGTTTTGCTAGGAGGATATGACCTTTCAGTGTAGGCTTTTGGGGGGGGGCCAGATAGTCGGTCAACTATGCTGGCCTGTGGCGGTAAGGTCATAATCGGTGAGCAGCAATTTAAGGTCCTTAGGGGGCGGCACCATTCATCGAATGGGGTCACCCAGGGGGAGGGGCCACTGGTCTCTCCCAGAACTTCAGGGGCAGGAAATCCGCTCGCTTGGAATGGTGCGGGGGAGGAAGTCACGCTTTCCTCAGGCTGGTAGCCACCCCACACATACACTATGATGTCATCAAATGGCGCGAGTGTAAGGACCCTCCTGTTATGGTTAAATGGAGTTCACGGAGCTTACAAGGACAACCAGGAGAGGGACGTACTCTCCCGGTAACCGGGCCCTTGTTGCACATGCGCATCTCGGACGTGAGAGCGTAGCTGGGTAAAAGGATCTGACACCGGTTAGCGACCTTGCCGTAGGACCAGAAATTATTAGAATGCAAAATTGATATGAGGATGTTAGAGACGTGCAGGTCTCCGACATGATCTCAGTGACTGGCATAGCGTACTTGCTTCCGTCAGCACCGCTACTGCAGGAGAGGAGTGTGGGTCATGACTGCTGGAGGTTCTCAATTTGGCTTGATGGCGTATTTCCCGGGACTATGTGTAGTATACTTGTAAAGCGCACAGCTGCCCCAGCAATGGGGCGTCCCGGCGCTGTATAACTCTGGGGAACCCGTCCTGGCTTTCCCTGTGGGATGGTCCCTTGCTGGGAGTCCCCAAGGTGGAGCCAGGCATCCCCGGAATTGGTGGGGCCGTTGTGGAGATTAGGCAAGCTAATGCCCAGAGTTGCCGAGTGGAACCCCTGATTAGAGTAAGCACTGAAGCGAGAATTATCGAGTCCGCTGACCAAGGTCCACGACCCACTGACTGACTCCTTGGGTTTTGGATCGCACTTTTCTGAAGTGAGAGTTGTTTTGGGTCATACTCTTGTCATCAGTGGATGTTGATAATACCTATTGTCTGTTTTTTTCTTTTGTTTTTGCCTGACGAGTACCCAGTCTCCTTCCTTGATAGCTGATGTTCTTGCTTTCCAATGAGCTCTTTGTGGCTTGGAGATTAATAAGCACAGCTGGCTGAATTTACTCAGGTGGGTTTTCTCGTGCACATGGTGCTGCCCAGTATCAGAGTGGCTGGACACTGGTCCATGGTGCTATGAGACTTAGCCCGGTAGGCTTGCAGTACTTCATTCAGGACCATCTGATTATCTCGTCTTGACAGATTTTCTTGCAGTATGGGTTTCTTTAACAAGGCCATAAACCTCTCCATCATCCCATTTGCTTGAGCCTGGGAGTGATCTTCCGATGTCTGAAGTTGAGTTGACTGGTAAGTTCAGCAGACTCATGTCCGTTGAATGGAGGACAGTTGTCCATTTTGACCGCTTTAAGAATGACACATGAGGCAAATAATTCATCTACTACAGGTATGGAGATGTTTGCGTTGGTAGATGACACTTATTGGGTAATTGGGAATTGGGAATATGTTCATCCACTGTGACAAGGATGTACATGCCTGACTGCAAAGGGCCAAAGAAGTCAGCCGCCACATGTTGCCATAGACATTCCGGCAGTACAGACATTTGCAGTGGCGAGGGTTGTTCATCTCAACTGGCAAGCTGACATTAAGAGCAGTCTTTTAGCATGGCATTGACTATTGCGCCAAGGGAGTGGACCAAGACCTGTTCACGTAATGCCCTCTTTGTAGACACATTCCCCTTGTGTCCTTCGTGTGCCAAGTTGACCACCCCTTGACAACGTTTTTTTTGGTATGGCAATCTTTTGTCCCTGAGTAGCGGTCCATCTTTGGAAACTGTCAGTTTTTCTTTGACATGTTGGAAAGAGACCAGTTCTGTGGTGTCTATCTTATGATTACCATTGGGCTCTTTCAAGTGTCTCCAGGTGTGTGTCTGGATACAACGTGCCACATCCTGAAGGGTATAATTTTATAGCAACAATTGTCAGGGAATAATTTTATACAAAACATACTCAAAGGCACAACACATACAGTTAATCAAAAACAATAAATTGAAGATAAAGTAAAACCAGTAAAATAAGGTAACCTCAAGACATTGAATGATGAAGAAAACATGTGTTATTGAAAAATATTCCAGAGACATATGTACAACATTCAACTGGTGCTCACAAAGTTACACAAAACATATATCATGAAATGAATAGGAAATACAGTGAAAACAAAAAGACAATGGCAGAGAGGAATTCACACAAAAAGAAGACGGTCTAGTGACATGAACAAGACACAATATATGCTTCCTCTTAATTTGCCAAAGGAAGGCGTGAACAGCGTTTAATCCTCTGTTAATTAATTAGGGCATCATCAGGACTAAAAAATGTTGAGTGCAACCATCAAACTCTATCTAAAATTAAAAACAATGGAACTTATGGTTGCACCAGATTTCCCAGTGTAAACAATTGAATTGAACATAACACAAGACCGATCGCCTAGTTGTCATGCCTATCCTGATAGTGGTGCAAAGATGGCAGAAAATTAGATAGTGATGGAAACCATCACAGTTTTCTTTTGTCCTGATGATAACCTACTGAATTAACAGAGTTCAAAATGCTGTCAACACCTTCCTTTGGCAAGTTAAGAGGAAGCATGCATTGCATCTTGTTCCTGACACTAGATGGACTTCTTTTTGTGTCATAATGTCCCTTTGCCTGTCATTTTGTTTACAGTGTATTTCATAATTATTCATGATGTATATTTTGTGGAACTTTGTGAGCACCAGTTGAATGTTGTACATATGTCTTGTGTCTTTGGAATATGTTTGAATAACAAATGTTTTCCTCATACAACTGTTGTGAGTACATTATTTCATTGGTTTTCATTTCTCTTCAATGTATTGTTTGTGACTAACTGTATGTGTTGTGCCTTGAGTATTTTTTGTTTAAAATGATTCCCTGAACCATTGTTGCTGTAATATTGTTTATTGGCTCCAGGTTCTGGGGATTAGGGTGACTCCTGTTTGTTGTAATCACATCCTGAAAGGCGACATATTCTGCAGTAGCCTCTGTGACTGCTTCAAGTGGGACGGAAGGAGGTCTTGACTGATCGATGACAAAAACGGTGTATTCCTCAGCTAGCGAGTGTTTCATTCTGGAGAATGCCCTTGGATGTCTTGACAAGTAGTCCGCAGGATTTTCTGCTTTTCCTGGTTTGTGTATGATCAAGTAGGTGTATTCTTGAGGATGGATTTCCCATGGCTTGATCCCGAGTGGCATCTTTGCTCAGGGGTTTCCGAATATGACAATTAAAGCCTGATGATCTGTAATGAGTTTGAAGTGTTTCCCACAGATAAAGATGTGAAATTGCTCACAGCCTGGTCTATCACCAGGCTTTCCTTCTCTGGCTGTGAGTATGCCCTTTCATTATCAGTCAGCCTGCTGCTAGCTTATGCCACTATGTGTCACTGTTGACCTTTTTTTTGGGTCATATTGAGCTAATATGGCTCCAAGTCCCACAGGACTGGCATCCACTGTGACTTCTATTTTTCTGCATGGGCTTAAGTAAGCCAGATTGATGGCTGACCTACTGTGGCTTTGATTTTGTTAAACGATTGATCACACCACAGACCATTTGAAGGGTTGGCCTTGCTTTATTTGTTCATGCAGAGGATAGTCCTTGATGTTTCTGGCACAGTAGCTGAACATCACCAGCATCTTTTGGGGAAGGAGTGTCACTCAGTGCTGTGACCCTTTCAGGATCCGGCATCATCCCTTCACCCAAAAAGATGTATCCATAAAACTTTAAGGTGGATCTGTGAAACTCACACTTATCTTTGTTAAATGTAAGTTTTGCTTCCAGGAGCGCATGACACACACAATCCAATGCTTTGTTGTGTTCTTTGACAGCGGCCCCAATCTCTAGTTCTGTCCAGACTTGACTATGGAAATGCCACACTACCTGGGACAGCTAAAACACACATAGCCCCCATGAGAACCACCCTGAACACAGCAGCAAGAATGGTAACAGGTGTCAAGAAAAACAACCACAGCACCCCTGCATTACAGGCCCTAAAATGGCTTCCCATTGAAGCAGCCTGTGCCTTCAAAACTACCTGTCTCACCCATAATGCATTACACTCAGGCAAACCAGACTACGTCGCAGCCAAACACACAAAAGCTGGACAATCAAGAAACCTAAGAAGCTCCAACTCGCTCCTCTTAATCCCCCCAAAAAGACATAAACAAAAAGCCCTCTCCCGCTCTTTCTCAGGGAATTCCCCAAAAATCTAGAACTCTCTACTAACCCTGGGCGAAGCACTACGCTACGCTTGCGGAGTTTGTGAAGTTTTCGCAACTTCGCACTACGCAAGCTGCACGTAGCACAGTGCGAACATGCGTAGTGCAGCGTAGCGTAGTGCAGCGGTCATTTTTTGCTTGTTCGCGGTCCTGAACGTCATGTTCGCGACCGCGAGGAAGCAAAATGACATCCCGGCAAGATTCTCAACGCGAGGAGGTCAGGTTTCTCATTGTGAATGGTTGCGCATGATCGCGACCGCTCTCAATGAGAAACTACCTGTTCGCGTTGAGAAAGCTGCCGCTCGAGTAATATTCTACTCGAGCAGCAGAAAACTACAGCTCGCACTGTGCAAGATGCCGTTTTCAATGCTTGCACAGTGCCGGATGCTTGTCCGCACTGTGCAATCATTGAAAACGCATCTTGCACAGTGCGAACATGCTACTACGCAGCTCGCGTAGTGCTACGTGAAGTTCGCGTAGTGCGAAGTGCACTTCGCGTAGCTTCGCGTAGCGCTACTACGCGAACTACGCCCAGGGTTACTCTCTACCGACAAAAATCAGGATCAATCCCTCCTTCACAAACTGCAAGAGACAACTAAAAGAATTTCTCCTCAAGCGTCGTCTCTATGCATCTGGCCAATGACCTCAATATGTGTGACCTCCAGTACTCTAGATGGTAGTCACTGTATTCTAATGTTTATTTTCTAAACATGTATGCTGTAAAGCGCTCTGCTATCCCTCAGGTCTTGTAAGCCTTATATAAAACTCCAAAAATAAATAAAATACATAAATAAACACGAGTATGTCATCACTGTAGTTGAGGTGTTGGGAATGTGACAGATGACTCTTCTTATTGCCTCCTGGAAGATCCCAGCTGCAGATGAAACACTGAAGCTAAGACGTTTATATCTGATGCACTGAAAATGTGGTAATTATGTGTGATCTCTCATGGATTTCGAGCTGGTGATAGCCCTTGTAAAGTGCAATTTAGAGAAGATTTGTGCTCAATTGAACAGCATGATCATATCACTGATATGGGGTCCCAGGTGCATCTCTCATTTAAGGTGGTATTTGGGGCTCTCATGTTCACACATAGGCGCACTTTTCCTTCTGATCCTCGTTTGGGCACTACAACCATTGGAGACACCTACAGAGTTGTTCCAGATAATCTCTTGAATAAATACACCCTGAGTAGATCCTGTAATTCATCCTCAACTGCTTTTTAGAGATGAAATGGTACTTTCCAGTGTTGTTGAGCCACAGGTGTCACTTGGTCATTAATGTGTAGGCAAACTTGAAAATGAGTTTGTCATCCAACCAATATAATACTCTCAGTTACAATTTCTGTGGGCAAACTAACGAGATAATCCACTGATTCAGGCCCATCAATGACATGCATTTGAGCTTGTACAGATCTGTCCTTGTAGCTGAGGGGTGTTTGAAATTGTCCTAGACATGGTAATGGTTCTTTAGACATTCAGGTGTATAAGGCAGCTTTGTGTGGCTTGGGTTTTGGGTTCATTTTTTTATATGTGGTAAATAAATAAATAATACCCTATTTTTGACTAAGCATATAGTATAACAGATAGCTCAATAAATAAGAGTCAAGATTCGAGGTAGTAGGAGTTTCTGCAGGTTTATTACAGCATAAGGACAGGATCAGGACAACCTGCATGGGAACAGAGTGACAGGGCCCAGCAGGACAACTGGGGCCCAGCAGGGGAAAAGAGGCCCAGCAGCTGCTGGGGCTTGGTCTGGGATGAGCGCGCTAACTTTTAATAACAATACATTGACTTATATACATAGCGCAAACACATAGCATTACATTGCAGTAGGCGTAACAGTGGGTGGAGCAGAAGGCGTGACGCGTAGCAGTCGCGAAAGATAACAGTAAAAAGAGGTGTAACTGGGCGTATACATAGACATGTGGTGCAAACGTACCAGAATATGTCATGAATGGGCGGAAACATTGGAGGGGGCTACCTAAGGAGCCGGGACCTCTAATGGTGCGCGAAAACTGGCAATGACGTATCACTAGGAGAAGCTGGGGGCTACGAACTCTGTGCTAGGAGCAGAGACTAGAGTCTGGAGGGTCGGAGCGACATGTACCTAAACCCTATCTGGTATCTGATGTTTAGGGAACATGTTGATATAAACTAGAAGTCATGAGGGGAAAAGCTAACTTGATTCTAAGACTGGACCATGCATTATTCTACATGTAGTGCGTGATGAAGAATATTAAATGACCATTAATACAGTATTTCTCTAACGTGGAGCCGAATAGGCTAGACAATGACGGAAACTATTGATGCAGTTCAGTAGCTTAGGAATGCAGAGAAGAAGGACTGAACTGATAGCTGGAATCATAACATACTCTTGGCAGACTCAGAGGCAGAGCCAAGCTGCACCGGGCACTGCGAGGCAGGAAGTAAGTGAAAGGTCGAGGAGACAGGTGGGGGCTGTATCGCTCCTCAGCGAGGCTTTCAGGAGACAGGAGCTGAATCTGTGGTCCGGGCCCTGTTGAGGCCTGGAAACGGGGACTTTATAATGGAATAACGTGCACACTGGGAAACGTGGCAACATTACTTTACATATGCCTGATATTCGTAGTATTCACGAAGACTGGAAACTAGCATACTAAAGGTGGACACAACTGGAATTGCGTCATTAATCGGACATGGGGAATAACATATGCATATTGGTCATGCACACATAACATATGATGGATGAGGCGTAGGGACACAGAACATGGCAAAATTTACTTTTCCACATTCCCTCCTTGTCACTACGTTTCCATCAGGAAACATCAATTTTCATGATACCATCTATCATTTCATACAGTACCATTTGCTCGTCTCGAATTGTCTTGGAACGGGATTTAGAACGGGGCTTGGGACTAGGAATACAAGAGGTAGCACAAATGCCGCAAATCGCAGGGCCACATTGTATACAGAGGCAGCAGCTAAATATGATCGCTACTGCAATACTTAGAAAGGACAGGACTTTCCATCCCCAGGCGGAAATTATATTCCAGAACCAACCGGACCATGTCCAGGTGCCTGGATCTTGGTGTAACAGATGGGCAATTTTATGGAGTCTGGTTATAGCTGAATAAACAGACGGCGCGTTATTTGGAATGAAAATGCAGCAACTAGATCCGATGACTCTACAGGCCCCGCCCCTATCGGCCAGTATGACGTCAAGGACGAGACGATTTTGCAAAACGACAAATCTCATAGCAGATTGTTCTTCGGTTAGGTTACCTAGAGCAGAGGCAGTCTCATTAACTACTGCTTCAAGGGTTCTTGTTAACCTACGGATCAGTTTACTATTCTGGACAGGTCCTATAAAGAAGAAGAAACCTTTATTGAAATCTGTATACTGTTCTAGAGTAGTTTCAGTATAATCGACAATTGGGGACTCCCTTCTATGTCTAATGTGTACTAGATGTGTGTTTCTGTGATAATCAGATGGGGCTAGGAAAACAGGTGGCAGTAGGAAAGCAATGTAACAGGTTCCCTCCCAATCGAGGGGCAGACGGACATATGCAGTTTGACCACAAATAAAATAAGAATGACGTGAAGCTTTGAAAACAGATTTCCCACTGTCACTATACTGGATAACAGTAGTACATTCACTATGACCTACATGTACGGAACCATAACTACGGACACATAATTCGCCTTTGACAGGTAGTACTGAAATAGCAGGTAAGTCTGGAGTAGTATCAGACTGAACATTCAGGACCATGAAATTCGACGAATAATTACCTAAATTATAAACTTCATTTTCTAGATCTAAACCTGTTCTGTGGGGGAAACCTTGCTTGTCTGGAAAACATGTACTGTTAAGAAAAGACATATCTGTTGAGGATGACGTTAACGTGGACCATGCTCCACACGAACCATTGTGTGAGAATGGATAAGGAAAGAGTGGCAGAACTCCCTTCGGTGTCTGGAAAGGGGGGAGTCGACCACACACCCAACAATTAGTGGCATTGCTGGTCTGGTGTGAGTAATGTAACATACGGATAAATGTGTTGTTGCGCATAGCGAGGCGGTATGAATATTCGTGAGGAGGCAGATCACTAAACGTGTGCTCTACTGTAGCATTAGCAGACATATTTACATGAGGAACTGGAAAATACAAATAGAATGCATAGCTGGTGCAGGAAATCAAAATGCTGATGAATAATACGAAACTCAGAAAAACGATACATTGAATTGAGTTATTACTGACTCTCTCACTATGGGGGTCTATTTTATACATGTCAGAAACAGTCTAACCGTTTCACCTAGGGGAGGACTTATACAATCAAACTGACTGACTTATTTTACTAGACCTGAGCTTTAACTTATACTCCTGCTGCGGAGTTTTCTCTAACAAGGGAGGGGTTGTAGTAATGTCTTTTGCGGGACAGTCCTTTAAAACAATGTTCTGGCAATCTTTCAAATCCTGGAAAATGTTTTTAGAGACTGGTTTCAATCCTTTAAAAGGTTTAATATGAGAAAGGTGGATCCATCCTTTTCTGCCTTCCAACTTGACGGCAGTACGGGTGGTCAAGAGGACCTGACGTGGCTCCTTCCAACGTGGTTCCAGCGGACTTGATCTGTCAAAATTTCTGATCATCACCAAGGAGCCTGGAACGATCTCGTGCGGTGCCACCTCGGTATTGTCTGGAAATGCGGCGGCAACCTGTGAACGACATGAGTTGAGGGCAGACATCAAGGAAGCTAGGTAATCTGTCAACATATTACATGAAACATCGGTTATACTTCGGGGTCTAGGAGTACCCCACATATTAGGGGGGCGGCCGAATACGACCTCATACGGGGACAGACCTGATCTGGAATGTGCAACCATGCGCATATAAAACAAAGCGACTGGCAGAGCTACTAGCCAGTCCACACCTTTTTCTTTACAAACTTTGGCAATACGGATTTTCAGGGTCTGATTATGTCTCTCAACCAGACCAGCTGCTTCAGGATGGCGTACACAATGGAACTTCCACTGGTACCCTAACAACAGGGAAACGTGCTTCATGAGTTCGGATGAGAATGGCTGACCGTTATCAGAATATACGACTCTAGGGAGTCCATATCTAGGGAAGAATTCACGAACCAACTGCTTGGCAGTGGTCGCGGCTGTGTAATCTGGGACTGGATATGCTTCTGTCCACCTGGATAAAGCGCATACAACTACAAGGACATACTTGAAACCTCGACATCGCTCCATCTGAATATAATCCATCTGGAGGACCTCAAAAGGGTGGTCAGGGGGCTGGAAACCACCTTGTTCCACCGGGACACTTTTACCTGGATTAAACTGACAACATATCATACAGGTACGGACTTTCTGCTTGGCTGCAGCTCGTAAATGCTTATTGAACCAAATATTCTGGATACTGTCTAACATAGCTTTTTCTCCTAAATGTGCGGGACTATGTGCGGTATTGATAATGACTTGAACCATAGAATCGGGGAGAAACCATGTGGCTCTACCCTTCGTTAACCATCCTTGATCTGTCTGGACCCCTCCTTGTTCAGACCATTTCTTGATTTCATCGGGAGTAGCATGTAACTGGATATCTATGACATCTTGTGTAGGGTCCTTAACTGTCATGCATGGAGTATGTGTCTGTGTCGGATTAGCTTGAATGTCTGGAGTCTGTGCTGTAAGCTTGGCTGTGCGATCGGCTAGATCATTACCCTGGGAAATAATGTCAGTAACTTTCGTATGTGCTTTACATTTCATGATAGCAATGGATGTCGGTAAATGTATGGCATCTAACAGGGCTTGAATAAGGAGACCATGCTGAATCTTGGTTCCATGAGAAGTCATGAAACCTCTCTCCTGCCAGAGCACTCCGAAGTCGTGTACAACTCCGAATGCGTAACGTGAATCTGTATAAACATTAACTCTCAGGTTCTTGGCATGTATACAGGCTTGTGTCAGAGCGACTAGCTCTGCTGCTTGAGCGGACAGGGTGTCAATACGGTGTGTTTCAATAACTTCGGTGTCAGTAGTCACTGCATACGCGGCGACTAGTTCTCCTGTACTAGTTCTCATACATGAACCATCCACATAAAGTGTCAGGTCAGGATCTTGTAACGGAATGTCTGTCAGGTCTTGTCTTGGCTTTGTCGTAATATTAACTACTTCCACACAGTCATGTGGGTCAGGATTTGAACTAACTGATGGTAACAGTGTAGCAGGATTCAGGACGTTGCAGCGTCTAATTTCTATGTGTGGCTGGAACAGTGTCAATTCATAACCTGTTAAACGTGCAATTGTCAAGTGCTGAGTTTGTGTTCGGTTTAAAAGAACTTCTACTGAATGTGGAACTTGTACTGTCAGGGAATGTCCTAAAACTATGGAATCACTTTGTCTGATAGCTAGTGCTGTAGCTGCAACTGACTTGAGGCACGCAGGCAACGCCTGGGCGACTGGATCTAATGTGCTCGAAAAATAAGCACAGGGCTTGTATTGTCCTGCTTGATCTTGTGTGAGAACAGATAATGCTGTACCTTCGCGTTCAGTAACAAAAAGTGTAAAAGGCTTACTGTAGTTCGGTGTAGCTAGAACTGGAGCTTGACATAAAGCTTTCTTTAACTCGTTGAAACTAAGTGTATGGTCAGATGTCCAAGGGAGGACAGTCGATACGGCTGCCTCCTGTGTCGTTAACTGTATCAGTGGCTTGGCTAGAAATGCATACTGGGGAATCCATTGTCTACAATAAGAAGTAAGGCCGATAAAGGCACGTACCTCCTTCTGGGTTCTGGGCTGGGGAAGACTCGCTATTAACTGGATACGGTCTGGTGTCAACTGCCTACCCCTCTTGGACAGCAAGTGTCCTAAGTATACCACTTGCTGGACACAGAATTGAAGCTTCGAAGGTGACACCTTGTGCCCCATCTCGGCTAGAAAATACAGAACTGTAAGGGATGCTCGCTCGCAAGCACGTTCAGAACGGGCTGTGATCAGTAGATCATCGACATACTGGAGCAGCGCAGTGTCAGTTGGCATGTGAATATTGTCTAGTTGTCTCTTAAGTGCTTGACTATAAATACTAGGACTTTCTGTGAAACCTTGAGGAGCGCGTGTGAACATATAGCTCCTTCCATTTAAACAAAATCCGAAAAGAAACTGGCTGTCTGGATGAATTGGAACACTGAAAAATGCATTCTTGAGGTCAATGACAGTGAAGAACGTGGCTTCGGAATCAATGGCTGTTAACAGGGAAGAGATGTCTGGAACAACTGGGTACTGAGGAATAATACATTTATTAAGCTCTCGTAAATCAATCACTAATCGATATACTGGGGGTGCATTTGGATCAGTACGTTTCATGACTGGAATGATCGGAGAATTGCATACATTGGAGTCAGTTTCTACAACTACTCCTTGAGCCATGAGCTCGTCAATAATTTTGGATAAGGCTGCTACAGCCTCAGGTGGCAATCTGTACTGTCTGATTCGGGGTAACACTACACCTGGCTTGAGAGTCACACGATGGGGTGTGATTTGCATGTAACCTACATCAGTTGGACCTTGCGCCCATAAGTGCTGTGGAACATTAGACAATCTTGAATCAAAATCTCGTAATACATAGTGACCCTTAAAGTCACGTAGGAACAGACGTATTCCCTCTGGGGAACAGCAAATAACTGCACCTAATTCTTTCAGTGTCTTGATGCCTAATAGGTTTTCTGGACATGACTTAGTAAGTAACAGATCAGTAGTACGGGACAATGGACCTACTTCTAGAGTGACTGGCTTAGATATCTCATTAACTATTGGCTTTCCTGAAAATCCAAGGGAAACATTTCTTGAGCCTGAGAGCGGAGCCCCTGGAACTTCGGCATGACTAATTGTGGTCCTACTTGCCCCTGTATCGATCAAAAACTTTCTGTCTTTCCCTAATACTTGACTGTGAACATAGGGACCTTCTTGATCTACAGGTATCTCGATGAGAGGCAAGCCTACCTCCCTCTCTAGGCTATTTCATGAATATGGCTGGTACTCTGGATACTCGGACTGTGCATACTGGTACATCTGCGATGTAACGTGCTGTGTTGCAGCTATAGGCTGCGGTACTGTAACTGTCTGTTGTGCATTCTGTGACTGAGGAATCTGTGAAACTTGTTCTTGTCTAGGCGGACGTGGTCTTTCTTTAGTCTTACCAGTAGCTATGTTGTGTTTCAGAACTGCACACTCGTTTATAAAATGACCTGGCTGTTTACAATAATTGCAATTCCCTTTAACGGAAGCTGCAGGATGACTGGCTTGATTCGGACCCCTCTTCTGACTGTCTTGAGGAACGGATTGTGCAACTAGCACCTTCATTTTCGTGTCTTTCATACGTTTTCTCTCGTGTTCTTGCTCTTCCCTGATTCTATTCTGGTGATACTGGAGCATCTGGAGCATCTGGGACGGAGTATTTGCTTGCCAGGTGCTTTCGACTTTCAAAACTCGATTTTTAATTTGTGGACTTGAATTCTCGACTAATTTGGTAACGAAAAGGTGAGGGTATGACTCACTACTTGTCTTGAGACCACTATTGATACTGAAACATTTCTCAAATCTAGAATAAAAATCACTAATATCTTCATCTTGTTTCTGTTTACAGGCTGAGATTGCATCCCAGTCTTCTTTTCTCGTTGTCAATAATCTGGGTAAAACTTGAATCAATAATTCTGGTAATTCTTTACATTTATCTCCAAGACCGGTACCTGGTACTCGTGCCTTGTCTTCAGCTTCTAGAGCTGTCCAATCGATCTTTTTCTCTCCCACCTCCCATTCTTTTTCCTTTAACTTTTCATACACCCCTGCGGGTAACAGGACCTTTAACATTTTAATGATATCTGGGTAAGTGTATTCTCCCATACGGAGCATGTCTTTTAATTCTCTATGGAACCCTGCTGGATCTTTGTCATGACAGGGAATTAATTTCTTCATTTCAAGAAGTTCCATCTTTGAAATCGGAGTGTATACAAACACTCGTTGCATTACGCCACCCGCCCCTTGGACTGGGTGAACTTCTCGTAACGGATTCTGTCTGTCTATGTAGAATGATTTACTTTCTGGGGGTGAGACATGAACAAAATGCGGGTTCAGGAACGTTCTATATTTGTGACGCTGTTCTAGAATGACACTAATTAAATCGGTACCTAGACCTCTCCATCTATACTGGAGTAACTCGTTCAGAACATCATGTAACGGGCCTGGATCAGAATGTTGACCCTCATACAGAGTAATGAGGTGCTGGATCATATACATACCCACCAGTCGTTGCTTGGCTGGGGGCAATTTCAGAAACATTTGTGCCACTATTTCGTCTGGAAAAGTGGTAGAATCAGTAATCCATCGGACTGCTGATCGGGCTAGTTCTTGTTCATGCATAGTACTTAACTCACTGTAACCGATTCGTGATTTCAGAATGTGATCGGTAGCTTGAAATACTTGTTCTAGAGAACCTTGTTCTGGTGCTGGATGATGAAAAATAGACTTGGGTTCTAGGCGTAAATGGCGATCTGGAAATCTAGATTTTCCTACATACGCTATTCTGGCGGGATTCTCGTCCTCTTCTTCAGGATCAGAGATACTTTCTTTCTCGCTTACTTGTGCTGCTTTACGCTGGTCGTGTAACCTTATTATTTCTTTACGAATTTTCTTGTACATACTCTCCATGGCACCGACGGTCTTGTGCTTACCCTCGGCTATATTATCACTCCACCTTGTCAGGATTCTCATTTCGGCGGAATCTTTAGACGGGTAATCTTGTTCTCTTATTAGACAATTGATCAGGAACTTTAATATCATGAGCTGGATCTCGGCTTTCCTTTGAGACATAGTCTCGCTAATACTTTCTGGATCATCCCCTGTACGGATGAAACGATATATTCTGTCTAGATCTTCTTTCATATTCGGTAAGGTGACCAGATACTCGGCCACCTTTCTTACGCGAAATGAATATAAAACCATATTATCCTCGCCTGGGACTGGATCATAACAACATTCGGCAAGGGATTTTCTTATTTCTGCAACAGACTGATATCTAGGCGTACGCTGTGATGCTTGTGCATGTAATTCGGTTAACGTTAAACGCTTGTGTGGCGGCGGGGTTTGAGGAGTAGCTCCTCCTGCGGCCCCTAGACTGGAGTCGTCTACTGAGGCTCTACGTCCTGGCAGAGTGGGAAATGGAACTGTAGGCTGGACCGGGGGTACCGTAACAGGTACTCCGGTGTCTGGAGGAGCGGGAAGTGCCTGATTTGCAGGGACTGGCGGAGCGCGAACAGGATTCGCATATTCTGGGACTGTGTCGTCCAAATAGGACGAAATAAAAATATCAGCTGCGGTCTGTTTGTGACGTAGCTTGGTCGGAACTAATGGTGGCGGGAAATTACTGGATGCCTCTGGGGTCGCTTTTGGCAAGCCCTCGGCAAGGAGAGGATACATACCCTTAATGAGGGCATGCCTCTGTCTGTCTGACTGTTCGGTTTTGACTTGTTCACCTATCTCGATTAATTCTCTTTCTTGGGCTCGTTCTTGGGATTCTCTACTTAACTCTGACTTTCTGACTTCCTTTTCGGTTCTTTTATGAGCTTCTTTACGCCATAACTCGATGGCATCTTTCTGTGACTGTCTGGCTTTCTTTTTCCATAATGCTTCTTCTACTCGCATGATACATTCGGCATCCCATGTACCCGATACGGGCCATCTATACTTTTCTTCTAACTGTTTGGTATACTCTACCCATAAATCTAGATACATTATGGCGCTTATGCCATGTTTCTGATACATAAAGTGACCTGGACTGTCCCTGGGCGGGACAGGAACTGCTTCCTCTAATAAACCCTTTCTAGTTTTTAACTGACGTAACTTGGAAAAGAGCGGCATTGTAAACTTGAATCGGAACACAATACAATACACGAAAAACGATAACAATTGGGAAAACAATTCAGGCATACCACGACATTGGAAATACATTGAACAACATTATAAATGACAGGTCGAACAGAATATTACCTGGAATACTGAGAACAGAAACAGAACAGAATTTCTCGAGAACGGAACAGACTAGAGTTACTGGATGCACTGCTATAACAGTACGGAACATACCGGTCCCATAAAGGGACGCATCAAGACCCGTATCCACCTAGGTGAACACTTCGTTTGTGAGTCTGGGCACCACCAACCCACGGACCAGGAGTCAATTTAGATTGGTCCTGTCTAGATACTACCCCAGCAATGGTACTCACCGGGCAGCACGGAACGGAAGGCCTCGGACGGGACTGGACTGCTACGACGACGAACTTCGGACTTCAGTTACGGGTGGGCCTCCGAATACCTCGGACCTTGGACTCTCGGCTTGGGCTCTGGTCGGGACTCGCCGCGTTCCTCCACCGTCTCGTTTGGATGCTGGACCGCCTCCTCCGTCTCCTCCGTGGGCCTGAGGGATACTTGAGGCAGAAATATCTGCACGTGGCCGGTATGGTTCCGTCACGGCTGCAGAGGGTCAGGGGGTCGGCGTGGCTTCACCGACGCGTGGGGAAAGGGCAAGTCCCTATTCGGGCGCCATTATGTGGTAAATAAATAAATAATACCCTATTTTTGACTAAGCATATAGTATAACAGATAGCTCAATAAATAAGAGTCAAGATTCGAGGTAGTAGGAGTTTCTGCAGGTTTATTACAGCATAAGGACAGGATCAGGACAACCTGCATGGGAACAGAGTGACAGGGCCCAGCAGGACAACTGGGGCCCAGCAGGGGAAAAGAGGCCCAGCAGCTGCTGGGGCTTGGTCTGGGATGAGCGCGCTAACTTTTAATAACAATACATTGACTTATATACATAGCGCAAACACATAGCATTACATTGCAGTAGGCGTAACAGTGGGTGGAGCAGAAGGCGTGACGCGTAGCAGTCGCGAAAGATAACAGTAAAAAGAGGTGTAACTGGGCGTATACATAGACATGTGGTGCAAACGTACCAGAATATGTCATGAATGGGCGGAAACATTGGAGGGGGCTACCTAAGGAGCCGGGACCTCTAATGGTGCGCGAAAACTGGCAATGACGTATCACTAGGAGAAGCTGGGGGCTACGAACTCTGTGCTAGGAGCAGAGACTAGAGTCTGGAGGGTCGGAGCGACATGTACCTAAACCCTATCTGGTATCTGATGTTTAGGGAACATGTTGATATAAACTAGAAGTCATGAGGGGAAAAGCTAACTTGATTCTAAGACTGGACCATGCATTATTCTACATGTAGTGCGTGATGAAGAATATTAAATGACCATTAATACAGTATTTCTCTAACGTGGAGCCGAATAGGCTAGACAATGACGGAAACTATTGATGCAGTTCAGTAGCTTAGGAATGCAGAGAAGAAGGACTGAACTGATAGCTGGAATCATAACATACTCTTGGCAGACTCAGAGGCAGAGCCAAGCTGCACCGGGCACTGCGAGGCAGGAAGTAAGTGAAAGGTCGAGGAGACAGGTGGGGGCTGTATCGCTCCTCAGCGAGGCTTTCAGGAGACAGGAGCTGAATCTGTGGTCCGGGCCCTGTTGAGGCCTGGAAACGGGGACTTTATAATGGAATAACGTGCACACTGGGAAACGTGGCAACATTACTTTACATATGCCTGATATTCGTAGTATTCACGAAGACTGGAAACTAGCATACTAAAGGTGGACACAACTGGAATTGCGTCATTAATCGGACATGGGGAATAACATATGCATATTGGTCATGCACACATAACATATGATGGATGAGGCGTAGGGACACAGAACATGGCAAAATTTACTTTTCCACACTCTGTGACACAGATGTAATTGAGTGATGCCCCACTTTCTGGCACAAAACCTGCTGGGTGCTCCCCCATTCAGATGTGCAGTTTTGGGCATTTCTTTAGTTTATCATGACCGGCGAACATGCAGATATATTCCTCACTGTCCTGGGAAATTGGCATGAGAGATCTGAGACTCACAGGACCTGGAGCGTTGAGATCTGTATTTAACTTGTGACTGTAGGCTTGATCACGAAGAGCTGATGGAGTGTTCTTGTCAATTGTATACTGCCTTTGCATGGAGGTGAGTTCTAGATTGCCTTGAATTTCCATATATGTTTTTCTGAGATGCTCAGTACACTTTTTCAAAGTGATTGTCCTTCCCACAAGGCCAAAACTCTTTGACCCATGGCAGGGCATGACCCTATTTGCAGGTATTCTTGTCCATATCAATAGCATTCCAGCTGGTGTTCTCTTTTCTTGTCGACCTGTTTGGGACTGCAACAACAATCTGAAGGTCGGGGTCAATCTGCAGAATTGGGTACCTGCTGGGGTTCAGGCGGATGATGTTCATTGTGACGTATTTGAAGGTGGAATGTCTGTTCACGTTTTTTTTTACTTTCCTACCTACATTTTCTTTGCATTTTCTTCAGCTTGATCATTGACTCTCATCATTTCTTCTATTTTATCCGCAGAATAGCCTTTCTTTAGGAGATGTTTACGCAGGGACTCTGATTGACATCCCTCTATGATCCACAGACTAAGGGCATCGTCGGTCATGAAGGTATCAAAAGCACAGTAGTGTGCTAGTCATGTGAGATGCGTGATAAACGCCACCATGAACTTGTCCTTTTTCTGGGAGGTGAGATTGAAGGTGTATCCCTCATAGTCAACATTCCTTTTGTGGAGGAAATGTTGTTGTCGCATCTGTTGGCAGTTCCTTGATAATTTCTTCAACATCTTTGCCTATTAAGTTACGCAGGGCAATGAGTTGTTGAGCTGGGTCAGTGACCTGTATGCCCTTACATGAAGTCATCAAAATCTTCCAGTTATTCTTGCCAGCGAAGTCTCATACTACTGCTAGACTGGAGGACCAGTGGTTCAGATGGGTGTCAGAATGATACTCCAAGCATTGCCGTTCAAGGCAAGGAGCTTTGCACAGATTCCGATAATGTGGATATGTTCCTGGCTGGAACAGGTGTTTTCACTGTAGTAGCCAAGTGCAGGAGCAATGAGATAATGCCTGAAGAAATGAAGAACAGTGGCACATTAGTATGCATAGGATTCAATAGGGTTGAGTAGGGCTAATGATAAGCAAACTTCAGGTGCACAGGCTGAAATGTGTGCCTTTTCCTTTAAGCCAGAGTTCCAGGTAGCAGAGTATGACAGTAATTTCAGGCACCCTGGCTGTGGACTATGCAGGACATCAGAGGACAGTGATGTCAGCCACACCAGCTGTAGAAAGTGCAGGATTGCAGTGGCACCCAACTTCAATATGGCCACCAGAAGTTTCTCACAACTCATTGGTTGAGCTGCCTGACTTAAAGATGGCTCAGAAAGGTGCAGGAATCTTGCGGGGACTCGCCAGTTACAGGTAGTAGGCTTGGGACATTCAGACAGGTGTGTCAGGCCAGAAGGAAGCTCCACTTATCCCGGGTACCAGTAATGTTGTGGAGCAGTGTAAGACTGTCGCTCAAGGCCATTTCTCTCAAGCGGGGTGAGCTCCCGAAGGCGCTTCATGCTGTGATGTGCAGCGGAAGCAGGTTTACAGGTGGTGCACTCCAGGTAGCCCCAGGTAGCACATATCGTAAGTAATGCACATGCGCAAGTGTGCACGCCTGCACAGTTTCCTTAAGCAATATTCCTAATGGTGAAGAAGAGGAGGAGGGCAGCGCGGGGATGCCGCAGTAGAAAGGTAAGTGTTTTTTAATTGCTTTAAGTTAGTTTTAAGTTATATATAAATAGGGGGGTGGAGGTGGGAGGCATAGCGGAGTCCCATGGAGTTTGTTGCCAACTCAGTGGCACTCCGGATAGCCCCGTTATGCACACTACACCCAGGGTTACTGATGACACCATCCAGAGAGTGAGTTTTGAAAACATTTCTGAGGCTTAAAGATATATACTAAGCTACTGCATAAGTTAAATTTCTATTCTTTTTGAGCTATTATTGAGTGAAACTGTTTCTGACATATGTCATCTGAGTGGCTGTGTGACTGACTGTATCAGTATGGGCATGGCTGTATGAGTGGATGTAGGGGTGTGTGAGTGGATGTGTAAATGGCTGTATGGGTGAATAAGCAGGTGTGTGAGTGGCTGTATGGGTGAATGAGTGACTGTGAGTGGATGTATCTGTGAGTGAGTGTGTTTGTGAGGGGCTGTATGGGTGGGTGAGTGGTTCTCTGAGTGGCTGTATCACTGACTGAGTGGCTGTGTGAGTAGCTCTATGGGTGTGTGAGTAAGTGTGTAAGTGGGTGTATGGGTGAGTGAGTGGCTGTTTGAATGGATGTATTGGTAAGTGAGTGGAAGTGTGAGTATCTGTATTGTTCAGTCAGTGTCTGTATGAGTGGCTTATAAGTGTGTGACTTGGCGTACTAGTGCTTATTTCGATGTGTAAATGTGTTTGGAAGTGGCTTTGTGAAAGAGTGAATGTGTGTGTTGAGTGAGCAACTCTGCTAGTAGGTGTATGGGTGAGTGAGTGGCTGTTTGAGTGTCTGTATCGGTGAGTGAGTGGTTGTGTGAAAGTCTGTATAACTGAAAAAGTGGCTATGTATCATTAGTTGTATGAATCTATGAATGAGTATGTGAGTGGTTGTGTGGGTGTATAAGTGGGTGTAACAGAGGGTGTATGGGGTGTGAGTTGGTATGTGAGTGGTTCTGTGGATGATGTCAGTGATGTGATTTGAGATGTCATCAGTGATGTCGCTGACCATGTCATAAGTGATGTAATATGTGAGCTCATAAGTAGTGCATTGCGTGGGCGTTAGTTAAGGTAACTATAACTGCTTAATTTCAATGGTTTTGAATGAGTGAAATCTGAACTTAAATATAACGTCCCTGTAACCTTTGTTTTTTTCAGTGATTTTGTAAGGCTTTTTAATTTATATTTCCCAATTGTAACCTTTCAGCGTGGCTGTATAGATAAGTGAGTAGGTATGTGAGTGGTTATGTGGGTGTGTGAGTTTGTGTGTGAGTAGCTGTGTGGGTGTAAGTGGGTTTGTATGGGGCTCTATGGGTTTGTGAGTGGGTGTGTGAGTAGCTGTGTGAGTTGATTTGATGCTATCTGTATTGGTCTGTGATTGGGTGTGAGAGAGGCTGTATGGGTCTGTATAGTGGGTAGAAAAAGGGGGCAGGGCCTCTGAAGAGTTATCAGTAATACCAGTGTGTGGGACTTACTGGTGGTAACAGGAGGAGTTATTGACCACCAACGATCCTCAGCATCCAAGGCGACTTCATCCCGCAACGAATAGTGTGACAGGAGGTACATTTGCATAGTGCTGGACAAAGGTAGCAGGACCTCTGACAAGCTCTCAGCAATCCCGCTGTGTGGGACCTACTGTTGGCAACAGGAGGAGTTTTTGGCCCCCAACGACCCTCAGCATCCAAGGGGACCTCATTCCGCAATAAGTAGTGCACCAGAAGGCGCATTTGCAGAGTGGTGGTCAAAGGGGCAGGATCTCTGATGAGCACTCAGTTAGGCTGTCATCGTATCCCTCTCGGAGGAGTGTGCACTGCCAGTAGTTTCAAAAGCAATGCCTGACCCTAAACGCAGGAGGCACAAAAGTGAGTATACTGGGGAAAAACACACAGTCACCTGCTTTTTTTTAAACTAAAAGAATGCCCCATATATGTAACATTTTTGCAAATTAATAATAACGTTTTTTTGTAAAGGTCGGTAGGTGTAACTAAGGCATCACAGCGCGGACTGTGAGGATTGCTGTGGAGCTCAATTGAATTGTAATTCTAATGGTTCATCTAGTGCTAGAAGCCACGGCAGCGAGAAGGAGCTGTCTTCATAGAGAAATCTGTGATTACATGAATCCTCCTATAGAGAAGACACCGGGACTACAAAAAGGTGTATCCCCATCAAACAAGGGTACTTCCTTTTTCCTGCGAGTGCTTCTTTTTTTGGTGGAGATGTCCTCACTTTCTTTGGCATCAAGAGAGAGTTACCGATATTGGCTGTAAAAGTGCTAGGGGACCTTTTGGTAAGCTTTCCATCATCAGGGCAAACAGGTGAAGACCCTTGCATACTACAAAGGTGGACAGGGGCTAAACGGGTGGAGCTTCAGGTAATTTTGCATATTTGAATACTTATAGTCATTTAAATGGGGAGAGGGGGCCCAGAGCCCACATCCCTTGGGGCCTGGCCAAAACTTAATGGAGGAAGGAAGCCACACAGCCCCCCTCCCCGGGCTGATTTCTGCTGGGCCTCTTCGTGATGGGTGCCTTGGAGCCCACTGAGGTCACCCAGTGTGCAATGTTGGGGACTGCAGGGGTGGCTCAATGCCCCTATGGTCCATGACATTGCTCTGACATGTAGAGAGCTGCTAAATATGTAGCTCACTGTGTGTGGGAGCAATCCTTTCATCTATTTCCCTTGTCCCTGACCAAAAAATCCACTCCCAGCTGGTGGGAGCAGTTTTCTTGCTTCCGCCAGTTGGTAGCTGACTTGCTGTTTGCTCTCTCTTAATGGCAGCTGTCATAACTCTTGACAAGTGAGAGCAGCAGCTATATCCTGGGGGTGGACACCCCTGGACATAGCGATATGGCCCTGGCAGTCCGCGAGGCTATTAATGGCTCCAGAAGGGGTGCCACATGCCCCCCTCTGTTCTGTTTGAAGATCCTGCCCTGGGAAGGTGATGTTCCCCATGGCCGAATATGGCCCTGGAGGGGGGTTGCATGGCCCCCTTCCTCTTTAGCTGACATTTCTGGTCCCTGGGATGTGGTGGTCCGGGATGTCCTACTGGACAATGGAGGGGCGGGGGTCTGTGCTGCCCTCCTCCAATTTGTTAATAAAGCCCTGGGGTGGAGGTTATCCTCAGAGCTATTAAGAGCCACATAATTGGTTTTAATTGGGCTTTTTTCCTTGCTTCTGACGGTTTGATTTTAATGTGCACTGCATTCCTGCTCTTTACTGAATTCCTGGGCCCCAACAAACTTGTGGATGGGGCTATCAGGGTTTGCATTGGCGAATGTAGTGCTCCTTCAATGCCTGCCCCTCCCCAACATTGCTGCAGTCCCCCGACGGCGGCCGAAGATTCATGATGTACTTAGAACTGGATGTACCTGCTGTACGAGTGCTCCTTTTTAGTGGATTTCTACGTTTTAAAAAAACTATTTCCTAACTATAACATCCCTGTAACCTTTGTTTTTTCAGTGAATTTCTAGGGTTTTTCTTTTAATAAAAAGTAATATTTAACTATTATACGTTAATCCAAAAACCTGGAAGCCCTTCACTTGGAGTCAGAACTGCCAAGTCAGATTTCCTGCAGTTCAGGCTGGACTTGGGCTTCCTCCTGTGCTCTTGCTGGGCATGAGGCTTGTGGGAATGTTTCCTTGTCTCCCTGTGTTGTGGCCACTTGTGTGGGTTATTGTGTGCGTTATCATTCTTTTGGGGCATTTTGGGGGTTGGTGAAGATGTTCTAACATTTGGCCTATCCACCAGTAACTCTCTGCTGGGCTTGGATTGGTGTCGGGGTGCTCTTGTTGACAATTTGGCCAGCCCCACGGATGGATGTGGGTATAGTGTGTAATTTTCCAGGGCTAGCTCAAAACTGCTGGTGCCAAATAACCGGTCGAGGAACCTGTGAAGCTGTTTTTCCAGAGTCCGAAGTGCAAAACTCTGGAAAAAATTAGCAAAAGAAGTTGAGAAACTTTCAGTGTTAACATTTATTTTAAAAAACTTTAAATACCAACAAGAAAAGTTTTGCAATAACATATGACTACAATGTCACTGGATCTCGTCCAAAAGGTAAAGAAAGAACAAGGTCCACTTCCTTTCTCTTATTGTTTGAGGTTTTGATTTTTAATATTAGCAACTTGTACATGTAATTTCGCAATATCATGTGTGTGTTGGCAATTTATTGCCTGCTTGTCTCATTGCTCTCAATCTCACCTTGTGGTTGACCGGGGAGTCAAACACACACTCAGTCAGGTAATAAAGGTAACCCTAAAAATAATCTGTTTCTGATTTTAGCAGCGTGCAAAAGATTAAGCAGCAAATCCAACATGCAAGTATCACCCACAGATGATAACGCGTCCGCTGCGCGTCGCCTGAAGCATCCATTAAATGAGGGTGGATGGGGCACTAGAGCGCCAACCTCCTTCCGCCGGAAGTGGGAAAAAATACCAGCAAAGAAGTTAAAAAAAAATAAAAGAATCTCCCTCCACAACAAAAACGAGCAGCGCTCACGGTGGACCGGGGAGTCAAACACACACTCAGTCAGGTAATAAAGGTAACCCTAAAAATAATCTGTTTCTGATTTTAGCAGCGTGCAAAAGATTAAGCAACAAATCCAACATGCAAGTATCACCCACAGATGATAACGCGTCCCTAACATCGACTGACCCACAATTGGACTACCATGAATGCAGTGTGAGTGTCGGGGAGGTCAATGGAGGAGGCCAAGAGGCGCTTGCATGATGTGAAAACCAAACCAAGGACAAGCCCGCTGCCAACAGGAAGGCAGCAAAGGCAACAGGAGATGGGAGTCCTACGCCACAGGAGGAGCTGTAAGAAACCAAGGCCACAGTCATCGGTGTGGAGGAGCTGGGAGTCCGGACACAGCTCGAGAGGACCTGACACAACATCAACAGGGCGAGTAATGACCAAGGGCTTGGGAGACGGGGGAGTTGGGCACAATGGCACACATGTACAACGATGTGTAGCACACTGCACACCCACAATGATCCTGGATCATATCCCTGATCCCAGTGGCACACTGCAGCACACACACATAGCAATCACAGCACATACACATTGACGACAATGTGGTACAATGTGCAACCCCGACACTGCAGAACAGAGGACACAACTGGCTCCGTACATGTGCAGAAACAAGCCAATCACATCTAACAGAGCAGGAAACTATGAGATGGGAAAGTACACGTACATTCTCACATCCGTCATGTAGTGCAAATATCCATGCTCCACCATCAAAATCCAGCATCTCCCAAACAGTCACAATGTACATTGCCATAGTCTGCATGTAAACAAGAACACTGCGCCAACATACATGTCAACACAATGTCAACATGCATCTCCTACTCACATTGCAGAGGGACAAACAATACCTCCAGTAAAGCAGACCAGAAAACCCATCAGTGATGCCGGAGGGGAACACCACACCTTCGACACTGACGCCCCACAACAGCTCATGGACATTCCAGGCAAACCACCACCAGGGCAGCCAAGCTACATGGAGGAGAACCCAGCCCCTGCACAGACCACACAGCAGGAAGCACCCGCAAGCATGGATGGCTCACAACACTTCACCGAGCCACACATGCTATTCCAATGCCAGGTGTCAGAATGCCAAAAGGAGGTGGCCGAACAGGTGCGGGTGGGGTCCGAACCCATGGAAGATGAACTAGATCACATACGTGGGTGTCTAATACCCCTAAGGGACCACCTACACCCGACAAAGGAAACTCACACTGCTACAGAGTCACATGAATATGCACATTTCCAGTACAGAACCATGCCCAGAGGCACGCAATTATCATTCACACACCCATGTTGGCTCTGCGTACGATGGCCCAATCCACTCCTCTTACATATCGAGTGGTTGATGATTAAGCTACATGTCCAAACTCTAGCCCGCTGCCTGCGGTGACATGTCTGCATCTGCTCTACAGAGCGCAATGTAATGTTGTAGGGCCCAGGACCCTCATGCATTCAACATGACCACAGGGACAAAGGCAGATGGTATGTGGAACTGGCTATGGGCATGTGCACCTGGCCCCTTTATTGACAGGGCACATGTACAGTGACGCATGTGCTGGATGTTTGTGGGGTGAGTTTAAGCCAGCCCGCACAGAGTGGTTGGTGCAGGCAACAACTTGAACAGTGAACACCATTAAAATGGAAACTGAAAACACCCGCATAACAGAGACAACTGCTGAGCAACATGGAGGTAGCCGGAGCAAGTACAAAGGTCACCTAATATGCAAACCGAAGTGTCCGTGAGTTGCATTTCACTGAGGTTGGGGCACTAGGGCTGAGTGCGCTCATGTGTAAAAATTGTCTAGGATTGTGTCCCTTTGTGAGATACCTGATGCAGCTGCAGTGGGGTGTGTTACACGTGCATCATCTTCCTCATCATCGTCCCAGGTCTCCCACACTGTCTGAGGTGACATTGCTGTGCAACCTCTCCACAGCACAAAACTCTATCAGTAACAGTCCATAGATTGCAGTGCACTGAGTCAGTGGCACCTGGAGTGCTGAGCAGGATATCAGGCAGATGATGGTATCCATGACAGGTGTGAGCAACTCCGTTAGTCTGCCAGTACGACTGTTTCAACTCTGTAAGAGGGCGGTTGGAGGTGGTCCTGGCGATGGTGGCGTGTGTCCCCTTCGGTGATCCCACATTCGGGCAGGTCAGGACTCGATTTGATGTGTGAGCCCTGGTGGACCGCAGTTGAGGCCAGAGGCAGCGGACAGCGCAGGGCCACAGACACATGGCGTTGACGGCCCCAAGGCCACCGTCTCAGAGGCCATCCAATATTCAATCAGATAGGGTCCCTGACATGAGCTGCACAGAGTTAGTGGCCCTGGATGAACAGTGGCCGGCACAGGCACACCACCACGGGACGGTAACTTGCGATCCACTGATGTAGAGCCACGGGGACTGAGCAGGTCCTCTACAATGTCCAAGCGGAATGTGGGGGGAGGATTGAGGGGGAAAGAGGAAGGTGTCTTCCAGGGCATGATACAGAAGGCAGTAGCCATCCGGAAGCAGCAAATGGAGGAGTGGAATTCTACAGCCTCATTTCCACCACCAATTCGGTATCAGCTACATGAGGATGAAGCCCACTCCTAGTCCATAGACTCAGATGCCTCCAAAGTTCAACCAGAGAGTGTTCATGAATGTCGGGGAACAGACTTAGTGGCCCCGGGACAGAGAGGAGATGCAGTATGCGATGATGCCGGTACAAGGATATAAACTTGACCATTGCTAAATCAAGACTCAGTCCCAAATGTGTGACCTACTCGACCGCAGTGTAGGCTGGAGGCAGCAGTCAGCAGTGGACCACAGCCATGTGTCATTGGCTCACGATGCACAGAGTTAGTGACACCATGGCAGTTGTCGGTAGTGTTCGATCACCTCCGTAATGATGATCCTTTTTCCTCCTGACTGAAACACGTCATCCTCTTACACCTCTCCTTGCGTGCAATATGTACTCTGCCACTTAAAAATCGATACTCATTTCCGATTGTATGACCTACTTGAGCACAGCATAGGCCGAGGGCAGTAGTCCGTGTGGGCCCACAGACACGTGTGGTTGTAATGCTATGCACAGACTTGGTGGCACCACATCGAAGGGAGTATAGTGATATAAACTCAGCCATAATTAATGTTCTCTGCCATGGTGTTATCAAGAGTCAGTTGCAAATGTGTGACCTACTAGTCCGCTGTGTATGCCGGTGGAGATCCTCAATGAAATAGGAGTACTGCGGGCCTGTGTTGCAGAGGCCGTGATGGTCTGAGGAGGCTGCCAGGGTCGCGGGCCTTGGGCTTGGAGCTTGCACCGGCACGTGGTGGCCCCTCTTCGACACATGCCGGTATTGGCAGGTGGGCATGGAGGCCTGGGTGCGCAGGGGTGGGCAAGACTGGTTTGGGGACCAGCATCCCGGGATGCAGCAGGCATACAGGATTGCAGGCAACCCCGCTCACAGCGATGGCATCGGCTTCATGGAGGGGTGAGAGGCACTGCCCTGGCAGACACGTTGGGCATTCCAGAAGAGGACCACGCCCTGAGTTAAGTGTCTTCTATTCACACCCCTACGCTGGCCTGGCGTACGCCGGGCCAGCCCACTCCGCTCACGCTTACGGGCGGGATATGGCAAGCTACATTTTCAGCGACCTTCCCCTCTGGCTTGGGTGACATAGTTGCATCCACTGTCCACTACACTACAAACACCAGTGGAGTTTGTCCCCATGGATATGTGAGGGGTCTGCATACTACAGTCTGTCCAGCACATCCATGCCACACTTGGCATTGTGTACATTCTTATTAATCGGTCACTTACCTCCCTCGCACATGCCTGGTCCCCACCTCTTCACACATTCTGCTGTTGATGGCTAATGTACATTGCTGGCCCAGGTTCCCACAGTAAGTTGTGCTGTCATGTCTGGTGGGTGTGCATGTTGTTTGGCATGTTGTATGTGAGCTTGTGACATGTGTGTTCCCAGTGTTGTGAGTTGCATAATTGTGGAATTGAGGTGTGTGGTGTGTTCATTTGGTATTTGCCAACGAGCAGTGCATTTCTGTGGGTACCATCCTGGTAGTGCTGGTTGATGATGGACAGTCAGAAAAAGTAGGGATCACCCACATTGCCTGGGTGGTTGACGACGATGTTGGTGGAGATTCTCCAGTGGTCCGCTATTGCCTGGACATTGATGAAATACGTTCACTTTCTGTTGCGGTTATTGTGTGCAGTGTTGCCAGGGGGCACAAGTAGGACATGTGTGCAGTCAATTGCCCCATAACAGGTGCGGGAAGCCAGCTGTGGCGTAGACGCCTTGCTTTGTATCCGGCTGTTCCTGCACAGAGTGGGGGAAGTATAGATAGTGGGGTACCAAGCTGATGGTGTCATCCATGACCGTTGTGAGGGACTTGGATTGGGCTGGCTGTGTGACTCCTCTGACTCAGGCGGTTGTTGTTTGGAGGGTACCGTTGGCCAACACATGCAGCACGGCCAGCAGCTTTGTCTGAGGTGGGATGTTGGTTGTCCGCTGTGTTGGTACCGTCAGCCTGCAGACAAAGGTGGTCAGGATGCGGAGGATGGGTGTCCCTTTGAGCCTGTAGTGGGCAATGACATTCTCTGGTGTTGGGTCTGTGAGGTTGTTGCGTTTTCTGAGGGTCGCTGTCTTTGTCTGCGCTGCCTCAGTGTTGGTCGGTGGGTCCTAAGGGGGGTGGCGGTGGGTGTTGTGGCCCTGTTGGGGCTCCGAGATGCATGATCGTTGGCTCCATGGTATCTGTTGTTATTCTGGTGTGGCTGTGGCCTGGGCTCCCTTTTGTAGTGCAGGCTGCCGTCCGACTTTACAACAGGTCAGAGCAGGTGTTAATTTCCTGCTGCTAATGCGCCTTATCACATGTTTGGGAATCTTATCGCCTATCTGGCTGGTCGTTGAGAATGTTGTGGAATGGTGTAGTCACGGCTTATGGCACGGGAACGCCTAATCTGCATCTCATTAGCGATAGTTGCGGGTGTCATCTGTGGCGATGTTTTTTACAGCTGCTATCGCAGGTATACTAAGTGATATGGGCTGTTAGCACTACCTTGTGAATGGGGCAATACATTTATCGCCACTTTGGCTGCGATAAAGTGCCGATAACTCGGCGATACTTCCATGAGAATATGCCCCTAAATGTATACACATGTGCAGTGCTTGATTCGTACCTAAAATAAGTGCAACTACCTGCAACCACTGGCACAAATTAAACGCTGCATGTGTGTAAGTTCACAAAGAGAAACCCTTCCAAGAGGAAAATACCACCCATTTGTTCATGTTTGGACAATCTGCAAAGGCCCAGCTGAATTCTGGCAAGCAGCCATAGTGTTTAGTCAACGTGGCGATGCATTTTTTTTTGCAGTTTCATATAGTGCGAACTAGACATGAAGGTATTGGAGTGCTTTACATGAGTACCAGTTACGTTACACAAAGGTACATTCCTGTATTTTTGTGGTAGGCACTGGAAGATGGAGTGATGTGCCCACGATCACAGGATGTTGAGCCGAGGCCGAGACTCGAACCCAGTTCCCCACTTCCAATGTCGGCCGCTCTGACCCTTGGGCAGGGCTCCGCTATCTGTCTCTCAGAACACCCAACGCTCGGTAATTCATAGGATGTCTGCACCTCTATATCGGTCATCTCGCGGGCACATCTGTCTCGAGCTTACAGAATTCTAGCTTCAGTTTACTTCCACTACATTTCAAGAGATTAAAAAAGTTCCTTTTAGTTCCTCGATGGAAATATAGGCATGAGAGACGGGGCATGTAATACATTGAGGCAGCAGATTATAGAATCTGACAGCTAAAATGAAAGAATAACCAACCACGGATTGATTCTATCTATACGGTTTACGTGCAGAAGTCAACATTAATGCAGTTAGCACTGCAGGGCTGACATGTTGTAGGAGGAAAAAACTCCTTTAAAATGCACAAAATAACAATTGCCTTTTCAGTAGATTATGCGTGTGTAATGAGCTTTCTAACAGTGAAAGGTAGAGACAGGATGCTCTGTGCAAGCAATTTGGTGTGTAATACTTTGCTAGTCATTTTGTTCTATTTGTGTTTATATTAGAAGACTTTTTTTGGAGCACTGTGTTAGCACTAATAGCATTACTCCATGATGGGGTTCTTGAAGCTCTCTCAGCTCGTCGCTCCAAAAATCTTTTTTTATTATTGCATTTTGTTATCGCAGTGAGGGCATTTCACCTGTCAGATGACAGATACCCTCACTTTTGCGTTTACAATTTTTTTCTAGGTACTTTAGTGCTGAGGTGGCTGTTCCATACTTAGCTATATGAATTTTATTTTTGCTGTCCTGAGCTCATCATCTGTATGCCAATATGCTTTCCATGTTTGAATGCGATGTTTAGTTATGGCCGCACAGAGCCCTCAAAGTCTTGGTACAGGGGCTTGGTGGTGGATAACTAAAGAGAGGGGGTGGAGGGGCTGTGCAAGGATGACTAAGAATGGCCAAGGGTACTTGAAAAATCCTTCATTCAAATAACTCTATCACCGCTGTTGGCGCTCTAACTCAATTAACATTTAGTTGGGTCAGATGCTCAAATAATCAGCCAAGCACAACTAGGGGCCTCATTTATGAGGCCTTGCGTGAGTTTTGCGCTTCCGATGCGTCACTTTTTGTGACGCATCGGCGGCATAAAACTTGACTCCTGATGCGCACTATTTACAAAGTGACGCATCTAAGCAGATGCGTCACTTTGTAAACCCCTGCGCTACATTATACCTGCGTCAGGTATAATGTATGCAGAGGGGGAGTTCACCCGCAAAAAGCCTCGTAATAGTGACGCAGTGAAATCTATGAGATTTCACTGCGTCACTTTTAGGACGCTGTTGCGTCAAAATCTTGCGCCTGCCTAACAGCAGGCGTAAGACTGACGCAAGCCCTTTCACATGGGGCTTTCCCCATGTGAAAGGAAGCATTGCTGGAGTTGCGTCACTTTTGTGACACACTCCAGCAATGCGCCACTTTTGCGCCTACAGATACGTCAGAAATACTGACGTATCTGTAACTCCTTGCAACATGATGCGTCATATTATAAATATGACGCATCAATCATGTCGCAGGGAGATCGCAGTGAAAAGTGACGCATCGCTGGTTTCACGCAGCGATGCGTCACTTTTCATAAATGAGGCCCACGGTTTCTTCCTGTTCTCAGTTTGTTAATTTATTAAAAAATAAAATTAATCGATGCAGAAAGTAAAAAGTTAGGGCCTCATTACGATGGTCGTTTGTCTGCCAGCCATTGCAGCGGGATTTAGACTGCCCGACAAGTATTCGGCGGTCCCACCCGCTATATTTTGATAAGACTGCCGTGTAGGCAGTCGGAAACTGCATTTTTCTACTCCAGCTTTTGCCGCAGCCAGGAAAAGCGCTGCGGCAGAAGCTGCAGTAGAAAAGGGCATGTTTTGAAACATCCATTCCACACAGTGCATGGATGTTTGGGGGGGGCACCACATATGCCCACCCTGACCACTTCGATTCAGAAAAGGGGGTGGCGATGAACAGAGTGTCTGAATTAAGCAGACCACTCTTACCCAGTCCAAAGATCAGGGCTTGATCCATCACCGTTATTTATCTCACTGCCCCATCCCAGCTCAGAACCTGGCTATATGCAAATTAGTCTGTCCCTGGCCCAGTGCATCATGGGAACAGGGCAGACCAAACTACCAAGCCCAGTGCATCATAGCAGTGGCCCACGGGGAACGGGCCGTGATTGGGGCCACTAAAGTCCCTTTTTGATAGCATTTTCATGGTGGTGGGACCACCTGAAAAGGCTGGGGGAAATGGACATCCTAATCCTTACGGTGGTGCCTGCACAGGTACTGCCTCCATTGTAGGGATTAATGTCCGACTGCCACCCCGACGGACTCCTTGAGCCTGTCAGAGGCTGCGGTCTGCCCCCCAGACAGCTATCGGTCCAACTGTCCGCATCTTAATGCTGTGGTCGGACAGATGGCCTGTCAGTGGAGGTCCCACTGACATTAAAATGAGGCCGTTAGTTAGAGCGAGAAGCCAATTGATTAATACATGCAATAATGCAATGTGCCGTTAGGAACTTAAGTAACCACTGCACACATGCCTTTTCTTTAAAGGTGGACACAGGCGGTTAGCATGCTCAGTACAATTACCCTGAATTTACAATGAGTGAGACTCAGGTAGTGAAACCTACCCACAGTAAAGATCCAAAATCTGGGTAGTCAATTTTGAAAAGTACTGGTGGACCAAATGGGCGGAACCCATTTGCTAAAGGATTTCTAAAAATGTCATGTGTTTCAAGCCTCCTAGTTCTAGGTATGTAATCCATTGGAAGATTGTATTCTAGTGAACCTTCGTCAAAATAATTCTGGCGCAAGATCAGTGAATAACAAACTGTGCAACAGAACCCGTAAGATAAAGATAATTGCATGTAAGTCAAAACTTCAGAAACAGAAGTGGGTCAGTGGGTACAAACATAGCAATCATAATTCATTAAGGTTCTATAGTTCTTTAACACATCTATTTAAGAATTTTCCTTCAAATCCTTGGTCATAACTTGCTCTATGTTTTAAAGTACGATGCTTAGTTGTATTAACAAATTCTGAGCCATTAGTAGCATTTGGGAGATACCAGGAGGATGTGTATACATAAACACACCAATAATTGCAGCAAAATAGGAATAGTAAAAATTTATTGGAAATCCATTAGTATCTTCTTTTTCTTGAAGGCATTTTCTTCAGTTCTTTGCCATCATTGTCTTTTAAAAAAGGAAAAATAGCAACGAACCTATCCTGAAGTTTGGGATGGAGTGAATATGAACTCCTTTAAAGCCTTGTTTTTTTTTGGTAACTGCAAACACAACAATGATGGACAGAATGTGGATCAATGTCACACATTCACCCCAGTCCAAAGATCTGGGCCCAAATCCATCGTTTTTCCACTCCACACCACCCTGGGTTAGACAATGGCGATATGCAAATCAGCGCTGACCCTGTGCCCCATGGGAACAGTCCTGTCTGAACTACAAAAGCCATGTCCTTCCCAGAACGGAAACAAGCATCCGAGGACCGGCCCGGTTTCGAGGTAACACCTCTCTTCAGCCCGGCTAGCTTGATTCCAGTGGTGTGGAGTGCCTGGGACTCACGTCTGAGCATCCCCAGTACACTTAGAGCGGTAACTGCAAACACAACAATGATGGACAGAATGTGGATCAATGTCACACATTCACCCCAGTCCAAAGATCTGGGCCCAAATCCATCGTTTTTCCACTCCACACCACCCTGGGTTAGACAATGGCGATATGCAAATCAGCGCTGACCCTGTGCCCCATGGGAACAGTCCTGTCTGAACTACAAAAGCCATGTCCTTACCAGAACGGAAACAAGCATCCGAGGACCGGCCCGGAGTCAAGCTATCCAGGCTGAAGAAGGCTGATAGCCTGAAACCGGTCCTTGGATGCTTGATTCCGGTCTGGGAGAGACATGGCTTGGTAGTTCGGACTGGACTGTTCCCATGAGGCACAGGGTCAGAGCTGATTTGCATATAGCCAGTGTCTAACCCAGGGTGGTGTGGAGTGCAAAAAAACGATGGATTTAGGCCCAGATCCTTGTACTGGGGTGAATGTATGACATTGTTCTACATTCTGTCCATCACCTGTGTTTTTTGTAATTTCACCCCGAGTGTGCTGGGGATGCTCAGACGTGAGTCCCAGGCTCTCCACACCACTGGAGTCAAGCTATCCAGGCTGAAGAAGGCTGATAGCCAGAAACCGGTCCTTGGATGCTTGATTCCGGTCTGGGAGAGACATGGCTTGGTAGTTCGGACTGGACTGTTCCCATGAGGCACAGGGTCAGAGCTGATTTGCATATAGCCAGTGTCTAACCCAGGGTGGTGTGGAGTGCAAAAAAACGATGGATTTAGGCCCAGATCCTTGTACTGGGGTGAATGTATGACATTGTTCTACATTCTGTCCATCACCTGTGTTTTTTGTAATTTCACCCCGAGTGTGCTGGGGATGCTCAGACGTGAGTCCCAGGCTCTCCACACCACTGGAGTCAAGCTATCCAGGCTGAAGAAGGCTGATAGCCAGAAACCGGTCCTTGGATGCTTGATTCCGGTCTGGGAGAGACATGGCTTGGTAGTTCGGACTGGACTGTTCCCATGAGGCACAGGGTCAGAGCTGATTTGCATATAGCCAGTGTCTAACCCAGGGTGGTGTGGAGTGCAAAAAAACGATGGATTTAGGCCCAGATCCTTGTACTGGGGTGAATGTATGACATTGTTCTACATTCTGTCCATCACCTGTGTTTTTTGTAATTTCACCCCTTGTTTTTTTTTTACATGATTTTGCCATGGGATTCAGTGAAAGAAAAGAAGGGTTCGCATCGGGCTCCTGCTTATTTTGCTCGTATTGTCAATTAGTCTGTTTGTAAAATCCCGGGGCATATTATCAAGACAGGCGATAAAATTATCGAAGTTTTAGCGGCAGAAAACTGCAGCTAAAACGGCAATAATGGGCTTGATAATATGCTCTATGGAATTCCAATTGAAGCCCATGGTAAATGTAAAGGACATCTAACATGGGCTTCAATTGGAATTCCATAGAGCATATTATCAAGCCCATTATCGCCGTTTTAGCTGCAGTTTTCTGCCGCTAAAACAGCGATCATTTTATCGCCTGTCTTGATAATATGCCCCCCCATTCCTCCAGAGCTGTAAGTGACTCAGTAGAACTAGGGGGCATAAGCAATGGGACTGGGCTATGAACTTTATATTTTTCATGGATTAAAGCCAAACTAGGTAACGAGTTTGAAGAACAATTCTATTCCAAAGCAGGAATATCGATTACCCATTATTTTCACGCAGAAATTAGTAAATTGAATATCATAATTTTTCATGCATAAAAGGTGGCTGCTCAATTACACACCAGTCTTGCTTAATGAAATCAAGAGCACGTCTGATAAATATCATAGATATAAAAGTGATGACATAGGTGACTGATGTGATTAGGCATAGTCCTGTCATAATTTGGCAAAAATATTGGGGTCATTTTCGGACGTTTTTATAGAAATCCGTATAGATTTAAATCCTAAAACCAGTCAGGTTGTTCGTTAGGTATAAGTGGCTGGCAGAACACCTTTAATAGAAATAGAAGCAGCAACAGCAGTCCATCACAATTTTATGCAGAAATAGGAATACTGTTTCCCCCCTGAGCCATTGCATTGCTTAGAGAAAATGTTCAGAATTTGAAATTAAGAATATATTTGTTTCCTGTGAAATGGGGCTACCAAAATGTTTTTTTCCAGAATAGGGGCGTCATACGGATGCAATAGTTGATAGTGAAAAGCAGGTATGCATAAATCTTAAAATTTATATTTTGGTTTAATCTCTAAAAATGGGGAACATTTTGGTGTTTGAGTTGTCTTGAGATATATAATGACTGTAAGCTACTTTTCCATCATTTTAACTAATTAAGGGGCATATCAGCAAGGGCCTGTGATAATTATCGCTCAGCGCTCTTAGCGCGAGGATAAATATTTCTCCCAAGCGATAGAAATCCATGCGTTAGCCACAAAACAGTGTGATTATCGCTGGAAATCCAGCGATAATCACACTGTGACAGGCGATACCTTGCTGATAGGGCAGGGTGGACTTAGCCATGTAATCCACCTCCCATTGGATTACATGACTAAGTCAGATAGGCGGCAGGTGTAAAGAAACCTACGTTAAGTGCGGTTAGCACTTCTTTTCCAATCGCTAAGCAGGTTAGCGATTCCCTTGATAATTGGAGAAATGTCGGTTAGCGACATTTCTCCAGTTATTTTGGGACGAAACGCCCACTTTGCATCTCATTAGAGATGCAAAGGTTGGAGTTACGGGAAAGGGCGCTAAGGCATGGATTTACGCGATAGTGTGACCTTGCTGATAAAGCGATAACATTTTATAGCGCCGCCTTGCTAATATGCCCCATAACTCGTTTAATTTCGGTATTTATTTTGAATAAGAATCACAGATTTCTTGTACACCAGAAATGCGATAAAACATATTTCTGTTACACTCAGAATAAAGAGGCACTCACTTCACTTAATAATAGTGTATCTACAGTTTAAAAAAACTACGGCACTATATTATTATTATTAAAATTTTTTATAAAGCGCGTAGTCACCCATAGGTATCCCAGCGCTAAGATCCCTGTAACTGGGGCTCAATGGAAAAAAAAGGGGGGGGGGGAGGTCAGACTTAAGGGAAGACAGAGTTAAGGGAAGAGATGGGTTTTCAACCGCTTCCTGAAGCATAAATAGTTTGATTCTGTTCTCAGGTCGCGGGGAAGTGCGTTCCAGAGGCGTGCGGTGTGAACCGAGAAGCGCCTTCCACCCGAGCGTGCCTTCTTGACTCTGGGGATGATAATAAGAAACTCCTGATCAGATCGGAGGGATCTCGGGGCTTTATATGGTCTGATGAATTTTCTTAAAATGAGAGGGCCTTTGTCTTGAAGCAGTTTGTGGGCCAGGCAGAGGGCTTTGAACTTCACTCGCTCCCTCACTGGGAGCCAATGGAGGAGCTTCAAGGCTGGTTTGGCCGAGGCTCTGGCAGGAGTATTAGTGAGGATCCGAGCAGCGGCGTTTTGGATCCTTTGTAGCTTGTTCAAAGTTGCCTCAGGAGCGCCTAGGTAAATGGAGTTACTGTAGTCTAGCCTAGATAGTATCAGGCCTTGTATTAACAGTTTTTGAGAGGAGGGAGGAAGTAAGGGCAAAATCTTTCTCATTGACTTGAGGAGCCCAAAGCATATCCCAGCTACTTTTTTTGCTTGTGTGGTGAATGACAGATCAGTTTCGAGCCACACACCCAGGCTTTTCACCTCGGGTTTCGGGTCTGGTGGGGGGGCCCAGACAGGGTGGCCAGATGTTCTGTGGGAGGGAGAGCCCTTTGTGATGACTTGTCTTCCTGAGTATTCTGGTTCCATGTTGGAACCTAGTGTTTGGAACCACATGACACCAAGGTTCCTATAACTGGTAATTCCAGGATTGTCAGTTGTTAGCTGACTGTTGGATGGGGCTGAATAAATATTACTTATTGAACACAATCCTGTGTAAATCCCACTTTATTACACTGGCGACGTTTGTGGATGGGATCTACTCGTGCAAGATAGCCTCAACAACAGGTGAATAGCTAAATGCGAAGAGAAAGACTCACGTGACTGCTATGTCGATGAGAGGAGATTAATCAGCATCTTCAAGGTACAGCTGTGGCCCAGCGAAGGAAACGCGGCGAAGGACGTGGAAAAAGTCGAAAACGCTACGAAAATCGGCACAGGTAGTCTTTTACAATGATTTTTGGAAGAAAATAGAAAAAAAACGGAGCTTGTAACTGACGTCGATTTTCGAGGGTGATTTCCCTTAGAAAAAAGCCTATTTGTTTGAAGGAAAGGTGGCAGACATCTTTGAATGGGCGAGTTTCAAGAATGAAAAAAACAAGCGAGATTGGCCACAGAAAGTGATGCAAATGTTTCTTGGCGGCCATTTTAGGTTGGAAAAAAAAGAAAACAAGCTTGAATAGCCATAGAAAGAAGCATTTAATGTTGTGGCGGCCATTTTGACTTGGTTTTGAAAAAAGAAGAAAAGAAAGCCCAATCCACTTTGAAAACAAGACTGAATGTTTGTGATGGATTAGTGGCGGCCATCTTGGATTTTTTTTATCGTTTTTTTCATTTTTCTGTTATTTCAAGAGGATTGCAACGGGTGAAGCAGCAGTTTGGAGCGTGACATTATAAGGGTATCTACTTTAATGGTAAAGGAGGACAGAAGGACCTGTTGTACGGAAAACGAGTGAAAACGGGAGGAAAGAAAAGTCGGAGGAGTTTGGTGGATGGAGTAAGTGACTTGAACTTGAAGAAGTACCGAGAAGTGCTGGAAAGGAAAACCAGACTTAATTTTTTTTTAGTTCTACATTGAAGAACTTGAAGCCTGTCGACGGTGATGGGCACACCTTTTTTGAGGGAAGGGAGGTGGAACTTTGTTGTTAAAGGTTTAAAAGTGGAATAAGGGTAAAGGTGTTGAGTGGAACTGGGGCAGTAAAATGCAGAACGTAACTGCACCTCCTTTCTTTCTGATGGAACCAGGGGAACCACTGATTAGGTGGAAAAAATGGAAAAAAATATTTGAACATTACGCAAGGGTGTGTGGGGCAAATTTGAGTGGTGAAAGGAAGCATGCTTTATTGATGCATTGTTTGGGCGGAGAAGGCCAGGAGATTTTGGAGACTCTTCCAGTCATTCCACAAGCAGAACAACGAGGATGAATGAGTATGAGGTGTGTGCTAGGCAGTTGGATTTACATTATCTTCCTAAAGTGAGTACTATCATGGAAAGGTACTATTTCGGGTTACGAGAGCAGGGTAAGGAAGAGAGTGTTGAGGAGTACATTACTGCACTGAGAAAGTTGGCTTCTAGTTGCAAGTTTGGGGGTTTGGTGGAAGAACGTATTAGGGATCAGTTTGTTTTGAGATGTGTGAGTGATAAGATAAGGGAAGAGTTGTGGCTAAAGGATGAACCTGCACTTGAAGAAGTGGTAGGTATTGCAAAAAGGGTTGAACACATGTTAAAATGCGTTGGAGAACTAAGCAAGGAGAAAAAGGATGAAAAGCCAACTATTTCTTCAACACAAGAAGTGCTGTGTCAAGCTGTGAAGAGAGAGGATGAGAAGAAAAAAAAAGAAGTGTGTGAGGAGGAAAGGTTGAAAGGGGAGATTGATGGTGGTATTTCTAAAATACAGACAAGTAAGAAATTCTCAACTCCTTTTCAAGGAACTTGTTATAGATGTGGGAGATATGGGCATATGGCAAATGCGAGAGAATGTCCTACCCTTAAGTTCAATTGCAATGTGTGTGGTAGAAAGGGACACATTGGTAGAGATTGCAGAACAAGAGTTGGGAGAGATACGAAGACTGAGACTAAGTTGGTTAGCTTTCAGATTAATGATGATGTTGTAGAACATCCTTCTGATTATGTGTTGATTGGGGAAGCAAGTGTGTTGATGAAATTTGATTCATGCTCACATGTTACTTTTATTTCAAACGAGGTGTTTGAAAATGTGTTTGGAAAGAAAAAGATTTTGTGTAAACCGGATATAAGACCAACAGGTTATCAAGAACATCCCATAAAAATAATGGGTTACTTTTTTGACTGCATTGAATATAAGGGGAGGTATACAGAAGCAAAAGTTTATGTGGTAAACAGGAGAGACAACTTGTTGAGTTGGTCTCATCAGGCAAGGTTGGGTGTGAGTCTCAATCCAAATGCTCATCCAGTTATTCAAGTACAGGCTGTAGACAATGAGGAGAACAAGTTTATAAAGAACTTTAAAGAGTTGTTCAGTGAAAAACTAGGATGTATAAAGGGTTACAATCACAACATCAAGCTGAAGTTGAGTGCGGTGCCTGTTGCTGCTAAAGTAAGGCGCATTCCAATTTGTGTAAAGGATGCCGTGGGTAAAGAGATTGAGAAGTTATTGTCTACTGGAGGTATACAACCAGTAGAAGCTACTGAGTGGCTCGCACCAATTGGGGTCGCGAGGAAGCCTAATAATGAGATTCGGCTGTGTGTTGACCTTCGTGCTTTAAATAAAGAGGTAATAGTTGACAAGTACCCTTTGCCAAACATAGAGGAGTTGGTTTCTGCATTAGATGGGGCATGCTATTTCACCACCTTAGATATGGCATCGGCCTATCACCAAGTTCCGCTAAAAGAAGAGTGTCAAGAGCTTACTAGTTTCATTACACCAATGGGTGCATTGAAGTTCTTAAGAATGCCTTTTGGGCTGGTTTTGGCAGCCTCGGTATTCCAGAGAATTATGGAAGATCTGTTCAAAGGAATACCGGGGGTAAGATGTTATCAGGATGATGTTCTCATTTCTGGTAAGAACGAACAGGAACATGATGAGAGGGTTTGCCTTGTGTTGAAGAAAATGTTGGAAGTTGGTTTAACTCTGCGTCAGAGCAAGTGCATGTTTGGTGTCAATGAGCTAGATTATTTGGGCCACCACATCTCAAGGAAGGGCATATGTCCAAAAAAGGATCTTGTAGAAACAATTGAAAAGTTGAAGGAACCATGTTCAAAAGAAGAAGTTTCATCATTTTTGGGCATGGCAGAATTTTACAATAAATTTGTCAGAAATTTCGCCGATAAGACTGTTAATCTGAGGAAAATCATGTGTAAAAATGCTGTGTTTAATTGGACTGAGGAGTGTAGCAGAGAGTTTGATCAGGTGAAGATGGATCTGAGGAATGCACCAAATTTGCAGGCGTTTGTTCCAGGGGATCCGACGTTTATTGTAACTGATGCTAGCAGTAAGGGTCTGGGTGCTTTGTTGTTGCAGATGAGGAAAGACAAGGAGGTCCTGATAGCTTGTGCTTCGAGATGTTTGAAGGGGGCGGAGTTGAATTACTCTGTCATAGAGAAAGAGGCGCTAGGTATATATTGGGCGGTGAATAAATTCAGGAAGTTTGTTTGGGGTTCCTCCTTTACCGTCAGGTCTGATCACAAACCACTAAAGGAAGTGTTTGAAAAAAAGGGGTTAGACTCCATCTCAGCAAGGATAAGGAGATGGGTAATTTCTTTGCAGGAGTTCGTGTTCAAGTTTGAGTATATCCTAGGAAAAACTAATGTCTCGGCAGATTGTCTGTCTAGGCTGGTGGATGTTGTAGAGAATGTTGAGGAAGCTTTGGCTGACGATTTTGAGGGTGAATTAAAGGTGTGTGATGTTACCTTGGGGGCGGTGAAGGAAGATACTTGGAGAGAAGAGCTGAGTAAGGATGAGGATTTGAAGGAAGTCATTAAATTGTTGGAAGGTGGTAGGTCTCGTTCTTTAAAGAAACCTTGGTCTTTGATTGCTGATGAGTTGGCAGTGGTGGATGGTTTACTCATGAGAGGTACTAGGTTAGTTCCACCTGTTAATCTCAGAAATGTTCTGGTGGACATGTCTCATGAGGGACACTTGGGTATTTCAAAGAAGAAAGAACGCATACGAATGGACTTCTGGTGGCCAGGTATCGATTTGTTGGTGGAACGCACCGTTAGGGATTGCTCTTCTTGCCAGGCAAGTGATAAAGTTTTGAGGACGAGGTCTTCTCCAATGGTTTGCAGGAGGTTGCCTAGGTCCCCCTGGGATGAAATTGCAGTTGATATTGTGGGGCCTTTACATGGTGAACATCAAACTCCATTTATGTTGGTTTTATTGGATTTGTATTCTAGATGGGTGGAGGTTAGTTTGGTAAGGGAGATTACAAGTGAGTCTGTTATTTCCTTTTTGGAGTCTGTCTTTAAACGTGAGAGTTTTCCGAACTCCATTCTTTCTGACAATGGGCCACAATTTTGTTCAGGGAAAGTTGAGGAGTATCTCAGTAAGTGTGGCATTATCCACAAGAGGATTTCTTTGTATCACCCTGAGGCAAATGGTGCTTTGGAGAGACTCAACAAAACTTTGAAGGAAAGCATTCAGTTGGCAAGGGTCAACAATTTGGACTGGAGAAAGGAGTTACAGAACAGAATTTCAGCTTATCGATTCACTCCTCACTCAACTACAGGAAAAACTCCGTCTGAACTTTTCAAGGGTAGAGCACCTAACACTTGTTTATGTCCTGCCTGGATGGCTGCAGACAAGGGTGTAAAAAATAATGAGGTGGGTGCATGGAGAGAAAGGGAATTGGAACTACAGAGGAAAAGGAAAATATATGTGGATAGGAGAAATTCTGCTAAGGATTCCAAATTCGTGGTGGGGGAGGTAGTAAAGATCAGGGCTCCTGTGGGCTGTCAAAACTGGTCGAAGTTTTCTGTTCCTAGAACCATTGTGAACATTTTCAAAAATGCTGTAAAGACGGAGGATGGTCGTATCTGGAACAATAGTCGGGTTTCTCATTTTGGGGGAAAAGGGAAATGTGATGATATTGTTGCTGTTCCTGATCTGCGTTCTAATAATTCTCGCAAGAGTGTGAGAGTATGCAGGCCTCCTGTTCACTTGCGTGATTATGTCTAGGTAGTTTCTTCTTTGTTTTTCCTTATCTTTCTTTTGCCTACTTCATTGCTGAACATGTAAACCTGTTTAATGTTTAAGAGGGAGAAGTGTGATGGCTTGTCTTCCTGAGTATTCTGGTTCCATGTTGGAACCTAGTGTTTGGAACCACATGACACCAAGGTTCCTATAACTGGTAATTCCAGGATTGTCAGTTGTTAGCTGACTGTTGGATGGGGCTGAATAAATATTACTTATTGAAAACAATCTTGTGTAAATCCCACTTTATTACACCCTTTCTGACCAAGGAGGAGAATGTCAGTTTTTGAGCCGTTCAGTTTTAAAGCTGAGCTATTCATCCAACCTTGTATCTGCGTCAGACAGTTGTATAAGTCCGCAGGTTGTTGACTTGGGTGAGATAAGGACACCACTAATTGTGTGTCATCAGCATAGCTGACGATACTCACTCCGAACGGGTTGACAACCTCCTCCAATGGGGACATGTAGATATTAAATAATGTGGGGCTCAGGGAGGAGCCCTGAGGCACGTCACATTGGAGGGGTGTGTCGGAGGAGCGGGTGTTATTCTCCCAGATCTGAAAGGAGCGTTGTCCCAGAAAGGACGAGAGCCAAGACAGCGCGGCACCTTCCACACCGACCCTCCTAAGCCGCTGGATAAGGAGCTGGTGGTTGACGGTGTCGAAGGCCGCACTCAGGTCGAGGAGGATCACAGCCACTGATCCTCCTGCGTCTAAAAGTGCTCTGGCCTCCTCCACCGCCGCAAGGAGGGCGATGTCAGTGCCCTGCCCTGGACGGAAACCTGTCTGCGAGCTTTTTAGCCGATTGTTGGTTTCCAAAAATTGTGATAGTTTCCTATTCACAAGTTTTTCGCAATCTTGCTAGTCCCAGGGAGAAGGGAAATTGGCCTGTAGTTGGCCAGGTCCCCAGGGTCCAGAGATGGTTTCTTTAATAACGCCTTTACGACTGCCGCCTTCCAGCTAGGGGGAACGACTCCCTGTTGCAATGAAGCGTTGATAAGATGAGTAAGGGGGGGAACGATAATGGGCGCTACTTCCTTGAGGATACGTAGCGGCCCAGGGTCCCTGGGAGATCCGCTTTTGATGATATTTAACGTGCTTTCAACCTCTTCGGCGGTCACTTGTCCCCAAGAAGATAGGCAGGGGGAGGTAGGGGTATTGGAGATCTCATTTTCCTCGCTCGAATTTATGGTCGGAATCGAGTCGAGGATTTTCTGGATCTTCTCTTTGAAAAAGCTAGCTAGTTGATGGCATTTTTCCTCATCTGCCTTGGGGTCTGGTGGGTTTCTCGGTCCGGGGTCTGGAATCTTAAGGAGTTCTTTTAGGATAGTAAAAAACTCTTTGCTGGAGCAAGCAGAATTCTCTATTCTTTCTTGAAAGAATATACTTTTTGTCTTGCATAGTGTGAAAAACGACAATGTATATGTACATAAGCGGCGTTCATTTGTGTTCACCCTCGCCACTGTTGAAGGTAAAGCGAAAGTCACGACACAGTGGCCCCGCCATCTTGTCCCCTTTTAGGCCCCATCACGAACATAGATAGTAGCCATTTTGTGTGTCATGACCTCTCTGCCCACTGCCAATAGCCTGCGTCTCTCTCTCTCCCCCCCTCCCCAGCCTCGCGAGTATTCCCCCACGCCCCGACAGCCCCCGGTCTCTCCTGCTCGGGCCATAAACGCACCTCTAAACACGACCCTGTCTCCGTGCTGAACCCCTGCCCCCTCGCTCTTTCATCCTACCCATAGAACAGGCCCTTTTGGTAACCTCTTCCTCCCTGCCCGATTGCCCGGCCTGATCCCAGGCCATCACCTAGTCCACCAGATGCAGTTTATTGCTCCCTACAGTAGGACCTCGCCTCACATCAGAGGAGCGGTGATTAATCAAGGCCTTCACACCCCTAGATCTGACCGACACCCCTGCATTCCCCCCAGGAACACCCTTCCTCTCTTCTGATGACCCCCCCCCGGCTACACCTGGCCTCTCGACCCAGTCCCATGTCATAAACCTAGGTCTCGTGGATGTACCCCCCCCGGCCCCGCATAGCGAAACGTGATCTTATCGCCTGCCCAACCTTAGATCGGACCACCCCCTCTTGCCCTCGTGTCCTGTTGGAATGTCCGGCTGCAGATTACAATCACATGTTACATTTGGGAGGGGAAAACAACATCAGAGCGACCGGTATGGGAATAGGCCTGAAGCTGGGATTCCAAACATGCCTTTTCGTACTTCAAAGTGTCTTTATTGCAATAAGGAATGTTTGTGCATCATAAACCTGTGTATAAAAGACGGAGCCGTAGAGAAACTTGTTAGAGCACCTTGAGAAGATACCCTGTTGTCTGATTTGACGTGTTCTGTTCCGTCGGAAATAAACTCCTGTTTCCTGCCTTCCAGTCTCTAGCGCCTGCCTCTTTATTTGGTAATCGTGAGTTGGGTGAGAAGCGGCTAACGCCGGGCAAATATGGGAAAGGGGTAATCGACCTGACCTGCCTGAACCCTTGATTCCACAATTGGCGTCCCAAACGTGGGGCCCATCAGCGACACGTGGATCCAGTGAGAGAGGTCCCAACGACAGAGTGAACGACTGCAACGATCGGGAAGAGCTCCTGCCCGATAGACCCTTGTCTGGCAGCCGATCATCCGAACTTCACTGGTTCCGAGAAGACCTCTCTCGAGTGATCTACGGTCCTGACTGGGAACCATCAGGAGTGCCACAGCAATTACGGAGAATAGAGGACGATCGGGCGCTGGAAACGGAAGACGAGAAACTGTCCATACGGTCTGGGTAAGGTCGTGTAACACGCCAAATTGCGAATTGATTGTTTGATTGTCATTGGAAAATACTAGTATTACGCATTTGATTGTTTTGTTCTGAGAGATTCTCTGTCTGCAAACGGGGAAGGATAGGAGTATTCTCCCTTTGCAGATAGTGAAGGGTGGGTAGCGCAGGCTTTTGCCCCCGTTGTAACCTGTCGCGCCTACTTCCCTCTCCATTTGATTGATTGTTATCCAAGCATTTATTGTTTTGGAATTGGTTCTCTTTGGATCATTCTCTATTTGCAAACAAGCACAGAGTCGCCATACTCTGTTTAGTCTTTGCAGATAGTGAAGGATAGGTAACGCAGGCTTTTGCCCCCGTTGTAATCCGTCGTGCCTATTTTTATCCCCCACTGATTGATTGTTTGACCGGACATTAATCGTTCGGAATTGGTTCTCTGAAAGGATCTTCTCTGCCTACAAACAGGGAGGAACAGGAAGATCTCTCTCTTTGCAGATAGTGAAGGGTAGGTAGCGCAGGCTTTTGCCCCCGTTGTAACCCGTCGCGCCTATTTTATTCCTCATTTGACTGATTGATTGTTTGTCCGAACACTGATTGTTTGGAATTGGTTCTCTCTTTGGGTATTCCCTATTTGCGAATACTGTAGAATAGAAATATTCTATCTAGTCTCCGCAAAGTAGTGAAGGATAGGTAGTGCAGACTTTTGTCCCCGTTGTAACCCGTCATGCCTATCTTCTCCCCATTGTTCAGTAGTTGGTTCAGCCCGGACCATTTATTAGAGGTAGACCATCTGGCTCCACCGGAGGACACCCCTAATAAAAAGGACATATATAAAGAAAAATGCGGATTAGCCGCTGTATTGTGCTAGCAAATAAAAGAACATAAAAATCGTTAGGAATAACAAAAGGAATCGAGCAAAATCAGTAGGCCACTGATGAGATCTCTTTTCGACCTCGCTGAAATGGAAACATTAGGAACAACCCCTCAGGAAATATGAAACTAGTGAGAAGAGCCGAACTCGACGCTATGACTTCAAGACAGCTCGGCTCCACCGCCCACCCCGCCCAAATAACGACAAACCCTAGGCAAATATTAGAAATATACAACACTCCAGCAAGGGAACATGTTAAAACGTTTTATTTTACAACTATATATTAAACAACTATTTACATGGCAAACAGGCTGCAACACCAAACCCACAATGCAATTCGCCGCCTGCTTGACGCCGTTCCTGTCCCTCCTTGCGAAAAGTAGCAATATTGGGCTACTTTGGGCTACTTTTTAGTAGGTTTTTGGGCGTTAGAAAGTCTACAAAAGCCATCAGCTGGCGAGGTAGCGTCGGTGGCGGCCTGGGGTAGAGGGCCATTGCGCGAACAGTCCGGAGGCGACACCACGCGCCAAGGCCTGTCCCCAGGATGTCCGGAGGTGGCGCGGGCGACCCCCCCCCTTCCCCCTCCGGGTAGGGGGTCGCCTCCAACACTCAGCTTGCCATCAGCCAGAGAAGCCGTGGGGTGAATGGCCCGGCCCGGAATGTACTGGTCTTCCCATTCTCTTCTTCTTCCGGCGCCTTGCAGGCCACGGGGGGGGGGATGTCTTGCTTATGCCTCCGACCCCCCCCCCTTTCATCACCTGGTCCGGCCATAACGAATGTCTACGAGGCGCCGTGGGGTGCACTGGGAGGGAGAGGCGGCGCGGACGAGCCTCTCCCGCCTCCCCAGGTGGAGGCCCCTCAGCTGCACCCCCAAGGCTCCACGCACCCGGCAAAGGGCTCGTCCACTCTTGCAGTGCAGCGACGCTCCACTCACCCAGCAGGGTCTCGTCCACTGTGGCGGTGCAACGACGCTTCGCCCGACAGTCTGGAGTCCGTCTGTTCTTGCGACCCAGTGACTGCCGGTAGCTGCAGATCTCCTAAAAATGGCGGTCGACTCTGCAGGAAGGGGCCTGGCGTGCAAGGATGGCCTGGTCGCTGGCCAGCTAGAAAACGAGCCCCCCCGTCCAAAAGCGTTCTCCTCAGCTTTGAAGATTCTACGAGAACTGCAGGGGCCCCAGGCCCCCCGATGGGGAACAACTGCCATGATTGCCCGCAGAACGACCAAGACGTAGCCACGAGACGTTGGCGCCCTCATGCTAGCGCCAGCCTCAGTTTGAACGACCAAAAATCCTGCAGACTACCGATTTGATCAGTTCCGGTGGAACACCAGTATGACCCGGTAGGAAAGATTGTTGCCCCCTCCCTTTTCTTTGATTGATGGTTCATGTCACCGGTCCCTTCTGTTGCCCCTTAACGAAACTTCTGGACTGCCGAAAGAGGTTCTGGTCCAACCCCGAGTTGGTGGAGACATTTTGACTCTACTTGGACCCGCCTGACCCCACCCAAAATGGCGCCGGTACAAACGAGACTCGCAACTCCCCGTTGTGTTCCGGATGCTCAGACTTGATATCATGAGATATGTATGCAGTTTTTGAAGCACATGGCGGGAGGGGATGAGTATTGATTGAACATTCGGACAATGATTTGATATTAAGTTCTGATGCGCCATTGATTACAGTATTATTCAAAGGTCGAATTTTCAACACTTATGGCACTTGCCCACAATGAATTTTCGATATGATTTTATTGCACTTATCGTACCTTTATGAAATAAAACGACCACCGACTCAGTTACGTTTCCCTCAAATAAATATGCCCTCATGTACAGTTCCAGTCTGCTCCGTGGCCGGCCCACGTGGTTGTAGGCCTGCATTTGTACGTCAACATTTTTTAATAAAGGTTTTGTGAAAAGCAAATATAGTCGTAGCTCTTGGATTGGTAAGTTCGAATACATGGCCATTGTTTCCGATATACGTAAAATACAGGCGAAAAAAAGCAATTCGATTACTTAAAGGTTAAAAAGCAAAGTACCCAGAAATATTGCAAATGCGAATGGCCCAAGTTCGTTGCGTGTGTTTTCTACCTTTGTGCAACATAAAGCAATCGATAAAGGTCCCGGTGTTCTGTTTTACTTTATATGCCACATATCTCAGGGAAATTGTTTCAGATGCCCCTAAGCCAGACCCGGTACCACTGTAGACCACCCCTCCTCCTCGAAGGAGAACACGAGTTCACCCCCACTTTACACTGACTGCCCTTTTGTTTCGACCCCCCCCTACACAAGATCCGCAATACCACACGTGGGCGATCTATGCAATATACAGTCCATCAATGATTATGCCTCCCACACTTCCAGTCCCTCTGGGCTTAAAACGCCGAGATGGAAGGGACTGCACCCCGCGGAGATAGGTCGAATACGTGGTAAGTAAAAGCCTTTTGGGTTTATGCGCGCGGATGTGTTTTAAAACGTTGCCCCCACCCCTTCTTCTTCCCCTTCTTTCTGCAGGTCACATCGGAACATCGACTAAAGTATGGAGAAGACCTAGGCAACGCGCCATGGTTCCGCGGGGAAAAGTGATACATTATCCATGGGGACTGCCCCTGAGGACATGACGAATTTGGGTGATATGAATGCACGCGTGTATGACCGGATGTGTATAACTCGACTGGATATACGTTGCACACGTTGACTTGATAAGAGAGATGTTTTTGTACGACTTGAGTGATGATCGAACGGCCGATGGAATGGGGAAAAAGGGGGTCTGAACATGGTGCCTATACACGACGAACAAACATAGATATAACACTCCCTTACTTAGAAACGACCATCTCTCTCTCTCTGAACCCTCCTCCTGGAAGACTAAGAATATTGTCAATGTTTAAGATTTACCACCTCCTTCTTGCACCCTCATAGACATGAAACTCGAAGCTGCCCATTGTTCCCCCGACTGACACCCTTCGTTGCCTCAGCCTGGATACCCATTCGCTAAAAACGATTCAAAGATCCCACCGTAAGTACTAGCCCGACCAGGTTAGTTCCCGAACAATTGACGAAAGTGTAAGTATTTACAACAGAGGCCAACAGCAAAAGACAGCCAGGCGAATTAAATAGGATACTAAGGATGTGCAGCATGCAGGAGGAAATATCTTTGGCCAAGTACTGTTCTATGTTTTGTCTTGAGTTCTGTATATAATACATGTACCCCCCCGCCTGAATTCATGTGTACGTAGTATATGGATTTACGTTGTCCCTCAGTCTGTGTTTCTATATAACATGACCCCTACGGTTTTGTGTTGTGTGCGCATTAAATGGCCTATTATTGTACACGTTTCTCTCTCACTCTCTCTCTCTTTTTCTCTCTCTTCATGTTGTACGTGTACCGAATAGTTCATTTAAAATGCGGACGACTCTCCCTCCGAGGGTCCCCCTGTTCCCTCTTCCTTTGTGTGGTAACGTTGTGCCCCGCCGGCACGAGCCTAATTGGTTTTCGAACACAAAGGTGTTCGGCAAATTGACAGAAACTAAACCAATTGTAATTTGCCATATTACTACCTCTCCTTTCTGTAAAATAATGGAACTTGAATTGGCTATGAAGGAAAGGACAGGTAAGACAACTGAAGTCCCCTAATCTGGCCTTCTTATAGGAGGACTATATGTCAGTGGCTTTCTGTTCTCAGCTCGTTAGAAACGCAATCTCCAATGCCCAGATTGCCCCACCCCTCTGCACCCAAGTACGGATGTCCAAAACGTCCCCGTTTCTCCCGATTGACCCCAGCTCCATAACCCGAAGTATAACTGATGACCCCGATTAACTGTTTCTCCCCGAGAAAAGAATGTTTAGCCTCTATCTCTCTCTCTCATGATGATAGAAGACTGCCAGGGCTTGGGTTAGAAAGACGAGTCTCTACCGAAGGATCCGATTTCGAGATTGATGAAGTACACAGTCAATAGGAGTCGGATCTCTCCCTGTACGTCATGAATGAACGCCAAATAGGCTTAGTACATACTCAGTAGACATGCCTGTATACATGCTCCACAGTGATAACTTCTGACCGTGACCGATGAACGTACCCCCAACTACTTAGATTTGGGACGGAATTGAAATGTATAAATGTCTTCTCTTGCCAGTTCTCTAAAACCTGTTTTGTACCCATTCAAAGATACACAGTCACCGGAGGAGAGGGGCCGGACGTGACGCACAGCCTGGCCACAGATCATGAGGCATGTGTGACCTCGACCTAAGATGGAGCCGCAGAGCAACGGGACGCGGGACGATGCACCACTCTCAAACGCAGAAAATGAAGGAATGGAGGGCTGCCTTGAAGCCCTCTACTTGTTGACCCAAGCGTGCCAGAAGTCCCCGCCCCTTTGAGCCCGATTGATGGACCTGCCTGCGCATCACCCTTTGCTCCCTTGGTTTGTCTCAAAGATCTGGTCCCACTCCGCCCTCTCTTCCCTCGATTATTCGACAAAACCCCCCTCTTTTCCTTTTCACGTGGATTTTGACTCAGAGAAAAAGAACAGCATTTAGGTAGAATAGGGTTTGCCGCGAAAGGAGAAAGAAATGCAGGTGCCCAGCATGAGGCACCCTTAAAAAGATTAGTTAGGAAACAGGACTGTGGTCTAACAGCAGAGGACAGATCACACCCTGCGACGTGTAAAGAAGGACCCGAGCTGGACCTATAGCTCCACCGCCGGTGCTCAACAGCGCCAACGGAAGAAAACGAACTACCAGAGCCTACCATTGATGGCTCGCTACAAAAGAAAAAAAAAAAAAGACACTGTGACGAAGACCCTCCCCCTTTTTTCGGAACTTTCTACACCCCTTGACTAATTGCTTGTATTGGACTAAATTCCTCCCTCAACCACTTTTTGCCTGTAAAATGTTTCATCGGTCACTTTTTAAATACGACAAATGTAAATTTATATGTATTCTACCTCGTATGTCGCATCAACTGCACACGGTTATATGCAAATCCACCAGTATTGACAAACGCGATTTCATTGACAACACACGACTATATGTACACCCCGTCAGTTATGATAAACACGGAAATGACCTAACTTATGTTAAAAAGCGGCGACTGTGGAAAACGACAATGTATATGTACATAAGCGGCGTTCATTTGTGTTCACCCTCGCCACTGTTGAAGGTAAAGCGAAAGTCACAACACAGTGGCCCCGCCATCTTGTCCCCTTTTAGGCCCCATCACGAACATAGATAGTAGCCATTTTGTGTGTCATGACCTCTCTGCCCACTGCCAATAGCCTGCGTCTCTCTCTCTCCTCCCCCTCCCCAGCCTCGCGAGTATTCCCCCGCGCCCCGACAGCCCCCGGTCTCTCCTGCTCGGGCCATAAACGCACCTCTAAACACGACCCTGTCTCCATGCTGAACCCCTGCCCCCTCGCTCTTTCATCCTACCCATAGAACAGGCCCTTTTGGTAACCTCTTCCTCCCTGCCCGATTGCCCGGCCTGATCCCAGGCCATCACCTAGTCCAACAGATGCAGTTTATTGCTCCCTACAGTAGGACCTCGCCTCACATCAGAGGAGCGGTGATTAATCAAGGCCTTCACACCCCTAGATCTGACCGACACCCCTGCATTCCTCCCAGGAACACCCTTCCTCTCTTCTGATGACCCCCCCTGGCTACACCTGGCCTCTCGACCCAGTCCCATGTCATAAACCTAGGTCTCGTGGATGTACCCCCCCGGCCCCGCATAGCGAAACGTGATCTTATCGCCTGCCCAACCTTAGATCTGACCACCCCCTCTTGCCCTCGTGTCCTGTTGGCATGTCCGGCTGCAGATTACAATCACATGTTACATTTGGGAGGGGAAAACAACATCAGAGCGACCGGTATGGGATTAGGCCTGAAGCTGGGATTCCAAACATGCCTTTTCGTACTTCAAAGTGTCTTTATTACAATAAGGAATGTTTGTGCATCATAAACCTGTGTATAAAAGACGGAGCCGTAGAGAAACTTGTTAGAGCACCTCGAGAAGATACCCTGTTGTCTGATTTGACGTATTCTGTTCCGTCGGAAATAAACTCCTGTTTCCTGCCTTCCAGTCGCTAGCGCCTGCCTCTTTATTTGGTAATCGTGAGTTGGGTGAGAAGCGGCTAACGCCGGGCAAATATGGGAAAGGGGTAATGGACCTGACCTGCCTGAACCCTTGATTCCACAATAGGGCGATCTTCTTCGTTTGTAAAGAGGTGAGGTAGACGTCCCTCTTTACATTAGTCTTATCCCTCCTCCAGGAACGTTCTGTCCTCTTACATTCCTGTCGTAGAGACTTAAGCTCTGGAGTGTACCAAGGAGCGGGGGGCACTCGTTTGGTATGTTTGAGAGTGGCGGTTTTAGGGAGAAGTTTGTCTAAAGAAGATGTGACCCAAGAGTTGAACTGTTCATCGGCAGTGACAGGATCTGTGGAAAGGACAGGGCTAGAGTCTGAAAGAATGGTGGCCCATTCAGCTGGTACAAGCTTGTGCCAACGCCTGTCGGTCACCTGAATTTTACCGGTTTGAAGGGGTACTATGGGTAAATCCCAAAAAATAGGGATTAAAAAGTGATCTGTCCATGGAAGAGGACGGGGGGGCCAGGTGGTAATGCCCGCGATGTTAGTAAGGACAGGGTCTAGGAGATGTCCCTTGTCGTGGGTGGGAAAAGGCAAGCCCAGTATTTGTTTTTAAATCTTCATTTACTAATAGGCTTCTAGGAAAAACAAATAAACATTTATATAATGTAAATGTTCGTTATTTTTTGTACAATTCCCTTTTGATTTATGGTTCATTAATATGAATTTAAGATGATTAATGTCCACACTAATGATTAAAGGCATCATTGGCTCTAATAATGATATATATTGTAAAACGTGGGTTGCACAATTTGAATCCCAGCTTTTTTTTTAACAAAACCTGCAGATTATTTCGCAAGTTCCGATGAGGCCCTGATTGCACCAAGGACTACAAATTGGTTAGAAGGAAGGAACAAAATAATACGTCAGCTGAGGGTTGTGCTAAAGATGTTTAGCCAGGTCCAGATTAGAAGAGGAAATTGAACATTTTGCTCGTGATAGATGGTGCCACTGCCAACTAGAACACAGTTGGTGCAGAACCTTTCCTGGCGAACCAGAGGTGGATTCTAGGGGTTAACACCAGAACCTGGGCTTCTATGGAAATTCACAAGGGCATATTATCAAGCCCATTATCGCCACTTTAGCGGCAGTTTCCTGCCGATAAAAGCGGCGATAATGTATCGCCTTTTCTTGATAATATGGCCCTAGCTTCTCTTGTCACCGCTGGCTTCTATGAGCCACATGGATATACTGATGGCTGAATACTGATGTCAGCAGACTCCTGCCAATGCACTCCTCCCATCCATGGTTTTGGCTTTGACGTACATAACTTAAAAGGCCATCATGGCTTGACATTGCAATGAATTGCGTTTCTGCGCCTAACTTATGAGTAGACACGTTGGTCACGAGCAGTGGAGTATAGTGGTATTCACTGCTACCAATAGACATTTTCCCTCTTGAATCAGGGTTGGGCTTACCCTCAGAGCCATCATTGCACGAAGGAGGACTTTCACGGAGAATAGGTTGTGCACCAAATGCACATCTTGTTTCAAGCCCTTTGTGAATCAAGCATGAGGGAACATGAGAGCCTACCACACCTCTGGCTCCATCACACGACACATTTGGCACCGGAGCAGGCATATATCTCCCCTGTAGGCATTTCATTTAGCCCATACAAGGGACCATTTTTTGGGGAAACCTCTGGCTACACAAACCGTTTTCTCCCTGAACATACACCAGTCAAGATTTCTTTTCCATGTGGCGAGTATCAGGGATGACACCCCTGTTGCTGAGCTATATCTCTCTTGGCAACCATAGCTCCCGGGGTGGCCCAAAGTTTCTCTGCCCCTATCAAGTCAGTGGGTTCCCAAAGGTTAAGCAACCACCTCTTGACCTCTGGTTGGATATCTTTGTGTAGGACTTCCCTTATGACCTTAGGTATCCCCTTCCAATACATCTGAACCCGCTCACACTCCCAAAGAATATGCATAAAGGTGCCCACCTGGCCACATTGTCTTATGCAATCGTCCATCTCCCCTCTTTCCATGTATACCGGCTTAGGCCCTGTGACGTAAGTTCTGTGCAGAATTTTCAATTGTACCAGGTGCAGATGCACGGAGATTGCCACTTATCGGGGGGAGGCCACCGCTTCTCGCCACTCTTCATCGTCAAGCTCTAAGCCATCTTTCCCCCAAGACTCATGCAACCTATCAAGGGGATCTGGTGTGTTATTAATCAGCTTTTTTGTTAGTTAGTGATAAAGCCTTCCGTGGAAACAACCCATCAATAACCTGTCCTCTAGTGTGGAAGACTCAGGGAGGGAGGAACCCTTCTTTAAGATTGTGACCAGAGCGTGGCGGACCTGCAGTTGCGGAAAAACTCTGTGCTTGTGAGCTCGAACTGTTGTAGTTTGTCAAAACTAATCATGTCACCCTTCACCCAGAGGTCACCTATCTGAGAGATAACGATGAGGTCCCACTTATCAAAACCCTTAGAGGAATGTAGATTGCCGAGCTGCTCCGAATCCCAAAAGGGAGTCACCAGCGTCAACCTTCGGTCCCAACCCAGACTCCCGTTCACCTTATGCCAAATATGGACAGAGTGCCTGGTGGGCCCAGTTAACCGCATCGCTGTGGCGGCTATTCCGCCGGAGCCCTAAGGGGGCAGGGCGGCCGCGCGGCGGCCGCATGCTGGTGACGGAACCGCTCCGTCATCAGCCGCGGTTGGGCTGTGCTCATGACGGAGCGGTTCCGTCATGGCCCCGCCCGCTCAATAGAACGCCCAGCGCAGGCACGGAATCCGCGCCGCGCAGGCGCGGCGGCCGGGCCATGACGGAACCGCTCCATCATCAGCACAGCGCCACCGCAGCTAATGACGGAGCGGTTCCGTCATCAGCATTGAAAGGGTTAAGAGAAGTTTCCTGGGATTCGCATACAGAGCTCTTTTGTACCTCCCATCTGGCAGCTGCGACCTGTCTATGGCAAAGCCCGGGTCACCCGGTACATTTAGTGAATTTGACCAGCAATAGAATTCCATAGGCTGCGAGCTAGCAAAAAGAAAGCCAGTTTAGATGTTTTCACTCTTCTGTCTTTTGGGATTTCCAAGATTAGGGCACTTCTAATTCTGGTATTCCAGCGGCCACAGTTGAGCTGAAATTTGCAGTTCAGGTACGATAATTGATTAGTGTACATCACTTTATGAGTTACGGAAGCATCTTGATATTAGTTTTCACTTTCAGGGCGAGCCAGATGGGGCGACTTAAAATGGGTGTGATAGAATCTGATTTTGTGGCTCACGTAACTGTGTGTGTGTCTAGCTGTAGGATAGATTTTAGTCGTACCAGTGAGGATTTAGGTTAGAGCCCCTAGATTGTTTTTCTTCCATAAAGGTGGCATAGAGCTAAGACCCGTGCAGCTGATCGTAAAACAGAGTGAGGGATCTATGGTTTTATTTTTCTGATCTGTTGGAGTGATAGGAAGAATCTTCAGTCAGTTTGGTGACATGATCTACTAAGTTTTTGCTGGAGCATTCTGATTTTATTAGAGTGATGAAATGCTTCAACGTGGTCAGAGAATAGCTTGTTGTTGCTGGTTGTCGATATATGATATGATACTGGTGTTAATTGTTGTGTTTTAATTTTAATGCAACTCAAAGAGTCAGCTATGAATAGCAAATTTGTCTGGAAATATTATTTAAAGAGAGTTAATATTGGTCCTTAGAGTGCTAAAATGAGGGATGGTGAAGGGGATGACTATGGTTATCTTGCAAGCTGGATATGTATTATTTGTTATAGTGCTTAAACTAAGAATGTACCTTCTAATGTGTAGGCTGATGTCAAGACCCCCAGACAGTGCTCACCTGCAATTGCAGGACAAATGAGGCAATGCACACATTCAAATGTCATTGTGTGTTATTTTCTAGGCAGAAGAAGTAAGTGGTGCAATATGGCTTTGCTTGATGTGAGGGTTCATGCCTGTAATGCACACTTTTGCAGTGAACACGGTTTAAATCAGGATGGTGTCTGGACAAAATATTGAGTTGTAAATATTGGGAGACACAAATATCAGAAAATAAATATTGTGGATCAAAAATATCATGATGCAAAAATATCGTTGTGAAGAATACCACTTTTTTAGAGAAGTAATATTGTTTACTTGAATATCGTTGTTTTTAATATCGTTTTCAAGAATATAGTTGGAAAAAATATTGTTTTAAAATTATTTTAACCCCTTCGATGCTGCGGACAGCCCCCGGCCCTCCCACGTGATGGTGGGCGTGTGCAGAGGATGGCCCCGAACCCTACCCACTGATTAGAAAGCCAGCACTGCACCGGAATTCACGCCTCGGTCAAGGCGTTAATGTGTTTTAGTTCATATATGAATTATATGTGTTACTATTGTTTGTGAAGTTGCTATTGATATTTTTAAATATAGTTTGTCATTTTAAGTAATGTAGAATTTGTAATGTAATTGTTAATAGTAATTTATAGTGTGTAGAGGGATGTTGGGTTTGTAGGGGGATAGGGTGGGAAGTCAATGAAGCAAAATCTAATTATTAATTGATTAATAATTTTCAATTCATACTGTGATTGATATTAATTATTGTAAATTGTGTACTACTAATTTGTTTTAGTTATATTTTAGTTATATTTTAGGTGTGGGCTGCTCGGTTTGTAGGGGTGTGGGGTGGGAAGTTAATTCAGTAATAATTAATTTACAATTGCTTCTTATTTAACTTAATTAATTGATTATTAATTATATACATTGTGCAGTAACTATATATTTTTGCTATGTTTTAGGTCTGGATTCCTGGGTTTGTAGGTGTATAGGGTCTTAAGTTAAGTAATAATTAATTAACAATTAATTATTACTTGGTAAATCAATATTTAATTGATTATTAATTATGTATATTGCTATACTATTTAAGCTGCATTTTAGTTGCAGGATGCTGGGTTTGTACAAATACAGGGTGGGACGTGAATTAAGTAAATATTAATTAACAGTTCATTATTCAATTTTAGTTATTTAATTGATTACCAATTATATAAATTGTGCTATTCTTATTAATTTGAGGTCCATTTTAGTTGCAGGCTGCTGGGTTTGTAGGGGTCTAGAGCATGAAGTTAATTAAGTAATGATTAACTTACAAGTCATTATTGATTGATAATTAATTAATTTATTTTAAATATATACGGTATGGAATTAGTATATTTTTAATTGTATTTTAGGTGTGGCTGCTAGGTTTATATGGGTATAGGGTGGGAAGTTAGTGGAATAATAGTTGAATAACAATTATTCATTAAATGATAATTCTTCTGTAATAGTAATTATGTAATTTGACTAATTATTTTTAGTTTTTTAATAGATATGTATATATATATTTGATGTTAATTAATATTTTTTATTAAGAGTTTAATATTTTTGTGTTTGTAGTAAAGTATTTTCTTTACTCTTGCTTAGACTGCAGTAAAAATATTATAATCAACTTCTTTCCAGTTCAATACTTTCCTTACGGTTGCGCTGTTTGGAGTGGGAATAGTACATTTAACCCCTCCAAAATGTACCATTTTACCCACTTATGCACTTTGCTTGTTTCTATTTTTAGATTTATATATATATATTTTTTTTTTTTCAAAAACCTTTATTGGAGCAAGCATAGGAACGTACAAGAATGGGCCTACAACCGCACGGGCTGGCCGCTAATAACAAGACACAATGCATGAAACAGAAATGTACACCCGTGGTCAGGTACAGCTCGAGCACAAAGCATACTCTACATATATCACAGAGCGACTCGAATTTTTTATTTTACAAAAGAAAAACAAACACTAAAAGGCGAATGCACGATACTTAAGGTCAGCCCAAAGAACGGAGGGGACGGTCCACGATCAGGAGAACACACCCAGAGCCCGGAGGCTCCAATCAAGTCGGGAGGGGGGGAGGGGAGCAGCGGGGAGAACCGGAAATACAGAAAAAAAAAAAAAAACCCATATGGGGAGGTTCCGGGAACGCACGTCTAGGGAGATAGGACAATCTCAGCAGTGCCTACAAGGGGAGGGGTGCAAATATCCCCACGATAATCATTCCACTGGCCCCAAACCTTCGTCCACGCCCTGGGTCTGCCCCTGGCCACATAAACCGTCTTCTCACGAAACATGGACCAGTCCATGTTGTCCTCCCACTTCGAGACCTCAGGGGGCCTGGAAGCGCCCCAGAGTTGCGCAACATCCCGCTTAGCAATCATGTATCCCAGGGTAGCCCATCTGGTCTGGGCCACAGAGTAGTCAGTGGGCTCCCACACATTCAACAGACATCGTCGTGGCTCCGGCCGCAGGGCAACACCAGTCACAGCAGTCATCACCTCAAGCACAGCAGTCCAGTAAGCCGCTACCACCGGGCACTCCCAAAGGATATGTAAAAAGGTCGCAATCAAACCACAACCACGCTTACATAGCCCATCCGAAGAAAAGCCCATCGTCACCAGACGCGGACCCGTGACATAAACTCGATGAAGAATCTTAAGTTGAACCAAACGGAGACGGGCAGGAATGGCCACCTCCTTGGGAGAAGAGAGTGCCGACTGCCAATCCTCGTCGTCCAGTTCCAACCCATCGCCAACCCAAGCCTCCCGAAGTCGGACCAATAAGTCCGCCCGATTATTGATCAATTTCTTGTAAATCAGAGAAATAGTACTATCGGGAAGATGCCCATCAAGGACACGGTCCTCGAGGGGGGAAGATTCAGGCAGGGTCTCATCAGGAACCAAAACTGAGGCGAGGGCGTGCCGGACCTGCAGGTAGCGAAAAAATTCCCTACCACTCAAACCATATTCCGCCTGGAGGGCCTGGAACGACTTCACACAACCGTTCGAGCACACGTCACCCACCTTACAAATCCCAATCATATCCCAGCGGTCGAAACCCTTGGTAGACCAAAGTCCGCCCAAACGTTCCGAGGCATAAAGCGGCGTCGCCAACGTCAAGCGATCCTCCCACCCCAAACTCACATTCGCAGCTCGCCATACAGTTACTGCGATCTTGGATGGGCCCACAAGATGGCGCCCGGCCGGTCGAGAATAAAGTGCTCTAGTAAAGTCCCCACCCGGGAGCTGGAATCTGTCCATCTCGAATGCAGGATTACGACCCGGGGAAAACATCACGTGATTAATGGCGGACAACTGGGAAGCCCAGTAATAACGCTTGATATCGGGGAGCGCCATGCCCCCGTCATACCAAGGGATAGTGAGCTTTGCGAGCGCGATACGCGGACGCCCATCCCATATCAATTGCCGCTGAAGACTCTCAATCTCTTGGAAATAGGACTTAGGAATAGCGTCATAGGAGTTTTGGAGCGCGTAAAGGAATCGCGGCAAGGACATCATTTTAAACAGAGCCGCCCTGCCCAGAGGAGACAAAGGAAGCTTACGCCAACGGGCCACATCCAGGCGCAATCTAAGCAACGGTGGGAGGAGATTACGCTCAAAGCGGAGCGTCGGGTCCAACGTAATAAAAATCCCTAAATACTTGAAACCCGAGTGCACCACCTGAATAGGAAGTCTGCTCGGCAAGGGGGGCAAAACCCCCGAAAGAACATATACACAGGACTTGATCCAGTTAATAACAAGGCCCGAATTGGCTCCGAAGGAAGCAAGAACGTCAAACAGAACGGACAGAGATTTACGCGGGGAGGTGAGATATAAAAGGATATCGTCCGCGTAAAGCGAAACGCGGTCCTCAAAGTCCGGAGACCAGCGGATCCCCTTGAGGGAAGGTTCCCACCGAAGCCAAGCAGCCAATGGTTCCAGGGCGAGCGCAAACAGTAACGGAGACAAGGGGCATCCCTGACGGGTACCCCTACCAAGGGTGAAAGGAGCCGAGACCCTACCATTCACCACTACTTGCGCCAGAGGTTCCGCGTACAGTAACTGGACCCAACCAATAAACTCAGGCCCAAAACCAAATTTCTCAAGAGCCGCCCAAAGATAAGGCCACTCCACCGTGTCGAAGGCCATGGAAGCATCCAACGATGCCAAAATGGCCGGCTCCGTCAGAAGCCCCGCCCCCGCGATCGCGTCGTGAAGACGACGCAGGTTCAGAGCCGTGTTGCGATGCGGGATAAATCCAGATTGATCCGGATGGACCAAGTCACTAATGACCGTCAAGAGACGGGATGCCAGGAGTTTCGCCAATACCTTGGGTTCAAAATTTAGCAGGGATATGGGCCTTAAGGAGGAACAAAGATCACGAGGTTTACCCTCCTTGGGGATGACAACTATTGTGGCCAGTCTCTGATCATAAGGGAGAATACCCCGTTCCCGGGACTCCAGAAACATGGCGCGAAGATACGGAGCCACCCTATCGGGACGCAACTTGTACAATTCGATTGGCAACCCGTTCGGGCCCAATGCTTTGCCCGAACGGAGGGAACGGATGGCAGTAGCTATCTCATCAACCGTAAAGGGGGAGTCCAACGCCACACGGTCTAAATCGGAAACAATGGGCAGGGCTATATCACGCAACAAAAGGCGAGAGTCAACCACATCCCTCTCAGACACAGGGGTATACACCACACGGAAGTAATCGGCGAACCGGTCAACTATTCCAGTCGGGTCCGTTACACTCACACCACTCGCAGACTGAATCACGGGTACCACACGATTAGCTCTCTCCTTCTTATCCAGCCATGCCAGCAATTTACCCGCTTTGTCACCCACATCATACAAACGACCCTGTTGCTCCCGAAACATCACTTTGGCGGCATCTGTGACCACAGACTTATAAGCAAATTGTTTCAGACCCAGGGCATGGAGCTTCTCAGGCGTGACACCAGATTCCAAGCCCTCCTCCAATGCAGAAATCTCCCCCTCAAGATCAACCACCTCTCTATTTCTCGCTCTCTTAGCCTCAGCAACAAGGGAGAGGGCCTGCCCACGAATCACTGTCTTAAAGGCCTCCCATAGGGACACAGCAGAGGAAACCGACCCCTCGTTATCCAGAAAATACGAGTCCAAGGACTTAAGCAAAAGGGTGCGGGTCTCGGGGGAGGTGAGGTACCACGGATTAATGGGGGCCACCCGGCCCACTGCCTCCACCCCAACCTCAAAACGAAGCCAGAGCGGAGAGTGGTCAGAGATACCCCTGGGCAGGTGCACAATCTCACGTACCGCTGGGGACTGAGCCGCAGGCATCAGGAAATAATCCAGCCGAGACAGACTCCCATGGGCCCCAGAGTGAAAGGTGTACTGAAGCTGTGTAGGATGCAAAAGCCTCCAGCAATCCACCAGGCCAAAGGTATCCAAAAATCCACCCAACCACTGCTGAGCCGCAGGGGTATCCCTAGGGGGGTGGCGATCGTGGAGAACGGAGACTACCGAATTAAAATCACCAGCCAGAAAGAGAGTACTATCAGGGAGGTCCAACAAGACACGGCCCAAATCTGAAAAGGTAGAAGTCTGCAAGCCGGGGGGCACATAAACAGTTAATAAGGAGAGGGCACGGCCTTCATATCGACCCACAAGAACAGCATACCGCCCCCGGTCATCCTGAATAACATCATCAATAGCCAGGGGGAGGGAAGCCCGGACAAGGATACCCACACCCCTGGAACCCGAGGTAAACCCCGAATGCGCTACGAGGCGATAGCCCCACCTATTCATTGCATGACAAACATTGCCTATCAAATGAGTCTCCTGCAGGAAAACAATGTCAGGAGATAAACGTCGTATACATTTCAACACCACACTTCGCTTGATACGATCTCCCAGACCATTAACATTCCACGAAACAAATCTCAACCCGCTACCCCCCATCCCACCCGAAAAAGCCCAAACCCCCCACCAATGAGCATGACCATAAAAAGCAGTCCAGATACAGAATAAAGTCGCCTTGAACACAGAACACACAAACAACAAACTTCCCAACCACCCACCCCCCAGGTAACAAGAAAACACCCCCCACCCTGCACCCCTGCAAAAAGCTAAAAAGCCACCCCAACCTGCAGTGTGCCTGTCGCCCAAGAACCCCTATTCTACACAAAGACCCCGGAGGAGGAAAGGCTCTGTCCCACCCGCCTCCCGAACAAACCAATGACGAGAAAAAGATCATACATCAAAACACATGTGAGGTAGAGGAACATAGGCTTACATCCCTGGAGAAGGTATACAAAACAAGGCATCAGTCAAAGATGAAATGTTCAGCTCTCTACGCCACCCTCAGCACCGCCCGGGTGGGCTTCGGACTCAGTCTCAGGAGGTCGACGAGGCAGGGAGTCTAGCCAGTCATTCACGGCATCTGGCCGATCAAAGAAGAAAGTTCGATCATTATACTCCACCCGCAACCTGGTAGGAAAGAGCATTGCGTAACGCATCCCCATGTCCCTAAGACGCTTCTTGGCACCACGAAATCCCATACGCTGCTTCTGGACCTGTTGGGAAAAGTCCGGATAAAAGTTCACCGTGGCATTCTCAAAGGCCACCGGGCCCTTCACCCGCGAGGCCTGCAGGATAGCGTCCCGATCTCTATAGTGGAAAAGCTTTGCAACAATAGGTCTCGGCGGGGCGCCTGGCTTGCCCTGGCCCCCCGGAACACGATGTGCGCGCTCCACTGCGAAAAATTTACTAAGGCCAGACGGGGAAAGGTGGTTCTGGATGAGGTCTTCAACCAGGAGATCAACCGAGTGGGGTTCTGGATTCTCCGGCACACCAACCACGCGAACATTACAGCGACGTGCCCTGTTCTCAAAATCCTCCAAGCGCCGGGTCATGAAATCGTTCACCCTACGGAGATTGCCAATCTCCGTCTGAATATCAGAGACGTCCGTCGTGAGGCTGGATGATTTGATATCCAACGACTTCACCTTTTTCGTCTTGGAGAGATCGGCTCGAATCAAATTCACCTCAATTGCCACAGTGTCAAGTTTGTGGGCCAAGGTTTCGTACTGTTGGCCTATGGATTCCCTCATGCCAGAAATGGCGCCCATGATGTCCTGCAAGGAGGGCTCCGTCGACGCATCCACCACTTGATCGGACGCAATGGGACCGGGCAGGGCAGCTCCGGGGGACCCTTTAGAGTGGGTATAACGATCCATAACATTAGATTGAACCGGACCCCCGCGCAGAGGTGTCTTCGTCTTGCGCGTCTCTCGGTCCCCTCTGCCCGCCATTTTGAAGATGCGTCACGAGTAGAGTCACCAGGGTCGACGGACCGGGCACCAGAAATGGAGGCCCCGGGACCAAAGGACTACAAGAGGGGTATCACCAGGATAGAGGCAGCCCACTCCAGGAACAGTGCAGCCAAGGGCCAGACAACCTACTCGTGTCCCGGCCGCAGCTCTGGCCCGACCCTCTCACCAGTGTCCCAGTCTGAGGCAGAAACGAAACCGAAACTTAAGAAGGGGACCCGCAAGACCAATCCCCCTGCCGTTGTTGTTCAATTCCAAGACGGCCACCGAACCTCACCCAGTCCCGGGCGCACTTCGCGGGTGGAGCCCAAAAGTTCAATTGAACATAATTCAGGCACCCGATGTCCAAATCAGTTTCTGAAAGGTCCAGGTAGATCAGCCCAACGTCCTCTATATGAATCCTCACAAAAAATCAGGATTAAAGCAGGATATTAAGCCGGGAGCGGCGGGGGTCCGGAGAGCGCTGTGCTCACGCGGCCATCTCGGATGCCCGCCAAGCTCCTCCCTCTTTAGATTTATATTAATGTGTATAACTTTTTGATCAATTTGTTTTGGGGATTTTCCAATTTCTAACATTATATTTACTGTCTTTATTAATTACTACAATGTTTTCATATTCAGATGTTTATATTTTTATGGTTCCATTATGTGTGGCTTGATGGTCTTAAGACACATGTAGCACACCTGTTCTCCATTGTGTTCTCCTTCCCAGGCATAGGTAGGGCCAATCCATCCAGGCCTATATATGGTTTCATTTGGCACCGTTAGGGTCAGCTCATCCAGGGCTTCATATGATGCCACCAGGTACAATACACGAGTACTGATAATTGAAGCAGGGGATTCATGACAGTTAAAATAGACGCACACACCATACATATCGGATGGAACATCCTCTACACCCACATTGTGCAGCATGTCTCAGTGTAATGTACTTGGTTCCTATCTACTGGCTAATGCTGGCATGCTAGAGGAGCATTGTATTCAGCTGTTTGGGCAGCATTGTGACATCCATCATCAATCTGAATACCCCGGGCACAGTTGACCTAGGAATAGTCATTCTTGCCTTACACTGTGGCTTCTGTCATAACACTGCCCCTCATGTGACACCTATTCTTCCACAGGCCCTTTAGATCCTGGTCAGGAGCACGATTTGGGGTAATTATATACAGAAATGCATTTGCGGCTCGCAAGGTTGCTTTATACTCTCGTCTATCTATGAATTCGAATTATGCAAAGTTAGGGAGATCGTACAACCATGTGAATTCAGCTGGGATATTAAGGTCCCCTCCTTATGAATTTATCAAGTATGCACATACAAAATGGATATTTTCAAGTTGTTATTAATCCAAATGAGTCTGCCTTGATCTGCTATTATATATATATACGTACTATTATATTGTACTTACTATATTGTACTTACCCTCATATAGGGGCACAATATTTTGGTAAGCAATATTTTTGAGACTTCATTTGTGTCAACCGGTTTTGCTTACTTCAATATTGTGTCAGTGATCCGTCAGGACGGACTCTCAAATTGAACTTTTTTAAGCCCACTGGAGCACTTACTAGACTGGATTTATGGGCAACTTTACCGGAGTGTGGGTGCTTTCCAGTAAAGTGTGTTTGATAAAACGATTGAAAAAACCCTGCACCTTGGGACCGTGGTATTGTACAGTGTTCCAGTACATTGTGACTAGATATGCTTTGTAAATGTACTACATTGGTGAAAACTGACCAAATCAGGGATCAATGACTCAATCATCATCAATTCTAGCCAATGGGGCTTGCAAACAACAAAACCTTCCTTAATGCACAGCATTAAACCTCTAGGCTCTGGCTGAAGCCTCACTAACAGCACATTGCGAGGTACTCTAGATCTCTGGCTCTCTGCACAGGGCTTCCTTTGCTTACATGGGTGTTGCACAGTGACATTAAAATGTCAAAAGAATAGCAAGATTCCATGCTATACTAACCCCTCCTCTACACTACATAAGCCAATTATTGGGAGACATACTTAGTGCATGGTTCTCATCACAATTATATCTTTTGGGTAGCAGCTGAGGCCTGTTGGAAAAGTCTGAATTGGAACCGTCTCCTCTATGGCTTTAGAAAGCATGAGGACCTACCACTAGTGGATGAAAAATCTAACTTTTGAAAACTCACTAATTGTGCAAGTGTGAAAGTTTACCAGGGATGGGACTGAGGCTTATTTGTGTCAGGGGGTCAACAGGCTGCTTATTCGAAATTTATTTCAGAAATTCCTTTCACCACCATGCTGGGGAAAGTATTTCTAAGCAGGCCTGCTATACTTTTTATTAGTTGCACTAGCACTTCTCTTTAGGTCTTCCCTCTCACATTAAAAGAACATTCCTTAACAGGGCTTCTATAATGTTCATGGTCAGGACCAACATTTCTGAGCAGCGGACAGGATATCGGCAGAAACTGCATATTCAGGGATATCAACATTTCATCATAGCATAGCATCGCAAAACCAACAATGCCCATCAACAGAGCTTGTAAAGTGATTCATAGCTCCAATCCAAAGAGAGCAAGCCACAATATCAGAGAATAAATGAACGGAAATATACAGTAAATCATTGGTATCAATTAATAGGATAGCAATTATCTGTGGGGATTGTAGCCGTGTCAAAGTAGGCTAAGTAAAGGGATATGGGCTCTGTAAAACAGCTGCAGTACTTTTTAATGACAGTAGCAACACTTTGCAAAAGGATTAGCAATGAATCCGAGAAGAGCAACACTGGTTAGCAGGGCTGCTGCAGTTTTAAGTGACACAGTCAACACTTCCAAACAGGGATAGCATACATTTAACAGGAGTGTCTCATTGCTACTCCACAGGGCCGCCACACTGTGCTGAACAGTGCCCTGCACCTCTCTGGAAGAAATGTCACGCTCTTGATCTAACAGTGTGCACAAATCTAAGAAGGGCTGCTATACCTTCAATAGAAAAAGAACAAGACTTAGCATGATTGCTGCTATACCTTCAACAGAGCAACACCAAGAGAGCTCAGGAACACCGCTTTATTTGTCATGGACAGTGAAAATACTTCTCAGGGCAGCTATTACTTTCATTGACAAGACTTCCACTTCTCAGTATTGATATCATAACCTAATAGGAGAGTATAAATACTCCGAAAACAGTTTTGTACTTTTTTTTGACAGCATCACTGCTTAGAAGGGCTGCTAGAATTCTCAGGACAGCAACAACATTGCAAAGTATGTTACCACTCAAAAACTGTAATGGTATCAGCACTTCTCAGCAGGCCAGTCATAGTTGAGCCAATACTTCTCAGAGGAGATGCTACACTTTGCCCAAAACGTATCATGACTTCTTAGCAGATCTGCACTACTTTTCACAGAAGTGCCATCTCCTCTCATCACGGCTGCTCTGTATTCCATTGACATTTCATGGGCAGAACAGCCCCTTCTCAGCCGAGCTGCAGTAATTTTCATGAACAGAATTAACCTTTCTTTGTAGGACAGCACATGTGAGGATATTTTATTGCTTTCAATTGCTCATGTGCTTAATTTAATTTTACATTTAAAAAATATATATATCTCGCAGTGATTTAAAGATTAGCTGCAGACATTTTTGTTCGTAGGAATGTTTGTGGTTTGGGTCTAGGCTCACAAACTTTCCTGAGACTGACAGAATGAGTTAAAATTAACAAACTATTGGAATAATTGTATAGATAATGTGGCACCATGGGAATAGCAATACTGTTATTAGCACTCCGGTTTTAATTTACATTGGGTGGAAAAAGAGAGTAAACTGCTTGTTATTGATTCAGTCAACTCATCATATAACCCTCCCCGAGAATGGTAAGATAATGCAGCGTGCAAAAGTACCTGAGCTCATTACTGCGCGAAACTGTGTTTCTAGAGAGCTCTCTCCTTCAATGTACAGAAAGCATTTTCCTTCAGGATAAAATACCAATGGTCCCAAAAATATCTTTCTGCCCAAGGATCTGTAAGCAGGGGAATAGATTCTACAGCTGAAGTAGCAGCAGAGCTGAATGGGGATAACACATATATGCACTATTGAAACTGGAGTATGGTGAGGGACAGAAGAGACTATCCTTTCATCTACTTCCAGGGGCAGCCACTGTCAAGAGAAATACTATATTTGGAGAGTGCTGGTTGTTAGAAAAGAGAGGAAGCATCTTTCAGAGCATCTTAAAATCTTTTTAGGATTTGAGCATAGATAAAGGTGAAGATTGATAGGATTATTAACGGATAAGACTGAGGCTAGCCAGGTCTCTAGTTCCCTCGCCAATCCATCTTCTTCCAATGACAATTAACTTTCTCAGTGTCTAGGTGTTTTACAACGCACTCATTTGTTTCATGGGGAGTATAAACCTTTGAATAGAGCACTGTATACTGCTCTTCAGATGGAAGCTTGAAGTAGCCAAATGCAAAAGATAAAAGCTGAGAGGGGTTGGGGTGAAACTTTTGCCAGTTGTAGCTAGGGAGTAGATGGGAGGTTGGAAACTTCTACTCTAGGCATGCCAATGTGCTAGTCTGGGCTTTCCCCAACTAAAATCCCCCTCCTATATCACCAGCTTACTTCTATTGCTAAACTCGATCATTCACTCTACATATGAGAGACCACACATCCCACACTTTCAACGTACATTGGGTATTTAAACAATGGTGGCTACTATACTATCAGACACCACCATAGCCCCAATCTCAGCACCAGAAGAGTTGCAAAAAGGTCCATGGCCTTTGCACTTAAGGTACAAGGTAAATAAGGGAATCCCAGATGTACCATTGCGGTAAATGTCACTTTCCATTCTTTTTTACACTGTCAGTTCAGATTGCACCACTGAAATTGGAAATATTTCTCAATGGAGGACATTAAATACTGCTGGTAGGATTGATAAATCCCGGGTTTGACTCATATTCAGAATATTTTCTTCACTCTTCATTTTGCATTATTTACTTTGACATCATGGTATATTTCATGACAATTTGTCTAGCACTTCCTTATATGAGGCACTTTGGATAGCAGCATTCGAAAGCAAAGTCATTTGAATTAACCATGCACCCAAGCTGACCATTGTAATACCCCAGTGCAGGCACAATGTCAACTGCTATAATGCTTTTGCTGTCTTCCAGTCATATCCTTTGATCATTTGCAGTTCTACACTGTGCTTCGAAGCTTTGTTTGTAATTTATACACAGCAGCACTGTGAGTTCTATCTGCATTTCTTGTTTTTCAGAATTGATTTTCAAAGCCAAACTCAAATTTCCTGTATTTCCACTTTGCTCCCCAATGTCCAATTGCATTTTATGAATTCATCTATTCCGAGACTATGATTTATTGTGTTTAATGAACTCAGTGACTGTATTATTAAATTCAGTCCACATTTTATACTTTCCGGAACTGAATTGACAAGCACAGTATGCATTTTATTCACTCCTGCATTTCAAGTTGCAGCCCAAACCTGAACATCTTACGGTGCCGCTTTATATTCCATCGGCAGGCTGCAGTATTATTGCCAGTGGCTTCAGGTGGCAGTCCCTTCAAGGGTCAAGGAATATCTGCCTAAGGAAACAGTGTTCCAATGCAGAGGAGCAGGCCAAGGCATACACCAAGAAGGAACAGACACAAACAGAGTACAACACAGGAGCGAGATAGAGAAGGCAAAGCAACCTTAATGTGAACACACAGGGAACAGAACCAGTATAGGACAAACGCAGTTGAATATCACTAGGGTTGTACCACAGGTTAGACTCAAAACTTCCCACAGCAGCAGGGAATGCCAATGTCTCTGTACAGATTACTCTCACAGTCAATCTGCAAACTCCATGGAAAGGAGGCCGCAGAAGTGATTTTGTATTTGGACAATAGGACACAAATAAGAGGTGTATTTACATATAGTATATAAGCCCTAAGGACTCCGGCAGGAAACACAGTGGCAAGTCCTAAGAAAATAGAATTATTAAACTGTCACAGTTAAGGCCCTTAATACTACATGTAACATAAGCCAAATCGCGGGGCAGGGATCGCCTCCTGGAAACCACGATTCAACCCCTGTGCAAAAGGAATACACGTATACAATGGATTCAACCCCTGGGCAAAAGGAATACATGTATACAGTGGATTCAACCCTTGTGCAAAAGGAATACACATATACAGTGGTGAGAACAAAACAGCACACTTACCAGACACAGCCCAAGAAGAGTACACAGAGCAAGCACTAGAAAGTAGCCTAAGAGCTGTAGCAAATAGGCGGGGTACGTAATTCAAGGAACAACTGGAGAACAAACGGGTAAGTCTAGTAAGTCAAGCACAAGGGTTCTATGAACTGAAACAAGAAAGAGAAAGGAACTTTAAGTGAACTAGAGAGAACAAGAGAAGCACTGAGAAAGGGAACATAAACAAGGGGCAAAGGGCCAGATGTACTACTATTAGGAATAGTAAATTTAAATTGCAAATATTTTCAAATTGCAATTAGGAAATTACTATTCCTAATTTATGAAACATTTTATTTTAAAACAGTGGTTCCTAGCAGGTTGCAAATTGATCTACTGCATGAATATTAATGAGGTATATTGCAATTTGCAAACCACTAGGAATTGCTGCCCTCACAGTGATGGTGGCCTTCTTGGGTCAGTTGACCACCATGTCTGTGATTTTTTTTATTCAAGCAATCTTTTTTTGTTTTTATATGCGGCCCATTTTCCTTAATGGAAAACCGAGTGCATTAAAAAAAGAAAATGAAACGTTTGAGTTTACATTTTTAAGAGTAGGCAGTGGTCCATGGAGGACCTACCTGCTCTTAAAATATATATTTTTAACATTCTGAAAGGGAAGGGGTCCACGAGAAATCAGTATTTGGAAGTGACTACCTAAACACGCCCCTTCCAAATGGCAAATGCAAATTGCTATTTGGTAAAAAGTTACTGAATTGCAATTTGCCTTTTGTACAGTGAAATAAACTTTTTAGCAGTGGCATACCGCCTGATTTGGTGAATCCAGCCGTGAAGAAAAGTGCCCTTTTTTGACATGGTCACCCCCACTTTTTGCCTGATATCTGATTCAATTTTGATGGGAGTGCACTGGGTTTCTGCTACCCAGGTCCCCAGTGCCAAATCTCTTTCCCTAAGCTGTAAAATTGTTCCCCATTTGGCAATACCTTTAGCCTCTCCTGTAAGTCCCTAGTAAATCGTACCTTGGTACCTAGGCAGGGACGCTAAAGAAATTCTCTAAGGGCTGCAGAATGTATTGTGCCACCCCAAGATACCCCTCAGTGCCAACTTGCAAACTGCCATTGCAGGCTGTATGCCATGGTGCAGAGAAAAGTGAAAAATGATATGGCAGACATCCCTATGTGCCCTGTCTGCAGATACTGCATGAGCACAGGTACGCCACCCCTACAGCAGGCCTTACAGCCCTAAGGCAGATGCACTATGCTACATGTGTGGGCATATTTGCATGAGCAAATATGCCCCTGTGATGTCTAAGTCAATTCTTAGATGTCACAACTGAACAGGTGAGCTGTTATATGCAGGACACTGGTAAAAACAAGATCCTCAGCTACATGCTGGCTTCACTGAAATATATGGGGTTTGGTATCAAACACTTTGTATTAATAAACCCACAGTCACTCCAGTGTTAAATGTAATACATGCACCCAGAGGGCACCCTAGAGGTGCCCCATGAAAACCTACCAGCCTCTAGTGTGCTGACTGACTTGTGTCAACCAGCCTGCTACCACAGACTTATTTCTGACCCTCTGCAGGTGAGACCCTACTCTCTCTGAGGGCAGAAACTTTTTTTTTTTGAAAAACTTTATTCACAGCTGCAGTATCTGAGATTGCACATCACAATAAACAGTGTCATCATGTCAGCCGGTATTTTATATTTTCGCCCCGTGCATATCCCCATATCTCGTTACATTGGTACTAACAGGAGACATTAACATTAATAATGCACAATGCTTTCGCATAGACCTCCGTGTGTCAATATCATGAGAATATACAGTAATATTGTCCAAATATCCCTTCACCCACCCACCACCCCCCCTGCTTTCATGAACTTCCCATCTCCCGGGGGTAGGACATTTCACCCGTCTAAAGTGGAAGTGGACTCATCCGGCTATTGTAGGCGCCAGTGTATGTTGCATCGTGGGGTGTTACAGGTTATGTCGCGAGAAAATTGGGCACACCAACTCTCACTGTATTCCGTGTGACTGTTCCTGTCTAGTTCTCCGGCCCGGAACCCGCTCCCTGGGTTATGTCCTCACTTTCTAGTGTAATGAGCATAGCCTCCCATTCCTGGGAGATGGGGAATTTCCGGAGACCACATGTTTCCTCCCTCCTAAGTGTTGTCACCTCCGCCCTCCCCCACTTAAGTACTTCTGCCTGCCAGAGGTGTATCCCGGGCGATCTAGAGGACTTCCATCTCATTGTTATTGTCCTGAGTGCTAACAACAATGCTGGGTCTAATAGTTTCAATTGGGCCTTCAGTGCCTTAGGTCGTCTGCGCAGTCCTAGCAGACAGTACAGTGCTTCTTCCGGCACCGGCAGGTTCGTGACCGTTCGCAGTGTCCGGCACACCCCCAACCAATACTCTCGAAGTTGTGGGCATAACCACAACATATGAAGGAACCCAGCCTGTTCTTCTCCACAGCGGGGACAATTATGGGGAGAATCTGGGGACATTTTATGTAGTCTCATAGGGGTCAGGTATGCTCTGTGTAAAACCATCACTTGTATAAATCTGAACCGGACATTGCGAGATACCCGCCTGGGATGTTCTAGTATCCTGGTCCAGTCCTTTTCCGACAACTCTTGGCCTGTATCTTGCGCCCAGGTGTGCAGAAGCGCGGTGAGTGAGACTGCTGCGCGCGCCCTTACCCCCGTGTACAACCATCTCACCAGGTGTCCTCCTGGTCCCATGTAATACAATAAGTGTACTAAAGCATGCTGTGGGGGTTGTAGGCATTGGGGTGCCCATCTGTATTGTATGTAGTGTGTGACAGCGGCATGTAGTAGGTACAGTCTGGGGGGGGCACTAGTGGCCTGTAAAAAGGCCTCATGAGTAAGAAGGTGATCATCTCCAAAAAAGTCACCAATCCTCTCCACCCCCGCCTCTCGCCATGGTCTAAGTGCTCTGTCCGTAAGCCTGCCTTGCGGCGTCGGAACACCCAACAGGGGGATGTTAGCCGCATACGCCTCAGCCAAGGACGTGTATGCTAAAGCTTTACGACAGCATCTCAGAGCTGTTCGCAGGAGCGGGTGGCACCCAGCAGGTATGCGGCTCTTCGGGAGTAGCAGAGCATGTAGTTCTCCCCGCCTCAATCTGTCAACCGTATAGTCTATTTCGTGCAGGTTCCATCCTGCCGTCCAGTAGGAGAGCCATTGAAGTTGGCTAGCATAGTAGTAACTTCTAAAGTCTGGGGCCCCTAGCCCACCGGCTCTGGTACCTAACTGCAGCTTACGAAGTCCTATCCGTTGCCTCCCCGCCCCCCAGATCAGAGTGGTTATGAGCGAATTGAGAGTGTCAAAGATAGACTGTGGCAGAATTACCGGGAGATTAACAAAGAAGTAGAGCATGCGGGGGAGCATCACCATTTTAGAGATCGCGATTCTACCCATGACCGATAGTGGCAGCGTCGTCCTAAATCCCACCGAGGCGTGGAGACGTGATATAGCTTTTTTAATATTCCCCTCTATCTGGTCCTCCTGTTGCCTATAGACCTGGATCCCCAGGTACTTAAATGTAGCGGGAGCCACCGGAATGAGGTGAGCCCAGAATGATATGGAGCCTGGAATCGGAGTATCTCGGAAGTAGAAGCCAATGGACTTCCCAGGATTAATGGCCAGGCCCGAGATTGCGAAGAATCTCTCAAAGATCTCATATATGTCAGTGTGGTCTGTCTCCAGATCGCGGAGGAACAGCAATATATCGTCCGCGTAGATCGATATTAAGTGCGGAACTCCATTGCTTGGGATACCTCTCCGTTCCATCCTGGTCCGCAGGGCCATGGCCAGGGTTTCCAGGGCCAGGACAAAGAGCAGTGGGGACAAGGGGCAGCCTTGTCTAGTACGGCGATGGATCGCGTATGAGTCAGTGATATGCCGCTCTGTACGTGCCCGTGCTGACGGAGCGGTATAAAGCAATCTGATCCACGCCAAAAGGGGGGCAGGAAGCCCAAACCTCTCCAAGGTCGGGAACATATATGACCAGGCCAGTGAATCGAAAGCCTGTCTGAGGTCTAAGGCTATACAACCCGCTCTAGGGAGGGTCGGTGGGGTGGACGCCATGAGCGGGTGTAATCTTCGCGTGTTCATGGAGGTGCTCCTGCCTGGAAGGAACCCGCATTGGTCTCTGTGGATCAGGGCAGGGAGGTGCGTCTGCAATCTCAAAGCTATCGCTTTGCTGAGTATTTTGTATTCCGTGGAGAGCATCAACAACAGCCTGTAATTTGCCATATCTAGGCCATCCCTCCCGGGTTTAGGTAGCGAGACGACCAGTGCCTGCATCGTGGAGTCAGGTAAGTGGCCTTCCACCAGTGCCGCACGGTAAACTTTCTCTAGGATTGGTACCAAGATGTCTGAGTAGGTCGCATAGAACTCCACTGGGAGTCCATCCATGCCCGGCGTCTTTTTGCGGTTCAGGGAGTTGATGGCCACCCGTATTTTGTGTTGCGTGATGGGGCCCTCGAGGTCCTTTTGGGCCTCAGCATTCAGGACTGGGAATTGGAGTTCAGACAAAAAGGCAGAAATCTGATCTGGGTCGACGCGTGTAGGCTGAGCATATAATGCAGTCAAGTGATCATGGAACGCCCTGTTAATTTTAGTTTGCGTTTCCACCAGGTGTCCGTCACACGTCCGAATCCTGGTTATCACCGGGATGTCTGGGTGCTCTCGAACTAAACGGGCCAGCAATGCACCCGATCTATCAGCCTCTGCATGTTGTTGACGGAGGTATTCTTTGTGGTCAATGACTCGTAAGGTTTCGAGAGTGTCCGCATGTTCTATGTTTTCTAATTGCAGTTCTTCCCTCTTGGTGGGATCGGCCCCTACCTCCTGCTCTAACTGTTTCAGCCTGTCCTCTATGTCTTGTAGTTTCCGGTGTATTTCCTGTCGGGCACCCACCAGTTGTCCAATCGCTGCTCCACGTACCACCACCTTCATGGCATCCCAAACCACTAAATTCATGGAGGCCGTGTCCCAGTTTTCCACAAAATATTTGTCTAGTGTCTCGGACAAGGACGTCCTGAAAGGGCCATCTTCAAGTAGGAGCGGGTCTGAGCGCCATGTGGGGACCGGCTTAGGAACCTTGCCCCATAGGAGGGTGCATGTCAGGGGCCTATGATCAGAAAAGGTTTTCGCTAAGTATTCTGGATTTTCAATTCTGGACATCAGAGAATCGGAACAAAGGAATCGGTCAATCCTAGTGTGAAGCATGTGTATGTGTGAGTAATGAGAGTATTCCCTGTCCTCGGGGTGGAGGGAGCGCCAGACATCTCGCAAGCCCCATCTCGCTGCCCATGTATGAAAGAGCTCCGTCAACCGGGAGACTCCCGCCATCTGTAGTGGGGGATGTGATCTGTCACGATCCAAATCCATGATCATGTTCCAGTCTCCCCCTAATATCCAGGGGGTATTGGTCCAGTCTGCTAGCGCCAGTCCCACTCTCTGCAAGAATTTGTCCTGATCAAAGTTCGGGCCATAGATACATCCTAGCACCACTGGTGAACCATCTAACGTACCCCCCACTAATATGTACCGTCCTTGATCATCCACCCTCCTCTCCGCTTCCAGGAACGGTGTGCCATGTCGAACCCAGATTGTTGCTCCTCTAGAGAAAGCAGAATAGGTCGTAGACAAGATTGTGCCCCTCCATTTTTTCCTTAGTTTAAGAGCTTCTGATGTAGTGAGGTGGGATTCCTGGAGAAAAGCAATCTGTGTGTGGTGTCTCAACAGGAAGGCATGAATTCTGTGTCTCTTCTGAACTGCCCCAAGTCCTCTCACATTCCATGTCGTGATTCTATGCTTCCCCGCTGTGTCAGCGATAATCAAATGTGTGCCTACTCTGCAACCTCCAACGCCCTCCAGCCTGAGCCTTACTTAGCAACCGACAGTGTAGTTCTGAAAATTCTGGACTCGAGAATTTTACTTCAACATAGCATGACGATTTTTATATCAAAATACCGAGAATGGCTAGTACACTATGTACAAGTATTTTCGTCTTGCTCAAGTAACGATTTCACCTCGAAATCGTCATTCTCGTTCTGAACCCTTGGCTTCCATTTTGTGTACAACAGCCATTTTGTGAGTTGCCCTCACATAGGCAGACGAATTAAGCCAAATTCGATTCCAAAGGACACGTACACCTTAATTGACTTTTCTGTGACCTGGGCAAGCTGGAACCATTGCCCCAGGCCAAACCTGTTTGGTCAGTTCCTCTCCCAGTGGCCGAACGAGATAGCATCAAGGCACAACAGGCCATAAACCCTTTTCATCGCACACACACCCTGCCGAATCTTGCTCACACCTGTCCCTGCTCTTTTCTCTCTCACTTGCTTTATGATGGGGAGGTGCCCGTTTTTATTGGGGGTCCACCGATATCTGATGGAAATGTTGGGCCTTGCCGGGTAATTTGTTGTGGGCTGGACAAACTGGAATGTGAGCTTGTCATCATGACTCTGCTTTTCCTTTGTAGTGGAACTATGTGAATAGTATACTGTAAATCTAAGAATGTTTGCCTGAAGCTTAATATTTCGTATAAAAAGAGAAGCCTGACTTTGTAAGATTGAGCAGTCTCCTGAGAATATACATCCCGTGTTGTTGTACTTCTAGGACGCCTGTTACTTGGTTGCAGCCAATAAAATCGATCCTTGACTTCACCTAGAAGACTCTGAGTTTCTGTGGTCTGAATCAGGAAAGTACTCAAAGTCTTTGGGTGTGTTCCCTGACACCACTGGGTTACCGGTTCGGTACCGGTTCTGAAAAACCCAGTACCTCAGTTGGCGCCCAACGCGGGGCGATACCAGCGGTACCGGTCCAGCCAGAGTTTCGTGAGGAGCTTCATGTGAAAATTCTGGAGGAAGGCCAACCACTTCATCGACCCCTGCATGTCGACGTGGTCCGAAAGTCTTTGCTGCGAGGTTCCCCGCTTCCCGACGGCTACGAAGGACTGCTGCCCTGGCTATCGCCCTGATTTGGACCCTTGAAGTTTGGTAGAGCGAAACGATAAGACGAGTCTTCTGGTGACGTCATCGATATCTCAGTTAAGTATAAGTGGAGCGTCTCCCAGTCCTTAGTTGGTTCTTAGTTTTGGGTATCCTTTGGGATCACTTTGTTTGGAACTTGCAAGTGCCAAAACCGAAGGACTCGTGTATTCACGAGAATATCGTAATCGATAATCCTTTGAAGTTTGGAGCTAGACTAGAGAGCGAAGATGCCTGGTCTTAGCAGACTTGGAAATTTGTTTTGTCTTGGTTGTAATAATAGGGACTCCCAATTGGAGGACTCGTGTCCGGTTCCTCCGATTGGAACTCCAACCTATGAATTGTACGTGAAACATGGAGTAGACCCTATCACATATAATGAAGTGTGGATCAAACACACCAGAAAATATGGTGTTTTAAAATGGCCCCAATACGGTAGCTTTGACACGGAAATCTTAGATAATCTTGAAGTTAAACTTTTTAAGAAGAAAGCCCGGCCGGCAATGTTTGACTCTTTCCGCCTATGGCGTAAAGAGGCCAAACAGAAAGAAATTAAATTAGCGAAGAAAAATAGGAGAGAAAGGGGTATTTCGATAATGCAAGCTGCTATGCAGTATAAAGACAATGAAGAAGAACAGATGAGTGAGCAGTTGCACAGGCAACGTAAAATGGTAATAGATAAATGTTATCCAGTTTTGCCGCCTCTTCAGCAAGATGCGGCAAAAGAGCTTGAAAAAGATCCGTTAATGGCGCATTTGTTAAGTTCGCCACCCCCCTATGCGCAAAATGCTACGGCACCTCCGCAACCTTTAGTTGCGCAACCTGTGATTGCATTGCCTCCTGCTCCTCCACAGCACCCACCAGCTACTCTTCAGCTGGCTCCTGCTCCTCCGGTGCAGCCTCCTCAAGGGCCACCGGCTTTTACATCTGCTCTTCCTATACTTCCTGCAACTTTGACTACTATATCGACTACCACTCCTGGTACTTCTCCTGACACTGCCTCTGCATCTGCCTCGTCTCACTCTGCTTTCCCTCTTGTCTTTTCATCGACTTCTCCTTCTGTTCGTCAGAGAGTGGCTAGTACTGTTACTAGTATTCTATATCCTTTCTTTGGAGCGGCAAGTCCGGCTCCTGTCTCTGAGCGTACACAGTTGCGTAGTCAACTGCCTGATTCTAGGGAGAGAGAAACGTTAAATCATTTGGCACATAGATGGGTGACTGACCCGACAATATATGATCTAGAATCTGTTATGGATGTCTTCCAGCAGTGGGAAGCATCAAAGCAGAGATACGTTTTTGAGAAAATGTGTGCTTTTCTGTGTGAAGATTTAGAGGAAAATGATTTGGACTCTAATCCGCCCGAGCTGAGCCATGTACGGTTTGAGTTTTCAAAAGGCGCAATTGTGGGTTCAGACGTTAGGAAAGCAGTTGCGACGTTGTTGTCCCTTAGGACTGAAGGTGTTTCCAAGTCGTTGTTTGAGTCTGATTCCTCTGTTAAAAAGAAGGGAAGACAATATCCTATGAGAGAAGTTCCCCCACAATGGAGGGAAGGGGACCTACAAGCTAACCCACCTATTCAGCCTCATTTTCAGCGTGTGTGGGTACATGTCCCATGGAAGCGAGCCGAAGTTTTAGCCCTTAAACAGACATTGCCTGATCCCCGTAAGAATCCCGCAGGGTATTACAAGGAATTGTCGCAGACTGCAGGTTCATGCATTATGAATTTAGCCGATATCGATATGCTGTTTGGGAATGTTGTTCCACAGCCTTTATGGGGAAAGATTCGTCATACAGATCATGATCAGGAATTAGGTGACTCATGGGCTAATATTGCTGCTGCAGATGCCCTACAAATTGGTGGTGCTAAACCTGAACCTTTAGTAGCAGATCTCCCTGGCAGGATAATTGATTACATGAAAACTATAATGTCTGCGATGCGTGTAAATTGGGATAAGTTGTCTGCGTGCAAGCAGAAGAAAGATGAAACAGTGTCAGATTTCTTCACCAGGTTTGAGGAAACGTTTGTTGACCACAGTGGTCAAGATATGAGCACAGAAGGTGGTCAGCGATTGTTCGTCGATAAATTTGTGCACAATCTGCTTCCCGAGTTGTGTAAGAAGTTAAAAGATTCAGAGAGTTCTTGGGCAGTTTCCTCTTCAGCACAAATATTGGCTACTGCACAATATTATGAAAATAGGGACAAAGACGAGAAAGATAGAGCAGAAAAGAAAACTAAAGAATTGAAAACGAAGGTTTTGTTACAGCAAGCGTATCCGCCACGTGGTGGTGGTGGCAAGAATAATGGTGGTCAGAGTAACTATCAGAATAATTATCAGCAGCCTCAACAGTATCAGAGGAACTCGCAAAGAGTCGAGTATCCTCAACCACGTGTCCCCGTAGGTCCCAATCAGTGTTCATATTGCAAGGAAGAGGGTCATTTCAAATATAGTTGCCCTGTCTTATTACAGCGCGCAAATGGTGTTTCTGGCTCCAGAGGTCGAGGTGTTCAACAAGCACCTAGAGGTAGAGGACGTGGAAATTTCCCCCAGAACGCTCGTTCCCTTCCGCCTCAGAACTCAATGAATAGGTTCGATCAACAGAATAACGCATCTGGTAGGACAGCTCAGTACTATGCTGATGATTATTATGCAGAAGATGAGCATATGGAAAGTAATGATTGCTAGGACAGCCATAGACAAAGAGAGGGAGTTGTTTCAGTTCCAGTAGATCAGAGTGGACCTTACGTTGAGGTGATTACATCAGGTGTGTCAGAACCTTTTCTGTTGGATACTGGTGCTACAAAGAGTTCTATTATGCACTCCAAACTCCCTGGCGCACCTTTGTCTGGCGAAATGAATGTTTCTGTAGGTTTTTCTGGCGCCCCGGTTAGAAATCCGATTTCCGACCCTTTGTCTCTTTCTATTGGTCCTTGTGAATTCGAAGCACCCCTTATTCTGACAACAGGTTGTGGTGAAAACTTGTTGGGATTGGATCTGTTAAAAAGATTGTATGTGACTTTGTACTGTTCTCCTTCGGGAGTGCAACTTACACTGGGTAAGAAAGTGGTTTCTCCAATGTACTTGTCAAGGGATAAACTTCCGACTGAATTGTTGTTTCTTCCTGATATTCTTTGGGCTACTGGTCCTAATGATGTGGGTCTCTTGGAAATACGACCATATGTTGTAACATTGAAAGACAATGTTAAAATGCCACGCATTCCCCAATACAAAATCTCTAGTGAAGGTGAAAAAGCGTTGTTACCGATCATTTACGATCTGATTGACAAAGATGTAATTGAAGAGACAAGAGGCAACGTTTGCAATAGTCCTGTTCTGCCTGTTTTGAAACGAACTGATCCCTCTCAGCCACCTGTGTACAGATTTGTGATTGATCTTAGAGAGGTGAATAAAATAGTTGTGCCACAATTTCCAGCTGTTCCTGACATTACTGCCCTATTGACTATGATTCCAGCTTCTGCCACCTGGTTTTCGGTGATTGACTTGAAGAATGCTTTCTTCAGCATCCCGATTGCTGAGGAGAGCAGGGATATTTTTGGCTTCAGTTTAGGAGGACGAAGCTTCCGCTTTAAACGCGCTCCCCAGGGCTACTGTGAAAGTCCATCAACATATAGTCAAGCTTTAAAGACACAGCTTGATACGATTGTTTTACCTGAAGGTGCTACTCTTGTACAGTACGTTGATGATTTGCTTGTTGCTGCAGATACTGAGGAAATATGTAAGAAAGCCACGTTGTCATTGTTGCGTCATCTGTGTGATTTGCATCACAAGGTGTCACTTTCCAAATTGCAATATTGTCGACAAGAAGTGACCTACTTAGGTCATCTCTTATCGAAGGAGGGAAGGAAACTGACCCCAGAAAGAATTCAGGCAATAGCAAAATTAAGTGTGCCAAGAACACAGAGAGAAGTGCGTGCTTTCTTGGGCATTACATCGTACTGTAGACAGTGGATTCCAAATTTTTCGTTATTAGCCAAACCCTTGGTGGCATTAACGTGTAAAGATACACCCAATCCCGTTCCTTGGAATGAAGGGTGTCAGAAAAGTTTTTCAGAATTGCGCACAGCATTATGTTCGGCTCCTGTGTTGGGTACCCCCAACTACAGTAAGCCCTTTACATTGTATGTCCATGAGAAAGAAGGTTGTGCATTGTCCGTGTTGACACAGTTATTTGGAGACAAGCAGCGTCCATGTGCATATTTTTCGTCGACTTTGGATCCCGTAGCTAAAGCATTGCCAAGTTGTTTAAGAGCCACAGCGGCAGCAGCTGTTTCTATTCGACAGTCTGCTGGTCTAGTAATGAATGACATGCTAGTTGTGATGGTCCCACATGCAGTAGACACGTTGTTAAACAGAACCAAGACACATCACTTAACTAGTGCTCAATTGTCAGGTTACGAATTAACATTGTTAGCAAGTCATGTGCACATAAAAAGATGTAACACTCTAAACCCAGCTACGTTGTTGCCAATTGTAGAGGAATTAGATGCTTCAGAACAGCATGATTGTTTTCTTAGAACAGAAGAAGAAACGAAAGGGACAATAGATCTCCAGGACACTCCTCTTGCTGAATGTGATGGTACCTTATGGGTGGATGGTTCATGCTTCAAGCTTCCGAATGGTGACATGACTGCAGCATATGCTGTCACGACTTTGCATACAATTGTTGAAGCTGCACGTATCCCACATAATTCAGCTCAAGCCGCAGAATTGATTGCACTTACAAGAGCATGTGTGTTGTCAAAAGGAATGAAAGTGACTATCTATACCGACAGTCAGTATGCATTTGGAGTGGCTCACAGTTTTGGACGATTGTGGAAAGAACGTGGGTTCCTGACTTCGCATGGAGCTAAGATTCAGCATGGTCAGTTGGTGAATGAGCTTCTTGAATCACTGACCTTGCCTCTGCAAGTTGCGATTGTGAAATGTAGTGCTCACAAGAAGGTGACTGATGATGTTGGTCGTGGAAATGCATTTGCTGACGAAATCGCAAAAGAAACTGCAAGGAATGTGATGAGCCGAATGTATGTTGCAGGTCCTGCAAGATGGGTTGGTGATGTTGGAATGTGTGAAGACACGATAGAGAGTGTGAAGTCTATTCAAGCTGAGGCTACAGAGAAAGAGTTGAACATGTGGAGAGAAAGTACGGGTAGAATGGATGCAAATGGTTGTTGGGTTGAATTGTCAGAGCATCAGAGATGGTTGCTACCCGATGCGTACGTGATTGCAGTAGTTACAATGGCTCATGGAATGGCTCATATCAGCGTGAAAGGGATTTGCAAGTTGTTGGCTCCAGTATGGCAAAATTCAGGAATTCCCAAGTGTGCAGAGAATGTGGTCAAGAATTGCATGGTGTGTCTGAAACACAATCCTGGTAGGGGAACCCCAACTCCAGCTGGTCATTTTGCGCCTCCTACGTATCCGTTCGAGGTTTTGCAGCTAGATTTCATCCACATGGAGAGGTGCAACAACTTAAAATACATACTCGTTGTTGTTTGTGCCTTCTCAAGATGGGTAGAAGCATATCCCTAAAGGACAATACTGCCTTATCCACAGCGAAAGCCCTTGTGAAAGAGTTCTTCCCCAGATTTGGAATGCCTAGAATGGTCTGGAGTGACAATGGGAGTGAATTTGTGGGTCGTGTGATGAAGAAAGTATGTGAAGGGCTAGGCATTCAGCAAAAGTTCCACGCTGCAAATTACCCCCAATCAGCTGGACTAGTAGAATGTTACAATGGCACGCTTAAGTTAAAACTAGCCAAAATTCAAGCGAGCACTGGTCTTAAATGGCCTGATGCTCTACCCTTAGCACTCCTATCCACCAGAATGACTGTGCATTCGCGAGTGAAACTTAGTCCCTATGAAATAGTTTTCGGCCGCCCGGCCAACATATGGGGAGTGCCAAGGCCCACAAAGTTCAGTGAAATCGAACACCCTGTTTTGCTTGATTATCTGTACGAATTGACGGCTAAATTGCGTGTTTTACATCAACAGGTCCATGACACCCTGCCTCCGGTCTCTGAAACTCCAGGTCACCCCATCGACCCTTGATCCTGGGTTCTCGTGAAGAACTTCCAGTGAACCAAGAACGATCAGCCCAGGTGGACCGGACCGCACCTCGTCCTTCTTTCCACAAGATCAGCTGTTCGAGTGGAAGGGGAGAAGCACTGGATCCACGGGGCCATTGTAAAAGGGTACCATTACCTCTGCCGTACGACCAGTGGGTCCAGAAGGGTGTCGCGGACTCAGAGACTGAAACCGTGCCACGTTTTCTGCCTCTCAGTGATGCACGTGTAAAAGGAACAATTACTGAACAAGAGAGTGATAAAATTTTGCAACCAGCTGTACCACCATCATTTCGACTGGACACTACAGAACCTGAACTCCTTTTCCAAGACCAAACAGTACCTGGGAGATAATTTGAGACCGAGACCTATGGAAAAATAAATAAAATGTTCCTTTTTGCTATTTTTGAAAGTGCAGCTCTCCCATCTGAGAAACTTGCTTATTTTTGTTTTTCGAACCGCCATCCGGGTTCCGCTGCTAGGGCCGCGATTGCCCAAAGTCTTTGGGGTGCAGCTGACGACGTTAGGTTGACAGTTCTGGTTGGTCCAAGGGAGTTGCCCTAGACTGACAGAAGCATTCCTTAGCAGAAACAACCTCCCATCGCGGGCAGCACTTTAGAGAGGATGGAGTTTTTCGAGATGGAGAGACCTGCCAAAACAACGAACTTTAAAGCCAGGATATGTAAAATGATGACAAAGAAGAGCTTTTTGATATTATGGTTTTTTATGTTATTCAGTGTGATTATTTTTTTAATAGGATATGTTTTATTCTCTTTTCGAGTAACATTTGCATCTACTACATCGCCTACACCTCCTCTTTCTACTGTTTCCTCTCATTCTTTTCAACCCCTTCCTGAACACGAATCCGCTAGGAGACTAGAGTTTATTAATAATTCCTTTGTTCAGCTTTTGCACCAACACCAACTAGTAATGAACACGACTAACTGTTGGGTGTGTGGTCTTATGCCTCACACAACGGATAAAGGTATCCCTTATCTGGTCCTGCCTTTCAGCCATAATGGTTCTGTGTGGGCATACAGAACAATGTTCATATATGCTCGTGAAGTCCACCCCCTACGTTCTGTAAAAGATAATCCTAAAAATAGTGCTCTGGTTAAGGGTATAGTCGACATGATTAAGGAAGATATTTCTTATGAAACAACCCCCGAAGATGAGACACTTGCATATATAGGATGGAACGTAACCGGATATGGAGCTACTCTGAGTGAGAAACAGCAAGCTAAGAGATCTTCCCCGATTTGGATTGTACCCCATCAGGGTCACCTGTGTCTGCAAGGTACTGGCAAGAATCCCAGAGCTCAGTTAGGGAAAAGTGTCTGTACGGAAACGTATGTTTTTGGGTCTCAGACTTCCCCTGCGTTCCTAGCAGCTAAGGGTACATATTTCATCTGCCATGATAGAGCCTATGCATGGTTGCCCCCTGACTTTTCGGGCTCACATTTTGTTTCATTCCTGTTGCGTCCCACCCACACAGCAGCGGCAGACTACCACAAGACAAGGGTAGTTAGAGGTGTCTTGAGTAAAGAAGACACTGCAGGTCAAGAATTTGGGGACTTCGTAAAGGGTTTTCTGCCGTTCTGGGGACCCATGGTTAACAGCAGGAACATAAGGCAATTGACAAGGGTGGTTGAGTCCACCGTAATTGAAACTGCTGGTGCCCTTAGTAACTTGGCTGCTGAGCTCCAGTCGGATCGTCTTATGACCCTTCAGAACAGGGTCGCTTTAGATGTCATACTTGCAGACCGAGGTGGGGTATGTAAATTGATTCAATCGAGTTGCTGTGTTTTCATTCCAGATAACGCTCCAACAGTGTACCAGGCCATCTCCAAACTGCATAAGATTTCCGAATCTATTCATGTGGATAAAGGAGATTGGTCGTTAATGGAATGGTTCTGGGAACTGATATCCGGCTGGGGATGGAAAATTCTGATGGTCATTGGGATGGTCTTAGCCATTCTTTTCATGTTCTGTCTGTGCGTGCAGTGTGCTCCTGCAATATGTGGCCTCTGTGCTACATCATGTGTAAGGAAACCTGTATCAAGAGACGAGCTAAGTACTAGAATGATGTTACAGCAACATCTCAATGACTTTAGGAATATAGACCTGGACTCAGATTAGCATGAGATTAGGTTAAATTGCCTATGTAAGGGCAAAAGGAGGGTTTGTAGTTCTGAAAATTCTGGACTCGAGAATTTTACTTCAACATAGCATGACGATTTTTATATCAAAATACCGAGAATGGCTAGTACACTATGTACAAGTATTTTCGTCTTGCTCAAGTAACGATTTCACCTCCAAATCGTCATTCTCGTTCTGAACCCTTGGCTTCCATTTTGTGTACGGCAGCCATTTTGTGAGTTGCCCTCACATAGGCAGACGAATTAAGCCAAATTCGATTCAAAAGGACACGTACACCTTAATTGACTTTTCTGGGACCTGGGCAAGCTGGAACCATTGCCCCAGGCCAAACCTGTTTGGTCAGTTCCTCTCCCAGTGGCCGAACGAGATAGCATCAAGGCACAACAGGCCATAAACCCTTTTCATCGCGCACACACACCCTGCCGAATCTTGCTCACACCTGTCCCTGCTCTTTTCTCTCTCACTTGCTTTATGATGGGTAGGTGCCCGTTTTTATTGGGGGTCCACCGATATCTGATGGAAATGTTGGGCCTTGCCGGGTAATTTGTTGTGGGCTGGACAAACTGGAATGTGAGCTTGTCATCATGACTCTGCTTTTCCTTTGTAGTGGAACTATGTGAATAGTATACTGTAAATCTAAGAATGTTTGCCTGAAGCTTAATATTTCGGATAAAAAGAGAAGCCTGACTTTGTAAGATTGAGCAGTCTCCTGAGAATATACATCCCGTGTTGTTGTACTTCTAGGACGCCTGTTACTTGGTTGCAGCCAATAAAATCGAACCTTGACTTCACCTAGAAGACTCTGAGTTTCTGTGGTCTGAATCAGGAAAGTACTCGAGGTCTTTGGGTGTGTTCCCTGACACCACTGGGTTACCGGTTCGGTACCGGTTCTGAAAAACCCAGTACCTCAACAGGAGATCACCCACCCCCAACCCCTTGTACAAAAAAGAACCATAACGGCGCAGCTAACGAACCAAGCTGGGCCCAACAATTGAACAAGTCTCAAAAGGACAAAAAAGTCAGTGCGTTCGCCATCGGGGGGTGGCCCAGCACCATGTTAGTCTCTACTCGCAGCCCAATGAGGGCAGAAATAATGCCTGCTCTGACCGGAGGTGTTGTCACCTCCTTCAAGCAGGAAGGCTAAGTAATCAGTATATCAAGACAGGAGGCTTCAAAGGCCTCTGCCACTTTTGATATGTGACCACGGCTTCCCCATACTGGGGAAATAGCAAACACCTGCCTGTCCCAGGACAGGTGGGAAATTAGATAAGCAGGGAGGCGTAGTGCACTATCAGGCCAGTCACATCCCCAAGGTGAGCTGCCTGATGTGCCCCCATTTAGTAAAATTTCTCTCATCTTGGTGATGGCAGAAATAAAAACTCTGGGACAGGGTTATGCCCACTTCCCACAGGAAGTGGTTATTTAGGGGATGTAGTAACCCCAAGGGTAAGTAACCCATTGGCTCCGACCCTTCACTCACTCCCCTAATGTCTAGAATTTATGGGACCCCTGGCACTAGGAAAGCAGATTGTGATGACCTAAGAAGAAGAAGGACACCGAAGAACCGTGAAGAACAAGAACTGAGGATCAGCAACTGGCTTGGCAGCAACCCTGCCGGCATGCCTGCTGCCCACACTAATTGCACCAAAGATGACGCACCCTGCTGCTGCTCTGCCTCCAAAAGTCTGTGATGACTGTCAGCACTTCAAAGAGTAACCAGCATCTCCAATGAAGAAGAGGAGCTGCTTCCCTGCACCCTTCAGGCACCCAAGAAGAACCAGGAGGACTCCGGACAGTGAAAATGTGACACTAGAAAGCACCACTGCACCTGTGCACCCCCGCCTGTGTTGAAGTGGAACAATGGTACCAACGAGGTCCTGAGACCCACCAGAGACCAACCTCACCTTAGGTTTCCCTAGTCTGGACTTCCAGTCGCATCCTACAGCCTCTTTGTAAAGGACACCTCAACCCTGAGTGTCTCCTGCAGCACAAACCCGATGCTTAAAGATACCACTGCATCCGAGCGCTACAGCCTGAGGAGAAGTGGATCAACAGTGTCTCTATGTGCCCGAGCATCTCAAGAACTGAGCCCCCCTGTGGGCTCGACCGGACTGGCTCCCCAGTCCCAGCTTGCAGCCTTTTTTTCCATGGACCGTTTCCCATTGAAACCAATGGGGCACCTGATGCTGTAAAGCACCTCTGCACCCAGAGGCCCCAAAGCCTACAGAGGTGACCTGTTGGTGCTGCCTTAGACCTTGCCCCATACTTCCCTGAACTCCAGAAGATTGGTCCTGTCAGTCGCTGCTAGGTACCCGTATGCAGTATATGTGTTTTTCCCATTGGGTAACATTATAGCTTTAGAGACAATACAAGTTACCTCCCGTTACAAAGTTCTTGGTGTCTAAAAATATATAAAATACTCTTTCTGTTTCTACATTGGTGTGTATCTCTTTATTGAGTGTATGTGTATCATTTATTGACTGCATGTATGCAACAAATGTCTAACAATCCTCCTTGATAAGCCTAAGGCTGCATAACCGCACTATCACAAAAAGAGCACCTTGAGATTGTTAAAGCAAGCTACTGTCCACTCATTAGTGATACCTGGACTCTCCAGACAATATACCTTTTTTTGGTATATTATATAGAGACCCAGCTTCCTTTAGACAGTATTTGACCCCAAAAAGGTCTGTAATCTAGGACACTGGGGAGAAAATACAAGAGCTATGACAAACAAAGGAATAAGCAGAGGGAATTAATAGCAGGAACAGACGAAACACACTAGTAACAATTAGAAAGGGGAGCAGCTGAGGGGCTGCCCCTGACTGTAGCTTATCAGTAGATAAGGGTGTGAAGCAAAAGGAAGGAAGGGCTGAGAAAAATCTGCAGCAAGCTACACAAGAACGACACAAGGCTATGGCTGCATCAAGGCAGGAACTGGACAGGAAAATAGAAAGCTAGAGGTCCTGCACACAGAGTTCAAACTTCAATGCATGAACATGGAGCTTCAGCAAATGTCGTCTTATAGGCAGTTCCAGGCAGGAGCAATCCCAGGGAGGAGCAACATGATTGGGCTGCACAAGAATATTCACATGTGTGTGCATTTCCAATCTCTCACAAATCCTGGAGGAGAGAATCCAGTGCTGAGGAACTGCAGTACTTTTAGCATTGACAGCCATGCACAGCGGATGCTAGGTCTCTGTGACTACTTGGCAGGGCATTTTGAAACCTGTAGTCCATGGAAGCAAATGTAGGTTAGATTGGAAATTGAAACGAGAAGCAGGCAGGAGTCATGTGGGGACTTTGGATGAGTTTTAGAGGTGATTTCCAGGCTGCAGTTGGTCATATACGGCGTCCCACAGAGGCGGAGGGATGGAATTGTAACAATTATGGGCCTCATTTATGAGGCTATGCGTCACTTTTACGCCGCTGGTGCGTCACTTTTTGTGACGCACCAGTGGCGTAAAAAACGCACCTTGTTGCGTCATATTTACAAAGTGACGCATCTAGGTAGATGCGTCACTTTGTAAACCCATGCGCCACATTATACCTTTGCCAGGTATAATGTATGCAAGAGGGGCGTATTGACGCAAGAAAGGCTCATAGAAGTGACGCAGTGAAATCTATGTGACTTCACTGCGCCACTTCTAGGACACAAATGCGTCAATTTCTTACGCCTGGCTCACAGCAGGCGTAAGACTGACGCAGGCCCTTTCATATGGGGCTTGCCCCATGTGAAAGGATACATTGCTGGAGTTGCGTCACTTTTGTGACACACTACAGCAATGTGCCACTTTTGCGCCATACAGATACGTCAGAAATACTGACGTATCTGTAACTCCTTGCGCAATGATGCGTCATACTGTAAATATGACGCATCATTGGTGGTGCAAGGTGGGCGCAGTGAAAAGTGACGCAGCGCTGTTTTCACGCAGCGATGCGTCACTTTTCATAAATGAGGCCCTTTGTTTATAGTTCATATGCATACTTTCGTACTGCACTCGGCATGTTATCTATTACTTTATGAAACCCATTACCCTTTTTCACAACTTTGTTTTATGTTCCAACCTTGCTCTTTTGCATTCTCAGTTTGATATGGTTCCCTGACATTTTCTGGGCCAATGGTCAATGTAGTTTTAAATTTAAAAAAAGGTAAAACAGTCTTTTTCACTGTGCTGAAAGTAAAGTTTGTTGTTTTAAAATATAATAGAACAGTACAGGTGTTTCACTATAGCCTGCATACTAATTAATTGCCAAGACAATACTTTTTTTAAGGCAAGCTAAGAATTGTTTTAACATTAGAATATTGCCTGTCTGCTGTCAGAGACATTTAGGGGGGTCAAGCATTACTGTGGCTGTCGGGCCCTGCTGGCCCACCCCCATGGATGTGGCCTTGATTGTGCTGTGATTTTCCCACTGATATTTGACGAGCTGGTAGAGATTCAGACACAACTGGGCAGAAAAAGTCAGTGGGAAATTCCTACTTTTCGAGTCCCTGCCGACTTCACCTCGACAGCCTGCCTTAACTTCCGCACCAGTTTTGTTATCTCAGTTGAAAGAGCCCGACTGGATACTAAAGTACAGACAAGACTGACTTAATGTCGTTGTTCCCAGGTATGACACCCAAGTTCTTCTGCAGTCTGGTGGTATTTGATGCAGATAGCTCTTCCTAGGCAGCGGTGACTAGTAGCACTTTGTGTCTCTATGAATCGATTTTGCATTTGATCCGTATGGTTCTGGCACGTGCCACTGATCCACAGTCAAAGTGTCCAGAGTATTCATTCCACCCTGGTGATGGAGTCAAGTCAAGAGTACTTTATTTTCGAGAAATATACTCATAGAAATATTACACACATTTCTAATTCATAACAGAAAAAAGCATTAAAAAGAACAACTTTTAATAATCTAAACCTACGGTGCATTATTGTATCCTTCTCCACGACTACTTATAGATTATGCAATTTCAACTATATAAACATTACAATTTTCCCTACTTCGACCCAATACAATTTACAGTCCAAGTCTCACATATTTTTAAAACCTTTCACGAAAAAGAATAGAGAAATGATCGATATAAGAACAATTCATTCTGCTCCAATACATTTTGAAGTGAAATGTGCATTTATGGAGTCCTTTAAAGACAAGTGCCTGTAGCAGGATTTGTATAAAACTGAGTTGTAGTACTGGTGAATAGTTTTCAGGGGTCCTCTGCAAGACCTGGCAGTTACTGCTTGTCTCTGACGCTCGACATGGAGGTTGGCTTTGTTTGAAGGGCTGCCTTAAAATGTTATCACTGATAGTTATAGTTGCCATGAGTTCATGGCCGGACTGGCCGTAGGGGAAACTGGGCGTTTCCCGAGTGGGCTGGATGGGTGGGGGCCGTTTTTCTGGCAGTCGGGCCGTTTTTAGGTCTCGTATGGCGTAAGCAGAGCACAGTGCTGCTCGCTTTTTGTAATCAATTCAAAATGTGTACGAGTATGGAGGCGCAAAGACGGCGTTGGGCGGTCCACATGAGCGTGCATTTTTTGTCCATCTGTACGCTTGCACATGTTGAAGTGATTACGGCAGCACTTGTTTTAATTAGCAGGGCATTGGCGCGCAGTGTGCCAGATGGTGGGCTGGCAGCATTCCAGCTTCAGGTTACTTATTTATGAGCTGTTTCCATTACCCTGATGAATTACAGTTCATATATACATATATAAACAATGTCTCCCCACAGGACAAAGAAGCGCAGGACCGTCTGCTAGCTGTCAATGGGCGCGCTTTCTCAGGCTCTGAATAGGCAGCATTAAAAAACACAAACGTTACTGATTTTCAGCCCAGGAAGGAAGGCAGGAAATTCGCAAAGTTCGCTGTGCTGCTGTCATGGAAACTAAGGCAACTTTTTCAGGTCTGGTAAAAAGCACTTTGCGGCTAGATATATTCCCTTCAAGCGAGAGGCACTTCACACCCACTTAGAGCCCAGGTGGGCTACTGATCTGCTGGGGATTAAATGGGATATCTTGTGACGTGCAAGAACACTGAGCCCATCTCGTTAAAAATAGGCAAGAACAAAGTCCTATCAATATATGTCTTTTCATGTGTTTTGTCAAATAGTGATCCAGAGGTGGGCGTGTGCGATCGATTTCCTTCGCTGCTGTCACACACCCTGTCAGCCACCTATGCTCGGACGCAGCTCCTGACAGACAGGCTGGATGGCGCCAAAGTGCTTCTCATAGGCCCTGGGACGGAGAAGGAGTAGGTGGCGGGGGAGGAGAGGTGGAGAGGGGGGCTGCTGCAGGCTCTTGGCAATTCATTTTTTTTAATGCATTTTTATACAGCGCGGACTTTACACAAAGGTGTCAGAGAGCTTTCCAATATTACCAAGTACGATACATAAGGAGATTTGCATACTTAAACGTTACAAAATATAATCGGGATAGTTGAGAAAGTAAAATAAAATAAGAGGTCGCAGTCACAAAAAAAACACAAATACACACATTACGTTGGTACAGGTATAGAATACATAGAACTAAAAAACGAACAGCAACAGCAGACCCTCAATGCCACACCTCACGCCAGTTCCTGAATGTAAAATTGCTGTGCAGTCAACCCCTACGCCAGCCGTTGAGTGGCGTTACTGTGCTCCAGATCAAGAGATTATTATAATAAATTGGGTATAATAAATTGGGGGTGCGCAGCTCACAAAGTCCAGGAGGCCAGAGAATATAAAAACAGTCACTTCTTTATTAGAAAATATTTCACTTTAAGAACATTCCATTCAAGTCATCAGCCAATGCGTTTCGCTCCCACATGGGGAGACTCCTCAGGACTGAAAACAAAAACCATAATGGAAAAATATATAACTAACAAATACATGAATGGCACAAGCAAGGCACAAAAGAGAAAGACTGCAAAAGAGCATAACAGTAGGTGAAATTGAATTCACAAAAAAACCTTAATTGTTAAAGAATAATCGATATTCTACAAAAGAAACAACACGACATTAATAATGACAAACCCAAACAACACAACCTTCACATATAATGTGTTACAAACAGTTGAAACACATAATTTTCAACAATAATGGCATCCAATCAGATAGATGTGCTTCATGGAACTTTAAAACAGTTACACTTATGGACAAATAGTCATTCTGACAGTTTATATTTCAATTTTGTATTCATACCTAAAAAGTCAGTTTTTGAGAGGGCTTAAGAGAGAGAAAACACACAGTAAGGGGGAAGAAACAGGAAGAGTTGCACCAGAAGGGGACCAGGGGGGCTACCTGTTCCCAAAACAGAATCATTTTAACACAGGTGCTTACCGAAATCAATATAATTTGGTACAATCCCAGTCACAGTGTATTCCTATTCAATATAAGAGTGCCTTTGTCCAGCAGTTTGCACGTCGCTGTTTCCAAAAGGCTTGTAATCTTCCAAATGCTACTAATTAGTCATAAGAGACAGAAAATGTACCACCAATCAGGAAGACGTTAAGTAGTAGGTCCAGGGACTGGTCACCAGACCATACACCGAAGAAAACATATTGAAAGAGGAGTTATACCACCATATCAGTGAACCACGCCTGGGCTTCTTAAAAGCACCTGTTGATAACTGTGAAGTATCCAATACAATCATCAAGCACGTGAGAGAAGTGAATTTTGGAAATTATCAGATCAGTAGTCCGTAAATCGCAAGGAAGTAAAAAAAAATGAAAAAATGAAAAAAATAAAAAAAATTAGTAAGTGACAAAACCTTTTTATAGAAGATATACTCATTCATAAGAACTCGATACATTCATGATCTGCACAGATCCATGCTGATTTAAAGCTCAATAACACCTGCATTCGTGTGCGAGCCGTCACCGGATCGCAGACCAGAATAAATTGAGGATCGGAAGGGTGTCAGACCAATGTGACATCCATAAAAGCGGCTAAAATAGGCCAGTATCTGGTATGAAAAATGGTCCGAAAATTAGCAAATAGTGTAGACCATATGAAGGACTAAAAGTCGAAAAAGAAATCTTACGTAAGCATTAATACAAATTAGAATCAGCAAATATTCTAATAGTCAGGTAATCCCCAACGAACACATCTCAAGGGAGGTGGATCCCAAAAAACACACATGTAGTCCTGACTAGGTCTATCCAGAGTAAGGGATCAGAGCAGTCCGTAGTACCGATATTGAAAAATAAAAAACAAAACAGCCCGGTGTCCGTAGAGAAAGAGAAAAAGAAGCATTTCAATGGCAAGTGAAATGAAATACAATAAAGTTTTTATCTATATACAACAATATTTTAAAACAACAAGACCCTGTCACCGCCGGAGGGCGCGAGACAGTCCCCAAATTACCTAGGAAATTATATTTTCACAGTGGGTTCATAATATGATGCACCGGGAGAGAGTCCCACATAGTAATCCAATAAGAATTGCACTACAGAGATACATTTTGAAACATCTCATACCTATAGTCAGTACCTCCAGTGACTTCCACATGACGACTGGAAATTAATGAAACCGCATGTATTGCATAGCGGCCCAAGAGTTATGAGAGCTGTAAAAACAATGTTCCTATCACAAAATGGCACACACAATACAACTCTGTAAGTTGAGGTTCCCTTAATCCTTCTAAGCATCATATTTGATTAAAACAATTCATGAGGAACAGGCGAGTAACGCCCCAAAAAGGTCATTCAGAAACACCTAGTCCGTCCTATCAGGACTACATGTCCCAGAGCTCCCTTGTATCTTGATCAATAAAACAAAACATAACCATCCATATGTAACATAAGACCCGCAACCCCAAACCGACAATCCAAGCCAAGTGACCTGCCTTGAGGTATATCAACAGAATGTTTTGCCGCAGAGCGTGAAGTGCAATCTGACGGCAGGAAAATAAATATCAAAAGTTTTTAGCTAAATACTATAAACATATAATTTAAAACAATATACTGCGTCCAATCCTTACAGAGTCTTAAATAGTAAGGGGACAAAGTGCTTCATAAATAGTATCTATGATAACTTTCCCCAACCCGAGTGCTAGAATCGTAGTGAAACGCTCCCCTCAGCGTGCCCAATCTTCAAATAACTTAAATTTCGCGAAACCGCAGCGTGTCGTTCTCCTACACAGACCCAGCCTTGAAAAAGCGCTAGGTTTAAATACACGGAACTTCGTTCAGAATCACAAACAGGCGGCCAATCACCACGAGTGAGCAGCGCACACCCCTGCGACCCATCTACAGGCTATTCAAAAAATCAGCTGCCATCTTTGACTGGTCATTACGACCTGCATGGAATTGTTAGCAGGTCGATACAAGGGCACAAGAATGGCCTATGAGCGCATTGTAACATATATTAACGTTAAAAAGACACTCTATAGATGACCGAAACGATAATAATGATGCAATAGGTTGCACCAAAAATTGTGACAACTTCGCACCATAAGATCGGAGAAAAATCAGAAAGCATTATCAACCACTGGCCAATTAGAAAGCAACCCTTCAAATTAAGTAGTTCGTCAAAAAAGTGAATTGTAAAGGTGGCTGTACTTGTAGACATGGGCCGCATTATAGGGAAAAATTGCGCCCGATCAGTAAGGTTCGCACTTGAACGCGCAGTTAGCATCAAGACCGGGCGTCACACCTTTTGTCATGGCAAAAGTCGTCCAGCCGCGCATGCGCACCACCATTGAAAAAAAAAAAGAGAAGAACTAGGGAGACTATAGGTGCCCAAAATCAGGGTCATGCTACCCAAAGGAGCTGAAAAATAATCTCGTAACCCCAACACAGTCTACACACGTATATTCCTGATACACAAAAAGAAAAATGAAACAAATACGTCGAACTCGAGGTCTAACTTCTTACAGGAGCTGCAACAATACCCGTAGCAACAACTCGGTTCCCACAAATAAATTCCCGAAACAAAAAACAATAGCCACCTCAGTATAACCGAGCTATAGCTGAATTAACTAAGTAGCAGTACCTTGGGCAAAACAACATTCAAGGCAAAAAGTCCCAAGGCATGAATGTTTCAATAGGGGAAGGGATTGTTTAAAAGTATAAAGCAATCAATGGTACAAATGTAGTGGACTCAGGGATGGTAGGGAATGAATGTTGGTGCCAAAGTATAGAGAAAAACATGGTATGAGTTTAGACATATAAAGAACTCAGGGATAGGCAGAATACACACCAAGAAAAACAGCCAGTGGCTAGACAGAGTACTTGTAAGCTTGTATAAAAAAGTACCAAAATGCAGTACACAGTGAATTGAAATGGGTGTCTGCTCAAGGGATTCAGAGTAACCTATTGGAATGACATTGTAGGATGAAAGTCTAAATCAAGGGCATTCTGGCACATAGGGAAACATATTCAGTCTTATTATCCATTCTCAACCATTTTTGATGATGAAATCCTCAAATTATTCTGGTCTGCCAATCCGGTGACGGCTTGCACCGGAATGCAGGTGTGTTATTGAGTTTTAAATCAGCATGGATCTGTACAGAACATAAATGTATCGAGTTCGCACTAAATACTAAAAATTAGTATATCTTCTATAAAAAGGTTTTGCACTTACTAATTTTTAATTTTTTTCTTTTTTTCATTCTTTATGACTTCCTAGTGACTTACGGACTAATGATCCGATAATTTTCAAAATTCACTTCTCTTACCTACTTGCTGATTGAATTGGATACTTTACAGTTATCAACAGGTGCGTTTAAAAATCACAGGCATGGTTTACTGATATGGTGATATAACTCCTCTTTCAATATGTTTTCTTCGGTGTATGGTCGCGCTTCGTTGGCCTAGTAACCTATTCCGCGGACCTATTACTTAGCGTCTTCCTGATTGGTGGTACATTTTTTGTCTCTCAAGTCTTATTAGGAGCATTTGGAAGATTAAAAGACTTTTGGAAACAGCGACGTGCAAACGGCTGGACAACAGGCACTTGTATATTGAATAGGAATACACTGTGACGCGGATTGTACCAACTGATATTGATTTCGGTAAGCACCTGTGTCAAAATGATTCTGTTTTGGCAACAGGTAGCCCTACTTGTCCCCTTCTGGAGCAACTCTTGCTGTTTCTTCCCCCTTACTGTGTATTTTCTCTCTCTTAAGCCCTCTCGAAAACTGACTTTTTAGGTATGAGTACAAAAATGAAATATAAACTGTCAGAATGTCTATTTTTCCATAAGTGTACTGTTTTTAAGTATCATGAAACACATCTATCTGATTGGATGCCATTATTGTTGAAAATTATGTGTTTCAACTGTTTTTAACACATTATATGTGATGGTTGTGTTGTTTAGGTTTGTCATTATTAATGTCATGTTGTGTCTTTTGTAGAGCATCCATTATTCTTTAACAATTTAGGTGATTTTGTAAATTCACATTCACCTATTTTGTTATGCTCTTGTGCCGTCTTTCTCTTTTGTGCCTTGCTTGTGTCATTCATGTATTTGTTAGTTATATGTTTTTCTATTATTGTTTTTGTTTTCAGCCCTGAGGAAAAGCGTTGGCTGATGACTTGAATGGAATGTTCTTAAAGTGAAATATTTTCTAATAAAGAAGTGACTGTTTTCATATACTCTGGCCTCCTGGACTTTGTGAGCTGCGCACCCCCAATTTGTTATAATCATCTCTTGATCTGGAGCACAGTAACGCCACTCAATGGCTGGCCGTAGTGGTTGACTGTACAGCAATTTTACATTCAGGAACTGGCGTTAGGTGCGGTCCACTGTTGCTCCTAGTTTTTTGGTTCTTTGCTTTCCATTTGGGCCAGCAAAGACTCACTGCCATCCTTTGAAACAAAAATGCCACGATTTGATGGCAAGCGAGAAGAGATGGCACAAGACCTCTTCGGAAAGAATTCTTAATAAGACATGTGATTGAAAAGGGGGCAAAACTCTTGTCGTAAATTGAGTCCTTAGAAAAATAAATTAAATCTTGTGAAAACAAGGATTTAGTTGTTAAGAACTTTTAGATCCTAAAGAAAATAATAGAGGGTCATCAGAGTTATTTGAAAGAGAAGAAGCTGCATAAAATCAAACGTGACGACAGGGATTATAGAGAGGGACGTATCTATACGTTTGCAAAAAGGTTTGATAACATCACTGTGTCGGAAGACAATAAAAGAAGACCTCGAGAGGATAGTAAAGAGAGTAGAACAGCAAGTAGCACATCCTTATCCTCTTTAGATAGTATATCCTCCAATACTGTCTCTGGTGAACACCCCTTGGGGGAGGCTTCCACCACTTTCCAGAAAGAAATGGCCTGACTCAGAATAAGTAGGAATCAGGCAAAAAAGGGGCAACAGCTAAAAAGACAAGGAGAGGTGGGCGCAGGAAACAAAGGGGCAACAGGGGACACAGCCGATAATCCATTAAGGAGGTCCAAAAGGGCAAAGAACTAGCCGAAGGATCAGGGGAAGTAGAAGGGGCTGGGGGTATGGAAGATGACACAGAGGTTTTCCAAAACATGGAACTGAAGGTTGTAAATTTATCATACAGGGTATTGGATGCGGATGAAACAAGCTTACTCTGTAAGGGTTTGGGCTTTTGCCCTACCTAGGATGGCGATTTTTCTAATGTCCAGGTGGACCTCTATAAATTCTTTAGACTATTGAAATTAAAAGATTTTTTCAGTGACTAAGTACTGAACAATGTGATTTCTGGGGGGACCACAGGCAATGCGTGTATGACCATAGCAGAAGTCAAGAACTTGAAATGTTTCACATCTTTGAGTGATGAAATGGAGGTGGGAATAGACACTATTCGAGAGGAATTGAATATAGGTGAAAATGCTTTGATTGACAGCGGGTTGCGTCCAAAATCTAGATTTACACCGGCCACATATCATCGTAATATTGACTTTTTCACAGAACGTGTGAGCAGCGGCCTGTATAAACTAGAAAGGCAGAGTAGGGATGACTACAAATTGAAACATAACCTTTCTGTAGGACAGAGGGAGGCCCTCAAAAGACTTAAAAGTGACAACAAAATTGTCATTAGGGAGGCAGACAAAGGCGGGAACGTCGTTGTGATGAACCTCATGGATTACACGAGGGAAATTGAGAGGCAGCTGTGGGGTCATGAATGCTATGAGAGAATTGGTCATAACCCGTCCAAAGAATTGGTGATTGAGATCAACTCCAAACTCATTGAGTGGAGAGATATGGGTCTTCTGAGTGACTTAGAATTCCGATATCTCAAGATTGATAACCTGATGTTTCCCTGCATTTACATCCTCCATAAAATTCACAAGCAAGGAGGTTTCCCCCCCGGGAAGACCAATAATCCCAGGGGTGGGCTCGGCTACAGAGGGACTATCTGAATTTATAGACCTGTAATTGAATCGACACGTCTTAGACCTTCCATCGTACATCCAAGACAACAAAGATATCCTGTCAAAATTCCAGGAATTTGAATGGTCTGAAGAGTTATTTTTTGTGACACTCGACATAACTAGCTTTTATACATGCATCTTACATGAATTTGGGCTTAAAGCCACTGAATTCTATATGGAGAGGGATAGAGCAGATCTCTTGAATCAAAATCGTATGGTTCTAGAAATGATGCAATTGGTTCTCCAAAAAAATTAAACTTATTTTTTGTATTTTGGCACATGGTACCATCAAAAGAGGGGCACTGCCATGGGAACCAAATTTCCCCCCTCGTACACCTGCCTCTTCATGGGGCTATACAAGAGGGGACATGCCTGGAACAGATGTGCCTCCCCCTGGACAGATTATATTGTGTTCTGGGGGAGGTACATTGACGGTATTATCTGCTTATGGTCAGGATCTGAAGTACAACTCCTGGAATATTTTGACTATTTGAATAACAACTCACTTAATGTCAAACTTACAATTTAGTACAGTAGGGAAAGTATCAACTTCCTTGACCTTCAATTTTATGTGAAAGATGGTCATATCCACAGTACCCTATACCGCAAAAAAAATGCATGCAATGCAGTCTTACATGCAGACAGTGCACATGGCAGCTCGACCATTAAAATGTTATGTTATGTTATGTTATCCTGATTTATTGAGCGGGGAGATGGTCCGTGTAAGACGCAATTGCAGTGAGGAGGACACTTTCAGTTCCAATATCCGACAGGTCAGAAACAGATTGCAGGTGTGTTATTGAGCTTTAAATAAGCATGGATCTGTGCAGATCAGAAAAGTATTGAGTTCATACTAAATATTAAAAATGAGTATATCTTCTATAAAAAGGTTTTGTCACTTACTAATTTTTCATTTTTTGAATTTTTTCATTCCTAATGACTTCCTAGCGACTTACGGACTACTGATCTGATAATTTTCAAAATTCACTTCTCTTACGTGATTCCTGATTGAATTGGATACTTCACACTTATTATTAGGCACGTTTAAAAAGCCCAAGCGTGGTTCACTGATATGGTGGTATAACTCCTCTTTCAATATGTTTTCTTCAGTGTATGGTCGCGCTTCGTTGGCCTAGTAACCAGTCTGCGGACCTATTACTTAGCGTCTTCCTGAATGGTGGTAAATTTTTTGTCTCTCATGACTTATTAGGAGCATTTGGAAGATTACAAGCTTTTTGGAAACAGCAACGTGCAAACTGCTGGACAACAGGCACTTGTATAATGAATAGGAATACACTGTGACTGGGATTGTACCAACTGATATTGATTTCGGTAAGCACCTGTGTGAAAATGATTCTGTTTTGGGAACAGGTAGCCCTCCTTGTCCCCTTCTGGTGCAACTCTTCCTGTTTCTTCCCCCTACTGTCTATTTTCTCCCTCGAAAACTGACTTTTTAGGTATGAATACAAAATTGAAATATAAACTGTCAGAATGGCTATATTTCCATAAGGGTAACTGTTTTTAAGTAGCATGAAACACATCTATCTGATTGGATACCATTATTGTTGAAAATTATGTGTTTTAACTGTTTTTAACACATTATATGTGATGGTTGTGTTGTTTAGGTTTGTCAATAATAATGTTGTGTTGTGTCTTTTGTAAAGTATCCATTATTCTTTAACAATTGACGTGATTTTGTTAATTCACATTCACCTACTGTGTTATGCTCTTGTGCCGTCTTTCTCTTTTGTGCCTTGCTTGTGTCATTCATGTATTTGTTAGTTATATATTTTTCTATTATTGTTTTTGTTTTCAGCCCTGAGGAAGCTCCCCATGTGGGATCAAAACGCGCTGGCTGATGACTTGAATGGAATGTTCTTAAAGTGAAATATTTTCTAATAAAGAAGTGACTGTTTTCATATACTCTGGCCTCCTGGACTTTGTGAGCTGCGCATCCCCAATTTGTTATAATCAGGTATAGAATACGTATTTACAATGTTGGGCTCAGGTGAATGCCAAGCAGCCTTGAGGGACATGACATGGGATGTATTAATTCTGGAAGTGTCTTTGGAAGAGAAGAGATTTGAGGTCTGATTTGAAAGTCCGGGTAGAGGTGGTTGTTCAGAGTAATGGAGGAAGCGAATTCCAGATTCTAACCACATTGCTTGAGATGGATTGAGCCATAGATCTTTCCCTTTTGAAAGTAAGGGGCGTGAGCAGTACCTTTTCAGGATTACGTGAATGTCTAGAGCTGATGTCAATTCATTGACATCAGAGGAGACAATGCCCTAACTTAGTTTAGGCAACGGGGATGAGTTTGCCATGGACACTGGGAAACCCGGCATTTATCTTGGTCTGCCGCCCCACCCCTCAACGAAGACATGGATTTCCCATAACCATACATAAGTGCATCCTACAACCACTGAAAACAAACTTGTCTTCATTATATACCTCTTCATAAAACAAAATAACTCAGGATGTAACCGCAGAATCCATCAACCAAGCAGCTGCCATTTTTTGATCTCTCAACTGATGCATCCTGTGATTCTGGGCAAATCACTCTTTCTCCCTGTGCCTACCAGAAATGAATGTGTTGTTGTGTAACATAACTGGTGCTCATGTACAGCTCTCCAATACCTTTGGGTCGAGCTCCCACTATATAAAACTGCAAAAGAAAATTGTTCCTCCCTCGTCTATTACAAAATGAGATCAGCATATAAGGAACGTCTCTTCATTTGGAGCTCGGATTGTGGCACGTAAAAGTAGGACAATTTGCAGACCCTGAAATCAACACTGGGAAACCTTTGTGCTAAACAGAACTTTGCTTTTAGGTGAGACATTTATAGATCTGGTATGGTATGGTGATTAAGAAAAGAATTTGACTTATTATGATATAACATTCTCCGAACTGCAATCGTCTGCATCAATTAGTTAAGAGGTATCTTGGTTGAAAGTTTTAAATAATGGAACAGTTGTAAAAAGGTCAGGCTACCAATCAGTATAAAAGATCCTTAAGTATTGCCCGGCGGTGTCGCCTCTTAAACCCACAAGATATTAACCAATGAAGAGGCAGGCGCTGGAGACTGGAAGGCAGGAAACAAGGGTTTATTCTCTCCGGAGGAGAACACATCAGTTCGGACAGCAAGTATCGTCACGAGGTGCTCTAACCGCATCTCTGAGGCCTGGCCTCTTATACACAGTTTTGTGATCTTTATTGCAGGTAACACATTCTTGCAATGCTTTGAAGTATGAAAGGACATCCTCGGAATCTCCCCTTCAGGCCCGTTCCCACACACATTTACAGTTGAAGTCCCCACCCTGCTCACAATAGGTGATGATTATCGCGCAGCTGGGCATTCCGCCGATTCACGGAATGTGTGGGGTTGATCGGATATCATAGGGTGGGGGCTTTGATCAATTCGAGGGTCCTTTAATGGGGGAAGCTTCCTACTGTACAAATACGGCCATACGAGAAGCATCAGTCGTTATGTAGTATTAAGCAATGAAGCTATTTGCAGTAAGGAAAAGAAAACAAAATGAATTGTAACAAATACAAATTTTCAATTGTCTGATAAATAAACTTGAATTCTTTCTGCTATTGCCAATTCCTTTCTGCTATTTGTATATTTATGTACACTTAATGATTGGATGTCATTTTGTCATATGTATTTATGTATTTTTGTTAAAATTCTTTGTCAAATGTTTTTGTATAAATTGTATGTACGTAGTGTTTTTCTCATGCAATCAATGCTTTAACTTAATGAGATTTATATGAAAAAGTAAATGGTTTAAATAAATTCGACCATACAAATCATAACAAGGATTTGGTTTGTTGCTCAAAATATAGCTATCAAAAATCGCAGGGCCAGCATTTCTCTTTGTATAAATTAGGACCCAATAATGCGGCATGCTCCACCACGGTCCGCAAGAACCACATCTAGGACAAGGCGGTTCTGGAGGGCCACCAAGCGGACCGCTTGAAGCTCGGCGGTGTTGTTAGCAAAGATACCAGCTGTGATGTTCATTGTTGTCTCAACTGCCTGAGTCAGATGTCGGATGGCACGGCTGTTTGCCATCGGGCCCCAGAGGGGAACAAGTCCCTTCATAGCATCAAGGAACTGCGCTCCTGTTGAGTCGGCTTGCTCAATGTCCTTGGCTCGTTTTTGTCTATGATGATTCGCTGGGGCCACATAAGTCGGAGGAAGGATGAAGGAGATGAAACAAGTGCCCCCCCAGCCTTTGGGGAGCCAGGTGTAGGCCTTTGTGCCGCAGACGAAATACATGTTTGGGGACGACACAAAGGAAGGTGGATCCGTGGAGTCCAAAGTTCTGGTAAAACGGCAAGCACTGCGGCCCACCAGCTGTGTCCCATGTCCTTCTATGCACATGTGGCCTGTGACGTTGATGACTGACAGGGCCACAGTCAGAGTGGCAGCCGTTCGTTTCCGCAGGTAGGAGAAGGAGGGTCTGGTTGGGTTGTTGAACACCTGCATTTCAATTCGTTCTTTAGCAGGGATGTCCATGTGGATTGAGTCGTTGGAGGTCTGCGGGCAGAAGTGTGCCTTTGTTTTGTTTCGCAAGACCCCGTGGAAGAAATGCGTTACCGTTTTGCTGGAGGTGGCATTGTCCTTATAGCTTTCTTGCAGGAGGATCAGCCAAGCAAGGCAGGAGCCATGAACTGAGAAGGGTGAAGGGATGAATGGTATCGAGTGTCCAGTGGCGTGGGGTAGCAACCCACAGATCCAACAGTTAGTGGCATTGGTGGCGAGATTGTGCTGGTGAAGGAGCTGTACGAAAGAGTTATTCCAAAACTCCTTTCGCCTCTCTCTGAGTTGAGGAGAAAGCAAAATCAGATAATGTTCCTTCATGGTGGTAGGCTGAGCAGTGGTCAGGAATGTTTCGTGTGCAGGTGCATTTTCTTCCACAATCCAGAGTGTGGTCATGAGGAGAAAGCAGAAAAGGATTGTGATGAAGAGTGCAATTGTCTTTGAGCTGTGGAGTCTGTCTGTTCTTGGGTTTCTGTAGTGGGTATTTCCTGTTGCCTCCATCATCTTCTTATTTGGCGCTTCCATCATCTTCTTATCTGGCGCTTCCATCATCTTCATCTTCAAGGTGCTCGGTAGTGGGCAGAACCACAGACTTAGTTTAGCTTCTCTCCAGGTAACCCTTGGTTGCTTTGGGTCACCGTTCTGAGATTCAACTTAGTTCGTGGTCTACTTAGCCGAAGCTCCCTCCTTTCGACGCAGGAAATACCCTTCTCTGGATGGCACAGTGGGATCAGAGAATTTTTAAATTTCAAGTGCTTCGGTATCTGGATAGCAGGTTAGCGACGGTCGGTCTTTGTTCAGGAGCTCTTCTTGGTTGTCGATGTTTTCTGTCGTGGCCAGGGTCGAGGAGACCTTCTTACAGTGGTGTGCGTGCAGCCAGTGCCGTTTCCCCTCCACACGAAGAGCCGTCCGGGTGGTGATTAACACTTGCCAGGGGCCCGTCCACCGGGGTTCCAAACTCTTCGACCGCTGAAAGTTTCGGATCAGCACGAAATCTCCAGGTTGGATGGCGTGACCCGGACCCCTGGAAGCATCGGGGATGGCCTGCTGCACCTGCTGATGAATGACAGACAGAGTTTCAGTCAATTTATACAGATAATCAGACATTAGGACGTCCGGGACGTCATGAATGGAAGTTGGTTTCGGTGCAGACCAGACACTCATGGGTCGACCGAAAACAACTTCATAAGGTGTTAAGTGATGTCTGGTGGGGGTGGAACGCATCGATAGCAATGCCAGGGGGAGGGCGTCTGGCCATTTCAGACCCGTGGTAGCCACTATCTTGGCCAGTTTAAGCTTTAGTGTGGCATTGTGTCGCTCAACAAGTCCAGCAGACTGGGGGTGGAAGACTGCGTGGAATTTCTGCTTGATGCCCAACCCCTTTAAGATGAACTGGATGACTTCGGCTATGAAGTGGGGGCCATTATCGCTCCATAAAATACGACAAAGGCCGTAACGGGGTAAAAACTCCTTTAACAGTACTTTTGCAGTGGCCATAGCAGTGTTGTCACGAGTTGGGTATGCTTCCACCCATTTGCTAAATGCGCACACCACGACAAGTACATATTTCAGGCCTTGGCACCTGTCTAGCTGGATGTAGTCCATCTGCAGGACTTCAAATGGGTGATTTGGGACCCCAAATCCTCCCCGGGGTACTACAGTTCCTTTCCCGGGGTTGTGTTGCAGGGATATCAAGCATTGTTGGACCAGGCGTTTGGCGGAGTCTGTGATTTTATCATTGTGCCAAACTCTGGAGACAAGTTCAATCATGGGGGCTGATCCTATGTGGGCAGGGGAGTGTGCCATAGCCAGTATGGGAATCAGGTACGAGTCAGGTAGCAACCATTTGTTTGTGTCTCTTGTCCGCCAGCAGCCTTCGTCATCTTTTAATCCCACCCGTGTCCATTCAGTCAGCTCGTGTTGTGTGCTAGCCGTTTGAATGTCTCTAATAGTGTCCCTAGCGTCAGTCCATTTTTCTGCTTGTGACCTGGTCACATACATACGTGTTGTCGTCCTATTTTCAGCTGTCGTTCGGGCAGTGATGTCGGCTAGCGCATTTCCCTGCCCAATGATGTCTGTCACCTTTTTGTGTGCCTGGCATTTGACGACTGCAAGCTTCTTGGGGAGAAGGACAGCTTCGGTCAAGGCGGAGACTAGATCCCCGTGCAAAATGGGGGTGCTGTGTGAGGTCAAGAATCCCCTTTCCCTCCAAAGGAGCCCAAAATGGTGAACCACCCCGAAGGCATACTGGCTGTCGGTGTAAATGTTCGCTGTGGTTCCTGCTGCCAGAATGCAGGCTCGTGTCAGGGCAATCAGTTCCGCTGCCTGGGCAGATCGTTGCGTGATGCGGGCTGTCTCGACTACAGTTCGAGCCGTGGTGACTGCATAGGCAGCGGAAGTGGTGCCATCGGGGAGTTTGATGCAAGAACCGTCCACCCACAGCTCCCCGTCAGGGTCAGGGAAAGCCGTGTCTCTGAGGTCAACCCTACTTCTAGTCTGTTCGTCCGTAAGAGTCACGCAGTCATGTACAGGGTGCACATTGGGATCGTTCTCTGGTAAGGGTAACAGAGTTGCCGGGTTCAGTGTGGTGCATCTTTTCAGGGCGATGTGGGGTGCAAGCAAAGTCAGTTCGTATCCAGTCAGTCGTGCACTCGTCAGGTGTTGCGTCTTGGTTTGGTTCAGGAGGGTGTCAACTGCATGGGGTACCAGTACCGTGAGGGAATTCGAGAGTACGATCCCCTCACTCTGTCGGATAGAGATTGCAGCAGCAGCTACAGCTCGAAGGCAGGCAGGCAAGGCTCTGGCTACAGGGTCAAGAGTGGCAGAGAAGTAAGCGCACGGTCGTTGCTTTGGGCCAATGGCCTGGGTCAGGACAGATAAAGCGCACCCCTCCCTTTCGTGAGTGTAAAGGGAGAAGGGCTTTTTGTAATCAGGGGTACCTAGGACAGGGGCCGAACAAAGGGCATCTCGTAGTTCCGTGAAGAAGGTTTGACACTCAGGGGTCCAAGGGAGTGGGAAGGGGACGTCTTTACCTAGCAGAGAAAGCAGCGGTTTCACAATGAGGCTAAAGTTTGGTAACCACTGTCGGCAGAAGGAGGTGAGGCCTAGTAGGGAGCGAACCTGTTTCTGGGTCTTAGGGACAGGAGTTTCGAGAATGGTTTGGATCCGGTCAGGAGTGAGTTTCCTTCCTTCTTTGGACAAAAGGTGGCCTAGGTAAGTGACCTGGGGTTGGCAGAATTGCAACTTCTTCTTGGAGACCTTGTGGCCATTTTCCGCAAGGAAGTGCAGGAGTTGAATGGTGGCTGTAACTGCTAATGGAGTGGTGTCGGCTGCCAAAAGGATGTCATCGACATATTGCACTAACACCACTCCATCGGGTAACTGGACTTGATCCAGTTGTCTCTTGAGGGCCTGGCTGTAGATGCTGGGGCTTTCTGTGTAGCCCTGGGGTGCTCTGCAGAACCTATATGAGCGGGCTTTTAGGGTGAAGCCGAAGAGATATCGGCTGTCTGGGTGGATGGGGATGGAAAAGAATGCGTTTTTGAGGTAAATGACAGTGAAGGTGGTGGCAGTAGAAGGAATCAAAGTCAGGATGGTGGTGATGTCTGAGACCACAGGGTACTGGGGTACCACCACTTTGTTGATCTCTCGAAGGTCAATGATAAAACGGTATGCTTTCTCATCTCCCTCTCCCTGTTTCTTGATGATGGGCAAGATAGGGCTGTTGCAAACGTTGCTAACCACTTCCTCTACCACTCCTGCGTCTATCAGTGACTGAATAATCTTTACCAATGCCTTCTCGCCCTCGGGCGATATCCGATATTGTGGAAGTTTTGGGAGTGTTGCGTCTGGTCGGACAGTAATGTGCACTGGGTCAATCAACATGCGCCCTACGTCCGAATCCGCCTTGGCCCACAGATACGGAGGCAGAGTGTCAAGCAGGGATGTGTCAGAGTCGGTGATGGAAAACATGCGTCGGGGAGGGCAATGTCTAAGCAGAACGGGGTTGTCGTAAAGGAAAACTCGAACTCCGTCTTGGGAACATCTGATCGTCGCTCGGAAGTGTTTCAATAAGTCAAGTCCCATAATGGCGTCAGGGCTATTGGAGGAAAGCAAAAACGTGGTGTCAGTGGTGTTGTTTTCTACGTCAAAGAGGATTGGGGGCGGACAAGGGGTTAGTGGAGGGCGTTCCATCGAAACCTGTCGATGTTATAAGTGAGCCAGACAAGGGTGCCCTTGGAATCAGTCGTTTAGATAACGCACTACGTGTTGCGCCAGTGTCCACCAGAAATGGAGACTTGGTACCCAGGACCTTAGCAGTGACGTAAGGGCCTTGCTGGTCAACATAGAGCTCGACTGGATCCCTCCCTTGCCCTTGGCAGTCCTATGCAAAGTTGTGGGCATCATCGTAGTCAGATTGCTGGTATTGGTTCTGCCTGGGTCGATCAAATGTATTTGGTCTGCCCGATCTGTCGTTAGTCGTGTCATTTGGGGGTCCTCGCTGTTGTCCCTTATTTCTCGGTCCACTTGCTATGTCCTTGGGGTCTTTGTTTCTGATTATTTCCAGAAGAACTGGGCACTGGGATTTCCAATGGCCAGTTCCTTTGCAGAAAGCACACTGGTCCTCTCTAAGGTCTGTACGTCCACTGTGGGGAGTCAAAGTGCGGTCCTGGGGAAATGCAGCCTTAGGGACGTTCGTCTGATAGTTTCCCCGGTATTGGTCTCGTCCTATAGTCACCCCTTGCAGTTGGGCAATCATCACCCTCTCTTTCAAGTCCTTCTTCTTTTTCTCTGTTGCCCTATCGTTTTCATTTTTCTGATGTTCATAATATTGGGCCATCTGGAGGATAGCCGTAGGTTTGGAGGCTGCCCAACTACTCTCGCTAGCCTGCAGTTTCTGGGAGACCTCCGATGACAGACCCTTAACATAATTCTGGACAAACAGATGGTGTCCGGTTGCAGTGGTCATGTCCTGGCCGCTGTAATCGGAGAACACCGTTTCAAACCGGGAGAAGTATTCCGATACATCCTCCTGGGGTTTCTGGCGACAGGCCGTTACTATCGACCAGTCCACTTTCTTTTCTGGAATCAGGGTTTTTAATTTCTGTACGATTTTATCTGGAAGGTCTAGAATGGATTTCAAAGGCTTTTGTCCAGGTCCTCGTTGTTTATCAATGTTATCGAGTTGTGACCAGGTATGTCCAAACAGCTCAAGGTGGTCGACTTTCCGGATTTGCTTCCACACATCAGCTGGTAGACATAACCCGAAAAACAAGTCGATGTCAGCCAGGGTCATAATCGTTGAACCTAGGGCTGTACCCAATTCAGTATAGAAGGCAGTGGGGTTTTTACGTAGGTCAGGCAGAGATTTCCGGAATGTCAGAATCTCTTGCCGGTCCCATGGCTGGTAGACCCAGTTGTACACTACCCTTCCTTTTGCATCTTGGTGGCTTGCATCATCGTTAGTCCCTGCACCTCGTGGAGGAACCCAGTAAGGGGCAGCCTCTCGTATCGGCATCATGGTGTTAGATTGCTCAGTTTGTGGTTCGGTCGCTACGGATGTCGTGGGTTTAGTTCCCGATTCTCGTTTTGATCAATTCGAGGGTCCTTTAATGGGGGAAGCTTCCTACTGTACGGGGGGGCAATAAACAGTATCCGCAGAGCCAGGTGGCGGCCTGGGAACGAGGAAGACAAACGGGCACACAGGAAAAGGGGGTTTGTATCAAAGGGTCTGGGACCATGTAAGGAACGAAGGGGGGTGTCGCGCTGGGAACGGGATGGGATTCCGGGACAGAGCTGCTCTGAAGAGAGGTTTACGACTCAAGGCATGTGAGAGCGGGGGGGGGGTTGTCAGCGCGCGGGGGGATGCCTGCGAGGTTGAGGGAGAGAGAGAGACGCGCTGGCTATCAGCGAGGGGCAGGGAGGCCATGGTGCTCAAAATGGCTGCCGCTTACGTGCACGATTGGGTTCAAGGAGAGCAAGATGGCGCCGATAATGTTGACGTTTGCAGCCTAACTTTTAACACAGTGGGTTATGCCCATTTTAATGTATAGCATCAATGAAGTAAAGCCTAAGTTTATCATCACATAGGTTACAGGATGTCCATTCTTCCCTTACCAGCAATACATCTATGCCTTCTCCACTCCAAACAAACTTATTGCCAATTCCCCAAAGATAATATGATAGTAATTTCTGTAACTAAGATTGGGGCCTATACAAATGAGTGTTGACAGGACATTGGAGTGCGGAATACTCAGAGGCAGGGAATAATTGCTCCTACGTGCCAGTGACTGATGCATCCCTCGGACGTGTATTGAAATAATTATGTTGCATTATTCACTGCTGCAGTTTTAGCTTGTGCAACAGCTAGGTTGCTAAGCAAACAATGATAAAGAAAGAAATAACAAACATCTAAATACCAAGAATCAAGTCAATCCTCATAGAATCATATTACCTCATACCTTATATTTGAAAACACCTTAATATCGGTGAATATTTTAAATTCATATGCTACTTTATGGTTAATGGCTAAAAGAAAACATACCCTTATTTAATAACGATGAATATTATATTTTATTCTATATTGAATCTGCTCTACTTGGTCCTGAATCCTTGTAGATTCACAAAAGAGAGTCGTTTTTTATTTATTTTTATTTATTTTTATCATGTATACAGCGCGCTGTTACCCGAAGGTGTCCTGGCGCTAAATGAACACTCCTAAATGTTCAGGCCAGAATAGGAATTACTGTGTAAACAGCCAGGTTTTAATGCCTCTCCTAAAAGCCATCAAATCTGTCATGTTCCTCAAGGCCAGGGGCAGGGCATTCCAGGCCTTCGTTGCACCCAACACAAAGCTCCTGACTCCCCACCGAGCTTTCTGTATGCGAGGGACTTTGACCAACCGCAGCCCAGATAGCCTTAGATGTCTGGAAGGGATGTACCATTGAAAGTACTCCTTCAGGCAAGCAGGCCACAGACCTTGCAAGACCTTAAAGACAAAACACAAGGCCTTAAATTAAATCCGCTTCCGCACTGGCAACCAGTGTAGCTTTGTGATTTCGGACAAGATGGAGGCATACTTCGGTATGCCCGTCAGAAGTCTAGCTGCCGCTTTTTGCAACACCTGCATTTTATTGAGAAGCCCCCGTTGGGCATTCAAAAGCAGGCTGTTGCAGTAATCTAGATGGGACAGCACTAAGGCAGTAATAACTGTTTTTTTACTGCTCTCCGGAAGGAAAGGGAGTATCTTCTGAATCATTTTAAGTATAAAATATACTGACGATGCTACGGCGTTGACCTGGGGCCTGAAGGTAAGTTGATCATCAATTAAGACACCCAGGTTCTTCACCTTAGCGACCTTTAAGGGAGGGGTACCCATCTCCTCCGGCCACCAGCGGGGACTCCAGAAGTTCTCCTTTGCGCCAAATATAATGACGTTTTTGCTGTATTTAGTTTGAGGCAGTTATCGGCCATCCACCTACCCACTGCCACCATACATTCCTGAAATTGAATGGCTATTACTTCTTCCATACCAGGTAACAGAGACACCATCATTTGTTTGTCATCTGCATAGGATGTTAAATTGAAGCCAAATGACCTGACATTCGGGGCCAATGAGGTAACGTATATATTAAACAGTGTAGGGCTTAGGGAAGAGCCCTGCGGAACACCGCAGGGCAACACAAAAGGTTTTGATAGGTAGTCACCCATTGCCGCACACTGATCTCTGTTGGTTAAGAAAGCTTTCAAGATGTCCCATGCTTTCCCTTGTACCCCACATTCCTTCAACCGGTCCATCAAAATCCCATGATGTACCGTATTGAAGGCAGCGGATAGGTCCAATAGGACCAGAGCCGCTCTTCCTCCGAGGTCCAGCACTCCTCTGATTTCCTCTGTTGCTTTAATCAGAGCAGACTCAGTACTGTGGCCGGCTCTGAACCCATGTTGGCAGCGGGTTAGGGCCCGAGCGGCCCCTAGAAACGCACTGAGTTGAAGATTCATCATTTTTTCAATTAATTTGGCTGGCAGTGGAAGCCTAGAAATAGGACGATAGTTATTGGGGTCCGTTATGTCCAAATTAGCTATTTTCAAAGGCGGAAGGACAGATGCCTGTTTCCAACAAGAGGGAAATTGTCCAGTCGCAAACATATTATTGAAAATCGCTGTTAACGCTGCGGCGATGGGTACAGATACCATCTTGGCTACTGTTGCCAGGCACGGGTCATAGGGGGAACCTGATTTCACCGCAAGAAGCAATTTTTTTGTCTCCTCCATGCTCACTGGTGTAAACTGCTCTAACCTGGGTCCCTGGAACTCTCCCACTTCGACATTCTGGCTGAAGCTAAGTGGGCCGCTCTTATCTGCGTCCAGGAAGACCTTAAAAATAGTATCTACTTTGGCCAAGAAAAACTTGGCCAGGGCCTCGCACAACTCTTGACTAGGTTGAGGTCCCGGTAATTTCGGGGATGCAAAGCAGGAGACTGTTCTGAATAGTTCCTTTGACGAGTTACTGACCAAATTAATCCGGCTTGTAAAGTACTCTTGTTTGTACTCTAGTTAAATAAAATACTTCAGCACGGTGAGAGAAACTGCTTCCTCATAGTTCTCTCACAGACCATATCTTGAGGAATGCACTTTTCTCACTAAGAAACCCCTCGGTATCAGGGTTGCCTCCCCAATGGCAGAATGCCATCAGTTCACACCAAGTGACTGCCTGGATTCAATTGAGAGATCTAACATGCCATACACCTGCAACTTATCTACTGCTAATCACAGTACTGACTAATAAAGCCAGAGAAGTGAAGGATTCCTACCTGGTCCTCATAGCACTGACTGCCATTGCATAGCCCACTGGTGATTTATGGGTGAAGCTGTATGTATCACTGAGATGCCAATGGCCCAGGAGATCCTGCTTCTTCTAACTCGAGAAACATGAAAAAAATGTATAATGCTTTATATAGCCCAAACTCAACCCTAAGGGATCAGATATCAGAGCGCTTTACATGCACACCAGTTTTGATACAGATGGACACATCAGTTTTTTAGGTCTCAGCTGGCGATAGCAGCGCGCATGTGCTGCTCTAGGCATTCGAGAGCTTCTTGAAATCAAGACGGATCAGGAAGGGGACTTGAAGTCCCGCCTCCTCTTCCCATTGGCAAGCGTCATATTTCAGGCTAAACGCTAGATTTCTATTGTAACGGAGGCTTTTTAGTCCCTCCTAGTTATCACCCTGTCCACTTTTGGCCCTGCCCACTGGGACTGGATCGTTTACTGGCGGAGTTACAAGTCCCCCTTTATAACGCAGTAAGCACTACTTTATTTTCATTTTCAGCATGGTACTAATGAAAGTGCACTGCGCTCTGTTTATGTTTATTTATTTTATTTAACTTTGAAACTGAACGCGGCGCCGCTTCATGGACACCGCACTCGGATTATTTATATATTTCCTAACTTTAACACTGAGCGTAGCGCCCACTTCAAGGACACCGCGCTCAGTGTTAAAGTTAAGAAATGTATAAAAAAAACGAGCGAGGTGTCCGTGAAGCGACGCCGTGCTCAGCTTTAAACTTAATACTTGCAATCAATCACTGTAAATGGCGAGCAATGTTTTCTTTAATCTCCTTTGAGTCTTACAAAAATAAAACAGAACTCAATGGGTCACACCCAGGCCAATACGTTGTTTTCCACACTCTGTGATGGAGTGAGACACACTGTGTCTGATCTCTGTGAAATGCTTTAATGTGGTCATGTGTGTGTGCTTTTTTGTGTTCACTTGTATGTGTGCACGAGTCTTGCGGTACACAACAAATGGCCAGAGCACTGCATGCTGATGCTAATTTATTGAGGGCGCCAAAATGGCCCTATTGCTAAAGACTTCAGATTGTGCTGCAGGTAGCCAACTAACTATTTAGAGTCGGCGCCCAGACTTGAATAGCTCTCCCTCTCCCACTAATCTCCAGTGCTCCTTGTGTGCTGTTATGCCCACTCAAGTACGATGATAGGCAAAGTTCACTTGCACCCTGAGCTTCGGTCATAGGCGGCTCCCTGGCTCCTGGTGTACACGCCGCTTCATTTCACCTAATCAGTGTTTCATTGTGCCGAAATTTCATATTTCTTCAGTGCCCACAACGCGAATTGTGTTTACTTGAAAGCCAGGGAGGACAGGCGATCTCAGAAAGGAGAGGCCAGGAGGAGGACAGACAATCCCAGGAAGGAGAGGGCAGCGGACTGAAGCAGGAGTGTCCAGCGTCACAATGAGCACTGGGGGAGAGGAGGACAGACTGTTAGATGGGATAGGTGATGGATGGGGACAGTTGGGAATATAATAGGCTGCCTGTCATGAAATCATCTGCAACGTAGTAGAACCTCTCCCAAAAAGTGCTTTATAAATTACCTTCTTTGCACCATGTTCTAGAGCACAGACTGCTTCTGGGGCAGGTTGCACCTGCATGGGAATTCACCTTGCTCCTTTTGAGGCCACTCTTTATACTATGTATTAACTCTAGTGTATTACTCTAGACCCAGTCGGTCCCTCCTAAATTTGGATGATTGATTCTGGCAAGTTTTGAGTGTTTTAATTGTTTGCCACAGAGCAGGTCTCTGAACCACGCCTCACTCCCCACATCGCCTGTTACATAGACCTGCGAAACAAGCATTGAAAATACAATAGGTCTCGCCTTTGATTAAGTTAAAGCCATTTGCTTTGCTAATGGTATTGTATAGCAAAGCAAATGGCTTTAACTTAATGAAAGGTGAGACCTATTGCATTTTTGGTTCAAATCTGTTTTATTTTGAACACAGCGTTAAGCCTACAACCTCGTGCCGAGGCCGGCCGCGTATATGATAACTCTTGTGTGTCAGTGCCAGCGTGGACGGGGGAGGAGCTTTAACACAGCGCCGTGCCTACAACCCTCCAAGGAGGGCCGGCCGCGTGGCTTAGGGGTGCATTGCGCAGGGAGTCGTCACTTGTGAGAGTAGATCCGCTTTTGCGAGGAAGGCGTGGGGCGTGTAACTAGCCTAATTGTCCTAAACTGCCCAACAGGGCACAACTGTCTCATAGAGAGATGAGGGCCAGAGCGGCAAGTAGGAGAAAAGGAGGTAGGAGGAGCTTAGGAGCCTGAGGGTAGGCAGAGAAAAAGAGAGAGGGTGGTGGGTACGCGCTGCCTGTTGGTGAGCAGAGCGCAGGGGGGCGTGTGCGGTAGCATTAGCTTCTGTAATGTGTGTGGCGATTAAGGACACAGCCTGGCCGGGTCCGCAGGAGCAATTGCATCCTCGAAGAGGTGCAGAGCGCAAAGTCTAGGGTGCATATGTCGCGCATATTCTATAGAGCAGAGGTGTCGCACTAAGGGTTCCCAAACCGCCTTAAAGCGTGTGTCCCGCGCCTGCAACCTTGCCGTGAGCAGCTCCATCGCCAGGACCTGCCAAAGGCGCACAAACCAGGAGGCTATGGGTGGCGCCTCTGTTCGCTTCCAGTATAGGGCGATGAGTTGCTTAGCTGCACCCAGCATTTGGAGCGTAAGGATCCAGTCGCTGCGGGTTAGCGCCTTGAGCGAGGTGGGATGAATGCCGAGGAGGATCGTGCTCACTTCCTCAGGCAGGGGGAACCCCAGCACCCCTTTGATATGGCTAAGCACCTCCTTCCAGAAAACAGCCAGGGTCGGACACGTCCACCATATATGCACAAAGTCACCAGTCGCAGAGCCACATCTCCAGCACGTCGGCGAGGTGGTGGGGAACATTTTTCTAAGACGTAGAGGGGTGTAGTACCATTGCGTGAGCAGCTTATAGGCGTTTTCCCTCTGTGGAATACTGCGATACACCTTGGGTATGTCCCGCCACAGTCTGCTCCATTGGGGGAGGTCAATGCCCTTTCCCGACGCCAATTGCCATTGTCTCTGATAGGGGTGTGTAGGCATCGATGTAGGGTGTTGCAGTATGTAGTATATTTGCGAAATTAGCCTCCTCAGCCCCCCAAGGGAGCGTGCCAACTTCTCGAAAGGCGTATATGCCCGGGTGGCCGCTTGATACAAGCCGTCACTCGCAGTCCAGTGGCGCAGCTGAGTATGCTGCAAGCCAGCCATCTCCGGCACCCTAAATTCCTCCCTGCAGTCCTTCCAAGTCTTGGGCGAGCCCCCAAGGAAAAGGTCTCCAACTACTCTGCAGTCTCCTTGTGTCCATTTGTCGAATGCCCGGGTCTGATGGGCCGGGGGGAATTGCGGGTTTCCCGCTATCGGGGTGTGCGGGGATGGGAACGTGGTGAGACTTCGAGACACGGCTACGCTATCCCATATGTCCAGAACCGTTTTTGTGGGGACTGCGAGGTATGCACTTCTGGAGCGTGCCGCCCGCGGGAGCCAGGGCAGGTCCCATATGGTACGTCCTGTGACCGCTCGATCCATGTGGAACCAATGCTTGCCGCTTTCTCGCGAGCCCCACTCTACCACAAAGCGGAGGTGTGCGGCCCAGTAATAGTGCACCAAATTGGGACATGCCAGGCCGTCTCTATCCCTCGGTTCCATGAGGACTTCTGCGCAAATCGGGGGCGCTTCCCACCCCAGATAAAGGACGTGAGCTCGCGCTGAAGGCTCCGAATGCAGCGGAGTGGGATTGGGGTGGGTAGGCATTGGAATAGGTATAGAATTCTAGGAAGGATCGACATCTTAACCGCGTTAAGGCGTCCCAGCCATGAGATCATCAGGGGCTTCCACTTCCGAAGGTCCTCAAGCACCGCTTTGCGACACTCCGTCCAGTTTACCGAGGACCAGGAGTCTAGGCGGGGGGTGAGGATAAGATCTAAGTACCTGATGTGAGACTCCGCCCATTGATAGGGTACAGCCTGCTTCAGGGATGGGATGTCTCCCACAGGTACAGTGAGGTTGAGTGCCCAAGATTTAGTGTGGTTTATTTTAAGGCCCGACGCTTGTTCAAATAGGCAAAGCACCTCGTGGACCGCTGGGAGGGATTCACGAGGGTGTGTAAGGGTGAGGATCAGGTCGTCCGCGAATAGCGCGACCTTGTTGTCCCTCCCCCCATGGGCTATTCCATGTATTCTAGGGTCGCGCCTTATCAGTGACGCAAGGGGTTCCACTGCAAGGGCGAACAGGAGCGGTGAAAGTGGGCACCCCTGCCTCGTGCCTCTGTGTATCGTCAGCGGTGGCGTTAGTTGACCATTTACCCTGATTCTGGCCTGCGGCCCTAAGTATGGGGCCATAATACTCGTTATCATTTTGGGACCTAGACCTAGTTTCTGGAGGACCGCTTTCAGGAAGGCCCAGTTCACCCGGTCGAAGGCCTTCTCCGCCTCAAGCGAGAGAAGACAGGCCGGGATGTCCCAGTGCCGCACCTTGCCCACCAAATGTGCCAGTCTGCGCACATTATCGGCCCCCTGTCGGTCCCGGATGAACCCCACCTGGTCCGGGTTCACCAAACCCGGCATGTAAGGGTCGAGTCGCCTAGCCAGTATCTTGGTATAGATCTTCAGGTCGGTGTTAAGGAGGGCGATGGGGCGGTAGGAGGGGCATAGCGCAGGGTCCTTCCCCGGCTTCGGTATCAACGCGATCTCGACCATTCCCATATCAGGGGACGGACCAGATGTGTCTGAGAAAGAGTGGAACAGTTGCAGCAAATGGGGGCGAAGTTGAGACTGGAAGATTCGGTAGAAGGTCAGTGGCAAGCCGTCTGGCCCCGGAGTTTTCCCCGCGGGGAGATCTTTAAGAGCCGCGGAGACCTCATCCTCCGGTATGGGCTCTTCCAGCTCCATCGCGCATACCGGCGGTAACGGAGTCCCCCCGTATTCAGCGAGGACGGCCGCTCGCGCCTCCACAGATGTGGATTCCCCCGCGTACAGAGAGGTATAGTAAGCTACAAAGGCATCCTGTTTGGCTCTTTCAGTGACGGCACTAGTACCATCCTGGCGTTGTACAGTAGCAATATGGGCTCTGGCCGCTTTCGCCCTCAGTCTTCCTGCCAGCAGGCGTCCCACCTTGTCCCCCCCCGTAGTATTTTTGTTTTAGCGCTAGTAAAGAGTGCTCCGCCTTGTTGGTGCGTAGGAGGCGAAGTTGTCCCCTAAGGTTCGCTAACTTCCTCCTGGACGCCAGGGAAGGTCGGTCCTTGTCCTGTGCCTCCGCCTGTTTGATCTCACCCGTTAGTTCAGCCTCCAGTTTATAGGCCGCCCGTCTTCTCGCTATCGCCAGGGAGGTAATGTGACCCCGTATGGTGGCCTTAAAGGCATCCCACACTACCGGGAACGGCGTTTCCGGGATATCATTGATAGCGAAGTACGAGTCTATGGCTTCTCGGATGCTGTTAACATCCTCCGGATCCCGAAGGACGCTCGGTGGGAGGGTCCATCTGCGTTCCTGGGGAGTTTGCGCCAGCGGGTCTTGCAGAGTCAGTTCCACATGCCCGTGGTCCGACAGCGAGATATCCGATATGGCAACCTGCAGCGTGTCCCGCATCAGGTCTAGAGAGATAAAAAAGTGGTCGATGCGCGAGTAGGTGCGGTGGGAGTGCGAGTAAAAGGTGTAGTCGCAGATCCCCGGGTTATGATAGCGCCATGCATCAACGAGTCCTAGGTCCGTAATCTGCTCCCTCAGCGTGGCTGACATCGCGCCCGTGCCGCTAAATGCATTGCCCCCGCGGTCTATGTCTGGGTCCCATACTAGATTAAAATCCCCGCCTAGTATTGTGCGCAGTTCGCAGGTCCGAAACTGTTCCCGTAGGAGCGACTGGAGATATTTATCTTGCGACTGGTTGGGTGCATATACATTACCTAGAGTGAACTGCATCCCTCCCACCTGTACCGTGGCCCGAAGGAAGCGCCCATCTCCACTCTTGTAGGGTTTTGTGGATCCCCGCCTAAAGCCAGCTCTGCAAAGAATCGCCACCCCCGCCGTTTTGGTGTCAGCCGATGCCCAGAATTGTGTGGGGTATCTGGGATGCGCCATGCGTCTAGTGTCCCCCCGCAAAAGATGTGTCTCCTGAAGGAAGACAATGTCAGGGGAGTGATGGAGAATGTAGCTCCATACCTGATTCCGTTTGTTGGGGGAGTTAAGGCCTTTGACATTAAGCGTCAGGACCTTTAGGGGTTTAGGAACGTTCACCGCCATGACACTAAGGGGGTTAAAGCCGCCTCATCAACCAGCATCCCCCACCCTGTGGAGCGGAGGGGGACAGCCTCCCCCAGCCACCGCAGTCGCGCAGGCATCTCTGATAGTCTCCGAACCACCACTCTACACCAAGGGAGAAGAGGTCTAGTACAGGAAAGGCTCAGATGAGAAGTAGGAAGAGTAGCACAAGTAGGAAAAAAGAAAGTACATAGAGAGTATATAACCGCAACAGGCCAACGTGGCCGTAGGATAATGTCCCAGGTTCCGGGCATCCTCTACCCGAGGGTTTGGATGGACTCAGGAATGTCACTTCCTCAGGGACAAATAGGGGGGTGTTCTGCTAGAAGGGTGGGTCTCGGTTGTCCCGAGGCCCGTCTGCCCCGCTGCCCAGGGCGGATTCGGGGGTCGTTAACACAAGTTCAACGCAAAGGCAGTTGCCCCTGTTCTCGCTGGCAACTCATCAGGGCCGTCTCCAGTGTCCAGCTGCCCCACTCATCAGGGTGGCGGGTTCAATTCAGGGGTCGCACTTCGCCTGTAGTGTCTGGGAATGCAGCCTCATAGGGGTCGCAGCAGTGTGGGGGTCGTCCTATCGTTTTTCCGGGGGCGCCAAGCCACGATAAACTTCTATTACAATATCAGGGGTTGGGGCGGTGTTCTCCCCGCTGGTCGGTTATGACCTGAGGTCGGGAGTCTGCCCTCCGCAGTTCACGGAGTGCGAGGTTTCGTGAGGCGTCCCTCGCGGTCATCTTCAAGGGAGCGAATGTGATCTATGATATCCCGCTTGGCCTGCGAAGTGGAGCAGGCATCCACTGGGGGTGTGTGGCGACAACGGGTCACTGTGGTCCAGTCCGGTCGGGCCGGTAGTCTCTCTTGGCGCTTGGGGCGGGAGGGACTGCGCTCCGGGGATTCCGAGAGTCCAAGCAGTTGTGCCGCCTCGCGATAGGAGCGGATGACACGTCGCTTGTCCTCCCAGCGAAAGATGAGGGCAAAGGGGTGTCCCCACTGGTAGGGTATGTCGAGAGTCCGCAGCTTCTCTGTCACCGGGCGGAAGACCTTCCTTCTATGCAGTGTGTTAGGGGCTAAGTCTTGGAAGATTTGGATCTTGTGCCCTCCGTAGCACAGGTCCTGCTTGTCCCTCGCCGCTTTCAGTATGGCCTCTTTCTCCGTGAAGTAGTGCACTCGGGTTATGATGTCCGGGAGAAGGCCCGTCCTACCTCCCGCACCGAAGATCCGATGGGCACGGTCCAAGAGCGGCGGGGGGGCTTCTTCATTGCCCCACACCTCGTGTAGGAGTAGGGCCACATAGGCCATGGTGTCAGTCCCTTCTTCCCCGAGTGGCACGCCCCGGATGCGGAGGTTGTTGCGGCGCCCCCTATTTTCAAGGTCCTCTTGCTTGATCTGGAGCTCGATGTTTTGTTCCTCCAGGGCCGCCACTCTCTGTCACAGCTGCTCCATATCTTCTGTGCGCGTATCAACAGTTTTCTCGAGTCCGTCGACCCTGTCTCCCAGCTCAGTCACCTCCTTGCGCAGCTCTTTGACGCACGAGTGCACCTCCGATCTCAGGGACCCTATCTCCGATTTCAGGTCTGCCATGAAAGATGACATGAAGGCCTGGGTCACCGGAGGAGAGGCAGCAGGAGGGGGCGGCGCCTCTTCCGTTGACGCTGACGCTCCCGCTTTGCCCCACATGGCAACCACCGATGTGTCCTTGGACGCCGCCGCCAAGTCCGCTCTGCCCCCTCTGCCGCGGGTCATCGTTAGTCCGGAGCGCAGGGCCCAGCCACCAGAAGCGTCGTCCGTCAACGTGGGCGCGAATCCTCGACGGCGCTGCAGTGGCGTGGGGACAGTTCAGCAAACCACCAGTAGTCTCCTCCCCTCTCGAGCGCCCACTCACATGCTGACCCGCTTCGCCCAGGAGATGGGGTGATGCCCGCGTCCTCAACAGTGACACCAACGTGTGAGCGAACCGCTGTGGGGCCTAGCTCCTCCCTCGGGCCAAGGGCCCTACGCCACTTGTCCCCTCGGCACGTGACGGTCCCCCACAGGGGTAGCCGAGGCGCACTCTGCTCCCCCACCACTGTCGTCTCTCTAGGGGGGCAAAGGAGCAGCACACAGATCACCCCAGGGCCCCAGCGCAACTTGAGCGGTACTCACGTGGCTGCAGTCGCTCCTTCCCCTCGTCCCAGGTCAGCCAGTTAGGCCGCGGGGGTGCAGGCACCAGCGGAGGAAGCGGCCCGTCCAGCCAGCCGGCAGCAATGTACTTTCCAGGCCGGGGGGGGGCCGGGCCTCACTCCTCCCGCAGCGCCCGTCCAGAAGGTAGGCCCAGTCCAGCCCGTCAGTAAGGGGAGAAGCGTGCGAGCCACCTCCGCCGCCACCCAAGCAGCGCCGTCTCCTCCGAGGTCCTCACTGAGGCGGGGGGGGGCAGAGGGTCCGGTCCAGCGTGAGCAGCGGGGTCAGGTAGCAGGGCTCCGTTGCACTCACCGGGAGCCCCGACAGGCAGCTGGGTCGGGCACCCGGGCCAGAGGTGCCAGTAGGGATGACAAAGATGGCGGCCGCGGCTCAGTCCAGGGGCGCGAAATGGCGGACGGCACCTGCAGCGGGCCTGGTCACGGCGCAGAAGCCCAAGGCGCCTCCGGGTATCAGGCGGCAGGCAGAAGGGGGCCCCGGTGGGGAGAGGTCACTAGGGTGCCCCCGTGGCAGCCCGTGGTCCCGTGTCAGGATTCCCAGACAGTGGGTCAGACGGCAGCTTTCCCGCGTCGAGCGCGGCCCTTCACCACCGCCAAAGCCGGGTCCTCTCGTAGGGCCGGCAGCCGAGCGACCCCCACACCTCTGCCCGGGGGTCGCCCCGACGCCGGCAGCCCCGTCCCCTCCGTCCGCCGGGCACGATATGTTCAGTCCGCGTGCAGGGGCACACCTCCACTGGTCTGTTGGTGGCTCCGATCACTCCCTCAGCGCTGTGTGTCGCCTGCAAGGGAAGCGAGGCCAGGGCCTCGGTCGCCAGACGCGGTGAAGAAATGGCGGAGGTGCACCGGCAGCGGAGCTTCAAGGTCTCAGGTGCCCTCAGCCGGTTCTCTCACACCAATTTGGCCGCTCCGAGGGTCGCCTCCCATCTAGGGGCTCAGGTAGGAGACAGGGTGCCCCAAGTAGCCCACCGAAAGTCGCTGTAGAAAGCTTATTAAGGCAGCGGGGCAGCGGAGCTCACTCGAGGTGCGCCCGTTCACATCGCCGCCTTAGCCACGCCCCCCTATTGCATTTTTAATGCTTGTTGTCACTGGGGGCCAGTTTTGCAGCAGTGCGGCGATATCGGCCCCCTGTAACAAAAGCGGGAGCAGTCTTTTTTATTAGCAACCCCCCTTTTCCCCCCAGCCCCCTCTTCTCCCCCCTCCCAGGGCCGGTTGAGCAGCAATCAGCCAGGACCTGTTGCTTTTCCCAGTCTGCCCTGCATCAGTTGATGATATCTTCGGGCCCCTAAATTAGTCTGAGGTGTTTAGAAGAAGCTTGAATATGTCAGCTTGAATGTAGGATTGTTAAGAGGAGCTCAAGTGTTTACCTCTTTTTAGTCAGTCATCTTAGTTGGTTGCATTCGCAAGTCTCACTCCTCATCACTACTTAGAAACGAATATAGGGGCATATTATCAAGAAAGGGCAATACATTATTGCCGCTTTTATCGCTTAACATTATAACCTGGGCTTCTATGGGAATTCACAAGGGCATATTATCAAGCCCATTATCGCCGCTTTAGCGGCTCTTTTCTGCAGATAAAAGCTGCGATAATGTATCGCCCTTTCTTGATAATATGGCCCATAGAAACCTGGACCAGTGAAAAGAAATGCACAAAATCAGTACAAACAACTCTCCCATTATGAAGCAAACAGCGCTAAAGCAAAGCGCTGCTTGACAGTGGTTATAAACTGCATGGCTTTTGCCCTATAAACTACATAATAGCTTTTTGCAGTACACCTTCTTGGAAACCGACAGATGTCAGCAGCTCTTCTAAGAAACCGAATGGTTTGCGAACTTAATGGAATCAAAAATACTTGGCTGTTGATCGCGGCTCAGGAATTCCAAGGAGGAACATTACCACTCCTGGCAAGCTCTGTAATTGGCATCGCAAATACAAATTAAATCCTTCTTACAAGCAATTACAGTTAGATGCTGAGCCCAATCCAGTTTATCAGAACCAATCAAAATCATTGCATCAATTACTTTTACACCAGTAGGTAATCTACTGTGGAATCCATACTGATTAAATGTGCAGTCAATAGGTAAACAACATTTAAATGCTAGTGTAAATTAAAGTGAGTTGGATTTAATATGCTTGCAAGACTGGGTGCAAGATGTACTTCGAAAACATAGAATACAGAATAATTATTGACATCACTGTGGTGAAGCCATTGTAGCCTGTAGGCAATTTCTTTTTCTTTCCTCTGCATCAGTGTGGTCTGACGTCTGGTTCCCAGTGTCCCCAGTGACCTGAATAGCCTTTCAGTCGTGTTTGTCTCTTAATTCATCATGGCCTTGTAGTTGCATTTAACGTGCTTTGCCTGCACAACAGAAACAGTCCTGTAATTAGATTGAATGAAAGAACCACGAAGTTCTGTTTACATATCAAGCACAATCAGTAATGTCGCAGGGGATCAATTAGTAGTTCAATGTATTTGTTCGGTGAGCTATGGTCTTTGAAACATTTTGAATTTGGTGTTGTTATGTTGACGCAATTTCTGAAAAAAATCACATACTTAAAGGCGAAATTACTTTCTAATCATGTAGGCGATAGGAACAGAGGACAATAAATTTCTTTTAGGTGCCCTGCCTGAACTTGCAATAAAAGCCTAGCTATTCCCATGCAATAAAACAGTATTTTGATCCTACAAGCCTTCGTTACGAGGTTTATGTATTTTCATGTATGGAGAAGAGGGGAGTGGGTGGGATCATCCATTCCGACCAATAATCCCATACCAAAATACCGGTATAGGGTGAATATCACGGATGTTGGAATACTTTAGTACGTTTCCTTGTGTTGTTCCCATTCTGGATAAAAGAAGGAGACACATTTACATCGTTTTTATCTGTTTAGAGCAGGTGTTATTGTTTGGGGAGACTTGGGGGCATATTACCAAGGGCCTTATCGCCGCTTTAGCGGGAATTATTCCCGCTAAAGCGGCGATAATTTTATTGCCCTATTACCTAGCTGTCGCTAACACCGGTTAGCGACAGCAAGTAGGAGATAGCGATCATCTTGGGGCCCACTTTGCATGTCAGCGATATTTATAGCTAATGGCATGCAAAGTGGGCGTGCCAAGATGTTAGCGACTGTAAACAGTCGCTAACATCGCTATCTCCTATTACCTACAAAGGCGTACTTTTGGAAATATTCGCGCTAAGCGTGAAAATCTCCAAAAGCTAACGCCTGCCCAGAGCAGTTCTTAGCCATGTTATACAATGGTAGGTGGATAACATGGCTGAGAGCATTAGCTCGGTAATGCATGAATATCGCTGACTTTTCAGCGATATTCATGCATTACGGCCGATTTTTATCGCTTTTGAGATAAACCTTGATAATAGCAAGGTTTATCTGCGATATTAATCGGCGGAGCTCGGCGATAATAATATTGCCGCTAACCGTGTTAAGCGATAAATATCGCTTAATCTTGGTAATATGCCCCTTGGTTTTGACCCATGGTTTAGGCAGTGGCGGCTCCTCCGCTATGGCGGAGGAGCATCGCGCCACTGCTTTCAAGCAGTGCAGAAGCAAAAACATAAAATGACAACTTTCAGTTATTATTGTTTTATGTTTGTGCTGCTTTGTCGGTGACCGGATGTACAGGGCTGCTCTGTGAGCAGGGCAGTGAAGGAGTGATTTGTACACTCCTAAGTGCGCAGTGACTGTTTGGTCGGCACTCCCGGGCCGGCCAAACCAGTCATGTGCACTTTCCCACTTCTCCATGCAGGCTGCATTACAGCCTGCATGGAGAACATGCCCATCCCTCCAGCCCCTGGCTGAGCGCTGTGTCACGGCACTCAGACCAATCATAACGCTGCATTGCAGCATTGTGATTGGCTTAGGGGAGGGAGCCTGGCTGCCTGCTTCCTGTCCCTGAAGTCGGAGGCAGGAGAGCAGGAGGACAGACGTGGGACCTAGCGGCGGCAAGGTAAGTGAATTTTTAAAAATGTCTCCCTCCCTCCTGCAATCGTGACTCCCACACGACCCCCCCGCAACCCCAAACTGCCTACCCCCAACCCATGAGCCATGCCAGCAGCCACTGGGTCGGGGTGGCGGAATACAGAGTTGTGGTGGAGGGTAGATCAAATGAGGGGAATTCTGAGGGGAATATTTGAAGTTCCACTATTGTAAAAGCGGCAGGTGTGTGGGGGCCAGGTGGGGGCCAGGTGCAGCAGCTTCCTACAGCTCCTGCAGCAGTGCACACCAGTCTGGGTCTGGTGTCCTCAGGCCCATAAGAGCAGCTCTGAAGTTTGGAGACCCGGTAAATCAAGGCCTAGTTACACTGGGCAAGCAGGAATGGCCTGGAAGGGGAAACAACCTTTACAACGTAACTTTTACAACGCACTACCATTACAACTAAACTTTTACAACGCAACATCCATTACAACGCATGCAATTACAACGCAACCATTTCAACGCATGACACTACAACGCACACCCCTACAACGCATGTCATTACAACTCAGTCATTACAACGCATACCATTACAACGCATAACATTACCATCCAACACTTACCCTACTGTTGCACCCCCTGGAGTTAGAGTAGTAATTTTACCCCTACACTGTCCAACACTTACCCTACTGTTGCAACCCCTGGAGTTAGAATAGTAATTTTTACCCCAACACTATCCAACACTTACCCTACTGTTGCACCCCCTTTAGTTAGAATAGTAATTTTACCCCTACACTATCCAATACTTACCGAAACATGCAATGTAATGTTATGCGTTGTAATGGTATGCGTTGTAAAGGTATTATGCGTTGTAATGGAATGCGTTGTAAATGTAGTTTTTAACATTTTGTTGTAATGGCATGCGTTGTAATGGAATGCGTTGTAATGGATGTTGCGTTGTAAAAAATGCATTTTAAAGGTATGCGTTGTAAAAGTGTGCGTTGTAACCTCATACATCCCCAGGAAGTCACTGGGATAATACTCTGATACGCGTAATAAGCTCCAATTAGATTTACATCGTCCCAGTAGAAAGTTTGGGCTTACTTTTCAACATCACTCCAACATTTTCACAGTTTCCGGTCATTTAGACAAATGTGAGTGATGCCAGCATTAGAATTTCTGCACCTAATATACTAACCAGACTCTTGCCAATTGTTTATAAAGTGCAATGTAAATGCTGAACTAGTATCAGAGAATTGTAGATTAATTTTGAAGGGCATTCCCTGTTAGGGACTCATTCTTAGTAGATTATGTGACAGATACACATATCTGATAAGACATGCAGTCTGCAGATCTTGTATTTTTTTATACAGACATCACTGGGTTGGAACCTGCATGTATCCACATAATGAAAGACAAGTATTTCGGATAAAAGCAAAAATAAAGATGGCAAATGAACCACGTCTAATACCAGGTAGAAATCTCCCATAACCATAACTGAAATGGATACTGCCTTAATAGCATCTTCAGGATATTGCGTCTCATGTTCGGAATTAGGGCAGTAGATGGAACAGGCGGAATGATCATTATCCTTTCCCAAGGGCCTAGCAGATCAAAGTTAGGCAGAAGGATTTGTGTGATTATGATAGTGTCACGTACTGAGTATTTAAAGTACGTTGCAACATGTTATCATGTATTCCACCCTTTTAGCAGATTGCACTTCTATTAAGGAAGATGCATTAGGAACCAACATAAAAAGTCGAAGACAAGATATAACACCATTTCACCTTGATCAACAGTCTATTTACAACCCGCGCAATATCAAACAGCTTTATATCTTAGATGTTCGTGCTTTCAATTAATTTTTTTTATTTAAACATTTTTATTATATACCTGGTGCAATTCATCATTAATAAAATATAATAGTAACACTATACAATAATCACAAATTTATAAAACAAACATAGATTCAAATTACACAAATATACAAATACATAAATAGCACATAAATTCATCATGATCAAAGAGTAGAACAGATAAAAACAAATGGCACAACACAGCATCCCAGCCTTGCACAATAAGCGGGAATCTCTCAATTTTTTAAGCGTGCCCAGCAGTTCTGCCCTAGTACTCTCATTCTCCACCCTCTCCCCATATATAGGGCAGACTCGATATTATGAATCCCAAGCAAACGAGCGAGCCAAATCTGGAAGGAGGGGACCGTACTATCTTTCCAGCCTACCGCCAAAATAATCTGGAGGATTGCTAAGCACATATAAACAAACGCTTCTTCTTCCTGATTTAAATTTATATTACTATTGTGCCCTAGAATCATTAGGGTAGGGGATAGGTTGATCTTAATACCTAGCAGCCCCTCCCAAAATTTCTGGATATTAATAAAAATCTCGGATAGCTTATTACAATGATAAAACATGTGAACGAGATTAGCAGAACCCTCTGAGCATCTTGGACATTTATCTTCTTCCCTCTTACCCCACCCATATAACTTCGCTGGTGTAAAATATAAGTTAAATACCGTCTTGTAATGTTGGGCTCTCAGATTCGTAGAGCGGAACCATTTCCCAGCTAATTGCAACGCTTTATCCAGGTCTGCATCAGGGTCCTCTAATTTCGACATCCACGCCGTTTCAATTTTATCCAAATAATTTTGGAGTGTTGAGATTAGTACTTTATAGATCAAATTCATTTTGCCACCCCCACCCAAGACATACTCAATCACATTAATTTTCCCCCCTGTAATAATAAATGGTCTGATCCTTGATAGTGTTTGGTGTATTTGTAGGAATTTGAAGCCTTGATTAGCTGATATTCCATAATCTCGCTGTAGCTCCTTAAAACTCATCAGCGAGTTTCCACCAAACAGATCCCCCATTCTTCTAATTCCTTGATCCTCCCACACTCTCCATAGTCCATCAGTGCTAACATGAAGGGAACAATCTAGAATTCCAAAGTGGGGTATAATAATTAACCTTTGGGATTGCCAAATACTTCTGCATAAATTTCCAGACCTTCCAAGCACTATCCAATACTTTATATCATTTTTTATTATAATAGCGTATGTCAGTTTTACGCAGCAAAACTCCAACAGCTTCCTTACCTAACAGCAACTCAAAGATAGAAGGGGGGTATCTATTCCCTAAAGAGGACTCAGCCACATTTGATGCACAATCTAACAATATCGCCATCTGCCTAAAGAGACAAGCCATAAGATACAATCTAATATTAGGAGCCGCCAACCCCCCATTGTCCACCAGAAGTGAGAGATATTTTAGAGACCGTCTAATTTTCCAATATTGCCAGATGAATTTCGCAAAGACTGCCTCAATAGAATTCAGCACGTCTTCTCCCACCACCAGCGAAATGGTATGAAAGAGATACAAAATGTTGGGGAACATGGTCATCTTGAGGACATTGACTCTGCCTATTGTAGACAAATGTAAACAATCTATTCTTTTCAACTCTGCCGTGATTGTAGTAAGGAGAGAAATTTTCTTTAACGATTGTATCAATAGTAGAGCTAATCCTCACCCCCAAATACACGGCTGAATCTAAATATCTATCATCCCACTTAAAAATATTATTCGAACAAATTATCTGAGTCTTGGATTCATTAAGGTGATACCCTGAATACTGACCAAATTCCGTAGTAATCCCTATGGGAGCAGCCATGGCCGACTCTGGCTCGGATGTAATTATGGCCAAATCTTCTGCATACGCCATCAGTTTTGTCTCACAGCCGTTGCACACCACTGGCTTAATGCTCTCACAGTCTAGAATCCTTCTGATCAGAGGGTCAATGTACAGGGCAAATAAGATTGGCAAGCAGAGGCACCCCTGTTGTGTCCCTTGAGAGATGACAATTTCCTCTGAGCTACCACCCATTAACTGAATTCTTGCTGCTGGATCGACGTACATGGCTTTTATAGCCCTCATTATATTAGGGCCAAAACCCCTCAACTCCAATATCCCCCATAAATACTTCCACATGACACCATCGAAGGCCTTTTCGCGTCCGGAAGGATCATGGCAATCCGTCCCCCCACAATAGCCTGTACATCAAATAGCGTAATAGCCCACCTGATGTGATCCGTTGTATCCGGACCTGGAATAAACCTGTGCTGCCATGGGGAGACCAGACCGCCGATGATCCCTCCCAACCTCTTGGCCAAGACCTTCGCGTAGATTTGGGTGATCGGATTTATGAGGGATATTGGACGGTATGAGCATGGATCTTCCTTGGTCTTACCCTTTTTATGAAAAACGACAATATTTGTACTTTTCCAAGACTCTGGGACTTTTCCAGAGCACATTACACCAATAAATAAGTCCAACAGAAAGGGAGCTAACACATCTTGCAAACATTTATATACCTCAATAGGTATATTATCAGGTCCTGTGGCTTTCCCAGCCGCCAATTCCTGCAAGACTTCTTCCAATTCACCTAGAGTCATATCACTATTGAGTGTTATTTTATCCTGCTCCGATAGTTTATGGCCACTATTATCAAGCTCCCCACTAGCCGACCCTACCCTATCCTCCTGCCTATAAAGTTGTTGGTAGAAGTTCTTAAACACGTTGCAAATATCAGCTGGCTCTACAAACTCCTGATCCCCTTCATAGATTTTAGATATTATATTCCTGCTAAATCCCTGCCTAATTTTTAGTGCGAAAAGCTTCCCAGCCTGCTCCCCCGTTTCATACATCTCACCCCTATGCGACTGATAATCATCAGCATTTTTCTGTGCTATACCTTTATTCAGTTCAGCCTTAGTAGACAGAATTTTTTGGTGACTTTCATCGTTCTCATTGCTCCCTATAATATCCCTCACCTTCTGCTCCTCCGCCTCCATTAGCTGCCCCATCAATTTATCATGTTCTTCCCTAGCTTCCTTCCTCTGCTTAGCAGAGAAGCTAATCGTCTCCCCCCTTAAGGCAGCCTTAAAGGAATCCCAAACATAGTTGCGGGAGGCACTAAACCTATTTGCATCAAAACAATGTACAGCCCATTTCTTTAGATGATCAGCAAACTTAGAGTTCACCAACAGCCTCCTCTCAAATGTCCATCTAGTGCTAGCCTTAGGAGTGTTATCTGAATCATATAATAAAACTAACGGATTATGATCCGAGGTCATTTTGGAAGCTTTTTAATACCCACCCTCGACGCCTCAATGAAGAAATGGGAAAGTAGTCCAATTTAGTATATTTCTGATAAGGATATGAAAAATAAGTAAACCTTGGGTTTTGCTGCTCTTTATACCAATATCAGTAAGACCTGTAAAGATATTGAAATCCCCACAGCAAATGAGGGGGATGGCCAATTCACTAATTCTATTTCTAAATTGTCAAACAGCTCTGGCTCATCCTGATGGGAACCATAGATGGTGCACAGTGTGACCCCGACCTTGAGTTCCACAATTACCCACCTCCCCCAAGAATCTGCCAGACAACGACCAATACCGCCCAGACTTGATTTACCCAAAATTGCCATCCCCCTTACAGTAGATGTCTGAGTGGAGCATGCCAGCAAATCAAAGCCTTAAGGGCCAGATGGAGGAAGCTTAATACGGTCGGTAACGGCCAAAATTACTGAATTTCGTCCGTTACCGACCGGTATTAGGCTTTTCAGATGTAGGAGGCCACATTTCAGGATTCGGTAATTTACCGAATCGGTAATTTAAGAAATCGGTAAATTACCGAATTCTTAAAATACCGATTTGAGTGCTTCTAACATTTAAGGATTCGTTATTTACCACCAACTATTGGTTGGTGGTAAATAACAAATTCCTTTTAAAAAGCAATTTTTTGCTTTTTATTCAGTGCCATGTGGCAGACATACATGCAGGCACGGCCCGTGCAGGGCGTTATACCGGGGCGGTGACGTCAGGCGGGGGAGGGTCAGGGTGGGGGGCTGTAAAATGCGGGATATGGACCATTACAGGTAAGCACCGAAAAAAATGAATAAAACACATTAATTCGTTAATTTGAGCACCCTATGCCCACTCCCAGATTACTCTTGGAGATAAAACAACTGGTTGAAGAGGCAGAAGCTGAGGGGTGGATCACACCACATGAGGCCAGATATCTAATAACTACTCATCCTGTGATGCCCTATTTTTACTGCCTCCCCAAGATACACAAAGTCCAACGTCCGCCTCCAGGACGTCCAATCATTTCCGGCATTGGCTCGTTGTTGGAGCCATTATCAACATTTGTTGATTTCTTTCTATGTCCACTTGTAATTGAGATGCCCACTTACTTAAAGGATACGGCTGACTTACTACGTATGTTGCCAGACATCGATTTTGATCCATCTACCGATCTTTTAGTCAGCTTTGACGTGGAGTCTTTATACACATGTATCCCCCAGCAAGACACCTTAGACTCCATTAGAAATCTACTTGAATCCCGTGACCTTGAAACCATCACTCCGTTTAACTTCATCATGGAGTGCGCTAGGATAGCCATGATGGGATTTTTTTTTCAATTTGAGGACAAGATCTTTTCGCAAGTCTCAGGGACCTCTATGGGTAGTGTATTTGCACCCAGTCTCGCCAACCTGTACGTCCATCTATTCGAACACAGATGTGTTCTCAACCACAGCAACCCGCATTTCCATCAGGTGTTGCTGTGGAAGAGATACATCGATGACGTGCTGGTTGTTTGGCGTGGAACTGCCCTTGAAGTCATTGCGTTCCACGAATGGCTCAACCAACAGAATCCATTCCTGAGATTTACTGTTGAGTACAGTGAATCCCGACTATCATTCTTGGACATCTCCATATTTGCCGAAAATGGACAACCACAATGTGAGCTGTTTAAGAAACCGATGACAAGGAATTCCTTGTTAACATATGATAGTCATCATCCTAGAGCTCTGCGCGATAATCTTCCTGTAGGGCAGTTCTTAAGAGTGCATAGGAATTGCTCAACAACAGCACTTTTTGATAAACATGCCCAAGAACTTTCCTTGCAACTACAGGCCCGTGACTATCCCAAACGGCTTGTGCGCAGAGCTTGGAAGAGAGCTTCCAATGTCAATCGAGATGCTCTACTGGAACAAAAGACCATCAAACCTAAAACTGAAAGATTGACATTTGTGAATACCTTCTACACATTGTCAAACCAAGTCCAGAAGACAATATGTAGACATTGGCACATCCTAAACATCGCAACTGAGAATATTCCATTGCCACTGTTTGCATTCAAGAGAGGCCCAAGTCTATGTGACAGCCTCGTACACACCCGGCCAAGACTCACGTCGAATCAGGATACCAACACCTTTTGGGGGCTTCCGCCGGTACGTGGACACCACCCATGTGGTTCATGTAGTGTGTGCCCACAGACCACCAAAACAGAATCGGTGGATATCGGCACCGACCAACCGTGGATCCTCAAGAGCCACACCAATTACAACACAGACCATGTGATTTATATGATCATATGTCCCTGTTCGTTGAGATACATTGGCCATACGACCCGCAAAATTAAGTTGCGCATCAGCGAACATAAGAGCACAATACGTCGCAACAAACAGTCAACGGGCCTAACAAATCATTTCCTACTCCTAAAACATCATGCAGACGAAATGAGGTGGTTGGTCTTGGAACATCCCCAGATTCCCCAGCATGTGACCAATGTATCGAGATTCCTGTTCATTAAGGAACAGAAATGGATTTTTAAGCTCAAAACTGATACAGCAGGTCTGAATGACAACATTCCGTGGGTCTCCATATAGTCCGGATTTGCACTATTAAGTTGTTGCACCAACCTGTCTGCTGAGTAAGTTTACAAATTACTAGGATATGACATCCACCAGGGAAAGTATTTCTAACTCATGACATCAGGCCTGACTAATCTGTAGTACATACAACAGGTATGATGTGAGTTATAAGACAGTGACAAAATGCGATTAATACCAACATATTTGGTTTTAAAATTCTGCTTTTACACTCTCTTCACCTTTGTAAAATCTGTGTGTAGGTGGAGATTGGCTAGACAGCCTTAAAACAATAAACAACTTTACAATGAAATCACTTACATCACTATTGGTCGTATAGAGCTCACACTGATCTTTGCTCTTATAAGTATGTCACTTTTGTACTAACCCTGACGACTATTGACAGCAGGTAGACTATCTTATTATCCCCAGTTTATGATTACCAGAATATTCCACTAATATACATAGGCTGATTACTGACTAGAAACCTCGGCAGTTTACAACATCAAATATGCCACAGCCTTACCATATCTATCAGGTCACCATTACACTCCATAATTACATTTAAGTCCGACTTGATTAGTAAAATTCGGCAATTAATTTATTGTACATACTCGTAGCGTGATCAGATTACTTTTGGCAATACTATCATGCTCTCGGTGCCATCGCGCATTGTGGCTAGTGCTGACTCTACCCGTTCTGTATCGGGCGCGCATGTGCGGAACAATGGTGGCCCATCCGCACGCATGCGCGGCGGGTGGGTGTCTCGATTCCGGCTTCTCTATGAAGGCAGCGGTTCCGTTCGGCGCATGCGCATAGGTTAGTTAATAAAGCCAACAGGTGCCCGCGACAACGCAGGAACAACCAATTGTTTGGCACGTTACTTAATGAGCCTAGGAAGATTGGTCGAAGATCCAGCATAGACCAATTAGCCAATTAACAGGAGTATAAGAGGAAGAGCTTGACCTGCCGTCGGTACCTCCCCCACTGCTCGAAGATCGGAACGAGGTACCGACGGACAGGTAAGAGGCTCGGGACTTGGTATTTTGACTGCCTGCTTGATGTTAAATGGAGTCTTCTCTATCGTTGGACTCAATATTGGGCTAATCTAGAGCATAGATCCTCTAACCAAGTACTTATAGGCATATGCTGAATTTAGTCAACACTTGTGTATAACTTATTGCCATCAACATACATACTAAGGATGGGCTTTTTTGTGTTTGCTTGTTGCTTTTTGGGTCTTAGCGTCCATGATAGGAAGGGACAGACCATGAATACAGCTACATCAGTGGAACACATAGACAAAACTTATGATTATAGATGTAGAGCACCTGCCTATACAAACTTAGATTAAGACACAATTTAACCTAACCTACTTCAGATCTAACCAAACTTGTCAGTTGCCAGCCAATTATCACTCATGGTGTAGAGAGCCATGGTTTTAGCCTTTTTTGATTAAGGTTTCTTCTAATTTTCGATTTTATGAGTATAAACATTTGGATACAAGGAGGATGAGACATTCACCTCTTTTTCCTTGTTTTGCCCACGAATAGAGCGGGGCCTCTATCACCGAGCAGTCGCCGGTTGAGGTGAGGCATACTCCCACAGAAAGCTGGGTGAGTACTAACTTATTGTTTAAAATATACAATTGCCTTAATAAGGTTACAAGAATGAACTGGCACGGTCGATCACAATTTTAAATCGACTTGACTTGACTTTCGAACCTTTAAGCTCTAAGTTTTTCTTTCCACCAGTATTAGCTTGACCCTTGCACTCACAAAGGTTTTGTGTTTCAGGAATGAAGAAAATGTTCTCACCTACATGCACATGAGAATCATGTCGGGTAGGGTGGTATCAAACCACTGATTATTTTCTTTCTTTGTGCAAATCACTATGTATATATCTCTATATTGATTGCTTTCCTTGCAGTAGCATTTTTAACAATCATTAGGTCCTGAAGAAAGCCGGGCAAGGTTGCCATACGGCTGAAACATGTCGACCTCACTACTCGCCGGGAGATAGTAAATTTGCTATACACTATCAGGCGATCTATTTTTATCCTATGATATGTGGACAATACCTAATAAACTTCATTTTTTGTCCCCATAGCCATTTTTAATTGCACCTTTTTTTAACGAGCACTGCACTCCATCAGTTGTCTCTTACCTTGAACAACTACTTTGGCTGAGAACAGGGAGAGTATTTGGTCTGGTATCTACTTATGTTAGCCCTAGTGCAGCATCTGGTTACCCTTGACCTCTCTCTCAAAGTCTTCCAAATGACGAAGTTCCGCCAAATGGGTGGGCTGATGGAGACTTCTCTTTAGCCAAGTATTGGGCAGGCTATTTGCATCTGGTGGACGGTTTTCTTAGAGCTGATCAGGTTGTCTTGTCATAGCAACAGACTGACCTTCTCCTGGTATTTTGCAACACCCTATGCATCAGTCATGGCTACAGCGCAAGATGCCTCAGCTTCCGTTGCCACTATTCTTTCCTCAATATTAGTGACTCTTTAACCCATATTTGTGGGGGGGGTACAGTCCTCTACCATGGGTGCCTTCCTTACAGAGCCTGTAAGCGGTGTAACTGCTGAATGATCCCAGCCCAGTTCTTTTCTGCCCCTGTTATGACCTCCCTGACTGTGGGTGCCGTTCTGCTGCGTCAATTTTACGGCTGTTAGGGGAAGCTCCGAGTCGCTGTCTTCCAGATCTGACTCTAAGCTGCTAGCCCCTTGTGAAGTGCTCAGAATATCATCTGACCACTCTGCGCCTTCAGATACAGAAAAAAAGCAATTACTTGGTTCTTTTTCTGCCTCACTTTTATCCTTCTCCCCTGCCAGATCAGCTGAAAGGCTCGCCATTGACCCGGACAGGGGTTGACTCTGGTTCTCCTCTGAACATCAATCCCATTGCTCTCAGTGCTCCCCGCGCTCCAGTCTTTACTCACATTTTCGGGGGGAACAGCATTTACAAATCAACTTTTACAATGCAGTACCTTCACCACGCAACTTTTACAACGCAAGTCGTTGCAACGACTTGCGCTGGGGGCGCTCTAGGATAGGGAATAGTTAATTTACTATCCAAAACCTTCCCTTCTATCCACGGGGACTGGAGTTGGAATAGTAAATTAAACTATTCACTATTGTAAGGGCGGGATTTTCCTTCTAGAGTCTATATACCATTCTCCAGAATCCCGTCACAGGTCGACTGGACTTTTTTACCTGTCATAGAATGAATTAGGCAATCTATCCACCAATAGTCAATACATTTCAGCGCTTCCCAATGTTTCCCCCAAAGAACCACCAACTAAGGACTAAGTTTGAAGATTTATTACAAAGCCAAAAACAACTGAAGGTATAAACACCTCAGCAAAAGGTTCAGAAGATAAACAGGCACTAATACAAACATAATCCTACGGAAAAGTCTCAGACGGCTTAGGAATAATACAAGAATCAATTCAAGAATCATCAGGCTAACAAGAATTGCTATAACCTGAGTTTTAGTATGCATTGAAAAGGATATAATTTCAGGTTAATCTGTCCCTACACTATACTAAGTGACATTCCTACTCAACAATAGCCCAACCTAATAAAGGTGTCAGCAGTGGTGACTTCCAAAGAAGTTCACTCACTTTCCCGCAACTTAGTCTAGAGTCTCCTCAGTCATAACTAAGCTCTCTGCCAACCAACCGCTCCCTCTCGCTTCTCAGCCCATCTGCTCTGCCTCTCCTTCGGGGTGCTGTCCCTAATACAAAACCCCACAATGCGGACGACACGCCTTCAGGTACGCCCCCCTCGAAGGTGTTGGTTTTCAGAATTTTCCATTATGGCACCTCTCCATCCTTGTCCGTTAAGACGTCCTTGGGTCCCAGACTCTCCTTCGCTTCAAGTTGCTTCCTTGAATTCCTCGACTACTCCTCCACGTCTGAGTCTAGCATCCTAACACTCATACACAATGGGCCCTTCTACTCCACTATCTACTTGGTCCGGCACCTGCAAAGGAATACATGTGAATCGGCTCACAAATTCTTAATGTTGCAATTGACTTTAGCTAAAAGCAGCTTTCTTCATAAAACATTTCTACGATTTAATGCTAAGCAAGACATTTTCGATCAGGCCTACACGATTTCCATGAACTGGGCTTCTGCACGTTTATAGGCCCAACATCCTAACATGAACATCTCTTTCGTTCTTTAAGCCTCCATCTTTAATTTTTCTACTTCAAGCTTTTTTATAACGTGTAAAAGGTACACTATGAACTTTAATAAAGCAGAACTAAATACACAATGGTGATCTTATTAAAACACCTCTTATTAGTGAAAGGCTTCACATCAAACGACATCTCTATGTAAAAAAACTGCATTATTGGTTTTCAAAACTCTTAACATTAGCTCTCCATGTATTTCTAATACTAGTTACATTGGTCTTCAACCCCACATTGCATTTGAACAGGATTAGTAAATCCTCTACATATGCGGGTGTTAACTACTTGTACATATGATACACCCCTACATTTTTTTCCTTCTGTTTGGCGCTCTCTCAGTTCCCCCCTTTGATGACCTGTGTCATCACCATCATCACACCATCCCTGAGGGTAAGAACTGAGTTAAACAGAGCCTGTCGCCACCTTCCCTCGCTTGAGCATCTCCAGCGCTCTCAAGCTCCGATATTGACTGTCCTGCAGACTCTCCATTCTTCGCTCTTGTACTCTCATCGATCTTTCCAATCTAGTTGACCTATACCACTTGTACACTCTTACCAAACCCCACAACCCAATCACACATGCCTCAACTATGATGAGGGGTTTCAGTACAAACCCAAGGAAACTCCTTCCCAGATTTGCAAACCAGTTTCCAACATTTCCAAATCCCTTGCCAACTTTCTCCCACACGTTCTCTTGCGTCAAATCCTCAATTTCATAATGAATGGCAGTAATGTTACTTATATATTTCTCCAGATCCTTGGAATTGTCTGGAATATAGGTGCAACATTCCTGTACCTTCAAAAGCTTACAGACTCCTCACTCATTTGCTAGAAGGACGTCTAAGGCAAGACGGATCTGTAAAACCATTGTCCGTATCGACAACATCTCACCCTCAACCAGCACTAATGACTTAGCTGTACTCATTGACAGTTCATCCACCACAGTTGGCAATCGCCGTATCTTCACCTCGTTCAAAATCACTCCCAACATGGGTATCACTGCTCCAAACACGTCTCCAACTATTGCACGAGCACTTTCACCCCGCTTTACCCTCGTGTGATGTCCTCCCTCCATGAAAGCAAAATCCTCTGTATGGTAAATCTTGGGAAAAATAATCGCTAGATAACACGTTCCATACCACTTCTCCGGCAATCTTACATACACATTCCTTCTGCAGACAATATAAACAGTAGGAATCACCTGCACCACGCTGTGCAAGAAATCCTTCGTGTAAGGTGTACTACCGTTACAACGCAACTTTTACAACGGACTACTTTTACAACGCAACTTTTACAACGCAGGATCCATTACAACGAATACCATTACAACGCATTTTTTTACAACACAAATACCTTTACAACGCATACCATTACAACGTAAGTATAGGTAAGTATATAATTATAGTTTTTGGGTAAAGGGGTATTTTTAGGGTTCAGGGCTAGGTTTGGGTTTTTGGGTACAGGGGTATTTTTAGGTTTCAGGGCTAGGTTTGGGTTTTTGGGTACAGGGGTATTTTTAGGGTTTGGGAACAGGGGTATTTTTAGGGTTCAGGGCTAGGTTTGGGTTTTTGGGTAAAGGGGTATTTTTAGGGTTCAGGGCTAGGTTTGGGTTTTTGGGTACAGGGGTATTTTTAGGGTTCAGGGCTAGGTTTGGGTTTTTGGGTACAGGGGTATTTTTAGGGTTCAGGGCTAGGTTTGGGTTTTTGGGTACAGTGGTATTTTTAGGGTTCAGGGCTAGGTTTGGGTTTTGGGGTACAGGGGTATTTTAAGGGTTCAGGGCTAGGGTTGGGTTTTTGGGTACAGGGGTATTTTTAGGGTTCAGGGCTAGGTTTGGGTTTTGGGGTACAGGGGTATTTTTAGGGTTCAGGGCTAGGTTTGGGTTTTGGGGTACATGGGTATTATTAGGGTTCAGGGCTAGGTTTGGGTTTTGGGGTACAGGGGTACAGGGTAAAAATAAAGTAAAATTAAATTTAAATTAAATTAAATTAAATTAAATTAATTTTAATTAATTTACATTAAAAAAAATATTATATACTTACCAATACTTACGTTGTAATGGTATGCGTTGTAAAAGTATCTGCGTTGTAAAAACATGCGTTGTAATGGTATTCGTTGTAATGGATCCCGCGTTGAAAAAATTGCGTTGTAAAGGTAGGCGTTGTAAAAGTATGCGTTGTAACGTCATACATCCTTCGTGTAATACTCCAGTGTGAAAGTGTGTTCACATGTAGTATGACCCACATACACATTTTCATAGTACGTCTCTGGTCTGTGAATGCACAACTAACCTTTCTGCACTTCATCCAGCGCTATCGGACCATAACTCCCTCTTGACCTGTGCTGCTTCTCTTCATCCGTCCAATCTACTTTACCTTGCCCTGAATCTTGCAACTGTTTTTGCTTTTTGTACCTGTCCTCAACTTGTTCTATGAACTTTTTCTACGTCTCTGATAGCAAACATGTCAAATTGTGTCGGTGTGCATATGAGGGGTCTAATTCTTGTGTCGGAATGAAGAAATATCCAAGTCTATCCTCCGACTTATAATAATCGAACTTATTCAAGTGTTTATAAGCAGGGACTTCTGGTAGCATAGCATCATAATTCGAAAAGAAATACTCAAAATGGTTTCGCCCATAAAATATGCTAAGCAGCAGACTACATGAAATTCCATATGTCAATGGAAGGTGATGGTATCTAATACCCTCATCTACTGAAGCCGGCAATTGCATACAAACATAGCAGTCTTTCGCATCCATCGCATCAATGTATTCATACAACAACTTTGCATACGCATTCTGCCCAAAATTGCCTTTAGACAGATCTGCATGTAACCTATGACTCTCTTCTTCTAGCAAAGCCTTCTCTGCTCCTACTTTGACCTCTTTCTTGCTAGAAGTGGTAGGTGTCGGTGTTCCCTCAACCTTCTCTGCCTGCTCGTGTGGTACTAAATAGGAAACTATAACTACTAAGAATATAAAGAGTATCACTCCTCCTAACAGGGTGCCTACAATGCACTTAGCCCTACGAGTCGGGTTTCCAGCCTCCATGGTCTCGGAACAATGTAGTTCGTTCTCAGCAACAACCCAAAGTCTCTTTCTTGGTTATTTGAGTCTCTCGAACCACACCTCTGAAAGCAGAAATCCCCGTTTTAGTTCTTCTCTTGCATCAACAATAGACAACCCTAACCCTCCTCCGTCCTCTGTGGAAAGTCCCTAAATTTCTTCTTCTTCCACTCGGCTCTAGGTTAGTTCAACAGCTATTTACAAAAGTCTTTATTAATCAATGATCACATTTGCTCCAACTGCGCTTAGCACGTATTCCAGAAGTTCCATGCGAAGCACAACCGATTCGTAAGATGGTATTTCTGGACCAAATGTAGGAAAAATCAGTCTATCCAGGATTAAATCACGTATCTTGCTTAGGTAAGGGGGATTAGGAACGGTGAGTGTCAGTACGCCTTCGATCTCAAGTCCTGGTACCAACAGCACCACTTCCAACTTAACATTTGGGTTCGTACTGGTCACTGTCACAGCCCTGATCTCAGTACACCGGGCATCTGTCACAGGGTAGGTCCACTCAGGAGTGGCGTATCTTCGACAAGGTACTCTCACCCTCCTCGACCTTCTCGGACCTCCTTGCGCTGGTTCTTGTTCTCCCTCTTCCTGGTCTGATTATTCAGATACAGGGGCAAGATCTCTTTCCGAAACCAGTCTTACGTTCAATCGCCTCCGCCTCTCAGGCCAACGGGCCTCTGCGCTTCTCACTCTTCGGCTTCTCTTTTGCACACCCTGCTCATCACTACTTTCAGCTTGCTCTGCGCTCAAGTCACCTTCACAGCCACTTCCCCATTCAGAGGCAGACTCAGTGTCACTGTTGTCGTGATTTCCTTCAGCTTGATCAGATGAGTTACCGGCTTCTTCAGACACCCCCACAGCTTGACTTGTCCCCTCTAGTGGATCTTCTTCCACGTCCGGATTTTCATCTACGAGAGGAGCTGTTTCTTCCAGGGGTGCTGGAACTCGTCGGGTGTGAGAAGCATGGACCCAGTTTGGCAATCCTCCACACTTCACAGCAGTGTTCGTAACCAAGATAACTTGAAACGGTCCTCTCCAGCGCACATCCAGGCAGCTTTTCCTTACGTGCTTCCGCACCAGGACCCAGTCACCCGGGCACAGGTCGTGACAAAGGTCTCTAGAAGCTGGAATTTCAGAAGCCTGCACCTGAAGGGACACAGAATGGATGACATCAGAAAGTCCTTTGCAATAATCAAGGATCAGATCATCTGTGATATTTAGCCAGGCTGTTGTAGGAATAGATGGCAGCCATATAGCCCTCCCCATCAATACTTCGTGAGGTGAGAGTCCGGTCTTTCTGTCTGGCGTACTACGCATGCTCATTAGCACCAACGGTAATGCATCTGGCCAATTCAGGGACGTAGATGAGCACACTTTCGCCATTCGAGCCTTGAGGGTTCCATTTATTTGCTCCACTATGCCAGAAGCCTCTGGTCGGTAACTACAATGCAGTCTCTGGTCAATGTTCAGTGCAAAGCAGAGCATTTTCACAACTTCGCTATTAAAATGCGTCCCTCTGTCCGATTCCAAAGAGGTCGGAACCCCGAAACGTGGCACCAGCTCCCTCAACAATAACTTTGCTACTGTGAGTGTATCGCATCTACGAGTTGGGTATGCCTCAACCCACCTGGAAAACACACACACGATGACTAAGACATACCTGAGGCGATTACACCTCGGCATCTCAATGAAATCCAGTTGCATCCTATAGAAAGGTCCGCCGGACCTCCCAATGTTACTCATTGTGACTGGTGTTCTTTTCCCAACGTTCATTTGTTGACATGTAACACACCTCTGACATACTGCTTCCGCAGCCGTTCAGAATTTCGGGTTGTACCAAGTTTGTCTGAACACACGCATCATCGCATCTCTCCCCAAATGTACAGGACCATGTATCTGTCGTGCCATCGGACTCACCAGTTCATTCGGCAACACCGCTCTCCCATCAGCCGAAACCCACAAGTCCAACTCTCCTTTGACACAACCAGCTATCCCCCACACCCTTTTCTCATAGTCTGACGCCTGCTCTTGCATGCTCTTCAATTCTTCCCAGGTATCCGCCACCTCAAGCATCATGCTTAACTCAGTCCTTCTCTGTGCCCCTTCGACAGTTTGTTCAGTAAACGAGTATCCCTGCTCGGCACAGTAACGTACAACTTCATCAGCATAACGGTTTCCCTGGGACACAAAGTCAGTACCCTTGGTATGTGCAGTGCATTTTACAACGGATATCTCTGCTGGACCCTGCAAAGCTTCCAACAGTAATCTGATAAATTCTCCATTCCTGATAGGGGAACCTGATGATGTCATGTAACCCCTTTGAGACCACAACTGACCGAAGTCATGAACCACACCGAACCCATATTGGCTGTCAGTATATATGGTGATTCGAATCTTGTTGGCTGCCAAACAGGCAGGCGTCAACGCAATTATCTCAGCCACCTGAGCGGAGTGTACTCCTTTCAGGCAGGCCGCTTCGACTATTCCAGAAATAGTACAAACAGCAAAAGCTGCTCTCAACTGACCAGTATTGTCCCTTACACATGAGCCATCAACAAAGAAAATTTCATCAGGATCTACCAGTGGCTCATCAACAATATCCGGTCTGGGTTTGGTGCACAGTTCAGTCACATCAAGGCAATCATGGTCTTCACAATCATTGTCTAAGTCATTTGGTAATGGCATCAAAGTAGCACGATTCGAGACCGAGCACCTCCTAAGGGTCACATTCTCCGCAGCAAGTATAACCTGCTCGTAGCGTGTGAGCCTATTATTTGTCAAGTGCTGCGTCTTGGTCCTGGTCATCAACAATTCCACTGAGTGGGGAACATGTACCGTCAGTGAATGACCCATCACAATGCTTTCACACCTTTCAATGCTGACACCTGTTGCGGCAACGTATTTAAGACATCCGGGCAACGCTGCGGCTACTGGATCTAAGGTAGCCGAGAAGTAAGCAACTGGTCTACGGACTCCTCCATGATCTTGTGCTAAGACTGCCAAAGCACACCCCTCTCTCTCACAACAGAACAGTGAAAATGATTTGGTGTAATCGGGCATTCCCAGAGCCGGAGCGCGACACAAGACGTCTCGCAGCTCAAGGAAAGCCATCATACAATCTTTGTCCCATGGTACCGGATCACTTACATCCTTGTGCGTCAGTTTCTGCAATGGTTTCACCTTCAGGGAAAAATTGGCAATCCACTGGCGACAGTAGCCAACCATACCCAAGAACATCCTAACCTCTCTCTGGGTCGAAGGCACCATCATTCTCATGATCGCCTCAATCCTGGCAGGCGACACTTTCCTCTTTCCCTTCTCTATTCTGTGACCCAGATACTGTACTTCAGACAAACAGTACTGTAACTTGTTGGGGGATACCTTGTGTCCATTCTCTGCCAAATGGTTCAACAAAGCAATGGTGTCAATTCTACAAGCATCTTCTGTCTCTGACGCAACAAGGAGATCGTCTATGTACTGTACGAGAACGGATTTCTGCGGCAGTAACAGACTCTCAAGATTCTTCTTCAGCAACTGATTAAAGATAGATGGGCTCTCCGTATACCCTTGAGGGATACGACACCACGTTAGGACACGATTCTCTAGCTTGAACGCAAAAAGAAATTGGCTCTCCTCATGCAATGGAATCGAAAAGAAAGCCTGACACAGATCTATCACAGAAAACCATTCAGCTTGGAACGGTATCTGAAACAGTATCACTGATGGATTCGGTACCACTGGACAGCATGGAACAACTATGTTGCTCACCTTTCGCAAATCCTGCACAATCCTAAACTTCCCGCTAGGCTTCTGCAAACCCATGATCGGGGAGTTGCATGGACTGCCCATGACTTCCTTCAGAATTCCCTGTCTAATCATGGATTCGATCACAGGTTTTATTCCTGCAATCGTTTCCGGAGTCAACTTGTATTGGGGCGTTCTTGGGAACTCAGCATTCGGCCTTACTTGAATTTTAACTGGCTCTACTCCTTTAATCAAACCGATCTCCTCTCCTGTAAAGTCCCACACTTCCTGTGAGACTGTATCCCTCTAATCCCAAGGGAGCTCCTCCATAGTTAAAGCAGGATACAATTCTATGCACACATGCGTATTTGCCACCTTGAAGGCAGCATCATCATCATTTGTCTGCAACTCCACTCCCCTCGGGGTACAGTAGATGGTACAATTGAGTTTACACAGGAGATCTCTCCCTAACAGACACACAGGACTGGAATCACACACTACGAATTGGTGGTTGTCCCTGAAACTTCTGATCTTCACTGGGACTGGTTCAGTCAGTGGGTTTGTCATTCTTCTGTTTGCAACGCCTACAACTTGGATAGTCTGTCCTGAAAGGGGTAAGTTGGGGACTACTGCAGACCGTACAGTAGAACGGGAAGCACCAGTATTGACCAAAAAGGTGGTGGGGATGTCCATCTACATCAGCCTCTACGAACGGTCCCCTCTGGTCTACCTCCAGAACTGCCCCGAGGGTACAGTCCTCCTCCCCACTCAGGCACCGTCCTGTCACTGGGTCAAAGTAATAGTACTCGTCCCCTTCAACTATGAAAGGCATCTGCTTGTAAACCTTGTTCCCTGCTGAAATCTTCGGTGGCTGGGGAACCGGAGCCCTAGGGGCTGAAGTCCCCCCTTTAGCCGTCTTGAACTTTGCTACTGTTACTTTCTGTACCGGAGGGGCTTGAACCTCCTCCTCCTCTTCTTCCTGTCCTTGATTTTCTGGGTTATGGGGACACTTGCGTTTCCAATGTCCGACCTCGTGACACTGATGACACTTGGTCGTCTTTTTCAGAGTCGCCAGATCTATCCTTGGTCTCGGGCCTTCCTCGTTGTCCCTTTTCTGTCCCCCTTGTTTTCTCCCTAAGGTTCCATTTCCTGACTGACCCTGTCCTCCCGATTGCATCTGGACTAACATCAGTTTATCCTTAAGCTTCTTTGTTTTAGAGTCTATCTCGTCACTGCAATACCTCGCGTACCTCAAGATCTCGTCCAGAGGCTTGCTCTGCCAACAAATTAAATGTTGTTGTATCATGAGACAGATATCAGGTCTCAGTCCCAGAACAAACTTAGACACAAACTGTCCCATGTCATTTGGATCCATCACATCCAATCCACTGTACTGTTTAAAAATCTGCAATAGTCGCTCATAATACTCGTGGACTGTCTCCTTCGGTTCCTGCCTAGTCCGATCTATCTTCACCCAGTCTATGTCTTGTGGTGGTACTTTAGTCTTCAACCACGTGATCGCCTGCTCATACTTTATCATTACCCTGGGTGAGGGTCCATTCGTGGTAGCATCTCGGTCTGGCTCCACTGTGGGCCATTCAACACTGATCTTACATGCTATCCACAGGTCTCCTGGAACCACAATGTCAAACAGTGTGTTTAGATCAATCCACAGTACCTTTGAGATCTTAACAAACCTCTCTACCTGTTTGTACCATTCCACTGGACTCTCGCGCAACTTCGGAAACGAGTTCGTAAAGGCAGCCAAATCCCCCCTACTCCAGGGTACATGTACATATCCCCCGTGAGCCACCTCCCGCAAGGGGTACGCCTCCGCATGCATCAACCCTCCTCCCGGAGATGTCTCAATAGCGCTTCGCCTAACACTCTTTTTCTTTGACCACCTCTCCTCCCATTTGTCTAATTGGGTCCAGGTTCGGAGTCCCACCACCAGTTCCCTGATGTGGGTTTTTAATCCGATCACCCTCTTCTCTTCTAGATCTTGGTCCGAGTACTGCAACCTATGGCCACCCTGTAATGCCTTCGCCCTAGTCAAATCCACAGCATACTTATTCGCTAATTCAGACAATTTCTCATGAGCGGCCCTAGCCCTTCGAGTAACATATTTCGCCACAAACAACAGTTCATCTGTTTCATAGAGTTCGATTCTCTCTAATGGCAATGTGCCTTCCACTATTTCCTCCACTTCTGATTTAAGTCTCATCACATCGATCCTTCTTGCCTTTATCGCCACCCTCAATGTACCTTGGCTAGAAGTTCCATTGGAGTCCCTCCCGCCACAGTCCTGACTCCCTCGTCTGTCTTCTTCAGGTGTGTTATGGGGAACCCTTCGATTTTCCCAACTGTCGCGGTCCCACTCCTTTCTATTATCGCTAGGGGCGTGGTGAGACGCCCCCCTACTGTCCACACTCCCGCGATCCCATTCCTGCCTGCTTTCGCTAGGAGCGCAGTGAGACACCCCCCTGCTTTCCTGGGTTCCATTGCCAAAATCATTCCTCGACCTGTTGCCCTGGGTATCCGCAATCGGTTCCCAAGTTCTCAAATCAGGCCTTAATTCTCTAAGTGACCTCGGCCGTGGTCCTCTCAAGTCCATCGGTCCTCTCAAACCCCCCTGCTCTCCCGATGAGTCTGCCGATGCTGCCAAAGGGGTGCTCCTTTCTACAGGCCTTGGTAATTGGCTCCATCCGTCCGCCACATTACTCCTTCCTTCCCTGACACTTCTCTCTCTCTCTGTTTGTGGCGGACCCTCGCTTTGTGTCTGTTCTGGATTGTACACTGATACTATGGGCCTATGGTAACAGGTACCGTAAGAGCGTCTGGCAGTCTCTGAGAATCAACACCTTCTTCTTCTTGTACTTTTTGTACCGTAAATCTTCCCACTACTCTCGTCCTTGGAGAAAGTTGAGGTGCCCTTTCTCCCTCTACCGAGCTGAACCTGTCCCCTATGGGGCTCAAGCCGCTCTCTGTTGGGACGCCACCGTCCACGACAGAGGCTTCCCTGCCCATTGCCGATGTTGGCCTTCCCTCCATCTCAGGATTATATGGAGGTGGTCTCTCCGACAACAGTCTCTCTATCAGGCTGTCGTCTGTCACACTGTCCTCATCCTCAGTACTCCTTCTCTGCGCATCCCCTGTATTGACCAACAACGGGTACAACCTGTCCCCTTCGATGGTCTGCACTCTCCACCTCTTGGCCAGTGCATCCCATCTCGCATCTTGAACCGCCCTAACTGATCGTTTCACTCTTTCTTGTCTCCTATCTCTGTTCTTTTCGTGGGCTGCCCTGCTCCACGCATTTAGTGCTTCAAACTGTGTTGGTCTGGGCAAAGGCCACAGAGAAGCCATAATCGCTTTTAACTGATACAGCACCTCCAATCTAAATGTTCCGTATTTAGGAAAAGTCAATTCCTCTTTTCCGTCAGTCATCTTACACCAATTCTCAAGCCACAATATGGTATGCAACCCGACATTTGTAGCCATATAATGGGCTGGGGTATCCTCGGGTGGAGCCTCTTCCCCACCCCGAGGTTCTAACTTCTTTTCACCTTTGAAACAATTTTGCAACACTTTTAAACATTTCATGATGAAAACCACAACGTTCTTTGTTTACAGCGCTCTTTTACTTCCCGATGACAATCCACCAATCCCAGCGCGGCTCCACACTAACCGCCCTATCCCAGCGCGGCTCCTTCTGACGTCACTCGCCTCCGTTTCGCAGCAGTTCCCCTCCTCTCTCCGCTCGTCTCCCGGTCACGCATGCGTCCCAATCATACACTGGAAATGATCACTTCCGACCAAGCAACCACTTCCTTGACTGTACGTCCACAGTCTGACTGCAATTGTCACGGAACTGGCAAATGTCTGTCCATGAACGACCGGACAATCGCCTCAACTGATAGGTTACAACACACGGCAACTTCCGACCAGCGTCCGTTACCCACGCACTCACACATTCGTTCCCCCTATCTCGGTCCTGCGGGCGATCAATGGTACCTCATGACCCCCTTTACCATGGCTGACAATTACTATGGGTGTTCGATACACCCGAACCACTTAAACTCCCCTTGAGCCTAAGATTTTCTCTGGTTGCGTGCGCTCACAACCTGACCTCCTCTCACACTACAGGCACTCAACTCCGCAAGACAATACAACACAACAATACAAACATAACACCACAATCTAACAACTCATGACCCTTTTCATACTCACTCTCTTACGACCTGCTGCTTTCTGCCGCACCGTCACTCTCCGTCAGTTTCCATGGAACGCCATCCTCCGTCCGCGACTCTCTGGACACTCGCCATTGGTTCTCTATGGGCCTCTTGGAAATCTCAACCTACTCTAGATTACCCTCACTCCAGAAGATAAACCATCCTACTCTGCTGCCAACTGTAAGGGCGGGATTTTCCTTCTAGAGTCTATATACCATTCTCCAAAATCCCGTCACCGGTCGACTGGACCTTTTTACCTGTCATAGAATGAATTAGGCAATCTATCCACCAATAGTCAATAAATTTCAGCGATTCCCAATGTTTCCCCCAAAGAACCACCAACTAAGGACTAAGTTTGAAGATTTATTACAAAGCCAAAAACAACAGAAGGTATGAACACCTCAGCAAAAGGTTCAGAAGATAAACAGGCACTAATACAAACATAATCCTACGGAAAAGTCTCAGACGGCTTAGGAATAATACAAGAATCAATTCAATAATCATCAGGCTAACAAGAATTGCTATAACGTGAGTTTTAGTATGCATTGAAAAGGATATAATTTCAGGTTAATCTGTCCCTACACTATACTAAGTGACATCCCTACTCAACAATAGCCCAACCTAATAAATGTGTCAGCAGTGGTGACTTCCAAAGAAGTTCACTCACTTTCCCGCAACTTAGTCTAGAGTCTCCTCAGTCATAACTAAGCTCTCTGCCAACCAACCGCTCCCTCTCGCTTCTCAGCCCATCTGCTCTGCCTGTCCCTCGGGGTGCTGTCCCTAATACAAAACCCCACAATGCGGACGACACGCCTTCAGGTACGCCCCCCTCGAAGGTGTTGGTTTTCAGAATTTTCCATTATGGCACCTCTCCATCCTTGTCCGTTAAGACGTCCTTGGGTCCCAGACTCTCCTTCGCTTCAAGTTGCTTCCTTGAATTCCTCGACTACTCCTCCACGTCTGAGTCTAGCATCCTAACACTCATACACAATGGGCCCTTCTACTCCACTATCTACTTGGTCCGGCACCTGCAAAGGAATACATGTGAATCGGCTCACAAATTCTTAATGTTGCAATTGACTTTAGCTAAAAGCAGATTTCTTCATAAAACATTTCTACGATTTAATGCTAAGCAAGACATTTTCGATCAGGCCTGCACGATTTCCATGAACTGGGCTTCTGCAAGTTTATAGGCCCAACATCCTAACATGAACATCTCTTTCGTTCTTTAAGCCTCCATCTTTAAAGCAAATACATTTTTCTACTTCAAGCACTTTTATAACGTGTAAAAGGTACACTATGAACTTTAATAAAGCAGAACTAAATACACAATGGTGATCTTATTAAAACACCTCTTATTAGTGAAAGGCTTCACATCAAACGACATCTCTATGTAAAAAAACGGCATTATTGTTTTTCAAAACTCTTAACATTAGCTCTCCATGTATTTCTAATACTAGTTACATTGGTCTTCAACCCCACATTGCATTTGAACAGGATTAGTAAACCCTCTAAATATGCGGGTGTTAACTACTTGTACATATGATACACCCCTACATTTTTTTCCTTCTGTTTGGCGCTCTCTCACTATCCAGCACCCCCCCAACGCAAGTCGTTGTAACGACTTGCGTTGTGAAAGTTGCGTAGTAAAGGCATGCGTTGTAAAAGCATGTGTGGTAATGACATACATCCCATTTTCGGAGCTTTTGTCTGAGCTCTCTAGTACTGGTACAGTCTTCAATTGCTCATTAGAGGGCTTAACAGCTGTACCTATCGGTTTTCCGGCAGAGGTGTTCCCGCGGGGAGGTAGTCCACTACCCATCACATTATCCTTTGCACTATCCTTTGCCCCAGTGTTAAGCTCCACTGTTTCACCACCATCTGTAATTTGGGAGTCTACATGCCCGAATTCCTGGCTCACCTCCTCTTCCTGTATCCCGGTTCCAGCTTTCGCCACGTCGATCACCATACCGGCCGTCACCACAGGAGCCCCCGTGTCTGGCAGATGCCTCCTTTGACCGCTGTAGCAGTTTGACAACTGAAGGTCCAGCTGGGCGATTTTTTGAAGACACTCCGCCCCTTCCTCTCCTGGGAACCGGCAGTTCCGGGGACAGAAGCTGGTTTGACTGCAGCTGGGGACTCCCGCTCACGGCAACTGATTCCGACGCGTTCTCCGTGCGAACCTTGCGGACAGCCGCAGCTGCCTTGGAAGCCGCTACCGCAGACACCACTTTCGGCGATATCCCGCAGTTTCTTCTGGTCGGTCTGGTAAGCAGCCACAGAAGGTGCTCCTCGATGAGGTGCTTTAGCAGACGTGGAGTTACGCCTGCCCGATAAGGACGGTAAGCCACCAGTGCTCCGCGGCAATGTTGCATCTTAGGTAGGATTATGGAGGGGGGAGGAAGAGGCACTGAGAGGCTACAGTTACGGTGATGGTCTTCCCCTCAGGGGCTGCTTCAACTTGGGTCCATACTAGGTGTTGCCTCCACTAACCAACAGCTCTGCAAACGGCCAACTACATGGCCGCCATCTTGCCCCCCCCTGCTAGCTCCAATTGTCTGTCTGACAGTAGCTCTGATTGCCTTGTGCTTTCAATTAAAATGAGCCACTCCCATCAATGTTCTCAGAATTTGTAATGCATTAATATCTTCACTTGATTTCATTGGTGGAATTGCACTTTTTCCCTTAGACTGGCTCTGTGCTTTAGGTTTATCTTGCCACTTTTGTCTTCTTTTTGAGTAATTCCATATATAGAATAGAAGATAGCAGTGTTAACCCATTGGACTTCTCAGTGTAATTCACAGCCTTTCAATTCCTTCAATGCTTTTGACAGTAATTAGGGCAAGAACCATCTAGGATAGAATTTCACACCATAGCCGACTAAAAGACAGGAAGGATACACTTTCAGCAAAAATGAGCTTGGTTTTAGGCAACATGTAACAAATTAGTAGCTGTAACAAGAGACAATGGGGCATATTTACAAGAGGATATCGCCACCAGAACAACATTTTTAGCAACGTTCTGGTGACGATATGCCCTTCTCCATATTTACATAGCTGCGTTAAGCCACTGTTTGGGACTTTACGCTGCCTTGTGAATATGGCCCCTTTACACGCATCACTTAGCATGAAAGGGGAGTGCAGTGGGTGTTGCTGTGGGCGTTCTATCGCAACATCCATTGCTTTTGACACTGCCCCAGATTTACAGGGAGGTGTAAATCTGAGGCAACACCAAAAACTACTGCCATGCAAGAGCAGGCGTTAGAATGGCGAATCGAGGAGAAATACTTTTATTTCTCCTCGTTTATGTGATGCATTCTGCAGCACACATAGAAAGAGCAAAATGCCAGTAATGATTGTTTATGTGCAGGAAAGTGTCCCTTCTTCCACATAAACAATCGTTAAATAATGACAATTTGCTACTTCTATGTGTGCTGCATTCTGCAGCACACATAAAAGTAACAAATCACCACCAGTTATTCTTCATTTGCAGGAAGGGACACCTTCCTGCACATAAACAATCATTCCCCGCTAAACAGGCCCCCTTGAACTATCATGCAAGAGTGCCTGCTTTGGCGCTAGGCAGCTATATTTAGCGCCAGCACTAGGGGAAACATAGGGGTGTGCCGTATTCTTGTGAATTCGATGCATCCCTGTGTTTTAAAAATGTTGGAGCGTGGCGCTGCCAAATTTGGTGCAGCTCTGCGCTTCAACATTTTCTCATAAATATGCCCTCATAATTCAAGACGACAATGAGACAAGAAGTAATCGTTTCCCAAACTGACATACATTGGATAATGACATTTGATTTTGTTGCATTTGACGCAACATGACATAAATTAATTTATTTGTGCCCATTTGATACATTTTTTCATCAGTCTTTTTTCTTTTCCTTCAATGTAAAATCTTTATATTGTGTCTGCTAACCTTGTCACCTTCTTTCCTATTCAGATACCAAGACCTTTTTTGCCTACACCATTCCATGCTTCACAGCATTTGTTGGATCTTTTCCAAGGTTTTCCATAGATGGCAGATGGTTCTCAATTTGAGACACCGCCCTCCAGGGTTATTCTTTCCCAGAGACTCTGAGGCTTCCGCAAGGTGGTTCTGTCGGTCAAAGAAAATCTGCACACACACACACACACACACCAATCAAAGTCTGAAAGGGGTTTATTACCAAAAGAAAAAGTAATTTTTTGCAAATCACAGATTCGATGGACAAGGGACTTCCCCAGGAAACTGCAATTGAGCGAGCTCTTCTAGGAAAGGTCAGGCACAAATATATAGCATTTCACACAGGCTTTCAGTGGGGAGCTGATTACTTCATAAATGATAGCGTGCACATATGCCAGGGTGTGAGGACACGAGAAAGGAGGAAGAAGACGACCTTCAAATGCAACAAGATTGTGCACTTTTTTTCAGCTGAGCAAGTTAATCAACATTTTCTTGTCTGGGACATAAGATGTGCAAAGAAATTCTTAGAAGGTCATGGAAGGGTACTTTCCTTAGGCATCATTAGTATGGGAAAGACAGCATGGCTCCAGCAGTTGAAATTATGCCGAGGCAATAACCTACACTTAGCAGCATTTTATAAAACCCTCAAATGATTAATATAATTATAAGGCTTGGCATCTGCCACATATGAAAGAGCTGGACCTGCCCTATCCGGAAGAAACTTTTTAAACTCACCGGGGAATTACATTTCAACAATCATGTTGACAATAAGGTTTCCGATTGTTATATAAAAGCTCTTAAACCTAACATATGTCCAGTCCAGACCAAAGACAGCTGCGAGACGAGAAAGTGAGTTTCAAATGTATTTCACAAATTAGTTTTTGATGTGAAAAGAAGCGAAGTTCTAAGAATACTGGGCAGAATTTTGCTGCCGGATTAGTTAAGGATTATTTTAGGCTGTGCTGTTGTGCTGGGCGATAACAGTCTGCAGGTAAGTCTGCAGGTAAGGAAGCAAAGATGTAATTCCCTTCCAGAGATAAAGTCCATACATTTAATCTTGACGCATACAGCATGTACTTTGGACTGCAACAGTATCTGTGTTTTGCAGAGAAGCTAACAGCCTTCTAGTGACCAACATTACTTTTAATAGAGGAAAGATATGCAGTGTCTCTAGAACCCGAATGGAGGAAAAAAGGGATAAAAAGCTGCGAATAAAAATTGTATTAATCTTTTCCTTCCCTGGCTTAGTGAACAGTACCAGGTATTTATGTTAATGTCCTGTACATGTTGCTACTTCTCGAAATAGAATTTCGTTGTTGTTTTTAAAAATATGTTTCTGCGGTTCACCTGCTTAGTCCTTCAGCGCAGTGGCACCAGGAGCAGTGCTTAATTTGAGCCAGTGGTTTCCTGTGCTCAGCACTGGTACTTCATTGTCAAAACCGGCACTTATAACAGCCTGCCACATGGTGGCGCTGTCTAATTTGCAGATGAACACAACATTTGTTTACTAATTCAATATACATTAAAATGACTAATACCTGCTGCTTAAGCCATTATTCTAGCTTGTGGGGCATGGGACAGTAAGATTTGTAACACTAGCAGGAGTGTAATGGTTAGTAGTTGTGTTGATAGTGTCACTGGCAGCGCTGGCAGGGGCATTGGGTTGTGCATTTCCAGTGGGCTTCTGACGAGAGCCCTCTCACTAATTATTTTTGTGTACAAATTAAGCTCTGCCTAGGAGGCATTGCCAGATCTGGTTTAGATCCAGGCCTGAGGCGGTGAAGTCAAGTGCACAGTACCTGCGAATGCCACAATAAATGAATATGTTTATATGCACAGCCGACCACCTTTCAATACAGACCCCTATTCCTTACAGTGACACGCCCCACTCCAGAGCACGTGGCCCTGACATAATTTGTAAGCAAAGCAAGTCTCACACAGAAAGCAATAAGGCTCGGATGGAAATGAGAAACATGGATTCCCAAATGGAAAAATATAATTTCAGGCGTTGTTTGTTGTTGCAGAGAAGTGCTTTCGATGTATAGCAATGGGGAATTAATTCTTAACCTGTACCTGTGCCACTTGCAGCATGAAAAGAGTCCAACTGGATTTCCCAAAGGCAAAGAAAAAGAAAACAAGATGGCATGCTCTTCTTTGCCCCTAATGTCTACAACAACCTTTCATTCTACTTAGACTAGCCCCCCCACTAACCTTAAGAATGAGATAGATCTTATTTCTCCATGTGCACCCCTGCACCCCATGATTTTCCTCAATCTTAGTCATGATCCCTGATCTGCTAGTACAACTCCCTAAATAAATGCCTTTTCTCATAAGCGCATTTATGTGACTATCCCCTTTCCTCGTGTAATCTACAAGACTCGGAATGTAACCCTTGACCTATGGAAGCTCTCTACTACTCCATGGAGTTAGGTACACACTACATAAATACTCCCAGTAATTGGCATTTTTACAAATATTCTCGTGGCAGACTTTCATGGACGTCCATCATGCAGAACCAAACGTTTACTGTGACTGTATTCAATTACATCCTACCCTGACATATGGACGTCAGGGTAGGAGGAACAGTCCTGCAGAAATATGCTCAGACCAAATTGACACGAGAATGACTATAGTTCCGATGGAAAAATTAGTTTGCAATTGATACTTTACAAGGCTGCGTGAGAACTAAGTTAAGAAAGAAAATCATAATCTTCACCTTCATGTCTTTAATAGAATTGAAACTTCCTGTTACAATAGTTATAAAATTGACCTTACTGTTTATTATTTTGTTGTAGTTGCTCAATCAGTTTGTCAACTACCAGGCCTTCCCCCTTTGAATTTAGATGCGATGGAAGTTCCAAAATAGGCAGTCAACCAAGGCTGTCGGTGTTATTATTAGGTTAGTCCATTAATAGTGCTTAATTGGCAAAAAACTGTGTACCAGCATCGGTAGTTTTTTCTATCTGTTTATTGGTCTCTTTTTAGATAACTGCATTTTATTTTTGGGTTTTGGTTCACAAATGGGATCTTTCAGCACCAGGGTTAATTTTTGGTTCAAAGAATAATAAACTGTTAGGTTAAGATGCTCCATGTGGGCAATGAAGAATTGTTTCCCATTTTCAGAAAAATATATACTTGCAGTGTTAATGAATTACAATATTATGCTTTTTGTTTGGACTAGGTATTGATTTTACATATTTTCATGGTGCATCATTGTTCTTTTTATAGGTCGGTTCTTTATTGTTTTTTTTGTCAACAGTGGGGCACTAAGGGACGTGGCTTTGCTACGGAACGTGATGGCGGCTCGATAGCCTAGCTCCGTTAAAATCCTGATCTTGTCCTTCAATCCGCCACACTAATCCGTCCCCCGCTCGGCGGGTGGGCCTTCGGAACGGTTGTGGGTGCTGCAGAGCCCAAAACCAGCCCTGTCGGCCCAGGAGATACCGAGCTGTTGACACCATATCGGGCGGTCCTTCCGCGCTCCGAGAATGGAAGCTGGCGTGCTGCGGAACTGGGCGAGGCAACGTGACTGCTCCAGCCTTCGGGCGGTGCGTGGCCATGGTCGCGGCCCACCCCGGACCTCAGTAGATATTGAAGTAGCACCAGGGGCCAGGGGAGAACAGCAGGCTGCAGGTGAGCTGGGGTTTCACCGAGGGCGGCGGTCACAAGATCACAGCGGGATGCGCGGGACCGGGGTGTCCGGAGCTAATCTACAGACTGCTACTGTCTCAAGAGACCTGATATAGCTCTCCATAATAAAGCCCTCCAAAAGTGGAATCGGGGTACGACTCTGGACCCGGGGTTGAGGAATGGGCGCTTAGAGGAATTGGTGCGTTATGTTGGTGTGTGCGACCTGGCGCTGAGCGCCCCACCTCCCTGCCTGCTCCTGGCGATGGGCTAAGACTCTGCCCTGAGTCCCCCAACATCCGTGGCTGGGTGGGTCACTGAGGGACACGTTCCTTGACCAACAAGTGAGACACAGTGAGCAATGCACTGGTGACACTGCAGTAGACTAGTCCCAAGCAGCTTTGCGTTCGTGCATGCCGGTGGCGCAGCCCTCTCCTACCACAAAGTGAGGTTTTTACGCCCACACGCTGATACTGAATAGGTGGAGTCGGGCCTATCTGGTCCCCGGGGCCTGAACAGACATTGGGAAACTGCATAACACTCGCCAGGTGGGGGCGCGGCCAAATTAGGGGCAGGAACTGACCCCGCAAGATCGAAGAGACAATGTCAGGACGTAAAGGCCCGAAAGGGACGCAGCAGACGAAACTTGATAAGTATGCTCTGCCGAAGTCCACTGACTCCGACCACAATGCCAAAGGGAAAGGAGCCCCCAGCCTGAAAGGAGACCATCCTGAACTATAGCTAAGGGATGTAATGGACGTCATATCGGGGTTCCGGTCATCCTTAGAGCAGAGAATGCACTCAATCACATCAAACGTGTCCCTCCTGAGGACAGACCTGACAAAAATCGGAGGCAAGGTGAAACAAATGGAAGTAGTCACCTCTAGCCTCATTGGGGACACCTCCCAAATACAGCAAGATATCAAAGACCTGCAGGTCTTTTGTAAATTTTCCGAGGACAAGCTGAACGACTTTTAAGGCTGGACCAGACGGAACAATGTACAAATTATTTGAATACCAGAAAACGCAGAGGGTCAGGCGGCAGACCTATTTGTTGAGGACCTCATACTTAATCACCTTCAGCCTAAGGGATTATCTAAATTCTTCGTGGTCGAGAGGGCACATAAAGTCCATGGAGGACGGCCAAAGCCCGGTGCGCCTCCACGGCCAATGCTAGCAAAGATCTTCAATTTCAGGGACTGAGAGACAATATTGCAGCACGTCGGAGTGGCCCCCCCACTCAAGTTTGAGAACTCAGAGATCTCTCTTTTCCCAGACTTCACCCTTAATGTGTAGAGACAGCATCGGTCATTCCTTGAGGTGAAAAAAAAACTTTGAGACAAAGTGATCAAATATGTTATGCTGTTCCCAGCCTGGCTTCGCGTGGAGGCGGAGGGCAAGGCCTGGTTTTTCGATCACCCTGAAGCAGCTGCGGACTTGCTGGAGGGTTGGAGGGGAGCAAGAGAGCGCAACGTTTGCTAAGTGGTGTGCCTGATTGAGCCTACTGCCAGACCTGTTTTGGGATATAGCTTCATAGATTAGATCTGAATAATCGACCGAATGGAATACACGGACTTGCAAGGTGGACAGCGAACACAAGGAGAACAGGGGTTTGGCTGATGGCACTACCTACTCTATGGTTTCCTATTAACTTTGTTGGGCCCTCTTAGAGGGAGGAAATGGTTACACTGCTTGAGGGGAGGCATCACGGTGGCGGAGCTTTTCACCCCCAATATATTCTACTATTAAAGTTTGCGTGACAGGCACTCTGCATAGTTGGGTTGATGGGCATTCCTAGGCACAGACTGGTAGTTGGTTTGTGGTAGGGTTGTTTTTTTGGTTCTTAGAGAAGGCAGCTTCGAATATTAGCAATCAAGAGAGGGAAGATGCGACAAGCGGTAATATCAATGGGTACACATTGGGACAAAAGCTTTGGGCTCCTAAACTGGAATGTTAACGATCTCAGGGACAAATTGAAATGTAGCATCATGCTACAATATATCAAACGACATGCCCCGGATGTTATACTCCTACAGGAGTCGCACCTGGTTGGCAACTCCTGTAATGCACTGAATAGATGGGGCTATCAGCTGGTCGCACACTCTGGTTTCACTACGGGCTCCAGGAGGGTGGGCATAATGTTCAAAAAGTACTTCCCGCTCTCCATTGAGCACACCTGGACTGACGAAATGGGCAGATATGCAGCAGTTTCGGGGCGGTGAGAAGGAAAGTCCCTCACACTAATGGCTGTGAATGCCCCTCCGGGGCTACAGGCCCAGACCTTCAAAGAGTTGGGAAAAATTCTGCTGTCTTTCCCAGATGGCTACCTTGTTCTGGGTGGAGACCTTAATTCAGTTGTATCTGGTTCCCTTGATCGGCATCCCCCGTGACATAGGTCCATTGCACAGGTGGCTCCCGGACTTCCTCGATGAACTGGGTTTTGTGGACGCATGGAGGGCGTACCATCCAGACAGCATCCAACATACCTTCCACTCAGGAGCACATAATAGTCTCTCCTGCATTGATTACCTGCTGGTTCCGGCAGCCCAGATAGGTTGTGTCCGGGAGGTTAGACACCTGGCCTGGGGCATTTCTTACCAATCTCCCCTGTGGGCAGAAGTGGGCCTGGGAGAGAAAAGGGTGGGGAGAATAGCACCAATTAACTCCTGGTACCTTCGGAACCCTGTGGTCAAAACAGCGCTCTTGAAAACAATTGACAACTTCTTCCTAGAAAACAAGGACTCAGTGCGATGATCCCAAACATTGTGGGAAGCCTTTATGAGTATATGAATCTAGTTTTTAAAATCCCAATGAGCCACTTTGGGACATCAGGTTGCTCTTGACCGGGACAAAGTCAAAGTTTGAGGCTGATCCTGATGGAGCCATGGTTGGATACACTAAGCGGGAGGCCTTGGTAAAAATGTTACCTTCGCACTTTGGTGCTCCAGAACTTTCAGCTTTATCAAACGAAACTGATGCCGGTCATGGTGTCAAGTCGGCAGTTTGACTCTTGATGACAGATCGGTCCACCTATGAAGCTTTTAACCAAAGTTGTTCCAAACGTCTCCAATCGTCTGGATCTTCTTCCAGAAGGGCTCCCTGACCATTTAAAGTGTTCACAACACTAATCCAGGGGTCTCAAAACTCTGAGATGGTCCTTGCGATGTTGAGACCATAATTCCCACAATGCACCTGGCCAATACCTGAAAAATTCACAGGACACACTCCAGTCTAGGGACTACTTAGTGGAGATGGTATAGTTGAGCTCTTTTACCCTGTTGCTTTCAGGAAGTTCTCTTTCTGAAGCAAAGCAACGTTCTTAGGGCTGGAGTTCCAAGTGTGCAGCAGGTGTAGTCCTTATGAGTGTAATCCTTTGGGTGCAGACCAGGGATCCAGCAGGGCAGTCCTTCTTCTCCTTGTAGTTTCAGGGAGGGATATGAGTTTCTGGGCAGCTCTCCCATATTTATCCATTTTTCCTGGGTGACAAGCAGGGGAGCACCCCTGACTAGTGGAGTGCAGGGTGACACCTTGAAGTATGACAACTTCCTCCAAAGTGTGGCATATTTTTGTCCCAGAAAGTAATATTCCTTTAAAATCCAAAAAGGAGAAATTCACCTGGAGGTTAGGACCTGGCTAAACCAACTTACTGTTGTGGGTAAGTTTCCCTAACACTCCTTGTTAGCCCCTCTTCTAATTCAGTTACTGGGGCTCCTGTTTGGCTGCGGGTGCAGAAAATGGGGGTCAGCTTGTGTTTAATCCTGTCATTGCCTCTTTGAAGACCAGTTTGGCTACCCAGCCCCCCTCCTGCCTTTCGCTCCTCAACTTACCGATTTCCTCCCACCAGATGTTCCTTGTCTTTATGCAGGCCACTTAACACCACATCAGAGCAATTTTATAACACAAAGGATGGCAGTAGGGCTAAAGGTCAGTCGCACAAGAGTGTCTATTATCTACACATGTGTTATCATTAATAATATCATTGATCTTTTTTAGAAACTTCACATTTCCATCATTGCTGATGCGCAGACATCATAATTAATATAGACCAAATATATAAATTATCCAACCTGTAATTATGGGAATGTACATTAGTAATGCACAGGATTCACAGAATCTTTTTTTTTTAAAATTTTTATTGAAAACAAACACATGTACAAAATAACAAAGCTCACAAGGCAAGAATACAATGAAACATGATCACGTGTCCATGCAGGCAAAGCTCCAATAGAAAGTGCATACAGTGCCGTCAATTATCGTGGGGAAGGAGGGGTGGGCAAGGAAACAAGCAAATACTTTATCAATAAATGAAAGCTGAATGTCAGTTAGGGGGGCGTGGAAACGTCGGGGTATACATCTTGTGGAGGAGTACATATATTCCCACGATACGCATTCCATTGGGACCATATCCTACCCCATTTTCTGGGCCGGCCCGGGAAAGGTACACAGTCTTCTCCCGGAACATGCACCAGTCCATGTTCTCTTTCCATACGGATATGGTGGGCGGCCTGTGAGATCCCCAAAGCCGAGCAATGTCTCTTTTCGCGACCATATTACCAAGGGTCGCCCAGTTGATCTGCGCGGTGCTGTAATCATTGGGTTCCCAGACATTCAGCAAACAACGCCTGGCCTCGGGCAGCAGCGACACACCTGTGACACTCTCCATCACCACATGTATTCGAGACCAAAATTCAACCACCTTCGGGCATTCCCATAATATGTGGAGGAAGGTGCCAGACATTCCACAGCCACGCTTACACAACCCAACCAAAGAATAACCCATACGAACCAGACTCGGACCAGTAACATACACACAATGGAGTATCTTAAGCTGGACGAATCTAAGGCGGGCAGGAATAGCAACTTCCTTAGGCAAGGACAAAGCAGATTGCCAGTCCTCGTCATCCAGTTCTAATCCATCAGCGCTCCACGAAGCCCTAAGGCGCACCAGCAAATCAGCTCTATTATTAATAAGCTTCTTATAGATCAGTGATATCGTGCTGTCGGGCACATGACCATCCAGAATGCGGTCCTCCAGGGGGGAGGATTCAGGAATATCATCACCCACAGCGAATACAGATAGTAGAGCGTGACATACCTAAAGAATTCCGTGTCACCAAGCTCATACTCCGCTTTCAACACATCAAAGGACTTGACGGTACCCTCCGTTCACAGGTCACCAACTTTGCTTATACCAATCATATCCCATTTGTCGAAGCCTTTCGTTCTCCACAGATGTCCCAGACATTCGGAATCATACAGAGGGGTCGCCCGGGTAAATCTACCACACCAACCCAATGCCGCAGTCGCGTCCTGCCACGCCCTCACAGCAATTTTAGTGTGACTGGTCAGTGTTCCATAGAGTCCCTTGGAGTACAATACTCTGTTGAAGGTCCCTCCAGGCAAAATAAATTTATCCATGGAGAAAGCCGGGGCAGGGCCCGGAGCGTAGGTCGCATGGTTGATCGCACTCAACTGAGAAGCCCAGTAATAACGGCTGATGTCCGGGAGGGCGATACCGCCGTCATACCACGGAAGCGTGAGTTTAGAGAGAGCGATACGGGCACGCCCATCCCAGACCAGTACTCTCTGCAGGCTCTCCACTTCACGAAAATAACCTGAGGCAATCGGGTCAAAGGAGTTCTGAAGTGCGTACAAAAATCGGGGCAGCGACATCATTTTAAAAAGCGCCGCTCTACCGAGTGGCGATAACCGCAACCTACGCCAGCGCGCAACATCAAGCTTGAGCCGCTGAAGGGGGGGTAGCAAATTACGCTCATATCGCATGGAAGGGTCCAAGGAGACATAGATCCCTAGGTCCTTGAAACCGGTCTCAGTAACCTGAATCGGAAATCTACGAGGCAGTGGAGGGAGATCTCCCGCCAAAACATAGACGCAGGATTTAGCCCAATTGATAATGAGACCCGAGTTCCTCCCGAAGGAGGTCAGAACATCGAAAAGGATATTCAAGGATTTGCGAGGGGAGGTGAGATAGAGAAGGATGTCATCCGCGTACAGTGAGATTTGATCCTCAAATTCGGGAGTCCACCGAATACCCCGCATTGAAGGCTCCCAACGGAGCCACTCCGCCAAAGGTTCCAGAGCAATGGCGAAAAGCAATGGAGACAGCGGGCAGCCCTGCCGGGTACCACGCCCAAGTGTGAAAACACAAGACACTTTCCCATTAACCACCACCTGAGCCAGGGGCGTCTCGTAAAGGAGTTTCACCCAGGCGATGAAACCCGTCCCAAACCCAAATTTCGAGAGGGCCGCCCAGAGGTAGGGCCACTCAATTGTGTCAAAGGCCATGGTAGCGTCAAGGGAGGCCAAAATGGCCGGTTCAGTGAGCGTCCCAGCTCTCGCGAGAACTCCATGAAGTCTGCGAAGATTCAGAGCAGTGTTGCGGTGCGGGATAAAGCCGGATTGATCTGGATGGATCAAGTCTCCGATCACAGTAACCAAGCGATTAGCCAATAATTTAGCCAAAATTTTGGGTTCGGCATTGAGTAAAGAAATGGGTCTGTACGAAGTACAACGATCCTGTGGCTTACCCTTCTTATGGATAACTACAATGGTAGCAAGTCGTTGATCAGCGGGGAGGGAACCAGACTCCAAAGCCACAAGAAACATGTCCCTTAAGTAGGGCGCCAGTTTGTTGGGTCGCAGCTTGTACAGTTCAATGGGCAAACCATTGGGGCCCATTGCCTTGCCAGAACGGAGGGAACGTATAGCACAGCGACTTCGTCCACTGTGAGGGGAGCCTCCATGAGGTCCCTGTCTGCATCAGAAAGGCAGGGCAAAGTGATATCCTGCAACAGCAATCGAGAGTCCTCCTCATCTCTACCACAAACCAAGATGTACACAGTCTTGAAGTGATCTACGAAACACTGAGCAATCCCAACTGGGTCAGTAACATTCTCACCATCAGGCCTCTCAATCACTGGAACAACAGGATTCATTCTTTCTTTCTTGTCCAACCACGCAAGCAATTTACCAGCCTTGTCTCCCACATCATACAACCTGCCCTGCTGCTCCCGATGCATCATTCTTGCTGCATCAGTAACAAGAGCTCTGTAATCAGCTTGTTTAAAACCAAGGGAGTGCAGCTTTGTACTAGAGACACCTGATTCAAGATCGTCTTCAAGTGCAGTTATCTCGGATTGCAATCGTACAAGTTCCACATTTGCAGCCCTCTTATCGGCGGCAATCAATGACAGGGCTTGCCCACGTACAACCGTCTTAAAAGCCTCCCACAATGAAGCAGCAGAAGAAACAGACCCCTCATTTTCGTCGAAGTAATGATCAATAGCTTTCACAAGTTCAGAGCGGGTTCTGAGATTACGGAAGTACCAGGGATTAATAGGGGCAACTCTACCCTCACTACCCGCCCCAACCTCATAACTAAGCCACAAGGGGGAGTGATCAGAAATACCCCTAGGGAGCTGACGAATCTCTCTAATGGAAGAGGATTGAACCGATGGCATTAAGAAGTAATCCAATCTGGAGAGACTACCATGGGCCCCGGAATGGAAAGTGCACTGTAATTGTGTGGGGTGCAGTAATCTCCAGGTATCTACCAACCCGAAGGTATCAAGCAAGTCACTCAGCCACATTTGGGCCCTGGGTAGGTCCCTAGGAGGATAACGATCAGAAGTGCCGGAGACAACAGAATTAAAATCCCCACCCAGAATCAAAAGGCCCTCAGGAAGTTCCAATATAACCCTGCCGAGATCAGCGTACGTCGAGGCCTGTAGGCCCGGGTGGACATACACAGAAAGTATGGACAATGTCTTCCCCTCCCATCTACCAGTGAGCGCCGCGTAGCGCCCTCTGTCATCAAGCTTTACCTCATCAATTTCAAAAGGGAGAGAGGACCGGACAAGAATGCCCGCCCCCCTGGAACCAGAAGTAAACCCAGAGTGAGCCACGAGACGATATCCGCGCCTATTCATGGCCTGACATGCGTTATCTATTAGATGCGTCTCCTGCAAAAGGACAATATCGGGCGAGTGACGCCTTAGGAACCGCAATATGTTCCCTCGCTTTATCCTATCACCCAACCCATTGACATTCCAGGATAGCAGTCTCAACTCACCACCCCCCATCCCCAGGAATTAGGCAGAGCGAAACCCACAAAAGACACACTGACCAGAGCAAAGGAAAAAAACAATACGATGCCTCGTGAATGAAAGAAAACACACACCCAACCCCCCGCCACCCCCGACTTGAACCCGTTACAACACCCCCCACCCTGCACCCCTGCGTACGACTCATAAGCAACCCCAACTTGCAGTGTGCCTGTCGCCCCATCAAAAAACTAATCTACGCAAAGAAACCAGGAGGAGGAAGAGTCCCCATTTACCCCCCGCCACTCCCAGGCCAATCCAGGCTTAAAAACAAGAGGATCAATGTCCAAACTCAGCTGAAAAAGCAGAAAAGTTCAGGCGCCAGGATCCACGGTGCAACTTTCACTCTGGCGCGCCCCCTCGGCGCCACCGGGGTGCCCAGTCCGATCGTCTCTCCCGGGCAGGGAGTCAAGCCAGTCACTTACGTTTTCCAGGCGATCAAAGAAAAATGTACGTTCCCCATATTCAATCTGAAGTCTAGTCGGGAACAACATGGTGTACTTAAGGCCCAAGTCCCGCAAACGTCTCTTCACTCCCTGAAATCCCAGCCTCTGCCTCTGAACGAGCGGCGTAAAGTCAGGATAAAAGGACACCGAGGCATTTTCAAATTTCACAGGCCCCTTGTCTCTCGAGGCTTGAAGGATAGCGTCACGATCCCTAAAGTGGAACAATCTGGCAATAATAGGCCGCGGGGATGCACCCGACTTCGCCTTTCCGCCTGGGACTCGATGGGCGCGTTCAACAGCAAAGAATTTGCTAAGTCCGGCGGGAGCAAGATAATTCGTGACCAGATCCTCCACCAAAAGGTCGACCACAGGCATCTCGGGACCCTCAGGGACACCAATAAGGCGCACATTATTGCGGCGGGCTCTATTTTCATAATCCTCAAGGCGACGAGCCATCATGTCGTGTGAGGAACGCAAATTACCAATTTCAGTCTGAGCTTCCGCGACATCCGTAATAAGACTGGAAGTCTTTAGATCCAATGACTTGACCTCTCATTGGTCTTCGCCAAATCCGCTCTAATCAGCGTGATGACGACGGCCACCGTGTCGATCTTGGAGGCAAGGGCCTCGTATTGCTGTCCCATGGAGGCCTGCATGTTAGTAATGGCGCCCATGACGTCCTGCAACGATATGTCCGAAGGCGCTGTTGAGATAATCTTAGGGTCGTCTGAAGTGCGACCAGAACCGCTTGGGGACCCCTTCATCTGAGCATAGTGGTCCATAATGTTCGTCTGGGTCTGACCCCCGTGGTGAGGTGCTTTGATCTTGCGCCTCTCGGGATCAGGTCTAGCGGCCGTATCGAAGAAGGGACCCCGAGGGGGTCCCCGCGACCTGGTAAAAATTTCCGGTCGTAGAGTGGCCAAACAGACAACAAAACCAGACCAAAATTGCCGTAACTTCAAGAACGCTAGAGTCAGGGCATTCGGCAGGGACAGCACAGAGCCGTGGAGAGACACCAGGCCAGCCGGGGACCGATCAGGGCAGCGCTTCCATCAATCCGGGAGTAGAAAACTAAAGTGAAAGTCAGAAGGGGGTCGACTGAAGGGGACCCCCTCAGCTGTTGTTGTTCAACTACTCCCCGGCCTGCCAAACAACTGAGCCCCCGGTCCGCTTCGGGGCAGGCCGAAAAAATCAGCAGCGGTGTAAAAGTGGACCCTAGCGTCCGAATTCGATTCTTCAAAAAATATTAAGATCAGCGAGGGTGTGCGAACAAAAGCCCGTCTTCAAAATCAGGATGTAGTCAGGATATCTGCGAAGGGCGGCGCGGGTCCGGGGAGCTCTGTGCTCACGCGACCATCCTGGATGCCCGCGAAGCTCCTCCTCGATTCACAGAATCTTGATTCTTTTTGAAGATGTAAACATGAATTTAGTCCAACCTACGTGTTTCGTCCTAAACTGACTTAATCAGGGTTGTAAGTAAATGCTCAAAAGCAGGTGTTTCATCTCTAGTTATGTTTTGCATTGTAATTGAGTGGGTCCCAGATTATAGTATCAAAAGCAGTCTGCTAAGCAGGGCTGCCTTTAAAATGACAGCAGACAACACAACAGTGCACGCTTAAGTGCATTAAATCTTCGGGGCCTTCAAAACTACATGCAATACCATATACCAGGGGTTTACAGGTAGTTCGTCATACCAATTGCAATTACACCTAATTACCATATACATTTAATTAGAGCACAGGTCCTGGGTCTGGTTAGCAGAGCCCAGGGCACAATCAGAGTTGAAAAACCAGCATCTCCTAGTCAAATGGGGGGGGGGGGGAAGCGAGGGACTCTGCAAAAAGCTCAGGTTTCTCCCCCCCTTATTCCCAGCCACCCAAGTCAACAGCCCCAGAAATGTTTTAAGGCATGGGCAAGGTGGGCTATGGCCCAGGGCCCCAGGTTTTCAGGGAGGCCCTGATAGAGCTGATTACGTTCTGCAGAGAGTCTTGCCCTGATGACCCTGAACAATAGTTAAACAGATATTGTTAAGAGCGTTTTTCTATCATTTATTTTTAATGTGTGAGAGTCTATTACAGACATTTTGCAGATAAAGTGTGTTTATGTTTCATGCAACATCCATATAATTTTTTTTAGATCAATACAGGAGCTCACATATGAGAAATGGAGGGTGTGACAGAGATTATTCGCACTAACGTTAGTGTGATGCTGCTGTGTTACAATACTGAAAACACATATGATATAGCAGTAAACAACCTTTACAACAAAACTTTTACAACGCACTACCATTACAACGCGGTCATTACAACGCAAACCATTACAACGCATTGCGATGGGGGCGCTCTAGGATAGGGAATAGATTAATTTACTATCCAATAACCTTCCCTAGTGTCCACGGGGACTGGAGTTGGAATAGTAATTTAAACTATTCACTATCCAACACCCAAAAGCACTATGCGTTGTAATGGATTGCGATGTAAAAACCGCGTTGTAAAGGCAGGCGTTGTAATAGCCTGCGTTGTAACATCATACATCCTGCTATAGCTTTCTCCGAGTATCAGATGTACACAGATTTAGAATTTGACCAAAGAGGCCACGAAAGAGCTGAAACTGGATCATAAAGTCAAAGCTGTTCTGAACAGGGGCCCCCAAAATACATTTGGCCCAGGGCCCCCAAAATCCTTAAAACGTCCCTGGACAGGCCAAGAGATGCAGGCCAACCCTGGAGAGTTTCCCTAGTGTGTCAGATGAGGAAGAAAGTAAAGAAACCACGCCTTACCTATGCAGGGCCCACTCTGCTTTACATCCTCCTGCCAAGGTCACTTCCTCTGGGAAGCTAATCCATCTCTACAGTGACAGGACCCATTTTAAACTCAAAACTTCATCATAGCTGTTTCCTTTTCTTCCTCCCTTTTTATTTTGGGTAGTGAGGTGCCCACCTCCTCCATCCCTAACTTTTGTAGGGCAACACTAAGCTTACCTACAGAGTTTACCCAACACTTGAGCAATACCACCATGACTAACAGGGTCAGGGGGCCTAACTTACTTTTGGCCATGGGGTCTACCTCCCATACCAAGTACAGTTTTGCCATGAAGGCCAGCACCTACCCAGCAGAGGCTACTGGCAGCAGTTAGAATCCAGATCCACACCCTAAGCTCTCCACTGACAGGTGCTTGAGGTGCTTTAGGGGCAACTGTGTGTTCCTGGCACCTCTTCTGCTGTATCACATCCTCTGGCAGACACCCTTCTTACACTCTCCCTTCTGTCAGTGCACGGGTGGCACCCTGCTGTTTGACAGCTGCCTGGCAGCTCAGGACTTCCTTGTGGTCAGGTGATGCCTCACCAGTGCCAACTTTGGGGTTCTTCCTTACTTAGACAGAAGACCATTGGCTCACTGGAACTCTCCTCAAAAGTGTCTAACCTTTCCTCTTTTTTTTCTCTTTCTGTGGTGAATCCAGTCTCATAAGTATAGGGACTGGCTCCCCAGGATCTTTGGGTTGTATGGGGCCATGGGCGACCGCCCCACTCGGGATTAGACCAACCTCTGGGAGGTCTTTGCTCAGGACACAATTTTAGGGGAGGTCAGAAAAGACTACTACCTTACACTAGTCAAAGGTACCCTCCCTCTCTTGGGGGACTAAGGCTATAGGCTTAGTTGTGACACTTTTTGTCTCTCCTGGCACATACAGGTCATTGGACACCAACCTGCCACTCACTAGGGTGTGACTGGCACAGGTGTCTCTCAGGCCAATGGCAGAGATCCCATTCACCTAAATGGAGAGGAAGTGCCTACTCCTACCCTTAGGGATTACCAGCTTACCGTCAGGACCTGTCTCTCAGCACAATACTATGAGGAACTCCTCATTTGAGAAGTCCTCCTTTATCGCTATACTGGACAGCTCAGTGCTAACCACCTTCTTGGAACAGACAGGGTCTCCCCTGAAAAGACCTGACTGCTCACAATTAAAGCACATGCTGCTGGCTAAATATCTTTTTAGCCCTTGGTCCCCCTGCCTCTACTTATCAGAGTAAGGGTGGGATCTACTCTCCTCCTTTTTAGAGTTCTGGGGTACTGAGGGAGTCTCTGCAGTGGGCTTACCCCCTCCCTCCTTTGACTTTTGTGGGCCTAAACCCCCTTCTTGGAGTTTCCTCCTGGTGCTGATTGGGACCACCACAAACACCAGGGAACCGCTGTTTCCTGGCAGTTGCATGGTGGTCCTGAGGCTGCAATATGCTTGGTGGGACCGCTGCGGCCGATACGAAATAAAAGGGACCCTACAGGGCCCCCTGGTGCCTCACACCATGTGAATGCACAAAGGGGGGCTCAACATGGGCCTCCCTGTGTTCATGCACCCCAGTACCTGCATGGTATGGACTGCAGCAGTACCTACCATGCAGATACTGCCTTTGACCTTCCCATTGCAATGCCTATTTCATGGGCACCACACTGGGAACACCAACAAAGAGCCTGCCAAACCAGGAGAAAACTCCTGATCTGGCGGGCAGTTTGTACAAGGGTTGGGCGATGCAGGAGCGGAGCGATCCCGCTCCAGCACTGCCAAACTCAGAATGAGGCCCTTAGAATCCACCAGATACTGGCGTAACTTTCCTTGTACACAATGATTCAGGATGTGCTCCTTAAAAATTTAGTTGTACAGCCTCTCATAAGTACTTACCTGGTTATCATTTTATCCAGCCTTCTAGTGATGATTCTCAGCTAGCTATTCTTGGCCTTTCACAAAAATGCTCCTTCAAAATTAATTTCTTTTAAAACATGTCTTAGATCAATGCTAGATTGGATGAATATCAACGTTTTGAAACTGAACTAAGAGGAGACCAAAGTTCTATTTTCTGGCACTAAAACTGAACCCGACTCCAACCTTGGGTAGCCATCTGAGATGGTCAAACCTTGTCCTTCTTCTGTGGTCAGAAACCTGGGAGTTAAATTTGATGCTGAGCCTACCTTTAAATCTCAGATAACACCTCTGCCCAGTCCTGTTTCCCGACTCTTAGATCCCTGAGACGTACAATGAATTTTATTCCAGAAGATCAGCAGAGGACCATAGTGCATATGCCTTGATCACTACCAACCTGGACTATTCCAATAGCTTATATAATGGACTCCCTTGATTTCTTATGTATTGTCTACAGATCATTGAAAATGCTGCCGCCCGACTGATCCAGCTTCACCTGCTGCTGATTGGTAAAAGGATACAAGTCAGGCCCTCACTTTTGCTTTCAAGATTTTTAACTGCCGGGGTCTTCTTTGTCTTAGGTGTTGGTTCAAACTCTCTTCCCAGGTGCGTTCCTTCACTCTAATAATCTTATGCTGTTTCAAACCCCTCGTATTGTTAGATCAAGAAGAGGTGCTCGTTCCCTTGTCTATCTGACAGCCAGACTGTGGAATGCCATATCTGTGGCTTTGAGAAGCTGTCCATCCGAAACGGTCTTCAGGAAAAATACTAAAACGCTTCTCTTCTACTCTGTAACAATAACCTCCTCCTGAGCTAGTCTCTGCCCCCAAACTCAGTGGTCACTCTTACCATTCATGCCAGTATCATTTTTTAGGTAGCAGTGTACTTGTTGGAAATGGGATTGGCTGGAGCTGGCTGGTGTGCCTGGCTCCAGGAGTCAGGATGGGTCTGCCCGGTGGTGAATGGGGAGATCTGCATGTTGATGGCAGGTAGGAGTGTATCTGGGACCTGAATAGGGATGGGCTCCGCCCCCTGTGGTGCGACTGATGTCCCTAGCCTGTCCTCTGAATCCTGCACCCACCAGACAAAGGAAATATGTGTATAAAAAGGGGCTGTGACCCCATGAAAAGTGTTCTTCTGTGTCCTAACTCGAGGGGGGCATTACGCTGCTGCTGGGCGGCAGGAGGACCGCCACTGGGGACTGCCTCCCTTCGCCAAAGCCAGCCAGAAATACCACTCTAGTCAGGGCAAGAGAGTTACACGCCAAGATAACCCCTACTCACCCCCTTGGTAGCTTGGCACGAGCAGTCAGGCTTATCCCGGAGGCAATGTGTAAAGCGTTTGCGCAACACACACACACAGCAGCAACACACTAGGCACACCACAAAAAGGAACTCCAAACAAGGTTATATATAAAAATAGCCTTTATATTACCATAAACACATTAGATCATAATCACACAGATACACTGTGTCAACTGGCATTGGGCAGTATTTACAGGGGATTATTTACACATGACAGGGCCACGTGGGCCCCTGTCAGAATCAGCAATTTGTAGAAATAGCACTTAGAATAACTGTAGCACAAAATATACTTGTAGAACACAACCAGTAACCACTGGTAACAGGTAGGTACACACTAAGGAACACTAATCACCTTAGGCATAAATCATGCAGGTACACATAAACTCACTAGTATAAACTGTACTAGGTAAAGCAACCTCCTAAGCATATAATAACATTGAGGGGTATCACAGGCATAAAGGCATTGCACATTACGCATAAACACACATTAGGCAATTATCACAAACACAGTAGGCAATCACCTTGCGTAAGAATCCCAAAGGTACTGACCCCAGGCCAACTGGCCTCTCCCAGGGCCAACGCCCTATGTTCAAACAGTCAGGGCAAGCTGCGCAGGCAGCAAAAGAAGATTGCGCAAAGAATGCCCCCCTCGAGTTAGGACACAGAAGAACACTTTTCATGGGGTCACAACCCCTTTTTATACACATATTTCCTTTGTCTGGTGGGTGCAGGGTTCAGAGGACAGGCTAGGGACATCAGTCGCACCACAGGGGGCGGAGCCAGCATTGTGTAGGGAAGGCCCAGCCCTATTCAGGTCCCAGATACACTCCTCCCTGCCATCAACATGCAGATCTCCCCATTTACCACCGGGCAGACCCATCCTGACTCCTGGAGCCAGGCACACCAGCCAGCTCCAGCCAATCACAAGCCAGACAGTCAATTCACATTTACTACACAGACATGTCAACCTCTAGAAGTGGCACTTCTACACTAGACACATTAAATCTGCGCACACCATCGCGCAGCATTTATTCTCACGAGTTCGCACATACCAAACTCGCCCCTGAACTCCCCACACATCAAGAACTACCATAGTAATATGGCGGGGGAAATGGGTGGCGGGGGGAAATGGGTGGCGGGCGGGGTCGGATCACGGGCGGATCGACACCGCCATGCGGGCGGTGGCGATCCGCCTGTGATCCCAATGGACCCCTAGGTATTTAAAAGGAAGGTTTAGTTAGGCCTGACAAATGGTTTATTTTACCAGGTCGAAATGGCAGTTTAAAACTGCACTACAGACTGCAGTGGCAGGCCTGAGACATTTTTAGAGTGCTACTTTAGTTATGGCACAACAACTGCTGAGCCCGCTGCTAGCATTTAATTTACAGGCCCTGTATACATTTAGAGGCAAATGTATCAATATTAGGAATAGCGATTACCTAATTGCGATTTTCTGCAGACCGCAAGTAGGTAATTGCTATTCCTAATGTATGAAACTCATAGAGTTACATTTAGCGATTCTTAGTGGGTCGCAAATTGACCTACCTCATGAATATTAAAGAGGTAGGTTGCAATTTGCGACCCATTTCGAATCGCTAAAATCACAGGGATGGTGGCCTGCTGGAGTCAGCAGACAACCATGTCCATGATTGCTTTTAAATAACGCAATCATTTATTTTTAAATGCAGCCTGTTTTCCTTAAAGGAAAATGGGTTGCATTTAAAAAAGAAAAATTTAAACTTTTCTTATAATTTTTTAAGAGCAGACAGAGGTTGGTGGGACCACTACTTGATCTTAAGACACATTTTACAAACACAAGGGACCCCATCCTGTTTGCGAATGGGTTACCACTTACTTGAAGTATGTGGTTAAATGCAAATGTTTAGCGACCGCATTTTGGTCGCTAAATATTCTTACATACCACTGCAAGTTTGTATTAGGAAGGGATGCCTTAAACACACCCCTTCCGAATACCGAATTGGTATGTATTTGCAATTCCACACTGTGATTCAGTAACATGTTACTGAATCACAATTTAGGATTGATACAGACAAAAATGCATTTTTCTGGTCGCAAATGGCCCAATTCTGTGCCGTTTGCGACCGGAATAATGCTTGATACATTCGGTCCTAAGTACCATACTAGGGACTTATAAATAAATCAAATAAATGGACCAATCAGGTTTATACCAAACTTACCATATTTTAAGGGGGAGACACAAGCACTTTACCACTGGTTTCTAACAACAACAGGCCAGTGAAGGCAAAATATCTGAGGGAATACCACGCTAAAGATGATCAGGTCTGACACCCTTTTTAGTTACAAGGGGCCACCACACGTGTGGAAAATCCTACATTTAGTAGCCAGACAGCAGTAGCAGAGGTGGTAAATCTGCCATGCTGTGCTTTGGCAGCTTGGGCACCAAATCCTAAACGAGGCACATTGTCGAATCACACATGTAGGGGCCAGACCAGAGTACCCATGCAACCATGCAGTGACATCATTTTATAGTCAGAGGCGAGAGCTTTACCAACTGTCAATCATGCAAGCTGGGCCATCCCTAGTCTTTGATATTCAGGGCCTTATTTATGAGGCCGTGCGTTATTTTTATGCCACCTGCTGTGACGCACCAGCGGCGTAAAAAATGTGCCTTGTTGCACCATATTTACAAAGTGACGTACCTAGGTAGATGCGTCACTTTGTAAACCCCTGCGCCACTTTATACCTGCGCCAGGTATAATGTATGCAGGGGGGGCATTCTGACGCAAGAAAGAGTCATAGAAGTGACACAGTGAAATCTATATGAATTCACTGCGCCACTTCTAGGATGCAAATGCGTCAATATCTTATGCCTGCCCCGCAGCAGGCGTAAGACTGACGCAAGCCCTTTCATATGGGGCTTGCCCCATGTGAAAGGACGTATTGCTGGAGTTGTGTCATTTTTCCAAAACAATCTAGCAATGTGTCATTTTTGCACCATACAGATACATCAGAAATACTGACGTATCTGTAACTCCTTGCTACATGATGCGTCATACTGTAAATATGACACATCAATCATGTCGCAAGGAGGGCGCACTGAGAAGTGACGCATTGGTGCTTTCACGATGCGTCACTTCTCATAAATGAGGCCCTCAGTGATTAGGAATATGAACACAACCAATGTGAAAATTGTTCTTGCAGGGGGAAGTTGCATGCTTTGAGAAGACTTCTCAGCTGGAATTACATTGCCGTCTAGTAACCATTTATTGGAAATCCCAACCCTTGTAACAAACTCTCTTACTGCACTCTTGTGGGGCTGCTGGATACTCCACTACACTGGTAAATTAATATGAGATTTTGAAAAATGTGGGATACGGTGTAGAGATCCTGCTTGGGTTTAAAATGGTCTGCAGATTGTCTTATGCAAGGGAACATATTTAGTATCCAGACAAATATATTGAGAGAGGCGATCCATAGATGGGGTGTGAAAGAAATATTCATAAGATATTTTTCCCTCTGCACCTGGTGTCATTAAAGTGGCTCACTCTTGCTCCAAGGCAGAGGCGCTGCTCTATTTTCTCATAACATATTTCTGGTCGAGCTGCTGAAAAGGTATTGCACTGACTCGTGGAAACTGTTGCCACTTATCCCTTGGCTGGAGGCGAGCTAATAATGCTGTTGCAGTGCTTATACCAGAGCTGGATTTTTATATTGCAACAGAGTCTTTCTGTCCCTGTTGTTTTTAAAAGCTGTGAGAGGGGACAAGATGCATTTCTTCTACCTCCTCTTTTCCTTTTCTATGAAAGCTTAAACCTTAATGTACCAAGCTTTTTCAATGATTTGACATACATCTGGATAGATTCTAGGTGTAAATACGTATTTTTAATTATAGTACAGGTTTCAACATTAAAAACTACTGTGATATATTCTCTTGATCTTATTTTGATTTATACGTCTACCTTCGAGCCAGGCTATAATTAGTGTCGGAAGTCAGAATATGTGCTTTAGTCCCACCCCTCCCCTCTCTGGTTAGCTACACGACCAGAGTTAAATCTGTTGGCTGCAACAAAGCCTGAAAGCAGTGAATTCCTGAGATAAATACAGAACGGTCTGCACAAGTTTACAAACTTTTTCATTTGCATTTTCTAGTAATGTGTTCTTCAAATTACATATATAGGCCCAGATTTAGTATGATTTTGCAAACTAATTTTTGGTATTTGCTTTGCTATGCAAAGCCATTTTATGTGGCTGTGCTTGGTTTAGTAAATAGAAAGGTAGCTCAACGCAGCGCACAGCACTGCCTTGTGGCCCTTTGTGTCAGGTAGCCATTATTTGGGTGGAGCATCAGCGTTTTGATGCATCCACCCATGTATTTTGGCACAAACCCAGATTTAGAAAGACTTGTAAACCTGACTCTGTGCTAAAAAATGGTGCTTGTACCAAACAGAAGCGTAACAAGGATAAATATCTGTATTTCGCCTTGTAACTTCCTCTTTCCGTATATGTTGTACACATAGAAAGAAGACTATGCCTTCAAGGATTGTTTTTGTGCAGGAAAGTGTATCTTCCTGCACAAAAACAGTCCTGCCCATAACACAGGCACACTTGCACTACAACAGCATAGTGCTCTCTTGCGTTATTTTGCGTAGGCATTATGTGGGTGGACCATCTGTGTTCCCATAAATCCGCCCATGTATTATGATGCTAACCCAGATTTACACAGACTTATAAACCTGGTTTTGTGCCAAAATCGTGTGCCTAGCGACAGATGCATTACAAGGAGAAATATCTGTAATTTTTTGTTACTTCCTCTTTCCGAGTGTGCTGCATTCTGTCTCAAAGGATTGTTTTTGTGCAATATGTTAAGTTAGAAATCACATACGAATTAAAAAAATAGAGAAAAATAGTATATACAGCAGAACGTCAAAGATCCAATCAGTTGAACCAGAGTTTTTAGTGAAAATGAGTGCCTAAAAGATCAAAGCACCATTGTCTAGTTGTGTGAGACAGGGACAAAACTGAATGTTATGGCCGACCATGATGAAGCGTGGTTCGGATGTCTGAAGTAAGGGGGCTCCTGCTATTTTGGTCCCGGGCTCAGTGGCCATTTGGGGAAACCTACCAAACCCAGGCAATTCTGAAAACTAGACACCCAGGGGAGCCCAGGAATGTGTGAATTGTGTGGATCCCTCAATGTTTCCTAACCCAGAATCCCCTGAAAACCTCAAATTTAGCTGAAAAACACATTTCCATCACACATTTGTTTCGGGAAAGTTGTGGGATCATTGGGCAGACACCATTTTCCTACCACCCAGCGTTCCTCCAGGTTTATCGAAAAAATAAAACCTCCCTGGGTAGGAAAACTTTTCAGGATTCTCAGAAGCCTAACATCCCTGGACTCCCCCTGGTATCTAGTTTTCAGAAATGTCTGGGTTTGATGTGTTTCCCTAAATGGCCAACGAGCCCAGGACAAAAAACACAGGTGACTCACTTGCAAAACAAGGTTGTTTTGTGATAGATAATTGTGATGCCTACAGAATATGTTTTGGACCCTTCCCTGTAGCCGGCACTTGGCCCACCCACACAAGTAAGGTACCATTTTTATCAGGAGAAACTGGGTTAGAGGAAATTTGTGTTAGCCCGGTGATCCCACAACTTTAGCTACATTTGAGGTTTTCAGGGGATTCTGGGTAAGACAATTTTGAGGGTTCCACACAAATCACACCTCCCTGGACTCCCCCAGGTGTTGAGTTTTGAGAAATGGCTGGGTTTGGTAGGTTTCCCTAGATAGCTGCTGAGCACAGGACCAAAAACCAAAAACGTCGCTGACTCCCATGTAAAATCAGGTTGTTTCGTGATAGATAATTTTGATTTCTCCACAATACGTTTTATGCCCTTTCCTATAGTGGGCACTTCCCCCACCCATACCAGTGAGGTAACATTTTTATCAAGATACCTGGGGGAACACAGAGTGGTAGGAAATTTGCTGTTTCTTTCTGATTAGGAAGAATATGGCACAGTAATGGCAAGGAAACTGTATGCATTTAGTCACATGTTTGAGGTTTGCAGGGCATTGTGGGTAAGAAAACGTGTTGGGATCCATGAGAGCCACACCACCCTGTACTCCCCTGCATTTTTAGTTTATGAAAATATCTAGAATTGGTAGATTTTCCCTAGAGACAATGTACACCTTGGCGGAGAAAGACAGAACAGACAAATATTACTGTCTATCCATTTATTCCTCAAGTACGCACACATAATGGTTTGGATTTAGCAAGAGGGTGAGTGAAAGGTTCAAAATGTATATTTTATTAACAATAAATTTCACAAGAATAAAATACACCGTTAATAATAGAAATGTACAAAAATAATACGTATGATTCACAGCTCTTGAGCTGTAAAGCCGCCCCAAGGCACCCACCGCTTTACAGGCCATTCACACATCTTTCATACGTGACACACACAAGAACACTCATACCGACAGCAGCAGGCCCAGCACATAACAACACTCACGTCAACAAGCAATCTAGAGACAATACACACCGTGGCAGAGAAAGACAGAAAAGACACATTTTACTTCACAACCATCTATCCCTCAAGTACACACACACTGGTTGGATTTGGCACAAGTGTGAGTGAATGTTCAGAACAAAAAAGTTTATTAACTAGAGATTTCACAAAATTGAAATGCACTGTTAATATTTGAAAGGTCAAAAACTTGAACCAATGACTCACAGCTCGTGATCTGCAAAGCTGCAACAAGACACTAACCGCTTTATCAGCCATTCACACACATTTTCATGCGTGACACACACAAGAAGATTCACACCACTAGTTGCAGCCCACCACATTACAACACTAACATCAACAGACAGCACCATTCAAGGCCCCATCACTTTCATATGCCCACATGACCGACAACTCAATTACACCGGCTAGCGGTTGATGGAGTATGTCAACTGGAATTTCCTAGCAGTGTGTATAGTGATCAGCAGCAAGCCACTACTCGCACACTGCCAGCCAAATGCCAGTCCACACACACCATCAGTCAAACACCAGTCCATGCACACTGCCAGCCAAGCACCAGTCCACTCACACCACCAGTCAAGCACAAGTCCATGCACTCTACCAGCCAAGCCCCAGTCCCCACACATTGCTAGTTAAATGCCAGCCCAAGCACACTGCCAGCCAAACACCACTTCACGCACACCGTCAGTCTAGCACCATTCAATGAAAATCACCAGTCAAACTCCAGTACATGCACACAACCAGCCAAAAGCCAGTCCACGCACACTGCCAGCCAAATGCCAGTCCATGCACACCACCAGCCAAGCACCAGTCCATAAACACTAACATCACATTTTCTTTAAACAAAAAAGAAAACACAAACCAATTGGAAGTAGATACAAAGCTATAACTACAAACACATAAGCTCTAACTAAATACATCACACTGATGCCAACCGTGGAATCTGAACAAAAAACTATAAAATGATACGGACTGGTCAGTTTACTTTTACGCTCACAGTTACACCCAAAATTCATTTGTGTGTGGTACAATTTAAAACATGTTGGCACACACAGCCCAGGATTAGACGGACAATCGGGGCAGTACTTATGACCAATGTTCCCTCTAATGTTTTTCCTCTCTGTGCGGCAGTGTAAGGTCTCTGTGCGCTGCAACCAAGACTATGTGCGCCAGGAACCAGACCACGCGTGGGGGTGCAGCGCCAAATATCACTCCAAACTTTTGCTTATAAAAGTGAAAAGACAGTGCATCACACACACACATGCAGCACCACATGAATGGTCTTAAAGCAGGTTTTCAATTTAGATACACATGCCAAGACATGAATTGGTTACACAGGCAAGTACACTTCGGGTTCAGAAAAGCACAGGACTCCAAAAGTGGTACCGTAATATGATTTTACTAAAGATCCTCAACTCTAGCACTGTTCATAGGGTGGGGAAATGTTAGGGGCCAATACAAGATCGCATATACACACAATTACAGAACATATTTATATGTGCAAGCTACGGAGTAATGTGTGGATATTCCGTCAGAGGTAGTTTGTGAAATGTGTGACACCCAGGAAAACATGTAGTGTGGAAGAGGGTCATTCACACAAGTCAAGTGCCATCCGACATCCTACACTGGTATAAAATAAATTAAATATATATGAGAGAGGGTCTATGGAGAGATGATGGGCACTCTTGGAAAGTGGCAGTGGGTGAACTTGTGGAAAAGAGAGCTATGCGAGGAGGGCACCAAAAAAAGAATGTTGTACTGGGTGCGACCCGCGAAAACTGGTCATGTGCAGCAGTGTCAACCTCTCAAAGTTAATTTTTGTGAAAAGATGGAATCTTCTTGCTGTAGACTGCAGCGTTCATCTTCATTTGGCAACTTCAACAATTGCCAAATACTGCTGGAAACAGTGCTTAATTTGAAAAACAATAAGTGCCGGGGCTCAAAGCTTAGCTCAGAAGATGTGCATTGTTTTCTGTCTGAGTTTCTGGATGAAAGTTTGTTGAGGAAAAATATGTAACGGTCCTCAGAAATTAGTGCTGCTGGGCGTGGGATCACTGGATTCACTTGAAGATGACTAGTACAAAGCAATTGGGCCAGGCTGTGGTTCAATTTATAGCAGGACCTCACCCGAAGCTGACAAGTTTTGGATAATTTGTGGCAAAATCGTACGGCTACGACGGTATTCTTGAATGTTCCATGTTCAAAAAAATATTACTTTCAATAAATATCACTCAGTTCCATGAAATATCGTTTACTCGCCATTGAAGCACTTTAATATGATGAAAAATCCATGTTTTTCTATTTTCTAGTCTACCATTTTCCTCACATTTGTTACCCGAGTTACAACTTTTATGGCTCGGCTCGTGATCTGGCTCTTCGAGCCAGGCCAGACAAAGGTTCAGCTCTCCCCAAAGCTGTCCGTGTCCCCTAAGAAATGTAGTCTCTTCTATGCCCTATGATGCTGCAGCACCTGCCGCACCCCAGCCAGTGCTCCGAAGTAGCTACAAAGCGGCATGTTCTAGGTCTGTACTAAAACCCTAAAATAACAAGGATATGCAATGCAACAGGTCTCGCATTTGCAGGAGTTTGAGCTATTGGCATTGTAAATGGCAATGCCTTTTATTTAAGTGTTTTGAAAACCTGCAAGCGGTGCATAAACATGCACTTTGTAGTTATAGTCTTTGCTTACGACAGCAAGGCTGGCAGTAAAAGCGGAGCAGTTACTGCCAGCCTTGCTCCTGGTACACAAGGACTATAAGTAAAAAGTGTGTGTTTACGCACAGCTTGCAGGTTTTCAAAACACTTAAATAAAAGGCATTGTCATTTACAATGCCAATAGCCCAAACTCTCGCAAATGTGACACCTATTGCATTGCAAATAGTTGTTTGTTTTCCATTGTACATAGTAGGCAGGTCCTGGCCCACTTAGAGCAGAAGCTTCTATTCACTGTCACAAAGAACTCGAGGCACAAGAACCACATGTGTGATATTTGTGGGCTGTGGACGAAAAGCTAATGTGTGAGGAGGAAGCTCTCTATCTCGAAGTTACAGAAATCACTACAGACCACTGGAATAAGACTGTGCCCTTGGGCGCGAGATGTGCATTTTATGTGGCAGGTTGAGTTTGTGACTCTTTCTATGGAATTTGATAAAGTCCATCATTAAGAAGCCTGTGCTTCTATGCTCTGTGCACAGCCAGCTGCTTCAATGAGGGCACACTGGAGGAGAGCCGCCGGAGACAAAGCCGTCTGTCTGGTCAGCAGACAGGCACTGCGCATGGATAGGCTTGTAAAAAAAACGGTACAATCCCTGTCATTTTGGGCAAGTCACTTATTATTTATTTATTTATTTATTTTGTCATTTGTAAAGCGCTCTGCAACCCTACGGGCATCCTGGCGCTGAGTACCTAGGCTGAAAAAGTACTGTGCAGCAGATAGGGGACAAGGACTCAGGATCTAAAGATTTGAGTTTTTCGGGAAGAGCCATGTTTTTACCTTTTTTCGAAAGGGCAATAGATCACTTGTTTTTCTGATGTCAATAGGTAGGCTATTCCATAATTGAGCTGCCGCTTTACTAAAAGCTCTACCGCCAAGAGTTGTTTTTTTAATCCTGGGTACATTAACAAGATTTAAGGAAGAGGATCGAAGAGATCGGGTGGGTTTGTACCAGTTAAGTTTGTTTTGGAGTGGACTTATTCTCCCAGTGCCTAAAGCAAAATGAACATGCTCTTGTACAATGTAAGTGGTGTTTCTTTAAAGTGCTGAGCGCTCCAATACCTTCCAGTCGAGTCAAGGCTATGTAGAAAACTAAGTAAAATGTAAACATCACATGAAAACATACTCTGGAGTAAATGAGGCTGGAGGAAGAGCTGATGATAACAAATAAGAGTACTACATACAAACGAATCATTTTCCTGTAAATCATAATGCCATCACCAAAATGAATGTATTTGCATGGTAAATGTACGCAACTGTGGAGGTGACTCAGTGCTGGAGGTGTGTCAGGAAATGTGTGGAATTTCCCAAAGTTCTCAGGGGACTCAGAAATTAAAGGGTCTTTCCATGAGTTAAACGCCTTTTTGCCTTTAACAACATATGCGAGGCTTCTCCCCTTCTGCAACTGTTTTCTCTAGTGAAATCATGAACGGACTCGCTTTTTGCACCTTTGCCCTTTCCTGGTGCAGATATATTCACCAATAACCCCGCATTCCCTGAGTTCAATTCCACCTGTGTTTCGACCTCAGCATTTTAACAACACTTTTATAATCGTGCACTCGCTTGTGAAAAGTAGTGCTTCTCTGTGATTTCTTGTGAATGGGTCAGCATTGGTTGTGATACTACTGACTGTTCCTGCACGTGGTAGTAGTTACAGCTCATCAGGATTGTGTGAAAACTCTCAGAAGGAGCCCAGCAACCCGCGGCTCTTGTGAAAAGTCTTTCTCCATCAGTGTGAACCGGCCTCTCCCGACGCCCACTATTGGAGGCGCTTAGCTCCAGGCGCTGCAGTCTCTCTGACAATGGTGAGGCGCAGTCTAGTAGACGCCAGTAAAGGGCTGGATATTCTGGTGTTCGAAGCTCCGGCGTCCCTGCTGTATGCAGCTTTGAAGTTATTCCTGTTCAGCTATATTCCAGTTTTTGACAGTTGTCATCTCTTTTGGTGTTCACAATACTTCCGGTCTGTTGTGCCCAGCGACCTCCTGGAGTTGTCTCAGCGTCGAATTCCTCTGCAGTGTCTCTGAATCGATTGCACTCCAGCTGTCTCGCTCCGGAGGGAGACTGTACAATTAAGAAAAGAAAAGCAGAGTCTCCAACACAGCGTGTGCTAAAGCACACGTCGTGTTGGAGACACTGTTTTTCCTTTCTTAATAGTGTAAGTTGCGGGGCTGATTGTGAACCCTTTGAGGTAGTATTCATGTTAATTGCTGCGCACACGGGCGCCAAAATTAACATGAATACGGTCTTGAAGGATTAAATGTCCTCGCGTGCGCGCTAAATTCAGCGCACTGCGCGCTTGGGGTGACGTCCGTGCGCGCGCGCCCGCCCGCACGGCTTATTGGGAACAGTGCTTATGACTCTCCTTCCGCATACTTCTTCGAGTACAGACTCTACATTTCTTAGCGGAAACTTTTTTTTTTTTTTACCATGGGAGGAATGTGATCAGGAAAATGACGATCTTTCAATCTAGCCACACCCTCCACCACTGCTTCTCTAGGAATTCTTGCCTGTTCCACTACAACACGGCTGCCTATCAGAGACTGCTGGAGCTCAACAATTGTCATCTTTGACTCTGAAGAACAATCCTTGAATACAACAACAGCATTGCAGGTCGCTAAATGGAATAGATGGATAGCTAACTTCTTATATCAAACATACGCATTACGAACAGCATTGTAAGGTTCCAACCTTTGATCTACTCTGTCTATAACCACCTATGTGCTTATTGTAGTCTTAAATGCACACAGGTTTGCGCACTTCAGCAACCTGACCTTCAAAAAATCACAAGTGAAGTACTTTCATCAGGGATGGCAGTCAGCATGTAGACATCTCTCCTGTTGGAAACATTCACAGCTAGAAGTTCATCTCTATGCAAGCACTGCATTGCCCCATCTCAAGTCTTTTACAAACAAACTATTTTTGGTAACCTTTGCGGTTAGAGCAGATGGTGTCACAAGCAACAATGCAACAATGTCCACTTTGAACAATTCCCTGAACAATTGCACACCAGTGTGAAAGTTGACTATGTATAAATGGTGACCTTTGTTAAAAAGTCTTCCACCTAGTTCCCACACACTTTTCTCAACTCCAAAAGTGGACATGCAACCAGGGGGGTCAATAGTAGAATCCCTATTAGTGTACACTCTGAAATTATAGACATATCCAGTACTACTTTCAGACAGTATATACATCTTAATTCCGTAATGTGCCCTCTTCCTAGGAATGTATTGCCTAAAAAACTGTCGACCCTTGAACAAGATCAAAGACTCGTCCACAGCTGTTTTTTCCCTGGAACACAGATCTCTAAAAATCAATCTACAAAGTGATCAAGGACAGGCCAAACCATTAAAAGACGTTCACACTCAAGGTGATCTTGTGGCAATGCTAAAGCATTATCAACAAAATGCAGCATCCAAAGAAGAAGCAAACATGGATTATGACTCATGTGTGCAGAAAATATAGCCATTGCATCAAGGGACTAGTAGACCAATATCAAAACAGGGTCGGCTTCCTTATCAGGCCCATCAAAAGTTAAACCCAAGAAATTCTTCAACTCATCCAGATTTGTGGGGGTCCACTGGGTAGTTCTAGGGTGGGGCTCATGTCTGGCACTGTTGCCCCTCAAATACTGTTCAGCATACAAATTAGTCTGCTCAACAATCTCATTCAAAAATACATCGTCCATAAACAACTAAAAGAAATTTATAGGCGAAAAGTTTTTAATATTCACACTACACCCTGCAACATTATTAAAATGTAGGCAACACCGGGTGCACCATGTTTGGGGCAACCCAGAGTCCAGCACTTCCAATGGAAAGCCTTTTAGCTCCAGGCTGCAGTCCAGATGCCATTTGCTGTACTATTGGTACGTCAGTGTTTTCCTCTAAAAGCGGCACCCTATCTGCACTGAAAGTGGCTTCATCATCAGTTGATTCCTCGCAGATAGAAAATTCACAGGCTTTTAGTAAAGTTTTTCACGAGACGTTTTCTCAAATGAGTGCCATCTTTAGAGTACACATCGATACACTTTTCATTTAGTGGCACGCAAGATGTTTTTTGATACATTGACTAACCAGGTCGGCGTTCCAAGTGCCACCTTTTCTAACAGGATGGAACCGTCACCTAGCACACCATTGGAAATCCACTTATCGAGTTTGGGATACTTACCCACACTACTGTTCTAAATGTGATTCACCCACTTGTCTTGTATAGATATCCTGTTTCTTCTACTTTACAGTGTACATCCCCTGAAGAAGGGCATCTTTGCCCAAAATGCATAGGGCATAAACAATTGTTTGGTCAACGATAACAGTTAATATGAAGTAATAATAACGAATCTTGGTAGATACCCCATGACCATAACAAAATACGAATGAAAAATAAAGAACTCATTTGAGAAAACGTCTCGTGAAAAACTTTATTAAAAGCAGATTAAGGATTGTACACATCTCTTTGAGTGCATGTGGGAGATGCCCCTCTTCCCCAGAGGACAGCGCATTCTCGATCAACTGCACTTACTCTGTAAAGACACAGCAAGCACTAAAGAAGTCCCACTGGAAAGAAAGGGGAAAAAAACAACATTACACAAAAGGCAGTAAAGAACATACGCAAATCAATATGTTCCTTTGAAAGACAATCACACAAACAGCTAATAAAACAAATTATACAAACAAGCGAAGGATACACATTAGATGAAAACTTTATGAAATTAATTGTTTACCAACCACAACTCCACAAACTACAGATCTGCCAAAGCTGCACCCGCAAAAAGAATTCATCAACAGGACAAAGTACATGGTTGGCTCTACAATAAAAAAGAAAAGAAAATTCCAACATTAATAAAAACGATAACAATATCAAAAGACACGGATATTCTACTAAAAGAAGACGTGGTACCACCAGATACAATTAAACTTTACCCAAAAAGATCTCCCTCCACATACATAACCTTATTTCCAGTTGACTCAAATGTTGCCACCCACCATGAGGCTCAATCCATTCACAAATCTCTCTAAGGGGCAAAATCACACCCCAGAGGGCAGATCGGCCTAAAAATGCCCAATATGCCCTCGGGGAAGGCCAGCATATAAATTAATTTGGGTGCCCAAGGGGAGTGAGCCTTTCCCAAGGGGTTGCTCCCCTTCAAAATATAACTCCCAGGTGTTTACTGGGCTTCAGCCCCCACAAAGGGCAGACTGCCTAAAAATTGCTGATCTGCCCTTCTGGTGGTGAGGTATACAAAAAAAGTCACCCCCAAAGGAAGTGACTATTAACCAAGGGGTCACTCCCGAATAACAAAACAATCCCTGGTGGTCAAGAAGGCTTCCACCCCCAGAGGGTAGGTCAGTCTAAAAATGGCTGATCTACCCTCTGGGGGTGGGGGTGAGGGTGGACTAACTAAAAAACTGCTCCCCCAAGGGGAGCAAACCTTGCCCAAGTGGTCACCCCCCAAAAAAAGAAAACAAACCCTGGTGGTTCAATGGACTGATTTCCCTCTGAGGGTGGAATATCTAAAATAACTTTCCCCTAAGGGTAGCAACCCTTGCCCAGGGGCCGCTCCCTGTAATTTTTGCCTAAGTAAACATCTTTTGTGGTATAGTGGGTTTAAGCCTCCCTGGGAGCAGATCGGCCAAAAAAAAAAAAAAAAAGATCTACCACCGAGAGGGCTGAAACACAGATATTCTATGCCCCCAGGGAAGCGACCCTTGCCCAAGGGGCTGCTCCATCAAAAACAGATAAATAAATCCCTGGTGGTCTGGGATTTAGTTTCCTGCTCCACGACCCCGTCCCCACCTGTGATTGTGGAGCAGGAATCCACTTCAAACAGGCACAGGGAGAGAGGAAAAACTCTTTCCTTTCCCCCTGTGCCTCTTTACCCAAAACAACCACCTCCCTGAGAAGGAATCACCGTAAGTGCATTCTCTCTCTGGACACACTGGAAGCAAATGACGTCCAGCGCATCACGACTGTGCTTGATGATGTCGGCAAGCAGGTAGCGAACTGGTGACATAAGGTTGCCGATGGGAGTTCTGGATGGCAGCAGAAGCACTTCCGCTGCCATCCCATGGTGGGGTGGGGGTTGAAAGGGGCAGCCTACAGGGGGATTGCCAGCGCTTCCCCCATATGTGGGTGCCAGGACGTAATGAGTGCATCCTTGGCACAGCACCCCTCAACTCAAGACGTAACCATTACGTCCATGGCACCGGAGTAGTTAAAAACAATATTTTTTACCACTACATTTTTGTAAATGATATTAACAACACAGATATTTTTGACAATTATATTACTTACTTTAATAAATCGATATTTTTGTAAACGATTATTGTGCAGCACGATATTTTTGTGACTCAATACTTTTGACTCAATATTTTGTTCAAGTACCAACTCACTGCTTAAACAAGCTGAATTGGTGGGTCCCTTTTCCATGTAGTGTGTATGATCTCTTCTTTAAATAGCCTCCACATCAGTCAATTCATAATTTTCTCTGCTCACACATGTTGAGGTGCTCAGTGGTTCTCCATGCAGCTCATTGCCAAAAATATGGTGTGGTGTTCCCAAAAAGGATCACAACCAGGTTGATAAAAGAGAGATGTTCCTCATTAAGCACTCCATCCATGTAGCCTTCCTTTGCAACTGGCACCGATCGTTTTCAGTTCCCCACATTTCAAAACCCCAGAGCGTTCCAATGGAAGTGTCATCACTTAAAGTGACACTAACTTTACATAATATTACATCGAGCTTCACCATAAAATCATCACCACGGCATCACTCATCCTCAAGGCCATACTGACTACTCTAGTTAGCCAGCTATCGCCACCCACCTTTATCTGCATAGGTCATCACCACAGGTAAGTGGCTGCAGTAAAAGCCCACAAGCAATGACAGATGGCTGCCAGAGACCGGTAAGTTTTGCTACCTCTCCTGCTCACAACCCACTCCTGTGCTAACCAGCCCACCTTCATTGCTCTGACCATAGTGATGCAGTGCCAGACCACCCTGACTCCTTGGTACCAAGCAGACATTTGACAAACCACAAAAGGCCTTCCCTGCCTGTTGTGACTGTCTCTCGACGTGAACTGCAACAGTGGAGGAAGCAGGTGCCAGCCTACTGAAAAATTCCATGAGCATTTATATTTTTGGAAATCAAGCATTGAAATAAGACATATACAGGCACATGCATCAAAGCTTTTTGCGATCGAATCACAAAAATCGGCCGTTTGCGATGCATAAAATAACTTGCCACTCACAATATTAAAAAATCGCAATTATTTGCGAGTTTTCAAATTGCGATTGCATTAAATTAATCACAATTTGTGATTCCTTAAATGCAATGCAAGAACCACTTGGGAATAGCGATTACGCTAATAGGGTGCGCAAATCACCATGAAGTTGAACTTCATGGTAATTTGCAAACACTTTGAAAAATGCACTGTTGTGCATTTTTCAAAGTTTCATGTTGAGCACACACATGCCCTTGGGGCATGTGTGTGCGCAACATATGTGCCCAGATCAATTTCAGGGGTGCAACAGGGTGTCCTTCTGACACCCTTGCACCCTGAAATTGCATGCTCAATTTGCGAGGATTTGCCTGGGATGCCATTCCTTATTTGCAACTCATAATTTGCGAGTCGCAAATAAGGAATGTTTAGGAATCGCTATTTTTATAGTGATTCCTACATGCATAGGCTTTTGCGAGTCCTTAATTGCGATTCCTTAATTATCCCAATTGAGGACTCGTAAAATCCAACCTTGCTGAATGTGCCTGATAGTTACTGAAAAGAGAATAATGTACACAGAGCCATTCAGTAATAAACCACAATGCATGTGCATTTTATAGGCGTATATACACACACATGCACACACACAAACACAGGGCCTGATTTACAAGTTGTTGGCGCAGGGTAGTGAAGTAAGCCACTTTTCTATTCTGCCTTGCATCAAAAGGAAAGGGCAGGATGGTATTGTATTTATGACATACAATCCATTACTGTTCTTTCCCACTGCGCTGGTGCAGTTTTGGCTGCCAGCGCTGGTGCAGTTTTGGCTGCCAGCGCTGGTGCAGTTTTGGCTGCCAGCGCAGGCACCCTTGCAGCGTGGTGCAAGGATGTTTGCGTTGTAGGAATGTCCCTTCCTGCACAAAAACAACAATTGGAGGCTTTTTCCTCCTTCTGTGAGTGCTGCAGAATGCAGCATACATAGAAAGAGGAAAACATGATGAGAAATAAAGTTATTTGAGGAGACTTAGGTTTTAGACGCATCTGAGAATGGTAACACCCACCACAACACCCATGGAAAGCAAAGTGAGGCAATGCAGTGACTTGCACTGTTTTGCCCTACTCCATATCTACGAGTCAAAAAAAGCCACGCAAAGTGGCTTCGCGTGGCCTGGTAGCTATGGATCTGCTCTCTGTGCTGCCGGTGCATCAAAAAAGGTAACGCACTGGCAGCGCAATGGGCTTGCAAAAAGCCCCACAGTGTTATTTATGCTCTCCGTCATTGCATGCTCCCCATAGCCACATTAACAGACAGCAGCCAGCTAAACTCTTGATAAACAAACATGGCGACTGCTCTTTCCTCTGCAGAAATAAATAACCTATGAAAAGCAAAATGGCTCTTTAAAGTTAAATTCCCTAATGTAAGCTGACAACAAATATCAGAGTGCATTCCAGAGAATTTGGTGGCAAATGTTTTTGTGCTTGTCTTTTATGGTGAAATATCTTTACTTTCTAAAGGTCTCATAGTGATACACATGTGTCGTATCTGCTTTGCGTGTAAAAGTCCTGTATCAACATTGTTTATGGACGAACATATCGAAAACTCTTAAACGTTTCTCACAGTGAGATGAAACTGCATTGCCAAAGATAGTACACGTAAGCCTGGCGATTCCTCTGGAGATGTGCGTCAACAAGTGTACTGCACCTGCCACTAATGTATTGCAAAGCTTCACTAACATTGTAGAACAGAGGAGGCCTCAGCACGGGTTTCGTCAGACATTAATGGTGACATTTGTCAAATAGCCTTTTTCGTTCTTCCACTGCTCATAAGTGATTGCAACGAATGATTGTCCACAGCTTAATATATCTGTTGCTGTAAAGAATCAGATTTGCATACCATTATGAAATGGCTAATTGTTTGAATTCTGAGAACTTCCCACTTAACTTTACGACAGCACAAACAGCAAATCGTGTGAAAAGGTACAGCCAATCGCTGTCCATTTCTGATTTTCTCAAAATCAGTTTGATAATCTTTAAACTAACAGATAAACAAATACGTTTAGATGAATTTTTTGCAGCCCATGGTGAAACATTCCAAATGACCCTGTTTGTAGGAAATCACAGAGCGAAATTGATTTTAGACTCTGGATATATTTTACAACATGCAACCTGAAAAGTATGAACCAATGTTTAGGCAGTAGTTGAAGGCGAAATCCGCATTTTCAAAAAGTGCACATGATTACTCCAAATAGCATTCCAATTAGTCAATTTAATGAGATTGATGCAGCCCTGGTGTTTTTTTCTGTCATGCTTTTGGTATTATGTAGTAAAGGAATTATGTAGCGTAAAAGCAAAAGGCTCACTTAAAACCCTGTGAATAATCTATGGGTAATAACATTTAGTGTTATTAAAATATCACATCTCTGTGGTACCTCCTTGTTTTGTTTTTTAGAACTATTTGACAAACAAAATGCAAGATTAATCCACTCCATTGTTCTAGGCGATTTTAATATTCATCATGACCAGGCTGATGCTAGGGACTCACTTGATTTTCTTGACACTTTACATCTTGCCCAACTTTCACAGTGGAGCAGCTTCCATATCCACCAAGGGGGTCATATTCTTGACCCAATATGCTCCAACTTTCCCATCTCGGTGGAAGCTCCCTGTCCGGTCCCTGATCTGACCACTTTTTAACCTATTTTTCATGGGTAGTTGCCAACGCCGACTCGCCAGTTCATTGTTACTGTAAACCATCACTTAGCAAAATTGATCCGCTGATGTTTAACCAGGCCTTGGATGCCTCAAGGCCCGCCCTTCCACCAGATCTTAAGGGTGGACTTGCTGGGTTTTCAAGCTGGATATCTTACACTATGGATACGTTATCCCCAACCCTCTCCCCTAGATTTTCTAGGGAGTCATCCTCCAAACCATGGTTTACGCCTGACCTTAAAAAGCTCAAACATGAATGCAAGAACCTTGAGTGGGATTGGCATCACAGAGATTTTTGCCTGCAGCTAAGGATAAGTTTAGGCGTAAACAAAAAACGTACTAAGCTGCAATAGCCCAGGATAAAAGGTGATTCTATTCAGCCCACATTGACTCTGCCAAAAACAATTCTAAGGACATTTTTTCCATTGTCCAGAGTTTTACGTTTCCTACCGCCCAATCAAATACGTCTCCATCTGCAGATGCCTGGTGCTATAATCTCTCCAGTTTCTTCATGGACAACATTTGCATTATTCAGACGGCCTTTACTTCCTGCCTTAGTGCTACAGTTGTCCCTCTGCCCCTGGTCACCATCTGTCAATTGTATTAATTCCCTACATTCTGTTTCTCCCATTGATCTCTCTGGTTCCCTCAAAATTCCGAAGGGCTTGAAATCAGGCTCGCCATCTGACCCCTGTGCAGCCAGATTGCTGGCAGCGGGCTGCAGAGACTATTAATGTGGAAGTCAATAGCATCATTAATATGTTCCTTCAGGAGGCTAATGTCCCAGAGGTCTGGAAGCAGGCCAAGATTCTTCCTCTTCTAAAAAAGCCCTCCCTCGATCCCCTCAGCCCAGAGAATTATCGTCTCATCTCTCTTCTGCCTAGTTTGGCCAAGGTGTGCAGAAAGGTTGTGAATAAACAACTTACTGAGTTTGTTGAAAGCTCAGGCCTTTTGCACCCGGCCCAGTCAGGGTTTAGGGCCTCCCACAGCACTGAGTCAGCCCTGGTTGAGGTCTCATTCAGGAGTGGCTGGATGCCAGCGGAAGGGTAGCATTGATTTTGCCTGACCTGTCAGTGGCATTTGACATGGTTCCACACTCACTGCACCTCACCCGACTTGCCGAGATTGGTGTTTCTGGCACTGCTTGGGGCAGGCTCAGGTCCTTCCTGGAAGGTCGGGTGTAACAGGTCTGGCTTTCGCCATCCTCTTCCTCCCCTCAGGTAGTGGCCACAGGTGTCCCCCAGGGGTCTTCCATTAGCCCCCTCCTCTTTAACATCTATGTTACTCCTCTGGTCTATTTGGCAGAAGAATTGGAGGCTAAGGTTACGGCCTACGCTGATAATACCCAGCTTCTTTTTACTTGGGGCAAAAAGGAAGACTCAGTCTCCTCAGCTACACACTGTTTGGCCTCTGTTTTTAAGTGGCTTGCTGCCACTCAACTCAAGTGCAATGAAGAGAAATCAGAGATTCTCTTATATGGAAAATGTCCCCACCAATTTCCAAGAATCTCTCTAGCCCCCTGAGTATTCTCTGCCAACATCGAAAGGGAAAGCCGCCAAGAACCTAGGGGTGTGGTTTGAAGAGAACCTTTCCTTCCTCACTCAGGTTAAAAAGCTGTCCGGCAACTGCTTCGGTCTTCCTAAAATGCTAAGGAAATCTCTTTCTCTTCTTCCTAGGGCTGCAAAAGAAACGGTCATCCATGCTCTCATTTTATCTCGGTTAGACTATGCCAATGCATTGTATACTGGCATCCCTGGCTTCTTGTTGAAGAGGCTTCAGGTGGTCCAAAATGCGGCAGCCAGACTTTTTCTTGATATCCCTATTAGAAGTAGTGTGAGACAACATCTGTGCTCACTTCACTGGCGTCCCGTGGCTGAACTGATCACGTTTAAATCACTAGTTATAGCCCACCGTGCTCTCCATGGACAGGGCCCAATGTACCTGCAGAAGCGGTTCTCCTTCTATTCCCCGGTGAGACAACTGCACTTTATGTCTCAACTTTTAGCCCAGGTCCCCCGCTTCAAATGCCACAGGCTGGGCGGCTGCTCTCTCGCCCTGAAAGCCTCCTCGGCATGGAACATGCTTCCATTTGCTCTTTGTAACATTCAAGACCCCTTGGCTTTTAGAAAAAATCTGAAAACGTATCTTTTTGTATAGTGTTAGCTCTTTCACCCCTCTTGGTTTGCGCTGGGACACGCTTTGGAGTATCTGTGCGCTCTATAAAATAAAATTACATAACATTATCTTTACTTGCCCTTTTTGCCCTAAATTGTATAGTTTTATCATTATCCTTTACTGGTGGTATGCTGGCATACTATAAATTGTAAGATATTGGATTATTGGTTGCGGGGAATGGAAGCCCTAGTAAGACAACCACAATCCTTGTCAAGGTGAACCACTAAAATAACTATATTAATCTGTGATTTACCCTCTGGTACTTGGCACAAAAGCAGTCAGGCTTAACTCAGAGGAAATGTGCAAAGTATTTGTGCAGCACACAAACAGTAATAAAGTGAAAACGTAACACAAGAAAAATCCAAAACAAGTCTAAAAAAACAGAATACACTTTAATAAATGAATTGATACCAAAACAACAACAATCGAATTGGTAGAACCAGAGATATGCATGTTCAAAGTTTTAATTGGAAATAGCGCCTCAAAGCCCAAAGCACTACTACCGGTCATCTGGTCGTACTAGATTGGGGAATGTTAAAAGTTTAGGCTGACCGCAATGGAGCGTGTGTCAGATAAAGGTTACTCCTGCTGAAAAGTTACCTTCAAAGTCCCAAGCACAGAGTTCCATTCGCAGTAGAGGAAGCGGCCAGGAGGAGGTTGGGCGTTGAAAGGCGGTCGTCACTGTAGCACTGAGAGGAGGTCGGGCATTGTGGATAGTCATTATAGTAGAGCAAAAGAACCGCTCAAGTGTCACAGATGGTTATTGCTGTAGCTTTGAGCCAGAGGTTGTTATGTGCTGTTGTTGCTATAGCACTAAGTGCAGTTCTTGTGTTGCCATTCACTGTGGATTGTCATCAGCATGAAGAGCGGGTTTCCTCAGAGCTTTGCATTGGCGGGTGTCACAGGCGACAGTGTCTTGGTGCTACCCAATTTGTTTGCATCATGAAGATCCCAAATGTCAGGATTTTTACCTTTTCTTCAGTAGGAGTATGCTCTGAAGCCAGTCAAGGGTTCCATGACATGGGAGGCTCCTCTTGAGGATCAGGGACTGACTCCAGCAGGGGCTGGCAGGGCTCAGGAAGGTCCATTTACAGGTCCAAGCAGGTCCAGTGGTAGCAGGCCAGCTTGGAAGTTGTAGGGAGCGCTCAAAAGCTTGGTGTGTCTCTGTTGCTCACACAGGAGGTCATCCAATTGGCCCTTGGAATCACTGTGTTTAGGCTGGGATGAAATTAAGCAGGTCCAGTCTTCCTTCTCAGACAACAAGGTAGTCCTGCAAGCAGCAGGGCAGTCTTCTAGATGCCGGGAAGTCCTTCTTCTGTAACTTCCACAAGACCAGAAGTGTTCTGACGAATGACTCTGGAGGTCCAATATTTATACTTTTAATCAGGAGGGGGAGGGAGAAGCAGGAATGGGTTCACTCAGCTTCTGACTATGAACTAATACAAATCAAGAGGGGAGTTAACCTCACCTGTCTATGAACCAGCACCTCAAAGAGATTGTCTTGTGGGCCCTTAATCACGTTGTCACTACCACCAGAGTATATTATCTCCATTGGAGTAGTGCAGTGGATAGTGTCATCATCAGGTCTCATACCTGAGTGTTTGGTTCTCCAAGTGAGTCATACCTCCACCAAGAGGGAGATTGTCTGAGTGGATACAAGGTGGGATCAAGATGAAACAAATACAATTACCACATATGCTTGTTATTATGATTTGTTAAAAGGATAGGGCTGAGAAAAAAACAAAAAAAGTGATGTTACTTGGATGAGTGATTGGTCCTAAACATCTAGTGATCTGGTCAACATGTTTTGGCCTTGTGTTGCCTCTGGGGGTCCGTGGCCTTCATCAGGACCGTGTGTAGTGGATCCCTTTTTTCCGATATTTGGTGGAAGTGTTGAGTAAGTATAATAACTTAAATATTTTTTCTTTTTCAAGGGCCTAACTATTGCCCAAGACACTTCAATGTTATAGGCATGGCTGTTACCTATAGCTTGAAGGAAAAGAGAGATATTAGAATGTGGAAAATCTTATACATATATTAGCATTTCCCAAATGGTTGTTTCCCTTAAACCGGATGTGGTACCAAGACTACATCTGCCCCTTTTTCCGTGTGGCTTTATTTATTGTAATCCTATGCGTACTTTCTGACATCTAGATGTATTATCTGGCTGCAGTCTGGCATGAGTCATGCTCTGGGATTAGTCTGGTCCTATTTTTGCCAGTGTTATAATTATACCAACCAATTTTAATTCTAACAATTCCGATGTGATGGGGTGGTGAACCTAAAAAATAGTTACAAATTAGTGATTTCTCATGTGCACATTTTAGATCTTACGTTCCGCCATAATGAGTCAAGTGAGGATGCCCTGTGTTGTACATGGTGGGAATGTGATGTTACATAGCCATCTTCCATGCCCACTTGTATCGTGGGAACCATCTATGGATTTTTTTGGAGTGCTCTTGCCATCAAGCACCTTGTCACACACTTACCTGCCCAGCTTCAGGCCTAAATGGTTACCTCTTTCCCCACTTGACTAAGCCTTGGCTGGTGGTAAGTGCAGTCTTTTTAGAGTGCCTATATGCATTCAGTAGAAGCTGAATACAGCACAAATTAAGTAAATAAGCTCGGACAATGTGTATACATCAAATTCAAAAAGATACCAAAACATTCTCTAAAGAAGTCCAACAAATTGAATCCACTATGTAGACATACCAATCCAAAGGATTTATTCAGTTGCATGCATATATAGTTCAATGATCCTAATGATCTTGTCACCAAATTAACAGCCGAGACATGTTTTGTCACAATCGATGAATTTTTGAAGGCTGTAAAAGTACATAATTACAATCAGACCGGTAATTTATCATCATATTTAATGGTATAACATATACTAGGGGGGAAGGATAGAGATACACCAAGTTGTTTGAAAAATTAGTATCACCATCAGTCAAAAGGCCCATGGTCAGAGAATAGTGTTGATTAAAAGGACTGCAAGGTGCAAGGGTGCCTGAATTTGTGCAAGGCAGCCAAAAGGGCCAGTGGCATCCACCACAAACAAAGGGTGATGGGGTGGGTGGAGAAAGCATGTGAGGGGGACCGCGGGGGTTTAATGATAGTGTATTTTTAAAAAGCAATTTACCTTAAGCTTCCCGCCGCCTCCCATGTCCCTCCACTGTGTTCTTCTTGTCCCAGCAGACACTGGAACAGACTCCCTGTGCAATCCCTGCGCTGCTCTCATGCTATGAGAACAGCGCAGGTATTGGCTTGAGACGGCTGGTCAAACACATATGCACACTTAGAAGTGCATATAGCACTCCTCCTCCCCCACCCTCTCGTGGCCTAGCCCACCCCTCCCTACACATGCTGACTCAGAGCCTACAAATGAAAAATAAAATGATGATAGAACATCGTTTTATTTTTCGCCTTATGGCTGTGAGCCAGTGGGACTATGTTCCTCTGCCATTGTGGAGCAACCCCCCCTGAAAAGGGCGCCAGGGAAGGGGAAAAGGCAAGAATGAGCTTTATTCTTGTAACTACGGCACATTCCTGCCCTTTCCCTATCACGTAGTGCAGCACAGCAAGGTGACTTGCTACACTGCACTGCATAACAATTCTCATAAATATGCCCCATAGTGTTCACAAATGTTGCATTGTAACCTTTCTACATATTAGAGTGCATGAATTATTCTAAAAAACAATGGGCATTACTTATATGCCAGAGCTAGGGTTACCTGCGGATATTTTCAAAGATTTGCCTAGATGTGCAAATGGAGTTTCTGCTCTTCCTCTGTTTAGGTAGTTTGAGGTGAATATAGATAGCCTCCCATCAGAACAACCCCTAGAGATGTCACCTGGATCCTCTAATTACTTGCTACTCCAAGCTTCTCTCTGTGGAGATGAAACTGACCGTTTCTTAATTGGCTGACATCTTTAAAGAACAATCATGCAATTTTTATGACAGGGCATTAAACCGCTGCCAACTTCTTATCTTTTGGAAAATAAGTGGTGTGCTATCATTTCAGACGTGAGTACCTTGCTCACTTTGCCACTGGATTCAAGCAAGCCGGGCTGAAGACGGCTGTAATGCCAGAAACCAGTCCTCGGAAGCTTGTTTCCGGTCCAGGGAAGGCATGACTTGGCAGTTCGGGCTGGACTGTTCCCATGAGGCACAGGGTCAGACTGATTTGCATATAGCCATGTCTGAACTGGGGTGGCAGAGTGGGCTAAAGAACGGTGATGGATCAAACCCAGATCTTTTGACTGGGTGTGAGTGTTTGATTGGTTCAGATGCTCCGTCCATCACCACCCTCTTTTGTACCGCTTTGGCCGCCATAAGTGTGGCAGGGTATGCTCAGACGTGAGTCCCTTGCTCACTTTGCCACTGGATTCAAGCAAGCCGGGCTGAAGACGGCTGTAATGCCAGAAACCGGTCCGCGGAAGCTTGTTTCCGGTCCAGGGAAGGCATGGCTTGGCAGTTCGGGCTGGACTGTTCCCATGAGGCACAGGGTCAGACTGATTTGCATATAGCCACGTCTGAACTGGGGTGGCAGAGTAGGCTAAAGAACGGTGATGGATCAAACCCAGATCTTTTGACTGGGTGTGAGTGTTTGATTGGTTCAGATGCTCCGTCCATCACCACCCCCTTTTGTACATCATTTCTTTGGCAGCTTTAAACGAGTCATCACATTGTAGTTATTACATCTGAAATTATTACACTGAATGGTAGCTTTTTCTGCCTTTACATCAGTAGTCCATTAAATCACAACTCTGCCAAGTACAGTGTTGTTATAAATGATGTAATTTTAGATGTCATCAGTGATGTTATCAATGTTGTCATTGAACATGTCATGAGTGATGTAATATGCATGGGTGTAAGCTGTGTATAGCGAGGGAGAGAATTATAGTGACTTTATCGGATGAGCTGTAGTAGCTTCAGTTATATATCTGGTGAATTTCAGTGTTTTTTTTGTTTTAAATGTTATGTTGTAAGTAACATTTTCTCCTAACTATAGCGTCACTTTAACCTTTGTCTTTTTAATGAACAAAAGATATATATATATATATATATATATATTCCAAAACTCACAGACCCAATTGAGGAGAGAGCCCGAAGAGACCAACATCGTGTGCATCAGATATTTATTTCGAAGACAGCCTGCAACCAAAGGAACTCAAGGTGAGCAAATTCCACATGTTATATATATATATAATCACAGGATGTCTCACACGGAGGCAAGGATGAGTCGCACTCTTGCTGGCAATTTTAAAACATTTAATTTTCTGTTTGCAGTTCGGCGCTGTGTGTTCCGATACATTTCGGTCAAAACCTTGACCTTCTTCGGGGAAAGTCGCCTCTGCATCTGCGCAGCCAAACACTTACTCGCCATATTATTGCTCCCAATAGCTGCTCGCCCTCTGGTGGTCTCCTCAAGACGGGTTGATCAGCGCTATGAGCATGCTGGTTCTCGTAGTCTAGTGTTGGCTGCGTTCCAAAATGGATGATGCTGGTTTTATTCTGCTTGTCAAAATTGTCCAGAATTACCCACGCTACCATTTTTGGGGCACATGGGCGCCTAACCAAAGTCCAGTCTTTGGTGGCAGCCGGCTGTCCTTTGCTAAAGCTGTACACGAGGGAAGTCCAAAGTCGGGCAGTATCTGGCGCTCTTTGACAGGCGGTGCGTTCACTCGGAGCAGGACCAAGCTCCATACATAATCACAGGATGTCTCACACGGAGGCAAGGATGAGTCGCACTCTTGCTGGCAATTTTAAAACATTTAATTTTCTGTTTGCAGTTCGGCGCTGTGTGTTCCGATGCAGTTCGGTCAAAACCTTGACCTTCTTCGGGGAAAGTCGCCTCTGCATCTGCGCAGCCAAACACTTACTCGCCATATTATTGCTCCCAATAGCTGCTCGCCCTCTGGTGGTCTCCTCAAGACGGGTTGAGCAGCGCTCTGAGCAAGCTGGTTCTCGTAGTCTAGTGTTGGCTGCGTTCCAAAATGGATGATGCTGGTTTTATTCTGCTTGTTAAAATTGTCCAGAATTACCCACGCTACCATTTTTGGGGCACATGGGCGCCTAACCAAAGTCCAGTCTTTGGTGGCAGCCGGCTGTCCTTTGCTAAAGCTGAACACGAGGGAAGTCCAAAGTCAGGCAGTATCCAGCGCTCTTTGACAGGCGGTGCGTTCACTCGGAGCAGGACCAAGCTCCATACATAATCACAGGATGTCTCACACGGAGGCAAGGATGAGTCGCACTCTTGCTGGCAATTTTAAAACATTTAATTTTCTGTTTGCAGTTCGGCGCTGTGTGTTCCGATGCATTTCGGTCAAAACCTTGACCTTCTTCGGGGAAAGTCGCCTCTGCATCTGCGCAGCCAAACACTTACTCGCCATATTATTGCTCCCAATAGCTGCTCGCCCTCTGGTGGTCTCCTCAAGACGGGTTGATCAGCGCTATGAGCATGCTGGTTCTCGTAGTCTAGTGTTGGCTGCGTTCCAAAATGGATGATGCTGGTTTTATTCTGCTTGTTAAACATTAAGGTCTCACACCAGTTATAGTTAGCTGGAAATTTTACTGACATAAAACCATTGAAATTCCCACGTAATAGTTAGTTGGACTCACTATAACTTGCGCTCCTGCAATGCACTGCTGATGACGTCACATATTACATCACTCATGACATGGTCAGTGACATCACTCATGACATCACTGATGACACCATCCAGTGAATGTGTGTCTTTCTGAAAAATAAATATGTTTTATATATGTATATATAAAGGTCGATGGAAGAATATAGGTTTTAATAAGTGTCTAAATGGATGTTTTAAAAAAAAAAATTGATTGGTTAACTGGCTTATTAAGTGTATCTTAGTGAATACATATATTAGCGAGTAATGTTTAAATATTTAAATATATGTATCAGTGTTTCACTTTGTGTATAAGTGGCTGCATGGGTTGGTGAGTAGCTACATGTGTGTGTATATGGGTTATTATTATTTTTTTTAGTATCAGTATGAGTGTCTGTATGGTTTGGTGGGGGTATTACTTAGCACATAAATGCATCAATGACTGACTCACTGTTTGTATGTGTTTTGAAGACAGCATATGTGCAGGACTGTATGGGTGGATGAGTGTGTATATGTGTGTGTGTTACTGAGTGAATGACTGTCTCACTAGTGTCTTTATCAATAACTACATATTTTTTAATCTAGTATATGTGAGTATTGATGTATATAAGTGAGTATATGTGAGAGTGAGAGATTGTAAGAGTTCCTGTTTAAATTAGTATGTGTTTCTATAAGTGATTGTTTAAGAGAGTAAGTATGTGTAAGTTTCCTTAGAAGTAAAGTGGTAGTGTGTGTATAGCTGTATATGCAAATAAATGGATGTTCAATAGTTTATTTGCATGTGTGAGTATGTGTGTGAGTAACTTTTGGATGACTGTCGGTGTGTAACAGGATGTATAGGTGTATCACTACATATGATGAGTGGGTATATGTATGAGTGACTATATAGAACTGTCGATGAATGAGTGGATGTGTATATAGATGGTGGAATTACTGAATTGGTTGTTGTAACTGGTATGGGTATCTCCATTTTTTTGTAAATTTTAGTTTCTATTTTTGAATATGTGTTTCAAGGCTTACATTACACTGAAAGGAGGTCTGTCACTCTGTCACAAGGATGGTGTCATCAGTGATGTCATGAGTGATGTCACTGACCATGTCATGAGTGATGTAATATGTGACGTCATCAGCAGTGCATTGCAGGCGCGCAAGTTATAGTGAGTCCAACTAACTATAACATGGGAATTTCAATGGTTTTATGTCAGTAAAATTTCCAGCTAACTATAACTGGTGTGAAACCTATGGTTTTTTCAGTGAATTTAATAGGTTTTTCAAATGCTAATTCCTAACTATAACTGGTGTGAAACCTATGGTTTTTTCAGTGAATTTCATAGGTTTTGTAAATGCTAATTCCTAACAATATATAGGGCCTCAAACCTATGTTTTTTTCAGTGAATTTCAAAGGTTTTTTAATAGCAAATCTCTATAGGTATGAAATATAATATTTTTTATAATGAATTTTATATTGCATATTTATGTAATACTATTTTTTTATGTATATTTTTCCCTTTTTTTTTGCCTTGGTGCGCTCCCGGTGCGTGTACCGGTGAGCGCACTGGTAGGCGCAGTGTTGCGGCGCACCCCGGTGCGCGTACCGGTGAGCGTCCCGTTAGCGCTATTGCCGCGAACGAAAACATCATCGTGACGTATCGCGTAGCCGCGTGATGCGTCTTATGACGCACGGCGTAATCGCACCCGGAAGCGTCCAAGCGCATACAATCGCGCAACGTAAGCGCCCCTGGGCGCTCCCCCGGGCGCGTAGCGTAAGCGCGTCAGGTCATGTGACCTGAAAATAACACTTTTCATTGGTTCAGAACAGTTTTGTTTTCCAAATGATGAAAGCCTGGGTCATGTGACCTGAAAATAACACTTTTCATTGGTTCAGAACAGTTTTGTTTTCCAAATGATGAAAGCCCCCACCTTTTTTCCTCATTCTCACTTTGTTCTTTGAGTGAGGAAGACCTGTATCTATTCATTGAGAAATGGCTACAGTAGCAGCAGGAGCATCTGCACCACCACCACCACCACCACCACCACCACCACCACAAGGACCACCACAACACCACATTGGTAGTGAAGAAGAAGAGGTGGAGGAGGAGCAGGAGGAGGAGAGGCAGTTCCTGCCTGAAGATAATCCCCCCTATAAACCAAAGGAGCACATTGTGAGGGAGTTTTTTTAAAAATACCAAGGGGCCTAAAGAAAGTCAATGCTCCAAAAGTGACATGTCTGATCTGTGGCTCTGTACTTTCCAAGGGGAACCCTGCAAAAAAATATTCTTTTGGCAATTATACCATGATTCGCCACATGCAACGCAGGCATCCCAACAACTATTCTGCGGCAGAGGTCAGAGAACTGACCAGAAACTCTCCCCAATCTTCTCCCAGCACCTCCAAAAGACCCACTCCATCGGGTCCAGAGGCAAGGGAGATGGTCCCAAACATCCAAACCCAGTTTGGAGATTTTAAAATAATTTGTATATATTGCGGGACTACAATTTCCTATGGAGAGAAAAGTATAAAACTAATCAACCGTGCAGGAGACAACCACAACTGCAGAAAAAAACCTTAATTTTTTCCTGATTTTTTTTGCTCCAGTTGAGCCGTTTACAATTCCCTGTTTTTTTTGTCCCCTTAAAAATACAAAAAAATATAAAATTGTTCATAAAAGCCAAAAAAAGTAAAAAATGTTAAAAAAACAATAAAAAAATATAAAACAACAAAAAGAATAAAAAAACAGTTCTTTTTAGAACTACCTCCAATTTATAAAAAAATGCTACATTTTTCAAAAACTCTGTCATTCTGTTTTTTTCCATGGTACGCTCCCCGGTACGCTCCCCGGTGCGCGTACCGGGCGCTCCCCCTGCGAAAATCGAAATCATTTTTTTATTTTTTTTTGCCCGCGGGGCCCTTTTATGGCCCCCACATCAAACCTAGGGGGTCAGGGGGGGTCTACCCTGCCCCCTTTTGGTCATTTCCCCCTTTGTTTTTGCCACCTCTTGTGTCTCGATCCTACCGAGACACAAGATGGCGGCCGCTCCGCACTGTTTGGAATGTTCACAGACACCCGAGAGCCAATCAGCTTTCCGCTCGTGAACTCACGTAGCGCGCTGATGCGCGCCCCGGTGCGCGTACCGGGGCGCGCTTATAGATATATATATTTTTTTGAACCTAAATTACTCAAAATCCACTGGAGCACATATCTTGAGACATAGCAAAGGCACATCGGGGTACCAGTCCCTACAATTTTGCCAAGTTTGGTGGAAATCCATTCAGCCGTTCGGGCTAAAAGTGAGTCCAACCGCCCTATGGAAATTAACATGGGGAAAACACGTTTTGGGACCCCCCTTTTATCTCAGCCCCCGCTGCACGAATCCCCCCCCAAACTTTCAGGGAAGGAGCAGAGCGGAGCTGGCCATTTTCTTGGAGAAATTGAGCCAATTCCGTCCATCAATGCCAAAGTTATTCCCAATAGAATGTTGCGGATTTTCTATGGAAACTAGGTCCTAACTATAACTCCAGTAGGTAATATATATATATATATATATATATATATATATATATATATATATATATATATATATATATATATATGTTTATGTGTGTGTGTGTGCGTGTGTTTGTATGTTTAGATATATGAATATATTAGAGATTCATCAAGTATATGTAATTACTAAAATAATTTACATGAAACAAAAATGAATGTTAATATGAAAAAAATGATTAGTAAGAAATGTTCCTTTCCAATTCATTTTGAAAGATGGTTGGTTAAACAATTGTGATATTAATTCATGTACTGCACTCAGCAAAAATAACAGAAATAAAAGTAAAATTAATATGAATGTAATACTGAAATAATACAGTTAATGCATTTTAAGGTCAATTTTAAAGATAAATAATTTCAAAATGGATTACGAAACATGTACACCATATCTATCTATCTATCTATCTATCTATCTATCTATCTATCTATCTATCTATCTATCTATCTATCTATCTATCTATCTATCTATCTATCTATCTATCTATCTATCTATCTATCTATCTATCTATCTATCTATCTATCTATCTATCTATCTATCTATCTATCTATCTATCTATCTATCTATCTATCTATCTATCTATCTATCTATCTATCTATCTATCTATCTATCTATCTATCTATCTATCTATCTATCTATCTATCTATCTATCTATCTATCTATCTATCTATCTATCTATCTATCTATCTATCTATCTATCTATCTATCTATCTATCTATCTATCTATCTGTATATATATATATATGTGTATACATATATATGCATACATTTATACATGTACATGCATATATATATTTATATATGTATACATATTTGTAATAGGAATTTTAATATATCATTACATATGTGTGGGTGGGTGTATATATACATACATGTATATATATATATATATATATATATATATATATATATATATATATATTCACTGAAAAAACCATAGGTTATAGACCATATATAGTTAGGAATTAGCATTTAAAAAACCTTATTTTACTCACACAAAACCATTGAAATTCCATATATAGTTAGTTGTACTAACTATATATCGCGCACCCGCAATCCACTGCTGATGATGTCACATATTACTTCATTCATGACATGGTCAGTGACATCACTGATGACATCACTGATGACATCTCAAATGACATCACTGATGACATCACTGATGACATCTCAAATGACATCACTGATGACATCACTGATGACATCTCAAATGACATCACTGATGACATCACTGATGACATCTCATTTGACATTACTGATCACATCACTGATGACATCATTCATGTGATAATACGATGAACCTCTTCAGACTCTAATATAACCTTAGATACACTCAGTGTAAACAGACACTCATAGACTGTCACTCATCCATGGAGTTACTCAGACACTTAGTCAGTCATGCAAAGAATCAATCACACCTCCATTTCCTCAACTATACAGTTATACACACCTTACTTATTCAAACATATACTAAAACATATTTACTGACTTATACAATCCTGGATACAAGTTCACAATGATCCATACAGCCACTCACACATTCACTGACATTCACTGGCTCTTATGCACAGTTATTTATATATGTCAACTCTCACATGTACTGTATTTTACATATGTACTTACTTTAACATGTAGCACTGAGATATCCATTCACTCACCAATACACTCATGCACACAGTCAACCGCCCATACAGCTGTTTCCACATGCACTTTTGAACCCATACATCTAGTCAATCAACTGCTCACACATCTATGCAAAGAGTCATACACCTCCCAGCCACCCACACACACACTCAGTCTCCCATACAAATGCTTGGGCAACCAATCAATAACCCATACAGTTAATCATATAGCTACTGATCAACACATGCAGCAGTTTACAGAACAACAGACATAATGATGCACAAATTAAGACAGTTTAGTCACTAACCCATGCACTCAGTGAGACACATTTAATCAGTCACTCATACAGTCAGTCATGCCCCTACTAAATCCTTCATCAAGACACTTATACATCCACTCATTCTTCAATATGTAAGACATATTTTAACTTTACAGAATTATACAGTCACTGAATGTAGTCATCAGTGATGTCATCAGTGATGTCATTTGAGATGTCATCAGTGATGTCATCAGTGATGTCATTTGAGATGTCATCAGTGATGTCATCAGTGATGTCACTGACCATGTCATGAATGATGTAATATGTGACATCATCAGCAGTGGATTGCGGGTGCGCGATATATAGTTAGTGCAACTACCTATATATGGAATTTCAATGGTTTTGTGTGAGTAAAATAAGGTTTTTTAAATGCTAATTCCTAACTATATATGGTCTATAACCTATGGTTTTTTCAGTGAATTTTCAAGGTTTTGTAAATGCTAATTCCTAACTATATATGGTCTATAACCTATGGTTTTTTCAGTGAATTTCATTGGTTTTTTAAAAGCTAATATCTGTAGCTGTAAAATGTATTCTTCTTTAAATCCAAAAATATATTTTATATGTTTATTAATAATTATTTTTTTAATACATTTTTATTGTTCGCTCCCGGTTCGCGAACCGGGAAGCTTCCCGTTAGCTCATCTTGATGCCGCGACCCAGTCCGCGAACCGGTAAACGTTCTGTTAGCGCAACTGCCGCGTTAGAAATCAACATCGTGACGCGTCGCGGAAGCGCGACGTATCACGTTGTCGCGTAATGCGTCTTATGACGCGCTGCGTTAGCGCACCCGGAAGTGCTCCGGTACGCGAACTGAGACGCGAAGCGCAGCTCCCCGGAAGCGATCCGCGGCGCGTCGCGAAAGCGCGACGTATAGCGTTGCCGCGTAATGCGTCTTATGACGCGCCGCGTTAGCGCACCCGGAAGCGCTCCGGAGCGCGAACCGAGGCGCGAAGCGCAGCGACCCGGAAGCGATCCGGGGCGCGTTCCGCAGCACGTAACTTAAGCGTAAGAGGTCATGTGACTTGTTGATAAAACTTTTCATTGGTTCATTTCACTTTTGGTTTCATAATGATGTAAGGCTAGGTCAGGTGACCTAAAAATAACACTTTTCATTGGTTTAGAACTATTGTTTATCCCAAATGATGAAAACCCCTCCTTCTTTCCTCACTCTGACTTTCATCTTTGTGAGAGGAAGACCATTTTTGATAGTTGAGCAATGGCTTCAATAGTTGCTTCAGCTGGTGCACCCCCACCACCACCTCCACCTCCTCATGGGAAGAGAGGACCACCTCCCCAGTTTATCAGCCAGACAGAGGAGGAAGAGGATGAACTAGAGGAAGAGGAGACCGAAGGACCACTGTTCTTACAGGAGGTGCCCCGGGTTTCCCGTCGGAAAGCCAGCTTTATTTGGCAGTTTTTTTCACTCCCTCGAGGGCAAAAAAAAGTAAATGCTAGGTATGTCACCTGCCTGATTTGTAAAGACCGGTTATCTAGAGGCACTGATAAAAAATATAGCTACGGAAACTATACAATGCATTGTCACATGACCAGGTGGCATCCATTGAACTACAGCCAGGCGGAGATACGTGACATGCAAGATAAACCAACAACAACTCCTGTGGCCAGGTCAACATCACTAATATCGTTGACAGGAGCAGAGGCACGGGAAACCGTGCCAAACATTCAGGAGAACTTTGCTCATATCAAACATACCTGTATGTATTGCGGTGCATTGCTGTCATGTGGTAACATGAGCATTAATTTAATCAACCTAGCTTATAACAATCACAATTGCCCTAACCGCCCCAGACAGTAATTTTTTTTTTTGCTCCTGTTGAGCCCTTGTTGTTTCCCCTCCATCAAAAACAAAAAAAAACATAAAAATGTTCAAAAAATACAAAAAAAAGAAAAAATGTTCAGAAAAATAAAAAAAAATATAAAACAACAAAACCATAAAAAAAAAGTTCTTTTCAGAACTACCTCCCCTTTCAAAAAAAATTGCTATAATGTTTAGCACTCTGGCAAGCTCTATTTCTTTTAGTTCGCTTCCCCGTTCGCTTCCCGGTTCGCTTCCCGGTTCGCGAACCAAAAAAAAAAAAAAAAAAAAAAAAAAGAAGAGTAAGGATAAGGGAAGTAAACAGAGAGTAATGTTAAAAGAAAGACATCTATAGGGAGTAATTCAGAGATACTGTTTAATAGATCTATTTACCGAAGAAAAGATGGAAGAGGGTATAATTGTGAAAAACAAAATAGATAAGGAAGTGAAAGAAAAAAAAGAGAGTAGAACAATAACAAAGAAGAGTTTCTTGGAGAATGTGAGTGAATGTTCAAAATAAGATTAAAACATGTGGAATAACAGAGAGAAAAAACAGAAAACAGAAAAGAAAAAATAACAGAAAAGATTAATTGAAACAGCAAAGAAATGTAAATAACATAGAGCCATATCATCAACATAGGCAATAAAAGTTTTGCAGCTTTTATCGGCAGAAATGTGTCGCTAAAGCCGCTTTTGCGGCGGAAAACTGCCGCTAAAACCACTTTTGCAACAGTTTTCTTCTAATAAAAACAGCAATAATTTTATTGGCTGTGTTGATAATATGCCCCTTAGTGTGCTTGAACTACAGAGAGAAAGCATAATGAACAAGTAGTGAAAGAGTGATCAGTCAAAGACACTAAGAGTAATAGAGACGGAGTGAGTGAACAAGAGTGAGGAACTATGAGAAGAGAGGGACTGAGAAAAGGAGTGGAAGGAGTAGAGTAAGTAGGTAATAGAGAAAGGAATGAGGGAAGTAGCAAAGGCAGGAAACTGAGGGTTAAAGAAATGAAGCTGTCGAACTACTAGTAGGTGAATGTGATAGAAATGTAACGAAAAGAGTACAAAACATTTACCTTATAATTGTCGTTAACTTACTCACTTTTTGTTTTTATACTTTCAATCTGTGAAAGAGAGAACAAACATTTGAAAAATATTAAAACATGTATTTAAAAATTAGAAAAGACAAGGGAAAAGATTGAAGGAGAAACAGAGTTTCTTTTCCTCATTTCACAATCACATCACCTGTGTTGCCTTTGGTTAGGTATCTCATAGTGCAGATGGAGTCTAGCATATCAAAGAGTACATAGAAGTTGAGCAAAATATACAACAATTTTGACATTTACAGAAGACTTAGCTTCTTATCTTGTTGGAGATGAAGTCAGGCCTGTCTTGCAACATGGTGCATCTTTTGCATCACTGCTGCATCAGTTTCATGTAGCACGGGTTTTTTACAGCATGACACATCTGCCTAGATGCATCAATTTGTAATTTTGTCGCCTCATAGCAAATCTTTTGCACCGCCGCTGCATCACAAAAGTGACGCACAGTGGCGCAAAAGAGGCATACACCTATCATAAATCTGTCCCTAACATTTGAAATGATTGATTCAGGATGACGATAAGGTGTGGCCTATCCAGAGGTTTGTTTAAGGTGAGGCCTACTCAGGGTTTTAGATGAAATTTACGCTTGTTGAAGAGTACAGAGGAGATAATACATGTGAAGACCTACCAATGAAGTAAGTCATGTCCACTTCACTCTTGAACAAAGGCCAGACCTCTTCTGTGTCCATGGACAGACCTAAACTTCATCTGCACAATGTCATTCGTAAACTTAGGAAACACAGGTGATGTAATTGAAAAATGTGGAGTTTCTTTTCCTCATTTCACAATCACATCACCTGTGTTGCCTTTGCTTAGGTATCTCATAGTGCACATGTAGTGCAGCATATTAAACAGTACCCAGAAGTGCAGCACTGCATGGAACAACTTTGACACTTACAAAAGCTTCAGCTTCTGCATGCCCCCTACACAGTGCTAATTATATACATTTTAAACTGATGTTATCTTGCTGGAGATGAACTGAAACCTATCTTGCAACATGGTGCATCTTTTACACAAAAGTGACCCACAATGGAGCAAAAGAGGCGCACGGCCACCATAAATCTGACCCTAACATTTTAAATGATTGTTTTAAGATGCCAATAAGGTGTAACCTATCCACAGATTTGTTTCAGGTAAGTCCTACTCAGGGTTGCAGATGGAATTTAGGTTTGTTGAAGAATACAGAGGAGATAATACATGTGGAGGCCTACCAACGAAGTGAGTCATGTCCACTGCACTGTTGAACAAATGTCAGACCTCCTCTGTCTCCAGGAACAGGCCTAAACCTCATCTACACAATGTGATGTGTAATGTTAGGAAACACAGGTAATATAATTGAAAAACGTGCAATTTTTTTTGCTCATTCCACAATCATATCACCTGTGTTTCCTTTGCTTAGGTATCTCATTGTGGAAATGTAGTCTATCATATGAAAGACTACGTAGAATATGAGCACTGTATGCAACAACTTTGACACTTACAGAAGCCTCTCCTTCTCCATGCCTCCTACACAGTTCTAAATGTACATCATAAATGCAAACAGTACAGAATTAATTATACATGTTAAATGGTTTATTTTTGCTGTTCTCAGAATGTATCAAATTTCACTAAAAACAGTGACTTGAAGGTATTCATCATATAACAGCGGGGAAAAAAAAACACAATCAAAATGATTGTGTTTAAAAAACCCATACAACATAACAAATCAGAATTCAGAACTCCTTAAAGTTAACTTACTTTCCATGACGTCAAAGGATGTCCTATGAACAGCTTACACTCTGTTGTGCTGTTATTACTTTCAGACCGCCACTTTCTGAAAGAAAACCTCCATCGTTTTGAAAAACATGTTACATACAATAAATGACTTCTTGCTCTCTACCACACGTTTCCACAAGGCCAAATCATGTCTGAGCCATTTATAACTCTTAGAATTCTTGTAAGCCAATCCCGTCATGTTGTACTTCCGCAACTTTCACAATTAAAATATTGAAGATCATTTTCACAATCCTGGACTAGTAATATCTTCCCCTTCTTGCTCAGTCATGTTCTACATTTCCTATGACACTGATACTGCTTACTATGAAGCAGACTTACACTACCTCTATGACTACTACAATTATTTAATTCTCTACATCACTTTTAATCACAAAGCAATGTAAAACAGTAGACAGCATTGCAGACTTACATTCCCTCTACTCCATGTTTTGATTGGCTGCTTCAATTAGCTCATAAAAAGAAACAGTTTTTCTGAACTCATTCAAAGTGCACTTATTTCTCCATGACGTCCAGTGTTATGGTAAGAAGTTATGTCTCTGTACTACACTTATCCTCAAGGCCAAATCGTGTAGGAGCCATTAGAACTTCTTGAAATTCCTCAGAGCACATCCCGAGATTCTTTCCCTAAAATTTTGGTTTTAAAAACACCAGGTAAGAGTTTTTAAGGTCATACGGCAATTTTTTTTTGAAAATTAAAACAGAATCGTTGCAGAATGACCAGCCATTTCTAGACTTTAAATAAGCTGTGTAATGTCCTGATGTTATTGAAGGACCGTCATGATATATAATTGCTGCAGTTACAAAAGTCCTTCCTGATATTGACAACTGTGAAGCCACAACATTTTTAATTAAAGTTGTCAATTTTGTTCCATCAGGCCTACATCGTTGGAACATTAAAATGACATACTGGCCATATGTTCGTATAAATAATGTGGACATCATTTCAGATTTACATTGGCTACACTCCATGTTGTGATCAGCGGCTTTTACTAGTTTATTAAAAGAGACTGATTTACTGTCTGGCAAAGTTAAATATATAAATCTTTCTGAGTCTACACTAGTAGTACTTGATACCCTACAGTTCTCGCAGTCATGCTGCCATTGATAAGAAAGCCCAAACAGGTGATCTACATCTACACCTTCAGCATGCAATACATCAAGCATATACATTAAAAACTCCTGACAATCTTGCTGAATATTTTGAGAGAATTGTGTTTGGCCTGAACATCTGTCTAACAGATTTCGAATTTCAGACACACTTTCTATTTTTGTTCTATCAGTGCTACATTTCTCTAACACAGAATTTACCAAACTGCAAAATCTTTGATCAGAATTGACCACAATCTCTTCTTTTACATTTTCTAGAGAAAACAAAACATTAACCACTACATTAGCATAGCAGTTGACACCAGAACTGTTTTCAAATTGAAAACCAACAACATCTTCAACAGAATCCTTTTTGTTTCTGCTTATAATTTCAGGTTCATCGACTTTTCGTCTTTTTGCTACAACCTCCCCAGTATTGGTCACATTTCTTCGTTTCCGGCCTACCACACGTTTCTCAAACAAAGGATATTGAGGCAAATGTGGCGCATACTCTCTTCTCAACCTATTGTATTCCTTAACACAATCTAGATCCGCACAAATGTTTGTGACATCACACTCAATCAAGTACAATCCCGATAAAGTTCTAACTCGTGACAATGCTACATATGCCATACCCTCCTTGAACACAGAACTGCCAATATTCACCAATGCACTGTCTACACTTAAACCTTGCGATTTATGGATTGTCACCGCATATGCCAAGCAAACAGGAAACTGCTTACGGCGAACATATAAGTCTTTTACAAGCAAAAATCTAGCAGAACAACGACCAATTAGCTGTACTTCCTCAATGCCATCAAATTTAATTTTTAAAAATTCAATTCCATCTCTATTTCTGTATTTTACAAAATCAACAACATTACCCATTGATCCATTTACCAGACCTCTTTCAACATGTAAATTCCTTCTTAAAATTATACGGCAGTTCAAGCACACATTCAGAGTCTTTTCAAAACCTGCAGTTTTAGATATAGTCTTCTCTAATGAATCCAATTTTGTTTTCAAATTCTCAGACAAAATAATTGTTGATCCCATATGCTCTACTCTGTCAATAGCTTCCAGTTTCACAATCTGTTGCTTTTCTAAATGCAACATTTTGTTGTTGAATTTGGCACATTCTGCAAGAGTTGGCATCAAACATATTCCAGATTTCTTCTCAGTAATTTTCTGAAAAATATTCTCAGGCACAACATCTTGTTCTGGATATAAATTTGACAGTAATCGTGCATGTAAAGCTTCTTTCCCATGCTCGGTCACTTTTCCAATTCTAACATCTTGTAGAATAGTCTTGTAAACTTCATCCTTCGCCTGACGCATATTTTCATGCAGTTCAGCATAATTGAAGTTTAACCATATATTGACGTTGCCAATGCTCCCTAGGCACGTCCTGGTATCTTCATGCGTGAGCATTTTGAACACAGGTTGCCCTTTCACTGGTGTAAGCTGCAGAAGATCTCCGAAAACAACGATGTGTTTGCCACCAAATAACACATCATACTCTGTTTTGAGAACTTCTTGCATTCTCAAATGCACAAAGGCAAGCATGACATTGGAAACCATGCTTACTTCGTCAATGATAAGAAGTTTCATTTTCCTCAAGATTCTTGAAACTTCACAACAAGCATCTCCAGATAGCTTGTGATATTGTAATTTGTTGTCATGCTCCACTGGCAGCATCAGTAAACGATGTAAAGTAATCCCTTTAATGTTATGTGCTGCCAGTCCAGTTGGAGCAGTGACAACACAAGACAGCGATGACTCTGTCCTTTCCTGCAAATAACATGAAATTGCTTTAATAAGGAAACTTTTTCCAGTTCCCGCTTCTCCACTCACGTACAGTCGGACAGGCTTCAACGACGTACATGAGCACTCTTTCTTGTCATGACTTAATCCATGATCAATTTGCATGGTAACTTCGTCATATATTTTCCTCTGCTCAACGTTGAGTTGTCTTTCCAACTCTTCTAAGTTAACCGCATCCTCCTGAGCATGTGCCATGGCTCTTTCCACTTCATTCATAGCAGTGGCAGCTTCATTTTCGATAACAGGTCCTCCTAGTGGATCCTGACTCAATGAAGCAGAACTCTGACTGTCCTGAGAACTGTCTCTGGCAATCTCGGCTGCAATCGTTGCTTCCTGCTCAATTTCCGCATTCAACATTTCTACATATTTGGGAAAAGCAGGACATTCTATGGTCTCCTTGGCAGCATTGAAAGAGTCTTCGTAACAGAGGAAATCTCCAAGCAGTTCCTCTTCTGCACGCCAAGGCTTGAAAAGTTGCAAAAGTGCTAAATAGAAAAACTCCTTTTTTTCAGGAGATTCGCCACTCAATTTTCGATGGTTTACCAAGTGGCATTTTCTTTGCTTGACCAGACATCCCTCACTTCCTATTACAGCATACACTCCTTTCTCAGTATCTTCTTTGATGTTCCTCTTGAATATGTAATTTTGAAAACCTCATACAGACAAACATTCTCGAGGTGACTGCTTCGATTTGGATAATATGTATCCAACATGTTGGTCTTCAAAATGTCGGTACTGTTTGGCTCCTTTTCCGCCAAATACTCAATTTCCCGCACAGGTTTGAGAACTCGATTACGCGTTGCAGCAAGAACAAGACTCGCCCAAACGATACTCCTGGACTTGGCATAGAGACTTGCTGAAGACAACCGGTCAGAACATTCGTAAGCTCCGATTTCTCGATGCGACAACATCTTCAGACTGAAACTGTACAACTTCTTGCTGAGGCTCTTTTCATGGGAAATGTCCTCCCACATATCCTTCAATTCTGTCTTCTCTTTTTTGGTGATGTAAGATGTCACATACCGAGCCACAGCCATACAGTTATCAGCCACAAACTGTATATCCATGTTAGCATTCCACATGGACAAAATCACCAGGTTGTAGTCGTTGATGTACTTAGACTCTTCGTTCCTCTTCAAATTGTATGTGTTTTTAGGTGAGTTCTTCATCACATTATGTCGCAGCGAAGACATCAAACTGTTTACTCTTCCTTTAGAAATCACCGGTCGTGGAAAGCCGAAACGACATTTGGTGTAGAACTTGTCCTTGTTTCGGAATTTACGACGACAGTACTTTCCACATCGATGGCTTTGGAAACGTAGAACTTTTTCTCTTAGGCTTTTCTTCTCCTTTGCGTTTGGAACAGCACACGTAGAATACTGTTGTATGAAACTCATCACTGAGTCTTCTGGATCCGTTCCAAATTTAGGTGCATCCTTGATCCACAGCAACATATGTATATGAGGAGCACCTCTTGCTTGGTACTCCTTTCTCCAGAAGAAATCCAACACCTCTCCAAGAGGTGGATCCTTCTTATTCATGATGAAAGACATCATAGCTTCAAATCTATGATTGAAGTACCTACATACATTGACTGGATCCAAAGGGCACAGTTCTCCGGGTGTCTTGAATTCGATGTTTTTGATGTTTCCATTTGCCTCTCGTAGAAATTCAAGTAGGTCTTCCCAGCCATACTCGGCACAGCTCAGAGTGAGGAACCATGTGGGAGTTCCTAAGTTCCTCAGCATACATTTTAAATCACCATGACGACGGTACCAGTACTCATTAGTACCACGCTGACACGCCATGAGATTAATCAGGTGAGAATCCAAAATACTGTCTTGGACATTGACTTTATCCATAAAGTCACTTGCCGAGATGTTTTGCATGTGTATACCACTTTTCAAGATGTGGTTCACTGCATATGACAGTCCAGACAGATCGCTTTCAAACAGGAGATGAAACAAATAGGGAATGCATTGTCGAAACCTAGCATCTCCTGCATACAATCGCAAAGTCCGGTATTCAGAAGCAGGAATTTGATGAGGTCGCTCATCATATCTTCCTCCCTGACCTGTTGGAAAAAGCTGTGGGAAACACCTAGCTTCCAAACTTTCCTCCCAAACACTAATGGGACTCCCTTTGGCTTGTTTCATTTGAAACAACTCAATAGCATTCCCCATGACTTCCTTGGAATGCAAAGGATGAACACTATAATGTTCATATATTTCTTCACTAGTAGAGGGTTCTACTTTCTCAATTTGACCAGCACACAAATCGCTATCCTCTTCCTCACTTACTTCCTCTTCTGCAACATATACATTCTTATAGTATTTATTATTTTTTTTCAAATACAATGTTGCCTTTTTAACTTTCCTAACATCCACTAAATCTTGCCATATTTTCTTATTCTTTGTCGGAACCCCATTAACTAAGATAACCAGAGGTTCCTCTTCCACTTTTTCTACTCCAATTGTGTTAATGTTTTTCTTCAAATCTAGAGGCAAATAAACAACTCTTCCCTTTAATCCTCTCTGTAAATCTGATGGAGGCAATTTCCTTGTCTTTGGCTCCATTCTTACAATAGCCTGAAAGGGATGGATACTTTGAATCAAAATAGATTCATAAGTATTTAAATCCTTCAATTCAGAAGGAATCTCAACCAATTCCAGATTATTATGAACTGCTCTAGCAGGCATCTGGTTTTGATTTAATTTGTTACAACAATAAGTACACACACGTTGATCCAATCCCAAATCAAAACAATTTTCTACCATCAAGTATGTTGCGAAATCCTTCCATTCACTATTATTTTCCCTTTCACTTTTTGCATATAAATCCACTAACTTAGTCTGATTCTTATAATAAGTGCGTCGACAACACACACAAGTGAAATTTGGCCTCTCGCTTGATTTCACCTGAAACGTCGCAATTTCCCTCTGGAAATTATCTGTACTGGAAACCTGTACACTATCTTCCACATTACCCGCTTCTTCTTGGTCAATTTCAACATTCTCCTCTTTACTTCCAAAGTAACAAAACTCAATTTCTTCACATATATTCTTCACATCTATTTCAGAACCATGCAAAAGAGCAGCGCATAATTGTTTAAGCATAATTGCTGGACTCTTAGCATAATACAACATTCTAACTAATTTCCTCACTTTATTATGATGCACTGCTAGCATCCTGAAATGATGAAAAACACTCTGGCATACTCTCCTGGAAAGACAAGCCAGTGAATGACCATGCAAACCTGTCACTTCTCTCACTCTGCAAGGATCTAATTCTTGCAACAACTTAATTTTCTGCTTCAAACTTTTCTTATTAAATGACCGTACAAAATCACAAAGCAAATTGATGGAATCCTGACGCACACTGCAAATACTACTACACTTCCAGGTATACACAGGACCCTTAGGACGTCTTCCTAAAACCTCATTACCTAACACCTCTTCTGCCTCTGTTGTCACAAGTTTTTCTTTTTCAACTGGACAACCATCTTTCACTTCATAAGCTCGACCACTGGTGTCAACTGCATGCACCAAATCATTATCCTGGAAATAACTCTCCTCATTAAAAAATGCCTCACAGCTTGAACTATGCATCCATTCTCCAGAAAAAACTTCACAAAAATTACTACGATTAACTATTCTCTTCCATCTACTATTTCTTTTGAAATCATAAATTGCCTTGTTTAGCTTCCTAATTCTATTGATTATCAAAATAAATAACTTACGTTTAATTTCAAATGCCTGATAAATAACTTTCTCAACTATTTTTTTTCTCTTATAAAAAACCACTTTCTGTTGACCTTTCTTAATATTTTTTAACAAATTGCCAATTATCCTGTTGCGGAACATTCATTTACGAATGTCCCTAAACTGTTGTTTCCTTCTACTATCATGCACAGAGTTATCTCTTGCTCTAGCAGTAACATTTTTCATTGGCCTTTCCTTTCCGTTTGAATTGCTTCTCTTTTTCTGGACTGAAACATTTTCTGTAGTAATATTTTTTTTACTACAGATATTTCTTATGAATGTTTTTGTACTCTTACCCGGTGCTTTCTTGGTGACTTGACAAATCTTTTTGTTAGAGGACTGCTGCTTTTTTTCATTGACCTGCTGTCTTTGACGTTTTGCAGCCTTTCTCAGTCTTTCTTTGGTTGGCATGCTGAAATCTTGAAATGATCTGCAGTTGAATCTGTGGTAAAATATATTAAAAAATGTTATTAACCACTATTACCCAACAGTAAATCAATAACAGTAATCAAAAACTTAAAACACTACTTGACATTTTTACATAGAAGATTTTTTAGTGCTTGGCAAATTTAGAATACAGAAATAGCAGAAAAGAAATGGAATTTATATTCATTTTACCTGTGCTGTTTTATATGTGAATCTGATCTAATTTTATGAGCATATTTTAATATTTTATTGAAGACACTACACATAACCTGTTTTTGAACATGTCTTTATTTTTAAATTAAACGGTTTACATTTTTACTTTTTATTTATTATACATTTTTAAAATAAATGTTTATAGTTCCATAGGCTCAAGCACGTCAGCTTCCCATCCTATGTCATACAATTCTGACAAATCTGCATCCTCATCACGTTCTTCTTCATCCTCAGGATTTAAATCATCCAAGGGATCAACACCCACTGATGTTTCAATTACGAGTTCAATGATGAGGTCGAAATCAACTGATTGCTGATTGTCGCTCATGTTGATGTTGTCTTTATCTTTAAAGAAAGATAACAACAATGAGATGTTGCAGAGTAAGAGACAAATCTCAGAGATTATAATAGTAAAATTGTTTAACAAGAGTAACATTTTGCACCTATTATTTAGCCATGTCCAGCGATGCTGAGGAGGTGAAGCCTATGTCCAATTTTTCAGTGAACAGGACTCATCTCTTCTTAACCTTGGATAAGCCTCACCGACTCTGTGTCCCCTGCACATACTTAAATGTAAAGGGGCAGATTTATGTTAACTGGCACATCCCCAGGGATGCACCAGTTAACGTGCACCGCTGCTCTGCCACCCATGGTGTGCCGCATTTACAATCAGATAGGACAAAGCTGCGTCAAAACCCTGCGCCTGCTTGAAGCAGGCATAGGTCTTGATGCAGCATTGTGGAGATGGAGCACCCCTGAGCCTTGCTGGAGCTGCATCGCACTTGCAATACAACTCCAGCAATGCGCCACCTTTACGGCACAGATGCGTCACGCATCTGTGCCGTTTTTGCCCCATGGTGCGCCGCATTGTAAATGCAGCACACCATGGGTGGCGGAACAGCGGCACAGGATGACTGGCACATCCCTGGTGATGCGCCAGTCATCATAAATCTATCCCTAAGCTTCTTATCTTGTTAGAGATGAACTGCCATATGTATCATCAAACTATTTTGCATTTCCCAAATAGCGAATTTTAAGGAATAAATAGCGATTCTTTACCATTCCTAATTTGCGATGAGCAAATTGCTAATTGCAAATTACCCATTCATTTCCATGGGCCAGGAGGCCCATAGGAATGAAGGTGCAATTTGCGATTAGCAATTAGCTCATCGCAAATTAGGAATTTTTCCAAGGGTGCAGGGGTGTCTCAAGAACACCCTGCTGCACCCCTGAAAAAGAAATTTGGGGGCATATGGCGCACATACATGCCCTAAGGGCATGTATGGGCGTCATATGGCACCTTTTGTTTTTTGGAAAAAAAGCTTTTTGAAAAGAATTCGCAAATTACCACCAACTAGAAGTTGGTGGTAATTTGCAAATCCTTAATGGCATTTTTTGCATATTTTTCGTTTGATACATTGCATTTAAGAAATCGCAAAATTTGCAAATCCTTCAGTGCAATCGCAAAATAAGGAATAGCAAATTTTGCTATTCCTTAATTTGCATCAAACTTGTTTGATACATACCATTTGTCTAATTAGCATTCGCAAAGGCCGAAATTCTGTGAATTTCGGCCTTTGCGAATGCTAATTAGCTTGATACATATGGCCCCAAGTGAGGCCTGTCTTGCAACATGGTGCATCTTTTGCATCACTGCTGCATCGGTTTCATGTGGCACGGTGTTTTTTACAACATGACACATCTGCCTAAATGCATCAATTTGTAATTTTGTCGCCTCATAGCAAATCTTTTGCACCGCCGCTGCATCACAAAAGTGACGCACAGTGGCGCAAAAGAGGCATACACCTATCATAAATCTGTCCCTAGCATTTTAAATGATTAATTCCGGATGACGATAAGGTGTGGCCTATCCAGAGGTTTGTTTAAGGTGAGGCCTACTCAGGATTGCAGATCAAAGTTACGCTTGATGAAGAATACAGAGGAGATAATACATGTAAAGGCCTACCAATGAAGTAAGTGATGTCCACTTCATTGCACCAGTCATCATAAATGTATCCCTAAGCTTCTTATCTTGTTAGAGATGAACCGCCATATGTATCATCAAACTATTTTGCATTTCCTAAATAGCGAATTTTAAGGAATAAATAGCGATTCTTTACCATTCCTAATTTGCGATGAGCAAATTGCTAATTGCAAATTACCCATTCATTTCCATGGGCCAGGAGGCCCATAGGAATGAAGGTGCAATTTGCGATTAGCAATTAGCTCATCGCAAATTAAGAATTTTTCCAAAGGTGCAGGGGTGTCTCAAGAACACCCTGCTGCACCCCTGAAAAAGAAATTTGGGGGCATATGGCGCACATAAATTTTAAAAACATTCCTTTACCTCAAAAACGATTTTCAAGTCATAATTTGAAAACACTGCCCACAGGGAAATGACTTAAAATGTCCTTAAGACACATGAAAGTGTTTTTTTAAAGCCTTTGCAACTTTTTTGGGTCACTTTTAACATGGCTATGTAACTCAAACGGTCAAAATCTAAATTTACCATGCACAGGTGGGAGCATATTTACAAGGAATTTGCTCCACGGGGAAAGGTCTTTTAATTTAATATGGGAAAAATAACATCAGAGACACTGAAATGCCTTATAAAGAAGCATACACCATTATGTCCTTGTCATAAATTTTAAAACCATTCCTTTTCCCCAAAAACGATTTTCAAATCATAATTTGAAAACACTCCACATGGGGAAATGACTTAAAATGTCCTTAAGACACATGAAAGCGTTTTTTGATTGCCTTTGCAGCATGTTTGGGTCACTTTTAACATGGCTATGTAACGCAAACATTCAAAATCTAAATTTGCCATGCACAGGTGGGAGCATATTTACAAGCAATTTGCTCCACAGGGAAAGGTCTTACATTAAAATGGGAAAAATAACATCAGAGACACTCAATTGCCTTATAAAGAAGCATACACCATTAAGTCCTTGTCATAAATTTTAAAACCATTCCTTTTCCCCAAAAACTATTTTCAAATCATAATTTGAAAACACTCCACATGGGGAAATGACTTAAAATGTCCTTAAGACACATGAAAGCGTTTTTTGATTGCCTTTGCAGCATGTTTGGGTCACTTTTAACATGGCTATGTAACGCAAACATTCAAAATCTAAATTTGCCATGCACAGGTGGGAGCATATTTACAAGCAATTTGCTCCACAGGGAAAGGTCTTACATTAAATTGTTAATAATAACATCAGAGACACTCAATTGCCTTATAAAGAAGCATACACCATTATGTCCTTGTCATAAATTTTAAAACCATTCCTTTTCCCCAAAAACGATTTTCAAATCATAATTTGAAAACACTCCACATGGGGAAATGACTTAAAATGTCCTTAAGACACATGAAAGCGTTTTTTGATTGCCTTTGCAGCATGTTTGGGTCACTTTTAACATGGCTATGTAACGCAAACATTCAAAATCTAAATTTGCCATGCACAGGTGGGAGCATACTTACAAGCAATTTGCTCCACAGGGAAAGGTCTTACATTAAAATGGGAAAAATAACATCAGAGACACTCAATTGCCTTATAAAGAAGCATACACCATTATGTCCTTGTCATAAATTTTAAAACCATTCCTTTTCCTCAAAAACGATTTTCAAGTCATAATTTGAAAACACTCCACAGCTCCTATGCACATGAAAACCCTGTCAGTACTAATACTTCACATTTTCTCCAATTACAATTTCTCAAAGAATCAAAATCTATTTGTAAAACACTTGAGACAAAGCAACATTTGAAAAACACAACTTTCTTCATAATTTTCTCCTTAAAGCACACTATTCTCTATCTAAATTAAAGAAATCTTTTCTCACCTTAGCAAATACTTTGAGTTTCAAAACAGTCTCAGAAACACACCAATTTGTCTTCAGCAGAGCAAAAGGTATGCACTCCAGAGTCTGCAGCTATCAAAAGCACAGAAATGCTGTAATTCTTCACACATATCTCTCATGTCACCCAATCAAAACTCTTCCCTCACTTTTTTTCAAATCAAAACCCTTCCCCCCTCTGCCCTCTCTGCTTTTTTTGCATAGCAACCACCTCTTGGAAGACCTCTGGTGTTTGCTAGTTCACACAACAATGTTGCAATTGAACTCTGAACTCTCAGTGCACCTGCATATCCAGTGCATTCTTTCATTTAATGATTTTTTCTTGACCACTCAAAATACATCTTTCAAAGAACTCATCCATGCACCCTAACTTTCTGTTTTCAGCAATCAAAATCCACCAATCACTGTTACTGCTTCATTAACACAGAAACTCCACAGTTTTTTTTCATTTTAAACTCTTATTTTTTCAACTGCCATTTCATTGCCACACTTCATCTGACTGCAGGAGAACCTTCTCTCACCATGTTTTCTGTCTGGATTGTTGGACATAGTTACATCTATTGGGCTCGGAGGTATGCTGAGAACAGAAATTTACCTAACCTCAATTTACAAAATGTGGAAATTAAGTGGTTTGGCCACAGAGGATTAAAATGTCACCAATTGATACCATTGGTGAAAACCTTTATGCATTTGCCAAAACCTGACCTGTTAATTGTGCACTGTGGAGGTAATGATTTGGGCACTTTGACTGGGGTAGGTCTGGAAATGCTTTTAAAGGACACCTTTGAGCAATTAATGGCACTTTTTCCTCAGACTGCCTTGGTATATTCAAATATATGCCAAAGACAGAAATGGAGGTGGCCAAACCAATTTTGTCCACAAATTGAGAAGTCGAGGAAGCATGTAAACAAATCTGTTTCAGCTTACATGAGAGACCATGAAATGGGCTCCGTGTACAACAATAACTTGCGTTACTACATGCAAGATATCTACAGAGGAGATGGAGTTCACTTCTCAGATGAGGGCAACAGAATTTTCATTCTGAATTTAAGACTGTGCATTGGTACCTACTTATAAGTACCTAAATGTACCATAAACCCAAAAGCTCTTCTCAGAGCTACCCTACATCTGATCACTCACAATTATTATTTTTCTCTAACTTTTTTCACAAATTTTCAACAAAGTACGCTCCCCGGGGCGCTACCCGGTACGCGAACCGGAAGCTAACCTCGCGAAATTTTTAAAAAAAATGTTTTTTTTCGCACATATAAGCCTCCTCAGCCACCCTCAGAAAACCTAGGGGGTCAAGATAAGTCTACCGTGCCCCCTTCTACCCATTCTGAATATTATTTGCCCTCCATCTTGTATCTTAAGTCGACCGAAACACAAAATGGTGGACTCCCGTAACGCTTAAGGTTCGCGTACCGGGGCACTCACCAGTTCGCGTACCGGGGCGCTCCCCGGGAAGCGCTCCATCAAAAAAGGTGGGAAAGTAATTTACAGAAAAACGACTGGAGACACTCTCACAAAATATAGATTAGCTCATACTACATACCAATCCCTATCATTTTCACAAATTTGATTGAAATTCCATTTAGCCATTTAGCCTGTAGACCTCTCTAAATACCGTGAGGTAAATTACTTCTCAAAACACATCTGAAGTGTTGGAATTGACATCCAATGAAAATGTTACTTTCATTATCAACTTTTATTACCTGACATTTGATTGGTTATATACCTGAATATATATAAAGGAAGAGAAGGAAACACAGCCATTTTGACTACTACTTCTTGTTGTACATTTCAATTGGATTTTCACTAATCACTTCAACTTCTTTGTAAAGGTAAGTTGTTATTTTTAAAACTGAAGTAAATTGTGCACAATCCCAACAGTGCCCTATCTCTACTAATATATATATTTTTTTATCCAAATTTCAGGCAACATGGAAGGCGAACAGAAAGTTTCATTTCAAATTGTCCTGCAAGAGAGCAGCCAAGAATTAATTGATCCAAATGATATAGAATTTATGGATGAAACTTGGGACCAAGAACTACTGCAATGTGTGCAAGCAGTAGATGACCTCCTTCAAAATGAGGACATTTTACACCCTCAGAGATTACAAACTATGTTCATGGAAAATGACGACATTTCAGACAGTGAAATGTTAGAAATGTTATTAAATTTTGAAACACAATCACAATAATAAATAATTGCTTAAAAAATAAAGAAATAAAAAAATAATCAACAAAACCAACAATCAATTAACATACAGTATTTGAAAAGTCTATCATTCTTTTTTCCTTATAGTACGCTCCCCAGTACGCTTCCCGGTTCGCGAACCGGGCGCTCCCCACGCAAAAAAAAAAAATGTTTTTTTTTTTTTTTGCCCTGCGGGGCCCTTTTAAAGCCTCCACATCAAACCTAGGGGGTCAGGGAGGATCTACTATGCCCCCTTATGGTCATTTCCCCCTTTCTTTTGGCCTCCTCTTGTCTCTCGATCCTACCGAGAGACAAGATGGCGGCCGCTCCGGACTGTTTAGAATGTTGACAGACACCGGAGAGCCAATCAGCTTCGCTTCGCGAAGTTCCGTTACGCGTAAAGTACGCGAACCGGAGCGCTGCCCAGAGCGCGCTTACAGATATATATCTTTTTTTAAACGTTAATTTCTCAAAATCCACTGGAGCACATATATTGAGACCTAGCAAAGGCACATCGGGCTAACAGTCCCTACAATTTTGCCAAGTTTCGTGCAAATCCATTCAGCCATTCGGGCTAAAAGTGAGGCCAACCGCCCTATGGAAATTAACATTGGAAAAACACGTTTTGGGACCCCCCTTTTTTCTCAGCCCCCCCTTGACGAACCCCCCCAAATTTTCAGGGGCTGCTCAGAAACAAAATGTTCCATTTTCTTGAAAATTTCAGCCAATTCCGTCCACAAACGCCAAAGTTATTAGACATAGAATTTTCAAAAATCCCATAGGGAAAAAATCCTAACTATATATACCTACTGGCGGTCGCCAGTAGGTAATATATAGTTAGGATTTTTTCCCTATGGGATTTTTGAAAATTCTATGTCTAATAACTTTGGCGTTTGTGGACGGAATTGGCTGAAATTTTCTGGAAAATGGAACATTTTGTTTCTGAGCAGCTCTGGAAATTTGGGGGGGGTTCGTCCAGGGGGGGTCGAGAAAAAAGGTGGGTCCCAAAACGTGTTTTTAACATTGAGTTTTCCATAGGGCGGTTGGCCTCCCTTTTAGCCCGAACGGCTGAATGGATTTGCATGAAACTTGGCAAAATTGTAGGGACTGGTAGCCCGATGTGCCTTTTGTAGGTCTCAATATATGTGCTCCAGTGGATTTTGAGAAATTAACGTTTAAAAAAAGATATATATCTGTAACAGCGGACCGGTCCGCGCCCCGGTTCGCGGAACGGGGCGCGTACCGGAACTTCGCGTAGCGAAGCTGATTGGCTCTCCGGTGTCTGTCAACATTCTAAACAGTCCGTAGCGGCCGCCATCTTGTCTCTCGGTAGGATTGAGAGACAAGAGGAGGCCAAAACAAAGGGGGAAATGACCATAAGGGGGCATAGTAGATCCTCCCTGACCCCCTAGGTTTAATGTGGAGGCTTTAAAAGGGCCCCTTGTTTTTTTTGCGTGGGTAGCGCCCGGTACGCGAACCGGGAAGCGTTCTGGGCAGCGTACTACAATGAAAAAAGAATGAGAGACTTTTCAAATGCAGTATGTTAATTGATTGTTGGTTTTGTTGATTATTTTTTATTTTCTTTATTTTTTAAGCATTTTTTTTTTATTGTGATTGTGTTTCATAATTTATTAAACTTTCTAACATTTCATTGTCAGAAATTTCATAATTATCATGGAATATACATTGTAGTCTCTGAGGGTGTAAAATGTCCTCATTTGCAAGGAGGTTATCTACTGCTTGTACACATTGCAGTAGTTCATTGTCCCAAGTTTCATCGAAAAATTCAATGTCAATTTGATCAATTGTATCAATCAATTCTTGGCTGCTCTCTTGCAGGTCCATTTCAAAAGAAACTTGGTTTTCGCCTTCCATTTTGCCTGAAATTTGGATTAAAAAAATATATATTAATAGAGATAGGGCAATGTTGGGAATAATTTTAGATAGGCATTTTTTATCAGTGAATTTATCTTTGGGCAGTGTATAGTATCAGAGTGGAAGTAGGAATTTAAAAAAGTGTATGTGATTTAACGTAAGTAAATTCATAATTATACAAGAGAAGCCTAACTCCATCCATAACTATAACAGAGAAGTCTCTCTAAATCTATAACTACTACAGAGGGATAGTATATATCTATCAGAAAAAGTTTACCATATTAACTTATAGTGCACAATATACTTCAGTTTTAAAAATAAAAACTTACCTTTAGAAAGAAGTTGAAGGAATTAGTGAAAATACTATTGAAATGTACAGCAAGAAGTAGTAGTCAAAATGGCTGTGTTTTCTTCTCTTCCTTTATATATATTCAGGTATATAACCAATGAAATGTCAGGTAAAAAAAGTAGAAAATGAAAGTAACATTTTCATTGGTTGTCAATTCCAACACTTCAGATGTGTTTTGTGAAGTAATTTACCTCAGGGTATTTAGAGAGGTCTACAGGCTAAATGACTAAATGGAATTCCAATCAAATTTGTGAAAATGGTAGGGATTGGTATGTAGTATGAGCTAATCTATATTTGGTGAAATTGTCTCCAGTGGCTTTTCTGTGAACTACTTTCCCACCTTTTTTGATGGTGCGCTTCCCAGGGAGCGACCTGGTACGCGAACCGGTGAGCGCCCCGGTACGCGAACCTTAAGCGTAACGGGAGTCCACCATTTTGTGTTTCGGTCGAATTAAGATACAAGATGGAGGGCAAATAATGTTCAGAATAGGTAGAAGGGGGCACGGTAGACTTATCTTGACCCCCTAGGTTTTGTGAGGGTGGCTGAGGAGGCCCATATGTGCGAAAAAAAAACATTTTTTAAAAAAATTTCGCGAGGTTAGCTCCCGGTTCGCGTACCGGGTAGCGCCCCAGGGAGCGTACTTTGTTGAAAATTAGTGAAAAATGTTAGAGTAAAATAATAATTGTGAGTGATCAGATGTAGGGTAGCTCTGAGAAGAGCTTTTGGGTTTATGGTACATTTAGGTACTTATAAGTAGGTACCAATGCACATTCTTAAATTCAGAGTGAAAATTCTGTTGCCCTCATCTGAGAAGTGAACTCCATCTCCTCTGTAGATATCTTGCATGTAGTAACACAAGTTATTGTTGGACAGGGAGCCCATTCCATGGTCTCTCATGTAAGCTGAAACAGATTTGTTTACATGCTTCCTCGACTTCTCAATTTGTGGACAAAATTGGTTCGACCACCTCCATTTCTGTCTTTGGCATATATTTGAATATACCAAGGCAGTCTGAGGAAAAAGTGCCATTAATTGCTCAAAGGTGTCCTTTAAAAGCATTTCCAGACCTACACCAGTCAAAGTGCCCAAGTCATTACCTCCACAGTGCACAATTAACAGGTCAGGTTTGGGCAAATGCATAAAGGTTTTCACCAATGGTATCAATTGGTGACATTTTAATCCTCTGTGGCCAAACCACTTAATTTCCACATCTTGTAAATTGAGGTTAGGTAATTTCCTGTTTTCAACGTACCTTTGAGCCCAGTGAATATAACTATGTCCAACAATCCAGACAGAAAACATGGTGAGAGAAGGTTCTCCTGCAGTCAGATGAAGTGTGGCAATGAAATGGCAGTTGAAAAAATGAGAGTTTAAAATGAAAAAAACTGTGGAGTTTCTGTGTTCATGAAGCAGTAACAGTGATTGGTGGATTTTGATTGCTGAAAACAGAAAGTTAGGGTGCACGGATGTGTTCTTTGAAAGATGTATTTTGAATGGTCAATAAAAAATCATTAAATGAAAGAATGCACTGGATATGCAGGTGCACTGAGAGTTCAGAGTTCAATTGCAACAAAGTTGTGTGAACTTGCAAACACCAGAAGTCTTCCAAGAGGTGGTTGCCATGCAGAAAAGGCATGAAATGGCAGAGGGGGGAAGGGTTTTCATTTGAAAAAAAGTGAGGGAAGAGTTTTGATTGGGTGACATGAGAGATATGTGTGAAGAATTACAGCATTTCTGTGCTTTTGATAGCTGCAGACTCTGGAGTGCATACCTTTTGCTCTGCTGAAGACAAATTGGTGTGTTTCTGAGACTGTTTTCAAACTCAAAGTATTTGCTAAGGTGAGAAAATATTTCTTTAATTTAGATAGAGAATAGTGTGCTTTAAGGAGAAAATTATGAATTATGTGGCGCAAATTGCTTGTAAATATGATCCCACATGTGCATGGAAAATTTAGATTTTGAATGTTTGTGTTACATAGCCATGTTAAAAGTGATACAAACATGCTGCAAAGGCAATCAAAAAACGCTTTTATGTGTCTTAAGGACATTTTAAGTAATTTTCCCATGTGCAGTGTTTTGAAATTATGATTTGAAAATCGTTTTTGGGGAAAAGGAATTGTTTTTAAATTTATGACAAGGACATAATGGTGTATGCTTCTTTATACGGCAATTGACTGTCCCTGATGTTATTTTTCCCATTTTAATGTAAGACCTTTCTCTGTGGCGCAAGTTGCTTGTAAATATGCTCCGACCTATGCATGGGAAATTTAGATTTTAAATGTTTGTGTTACATAGCCATGTTAAAAGTGACCCAACCATGCTGGAAAGGCAATAAAAAAACACTTTCATGTGTCTTAAGGACATTTTAAGTAATTTCCCTGTGGGCAGTGTTTTCAAATTATGAATTGAAAATCGTTTTTGAGGTAAAGGAATGTTGTTAAAATTTATGTGCGCCATATGCCCACAAATTTCGTTTTCAGGGGTGCAGCAGGGTGTTCTTGAGACACCCCTGCACCTTTGGAAAAATTCCTAATTTGCGATGAGCTAATTGCTAATCGCAAATTGCACCTTCATTCCTATGGGCCTCCTGCTCCATGGAAATGAATGGGTAATTTGCAATTAGCAATTTGCTCATCGCAAATTAGGAATGGTAAAGAATCGCTATTTATTCCTTAAAATTCGCTATTTTGGAAATGCAAAATAGTTATATGATACATATGGCGGTTGATGTCTAACAAGATAAGAAGCTTAGGGATACATTTATGATGACTGGCGCAATGAAGTGGACATCACTTACTTCATTGGTAGAGCTTTACATGTATTATGTCCTCTGTATTCTTCATCAAGCGTAACTTTAATCTGCAATCCTGAGTAGGCCTCACCTTAAACAAACCTCTGGATAGGCCACACCTTATCGTCATCCTGAATTAATCATTTAAAATGCTAGGGACAGATTTATGATAGGTGTATGCCTCTTTTGCGCCACTTACAAAACACTGTCCACGGGGAAATGACTTAAAATGTCCTTAAGACACATGAATGTGTTTTTTTAAAGCGTTTGCAATTTTTTGGGGTGACTTTTAACATGGCTATGTGACTCAAACAGTCAAAATCTAAATTCACCATGCACAGGTGGGAGCATATTTACAAGGAATGTGCTCTATGGGGAAAGGTCTTATAATGTAATATGGGAAAAATGACATCAGAGACACTGAAATGCCTTATAGAGAAGCATACACCATTATGTCCTTGTCATAAATTTGCAAACCATTACTTTTCCCCAAAAACGATTTTCAAATCATAATTTGAAAACACTGCACATGTGGAAATTACTTAAAATGTCCTTAATTCTTAAATTTGCTATTCCTTATTTTGCGATTGCACTGAAGGATTTGCAAATTTTGCGATTCCTTAAATGCAATGTATCAAACAAAAAATATGTAAAAAATGATATTAAGGATTTGGAAACTACCACCAACTTCTAGTTTGTGGTAATTTGCGAATTCTTTTCAAAAAGCATTTTTTTTCCAAAAAACAAAAGGTGCCATATGACGCCTATACATGTCCTTAGGGCATGTATGTGTGCCATATGCCCCCAAATTTCTTTTTCAGGGGTGTAGCAGGGTGTTCTTGAGATACCCCTGCACGCTTGAAAAAATTCCTATTTTGTGATGAGCTAATTGCTAATCGCAAATTGCAACCTTCATTCCTATGAGCCTCCTAGCCCATGGAAGTGAATGGGTAACTTGCAATTAGCAATTTGCTCATTGCAAATTAGGAATGGTAAAGAATTGCTATTTATTCCTTAAAATTCGCTATTTAGGAAATGCAAAATAGTTTGATGGTACATATGGTGGTTCATCTGTAACAAGATAAGAAGCTTAGGGATACATTTATGATGACTGGCGCAATAAAGTGCACATTACTTACTACATTGGTAGGCCTTTACATGTATTATCTCCTCTGTATTCTTCATCAAGCGTAACTTTAATCTGCAATCCTGAGTAGGCCTCACCTTAAACAAACCTTTGGATAGGCCACACCTTATTGTCATCCTGGATTAATCATTTAAAATGCTAGGGACAGATTTATGATAGCTGTATGCCTCTTTTGTGCCACTGTGCGTCACTTTTATGATGCAGCGGCGGTGCTAATTTGCAATTAGCAATTTGCTCATTGCAAATTAGGAATGGTAAAGAATTGCTATTTATTCCTTAAAATTCGCTATTTAGGAAATGCAAAATAGTTTCATGCTACATATGGCGGTTCATCTGTAACAAGATAAGAAGCTTAGGGATAGATTTATGATGACTGGTGCATCACCAGGGATGTGTCAGTCATCCTGCGCCGCTGTTCCGCCACCCATGGTGTGCTGCATTTAGAATGCGGGGCATCATGGGGCAAAAATGGCACAGATGCGTGACGAATCTGTGCTGTAAAGGTAGTGATTGCTGGAGTTGTATCGCAAGTGCGATGCAGCTCAAGCAAGGCTCAGGGGTGCCCCATCTCCACAATGTTGCGTCAAGACCTATGCCTGCTTAAAGCAGGCGAAGGGTTTTGACGAAGCTTTCTCCTATCTGATTGTAAATATGGCACACCATGGGTGGCAGAGTAGTGGTGCACGTTAACTGGTGCATGCCTGGGGATGTGCCATTTAACATAAATCTGCCCCTTTACATTTAAGTATGTGCAGGACACACAGAGTCGGTGAGGCTTATCCAAGGTTAAGAAGAGATGAGTCCTGTTCACTGAAAATTTAGACATAGTCTTCACCTGCTCAGCATTGCTGGACATGGCTAAATAATAGCTGCAAAATATTACTCTTGTTAAACAATTTTACTATTATAATCTCTGAGATTTGTCTCTTACTCTGCAACATCTCATTGTTGTTATCTTTCTTTAAAGATAAAGACAACCTCAACATGAGCGACAATCTGCAATCAGTTGATTTTGACCTCATCATTGAACTTGTAATTGAAACATCAGTGGATGTTGATCCCTTGGATGATTTAAATCCTGAGGATGAAGAAGAGCGTGATGAGGATGCAGATTTGTCCGAATTATATGACATAGGATGGGAAGCTGACCTGCTTGAGCCTATGGAAATATAAACATTTATTTTTAAAATTTATAATTAATAAAAAGTAAAAAGGTAAACCGTTTAATTTAAAAATAAAGACACCTTCAAAAGCAGGTTATGTGTAGTGTCTTCAATAAAATATTAAAATATGCTCATAAAATTAGATCAGATTCACATATAAAATAGCACAGGTAACATAAATATAAATGTCATTTCTTTTCTGCTATTTCTGTATTGTAAATTTGCAAGGACTAAAAAATCTTCTATTTAAAATGTCAAGTAGTGTGTTAAGTTTTTGATCACTGTTATTGTTTTACTGTTTGGTAATAATGGTTAATAACATTTTTTATTATATTTTACCACAGATTCAACTGCAGATCATTTCAAGATTTCACCATGCCAACAATAGAAAGACAGAGAAAGGCTGCAAAACGTCAAAGACAGCAGGTGAAACAAAATAAGCAGCAGTCCTCTAACAAAAAGATTTGTCAAGTCACGAAGAATGCACCGGGTAAGAGCACAAAATATTTCATAAGAAATATGTGTAGTAAAAAAAATATTACTACAGAAAATGTTTCAGTCCATAAAACGAGAAGGAATTCAAATGGAAAGGAAAGGCCAATGAAAAATGTTACTGCTAGAGCAAGAGATAACTCTGTGCATGATAGTAGAAGGAAACAACAGTTTAGGGAGATTCGTAAACGAATGTTCCGCAACAGGATAATTGGCAATTTGTTAAAAAATATTAAGAAAGGTCAACAGAAACTGGTTTTTTATAAGAGAAAAAAAAAAGTTGAGAAAGTTATTGATCAGGCATTTGAAATTAAACGTAAGTTATTTATTTTGATAATCAATCGAATTAGGAAGCTAAACAAGGCAATTTATGATTTCAAAAGAAATAGTAGATGGAAGAGAATAGTTAATCGTAGTAATTTTTGTGAAGTTTTTTCTGGAGAATGGATGCATAGTTCAAGCTGTGAGGCATTTTTTAATGAGGAGAGTTATTTCCAGGATAATGATTTGGTGCATGCAGTTGACACCAGTGGTCGTGCTTATGAAGTGAAAGATGGTTGTCCAGTTGAAAAAGAAAAACTTGTGACAACAGAGGCAGAAGAGGTGTTAGGTAATGAGGTTTTAGGAAGACGTGATAAGGGTCCTGTGTACACCTGGAAGTGTAGTAGTATTTGCAGTGTGCGACGGGATTCCATCAATTTGCTTTGTGATTTTGTACGGTCATTTAATAAGAAAAGTTTGAAGCAGAAAATGATGTTGTTGCAAGAATTAGATCCTTGCAGAGTGAGAGAAGTGACAGGTTTGCATGGTCCTTCACTGGCTTGTCTTTCCAGGAGAGTATGCCAGAGTGTTTTTTATCATTTCAGGACGCTAGCAGTGCATCATAATAAAGTGAGGAAATTAGTTAGAATGTTGTATTATGCTAAGAGTCCAGCAATTATGCTTAAACAATTATGCGCTGCTCTTTTGCATGGTTCTGAAATAGATGTGAAGAATTTATGTGAAGAAATTGAGTTTTGTTACTTTGGAAGTAAAGAGGAGAATGTTGAAATTGACCAAGAAGAAGCGGGTAATGTGGAAGATAGTGTACAGGTTTCCAGTACAGATAATTTCCAGAGGGAAATTGCGACGTTTCAGGTCAAATCAAGTGAGAGGCCAAATTTCACTTGTGTGTGTTGTCGACGCACTTATTATAAGAATCAGACTAAGTTAGTGGATTTATATGCAAAAAGTGAAAGGGAAAATAATAGTGAATGGAAGGATTTCGCAACATACTTGATGGTAGAAAATTGTTTTGATTTGGGATTGGATCAACGTGTGTGTACTTATTGTTGTAACAAATTAAATCAAAACCAGATGCCTGCTAGAGCAGTTCATAATAATCTGGAATTGATTGAGATTCCTTCTGAATTGAAGGATTTAAATACTTATGAATCTATTTTGATTCAAATTATCCATCCCTTTCAGGCTATTGTAAGAATGGAGCCAAAGACAGGGAAATTGCCTCCATCAGATTTACAGAGAGGATTAAAGGGAAGAGTTGTTTATTTGCCTCTAGATTTGAAGAAAAACATTAACACAATTGGAGTAGAAAAAGTGGAAGAGGAACCTCTGGTTATCTTAGTTAATGGGGTTCCGACAAAGAATAAGAAAATATGGCAAGATTTAGTAGATGTTAGGAAAGTTAAAAAGGCAACATTGTATTTGAAAAAAAATAATAAATACTATAAGAATGTATATGTTGCAGAAGAGGAAGTAAGTGAGGAAGAGGATAGCGATTTGTGTGCTGGTCAAATTGAGAAAGTAGAACCCTCTACTAGTGAAGAAATATATGAACATTATAGTGTTCATCCTTTGCATTCCAAGGAAGTCATGGGGAATGCTATTGAGTTGTTTCAAATGAAACAAGCCAAAGGGAGTCCCATTAGTGTTTGGGAGGAAAGTTTGGAAGCTCGGTGTTTCCCACAGCTTTTTCCAACAGGTCAGGGAGGAAGATATGATGAGCGACCTCATCAAATTCCTGCTTCTGAATACCGGACTTTGCGATTGTATGCAGGAGATGCTAGGTTTCGACAATGCATTCCCTATTTGTTTCATCTCCTGTTTGAAAGCGATCTGTCTGGACTGTCATATGCAGTGAACCACATCTTGAAAAGTGGTATACACATGCAAAACATCTCGGCAAGTGACTTTATGGATAAAGTCAATGTCCAAGACAGTATTTTGGATTCTCACCTGATTAATCTCATGGCGTGTCAGCGTGGTACTAATGAGTACTGGTACCGTCGTCATGGTGATTTAAAATGTATGTTGAGGAACTTAGGTACTCCCACATGGTTCCTCACTCTGAGCTGTGCCGAGTATGGCTGGGAAGACTTACTTGAATTTCTACGAGAGGCAAATGCTAACGTAGATAACATCGAATTCAAGACACCCGGAGAACTGTGCTCTTTGGATCCAGTCAATGTATGTAGGTACTTCAATCATAGATTTGAAGCTATGATGTCTTTCATCATGAATAAGAAGAATCCACCTCTTGGAGAGGTGTTGGATTTCTTCTGGAGAAAGGAGTACCAAGCAAGAGGTGCTCCTCATATACATATGTTGCTGTGGATCAAGGATGCACCTAAATTTGGAACGGATCCAGAAGACTCAGTGATGAGTTTCATCCAACAGTATTCTACGTGTGCTGTTCCAAACGCAAAGGAGAAGAAAAGCCTAAGAGAAAAAGTTCTGCGTTTCCAAAGCCATCGATGTGGAAAGTACTGCCGTCGTAAATTCCGAAACAAGGACAAGTTGTACACTAAATGTCGTTTCGGCTTTCCACGACCGGTGATTTCTAAAGGAAGAGTAAACAGTTTGATGTCTTCGCTGCGACACAATGTCATGAAGAAATCACCTAAAAACACTTACAATTTGAAGAGGAACGAAGAGTCCAAGTACATCAACGACTACAACCCGGTGATTTTGTCCATGTGGAATGCTAACATGGATATACAGTTTGTGGCTGATAACTGTATGGCTGTGGCTCGGTATGTGACGTCTTACATCACCAAAAAAGAGAAGACAGAATTGAAGGATATGTGGGAGGACATTTCCCATGAAAAGAGCCTCAGCAAGAAGTTGTACAGTTTCAGTCTGAAGATGTTGTCGCATCGAGAAATCGGAGCGTACGAATGTTCTGACCGGTTGTCTTCAGCACGTCTCTATGCCAAGTCCAGGAGTATCGTTTGGGCGAGTCTTGGTCTTGCAGCAACGCGTAATCGAGTTCTCAAACCTGTGCGGGAAATTGAGTATTTGGCGGAAAAGGAGCCAAACAGTACCGACATTTTGAAGACAAACATGTTGGATACATATTATCCAAATCGAAGCAGTCACCTTGAGAATGTTTGTCTGTATGAGGTTCTGCAAAATTACATATTCAAGAGGAACATCAAAGAAGATACTGAGAAAAGAGTGTATGCTGTAATAGGAAGTGAGGGATGTCTGGTCAAGCAAAGAAAATGCCACTTGGTAAACCATCGAAAATTGAGTGGCGAATCTCCTGAAAAAAAGGAGTTTTTCTATTTAGCACTTTTGCAACTTTTCAAGCCTTGGCGTGCAGAAGAGGAACTGCTTGGAGATTTCCTCTGTTACGAAGACTCTTTCAATGCCGCCAAGGAGACCATAGAATGTCCTGCTTTTCCCAAATATGTAGAAATGTTGAATGCGGAAATTGAGCAGGAAGCAACGATTGCAGCCGAGATTGCCAGAGACAGTTCTCAGGACAGTCAGAGTTCTGCTTCATTGAGTCAGGATCCACTAGGAGGACCTGTTATTGAAAATGAAGCTGCCACTGCTATGAATGAAGTGGAAAGAGCCATGGCACATGCTCAAGAGGATGCGGTTAACTTAGAAGAGTTGGAAAGACAACTCAACGTTGAGCAGAGGAAAATATATGACGAAGTTACCATGCAAATTGATCATGGATTAAGTCATGATAAGAAAGAGTGCTCATGTACGTCGTTGAAGCCTGTCCGACTGTACGTGAGTGGAGAAGCGGGAACTGGAAAAAGTTTCCTCATTAAAGCAATTTCATGCTATTTGCAGGAAAGGACAGAGTCATCGCTGTCTTGTGTTGTCACTGCTCCAACTGGACTGGCAGCACATAATATTAAAGGGATTACTTTACATCGTTTACTGATGCTGCCAGTGGAGCATGACAACAGATTACAATATCACAAGCTATCTGGAGATGCTTGTTTTGAAGTTTCAAGAATCTTGAGGAAAATGAAACTTCTTATCATTGACGAAGTAAGCATGGTTTCCAATGTCATGCTTGCCTTTGTGCATTTGAGGATGCAAGAAGTTCTCAAAACAGAGTATGATGTGTTATTTGGTGGCAAACACATCATTGTTTTCGGAGATCTTCTGCAGCTGACACCACTGAAAGGGCAACCTGTGTTCAAAATGCTCACGCATGACGATATCAGGAAGTGCCTAGGCAGCATTGGCAACGTCAATATATGGTTAAACTTCAATTATGCTGAACTGCATGAAAATATGCGTCAGGCGAAGGATGAAGTTTACAAGACTATTCTACAAGATGTTAGAATTGGAAAAGTGACCGAGCATGGGAAAGAAGCTTTACATGCACGATTACTGTCAAATTTATATCCAGAACAAGATGTTGTGCCTGAGAATATTTTTCAGAAAATTACTGAGAAGAAATCTGGAATATGTTTGATGCCAACTCTTGCAGAATGTGCCAAATTTAACAACAAAATGTTGCATTTAGAAAAGCAAGAGATTGTGAAACTGGAAGCTAATGATAGAGTAGAGCATATGGGATCAACAATTATTTTGTCTGAGAATCTGAAAACAAAATTGGATTCATTAGAGAAGAGTATATCTAAAACTGCAGGTTTTGAAAAGACTCTGAATGTGTGCTTGAACTGCCGTATAATTTTAAGAAGGAATTTACATGTTGAAAGAGGTCTGGTAAATGGATCAATGGGTAATGTTGTTGATTTTGTGAAATACAGAAATAGAGATGGAATTGAATTTTTTAAAATTAAATTTGATGGCATTGAGGAAGTACAGCTAATTGCTCGTTGTTCTGCTAGATTTTTGCTTGTAAAAGACTTATATGTTCGCCGTAAGCAGTTTCCTGTTTGCTTGGCATATGCGGTGACAATTCATAAATCGCAAGGTTTAAGTGTAGACAGTGCATTGGTGAATATTGGCAGTTCTGTGTTCAAGGAGGGTATGGCATATGTGGCATTGTCACGAGTTAGAACTTTATCGGGATTGTACTTGATTGAGTGTGATGTCACAAACATTTGTGCGGATCTAGATTGTGTTAAGGAATACAATAGGTTAAGAAGAGAGTATGCGCCACATTTGCCTCAGTATCCTTTGTTTGAGAAACGTGTGGTAGGCCGGAAACGAAGAAATGAGAACAATACTGGGGAGGTTGTAGCAAAAAGACAAAAAGTCAATGAACCTAAAATTACAAGCAGAAACAAAAAGGATTCTGTTGAAGATGTTGTTGGTTTTCAGTTTGAAAACAGTTCTGGTGTCAACTGCTATGCTAATGTAGTGGTTAATGTTTTGTTTTCTCTAAAAAATGTAAAAGAAGAGATTGTGGTCAATTCTGATCAAAGATTTTGCAGTTTGTTAAATTCTGTGTTAGAGAAATGTACCACTGATAGAAGAAACATAGAAAGTGTGTCTGAAATTCGAAATCTGTTAGACAGATGTTCAGGCCAAACACAATTCTCTCAAAATATTCAGCAAGATTGTCAGGAGTTTTTAATGTATATGCTTGATGTATTACATGCTGAAGGTGTAGATGTAGATCAGCTGTTTGGGCTTTCTTATCAATGGCAGCATGACTGCGAGAACTGTATGGTATCGAGTACTACTAGTGTAGACTCAGAAAGATTTATATATTTAACTTTGCCAGACAGTAAATCAGTTTCCTTTAATAAGCTAGTAAAAGCAGCTGATCACAACATGGAGTGTAGCCAATGTAAATCTGAAATGATGTCCACATTATTTATACGAACATATGGCCAGTATGTCATTTTAATGTTCCAACGATGTAGGCCTGATGGAACAAAATTGACAACTTTAATTAAAAATTTTGTAGCTTCGCAGTTGTCAATATCAGGAAGGACTTTTGTAACTGCAGCAATTATATATCATGATGGCCCTTCAATAACATCAGGACATTACACAGCTTATTTAAAGTCTAGAAATGGCTGGTCATTCTGCAATGATTCTGTTTTAATTTTTAAAAAAAAATTGCCGTATGACCTTAAAAACTCTTACCTGGTGTTTTTAAAACCAAAATTTTAGGGAAATAATCTCAGGATGTGCTCTGTGGAATTTCAAGAAGTTCTAATGGCTCCTACACAATTTGGCCTTGAGGATAAGTGTATTTCAGAGACATAACTTCTAACCATAGGACTGGACATCATGGAGAAATATGTGCACTTTGAATGAGTTCAGAAAAACTGTTTCTTTTTATAAGCTAATTGAAGCAGCCAATCAAAACATGGAGTAGAGGGAATGTAAGTCTGCAATGCTGTCTACTGTTTTACATTGCTTTGTGATTAAAAGTGATGTAGAGAATTAAATAATTGTAGTAGTCATAGAGGTAGTGTAAGTCTGCTTCATAGTAAGCAGTATCAGTGTCATAGGAAATGTAGAACATGACTGAGCAAGAAGGGGAAGATATTACTATTCCAGGATTGTGAAAATGATCTTCAACATTTTAATTCTGAAAGTTGCGGAAATGCCAAATGACGGGATTGGCTTACAAGAAATCCAAGAGTTATAAATGGCTCTGACCAGATTTGGCCTTGTGGAAACTTGTGGTAGAGAGCAAGAAGTCATTTATTGCATGTAACGTGTTTTTAAAAACGATGGAGATTTTCTTTCAGAAAGTGGCGGGCTGAAAGTAATAACAGCACAAAAGAGTGTAAGCTGTTCATAGGACATCCTTGGACGTCATGGAAAGTAAGTTAACTTTAAGGAGTTCTGAATTTTCATTTCTTATGTTGTATGGGTTTTTTAAACACAATCATTTTGATTGTGTTTTTTTTCCCCGCTGTTATATGATGAATACCTTCAAGTCACTGTTTTTAGTGAATTTTGATACATTCTGAGAACAGCAAAAATAAACCATTTAACATGTATAATTAATTCTGTACTGTTTGCATTTATGATGTATATGTAGAACTGTGTAGGAGGCATGGAGAAGCTGAGGCTTCTGTAAGTGTCAAAGTTGTTGCATGCAGTGCTGCACTTCTGCGTACTCTTTCATATGATAGACTACATCTGCACAATGAGATACCTAAGCAAAGGAAACACAAGTGATGTGATTGTGAAATGAGCAAAATAAATTGCACGTATTTCATTTACATCACCTGTGTTTCCTATCATTACGAATCACATTGTGCAGATCAAGTTTAGGTCTGTCCAGGGAAACATAGGAGGTTTGAACTTTGTTGAAGAGTGCAGTGGACATGACTCACTTCATTGGTAGACCTTCACATGTATTATCTCCTCTGTACTCTTCAACAAGTGTAAATCTCATCTGCAACCCTGAGTAGGCCTCACCTGAAACAAACCTCTGGATAGTAGACATCTTATTGGCATCCTGAAGCAATTATTTAAAATTTTAGTGTCTTGCGACACTTTTCTGAAACAACAGCAATGCAAAAGATGCACCATGTTTTAAGATAGGCCTCACTTCATCTGCATCAAGATACTATTAGTTTAAAATGTATATCTTTAGGACTGTGTAGGGGGCCTGGAGAAGCAGAAGCTTCTGTAAGTGTCAAAGTTGTTGAAAAACTGTTTGTCCTTCAATCTTTTCCCTTGTCTTTTCTAATTTTTAAATACATGTTTTAATATTTTTCAAATGTTTGTTCTCTCTTTCACAGATTGAAAGTATAAAAACAAAAAGTGAGTAAGTTAATGACAATTATAAGGTAAATGTTTTGTTCTCTTTTCGTTACATTTCTATCACATTCACCTACTAGTAGTTTGACAGCTTCATTTCTTTAACCCTCAGTTTCCTGCCTTTGCTACTTCCCTCATTCCTTTCTCTATTACCTACTTACTCAACTCCTTCCACTCTTTTTCTCAGTCCCTCTCTTCTCATAGTTCCTCACTCTTGTTCACTCACTGCGTCTCTATTACTCTTAGTGTCTTTGACTGATCACTCTATCACTACTTGTTCATAATGCTTTCTCTGTGTAGTTGAAGCACACTAAGGGGAATATTATGAACACAGCCAATAAAATTATTGCTCTTTTTATTGGCAGAAAACTGGTGCAAAAGTGGTTTTAGTGGCAGTTTTCTGCCACAAAAGCAGCTTTAGCGACACATTTCTGCCAATAAAAGCTGCAAAACTTGTATTGCCTATGTTGATGATATGGCTCTATGTTACTTACATTTCTTTGCTGTTTCAATTAATCTTTTTCTGTTATTTTTTGTTTTCTGTTTTCTATTTTTTCTCTCTGTTATTCCTCATGTTTTAATCTTATTTTGAACATTCACTCACATTCTCCAAGAAACTCTTCTTTGTTAATGTTATACTCTCTTTTTTTTTCTTTCACTTCGTTATCTATTTTGTTTTTCACAATTATACCCTCTTCTGTCTTTTCTTCGGTAAATAGATCTATTAAACAGTATCTCTTCTTTACTCCCTATAGCTGTCTTTCTTTTAACATCACTCTCTGTTTCCTTTCCTTATACTTACACTTTTTATTTTTTTTTTATTTTTTTGGTTAGCTCCCGGTCCGCGTACCGGGAAGCTAACCCGGAAGCGAACCAAAAGAAATAGAGCTTGCCAGAGTGCTAAACATTCTAGCAATTTTTTGGGAAAGGGAAGGTAGTTCTGAAAAGAACTTTTTTTTTAATCTTTTTGTTGTTTTATATTTTTTTTTATTTTTTTTTATTTTTTGTTTTTTTTGTATTTTTTGAACGATTTTATATTTTTTTTGGTTTTTTTGGGGGGGGGGGAAACAACAAAAAACAGGCGTTGAAAAGGGCTCAACAGGAGCAAAAAAAATTACTGGGGGCGGTTAGGGCAATCATGGTGTTCATACGCCAGGTTTATAGCATTGATGCTCATGTTGCCACAAGCTAATAATGCACGACAGTGCATACATAAGTGAATCATGTGCCCAAAATTTTCTTGAATATTTGGCACAGTTTCCCGTGCCTCTTCTGGTGTTAAAGAAACCGGTATTGTTGGTCTGGCCACAGGAGTTGGTCTTGGATTGTCGTGCATATCCCTTAATTCCGCCCGGCTGTAATTTAGGGGATGTTTCCTCGTCATGTGCCTGTGCATTGTATGATTTCCAAAGCTATATTTTTTGTCCGTCCCTCTGGACAATTGTTCCTTGCATATCAGGCAGGTGACATACCTCGCGTTGACTTTTTTTTGGCCACGAGGTATTGAAAAAAACTGCCAGATGAAACTGGCTTTCTTTCTGGAAACCCGGGGCAACTCTTCTAAAAATTGTGGTTCTTCTCCCTCCTCATCCATTTCTTCCTCTTCCTCCTCAGTGTTGGTCAGGACCTGGGGAGGTGGTCCTCTCTTCCCATGAGGAGGTGGTGGTGGTGGTGGGGGTCCACCAGCTGAAGATACCAATGAAGCCATTTTCCAACAAGCAAAATAGGTCTTCCTCTCACAATGATGAAAGTCAGAGTGAGGAAAGAAGGAGGGGTTTTCATCATTTGGGAAAAAACAATACTTCTCAACCAATGAAAAGTGTTATTTTTAAGTCACCTGACCTAGCCTTCCATCATTATGAAACCAAAAGTGAAATGAACCAATGAAAAGTTTTATTAACAAGTCACATGACCTCTCACGCTCATGTTACGCGCTGCGGAACGCTCCCCGGTTAGCTTCCGGGTCGCTAAGCTTCGCGCCCCGGTCCGCGCCCCGGGACACTTCCGGGTGCGCTAACGCGATACGTCACAAGACGCATTTCGCGGCAACGCGATACGTCGCGCTTTCGCGCCGCGGATCGCTTCCGGGGAGCTGCGTTTCGCGCCTCGGTCCGCGCCCCGGGGCACTTCCGGGTGCGCAAACGCAGTACGTCATAAGACGCATTACGCGGCAACGCGATACCGTCACTATGTTGATTTCTTACCGGTTCGCGGACCGGGTCGCGGAATTAAATTGAGCTAACGGGAAGCTTCCCGGTTCGCGGACCGGGAGCGAAACAAAAAAAATATTTTAAAAAAATTATTAATAAACATATAAAATATATTTTGGGATTTAAAGAAGAATACATTTTACAGCTATAGATATTAGCTTTTAAAAAACCAATGAAATTCACTGAAAAAACCATAGGTTATAGACCATATATAGTTAGGAATTAGCATTTACAAAACCTTGAAAATTCACTGAAAAAACCATAGGTTATAGACCATATATAGTTAGGAATTAGCATTTAAAAAAACCTTATTTTACTCACACAAAACCATTGAAATTCCATATATAGTTAGTTGTACTAACTATATATCGCGCACCCGCAATCCACTGCTGATCATGTCACATATTACATCATTCATGACATGGTCAGTGACATCACTGATGACATCACTGATGACATCTCAAATGACATCACTGATGACATCACTGATGACATCTCAAATGACATCACTGATGACATCACTGATGACATCTCAAATGACATCACTGATGACATCTCAAATGACATCACTGATGACATCACTGATGACATCTCATTTGACATTACTGATCACATCACTGATGACATCATTCATGTGATAATACGATGAACCTCTTCAGACTCTAATATAACCTTAGATACAATCAGTGTAAACAGACACTCATAGACTGTCACTCATCCATGGAGTTACTCAGACACTTAGTCAGTCATACAAAGAATCAATCACACCTCCATTTCCTCAACTATACAGTTATACACACCTTACTTATTCAAACATATACTAAAACATATTTACTCACTTATACAATCCTGGATACAAGTTCACAATGATCCATACAGCCACTCACACATTCACTGGCTCTTATGCACAGTTATTTATATATGTCAACTCTCACATGTACTGTATTTTACATATGTACTTACTTTAACATGTAGCAGTGAGATATCCATTCACTCACCAATACACTCATGCACACAGTCAACTGCCCATACAGCTGTTTCCACATGCACTTTTGAACCCATACATCTAGTCAATCAACTGCTCACACATCTATGCAGAGAGTCATACACCTCCCAGCCACCCACACACACACTCAGTCTCCCATACAAATGCTTGGGCAACCAATCAATAACCCATATAGTTAATCATATAGCTACTGATCAACACATGCAGCAGTTTACAGAACAACAGACATAATGATGCACAAATTAAGACAGTTTAGTCACTAACCCATGCACTCAGTGAGACACATTTAATCAGTCACTCATACAGTCAGTCATGCCCCTACTAAATCCTTCATCCAGACACTTATACATCCACTCAAGACATATTTTAACTTTACAGAAAAATACAGTCACTGGATGTTGTCATCAGTGATGTCATCAGTGATGTCATTTGAGATGTCATCAGTGATGTCATCAGTGATGTCATTTGAGATGTCATCAGTGATGTCATCAGTGATGTCATTTGAGATGTCATCAGTGATGTCACCAGTGATGTCACTGACCATGTCATGAATGATGTAATATGTGACATGATCAGCAGTGGATTGCGGGTGCGCGATATATAGTTAGTACAGCTAACTATATATGGAATTTCAATGGTTTTGTGTGAGTAAAATAAGGTTTTTTAAATGCTAATTCCTAACTATATATGGTCTATAACCTATGGTTTTTTCAGTGAATATATATATATATATGTTCAAAAAAGGTTAAAAAAATATTCAAGAAAGACACATATCATGAACAAATGAACAAAGGACTCAAGCTCACTGGAGAGCAATGCAAAAGAGTGCAAAATGAAAGGCAACTGGGAAGCAGCACTTCGGTTCACTGAAGAACGGACAAAATGAAATGCAAAACAAGGAAGCATGATATAAGCTCACTAGAGAGCAGTGAAAAAATATGGACTAGTAATTGTGAATAGTATGTCAAAATATCACCACTGCAGTGAATATAGAATAAGGCTCACTAAAGAACAATAAGTGAAGTACTAATACTTTCAAAAAATATCACAGCAATGCATGCGAGTGTAGGCCGTTTTTTATATATTTCTTTTAAACTTAATGAGCACAAAATGCACAGTAAGCACGAGCACTTTAGTGACAGTAAAACAGTTGCAAAAAGTCACAAACTTCATTAACCACAATGCACCAAATACGATTACAGGAAGTTACCTCGTGTTGAAATAAAAGAAGTCCATCATTCAGGGTTCCTTATCCCGTGAACAAGCCTTATGTGAAGGTGAAACGCTTTGGGACTTGGCAATTTTGTCTAAAATAAAGCTGCTGTAATTGCTACAAAGAATACGAGTGTGTGCGTTCTTAATCTTTCAAAGAAATTTGGATTCTGTGGGCTATATTGAATCGGCTGGATCCTGCTGAAAAGTAACGCACCGCGCACAAGAATAGGCGCCGGCGTCAAGCAGGATCAAAGAAGGTGAAATATATACATATATATATATATATATATATATATATATATATATATATATATATATATATATATATATATATATATATATATACATATTACCTACTGGCGGTTGCCAGTAGGTATATATAGTTAGGATTTTTTCTCGATGGGATTTTTGAAAATTCTATGACTAATAACTTTGGCGTTTGTGGACGGAATTGGCTGACATTTTCAGGAAAATGGCACTTATAGTTTCTGAGCAGCCCCTGAAAATGTGGGGGGGGTTTCGTCAAAGGGGGGCCGAGAAAAAAGGGGGGTCCCAAAACGTGTTTTCCCATGTAATTTTCCATAGGGCGGTTGGACTCACTTTTAGCTCGAACGGCTGAATGGATTTCCACGAAACTTGGCAAAATTGTAGATATTGTTTGCCCGATGTGCCTTTGCTAGGTCTCAATATATGTGCTTCAGTGGATTTTGAGAAATTAACGTTCAAAAAAATATATATATCTGTAACAGCGCTCCGGTTAGCGCTCCGGTTCGCGTACCTGACGCGTAACGGAACTACGCGAAACGAAGCTGATTGGCTCTTCGGTGTCTGTGAACATTCTAAACAGTCCGGAGCGGCCACCATCTTGTCTCTCGGTAGGATCGAGAGACAAGAGGAGGCCAAAACAAAGGGGGGAAATGACCATAAGGGGGCATAGTAGATCCTCCCTGACCCCCTAGGTTTGATGTAGAGGCTTTAAAAGGGCCCTGCGGGGCAAAAAAATAAATAAAAAAATTCGTTTTTTTTGCGTGGGGAGCGCCCGGTACGCGCACCGGGAAGCGGTCCGGGGAGCGTACTATGAGGAAAAAAGAATGATAGACTTTTGAAATATTGTATGTTTATTGATTGTTCTTTTTGTTGTTTTTTATTTTTTTATGTAAGTAGCAATATTTATGATTATTAAATATAAATTTATTTTTGTGATTGTTTTTCAAAATTTAATAGAACGTCTAACATTTGACTGTCCGAAATGTCGTCATTTTCAGTGTCCGAAATGTCATTATTTTGAGTGAACATAACTTGCAACATTTGAGTGTCTGAAATGTCCTCATTTTGAAGGAGGAAATCTACAGATTGTACACATTGTAGTAGTTCATGGTCCTGTGATTCATCCATGAATTCAATGTCATTTGGTTCAATGTTCTCTTGATTGGTCTCTGCAAGGACAATTTCAAATGACACTTTTTGTTCTCCTTCCATTTTGCCTGAAATTTGCATAAAAATATATATATATCAGTAGAGATAGGGCACTGTTGGGATTAATTTTAGATAGGTAGTTTTTAACAGTGAATTTATATTTGGGCAGTGTATGGTATCAGACTGGAAGTAGAAATATAAAAAAGTGTATGTGATGAAACCTAAGTAAATTCAAAATTATACAAGACAAGCCTAAATCCATCCATAACTATAACAGAGAAGTCTATCTAAATCTATAACTGTTATAGAGGGATAGTATATAACTATCAGAAAAAGTTTTTCATATTAACTTAAAGTGCACAATATACTTCAGTTTTCAAAATAACATCTTACCTTTTAAAAACAAGTTTAAGTTGTCAGTGAAAATGCTCTTGCAATGTACTTCAGGAAGTAGTAGTCAAAATGGCTGTGTTTCTCTCTCTTTGTTTATATATATTCAGGTACATAACCAATCAAATGTCAGGTAAAAAAAGTAGAAAATGAAAGTAACATTTTAATTGGTTTTCAATTCCAACACTTCAGATGTGTTTTGTGAAGTAATTTACCTCAGGGTATTTAGAGAGGTCTACAGGCTAAATGGCTAAATGGAATTCCAAACAAATTTGTGAAAATGGTAGGGATTGGTATGTAGTATGAGCTAATCTATATTTAGTGAAATTGTCTCCAGTGGTTTTTCTGTGAATTACTTTCCCACCTTTTTTAATCGTGCGCTTCCCGGTGAGCGCCCCGGTACGCGAACCGGCAGCGTTACGGGAGTCCTCCATTTTGTGTTTCGGTAGAATTGAGATACAAGATGGAGGAAAAACAATGTGGGAAATGGGTAGAAGGGGGCACGGTAGACGTATCCTGACCCCCTAGCTTTTCAGAGGGTGGCTGACGAGGCCCATATGTGCGGAAAAAAACATTTTTTTTCAAATTTTCGCGCGGTTAACGCCGGTGCGCGTACCGGGTAGCGCTCCGGAAAGCGTAAATTGTGAGAATTTGTAAAAAAAAAAGTTATATTTAAAATTTGTTTATAGTGATCATAGTTAGGGTAGCTCTGAGAAGAGCTTTTGGGTCTGTGGTAGATTTAGGTACTTATAAGTAGGTACCAATACATAGTTTTAAATTCAGGATGAAAATTCTGTTCCCCTCATCTGAGAAGTGAACTCCATCTCCTCTCTAGATATCTTGCATGTAGTAACGCAAGTTATTGTTGTACATGGAGCCCATTCCATGGTCTCTCATGTAAGCTGAAACAGACTTATTTACATGCTTCCTCGATTTCTCAATTTGTGGACAAAATTGGTTCGACCACCTCCATTTCTGTCTTTGGTATATATTTGAATATACCAAGGCAGTTTGAGGAAAAAGTGCCATCAATTGGTCAAAGGTGTCCTTTAAAAGCATTTCCAGACCTACCCCAGTCAAAGTGCCCAAGTCATTTCCTCCACAGTGCACAATTACCAGGTCAGGTTTTGGCAAATGCAAAAAGGTTTTCACCAATGGTATCAATTGGTGACATCTTAATCCTCTGTGGCCAATCCACTTGATTTCCACATTTTGTAAATTGAGGTTGGGTAAATTTCTGTTATCAGCATACCTTTGAGCCCAGTGGATGTAACTATGTCCAACAATCCAGACAGAAAACATGGTGAGAGGAGGTTCTGCTGCAGTCAGATGAAGTGTGGGTATGAAATGGCAGTTGAAAAAATAAGAGTTTATAATGAAAAAAACTGTGGAGTTCCTGTGCTAATGATTCAGTAGCAGTGATTGGTGGATTTTGATTGCTGAAAACAGAAAGTTAGGGTGCATGGATGAGCTCTTTGAAAGATGTAATTTGAATGGTCAAGAAAAAATCATTTTATGAAAGATTGCACTGGATACGCAGGTGTACTGAGAGTTCAGAGTTCAATTGAAACATTGTTGTGTGAACTTGTAAACATGAGAGGTCTTTCAGGAGGTGGTTGCTATGGAAAAAAGGCAGAAAGGGCAGAGGGGGGAAGGGTGTTGATTTGAAAAAAGTGATGGAAGAGTTTTGATTGGGTGACATGAGAGATATGTGTAATGAATTACAGCATTTCTGTGCCTTTGTTGGTTGCAGCCTCTGGAGTGCATACCTTTTGCTCTGCTAAAGAAAACTTGGTGTGTGTCTGAGACTGTTTTGAAACTCAAAAAGTATTTGCTAAGGTGAGAAAAGATTCATTTAATTTAGATAGAGAATAGTATGCTTTAGGGAGAAAATTATGAAGAAAGTTGTGTATTTAAAATGTTGCTTTGTGTCAAGTGTTTTACAAATAGATTTTGTTTCTTTGAGTTACATAGCCATGTTAAAAGTGACACAAAAATAGTGCAAGGGCCTTAAAAATACGCTTTCATGTGTGTTAGGGCATTTTAAGTAACTTCCCCATGAATGTGGTTGAATAATTACTTTACTTGATGTTTTTAAAAACGTTTTTTGAAATCAATTAGGTTTCTTGATATGTACTGCTAGAGTTTCATAGGTTGCTTGGGGCATATTTACAAGGCCTTTGAGTCCCTTTGATGTTATTTTCCCCATTTTAATTTAAGACATTTACCCGTGGTGCAAGGTCCTTGTAAATACGCCCCCATGTGTGCTTGGCAAATTTAGATTTTGTTTCTTTGAGTTACATAGCCATGTTGAAAGTGATGCAAAAATGGTGCTAGGGCCTTAAAAATACGCTTTCATGTGTGTTAGGGCATTTTAAGTCACTTCCCCATGAATGTGGTTGAATAATTACTTTACTTGATGTGTTTAAGAACGTTTCTTGAAGTCATTTAGGTTTTCTTGATATGTACTGCTAGAGTTTCATAGGCTGCTTGGGGCATATTTACAAGGCCTTTGATGTTATTTTCCCCATTTTAATTTAAGTCATTTCCCCGTGGTGCAAGGTCCTTGTAAATACGCCCCCATGTGTGCTTGGCAAATTTAGATTTTGTTTCTTTGAGTTACATGGCCATGTTTAAAAGTGATGCAAAAATGGTGCAAGGGCCTTAAAAAAACTCTTTCATGTGTGTTAGGGCATTTTAAGTAACTTCCCCATGAATGTGGTTGAATAATTACTTAACTTGATGTGTTTAAAAACGTTTCTTGAAATCATTTAGGTTTCTTGATATGTACTGCTAGAGTTTCATAGGCTGCTTGGGGCATATTTACAAGGCCTTTGAGTCCCTTTGATGTTATTTTCCCCATTTTAATTTAAGTCATTTCCCCGTGGTGCAAGATCCTTGTAAATACGCCCCCATGTGTGCTTGGCTAATTTAAGTACTGACAGGGTGTGCTTCTACATAGGACCTGTCTTGTGTTTTCAAATTATGACCAGAAAATCGTTTAAAAAAAAATATAAGTTTTTCACATTTATGAGAAGGCCATATTGGTGTCTGCTTCTTTAAATAAATATTTCACTTTCCACCATGAATATGTGAGAATAATATTCCTTGTTTGCCGGTTTAAAAACACGTTTCTTGAACTCATTAAGGTTTCACAATATGTTCTGCAAGAGTTTCATAGTCACTATGATGATAATGATATACATTTAGAACTGTGTAGGAGGCATGGAGAATCTGAGGCTTCTGTAAGTGTCAAGGGAGGTGAGTAATGTACATTGCTCTGTTGCATACAGTCCTCATCTTCTGCGTACTCTTGGATATGCTAGACTACATCTGCACAATGAGATACCTAAGCAAAGGAAACACAGGTGATGTGATTGTGAAATGAGCAAAAAAAATTGCACGTTTTTGAATTACATTACCTGTGTTTCCTAACATTACAAATCACATTGTGCAGATGAGGTTTAGGCCTGGTTAGGGACACAGAGGAGGTCTGGCCTTTGTTCAAGAGTGCAGTGGACATGACTCACTTCATTGGTAGGCCTGCACATGTACTATCTCCTCTGTACTGTTTAACAAGCCTAAATTTCATCTGTAAACCTGAGTAGGCCTCACCTCAAACAAACTTCTGGATAGGCCACACCTTATCGGCATCCTGAATCAATTATTTAAAATGTTAGGGGCAGATTTATGATGGCCATGCAACTCTTTTGCGCCGCTGTGCGTCACTTTTGTGACGCAGCGGCGGCGCAAAAGATGCGCTATGTTGCGACATATTTACAACTTGATGCATCTAGGCAGATGTGTCACGCTGTAAAGTCCTGTGCCACATGAAACCTGCGTCAGGTTTCATGTGGGCGTTTTGTTGCAGGGTGGGCAGTCATTTGCATGAAAGCCGTGTAAAACTAACACAGTAAAATTAAGAAGATTTCACTGAGTCACCTTTATGGCATTGCTGAATCAAATCCTTACGCCTGTTTGAAACAGGCATAAGGAGTGATGCACCATGCAATGTGTGGCTTGCCCCTGTGCATTGCAGTAGATATGTCGCGCTTACGACGTGATTCCTGCAATGCGCCGCTTTTGTGGAACAGATGCGTGACGCATCTGTGCTGTTTTTGCTCAATGGTGCTCCGCATTGTAAATGCGGCACACCATGGGTGGCAGAGCAGTGGCGCACATTAACTGGTGCATCCCTGGGGATGTGCCATTTAACATAAATCTGACCCTTTACATTTAAGTATGAGCAGGGGACACAGAGTTGGTGAGGCTTATCCAAGGTTAAGAAGAGATGAGTCCTGTTCACTGAAAACTTGGACATAGGCCTCACCTCCTCAGCATCGCTGGAAATAGTTAAATAATATCTGCAAAATGTTACTCTTGTTAAACAATTTTACTATTATAGTCTCTGACATTTGTCTCTTACTCTGCAACATCTCATTGTTGTTCTCTTTCTTTAAAGATAACGACAACATCAAGCATGAGTGATAATGAGCAATCTGTTGATCTCGATCTTATCATTGAACTTGTTATTGAAACGTCAGTGGAAGTAGATCCCTTGGATGATTTATATCCTGTGGATGATAAAGAATATGATGAGGATGCTGATTTGTCAGAATTGTATGACATAGGGTGGGCAGCTGACCTGCTCGAGCCTATGGAACTATAAAGAGTTATTTTTAAAAGTTACTGGAAATGAAAAGTAACCATGTTAACCGTTTCATTTAAAATTAAACACAACTTCAAAAACAGCTTGTGTGAAGTGTCTTTAATAAAATAGTGAAATATGCTAATAAAATTAGTTAAGATTTACATATAAAAGAGCACAGGCCAAATGTAGAAGCATTCTATTTCTTTGCTACTATTTGTGAGTTCTAAATTTGCCAATGCACTAAAAATTATTGTATGTAGAATTGACAAGTAGTGTGTTAATTTTTTGACGACTGTTATTGATTTACTGTTTGGTAATAGTGGTTAATAACATTTTTTATTATATTTTACCACAGATTCAACTGCAGATCATTTCAAAACTACAGTATGCCATCGAAGCAAAGAAGCCGAAAGGCTACAAAACGTCAAAGACAGCAGGTTACTACATGCTTGCAGCAGTCCTCTACAATAAAAACTCGTCAAGTCACCAAGAAACCTCCGGGTAAGACAACGAAATCACTCATAAGAAACATTTGCAGAAAAAAAAATATCAGTACAGAACATGTTTTAGTCCAGAAAAAGAGAGCCAATTTAAACGGAAAGGAAAGGCCAATCAAAAATGTTACTGCTAGAGCAGGAGATAACTCTGTGCATGGTAGTAGAAGGAAAAATCAGTTTAGGGACATTCGTAGACGAATGTTTCGCAACAGGATAATTGGCAATTTGTTAAAAAATGTTAAGAAACGTCAACAGAAAGTGGCTTTTTATAAGAGAAAGAGAAACATTGAGAAAAATTTTGATCAGGCATTCGAAATTAAGCGAAAGTTATTTATTTTGATAATCAATAGAATTAGGAAACTAAACAAGGTAATTTATGATTTCAAAACAAATAGTAGATGGAAGAGAACAGTTAATCGTAGTAATTTTTGTGAAGTTTTTTCAGGAGAATGGATGCATAGTTCAAGTTGTGAGGCATTTTTTAATGAGGAGAGTTATTTCCAGGATAATGATTTGGTGCATACAGTTGACACCAGTGGTCGAGCATATGAGGTGAAAGATGCTTGTCCGGTTGAAAAAGAAAAACTTGTGTCAACAGAGGCAGAAGAGCTGTTAGGTAATGAGGTTTTAGGAAGACGTCCTAAGGGACCAGTGTACACCTGGAAGTGTAGTAGTATTTGCAGTGTGCGACAGGATTCCATCAATTTGCTTTGTGATTTTGTACGGACATTTAATAAGAAAACTTTAAAACAGAAAATGAAGTTGTTGCAAGAATTAGATCCTTGCAGAGTGAGAGAAGTGACAGGTTTGCATGGTCATTCACTGGCTTGTCTTTCCAGGAGAGTATGCCAGAGTGTTTTTCATCATTTCAGGATGCTAGCAGTGCATCATAATAAAGTGAGGAAATTAGTTAGAATGTTGTATTATGCTAAGAGTCCAGCAATTATGCTTAAAAAATTATGCACTGCTCTTTTGCATGGTTCTGAAGTAGATGTGAAGAATATTTGTGTAGAAATTGAGTTTTGTTACTTTGCAAGTAAAGAGAAGAATGTTGAAATTGACCCAGAAGAAGAAGGTAATGTGGAAGAGAGTGTACAGGTTTCCAGTACAGATAATTTTCAGAAGGAAATTGCCACGTTTCAGGTGAAATCAAGTGAGAGGCCTAATTTCACTTGTGTGTGTTGTCGACGCACTTATTATAAGAATCAGACTAAGTTAGTGGATTTATATGCAAAAAGTGAAAGGGAAAATAATAGTGAATGGAAGGATTTCGCAACATACTTGATGGTAGAAAATTGTTTTGATTTGGGATCGGATCAACGTGTGTGTACTTATTGTTGTAACAAATTAAATCAAAAGCAGATGCCTGCCATAGCGGTTCATAATAATCTGGAATTGGTTGAGATTCCTTCTGAATTGAAGGATTTAAATACTTATGAATATGTTTTGATTCAAAGTGTCCATCCCTTTCAGGCTATTGTACGAATGGAGCCAAAGACAGGGAAATTGCCTCCATCAGATTTACAGAGAGGATTAAAGGGAAGAGTTGTTTATTTGCCTCTAGATTTCAAGAAAAACATTAATACAATTGGAGTAGAGAAAGTGGAAGAGGAACCTCTGGTTATCCTAGTTAATGGGGTTCCGACAAAGAGTAAGAAAATCTGGCAAGATTTAGTGGATGTTAGGAAAGTCAAAAAGGCAACATTGTATTTGAAGAAAAACAATAAGTACTACAAGAATGTATATGTTGCAGAAGAGGAAGTAAGTGAAGAAGAGGACAGCGATTTGTGTGCTGGACAAATTGAGAAAGTAGAAGCCTCTAAAAATGAAGAAATATATGAACATTATAGTGTTCATCCTTTGCATTCCAAGGAAGTCATGGGGAATGCTATTGAGTTGTTTCAAATGAAACAAGCCAAAGGGAGTCCCATTAGTGTTTGGGAGGAAAGTTTGGAAGCTCGGTGTTTCCCACAGCTATTTCCAACAGGTCAAGGAGGAAGATATGATGAGCGACCTCATCAAATTCCTGCTTCTGAATACCGGACTTTACGATTGTATGCAGAAGATCCTAGGTTTCGTCAATGCATTCCCTATTTGTTTCATCTACTGTTTGAAAGTGATCTGTCTGGACTGTCATATGCAGTGAACCACATTTTGAAAAGTGGTGTACAGATGCAAAATATCTCGGCAAGCGACTTTATGGATAAAGTCGATGTGCAAGACAGTATTTTGGATTCTCACCTGATTAATCTCATGGCGTGTCAGCGTGGTACTAATGAGTACTGGTACCGTCGTCATGGTGATTTAAAATGTATGCTGAGGAACTTAGGAACTCCCACATGGTTCCTCACTCTCAGCTGTGCTGAGTATGGCTGGGAAGACTTACTTGAATTTCTACGAGAGGCAAATGGAAACATTGAAAATATCGAATTCAAGACACCCGGAGAACTGTGCTCTTTGGATCCAGTGAATTTATGCAGATACTTCAATCATAGATTTGAAGCTATGATGTCTTTCATCATGAACAAGAAGAATCCACCTCTTGGAGAGGTGTTGGATTTCTTCTGGAGAAAGGAGTACCAAGCAAGAGGTGCTCCTCATATACATGTGCTGCTATGGATCAAAGATGCACCCAAATTTGGAACAGATCCGGATGACTTAGTGATGAGTTTCATAGAACAGTATTCTACATGAGCTGTTCCAAACACAAAGGAAGACAAAAGCCTAAGAGAACAAGTTTTACGCTTCCAAAGCCATCGTTGTGGAAAGTACTGTCGTCGTAAATTCAGAAACAAGGACAAGTTCTACACAAAATGTCGTTTCGCCTTTCCACGACCGGTGATTTCTAAAGGAAGAGTGAACAGTTTGATGTCTTCGCTGCGACATAATGTGACGAGGAAATCACCCAAAAATACATACAATTTGAAAAGGAATGAAGAGTCCAAGTACATCAATGACTACAACCCAGTGATTTTGTCCATGTGGAATGCTAACATGGATAAACAGTTTGTGGCTGATAACTGTATGGCTGTGGCTCGGTATGTGACATCTTACATCACCAAAAAAGAAAAGACAGAATTGAAGGATATGTGGGAGGACATTTTCCATGAAAAGAGCCTCAGTAACAAGTTGTACAGTTTCAGTCTGAAGATGTTGTCGCATCGAGAAATCGGAGCTTACGAATGTTCTGACCGGTTGTCTTCAGCAAGTCTCTATGCCAAATCTAGGAGTATCATTTGGGCGAGTCTTGGTCTTGCTGCAACGCGTAATCGAGTTCTGAAACCTGTGCGGGAAATTGAGTATTTGCCGCAAAAGGAGCCAAACAGTACAGATATTTTGAAGACCAACATGTTGGATACATATTATCCAAATAGAAGCAGTCACCTCGAGAATGTTTGTCTGTATGAGGTTCTACAAAATTACATATTCAAGAGGAACATCAAAGAAGATATTGATAAAGGAGTGTATGCTGTAATTGGAAGTGAGGGATGTCTGGTCAAGCAAAGAAAATGCCACTTGGTAAACCATCGAAAATTGAGTGGCGAATCTCCTGAAGGAAAAGAGTTTTTCTATTTAGCACTTTTGCAACTTTTCAAGCCTTGGCGTGCAGAAGAGGAACTGCTTGGAGATTTCCTCTGTTACGAAGACTCTTTCAATGCCGCCAAGGAGACCATAGAATATCCTGTTTTTCCCAAATATCTAGAAATGTTGAATGCGGAAATCGAGCAGGAAGCAACGATTGCAGCCGAGATTGCTAGAGACAGTTCTCAGGACAGTCAGAGTTCTGTTTCATTGAGTCAGGATCCACTAGGAGGACCAGTTATCGAAAATGAAGCTGCCACTGCCATGATTGAAGTGGAAAGAGCCATGGCACATGCTCAGGAGGATGCGGTTAACTTAGAAGACTTGGAAAGACAACTCAACGTTGAGCAGAAGAAAATATATGACGAAGTTACCAACCAAATTGATCATGGATTAAGTCATGAGAAGAAAGAGTGCTCATGTACGTCGTTGAAGCCTGTCCGACTGTACGTGAGTGGAGAAGCGGGAACTGGAAAAAGTTTCCTCATTAAAGCAATTTCATATTATTTGCAGAAAAGGACTGAGTCATCGCTGTCTTGTGTTGTCACCGCTCCAACTGGACTGGCAGCACATAACATTAAAGGTATTACTTTGCATCGTCTACTGATGCTGCCAGTGGAGCATGATAACAAATTACAATACCCCAAGTTATCTGGAGATGCTTGTTGTGAAGTTTCAAGAGTCTTGAGGAAAATGAAACTTCTTATCATTGACGAAGTAAGCATGGTTTCCAATGTCATGCTTGCCTTTGTGCATTTGAGAATGCAAGAAGTTCTCAAAACAGAGTATGATGTGTTATTTGGTGGCAAACACATCATTGTTTTCGGTGATCTTCTGCAGCTGACACCAATGAAAGGACAACCTGTGTTCAAAATGCTCACGCATGAAGATACCAGGAAGTGCCTAGGGAGCATTGGCAACGTCAATATATGGTTAAACTTCAATTATGCTGAACTGCTTGAAAATATGCGTCAAGCGAAGGATGAAGATTATAAGAATATTCTACAAGATGTTAGAATCGGAAAAGTGACCGAGCATGGGAAAGAAGCTTTACATGCACGATTACTGTCAAATTTGTATCCAGAAGAAGACGTTGTGCCTGAGAATATTTTTCGGAAAATTACTGAGAAGAAATCTGGAATATGTTTGATGCCAACTCTTGCAGAATGTGCCATCTTCAACAATAAAATGTTGAATTTAGAAAACCAAGAGATTGTGAAACTGGAAGCTATTGACAGAATAGAGCACATGGGAGCAACAATTATTTTGTCTGAGAATTTGAAATCAAAATTGGATTCATTAGAGAAGACTATATCTAAAACTGTTGGTTTTGAAAAGACTCTGAATGTGTGCTTAAATTGCCGTATAATTTTAAGAAGGAATTTACATGTTGAAAGAGGTCTGGTAAATGGATCAATGGGTAATGTTGTTGATTTTGAGAAATACAGAAATAGAGATGGAATTGAATTTTTAAAAATTAAATTTGATGGCATTGAGGAAGTACAGCTAATTGCTCGTTGCTCTGCTAGGTTTTTGCTTGTAAAAGACTTATATGTTCGCCATAAGCAGTTTCCTGTTTGCTTGGCATATGCGGTGACAATCCATAAATCGCAAGGTTTAAGTGTAGACAGTGCATTGGTGAATATTGGCAGTTCTGTGTTCAAGGAGGGTATGGCATATGTGGCATTGTCACGAGTCAGAACTTTATCGGGATTGTACTTGATTGAGTGTGATGTCACAAACATTTGTGCGGATCTAGATTGTGTTAAGGAATACAATAGGTTAAGAAGAGAGTATGCGCCACATTTGCCTCAATATCCTTTGTTTGAGAAACGTGTGGTAGGCCGGAAACGAAGAAATGTGACCAATAGTAGGGAGGTTGTAGCAAAAAGACAAAAAGTCGATGAACCCAAAATTATAAGCAGAAAAAAATGGATTCTGTTGAAGATGTTGTTGGTTTTCAATTTGAAAATAGTTCTGGTGTCAACTGCTATGCTAATGTAGTGGTTAATGTTGTCTTTTCTCTAGAAACTTTAAAAGAAGAGATTGTGGTCAATTCGGATTAAAGATTTTGCAGTTTGTTGAATTCTGTGTTAGAGAAATGTAGCACTGATAGAATAAAAATAGAAAGTGTGTCTGAAATTCGAAATCTGTTAGACAAATGTTCAGGTCAAACGCAATTCTCTCAAAATATTCAGCAAGATTGTCAGGAGTTTTTAATGTATATGCTTGATGTATTGCAAGATGAAGGTGTAGATGTAGATCATCTGTTTGGCCTTTCTTATCAATGGCAGCATGACTGCGAGAACTGTAGGGTATCAAGTACTACTAGTGTAGACTCAGAAAGATTTATATATTTAACTTTGCCAGACAGTAAATCAGTGTCCTTTAATAAGCTAGTAAAAGCAGCTGATCACAACATGGAGTGTAGCCAATGTAAGTCTGCAATGTTGTCCACATTATTTATACGAACATATGGCCAGTATGTAATTTTAATGTTCCAACGATGTAGGCCTGATGGAACAAAATTGACAACTTTAATTAAAAATGTTGTGGCTTCGCAGTTGTCAATATCAGGAAGGACTTTTGTAACTGCAGCAATTATATATCATGACGGTCCTTCAACAACATCAGGACATTACACAGCTTATTTGAAGTCTAGAAACGGCTGGTCATTCTGCAATGATTCTGTTTTAACTTTTAAAAAAAAATTGCCCTTTGACCTTAAAAATTCTTACCTGGTGTTTTTACAACCACAATTTTAGGGAAAGAATCTTGGGATTTGCTCTGAGGAATTTCAAGAGGTTCTAATGGCTCCTACACTATTTGGCCTTGAGGATAAGTGTAGTACAGAGTAAAACGTTATTTTTGAGTTTTAAGTAGTTCCTGAAACAAAAGAAGGTTTTCTTACAGAAAGTGGTGGGCACGGATTAGTTAAAGGACAACAGAGTATTTCCCAAAGCAAACGGTGTTCTTACCATAACACTTGACGTCATGGAAAAATAACTGCACTTTGAATGAGTTCAGAAAAACTGTTTCTTTTAATAAGCTAATTCAAGCAGCCAATCAAAACATGGATTAGAGGTAATGTAAGTCTGCAATGCTGTCCACATTTTTTGAACAAACCTTTGGTTATAATGTCATTTTAAAATTCCAACTATATAAACCTGATGAAAGTAAGTTTTCAACTTTAATTACAAATGTTGTGGCTACACAGTTGTTGATTTTAGGAAGAACATTTCTAACTGCAGCTAATATATGACATGATGGTCCTTTGACAACATCCGCTTATTACACAGCTTATTGAAAATGTAAAAAAAAGCTGATGTTTCGGAAATTATTCACATTTGACTATCAAACAATGTAGCCTTTTGACTTAAAAATATTCTTACTTTCTGTTTTCAGAAGAAAGAATTTAGGGTAGGTAACTGGCCTATAATGATTCTAGGAGTTGATATAATTGTATGTACTGTTTTAAATTGCTTTGTGATTAAAAGTGATGTAGAGAATTAAATAATTGTAGTAGTCATAGAGGTAGTGTAAGTCTGCTTCATAGTAAGCAGTATCAGTGTCATAGGAAATGTGGAACATGAGTGAGCAAGAAGGGTGAGATATTACTAGTACAGGATTGTGAAAGTGATCCTGAACGTTTTCTTTCTGAAAGTTGCGGAAAAAGAAAATGACGGGATTTGCTTAGAAGAATTCCAAGAGTTATAAATGGCTCTTACACGATTTGGCCTTGAGGAGAAGTGCGGTAGAGAGCAAGAAGTCATTTATTGTATGTAACATATTTGTCAAAACGATGGAGCTTTTCTTTCAGAAAGTAGCGGGCTGAAAATAATAACAGCACAACAGAGTATAAGCTGTTCATAGGACATCCTTCGACGTCATGGAAAGTAAGTTACTTTTGAGGAGTTCTGATTTCTGCTTGGTTATGTTATGTGGGTTTTTTAAACACAATCATTTTGATTGTGTTTTTTTTCCCCTGCTGTTATATGATGAATACCTTCAAGTCACTGTTTTTAGTGAAATTTGATATATTCAACTAATTTTTAAATACATGTTTTAATATTTTTCAAATTTTTGTTCTTTCTTTCACAGATTGAAAGTATAAAAATAACAAGTGACTAAGTTAACGACAATTATAAGGTAAATGTTTTGTACTCTTTTCGTTACATTTCTATCACATTTAACTTCTATTAGTTCCACTGCTTCATTTCTTTAACCCTCAGTTTCCTGCCTTTGCTACTTCCCTCATTCCTTTCTCTATTACTTACTTACTCTACTCCTTCCACTCCTTTTCTCAGTCCCTCTGTTCTCATAGTTCCTCACTCCTGTTCACTCACTCCGTCTCTATTACTCTCACTGTCTCTGACTGATCACTCTTTCACTACTTGTTCATTATGCTTTCTCCCTGTAGTTCAAGCACACTTAGGGGCATATTATCAACACAGGCGATAAAATTATCGCTGCTTTTATCGGCAGAAAACTGCCGCAAAAGCGGCTTTAGCGGCAGTTTTCTGCCGCAAAAGCGGCTTTAGCGGCAGATTTCTGCCGATAAAAGCAGCGATAATTTTATCGCCTGTGTTGATAATATGCCCCTATGTTATTTACATTTCTTTGCTGTTTCAATCATTCCTTTTCTGTCACTTCTTCTTTTCTGCTTTCTGTTTTTTCTCTCTGTTATTCCACATGTTTTAACCTTAGTCACTATCATACATCTTGTTTTATTCCTATTTACTTTTGCTCACTGTTTTTTTTAACACTTTCCCTCAGTATTGTTCTTTTAGTCCGGTTCTATCCCTACCTCTCATTCCACATCCTTTACTATTTTTCTTCTTATTTTGAACATTCACTCACATTCTCTAAGAAACTCTTGTTTATTATTCTTCTACTCTCCTTTTTTTCTTTCACTTCCTTATCTATTTTGTTTTTCACAATTATACCCTCTTCCATCTTTTCTTCGGTAAATAGATCTATTAAACAGTATCTCTGTGTTACTCCCTCTAGCTGTCTTTCTTTTAACATTACTCTCTGTTTCCTTCCCTTATACTTACTCTTCTTTTTAAAAAAAAAATTTTTTTGTTTCGCTTCCGGTTCGCGTACCGGATAGCGAACCGGGAAGCGAATCAAAAGAAATAGAGGTTGCCAGAGTGCTAAACATTCTAGCAATTTTTTATAAAGGGGCGGTAGTTCTGAAAAGATTATTATTTTTGTTGTTTTATATTTTTTTTATTTTTTTATGAACTTTTTTTACTTTTTTTGTATTTTTTGAACGATTTTATATTTTTTTTGTTTTTTTTTGGGGGGGAGAAACGAAAATGATTCATTATAAAGGGCTCAACAGGAGCAACAAAAAAAAAGATAATTTATTTTCTGGGGCGTTTTGGACAATTATGATTGTCGATAGCTCTGTTGATTAGAGTGATGCTACTTTCCCTGTAGCAAATCAATTGGGCGCAATAAACGCAGACTTGTTTGACACTCCCAAACTTCATCTGTATATTTGGGACCGTCTCCCTTGCCTCTGGTCCCGTCACTGCCTCTACATTTGATGTTCTGGCCACAGGAGGGGGGTTATCCTGCATGTCACGTACTTGCGCAGCACTATAATTATTAGGGTGCCACCTCTGCATATGGCGATGCATGGTGTAATTGACATAGCTATATTTCTTATCTGTCCCTCTGGACAGATCTTTCTTGCAGATAAGGCAAGTAACATAGCGGGCATTCACTTTCTTTTGGCCCTGGGGAAATGAATAAAATTGCCATATGAAATCTTCCTTTACATGGGAAATTCTTGGCTCCTCAGGCAAAAACTGCCTCTCCCCTTGCGTCTCTTCCTCTTCTTCCTCTTCTTCCTCCTCTTGCTGAATGATAATCTGAGGAGGTGGTCCTCTCTTCCTAGGAGGTGGTGGTGGTGGTGGGGGTGCACCAGCTGCAGCTACAAGACTTGCCATTTCTAAGTAATCAAAAAAGGTCTTCCTCTCACAAAGTTGAAAGTCAGAGTGAGGAAACAAGGAGGGGTTTTCATCATTTGGGAAAAAAATAGTTCTAAACCAATGAAAAGTGTTATTTTTAGGTCACATGACCTAGCCTTACATCATTAGGAAACCAAAAGTGAAATGAACCAATGAAAAGTTTTGATAACAAGTTACATGACCTGTTACGCTTACGTTACGCGCTGCGCGCCGCGCCCCGGATCGCTTCCGGGGCGCTGCGCTTCGCGCCTCGGTTCGCGCTCCGGAGCACTTCCGGGTGCGCTAACGCGGCGCGTCATAAGACGCATTACGCGAGAACGCCATACGTCGCGATTACGTGACGCGTCACGATGTTGTTTTCTAACGCGGCAGTTGCGCAAACGGAACGTTTACCGGTTCGCGGACCGGGTCGCTGCACCAAATTGAGCTAACGGGAAGCTACCCGGTTCGCGGACCTGGAGCTAAACAAAAAATAATAATTAAAAAAAATACATAAAAAAATTGTATTAAAAACATATAAAATATATTTTTCGAATTAAAGAAGAGCTTTTGATATTTGCTATTAAAAAACCATTGAAATTCAGTGAAAAAAGCATAGGTTATAGAACATATATAGTTAGGAATTAGCATTTACAAAACCTTATTTTACTCACACAAAACCATTGAAATTCGCATATATAGTTAGTTGTACTAACTATATATCGCGCACCCGCAATCCACTGCTGATCATGTCACATATTACATCATTCATGACATGGTCAGTGACATCACTGATGACATCACTGATGACATCTCAAATGACATCACTGATGACATCACTGATAACATCTCAAATGACATCACTGATGACATCACTGATGACAACATCCAGAGACTGTATGTTTCTGTAAAGTTAAAATATGTCTTACAAATTGAATAATGAGTGGATTTATAAGTGTCTGGATGAAGGATTTAGTAGGTGCATGACTGACTGTATGAGTGAGTGATTAAATGTGTCTCACTGAGTGCATGGGTTAGTGACTATACTGTCTTAATTTGTGCATCATTATGTCTGTTGTTCTGTAAACTGCTGCATGTGTTGATCAGTACCTATATGAGTAACTATATGGGTTATTGATTGGTTGCCCAAGTATTTGTATGGGAGACTGGGTGTGTGTGTGGGTGGCTGGGAGGTGTATGAGTCTGTGCATAGATGTGTGAGCAGTTGATTCACTAGATGTATCGGTTCAAAAGTGCATGTGGAAACATCTGTATGGGCGGTTGACTGTGTGCATGAGTGTATTGGTGAGTGAATGGATATCTCAGTGCTACATGTCAAAGTAAGTACATATGTAAAACACAGTACATGTGAGAGTTGACATATATAAATAAATGTGCATAACAGCCAGTGAATGTGTGAGTGGCTGTATGGATCATTGTGAACTTGTATGCAGGATTGTATAAGAGAGTAAATATGTGTTAGTATATGTTTGAATAAGTAAGGTGTGTATAACTGTATATTTAAGAAAATGGAGGTGTGATTGATTCTTTGCATGACTGACTAGGTGTGTGTGTAACTTCATGGATGAGTGACAGTCTGTGAGTGTCTGTTTACACTGAGTGTATCTAAGGTTATATTAGAGTCTGAAGAGGTTCATCGTATTATCACATGAATGATGTCATCAGTGATGTGCTCAGTAATGTCAAATGAGATGTCATCAGTGATGTCATCAGTGATGTCATTTGAGATGTCATCAGTGATGTCATCAGTGATGTCATTCGAGATGTCATCAGTGATGTCATCAGTGATGTCACTGACCATGTCATGAATGATGTAATATGTGACATAATCAGCAGTGGATTGCGGGTGCGCGATATATAGTTAGTACAACTAACTATATATGTGAATTTCAATGGTTTTGTGTGAGTAAAATAAGGTTTTGTAAATGCTAATTCCTAACTATATATGTTCTATAACCTATGGTTTTTTCAGTGAATTTTCAAGGTTTTGTAAATGCTAATTCCTAACTATATATGGTCTATAACCTATGGTTTTTTCAGTGAATATATATATATATATATATATATATATATATATATATATATATATATATATTCACACGAAACACCTCTCCAGCAGGAAAGGAGAAGAGGCCACATAGGGGAGCTTTTAGGAGCCGTTTATTCAGGACCGCAAGGCAAGATGCATTTCGGCGTTTGTAGCCTTCTTCAGTTGCCGCTGCTGCCACGCTAAGACTCCACCCACGTCTTTATGTGTCCTGTTCCCACCTCATTGGCAGGTGAGTGAATTCCACCCCAAAGTCACATGGTCATTCTTCTGTAGTGGCTCAAAAAACTTCAACTCCCAGAAGCCACTGCTCCTGGTGAGTATAGCTAGGGGTAGGAACACCATATTCAGGGCAAAGGCGCAGTAATGAAATGGAGTATTATCACGGTGTTCATTAAAGTCCAGCACACTCCCTCGGGTCCCCCTTACGTTCCAGCCCCTATAATGCAGAGCCGGCAGGTCTTTAGGCGAAAATACAGTGATTACGGCTCCTCGTGCAGTCACGAGCTGCACCTGGCAGGAGTCCTTGACTGACCTTGCATTAGAGGCGAGCAGAAGTTATTGCGATATCTCAGAGAAAAGAAAACAAGCTTTGACAGCTGGTGCCAGTATCACTTCTGCCACTTTGTAGAACGGAGCCTCCTGCGCACTTCTGGCTAGTGCGCGAATTGTATCCACACGAAACACCCCTCCAGCAGGAAAGGAGAAAAGGCCACATAGGGGAACTTTTAGGAGCTGTTTATTCAGGACCGCAAGGCAAGATGCATTTCGGCGTTTGTAGCCTTTTTCAGTTGCCGCTGCTGACACGCTTAGACTCCACCCATGTCTTTATGTGTCCTGTTCCCACCTCATTGGCAGGTGAGTGAGTTCCACCCCAAAGTCACATGGTCATTCTTCCGTAGTGGCTCAAAAAACTTCAACTCCCAGAAGCCACTGCTCCTGGGGAGTATAGCTAGGGGTAGGAACACCATATTCAGGGCAAAGACGCAGTAATGAAATGGAGTATATGTATATATATATGGAACAGCAATGGCGGTTAGAGCTGGAGCCCTCTTCGGCGGGTGCGTGCGTGGGTCCAACCACAGGACCGAAAATCTTTTTTTCCCAAAAAGTAAACGCCGCACTCAGGAACTGTAAATTACTGATTTATTAGGCAAACTCCACAGGCAGTCTGTCACACCGACGCGTTTCGGACACACGCCCTTTCTCACGGTAGGTGGCACTACTTTTTCTTCTGTTTTTTAAGGCTTTTTAAGGTTTATACGTTAACATTGTCAGAGACACCTTTTGTGACAGCAATTATGATTTAGTAATTATCTTACACGACACATTTACCTAAAACAATTGCATAGCGTTTTGCAGTTTTACAAATTTGCAACTATAATTCATGGGTGTAGTACCTTATAAATCAAAACATTTTTTGACGATTTTTACACATTGATGCAGTTGTTTATCACCCGGTATGCCAACCATTATTGTGTGTATTTGTTTTTTGTCAACTTAAGGTATAGTACCTGTTATTTTCCATATTAACTGTGACACGTGGCTATTCTCGTACCTGAACTTAATCATTTGCTCATTTATATTATATTACATGATGTTAAACATTTTTGGTTTATGTTTCCGACAGTCACTTTTTTGAATTCAAAGCTATTCTTCAAGTTTGTGTTACAAATGTACAAAAAGTTCCTCGTCAAGGTTCATCCCTCTCGGGATCTTAGTTTTCATACGGATTATGTACTTTGATTCCATTTGGCGTCGTTTCAATTTCCGATCACCCAGTCTCTCATTTTGTTCAATATGGTCTATTCCAAAAAAGCACATTTTTTTCCAATCCCCACCTTGACATTCGAGCAGATGTTTGGCTGTAGCATATGTCATATCTCTGTTCTTTACAGCTCCTATATGCTCAAGCATTCTCTTCTTCAGGGCACAGATTGTGCTTCCAATGTACATTTGTGCACAGTCACATTGAATGATGTATACTACAAATTGAGTCGTACAAGTCATTTTTGTTTTGATTTCAATTACTCGTCCTTCTGGATCCCTAAAAGATTTTATATTTTTGCCAATTTTGCACGCTTTGCAATGTCCACATTTGTTAAATCCATTTTGCTGCTTTTCATGCCAGTTCGTAGATTTTTTGTTTGGGTTTTCAAAGTGACTTCTCACGAGCATATCCTGTAACGAGGGTACCTTTCTAAATGACAATTTTGGCTCATTTCCTAATATTTTCTTTAAGTCAGCATCTTGTTGTAGTAGTGGTCAATATTTTTGGATACATCCTCGTATTTTGTGTGCCTCTTTGCTATAGTTTAGTATTAGTCTTAGTGTCTCGTGTATGTTTTTTGTCACTTTTGGTTGTTGCATTAGAATTTCTGACCTTGTTTTTTGCTTGATCTTTTCCAAGTTTTTCTTTAGATCTCTTTTTCTGTATCCTCTTGCTTCTAACCTAGATATGCATTTGGCAATTTGTACATTGGCTTCCTCCTCTTTGGTACAATTTCTTTTCATCCTCACAAATTCTCCAAATGGTATATTCTTAATCACTGATTTCGGATGAAAACTTTCAGCATGTAGGATGCTATTAGTTGCAGTGCTTTTTCTATAAAGTGTGGTGTTGATTTGGCCATTTTCAATATACACTGTGATGTCCAGATAGTCAATCCTACTTTTGCTTGTATTGCATGTGAATGATAATCCAACATCATTGTTGTTTAGTTTGGCAAAATATTGCATGAATTCTTTTTTTGTTCCGTTCCATATAAGAAAAAGGTCGTTGATGTATCTAGACCAAAGCATTATTTTTTCCAGTTCTTTATGATTGTTCTGTCCCCATGCTATCTCCTTCTCCCACCAACCCATGGTTAGATTCGCATAGTTGCGGGAGAAGAAGACGCCCATTGCACATCCGCACATTTGTTGGTAGATGTTATGATTGAAGAGGAACACATTGTTGGTAAGGCAAGTATTGATCAGAGTTAGTAGCATGGCTGAGTGTTCCAATTGTTATATGTTTCTTTGTTTCAAGAAGTAGGCACAAGCGTTTAATCCTATCGTATGTTCGATTGATGTGTATAAAGATACAACATCTATTGTTACTAGTAGGAAGGCAGGATTCCATGAGATGTTGGATAATATACGTAGGAAATCCCCAGTGTCTTGTACATATGAGGCTACGTTTTTCACAATTGGAGCTAGGTATTGATCGACATAGGCTGAAATATTCTCATAGATGGAGTCACATGAAGACACTATTGGCCTACCCGGTGGGTCGATAAGGGTCTTGTGCACCTTCGGAAGGAAGTAAATAGTTGGCATAGGTGGATTTTTCTTCCAAAGGTATTTTAGCTCATCAAGGTTCAAAGGTGTTTGCTCATGCCATTCATCCAACATGTTTTTCAGGTCTTTTAGCATTGTATTTATTGGATTGCATGTCAATTTCTTGTACTTAGTCTCATCATCTAGTTGTCGGTGTGCTTCCTTCATATAATCTTGAATATTTTGGATAACAATGTTACCGCCCTTGTCTGCGGGCTTAATTATTATTGCATTGTTATTCGCCAATGCTTGTATGGCTCCATGCTCTTTTATGGTGATATTTTCCGATCTTCTGTTTCGCTGTTTTTCCAATTTATCTAGTTCTGTCATTACTGCTTCTGAGAATGAGTCTATTTTGTTCCCAGGGTATAGCTGTGGATAGTATTTCGATTTTGGACGTACACTGCTTTTCTGATGTAATTTTGTGTTTAAACCCATTTCTTGTAACATAGTTATTTCTGGGACTTCATCATTTTCATACTCATTGGCAAGATCATATAGAACTTTTAGGTGCGGTATCAACTCAATCGTTAGTTCCGATTGTTATCCAAAATATTCAAGATTATACGAAGGAAGCACACCGACAACTAGATGATGAGACTAAGTACAAGAAATTAACATGCAATCCAATAAATACAATGCTAAAAGACCTGAAAAACATGTTGGATGAATGGCATGAGCAAAAACATTTGGACCTTGATGAGCTAAAATAACTTTGGAAGGAAAATCCAACTATGCCAACTATTTACTTCCTTCCGAAGGTGCACAAGACCCTTATCGACCCACCGGGTAGGCCAATAGTGTCTTCATGTGACTCCATCTATGAGAATATTTCAGCCTATGTCGATCAATACCTAGCTCCAATTGTGAAAAACTTAGCCTCATATGTACAAGACACCTGGGATTTCCTACGTATATTATCCAACATCTCATGGAATCCTGCCTTCCTACTAGTAACAATAGATGATGTATCTTTATACACATCAATCGAACATACGATAGGATTAAACGCTTGTGCCTACTTCTTGAAACAAAGGAACATATCACAATTGGAACACTCAGCCATGCTACTAACTCTGATCAAGACTTGCCTTACCAACAATGTGTTCCTCTTCAATCATAACATCTACCAACAAATGTGCGGATGTGCAATGGGCGTCTCCTTCTCCCCAACTATGCGAATCTAACCATGGGTTGGTGGGAGAAGGAGATAGCATGGGGACAGAACAATCATAAAGAACTGGAAAAAATAATGCTTTGGTCTAGATACATCGACGACCTTTTTCTTATATGGAACGGAACAAAAAAAGAATTCATGCAATATTTTGCCAAACTAAACAACAATGATGTTGGATTATCATTCACATGCAATACAAGCAAAAGTAGGATTGACTATCTGGACATCACAGTGTATATTGAAAATGGCCAAATCAACACCACACTTTATAGAAAAAGCACTGCAACTAATAGCATCCTACATGCTGAAAGTTTTCATCCGAAATCAGTGATTAAGAATATACCATTTGGAGAATTTGTGAGGATGAAAAGAAATTGTTCCAAAGAGGAGGAAGCCAATGTACAAATTGCCAAATGCATATCTAGGCTAGAAGCAAGAGGATACAGAAAAAGAGATCTAAAGAAAAACTTGGAAAAGATCAAGCAAAAAACAAGGTCAGAAATTCTAATGCAACAACCAAAAGTGACAAAAAACATACACGAGACACCAAGACTAATACTAAACTATAGCAAAGAGGCACACAAAATACGAGGATGTATCCAAAAATATTGGCCACTACTACAACAAGATGCTGACTTAAAGAAAATATTAGGAAATGAGCCAAAATTGTCATTTAGAAAGGTACCCTCGTTACAGGATATGCTCGTGAGAAGTCACTTTGAAAACCCAAACAACAAATCTACGAACTCGCTAGAAAAGCAGCAAAATGGATTTAACAAACGTGGACGTTGCAAAGCGTGCACAATTGTCAAAAATATAAAATCTTTTAGGGATCCAGAAGGACGAGTAATTGAAATCAAAACAAAAATAACTTGTACTACTCAATTTGTAGTATACATCATTCAATGTGACTGTGCACAAATGTACATTGGAAGCACAATCTGTGCCCTGAAGAAGAGAATGCTTGAGCATATAAGAGCTGTAAAGAACAGAGATATGACATATGCTACAGCCAAACATCTGCTCGAATGTCAAGGTGGGGATTGGAAAAAATGTGCTTTTTTGGAATAGACCATATTGAACAAAATGAGAGACTGGGTGATCGGAAATTGAAACTACGCCAAATGGAATCAAAGTACATAATCCGTATGAAAACTAAGATCCCGAGAGGGATGAACCTTGACGAGGAACTTTTTGTACATTTGTAACACAAACTTGAAGAATAGCTTTGAATTCAAAAAAGTGACTGTCGGAAACATAAACCAAAAATGTTTAACATCATGTAATATAAATGAGCAAATGATTAAGTTCAGGTACGAGAATAGCCACGTGTCACAGTTAATATGGAAAATAACAGGTACTATACCTTAAGTTGACAAAAAACAAATACACACAATAATGGTTGGCATACCGGGTGATAAACAACTGCATCAATGTGTAAAAATCATCAAAAAGTGTTTTGATTTATAAGGTACTACACCCATGATATATAGTTGCAAATTTGTAAAACTGCAAAACGCTATGCAATTGTTTTAGGTAAATGTGTCGTGTAAGATAATTACTAAATCATAATTGCTGTCACAAAAGGTGTCTCTGACAATGTTAATGTATAAACTACCAATCCCAGAATTCCATGGGATGGGTTTGAATCGCAAAGCCTTAAAAAACAGAAGAAAAAGTAGTGCCACCTACCGTGAGAAAGGGCGTGTGCCCGAAACGCGTCGGTGTGACAGACTGCCTGTGGAGTTTGCCTAATAAATCAGTAATTTACATTTCCTGAGTGCGGCGTTTACTTTTTGAAAAAAAAAAGAAATATATATATATATTTATATTTATATATATATATATATATATATATATATATATATATATATATATATATATATATATATATATATATTTATATATATATATATATTACCTACTGGCGGTCGCCAGTAGGTATATAAAGTTAGGATTGATTTCCATAGGGAAATCGCAACATTCTATTGGGAATAACATTGGCGCCGGTTGAGGAATCTGCCTGAATTTTTCAGCAACTTTGCCTCGCGGCGCTTTGGTCCTTCCCTGAAAGTGTGGGGGGGATTCGTCAAGCGGGGGCCGAGATAAAAGGGGGTCCCAAAACGTGTTTTCCCCATGTTAATTTCCATAGGGCGATCGGTCGCACTTTTAGCTCGAACGGCTGAATGGATTTTCACCAAACTTGGCAAAATTGTAGGGACTGGTAGCCCGATGTGCCTTTGCTATGTCTCACGATATGTGCTCCAGTGGATTTTGAGTAATTTAGGTTCAAAAAAATTTATATATCTATGGCAGCTTACCCGTGAGCTTACCCGTATGCTTACGGTACGCGTACGTGCGCGTACTGTAAGCGTACCACTAGTGCGCGAGCCGCATTCTCATTGGCTGCCAATGTCTGTCAACACTCCAAAACAGAAACTGTTGGCAGCCATCTTGTGCCTCGGTAGACTGAGGCACAGGAAAGCAGAAAAACAAACGTGTAGAACTCAAAAAGGGGGCAGGGTAGAAGCATCCTGACCCCCTAGGGGTGGTCAGGGGTTCCCACAAGGACCCCCAAGGCCCCAAAAAAAAAATATTTGGAAAATCGCGGGGTACGCTTACGGTAAGCGTACCGGTACGCGTACCTCATTTTTTTACAAGAAAGAAAAAGAGATTTGGGGGCCTTGTAGAAACACTCTGACCCCCATAGGGCTGTTCAGGTGGTCCCATACGGATATTAACATATATAAATGTTATCCGCTAATAGAATTAGCATTTAAAAAACCTTGCGAGTTCACTGAAAAAAACAAAGGTTTCAGGCCTTATATAGTTAGGAATTAGCATTTAAAAAACCTTTGAAATTCACTGAAAAAACCATAGGTTTCACACCAGTTATAGTTAGGAATTAGCATTTAAAAAACCTATGAAATTCTCTGAAAAAACCATAGGTTTCACACCAGTTATAGTTAGGAATTAGCATTTAAAAAACCTATTAAATACACTGAGAAAACCATAGGTTTGACACCAGTTATAGTTAGCTGAACATTTTACTCATACACACACACACCCCACACACATACCCCCACATACACACCCCCCACACTCACCACTCCCACACACACCCCCCACACATACCTCACACACCCACACCTCCAACCACACCCAAACACCCCACACACCCACACCCACACACACACCATACACCCCCACCTACACCCACACACCCCACACACCCCCACCCACACATACCTCACTCCCCCCCACACACACACCTCACAGACACACCCCACACATCCCCCACACCCCCCCACACACACACCTCTGACACAAACCCCCCCACACACACACACACACCCCACACACACACCTCACACACACACACACACACCCACACACACACACACACATTCCTCACCCCCACACACACCTACACACACCCCAACACACACACACACCCACACACACACCCCCCACACACACCCACACATCCTACACACACACACCCCACACACATACCCCCCCACACACACACACACCACCCCCACACCCCCCCACACACACACACCACTCACACACACACTCATTATTTTATTTTTTTTGAGGGGGTGCGCGCCCCGGTACACGTATCGGTACACGTACCGGTACGCGTACCCTGGAGAAAAAAAGAAAGACAGAGTTTTTTTAAAATGTAGCATTTTTATATAAATTGGAGGTAGTTCTGAAAAGAACTGTTTTTTATTCTTATTGTTGTTTTATATTTTTTTTATTTTTTTTGTACCCCGCGACTTAAAAAAAATAAAATAATTTTTTTGCCTTGGGGGTCCTTGTGGGACCCCCTGAGCAGGCCTAGGGGGTCAGGGTGTATCTACTCGGGCCCATTTGCGAGTTTCACACCTTTGTTTCACTGCTTTCTTGTGCCTTGGTTCGAACAAGGCACAAAATGGCTGCCAGCGACATCCAGTATGCAAGGGGAATTAGTTCCCCCTCTTCAAACATGCACGGGGGCTGCGTTGCAGAGAGGTGTAAAAAAAGGTGTGGCCTCATTACACTCTATGCAATGCAGCCATCTGGCGCATACTGGAGGCTCCTGGTGGGCTAGTTGGCCCCCAGGGACCCCCATTAAGCAAGGGGAATTAGTTCCCCCTCTGCAAATGCGCCAGGCGGCTGCGTTGCAGAGAGGTGTAACAAGGGGCATAGCCTCATTACACCTCTGCAATGCACTGAAAAAAACATAGGTTTCAGGCCTTATATAGTTAGGAATTAGCATTTAAAAAACCTTTGAAATTCACTGAAAAAACCATAGGTTTCAGGCCTTATATAGTTAGGAATTTGCATTTAAAAAAACCTTGCAAATTCACTGAAAAAACCATAGGTTTCAGGAGTTATATAGTTAGGAATTAGCTTTTACAAAACCTTTGAAATTCACTAAAAAAACTATAAGTTTTAGTGGTGTTATAGTTAGCTGGACATTTTACTCATACAAAACCATTGAAATTGCTCCTATATAGTTAGTTGTACTAAGTATTTATCGCGCACCCGCAATCCACTGCTGATGATGTCACATATTAGATCATTCATGACATGGTCAGTGACATCACTGATGACATCTCAAATGACATCACTGATGACATCACTGATGACATCATCCAGTGAATGTGGTTTGCTTCGTTATTTAAATATGCATTATATATATATATATATAGCAATTTGCATTGAAGAATAAGTGGATATATATAAATAAATATTTGGATGGAGGATTTAGTAGCAGTGTAATTGACTGTTTACTTGACCAATTTATAATGTTTCACTAAATATAGTGGTTGTGACTAAACTGTGTGAATATCTGTATCACTTTGTCGGTTGTTGTGTAAACTGATTCTACAGTTGGTTACTAGCTATGTGAAAGTCTATATTAGTTATTGATTAGTTAACTGAGTATTTGTATGGGAGTGTGAAAGTGTGTGTGGTTCGGTGGAGGGTGTGTGACTGTCCAAAGATGTGTGAATAGTTTATTCAGTAGATATATGAAGTTAAAACTACATGTTCTAACAGTTTGGGTGAGGGAATCTCTTTATGGGTGTGGTGATGAGCAAATATATTTCTCAAAGGTACAGGTCCAACAAACTAGAAAAATAAAAGGCAGTGTATGTGACAGTTGTATATAAATAAGTATACATAAGACACAATGATTGTGTGAGTGACTGTATGGATAACTGTATACTTTTAATAATGATTTTATAATTCACTAAGTATGACTTACTATCTAAATGAATAGAAGAAGTGGTGTTTGTATAAGTGTTTTGCTAAGTAAATATGTAAGTATGATCCATTGTTTGCATAAGTGAGTAGGATGACTTCATATGTGAATAGGATGCGTGCTGTTGTTTAATGTCGATATAGATGTATAAGTATTTTTGATAGTGTTCTATTGTTCATTGACAGCATGTATGAGTGAATCCACAGGTAAGGGATTAGATGTGTGTATACATGTATGAATCACTGAGTGGATTTTTAGATACTTATATTGCTGTGACAATGGATTTAAATATGAAACTCTGTATTTTACAAAGAGTGATGAAAAATTGTAATAGTGTGAAAAGGTGTATGTGATTGTCACATGGATGATGTCATCAGTGATGTCATCAGTGATGTCATTTGAGATGTCATCAGTGATGTCACTGACCATGTCATGAATGATCTAATATGTGACATCATCAGCAGTGGATTGCGGGTGCGCGATATATACTTAGTACAACTAACTATATAGGAGCAATTTCAATGGTTTTGGATGAGTAAAATGTCCATCTAACTATAACACCACTAAAACTTATAGTTTTTTGAGTGAATTTCAAAGGTTTTGTAAAAGCTAATTCCTAACTATATAACTCCTGAAACCTATGGTTTTTTCAGTGAATTTCAAAGGTTTTTTAAATGCTAATTCCTAACTATATAAGGCCTGAAACCTATGGTTTTTTCAGTGAATATATATATGTATGTATCTCAGCCCCAGGAAATAGTCCTTTCAAAGCCCCTTCCACCTTTGTCCCAGTGATGCCACGTGATGCATTGGACATTTTCCACGATCGAATTACAGAGGAGTTAAAACCACTACATCACAAAATTACCAAGAACAAACATAAGCCCAAAGATGCGACAACTCAGCACTATTTCCAACTCATGGATAAACTCAAAAACAGTGATTCTGTGGTGATTAACAACTCTGATAAGGGAGGAAACGTAGTATTATGGGATAAATCGCAATACAAACTGGAAGCATATAGACATCTGAACAACGCTGAATGTTATGAACTTTACAATGGGGCAGCAGTCAAGAAAATCAGTAAGGAGTACAAAGAACAACTCAATGGTTGGAAGAGAGAAGGATGATCACCAAAGATGAATTTTGCTTTCTCCAGAAAGAGTTTCCTACCCTGCCCACATTCTATTTGATCCCAAAAGTCCATAAACTTGTGACTCCGGTTCCAGGACATCCAATTATCTCAGCAAGAGACAGTGTCTTTGAAAACACATCTAGATATGTGGATCATTATCTGCAAGAACATGTAGTCGCTTTGCCCACTTATCTCAAAGACACCAAGGACTTTCTAAGGAACCTAAGCCAAACACAATGGTCCAGTGCTTATGACTTTAGATATCACCTCCCTTTATACGAGTATACGACATGATGATGGACTTAATGCTGTGAGTTACTTCTTGAAAAACAGAAGTATTTCCATGTATCGGCACAATACTATGTTACTCAGTATGATACATTGGTGTTTGTTCAATAATCTGTTTACGTTCGATGGTAAGATCTTTAAGCAACAACAGGGCGTGGCCATGCTTCTCCCCCAGCTATGCGTGCTTGCACGTAGGCTGGTGGGAGAAGCATGTTCTTATGGTGGAACACAAAGCACTGGTAGACATGCATTTAGTCCACATGTGGAGGTACATCGACAACATTTTCGTCGTTTGGAAAGGCACTAAAAATCAGGCTTTACAGTTTGTTAATGCCATCAATAACAATCAGCTGAATCTGCAGTTTACAGCGCATAGAGACCAGTGTACAGTTAATTTCCTTGACATTACAGTATATGTTGAAAATGGAGGGTTAGAAACACGGCTGTTTCGGAAACCGATGGCAGGTAACACATTGTTGCACGCTACAAGTTTTCATCCCCACCACACGATCTCCAATCTACCTTATGGGGAGTTTCTCAGGATCCACAGAGCCTGTAGTACCACTTAGTCTCTGACTGAGGCACAAGAATCAGCTATAAATAGGTTTATACAAAGAGGCTATAAAGCTAAATTGCTTGATTTTGTTCTCAAGAAAGCAAATGCACACGACAGACAATCTTTGTTAGAACCTAATTCTACGCCAGTGACTCCGTCATTAATCAACATGAGCCAGATGGAAAGCCATACCCGTAGTGAAATTGTCACATGTAGGTTCATTTCTACGTACAGTAGGCAAGCTAACAGGATTAAGGGTATTATTAATGCCCAGAGGCATTTAGTACTCACGGACACCACCCTATCTCAGATCTTACCTGCCAAGCCTAACTTTACGTATAGAAAAGCTTGCTCTATGCGGAGTGAGCTCGTTAAAACCAGTCCTGAACTTGACAATACAATAGGCTGGCTTTCTCCTACAAAAGGTTTTTCCAAATGCAGCACATGTCGTGCGTGTAAATTTGGCATCAATGTAAAAACTTATACCACTGCTTTCTCGGACGTCCCTGTGAACTTGAAGGGCCACTACACATGCCGTACTGACCACGTGGTATACATCCTTCAGTGTGTCTGTGGCCTACACTACGTAGGCAGCACAAAGCTGCAGGTGTACCAGCGTATCTTGCAACATCTCCGTGCCACGGTGAACTCTGATCCCTCATATCCAGTTGCCCGACATGTTAAAATGGAGCACGATAAAAATCTTAATGTGCTCAAATACTTTGTCATTGATAGTGTTCCCATCAACAAAAGAGGAGGGAACTGCGAAAAACAGCTTAGGCAACTAGAGACAAAGTATATAATTGAGCTTGATACAAAGGCTCCTAAAGGGTTAAACATTCGCGAAGATCTACATCATTATTTGTAATAACCCTTTAGTTCAGCACTATGGCACCATTCTCTAATGCAGCGGGCAGTCTTCAGCCATATTTCTGATTGCCATACAAGAGAACCCCAAATACTCTGTATCTCTGAGATGTTACACCCTTGGTCTAGTCCTTTGCCCGATGTATGCTTTTGTTATAGGGACTGGTCCCATTGTATTTTTGCATTTCCGAATTTGTCGGGTAGGTTATTACCCGCAGGACATTGTCCCCCTTCAACATATATAACCACGACATGGAGGGTAATTCTGAATAACTCTTAACATCTTGGCTTCCTTTTCCCTTAGGTTGTTTCTTTTGTATTATTTTCTTAGCACATTTCACCCTTTTTGTACACTCCCACTTTATTATTTGTACTACACATCAGGTTGAACAGTTTAAAGTACTTATTTTTTAATGGTTCATTATTGCAGTAGTCGGATTTCACTGTTTGCAACAGCAATCTGAGACAGGTACATTTGTATCGAACACACAGTAATCAGGGGGTATCATAATGAAGATTGTGATGTTTATCAATTTGTTACCGTTTTTTGAAATACACACTTAATAGTGGTCCATGCATTGGAGCAAGGTTTATCTTCTTTTTTTGTGATTTATATACTATATGCACGTTTATATGTTATAAGTTCACACTGTCTCTATGCATTTGTGCAGTCATACAATGGCTTCGTCAATACAAGACACAATGTAGTCACTTATTAACGAGACAGATTAATTTGTCTTCAATATCTGTATATATTGTACATTTGTATATATTGTACATAAGTATATATTCACATCGTATATTTTTACCACAATTGTGTTCCAATGACGATCTTTTCATTGTATGATTTACTGTGAAACGGATGACAGATTAGGCACTAGATTTTTGGATGTCAGATGTAAAGTCTTAATTTTTCCCCCCTCCCCTTTTTCGTGTTATCGATCCATATGGTGATTTGCGAGTATCTGTTATTAATTAATTTTTTCAAGTTAATTCTGCTAAATGTTTTGTAATTAGGACCTTGTTCATGTAGGTAAACGTGCATTCAGTATCAGACGTGCACGTGACAACAGCGAGTCTTTCACTAGTAGTTTTTTTACTCATAGTATTTCTTCCATGTTCATCCATATGGTAGTTCCTCAGTCACATGATTATTTCACTTATGTATTTAAACCTGACAACTGAGCGATGCTGTTATGTGAGCAAGGCCACCTCGCTGGCTGAAACGCGTCATTTGTTCGATTAAATTGCACTTTATGGATCAATAAAAGGTTACTGCAGCCGGCAGTGATTTCAATCAATCCAAGAGTCCGCTTCTCTGTTTGGTGGTTCTACGCACCTGAGTGGTAGTTGGATATATATATATATATATATGATAATGATGGTATTGCTCTTAATACACAAGAAGATCTTTTAGATATGGGTATTCCAACTACTAACGCTGCCCTTACTCCCTTTCGCCCCCCATCGACATTCATGCCTATCATGGCAAGAGATGCCATCGATATTTTTGGGGATTGTGTTATCAATGACCTCAAATATCTTCACAAAAAATGCATTTCTATGAACAAAAAAGGTCAGTATAGAGAGCAACAATATTCTCGCTTAATGGACAAACTCACTAAAGATAAGAACATTATAATCAACAAAGCAGACAAAGGCGGGAATATTGTCCTTTGGCCTCGTGATGCATATTTGGAAGAGGCTAGAAAACATTTGAGTGATGTTAATTGTTATAAACAGGTAGCTTTTCCTACCCTATTGAAAGTTAAGGATCAGACTTTTAAAGAATTATCTAAGTGGAGAAGGGAGAGTTTGATTGACAAGGACGAGTACAATTTTTTAAGAACTGAGTACCCTATTACTCCTACCTTGTATTTACTCCCTAAAGTACATAAACAGACAACCCCAGTGCCAGGACGTCCTAATATTTCGGCTCAAGGTAGCCTGCTAGAGTCAATGTCTAAGTACGTTGATTTTTTTCTTCATGACTATGTAGCTGATTTGCCTTCTTTTATCCGTGACACAGGACATTTCCTGGAGAAACTTAAAGATGTAATTTGGGAGGATGGCTATCACTCTTTAGTGATGGACATCTGCTCCTTATACACGAGTATTAATCATCAAGATGGCCTGAATGCTATTAAATTCTTCCTGTCTCACAGGAATATCTGCTACAATGAGCATAACAAAATGTTACTCCAGATGACAGAAATGTGCTTGACCAATAATTTCTTTATCTTCAGTAAGGAATTGTTTCACCAGCTTAGAGGTGTGGCTATGGGGGCGTGCTTCTCTCCTAGCTATGCGTGCTTGCACGTTGGCTGGTGGGAGAAGCACGTCCTCATGCAGACCCACATAGTTGATTATTCTGAACACGTCATCAGATGGTGGCGTTATATTGATGACGTGTTCGTCATTTGGAAAGGCACTAAGGAATCTGCCCTGGATTTTGTCAGGAAGATTAATAGTAATTCACTAAATCTGGAATTTACAGCACAAGTCAGTGATTCTAGGGTAGAATTTTTAGATGTAGAGATTTTTGTTGACCATATGAATATTTGCACAAAATTACATCGCAAAATAACAGCTGGTAATTCCATCTTGCACGCCAGCAGTGCTCACCCTAGGCACCTCATCAAAAGTATTCCTTACGGTGAGTTTTTACGCATTAAGAGGATCTGTAACAGAAAAGAGGATTTAGATTTTTGTCTAAATGAATCGAAGGAAAGGTTCCTAAACAGAGGATACAATGCCAAAGATTTACAATGGGCACTGGACAAACTGAATGCACATGTTCCAACAGAAGTGAGTGATGTTATGGATTGTAATAACCGCTCCACCACCAGTAAGGCTTATTACTACTTTTAGCAGCCAGGAGCGGGATATTAGGAAGATTGTGAGCAGACATTGGTCCATCTTACACACCAACATCACTTTATCTCCAGAACTCCAAAATCAGCCTACTGTCACTTTCAGAAGAGCACCATCTATGCGAGATGTGCTAGTTAGAACTAGTCCTGAAGTGACCGATAAAAGTAACTGGATAACTAATAAAAGGGGTTTTATAAAATGTTACTCTTGTCGGGCATGTAAGTATGGAATAAACAAACAGTCCTTTTTAGATCCTTTCTCTGGCAGATTTAACAAGATCAATGGTTATTTTACGTGTAAAACTTTTTGCGCGGTATATGTTTTGGGATGTACATGTCAGCTATCATATATCGGCAGTACCAAACTCCCTGTGTTCAATAGAATCCTCCAGCACTTGCGGGCAATTGTGAATTCTGATCCATCTTATCCGGTTGCCCGACATTTTAAACTTGTGCATCAAAACAAATTGGAGGATTTAAAATACTTTGTAATTGACTCGGTTCCTAAATCTATACGGGGTGGAGATAGAGAGAAGAAACTTCGCCAGTTAGAGAGTCAATACATAGTCAGACTGAATACAAAGATACCTAATGGTCTCAACACAGGGGAAGATTTGGCCCATTTCTTATGATTGTACAATTCATACTGGCTTTGTATTGATATAGAGTTATGTGTATATTTGATGTTGGGCTCAATATCAGGTTCCATTCCTCTTATATTCAAATGATACTCTTGACATGTCTAAGCTTTCACTTATATGGTCTGTGTATATAGTTGTATATATATATGTATTTGGGTTTTATATTTGGGTATTATATTTATTGAATATAACAGTTTTGTACTATAACCTTTTATTCTGCAATTTTTAATGGTCTTAATGAATGGACTTTTTGGCAGAGGGTTATCAATTTACTAGAATGTGTATATGTTTGATGTAATTTTGTACTCATATATGATCCCACTTTATTAGTCTAATATCTTTATATCGTATACATATATTTATACACATGTATTTATCAGTACCATTCTTAAGAACTGATCTTTGTCTTTTTCTTGTTCATAGTTGTGACTAAAGTATTAAGTTTGAGCTCTGTGATCCATTTTATCTTTTTTGTAAGACTTGCTTGATGTTTGCATCCGCATACTCATTTCATTTTATTTTTTACTATCTATGTATGGCTGTTTACAGCCACATTTCACAGTTTGCACATTGGGTATTTTACTATGATCAATTTTTTGGTGTCATATTGTGTTATATTAGTAGTCCTTTCTAGAGATTAGGATTAGGATTTGGGCACTTGCCCCGGATTCTTCTTGAATCGATCTATTACATCAGCAAAATACATTTTTTTGTAAATAATATTTTTACTTTGTTTAACAATTTATGATGTTAATTGTTGAACCGATCGAACTATAGGACTTGTTTTTGCACTATCGCATTATGCACTTTACAAATGACTACTAGTCTTTTTTCCCTTTCTATGTGAGAAATGGGAGGGTTTGAATTGTGTCATAGTATTTAAGGGTGATGTTTTTCCTGGCACGTCCTGTGATCAAGGCCGGGGTGACCCGGCTGAAACGCGTCATGTTGTGAGAAGGCTTCAATAAACTGCACTAATTTCTAATCCTCTTGTGGTGGTCCGTTCCTGTGAAGGTGAAGGAGTTCGCCTTTTCTACTCAGGATTTGGTTCTCATATATATATATATATATATATATATATGATTCGGTCTGGCCCAAGCTCGGAGGCTCCCGGGTGCTCTGGGGCGGTGCACGCGAGGCGCAGCAGGACCCGCTGCGATTTACAACAATTCCGCTTTTCCCGTGGGGAAGTTTTTTCCTCATGCACTCCCGTGTGAAGAGTTTCAAAAAACCACACCGGGTTTTAAATCCAATTATAATTTCTTTATTTCAGCAACCAGCAAAACCCAACGCGTTTCGGTCTCTACGGAGACCTTGCTCACAGTTTAGTGTGTTTGACACCATTTTACTGTTAAATAAAGAAAAAAAGGAAGAGAAAAAAAGGAAGAGAAAAAAAAAAGGGGGGTGGGACCCTTTCAAATTACATCACTTCCTGTAGATTATACAGGCATTCTGGGACATGTAGTTTGTTAATTTGATTCATGCGTGGCGCAGAACATAAATTTGTTGGTCTTTTTCAAAAGCATACATATTTTTTCAAATCAAACTTATTTGTACCTTAAGCATTTAACTCATGCATTTATATTCTAATTGAACCATAAAGGGATTTCATTTTCTCAACACAATCATTATTGAAGCCCTCTAGTGGGCAATTTTAACCATTTTTACGATTTTTGCACGAGTTCAACGATTATGCATTTGAATCATACATTGAAAATAATATCAAACAACTAAAATAAACACTAATGTAATCACAGCCCTCTAGTGGGCAAACCGGTTCTGCACCTTAGATCATACTTTTACGTTTAACTGTGTAATCCAATGTGTCCTGAATGAAGAACATTTTTGTGAGAATAAAGTTTTTTAAATAGATACTGAGTGGGCATCGATCATTCTCTGATAAGTGCAACTTTACAGATGGCAATGTAGTTCTTCGTCCTGATTGTTCCCAAACGGGCTCAAAGTGCGGAAATTCTTAATATGTTTAGACTCTTTTTGTCTCATCACCAATTCACGGTCTCCGCCTCTTCGATTTGGTCCAACACTTTCGATTCCGTAGAAGATTAAGGATTTCCAATCACCTTTATGTTCCTTCTCCATATGTCTTGCCATGGCATTGCTACGATCACAGTTGATTGTGGCACGAACATGCTCTAAAATCCGAAGTTTGAGTTCTTTTTTAGTGCTTCCAATGTACTTCTGGGAGCAAGGGCACTCAAGGGCATAAACAACAAACTGAGTTTTACAATTAATTAATTGTTCAATTTTCCAAGTTTTTTTGTTTGCCATTTGTATCTCCTTGGTTGTCTTGGCAATGCAACATACTTTGCATCCTGAGCATTTATAAAATCCTTTGGGTCTGCGCCATGCTTCCGGTTTCTTTTGTTCCTGAAAATGACTGTGAATCAATTTGTCTTTCAAGTTTTTTGCCCTTCGATAGGTTACATTTGGGTGATCTCCTACAATTTGAGATACTGTGGGATCCATATGGAGAATATGCCAGTTTTTTTGAAAATCTTTTTAATGGCTTGGTTGGCCGTTGAGTGAGTGGTGATGAAACGAATTTTATCTAATTCATCCTCTTTTGATTTTGGTTTATCCGCCAATAAATCAGTCCTTTTTATCATTGTGGAGCGATTGGAGGCAGTTTGTATCCATGCTGGATTGTATTTCCTTTTTAAAAATCTGTTCCTGGCTAGGTTTTTATGTTTTTGTCCATCCTTTTCATTTGAACAGATTCTTTTGATTCGGAGAAATTCTCCATATGGGATGTTTCGCAGAAGACTAGATTGATGGAAACTCTGCGCATGTAGAACTGCATTTGTTGCGGTACTTTTTCGGTGCAATGTAGTGTGCAGAACATTGTCTTTAACGAAAATCTCCGTGTCTAAAAACACAACCCTGGAGTCACTGATGGTATAGGTAAAATTTAAACCAAAATTGGAATTGTTCAGAATTTCAAAGTACTTTTCAAACTCCTCATTAGTTCCTTCCCAAATGAGCAACAAATCGTCTATATATCTCAACCAAGCTATGGTTTTTTGAACCGCTTGGTCGTTTTCTGATCTCCAGGCTAAAGTCTTTTCCCATTGCCCCAATCGTAAAATTACGATTAAAACCCATGTGGGCTGGTGAGCCTGTGGCTCTGGGTGTCCTCTTGTCTGTGGTCAGCTGCTTGTGGACACCACTCCCCCGTGTAATGATCGCACCGTTGGGCGCAATCACAGACAAGAGGACACCCAGAGTCACAGGCTCACCAGCCCACATGGGTTTTAATCGTAATTTTATTAACTGCCACAATGATGAACTCACACGAGGAACATGGTGTATGCACTACAGGACCCAGAAGGCCATTTCATCTGACCACGCCCTTGAAGGCAGGCTTAAATATCACGAGTGCATACTGCATCATCATTGCCAAGCAGGAGCCATTGAACAAGGGATAGACTCCCGAAACCGGTCTGGCTGTACACGAACAGATGGTGACTGTTCTCTCTGCGTCTCCTGTTGCAGCTGCTCCTTAAAGAAATGGATCCAAATTTTATCATTCTTGTGGCTTCTTCCACTGAGGGCTAAACTCTTTGTTTGAATATTTTGCGGCTGAGCCCAGTCGCGGAAGCAAAGCCCGCAGCTTGCTGCGGACCCGTGATTGCGCCTAACGGTGCGATCATTACACGGGGGAGTGGTGTCCAGAAGCAGCTGACCACAGACAAGAGGACACCCAGAGTCACAGGCTCACCAGCCCACATGGGTTTTAATCGTAATTTTATTAACTGCCACAATGATGAACTCACACGAGGAACATGGTGTATGCACTACAGGACCCAGAAGGCCATTTCATCTGACCACGCCCTTGAAGGCAGGCTTAAATATCACGAGTGCATACTGCATCATCATTGCCAAGCAGGAGCCATTGAAGAAGGGATAGACTCCCGAAACCGGTCTGGCTGTACACGAACAGATGGTGACTGTTCTCTCTGCGTCTCCTGTTGCAGCTGCTCCTTAAAGAAATGGATCCAAATTTTACCATTCTTGTGGCTTCCTCCACTGAGGGCTAAACTCTTTGTTTGAATATTTTGCGGCTGAGCCCAGTCGCGGAAGCAAAGCCCGCCGCTTGCTGCGGACCCGTGATTGCGCCTAACGGTGCGATCATTACACGGGGGAGTGGTGTCCAGAAGCAGCTGACCACAGACAAGAGGACACCCAGAGTCACAGGCTCACCAGCCCACATGGGTTTTAATCGTAATTTTATTAACTGCCACAATGATGAACTCACACGAGGAACATGGTGTATGCACTACAGGACCCAGAAGGCCATTTCATCTGACCACGCCCTTGAAGGCAGGCTTAAATATCACGAGTGCATACTGCATCATCATTGCCAAGCAGGAGCCATTGAAGAAGGGATAGACTCCCGAAACCGGTCTGGCTGTACACGAACAGATGGTGACTGTTCTCTCTGCGTCTCCTGTTGCAGCTGCTCCTTAAAGAAATGGATCCAAATTTTACCATTCTTGTGGCTTCTTCCACTGAGGGCTAAACTCTTTGTTTGAATATTTTGCGGCTGAGCCCAGTCGCGGAAGCAAAGCCCGCCGCTTGCTGCAGACCCGTGATTGCGCCTAACGGTGCGATCATTACACGGGGGAGTGGTGTCCAGAAGCAGCTGACCACAGACAAGAGGACACCCAGAGTCACAGGCTCACCAGCCCACATGGGTTTTAATCGTAATTTTATTAACTGCCACAATGATGAACTCACACGAGGAACATGGTGTATGCACTACAGGACCCAGAAGGCCATTTCATCTGACCACGCCCTTGAAGGCAGGCTTAAATATCACGAGTGCATACTGCATCATCATTGCCAAGCAGGAGCCATTGAAGAAGGGATAGACTCCCGAAACCGGTCTGGCTGTACACGAACAGATGGTGACTGTTCTCTCTGCGTCTCCTGTTGCAGCTGCTCCTTAAAGAAATGGATCCAAATTTTACCATTCTTGTGGCTTCTTCCACTGAGGGCTAAACTCTTTGTTTGAATATTTTGCGGCTGAGCCCAGTCGCGGAAGCAAAGCCCGCCGCTTGCTGCGGACCCGTGATTGCGCCTAACGGTGCGATCATTACACGGGGGAGTGGTGTCCAGAAGCAGCTGACCACAGACAAGAGGACACCCAGAGTCACAGGCTCACCAGCCCACATGGGTTTTAATCGTAATTTTATTAACTGCCACAATGATGAACTCACACGAGGAACATGGTGTATGCACTACAGGACCCAGAAGGCCATTTCATCTGACCACGCCCTTGAAGGCAGGCTTAAATATCACGAGTGCATACTGCATCATCATTGCCAAGCAGGAGCCATTGAAGAAGGGATAGACTCCCGAAACCGGTCTGGCTGTACACGAACAGATGGTGACTGTTCTCTCTGCGTCTCCTGTTGCAGCTGCTCCTTAAAGAAATGGATCCAAATTTTACCATTCTTGTGGCTTCTTCCACTGAGGGCTAAACTCTTTGTTTGAATATTTTGCGGCTGAGCCCAGTCGCGGAAGCAAAGCCCGCCGCTTGCTGCGGACCCGTGATTGCGCCTAACGGTGCGATCATTACACGGGGGAGTGGTGTCCAAAAGCAGCTGACCACAGACAAGAGGACACCCAGAGTCACAGGCTCACCAGCCCACATGGGTTTTAATCGTAATTTTATTAACTGCCACAATGATGAACTCACACGAGGAACATGGTGTATGCACTACAGGACCCAGAAGGCCATTTCATCTGACCACGCCCTTGAAGGCAGGCTTAAATATCACGAGTGCATACTGCATCATCATTGCCAAGCAGGAGCCATTGAAGAAGGGATAGACTCCCGAAACCGGTCTGGCTGTACACGAACAGATGGTGACTGTTCTCTCTGCGTCTCCTGTTGCAGCTGCTCCTTAAAGAAATGGATCCAAATTTTACCATTCTTGTGGCTTCTTCCACTGAGGGCTAAACTCTTTGTTTGAATATATATATATATATATATATATATATATCTCCAAACAACTTCCCAAGGTTTAACCACGCTGGGTACTACACAAGCACAGACTCCAGTAAAGATGCAAAATGGATTTCTTTATTGAAAAATCATGTCCAAATGATGCGTTTCGGCTGCAGAACTGCGACCTTGATCCCATGGCGCGCTGCAGGTATGTAACAGAATTTATAGGCATTGTAGGGTTTTTTCTATGTTTACACATGGTCTACAAAAACTGTGAGTTTTGCAACACATTTCTGACGTGGCCCTCGTGGGCTGTACTCCGTTTGCGGTAAGTCATTTACAAATTACTTAGTTACTACCGCATTGCTGGCATATAGATGATATAGATGATAGACTGATTAGCAGTGCATGACATCAATAACAAATGGTCAACACAGAATGGAAATAGAAATAGAAATAGAAAAATCTCATGTGTGGCATTGGATTTATAAAATGTGAATTCAAATAAACAAAACCATCTGAGTTGGAAAAATGGTAAAACCCAATGTCTGCGAAGCTCGGTAATTACCAGGGTAGAAAGACACAAGTTGGCAAATATTACAGCACGGGGACGGGAGTCTCCCGTTGCTAATGTCTGGTGTGCAACTGAGATATAGGCCTGTGTCAGAATGAGGCACCACTGGCGATTATGGAGAACTGTATATCGGGATTGGATTACAAGGTATCTCAAGGTCAGAGTTAACAACTAAAAAGCACAAATGCAAAATGGCATGTCAGGCTAAAAACGATAATTGAGCCTGAGTGGTGACTACCAGACAGGAGTAATGGTGAAAGTATGAAACACTACATGGTCAAATGTGCGCAAGTTAAAGGATGGGACAAAGGAACAAGGAAAGTGCTGGAGTGCTGGATAGGTGTTAAGAAAAGTGCTTGAAGAATATATATGGAATGCGAAATGCAACTCCTAATGAAGTGCTTGAGTGTGCAGTGTGCCATAGTGAGCTAAAAACAACCGAGATGATTAACCTCAATGCTTAGCTAAACAAGGTAAATTTGTGAATGTATCAATGACATGTCTGTGACCAGGTTCCAACCAAAAGATGTGACTCGCAGGTATCAATGACACTAAAAGATATTGGAATTAGAGATGGTAGCAACACAATATTGAACAAATGTTAGAACACAATTGGATGGGCTATGGCGGCAAAAATTTCAATTAAAATTCATGGATGTTCTAACCCACAACCCATATAAGCTGTCAAGAGCGAATAGACATACAAGCAATGTGGTGATGATTGGAACAGACCTAACAATGTCAATAGGTCTTAAAGTGAGAGTCGCAGCACAGGGAATAGGGAGTATCCAAAAAGCAAATACCACAAAGTCAAGTTTCAAAACCTACAAAGTATGCAAATTCAGAAATAGTGTGGAATGAATATTCTTTCAGGCTGAAAGTGAGTGGTCGGTGTAGCACTGATGCGGTTCTACAGAAAGTTGTGAAGGTCCTCACTAATGTTGAGGCCCACAGGTTCTTTGGTGTTAAGTTCAAGGATGTATTGTGTTTCCAACTGATGGAGTTGCTTCTCACGGTTACCTCCACATCTGAGAGAGGGTACACAGACCACAATAAAGTATTTGAAGTAATCTAGATTATTTTTGTGGACATCCTTGAAACGCCTTGCTACAGGGTACGTGGCGTCACTGTTGACAATTGCCCTCAGGTGTTGTAGGATGCGAAGAAGGACCTGTAGTTTAGTGTGCCCACATACCTTAGGCCACATTTGCATTCAAGTACATACACTGCGTACTCTGTTCTGCATGTGAGTCTGTATTTTATGGTCAGTAGTTCTTTGCAAAAGGTTGCAGTGATTTGGCTGTGTTGGATCCAAATTTGCATGCTCTACAGCTACTGCATGTGAAGAAGCCTTTAATGTCAGATAGCCAATTGGATTTAGTAATGATTTCAGGGCTGCTTCTGACCAAAGCATTGGGCATGAAGAAAGCCTGCCTATATGTTATGTCAGGGCGTTGAGCAACCAGAGGCCCCAGGGTAGGATCAAATTTATTAATTCCCCAATGTCTGTTGATAATGGACCTGATGGCGCGCTCCTCTGTGTTATAAGTAGTGAGCAGACGGGTATTGACTGTGCCAGGGCTGGCTGACTCAGTAGATATTTCAGTGTTATTGGGATTGGTGGTAGGCTTCCGGCTCAAAAGTTCCTCCCTAGGTGATGAGTTTGGCATATTTTTGGCAATAATTATGCTTTTTTCTGAGTAGGCCTATGCCCTGAGTCTTTGGTGTGCCTCCCTCTGACAAATAGTAAGATCACTGATAGGGCTGCAAATTCTATGTAAGCGGAGCATTTTACCATAGGGAATGCTGGCAATCTGATGTCTGGCGTGAAAACTGGAGGCGTGTTAAGTGGAGTTGCCTGCCGTGATTTTTCTGTGTAGTTTGGAGTGTAATGTGCCATTGGAAACATATAACATTACATCAAGGAATTCAACCAAGACAGAACTCATGTTCGCATTAAACTCAAGATTTTGATTTAAATCATTAGTGTTGATCTCTGAAATGAAATCATTGGCACTTTCCATGTTACCCCTCCAAATTACAAAGACATCATCGATGTATCAAAGCCATGTCACAATGTGGTTATTCCATGCATCAGAGTGTCTTGCCATGAGAACTTGCTCCTCCCACCAGCCCACATGTAAACAGGTGTAGTGGAGGGAAAAGCAGGCTCCCATGGCAATACCCCTGAGCTGTTGGTACACTGTTTTGTCGAAGATAAGGAAGATGTGATGCAAACACCCTTCAGTTAAGAACTGGATCACCTCATTGTGCTTGTAGCACTGAGTAGTTATTTTTTTAATAAAGAGGCGACAAGCTGACAAACCATCACAGTGATGAATACTGCTGACAATAATATATAAAGACATCAGGATATAATCATCAGACCATGGGATGTCTTTAACTTTAAGCAGGAAATCACTTGTGTCTCTTAGACACGTCGGCAAGTTGGTCACCGGTTCTTGTAGAAAGTAATCTACATATTTGGATATGTTTTCGCACATACTCTTATACATATATTTCCACTAAAAACCAAAGGTTGCATGGACGTTATAGTTAGGCTGACATTTTGCTCATACAAAGCCTGAGAAAGTTAGCAGTTATAGATACCTGACATCACTATAACCCACACCCCTGCAATGCACTGCTTATGACCTCACATAATACATCACTCATGACATTGTCCTGACATCCCGCACTTCATTTTAAGGAAGCCCCCAGGTAGGCCAAATCCCAGTGGCATGATGGATTATCAAATTAAAGGAAGGGGGCTCATGGTGCTCCCCCTTCTAGGCTTGAGAAAAGCCCAGGGACCACCACCTCCCTAGGGCAAATTGTTATAAAATAATGGAGGGCACCGTGCGGGCCCCCTGCAGCTCCAGGGACTACCACCTCACAGGAGCAATTCATGTTACATGATTCAGGGGGCCATGCAGCCTCAGTGACCGCTACCCCCCTGGGGCAAATAAGCTAAGTTGATGCAGGGGGGCCCATGTGCCCCTCTGCAGCCACAGTGACCACAACTTCTCTGGGGCAAATAAGTTACATTGATGCAGGGGGCTTTTGCGGATCCCCCCCCCCCACAACCCTACAGCCTCCCCTGCTGCCACAAGGACCACCACCTCCCAAGGGCTAAAGTGAATATTAATCAGTGGGGGGGTTCTGCCGCCCCATCACCCGGGGCACAAACAGAATAATGAAGGGGGTCGAGTGCAGACCCCCAGCCCCGAGGACTACCACCTCCCCGGGGCTTACTTAAAAAGGGAGGGGGACCACACTGCCCTCTTCCAGGAGCAGTAGATGGCCCTGGGGAAAGCCACCCTCCAGGCCCGGCTCCGGTAATGTCCCAGGGTGCCCACCCCCGGGATATCGCAGTTTGCTATGACATGGTGGAAGCAATTCTCCCACAATGGCATAACAAACTATCTGCTTTCAGCAAGCGATAGCAAAATGCTCTCACTTGCTGAAAGCAGAGCATGTCTGTTTCCCTGCCCACTGTGAAGTGAGCAGGGAAACAGATATTGCTTTGGGATCCAGGGAGATGCGTTGGCAGCTCCTTGGATCCCATAGAAATGCCAACTCCTGCAGGAGGTGGGGAGGCAGCAGGTACCGTAGCAAGCTTCAGTCTCCCCGCAGTCCCCAACATTGGCAGTGGGTGCCCTGGGTTGGGACCAGGGCACCCAGCCTAGAAATTAGCCTGCGGGGTGGGGCCTGCACAGCCCTCTCTTTTTTTTTAAAATATTTTTTTTGATAAGTGGCAGGCCCTGGGGGATATGGGTCCCCGGGGCTGAAATAGGAGCGGGAGGGGAGCCGTTCAGCCCAATTCCCTATTTAAAAAAAAACATACTTAAAAATGGGCAGGTCCTGGTGGATGGGTTTCCTGGGGCCCAAAACAGTCCAGAGAAAAGCGTGACTGACTGTATAAGTGAGTGATTGAACATGTCTTACTGAATGCATGGGTTAGTGACTAAATTGTATGAAAGTCTGCATTAGTCTCTCAGATGGTGTGTAAGCAACTGCATGGGTTGGTGAGTAGCTACATGAGTGTCTATATGGGTTATTGATTTGTTGTCTGAGTATCTGTATGGGTACCTGAGTGTCTGTGTGTGTGGGTGGGCGGTGTGTGACTCTGTGCATAGATGTCTGAGTGGGTGATTCATTGGTTGTATGGATGCAAAAGTGCATCTGGGAAGGGCTGTATGGGTGAGTTAGTGTGTTTATGGGTGTGTTGGTGAGTGAACGAATGTCTCAGTGGTATATGTGTGACTAACTACATATGTTTTAAGGCAGTATATGTGAGTGTTGAAGTATATAAATCACTATATGTGAGAGTAAGTTATTTGAAGAGTGGGTGTATAAATGAGTGTCTGCTTGTATCAGTGATTGTATAAGACAGTAAGTATGTGTTAGTATCTGCATAAATAAATGAGTTGGCCGGTATAACTGCATACATGAGTAAATGGGTATGTGATGGATTCTTTGCATGACTGACTAGGTGTGTGAGTAACTCTATGGATGAGTGGCGGAGTGTGACTGTAGGTATGGGTGGATGAGTGCATATTATAGTACTATATTGATGAGTAACTGCATTTATAAGTGACTGGATGTGTGTGTAGACCTAGGAAATAGTTGGTGGTATGTAGTATCTGGCATTATTGTGTGTATGGTTTCAAAAATAGTAGTCTGTATTTTAGAGGGGGTGTATCAAAGTTTATATTAGGGCATCAGTATGTGCATCAGATTATCACATGGATGATGTTATCAGTGATGTCATCAGTGATGTCATTTGAGATGTCATCAGTGATGTCACTGACCATGTCATGAGTGATGTAATATGTGACGTCATCAGCAGTGCATTGTGGGGGCGCAAGTTATAGTTAGCTCAACTAATTATAACGGGCAAATTTCCATGGTTTTATATGATTCAAATGTCCAACTAACTATAACGTCCCTGAAACCTGTAATTTTTTGTGAATTTGAAAAGGTTTTTTAAATGCTAATTCCTAATTATAACATCTGTAAAACCTATGGTTTTTTTCAGTGAATTTCGAAGGATTTTTAAATGTTAATTTCATATTCAACTATTTATAAAACGTATATTTTTTCTATTTTTTTGTAATATTTTGGAACTCTATTATCCTTTTTTTTTTACTTTAAAAATTATGTAATGTTTTATATCTTCAAAAAAATATGTATATATTTTTTTTGTTTTTTGGGGGAGAAAACTGGAGTCTCGTACCGGTAGTGTCCCAAACTCCATCAGCATGCGAACCCTATCTGCCATATTGCTAAACTCATAAGTGGGGCGCATTTCTATCCGCCGGGTTCGTGTCCCGTGTAACATCATATACGTATGAGGTCTTGCCACCTGCTACTTTGGTATGCAACGGATACGCAGTACCAAGCCGCGTGTTACATCATGTACGTATGGGCTCACGCCCGCTGTGCATTGCGTATTCGACGGGTGCACGTTGCTAGGCCCTGTGTTACGTCTTAGACATATGGTGTCATGCCGGGTACGCCATTCCCTCGGTTTTTTTATGCTCAAAACTATATCTAAATAACTTTAAAGTTTATATGAGAGCAAGCAATAATCTAAAATATTTTAAACATTTATATATTTCTAACTGTAATAAACGTATATGATAGTAAATATATTTTCTCAAAATCGCATCGGGTGCGGCATCCTTGCTCGCTCGGTGTGCGATTGCCATGTGACCTTTAAAAAAAAAGCATTTGATTGGTTCATAACATTTCCCATTGTAACAGTTGGAGGACCCCACCCATTTTAGTCATTCTCTCTACAGCGTTTGATGAGAGACACGTCTTCTACTTAAAGAGCTTTTTTGAAAAGGTTTTTGCTGTGTACACATATCTTATAATACTAACAACATGCAACGATTATCTAAATCAATATTCATGGTCTGTCCAGTAGCCTCCCACGTGTGATGGCCATGCATCTGAAACGTTACATCAAAAAACAAATGTGTGCTACACGATGCCCCTAGTGTGTGTGTGCGCATTATTTTGCTTCCTTTCGGCCTGGGCATTGGTGGCTCGAAGGGGTATCATCAGCCACAGGCTGAGTGCACATCCTAGATCACATGTGACAAACAGTAAAGAGTAATGTGTAGATTTGTATTGCAGTATGCTCTGTTATCAGGCTTTACCAATATAGTAGTGTGTCATATGTGAGGCTTTCAGATTCACGTTTGACATGCATTGCTTGACTGTAATGAGCGTTATCACTGTTTATGACGTAGCCTCACTGCTGATCCTCCCTCCATCCGAGCACATTCACAAATGTGCGCTTCGCCATAGCATCACTTTCAATAATACCGCACACCATTGAAATGCGTGTCTGCGCATATCCACAAGCTTGACAACAACATGTGATGTTGGCCATTCAATGTTTTCGGACAGCATCTCATTAGCGATAGTTGCCGTCCTCCCGGTACATGCTACATTAATGTAAATTGCGGATTGTGCGACGTCAAAACTGAAACAGGGACACACACATAAGTACACTTCCTGGCCAGGCAGGTACTGAACAATGCCCAGGTCCTCGGAATATTTATTCACACCCCTATGCTGGCCTGGCGTACGGAAGCCCAGTCCCCTTTGCCTACGTATAAATAGGATAACGACAACGCCATATGTCCCAGTTCTTCCACACTGCCTCAGATGATAGGGCCGCACCCACCTCGCATATCACAATGCGCAATAAAAAAAGGATCCATGAGGTGTACACCATCCTGGCAATCAAAATTCCATTTGAATTGTGAACCCTGCTGGCCGCCGTGTTTGGACACACAACAATGACAGCAGGTGAGCAGTGGGGCCTGGCTGCACAGAGGCTGCAATTGAGTGCGGTGTCGTTGGGAGGGGTGGGGTGCATCAGCCTGGGTGGGTGCGAACAAGCAATGTTGCTGTGCGTAATGATGTGATCTCTGACCTCATTCAGTCACATCTCTGTCTCATTTAAGGACCTGCTGGACCGTACTGTAGGCCTGAGCCAGCGGGCAGCGCTGCCCTACAGACACGTGGCATTGGCTTTTGGGGCACTGTAGTGAGCTGATTACTAAGTGTACATGCACACAGGCTTGCGCCACTGCATTACACAGGCACATTATGCTTCTAGCATGCGCTCTGTTCCTTTGTATGTGAACGTGGGCATAACATATTATTATTTAACCTTGTGTATTCTCATACACTCCAACTCCTCTTTGAACCATGATTACCACTAACAGTTGGTGGATCGTACTTCAAGAAGGAAGAATTCACTCACTTGGTGTTCTCTATTAAGCTTGAAATAAACCTTCATTTACCTCAAGACGTTTCCAGCATTATATTATTTCTCCCTTTTCAGACACTGAGTTAGTTGCACCAAAATGGACTGAGCGGGTGCTCACCCGGTGATGATGCCCTGGGCATTCTGGTGCCTTCTATCGTGCTATCAAGACCCCGTCCCTGACCAGAGACCTGCTGTGCCACCCTGAGAGAGGCTCCCCGGAGTCAGAGCTCGCACTGGCACATCGTTGGACACACTGGTGTTGGCAAGTGAGCAGTGAAGCCTCGGTGCGCAGGAGTTGTAATTGAGCACAGTGCATGGGAAGGGGCTGAGGTTCAGCAGCCTGGGTTCATAGGTGCAGGCAAGCAATGTTGCCATAGATAATTATGTAATCTGTGGCCTCATTCATATCTCTGTTTGATTTAAGTACTTGCTGGACCACACTCTTTCTCGCGGAACCCAGCGTCCCAGACACACGGGTGATGGGAGGTGAACAGTGAGGGCTGGGTGCAGTAGGCTGACGCTCTGTCTCCTCCTCCCCCTGTTCTTTTGACTCTCCCTCCCCTTCTCCCTTCCACCCACTCGCTCTCTTTCCCATTCTCGCTTTCTTCCATTCATTTTGACTACCTTTCTTTTTCTCTTGGACATGGCACACATACTTATGTTTCTTTTTTGTCCCACCCTCTTATTTCATGTTACACTGTTGTTTTTTCGAATAAAGTTGAGTTTCCATATATTTAAGTTGTTTTAATAAAGGTTATTTTTTTACCAATAAATAAGTGAGTGTATGGGTCTTCTTTTTCTGACAACACTTGTCTGTAGTTTATTGAGAAAATCGGCGGTTGATAGGAGGTTATGAGACAAAACATTTGTAATAAAGCGGTGCACCTACCAAATATAAACCAACAGACTATTACATAAATGAAGCCTAGGTAATTCTACACCTGCAAGGGTTCTATGAGTGTCTCTCTTTATATCACCATGAGTACTGCCCGTGTGATTACAGAACCAATAAGGCACTGCCTAGGGCCACCGAAGCTTCAGGGACAGGCGAGGCCCATTCTGCATATTTAAGTAAAGCCTCGAAGCCCCCGCAACAAATATTAAACAATACCTGGGGAGGTGGCGATCCCCTAGGCTGCGAAACGTCTCTGTGCCCTCCTGCACCTAATTAATATGTGAGATTAAGGTCCCCAGTGCTGCAGAGACCCCACAATATAATAATACGATTGGTCCCGGAACATTTCCCACCAGGGGGCTCATTTAAATGAACAGGTGAGACCCCGCTTAATTTTTTTTTCTCAATTTTTACCATCCGGAAACGCTTTATTGAAGCGATACAAGGTTTTCCTCCTCTCGCTTCAACAAGGCAAACAAGGATTTGCTATCACAGGATGGAAGCCACTCTCCCGCCCTGTAATAGCAAACATAACTGTCTCGAGGATGCACACCCCAGGACATTGTATGAGCTGCACCTGGGAGGTGGCGCTCCATAGGGCCATGATGCATTGGTTACTGCATAACTACAGAATTAGTATAAACGCATACTAACACTACTTGCACATGGGTAGTACAGCGACCAGAGTGTAATGAAGAGACAGAGGAAGCCCAAAATAAAAAAATATAAATCCTACCAGGGGTCGGATGACATAGTTCGATAAGCCGATGAGCCTGGGATGAGTAGAAACAGCTGCACTAAGAAAGCAGGTCTTCAGCAGAACGCAAGGAAGCTTGAAATATTGGTGAGTGCTGCCTTCTTTTTACCTTCTCCCGCTCGTCGCCAAATTTATGTAGTAAAGAAGCAGACAGCAGTGGATCCGATAAGTAGATTTATTGCAGGAAAAAAAGACAGCTTAAACAGCCACCAACAGGAGCAGACAGCAATGCGTTCGTCTTCTCCAGCACCATGTTCAAACCCAAGATTCCCCTCATGACAGCTCTACATTCTAACATTACATACTTACATTCTGGTAGCCTTATATACTAACATTCTACTATGACTTACATTGGAATGCTACACAGAGCACATGACTTTACAGCAATTAGCTCATGGTTTCATTCACAAGTCTAGAGACCGGCAAGGGTATGTAGTTCGCTTCCCCCTCCCTGTACTGTATAAACGCAAACTAACACTACTTCCACAGATATGCCACAGTGACCAGATCGCATCACTTTACAGCAATGAGCTCACGGTTTATGCTCACGGTTTAATACCTTAGTCTTCAGACCAGTAGGGGTGAGTAGTATGCTTCCCACTCCCTGTATAGTATAAACGCATACTAACACTACTTACACAGTTATACTACAGCGGCCAGTATGCTCCAGCACCCAGAGCCCATCACTTCACAGCAATCAGCTCAGTTTGATCCCTGAGTCTTCACACCTGTAGGCGTGAGTACTTTGCTTCCCACTTCCGGTATAGTATAAAAGCACTGTAGGGGTCAGTAGTTCACTTCCCACTCCCTGTATGGTATAAACGCCTATTAACACTACTTGCAAAGGTATGCTAAAAAGACCAGAGCACATCACTTTACAGCAATGAGCTCACGGTTTAGGCTCTCAGTTTCATACCTGAGTGTACCAGTGTAGCAGCATTTCATCTCAGCACCATGTCACTCTGAGTAACACCGTCCTTTCAGACCGGGAGGAGTGAGTACTTTGCTTCGCACTCCCCCACAGAGGTTACAGTGCTCCTATCCTCCTGTTTCCTACTCTTTTCACCCTTTTTCCCCTTACTCATTTCAACAGAATTACAAAATGGCTGCCAACACTCCCTAGTTGCAACAGCTCACAGACAATAAGCAGCAAGCTTGTGCTCGTAACGCCTCAGCCAATCAGATGGCAGAATTCCCAAATATCAATATCTGTAAATTTCAATATTTCACCAAAACTACTGAATGCATTTACACCAAATAAACAAAAGTGTGCTTTCTAGACCAAGACCCTTCTCCCTGCCAAATTTGGGGTAATTCCATTCACCCGTTCAACCTGTAGCCTTGTCTAAAGTTTCCTATGGAAATTGCATGGAGAAAACACGTTTTAGGACCACCCTTTTTTCTCGCCCCCCCTTGACGGATCACCCCCAAAATTTTAACATAGGAGCTGATATGAACAAAGAATTAGTTTGGAAAATGTCATAAAGTTTCATCAAACGACACCATAGTTAGAAGCAAAACAGAAAATGCTCTTCCTATGGAAACTTGGTTCTATCTATAACTACCTACTTAGAGGTGGGGGCCTCCCAGGCTCCCCAAGCCCTGGGGACCGCCACCTTCCCCGGGCTTCAATTAATTATGCAAAGGGGGAACAGCCCCCCGCTGCCCCATGGACCGCCACCTCCAATGGGCTTTGTTTAGAGGGGTGCCTTGCAGGCCCCTCCAAGCCCAGGGGACCACTACCTCCCCGGGGCTTTGCACACAATGGGAGGGGGACATGCAGCCCCCTCCTGAAGCCCTTCATGGCCCTGTGGACCGCCACCCCCCAGGGCCGGCTCCTGCTATGTACCGGGGTTCCCACCACCGGGACATTGCCATTTGCAATGGCAGGGCAGGCGCACGCCCTCCGCCCTGTCATTGCAAAGTTCTGCTTTGCTTCATGGAAGCGAGAGAAGTAAACCTGCTCTCATTTCAATGAAGCAAAGCTGTATTACTTTTGGGCAAGGGGAGCTGCATGTTGGCAAAAGCCCAAAAGCAATGCCGGCTCCCACAGGAGGTTGGGTGCCGGCAGGGACCCTGGGGGCATCGGGGCTCCCCTATGGTCCCTAAGCAAACACCTGATTGTGAACAGCTTAACTGCTTAGGAAAACTTCACCAAAAGCTTCGGCTCAACTAACTCCAAAAATAAGCCAAGGAAAGAAAAAAAAGGCCAAAAAAGCAACGGGAGGCTCCATGTAACTCGGCAAGCAACCAAAGAATTAATTTCTCAAAACGCCGAACTAAGACAAATAAAGAGCAAAACTAACAGAGCACTGCGTAGTCTACGCCTACATGGCCGAGTTGATAACATACAGTCAGAACTAAGGAGGCTAAAGGCACGCAGAAAAGAAATCATTTGGCTAGTAAAAAAGGAAAATGCAGATATAACATGGGCAAAATTGCTATACGATGGAAAAACTAGCAACAGCACCAGGTTCTGGCAGACAGTCAACAGCTTAGAGAATCCAACGGCTCCGGGAATAAATTCGCACATAACGGACGATACTTGGGCGCAGTACCTACAGCACCACTGCAACACGGAAGTTGGTAAAATCAAACAAGACACGTCATTGTGCCAATGCCAAACATTGAGGGTCGGAAAACATTCACTTTTTCTCAAATAAACAGCTTGTGAATAGAATCTCAAAGTCGGAAGGAGGGAGTGCCTGGGCCCAACTGCCTACCACCGATCATATAGAAACAGGATCTGAATTATTGAACTGAAGTGCTACTACCCCTCCAAAACTACATTATGGAAGCCAAAAGAATTCCTGATTCTTGGAAGGGATCAATTATTTCACCAATCCATAAAAAAGGCGGCATGACTGAGCCAAAGAACTACAGGCTCATTGCATTAATAGATATCAAAGCAAAATACTATGCAGGCATCCTACTGAATGAACAGAGTGGGCACAGGAAAAAGCCCTAATTCCCATCAACCAAACTGGCTTTCAAAAAAGCATTGGGACAACAACAAATATTCTTGCTCTCTCGCTCTTGATAGATGCTACCAAAAATATCAACAAGCCACTATTTTTCTGCTTTATCGATTACCAAGCCGCTTTCAATAGCGTTGACAGGGGGACACTTTGGTCGAAACTTTCGAGGTGGGGAATAGCCACAAATCTCCTGAATCAGTTAATTTTACTGCACTCTGAAACATGGGTCCAAATTAAAGTGGGAGCAGTGGACTGTTTATCAAGGAGAATACCAACTACCAAAGGGCTGGAGCAAGGCTGTGTTCCTGCCCCGACCCTGTTCAACCTCTTTGTTTCCGACCTCACTACAGAGCTGGACAATTGTAATCACCATGCACCGAATCTGGGGGGCTTAACTATTTCAAACTACTGTATGCCGACAACTTTATACTCATCAGTCGAACTCCAGTCAGTCTGCAGCACCTGATAAACACCACAAGCAACTTTGCGTACAAGAACGGGTTAAGTATAAACCTAGAAAAATCCAAAGTCATGGTATTAAACCGACGGAATGACAAACACCAACCCCGATGGTAATTGGGGGGGCAGCCTCTGGAGATGGAATATAAGTATCTGGGAGTAATTTTCGGCAGCAACAGCTTGTTCCTCAAACAGAAAGCAGCCATCAAAGTCAGAGGGACCGTACTGGCAGTTACATTAAAAAACATCAAACCTAAAATAACCGGCCCCAATTTTCTTCCTTTACTAGAGGTGCTCTGAGCAAGGCTTTTACCTACGATCACTTACGACAGTGACAGTGAATCAATGAGAGGGAGAGACAAGGTTACCTTGGATAATGCGGTCTCTAAGGCCGTGAGAATAATATTCAGTCTCCCGCAGTTCACCTCACCAGCACAAATAAGGCTAGAATTTGTCCTTGAAAAGCAGCAAATATCACGGAATGGCACATATGCTAAGTGCTGGCACAAAATAAAGGGAGCAGAGCCAGGGACACTGAATTCACATTTGTGGAAGGAAATGACAAGGAAAAAATACAGCCCGGCCATGGGTTACCTTCAATCAGCAATAAGGCTGCTTGCTTTACAAGACCTATGGGAAACTAGTATGTCCCATAAAAGTTTTAAGGTATTGGTAAATAAATCCGTAAAGATTGTATCCCATGAAGAAGACAAAGCAGCACTCAGTAGGGGGGCCCATGGTTGGTTTGTAATTCAGAGCTATCCGAGGGGCAAGCCATAATCATACCTAGGAACAGGCTTCTCAAGAATCACAAAAGAAAGATTCTTGCTTCTGAGGTTGGGAATTTTACCCGCAAAGTGTCACCTTCCACCATGGAAATGCATAGACACAACAAACCATTGCAGACTGTGCGGAGACATCAATGATGATGTTTCACATCTACTATGTATTTGCAAGGGCTTGGAAGCGGAACGACGACAGCTATTAAAGCCGTGCCTGATCAAAAGCCAGGTACGAACATGTAGACAGGCGGTAAAGGCTCTCTTCGAGGGTAGCAATGTTCGGTTGGCCTGCGAACTTGTTTGGTTTATGAGTGCAGCAAAAGCAAAGCTATCTCTGGAAGTACTCCAATAAACTGAGCATCAATTTGGGCCCACCGGCCTCTGAGATATTTATGATAACCCTGTCTAAAAGAGATTGTCTCAGGTAACTTGCTCTACCACTACTGTTCCTTCATGTTTTTAAGCAGCTACTCTTGGGTTGTGGGCCAGTAACGGGGACATAAAATCCTCAAATCTTCTGTGTCATCCCAGGCTCAGTAACGAGGGCCGAGGAACTAGCCTACGACTAAAAGAGTAATTTCCTGGCAAGGGGCGCAAAGAATTGAGCGAGCAAATATCACGACGAACTGGAGCTCGCAACTGCCAATAATTAATTTCTGGATGTCCACCTACAGACTTCGATGCCATTTAGATCAAAACCCTTAACACTACCCTTAAAGGAACCGGCAACACTAAGGAACACCCTATGTATTTTTACTGTTATGCCTAAAGATTTGTAATATTGTTGTCTGTGTTCCGTTTTTGTACTTTTATGATTTTAAGTAATCGAATAAAGTGGATTGACTGACTGACTGTCACTCAGGAGTCCATACCTCAAAAACTTTGCACCTCTCACACCACCCTACGCACCTTGTTGGTTGTACTATATGCCAGCTTTAACTCTTTTTGCAACTTGGAAATACTGCAAATTTTAAATGAATTCATTAATTTTTAGCATTATAATACCATGCCGTTTTGTTTTTTATACATATGTTTTAACTGATTGCAACAGTTTTAATTAATCATGCAATAAAGAGATTACCTTACCTTACCTATGGTCCCTAACTTGAGTACCAGTCCTGGGGGATGGGATCCCCGGGGCCACAAGTGGCCCTGGGGAGTGGGGCCACCAGGCCTTCCTCCTGGGAATTTTTTTAATTTTTAAAAGAAAGCCGGTCTGGTGAATGGGGTGCCCGGCACCATAATTGGCCTTAGGGGCACCACACGGCCCCCCTCCCTCAAAAAATCCAGGCTGGCCAGGCCCCAGGGATGGCGTTTGTGGGGCCAGAAGTGGCCAAGGGAAGGGGGCCACACAGCCCAAGGATGTCCTTGGGGGCCAACTACCCCTCTTGTTACCTCCAGTAAACCCCACACAGTGGTATTACTAAGGCGTCTTTGGAAGCCATGCCCTCTTTCTCCACCACTCTGCAAACGCGCCTCCTGGCAGACTATGGGATGGGGGATGAAGTCCACTTTACTCCTGAGGGACTTGGGGGCCAAAAAGCCCTCCTGGTATCTCCTGTAAGACCTACACAGCAGAATTCCTAAGTACTGGTTGGAGGCCCAGCACACTTTCTCCACCACTCTTTAAACGGAACTACTAGTCAAAGAAGCATTTGCAATGTAATAGTTTTGGCATTTGCGAGAGTTAGAACTATTGGTGTTGTAAATGTAAAAGTTTTTTACTAATGTTTTTTGTGTAAAGTGAATGTACGTTGTGTGTAGTGGAATTATGTGGTATGTTGTGCAGTGAAATTATGTGAATATAAAGTATGTGGTATTTAGTGTATAGGAATTATTTGGAGTGGTATTTTGTGTTTTGGAGAGTAATTATGAGGTATTGTTGTCTGTGTTGTGGAGTGGTAACCTCAGGTTTAGTCTTCCTTGTTTCCATAGAAGCTAAACTATAAACTCAATGAGATACAAAAAAAGAAAGAACCACTGAGGAGCACTTCTGGACCTAGTCAGAGATATGAGCAGAGCCACTGGGATTATGTGACTGTTCGGCTGCACCAATTTTCATATAATTAAACATTTTCCGCATTTGCCATATATTCCATCATCTGCTGCATAATCTGCAGATTTAAACGAAAAAAAACCTTGTTTCTAACTTAAACGGCTCAAATGTTCCCCAAAATGCAGCCTCACATGTTACAGTGTGGTGGGAGGCCCTTTGCAAAGCTGGAATGGTCATGTGTTACTTATTGTTACATGAGGGTGTTAAATTTGTACTAATGGTGCACAAACCTCTCTTCTTTCTGTGCCTCTCTTGCCTCTGTATTTCTCTTGCATCTTTCTACACCATTCTTCCTCTTTCTGCACCTCACTGTCTTCTTTATGCACTTCCCTTGCCTCTTTCTGCACTTCTCTTGCACTTTTCTGCACCTCACTTGCCTCTTTCAGCACCTCTGTTGCTTTTTTCTGCAGATCATTTGCCTCTTTCTGTACCTGTCTTGCCTCTTTCTGCACCTCTCTTGCCTCTTTCTGTATCTCACTTGCCTCTCTGCACTTCTCTTGCTTCTTTATATACATCCCCTGCCTCTTTCTGCTCCTCTCTTGCCTCTTTCTGCTTTTTTCTTGCCTGTTTCTGCACGTCCTTCTTTCTGTGACTCTGTTGCCTTTCTGCCTCTCACTTGCCTCTTTCTGTACCTCTCTCTTACTTCTGCTCCTCTGGTGCCTCTTTCTGCACTTTCCTTACCTCCTTCTGCACCTCTCGAGCCTCTTTCTATACCTCTCTTGCCTCTTTCAACACTTATCTTGCCTCTTTCTATACCTCTTTTGCCTCTTTCTGCACCTCACCTGCCACTTTCTACTCTTTTCTTGCCTTTCTGAATCTCACTCTCTTCTCTTTGCACTTCTCATGCCTCTTTCATCACCTCACTAACTTCTTTCTGCATCTCTCTTGCCTCTTTCTGCACCTCTATTGCCTCTTCCTGCAACTCTGTCGCTTCTTTCTGTACTTCTCTTGCCACTTTCTGTACCCTTCTTGTCTCTTTCAGCAACTCTGTTGCTTCTCTCTGCACTTCTCTTCCTTCTTTCTGCACCCCTCTTGCCTCTCTGTGTACCCCTCTTGCTTCTTTGTGTACCCCCTCTTGCCTCTTTCTATACCCTCTTCCCTCTTTCTGCACCTCTATTGCCTCTGTCTGCAAACATGTTCAATTTTTCTGCACACCATTTGCCTGTTTCTGCAACTCTCTAGCCTCTTTATGCAGTTCTATAGCCTCCTTCTGCACCTCACTTGCCTCTTTCTGCACTTCTATAGCCTCTTTCTGTACCTCTCTTGCTTCTTTCTACACCCCTGTTGTCTCTTTCCCCACCTCTGTTGTCTCTTTCTGTACTTGTCTTACCTCTTTCTGAACCTCACATGCTTCTTTCTGTACTTCTCCTGCTTCTTTCTGTGCCTCTCTTGCTTCTTTCTGTACCCTTCTTTCCTTTTTTGCATCCGTCTTGCCTCTTTCTGCTGTTCTCTTGCTATTTTCTGTACCTCTCTGGCCTCTTTCTGCACCTCACTTGCCTCTTTATGTACCTCTCTTGCTTCTTTCCACACCTCTGTTGCTTCTTTTAGCAATTCTCTTGCTTCTTTCTGCACAGCACTTGCTTGTTTCTACACCGCTCTTGCATCTTTCTGCACCTCCGTTGCCTCTTTCTGCACCGCACTTGCTTCTTTCTGCATCCCTGTTGCTTGCTTTTGCACCCCTCTTTTCTCTTTCTATACCTTTCTTGTGTCTTCCTGCACTTTCCTGCCTGTTTCTGCACCTCTCTTGCCTCTTCCTGTATCTCTGTTGCTTCTTTCTGTACTTTTCTTGCTCTTTCTGCATCCTTCAGACCTCTTTCAGCACCTCTGTTGCTTCTTTCTACACTTCTCTTCCTTATTTCTGCACCCCTCCTGCTCTTTCAGTACTTGTCCTACCTCTATCTGTACCTCTCCTATCTTTTTCTACACCCCTCTTGCCTCTTTCTGTACCTCTGTTATTTCTGCACTGCTCTTGCTTCTTTCTGCACCTTACTTGCCTCTTTCTGCACTTCTCTTGCTTCTTTCTATACCTCTGTTGCTTCTTTCAGAAATGATCTTGCCTCTCTCTGCACTTCTCTTCCTTCTTTCTGTACCCCTCATGCCTCTTTCTGTACCTGTCTTTCCTCTTTGTGCACCTCTCCTTCTTCTTTGTGCACCCCTCTTGCCTCTTTTTGCACCTCCGTTTATTCTTTCTGAAAAGCTATTGCTACATTCTGCACCTCATTTGCTTCTTTCTGCACTTCTCTTGCTTCTTTCTATACCTCTGTTGCTTCTTTGATCAATTCTCTTGCCTCTTTCTGCACTTCTCTTGCTTGTTTCTGCAATTCTCTTCTGTCTTTCTGTACCTCACTTGCCTCTTTCTGCACCCCTCTTCCCAATTTCTCCACCTCTCTTGCTTCTTTCTGCACTTCTCTTGCTTCTTTCTGCACTGCTCTTGCTTTTTTTGCACCTCTCTTGCAAATTTCTGTATCCCTCTTACCTCTTTCAGCACCCCTGTTCCCTCTTTCTGTACCTTTCTTACATGTTTCGGCACCTCTCTTGCCTCTTTCGGCACCTCTGTTGCTTCTTTCTGTACTTTTCTTGCTTCTTTCTGAACCCCTCATGCCTCTTTTGATATCCCTTTTGCCTCTTTATGTACCTCTCCTGCCTCTTCCTGTACCCCTCTTGCCGTTTTCTGCAGTTCTCTTGCTTCTTTCAATACCTCTATAGCTTCTTTCTGCACTTTTCTTGCCTTTTTCTGAACCCCTCTTGCTTCTTTCTGCACCTCTGTTGGTTCTTTCTGCACTGCTCTTGCTTCTTTCTGCACTTCTGACTTAGAGGTAGTTTGAATCCCCCTGCCCTATTATGTACTAGAAGGTAACAGTGGTTCTGCCACCTATATGCTTCAAGAAGCATGCACATTTTTTATAAACAATGTGTCCCTCTTATATAATGAGACTAACCTTAATGAAACATATATCCTGATAATGTCCAAACCAAATAAGAAAGGGAAAAACTCATATACTCATGCATCAAATTGTAATTTTATAGTGAATTGATATGTCATGTGAAAAGACTTTGTCATATAAGAAATTAAAACAAATATAAACAAATATACACACACAGATGAATACTATACAATTCCACTTGGATTTGTTGACATGAACTGAACACAAAACAATATATTTACATATCACAACATATGTTTTAAACACAACACATGAACATTTACTCAAAAAGCACATTTAGACATAGTGTGATGTGCTGGAAAATATGTATTAACCCAATTAAAAATTAATCCTGTTCTTTACATTTTGTCTGGGTGATCATTAACGCTTGGTTTATAGCTTTGACGTTTCGACCCCTAGTTACTATTGCTATATTGTGATCGTCTGTGGGGGGTCTTCTTCAGGACTAAACTGTGAATCTGTGTGTAGCCTGTTTGGAAGAAACGTAGGTACTTTAATATTTATAGGTTTGGACAATAAATGTGTAAGTGGCGAGACCCAGGGTCTCTGCTCACCTTCAAGGAGGTTTCACAATGAATTCCTATGACGGCACTGCAACTCGTGCTCAATTAGATGGTTGACCTGTCAGGAAACAAATTACACCTGTAATCACCTCTAGTGACATAAAACATTCTCTAATTCTATAAATCTGCCCTTGCAGGGACTGTACCTGGCCGTGACGTTTCTTGTCAGGTCACTGGGTAAAAATAGTAGTCACTGGCACAACGTGCCTTTATTTCTACAATAGGATGATGGCAGAAATTAATTATGCATTCCACCGCCAATCTAATAAAGCACAGCACCTAACATTTCAATTTATATGAAAGGCACTAAGCGCCGGCGTCCCACGCTCGAGGTTCAATGATGAATCAACCTTTTCTTATAAAGCAGGTTAGCGGGGCCTTCCGCCTCCAAGTGCAACTTGGTATCAGTATTTAAGGCTGGTTAATCGCCTTTGGATACTCTAAAAGGAAGAAAAAGAAAGTGCAAATGACTGCGTTAGTTAGGAGTACAAGAAAATGCATGCCTTGTCTTACACTATTTTCAGCGTTATGATGCTGTCTAATTCGGCGTCTTACCTGGGGACTATCATCACTCCTTCTAGAAACCGGGAATCTGGTTTCACGGGCGATTGCTCCACTTTTAAATGATTGCCTTGCGTCAGCATAAGTGTGTCCGTAGCGTCCTTGTGTAGAGGCCTCGTACGTGACATGACTGCCCTCTTGTGAGGAGCGGGTGTAAAGAGCAATATTCCCTTTGAACAGGGGAGTGAAGTTGAATTCACTCATCCGTTCCTTGGTAAAGGCCCGACTAATAATTGGCCTATGTTTTCTAGATACGAATGTATTCTCATCCTGTTATATTCCACTATAGTACATGCTGCCAAACCAACGTTATTATGATACATTATTTAAAACATGTGCCATAATATATCCCATTTCTCACAGTAAAACAATGGTTGTTATGATACTGTTAGTCTCGCTCAGTTAGTAGTGTCGAGATTGTTATGGTATCAGCATTTGGGGATTTGATATCATATATCGTGATATGTTTGTGCAATATATCTATAGTAATCCATGTACGCAAACAATGCCAATCATAGTAGCTGTAGTGCTTTTTGGTTAGCAATCCACTTGTATGTCTCATTTTATATACATAACAATACATTATATATTGCATACAGATTATTCATTGAGTGATATAACTAAATAATCATTTTTAAGTTAGGCCTTTTCATATATATCTCGATGTTTATACAGTATGAACAGTAATACATTACATTGCTAATTGTGCAGAACCCTGCTAATCAAACAAGTAATACTAGCTCATAAGGATAGAATTAGTTCTCACATTAGAAAATTACATATACATTAGGACGTTGCGCATTGCACATTGGTAATTCCCAATCCTGTATAGTTAAATCTGTGACTCAACAGGTCACTATCTTGTAATCGGCCTAAGTCATGCCGATATCTGCCTAGAAATCTCCTCTTGTTCATTCAATCCCCCATTAACTGAGTCAAGCAAATGAATCCACTTATATTCACGTAAGTTCATGGTGGCTGATAAAGAGCCTCCTCTGGGATTTGGCATTATCTTCTCTAGTACCCACCACTCAAGGTTGTTGATTCTATGTTCATTTTCGCTAAAGTGTTCAACCAACGGGGCACCTTGCACTTTACAGCGAATGAGCGAGCAGTGTTGCAAAATTCGTGTTTTTATTTTCTGTTTAGTCTGCCCTACGTACACTTTCTAGCATGGACATTTGATTAAATAAATTATGTCCTGTGCGTTACAGTTTGTATGATGGTGTAGATTATATCTCTTGCTATTATGTATAAATTCTTTTTGTTCCACAGTCAGTTCACATGCTTTACAGTGTCCACATTTGTAATGGCCTTGTAGGGGAGGCAACATTAGAAAAGCACATGTGTCAGATGTAGGCTCATCTCTCAGGTATGAGCTGACAGCATAATCCTTAATATTCCTTCCCCTTTTGAATGCAAACAAGGGACGGCCTGTGCTACCTATTTCATCCAAAACTAGGAGCCAATTCTGAATTATGATTTTCTTGATTTCATTGCTCCTATTGCTAAATGTAGATACACAGACTATTTGTTCATTGCCAGAGAATTTGTCAGTTTTAGGTTGCAGAAGGATGTCTCTGTGACAGTACCACGCCTGCTTCCGAGATCTTTTAAGGAGACTGAGTGGGTAGCCTTGTTTCAAAAGTCTCTGTAGAAGAGAATCCGTTCATTACAGAAACTGCCCTACGTGTGCAATTCCTGCGAAGTCTCAGGAACTGCCCATAGGGCAGATTATCTCCTAAATTCCTGGGATGATAACTATTATATCCCAATAGAGTGTTTCTTTCTAATGGCTTCCTACACAATAATGTGTATAGCTCATTGTTTTCACTCTGTACAGTAGAATCTAGGAAATAAACCTTCTCTGTGCTGTAAGTCATAGTCATCTGAATGTCATCTGATGTTCCATTCAGCCAGATGCAAAATTCTTCCCGGGTATCTGAGATGTCAGGTCATATCATGAGGACATCATCGATATACCTCTTCCACAGAGTTATATTATCTGTGAAAGGGTTATCGGGATTGTAGATGTTTCTGTCCTCATATGTGTCCATGTACAGATTTTCTACTTCTGGAGCAAATCCGGCACTCATAGCTACTCCTTTCAACTGGTTAAAGTCATCTTTTTGGAATACGAAGAAATTCTTCGTCATGGCAACTTCTAGTAAGGCAATGATAAAGTCAGTCGGCACTCTATGAGGTCTTTCTCTACGTTCTAAGACTTCATATGCTATGGCTAGTGCTTCTCTTTGTGGAATACTTGTGTACAACGAGGCCACATCCAAGGTTACCAGTATCTGTCTGTCCTTGTCATAGGGGTGGCCTTCTATCCAATGAATGACTTCCATTGTATCAAGGATGTATGATCTAGTCTTGGAAACCCACGGTTGTAGAAAGATATTGACATACCGGCAAGGGGGTTCAAAGACTGAGCCACATCCGTACACAATGGGTCTCCCTGGTGGCTTGTCCCAGTCTTTGTGGACTTTGGTGAGTGTGTAAATCATAGGGACCCAGGGTTCTTTTTGATTGAGGTGACCATACTCCAATTGGCTAAGATATCCTTCCTCTTGGCCTTGGGTGCTTAGTGTGTGTATTAATTTGGATACTTCCTTTGGTGTATCTCCCCTGATTTTACGGTAGTTCTCAGCAACTCGTAATTGTGACAGGATCTCGGTTACATAGTCCTCTCTATCCTGGACTGCAATGGAGCCCCCCTTGTCAGCTGGCTTGACTACAAGGTTCATATTGTTTTTGAGTGTTTCCAAACTCAATCTTTCTACTTTGCTAAGGTTATGTTTAATGTACTTTTTGGGGTTGAATAATTTGAGAACATCCTGTAACACTACTTGTTTAAAGGTTAACATTTTGTTTGACATTAATTGTGTCGGTGGTAACAAAGTAGATGGCGTACGTAAGGGAGTCGCTGGGTACCTATTAACACTGGTAGGACTTGAGTGTTTATAGAAGTAATTTTTCAATCGTATCTTGCGGAAGAAACAATACAAATCTATTTTTATCCCAAACCTGTTACTAGGAGAGCTAGGCACATAACTCAACTCTTTGGATATGACTGATAGTTCTGTTGTGGTTAGAGAATGTTTAGATAGATTGATAACTGGGTTGGTATGTTCATTTTCTTGACAATTTTGTAGAGAGTGGTCTGTATCTGTTACCAGCGGTATGTTTGTCTCCTGGTTTGGATCTTTCTGTGCGTTTGAGGGTAGAAGCTCACTGATCTCCTGCCACTCCCTCTGCCTCTGTTCCGCCCTCTGTTCTGCCCCCTGTCCTGTCCTCTGTTCTCTGTCAAAACTTGGGGGGTTCCCCCGCTCCTGTGTGTGCTCCATCTGGGATCCCCTAAAAAAGAACCCAATGTTAATTCTGGGTGTGATGTAGCTTGATAGTTTGTTCCCTGATAACTAGGGCCTGCGTATAATTGTTGATGGTTCCCTGAGGGGTCACTGTTGTCGTAGTCTTGCTTCTTTCTACACTTCTCTTCCTTCTTTCTGCACTGCTCTTGCTTTTTTCTGCACCTCTCTTGCAAATTTCTGTATCCCTCTTACCTCTTTCTGCACCCCTGTTCCTTCTTTCTGTACATTTCTTGCCTGTTTCTGCACCTCTCTTGCCTCTTTCAGCACCTCTGTTGCTTCTTTATGTACTTCTCTTGCTTATTTCTGCATCCCTCATGCCTCTTTTGACATCCCTTTTGCCTCTTTATGCACCTCTTCTGCCTCTTCCTGTACCCCTCTTGCCTTTTTCTGCAGTTCTCTTGCTTCTTTCACACCTCTATTGCTTCTTTCTGCACCTTTCTTGCCTCTTTCTGTACCCCTCTTGCTTCTTTCTGCACCTCTGTTGGTTCTTTTTGCACTGCTCTTGCTTCTTTCTGCACCTCTGACTTAGAGGTAGTTTTAGTACCCCTGCCCTATTTTCTACTAGGGCCTTGCAGGGGAGGTCATGCCAGTCACAGGGGTATCCCAACCCATAGTGTTCCCTAGTGTACGTAGGTGTTTTCACTATACTCTAACAGCCTGATTCATCAAGCTGATTTGCGGTCGCAAAGGGCCAGATTCTGAGAATCTGGCCCTTTGCGAGTGCGATTTTTGCATTTGGTATTCATCATCCCAAATGCAAAAATCACTATTAGCGAAATCGCATATTTGCGAGGAATTGGATTTGAGGAATCTCTAATAGAGATTCCTTAAATGCAATTCACCAACCAAATAGAAATAGCGAAATCGCAATATTTGGTCTCAATTTACCACCAGGTCTGACTTGGTGGTAAATTGCGTAAATAGTGTAAAAAGCACTTTAGTGCATTTTTTTCTTTTGCATGTTACACACACACATGTCCTTTGGACATGTGTGTGCGCAACACCTGTTCAAATGTGCATTTTAGGGGTGCTACAGGGTGTCCTTTGGACACCCCTGGCACCCTTAAAATCGCTATCTGATTTGCGAGTAGCAAATTGCTACTCGCAAATAAGGGATACTCCCCATTCATTCCTATGGGCCTTTTGGCCCATAGGAATGAATGGGGAGTTATTCCTTTTTTTGCGAGTAGCAAATTGCTACTCGCAAATAGAGAACATGTAGGAATCGCTATTTATTTAGCAATTCCTACATGAATACCGTTTTGCGTGTCCTCAATAGCGAGTCGCTATGATTCGCTATTAGGGCCACGCAAAACGGCCCGTTGATGAATCAGGCTGTAAGTGTCTTTCAGCATAGCAGTGTCTCAGGGCCTGGTTAGTCAGAGTCAGTTACCTCCGGTACGAGTCAGCAATAAGTTGGGGCACCGGATGACTTTGCAACAAGCCCTCTTTCTGCACCTCTGTTGGTTCTTTCTGCACATCTATTGCTTCTTTCTGTGCCTTTCTTCCTCTTATTGCACATGACCTACCTCTGTAGGCATAGATAGAAATTAGAATTAAAAAAACCTTTGAAATTTACTGAAAAAAACATACATTTCAGGGACGCTATAGTTAGAAATTATCATTTAAAAAAACCTTTGAAATTCACTGAAAAAAATACAGGTTTCAGAGACGTTAGTTATTAATTAGCCATTAAAAAACCTTTGAAATTCACTGAAAAAACCACAGGTTTCAGGGACTTTATATTTAGGTGGACATTTCGTACAAAACCAGAGAAATTCAGCCGTTATAATTAGTTGAGGTAACTATAACTTGCACCCTTATTGCTAGTGCTGCTCAGAATTTGTTGTGGCTGCCACCAACGCCTTCAAGTACTTGCATGCTCACACTCCTATCCACAGACTGGTGCACTGGAAGCTGATGGTAATGATTTAATTTATTCCTAAGGTTTCAAATTACATCAATGCGCCTTAGCTGCTCACAGCCATGTTGATAACGTTGGGCGCTATGTTAAACAGCCATTATGTACAGGTGCTTCCTACCATAACCAACATACTGCACATGGTTACAATTCATCTGCCATCTACTTGCACTACTTTGTTCATTGTTATCAAATGTCTATGTTAGTCTCTTGACCTTGCTGTGCATCAGAGCTCACAATTCAGTTGGCTAATCAGCTAATCTCATCCATAGACCATTTTAGCTCACTCAGTCCCCCATGGAAAAATTGTTATCCCAGAATAGTTCTCAGATACATTTTCAATAAGGCAGAGGACAGCCTTTCAGCTAAAGAGCTCTATCCAGTCCTTCATCTCCACCCATGATTAAACAGTATCATCAACTTCCCTTAAAGGGCCTTCCAGCACCTTCTGGCGGAACTTCCCTAGAATATTTCACAAATCAAACAAAACAAACAGTAAAGTGTGTGCCCCTTATTGAAAAAAAAATTGTGATAGTAGAATGTTTACTAGCAAATGCCAGGTCAGTAAATGTAGATAATTCCCTCCTACTTCCCTCCCATCCTGAGTAGTTATTGATTGTGAGCCCTTTAAAGCATATATCTTACCTTTATATGACTACATGGAGGATCCGCACCTATTAATTTTGAAAGGTGATCTTTAACAAAGAAGATCTAACTTTTTTTGGAAGGTAAAGATTTGCGGTGGCAGCATTATTCATATTAAGACTGTAAGAGGAGTGTTGCCGTCCTGGAGGGTAAAGATGAGTTAAAAGTGGGTGTCTCAAAAGGACGCTGAGCCAAAAGGTACATTTGAAACTGTGCCCTGGCAGATGAGATAGAAGGGTGTTAATAGGTCTGAATAGAAGTCAAGTCCATTGTCACCAGTGGGAACATTTACTTTCACTTAAATTGCATTTAAAGCACAATTTTCCGTATCTAAAAAGGAGCAAATGTAAAATTGGAATTTTTATAATGACTTTGTTTTGGATAAGTTGAGACAAAATGATCTGCAGATTACTATTTCTATACCTTTCTTGATTGTACCCAACAAGGTAGTACATCACAAGACTTGTTTGAAAGCTTTTTAGTGCTCTGTGAAAATGTGGGACCCAAAGCACAAAACGGACAAGAAAAATAGGGAAAATGTCCTTCCCCTTGGCTTACACTAGTTTTTCATTTTTAAATATTGTATTTCACAGGTAAGTCAACAGTCCACTTAAATACGTCTTTACGCAGCAACGCTTTCCTATGGAAAAAGGCATATATTGCACACAGTTATTTACGGTCAGTTTCTGGGGGGTCTCCTTTGGGACTTAGGGTAACAGGGGTCAATGTCCAAAGCGTCACCAGCAGTTATTAGTTACTGGCCCTGGGGCGCCGGTGAAAAGAAGAGGGGGCCCTCCGCAGAAACATGCTGCAGAGGGGTACTTGGGAACAGGTCCGAGAGTTCCCAATGGGGGGCTCAGGTGACAAGAGTCCTGCGAACAAGGAGGCACAGCTGCTTCATCAGTTCCCGTGCTGGGGCGCACTGGTGCAGAGTGGATAGGTCGGCTGGGCTCTGTGCATCCTTGTTCCTTGTGATTGTCGGTCCCGCTGATTGAGGGTGCAGAAATCAAGACAGCTATACACTCTGGAAGTGGGTCTCTGTGGTGCTGATATCCTTCAATAGCTGCTCAGTCTCTGTGCTGTCAAGTTCTGACTAGGCTTAACCAGACCTTGACTGCTGCAAGAGGTCCAGTATCCAGCTTTTTGCGAATGTGCAGCTCCGGTAGGTCCTGGTGTCTTCTCACTCACTGAAGGGATGGATCTGACCTCCAGAAGCACAGGTACCTTGGGGCTGCTGCCAAGGGGCTGGCCAAGGAGAGGCAACATGGTAACACAGACTTTGCTTCTTTGGTGCCTGCAGACTGCAGGTGAGTAGCTCCTCTACTCCAAGGGAGAGTGCTGACAGTTTGCGATGGGCTGGCAGTCTACCAGGGCTCTTGCTAGTTGGTCAGCTGCAGGACAAGTCACTCAGTCATTATTGTCAAGATTGATGCAGGCAGGCAGGTTTGTGCCAAAAAGTACACATCATTCTTCAGTTCTTGTTATCTCAAGGATCTTCATTGTCCTGTTCCTATGGATCTGTTGAATCTGAGTTCCTGGCATTAGGGGTTCCCCTAAATACTCAATGTAGGGGCATTCAGGGGAGTCACAGGTAGTAGCCAATGGGCTACTTACCTTTAGGGTGACTACACCCTCTAAGTTACCACTTCCTGTGACCCTAATTCCACCAAAACCAAGATGATGACATTCTAAGTTTCATGTTCACATAAGATAGCCCGCCTTACGGGTGGAACTAGCCTGATGGGTAATATGCCCCAAGACTAGCTAATGTTTCTACCACTCCTGGTGCCAAATAAACCCGGTGGCATTTCCCCTGCCCGGGGGAAGCCTGGGTCACATATCAAAGGCGGCAGAGACCTTTGAAGCTGTTTTGTTTCATATAGGTACCCTAAAATATGCCTGGGTAACATCATACCCTTTCACCTACATCATCTCCCCTACACTACACAGTAACAAGCCTTTTAGGATTGAACCTTTACCTAGTTCTAGTCCTGGCGCAGAAGGAGTGTTTCCCTGAACAATTGTATTCTATTACGTCATCTTTAGACTGTCACAGTAGGCATGAATATTCACAAGGGCTCTTGGAAACCAGGCTGGGGCTACACCACCTTCCTCCCATTTCTACGTACACTGTTCATCCCATACGTCATCTTCAAACCCAATAATGGCTAATACTAGTAACAAGGGACAAAGGGACCTTAGATACTTTTGGTATAAATACAGCACCTCCTGCTAGTGTTATGTATAGGGAACCAAGACTTCTAGGCCCACACCCTGACCAGAGAGGCTGAGGCTCCTGCATGCAGATGCTCCAGCTGACAGTGGTCTGAACATCCCTTTCAGGGTGTCCAACTCAAGACCAGGATGGGCCCCAACATTCTCACTTCAGATAAAGGGTTCGACCAAACCCAAGAAAGATTCTTGGCTTTACACCTACTCACATGCTTGGTGCACAAAGGTACATCTAGATAGGCATTGTAGGAGTATACGCGCACTTCTGTCATGCATTTTTATATTCGTGTATTTATTCATGCTAATTGCAAGATGGTAGAATTGTACTATCCTTTTAAATTCACAGAACTGCTAATCATATATCTCTGCCACTGTCTAATGGTTGTTCCAGCTCATATATTTTACACAAGAATAACAACTGTTCAATAAACTCATATTGAAACACCCAGACTGTTTATTCTGTGTATCTCTGAGATAAACTAAATGAGCACGAGTGACTGAATGAAAAGTAGTACCTTGTTTCCACAATCTTGAGGGATCAGGGTTGTCATGTTCTACGGTTGCCAGAAACTAATCTCTCCCCGATAAGAGGAGACACTAGTGGCACTGTGAGCTAGCTTAAATGCAAACAGGCTAACATTTCGGTGGGGGTGTGTGGAACCAAGTCGGCCACCAATCCCACAGTTTATGTAATCCAAACGCGCAGGTCCTGCATGGGTACTTTAGGAACTACACGACAAAGCCTTCTGCCTTGATATGCTAATCCTTTAGCCATCCTGTTTGGAGGATGGTACAACACTTCCAGCAGGCATTGTTTCTGACCTTAGAGAGCGTGGGCTCTCACCTGCAGGGGGTCAGAAACCGTCTGTGGTGGCAGGCTGGTCAGCAGCAGACAGCCAGTACACTAGTACTCAGTAGGTTTCTGGGTGCATGTATTAATAAATCCATCTCTGAAATCAGTGTGGGCTTATCAATATGAAATGTTTGATTTCAAACATCTCTAGTGTCAGTGTCAGTGAAGCCATCATGTAGCTAGAGAACTCGTAAGTACCAGTTTCCAGCACATGTACTTAAAATGGCTTCCCTGTTCAGTTGAATATCTAAGAATCGATTTAGACTTCACAGGGGCATATTTGCTCATGCACATATGTCCACAAATGTAGTATAGGACGCCCAGCCTTAGGGCCAGAAGGCCTGCTGTAGGGGTGACTTACCTATACTGCATGCAGTGTTTGCAGCCATGGCACACAGGAGGTGTGCCATGTTGTGTTGTCACTTTTCCCTGCACCATGTCACATAACTTGCAATGGCAGTTTGCATGAGTGTGCTGATGGGTCCCTTAGGGTGCCACAATAAATGCTGCAGCCCGTAGGGACCCTCTTTAGCCTACCTTCCCTAGGTACCAGGAGTACCATTTACTAGTGACTTACATGAGTTACTAATGGTATTGGCAAATGGGGGGACAATTGTACAGTTTTAGGGAAAGAGATCTGGCTGGGGACCTGGAGAGCAGGAACCCAGTGCACGTATGTCAAAATTGCATCAGATACCCTGCAAAAAGTGGGGATGACCATTTCAAAAGCAGCACTTTCCTACAGATTCCATCTACATCTTTCTTCGATGCCTCAGATCTAGAGCTTGCCTCCGCCATTGTGCACAGCTAGCTAATCCTTCAAGAGACAACCAGGCACCTGGTAAACAAAACAGACAACAAATAGCAGGTGACTCTTTAGAAAGTTCGAAAGCAAATCTTTTTCATTTGCAAGCATGGTATTCAAAGTATTGCAAGTCTTCTATAAGTAAAATAACCAGATTTGCTATGAGCTGTAAAGAATGTGATAAATGTCACAAGTTTAGAGGGTTCCAGACAAGAAATCTAGCTGTTTTCATTCCAACCCCTCTTACACTTAACACGCAAGAATACCAAAGAGGGGGACTAGGACCGACAGCTATTTGTTGGCTTAATCATTGGAAACAGTATCGTCAACAGGTTAATTGGCAGGATGAGGACCAAAAAAAAAATATTTAAAAATAAACAAACAAGTTTAGAGGGTTCTGACAAAAAAACTGTAAACTTTCTTGATTCTAATGGTTTCTTTCTAGAATTGTACTTGGCTCATGATTAAATCGGTTTTTGTTCTACTTTTCTCAAAATGAGAAATATCTCGTCCTTTTTGCTTACGAAATGAGGGAACTATATCCATATATTCATGTACTTTCAAATGGAAACTACTTATATATTAATCACAGGATGACATGATAACTTTTTTCATGGGATACTACATTTTAGTGTGACACTTCCCTCTGGGAGGCAATTCAAGCAAATGAACGGCGTCTGCTGCTAATTAGCTCCTCTGCTTCACTAACTGTAAATTGGAGGCAGACGAGGCCTCGGCAGGGGTCTCGTCACGCATAAAGGGTATGCTTTTTCATATTGTTAAATTGCTTGCTTCAGTCCTTCCACTCTTCAAAGGCCTGTGGAATGGTTAAAGCTCGACATTTTACCAAAATCACATCTTATTAAAATTAGTCTTATAAAATTAACGAATTTGCATACCTTTCAAAAATGACTAATTGACTGGTGAAATGCTGTGCATTTCACACTTAAGTCTTAGACACGCCCAATAATCAAACGTGTGAGAAGGTACCCGTGGTGCCTTTCATAGTTTTTTCAATTTAGCTAATCAATGAGGAACTGATCTGACAAATCCTTAAATGAAGGTAATGAGATAGTTCATCCCCAAAGAACCAAGCTCCAAAGGAAAGAAGAAAGCAGAGATGGACGTTCGCATAACCTGGATACCTTTTGTTATGTGGGCTGTTAATGGGCAGGAACGAAAAGAGATAGTATGCTTACGTATGGATTGACCAAAATTCATGCCCTATTACACTTCAAATAGTCGATTTCCCCATATCGAGCATAGTTCGGTACATTTCTGCCTTTGTCTATAAAGTATTAGGTGCTAAATGAGCTCATTAAATCAAAAGATTCACAAAGCATCAATTGGACAATTGCAGCATCATTTATAGGCGTGCTAAAAAAAATCCAGGTAATACTGTGTAGTGGAAAAAAAGATATTGCTGGACGGTATCTAAAAATATTACATTTTCATCAAAACATTGAGAATAACATACAGTTATCATATGGTGCAAAAAAGCTGAATTTGTGGATGAAAATTAAAAACACTGATTTATAGAATTGTTTTCCGTGAATTTGTCGGACTGAAAATTCAACATCGTTTCTGGGGAAAGTATGTCAGTAAAATGTATTTATCGCAGAGATAAATTTAGATTTAGGCATTGACCTATGTATATTGAAAGCGAGTGGACAAGGAGGATTGAAACTGGCAAAACGGTGAGCACCCCCAGAATCTTAACTTTCTGGGAAGTTAGAAACATTCTCACTAGTTTTTCAAATCCAGTGTATATGTTTACAGTAATCGCCCCAAAACCCTGGGAAGTGCAGAAATTCAGTGTGAAAAACATTCACCCTTCCCCATATGTTGGAGGTGTACAGGTGAAGAGAGTTTTTTCAGGTTTAAAAATACAGGCATCAGTTTACACAGGCTAACAGTCATGAATAACCCTCTGGGGTACTCAGCACAGTGTGATGCTCATCAGTGAAGCAAAGGATGATGTGCAGTACGAGGCACAAGGCGTCGTGAAGGAGAGAGGCACAGGAAGAAGTTTAAGAATGGGCACAAGTAGAGCAAGGGAGCACCAGGTGGTGTTCACCAGGGAGTTACCGTGGATCACTCATGAAACTTTGCATGACACACTGCAGTGATGCAGTGGGTGATGTGCTTCAAAGAACCATTGGGAGGTGTGCCTCTTTTCAGCACTCGACCTGATGATGTACAGTTCAGGGATGTGTAAGTCTTGGGTACGTAGAATGGGTGCATAGGGCCATGTCGAGAGCAGAATGTGGCTTTGTGTCCTATGTCCTATGTCATATGTGACAGCCCTGTGGTTTCTGGGCCAGTTGCATGCTGGTATATATATGCCTTCACCCATAATGGTAAAAGCAGATATACAATACTCAGAATCCAAAGATGTATGGCTAAAAGAACATAACCTTCTGAAAGGCCACTGGCAGCTTTGAACTTGAGTGTCCAGATACAAAATAAAAAACATAATTACCCTTTAAAGCAATTTAAAATGTTATTGCTTGGGACAAGTTCGAATGCTTTTGCTTAGCTGAAAACATACATTTCGGTTTCCTATAATTTTGAACAGAAAAACATCTGCAATTCTTTACTGTACTCTGACAAAAAATCTCTGGTGCAATGGCCATGGGCTATCCTGCTCCCCATTTCACCATTCTGAAGAATCTGCGATGTTTTCCTGTTCTGAGAACTTATATTCTGCATCCGAAGACACGCGCTCTACATCCTCTCATGTTTCTTCCCAACGGAGATCTAGACCCTGTTATGCTGTAAAGTTCATCCAATGTAGTACATTTATCATGAGTGGCCACCACCCCTATAAACAGACCATGACATGCCTCATAGTTAGGGAGCAGCTGTTGTATAGTTAGGGGGACTGACTCTTGTACTGGATCCTAATGTGGGGGGACTGCCTGCTCCCTCTCCTTATTAAAATTAATTTCGTCTGCCATGAGTGTAAAAAGCAAGGGCAAAGTTGTGTGCGCAAATTGGGAGGTTGGGTACCCCTGTGTAGGATGTTTCATACATTTACTGGTAGGGAGGTGTTACTCTTTTCCATTCCCTGTATGCTATACCTATATGTCATACTGCAGTTTCCACTCTCCCTTTTATCCTAAACCTTTCAATTGCGTATGAGGATTCCTATGTGAGTGCATTCCACAGGTCAAGCCATTTCATTAGGGCAGCCTGACGGATGAGCAGCTCTGGCCGGTACAGGTAAGTGAGGTGGGGCTGTCGGCTGGGTGGGGGTCAGCCGATAGACAACAGAATAGGTATATTTAAATGAATAAATAATATCTATTCCATCGCCTGTCGGGTTCCTCCCTCTCATGCCGTGCCCCGCCGCACCACGCTTACCTTTGCCAGCCGCTGCTGCAGATGAGGCACTTGAACACAGAGCTGTGAAACACAGCAAGGCCACTTCTACAGAGCCGGCCTGGGAACCCAAAGCAGCCCTGGCAAACTTTGTCAGACCAGCCCCTCAGAGGGTGCACAGTGAGCTAGTGCAGTTGTGAGCCTGGCCGCAACTAGGAGGTTTGGGGGTTCACCCCCCCCCCAGAACGTTTGGCAAAAAAAAGCAAAAATGGTGCATTCTACAACACGTTTTTCATTATATATTAAATTGTATTTGTTTTTAAAGGCTAGTAGATGATAACCTTACAGTGCACCAGGATATGGCAGTCTTTATTGGGGCTCTTCAATGGTTGCCTCACTATCAACCTCCAACAATGCCTCTCATCCTTCCATATGCCCTCTCTCACATGTATTTCTTTTGTTTTATAGTGGCTTTCATACCAGTGAAGGGAGTTGAAGCATTTTACATCACACACACACATACAGCGTCAATGGGTATAATTTACTTATTTTTGTTGTAGGGCAGCGCCGCAAGCCTTTCTGATGAGCTGCCCTACATCAAAAGAAAAGTGCAGGAATGCACCGTATCTATGAGATACGGCACATCCTGTCCTCTTTAACTGCGCTGGTGCACAAATGGCTGCCGAGCGCCAATGCAGGCAGCCTTGCACCTTGATGCAAGGGGGCCTGCGTTGAAATCAGGTTGTTTTTAAGCAGGAAGGGGCACCTTCCTTAACAAAAACAATTATGTCACCCCTGGGGAGGCGTAGTCTTTTGACACTTTCCCAGGTTTGCAGCATGTTGTAAATCCATGAATGTGTCAAATCCCATCAGTATTACTTGGGAACACCCACCGCAATGCACATGGCACGCCTCCCTATTGTTTTGTATTGTATTAATATTTATACCGCGCAGCTGTCACCCTACGGGAATCCTGGCGCCAGAAGGAATATTCAGATGGAAAGAACAATACAGCGAAATTTGTGTCAGATGGAATGACACAACGTTTGATGAGCCTGGGGTTGACCTTTAGATTTTGGCAAAGAGCCATGTCTTTAGACTCTTTCTAAAGTCCAGCAGGTTGTCGATCAGTCTGATCTTTTGAGGCAGCTCGTTCCACAGCCTTGATGCTGAGGTGCAGAAAGCTCTACCACCTAGCCTTGACTTCCTAATCCTGGTGGTTGCTGCCAGCCCCAAGCTAGAGGAGCGCAGTGACCTAGCAGGTTTGTACCAGGTAATCCTTTCCTGTAATGGAATAGGTCCTGTGTTGTGTAGTGCTCTATGAACAATACAGAGAGACTTAAAAGCAACTCTGCTCCCAATTGGCAACCAGTGTAGTTCTCTGAGTGCCAATGTTGTAGAAGAGCTACGGGGTCTGTTTAGAGCTAGCTTGGCCGCCATAGATTGGACTCTCTGGAGCCCCTGTAAGATGTAAAAGGGGGCTCCCAGGTATAGAGAGTTACAGTAGTCCAATCTTGCCATGATCACACTTCTGACCACTAGTGATCTGGTCGCATCGGGTAAAAGAGGCAAGATCTGTCTGAGTGCTCTCAGTAGGCCGCAGCATACACTGATGGTTTTGTTTGTCTGTGAGGTCAATTGGAGATCGTCATCCAACATAACTCCCAGGTTCCGCACGGTCTTTACTGGGATACAGGGCTCTGATCCCGGTGCGAGCCTGATCTCACAGGATGGCTGCTGGCTCATTTTCGGTGCTTGGCAGTAGACTACCTCAGTCTTCCCCTCATTGAATTGAAGGGAATTTATTTTCAGCCACTTGGCGACCTTACTCATACAATTCTGGAAGGTCTCCATGGTCACTGCCTGCTTTCCCTCTAAGGAGAACACCAATTGGGTGTCATCGGTGTAGTTAACCAGATCAATCCCAAATGACTTTATCATAGGGATCAGAGGCTGTAGATATAAATTAAAAAGAATCGGGCTAATTGAGGAGCCCTGTGGGACTCCGTGACCAACCCGGGACTTAGGGGAGGTGAAAGGGGCCAGGGTCACTACCTGCTGTCTGCCCATCAGATAGGATTGGAGCCATTTTAGAGCTCTGCCCTTCACGCCCAGTCTCTCCAGTCTGTGCACCAGGACTGCATGGCTGACCGTGTCGAATGCGGCCGACATATCCAACAGTACTAGTACTGAGGAATTGCCACTGTCAGCTCGCATTCGAGTGTCCAACACGGTCGCCAGTGCAATTTCTGTTCCATGTCCTGGGCGGAAGCCAAACTGGTCCTTGTCCAGTAGGCAATTATCTTCCAAGTAGCCTGACAGGGACCTGCTGACTAATTTTTCTATGATCTTTATCGGATAGGGTAGGAGCGATATAGGTCTGAAGTGTGCTGGGACCGTGGGATGTAGTGACGGCTTTTTGAGCAGGGGGGTGACCACTACCTGCTTCCATACCTCCGGCACTACACCTTCCTCCAGAGACTGATAACAGAGCTGATACATCTGGGGGAACAACTCTGACCCGTATTCCTTCCAGATCTTATGTGGAAGAGGATCTAACGGGGACCCAGATGACACACTTTGTGCCAGGCTGAGGAAAATCTCCATAGTCAGAGGGGTAAAACTTTCCAAGGACGATGAAATTGTGGGCGGTTCCTCCTCCGCCAGCTGGTCTACTATATCCTTATCCCCGTCTCTACCCTCCCCCAACCCCCCCACAATTTTGGCGATCTTTTGCTCAAAATAAGTGGCGATCTCATTGCACAGTTCTTGAGTTGCAACCACTTTGTTGCTTATGCATGCGGGTTGTGAGAGGTCCCTAATGATGTTAAAGAGTGTTTTAGTGCTATTGGGAGATTGAAGGATGGTGGTGACATAGAAGAGTGCTTTGGCATTGGCTATAGCCCTTTTATACTCTCCCTGCTGTGCTTTCAGAAGTTTTTTGTCTAACGCTGAATAGGATTTTCGCCATTTTCTTTCTGCATATCGGCATTGATATCGCAGAATTTTCAGCTCCTCATTAAACCAAGGGGCAGATGGCTTTCTTTTATTCTTAACCTTTTTCATGGGGACGTGTCTGTCCAGGGTTTTTAGAATATGGTTGCAGTTTTCCTGGTAGTTAAGATCAATTGACTTCTCTGGGTCATAGGATTTTTCATTTATGAAAGTGGGATTTATTTTGTCCGTTGACAGTTTAGCCCAATTTCTCCCCCTCCTGTAAGTTACCAGGTCCTTACTTCCGTTCTCTTCCGGTGGTAGGGAGATCTGAAAAAGAACCAGGGAATGGTCGGTCCAGTACTGAGGTAAGATATCGATCATCTTAGTCTCAGTCCGGTTTGCAAAGATTAGGTCTAGGATATTTCCACCTGAATGCGTGGGTTTTTGTACTAGCTGTTCAAGGCCCCAGTTGCCGCAGATATCCTGCAGTCCCTTCAGATGATTTCCTAGAGACCCATTATCCCAGAGGTTAAAATCTCCCAGAATCAATAGTCTAGCGTGAGTCAAAGCCAGGGCAGCAATGGAATCAAACAGCGCCTGGTATTGTGTATCCGCGCCGGGTGGCCTATAGCAGATTACTCCAGTCAGGATTCTTCCCTTGGGTTCTTGCAACGGGAACCCCAATAATTCTATCCCCGCTGTCTCATCCACCTGAAGAGGGGAGAAGTCCCATTTATTCTTATGAATGACCCCAAGCCCTCCACCCCTTCCTTGCAGTGTGAGGCAACATAGCAGCTTGTACTGTGTTGCCTCACACCATATCTACGAGGCCATGAAAAGCCAAACAGGGTGGCTTTAGGTGGCCTCGTAGATATGGCTCTGCAGTGTGTACCGCCAGAGCATCATTAAAAGTGACATTCCGGCGGTGCACGGAGCTTGTAAATGAGCCCCAATGAATCATACGTGTGTAAAACAGTGTATAGAAAATGTTATATAAGACAAAGGGGACTACAAGGTGTAGTATTCAAATGTCATTAATACTGGTAGGCATTTTTAAGAGTGCTTGGTCTGGGGAAGCACAAACTCAGGATTCAGGACGTAACACAGTGGTTAGGGTTGACTTTGTTAATAAGAATTTATTTCTACACAAACAAGTTCTTTTTAGCAAATTCGGAAAATGAAAAACTGGGGAAAACATAACTTTCTAACCTAGATTACAATTGTAACATATATATTGCACTATAACAAAATGATCTCTGTGACAAAAGCAGTGACCTACTGAGCAATACCCAGTAAATACTGCTCTGTGATCAGTATAATACACGCTCTTTGCAGCAAGCCTATTAACCCTCTGCACTACCTTAGAGGAGTCAAAACTGACACTAGGCAGAACTTAGATATCTCTCCAGCAGGTACAACAATCACCAGAGTTATATTGGCACTGTTATTGCTGCCTGAAATCTGTTGGATGTACAGAGAACTCTTCAGTGCTTTTAACGCTGCTGGACTGCAACAAAACCGGCCCCCAGTAACCAAAGCGTCCCACCACCCTTCCATCCTCCTGGGGAAACACCCTATGCCTGGTACTGCCCGAACAACCTTGCATTTCAACACACTTTTATAAGGTGATGAGTTTCCTTCCCATTCCATTCTTCTAGGATTCAGATCTGCCAAGGAAACTGCAATCCCAGCAATTCTTCCTGATTTGTTAGAGATCTCATTGGCCTGATACACATAGCAAGTGGTCATTATGACATTTTTCTCATGTTTACGAAAACATTGTGACTGTGCACACTTTGGTAGCTGGTCTCTATGGAGTGGAACATGGATTAAGGATTAAGGTTGAAGGTTTGATTCTTGAATAGTGCATGCACACATGCAGATAGACATATAAGATCCATACAGACTTTGACATAAATGAGACCTGTGAGCAAGTATACAGACAGAACAACAGATCTACAGGTCTTCAGGTACAAACAGGCTAACACATTTAGAATAGCAGGCAAACAAATCCCTGTCACACATATCTACAAGCACCCCTAAGTAAAGACCATTGTATATGCGATGATTCTTACAAAGAGAACAAGAGACAAATGCTATGCTATATCGAATGGTAGAGAGGTGTGGTACAGCAGCCAGGGAAGCTGACTTTGGAGCACAGGGTTCACGGTATAATCCCCGGTTCTGACAGCAGCTCAGCACCATTTGTCTCTGGGCAATAGCTCACTTAATTTCCATGATGGCCCCCAGCACCTTGATACCCATAAAGGTGAGTAGTTTGAGCTTTACAAATACGGATTTACATTACATGTTCAGCACTTGAGCAGAGGAGCGTCGGTCCCCAAGCCCCAGAGCCGAAAAATAAAACAATGGTAAAGTTTATTTATTACTGTTTGATTTTTCTGCAACCTGTCCTGAACTATGGGGCCGATTAAGATTGCGGTGAATCCGCATCCTCCGGGCCGTCCGTCGCTGATCCACGGTGTGTGTACCCAAATATGGTGGCGGTGTCTGCAAGACACCGGCAGCCATATTATGATGCAGGCGGAAACATGCTTTTCCACGGCGGCTTTTCCGCCGTGGAAAAGCATGTGGTCTTTTGTGTTTGGTGTCCCGTTGCGAGCCCCCAGGGTGTTGGGGGGTGCACATGGGGGGTACCTATGGTACCCTCCTGCTTTGGCATGCACAAGGTGGCAGGCACCACGCGGTGCCTGCCAAGTTGTGCATGCCAAAGTTAAACATGCATATTTTACATTGCGGCGGGTGCTGCTTAAAGCAGCACCCGCCGCAATGTAAAACATACGGGATGTGACCGCCAGGGTGGCGGTCACATCCTAATTGTTACGGAGGGACCGCCGCTGCCCCTGCGGTCGGTCCCTCCACCTCAGGGGTGGCAGACGGACGCAAGTCCATCCGCCATCCTAATCGACCACTTAGTGTCAGGATGGGCTGGGGCCTGCACTGCCAATTGGCAGCAGCAGAGAGCTATGTGCTTTAAAATGTACATGCCTCTTTGGCCAGCTGTCTTGGGCTGGCCAGCCAGACATGCGCATTTTAAAGTTCTCTTACCCAGCTGTCTTAGACAGCTGTATAAGAGAAAGCACAGGCCTCCAGTGCTCTTAGGCAGTGGCAGCCGGCACACGTAAGAGCGTTGGGGCGGGGCGTGGGTGGGGTGGGGAATTCGACATACAACGGGATAAGTTCTATTAAATTTTTTTAAAACACATTGCGCTCATGGTACAAGCAAAATAAGTGTTTTTATTTCATTTTTTATTTAATCGAACTTATCCCGTCGTACGTTGGGAAAGCCAGTTCCCATGCCCACAAGCCAACACACATGGGAAGACACACACAGTCAACAAAGGAAAGACATATGTTTAGTTCCACTTAATACAAGTATTGTTAGACAGCACACAAGACAGAGCTTGAGGGAAGGGAGATGAATGAGCAGAAAGAAGGAAGGACAAATGCATGGATACATATTTCAATATGCTCTCTTAATATTCAAACACTTTGTTCAGGCGATCAGATTAGAGATAGATGAAAGAAATATGTCAATATTTAATCAATATTTGGCTTCACCTTAGAAAATCACTTATTTTTAAGTTTATAATCCTTGTTAAAATTGCATACAGAAAACAAAAGACACTTACAAATACATTATAAAAGAAGCATAAAAGAACAGTGAGAGGGTGTATCTGACAAAATATTTTAACAAATATATTATATTCAATTAGAGAAATTAACATTGGTTTCCATCAATATACCATCCATGTGTAGAAATAACTGAATAACAATAAGTTGTAACATTTATAATGTGGAATTCAACAATAAGACTTTTAGGATAGAAAACAGGCAGATCTCATTACAAGAACAGAGGTTGACTTTATGCATTATTCCTTTAATGCAGTCCAAGCAGCCGCTTACATCACAATATAAGGTTCCAGAATAGAACAATAGCAACACATGAAAGGCGTGAGCCATCAACAATCTGCCTCTTTTAAATGCGGCTCCAAGCAGATAAGTTAATTTTCCTTCATTACCATTATTCATTTTTATCTCTATTTTGAAGTTCCCTAGTGTGTGGCTTAACCCCCTTCCTACTGCCTCTATACCGATCTCCAATTTACAGCGATCTCCCTAGACCCCCTTCCATAGTCCCATCCTTGCGCGACTGACCAGATTAACCTGCCTTTCTTTCAGCTGATGTACTTTTTCTAATGTTTGAATATATTTAAAGATTTTTAGATGTTTAATCGAACCTTAATATTTGCTTAACGATTATTCTTCAATTTCATCCTTGTTCTACTTCCTCATGCCATAATGAGCTTACCTGATGTCTTCGTTTAACTCCTGTTTTTCACCTCTTTCCACCGATGCAGGCTGCGCAGTCCAATGCCGCTCTGCATCGCTGCCTTTTATTATTTCGGATTTCATCCGCAAGTTGTTATTGTTTTACAAACTTATTCATAAAAACAGGTGTTTTAGCAGGAATCCTCATTTCGATGGCCTTTTCAACATTCTATAACAGAATTAATTATAATAAGAGAGGAAGTATTCTCTTGACATTCCTTCATCTATAAACCTTGTCACTATTATTAAGGGAAATCCTCCCTAATTATCTTTCATTAAAGGGCTTTACCACTTTTTACACGTAAACATTTACTATATACCCTGCCTGACTCTGACTCAGACAAGGCTTCTGCCCCTACTCCTAACAAACAACAAAGCCCTGCAAAAAATCCTTCATAAGGAGTTGAGGCCCTGCATGTTTGAGACATTAAGTCAGATCATGTCCTCTAAAAGGTCACTCCCTGATGAGGACAAAATCTCAGAAATTCCAAACCTCTAGTCTAACAAGATCACTGAATTAAGGGGTAAAATACTTAAGAAAAGTAAAAACATTAATAAGAGCATATAGGAGGTCCAAGCACCTCACCAATTCAGGGAGGTCTTAGCACCTCAACTTCTAATGGAGGTCCTCACACCTCAAACTCCCAAGGTGTCCCAACTTATCTGGGTGTCCTTAGCGGCACAACTTATCTGGGTGTCCTTGGCAGCACAACTTATCTGGGTGTCCTTAGCCGCACAAAACATCTGGGTGTCCCTAGCGGCACAAAATATCATAATGCTCTTTACAATATGGGAGATAACTAATCTAATGATATAGAATTCGCAGACACACCTGATGAGTATGGCCTTGATCTTGATGAAGATAATCAAGAATTTTACAGTCCATAAGAGGAACTTGGGGCATATGTAGGTAGGCGTTTGCGATTCGCAAACGCTGAAATTCGGCGAATTTCGGCGTTTGCGATCGCAAACGGCGTTTTGGTATGTAGGTGCACATTAGCAAAATAAGGAATCGCAAAAATTGTGATTCCTTATTTTGCTCAAGCATTTAAGGAATCGCAATTTTGCAATTCCTTAAATGCTATGTAGGAGTGAATTTTAAATTGCGATTTTGGCTTAAGGAATCGCAAAAATACCACCTACTCCAAGTAGATGGTATTTTGCGATTTCCTTTCAAAATGCATTTTGTTTTAAAATTCAAAGTGCCATGTGGCGCACAGACATGCCCTTAGGGCATGTATATGCACCACATGTACTTAGAGGCACATTCCAGGGGTGCAACAGGTGTCCTTTGGACACCCTGGCTTGGAATTGTGATTCTCAAATTGCGATTTTCTCATAGAAAATCGCAATTTGAGAATGTATCCCATTCATTCCTATGGGCCTCTTAGCCCATAGGAATGAATGGGATGCTCATTCCTTAATTGCGATTCGCAATTTGCTAATCACAATTAAGGAATGTTAGAGATTCGCAAAAAAAATGCGAATTTTTACCTACATTCCATTTTGCTATTCTCAAATAGCGATTCCTTAAAAATCGCTATTTGGGAATCGCAAAATGGAAATTACCTACACATGCCCCATTATCCTAGACCCCTTAGGGGAAGAAATGTTTTCCCCAATAAATCTGAAACACCCAAGAAGTTCTGAGTGGTTCCCTCAGGACCACGTTGCAAAATTCAAAAGGAAACAAGATCTTATATTTTTAAAACATTTAAGGAGGGTATGTCCTCTAAAAGACCACTCCCCTTTCAAGACAAGCTCCCTGAGGGGCCAACTTGTCTCAACCCCCCAGTTATTAACCAGGGTAAAAAAGCAAAAAAAAAAAGTTATTCCAAGCCTTATACTAAGAGCACCATGGGGGGGTCCTAGCACCTCAAATGAGTTGGGAGGTCGTAGCACCTCATTCATGAAGGGAGGTGCCACATCTCAAATTTGAAAGGTGTCCCTAGCGGCACAATTTACTCCGGTGTCCTAAGCGGCACAAATTATGATGGTGTCCCCAGCAGGACATCATACATGGGTGTTTCTAGCAGCACAAAAGACCGGTGTGCTCATTATATTACAGACTCTGATTCAGAAAATTAAATTTCTTACCTGACCTTTCGGATGAATTTGTCCTTGATTTGGACAGTGATGAGGACCTTAATTTTAACAAAGAGCTTAATGATGACTCGCCATCCTCATCTAAAGATGTCTTCTCGACGTACCGGGACAATTGGCCAGAATTCCTATATTCCGCAGCAGACAGCCACATCAATGGCACCCCTCTCAACACCAATCTCATCAGGGGATGGAGCCAGAGAGCAATAATTCTACTGGGTAATGCCGCTAGCATTAATGCAGAGAGACAAAGAGTTGTTTTGACTAAAATAAATCCAAAACTAACTGAAATGGCAGATAAAGAACCCTCGCAAAACCCAAAAGGTTTACTCTTTAAATTGTTTATGATAGATTGGACTCACATACCTTTAGAAACTTCTTTCTCAAGAGACATGCCTCTCTCTCCAGGGCAACAAACAATAATAGCGAAGGAGATCTCTACGCTTCAGAAAGGAGACATAATAGAGGTCCCATTCGAAACTTTAAGATTTATAAGCACACTCTTTCTTGTAAAAAAGAAAGACAACGGTTGGAGACCTGTCATAAACTTAAGAGAACTAAATAAATATTTGGTTTACAGACACTTCAAGATGGAGAGCGTCCATCTCTTGAGGGATTTACCTCTAGAGGGAGACTGGCTATTCAAACTAGACCTAAAGGATGCTTACTTCACCATTCCTATGGCCGAATCCCACCAACCCTTTATTCAATTTGTCTGGGAAAAATCACCTTTACCAATTTCAGGCTCTCCCCTTCGGATTCTCCTCTGCCCCTTAGTGCTTCACCAAAGTCATGAGAGCTGTTGCATCATCTCTTAGAATAAGGGGCATTCGTTTAATCATTTACTTAGACAACATTCTTATAATGTCTCAAGAGCCTTCACAACTAGCCAAAGACCTGAAGACTGTGATGGATCTCCTAGAAAGTTTAGGATTCCTCATAAACAAAGATACATCAATTCTGTCCCCTTCCAGATCTCTGGAGTTCCTAGGGTTCACAGTAGACACATTGAAATGTCTCCTTTTACTACCTTCAAAAAAGATGATCAAAATCAGAAAGGAAATAAGACACGTCATGAAACAGTAAGACTTATCTCTGAGAGAGCTAGCCAGGAATCTGGGTCTCCTCTCCTCCTCCATCTAAGCCATCTTTCCCGGTCCCCTCAATTATCGGGCCTTCCAAAGGGTAAAGGTGAGAGCCCTAAGAACTGGCCTCAGATACGGAGATCGGATCTGCCTGGATCAAGAAGCCAAATAGGAACTAGCCTGGTGGCTCGAAAACATAGACACTTGGATCGGAAAAGTAATCTTTGGTTCAAAACCAGAGTTTGTATTACAATCAGATGCGAGCCTTCATGGCTGGGTAGCTTGCCTTCTCAATCAGAACACTGGTGGTATCTGGTCACAAGAGGAATCATCTCACCACATAAATTATTTAGAACTAATAGCTGGGCTTTACGCCCTCATGAGCGCACCAAATCTGCAGACCTCTCGAATCTAGCAAAGAAACTTTGGATTTTCTGTCTGGAACATAAAATCGCTCTTTTGTCTGAACATAAGATCGCTCTCAAAGCGGAATACTCTGCAGACTGGAACTCAAGATTCCAGTTAGATCACAGCAACTGGAAACTGAATGTTTCCGTGTTCAGTACTCTAAACAAGATAGACTTATTTGCGAGCAGACAACCTTTCAACTGGAGAACAACTTCAGCTTGATTTCCTACCCGGGTGGTCTAGCAGTCAACGCCTTACTACAATCTTGGAAAGGAGCCAAGGTGTACGCATTCCCTCCCTTTGCCAGACGTACCACGCGACCTCCAATCACGTTTTCTGGGCTCAGGAGGCAGGATAAATAACAGGATGTTGTATCCGGCGGACTGACTCGGCAGAGCCGAGAGTCTACAAGGCCATCTTGTCCAGGCACGTAGCTCCTCCTCGAGGGTCCACTAATTTTGGGATAATTTGTATTAGCCGCATGGCCAACAGTTTTTCCAATATATTCGCTTTTGTGTTTAGCAATGAAATGGGGCAATTAGAGATACACCGGTCTTTTGGCTGGCCATCTTTGTGTATAACCACAATTGTGGCCAACTGCTGGTCCTGCGGCAGGTTGCCCCACGCCTGGCTTTCAATGTACATGTTCCTAAGGCAGGAGGCCAGTTTTGTCGCTCCCATCTTATAAAGCTCGACTGGAAGGTCATTCAGCCCCATTGCTTTCTCTGATTGAAGTGCATGGATGACCTGGGTCATTTTATCATCCGTTATGTCGGACTCTAGAGTTCCAGGTTGTCTGAGCTGACAGAGCAATGGGGCATATCGTCTAAGAGTTCCATGTATACTTTCCCATCAGGGGTGTCAGTAGGGGAATGGAGTCGCTTGTAAATGTTTGCAAACTCCTCTGCTTAAAATTGTGGATCATGGAGCTTCTCTCCTAGGTCCATTGTGAGTTTTTTTCACTAACCTGCTTGCTCGTTCATGAGAGTCGAGACAAGCGAGTATTTTTCCTGCCTTGTCCCTTACTTTTTATATCTTGTGGTGTGTTGCTCTTTCTTTAGCTTTGGCTGCTTCCCACACAAGGTCTTTAACTTTTTTCAGTTTGACCTTCAGTGCGTGTTTGACTCTCCCAGTGTCATCCCCAGGCAGTTTCCCCTCCAATTGCGCTATTTCATTCTCTTTTTCTCCACTAATGCACACTTTTCTTTCTTAACCCCAGCTATCAGGGAGATGGCTTGCCACCTGATCACCACTTTGAATACTTCCCAAAGAGTTGATGCTGATCCACTGAGTTCCCCACCTGAGGAAGTTTGAGATACCATGGATTGACCCTCAGTACCCCTCCGCCCAACGCACCCCTGATGGGTAATATGCCCATAGGTGGGAGAGGTCAGATATGTCCCTTGTCAAGTGGTGTATCTCTTTGAATTGTACCACCTGGTCTGCTAGAATAAAGATATAGTGAATTCAAGACAAGCTTTTGTGGGCCCCAGAGTGGAATGTAAATTGTTGCCGATCTGGACTGTGTATTCTCCTGATGTCTACCAGACCCATAGCCTGTAGAAATTCCAAGAAACATGATGCTCTGCTGTCCAGTCGACGAGGATATCCAGACAGTGCTGCATCAAAATCACCACCTAATATCAGCCTCCCTGCCAGGAATTTCAGAAATGAAATGAATGCTATATTGTGGAGCGCGGGGGGATGTAGATGTTACAATAGTGATGGGGTGACCTCCCCACATTCTGGTCACTGCTGCATATTTTCCTTGTGTGTCGTTTCAGATTTTATCTATTGCCAGTGGAAAGGTGTCCTGCAGATGTATCCTCACTCCTATGGAGCCGGTGGTGAACCTGGAGTGGGCCACTAGTCTATATCACCACTGTGTTAAGTCTTTGTAGTACACATCAGGTGTGTTTCCTGTAGTAAGACGACATCTGGGGCAATAAATGTTATATATTGCATACAAATCCCTCGTTTAAGTTTGTTGTTTGTCCCGTTCACATTCCAGGATAGGAGTCTTAGTCCCTCATCTGTCGCCGTCACCATTTTGCCTAGTGTTGTTTTTTGATGTTCTAGATTTCAGCACTGAAGTGTCTCCACACCCATTAAAGCATTTCAGGGGGCTGTACTCAGAGCATGCATCGGCTGATTTGCAGGGTGAGTTTCGACTCTCATGCCTTGCAGCCAGTGTTCCCATATTCCCTTTAGACATATATACTATACAGACAACAAACCAACAACCCCCCTCCCCGCTTCCATGCACTTTGGGGTCAGAACTATCTGGTTCCCCAACTATGCAGAGAACCTGTTCCCCAACAATGCAGAGAACTTGTTGCCCCATTCCCAACTAGTCTACAAGAAGAAGAAGAAAAGGAGGGGTAGTGCCTCTGCAGCTGCAGCATTGGCCCCTTCCCTCCCACGCTTTACACAATGTTTGCAAAGGTTTAGTGTAGCATATAAAAGATATTGTCTCTTGTAACCCCACTGCTTCATCTTCCAGGGTTCTTTGGGTCCTTCTGCATCTGGCTGACTGTGAGATTCTGGGTATATAGGTCCCGGGTTGATAGCATCATTCCCACTGTGGCCAAGAGACTTCTTGTGAGGATTCTCTCTGCATGATCTGGGGCAGTGTCCTCCTACTAATCTCCAGCCTTCGAACAACTCATGTGCGATCTCAGGGGTATCAAAAAAGCAGGTCTTTCCTTCCGCTTCAACCTCGAGTCTCACCAGAAATAGCATGGAGTATTTTCACTCCCTTGTCTCGGAGCAGTTTCTAGACCCCCAGAAAGGATTGTAGTGTAGTTCCTATTATCCCAATAGGCTCTGCGCATTGGAATAATATCTTCAATAGTATAGACGTAGGACAGAGGTTAACTAGGTCTTCTACTGACGATATTAAACTTACGTTTTGTGTGCCAGCTAGCTCAGAGTTCACTAGAAACTTTCTCGAATAGGCGAGGAGGAGTTTAACCTCCCTGGATAGACAAGAAGGGATTTAGTTTCTGACAACCATAGAACATGACAACTTTGCTCTCCCTGATCAAGAGTATATCTCTAGAGTCGTGTGAAAACAAAAGACAGCTATTTTACTCAGTCAATACGTGCATACTTAGTTTCACCAGATTGTAGAGAAAAGAAGAGAAGGGAGTTTTTAATAAAAGGTGTTATTTATTGATCAGTCTCTTTTCTCATACAAGAGAAATGAATCGCTACAATTGCAATACTTATAGTTAAGTAAAGTGCATACAGTAAAAGCAGGATTATAAAATAATACTGTAAAAGCATTGATATGGTTTCTTAGCCATATGATACTTTAAAAATGGATAAAAGATATACATACATATATACATTGACTAATCGTACTCAGCTGGTGCTTCTAACTACGCCTACCCCGGTGTACCTGACCTAAGCCTAATACATGGGAGGGAGTAAGTAAGTAGCAGTGTAAGTTAAGTTTGTTTTGCCAAGAATCTGACTCAAGAATTCTCTGTAAGGGGTTAGTCAGTTCAGTACCTGGGATTTAGAAGGCAGGAGGGCTGGTATCTCTTTCTCAGGACTCGGTATCCCAGTTACCCGCGAGGGCAAGCTGGAAACGCTGGAGGCTGGATTCCTCGGCAAGAGGAAAGGCAGCGTCTTCCTCAGCGCGTCAAAAAGGGAGGGGCAGCGTCCGTGGGCTCTCTGCATCAGCTGGGCTCTCCGGCAAGTAGTCGCTGCTCTAAGCGCATCACCACCGTGTCTTTACTTAGGGCAGCGTCGGTATATTTATACCTGAAAGGTGCCGGGTTTGACGTAAGGATGGACATAAGACGTCAATAAGGATGTCATTAAGAACTGGTCGTTCTTACATTCTTTACAGGAGTTCTCGAACGAAATCAAAACAATAGCAGCGGGGATTTCCCAGGTTTGCTGGAGGCTTGGTTTGTTTAGAGAACTCGGTGTGCTTTCTAGGGGGCTGGAGGAATAGTGCTTGCTCAATGTGACATCATGCGCTATGACTAATCTGAAAACGGGTTTCTGTGCCGTTGTATGGATATTAGTGAATTATAACCGGACAAGGGTCAGAAATAGGAGTATCGATACAGGTCCCTAGATAAACATACTACACCCACTCCACGCATTTATGTCCATATTTACTAACCTAAGCAATAGTAAACATAACTAATAGTGCATGTGTATACCGAACCACCCCAAAATACATTTTTTGCATTTGAAAAATGGCATTGCGAAATACACGAAAATGAGTATAGGTACTGTATGCATTCAAGCATTGTAATCATTCAAGAAAAGATGCACATTTATATCAGCATGAATGATTTGGGAAAATAACACATGAAATGGCTCTTAATAGTCGCGCCAGAGTCCTGCCCGTCTGCGCCCGTCAGCGTCCCGGAGGCGTTGGGCGTGGCAGGTACCTCTGGCCACTATGCTTTCATACTCCGCTCAAGAGCTCTATTCGTTGTGCAACTGGAATACGTCGTGTCACTTAGTTTATCCTGGCCGATATAGGGGTAAACATAAGTGCCCTGCCTGCTATTGGCACCCTGTTCGCTCCCTCCCTTCCCCTATCCCTGTTAAGGAGTGTAGCATAAAACACCTTTGTTTACTCCTTAATACGAGGTCGTTGCACCGACACACTCAAGAGATTTTTGATCTCCTCTCGACGACCAGTCCCACCTGTTTGATGCTCACTGAGACATGGCTTAATGATTCCTCCCACCCGGATATTGTGGCAGCCATTCCCTCTGACTATACCATCCATCGACAGGATAGGGACAAGGGCAGGGGAGGAGGAGTTGCCTTGGTTGTGAAAAAATCTCTTCCATGCACGGTCACGCATACTCACAACATTGCAGGGGCTGACTCTCTAGCCTTTACCATCTCCCTAACGCCGCAACAAGCGCTGAAGGGTATGATTGTTTATAGACCTCCGGGTCCAGTGGGATCCTTTCTTGATGATCTCCAGCAGGCCATGTCGGTCCTTGTCCTTAGATCGGAACGGTGCCTACTGGCGGGAGACTTCAATTTCCATATGGACGACCACAATGACCAGGACGCCATAAAATTGCTGGATATCGCCTCTACCCTAGGTCTCTCCCCCTATCTCTCTGGTCCGACTCACGACAAAGGTCACACACTTGATCAGGTTTTTTCCATCACACCGATCATGGCTGTAACACTTCTGCCAGTCGTTTGGTCTGATCACTATCTTGCCCATTTTGAAATACCATCCACCGAGGCTTCTCCGGCCAGGGCCACGAGGCAGCAGGGCAGCAGCTATAGGGCACTCCATCGGGTGACCCCAGATATGCTAATGCATGCTTGGGTTGATCACCCTGTGCCCTGTATGGGCGACCTGGAGAAAGATCTGGAGAGCCTGCAATCCTGGCTTCTTGCCAGACTAAATGAGCTCGCTCCCTTACAGCCACCCAGATCCGCTGCCCCACGGGTCTCTGCCCCCTGGTTCACGGAGGAATTAGCCCACGCCCGTAGGCAATGCAAAGTTGCTGAGCGGGCTTGGAGAGCCCAGTATGAGCCTGAGGCTAAACAACGTTATAGAATCATGATGAAGTCATACCATGATCTAGTTCTTCAGGGCAAGAAATGTTATTACGCCAAGAGGATTGAAGGCGCAGCTAGCTCCTGTAAGGAGATTTTTTCAATCGTGCGTGAATTCACCAGCCCCCGGTCAATCTCTACTCAGGATGCCCCGGTGGAGACCTGGGCTTATACTATTGCCAACTTCTTCACCACCAAAATCAAGCAAATTCAGGACTCTTTTTCGTCGAGATCTCCAGATGACTTGTCTGCGGTGCCGACTGAGACAGTCTCTTTATCTCCCCCAGGCCTAGCTTTGCTAGACTTCCCTTCCCTTCCGGTTGCTACTTCCTTAGCCTTGATGAGGAACCTTAAATCGGGCTCACCGTTAGATCCGTGCCCAGCAAAATTCCTAGCGAAAATGGCAGACGTCATCAACCCCATAGTTAATCCTATTCTTAATCTATCCCTGAGTCAGGGTTGCCTGCCCCAGGCCTGGAAGCAAGCCATGGTCATCCCCCTGATCAAGAAGCCCAACCTTGACCCAGAGGCGCCTTCCAATTATAGGCCAATCTCGCTCCTTCCAGCACTGACTAAGATCCTGGAGAAGCACGTGCACTGCGTGCTCTCCAACTTCCTGGAGTCTAATGAATTACTTCATGAATCCCAATCGGGCTTTCGCTCCAACCTAAGCACCGAGACGGCGCTCCTGGAAGTCTCGGAGATCGTTAAGGAGGTGCTGGACACGGGAGGCAGGGTGATGTTAGTCATGTTAGACCTGTCGGCGGCGTTTGACACCGTCCCCCATGAGGATCTCCTCACTAGACTTCATGACATCGGACTAGGGGGGACGGTGCTCAACTGGTTCTGTTCCTTTCTGGCCAACCGCCGGCAGACGGTCTGGGTCCCATCTGGGTCCGCCGAGATGCCGCCATTGGGAGTCGGAGTGCCTCAGGGCTCTGTATTGAGCCCTACTCTATTTAACATCTTTATGACCCCTCTGGCGACATTGGCGGAGTCCTACGGGGCCCGGATCGTCTCTTATGCTGACGACACCCAGCTCCTTTTCACCTGTTGTAAGAGCGAAGAGTTCGATGGAGAAAGGATCCGTGAGTGCCTTGGGGCTGTTTTTAGCTGGTTTTCACACAACAGCCTTAAGTGCAACTCGGACAAATCCGAAATACTATTCTTCGGATGCCCATCGGAACCAGATTGGCAGGGATGGTGGCCTGTTGACATGTTCCCTCCCGCTCAGTCCTCTAAGTGGGCTAAGAACCTGGGAGTTAAAATTGACAACGAGCTTTCGCTCAAATCCCAGGTTTCTACTCTTACGGGAACATGCTTTGGGATCCTTAAAATGCTACGCAAGTTCTTTCCCCTTCTCTCGGTGGAACATCGGAGGATCACTGTCCAGGCACTCATAGGGTCCAGATTGGACTATGCAAATGTCCTATATCTGGGTCTGCCTGAATACCTCCTCCAGCGCTTGCAGGTCACCCAGAACGCTGCTGCGCGTGCAATTTTTGGCCTACACCGTCGCACCAGTGCCTCTAATCTCCTTGTATCCCTTCACTGGCTTCCGGTGCGGAAGAGGATACTGTTCAAGGCCATGACGCTTGCCCATAAGGCCTTGCATGGCAATGGTGCCAAATATCTTCAGAGGAGGCTGGACTTCTATCGACCTGCACGATCCCTCAGGTCAGAAGCCTTGGCTCTTGCTCGGGTGCCACGCGTCAAAAGGGCTCGGCTAGGCGGCCGGTCCTTCAGATTCCTTGCCCCTCAGCTATGGAATACTCTACCGGTGTCTTTGCGAAACACCGCAAACCTGCTTGCCTTCAGGAAAGACTTAAAAACTTGGCTATTCGCTGGATAATCTGTCCCATCTTCTAGGCCCCTGCTCTTTCACTTTTATTGTTATGTTTTTTCAGCTCTTTTTCTTTGGTCAGGAGCTCAAAGCGCCGGGACACTCCTTTCGAGTAGCCGTTGCGCTATAAAAGTTCCATTTTAACATAACATAACATAACATTAATACAGAAGAAAAAGTGCAAGACCACTTCATCACATATAAATACAATTACTTGTAAATAAGCTAGAGGTTGAGGTAATGTAATGTCTCTAGAGTTCCTAAAAATAGAAGCTCTGTTCTCTAAGAATAGTTTTACTTTAAGCAGAAGATAAGTGCCAAAAAGTTAAATATTTTGGATTTGGGAAAAAAGTTTTCGTTTTCTGGGGAAGAAGGAAAAAAAGTTCTCAGTAGCTTTGTTTTTAAAGCTGAAGGCCAAATTCAGAGTTCAGGGAACGCTGTGTGCACGTTTGCTTAAAGTCACTCTCTCTGTTCTGGTGAAAACATCATTTCAGAAAGACTCTAAAAAAAACAGTCTACTGCTTCAGGTGAAAGTTCGACCAAGTTGGAAAATGTCGCTATCATGCAGTCGTGCGCATGTTCGCTTTCAGTGATGTTTTGATCAGCATTGCTTACAGAAGGTCGTACCTGGTTGATGCTGCTCTCATCCTGTACTTCACTACCCTTAAACCGTAGTGGTGAAGTCTCCACGAATGCCGTCATCAGGATAGGTAGCCGCTGGGGACAGCACAATGCATGAGCCTTTACTGGACCCAACAAAGTATCTGCATCCAATGGTACTTCTGATTGTAGTGTAAGACAGGTGTCCAACACGCATTCTTCGCCGCATAGCATGCATCTCAATACAGGTAAGACACAATCCTGCCATATGGGTCTGAACGAAAGAAACCAGGTCATATTCAGATCTCTTAGCCGGGCTAATCCAAGGACTTTGGTTATGCGGTCCCGATAGCGTATAGCTAGGATCGTTTCTTCCATTGTTGCTGGAGTCTTGTCTGTGACATGGCTTGCCATAACGAAGCAAGAGTAGCAAAAATAGATGCCTGCTACTAGTCCCAACAGGAGTGGAAGTCCGCCAAAGACAGAATGGACAAAATTGGGAAATATTCCCAGGACTGCTTTGAATGGGGTTAACAGTCCCGAAAAAACGGTCTTAAATACACTCGCGATACCATTTGTATCAGAAATATTTAAGATTTCGCTTAGCATTTCTGCGAAGTGTAGGGGGCAATTTGTTGATAACAATGCATGTATCTCTCCCGTTGTCCTTGCAACTTGGAGATCATACGTTTCTTTTGATGACGTCAAGTGAACTGGCGTCTGTAGGAGCACAGTCTTCATCTGCTTAAAGTATCAATTCGAATAGAAGAGATATTTAAACTGGGCCAAATTTTTCCCTCCCTGTCTGGAGTGTCATTCGGAAACAATACTCGCTCACAGCAAGTGACCATGGAGCTCACACTTACTAGATAAGGTTTTCCTGGCAGTAAGCCACAACATCTGTGATCTACAATTAGAATGTAACTCCCGTTAGAAAGTCTTCTAAAGAATGGTTCTATTTGCGTTGCAGGTGTGCCGAGCTGGTGACATGAAAGGTTATTTGAAGTCCCTTCACAGGCCCCATGTAAACTTATACCCTGACACAGAAGTATACCACTTAGTGATTTTTCACAATTATTACCACTAAGAAATACACTCTGTCCTGTATTACTATAACATGTGTGTGTATAAGGTAAGTTCCATGTTGACTTAATGTACCCTTTACCCAACCTTTCATACTGGCCTGCCTGTATATATTTTTGGCAGTATCGAAATTGGTAAGTCGTTATCGGAATAGTTCTGATTCCATGTATTATCCATTCAATGACAGGTCGTTCTGACATTGTCAATGGTAATCTCTCAAGTTTTTCAATGTTCAGAATTGTATATTCTGCACCCTTTTGTGCCAAGCTGATTTGTGTATCAGTAAGGTTAGAGATACTGAATAATGACGTTGTGTTGATTAAACGCCAAGGCACGTAGCCTGAACGCAGATTTTGTAACGTCCAGCCAAGCTGTACAATAGAACGCAATTGGGACTGACCGTGTTGCAACATCAGTAAGTCTTGCTCTATTATATCGATTGCAGATGATACAATACTGTCCAGTGAATATATTCGGGAAGACAGAGTCATTAACCCATTGTCCACAACAGAAAGTGATTTTTACAAATTAACACGGTCAATTTCCCGTATTTTCTCTGCTGTCTCAATTTGAGTTTCTTTCCAAGCTTCGTTGTAAGCTGCATATATAGAGGCCGCTATAAAACGTTTTTGACGCTGTTTGCGTGGTCCCATAATGAAATCACGTAAGTCAGCACCTTCTTTAAGTAAAGTCAAGTGTTGCTTAATTTCAACCAGTGTGGATGTTTGTAGCCATTCGAGGCACAGTTTCCCTACACTGTATGTTGTTATAATCCCTGGATGTTGTCTCTGGGAGTATCTAGGGTCTGGCCTGGTCAATTTGAACCCCTGTATTTTGTTCAGGAATCTCTCTTGACAGTTATTTGTGTCTGTGGGCCAGATCAACCATTTTTTCCAATCAGGATGTGTTCTGTTTTGGTTTAAAATATGGGATGCGTCTATCTCAACATCTGTAGTGCTATTACTGTCATGTGTTGGCTTTGGAATAGACGGTTTGTTTAAGTCCTTAATTTTGGCTAGGCCAAGACAGGTCTGTTGAATTGTATCATTCAAAAATATAATTTGTTCTGGGATCATGCAGGCTCTAAATAATGATTCTATACCTAGCACTTGCCAATCTTTTGTACCCCAGATTGTTTTCGTTTCAATATTATTGTTCCAGAAATCAAAACCGAATGTTTTCATTTTTTCAAAAAATGTCTCTGAATAGATTAATTTTGTGTTCGTAAGCATGGTTTTCATTCCTGTTTTATTTAACATTCTAAAATAAAATGTTTCTGCATTACTTGTGTTAAACCCTGAGAAGTATGAAAATTTTTCATAGAATGTTTTTGAACTGCCTTTTGGTGGAGTTGCACAATGTTCCCATTGGTTATAATTAAAAACATTTCTAGGTTGAGCAGATTTATGCAGATAATGGTTACCATAGTGGTTGTAACAGTACATCTGGTCATAATTAGATGAACCCTGTAAATAATCATGTTCTGTACATTTAGCTGACATCACTAGATCTGACATCATATCATTAATACTTTCAAAGTCCCAATCATCAGCGAATGTGCTTGGTTTCACAAAGTCACTTAATGAAATCTTGAATTGATGAGGATACTTCAGGAGCTCGACCGGGCCATAGATTTCGTAATCAGTTTTGTCCCATGCTACCCCACCGGGTATAGGATTGGCTGTGAAGTTTACTGAAGAAAGTCCTCTTTTCTCGATGTGTGAAGACTTGTGTGGTTTCAGGACCAAGTTGATTTTCTGACTTGCTGTGTCCATTGTAACATATTTTCCCTCAATGAAATGTCCCAAGCATAGTACCATGATGAGCCAAAGTATGAGGACAAATACACCTAGTGCCACCCAAAATTCAATCCATGGAGAAATCAGATAGGTTTCTTGTAGTTGATTAATGAGTTCCTTTGCTTTGTCTTTAAAAGTTTTTGATGTTGTTGGCTGTTCCTCAGGTTCACTTGGATCCTCAGAAAAATCATCAAAGTTGATGAAGTAGCCTGATGCTGTTCTGTCATTTGTTTCAATTGCTTCTGGATTCCTTTTTGCTTTTGTAATTTGCTTTGTTTCATTAGCATAGTCAGTGGTTACATCATTGTAGATTGGTGTTTCTTGATGTAAGGTTTGGATTTGGGTTTCAAGAGGTTTAAGTTCCATGGCTTTGTTGCATAGTCCTTGTTGATTCACTGTAGGTTTATCAAATGTGATTAGTCTCTCAGTTTGAACCTCTGTGTTTGTAGCAAACTTTGGTGTTCTACTACTTCTTGGGAGTCCACTTGGCCTACTACTTATTATCGGCCACATGATTGTGGTTTAACCAGGTCGATGGATACAACTCGGTTCTCCTTTTTACCAGCAAGGGGCGGTAATACTACTGATCTTGTCCCGTTGATAGCCAAGACAGGTACTGCTTTTCTGTATGAAGGCCCAAATTCCTTCTTTACCGCGATCTTCTCTCTGACCAGATCCCCGATTTTTGGAATCCAGACAGGCCTTGCTGGGACAGGTGGTTTCTCTTCAGTGGTTGCTGGCTGTTGTTTCAACTTTGTGTTGCTCAGGTCTTTTCTTTTTTCGTTTAAGTCCTGTAAAATAGCCAAACGATCTTTGATATCAAAGCATTTTTCTTTAACCACTGAAGTTTGACTATCGAGGTCCTGGATCAACATTCTAGTCCCAAACAATAGTTCGTACAGACTGAGACCTCTCAGAGAATTTCTTGGCAGATTATTAAGACTACGTTGGACACTTATTAAATGTTTGACCCACCCAGCTCCCGAACCTAATACCTTTACCATTATAGATTGCTTTATGCCTTGGTTTTTTCTTTACACCATCCCGTTTCCCTCAGGAAGGAAGTGAGAAGAGTCCCGCAATGCAATGCCCATGCTGGCCATGCCCCCCCTATAAGCTCGAGAGCTAAAGGCAAGACATTGGTCAGAATGTAGCATGCTCCTAGCGTATATGCCATTATAGACTCGCAAATCTTTTCATAACAGTTCAGACGTCAGCCGAGAGCTGGGGTCTACATTATAAGTGAAAATAGTCTACATGTTAATATGACGCATTATTCATACTGTTTTTTTTAATTTATATTTATTGTTTAATCCAATCTGGAGTGAAACGCCATGGTAATATACCGTCTCGGTCGCCACTGCGATCTCTGTTGCAGTCTTGGCAGTTTTTTGCAAATATGTGATGTTCCAGGCTCATTCCTGGCCACCAGTATATTGATTGTAATTCTTCCAGAGAATCCTTAAGCTTAAGGTGTCTAAGACCCTCACCCATATGTGCATCTGCTATTAACAAGACTCTCCTGTTCGTGTTTGGAATTACCCTATCCCCCACTCCAGGGATTCGAGCAAATGGAACGTTATTCGCATCAGTAATGTATGAGTACTTTACTGGAAAGCCTTTCGGGAGTGTTTCTATCGCATCTTTTACCATAGCGGTGACAGCCTGTAATATTTCGCTGTCTATTTTTGTTTTTGACCGGGTAATTGCAGCTACGGAAGCCGTTTGGACAGCTGCCTTCGCTGCTTCATCAGCCAATGAATTCCCTGCAACGTGAACGCCATCGCGTTGATGACTCAGTGTATGTATCACGTGAGTCTTTTGTAGTTCTTTTTGTAAAAGAACTACTTGTTCCAAAAGCGTTTTATGCTTGATTGTGCCACCTTTTGCATCTTTAAAACCGTTCTGAACCCAGATCTGCAAGTATTCATTGTAAGACTGAACGCAATAATATGAATCGCACACTATGAGTGTGGGGAATTCGCGATCGGTATTTTCAAGCGCCATCTTAAATGCTAGTAGTTCAGCTCGCTGAGCTGTACAATCTCCTAGAGATTGCGTTTTAGTGACCAGGGGTCTAAATTTTCCTCCGTGCCAGCGACCTTTAACAATCGCGCACGCAGCACTGTAAGCTTGTTTACACCCAACTGCGGGTTGTGCTGATCCGTCCGTATATATTATACAGCCGTAATGTTCAAGAGGCAGGATCTCGGTCGGCAGAGGACATTCAAATTCATATTGGAGAAATTCTTGTGTTTTTAAATTAGGATCAAATTCGTATATCACGTCTGTTGCAGCAAGAGATTTAGCCCACTGTATCCATCTCGGATGTAGTGCTTTAGCATTCGGAATGCTTGCCTTTGTTACCGCCTCCAGGGCTGGTACTGGTGTCACGATGATTATTCGTTTACCTTGTGCTAGGGCTCTTTCTTTCGCTACAGCAGTCTGTACCGCGGTTAGAATTTTTTCCGTTGGGCTAAATTTCATTTCAGCTTTTGTGTACAAATGTGATTTGTATGCTATTGGTACCGTTTCTCCCTCAATAGAGGTTAGGTATGTGAATCCGCATCTTCCCAGGATGACTCGGATTACAAGGTTGAGTGTGTTATCGCGCGTTTGCAGTTTTGTTTTAACTAACATGTCTGTTTGTAAAGATCTCAAAATTTCTGTGTGTTTTTGAGTCCAATTGATTCCTTTAAAATCTGGTTTTATTAGGTCATAGAGAGGTTTAACTCTCTCTGCATAATTTAGAATGTAAGTTCTTCCGAAATTCAGGAAACCTAGAATTGATTGTAAGTTTTTCAGCGTTCTTGGTGCTTGGATTACAGCACATTTCTCTAGGAAATTGTCAGTCAGGCTTTTGCCTTCACTTGATAATTCATATCCTAAAAACAGGACAGTTAGATGGGCAATTCTTGACTTTTTGAAGTTGAATTTGTAACCCTCTGCTGCGAACCCAAGTATTATGGTGTTCACTCTTTTCAAGTGAGTATCCAAGTCATCATCTGTTAGATAGATGTCATTGACATAAGATAATGCCTCATCATCATATATTTGTAGTAACTCTGTTACTCTCGCTGAGAATAATCCTGGGCTATTCTTGAACCCCTGTGGCAAACGACAGAAATTATCTGCGAGCCATTTATTGAGAAAGCGGTCAAATATCTGCTTTCAGGTGCTATATTTTGACCAAAGAATCCATTAGAGATGTCTAATGTTGTTTTGTATTTTTTGCGCACTATGCTATTCATTAGTGCTGCACTGTGTGAGTTTTGTACTGCAACAGTTTTGCAACATGAGTTTAGGTGTCTGTAGTCCAAAACTAGACGATATGAATCATCTGGTTTGGAGACAGGAAACAAAGGATTGTTCATTTGTGAGGTGCAGGTTTCAATCACCCCCTGGTATTCAAGTTGATCTAAGATCTCCCTGACCTGTTTTTTAGCTCCTTGCTTAATTGGGTACTGCCTCTGTGCAGTTGGTTGAGATTTTAACTGGATTTTGTGAGGAGGAGAGTCCTCATCCCATCCCACATGGTTTTTATATAATGCAGGAGCTTGGGCTACTGCCCACTTTCTTGCAAGTGTATATTTTTTATGAATTGGAATGTAATTTGAGAAGGCAGGCATAATCATTTCTTCGCCATGAGGGCACTCCCTGACAAACTCCGGTGGCCAGTCTTTTTCAGCTAAAAGGATGTCATAGCCTTTGGAGAGATTATCCCAAAATAGACCCCTTATTTTCCTGGTCTTATCTCCCTCTATATGCAATGTTATTTCATATAATTTATGAGGTTTGCTAACTCTGGTATCTGCAGTTTCCACCTGAATGTATTCATTCGTGTCCACTGTCTCCAGATGATTCATCAGGATCTTGCGAGCTATGCTAACTTCTGCTGCGCTGTCTAGCATTGTCTGAGCCCACTCTCCGTTTTTCAGCTGTGTCCTCAGTATCCTCGGCATGTTTGATTACTTTAATACTGGCTACCTTCTTCTTTGGAAATTGTAACTTTTTACTTTGATGAGCAGGTTCTTTGTCTTTGGACTTGACGTGCTCTTCCCTGTGTTCTGACCGTCCTCTTCTTTCCGATTTCTGCGAGGAAGTCTGAAAAGATCGAGAGGGACGTGTATCAATATCTTGATATCTATCAGGTTTCTTCAAATTATCCCTATTTCTAAGGTTGTATCTTTTCTCAGAGGGCTCCCTTTGGGGAGACTTGTGTCCTTGGTCCGGAGATCTTTCTCTCCGCCGAGGAGACCCTCCTCTGGACTGGAATCTTTTTTCTTTGGGAGTGGATTGTTTATTTCCATCCCAGCTCTTTTTTGGAGTGTTTAGATTATTTTTAATAAATATCTTTTCAGGATTTTCAGTTAGTTGGGGTTTCACTGGTTTCCCACCCAAACTATCTCTTCCTAGTTCTTCATAGGATTTTTCTATGATTCTGGCAAGTTCAAATGGTTGTTCTGCTATATCTGTTTCTTTCAGTTTCTGGAGGAAAGTTATATCCTCAGTTGCATACTGAACCAATTCTCTGTATGCCTGTGTTAATTCTTTTATTTTAACTAGGAGTTCTTCGCTTGACATTCTATTAATGACAGCATGTGATGTGTAGCTGGCTAGAACCGGCCACGTTGCTCCTGGTCTACCTAGTGGACCGAGCCTGGTGATGTGATTATTATGTTTTAGTGCGCCTTTGAACCAGAGCAAGTGCTCTTGGTATTTTAGTGGTATTTCCACCTCCTCGAAAGGAGTATACTCTTCCGGAGGTTCCTCTATCTTGTAATAGTGGAATTCCTTTGTTACAGCGTTTGCTGCTGGAAAGTTTATCCATGAATAGAATACCTTTGTCTGCCGATATTCATGTGCCTCAATTACGAATATGACTGTACCACCTCTCGATGTCAGTCCATTTTCTATAAGTTTTAAAGTTATAGTTTTTCTTATGTTGACCGGGATGAGTATTGCGTCCGGGTCAGTTTGCAGGAGACTTGTGTCATCTGCTAGGAGTTGAGCTGCTTTTCTAGCCGCCTCCCTTTCTCCTTCGCTGTCTGACATTTTACTGACAGGAAGGTTTTTTTGTTGCAGATCAGGTTTTCAAGGAAACAAAGATTAGGTGTCCAATATTTTGGAACACTGTATCCTTCAACGTTGAATAAACCAAAAACCATACATAGGAGTCTCCTCCTACTAAGTTTGGCGGATTTTTAACCTTTGACCCACTCCAGACGTCTTTGGAGTATTTATGGGAGAAAGGGTCTGTGTGAAAAAGCACGACTGAGTTACTCTAATGCCTTGCGTTAGATTTATCGCCTTACCAAACCGCTGGGCGCCATGTAGTGTAGTTCCTATTATCCCAATAGGCTCTGCGCATTGGAATAATATCTTCAATAGTATAGACGTAGGACAGAGGTTAACTAGGTCTTCTACTGACGATATTAGACGTAAGTTTTGTGTGCCAGCTAGCTCAGAGTTCACTAGAAACTTTCTCGAATAGGCGAGGAGGAGTTTAACCTCCCTGGATAGACAAGAAGGGATTTAGTTTCTGACAACCATAGAACATGACAACTTTGCTCTCCCTGATCAAGAGTATATCTCTAGAGTCGTGTGAAAACAAAAGACAGCTATTTTACTCAGTCAATACGTGCATACTTAGTTTCACCAGATTGTAGAGAAAAGAAGAGAAGGGCGTTTTCAATAAAAGGTGTTATTTATTGATCAGTCTCTTTTCTCATACAAGAGAAATGAATCACTACAATTGCAATACTTATAGTTAAGTAAAGTGCATACAGTAAAAGCAGGATTATAAAATAATACTGTAAAAGCATTGATATGGTTTCTTAGCCATATGATACTTTAAAATGGATAAAAGATATACATACATATATACATTGACTAATCGTACTCAACTGGTGCTTCTAACTACGCCTACCCCGGTGTACCTGACCTAAACCTAATACATGGGAGGGAGTAAGTAAGTAGCAGTTTAAGTTAAGTTTGTTTTGCCAAGAATCTGACTCAAGAATTCTCTGTAAGGGGTTAGTCAGTTCAGTACCTGGGATTTAGAAGGCAGGAGGGCTGGTATCTCTTTCTCAGGATTCGGTATCCCAGTTACCCGCGAGGGCAAGCTGGAAACGCTGGAGGCTGGATTCCTCGGCAAGAGGAAAGGCAGCGTCTTCCTCAGCGCGTCAAAAAGGGAGGGGCAGCGTCCGTGGGCTCTCTGCATCAGCTGGGCTCTCCGGCAAGTAGTCGCTGCTCCAAGCTCATCACCACCGTGTCTTTACTTAGGGCAGTGTCGGTATATTTATACCTGAAAGATGCCGGGTTTGACGTAAGGATGGACATAAGACGTCAATAAGGATGTCATTAAGAACTGGTCGTTCTTACATTCTTTACAGGAGTTCTCGAACGAAATCAAAACAATACCAGCGGGGATTTCCCAGGTTTGCTGGAGGCTTGGTTTGTTTTGAGAACTCGGTGTGCTTTCTAGGGGGCTGGAGGAATAGTGCTTGCTCAATGTGACAGCATGCGCTATGACTAATCTGAAAACGGGTTTCTGTGCCGTTGTATGGATATTAGTGAATTATAACCGGACAAGGGTCAGAAATAGGAGTATCGATACAGGTCCCTAGATAAACATACTACAGGATCTTCGTTTTTTTTTAACCTTTGATTGTAAAGTCCAGATAAATTCAATCGCACTGTTTTCGTATCGGACCGGGGGGACTCTGACCCATCTATAGTATCATGTCTCAATCTCTGAAGTTGAACAATCTGGCCAACAAAGGCCTTGGAGGAGCCCAGGGACTTGGGTTACCTCTTGGGATCCTCTGGACCATTTCAATGGAGAAAAATGTCAATAGAACCCTTGGTTGAAGGTGACGCGCCACAAGCTCCTCCACAAAGAAGTCAGCCGCTGACCCCTCAGTCTTCTCAGGGACACCCAGGATTCTGATCTTATTGTGGCACAATCTCCCTTCGTAGTCGTCAAGCTTCATTTCTAATGCGTGACTGGTGGCCTGTAGTGAGGCAACCTGTTTTTAAAGTGTCTGAGACCGACTGTACCTTGGCTGTGGTAATTTCTATATCTTTAACTTGTCGCTCATGTTACGTATATCGGCTCTGATTAGTGTTACCTCAGCCATAGTGGAGTCCATTCTATGTTCAAGGGATGTGCGCACACCTCCTATCGTCTCCATTATGTGTTTGAGAGTGAGTTCCCTCTTCTCGGTGGTGGCATCCTCCAGGGCGGCCGAGCCAGTGGCACTAGGGGTGTTTGCTCCTTGATTTTTGAGGGTTGTGTATTTGGACATTTTGGTTTGATGAGTGTCTCTATTCCCTTTAGCGCCAGGAATCTTGAGTGCTGGTGAGTGGACTTGGATTCAGGTGTTCTGTTCTCCTGGGTAATAACCGCCGCCTGATCGTGGAACAATTGTACTCCACTCGGCCTGTAGGTTTTCCCCGGGGGTACAGAGTGTCTCTTCACAAGGGAGGGGCAGGCCTTCTCACCACCTCCTTGGCCTTTCTCACTTAATCTTGGAAGGTCAGTCGCGGGTGCCACTGGTGTTTGCTATTTAAAAGTGTTAATATTGCGAATTGGTGTTCCCCAATGTGCTTATATTGGCCCTCGAGGGTCACAGGGGCGACATGCCATTATATGAGCATGGCAGCTTGCGGAGTCCCCATCAGTTCCGACAATGTCAGTTGTGGTCCGCTTCCCCCGTATGGAGCACCTTCGTGTATGTCACCAGCCCGCGTTCATCCACCTCTTTCGCGGCTCCAAGGATGTCTTTTTTTGTCTCCTTGGGCTTCTGACATCAATCCGGTACCTGTTATTTAATCGGGCTCCTCTCTGGGGCCACACGGGACATTGGTTTCATAACATTGGTGCCTCCAGGTCCTCCCCTGTAGTCAATGCTCTCCACCCCAGTTGGTGACTACTTCCCTTTCAATACATAGGGTCTGCCTGATTGGTGCAGGGATTTGCAGTTGCGGCAAGTGCACCGCTCCTCAGGCGAGGCCGCCAAGCCTCTCTGCGAGTCTTCCACTTTTCCTTTGCTCTCCTCCCTCCTTGTCGGTCTTAGTTTCTCTCACCTCTGTATTTTCTCCGTGGAGGGGTCCGGCCAGTTTTGGAGAGTGCGCGCCTGGCCCGGGGAAATCCTGATTCTTTGCTTCATTGAAAGCCGGCCGCGCTTCATGTTATGCTCAGCCCATCTTACGATGCAGGAAACACTGCTGCTTGGAGCCTCACACAGCCTGTTGTCAGCTATGCATGATTGTTCCCAGTCAGATCAGTTCAGCTCACTTCATGTTTTACATCGATTGCTAAGGGGGTGATGGCACACCACAAACCTTGATTTTTTCCCCAGATTTTGATGGATATTCATGGCATGGAGGATTACAGGGTGGCCGGAGCCTCTTTAGCTTTTGGCCATCTTTCTCAAGCCATTCTTGATCACCAGCAACTATACAAAGAAAACCAACAGATTGGGAGGTATCTGGCTTGGTCAGTCCAGGTGAGACTGGAGGCTACATTTGTTAGGGAATTAATGAATCCTGTTTCAGGAGATCTAGTCTCGGATAAGGATCAAGTTTCACAGCTCTTTGTTCAGCACTATAAGGGCCGTCTATCAAACAAGCTATTTACCTTCTCAGTCAAGTTTAGCTCAATATATTCAGGCTATTAGAATACTGACCCTGGCAGATACTCCGGCTGCGCAGTTTATGGCCACTGTCTCCCAATACGGAGGCTGAAGATACTTTACCCACAATGCCTAATGGGAAGGGTTGCCACAATGATGGCTTCCCAGCCAAAGTTTATAAAACCTTTGCCACCAAATCTCTGTCTTTCTTGACTAAGTTATTGAATTTTGTTAATGAAGAGGTGAAGTATTGCCTTTTTTTAAAAAGCGCAAGAATCCTGAAGAAATTGAATCACTGACAAAATATCGATTACAAAAATGTTGTGGTACAAAAATATTGTGACAAAAATATCTAAGTCAAGAATATCGACATCCTATCTACATCATGGTAAGGACAAAAATATTGAGAAAAAAATATCAGTCAAAAATATTGTTGTAAAAAATATATATATATTTTAAATGTTAAAAAATAATACATATATTGTTAAAATAAATGAAACATATACATATAAAATATAATATATACTTAATAATATTCATATTCATAATTAATTATTTTAATAACTTATAAATTGTTTAAAACATTTTATAAATTATAAATACATACATACACATACACAAATAATATAAATAAAAAATAAAAAATATATATAACAAATGTAAAAAACTACAATATTTTTAAAATAAATTAGACACAACATTAACTAAAACAATACAGAAAAATATTGGATAGCAAAGAGAAAAAAAATTACAATTCCGACTCCAAAGAGTGCAACAGTAGGGAAAGTGTTGGATAGCGTAGGGGTAAAAATTACAATTCCAACTCCAGAGAGTGCAATAGTAGAGAAAGTGTTGGATAGCGTATGGGTAAAAATGGGTATTCCCACTCCAGAGAGTTCATCAGTAGGGAAAGTGTTGGATAGCATAGGGGAAAAAATTACTATTCCCACTCCTGAGAGTGCAACAGTAGGGAAAGTGTTGGATAGCAAAAGAGTTAAAATTACTATTCCCACTCCAGTGAGTGCAACAGTAGTGAAAGTGTTGGATAGGGTAGGTGTAACAATTATTATTCCCATTCCGGTGAGTGCAACAGTAGGGAAAGTGTTGGATCTCGTAGAGGTAAAAAATACTATTCCCCCTCCAGACAGAGCAACAGTAGGTAAAATGTTGGATAGCTTAGGGGTTATAATTGCTATTCCAACTCCAGAAAGAGCTCTGACAAGACTCAGTTCTAGCGACCAACAAGATGGCTGCCAACACTTCCTGGCTTGGAGTGTTGACAGCCAATCAGCATGCAGCTCGTCCTCCTATCTGTACGGATTTCCGCACTGCAAAAGCCGACCCTGGGAAATGATGGTCCCCAGGGCCATCAAAGGTTCCAGTAAAGAGGCCGCGCGACCCCCTCCCAACATTAAAAACTCCCGAAAAGTGGAAGTCCCCGGAGCTGGGAAATCTGTGCCATCACGGACTCCCCTATTTTAAATGTTACTGCCCCAGAAAAGTGGCGGTCCCCGAAGAATGAGGGAGACCGTGAGCCCCCCGCATACTTCAAAATAAACTATGTCTGCCAACATATCCTAGTTTAGAATACTGACAGACAGTTGACAGCCAATCAGCATGCAGATCCGGCTCGTAACTGTACGGATTTCCGTAAGCGTACACCACAATTTTTTAATTTTTTATTTAAAGCGCCTAAACATCCATGTACGACCCCTCGGCAAGCCTATAGGGTCAAAATGTTTCTACCCTGCCCCTTTCCTTATTTCTCAACTTTGTTTTACAGTTTTCTTGTGACTCGGTTCTAGCGACGAACAAGATGGCTGCCAACACTTCCTGGTTTGGAGTGTTGACAGCCAATCAGCATACAGCTCGTCCTCCTATTTGTACGGATTTCCGTAAGCGTACGCCGCGATAAAAAAAAAAAAATAGAGCCTAAACATCCATGTACGACCCCCTGAGCAAGCCTTGAGGGTCAGAATGTTTCTAGCCTGCTCCCTTCCCTTATTTCTCAACTTTGTTTTACTGTTTTCTTGTGACTCAGTTCTAGCGATGAACAAGATGGCTGCAACACTTCCTGGTTTCGAGTGTTGACAGACAGTTCACAGCCAATCAGCATGCAGCTCGCGCTCGTAATTGAACGGATCTCCGTCCGCGTGTAGAACTCCGTCTCTAGATATCACTATGAGTTTACTTGTAATTTTCTCAGAAACTACTGAACGGATTTACACCATTTAACAAAAAACACAATCTGCGAACCAAACTCTACCTCTCTGCCAAATTTGGTGTAATTCCGTTCAGCCGTTCAGGATGTAGCCCTGACTAAAGGTCCCTATGGAAAATTGCATGGGGAAAACACGTTTTGGGACCCCCATTTTTTCTCAGCCCCCTCTTGATGAATCACCCCCAAACTTTCAGGGAAGGAGCGGAACCGAGCAGGCCATTTTCTTGGAGAGATTCATGAAGATTCGTCCACCGGCGCCAAAGTTATTCCAAATAGAATGTTGTGGATTTCCTATGGAAAGTAGGTCCTAACTATAACTACCTACTGGCGACCGCCAGTAGGTAATATATATATATATATATACATATATATCTCAACAAAAGTACCTTCTGCTTAAGGACGCCACTCCACGAAAAATAAGTTCACAGAACCCTTTATTTTTTGAAACCAGCTCAGCTTTCCAATTGTTCATTACCTTCCCTGATGCATTTCAAAGCCACAAGCTTCTTTTTCAAAGGGAAAACACAATCTGTCAGCCACAGGTCTGCGCAGCACATTCTCCAGCCTTCAATTCGTTTTTTTCTTCAATTAACCTCACCAGAGGCCTCGCCTTATCAGGTGTGTAAATTCGTGTGCATTCTGGGGCTGGAAGTCTTTGTGCTGTGCCCAATTCTTCCGCACCAGTGGGGTCTGTGTATTTGCTTGCAGATGATAATTTTTATAGCAGGGTTAATTATTCGGTTGTTTTTCAAGCCCTCCAGTGGGCCTCAGAAAGGCGTGCCGGTTCCTTTTACTTATTTTATTTCTCATGCTGCAGACAGGTTAAGTCCAGTCCCAACCATGCAGACCCATCATTTAATGGCGGTGCATCCTTCACGACGAGGCAGCCGTGTAATTAAATCTCAACAAAAGTACCTTCTGCTTAAGGACGCCACTCCACGAAAAATAAGTTCACAGAACCCTTTATTTTTTGAAACCAGCTCAGCTTTCCAATTGTTCATTACCTTCCCTGATGCATTTCAAAGCCACAAGCTTCTTTTTCAAAGGGAAAACACAATCTGTCAGCCACAGGTCTGCGCAGCACATTCTCCAGCCTTCAATTCGTTTTTTTCTTCAATTAACCTCACCAGAGGCCTCGCCTTATCAGGTGTGTAAATTCGTGTGCATTCTGGGGCTGGAAGTCTTTGTGCTGTGCCCAATTCTTCCCCACCAGTGGGGTCTGTGTATTTGCTTGCAGATGATAATTTTTATAGCAGTGTTAATTATTCGGTTGTTTTTCAAGCCCTCCAGTGGGCCTCAGAAAGGCGTGCCGGTTCCTTTTACTAATTTTATTTCTCATGCTGCAAACAGGTTAAGTCCAGTCCCAACCATGCAGACCCATCATTTAATGGCGGTGCATCCTTCACGACGAGGCAGCCGTGTAATTAAATCTCAACAAAAGTACCTTCTGCTTAAGGACGCCACTCCACGAAAAATAAGTTCACAGAACCCTTTATTTTTTGAAACCAGCTCAGCTTTCCAATTGTTCATTACCTTCCCTGATGCATTTCAAAGCCACAAGCTTCTTTTTCAAAGGGAAAACACAATCTGTCAGCCACAGGTCTGCGCAGCACATTCTCCAGCCTTCAATTCGTTTTTTTCTTCAATTAACCTCACCAGAGGCCTCGCCTTATCAGGTGTGTAAATTCGTGTGCATTCTGGGGCTGGAAGTCTTTGTGCTGTGCCCAATTCTTCCCCACCAGTGGGGTCTGTGTATTTGCTTGCAGATGATAATTTTTATAGCAGTGTTAATTATTCGGTTGTTTTTCAAGCCCTCCAGTGGGCCTCAGAAAGGCGTGCCGGTTCCTTTTACTAATTTTATTTCTCATGCTGCAAACAGGTTAAGTCCAGTCCCAACCATGCAGACCCATCATTTAATGGCGGTGCATCCTTCACGACGAGGCAGCCGTGTAATTAAATCTCAACAAAAGTACCTTCTGCTTAAGGACGCCACTCCACGAAAAATAAGTTCACAGAACCCTTTATTTTTTTAAACCAGCTCAGCTTTCCAATTGCTAATTACCTTCCCTGATGCATTTCAAAGCCACAAGCTTCTTTTTCAAAGGGAAAACACAATCTGTCAGCCACAGGTCTGCGCAGCACATTCTCCAGCCTTCAATTCGTTTTTTTCTTCAATTAACCTCACCAGAGGCCTCACCTTATCAGGTGTGTAAATTCGTGTGCATTCTGGGGCTGGAAGTCTTTGTGCTGTGCCCAATTCTTCCCCACCAGTGGGGTCTGTGTATTTGCTTGCAGATGATAATTTTTATAGCAGTGTTAATTATTCAGTTGTTTTTCAAGCCCTCCAGTGGGCCTCAGAAAGGCGTGCTGGCTCCTTTTACTTATTTTATTTCTCATGCTGCAGACAGGTTAAGTCCAGTCCCAACCATGCAGAACCATCATTTAATGGCGGTGCATCCTTCACGACGAGGCAGCCGTGTACTTAAATCTCAACAAAAGTACCTTCTGCATAAGGACGCCACTCCACGAAAAATAAGTTCACAGAACCCTTTATTTTTTTAAACCAGCTCAGCTTTCCAATTGTTCATTACCTTCCCTGATGCATTTCAAAGCCACTAGCTTCTTTTTCAAAGGGAAAATACAATCTGTCAGCCACAGGTCTGCGCAGCACATTCTCCAGCCTTCAATTCGTTTTTTTCTTCAATTAACCTCACCAGAGGCCTCGCCTTATCAGGTGTGTAAATTCGTGTGCATTCAGGGGCTGGAAGTCTTTGTGCTGTGCCCAATTCTTCCCCACCAGTGGGGTCTGTGTATTTGCTTGCAGATGATAATTTTTATAGCAGTGGTAATTATTCGGTTGTTTTTCAAGCCCTCCAGTAGGCCTCAGAAAGGCGTGCCGGTTCCTTTTACTTATTTTATTTCTCATGCTGCAGACAGGTTAAGTCCAGTCCCAACCATGCAGACCCATCATTTAATGGCGGTGCATCCTTCACGACGAGGCAGCCGTGTAATTAAATCTCAACAAGGAGTGGCGTCCTTAAGCAGAAGGTACTTTTGTTGAGATTTAATTACCCGGCTGCCTCGTCGTGAAGGATGCACCGCCATTAAATGATGGGTCTGCATGGTTGGGACTGGACTTAACCTGTCTGCAGCATGAGAAATAAAATAAGTAAAAGGAACCGGCACGCCTTTCTGAGGCCCACTGGAGGGCTTGAAAAACAACCGAATAATTAACACTGCTATAAAAATTATCATCTGCAAGCAAATACACAGACCCCACTGGTGGGGAAGAATTGGGCACAGCACAAAGACTTCCAGCCCCAGAATGCACACGAATTTACACACCTGATAAGGCGAGGCCTCTGGTGAGGTTAATTGAAGAAAAAAACGAATTGAAGGCTGGAGAATGTGCTGCGCAGACCTGTGGCTGACAGATTGTGTTTTCCCTTTGAAAAAGAAGCTTGTGGCTTTGAAATGCATCAGGGAAGGTAATGAACAATTGGAAAGCTGAGCTGGTTTAAAAAAATAAAGGGTTCTGTGAACTTATTTTTCATGGAGTGGCGTCCTTAAGCAGAAGGTACTTTTGTTGAGATTTAATTACACGGCTGCCTCGTCGTGAAGGATGCACCGCCATTAAATGATGGGTCTGCATGGTTGGGACTGGACTTAACCTGTCTGCAGCATGAGAAATAAAATAAGTAAAAGGAACCGGCACGCCTTTCTGAGGCCCACTGGAGGGCTTGAAAAACAACCGAATAATTAACACTGCTATAAAAATTATCATCTGCAAGCAAATACACAGACCCCACTGGTGGGGAAGAATTGGGCACAGCACAAAGACTTCCAGCCCCAGAATGCACACGAATTTACACACCTGATAAGGCGAGGCCTCTGGTGAGGTTAATTGAAGAAAAAAACGAATTGAAGGCTGGAGAATGTGCTGCGCAGACCTGTGGCTGGCAGATTGTGTTTTCCCTTTGAAAAAGAAGCTTGTGGCTTTGAAATGAATCAGGGAAGGTAATGAACAATTGGAAAGCTGAGCTGGTTTAAAAAAATAAAGGGTTCTGTGAACTTATTTTTCATGGAGTGGCGTCCTTAAGCAGAAAGTACTTTTGTTGAGATTTAATTACACGGCTGCCTCGTCGTGAAGGATGCACCGCCATTAAATGATGGGTCTGCATGGTTGGGACTGGACTTAACCTGTCTGCAGCATGAGAAATAAAATAAGTAAAAGGAACCGGCACGCCTTTCTGAGGCCCACTGGAGGGCTTGAAAAACAACCGAATAATTAACACTGCTATAAAAATTATCATCTGCAAGCAAATACACAGACCCCACTGGTGGGGAAGAATTGGGCACAGCACAAAGACTTCCAGCCCCAGAATGCACACGAATTTACACACCTGATAAGGCGAGGCCTCTGGTGAGGTTAATTGAAGAAAAAAACGAATTGAAGGCTGGAGAATGTGCTGCGCAGACCTGTGGCTGACAGATTGTGTTTTCCCTTTGAAAAAGAAGCTTGTGGCTTTGAAATGCATCAGGGAAGGTAATGAACAATTGGAAAGCTGAGCTGGTTTAAAAAAATAAAGGGTTCTGTGAACTTATTTTTCATGGAGTGGCGTCCTTAAGCAGAAGGTACTTTTGTTGAGATTTAATTACACGGCTGCCTCGTCATGAAGGATGCACCGCCATTAAATGATGGGTCTGCATGGTTGGGACTGGACTTAACCTGTCTGCAGCATGAGAAATAAAATAAGTAAAAGGAACCGGCACGCCTTTCTGAGGCCCACTGGAGGGCTTGAAAAACAACCGAATAATTAACACTGCTATAAAAATTATCATCTGCAAGCAAATACACAGACCCCACTGGTGGGGAAGAATTGGGCACAGCACAAAGACTTCCAGCCCCAGAATGCACACGAATTTACACACCTGATAAGGCGAGGCCTCTGGTGAGGTTAATTGAAGAAAAAAACGAATTGAAGGCTGGAGAATGTGCTGCGCAGACCTGTGGCTGACAGATTGTGTTTTCCCTTTGAAAAAGAAGCTTGTGGCTTTGAAATGCATCAGGGAAGGTAATTAACAATTGGAAAGCTGAGCTGGTTTAAAAAAATAAAGGGTTCTGTGAACTTATTTTTCGTGGAGTGGCGTCCTTAAGCAGAAGGTACTTTTGTTGAGATTTAATTACACGGCTGCCTCGTCGTGAAGGATGCACCGCCATTAAATGATGGGTCTGCATGGTTGGGACTGGACTTAACCTGTTTGCAGCATGAGAAATAAAATAAGTAAAAGGAACCGGCAAGCCTTTCTGAGGCCCACTGGAGGGCTTGAAAAACAACCGAATAATTAACACTGCTATAAAAATTATCATCTGCAAGCAAATACACAGACCCCACTGGTGGGGAAGAATTGGGCACAGCACAAAGACTTCCAGCCCCAGAATGCACACGAATTTACACACCTGATAAGGCGAGGCCTCTGGTGAGGTTAATTGAAGAAAAAAACGAATTGAAGGCTGGAGAATGTGCTGCGCAGACCTGTGGCTGGCAGATTGTGTTTTCCCTTTGAAAAAGAAGCTTGTGGCTTTGAAATGCATCAGGGAAGGTAATGAACAATTGGAAAGCTGAGCTGGTTTCAAAAAATAAAGGGTTCTGTGAACTTATTTTTCGTGGAGTGGCGTCCTTAAGCAGAAGGTACTTTTGTTGAGATTTAATTACACGGCTGCCTCGTCGTGAAGGATGCACCGCCATTAAATGATGGGTCTGCATGGTTGGGACTGGACTTAACCTGTCTGCAGCATGAGAAATAAAATAAGTAAAAGGAACCGGCACGCCTTTCTGAGGCCCACTGGAGGGCTTGAAAAACAACCGAATAATTAACACTGCTATAAAAATGATCATCTGCAAGCAAATACACAGACCCCACTGGTGGGGAAGAATTGGGCACAGCACAAAGACTTCCAGCCCCAGAATGCACATGAATTTACACACCTGATAAGGCGAGGCCTCTGGTGAGGTTAATTGAAGAAAAAAACGAATTGAAGGCTGGAGAATGTGCTGCGCAGACCTGTGGCTGACAGATTGTGTTTTCCCTTTGAAAAAGAAGCTTGTGGCTTTGAAATGCATCAGGGAAGGTAATGAACAATTGGAAAGCTGAGCTGGTTTCAAAAAATAAAGGGTTCTGTGAACTTATTTTTCGTGGAGTGGCGTCCTTAAGCAGAAGGTACTTTTGTTGAGATTTAATTACACGGCTGCCTCGTCGTGAAGGATGCACCGCCATTAAATGATGGGTCTGCATGGTTGGGACTGGACTTAACCTGTCTGCAGCATGAGAAATAAAATAAGTAAAAGGAACCGGCACGCCTTTCTGAGGCCCACTGGAGGGCTTGAAAAACAACCGAATAATTAACACTGCTATAAAAATGATCATCTGCAAGCAAATACACAGACCCCACTGGTGGGGAAGAATTGGGCACAGCACAAAGACTTCCAGCCCCAGAATGCACATGAATTTACACACCTGATAAGGCGAGGCCTCTGGTGAGGTTAATTGAAGAAAAAAACGAATTGAAGGCTGGAGAATGTGCTGCGCAGACCTGTGGCTGACAGATTGTGTTTTCCCTTTGAAAAAGAAGCTTGTGGCTTTGAAATGCATCAGGGAAGGTAATGAACAATTGGAAAGCTGAGCTGGTTTCAAAAAATAAAGGGTTCTGTGAACTTATTTTTCGTGGAGTGGCGTCCTTAAGCAGAAGGTACTTTTGTTGAGATTTAATTACACGGCTGCCTCGTCGTGAAGGATGCACCGCCATTAAATGATGGGTCTGCATGGTTGGGACTGGACTTAACCTGTCTGCAGCATGAGAAATAAAATAAGTAAAAGGAACCGGCACGCCTTTCTGAGGCCCACTGGAGGGCTTGAAAAACAACCGAATAATTAACACTGCTATAAAAATTATCATCTGCAAGCAAATACACAGACCCCACTGGTGGGGAAGAATTGGGCACAGCACAAAGACTTCCAGCCCCAGAATGCACACGAATTTACACACCTGATAAGGCGAGGCCTCTGGTGAGGTTAATTGAAGAAAAAAACGAATTGAAGGCTGGAGAATGTGCTGCGCAGACCTGTGGCTAACAGATTGTGTTTTCCCTTTGAAAAAGAAGCTTGTGGTTTTGAAAAGCATCAGGGAAGGTAATGAACAATTGGAAAGCTGAGCTGGTTTAAAAAAATAAAGGGTTCTGTGAACTTATTTTTCGTGGAGTGGCGTCCTTAAGCAGAAGGTACTTTTGTTGAGATTTAATTACACGGCTGCCTCATCGTAAAGGATGCACCGCCATTAAATGATGGGTCTGCATGGTTGGGACTGGACTTAACCTGTCTGCAGCATGAGAAATAAAATAAGTAAAAGGAACCGGCACGCCTTTCTGAAGCCCACTGGAGGGCTTGAAAAACAACCGAATAATTAACACTGCTATAAAAATTATCATCTGCAAGCAAATACACAGACCCCACTGGTGGGGAAGAATTGGGCACAGCACAAAGACTTCCAGCCCCAGAATGCACACGAATTTACACACCTGATAAGGCGAGGCCTCTGGTGAGGTTAATTGAAGAAAAAAACGAATTGAAGGCTGGAGAATGTGCTGCGCAGACCTGTGGCTGACAGATTGTGTTTTCCCTTTGAAAAAGAAGCTTGTGGCTTTGAAATGCATCAGGGAAGGTAATGAACAATTGGAAAGCTGAGCTGGTTTAAAAAAATAAAGGGTTCTGTGAACTTATTTTTCGTGGAGTGGCGTCCTTAAGCAGAAGGTACTTTTGCTGAGATATACATATATATATATATATATATATATATATATATATATATATCAACAACAAAAGGGTAGCCCTGATGAAAGGAAGCCTCACGCAGTTGCAATAAATCCTTTTATTGAGGCTCGACTTGCCAGCAAAGTACAACGTGAACAAAAGCCTCCAGATATCTCTTGCCAGACGCGTTTCGGGAACTCGGGTTCCCTTTCTCATTGGCTTTGAAATTGCATCAAGTTCGCGATGCCGCCTCGCACTTTTTATCTTCAAGGGCCCGGCTCCAGTGGGCGTGGCCATTACAGCCTTCTGGGACCTGTAGTGCGAAGAAATTAAACTTGTGAGTGCGTCGAACTTTGCAGAAAAAATTATTAACACAGTCTTAAAACCCCAGTGGGTTGAAGTCAATGTCACCTTAAAATACTCTGCCCTGCTTTGTAGTGGAGTCTCAGGACACTGCCCCCTTTGTGCGCTGTCACCCTCTTGGCGCAGCACAGGTCCACTTTTTGAGCAGCGGGCTTCCCTTCACGGCCGGACTGTAGCTGCTAAATTTCAACAACAAAATGGTAGCACCGATGAAAGGAAGCCTCAGGCAGTTGCATAAATCCTTTTATTGAGGCTCGACTTGCCAGCAAAGTACAACGTGAACAAAAGCCTCCAGATATCTCTTGCCAGACGCGTTTCGGGAACTCGGGTTCCCTTTCTCAATGGCTTTGAAACTGCATCAAGTTCGCAATGCTGCCTTGCACTTTTTATCTTCAAGGGCCCGGCTCCAGTGGGCGTGGCCATTACAGTCTTCTGGGACCTGTAGTGCGAAGAAATTAAACTCCAGTGAGTGCGTCGAACTTTGCAGAAAAAATTATTAACACAGTCTTAAAACCCCAGTGGGTTGAAGTCAATGTCACCCTAAAATACTCTGTCCTGATTTGTAGTGTAATCTCAGGACACTGCCCCCTTTGTGCGCTGTCACCCTCTTGGCGCAGCACAGGTCCACTTTTTGAGCAGCGGGCTTCCCTTCGCGGCCGCACTGTAGCCGCTGAATTTCAACAACAACGGGTAGCCCCGATGAAAGGAAGCCTCAGGCAGTTGCAATAAATCCTTTTATTGAGGCTCGACTTGCCAGCAAAGTACAACGTGAACAAAAGCCTCCAGATATCTCTTGCCAGGTGCGTTTCGGGAACTCGGGTTCCCTTTCTCAATGGCTTTGAAACTGCATCAAGTTCGCAATGCTGCCTCTCACTTTTTATCTTCAAGGGCCCGGCTCCAGTGGGCGTGACCATTACAGCCTTCTGGGACCTGTAGTGCGAAGAAATTAAACTGCAGTGAGTGCGTCGAACTTTGCAGAAAAAATTATTAACACAGTCTTAAAACCCCAGTGGGTTGAAGTCAATGTCACCTTAAAATACTCTGCCCTGATTTGTAGTGGAGTCTCAGGACTCTGCCCCCTTTGTGCGCTGTCACCCTCTTGGCGCAGCACAGGTCTGCTTTTCGAGCAGCGGGCTTCCCTTCGCAGCCGGACTGTAGCCGCTAAATTTCAACAACAAAAGGGTAGCCCCGATGAAAGGAAGCCTCAGGCAGTTGCAATAAATCCTTTTATTGAGGCTCGACTTGCCAGCAAAGAACAACGTGAACAAAAGCCTCCAGATATCTCTTGCCAGACGCGTTTCGGGAACTCGGGTTCCCTTTCTCAATGGCTTTGAAACTGCATCAAGTTCGCAATGCTGCCTCACAGTTTTTATCTTCAAGGGCCCTGCTCCAGTGGGCGTGGCATTACAGCCTTCTGGGACCTGTTGTTGATATATATATATATATATATATATATATATATATATATTACCTACTGGCGGTCGCCAGTAGGTAGTTTAGTTAGGACCTAGTTTCCATAGGAAATCCGCAACATTCTATTGGGACTAACTTTGGCGCCGGTGGACGAATTTTCGTGAATTTTGCAAATTAGATGGCCCGCTCCGCTCCGCTCCGCTCCGCTCCTTCCCTGAAATTTTGGGGGGGATTCGTTAAGCGGGGGCCGAGATAAAAGGGGGGTCCCAAAACGTGTTTTCCCCATGTTAATTTCCATAGGGCGGTTGGACTCACTTTTAGCCCGAACGGCTGAATGGATTCCCACGAAACTTGGCAAAATTGTAGGGACTGGTAGCCCGATGTGCCTTTGCTATGTCTCAAGATATGTGCTCCAGAGGATTTTGAGTAATTTAGGTTAAAAAAAATATATATATCTATAAGCGCGCCCCGGTACGCGCACCGGGGAGCGCCCCCGGCGCGTAACGTGAGTTCGCGCGCGGAAAGCTGATTGGCTCTCGGGTGTCTGTCAACATTCCAAACAGTCCGGAGCGGCCGCCATCTTGTGTCTCGGTAGGATCGAGACACAAGAGGTGGCAAAAACAAAGGGGGAAATGACCATAAGGGGGCAGGGTAGACCCCCCCCTGACCCCCTAGGTTTGATGTGGGGGCCATAAAAGGACCCCGCGGGGCAAAAAAAATAATTAAAAATTCGATTTTCGCCGGGGGGAGCACCCGGTATATATATATTACTATAATATATATGTATATATAATAATAATTTAAAGTGCTTAGAGGTAGGGTAGCTTTGCATAGAGTTGTTGTGTTGTGTTGGTGATTTAAGTACCAGCATGTAGGTACCAATACAGAGTCTTAAATTCAATGTACACCGTCTCCTCTGTAGATAATTTGCATGTTGTTACAGAAGTTATTGTGGTATATGGAATCCATACCATAGTCTGTCAGGAAAGCAGAAACAACATGGAGGCAGGAGATGAAAAAGAGATGTCAAATACACATTGGAGATAATATAGTGGGAGAAAGGAAGTAACTATGAGCAAAATTACTATGAAACACAAACAAGTTGCACAGTATACTATAAGTCTCACTTTCTATTAAATTCATTTTGGTACTATTTCATGAATTACATATAAAAAAGAATAATGTCTAGAACAATTTTTAATTATTAAATAAAAATGTATTGCTGTAATTTTTCAAAATTTAAAAGAACTTCCAACATTGTATAGTCAGGAATGTCCTCATTTTGAGTCCATGATTCCATTTCTTCCACACAATTAACTAACTCTTCGTCCAGAGACTGATCCATAAAATCAAAGTCTTCCTCAGGATTGTTCTCCAGAACAATTTCGAAATAAATATTTGGTTCTCCTTCCATTTTCTTGCTGTAAATTGCATTAAAAATAAATATATCAGTAGAGTTAGGGCAGTGTTGGGTTTAAGTTTAGACAGGTACTTCTGAGTTTTTAACAGTGAAGTTATCTTTGGGCAGTGTATGGTATCAGGCAGGAAGTAGAAATATCAAAAAAGTGTATGTGAAGAAGCCTAAGTAATTTCATAATTATACCAGAGAAGCCTAACTCAATCTATAACTATAACAGAGAAGCCTATCTCAATCTATAACTATAACAGAAAGACAGTAAATAACTATCAGAAAACGTTTTTACAAATTAACTTAAAGTGTCCCTTACAAATTAACAACTTACCTTATTAAAATGTGATGAAGATAAATGGAGAAAATTCTTTCAAGATGTACCTCAGGTAGTTGTAATCAAAATGGCCGTGTTTCCCTCTCATTTTTCATTTATCTTCATGTACATAACCAATCAAATGTCAGGAAAAAAAAGTAGAAAATGAAAGTAACATTTTAATTGGTTGTAAATCCTAACACTTCATATGTGTTTTTGTCATGTAATTTACCTCAGGATGTTTCTTTAAATGACTTTTTCTTAACCATTCAAATTACTTCTTTCACAGAACAGAACCATGAACCCTAACTTCCAGTTTTCAACTATCTGAATCCACCAGTCATTGCTTGTGATTCAAGAGCACTGAAACTCCACAGTTTTTTTTTTACAAACTCCTACTGTTCCAATTGCCATTTCATTCCCACACTTCATCTGACTGCACGAGAACCTCCTCTTACTATGTATTCTGTCTGGATTCTTGGACATAGCTACATCCACTGGGCTCAAAGGTATGCAGTTCCAGAAATTTTCACAACCTTGATTTACCAAATGTAGACATCAAGTGGATTGGCCAAAGAGGATTGAGATGTCATCAATTGATACCATTGGGGAAACCCTTTTTGCATCTGCCACACCCTCACCTCATAATTCTGCACTGTGGTGGAAATGACTTAGGCGCTGTTTCTAAAATGTTATTTAAAAAACGATTTTGGGGCAAATCAATGGCTTTTAGATTTTTGAGAAGGAATAAATAGTGTCTGCATGATTAAAAAAATATATTTGAACCTCTCACAATGATGTCACCTGTGTTACCTCAGATTAGGAAGCACATTGAGCTTCTTTGCTGTTGGTTTGTGTCATGTTTTTTAATAATGCTTGGTATTAACATTTGCAAAATAGCAGATTTGTATTTTGTGAAATAGTGAGGTTTCAGTAGTAAAATTGAATGCTTGTACATAGGACCTGCGCTCTGTTTCTAAAATGTTATTTAAAAAACGATTTTGGGGCAAATGAATGAATTTTACATTTTTGAGAAGGAATAAATAGTGTCTGCATGATTAAATACATATATTTGAACCTTTCACAATGATGTCACACGTGTTACCTCAGATTAGGAAGCACATTGAGCTTCTTTGCTGTTGGTTTGTGACATGTTTTTTGATAATGCTTGGTATCAACATTTGCAAGATAGAGGATTTGTATTTTGTGAAATAGTGAGGTTTCAGTAGTGAAATTGAATGCTTGTAGATAGGACCTGCGCTCTGTGTCTAAAATGTTATTTAAAAAACGATTTTGGGGCCAATCAATGGCTTTTACATATTTGAGAAGGAATAAATAGTGTCTGCATGATTAAATAAATATATTTGAACCTTTCACAATGATGTCACCTGTGTTACCTCAGATTAGGAAGTAGATTGTGCAGAGGAGGTGAGGCATGTCCAGAGGTACAGAGGAGGTGAGGCCTGTGTTCAAGACTGTAGTGGGAGAGAGGCCTTTCCTGGGGAGCATAGGTGGTGAGGCCTGTGTCTAAGAGTGCAGTGGACTAGACTTCATGAAGCCTATCCCCCACTGCACTCTTAGACACAGGCCTCACCCCCTTTGTACCCTTAGACAGACCTCTCTTCCACTACACTCTTCAATACAGGCCTCACCTCCTCTGCACCCCTGGACAATCCTCACCTCATCTGCAACCCTGAATAGACCTCAACTCATCTGCACCCGTAGACAGGCCTCAGCTTATCTACACCCCTGGACACGCGTCACCTCATCTGCACCCAGTTACCATCAATTATACCCAATACATTAAGGCCTGTCCAGAGGACACAGATGAGGTAAGGCTTGTCCAAGGGTCAGAGGAGGTCAGTCCTCTCCACTGCACTCATGGACACTGAATGCTTGTACATAGGACCTGCGCTCTGTGTCTAAAATGTTATTTCAAAAACGAGTTTGGGGAAAATCAATGGCTTTTACATTTTTGAGAAGGAATAAATAGTGTCTGCATGAATAAATAAATATATTTGAACCTTTCACAATGATGTCACCTGTGTTACCTCAGATTAGGAAGTAGATTGTGCAGATGAGGTGAGGCATGTCCAGAGGTACAGAGGAGGTGAGCCCTGTGTTCAAGACTGTAGTGGGAGAGAGGCCTTTCCTGGGGAGCATAGGTGGTGAGGCCTGTGTCTAAGAGTGTAGTGGACTAGACTTCATGAAGCCTATCCCCCACTGCACTCTTAGACACAGGCCTCACCCCCTTTGTACCCTTAGACAGACCTCTCTTCCACTACACTCTTCAATACAGGCCTCACCTCCTCTGCACCCTGGACAATCCTCACCTCATCTGCAACCCTGAATAGACCTCAACTCATCTGCACCCCTAGACAGGCCTCAGCTTATCTACACCCCTGGACACGCGTCACCTCATCTGCACCCAGTTACCATCAATTATACCCAATACATTAAGGCCTGTCCAGAGGACACAGATGAGGTAATGCTTGTCCAAGGGTCAGAGGAGGTCAGTCCTCTCCACTGCACTCATGGACACTGAATGCTTGTACATAGGACCTGCGCTCTGTGTTTAAAATGTTATTTAAAAAACGAGTTTGGGGAAAATCAATGGCTTTTACATTTTTGAGAAGGAATAAATAGTGTCTGCATGAATAAATAAATATATTTGAACCTTTCACAATGATGTCACCTGTGTTACCCCAGATTAGGAAGTAGATTGTGCAGATGAGGTGAGGCATGTCCAGAGGTACAGAGGAGGTGAGGCCTGTGTTCAAGACTGTAGTGGGAGAGAGGCCTTTCCTGGGGAGCATAGGTGGTGAGGCCTGTGTCTAAGAGTGCAGTGGACTAGACTTCATGAAGCCTATCCCCCACTGCACTCTTAGACACAGGCCTCACCTCCTTTGTACCCCTGGACAGACCTCTCTTCCACTACACTCTTCAACACAGACCTCACCTCCTCTGCACCCCTGGACAATCCTCACCTGATCTGCAACCCTGAATAGACCTCAACTCATCTGCATCCATAGACAGGCCTATCTACACCCCTGGACACGCCTCACCTCATCTGCACCCAGTTATCATCAATTATACCCAATACATTGAGGCCTGTCCAGAGGACACAGATGAGGTAAGGCTAGTCCATGGGTCAGAGGAGGTCAGTCCTCTCCACTACACTCATGGACACAGGCCTCACCTCCTTTGCACCCCTGGGCAGGCATCACCTCATCCGCACACTCTGCTTACTAATCTGAGGAAACACAGGTAACATGATTGTGAAATGTGTTAATATATTTTTTTAATCATGCAGATACTATCTAATCCTTGTCAATAATGTAAAACCAATTCATGTGCCTGAAATCTTTTTTAAAATAACATTTACAAAACAGAGCATAGGTCATATGTATAAGCATTTGATTACACTACTGAAACCTCACTCATTTAGAAAATATAATTCCTTTATGCACTAACATTTCTTTACCAAGGATTATTAACAATGTATTAGTCTGTATTATATTCTCTTCCTGACTTACTCTATTTTTCCACCTGTCCCCTTCTAACACCCTCTCTCTGACGTATTCCTTTTTACATCCTGACTCTGTGTTACACTCTGTTACACTCTTTCTTTGACTTACATTCTCTTACACCCTGTCTCTAATTTATTCCCTCTCTCTCTTTTTTACAGCAATTTGTAAGTCATACTTTCTCTTACATCCTCTTCCTGATTTACTCCGTCTTACAACCTTTCTCTTTGTAACATTCTCTCCCAGAGTTACTCCCTATTATATCATTTGTCTGTTTTATACCCTCTCTCCCTCTTTCTGACTTTTTTATTCTCTTCCTCTGTTTGTGTTACACCCTCTGTCTGACATACTCCTTGTTACATCCTCTCTCTGATTTACTCCCTCTTACACCCTCTCTCAAACTTACGCTCACTCTCTCCCTTTTACAGCCTCTCTCTCTTTTACTCTCTTTTACATCCTCTCACCTTCTAACACCCTCTCTCTGTCTTACATTCTCTTACACCTTCTCTCTGTCTTCCACCCTGTTACACCGTTTTTCTGACTTACTCCCTTTATCCCTTTCTTTGACTTACTCCCTCTCCCTAGTACATTCTTTCTCTGTCTTACAACATATTATACACTCTCTCTGTCTTACTCCTTCTCTATATTTTACTCCCTCAACCTGTTTCTTTGTCTGAGTCTCTCTGTCTTTTTGTGTTAGTTCCTCTAGCTCTTTTTCTCTGTCTTACTCTTAGTTACATAGTTGCTGTGATATAAACTTAGATATGTTGTAAACTAGTGTTTATATCGTTTGCTTATTGTCATTGCTTTGTTGTTTGGTAATAGTGGTCTATAATGTGTTATTTTTTTCTTTACCACAGATTGAAATCAAGATTTCAATAGTAAGGAAATATGCCCTCAAGGCAGAGGAGAAGAAAAGATGCCAAGCGGATAAAATCAAAAACAGCAACGGTATTACAGCACTCCTCTACAACAAATACTTCAAAAAACAGGAAAAAAGCTCCTGGTAAGACAACTAAATCTTTCTTACGGAACATATGTAGATAAAAAAAAATGTTGGTCAGAATGTGGATAAAGAGAAGGAGAGAGCAAATTTGAAAAGGAAGGAGAGGCCCCCCCAAAAATTTTACTACTGGAGCAGGAGAGAATAATATGTATAGGAATAGAAGGCAGAATCAATTTAGGGACACACGTAAACAAATGTTTCGCAATAGAGTGGTTTTAAATTTGTTAAAAAACATTAGGAAAGGTAAACAGAGAGCTGCTTTTTATAAGAAAAAGAAAAGTGTAGAGAAGATTGTTGATCCGGCTTTTGAAGTTAAGAAAACATTATTTATTTTAATAATCAATAGAATTAGGACACTTAACAAGACAATTGATGTTTTCAAATCAAACAGTAGATGCAAAAGAGTAATTAATCGGACTAATTTTTGTAAAGTTTTTTCTGGAGAATGGATGCATTGTTCAAGTTGTGAGCCATTTTTTAATGAGGAGAGTTACTTCCAGGAGAATGATTTAGTGCATGCAGTTGACACCAGTGTTCGAGCATATGAGGTGAAAGACGGTTGTCCGATTGAAAAAGAGAAACATGTGCCTAGAGAACCAGAAGAGGTGTTAACTGATGAAGTTTTAGGGAGACGTACTAAGGGTCCAGTGTACACTTGGAAGTGTAGTAGTATTTGTAGTGTGCAACAGGATTCAATCGATTTGTTTCGTAATTTCTTACGTACATATAGTAAGAAAAGTCTAAAACAGAAAATGAAGATGTTGCAAGACTTAGATCCTTGCAGAGTGAGAGAAAACACAGGTTTGCAAGGGCATTCACTGGCTTGTCTTTCTAGAAAAGTCCGTCAGAGTGTTTTTCATCATTTTAGGATGTTAGCAGTGCATCATAACAAAATGAGGAAATTAGTGAGAAGGTTGTATTATGCAAAAAGTCCAGCACTTAAGCTTAAAGAATTAAACAGTGCTCTTTTGCATTGAACTGAATTAGATGTGAAGAAGATTTGTGAAGAAATTGAGATTTGTTATTTTGGTGAAAAAGAGGACAGTGTAGAAATTGACACAGAAATTCAAGGTAATGTGGAAGACAATGTACAGATTTCAAGTACAGAAAAGTTTGACCAGGAAATTACCAGGTTTAAGGTGAAATCAAGTGAAAGGCCTAATTTTACTTGTGTGTGTTGTCGACGAACTCATTATAAGCATCAAACTAGATTAGTTGATTTATACGTAAAAAGTGAAAAGATAAATAATTATGAGTGGAAGGATTTTGCAACTTATTTGTGGGTGGAGAATTATTTTGATTTGAGTTCTGATCAGCGTATTTGTAAATATTGTTATAATAAATTAAATCAAAACAGAATGCCTGCTAGAGCTGTTTATAATAATCTTGAGTTGGTAGACATTCCTCCTGAATTTATGGATTTAAATACATATGAGTCTATTTTGATTCAATGTGTCCATCCTTTTTAGGCAATTGTTCGCATGGAGCCTAAGCTAGGGAAATTGCCTCCTTCAGATTTACAGAGAGGATTAAAGGGAAGAGTTGTTTATTTGCCTCTAGATTTAAAAAAAAATATTGATACAATTGGTGTAGAGAAAGTGGAAGAGGAACCTCTGGTTATTCTAGTTAATGGGGTTCCGACAAAGAGTAAGAAAATCTGGCAAGATTTAGTGGATGTTAGGAAAGTCAAAAAGGCAACGTTGTATTTGGTCAAAAACAATGAGTACTACAAACATGTATGTGTTGGAGCAGAGGAAACAGCTGCAGATGAAGACAGTGATTGTTCAGCTGGCCAAATTGAAAAAGTTGATGTGTCTAGAAGTGAAGAAATATATGAACATTATACTGTTCATCCTTTGCATTCCAAAGAAGTAATGGGGAATGCAATTGACTTGTTTCAAATGAAAGCAGCAAAAGGAAGTCCCATTACTGTATGGGAAGAAAGTTTGGAAGCTCGTTGTTTTCCACATTTATTTCCAACAGGTCGAGGTGGACGATATGACGATCGACCACTTCAAATTCCTGCATCTGAATATCGAACTTTAAGATTATATGCTGAAGATCCAAGGTTTCGTCAATGTATTCCATATTTGTTTCATCTACTGTATGAAAGTGACTTGTCTGGGCTTTCTTATGCAGTAAACCATATACTGAAAAGTGGCGCACATCTGCAAAATGTTTCGGCGAGGGACTTTATGGAGAAAGTCAATCTGCAAGATAATATTTTGGAATCTCATCTAATCAATCTCATGGCATGTCAGCGTGGTACAAATGAGTATTGGTACCGTCGTCATGGGGAATTGAAATGTATGCTAAGAAACTTAGGAACTCCTACATGGTTCCTCACTCTTAGCTGTGCTGAGTATGCATGGGACGACTTACTTCAATTTCTACGAGAGGCAAATGCAAATATACAAAACATAGAATTCAAAACTGCTGGAGAACTGTGTTCTTTGGATCCAGTGAATGTATGCAGATATTTCAATCATAGATTTGAAGCTATGATGTCTTTTATCACCAACAAAAAAACTCCTCCCCTTGGAGAGGTTTTGGATTTCTTTTGGAGAAAGGAGTATCAAGCGAGAGGTGCTCCTCACATACATATGTTGTTGTGGATTAAAGATGCACCCAAATTTGGAACAGATTCGGATGAGACAGTGATGAGCTTCATTGAAGAGTATTCAACATGTGCTGTTCCGAAAACTACCGAAGAAAACAGTTTAAGGTAACAAGTTTTACGCTTTCAATCCCATCGTTGTGGAAAGTACTGTCGTCGAAAATTCAGAAACAAGGACAAGTTCTACACAAAATGTCGTTTCGGGTTTCCACGACCAGTGATTTCTAAAGGAAGAGTAAATATTTTGATGTCTTCTCTGCGACATACTGTGACGAGGAAATCACCAAAAAATACATACAATTTAAAAAGAAACGAAGAGTCCAAGTACATCAACGACTACAACCCAGTGATTTTGTCCATGTGGAATGCTAACATGGATATTCAGTTCGTTGCTGACAACTCTATTGCTGTGGCTAGATATGTGACGTCTTAGATCACAAAAAAAGAAAAGACAGAACTGAAGGAAATGTGGGAGGACATTTCACATGAAAAGAGTATAAGTAAAAAATTATACAGTTTTAGTCTGAAGATGTTGTCGCATCGAGAAATTGGAGCATATGAATGTTCTGATCGGTTATCATCAGCAAGTCTCTACGCCAAGTCTAGAACAATTATTTGGGCAAGTCTAGGTCTTGCTACAACACGAAACCGAGTTTTGAAATCTGTACAAGAAATTGAGTATTGGGCGGAGAAAGAACCAAACAGTACAGATATTTTGAAGACAAACATGTTGGATACATACTATCCAAATAGAAGTAGTCATCTTGAGAACAGTTGTTTGTATGAAGTTCTGCAAAACTATATTTATAAGAGGAACATCAGAGAAGATATCAATAATGGAATATATGCTGTCATTGGGTGTGAAGGATGTCTAGTGAAGCAGAGAGAAGGCCATTTGATTAATCATCGAAAATTGAGTTGCGAAAATCCAGAGAAAAGGGAATTTTACTATTTAGCTCTTTTGCAACTCTTTAAGCCATGGCGTACAGAAGAGGAACTACTTGGAGATTTTCTCTGTTACAAAGATTCTTTTAATGCAACCAAGGATACCATAGAATGTCCAGTTTTTCGAAATTATCTGCAAATGTTGAACGAAGAAATAGAGCAAGAAGCCACAATTGCTGTAGAGATTGCTAGAGACAGTTCTCAAGACAGTCAGAGTTCTACTTCATTGAGTCAGGATCCACTAGGAGGACCAATTATCCAAAATGAAGCTGCCACTAACATGGATGAGGTGGAAAGAGCTATGGAACAAGCTCAAGATGATGTAGTTAACTTAGAAGATTTGGTGAAACAACTAAACCTTGAGCCGAAACAGATATATGACGAAGTCACAGAACAGATTGAACATGGATTCAGTCATGAGAAAAAAGAGTGTTCATGTACATCATTTAAGCCTGTCCAACTGTACGTGAGTGGAGAAGCGGGAACTGGAAAAAGTTTTCTGATTAAAGCAATTGCGACTTATCTGCAGAAAAGGACTGAATCACCGCTATCTTGTATTGTTACCGCTCCAACTGGGCTGGCAGCACATAACATTAAAGGGATTACTTTACATCGTTTACTGATGCTACCAGTCGAGCATGATAACAAATTGCAATACCACAAACTATCTGGAGAAGCGTGTTCCGAAGTTTCCAGAGTCCTGAACAAAATGAAACTTCTTATCATTGATGAAGTAAGCATGGTCTCAAATCTAATGCTTGCTTTTGTGCATTTAAGAATGCAAGAAATTCTTAGAACAGAGTATGATGTGTTATTTGGAGGGAAACACATTATTGTTTTTGGAGATCTACTGCAGTTGACTCCAGTGAAAGGACAACCAGTGTTTAAAATGGTCACGCATAAGATACCAGGAAGTGCCTAGGAAGCATTGGAAACGTTAATATATGGTTAAATTTCAAATATGCAGAACTACTCCAAAATATGCGACAGGCAAAGGATGAAGATTATGAAAATATTCTACAAGATGTAAGAATCGGAAAAGTAAGTCAGCATGGGAAAGAAGCTTTACATGCACGAATAATTTCAAATTTGTACCCAAATGAAAGCATTCTTCCAGAGAATATTTTTAAGAAAATCAACGAGAAGAAATCTGGGATATGTTTGATGCCAACTCTGAAAGAATGTTCAATCTTCAACAACAAAATGTTAAAGTTAGAAAATGAAGAGATAGTGAAACTGGAAGCTATAGATAAAATAGACCATATGGGAGCAACAATTATTTTGTCTGAAAATTTGAAATCAAAATTGAATTCATTAGAGAAGACAATATCTAAAACTGCTGGTTTTGAAAAGACTCTGAATGTGTGTTTAAATTGTCGTATAATTTTGAGAAGGAATTTAAATGTTGAAAGAGGTCTGGTAAATGGAGTAATGGGTCATGTTGTTGATTTTGTGAATTACAAAAATAGAGATGGAATTGAAATTTTAAAAATTAAATTTGATGGCATTGACGAAATAGAACAAATGTGTCGTTGTTCAGCTAGATTTTTGCTTGTGAAAGACTTATATGTTTGCAGAAAACAGTTTCCTGTTTGTTTGGCATATGCGGTGACAATCCATAAATCTCAAGGTTTAAGTGTAGATAGCGCTTTGGTGAACATTGGAAGTTCTGTGTTTAAAGAGGGTATGGCATATGTGGCATTATCACGAGTCAGAACTTTATCAGGATTGTACTTGATTGAGTGTGATGAAACAAAAATGTGTGCAGATCTAGATTGTGTTAAAGAATACAATAGGTTAAGAAGAGAGTATGCTCCACATTTGCCTCAATATCCTCTGTTTGAAAAACGTGTGGTAGGCCGAAAAAGAAGAAATGAGAATAATTGCAGTGAGGTAGTAGCAAAAAGACAAAAAGTAGATGAAACTGTAATTGTAAGCAGAAAGAAAAAGGATTCTGTTGAAGATGTTGTTGGATTTCAGTTTGAAAACAGTTCTGGTGCCAACTGCTATGCTAATGTAGTGGTTAATGTTGTTTTTTTTCTTCAAAATTTACAAGAACAGATTGTTGAAAATCGGGATCAAACATTCTGCTGTTTATTGAATTCTGTGTTTGAGAAATGTAGCAGTGATAGAGAAAAAATAGAAAGTGTTTCAGAAATTCAAAATCTTCTAGACATATGTTCTGGTCAAAATCAATTTTCACAGAATATTCAGCAGAATTGTCAGGAATTTTTAATGTATATGTTTGATGTATTGGAAGATGAAGGTGTAGATATAAAAAATCTTTTTAGCCTTTCTTATCAATGGCAGCATGACTGCGACAACTGTAGTTTATCAAGTAGTACTACAATAGACACTGAAAGATTTATATATTTGACTTTACCAGACTGCAAATCAGTGTCTTTTAATAATCTAGTTAAAGCAGCCGATCACAATATGGTGTGTACCCAATGTAAGTCGGCAATGCTGTCCACATTATTTTTACAAACTTATGGTAAATATGTCATTTTAATGTTCCAACGATGTAGACCTGATGGAAGTAAATTGTCAACTTCTATTAAAAATTTCGTGGCTTCTCAGTTATCAATATCAGGAAGAACTTTTTCAACTGTAGCTATTATTTATCATGACGGTCCTTCAACAACATCAGGGCATTACACATGCTATTTAAAATGTCGAAAAGGTTGGACTAACTGTAATGACACTCATTTGACTTTCAAACAACGTTTGCCTTTTGACTTAAAAAATTCATACCTAGTGTTTTTAGAACCAAAATTTAAGTAAAGGTAATTGCCCTATGAAGACGGGAGCAGTTAATAAAAGTTAGTTTGCTGTTTAAAATTATATTGTGAGTAAAAGTGATGAAGATAATATAAAAAATTATAGTTCTCATAAAGGTATGGTAAGTGGATCGCATAGTAAGTGATATCAGTATTATAGGAAATGTTCAACATGAGAGAGCCAGAGATGGAATTATGAATATTTAAATATTGTGAAAATGTTGTTTGAGCCTTTCTTTCAGAACGTCGGGAAAACGGTAATTTTAGAGTTTGTTTTAAGTAATTTGGAAATATACTGATACATCTGACACTATTTGGCCTTAAGGAAAGGTGAAGGAATGAGCAAACAGTCATGACTGAACAGAAGGAGTATATGAAAACATTGAAACATATTTCAGATGTTCTTGGAGCTTTTTTTTCGAGAAAGTCGATGAAATGGAGTTTTTAGAGAACAGCAGAGTACCTTCCAACGTAAAGGACCTTCATGATGTACTATTTGGCCTAAAGGAAAAGTAAGTGAATCAAAGATTAGTGTACATATGTGATTTGTAAGTTTATATGTTTTTTTTTAAACACAATCTTTTTGATTGTGTTTTTTTTTTCCCGCTGTCATATGATGAATAGTTTGAACTCACTGTTTTTAGTGAAATTCAATATGTTCTGAGAACAGCAAAAATAAACTATCTAACATGTTGTATAAATTATTCTATAGTTTGTATTGTGTAATTTATATTGTATTCCCATTGTCTCACACTCACTTTCCTTTTTCCTCTCTCTTTCAGCTCTCTTTACTCACTCACACTGCCTTTCTCTCACTCTGTTTCACACCCATTCGTTTACTGCTCTTCTTTCACAACCCCTCATTTCCATTTCAACTGTCTGCATCCCCTCTCTCCCTTGCACCACTTTTCAGCTGTCAGTCCCTCTGTTTTACTTCCCTTTTCCGTCTTTTCCTCCTTTGCTCTTTTAGTAATTCCTCTTTACTCACTCACCGGTATTGTTGCACTTTATCACTATAACTCACCCACTCTCCCTCGCTTATCTTTGTTTGCTCCTTTTTTTGACCTCTTCTCTCTATTTTCCGTTCACTACCTCTATGTCCTCAGTCCCTCACTCTCCTTGTGTTATGTTCACTTGTGTTTATCTACCTTCTATCATTTCTCTTACAACAACTTCACTGCTCCTCTCTCATAGTTCTTCGCCCCATTTCTTTTAGTCCGGTTCCATTACAACCCCACATTTCCTATCTTTCAATGTTCTTCTCTTTACTTTCATCACCGAATAACTTTCTCTCAGTACCACTGTTTTAGTCCTCTTCTCCTCTCTTTCCTTCTTTTGCCCCCTTACTAATTTTCCTTTCCTCACTCATTGTACTCCACTTCACTCAGTCCTTCCCTTAGTTTCTTTGTCTACTAACTTCCTCACTCCTTTTCCCTCAATCCTTCTATATTATCCTCTCTCCCTTCATCCCTTCACTCTATGACTCTCCTTCACTTACTCTCAGTTATCTTCCATTCCTCATTCTTCTGAATGCATCCTTAATTAGACTCCTTTCCCTCTCAGTCATTATCTTTTTACTTACTCCTGTTTCCTGATTTAGTTTTGCTAACTCACATTCTTTTAATATCTTTCTTACCTTCAGTTCATTTCTCTCTTCTTCTCTTCCTCTCTGTCAGTGAATATATATGCCTTACTCTTAGTAATTTGCTCTCCTTCTATTTCTTTTTCCCTCTTTTTGTCCTTCTACATTACTTTATTTCCCTTTCTGTGTCCTTCACTCTTACTTTATTTCTTAATACACTGTTATGATTTTTAACCTCTTCATTTGTATCTTTTATTTTAAAATATATATTTTACTTATTATAACTTATTTTTTCTTCTCTCTTTCACAGATACAAAGTGTAGTAAAATTCATTAATTAAAGTTAAATTAATTATATGGTAAGTGTGACTAAAAAAATGTAGTTTGTCATCACCTTTTGCTTTAACCTCACTATTATTCTCTCACCCTACCTCACTCCTGTTTCCTTACTCTGCTTCCATCACTTATTCTTATCCTCCATGTTTACTCCCCTTTCCCTAACTCCCCTCCCACGTTCAACTTCTTTCAGTCCCCCTGCTTTACTTCCCTTACCCTCTGTTCCCTTCCTTTGCTCCCTCACTCATTCCGTTTCCCTTAATCATTTACTTCACTCCTGTCACTCCTTCTCTCAGTCCGTCTGTCCTCACAGTTCCTCACTTCCGTTCCCTAACTCTGTCTCTCTTATCGTCTCTGTCTCTCTCCCCTCATTCTGTCAATACTCTTTCGTCATGCTCACTCCCTACAACTCACCCACACTCCCTCACTTACCTTTCTTTGCTGCTTCACTCCCTACCTTTCAGTCACTCCTTCCTTTACTCTCTCTCTCCTTTCTCTCTGTCACTCCCCATGTCTTACCTTTATTCACTTTTATCCACCCTCTTTCACCCCTCTTTACTTACAGTCACTGCTCTTTTCTAATCCTCCCTCACTGTTTTACTATCTAATACACAGTCCCTCTGTGTTGCTCCCTCTAGCTCTCTTTCTCTTAACATCACTCTCTCTGTCCCTTTCCCTCATGCTCACTCCTTCATTCTTTTTTTTTGGGAGCGCGCATCGGTGCGCGCCCCGGTGCACGTACCGGTACGCGTACCCTGGAGAAAAAAGAATGACAGATTTTTAAAAATGTTAGTTTTTTTTCATGAATTAGAGGTAGTTCTAAAAAGAACTGTTTTTTTATTCTTTTTGTTGTTTTATATTTTTTTATTGTTTTTTTGAACATTTTTTACTTTTTTTGGCTTTTCTGAACAGTTTTATATTTTTTTTGTATTTTTTATGGGGAGAAACAAAAAACAGGGAATTGAAAATGGCTCAACTGGAGCACAAAAAAAATCAGGAAAAATTATGGTTTTCTCGGGCATTTGTGGTTATCCATAGCAACATTGATTAGCGTAATGCTTTGTTGATCATAACTAATTGTTTTGTTACAATATATACAAACAATTTTGTATCCCCCAAACTTGGTTTGTATATTTGGAATCACCTCACTTGCCTCTGGACCCGATGGAGTGGGTTCTTTGGTTGTTGAGGTTCTGGATGATGATTGGGGTAGGTTACTGCAGAGTTCCCTCACCTCTGCTGCAGAATAGTTATTAGGGTGTAAACGCTGCATGTGCCGAATCATAGTATGATTCCCAAAGGAATATTTTTTTGCAGGGTTACTGACCATGTCATGAGTGATGTAATATGTGACGTCATCAGCAGTGCATTGCACGCGCAAGTTATAGTGAGTCCAACTAACTATAATGTGGGAATTTCATTGGTTTTATGCGAGTAAAATGTCCAGCTAACTAATAACTGGTGTCAAACCTATGGTTTTTTCAGTGAATTTTATAGGTTTTTTAAATGCTAATTCCTAACTATAACTGATGTGAAACCTATGGTTTTTTCAGTGAATTTCATAGGTTTTTTAAATGCTAATTCCTAACTATAACTGGTGTGAAACCTATGGTTTTTTCAGTGAATATATATATTTATATCTCAAAAGCAAGAAGAAGCCAAACTGCCGTCCCGGGTCCCCAGGTAGAACAAAAGACTCCACGATTCCAATATCAGGCAAAAGATTATTTATTAAGCAGCGCTTAACAAAAGCAAAAACTGACGCGTTTCGGGCGGATGCCCTTGATCACAGTCAATTGTAAACCCCTCACACCTGAACTTTTAAGTTGCTTGTGCATACCATGTGACACCCATAGACACTGAAGACATACTGTGATTACGTATTTGATGGCATGAGTTCGGGATGAGGGGAAAAAAAAGACACATGTTAATGACGTGACTTAGTGTCCCTGACACCAATGAATATCTGAATGAATTCATGTAAATGTGTGACAAAATTCTATCTGCATAAATGCTCAGTGACACATATTTACAAATATTAAAAGGGCGAAAAAAGGATGATCACATCTGTACATACACTTAATGAATAAGTTGATTGTGAGATTGCAGCCTATATCATAGTCACATACTAAAATCTGAACATAATCTAAATGATACATAAATACAAAACACAATTATTATATACACATAAAAATATGTCACCTATGTATATACATTATATCACTCTATGTTATTTCTCTGAACATACGTTCTAGAAATTATAAACCATGTGTATGTATGCTGGAGATACTATATTCAGTAGATATCAACTTGATATTCAATAAATACTATACATATATACAAAAAAGAGCTTTCTTTACCCTGTTTACATATTTGTGGGGACATCTTTATGTATCGATGGCAACCCCACCTGGGTGCACTAAATGAGGGGACATCTAAAATGCGATGGCAACCCCTTGTTTCCCGAACATATTTCCTACGTCTAATAGTAAATCTTCCAAAAAATGGATCGTGTGCCCAACATCTAGTGAGTAAATTATACAAATAAAACGTTAACGAATGAATTCGTTAGATAATGCTTCATTTTAAATGTATGTTTTATATAACCTGACTCATCTAAAGGAAATGATGGTAGGTTTGATTCTAAGTTCAAAACGTGAAATATATACATGGGGCGAAAATGAGGGAAAAGAAAAATTAATAATAAACAGAAAAAGGGGTGTGAAATAATTGAATTAAATTTACTAAGTAAATCAGTATGTTGACACAAGATGGGAGGCGAATTGAAACTTCAACCGAAGGACATATAATTATACAAATTAAAGCAGATGTCAGATCAAGGCTGCTACATACAAGATACAGTATCTTATAAAAAGTGATATAGGTCCTCAGTGGTGTTCAGACCATTTGGGACCTTAGTGTCGAGCTCTAATATCATTCTCGATTCTAGTTGGCGAAGTAACTTGTCTCTGTCTCCTCCTCTGCGGGGACGGGGTACAGAGGTTAGAACATAGTAGCTGAGGCATTCCAAATTGTTACTATGCACATTTTTAAAGTGTCTCGCCACTGGATAGGCATTGTCATTATTTACAATTGCTCGGAGATGCTGCAAAATCCTGACATGTACCGCAAGCCGAGTACTACCAACGTACCTCAGGCCGCAAGTACATGTCAGGACATATACAGCAAATTCCGTTCTGCAATTGAAATTGCCTTTAATCTGGACAGGTATGGGATTGAAAGGTGTCATATAGGTGCTAGTGCTTGCACCAAACTTACAGGCCCGGCAACTAGAACATTAAAAAAAACCTTGACGCTGCGGGAACCAGGGTTTCTGTTTGAGGATTTCAGGAAATGCATTGGTGACATGATTGCGGAGAGTGGGCCCTCTCCTGAAAGTAATTCTGGGATTGTCAGGAAGTTCAGGTGAGATAACATTATCTGTTTGTAAAATTGGCAAGCTCTTTGTGAGGATTGATCTAATTTTCCTACTCTGGCAACTGTATGGTGTAATGAATCTCAACTCTGATTTTTCAGGAGCAATTTCAGTTGATGGACTCCTGATATTTTGCTGGAGAAGGCAGTCTCTAGGCTTTTTATTAACTTTCTGAACTGCCCTTTTCAGAATGTCAACATGATACCCTCTCCTTCTGAACCTACTCAACGCTTCGGTAGTGCATCTCTCTAATTCATCCTCGCTGCTACAAATTCTTTTAAGGCGGAGCAGTTCTCCATAGGGGATGTTTTCAATTGTGTGATACGGGTGTGCGCTGCTGGCGTGCAGAGTTGAATTGCCCGCCGTGGCTTTTCTATGAAGAGTGGTCGCAATTTTGCCTGATTTATGATAAACCTTCACGTCCAAAAAATCAACTGATTGATCACTGATGTGGTGGGTGAATTTTAAGTTGTAATCATTATCATTAAGTTGATCAATAAAGGCAAGCGCACTCGATGCATCCCCTCTCCAAATTAAAAACACATCATCTATAAATCTTACCCACATCTGGACATTTTCCATAAAGGTATTGTGATGTATTCCCATGAGGACCTGCCTTTCCCAAAACCCCACGTGAAGACACGCATAGCTCGGGGAAAAGCAGGCCCCCATTGCCACCCCTCTCTGCTGTAGATAAAAATCTTTGCCAAACATAAAGAAATTATGATTGAGACTCCATGCTGTTAGTGCAATGAGCATTTTGCTATGGTTATAGCATTCTACCGGCCTTGTAACAAGAAAAAATTCCAGGGCCTTCAAACCTTTCTGATGTTCTATGCTCGTATATAGAGCCTCAATGTCTAGCGTAATTAGCAGAGAGTCATCTGTCCAGGTGGTATTATAGATTTTACTCAGGAAATGTCCCGTATCTTTGATGTATGTGGGTAATTTAACCACCAACGGTTGCAAAAAGTGGTCTATATATTGAGCAAGATGTTCACCCATACTTTCTATAGCTGAAATAATTGGCCACCCAGGTACAGGTGTTACTTCCTTGTGGACTTTAGGTATTAAGTAGAAACGCGCCATAATAGGCGACTCAACATGCAGGAATTTGAATTCTTGAGTGGAGATTAAACCCTCCCTTTTGTACTGAAGGAGGAGTTTTCTCAACTTTTCCCTTGCCACGTCGTACTGTTTGACATCTGTTTTAGTATAGCATGCAGGATCCGATAATTGTTTGGTGGCTTCAACAATATATTGTTCTTGTGGCCATATAACAATATTGCCGCCTTTATCAGAGCTGCATACTATATTGCGATGGTCATTTTTTAATCTAGATACCAAGTTCCAGTATTGTTTTTCTTTGTCTTGCTTGATTCTACCACGATGTTTGACCTGGTGGTGTAACTTTTTAAGATCTGAGACTACCACATCATGGAATGAGTCAATTGCATCCTTGGGCATGATGGGCATAAATGTAGATGATGGTTTGAACGGACTTGATCCTGCTCCAATCTGTAGGATTTCGGCAGCCCTTAGTTCTTCCTGTGTCGACAAATTGCCATTCGTGTCATTTGTTCCTTGATCCAACTGACAGAGAGTGAGTAGACCTCTCGCATCACTGGCTTGGAGATTAGGGATAGACAGTATTGCTGAGTCTGATTCCATCGTGCTTGGATTCTGCTTAATTTTAAAGAATTTGGACAGTTTCAATTTTCGGATATAGCGGAATATATCTATTCTTGTAGTCGAATAGTTAAAGTCCGTAAGAGGACAATAGGTAAGACCAAGGCTGAGTAATTGCTGTTCCACTATTGTCAAAGTTTGGGATGAGAGATTAATTATTGTTTTTTCACTTGATTTTTGTTCTTGTGCCAGAATTTTTTCTTTTTGTTGTTGTTTCTTGTGCCGGTTTTTTCGGCGTCGCTCTTTCCTACCGCGGTTAGTTCTGGCCCTTTTTTCTGCTGTTTTTGTGATTGTTTCCGTGGGCGCAAAGTTTGCAGTCGGGCATTGACTAAAAAATCAATTTCTTCGCCCAAATCAAGTACCATTGCTGGTTCATCCCCCTCTTCTCCTGTTGTCGAATTGTCACTGTAGTTGCTACTCAAATTGGAATTGGAGTCACTTGTGCTAGGTGATTGCTCTCTTTGCTGTTCTCTTGTGTTTGTCTGACCAGAAGATGTTCCACTATCCGTTGATGGTAATGCCTTGTTCTGGTTAATTTTCAAACGCTTCGCATCCTCAAACTTACGTGCGAAAGTGTAGATTTTGCCATGCTTGTAATCATCTTTATCACGTGCAAATTTCCATGCTTTGCGAACTTTTATTTTCTCTTCATGTACATTGACTCTCTCTTGGATCTCCTTTCTCAATGATGTGATGAGATCATTCGGTTCAAATTTGAGTAGTTCCTCATTAATCGTTTCTAGCTCTTTCAACAAAATGTCACGGTCTATCTCAGCATATTCTATTAAAATGAGTATCAAATTTCGCGAGGCCACCAAATTGCTCTTCCATATATATATACATATACATATATATGTATTGATATATATGTGTATATATATATCTAAATAGCTATATATCTATATATCTAAATAACTATATATACTTATATCAACTGAAAAAATGAAAGATTACAGAGACATTATAGTTAGGCTCAGGTTTCACTCGTACAAAAGCAAAGAAAGTCAGCAGTTATAGTTAGCTGATCTAACTATAACTTGCGCTCCGCAATGCACTGCGTATGGCCTAACATATTACATCACTCATGACATGGTCAGTGACATACTCATGACATCTCAAATGACATCAATGCACCTAAATAAAACATGGCTGTCTTTGAATTTTGTAAAGGCAGTCATTAGTTGATCACCTAATGTCTTGTCTTCGCTATGTACCGGGGTACTGTCACAAAATACCACGAAGTTTCCCGAAAACAGATATCACTAAGTTAAAATACTATATAATTAAAAAAATACTTACCCTATTTACCTGTAGTACCCAAAGGGATCATCTGCACACCATAATGTCTAATCCTGACAAATTCCACGGAAATCCATCCAGCTGTTTTGCTGCTACATCCAATACAATAGGTTTATGTAAAATACATTGGAGGTCAATGGTGCCACAGGAATGACAGTACACAGTTGCAACAATGCAAACCTCTAGCAATGACCATCTCCAACACCCAACTGGTTATTTGTGCTATATCGATGACTGTCCAGACAGCCTGGCATGCTTTTTGCATGATAGCGATAACCATCTGAGACACTCTCCCTGCTACTCGCAGCCTCCTCCACTGCAAATGGGACTCTTTGTGTCAGACTTCAAGAAGGTCTTGAGGTAGAACAAGTCTAACTCCGACTTGGTACATTCTCCAGAGGCACAGTGTACAAAGGCCATTACTTCTGCTTGTTGAGTTTAAAAAATATTTCCACTTGCAGCGTTTTTCCTGTTCTTGGAAGACCTCTTCCAACTTGCAGATCTTATTTTGTGAGAGACTTTTGAAGTGCGCTTCCTTCTTTTAGGGGGCAGTGGTGGACCCCTTTGGCTTGATGCTTTTTACTTCCTTTTGGTACCAATCTTAGGCCTGAAGAGAAGTAGGGCTCTTTCTTGGTACTGTTTGTTCATACGCCCACCAACAGCTGTAACTGAGCCCAGTCTATCATGAGCGATGTTTGCCGCTACATCTTCAACATGGGGTTTGGCTATTTCAAAACCTTTACTTAAAAAACGCACAGCTCTTTTAAACAAGCTTTGAAAAAATCCTCCCAGTCTAGCTCCATACATAACAGGTGCACATTAAAAGAAAGAGGGACCTACATATCCAGCCTGATTACTCTAATATTCCCTATATAGGAAATACCCTCCGTATGTTTTCACAAACACCCTTTTGATTTCTTTTCAATATCCACTGTCACGTCGCCGTCTTAAATGAATCTTCATGATCACTGTTCAGTATTTAAATGCCACTTCCTGCAACGGATTGTCAAATATCAAAGCTGGTAAAGTGACTCTTAGAAATTGCTACATATTCAGGCTTGAAATACTGAATAGTAACAAATGTATTATTCTCACCCTTGACCTGGACACACCTTAGTAAAGAGGCGCAGCTATCACCAACCCTCTGTGGCTCTAATATATCACTGTGTACATAGAGAGTGTAGAAACCCTCGTTAATATCAGAGCATGGTAGATCTAATGGGTCAATACATGTTGCACTGTTCCTAAAACTCTTCTTAACTTGCCAGTACAACGAAATTCTGTTTTCAATGTATTGTAGTGTATTGTATTTGCATTTATATAGCGCTTACTATCCCTGACGAGGCGTTGAAGGCGTCAAAGGTTTTTTTTGGCTAGTAACACATTACTCCAGAATTCATAAAGGAATTAGTGGTAAATTAGTATAGTGAAATATGAAAGTAATTTGATTGGTGAATATTAGTCAGTTACTTGGATTGAGAAGGACTGAGAAGGATTGAGAAGCATAGCGGAGAGATAGAAGAGGGAAAAAAGGTTTGCATTTATATAGTGCTTGTTACCCCCTAATGGGGTGCTGAGGCGCTTTTATCGGCAAGTAGCATGCTACTCTGGAACCCATAAAGGATTAGTGGTGAATTAGTATAGTGAAATATGAAATTTGAGAAGTGTACATGTTAGTATGTTATTTTGATTGAATATGATAGTGGAGGGATAGAAAAGTGAAGGATTTAGACTTTTTTTGTTTTTGGAGGTCATAGAAGTAGTGGGAGGATTGGGAAGAGTCAAAAGGGATGTGGAGGGAAAGAATCAGAGGGAAGATTTTAGAAAGGCTTGTTTTGGGGGATCATGAGAGTGCTTCTTAAAAAATACTTTTCTTCTGACACTATCTTAAAAAATCGGAATATCTGAATGCATGTCAATGTTAGCTAGAGCATTGTTAATGGCGTCGACCAGTGATGAAACACTTGGGTAGTATTCATAAGGAAACCAAGCATGTAGTAACTGTACCGCCTGATGCTGCTTAATGGTAAACTTAAGCCTCGGATTTAGTAAAGGTATTCCATGTCTGGGGGTACTGGATTTCCTTGAGGGCGACTTCCCAATCCCCTTTTAAATCCACTGGTTTAATTTCATAGTATTTAACTGTTGGAAAACATGTCCTGAAGCGTTTGATGGTAAGGTGATAAAATGACAAAGTCTCCATATTTGTATTCCTTCCAGAGAATTTCCTTCAGGTACACTGACAATGTATCAACACTCAAAATATCCTCATGACAAAATATCATGTCCAAAATATTGGTGTCAAAAATATCGACAACCTATACATATAATGGTAAGTACAAAAAGTTGTATAAAATATCGATTTTTACATATATATATATATCAAATAAACTACTAAATATTAAATATATTAAATAGTAACATTAATTTTAGAAAATTAAAACATACTTATTATATATTAAAAATAACAAATACATGTAATTTAAAAAGTTAAACACACATATATAATAATTAATATGTATTTGCATATATCTACTTACAAAAAAGTTAGTAAACAAATAATTTTCATTTATATTATAATTTGAAAAGATAAAAATAAATAAATAAATATATATATATATATATATATTCACTGAAAAAACCATAGGTTATAGACCATATATAGTTAGGAATTAGCATTTACAAAACCTTGAAAATTCACTGAAAAAACCATAGGTTATAGACCATATATAGTTAGGAATTAGCATTTAGAAAACCTTATTTTACTCACACAAAACCATTGAAATTCCATATATAGTTAGTTGCACTAACTATATATCGCGCACCCGCAATCCACTGCTGATGATGTCACATATTACATCATTCATGACATGGTCAGTGACATCACTGATGACATCACTGATGACATCATCTAGTGTCTGTGTGTTTTTGTAAAGTTTAAATACGTTTTACATATTGAAGAATGACTGGATGGATGGAAGACTGAGTGTGTGTGTGGCTGGCTGGGAGGTGTGTGACGCTGTGCATATCAATGTGTACTTGTATCAGTGATTGTATAAGAGAGTAAGTATGTGTTAGTATATGTGTGAAAAGTATGGTGTTCTGTGTTTAACTATAGATGAGGAAATCGAAGTGTGATTGATTCTTCACAGGACTGACTAGGTGTATGAGTGCATATGATAGTGTTCTAATAATAACTGACTGTATGTATGAGTAATTGTATGGGTGAATGAGTGAATGTGTGTGTAGACGTACGAATCAGTGAGTGCGTATGTAGTAACTGGTATTGGTGTGTCATGATGTCATCAGTGATGTCATTTGAGATGTCATCAGTGATGTCATTTCAGATGTCATTAGTGATGTCATCAGTGATGTCACTGAAGTATGGTGTTCTGTGTTTAACTGTATAGATGAAGAAATGGAAGTGTGATTGATTCTTTACAGGACTGACTTGGTGTGTGAGTAACTCCATGGATGAGTGGCAGTGTGTGACTGTCTGCATAGGTGTATGAGTGCATATGATAGTGTTGTAATAATGAGTGACTGTATGTATGAGTGATTGTATGGGTGAATGAGTGAATGTGTGTGTAGACGTAGGAATCAGTGAGTGCGCATGTAGTAACTGGTATTGGTGTGTCATGATGTCATCAGTGATGTCATTTGAGATGTCATCAGTGATGTCATCAGTGATGTCATTTGAGATGTCATCAGTGATGTCATCAGTGATGTCACTGACCATGTCATGAATGATGTAATATGTGACATCATCAGCAGTGGATTGCGGGTGCGCGATATATAGTTAGTGCAACTAACTATATATGGAATTTCAATGGTTTTGTGTGAGTAAAATAAGGTTTTCTAAATGCTAATTCCTAACTATATATGGTCTATAACCTATGGTTTTTTCAGTGAATTTTCAAGGTTTTGTAAATGCTAATTCCTAACTATATATGGTCTATAACCTATGGTTTTTTCAGTGAATTTCATTGGTTTTTTAACAGCTAATATCTGTAGCTGTAAAATGTATTCTTCTTTAAATCCAAAAATATATTTTATATGTTTATTAATAATTTTTTTTTTAAATATTTTTTTTTCTTCGTTCCCGCTTCGCGAATCGGGAAGCTTCCCGTTAGCTGACCTTGATGCCGCGAAATAGACCGCGAGCCGGTAAACGTTTCTTTACCGCAACTGCCGCGTTAGAAAACAACATCGTGACGCCTCCCGTCCGCATGACGTTTCGCGTTGTCGCGTGATACGTCATATGACGTGCTACGTTAGCGAACTGGTACGCTTACCGAGTCGCAAAGCACAGGTTTCTGGAAGCAAACCGGGAGGCCCTGCAAAGCGCTTAACGTAAACACAGCAGGTCATGTGACTTGGTAATAACACTTTTCATTGGTTCATTTCACTTTTGGTTTCCTAATGATGTAAGACTAGGTCATATAATCTAAAATGAACACTTTTCATTGGTTGAGAACTATTGTTTTTCCCAAATGATGAAAATCCCTCCTTCTTTCCTCACTCTGACTTTCATCATTGTGAGAGAAAGACCCTTTGTTACCAGTGAGCAATGGCTTCTTTAGTAGCTTCAGCTGGTGCTTCCCCACCACCTCCACCACATCCAAGGAAGAGTGGACCACCTGCTGAAGTTATAATTCAGCAAGAAGAGGAAGAAGAGGAACAGGACGACGAGCACGAAGAGAGGCACTTTTTGCCTGAGGAGCCCAAGACGTCTCACCGGAAAGAAAACTTCATTTGGCAATTTTTTTAAATTCCCAAAGGTCAGAAAAAAGTAAATGCAAGATACGTAACTTGCCTTATATGTCAAGATAGACTGTCCAGAAGGACCGACAAAAAATACAGTTTCGGAAACTACACAATGCATCGCCATATGACTAGGTGGCATCCTAACAACTACAGTGCTGCACAGTTTCGTAACGACCTAGATAATCTCCCTATTATGGCCAGAAGATCTGTTGTACCGGAAGTAACGGGACCAGAGGGCAGGGAGATGGTGCCAAATATACAAACGAGATTTCATGAAGTAAAACAAGTCTGCGTATATTGCAGTGGATTCATTTGCTACGGAGAAAGAAGCATCACTCTGATCAACAGAGCTATTGACTATCATATGCAAGTTTGTACGAAACGCCCCAAATAATAAATTCTTTTTTTTTGTTTTGTTGCTCCTGTTGAGCCCTTTACAATGAATCGTTTTCATTGCCCCCTCCAAGAAAAACCAAAAAAAATATAAAACTGTTCAGAAAAATTCAAAAAAAGTAAAAAAATGTTCAGAAAAATAATAAAAAAAATATAAAACAACAAAAACAATAAAAAAAAAAGTTCTTTTCAGAACTACCTTCCCGTTATTAAAAAATTGGTACAATATTTGGAACTGTGCCAACCTCTATTTCTCGTAGTTCGCTTCCCAGTTCGCTTGCCGGTACGCGAACCGGAAGTGAACCAAAAAATTTCTTTTTAAAAAAGAACAGTAAGTATAAGGGAAGGAAACAGACACTTATGTTAAAAGAAAGACAGCTATAGGGGAGTAAACTAGAGATACTATTACCCGTAATCCACTGCTGATGATGTCACATATTACATCATTCATGACATGCTCAGTGACATCATCAGCAGAGGATTGCGGGTTTTTTGGCAACGTGCCTTATCCACGGTTTAATAACGCTGCCTTTTGCTTTATATAAGTTTTCAAATTGTATGAAATATATACGAATAGGTCGTTATGTACCTTTAGGTAGTGCTTTTCTTCATGAGGTCTGGTCGCTTCCATACACATACAGATGTTTCAAAGATGATCAAGAAGTTTATCTGAATGGAGAGGAATGCACTGAGACGCCAGATCATTCACTAATGTGTAGGCACATACAGTTACACGGTTCATGCAACAAACACCGACCAAATATGGCTTGCGTGTTGCAAGGCACGCCAGTTCCTGCTATCATCCCCACGTTCAAGTTGTTGGAAAATGGTAGTTATTTGATGCTCAATAATGAAGATTGTTCTGGGTTAATTAAAAGTATTCCTTTTATCGTAACAGTAAGTGAACGGGTTATTTGCTGCAGAAATGTTCTATTTCCTCCCACACATGAACATAGGGAGTTTTCAATCTGGCCACAAATACCAACCTTGGGAGCAGATTTCAACGGCATGGCAAGAATAAGAGCTCTTTTGTCTCAGAGAGAGGTGGCCTTGAGTTCGGCCCGTGAAACTTTGGTGCTTCACATAGCGAACACCCGTACAGAGGTGCAGACCCTTTTCAATACTGATTCGCCTTTCCATTTCAGCAAGATGGTTCGGACTATCTTTAACGCGTCCTCCACAAAGGCCCTGGCGCACTTTTTTAAAGTTGTTACCAGTGGTCTCGTGACTTCATTTGAGAAAATCTTTGGAGTCATCCCTGCTTTCTTTCATTCTATTTTTTCCACTGTGCTTCGTGGATTCCCATTTTTACTTGCATTACCAGCGGACGCTCTTGTGCTTTTTTACATTTTTAAATATGGATGTCTCTCCTGTGCAAGCTCCCGCCCTGCAGCTGCTGACGCTGTTCCGCAATCGCATGCTTGAATATTATGGCACAATGCCGTTGGCGATATTAAGCACGGCATATGGATTATCTTTTCGATTCTCCTACTTCACCTGTGTCCAGCCTGTATTTCACTGCCTGACCTGTGATTTCGATTGGGCCATTGATTTGTGTCTCTGCGGACCGGTTTCTCCTGACGTCGACTTTAATCAGCTGATGACTCCTATCATTACTCACGAGTTGGTTTGTCCTGGCGAAAGGATTATGGCTGTGGCATTGATGCATGGACTAATTGGTCCCTGGAATTTACTGGCGGCAACACAGTCTTTCTTGGAACAGAGCTTTCTTGAAAACCCACCGAGCTGTCCTCTGATGGTGATAGAGGATCCGGTGCTGGGAGAGCACGTATGTTCTTTTCCGCTTTTAAATTGGATGGCTGAACTCTTTTCGGATGAAGACGGTGACTTCCTATTGGAGGCTGTTGCAGCTTATTTTGCATACACAGTTATGTCATAGACCTTTTTCATGTTTGATATGCTGAGTACTAGCATTTCATTGACAATTCATTGACTTATTTGTCAAGTTTTTATTATTTAGCTTGCCTATTGGCTTAAGACTCGATAAAGTACTTGGCTGTTTTATTTTTCTTTAGCATAAATTTTCCTAGTTTTTAATGTTTTACCTTGCGGACCGTCCACATATAAAGTTGCAATCTGCTCTCATGAGATGGCACTTCTATTATCTTATTCAGTTCGTTTCCGGATCATGGGGAGGTGTCATCTAGGTCCTGGATATCTTTACACCGTGTTAAGTTAGCATGGGCTCATTACCGGTTTAAACGCCATTTTTCCTTTTTTGCAACTTCTGCACACGACACTTAGTTGTTGCTTTAGCTTTCAACCTAGTAGTTCATCGTGGTTTACATGAGAATAATATGTTATTGCTCTACTATCTGCTTTGCTTGTTAAACTATATCTGTACAGCGAGTGCTGAAGTTTTAAGAACAACACGATACAGAATTGTTATGAGGTCTGATCTCCACGACTTCATACTCATAACATAAGTGCAGCTTCTGCCAATTCTGGGCATGAGGCGGGTTTTATATTGCTTTGCCGAACACACATACACAACAGTTGATGCGGTTCACATGAAGAGAGAGCTGGTGTATGCTGATGTGATTCCTTCAAATCTAAGACACTAAAGTATGGGCACGCCCTAAACCAACACAAACAGACCTTCTTAGCAAATAATATAATATGTGTATTAGGGAGGGTGAGATATAAGCAGCCGCGGGCCGTGGAGGGAGTTACGGTGGGGCAGGGAGGCGGGGAGGGGGAGGGGCAGGGTGGAGCCCTCTCCACCCTGCCCCTCCCCCTCCCCGCCTCCCTGCCCCACCGTAACTCCCTCCACGGCCCGCGGCTGCTTATAAGTGTTGCTAACTCTTATTCATTTACAGCATGTTAACATACTGTCACCATTCGCTTTTTATGTACTAGTAACTATGCTGGTAATTTTGCTACTGATAATATGTGTACTTGTATTATCTAAGATACTACGCCTGAGAAGACGGCATTAGTAAATAAACATTTCAAATACACATGTGTTCTTCTTAACTCCATGTTCTGGTTTCTAAGAAATATATAACGACCGACTGTTCATGAGTTCCACGTATCCTGAGGTACTATAAGTTCATATTCTGGATTGTCTAAACATTGAGAGTTTGTTATATCCAATGTGACACTGTACCTAGCTTGCTAAGGGGTTTTTGATTACTAAGGTGAGTTTTGGGGCACCCTAATTCGCCGAGGTTCCAATCTTCTGTCCACAGTTCTGTGTGAGAACAGAAACCCTGCGACAGGGGCACCCCCGACCCTTGCTGGAGATTCATCACACTTGCGATACAACTCCAGCAATGCGCCACCTTTACGGCACAGATACATCACGCATCTGTGCTGTTTTTGCCCCATGATGCGCCGCATTGTAAATGCAGCACACCATAGGTGACGGAACAGCGGCACAGAATGACTAACACATCCCTGGTGATGCGCCAGTCATCATAAATCTATCCCTATGCTTCTTATCTTGTTAGAGATGAACCGCCATATGTATCATCAAAGTTTTTTGCATTTCCTAAATAGCGAACTTTAAGGAATAAATAGCGATTCTTTACCATTCCTAGTTTGCGATGAGCTATTTGCTAATTACAAATTACCCATTCATTTCCTTCATTTCCATAGGGCGGTTGGACTCACTTTTAGCTCGAACGGCTGAATGGATTTCCACGAAACTTGGCAAAATTGTAGGGACTGGTAGCCCGATGTGCCTTTGCTATGTCTCAAGATATATGCTCCAGTGGTTTTTACGAAAATTAACTTTGAAAAATATATATTGGGCTACATTGGCCTATATATATGTTGGAGCCCAAATGTAGCCCAATGTAGCCCAAAGATGGCCGCCAGAGACAAAAAAAACAAATGTAGCCCAAATATCAGCCAGATGTAGCCCAACTATAGCCCAGTGACAGAATGACCAATCAGCTTCGCAAACCTCCGTTACGCGAAGCGGAGCGCTGTTACAGATATATATCTTTTTTTGAACGTTAATTTCTCAAAATCCACTGGAGCACATATATTGAGACCTAGCAAAGGCACATCGGGCTACCAGTCCCTAATATTTTACCAAGTTTCGTGCAAATCCATTCAGCCGTTCGATTATTACTATTATTTTTTTTTTTGCCCCGCGGGGCCCTTTTAAAACCTCCACATCAAACCTAGGGGGTCAGCGAGGATCTACTATGCCCCCTTATGGTCATTTGCCCCTTCGCTTTGGCCTCCTCTTGTCTCTCGATCCTACCGAGAGACAAGATGGCGGCCGCTACGGACTGTTTGGAATGTTTACAGACGCCGGAGAACCAATCAGCTTCGCTTCACAAAGCTCCGTTGCGCGAAAAGTATGCGTACTGGAGCGCTGCCCGGTCCGCTGTTACAGATATATATCTTTTTTTAAACGTTAATTTCTCAAAATCCACTGTAGCACATATATTGAGACCTACAAAAGGCACATCGGGCTACCAGTCCCTACAATTTTGCCAAGTTTCGTGCAAATCCATTCAGCCGTTCGGGCTAAAAGTGAGGCCAACCGCCCTATGGAAAACTCAATGTTAAAAACACGTTTTGGGACCCCCCTTTTTTCTCGACCCCCCCTGGACGAACCCCCCCCCCCAATTTTTAGGGGCTGCTCAGAAACAAAATGTGCCATTTTCCTGAAAATTTCAGCCAATTCCGTCCACAAACGCCAAAGTTATTTGACATAGAATTTTCAAAAATGCCATAGGAAAAAAATCCTAACTATATATACCTACTGGCGACCGCCAGTAGGTAATATATATATATATATATATATATATATATATATATACCATTAACATCAAATCTTTAAAAAACAAACCATTATAATGAAATATAAAAATAAACAAAATTATTTTACAAATGAAAAATATTAATAATTAAAAAAATTGTAATTTTAAATAAACAAAAACATAATAATGATAATACCATAAAATTAATTTTAAAATATAAAATTGAATTCATGTACTGTTCCCACTACAATAATACCAACCTCGGCATACTATCAAAATATTATATAAAAAATTTACTAATCCCACGTCACACAATGCAGAAATAATAAAACTAGTTAAAATTTACAAATTTCCCTCCAATAAATGAAACAGTAGTAAAAGCATTGGATTGCAGATAAGTGATATTTACTGTGCCCATTCCAACCAGCCGCAGAGCACACAGCGAAGCACTCCACGGCAGAGAGAACGGGAGGACGGAAGGCGGAAGGTGGGAGACGCTCTGTCACGGAGCTTGGGAGCTGGCAAGCGTCAGAGGGCAGAGGGGCAGAGGGGTTGAATGGTAGAGCAGCTGAGCCCCGGGGGCCAAGTCCCGTTCCCTCTCCCGCCAGGCTCCTGCTCCCGCTCCGCTCCAGTTCTCCATAGTTGGCTCCAGCCTCAGAGCTTGCCCAGGATCCGGGAAGCAATCAAGGGGGTAGAGCGGTCGAGCCCCGGTCCCGCTGCTGGTAGGCTCCTTCTCCCACCCTGCTCCCACCCTGCTCCCCCCCCTCGCGCGATTGGTCCTAGCGCCTCACAGCCTCAGAGCAGGCAGCGCCTGTGCACTGAACACCGGGATTGAACACCGGGACAGCTTCCTGCCGTCAGCCTGCCGTCTGTGAGTGCCAACAACTCGACTCCCATCCAAAAGCCTGCAGGCACAGGCATATCGTTCGAAAAGAGAAAGGAGAAAGGGGGGCTCTTTACCAGCTCTGCTCTGCATTCTCTAGCCACATTTTGCTACTTCCCCGCTGTCAGGTGATGTTTGCTCGCTAGTGGAAGTGGTGAGTGGAAAGTGGCAGACTTTGCTTCACAAGACTGGCAAGACTGGTGAGTCCGGTGAAGCACCTTGACCATGTACTGAACACGCCACGAACACGCCACAAGCAGGAAGCAGCCCGGGGCAGCCCAGAGGCTCTCGCAACCTCACGACCTCGACCGCCACCTAGCCCCTGAAGTGTACAGCAGGCGCGCAGGTGAGGTGAGCGGGAGGTGAATCAAGCGGAGTAAATCAAGCGGGCGATTGTGTCCCTGTGAACCTGCGACCCTGCGCTTGGGACCCCCGCCTTGCCCTGCCCAGCCGAAAACTCTGCTCCCTTCAGAAAAGCCTCTACCCAGTCCCTGACCAAGCTCACCAGCAACTGCTAACCAACTCTTAAGCCCCCTCATAAACGTCCGCTGCCCACGACTCATCACCCTAGTGACAAGTAGAAGCAGTAACTGGCACTAGGCAAGGTGGAGGTGGAAGAGTGGTGGTGGAAAAGGGGTGCTAGCACATGGAGCTGGTGTGCTGTCGAGCTAGGAAAACAGGAAAACAAAAGAACAGTAAACACTGGGAGAGACATTGAGAGGAACTTAGTGGGACCATCATGAGAACGGGAAGAGAAAGAAGACCTCTAACAAGGCCACCGTCCAAACGAAAAAGAAACGACACAGTCACGAGGTTAGTGACACCAGACAAAAGCAACCCAACATCCAACAGCATTAAGGACAGCAACAACACCCCCTTACTGAAAAGCAACCTTAACGGCACCAAAACTTGCTCAAACGAAGGCTCGCCAAAAGGATACAGCCCAGCCCCACCATCGGAGCTAGGCATTGCAAAAGAGCAAAAACAAACGCCTAGAAGCAATAAAAGGAAAAACCCTCACGAACTAATGTACTTAGTTGGCCAGCCAATGAAAATAAAAACAACCACCAACTAAAAATCTACACAAAATTACCTTTTCTAAAAAATCCAGGAAATGCCATCTACTCATCTAATTATTCCATTACAGGCCTACAATCCCCATTGCACCCTGCCGGCGCAAACAGCTCTTTGCCCCAAATACCAAACTACACAGTTGCAGAAATACACACGTTACCTACTCCAATGGAGAACTCGGGCCTCACCAGAGGCACAGTAGGGGCTGGAGTACAATGGGCACTAGAAGCTAGAAGATCAGTGCCATCAGATGGTGACCCCAGCCAAATTACCCCACCAACAGGGGGAGGCGATCAGGAAACAAACTTAATCGGACCATCGCCTGAGATGGGCACATCGAGCAAACAGGTCCTAGAGCCGGAAGGGCTCCCGGGGCACCATAGTAACAACACTACAAGTGGCCAGTTATCCCCAATTCATCCTTCCCTATTCAACCAGCAGGCAGAGGCCAAAAATGATCAAGAAATCGTATCACCTCATGTATACAAAACCCACTTATACGCAGAATCAAAAATCCAAGATGACACCCAGGCTCCTGATAGGCAGGAAATAAAAAAAGACCCTGTAAACCTCTCCTCAATACTGGCACACGGGGACTCATGCTCTTCAGACAGGGACATGACCTTCTTGGCATCACAAGAATGGAACAACCTAGTGGCATCATATAACGTCAAGCAATCCACAAACAGCACCAGTGAAGAGAGCTTCCATCAGCCCACAGAGGGGACTAGAGAACCCACCAACACCTTTTGGGCAACCCTACTTAACACAATTCAGCTGTCGTCAACAGCACTTCAGTACCAATCTGACAAACTAGACCTACAGCTGACTGTTCTGCCAAGGCTAGCAGAGGCCACCATGGGGATAGACAGAAAACTCGCAGATCTCAATGGCCTCATAAAAAGAGGGCAAGAGTCAGCAAAACTAACTCAAATTGAAAGAATAAACTCCGTCTGCTCACCAATCATTGATAAATTATCACCACTACCCACGATGCTGGGTAACCTCTTGGAGGACTTAAAATCAAACATCACAAAGCTCCCCACAACAGAGGCTAGGCCTGGCAGTCTAACCCCCAACAAAAGGCCACTAGGAACCTGCAACAACATTCACAAAGTCATCACGCAGGGGCGCCAGCCACCAAAACCCAAAACTTCATTAGAAGAGTCTCCTCAGAATACCTTAACCAAAGAAAGGGATGAGCCACTGGGGAGCCCAATGAATGCGTGTGCCCACCGCAAACAAAAAAGAAAGGGTAGGAACAGAAAGTCGGCAGAAGCGGACTGCATGGATGAGAATCATCAACTAACCACACCGGGGGGCAAGGAGCTGCTAGGAGTCACTAAGCACTACACGGAGCACATAAATCCTTTACCTTCACATAAAAACTTACCAGATGCAAAGATACTAACCGCAGCTGATACAGGAACCCTGACATCCTCCAAAGAGAACACTAGCAAACAGACAGAGCAGACGCCCCTTGGCCAAACAAACAACCCATCACCCAGCAACCTACCCGAACTGGTAAACAAAGCGACCGACTTGTATCATAATGCAACCGGCCCGGAGGTCGTAAAGCAGGCCCTAGAGGAGTCTGCCATAGCCAACACAGAGGTTACAACTATGGACCTCCCAAAAAATGCACCTGCCACAGTACTGAGGTCACTACCCATGAACCAATGAGGAACCCCTGGAAACTAAGCATCACCAAAGCAGTTAGTGGACAGACCAAGGAGCAGCCTTGCGGTGCCACAACAACCAAAACTCAACCCCCACACGGGGATAAGCAAAACGAGCTACATACACATCAGCAAACACTGTCCCCTCGGAAAACAGAGTCGGATATAATTCTCTTCATTCCTGAATTCAAATCTAGAGAAAGAGTGGACACCCTAAATTAGGGCAACATTTTAAGGCTTATCAATTCAATCGACAAACTAAAAAACATTAATACAACAGATTTGCTTACAATTGAATTTTATTCAGCCCCTTATGCACATGGTAATGAAACAACAAAGACCACATGGATAACAAACGATGTAGCAAACTTAATTCTGGAGGAAACACTCAGATTCTCCCAGTGGGGAATAATGCTCAAAGCAGGAAAAAGGTCAGCCTATCCTACCCTGCTCCTCGAAGAAAGGAAACAAGAACGCCTTCAAACAGCCAAATCAATACTGAAAGGAGCACGTAGTTACTCCCCACGACCGGACAAAAATCCACCACATCTGCAACATCTAATTACTCACCAACTTGAAATATGTAGAACAACAATAACACGTACTATACCTGCAGGAGATACCAATTGACAAAGAGCATCAGCCTCAATCTCCAACTCTGCTGTCCCCCTCAAAATCAAATTGGACATCGTGTGGGAAATCCCAAACCAATCCATTCCCTCTTTAAACAAACATACACAAACCTCAATTCAGCTATTGAAAGACCTCGAGCAGCTAAACTTGAGAGTACTCAACGGACGATTTGCAGAGGACACCCCACCAAGTCAAGTCAAGTCAAAACCACTTTATTCGATTTAGTTAAAAATCATAAAAGCATTCTACAATCAATTGAAAAAGGGCAATTCATCATGAAAAGTTACATACAGCAATAGCATTTTATATACACAGTTTAAAAACAGCTAAAAGAAAAAGATAAATATTAGCTAAAAATTACAGGTACAAAGAACACATTTCATCCTCCAAAGCAAAGCCCTATATTACATTTGCATTCGCCTCCTACTGATCCTAACAGCAGCAACGAGATAGTTAGCCATGCTAAACATAACTAGAGGTGAGTCCAGCATTTGGAGATACAGGAGGGCTGGTTTTGCCTGATGAAAGGCTTTGTCCTTCAATAAAGGCACCAAATATTTTTGTCTGGGCATAATGTAAAAATGGCAGAACAGCATAAGGTGCATATTATCTTGGAGTGAAAAACTGTCACAATTACACACAGGTGCATCCTCCTGCTTGTACCACCCTTGGCTGTCACAAAGAACCGTATAGATCTGGTTGAACTGGAATTTTACCAGAAGCCACCTGTGAAAGGGGATGTTAACTATGGCAAGATACGGTTGTATAGCTAGGCAGGTAATAGTCAAAAAATGGGCTCTGACTGTGGGCTTTACAAGTTGGCATTCCTCTCTCTCCAAGGTTTTCAATTTAGAGAAATTAAGCTTAACCCAATCTAAATCAGATTTCTTTAAGCCCCGGGGGGAGGAAACAATCTCGGGGCGACCAAGTTCCAAGGAACACTTATGAATGTATGACAGCCAAGCAATATCTTTTGATTTGTCCAGTTTTAAACAGTCCGTCAGTATTTTATGATTTAGACCTAAGTTGTTATTGGTCCAAGTCCTAATCCATAACAGAATATGTGCCATTGAAAGGATATCGGTAATATACCCTAAACCAAGCTCCTGATGAACTGAAAACGTGGCTGTTGATTGGGGGAGCCCTAATATAGATCAAAGGAACTTATTTTCTTCCCTTTGAATGGTTTCACTATTCACATATCCCCACAGACCGGAGCCATACCTAGCTATTGCCACAGTTTTTGCCCTGTACAAGCTTAATAAAGCACCACTCGGCTTCCCACCAAGTCTCCTAGAAAAACTTAAAATTGCATTTGCCGAGCTCCTAACCACTTTAGTTTTGGCTGTGAGTTGAGGTGCCCAGCTACCCTTAGTATCATAGATTACACCAAGGTAAGTAAAAATTTTGACATTAGTGATCACTTCACCATTACAATAAAACTGTTTGGTATTGTTTTTAACAGCCCCGAATGCCATGACATGTGATTTGGAATTGTTTACCACTAAGTCAAGTGAAGACATAAAATCGCTAAAAGCATTTAAAAGTCTCTGCAGGCCTAAGTGTGTCCGAGCTATCAGAGCAGCGTCATCCGCGTACAGGAGAACGGGAATACGAGTATCCCCTGCACGCGGTGTGTCCAAGGTAGCAGTTAAAAGGTTTTTCTGTAATGAATTTATGTAAAGAGTGAACAGCATGGGAGCAAGAATGCAGCCCTGCCGTACACCCCTGCTAGATTTGAACCAGGCTGTACGATTTCCTTCTTGGTCCATTCTAATCGATGCTTTTAAGTCCTTGTGAAGTTCGGCCAGAAAGTGCACAAGAGGAGGATCGAGTCCCAATTTCAACAACATGGACCACAGGCGAGCTCTGTTAACTAAATCAAAGGCCATGGACAGGTCCATAAAAGCAACAAAAATGGACCCCTTTGTAGCCGTTGTATATTTTGAAATTATCAAATGAAGATTTAAACATTGGTCCTCTGTTCCTCTGCCTGAACGGAACCCATACTGTGCATCTGTTAAAATATCATTTTCTAAAGACCAGTTGTTAATTCTTGCCAGCAGAACTTTACCCAGGACCTTCATGGAGGAATCCAACAAGGATATAGTGTCAAGGTTCGGCTTTAGGCTTCCTCGGGGCTGAGTTGAGAGTCCAATACTTGGCCCTACTAAATTACCTCAATGTTCGATATGCAGTGACACGAACAATCGAGATAATTCAACGGGGCGCGGGAAAGGAAGGGAACAGCGGGGAGGGAGATCTGAAATGACAAACCACAACAGATTAGAACACCCTATCTCCCTCACTCTAACGGGTATTCACAGTGGTCTTCATTAACCAAAGAACTACCCCCTATGCGTGAGTAATACCTGTAAAGGAAAATACACAAGGCTTTACTCCTAGCGGAGACACTGATGTGGAGGAGGTAAGAGGACTTGTACCCAGCTGCAAGACAAAACATACACGGTATAACATATACAGGTGCAGGGAAACCTGAATAACGGATGTATAACAGCAAATACCCTACACATACCCTGAATATTGCTTCATATCTACTTGTATGGGTATACCACAAGCCCCTCTCTCAAGACCCCTCCTGTCTCCTGTAGAAACGAGAATAAAAGAACAATAAATTCTGCTTCATGCCAAACCTCACCTGAATTCACCAAGAGGAAAGGCTCCTTTTTGAACTGAACGCAGTGTTGACTTCACACCGCGGTGCCAAATAGTTATTGTGCCCTATTTCAATAAAGGAGTCAAAGTTTTACTCCTTCTGGGCAAATGGATAGCGAGGCTCAGTGTTCATGTGCAAGTGAGTCCCTTCGCTTTTCCTTGAAACAAGATTTATATACATATATTTACAGTTAGCGTTTGGCAATGAAGCTGCGCCAGGTCATTGCAGCTCCAACTACCCTTGGAATGCCAAACACGGTTCTGGAACAATAACCACAGATGGGTTCTTTCTGTTGCAGCCGGCCGGTGTGCTGTTGGGATCGATAGAACCAACGCCTCACACCGCCGCCAGAAAGCCCCTTACTCACGGTTCAGACGGACTTGGGAAAACAAGTCGGAAACTGCCAAGGGTCCGGAGCTCCGCACTCTCTTCCCTGTAACTACGGAATTATCGGCGTTTCCCAGCCGTTAGTTCCGCTTCTTTATTTCCTGGCATGCGCGCGCACTCGGCGTCCTACGTGACCTACGCGCGGCATGCCGGGAACTGTAGTTTCCTTTCTTCCGGCGCCAGCCCGGGACCCGTGAACACCGCGGGGTAACGCGGAACATGACATATAGGTCGGAAGCACTTAGGGTCGCTTCTTTGGCCCTTTTTAAAAATAGGGACTATAATTGAGCATGCCCAAGTTCTTGGCAAACCCCCCTCAAGTACGCAATTAAAAACATTGGCTAATATCTCTGCCCACATCCCTGAGTTTAGTTTATATAAGTCCAAAGGGACTCCGTCAGGGCCGGGGGCTTTATTAACAGCTGAGCCTTTTATTGCAACCTCCACTTCGGTTTTACTGAATTTAAGTTGGGAAGAGAAGTTGGGAAACAAGGCATAGTAAATGCCTCAACCATTTCATTTGACCCATATATATTAGAGAAATGTTTAAGCCACTCTGCTTCAGGGATATTTACTTCAAGATCTATGTTATTTGATTGAGCAAATAAGGGATTATTAATTATGGACCAGAATTTGGAACTTTGTTTAAGGGTGGTAGAGTCCATCAAAGAGTCTCAGGCTTCCTCTTTAATGACCTTTTTCCGAGTCTTGACAGCCATAGCATATTTCTTCCTCAATTGTGCCACCAGTGCCTTGTCTCTGGGGGAATGTTTAAGGGCTTTCAGCAGAGCGGAATGTGCCTTGGAGCATGTGTGATCAAACCAACCAAAAACTGGGGCAGGGCCCCTCCTTGGTCTAGCTGTAAGCTCTTCTTCCACTCTGGCACAGATAGCCTCAGAGGCACTAACTACCTCCTTCCCCCCCCTATCTAAATCCCTACATTTCACAAATTCTACTGCCATATTTTGCTCAATTAGTCCTAGAAAGTCCTCTGGGCAAACTTTACACCATTTGAGGCGCCTTCCCTGATCTTTACTCCTTACATCCTTTACAGAGGTGGCCCTCAAGGGCCCCTTGCTTAACCCAGTGGAAGCGTCCATAACTAGTGACACCGGGTTATGGTCACTGTACCCACTTACAATGGCATTATAAAACAGTACATAGCGGAGAAGACCCGGGGACATAAAAAAGTAATCAATGATCGATTCGCTACCCCTTGCGTTATATGTGACCACACGATCCTTTAAGTCTAAAAACCCTGGTTCAAATAAATCGTTAGATGATAGCAAATTTTCCATTGCCACACCCTTAGGACTATGCTCAAAATGTGGCAAAGACTTATGATCTGGGCCAGTGTCATCCTCAATCTGGCAATGTAACCCACACAAATGAACATTAAAATCTCCCATCAGAATGAGTTGAACAAAAGTGGTTTGTTTTGACATATAATTAGTTAAAAATGAAGATAAACCTTCTAAGACAACATTTGCCCCCCCCCGCATAGAATTATAGCAGTTTATTAGTACAATCTTGTTCTTATCTGCCAGGAGGATTTCCACCAACTGAAAATAATATGAGGAGCTGGGGATTTCCTTAACAGTGCCGGCTACTTTAACTGAAACTAAAAGCAACAGACCCCCTCTGTCCCTTCCTGCCGTGGAGCTCTGCGCTTTAACAAAGAACGATGTATAGCCATCCACCTGGAAGGCATATTCTCTTGCCCAAGTTTCCTGTAAGGCAACTATATCATGTTCTTTTAAATTTTGTAGCCAAATCGGGTCCTCCTGCTTTGCCCGTAGGCCCGCAATGTTCCATGAAAGTAGCCTGATGTTCCCCCTGCCCAGATCTAAAGGGTCATTTACAGCTGAACTTACTGTATTACCTAATAAATCAATAGGAGCATTATTGCTGCAAGGGGCATTCAGGCCATTATGCTCAAGCTCTAGTCAGTCAATATCTATTTGATTAGCTAGAGCCGAAAACCTATTCGACAGGAATAAGTCATTGGCCGGGATGTTCCTTACAGAATCAGCTGAGCCACCAGCCCTGGATTGCTTTGTCACCCACTGGTTAGCATGCAGAGGCGAAATAAGTTTGTCTTCAACCCAAACTTTTTCAATATGATGTGACATGATATTCTCTCCACCACCTGACCTATAAACTCGTGGATAGAAAAAGCCAAGGGGCATCGCACGAACACCCTTACCTACTGGGTCCAATGGGGAACCATCCCAAAAGAGACGGCTGGAGACATTTCTAGATTTAAAATTGACTATTACACAATCTCCTGCTACATCTTTCTTGGTTGTGCCCACCCAGTTAACCCTTCTTCCTGTCAAAATATTGTCTGCGATGTTACTTTCTCCCGTGCAGTTCGCATTGCACCATTTTTTAATATGCCTAAGAAGGGTTTCGTGATGTTCTACCTCCCCGTCAGCAAGTTTAGGGACATTAACCAGAATTGCTACAAAAGGTGTTGCATCCGGAGGTAGATTCACTGGGGGTACCCTTCCCACCTGACCCCCCTGTGTACCTCTAGAACTTACTATGGGAGTTACACTTGGGTACACTAGGTACAGCCTCCAACATAGGAATATAAATACCCTTGTCGACTTTCCCTTTTTGGGCAGGGTTATCAATGGCCAAGTTAGTAGCCATGGTGGCTATGTTGGTTAAAGCACCGCCAACCTTGGGGGCAGGGACTTGCACAACTGTTGGACACGGCACCATAGGTATAGAAGTAAAAGGGGCCCGGGTATTTAAAACATCATTAATGCGCTCGCATTTCGCCACAAGGTCCTTGACACAATCCTTCAGAGTTTCAGTAATGTCAGTGGCAATCTGGATTAGGGCAGATTCAAGTCTATCCGAAAAAAGTTTTTCTAATAAAGAAGAAATGCCCTCCTCAGTAACATACATTGCACGTTGCCCCCCAGGCTGGCTGCTTGCTGTGCTTCCTAAATCACCCAAGGGCGCCGGAATTGACGGTATCACTGTTTCAGACAGAACCGGGAACGGGAGAACAGTATGAGATTGTGGCAGGAAGGGTCTGCAGGACTCAATAATGACCCTAGGTTCCAGCGGGATGCAGTTAATGGTGGAAGTATTAGATGTGTCAATGCCCACTGGGGTAGTTTCAAGACCCAGCTCACGCTCTGACTCTGCAATCTGTGTGGATAATTCACCCACTTTCGTTGTCAGATACATAATAATGCTGGTAGTATACTTGGGCACCTTAGCTTTCGCTTCGCCTGCCGCTGATGTCACGAGTTTACGCTTACCCATGATGAAAGGGATGTAACCCGTCCCGTCCCTGGTCGTCCTTGGACGGCCTTAGACGGCCCGCCCTCTGCCCGGGCTCCGCCCGGCGTCGCCCGCGCGCGTCCCGCGACGCGGAGGGAGCGTCTGCTGTTTGTAGCGCCTCCGGGCGCGAAGAGTGCGGGAGGCAGGAAGTGCCCGCAAAGCTCGCTGGGAGCTGTAGTCTCCAGCCGCGTTGTTGGAGCTGAGGCGGCAAGACTACAGCGTTCCCCCCCCAGGAGCTGGCGCGGTGACTGCTGTGGCTGTTGTCGGCGCTGAGGTAAGCTCCTCACTGTGCTTGACCCCACCAGTACCAACATATTTCCCCTCAAGCACTTCCTCACACCTCGACTTCATTCTTGCGACACTACCATTGTTTGAAAAAATCAGCTCATTTAAGGTAGGAGACAGCGCCCAAAGCGATCATCTGCAAGGAACGAAGTAGCGGGAAGAAGATATATCGGCACAGAGTACACCTTCAACTATAGACGAATAAGGTGTAAGATTAACGAAGCTGAGGAATTATCAACCAGTGCAAAAGCAATCATGCACCAGATATCTAGCTCAAACATAAACCCACTAGACGCCTGGGAAGACTTTGCAACGGAACTCGAAGCAAAACATGCCACAGAGCTAAAAATCCAAAAAGGGAACACATCACGGATCACATACGGAAAAGTAACAACACCAGAGACAAAAACCATTAAAAACGAGAAATAAACCAGACTCCTAAGCAGCTCAAAAAAAGATCCAAACAATGAAGTCCCTCAAAAGGAGCTGTGCATCTTAAAAGCACAGCTAAAAAAGAAGACCTGGGAAAGGAAAAGGCAACTGAACGAAGACCTCTGGTTAAAAATTGTACACAATTCGAAACAGAACAGCTCCAGTTTCTGGAAATTAATCCATTGCCTCCAACAGCCAGGTCACAAAGGCATCAACTCTAACATATCTGAATCCGACTGGGCAAACTACTAATCATCTCACTTTAACACAGTCAATCCAGAGGAGTACAAGTCCAGAGGGGGGAGTCTGGACAGTTGGATCGTATCAGAGCTCCAAGACCAGCACACCTAATAACAATGGAAATCATCCTTGCCCTACATCTCACCCTTGGACGAGGAATCAACAACAAAACTTGACCCAACTGCAAACAGAGTGGAAAATACACACTCAGAAATAGCGGACAGGATCAGGATCAGAACACATATTTCAAAAGGCAAACTTGAGGGGGTCCTAATGGGATCCCGCCAATATTATACAAACAAGACGTTGACTTTCGGAGCAACACCTTGACCCCAGTCTTCCATGAAATAAGGGAATCAGCATCAATGCCAAAATCCTGGAGAGGCTCTATAATAAGCCTGATTAATAAAAAGGGCTTAAGGAACAACCCAAGCAGCTATCGCCTCATAGCCCTAATCGATACCGAGGCAAAGTATTACGCGGGCCTCATCCTGGAGGATCTAACATCCTGGGCAACCGCAAAGCACATCATCCGCAGTGGCCAGGGTACTACGACTAACATCATGGCGCTAACTCTTTTGGCAGACGCGGTAAAAGCCACTAAGAGCTCACTATTTCTGTGCTTCATCGATTACAGCGCTGCGTTTGACCACGTAGACCGGCATAAACTCTGGCAGAAGCTGGACAGATGGGGAATTCCAGGCCCACTCCTACAGCAGCTGGTAATGCTACAAACTAACACCTGGGTCAAGATCAAACTGGGCTCCGGCACGCACCTTTCAAGACAAATCAGCACCAGCAAAGGATTGAAACAAGGTTGCATCCTAGCCCCTATGCTGTTCAACCTCTTCCTCGCAGATCTCCCCGGCGAACTGGAGAAAGCTAAATCCCATGCCCCGCGGCTGGGCAACACCACACTCTCAAACCTCTTATATGCAGACGACCTGGTCCTCATCAGCCGGTCCCCCATCGGCCTCCAACATCTTCTGGACAATACCGATGCATTCTCCATAACTAACTCACTAACGATTTACTTAAACAAAACAAAAGTCATGACAATGAATTACAACAAAAAATAGAAATTTGCATGGTTTCTGGACGGACAAAGGTTATACCAGGTAGCATCTTACAAATACCTAGGCGTTCTAATAGACGGCAGAGGCTCTTTTAAACACCAACTAGAGGCCATCCGCCGGAAGGGCACGACATTCCATCTGTCGATAAAGCCCTTGCAGAAAGCTCTCACAGACCAGTCATTGGGCCCCCTCCTGCAGGTGATAAGAGCGCCCTTACAGCCCATGCTCACTTATGGCAGCAAATCCATGCAAGGTAAAGAAGCCACGACATTAGACAATACCATCAGTCGAGTATACAGGGCAATATTCCATCTACCCACCTACACATCACCCGCTCAAATCCGCCTCGAATTCGGAACTACAGAAACAAACGGTGGAGAGAAGAGGCGCATACATAAAAAGTTGGTGGAAAATTAGAGACGCCGACCATGGATCCTTAAATGCCCAACTCTGGACTGAACTGTCCATTAGAGACAACTCACCTGCAAGAAATTACTTAAAGGAATCCCTGGAGACCTTGGGACTAACAAACCTCTGGGAGTCATCGACAGACCTCGGCACCTTTAAAAAAGTGGTATCGAAAGTCACCAAGATGATTTCATCTATTGAGGACAAAGACACCCTGGCTAAGAGAGCCCATGGATGGGGAGTTTTGAAAGGCTACAACGCTCTTAAGCCACAAGAGTACCTAAAAACGGGCCTCACACAGAAAACAAAAAACACATTTTTGAACATGCACCTTGGCAACATACCCATACTACCCCACTTGGCACCTTGGAAAAGGGAAAGCTCAGCAAACTGTTGCCGACTCTGCTCATCAGGAAAAGAGGACCTCATACACATCATTTGTATCTGTTCAAACCTCTTGGACATAAGGCGTTCCCTACTTCGGGTCCTATAGAACCAGAAGGGCATAACAAGTTGCAGGCGGTCTGTGATGCTATGTTTTAATCCAGAAGAGACTCAGCTAAACTGTAGATTAACAATATTTTCCAACATAGTGGCTAGTAGACTTACGAAACAGTCACAGGGCTTACCTGAAGCACTAGCCAAGCCAAAGCTGTGCTAACTTCCCCGGAGAACTTTGCCTCCTTAATCCGTAAGAACTTTGTCTCCTTAATCCTCATGACCTTTATTAAATTCAAATCGTGACTCTTATGATCTTAACATGCGAGCCCACCCGCTCTTCTTACATTTTAATTGTAACTATGGTCTTCTTTTACATATTTGTAAGTACTAACTTCCTCGGAGAACTTTGGTTCTTTAAACCCTCACGACCTTTACCAAACCTAAATCGTGACTCTTATGATCTTAACATGTGAGCCTAACCGCTCTTTTTACATTTCAAATGTAACTATGGTTTTCTTTTATATATTTTTAAGTTTTTAAATTGTGAGTTTTTATTAACTGTACAATAAACTAACATAACCTAACCATTCCAACCAGTACAACGATAGCAGAACAGTTGGAGTGTGAAGGGTTAAATGTGCTATTCCCACTGCAATTACTACAACAATAGGGAAAGTGTATGATTGCAGAGGAATAAAATTTACTGTTCCCATACCAAAAAGTGCAACAGTAGGGAAAGTGTTGGATAGCGGAGGGGAAAAATGTACTATTCCCACTCCAGTCAGTACAACAGTAGAGAAAGTCTTGGATTGCGGAGGGGTACAATTTACTATTCCTACTCCAATAAGTGCAACAGTAGGGAAAGTGTTGGATAGAGGAGGGGCAAACTTTACTATTCCCACTCCAGTCAGTACAACAGTAGGGAAAGTGTTGGATTGCTGAGGGGTAAAATTTACTATTCCCACTCCAATAAGTGCAACAGTGGGGAAAGGTTTGCAAAGCAAAGGAGTAAACTGTACTATTCCCACTCCAGTCTGTTCAACAATAAAAACAAACAAAATATCTTAAACAAAATAAAATAATTGTAAAAACAAATAAAATAATAAGCATAGAGATATGTTGAAAATAAAAATATATTTAATATATAACATTTAAATCTTATATACATCACAATCGTATTTGCATATCACAAATACCTGCAAATGTTATTATAAATAAAATACCAAAAATAATTCATACAAATAAATAATTATTCATTAACAAAAACATTAATTATTACATACATTTAATTTAGATACTTCTCACCCTATAACACCACAAAACTCACAACCTGCACCTAAAACAATATGTACACTATAAATTTGGGGGCATATGTAGGAAGGCGTTTGCGATTCGCAAACTCCGGAATTCGCGAATGGCAAACGGCGTTTTGTAATGTACGTGCCACATAGCAAAATAAGGAATCGCAAAAATTGCAATTCCTTATTTTGCTCAAGCATTTAAGGAATCGCAATTTTGCGATTCCTTAAATGCCATGTAGGGGTGCCTTTTAAATTGCGATTTTGGCTGAAGGAATCGCAAAATACCACCTACTCCAAGTAGATGGTATTTTGCGATTTCCTGTCAAAATAAAAAAAGTATTAATATACAAAGTGCCATGTGGCGCACAGACATTTCCTTAGGGCATGTAAGTGTGCCACACGTACTTACAGGCACATTCCAGGGGTGCAACAGGTGTCCTTTGGACACCCTGGAACACTTGGAAATGCGATTCTCAAATTGCGATTTTCTCATAGAAAATCGCAATTTGAGAATGTATCCCCATTCATTCCCATGGGCCTCTTAGCCCATAGGAATGACTGGCACATTCATTCCTTAATTGCGATTCGCAATTTGCGAATCGCACCTAAGGAATTTTAGGGATTTGCAAAAAAATTGTGATTTATTACCTACATTCCATTTTGTAATTCTCAAATAGCGATTCCTTAAAAATGGCTATTTGAGAATCGCAAAATGTAAATTACCTACATATGCCCCATAAATTCTTATCAACAAACTAATTTGCATTTACTACATTTTATTATTAATTAATTATAATTAATGTACTTTCCACAATAAATTCCCACAAAGCACACAACACATTCATAACACACTCATAACGTTTAACAAAAAGGTATTTACACAATTAACATAATTAATTATTACATTAATAATTAATATTAATTAAAAAATATGAATTGCTTTAAAATTATTTTATTCCCACCCCATATCCCTAAAAAAAAACAGCCCACATCTGAAATCTAAAAAAATCATTTATTTGCACAATTAACATCATTAATTACCAATTAAACAAACATTAATAATTAGAAACCAAATTATAAATCCTTAAACTCAATTAACCTCCCACCTTACCCCTATAATTCCCACAACCTGCACCTAAAGGTAAACTTAAAAAAGATTAATTACACAATTAACATTAATTTTCAATTAAATAACTAATAGGATTTAACACCTAATTATAAATAAACTAAAATTCATTTACTCCCCACCCTTAACCCCTATAAACCCAAAACCTCCAACTAAGAAAATGTAAGTAAACAATTAACATAATCAGTTCAGTTCAGTTCTTAATCTTTATTTCAAACACCAGGATCATAAAAGACATTTGCAATATTATATATGACATTTTGTTATAAAAATAAGCACCCATTTGACCATAATACATAGCAATGCACAGCTGTTCCTGGTTGGTCCACAAGACCGTTTAGAGCATACTATGAATTAAAAGTTGATTGTGTGAGGGGAGACCTTAAAATCATTATATTCACATATAAAAAGGGTTCATTTCTTTTTTTGATTTCTATAAAAATGTAAATTTATAATGTGACTGTTCTATACAATATGTCATAAAAATATAAAAATCATTGTCTTTAAAAAACAAAAAGTATGTTGAGCTCATTAAGACTTGTGGGAAACTACAAGATTTTGTTCATTATTAACAATCACTATCAAGTACCTAACAACATATACGACGCTGGGTGTCTGTGGGCATAGTCATTTTAGTTTTCACAGCCTGTTACAGTTGTAGACCGACCGGTGGGCACCAACATTATCCTTCTAGTTGGCCACTGCTGAGGGTGGCTGTAAGGTGGCTGTAATCAACTTAATCATTTTGTCACTGATTGTCCACATCCAGTTTAAATATTTGGCAGTTGTAATAACACACAGTTCATCAGAATGTGTCTGCAATATTCTTAGAGCAGTAATGCTGGACCTAGTGCCCATATTTCTGCAAAATGATTTTACCCATTTTTCTCGTGGGGCCTTGTAGGCAGGGCAGACAAATATAATGTGTGAGTAGGTCTCCTCATGTTCTACTCACACATTGCATCTGCTATAGCTTTGTGTCATGCCATATATGGAGGAATGATTCTAATGGTAATGAGCCCATCGGAAATTGGAAGTATAGGCCTCTGTCTCTTGGCTTGGATATGACATCCCAGTATGGTTCATATTGCGGGCTGGGCTTGACTTCTAGGAATTTGTCTGTCAGTGACGAATTCTCAATGATGTGTGTGCTATTCATTGCGATCATGGACCAGTTGTGCTCCTTCATCATTTTTTTTAAGGGGAACCTTTGGCCTACTGGACTTCATCCTATGCACCCAAATTATCTTGTGGGAGGGGTCAGCTTCCCAAACATCTTTAAGTGCACTAGCATAGTGTGACTGCTCCGGGGTGGTCCATAGCCTATGCCAGAATGCTATTGGGAGATATCTTGCTATCTTGTCTATTCGATTGCATCCTAGGCCATAATAAATGGGCTTGAGTGGTGTGTTTTGTAGGAGCCCAGTCATTCCTCTCATGAATTTGTTTTGAGCTAAGACTAACGGTGCCAACTTGCCAATGCCCCATAGCTCAGCTCCATATAGTACTGATGTTGTAACTTCAGTGTTGTATACCTTCAAGGCTGCGCTTATGGGGTTGGTATTGGAGGTCTTATGTTCTCTTAGTAGAACACCTGCCAATTGGCAGTGCTTTAAGACCATAGTTTCTATCCGTGGTTTCCAGTTTTTTTTTTTTCCAAGGGTAATTCCTAGGTAATTAATAACATCAGTCTGGTCAAGGAGCTCATTGTTTAAGTGAATACTACCCTTAATTGCCCAATGCTTGTGGAGAACCATGAACTTTGTTTTTCTCGTGTTTATCAGAAGACTGCAGGCCTTGCAAAGTGGGTTAGTGCCTGTTGGAGGCCACTCTATATTTTTGAGATGTGTGTGTCATCTGCGAACATGAGTATGGGTATCCTAGTGCCTGCCAGTGATGGTGCATCTGTCAGGTAGGAGGAAAAGAAGTTAATAACCCCATTTAAAAACAATGAAAATAGTGTTGGGCATAGAACACCCTTGGCGGACCCCTTTGGATACAGGGAATCGATTTGTATTGTTGCCCTGTGTGCACCAGCGCACCTGTGCAAAATTGTCTTTGTGGTGCCTCATAACTATAGACAGTAGATCTAGTGGCATTCCTAGGTAATTTTTGACCCTACAGAGTTTGTTTTGCGGGACCAAATCAAATGCAGATTTATGATCCACAAATGCAGCATAGATGGAACCACCTGCAATTACTACAACACGCCAAGAAATTAATAGAAAGCGGAAAACCTGGTAAATCGTGCTCACATGAACCCTGAATTATGCCTGAAATGGTGTTAGTATGTCACAATCTGTAATCCATTCCTGTATTCGAGTCAACACCAATCATGTCATTATCTTTTTAATCAAGTCAATTCAGCTTATAGGCCTATAGCTGCTGGGGCTGGATCGATTGTCTTTTTTGTAGATTGTTAAAATCTCTGCCCCCCCAGAACTTGGGAATGGAAGTTCCACTGGCTATTGTGTTTGCAAGTGCAATATATACCTTTGCTAGATACCTCTATCATGCAAAAATAAATCTGCCCAGATGTTATCAGGACCCGGCGCTCTTTCTCCCGTGACTGCACCCATCGCTGCTTCCACCTCACCTATGTTAAAATGCAAGACTAGACCATGTGGCGGAATTTGAAATAACTCTTTAGCTTCTCCCTTTTCATCTACTGCAAATTGTGATGAGAAGTGGGAGACCCATTTTTCTGGGGCTACATGATTATGTGGGGACGTCGGTTGCCCTCTCTCTCACATATTTTACCATTTGTCACAATTTTGGGAGGTTTTCTCTGTACTGACTAAGTAGAGATCTTGCCATCTCTGCTCATCCCAGTCTTTTTTGGCTTTCAGTGTTGTTGCTTTGTACCTCTTAAGTGTGTGTTTAATACTAGCCAGATCTTTTGTTTTGATTGCTACCATTAATAACTTGTGTGCCTCTCTGTAGGTCTTATTGTACCAATTTTCTTGTGTCGCTTTCTGCTTAATAGAGTCTCTTAGAGGTTTTAGAAAATAGGTCTTTATTTTTCCAAACAGGTCTTTGTGTGCTCTGGTTATAGAGTTATTTAATTGGGCCTGACTGGGGGCGGATTCCAACACTGCCAGAGTGTTAATAACATCTGACCTTATTGATAAGAGCAGTTGTTCATTTTCCATTATTTTATTCCAATTAACCTGCCTCATATCATTACAGAGCAGGGTGGTTTAAGTCATACACTGTATAGTCTGGGTTTGGACCCTCATTTGCACTGGGGCCTTCATTTTTAATACTAGGGGATTGTGGTTGCTTTCTACTCTTTGTTGAACCTCCATGTCGATGAGGGAAGTCCACTGTTCCAAGTTGATAAAGATGTAGTCAATACAATTCATACTTTGGTCATTGTTAAAGGTGTTTACCCCTAATCTATCTGATGGCATTCTCCCATTTACTTCCCTGGCACCCCTTTCCATACACAATGTTTTAAGATTTATTGCGGCCTCTTTCCATCTCTTGATCGGGGGTAGCTCTAGAGAAGGGATGCTTCATTGACCATCTTCCTCTTCAGTGAGTTTGACATCGTCTTCATCGAAGGGTTCAAATGTAGTATTGAAATCCCTGCAATTACAGAACTGGTAGATCCAGACTTATGTTCCAAGAAATCCTCCAGATGGGAAAATGTGCTAGACTGTCTTCCACCTATAAGACCCCTTGCATATACATTAAGAACCATGATTTGGACAGGGGAGCTCGTCTGTGAACAGATGGCCAAGATATCTGGACTATCAATATGGACTTCCTGGATCCTAAAAAATGTATCCTGCTTTACCCAGATTGTTAGGCCGCCTAATGGTCTACCATTCTGTCCTTGGATTGCCGGTTTGTAAAAATGTAGATAACCGAAACAATGGATAGGGCTTGTGGACCAGGTTTCCTGGAATATGCAGATGTCCTGGGATTTGATTCATTCTGACCAGTCGAAGGAATCTAACTTTGACTGCAAACCCGCAATATTCCATGAAATATATTATATCTGGGCTTCTTCCAAAGGGAGTGTTGGGTCTATGAGCCTGTTAGGTTCATATAAGCTACCTTCCTTATAATCAGTGTCTGTCTGGGCTACCTTGTCAAAAAATGACTGCTCTATGAGCCTGTTTGGAACACCTGCACTGCCTTCCTTACTCTCTAAGTCCATTGGGGGTGCTGTGTAAGCAATTAAGGTACTAATGCGGGCAGGTGGCAGCCAGGGACCTCACCATCAGACTCCACAACCATCAATCCACCTCGCGTGAGGGGGATCCCTCGGTGTGATTTCAAACAGATTCATGAGTTTTAAGATTGTTTTCTAACTCTGAGGGATTATACTTCATCGTAATATTTGTGAAATTCATGTGTGAAGTCTGTATATCAAAGGCCACAAGGTTGTCCGCCAGGTCAGCACTAGCTTGTATTATGCAAAGGTAATCCAAATCAGAGCCACTGCGGAGAATCTTCTGGCTGACATGATGTCTTCCCTGATGAGTGATCTACACTTCTTCACATGTCTAAACCACTGAGTGCATTTATTTATGAGAGAATCTTCATCTTCTGTAATTAGACTGGATGCTCGTTTTGAAATGTTGGTTAAAAATATTTTCTCTGTTTGGGATAAGCTCCTTGGGCTGTTCATGGGAGGGGCATGCTTCCTCTGACATTGCCCCCTCAGTTTGTGATTCTGGAATGGAATGAGTGGTGGTTTACAGATTCTGATTGTGGCTGCCTTGGTCTATTTGGTCTCTCTTGGTTTCTTTTAATGGGAGTTGGTGGGTGTGTAGTGCTGTTTTGGGGCAGGAGTCAGTCCCCTCTTGTTTGATGAAAACCTACCATGTTGTTGCATGTGTCCCTACTTTTTGTACCCATGCTGCCAGTGAACTGTTCGGTTAGCCTGATCTCCTGGAGTCTAAGTAGTTGATCCTTTATACTAGAGGTATCACATGCCACCAATTTGATGGAATCTGTTAGAGTACCGACTATTCCCTTAAGTGATATTAATTTACTAATCTGTGATTTTAGGTCAACAATGTATACATCTTCAGTAACCGTGGTCATAGTAATAAGGGGATTAGGCATGGCTACTGACGCTTCTACTTCTTTTACCCTAGAGGGAGTCAAAACTAGACTCTCGGCCCGTTCTGGTGATATGCCATTATTGTTGTTACTACAGGAGATGGGAGGCGCTGTGGAGTTGAACTGATTCGGGTTACTAAGGTCACCCCTTAACCTATCCCCTGGTGGTGAGAGTACAGTTAAAAAGCTTTCTGTAGAATAATGCCCTCTTCTGACAGATGATTTACTCCCAGTTCGGCCCGCCCGTGGTGGTTTCACCTTTGACCCTTTGCCCTCTGTTTGAACTAGCCCTGGTGATTTATTCCTCAAAGGTCCCTTTGTATGGATGAGCTCCAGTCAAATCAGTGTTTCTACTTAGTCAATCAAATTATTAATTTCCTCCAAGATGCTCTTTCCCTTATCCATCGTTTTCTTTTTGGGCTTCGACGTTCCTTGGGCTTGGTCTAATGCTTTGCGTTACCCCATTGCCTGTGGACCCAGATAAAGAACCAAAATATTATGCCTAATGTGGATGGGGTGACCCTACCAAAACCTTGCCTATATGTGCCACAACAATACTTGCCCTCCTGGGCACATGGATAAGATGCAGAACCCCTCACTGAGATACAACTAGGTGATTACCTAGCCACCAGTTTGATTAGTAGGAGGACAGTACCTTTAGCTTGGGTCAGGCTAAGAGAGTGGGCCTAGCCCGGCCTCTTCCGATCAATGACAGGCAAGGATGGGCCCACCGTTGGCCCTGACTTCGGCCGGGCATGGCCCCCTCACGTCCCATGCTGAGGGGGGAGAGGCAGCGCTATAAACAAGTTGGACATGCCTCCTGATCAACAGTGGCAGTAGCAGCAGGTGAGTGGCCAGTTTCATCCTGGGACTTGGAGTCCCACCAGGGTGTTGGAAGCGTCACAATTACAACCCACCGGCACAGAGTGTGGCAAGAGTAGAACTCTGGGACCAAAATCCCACCAGGGTAGAGCAGCGCCACAACAGGTTCCCCAACGGCACTTTAATGAGCAGGAAAGCATCCCATGCCACAGAGGGAGAGGCAGTGCTATGAGTACGTTGGACACGCCTCCCCTCATCAGCGGCAGTAGCAGAAGGTGAGAAGCCCGTTGCATCCTGGAACTTGGAGTCCCACCAGGGTTTTGGAAGCATCTCAATTACACCCCACGGGGGCAGAGTGTGGCAAGAGTTGAACCCTGGGACCAAAATACCACCAGGGTAGAGCAGCGCCACAACAGGTTCTCTAGTGTCCCTTCAATGAGTGGGAAAGCGTATAATAAGCACTTAAGGACACCTTAGGCTTAAGTGTGCTTCATGTTCATTGTCCAGGCTACACCGCTTCTCAGATTCCCAGGTGCTGCCTTTTTGTCTGCTTCCACCAATAGTGGGATGAGGCTGCAGCTTCTTCCTATCTTACATCCATCCCTGTTGGGTTATTCACTCCTTATCTCAACGCCCTGCATCTGGTATACAATGGTACCCACTTTGAGCTTGGGCCAGGATGAGCTGCGTTCAATAGTGCCAGTCCTGGGCAGTGGTTATCCTTTAACCCTGGGATTTGAGGGCACGCTGCAAGGGTGCACGGAAGTCTCTGCGTTAACATAATCAATTATCAATTCATTAATTAATAAAAATTATCAACTAAATATTAAATAATTAAAATTAAATAACTTCCCACCCTTTACCCCTAATGCCCCAAAACCTGCACCTAAAAATAGTAAACAATTAACATAATTAATTATCAATTAATTTATATTATTGAACAACGATTTTATGAATTAATTAAAAATAAATTACTTCACCCCTATAAACCCCACAACCCACACATTAAATGTACCCCCAAAAAATTTAAACCACACTTAACGCAATGAAATATAAATTAAATAAATATTATTAAATGGAAAAAAATCATTAATTTATTATAATTAAGTTACTTCTCACCCTATTCCCCTATAAACCCACACCTGCTGTGGAACTAAAAAACACTAAATTTAATGTAATTACATTTAATAACTACTAAATGTTTAACACATATATTAAAAAACATAATCAACACTTATACAAAAAAACTACATTGCATACATTTGAAATAAATACTAAAACACATAACACTAATTAAAAAACGATATTTTAAACAACTGTATTTTTGCAAACAATGTTAATGACTGCTATATTTTAAAAATCGATATTATTTACATTCAAATCGATATCATTTACATCGATATCCTTGACATCAATATTTCCATGTCACAATATTTTAAACCCGATATTCTTGTACATTGATATTTGCAACTCGACATTTTGTCTAAACACGATTTACTTCTTATGTCTTCTAGAGAGCTAGCCTCCACCCAACTGTAAAATGGCTCACCTCTACCATTTGATAAAAGCTTGCTCCTTTGCAGCTTTAACTTTCCATTTTAACAAGTGTTCAACCCTACACAGATCATCCATGACGTTTTATAACTCCTGATTGTAAAAGCCCCCGGAAACAGCTTCACCATCATAATCTCATAAGTGATAAATACAAATGTCTTCTTTAAGCTCAACCTTCTATAAATATTTCATCTCTGAAAGTTTGTTGATAACCTTCTGTAAGTACATCTTTCAGCTTAGACACTCCAACGTGATCCTATTCTTTTGGAAACAGCTTCTTCACCAGAGAAATGAATCAATCGCCATACACAGTCCTCCAAACTGCTAAAGCATTCTGGGGTGTTAGAGAAGCAGGTGTAGTCTTGATAGTCCAATAGTAACTAAGGGGTCTATTAGGATGGCCATCAGAAAATCACTCCGACCGACATGGTAGCGGGAAAACACCGCCCACTAGGACTGCGGCATAACCGCCAGTCCAATTAGTATGACCCGCAGTCGAAATCCAACTCCAGTGGTCGGATCGCAGCAGTTAATTTTGCAGCGGTTGATGCTGCCAGCAGCACTTAAGCAATGTCCAAAAAAGCATGTCCTGCATATCCCTGCACTGCGTGACAGGTACAGCACAGTGGCTGCCACCTGATACAGGGACATGTAGGGGCGTACCATGCCCAGTGCACCCACACCCCCAAACACATTGGAGGCCCACACTAGGCCCTGAAAAACATTCTCTGCATGCCTTTCCATGGCGGTTCCACCGGTTAAAGGGCCTCAGTTAGCATTGAAACCGTTTCTTTTAAAATCTCCCAACAGAAGTAAAAGATGACCGGAATAACGGGAGAAATAAAACATTAAAACTTTCAAGATATCACTGTGATCCTCTGCTCCGCAGCACTAATTTCGAAAAAAGTATTTAAAGTACCAGAGGTAAGCGAGAGTAAGATATAAAATGCAGCAAATAGGGTAAAATGGGAGGAGAAGTAACTGTCACAAATATCACTGATTATATCTCTTGTGCAGACATTGGTAGATGGGAAGAAAATACCCCACGCCAAGTTAAAAGAACTACCCTTTTGGAGGAAGAAAATATAAAGACATTATCGTGTTCTCATAAGAGAGGTAAAGATAATAAATAAAGCACAAACAGATATGTATGAAATAAAGGAAGGAGAATAACGGGCAATATTATGTCTCCCTTGCATTAGGTATTGGATATTTATTCGTAGAATATCGTCCAGAATATAAGATTTTAATAGAATTTCACGTTGTGAAAGAAAACCTTTCACCATTTATAGGTTAGTACCAAGATGAAAAAAAGTATGAAAGTGAGAAATATGAATGAGATGGAATATAGGCATTCTTTATATTTTGAGACTAAAATGAGATGCATATTTTAAACACATGTACTTCAAGGGGGGTTCCTCCTTAAAATATGAATAAGAAAACCGTACGGTGCCTTTTAGCGAAATGTGTGGTATAAACTCTATATTTGAAATTTGGTTAGACGTTGCGTATAGGAATGTTTTAATTTTTAAATTGATGTTATATTTATGTCATTTGTATGTGAATCATATGATGTATAGCTGGCATTCAAAAGCAATGCTATTTTTCAGTATATTGGTCTACTGATTTCTCAGATAATTTTAGCAACAATGGAGGGACACAAATATGTGCAATGCAATTCAGTTGAGTCGTCTTTCAACTCAATGTTTATTTCATTTCATTTTTTATACATACAGAAATAACTCCACAAGAAAAATTGTCCTGAAGAAGGTGGTCCCACATCTAATGGTCTAAACCACCGAAACACGTTGACGCCTATTTTATGATAAAGAATCCAAACAAAGCCTGGGAAACCTTAGATATAAGAGAACTCCTGTACTGAGGGCCCCGCACAAAATATAGAGGGCTATTGGATCAGATTAAGGTCTAGAAAGAGCATTAGACCTGCTTAGTGAGGGGGGAAACTAGTATGACCTATGACTATGTGCTATGTCTTGTTTTCTTGGAGAAGTACTTTTTATGATGATATGAAATGTATAAATTGTATGTAAAAAATTTGTTTTAATTCTTTGTTTATGTGCATGTTTTCAGAGGAATTTCTGGAATTTTAAAAAAACTAGTAGACAAAGAAAGTCTCTCTTCTTAACAATAAAAAATACTGTAACCGCTATCTTTTAGTCTGAAAATATATTCAGGGGCCAATACTTGCTTTACAATTGTATGGTATGAAAGAATGAGAGGGTGAAATGAGAATCGGTTTCCAGGGATTTCCCTTTTTGGCTTTATGAGAATATGTATCTTGCCCAGATAATCACTCCTTCGCCATAATTCTTGCAACAGGGTCTTTTTCAGCCCTGACCCTTCTTATCAAAGCTTCAGCACTACCAAAACTTCCAACGCATTTTTCATTATAATTAAACTTCTTCAGTACAGCAACAGTCATGTTATCTACTGGCGCAGTCCATAACATGAAAGACTTGTGTAAGGCCATTTTATTTAAAAAATATTAATTATAAACACTTGGTGGTCTATTACAATAGCGGGCGGATCGCCACTGCCCATATGGCGGTGGTGAACTGCCCGCCATTTCTCCCCAACCACCTCCCATTTCCCCCTGCCATATTACGATGGCGGGAGGGACCCCGGCGGACGGAAAGACCGTCTGCCGGTTTTCCACACGTCAACTAGCCGACAGGGCCGGAAAAGGGGCTGAATATGGTGTCGGTGTCTCAACAAGACACCACCATCCATATTACAATGCAGGCGGAGATGTGCCTTTTCTAAGGCATGTGGTTCCTGCATGTGTGGGTCAGTTGCGAGCCCCCAGGAGGTAAGGGGGGTGCATATGGGGGGTACCTATGGTAACCCCCCAACATTGGCGAGGACAAGGTGCCGTCCCCTTGTGCATGCCAATGCACAAGATGCATCCACAGCATTGTGGTGGGCCGTGCTCTGAGCACCGCCTGCCACAATGTTGTTAGAAGGAGGAATGCCACTGTGGCATCCTAATTACCGATGCGGGACCGCCGCACCACTGGCGGACGGTCCCAGCACTGCCATCCTAATAGACCCCTTGATTTACATTTTGAATATTTAAAACTTGCAGATAATATGGCTGCTTCAGTATACTAACTACCAGTCACCATACCTATTAGTTTGTTTTCAGAGAAGGACATCTTGTGCATTCATCACTGTACTGTTTGCAAATGCGCTGACGTAAAATCACCATCTTTGCTATTTTTCTGGTTTTAATATTAATGGCATAAAATAGGCTGTCCCTCTCTCCACTCCTATAGCTTTGTATACATAGTACTCTTGGGGCATTCATTAGTTCATACATTTCTCTGTCAAATAGTACATTACCTTCATTATTTATATAATCCACAATTAATTGTTCTAAGTCATCTTGCACTCTGGCTTTCGGTGTTAAAGTCAATACATTAATATTGTACTTGTATAAATGCCAATAATGATCCATTGTAGGTAACCATGTGTTTATGCATACATTGGCAATGCACCTGAGGCTTTTACACTATGGAGTATCAGATGGAACACAAAACTTCAAATATTTCACACTTGCAGGTTGTACTTCTGCTAGTCTTTCTTCAAGCAGCAGTTATAGCAATTTTGCTGTGCATATGTATCCAGGTCTTACATAACATTCAGATTACGGATAGTTGTTTTTAAATTTGCCTGAAAAGGTATGTATATAAATGTAGGTAAAAGCTATATGTAGGCCTAGCAAATTTTAAAAACAGCCTCTTTTGGGTTAAGGAACCTCCAAGATGTCTTTTTAAATCAACATTACAAACGTGTTTTTCTGTAGCTCTTTCAACCAATCTTTTAACCAAAGCTGAACATTGACCTTGGATCCACTTAAGTTTTCAGTCAGGGTTACACATAGCTTGAATCTCTCTGAATTACACGATACGTATCATATCGGCATGCACATGTTTCCCTATCAAAATATACAACAGCCTTAAAAATATGTAAGTTTTGTGAAGATGTAACAAAAAACATTTTCGATGAATAGTTCTTGACATGTATGTTGTAGGCAGTTGTGGGCGTCCTGTTGAGGATCATTGATTTAATGTCCATAAAAGCGAGCATAACAATCTCACTTTAAACAGGCATTTAGAACAGCTGCTGCAAAACCCTTAACCTCTCGAATGTCATTGAGGGGTACACCCAGGGCTGCCTTTTCAAAATTGTCAATATCGTGATAATATACACAGTTCTTGCGCTTCTCTCTGCATTGGGTAGGTAAACTTTCATTCTATTTTGTACAGCATAAGCAGCAATATTTAACTGTTGTGACCCTCATCACCATTGATTTGCATAGATGCTTTCTACATTTCAAAAACAAAAAAAGACCATCTATTAGTTACTATTGAATTTGTATGTGCATGTGATTTAACAACACACGATATTTTACTCACTTCAGAGCATTCTGCTTGTTCAAAGGCACCTCTGCGCTCCGGAGAGTCATGTACTTCCATAGATGTATAGCCTTCTTCAGGGTTGGGGTGTTCGCTCTGGGTGCCAGCAGCATCAGGAGTCATATCATCCAAAAATCCCATATCTTCATACACTGGTGAGTCAGGAACATTTATAGATTCTTCCACCATTTTCATATCAGCAAAGTTGTTTTCAGATGGGTTTTCGATGTCTGAGGCAGTGCTGCACCGGTCCTCATTAATAGGAGATATTAGCTGTGGCACGTCATGCAATCTGGGGTTTGATAACCACTGGCAAAGCTCTCCCTCAAACCCTGTGACATGGCTTTGATCTTTAAATACAGGCTGCTGTAACTCCCCCCCCTTGTGATGGCGGCATCAATTGACTGTAGTAATTACCAATTGCATTCAAACCTTTATTTGAAGGCATGTTTTTGTCATAATAACTATGGGCCTCATTACGTTGGCTGAGGGACCGCCACCGACAAGCTGTTGGTGGCGGTCCCTCTGCCATCGCAATGCAGTTTTCCCCTCGCCATATTATGATGGCGGGGGAAGCGGGGCGGTCGGAAAGACCGATCGCCATGGTCCATATGGGTGAATCAAATCCTGTTGGACCAACTGCAAATCCCTGCTTTGCGGTGGTGCCTGCCAGGCACCGCCATAGGGATTATGATATCCCTTTTCCCCGGTTGTTCTTCAGCGGTCAACCTGCCACTAAAGGGCAGGTTGAAATGGATTTGGGGGCCTGTAGTGGGCCCCCCTTAATCTCTGGGGCAGGCACATGTATCCTGGGGTGCATATCCGTGCACCATTTGGCAGGCATTGCACGTTGCCTGCCATGTAGTGCAGGGATTTGTCTGCGCCCTATTTTTTGTATTGCGGCGGGGTTGCTGACCGCATCCCCGCCACAATACAAAATATAGGTAATGCGACCGCCACAGTGGCAGTTGCATCATAATTCGGATTGTGAGTAGGTCGCCTCACAGGCGGCCAGTCCCAAATCAGATTCCATGGGGGACGGACTGAAGTCCGTTTGCCATCGTAATGACCCCCCAAATCTCTTCATGGTGCATGTCGCACTTGTATGCAGCGTAGCACAGGCTTTAGCCGGGAGTGTCTCAGGACCTCCTTATATATCTACCCTTAGCTAAAAAATAAATTACTTTCTACGCTGTCACTCCCTGGTCACATGAGCTATGGGGAAATGCCACTTCAAGTGTATGCCTTTCGGGTTAAGCCTAATGGAAAGTCACATTTACTGGATGGGACTTTCCGGTCAAGAGTCATGAAGGCTTCCAGGGTAAGCATCAGTTCTTGTTCAGAAGGACTTCTGGCTCAGGGGTCACCTGAGCCAGGAAATGACATCTCAATGACTTCATTTCGGGAGGAGAGATTTCCGAGTTAGTGGTCAGTCTTGAGTTGGTTCAGTGTTGCGATTTAGATGCATAAGAGCGAGTCGTCAAATCAGATAAAAAATGAATGGCTCATGGTTTGCTATTATCCCGAAATATAATTTCACTCTCCAAGATAAATTATTAGACAGCCATATGAAATTAGTCACAGATATTTCAGTTTGCAATGCCCATATCTATAGTAATATATCTGTTAAATCCATTGTACTGTTGCTCACTATTCAACCCCAGTTTGAACCCAGCCATAGGCAAATCAGCCTTGACCCTGCTCCTCATCGGAACAGTCCAGCTCGAACTACCAAGCCGGGTCCTCCCTGGACCGGAAACAAGCATCCTGGGACTGGTTGCAGTGTAACACCCCTCATTAGCCAGTTTAGCTCGAATCCAGTGGCATAGTGAGCATGTCTAGACATACCGATCCCACTTAGGGCAAAAAGTTCTGCAGCAACAAATGATGGAAAGAATGCGGAGTGAATCAAATATTCACCCCAGATCAACAGCTCTGGTTTAAATCTATTGTTCTTTTGCTCACTATGCCACCCCAGTTTAGACCCAGCCATATTTAAATCAGTCTTGACCCTGCTCTTCATGGGAACAGACCAGCCTAAACTGCTGAGCTAGGTTCTCCCTGGACTGGATACAAGCTTCAAGGGACTGTTTTCCCTTGCTTGCTCTGCCACTGGATTCAAGCTAGCCTGGCTGATGAGTGGTGTTACCCCGAAACTAGTCCCAGGATGCTTGTTTCTGGTACAGAGAGAACCTGCCTTGGCAGTTTGGACTGGAATGTTCCATGAGGAACAGGGTCAAGACTGATTTGCATATGGCTGGGTTCAAACAGGGGTGGCATAGTGGGCAACTGTACAATGGTTTTAATGGAGATCTCTTAACTGGGGGCAAACGTTTTATTCATTCAGAATTCCGTCCATCATTTGTTGTCGCAGCACATATTTTTAGATATCGGCATTGCGAACTGAATGATCTGTGACTAATTTCATATGGCTGTCTAATAACTTATCTTGGAGAGTGAAATTATATTGCGGGATATTAGCAAACTGTGAGCAATTTTTTATCTGATTTGACGTCTCCCTCTTATGCATCTACATCGCTGCACTGAACCAACTCTCTGGTGTGAAGCCATCATAGGAGGTTGCCATGGTGAGGAGCGCAAAGCCATAACCATGGTGTAATGTAGTGGAACATGTGATTCATTGTGCATAGACGTATGCCCTTAGGACATTAAATGTGTATAAAATACCTGTGTAACAAGATTGGTGGCAATTGACACCTAGCTAGACCACTCCAAGCAGACGTTCACCCATGATAGCAAAATGTTCCGTTGAACATATGCATAATGAAACAATGTTCGTATTCTATATTGCCGTTTAAATGCATACAATGGGCAGTCCATTGGTAACATCGCCTGGTATGAGGTGCTACTGGCGTGTAGAAGACTTGCCGGGCCGTGAGATGTAGTCCTTTATATGTATGGTTCAGATTATGACACCAGTTCGTCAATGGTTAATTCAGTCGCAGTCTCCATTACTGTGCTTATCTGAGAAAATGTGTAAACCCTTGACTCACAAATGGAACTTGCACAATTTGTATCCACTTGTTCAACATCAAAGCACTGGTGTCGGGGCTGAAGATTTTCGTTTAGCAACTGCACCTTTTAAAGGCACGAAATTTGACTCTGCAAAAGCGAAACGCAGCGGATATGCTTTTGGAATGGCTGCCACTTTAGGTCTGGAAAACAAGGTTTAGCAGTCGGCTATGGCTAACTTAATGAATATAATTTGAATAAAAGTACAGAGAGCGGCTTTGGGTCAGCCCTCTCGAGCCATTGCTAGATAGCAGCCCAGACCTCTAACCTCACCCGCTTTTGGCGGGTGACACCCACAGCGGGTGTCCCACCGGCCTTGCAGTTGGATTCAACTGGCTCCAATAACTGGCCTCCCGCACGGCGTAACAGATGTCCTATTTCCCGATTCTAAATTGCTCAAATTAAGGTCTTTGGCAGAATGGAAGGATGAACTGGCTTCGCGCGTTCAAAAGCTGAACTAAAGCTGTGCGGAGGCGAGACCTAAAAGCAGCTGGAGTTCAGATACAAGTGTAGGGCCGTACATTGTCCTCCCTGAAGCCTGTATTCAGAGTATTCACCAATTGTTTGACATGAACATGCCCTTTGCGTTCATGTCTGTGCTTCCTGTGTCTCCTCTGTTCCCTTATCAGGCAGCATTTGAGGATTGGCATCTTGTCGGGATAAAGAGCCTCACCATTGAAAGAAATGTCCTTGGTGGTTGCGCGTTGCTCTCCGCTCACACTCCTTCCCACAGCTTTATACATGCGATAGCCACAATTAATTCCTTTGATAGCATTGAGATTCTGTGATATTTGTTATTCCAATGTTTTTCTTTGGCTGCTCTGCCTTCGAGAGAATTGCTTTCTTTGTAAGTGTTTGAAAGGGTCGACCTTGTACCCTACCGATAAACGCTCCTGAGCGATATTCGCTTTTTTTTCCAAGCAGCGCAGTAAAAATGCACTCACAGACGTTTCTGCAAAAAGGGGGCAGGGACCTGCAGCTTTCATTACAGCGCTCCCATCGATGAATTTAAATTTTCCGATTTGAGCAGTGTGCTTTGAGAACTACAAAAAATATGTTAAAATAAAATCACATAAATACGACTTTGGCAATTACTTTTTAGGCAAGTGAGAGGGCTGTGAGTTATCATGGTAATGGCGATATAAGACGTTTTAGGTGAGATATATATCTGGTAACACTCTAGGTACACTGGCAATGACGCACTACTGACCTGGTTGAAAACCTGATATATTTTTTTTTTCTGACGCACACCTGTCAACCACTTGCAGCAGCCTTGGGGGTGAGATTTTAAGATGTGTTCTACTCCATGCCAATAGTCACTGTAGAGGAGTCCAGTGCATAATTTGAGCCGTGGTTGCTGTTGGGGGTCACGGCACTTATTTTTCAATCAATCAATCAATCAATCATGCCATTTGTATAGCGCACTACTCACCCGGGAGGGTCTCAAGGCGCTTGGGGGGAGGGGTATGCTACTGCTCGAACAGCCAGGTCTTGAGTTGTTTCCTGAAGGCGAGATGGTCCTGGGTCAGCCGAAGGTGGATGGGGAGGGAGTTCCAAGTCTTGGCAGCCAGGTAAGAGAAGGATCTTCCTCCGGCAATGGCTCTTCGGATGCGTGGTACGGCTGCGAGGGCGAGGCTGGTGGACCGTAGCTGGCGGGTGGGCGTGTAGAAGGTCAGGCGGTCGTTGAGGTACTTGGGGCCCAGGTCGTGGAGAGACTTGTGTGCATGGGTGAGGAGCCGGAACGTGATCCTCTTGTCGACGGGGAGCCAGTGCAGGTTCCTCAGGTGGCTGGAGATGTGGCTACGTCGGGGGACATCCAGGATGAGTCGGGCGGAGGCGTTCTAGATGCGCTGGAGTCTTTTCTGTAGCTTGGCTGTGGTTCCGGCGTAGAGGGCGTTTCCGTAGTCCAGTCGGCTGGTGACGAGTGCTTGGGTGACAGTCTTCCTGGTCTCGGTCGGGATCCAGCGGAAGATCTTGCGAAGCATACGCAGGGTGTTGAAGCACGATGAGGAGACGGCGTTGACTTGTCTGGTCATCGAGAGGGAGGGGTCCAGGATGAAGCCCAGGTTGCGTGCGTGGTCGGTTGGCTTGGGTGCGGTGCCCAGGGCTGGGGGCCACCAGGAGTCGTCCCAGGTGGAGGGCGAAGATCCCAGGATGAGGACTTCCGTCTTGTCCGAGTTCAGTTTCAGGCGGCTGTCCTTCATCCACTCGGCGACGTCTTTCATCCCTTCGTGTAGGCAGGTTCTGGCGGTGTCGGGGTCTCTGGTGAGGGAGAGGATCAGCTGGGTGTCATCGGCGTAAGAGATGATGTTGAGGTTGTGCTGGCGTGCGATGGCTGCAAGAGGTTTCATGTAGATGTTGAAGAGGGTGGGGCTGAGTGAAGATCCTTGCGGGACGCCGCAGATGACTTCGGTGGCCTCGGAGCGAAACGGGGGGAGGCGGACTCTTTGTGTTCTTCTGGCGAGGAACGAGATGATCCACTCCAGTGCCTTCTCTTGGATACCGATGTTGCTGAGGCGCTGGACTAGGGTGCGGTGGCAGACCGTGTCGAACGCAGCGGAGAGGTCCAGGAGGATGAGGGCCACTGTTTCCCCCTTGTCGAGCAGTGTCCGGATGTCGTCGCTGGCTGCGATGAGGGCGGTCTCGGTGCTGTGGTTGGCTCTGAAGCCGGACTGCGAGGGGTCAAGGGATCCGTTCGTCTCGAGGAAGGCGGTCAGCTGTCTGTTGACGATCTTCTTGATGACTTTAGCAGGAAAAGGGAGGAGCGAGATGGGGCGGAAGTTTTTGAGATCGGTGGGGTCCGCTGTAGGTTTCTTCAGGAGGGCGCTGATCTCGGCGTGCTTCCAGCTCTCCGGGAAGGTGGCGGTGTTGAAAGAGGCGTTGATGATGTTCCGGAGTTGGGGTGCGATGGTGGCACTTATTTTTCCACATAAGGTAATTATCTAGGGCAAGAGAAGGAAAAACGTACAGATCCGAGAGATGGCGGAAGAGAAAGATGGCCCAACCTTCACAAATGAGAAAGCAGGAACATGCACAGATGAGATGAAGGGGCAGGGAGTGTCTAGTACTGGATCATGAGGTGGATTTAAGACTACTAGCAGCCGCGGTCAGTAGGGGTGTACCTGCCGGGGCGGTGACATGGGGAGGGGGAGGGGCAGGGTGGGGGTTAGTAATGTATGGATAATTGAGGTTTGTAGGTAAGTAAACATTTAAATAAATCAAACGAATTTCGTTGCGTGCACTGCATCCCCAAATGCAATGCAGTCCGCGGCTGACTACTAGTCTTGGCATTCGGCGGGCCAATATTTAATTGCACTGGCCGCAGTCTTCTGAATACAGCTTCGGGCACTCGTTCCTTTACAAACTAAGCACTGAGCCTGTCCTTGTCTTTTTTCCTATTTTAGCATGTTTGAAGCATGTTCTTTAAGCGCAGGCGGGTTCTGCCAGTGTTTAGCAGTGATTAAACACATTAAAACAGGTTCCTAGCTGGCACCATATTCATGTACTTGCACTTACAAGCAAAACACTGATCACTTTCTTGCCATTGTGTGTAAAAACACATAAGGCAGTGCAAGTTAGGAATGCAGTCCCTGTTTACATTTCACATGTTTTACTTTATCTTGCATAGTTTAAGGGTTCCTATTCTCTAAGATGATTTTTTCCCAGATGATGCATTTTTGCAGTTTTGTTTTTCATGCTTCCTATAAGTCTTGTGTATTGCATTTTGAGAAAAGTTACCGCTAGGTGACTGGGTGAGTTAAATTGTCAATTAGAGCCATGCTCCTGAGTGTAGACTGCTCAGTTTCTCAAAGTGCCTCCCACTTGTCCACAAAGGTTTTTAGACTACATGCTCATCTAATACTTAGGGACATATAGTAAATTGGCAAAGCGTGTTGTTAAGCCAAGAAGGCTAGCGACATGCTTCGTCACTTTAGAAACGCAGGGCTGCACCATATTTACTAGAGTATGGTTCAGCCCTTCGTTTCCCCCTGCGCTGGCGCTAAATTAAGCTGCCTAGCGCCAATGCCTGTGCTAAATTAAGCCTCTAGCGCCTGTGTTGAGGGAAAGATTGTTTATGTGCAGGAAGGTTCACCTTCCTGCAGATAAACAATCTTTAAATGCAGTTTTGTAACTTCTATGTGTGCTGTTTAATCTAGCACACATAGATGTTGCAAAACAGCATTTTTTAAAAATGAGTGCTTATTTGAAGGAAGGGGGACCTTCCTGCACATAAACAATCATAGGCATTTTGCTGTTTCTATGTGTGCTGCACACATGGAAACAACAAAAATGAGGAGAAATAACGCATTTCTTCCTGTTTTGCCTGTTTAAGACCAGGTTTTCCCTAATCTTCAATTTGGCACTGCCTCCAATTTACGCTGCCCTTGTAAATAGGGGGCAGCGTCAAAATCAATGTGTGTTGCGGTGGAATGCCCACCGCAACACCCTTTGGCCCCCCTTTCATGCTAAACACAGCATGAAAGGGTGCCTTATTTACAAGGCATCGTTAAGCCATGTTAAGTGGTTACTGCTGCCTTGTAAATATTGAGAGGCCCCTATCGCTATACCAACATCACTGAATGTGATGTTGTGGTGGCGATAGGGGCTTGTGAATATGCCCCTTAGTCTCTGCATAGTACACTTATCAAAGGCCATATATATATCAATTGTAATTATGGTTTTATGGGATATTGTGCAAAATATCGACTACTCCAAAGGAAAAGAAAATATAATCTTTACAGTATTTGTGTGTCTGTGTGCACACTTATGTGTCTGTGTGTGTGTGTGCGTGTGTGTGTGTATGTGTCTATGAGTGAGAGAAAGGATGCACTTGTGAATTGAAAAGACATAAGGAGCTACATGCAGAGAGAGTTAAGAGACAGCAAGGAAAAGAAAGGAGATCAAGTGTGAGACATGCCAGGGAAGGAAATTCAGAAACAGATGTGGGAAGAAAAAGGTCCTAAGTAACAGATGCAGAGGGAGACATTGCAAAGGAATGGGAAATAATATGATAACTGGAGTGATTGAGACACTCCAAAGCACACAGCCCCATTCACAAAACCTAGCAAAGTTTAATTAATATATTCACATTTTCTTAATTTTTCTTAATTTAAATATTTAAACTTTTAATTATTTACATTATTGTTGTTGCTTATTTAAGTAGTGTTGAATACAAATCAGTGTCAATGTGTCAAAGTCAGTAGGTGTGGCCTGTTGTAGCTGCATATATTTCTAGTTGTGTGATATATTTTAATGTGCTAACAGAAAAAAACACAGAGTCATGCAAATACTGGTCAGGTGACATGCTGCGTCAAGCACAGGATATTGGTTCACATGTTGTAGGCCTCCTTCTTAATTAAGGAATCCTTTACAAGAGTCCACACCTTCTGTAAAGGTTTCCTAGTAAGGCTCCTCTGACCACGTCTCTTTTAAAGACTTCCACCTTTTTTCATTCCACTTAAAGCGCTGTTCAGTGTTTGCCAGGTAACACACCCTGGGCTTTGCTAAAGATTTTTACAGACTTTGATTGTTTGCTTACCCTTGTGAGGTTTTGATTTTGAAACATCATGGCCCTCGCTAAAGATTATGTGGCCTCTAAGTTGCTCGATATCTGTAATAAATCATTGGTGGATGTAGAAGTTATGTCTAGCTGGAAACATGCCCTAATTGTCCCACTCCCCCACTAAAAACATCATTTGACCCAAATATTCTCACCAACTATAGCCCCTTTTCTCTACTGCTTTTGAAACTAAGCTCATCAAAAGTCAAATTAACTCTCAGTTGATAGCTTACCTACAAGATAACCAGTGACGGAAAACTGTCCAATCTGGTTTTAGACAGTTCCATAGCGCTGAAACAGCCATGCTGGCCATACAGCGAAAGTTAGAGCTGTTTGGACCACAGCAGCTCGGCAGCTTTGGTCCTCTTAGACTTCTCCCCAGCATTTAGGATTGTGGATTACCCCGGGCTTGTTGAGTGACTAGTGAGAACTGGTGTTTTGGATCCTGCTCTTGAGTGGATGAAGACTTTTCTTTCAAATAGATCGAATAATCGAATAGTGTTCCGCTAGTCCCTTTTTAATCTGAGAACTTTACCTTATCCTGCAATGTTCCACAGGGATTATTCTTGAGCCCTATATTATTTAATATATAAATGGCTTCGCTAGCATCTCTTAAGAAATCGTTTAGTTTCTCCTACATGACATATGTGGATAACATTTAGATTGTCGTTTCTATCGTGGACAATCTGAGTCAAACCCAAGTCCGCTTTCTCGGATAACTTTATCAAAATGAATACACTTCTGCTTACTGAAGCTTAACTCAGAAAAGCCGAAATTCTGCTATTCAGATCCAACTGTTCCATCTGGTACTCAAAATGGTAGCCTGAAGAACTTGAGATTCTTCCATCTCTCAACTCTGTGCAAAAAATACCAGTATGCTATTGGACTCAGGCATGTCTGTTTTAGCAGACATAACATCTAGCTTCTTGATGTTTTGCGCTACTGCAAGCCCTTTGTAAGTCCTTCCCTGTCTGCTAGTGCCTGTATTGAAGGCTATGGTCCAGGCTCTTTTATCCTCTTTCCTGGACTATGCTAGTCCTCTCAACTTAGAACTGCCTGCCTGCCTTTTGGGCAGACTGCAGATCTTGCAGAATGCAGCTGTACGCTTCATCCTCAATCTCTCTCATAGCACAGTAGTTAAATCTTTACTCCCACCCTTGATTGGCTCCCCATGATTACCCCTCCTTCAGAACGGCTCTAAAAACATTGCAGATTTTCCTTCAACAGTATCTGCTTCATTGGCACGGTGAAGATATTAACGCCAGGACACCCCTTGTTGGGGATAACAGTGTTCTTTAGAAATGTGGGGGCATATTATCAAGAACTCTGTTAAAATTATCGCCGGTTTAGCCGCAAAAAACTGCCGCTAAAGCGGAGATATTGGGCTGGATAATATGCACAGGAGAATTCCCATAGAAGCCCATGTTCACCCCAGAACATGGGCTTCTACGGGAATTCTCAAGGGCAAATTATCAAGCCCATTATCGCCGCTTTAGAGACAGTTTTCTGCGGGTAAACTGGCGATAATTTTAACATTGTTCTCTTGATAATATGCCCCGTAATTCCTTCAAAGTAACACTGCTTTTACATATGACCCCTGGCTGCTGCACTTACATCTGGGCTGTAAAACTGTCAGCTGGCAGTCTGGCCAGAGCAATGTCAGAACCTCAGAACAGCAACTATATCCTAAAGAAGCAAGGTGGGCCAAGCAAGTAAAAAAAGAAGGCTGGCAGGTGCAAACCCATTGCACCAAGTCTGACAATGATTGTTATTGAAGCAACATGTCACCAAAGGCATTAATGCCAAAATTATAATTTGCCCCTGAAAGTTTAGTGTATGACACGAAATTTGAAGCTCCAAAAGGTTTCATATTGTTACAGTGATTGGGAAACAAATATGAGATTTAAGAAAAATGGTTTTAATTAAACGTACAATTAACTGTATTTTGTGGGTCGTCCTGGCAAGGAGAAAATTATTTATTTATTAATAACAATGTTTGGAATTGTCCACCAGCCGCTAGTACAACTGTACCTTATTTACTGCTGCTAAAAAATAAATAATCTTTGCACAATTGTATTTTTATTATTGATTGGCACAGGCCCTTTCATTATTGCTGCTAACTTTTTCGTATAAAGATGTACAAGTGGTCTGTCGGCAAACATCGGTGTTCTTAATCTATTGTGTTTTATTCTTGATTGTAATGATTTTTATTAATCAACAAATAAAGTATTTCCTCCCCCATACCCCCAGTAGGTATGTCTCAGCCCAAGGTGAGAACATTTCAAGGTATGACTGAAGTGTCACTTAAACACGTAAAGTGATTTTACATTTGAAAATGCTACAGCGTGACTCATGAAACTGGGCAAGTAGAATTTCATGTACACAAATTGCAGAACATGTACGAACAGGAAGTTTCTTTTTCAGCGCCACTAGAAAAAGTGTGTGGAAAGGTTAGTTGGAACATGAGTGTCCATTAGAATGTGGCAATTGCCCAACAAAATGCTTTAACTCTTATGTTCATATACTATTTCAGTACATTTTTCTATCCAATATATATATATATCTTAAAGTGCTTCAAAAATGCTTTGTGTAAGGTGTCTTGGATGTAAACAACACCCTTAAATACAAGGGCCCAAATTTACTAACAGTTCATGCAACCCAGTGCAGTAAGGTAGGTTAATTTGCTGCGTTGCTTGAATGGGAATGAGCTGAAATTGATGTAAAAGTTACCAGGACAACTCAATAATATTCAAGACAAACATTACTTCAATAGTCTTGGTAAATTTTAATTGAGACTAGGCACAATAAAAATGAGAAGAAACAAAGAGGATAAAGGTATATTCAAAAGAGAATGTCATTTTATTTTGTTTGTTTATGTATAAAAACAATATATGTATGTTTATATCATACCAGTGTGCAGAACCGCCCAGTACTGTGCACTCACACATCATTCGTATCTACTATCATAATATCACCTACATAAAGAAGAAAAATACAATTAAAAATGTCAGGGGAGAATATATACAGTACATATGTCCTTGGCAATGGTGAAGTTATATAATAACTAATTAAGATGATTCATCTGCATTCTTAGTAATAATAGAATTAATTAGTGGCAAGTTGAAAAAATTCCTCTGAATCTTTTTGAATTCCTCTATGTGCATTCCGACAAACACATGCCTTCTTCAGGAAAGCCACTGCACAGTTGTAACCTGTAATCACATGTACCTAGTTAGATGACATGATACATAACTAATACATACAAATATACAACCCCACTGATTTACGATTCGTGGCTGCCGCCGGTGGATATCAAATTATTGAAACACCCAAGAGTGTCCAAAAGTGCTATGTTTTATGTGAAATATTTGCGATCACCCAGAAAAGACATGGAGGTTTGATGTAGTGGAACTCCATCCCCCCCCACATCAGAATGACCGGCTCCTTCCCGCAATTCAAATCGCTACTCAAAGCCCTCTTCCTTGAACACTCTGGTGCCTAAGGAGAACCCCACGCCTGACGGTCGAAGTCCGTAAATTACTGTCATACAGACTCTATTTCCTGCTTGTTGTTCTTGATTCCTGTTTTGCTTATTCTCATTTGCTGCATATCTGTATTTGCTGGGAAGCGCTCTGATACCCGCGGGTCCAGCTAGCGCTATACAAAACTTCAATAAATAAATAAATAAATAGTGCGACTATAGGAGTGCACCTAAGTTGTTCTTCTCCAAGTGAGCAACAAGATGAATTAGAAAAGAAGGAATATAACCCACCAGCCAAAAAGACAAAAATACAAAAAGAAAAAAAAAAGAAAAAGGAAAAAAAATAATTAAAAAAATATATATATACATATATATATATATAAAAGCTCCAAGGTTCCCACCTGTTGTAGACGCACTCTGACATCCACTGCAGCAACCTTCAGTAAAAGCCGGATCGACGGGCAGATCCAGTTTACAGCATGCCTGTCGATTCACGCCGGACTCGTTTCATGCTCATTGCAATCTTCAGTGGCGCGACAGTCATTTTGGCATAAAGGCCACACCTCCCACTTAAAAATATGAGTCCTCCAATGGGAAAATCGAATGAGTCTGCTTTGGTTTGTGAGTCTTGTAGTGTGTGCTTCAGTTATGTGCCGCTGTCTGAGATGTTTCAAGCCCACCAATGGACCTCCACTCACACATCAGGCTTGTCAATCCTTCATGGATGCCTCCACATTGAGACTCCATGATTCGGTGCTCCGTTGCCCCAAGTTTCCAGGTGGTGCATCTCGAGCGGCTGCGAGGCCGCGTATAAATCAAAATGACTGTTGCGCCGCTGAAGAGTGCTATGAGCACGAAACGGAACCCCGGAGTGCCTAAAAAATTCCTTAGCTATATCATTGAGAGAGGCAGGAATAACAAGATGGGGACAACTGATTGAGGCTGGTTCACTAAAAAGTTGGAATTTATTATTCAAAGAAACACAAGGCAAGATCTCAAGGTTTAAATATTATCAGTTACTGAGTTGGTCTAAACATCAGGAAAAAATCTTAGAAACCACAGAAAAACTAGTAAATGAACTACCAGGAGACATTCGGAAGAAGGAAATTTCGAAGTGGTACTGGCACTTGATACAAAAAGGAGATGATGAATTTACAGTCCCAGATGAAGTATGGAGGAAGACCTTTCCGGCACACAACTTGCAACATCTTTGGCAAGTATCCTGCACTCTTTTATGGCAAACTATAGTTTTTGCACCTCTTAGGAGAAATCATCTTTTTATTCTACAATAGGTCATATTGGACTCCAGAAAGATTATTCAAAATGAAAAACCTGGCGGTAAGAAATGTCCAAAATGCGGGGATCCAAAAGCGAACGATATCCATATGTTTTACCAATGTCCCCAATTAGGAATCTTCTGGGAAGAAGTAGGTAAGACTATTGATAAAGTTTTCGAAACAAATATAGAGGTAAGCTAATTTATTATTATTTTTGGTATTTTGGACAGTAACGCTTCTATCACAGTATTAAGTAAGTGCAAAACAAACAAGTTTATTATTTACTTTGATATTATTGGCTAGACAGGAGATTTGTGTGAATTGGATTCTTACTTCCTCTCCTACTGAATTTGATGATTGGATTAGCTCAGTAAGAAAGATTAGGATAATGGACCAGCTAAGAGGGAAGAGAAACAAAACTAGGTTTTGGTAACTCTGGGACAAAAATATGAGGTAGGGTAGGGAGGAATGTCCAATGATTATACACAATGCAATCTACTAGATTCAAACGGTCGGCAGAGGGGTTTCGTGACAAATCACTCAAATGAATCTAATGGTTCTCAGACATGACCCAGACCTCAGCATCAAACAAAGGGCCCTCCCCACCTTTCCAGGCAGAAGTCACGATAAGGGATCTTCTCTAACATAACCACAAAATCGCATCAATGAGAAAAAAAAAAAAAAAAGAAAAGCACTCGGACTGCAGCTGCCCATCAAGAGCCTTTATTGGTATGCACCAACATCACACACCGATACAATTCCAGCAGTTCACAAGCCATTGTGGCTGACGCGTTTCAGAGTGTCATTCCTCCTTCTTCAGAGGCTACGGCAATGTTAAAAATCATATTGTCCACCACTCCTACTATTTAAATGCATAGATGCACTTCCTGAATGGAACGCTCCGCCATAGTTTCAGCAGGGCATTGTGGGCATTGTAGTGCTTTTGTGTAGTCAGATGCCGTAATTTAGAAGCCCTCAATGAGCCTAGGTGTGCTTCTAGTGCTAAATCCTTTGCTGCTGCCCCACGCTGTCAATATCAAGCTGCGTTGCCCCCATCAGTACAAGGGTGGTGCTCCTCCGCGGCCGGTATCGCCACGTAAATATTCAACCATAAGTATCCCACGTATGAGAAGCACTCGGACTGCAGCTGCCCATCAAACGCCTTTATTGGTATGCACCAATATCACACACCGATACAATTACCAGCAGTTCACAAGCCGTCGTGCCTGACGCGTTTCAGACTGTCATTCCTCCTTCTTCAGAGGAAGCGGCAATGTTAACAATCACATTGTGCACCACTCCCACTATTTAAGTGCATAGATGCACTTCCTGAATGTAACGCTATATAGGAAACAGAAATGCTCTTCTTTGCTTTTCTATACAAACTTTCTTTAGCCACCGGAGAGTGCTGGAATTGACCATATTTACAAAAGAAATATTGCTATCAGCTCTTTCGCTGCACTGACGCACTTGTCACTGCCTAGCACCAGTAGATGAGTGGCTTCTCCATTGAGACAAGTAAATAATTTCCTGTGAAGAAAAAAGAAACAAAACGTAGCAATGCATTTTTATCTTATTAAAACAGTAAAGAGAAGGATTTCCAACCATCAGATAATTTTCTAGTTAATGGTTAGTTGCACACGCATTTATGATGTATGCCTTAATATTTCTGTAAAGCTCACGAAGGCCATACATTCACAGTACTTGTCGGCCAAATGCATAATAAAAAATTGAAGTTCACCTCTATTGATTAGTAGCTAGGATATAACCCAAAGGTGTCAATAATAGCAATGATAGAAGTCTTTGTCAGACCCTGTTTCAGAAGACACCTTGGTTGATTGGGCTCAGCACAGAATAGGTAGGTATTCACATATTTTATTTTAGGGGTATATGCCAGAATATAGAGCACAAAAATGTTGTGCTACAAAAAATACTGTAGCAGGAGTCTTTACTACCAAGATGTTTCGAAGTAAAGTATGTATGGAATTATTATTCTTAACGTTACATCTAGGTACATACTTTGAATATATCTAGAGCGTTAAGGGACATATATGTGAAATTAAGTGACGTAAAGCTATAATTAACTATACTGTTTTTCACTATATCTGTACAATCGATATTCTATCCACAATAATTTTTTTGCATGATATTTAAAATTCTATATTTCAGTAGCACACTTCTGAGCTTTAGATTGAAGGCTTTCTTGAAGTGGACTGTGAGCAACGAGGAAAGGTGGGGAAGGTTGCCAGGGATCTCAAGTTTGTATTCAGAAACTTTATTTGTTAGCTGCCCTGAACTCCAATGATTTTGTCTTCATGCTGACAAAATTTAGCTCATCAGGCTGATTGATTCATCTAGCTCCAGTGGCGGCCGGCACAAGTAAGTGTGGTAGGGCTGGGGCGGGGTGGGGAGGGAGGGAAGTCCACAGACGATGGAAAAAGTATAATTAAATAAATAAATAACACCTATTCGGTCATCTGTCAACTTCCCCCCTGCCGCACCCTGCCCCGCCTCACTGCGCTTACCTGTGCTGGCCCCGCTGTCTAGCTCTCATGTTAAGGGGGTGAAAAAATAATTGGCAAGAGACAGCATCTGAAGGTATGTGAAATCCATTCCCCAAAATGGTCTGCAGATGGTGTATAAGACAAAATGTTTGCTTCTGTATTTTTCAGGCATCCAGTGGAGAGAATGCAGTGATACTTTCCTTAAAATATTATAGATTTGGATTTGCTCATTCTGTATTCTAGTCTTCATTTCACTTAGGTATAGCTCACTGTGGACAATGTTGAAGTGGTCCAACCTGGGTTAACGTAGTTCCACAAGGTGAAAAATTATCACTCTGGGCCTGATTACGTGTTTCGAGGTTCTGGAATGGGACACCATGCCAGCGCCCTGCTCCAGGACTGCCAGACCCGTAGTCAGACCGCCTGTCAAATTAGGAGTTTTCTCCTGGTCATGGCACCGCAATGAGAACCACAAAGCCTGTTCCTGCACGGCATGGACTTTAGAGTGCATGCCGTGCAGGAAAGGGAATACATTCAGACAGGGAGCACACTATGTGCACCTCTGCATGCTTCCCATGGCCCTGAGGAAAAAGGGGGCACTGTAGGGCCCCCTACGTTTCCTCACTGCCTCACTTTTAATGATGGGCTCACTGCAATTGAAAGTGAGGCAGTCAGGAGGCTCTTAATTTGCTTGGCAGTCCCACTGCGGTCCACCATGCATATTCAGGCCTCAGACCTCCACGCCACCACGCAGGATCCATGAGACCCAGCGGTTGCGGTGGCCCTGTGGCAGTCCCACCACCGTATTCATAATACGGCATGCAGACCACCAGTCTGGTGGTCCAGGGACCATCACCAGGGACCATGGGTTGACGTCAAACTCTTAATCGGGCTATTAGTAGCAGTGTTGCCCTGTGAGTTGCATGAGAGGTCAGAATCAAACAGGATGTATAGTAGTAATCTGCAGCATCTTTAGTGTGAGGCTACTGAAAAGGCCTGTTAGTTTTGTTAGTCTCTACAACCATCAGGAACTCTGTGTGGCCTCGTTCCTTGCACATGTGTGTCCTTCTTTCTGAAAGAAAACAGTAAGGGCTAGATGTACTAAGAATTGATTTGTTAAAAGTGGTTGTAAATTGCACCCTGACTTTTACCAAATGGATTATGTTTTTGCAAACAAACGTATGTATTTTTGGGTCACGTCACAAAATCACCACTCATAGTGGGTCACAATCCAACCTTCCTCAATAATATGTATGAGGTAGGTTGCAAACTGTGACCCACTGGGACTGGCGACACTCAAAGGGAGGGTTGCCTGCTGGGGTCAGCAGACCACCACGTCCACCACGTCTGTAGTAAATCCTAATCCTAAAAATATTTTTGTAATCATTCACAAAGGGGTTGGGGTCCTGTGGGGAAGCCTTCCCGTTTGCAAATTGGTTACTACTTTCTTCCAGAAGTCGGTAAAATGTTAATCATTTGCAACCAGATTTCAGTGTCAAAACATTAAAATATGATATTATAAATCACTGTTAGGAATGGAAGCCCTAAACATGACCCTTCCAGATCCCGATTTGGAATGTAATTGAAGGTTTATTTGCATATCTTGTAAGAAAATCTAAATTGGAAGGTGGTGGTGTGTGAATAAATGGGTTAAGGATTCAATGTATTCACTATAAAGTAGTGGCGATAGGATATTTGAGGACCCCCTCGGGTGATATATTTTGGGGAAGAGATGCTGGGGCCTATTCTGATCTCCAACCATGAACATAGAGGAAGAACGAAATCTGGCCCTGGAACTCAGTGGCCAAAAAATGGCATCTCTTTGTTTACACTGCGGCAGGCCCCCTCATGTGATGTGGAAGGTATTTGTGCGTGTGCATTTGCCCTACCAGGTTTAGAGCTTCTAGGAGGGCAGACTGACAGAGGTGGTGCTAGGGTTAATATGCATGCCATGAAGGCGCATTTGGGGTTGAGATGCATGCACAAGGAAAGGGGAAGTCTCCTTGGGGGAGCCTAGAAACTCTAGTGAGATTCCACAGGCGCCGGTGCCACATTCAGGATGGCAAAAGTATTTAAGCCATGCCCTGGAAGTCCTTGTGTGCTATCATGGAGGGAGCTCATTTGGAGTTGCTTTGGGTAGCAGAAACTTATCTGTCTCTTTTATCCAGTGAACCCCTGCTTGCATCATCTGAATCATGTGATCCGCTGAAAAAGAAGATGACCAAAATGTCATAAGGGACAGTTGAAAATCCTTTTTTGAAAAGGTACCAGTGCCAGAACTGAGGTGGAACTTACCTGAGAAGATTATTGTGGAAACTCCTTGAACATTCTCTTCAGTAGTGCCTTAGAGCATCACTATGAAGAAAAAGAAAGGATTTGGTTCAGTCCCTGTAGGCATACAAAAGCAAGGTTGCAAAGGCGTTTTGTAAAGTCTTAAAGATAACGAAAAATAGTTTCTCGAGACAATGTAATGATGCACAGCAGTTTGTGGAGGAGTTTTGTTTTGCACAATGGTTTTCAGTGCCTTGTGGTAAATGTAAACAATTTCTGAATAACAGCCCCAACGTTTTTTCTTTTCATTATGATTACTGTCTTTATTCCATTTAAATCTTCCGCATATTGCTCTCTATCACAACTGCTGCAGAATGTTAGCCCTGATCAAAACGATGCTAGTAAAATGCAAAGCTCGGGGTACTTTGGACAGTGGCTCATTTCACTATTCATATACATCGTCCAGCTCTCTGTGTACAGAGAGAGCTATTACACAGCTCTTCAGTTACGATTAGGCCAAAATATTGTAACACTGTTCTGTCCATGTGGTCATTTTGTAAGAGGACACAACAAACTCTATTACACAAATTAAAAAAAATATTTAGGCAAAAACGGCTATAGTTTGACAAAAAATAGGCTGGATTAGGAAATCATCTCAGGACTGAAATTCAATGCACAGAGTGTGATGCGCAAGGATGGAAGAACAATTGCTAAATTGACTTCATATACTTTCAGGATGCCGGGAAAGCCAGCATAAAGTATAGAATTGGAGTAACTTCTAAAATTAAAGAGGCAGAGATGTAATAATAGGAAGCTGCGGACATCTTGGATGTGAGTAAATCAGCTGGGAGGGTTGAGGAAGCTGTGTACCCTTTTCTTTCCCCAGGGTAAGAGCAGTAGTTTATCAAAGGAAAAAGGGGACACTTGTAACACTTTTAAAACCGTTGGTTTCGGAAAAAGTGATTGGAAACACTCAAAGAAAACAATGTAAATTGGGGAGTGCGGTATATGTGTTTCATCCGCCCCACATTGAAGTCATGGCAGTTATCATTGGGTATTCCAAAAATTGGTAGGTGCCGACCTCAACCAGAGGTACCTCCGGTCTCAAAGTGCAGTGTCAGAGATAGAGGATTTATTCCCACAAAAAGGTGTGCAAAACAAACTTTACAAAAAAGGAAAAAATCTTTAAAATGAGAGGAGAAAGCACCCAAAATGTTTAATGGGGGTGAGCTCCCTCAGATATAAAATATATTCATACTTGAGAAAGATCGAGTTACTAGATCTATTGGTATTAGTAAATTGTCGACATGTTTCAGCTCCTTTGGCCATAGAGGTCTATGAAGCTTTCGTCAGGACTAATAAACGTGTACTGATACTCACACGATTTGTGCGGTATTCTTCAATTGGTCAGTCTCTACCAATCGTGATGCTAGGATCAGCGTTTTCTGAAAGAAAGTGATAAGTAGACATACAACAAATCGTAGTAGTCAATACAGATTGGTTGTGCTGCAGGGATAGATTGTCTGCATGATCTGTTTTTTGTGGGACAATAATTATTTTATAACATTTTGTCATCAACTTTTTTACTAAGCTTTTGTGCATTTAGTTGGACTAAAGAAATGTGAGAAAACGGCATTTTGGACAATGGCAGTGACACAGTGAAGGGCTATTGGGAAGACAGGGCCCTCTGGGTCATGATCGGACTTTTTTATCATAATCGAATACTGTGTCATGTTAGTTCCATAACTCGCTATAACAATGAGGCAATATTTTCAGAAAGCGAGAAGAGGTCTCAGTAAGCAGCATTACGTGCATATAGAAAAGCGGCGGTTATTTTGTTTCTACCCCCGAGTGTTAGTTCCATAACTCGCTAGGACATTGAGGCAATATTATCAGAGAGCGAGAAAAGGTCTCAAAAAGCAGCGTTACGTGCAAATAGAAAAGCGGCGGTTATTTTGTATCTACCCCCGAATTGTATTATAAAAAACATTTGCATGGTAGTTATTTAGCTGTTTTGCCTAATGTATGGGCATAAGGTTAAATATGCATGTCTCAGTAGTATTTGCCCAGTGTGTTCAAGGAAACGCGCTGTATTTAGGTTACGCTGTTCTCAAAGTCAATAGGAGAAATAAAATAAAATAAGATGTTCCTACCTGTGTTCAAGGAACGCTTATCTCCAGCGGGGTTACAGCTATTTTAAAGCGCAGTGCTGGATGGAGAGGGAGACCGAATTAAAAAGCGGCTCGAGCATCTTACCGGGGAAAGTTTGTAAAGTGTAGACTCCATTACCCGCGGCGAGGCTGTTCCTCAGACTTGTGCTGGCTCTGCCCCCAGATGTCAATGGGACGTCAGGGGCTCCGTTTATTTAAAGGTGCAGGCCTTGTTACATGGTCCATTTCTTAAAGGAACCGTGGTATGATAAAGAAGTTTCACTTGCAAATTTAATCTTTATGAATGTGTTACTTTTGGAAAAAAGGGGGGGATCTGAGATATAAACCGCATGAAGTGCTGGTTAATGAAATAGTGAATGTAGTTAAATGTAGAATTGGTACCACAAAACATCAAGATTCACAACAGTGCTGGTATTTCATTTTTTGGCAAACTGGTGCCACGGAACGGAATCGTTAAGGCCATGTTCATGGGTGGCAAGTCTGTCCACCCACCTCTGTTCCTTCTCATGTAGAGTTTTTTCTGGGTTACGTGACTTGTCTAAGAGCATTTCAATTACTGTCCATTGCAGTTCATCACAAGTGTGGTTCTGTTCTATGAAATGCGAGCATAGTTTAGTTGTGTTCTTTTTTAGTCGGATGTTACTCCTATGCTCCCCAATTCTGGTTTTCACTTTTCGGCAGGTCATCCCTATGTATTTCTTGTTACAGGGGCAGGTAACCATGTAAATAACATGTGAGGAATTGCAATTTGTAAATTGCCTCTGTGTCCAGACCAGTGTTCCCGATAGTTGCAATGTTTTTGTGGCTGTGGTTGTTTTGCACGAGACACATGTGCCGCAAGGGTAATGTCCCGTGAGGGGTGTCATCCTCGCATCTCTCATTATAGGTAGTCTAGGTTTGTTAGTCGGCCGGGTATGTACCAAAACATCCTTTAAATTCTTAGTTCTCCTGTTGGCAAATCTGGGTTTGGGCCAGTCAAATCTGCCAGTGTTTAGAATGTGCCAGTTTTTTCTCACCATTTTTTGTACCTCATAGGTGGAGGGGCCGAAGGTGGTGACACAAGTGGTCAGGTCTTGAATTGGTTCCTTTTGGTGAATTTGCAATTGGCAGTCTCTGGGCTGGTTGTTGGCTCTTTTTTTACACCTTTGAATAGTTTGTTCACTGTAATCTCTATCCTTTAGTTTTGCACTGAGTTCTCGTGCTTGGATTCTATAGTCTTCATTTTTTGAGCAGTTCCTCTTTATCCTCAAAAATTGATTATAAGGGAGATTATCCCTCAACGGCTTTGGGTGGTAGCTTTTGTATGAAAGTAAGCTATTCTTAGCTGTTGGTTTAGTGAAAGTCTTGGTATGTAAGATGTTATTTTCCGTGAAGATTGTGAGGTCCAAAAAGTCCAGTTTGCTGTTATTGGACGTATGCGTAAATTTGAGCCAGGGGTCTAATTCATTGAGCCAGACTGTAAATTGGTCAAGATCTTGCTCTATGCTCCAAATCAGCAGGATATCATCAATATATCTCTTCCAGTATAAAATACTGGAAGAGAAGGGATTAGATTCGTGTAATACGAATTTGTTCTCAAACTGACTCACATACAGCCCTGCTACCGAAGGAGCAAAGGCACTACCCATAGATGTGCCATGGGTTTGTAAATAGAGTTTGTCTTCATAGGCAAAGAAATTTTCTTTAAGGGCCAGTTTGCAGCATTCAAGGATGAAATGCCTTGGTGTATTGTATTGCCAGTTTTCCGTGTAGAGGACATCCTCGAGCATCTGCATTGTTTCGTCTTGAGGTAAACTTGTGAAAAGGGATTCCACATCTAGTCCCACCAATAACATTGTTTCTGGGTCAAAGTGTTTGTCTGAGATTTGTATCAGTAGATCTCGAGTATCCTTAAGGTATGTTGGAGTTTTCTGTACCAGGGGTTTAAGGAATTCATCAGCAAATTTAGATAAGGGTTCTAATACTGACCCTATACCTGAAACTATAGGTCGTCCCGGAGGTGGCGACCTGTTTTTGTGGGTTTTTGGAAGCGAATAGAAATAGGGAGTTTTTGGTTCCTTAGCAACTAGAAATTCTGCTTCTTTTTTCGATATCCACATTTTTGTTTCAGCCTCAAAAACCATCATTGATATGGTATTTTGGAGTCTCAATGTAGGGTCTTCAATGATCCTGCTATAAAATCTCGTATCCGACAAAAGGGTAAGGCATTGTTGGTTGTAGCCCGGCTTGCTTAGAATAACCGTGCCTCCACCCTTATCGGCTGGTTTTATCACAATTGCTGCGTTAGTTTTTAGTGTCTCTATTGCCAGACGTTCCTTTTTTGTCAGATTTTGGAAGGGTTTTTTTGGGGTCATCTTATCCACCCCTTTTAGGAGTGCTTGTTCGAAAGTTTGGAGTTCAGGTGGAACACTAAAAGGTGGGGGATTGAAAGATGATTTGTTCCGTAGGTTTGTATCCCCTTCCTGTGGTGTTGAAGTGCTGTTCGAGAAATACGCTTTTAGTCTCAGTACTCTGCAGAATTCAGCCAATTCACATTTCAAATTGAAGTTATCCATTTGGGGGGTCGGGACGAAGCCCAGGCCTTTGTTCAGGACTCTCATTTGATCTTCCGTGAGTTCAGTGTCTGAGAGATTGATGATCAGTGATTTGTCTTGCTGGTTGTCGGTTGTGCTGCTGCCATGCTCCGGGTCTGCAAATTCCTTTGTTGGTCTTGCCAGGTTACGGGCTTTCTTTTTCCTCGGGATTGATTGCGGCCTCTGGATAAAAAAGCCTGTTCTTGTTGCCCTTGGTTTTGCTGTCCAACCATTTGGTGGTCTGGCATTTGGGGCATCTGCTGCATCCCTTGACTAAATGGGTCCATCCAGCCTCCATATTGAGGTACAAATGGTTGATAGAATGGTAGGTTGTAACCTGGATAGTATGGTCGTTGCCACCGGTTCCCCCTTCTGGGGCGTTGGTGTCTATAATTATTACGGCCTCTCTTAGGAGTATAGTCATCAGAACTAGCCGTAGAATTGTTGGAAGAGTTTTTCCCTGTTGACTCGTTGTCTGTGCCCGGATCAGGAGTGGTATAGTCATCCCTGATGTAAGGGTGCATTTTCTCCTGGCTAAACTTTTTTAAGTCTTTTCCCAGTTTTTGCAGTTTACTCTGCATTATAAACTCCTGGGTTTCTTCCATTTCTTTTGTTATTTCCTCCAGTCTCTTCTTATAGACGAGGGGATTGATGCCCTTCTTTAATTCTTCCTCACATGTTTGGATTTCTGCTAAGAGTTTTTCAGAAAGCCGCCTTGCTGTTTTAACAATTAAAACCAAATAATCCAATGTACACTTCCAGGAGATGGAAGACCAGTCCTTACGGAACGCAAGATCATGTAAAAAGATCCTCGGTGCGTTGTTAACCCACAGGCCTCGTGGTGCAATTTTTGACCTGAGGTACTCGGTCATAATGATGCCGTGGATGGCTGTTCGAATTTGGTCCCTTTTCTTCTCTGTCAGATTTTCCCAATCATCTGTTTGAGCCAGGGCTTCAGTCAGGTCTGCATTCTGTAGTAACGGTTGAGCTGCCAAAATTTCGTCAATGTCGCTTGCATCATAGCTTAGTCCAACGTTGCCTTCCATTTTTTCTTTTGAAGTTCAAAAGAATTGGAAAAGTTTTGAACCCGCAGCTGTGCGCTGCTTATATAATGTGTAAATCAGCTGGGAGGGTTGAGGAAGCTGTGTACCCTTTTCTTTCCCCAGGGTAAGAGCAGTAGTTTATCAAAGGAAAAAGGGGACACTTGTAACACTTTTAAAACCGTTGGTTTCGGAAAAAGTGATTGGAAACCCTCAAAGAAAACAATGTAAATTGGGGAGTGCGGTATATGTGTTTCATCCGCCCCACATTGAAGTCATGGCAGTTATCATTGGGTATTCCAAAAAGTGGTAGGTGCCGACCTCAACCAGAGGTACCTCCGGTCTCAAAGTGCAGTGTCAGAGATAGAGGATTTAGTCCCACAAAAAGGTGTGCAAAACAAACTTTACAAAAAAGGAAAAAATCTTTAAAATGAGAGGAGAAAGCACCCAAAATGTTTAATGGGGGTGAGCTCCCTCAGATATAAAATATATTCATACTTGAGAAAGATCGAGTTACTAGATCTATTGGTATTAGTAAATTGTCGACATGTTTCAGCTCCTTTGGCCATAGAGGTCTATGAAGCTTTCGTCAGGACTAACAAACGTGTACTGATACTCACACGATTTGTGCGGTATTCTTCAATTGGTCAGTCTCTACCAATCGTGATGCTAGGATCAGCGTTTTCTGAAAGAAAGTGATAAGTAGACATACAACAAATCGTAGTAGTCAATACAGATTGGTTGTGCTGCAGGGATAGATTGTCTGCATGATCTGTTTTTTGTGGGACAATAATTATTTTATAACATTTTGTCATCAACTTTTTTACTAAGCTTTTGTGCATTTAGTTGGACTAAAGAAATGTGAGAAAACGGCATTTTGGACAATGGCAGTGACACAGTGAAGGGCTATTGGGAAGACAGGGCCCTCTGGGTCATGATCGGACTTTTTTATCATAATCGAATACTGTGTCATGTTAGTTCCATAACTCGCTATAACAATGAGGCAATATTTTCAGAAAGCGAGAAGAGGTCTCAGTAAGCAGCATTACGTGCATATAGAAAAGCGGCGGTTATTTTGTTTCTACCCCCGAGTGTTAGTTCCATAACTCGCTATGACATTGAGGCAATATTATCAGAGAGCGAGAAAAGGTCTCAAAAAGCAGCGTTACGTGCAAATAGAAAAGCGGCGGTTATTTTGTATCTACCCCCGAATTGTATTATAAAAAACATTTGCATGGTAGTTATTTAGCTGTTTTGCCTAATGTATGGGCATAAGGTTAAATATCCATGTCTCGGTAGTATTTGCCCAGTGTGTTCAAGGAAACGCGCTGTATTTAGGTTACGCTGTTCTCAAAGTCAATAGGAGAAATAAAATAAAATAAGATGTTCCTACCTGTGTTCAAGGAACGCTTATCTCCAGCGGGGTTACAGCTATTTTAAAGCGCAGTGCTGGATGGAGAGGGAGACCGAATTAAAAAGCGGCTCGAGCATCTTACCGGGGAAAGTTTTTAAAGTGTAGACTCCATTACCCGCGGCGAGGCTGTTCCTCAGACTTGTGCTGGCTCTGCCCCCGGATGTCAATGGGACGTCAGGGGCTCCGTTTATTTAAAGGTGCAGGCCTTGTTACATGGTCCATTTCTTAAAGAAACCGTGGTATGATAAAGAAGTTTCACTTGCAAATTTAATCTTTATGAATGTGTTACTTTTGGAAAAAAGGGGGGGATCTGAGATATAAACCGCATGAAGTGCTGGTTAATGAAATAGTGAATGTAGTTAAATGTAGAATTGGTACCACAAAACATCAAGATTCACAACAGTGCTGGTATTTCATTTTTTGGCAAACTGGTGCCACGGAACGGAATCGTTAAGGCCATGTTCATGGGTGGCAAGTCTGTCCACCCACCTCTGTTCCTTCTCATGTAGAGTTTTTTCTGGGTTACGTGACTTGTCTAAGAGCATTTCAATTACTGTCCATTGCAGTTCATCACAAGTGTGGTTCTGTTCTATGAAATGCGAGCATAGTTTAGTTGTGTTATTTTTTAGTCGGATGTTACTCCTATGCTCCCCAATTCTGGTTTTCACTTTTCGGCAGGTCATCCCTATGTATTTCTTGTTACAGGGGCAGGTAACCATGTAAATAACATGTGAGGAATTGCAATTTGTAAATTGCCTCTGTGTCCAGACCAGTGTTCCCGATAGTTGCAATGTTTTTGTGGCTGTGGTTGTTTTGCACGAGACACATGTGCCGCAGGGGTAATGTCCCGTGAGGGGTGTCATCCTCGCATCTCTCATTATAGGTAGTCTAGGTTTGTTAGTCGGCCGGGTATGTACCAAAACATCCTTTAAATTCTTAGTTCTCCTGTTGGCAAATCTGGGTTTGGGCCAGTCAAATCTGCCAGTGTTTAGAATGTGCCAGTTTTTTCTCACCATTTTTTGTACCTCATAGGTGGAGGGGCCGAAGGTGGTGACACAAGTGGTCAGGTCTTGAATTGGTTCCTTTTGGTGAATTTGCAATAGGCAGTCTCTGGGCTGGTTGTTGGCTCTTTTTTTACACCTTTGAATAGTTTGTTCACTGTAATCTCTATCCTTTAGTTTTGCACTGAGTTCTCGTGCTTGGATTCTATAGTCTTCATTTTTTGAGCAGTTCCTCTTTATCCTCAAAAATTGACTATACGGGAGATTATCCCTCAACGGCTTTGGGTGGTAGCTTTTGTATGAAAGTAAGCTATTCTTAGCTGTTGGTTTAGTGAAAGTCTTGGTATGTAAGATGTTATTTTCCGTGAAGATTGTGAGGTCCAAAAAGTCCAGTTTGCTGTTATTGGACGTATGCGTAAATTTGAGCCAGGGGTCTAATTCATTGAGCCAGACTGTAAATTGGTCAAGATCTTGCTCTATGCTCCAAATCAGCAGGATATCATCAATATATCTCTTCCAGTATAAAATACTGGAAGAGAAGGGATTAGATTCGTGTAATACGAATTTGTTCTCAAACTGACTCACATACAGCCCTGCTACCGAAGGAGCAAAGGCACTACCCATAGATGTGCCATGGGTTTGTAAATAGAGTTTGTCGTCATAGGCAAAGAAATTTTCTTTAAGGGCCAGTTTGCAGCATTCAAGGATGAAATGCCTTGGTGTATTGTATTGCCAGTTTTCCATGTAGAGGACATCCTCGAGCATCTGCATTGTTTCGTCTTGAGGTAAACTTGTGAAAAGGGATTCCACATCTAGTCCCACCAATAACATTGTTTCTGGGTCAAAGTGTTTGTCTGAGATTTGTATCAGTAGATCTCGAGTATCCTTAAGGTATGTTGGAGTTTTCTGTACCAGGGGTTTAAGGAATTCATCAGCAAATTTAGATAAGGGTTCTAATACTGACCCTATACCTGAAACTATAGGTCGTCCCGGAGGTGGCGACCTGTTTTTGTGGGTTTTTGGAAGCGAATAGAAATAGGGAGTTTTTGGTTCCTTAGCAACTAGAAATTCTGCTTCTTTTTTCGATATCCACATTTTTGTTTCAGCCTCAAAAACCATCATTGATATGGTATTTTGGAGTCTCAATGTAGGGTCTTCAATGATCCTGCTATAAAATCTCGTATCCGACAAAAGGGTAAGGCATTGTTGGTTGTAGCCCGGCTTGCTTAGAATAACCGTGCCTCCACCCTTATCGGCTGGTTTTATCACAATTGCTGCGTTAGTTTTTAGTGTCTCTATTGCCAGACGTTCCTTTTTTGTCAGATTTTTGAAGGTTTTTTTTGGGGTCATCTTATCCACCCCTTTTAGGAGTGCTTGTTCAAAAGTTTGGAGTTCAGGTGGAACACTAAATGGTGGGGGATTGAAAGATGATTTGTTCCGTAGGTTTGTATCCCCTTCCTGTGGTGTTGAAGTGCTGTTCGAGAAATACGCTTTTAGTCTCAGTACTCTGCAGAATTCAGCCAATTCACATTTCAAATTGAAGTTATCCATTTGGGGGGTCGGGACGAAGCCCAGGCCTTTGTTCAGGACTCTCATTTGATCTTCCGTGAGTTCAGTGTCTGAGAGATTGATGATCAGTGATTTGTCTTGCTGGTTGTCGGTTGTGCTGCTGCCATGCTCCGGGTCTGCACAATCCTTTGTTGGTCTTGCCAGGTTACGGGCTTTCTTTTTCCTCGGGATTGATTGCGGCCTCTGGATAAAAAAGCCTGTTCTTGTTGCCCTTGGTTTTGCTGTCCAACCATTTGGTGGCCTGGCATTTGGGGCATCTGCTGCATCCCTTGACTAAATGGGTCCATCCAGCCTCCGTATTGAGGTACAAATGGTTGATAGAATGGTAGGTTGTAACCTGGATAGTATGGTCGTTGCCACCGGTTCCCCCTTCTGGGGCGTTGGTGTCTATAATTATTACGGCCTCTCTTAGGAGTATAGTCATCAGAACTAGCCGTGGAATTGTTGGAAGAGTTTTTCCCTGTTGACTCGTTGTCTGTGCCCGGATGAGGAGTGGTATAGTCATCCCTGATGTAAGGGTGCATTTTCTCCTGGCTAAACTTTTTTAAGTCTTTTCTAAGTTTTTGCAGTTTACTCTGCATTATAAACTCCTGGGTTTCTTCCATTTCTTTTGTTATTTCCTCCAGTCTCTTCTTATAGACGAGGGGATTGATGCCCTTCTTTAATTCTTCCTCACATGTTTGGATTTCTGCTAAGAGTTTTTCAGAAAGCCGCCTTGCTGTTTTAACAATTAAAACCAAATAATCCAATGCACACTTCCAGGAGATGGAAGACCAGTCCTTACGGAATGCAAGATCATGTAAAAAGATCCTCGGTGCGTTGTTAACCCACAGGCCTCATGGTGCAATTTTTGACCTGAGGTACTCGGTCATAATGATGCCGTGGATGGCTGTTCGAATTTGGTCCCTTTTCTTCTCTGTCAGATTTTCCCAATCATCTGTTTGAGCCAGGGCTTCAGTCAGGTCTGCATTCTGTAGTAACGGTTGAGCTGCCAAAATTTCTTCAATGTCGCTTGCATCATAGCTTAGTCCAACGTTGCCTTCCATTTTTTATTTTGAAGTTCAAAAGAATTGGAAAAGTTTTGAACCCGCAGCTGTGCGCTGCTTATATAATGAGTAAATCAGCTGGGAGGGTTGAGGAAGCTGTGTACCCTTTTCTTTCCCCAGGGTAAGAGCAGTAGTTTATCAAAGGAAAAAGGGGACACTTGTAACACTTTTAAAACCGTTGGTTTCGGAAAAAGTGATTGGAAACCCTCAAAGAAAACAATGTAAATTGGGGAGTGCGGTATATGTGTTTCATCCGCCCCACATTGAAGTCATGGCAGTTATCATTGGGTATTCCAAAAAGTGGTAGGTGCCGACCTCAACCAGAGGTACCTCCGGTCTCAAAGTGCAGTGTCAGAGATAGAGGATTTAGTCCCACAAAAAGGTGTGCAAAACAAACTTTACAAAAAAGGAAAAAATCTTTAAAATGAGAGGAGAAAGCACCCAAAATGTTTAATGGGGGTGAGCTCCCTCAGATATAAAATATATTCATACTTGAGAAAGATCGAGTTACTAGATCTATTGGTATTAGTAAATTGTCGACATGTTTCAGCTCCTTTGGCCATAGAGGTCTATGAAGCTTTCGTCAGGACTAACAAACATGTACTGATACTCACACGATTTGTGCGGTATTCTTCAATTGGTCAGTCTCTACCAATCGTGATGCTAGGATCAGCGTTTTCTGAAAGAAAGTGATAAGTAGACATACAACAAATCGTAGTAGTCAATACAGATTGGTTGTGCTGCAGGGATAGATTGTCTGCATGATCTGTTTTTTGTGGGACAATAATTATTTTATAACATTTTGTCATCAACTTTTTTACTAAGCTTTTGTGCATTTAGTTGGACTAAAGAAATGTGAGAAAACGGCATTTTGGACAATGGCAGTGACACAGTGAAGGGCTATTGGGAAGACAGGGCCCTCTGGGTCATGATCGGACTTTTTTATCATAATCGAATACTGTGTCATGTTAGTTCCTTAACTCGCTATAACAATGAGGCAATATTTTCAGAAAGCGAGAAGAGGTCTCAGTAAGCAGCATTACGTGCATATAGAAAAGCGGCGGTTATTTTGTTTCTACCCCCGAGTGTTAGTTCCATAACTCGCTATGACATTGAGGCAATATTATCAGAGAGCGAGAAAAGGTCTCAAAAAGCAGCGTTACGTGCAAATAGAAAAGCGGCGGTTATTTTGTATCTTCCCCCGAATTGTATTATAAAAAACATTTGCATGGTAGTTATTTAGCTGTTTTGCCTAATGTATGGGCATAAGGTTAAATATCCATGTCTCGGTAGTATTTGCCCAGTGTGTTCAAGGAAACGCGCTGTATTTAGGTTACGCTGTTCTCAAAGTCAATAGGAGAAATAAAATAAAATAAGATGTTCCTACCTGTGTTCAAGGAACGCTTATCTCGAGCGGGGTTACAGCTATTTTAAAGCGCAGTGCTGGATGCTGGCCTTTGATAAACTACGACATCTTGGATGTACCTATTAACCTTTAGCCCAAAAACTGCTGCCCTTCCAGGACAATCAGGGTGTCACACATGTGAGTCTGCATTCCCAGTATACAAGTTGTTCTCTAATTTGCTTATTACCGTTGAGTTTTCATGTCTCTAGTCACCTGCAATAGGAAACTGGCATAACTGAACAACTGTAATACATTATTGCAGTTGAGTTGCGATAACATAATGGCAGCTGCCAAAGTGAAAGGAAGGTCATATAGCATAATTACTGCAGCAGTTTAAACAAATTAAATGGAGAACTGTCTATTTTTCTGATGCTTTTCTAAAATGAACATTGATCTGTAAGAACAAGATACTTTTTTCTGGCATTATGCCAATACTGGGAAGAGAGAAACTCTGCATGTGCTAATATTGATAAAACTGATGCCAATTTTTTTACTGATACACTCGCATATAAAAGCGAAAACGCATCACTATTAACAAACTCACCTGTCATGAACTTTCCAATCCCGACTCACAAATACGGGTTATACAGGCTCATGACATAGGTCTAAGGTTACTGATTGCCAGGTCACAGTTGGGGTGGCACATAGCTGAAAGATGAAATGCGTAAAAAGGAAACTCATGTGCGTCCCCCAGATAAGCGCAGTGACACCACAATGGTCAAGAGTGAGTGGCCTCAATAAAGTACACATGGTCGGAGGGGTGCGTACATTCTCAAAACATCATAAAGTCAGATGCCACATGAAGTTAGGAACCCATAGCCAATAAGCACCCAGCACACACAGTACATGCAGCGATCTCATGCCCCTCAGGCCATGCTTCTGGGCACATTACCTACTGGCCCCAATTGTGTCCACGCAAGGTTGAGGCCAACCTGCATTTATTATGAGGTACCTTATTTGTGACTCCACAGACAAGACCTGCATTCTTTTACCAAAAAAGAATAATTGAAAGTACTTTATGACACCCAAAAATGTATGAAGACACATTCAAATGATTGTTCTTTGAGACATTCCTCAGACCTATTTCTGTAACTGTGCTCCAGACAGAAGCATTTAATTACATCAACTGTTCCTGTTTTGCCAAACACCTCTTGTCATTTGTTTTTTCAAGGTAAATTCAAATGTAAGCAAAACATGTTTCTACACACACACACACACAGTGGGTACTTAGTGCCATATATCTACTCATCAGCTCAGACCAATGAAACAATATAGATGAAAATATATCAATTCCCCAAAATATCGGAAAAAATATTGTTTACAAAAATATTGCCATCCTATACTTAATTTACAAAAGCACAAATTTTGAGGACATAATATCACCATTTAAAATATCTATTTCCACTAATATCGAAACTTCAAGTGTCATAAACAAAAATATTGTTACCTATAAATATATAAAAAGTCAAAAGCATCAAAACACATTGTTGGACCTGGGCCTTTCTGCAGTGTCATCCCCAAAATGTTTGCTTTCCTCCTCCCATTTTTGCTGAATTTGTTTTTGTTGGCTTTAGGACTCCAGGCACTTTACCGCTACTAATCAGTGCTACAGTGCATGTGCGTTATATGTGTCCAGGGCTTGATGATTAACTGTCACTGGCAGACCTGCAGTACTGATTTTGCCACCCACTCTAGTAACCCTTAAAACATATCCCAGACCTACCATTGCACAGCCTTGTGTTCAGTTTTAAACTGCCAAGTTAAAACTCATTTCAGGCCTAACCTTCCTTTTTAATATATATTATTCACCCCCTAAGATAGGCCCTAGATAAGGGCAGAGTGCAGTGTATTCAAAAAGGTTGAACATGTACTTTAAGATTTACATGTCCTGGTAGTGAAAAACGATTACATTCATTTTTTACTACTGCAAGGCATATCTATCCCATAAGTTAACATTGTGATTACCTTTTTACATTTTATATGCGTATTTTCCAATTGTGAAAAGATCAGCAATACGAGTTTGGTGTCTCTGGACTCACAATTTGAAACCACAACTTATTATAAAGTTGGATTTTAAGTTACAAGTCTGAAAATGCCACTTTTAGAAAGTTTGTTATAATAAATGGGTGAACCCAGAAGAGTCACTGGGACCTGGGTAGCTAATGGTTCAAAAGGAGAGTGATCCCAGGATGCACATAGAAAGTATAGAAGAAGCAAGTAGGGAAATGAAAGAATAAATGGAATCAAATGGAAAGTACGTTGTTGTTTAATTACAAAGTACCGCATGTTGAATTTTTTGCACACATAGCATAAATGTACATACTACCATATTATGGTGCCCAGAACAAGGGGAGGGGGAGGGAGAGGTGAGGGTGCTAGTGATGGGAGGTAGTGCAAGGCAAGATAGTATAATACAATATAGGCCAAAAGTACTTATTTAGAACATATTAAGAGACTGGCTGCAACTTGAGCCAGAAACACAATGCACATAAATGACAATGTTATTCAGGCTGTGCCCATGCTTCTAAAAAAATAGCTTGGAAATTATGCAAGGGTCTGTGGCACTTCTTTAAGTGCTCAAAGGAAAGCCTCTTTATTCATGCATTGTCTAGGTTCAGAGGGTCAGGAGGTTTTTGAACACCTTCCTGATCTTCCAGACAGTGAAGCAGTTGTTTTAAATCAGTATGAAATATGCATGAGGAAGAAGGACATTGATTATCTTACCAAGGTGAGCATGGTGATGGAACCACTTTGGGAAGAGAATGCAAAGACAGGAGGAATCTGTGGAACAGTATATTACAATGTTAAGGAAATTACATCTACCCGTTGTTTTGGTGCAACGTTAGAAGATCAATCAGTAAGAATTTTGTTTTATTCTGGTGCAAAGATCACCCTCATCCCAAAGTTTTTTTATGATCAACATCTTTTAAGCAAAGTAAAGCTAAGTAAGCTGCACATTAAACCCAGAGGTTATGGAGGTGAAATTATTGATCTCTTGGGGTATTTTTGGGGCTCTATTTAGTTTAAAGGGAGAATTGTTCCTGGCAAGATCTAAGTCTCCATGAAAGGTGACTCTTCTCAATTAGTTGGTTTCACCAACGTTATCTCTATGTGTATTTTTACCCCAATCAGTCGCCCTCTGTGTGTCTCGAAAATGTACCTGCTGTTAAAGAGGTAAATGAAGAGTCTGATGTCTGGGTTGTAAGATTTCCATAGGTTTTTAAAAAAGATTTGGTTATCTCAAGAACTATATACATCGTAGAAAATTGGAGCCTGGTGCTGTACCTAAGGTCACTAAAGTCAGGAGTGTACCGTTGTTGGCCAAGGACTGTATGAAGAATGAATTAGATGAGCTGGTAAAGAATGGGATAATTAAAGAGGTGGAGGCAACCGAGTGGATCTCTCCAGTTGTTATGGTTTGCAAAGCCAATAGAGAGACAAGGCTGTGCTTTGATTTGAGGGAGATGAATAGACGTTATTGTTGACCATTACCCTCTTCCTAATATCACGGAAATGTTAGCCTCCTTAGGTGGGGCTAAACATTTTTCAACGTTGGACCTTTCTTCTGCGCGCCTTCAGGTTAAACTCCATCATGCCTCCCAAGATCTAATAACCTTCATAACACCCTTTGGTACTTTCAAGTTTCTCAGGATGCCTTTTGACCTCATCGCTACAGCCTCTGTGTTTCAGAGGGTGATAGAGAGGGAGTTGGTGGGATTAAAGTGTATCAAGATTACATTTTGATTCATGGTGTTAATCTAGAAGAACATATTGAACAGTTGGCCCTGGTTTTGGAAAGAGTTCTTGCTGCTGGTCTGACACTTAAGTTTGAGAAGTGCAAGTTCAATGTTGGAGAGATTGAGTATGTGGGACATTTAATTTCTAGTTCAGGTATCAAACCTAAGCCTTCCTTGGTGCAAGCTATTTCTAACTTAGACTATCCCAATGATAGAGAGGAGTTGGTAAAATTCTTAGGGATGGCAGAATTTTACAATAAGTTTGTTCCCAACTTTGCACAAAAAACTGAGGCTTTACATGGTCTGTTGAAAAAGGGGTGTGAGTTTGTTTGGAGTCATGCTTGTGGTGTAGATTTCGATAGTATCAAACATTGCTTGAATGAAGCACCTTCTTTGTCATGTTTTGATCCTTATTTGGTTTCCAATCTCATGACGTCTGCTAGCTCTAAAGGATTGGATGCTGTTCTAATACAGAAGGTTGGTGGCTCTGAAAAGACCATTTTATATGTCTGTAGGCCTTTGAGAGGGGCTGAATGTAATTATTTGGTGGATGAAAAGGAGGCTCTTGATGTTTACTCGGCCATTGGCAAATTAAGAACATTTTTGTGGGGAAAACCCTTTGAAGTGATCTGTGATCGCAAACCTCTTAAAGGTGTTTTCTGCAAAAAAGGTGTTGATTTTGTTTCTCATAGTATAAGAAAATGGGTTGTTGCTGTGCAAGAATAGTGTGGAGTGAAAGTCTCAATCAGGACGATATATTAAAGCTTGTTATGTCAAAGGTTCGAGATGGTTGGGGTAACAAGTAAGACTGTGTCGAGATTCTGAAGAGATTTTGGAATGTCAGAGATGAGCTGAACTTGGTGAATGGTATTTTGTTGCGTGGAAGCAAGTTGATGGTTCCTGACAACTTGAAGGATAAGTGGGTGGCCAATTCCCATTGATCCATATGGGATAGCAAAGACCAAGAAAAGGATCAGGGAAGCTTACTGGTGACCTTCTATGGATATTTATATAGACAGAATAGTTCACAATTGTGCACAATGTGCCAGTAGTGACAAAGTGTTGAAGTGTAGGACTCAACTAATAATTATCAGGGAGCAATCCTTGGGTCCATGGGTTGATGTTGCCGTTGACATTTTAGGGCCTGTGAAGCTGCGGTCTCAGGACCATTATGTTTTGATATGTGTGGTCTTGTATTCAAGCTGGCCTGAGGTAAATTTAGTATATTCTGTTGAATCTCAAATTGTCATGGAATTTGTGGAGGAACTTTTTGAACGAGAAGGGCTTCCCATGCCTTTGTTATCTGATAATGGTGTGAAGGTTACTTCTCATTCCCTTGAAAGATTTTTGGAGGAAAGGGGCATAAGACATAAAAAGGCTGTGTTTTACCATCCCGAATGCAATGTTGTGGTGGAAGGATTTGTCAAGGTGATGAAGAAAGCCATGCAGTTAGCTGTTGTATCTGGTGATGATTGTAAAGTTGCCATCAAACAAAAAGTCAGTGAGTACAGATTTACACCTCATTCTTCCACCAGTGTGGCTCCTTTTAGGCTGTTTAAGAGAAGATCAGCCTTCACAGACATGATTCCGTCGTGGGTGGCCTCTACTAGGAAAATGTCTGACAGTGATGTTGAAAGTACTGGTGCATGGAAAGAAAGAGAGTTGAAGTGTATGGAGAGAAGGAAAGAGTTATTTGATTTGAGCTGTCAAGCTCAACCTGCCAGGCTAGGTCCTCCCTGGATCGGAACCTAGCATCCTGGGACCAGTTTTGGGGTATCACCACTCATCAGCCAGGCTAGCTTGACTCCAGTGGCATGGAGAGCACAGGATCCACATCCCGTCATACCTGTTCCACTCGGGGTGACAAATGCAAAAAGAGCAACTGATGGACAGAATGCTGAACTATGTGAAAAATTCACCCCACGACGGTGATCTGGGACTAAATCCATCGTTTTTTTGCTTCCCATGCCATTCCAGTTTAAACCCAGCCATATGCAAATCAGTCTTGACCCTGCTCCCCATGGGAACAGTCGATAAATTAAAGGCAAATCTGTGATTGGGGCTGGATATTTGATTTGTTCAGCATTACGTCTATCATCTGTTCTGTTCTTTTTGCTTTTGTCAACCTAAGTGGGAAGGGTATGCCCAAACGTGGGTCTCATGCTCACTGTGCCACTGGATTCAAGCTAGCCTGGCTGATGAGGGGTGATACCCCGAATCCGGTACCAGGATGCTTATTTCTGGTCCTGGGAGGACCTGGCCGGGCAGTTCGGGCTGGACTGTTCCCATGGGGAGCAGGGTCAAGATTGATTTGCACATGGCTGGGTCCAAACTGCAGTGGTGTGGTGAGCAAAAAATGATGTATTAAACCCAGATTTGTGACTGGGGATGAATGTTTGATTTGTTCAACATTCTGTCCATCACCTGCTCTGTTCTTTTTACTTTTGTCACCCTACGTGAGAAGGGTATGCCCAGATGTGGGTCCCATGCTCACTGTGCCACCTGATTCAAGCTAGCCTCGCTGAGGAGGGGTGATTCCCCGAACCCGGTCCCAGTATGCTTGTTTCTGGTCCTGGAAGACCTGGCCTCGTAGTGCGGGTTGGACAGTTTCCATGGGGAACAGGGTCAAGACTGATTTGCATATGACTGGGCCCAAACTGGGGTGATGTGTTGAGCAAAAAGACGATGGATTAAACCCAGATCTATGAGTTGAGCTGAATGTTTGATTTGTTCAGCATTCTATCCATCATCTGTTCTGTTCTTTTTAAGGACGAGGACATGGCATCACCCGCTGCTTGGCTTAATAACTACACATTGCCTTCATCAGAAAGAGTTTACCAATGACGCATATCTGATTGCCTGGATCGGAACCAACGTATCACCTACATCTGAAGGTATCAGCGCAGATGCATCACCTCCTCTACTCCCCGCATCGGGTCTTCCATGTTGACGCATCCTCCATCCTAGGTACTTTTTCAGTGGGACAAGATTGGTCACTGCTTCTGACCCACACTCCATCGCAGTCGACCTGAGCTTTCAGATTTGACCCAGCAAGCATGAACAGATAGTACCGGTTGGCACTTAATGTTTCTAAGCGTTGTATTTCAAGATATTCTTTAAAAATTCATAACTACGATTCTACTTAAAGATTTTTTTATCGTTTTGCTCTTCATTGTTCTTTAAATTCAGCTCTATGTTTCTAAACTGTGTGGAATATTTTTGTGTGGTGATTCACTGTGTTACTGTTTTAAGTGTTGCACAAATAATTTACCAGAGGGAGAGTGCAGGTTAATTTACAGTGTGTATCTGACTTACCCTGACTAGAATTGTGGTCCCTTCTTGGACAGAGTGCATACCTCTGCCATCTTGAGACCACATTTCTTACATAAACAATATCAACTACACTAATATCACAGAAAATAAAGCCAAATATCACAACATAAGTTAATACCTCTACAAGAACAAACCAAAATTAGACTCTCCATAAAGCAATACATTATCTAATTAAAATGATTTACATATTATAGTATTAAAATACTCTTAAACACACAAAAACATTAAATAAACAATTCAAAATCTCAGTTTTCAGCTCTGTATCTTCTTGCATTATGCCTATTTTGCAATGTTTTAAACTCGTATTACGTTTGCTTTTAACTTGCAGCACATGCTGGTCTAATAATTACTCTACTTGATTTCTCTCTCCTACCTGCTGCTTCTATATTTGCATCGTCCACAGCTTCGGCCCTGTTCCGCTGCGGCTTCTGCTTTTTGTGCAGAGGGTATAGTAGCGTGAAGCTGCACCCACTCACTTCTGGTTGCGCTCACGTCTGGTGTTGGAGTGGTCTAGCCGGCCTAAGGAACACACTTCAATTAGATGGCTCTGCCTAAGGCAAGACCGCCTGCAACTAGTCCGCGTACAGCTGGGGCCAGGAGCCAGAAACCCTGATCTTTTGCAGTTAAGGATAAGATCTTACGCCCCCATATTTCTGCATGGCTTAAGGCCAACACCTAAAACTCATTGTCAGGTCTTTAACCCAGATACTTTATCTCTTTCATGTGAATCCTGTAACTTTGCTTGCTCCTTAATCACCTATCCTAGGGATGCTCAGTTGGCTGTTCCTCTGAATGACACGCCGGCTATGGCCGTTGAGCATGAGGTCTATTCGGATTACCTGGCTGAGCACTTCTCTTTGCAGTATTTTCTCTGTTTTAGCTTGAACTGCCACTCTCTCCCTAAACACCAGCTGCATTTATTTAACTTTCTTTGTGACTGTTCCCATGGGGAGCGGGGCTGAGTGTTTGATTTGTTCCTAATGCAGTATTACTTACGGAAACATGTCTGCTTTAAGGCTCCCTACCTGATATCATTACAGCACTTCCTGCCAATTTCTCTCTTATTGAACAGGTGGATAAATTTACATCATTTTTAAAAAGGGTGCAAAATTGAGGAACACCTGATCCCTAATTGCGAAGCTTTGCTATTTGCTCTCTTTTTTCACTCCAAGATTTATGTTCTCCGGGGCATTGATCTATCGTCCTCCTGAGTACCACAGTAAGTGGTGTACGCTTTTCCTGGTTTACTGGCCCCCCACATCCTGCGCACAGCCAACGTCACATTGCGTGGCGACATTAATCTTCACCTTGAGGATTGAAACAATAACCTTGCCTCAGCTTTTATCGATGATTTAGGCATTTTCAATTTAGCACTCTTCAACTCTGCACCTACTCATATGGACCCCGTTTTTTCTAATTTAAAGGACCTGACAATCATCCACCTTCTTCAACTTTGCTAGTCTAATCACTTTGCGGTGCCTTTTAAAATTAGAGTTCCCTCCAACCCCATCTTGCAGCCTGTCTCAAAATCTAAAATTGGGAAATGGTCTAAACTCAGAATCTCAGTGTTAAATGAACAGGTTCTTAATACATAGCCCACCTTATATCTCAACCAGACTGGGACCAAATTTCTGTTCATTTATTTATTTATTTATTTATTTTTTGACACTTGTAGAGCGCGGCGAATACCCTAAGACGTCTCGGCGCTAACAATTCATCTGTTTCCTACTCATCCCATAAGTCTCATTGATTGAACAGCCATGTCTTTAAAAGTTTTCGGAATTGGTAAAGTGAGGTGCTCGTCCTGATGTTTTGGGGTAGAGTGTTCCAAAGTTTGGGAGCAGCCACTAAGAAGCGACGGTCACCCCAGGACACTGTCTTTGCTCGTGGGATTACTAATTGATACAAGGTAGAGGAGCGAAGCTGTCTGCAGGGTATATAAGGTTTCAATTGGTCCTTAAAAGAATGCGGTCCTTGATTGTTAAGTGCCTTGTAAACTATGCACAAGGACTTGAACTTTATTCTGTTTTGAATCGTGAGCCAATGATACTGCCTTATCGTGTCTGATATGGATTCGAACTTCGACGTTCCAGAAAGCAGGCGTGCAGCCGCATTCTGTATTGACTGTAACTTTTTTGTGACCCTGACCTGAGCATTGAGAAATAGACCGTTACAGTAGTCTAACGAAGACAGAACTAAAGAGCTGACCAATGTTTTGATTAATGCCTCCGGAAGAAAGGGGCGGATCTTTCTAATCATTTTCAGTATGTAATGGGCCGTTGTTGCAACTTTATTTGCATGATCCATAAAGCTGAGACCTTTGTCAAAAATGACTCCCAGATTCCTAACTTTAGGTGTTGGAGTGGGAGGTGTACCAAAAGCTGCTGGCCACCAGCATGAAGGCCATACTGGGAGAAGAGGTCCAAAGATAACTACCTCAGTTTTTTCTGAGTTAAGCTTGAGGCAGTTTGTGGCCATTCATTCTCCTATTTCGAGCAGTCCATTTTTGAAGTTTTGTGCCACTTGTCCTCCATCACCCTTGATGGCCAATACCAACTGCGTATCGTCCGCATAAGATGTTAGGCTCATCCCATATGCTCTGATGACGTTGGCAAGGTCCGACACGTAGATATTAAATAGTGTCGGACTGAGGGATGAGCCTTGGGGAACCCCGCATGGCAGCGAGAGTTGAGCAGATTGGAATGGTCCAAGAGTGACCGCTTGAGTTCTGTCAGCGAGAAAGGAGGCAAGCAGGTGTCTGGCAGAATGACAAATGCCCAGCTTTCCGACACGATCGACCAAGATGTTATGGTCGACTGTGTCGAAGGCTGCTGATAAATCCAGCAGTACTAAAATTGCAGTCCCACCTTGATCCCGGATAGCCCTGACATCGTCAGCTGCCTTAATTAGGGCAGTTTCGGTCCCATGATATCTCCGAAAGCCGAATTGTGAGTCATCCAGCAATCGGTGTTTCTCAATATAGTCTGAAAGTTGGGAATTCATAGCCTTTTCAGCCACTTTGGCTAAGAAAGGTAGGCTCGCAATTGGCCTATAGTTTTTCAGTTCCTTTTTGTCTAGGCAGGGTTTTTTTAATAGAGGTTTCAGTAAGGTGTTTTTTAAAAGATTCGGGTAGCTCCCTGAGGACAGAATAGAATTACAGACTTGTGTCAACACTGGTATAATGGACTCCATGACTGGAGGTAGGACTGAAAAAGGGCAAGGGTCAAGGGCGGAACCTGTTTTGATAGTTGAGACAATGGTCCTTATTTGATCCCCTGTAAGTATATAAAAACTGGTCAAGACATTAGCCTGATAAAGGGAATGTAGAGCCGTGTTCATCGTGGGTGGTTTGGAGGCAAAGGCTTGGTAAATATCGTCCACCTTGGTGAAATTTTTTTTTGCCAAGTCATCACATAATGCTTGTGACGGAGGGGGAGTAAGGTCAGGGACGTTACCTGCCAGTGTTTTGGTAATTTCGTACAGCCGCTTGCTAGAGTTTTTGGCTTGATCAATTTGATTTGTGTAGAATAATTTTTTTGCGTTTGTGATCATGGATTTATAAAGTGCCAAAGATTCTTTATAAACTTTCTTGCTAGCCAGGTCATAGGTTTTTCTCCAACGCCTTTCCAGGTTCCTATTACTTTGTTTTTGCAGTCTTAGATCCTCGGAGTACCATGGAGCAGTCGGTTTAGATCTGTTCCTGGACATGAATTTGGTGGGTACTGTATGCGCAGTTGCACTAGCAAGCCAGGTCTGAAATTGTAGTGTTGCCTCATTGGGATCAGTGGACACCGTGGGACGGGTGTTGTCCAACTGTGTTTTCAGCTCTATCTGGTTTATGTTCTTCCAATCTTTGAAAGAACTTTGGTTGGATGTGGTAGGTGTCTTAGTTTGAAGAGTCTTGGTTGTGATTTCACCGAATATGGCATAATGATCGGTCCACGGCATTGGTAGAATGTCCGTTATATGAAGACCGTCTACATTTGAAAATATGACGTCTAAAGTGTGGACTGCTAAGTGCGTGGCAGAGGCGACTAACTGTTTTAACCCCAGTATTTCCATCTCCGATATAAGAGAGGATGTGTCAACGTGGTCAACTTGATCTAGGTGAAAGTTCAGATCACCTAGAACTGTGAAAGTGTTTTCTGTGGCTAAGGTTTCCAACATTGTGCTGATGTTGGCGAGGAAACTAGTCTTAGTCCCAGGAGGGCGGTAAATCAATATTCCCTTAAAATTGAAAAGGGAGCAGAGTTTTATTCCGAACTGCAATGCTTCGCAAGAGGTAGATGGGATGGGGGTGGTTCTAACAGTGAAGCAATCCCTGGCTATAATGGCTAAGCCACCTCCTTTTTTCCTTATTCTATCCTGCTGATAGGCTTTATAACCAGTAGGTACAGCGGTAACCAAATCTGGCTCAGACGACTCGTCAGTCCAGGTTTCGGTAACAAAGAGAATATCAAGTTTATTGTCTGTAATGAGGTCAGCTACTTCCTGGCTATGTTTACATAGTGAGCGGGCATTAATAAGTGCCATTAAAAAGGATTCATCTTTGATAGTAATCCGCTGATTGGGTGGGCGAGGGGGGTATGTAAAGGAATGAAACTTTTACAGTATGGGCAGGGCGCACTGAGATCGTATGGAGTCGTGGAAGGATCTAATCTTGGGCAGCTTAAGTCCAGGGATGGTCTGAGTTCTAATAGGGTTGTGCGCAGGTAAGAGAGGTTATGAGTGCTTGACGGCAAACCAGGGGTTATGGACCTGGGCCCGGTCCCGGCGCGGACGGGCGCAGACGGGCTTGCTCATCAATGGCTTACTGAGGCTATTGACACCATCTTGCCACGTACTTCAAAATGTAAGGATAGAACTCACTCCGGCTTCCTGGTTTACTGACACCCCTACATTAGAAAAGAAACAATGTAAAATTCGAGAAAGACAGTGGAGGAAACTTTATGATGAGGAGGCCAAGTCAGAGTATGTGGTGGCATTGAAAAGATATCATGCCCTCTGTAAATTGGCACATGCCAATTATTTTACTGAAAAGATTGAGAGCTCTCAACACTGTCAGAATACTCTCTTTAAGTGTTAAAAGAACTTTCAGATGCCAGTGATCCAGCATTTCAGGACTAGAAATGTTTCTAAAGACAGGGCCTAATTTACCTTACCCAACAAGTCCCTTCACACTGGGTTAGTGTAATTCTAAAAAACTATACCAAACTTACCAATCTCCAATATTGTACTCTCGTCTCTAATATACCAAAATTGGCAATGCAATCTTTATATAGTTGATTACATTCGGCAAATCAATACTCTGGAATGAATCACTTCTAATAAAGACAGACTCATTTGTAAATTTATAATGTTTATCTAAATATTGTGAAATAAATGCTCTTCAGTACTAACATACAGCATGAATCATAAATCGTCACGAGGAAAACAATACCAGAAGAGAAAAATGACAAATTCATATCAATGACTATGCATAAAGGAGTGGAAAGGTGAAGGGACAAAAGATTCAGAGACAAAATGCATTTGCAAATGATTATGCAAATTCAGATTTCAGTCTATACTAACCCATATAAGAATAAGAAATCTACTCTCTGGCCAAGAGACCAGCAAGGCCCCTCACGAAGATTTGAAGAGGCAAACGCTAAATCAGGAATCAGTAGACAGGAAACAGGACAGCAAAACAGACAACAGTGACGATCTCCCAACAGTCTCATAAGTCAGTCTACAACCCCTCCCACCAGGCACCTCAATTATACCCTAAAACCCAAATCTCCAACCCACACATGTATCCAGCTAAAATTGTTCTTCACATTTTAATGGTTAAAGAAGGGGGTGTATAGTCACACCACTCTCAGCATGTCCACCTTACTAAATGTTCCATTGTTTTATTTATTCAATGAAATAAACTTCTACCCCAGGATATACAAATTCAAGCCACTGTCACTTTTCTCTTCCTCTACTCGAGCAATTGTAGCACGTTTTGTATATCTTTCTTTTCTGAGCTCCTCTCTTCAGAGGAAGCTTCCTTCTGTTTGTCACATTGTTCTTTCATTCAAGTCTTGGAAGGCACTCAGAATTCGAAGGAAGAATAATGTTCCACCTTCTTCTTCACTCTTGAATATTCATCTTTTAAACGCTTTTCATTTCTGGTGACACCTTGCCTCATTATTTGCCATGCAGAATAGAAAACCATACTTCTATAAGACAAACACAGGCATTTATTATTCACTTATAATGCTTTTTCTCTACGCACCAACCCAGTGCTGCATTTATCCATGGTTAACCCATATTAATTATTACCTATTCACTAGCAGACATTAATAACGTGCACAAAAGCAGCTTTAGTCCATGTTATTTTCATTAGTCAAAATGCATTTGTGGCCTACTTTTAGTACTTTAGTACACGCTTGTGCAGTGGCATCAACCCTCATGTTAGGTCTTTTCACGCATAATTTTCATTGCACACGGTTAGGAACTGTTGCTGAGGGTTCAATCCGAGCAGGTTTTATTTTCGCGAAAACCCTGCTCCATCAATTCTCCCTTTGATGGCGTTTTAAACCATCACCAAAATACCCACCAATTCAAACTATCACTTACTAGAAAGCAGATGTTCCCTCTTGTTTTATCATTATTCCATCTAAATCCTTCATAACTTCATAATAATTTTCTTTCATATCCTCCAATTCTATTTCTTCTTTCTTTCTCTTACTTGCTTTTTGTTTATTATTAGATGCATCTCTTTTGCATCTAGAACACCTATAGTTCAGAAAAATCATTAGTATTGCTGGAGCCACTGCAATAATAGGTGTTAATATTCTCCCTAATACACTATTTCCAAAGGTAGAAAACCAACTACCCACAGAGGAAAAACTCTTACCAAGTTTCTCTCAAGCACCATCAACCTTCAATTCAGACAAATCTTGGTGAAGATTTGTAATATTCTCGATATACTCCTCAAGACTTACTCTTGTCTGGGATATAAGTGCAACATTGTTGTATTTTCAACATATTGCAGACTCCACCCTCTTTTGCCATTATAGCATCAAGGGCAAGTCGATTTTGTAAAACCATAGACCTAATTGCCACCGTTTCAGTATCAACCAATAAGAACCCACCAGCAGTGTCTGTTGATAAACAATCAACCACTGTGGACAATTTTCTAATTTTGTGCAAATTCAGAATAACTCCAATTGAAGGTATCAATGCTCCCAAAACATCCTCAATTATTTCTGAAAAATGTGTTTTCTTATTACGTATTAGTCCATTGTTTACTTCATTGATTCTATGATTCTTATCCATATGGTACATTTTTGGAAATACTTTGCCTAAGTAACAACACCTATACCAATGTGCAGGCAACCTATAGTAAGCATTCCTACCAAACACATAATAGATTCCTGGAAAGACAGGATCAGTTCCTCCTTTTATTCCGGATCCTCCCTTATTTAAAAAAGTATGATCACATCACTAGAAACAATAAAATAATTATTATAATCAGTCTTCTGTGTAAGCAAACAAAGCTTCCCTCTATGATACCAGTCTAGGGTAATGGCAGTGTAAGTCTCGCCCTTCTTGTAATATCCTTCTCTGACAGCTCATGGCGGTACATGAGACTTTTGCTCAGCAGCTTTTCTCTAAAACTCTTGTCTTCTATCTTCTACCATGTTAATGAATTTTATTTCCTCAAATCATAAACTGCTGGTTAAATTGTGTCTATGTGCATATATTGTATCTATTGTTTGTGTAGTATGAAAAAATTCTCCCATGTATTCTGCATTCTAGCACTATTTATTTTATTCATGTTCTTTCTAATCAGGGTTTCTGAAAACACTAAATCCATGTTAGAGTTGAAGTACTGTAAACTTCCCCTCTCGTAAAAAAGACTAGTTAGGGGGCCGCCGACGACGCAACCAGCAAGGAGAAGGGAGCACAGGGGGACTACATGCCCCAGCGGGTGTAGCACCAGGCCGATACCGCTTTCCCACGCCCGGAGGCATGTAAATACATCTTGCAGCTCCCGTAGCGCGGGGGTGCCGACGCGCACAACCAGCAAGGAGAAGGGAGCACAGGGGGACTACAAGCCCCAGCGGCCGTAGCAGCATGCCGACACCGCTTTCCTGCGCCGGGATGCACGTTAATACATCTCGTGGCTCCCGCAGCATGGGGGCAGCCGACGTCCGCAACCAGCCAGAAGAAGGGAGCACTGGGGGACTACAAGCCCCAGCAGCCGTAGCACCAGGCCGTCACTGCTTTCCCACGCCCGGAGGCACGTACATACATCTCACAGCTCCCGTCTGCGCCCGTCCGTGGCCGGGAGAGGCTTGGCCTGGCCAGGTCTTTTGATCCCTGTGGCCCGGACTTTTGTTCCATCAGGATACAGCATAGTGAACCAAAGCCTGCAACGTACCTGCATGACTTTTACCTACTGTGGTGATTGTGCCCTGTTTTACTCATAACTAGCCATAATTCCGCATCTAATTTGCAGTGCTCAGTAGCTCCCGGGCTCTAATTTCAAGAAGAACCCCTTGCTGCATCTACTCTGAAACAAGGGGGCTCGGTTCTCTTTTGGTACTGTGGGCCACGTCAAGTGTCCAATAACATAAGTGCTCCTTGACTAGCTGGAAATGGGTGAAAGGAAACTATTTGTTCGGGTACCCCTAGGGACAAATGCTGCAGTTCCAGTTGGAATGATAGACTGTTTCTTAACCAGGGCAGCTGATGCTATAACAAAGGAGATAGCCCTAACAGAGAAAAGACTCTCTCTGGAGACTGAGAAAATAGTATTGGGCAACGCTGGGCGTGGTTTAACTCAGGAGGAAAACAGGGTGTCAACAGAAGAAATATGCTCTCTCATACCCTCAATCACACTGTTCGAAGGTCAAATGGCTGGTCAGGACTCATTTGCTGGTATTCCTCAGGACACTCTAACAGTAGGTGATGATCTGAATTGTCCTCCAATTAATAGAAAACGAATTGGTGGAAGCAAAGCCTTGAGAAAGTTCCCGCGGACAAAAACAACTCCGCCACTGGCACCGGCTAAGCTAAACCTAGAATTGTTGCTGGATAGCCTCTTCTTAAGATTATAGACTATAACCAAAGCCTTGTTAGTACCTGTAATCTCCAAGTTAGAAGGTATGAAGCTAAAACTTGACTCCTTTGTTTCTATACATAACAATTGTTCTGCGGGGGATAATATTGTAGCCGGTGGGAGGGGGGTGCTCGTCAAGTCCATACTGGCCCGGAACATACACCACAGATCGGTAGCACACAAGCACATCAGGCAACCAGTAGTCAAACCCTATTTGGTATGTCTCATCCTAGTACTACAACTACTCCTTGTACCCCAGTGGGGAAGGGGGGGTCACTGAATCACGGGCAGTCTATCAGGAAGCCCGGTAAAGTGTCAACGAGGACTTGCTATCTACACACATGTTAGCCCACCACAAACGATTAATGTCGACAAATAAATGTATACTTGATCTCCCACCCCAATCAGCGCCTTTAGTAGCTGTGCTTTTGGGGGTTCCCCCACTTACAACCGGAACTAAGGAAACCTCATTAGATTTGATACACAAGACCATCCACTGGTGTAATAATAACGTGGCAACTGGCTCAAATATTACTCCAGAAAATCATCATGGCCAGAAGGGTTGGTTGGATTGGCCATGGGACTAGGAAAAATACTGAGGGGAATTGTATAATTGTCAATTTCAAGCACCCCATGCAAGCTAAAGAATTAGTAGATTGTCAACAAGAATATGGTACTAAATCCAAAATTAAAATAGTCCCATTGCAAACTTTCTATCCTCCCAAATATTCCTAAGCAAATAGTGACTGGCAGATGCCTGGCTGGCAGAGGCCATTTAAGCTGGTTACATGTCCCCAAGAAAGCAACTTAGGGCCAGATGTAGGTGGCAAAATACAGAGTGTTAACGCTGAAATTCACAGAATTTCAGCGTTTGCGACCGGTATTTGGCTGCAAGCAATGTAGGTGAGTTTCAAGCCTACTAGCAAAATAAGGAATTCCTCATTTTGCTCTTGCATTTAAGGAATCGCTAATTGCTATTCCTTAAATGAAATGTAAGTAGCACAAAAAAAAGTGCACTTTAGCCATAAGGAATTGCAAATTACCACCAACTTCAAGTTGGTGGTAATTAGCGATTTCCTTTAAAAAAGCACTTTTTTGCTCTTTTTAAAGTGCCATGTGGCACACATTCATGCCCTTACGGTATGTATGTGCGCCACATGTGAACACATGCACATTTCAGGGGTGCAACAGGGTGTCCTTTTGACACCCTGGTAGCCTTGAAATAGTTCCCGCTATTTGCGATTCTTTAATAGCGAATCACAAATAGTGAATATCTTCCCATTCATTCCTATGGGCATCCTAGCCCGTAGCAATGAAGAGGCAGGTATTCCTTATTAGCAAATCCCAATTTGCGATTCATTATTAAGGAATATTAAGGAATCGCTAATATTTTAGCGATTCCTACCTACATTCAATTTTGCGACTCCTTAATAGTGAATCGGTAAAATTCGCTATTAAGGACTCGCAACTTTGATTTTACCTACATCTGGACCTTAAATACTACATTACCACTAACAAATCGGTTTTTACCACTAGCAAACCCGCAAGGACTTGATGCAAATGATTGACTGGCCAAGACAGCGGGTACACCACAGGTTAGGATTTTACAACCGAAAGCTTATATAGAACCAATAACAGTTGCCCCCACACCGCAACGTTTGTTGGATAACTCCCCTAATTCTACTACTATTCCAGTTACTCCCAATGATGCCTCTATAAAGGTATTGTCTTGGAATATAGCTGGGCTCAGACAAAAGAAGGGTGATATTTCTTGGGTACACTTTATTGCCAAACATCATATTATTGCCCTACAAGAGACCTGGGAACCCAACAATTGCTTTCCTCTCGATGGCTTTATCTCTTTTTGCAAACATTCAATCCCGTCTACTATAGGCAGAGCCAAGGGAGGCCTCCTTTTAATGTTCAGTCTCAAACTCTGTTATAGGGCAAAACTGATTGATTCCCCATCACCCTATGTGTTAGCAGTGGAACTGTCAGGAAAGAATCTCACCACCTTGTTAGTGGTGAATTTCTATAATTCCTTCTCTAGGACGCACAAGACCGTACATCTCTTGGCCCTAGAAGACTTAGTGAAAAATTATGGGGAAGGCAGCCAAGTTTATTATGACACTTTAATTATGGGGGATTTTAACACTCGGAAATGTTGCCTTAACTGCCCCTTAACACTGGAGGAGGTAGACGATCTACAGGGGTTAAACCACATTGAGCACACATTGTCAGGAACCTTGTAGAAGCGCTGCTCTCTGAGTTCAATCTGAATTGTTTACCACAATCTGATAAGTCTGCCCTGGTCCCCACCTATGTAGGTAATGGTAGCGCTAGCATAATTTACCATAATTTTTTATCTGCCTTATTAACTTCGGCTGTACAGACTTTTAATGTTTTTTGTAATTGTTTTAGTGATCATAACCCTTTAATATTGGTTCTCCTCCTCTCTTCTGTTTTAATAGTGGGGCTGTGAACCATATTACTAACACAAAAATCAGCACTGAAGATCAGGCACGAAGGCTGAGGCGGGAAAAGATCACTCCAGATAGTTTCCTGGAGAACCTGTATACTACCTGTGCCTTAGAGATCAAAGTATGTATGGACCCTGCACTACAGGATAGAGCCACCTTAGATATCTTTGATATCATTATTAAGCAGGCGGGTTTGAATCTAGTGACTAAAACTAAGGTGAAACCCTCAAAACTAAAAAGGTGGTTTGATGACACTTGCTCAAGCAAAAACCGAGGGACCCAATACTAACTAGGAGTTGGAGGAAGGTATATAAACTAGCAGTTTGTTAGAGGAAAAAACAACTAAGAGAGTATGCCTGGGAGGCGCTTGGCCAAGCTAGTGTCCTGTATATATATAGTATTATAGTAACACCAATCTAGCAGAAACCGTGGGACACACCGTTCTTGGATTACTTCGCTCCCCTCTCCATTTTAGCACAGAAGAGGTCCATAAAGCCATTATATCATCATAGGGGAGATAGTCCCCTGGCCCTGATGGGATACCAGCTGACCTTTATGAGGCAGACCCCAAAGTCTGGGCCAAGGTTCTAACACATGTTCTTAATGCCGCATGTGCTTACCGCTTCCCCCCGGCATTGGGCAAAGGCAGTCATTGTCCCCATTTCTAAAAAGGGCCCTCGTGATGACCCGGGGTGTTACAGGCCAATTTCGCTTTTAGATTCTGCGTCTAAAATTATGGGTAAGGTAGTCCTGGATCACCTCACAGCCTGGCTTGATCATGCTAATGTTATTAACGATCTCCAATATGGATTAAGGCAGGAGAAGGGGACACTAGATCAATGCCTGAATCTTCATTTTGTGATTGGGAAGTACAGCGTTGCCAAGTGTGGTGTCCTGCATCTGGCCTTTATGGATCTAACCTCAGCTGTTGACCTTGTCAATATGTCTAAGCTGTGGTTTGTCCTTCGTGATATAGGGTTAGATGCCGAATTGATCTCCTTCATGCATACCACACATGCTAACACCACGGCTGCGGTACGGTTTAAGGAAGATGGCAGCCTGACAGATTCTTGGCCAGTAGGAAGGGGGGTCCGGCAGGGGTGTATTTTGGCTCCCCTACCATTTACCCTATACATCAATAAATTGGGGGACACCTTAATATCATGTTGTAAGGACATACCTAGGGCGGGCGCCAAAATGATTCCCACATTGCTGTACGCTGACGACGCGGTTTAATTGTCTAGAACCACAAGGGGCCGGCAACAGCTCTTAAATTGTTTTATAGATTTTATGAACTCACTGGATTTCAACAAGAATTTTAAGAAATCCCATGCAATGTCCATAGGCCCTGGAAAGGTGGCCAAGGCCAAATTTTATTGTAATGGGGACAAATGAACTAAAGTACTCACGTTCCCATACTTAGGGGTACTCTTTGACGACCAAGGTACATGGGGTTCATAACGAATACTTAAAAAAAAACATCCTAGCTAGAGCAACTGGGGCCACTATGGACTTTGCAAAAGTCTCCGCACTTTTGAAAGTCTACAACGCAAAATGTATTCCCATGGCTAAGTATGGATGTGATATTTGGGGCTACAAGGGCGTAAAGGGCATACAAGTGGCAGAGAATAATTTTATGCGCAAACTTCTAGGGGTCCCTGTAGCTACTCCTGTTTACTGTCTGCATGAAGAACTGGGGATGGGGTACATTTCAGACCAGATCACAGTTGCCCCACTGCTACGATGGCTCCGAATCTGGACACAAGCCCCCGAACCCAAATCAGCTTATAATTTCGGATTGCATGGCGTTAGAGAGAGCCCTACACATCCCTTGGCTCAAATACATAAAGAAAGAGACAAGATGTCTTAGTTGCCCAGAGTTGTTTTTGACCCAAGGCCCCTGGACAGGTTGAAATGCCTTAGGGAGGAGGCTGAGTTAGTTAAGCCTTCGGTGCGAAGGTATGTTGCATTGAACCTAGGCCCGCAGCTACAACCAAATATATCATATGTCAACAAACCATACCATCATTGTGTCTTAATAAGATTTTGCTTAAATATGGTTCCCTGGCTGCTGGCATTTCCGAGAGGATATCTAAAACCTGAATCATTAGAACCTTGCCCTTGTGATAACTTCTCAGAACAGGATACCTTGCACCTAATGTTTTCTGTGCCTAATATGAGTCTTTGCGCAGGCAGCACATCCTTCCTTTACTTAGAGAATGTCAGTTTCTCCAAATGAGGCCAGCTCTGCTATATTTACAAATGCTGGCCTCACCTATGGTTTGCTTTGGGGTCGAAAGCTTCTTATTCGAGGCCATCAGATATAGGACTAGATTACTCCTCCCATAGCAATCTTGAGTTGTTTGCTGGTTCAATGATGTCTTCCTTTTTAACCAACATGATGAATTTTTAAATGTGATATTAACTATGGACCTAGTCTACTATTCTAGCACAGTGCAATTTATAAGATATGTTTGTTTTAAAAAAAATGCTTTTTAATGTGAATATTGTCCCTGTTATGCAGGACCGCTATGCTGTTATGTATTTGGATAGAATGTGTATTTTTTATAATATTGTATGCTTTTATGACTCTTGACTGTCGAATAAAGTATTTTTGACTTGACTTGACTTGACTAATTAGTACACTACTAGACACACCATGGGAGATGATAAGTCTCCCCCTCTGAGACAGACAACTGTAATTGCATGCACACATAACAATCTCTGGCATCCATTGTATCCACATATTCGTAAAGTAGTTTTGGGAAAGCATTCAACACAAAATCATTAATTGATTTATCTTTATTATGATGATAAATACTGTCATCTTTCATCTTCTCTAATTTAGTTTGTGAGTCCTCTTTAGAGCTTTTAGTATCTCCTTTTTCATTCATCACAACATCAGTATTATTTTCATTAGTTACCATTAAGACAGGCACAATGACAATTAATGTTAACCACACCCTTAGTAGAAGAATACTAAATATGCAAGCGTTAATACATCTGTTTAAAACTAAAATTTTGATGTCCAGTCTCAACTGTATTTGCCATTTCTAATGACAAATGTGTATCAAATCTAACAAAACTAAGAAAAAACTCTAATCTATAAAATTTTGTAAGATTCAGCCACAGTAGTGTATCCTCACACTTTATGACTTTCTTCTTTACCCCCTCTTTTCTTTTTTTCCTTTTTTTTAGATACCTTCTTCAGATTTGTGTTCTGATTTCGCAATTCTTTCAATACATTTCCAATTTTCTGTATTCTCCAACCCTATTTTTATACAGTTCATTAAGGTGGTTCAAAATTGCCTCCTTCACTTTGCTCTGTTCCAATGTCTTCTTTGATCTGATCCGAATCTTCAACTTCTTCCAACGCTACATATGTCCGTTCTGGAGCTGTATATTTCTTGTTCGGAACCCTTACTCTTTTCGTTTTACGAACTGACTCTGCTTCTGATTCACTTTGTTCAACTTGATCTGGTACTTCAATTATCGTGTCAGGTGATCTTTGTTTCAGAGTGTATTTCAGTCTTTTCACTCCTGGTCACACATCACTTTTTCTCGCTTTTTTGACTTGCATAGCTTCTTCTGCTTCAGTGTCAAGATCGCAAGTTCTCTTTTTCAGTACTTTCCTTTGTTGTACTTGCTCTTTATTTTCCCTCAAAATGTCTCCATTGTCCGCCCAACAGCAGTCTTACAAGACTCAGTAGCTGGTGCTCACTTTATTCAACTTTTTTCCTGTTCTAAAACATGTTCAACATTTTCAGAATCTTCTCGTCTTTCCACCAGTTGCTGCTCTTCTTCTTGTCTTTCAAGTGGACTTGGGACCCTTCTTGTATGACTTGCATGTAACCAATTCGGCAAGCCACCACAATTCACTGCTGTTGTTGTTACCAGTATTATTTGATAAGGGACATGCCATCTAGATTCCAAACACAACTTTCTCACATGCTCTTTGACGACCAAGGTACATGGGGTTCATAACGAATACTTAAAAAAAACATCCTAGCTAGAGCAACTGGGGCCACTATGGACTTTGCAAAAGTCTCCGCACTTTTGAAAGTCTACAACGCAAAATGTATTCCCATGGCTAAGTATGGATGTGATATTTGGGGCTACAAGGGCGTAAAGGGCATACAAGTGGCAGAGAATAATTTTATGCGCAAACTTCTAGGGGTCCCTGTAGCTACTCCTGTTTACTGTCTGCATGAAGAACTGGGGATGGGGTACATTTCAGACCAGATCACAGTTGCCCCACTGCTACGATGGCTCCGAATCTGGACACAAGCCCCCGAACCCAAATCAGCTTATAATTTCGGATTGCATGGCGTTAGAGAGAGCCCTACACATCCCTTGGCTCAAATACATAAAGAAAGAGACAAGATGTCTTAGTTGCCCAGAGTTGTTTTTGACCCAAGGCCCCTGGACAGGTTGAAATGCCTTAGGGAGGAGGCTGAGTTAGTTAAGCCTTCGGTGCGAAGGTATGTTGCATTGAGCCTAGGCCCGCAGCTACAACCAAATATATCATATGTCAACAAACCATACCATCATTGTGTCTTAATAAGATTTTGCTTAAATATGGTTCCCTGGCTGCTGGCATTTCCGAGAGGATATCTAAAACCTGAATCATTAGAACCTTGCCCTTGTGATAACTTCTCAGAACAGGATACCTTGCACCTAATGTTTTCTGTGCCTAATATGAGTCTTTGCGCAGGCAGCACATCCTTCCTTTACTTAGAGAATGTCAGTTTCTCCAAATGAGGCCAGCTCTGCTATATTTACAAATGCTGGCCTCACCTATGGTTTGCTTTGGGGTCGAAAGCTTCTTATTCGAGGCCATCAGATATAGGACTAGATTACTCCTCCCATAGCAATCTTGAGTTGTTTGCTGGTTCAATGATGTCTTCCTTTTTAACCAACATGATGAATTTTTAAATGTGATATTAACTATGGACCTAGTCTACTATTCTAGCACAGTGCAATTTATAAGATATGTTTGTTTTAAAAAAAATGCTTTTTAATGTGAATATTGTCACTGTTATGCAGGACCGCTATGCTGTTATGTATTTGGATAGAATGTGTATTTTTTATAATATTGTATGCTTTTATGACTCTTGACTGTCGAATAAAGTATTTTTGACTTGACTTGACTTGACTAATTAGTACACTACTAGACACACCATGGGAGATGATAAGTCTCCCCCTCTGAGACAGACAACTGTAATTGCATGCACACATAACAATCTCTGGCATCCATTGTATCCACATATTCGTAAAGTAGTTTTGGGAAAACATTCAACACAAAATCATTAATTGATTTATCTTTATTATGATGATAAATACTGTCATCTTTCATCTTCTCTAATTTAGTTTGTGAGTCCTCTTTAGAGCTTTTAGTATCTCCTTTTTCATTCATCACAACATCAGTATTATTTTCATTAGTTACCATTAGACAGGCACAATGACAATTAATGTTAACCACACCCTTAGTAGAAGAATACTAAATATGCAAGCGTTAATACATCTGTTTAAAACTAAAATTTTGATGTCCAGTCTCAACTGTATTTGCCATTTCTAATGACAAATGTGTATCAAATCTAACAAAACTAAGAAAAAACTCTAATCTATAAAATTTTGTAAGATTCAGCCAAAGTAGTGTATCCTCACACTTTATGACTTTCTTCTTTACCCCCTCTTTTCTTTTTTTCCTTTTTTTTAGATACCTTCTTCAGATTTGTGTTCTGATTTCGCAATTCTTTCAATACATTTCCAATTTTCTGTATTCTCCAACCCTATTTTTATACAGTTCATTAAGGTGGTTCAAAATTGCCTCCTTCACTTTGCTCTGTTCCAATGTCTTCTTTGATCTGATCCGAATCTTCAACTTCTTCCAACGCTACATATGTCCGTTCTGGAGCTGTATATTTCTTGTTCGGAACCCTTACTCTTTTCGTTTTACGAACTGACTCTGCTTCTGATTCACTTTGTTCAACTTGATCTGGTACTTCAATTATCGTGTCAGGTGATCTTTGTTTCAGAGTGTATTTCAGTCTTTTCACTCCTGGTCACACATCACTTTTTCTCGCTTTTTTGACTTGCATAGCTTCTTCTGCTTCAGTGTCAAGATCGCAAGTTCTCTTTTTCAGTACTTTCCTTTGTTGTACTTGCTCTTTATTTTCCCTCAAAATGTCTCCATTGTCCGCCCAACAGCAGTCTTACAAGACTCAGTAGCTGGTGCTCACTTTATTCAACTTTTTTCCTGTTCTAAAACATGTTCAACATTTTCAGAATCTTCTCGTCTTTCCACCAGTTGCTGCTCTTCTTCTTGTCTTTCAAGTGGACTTGGGACCCTTCTTGTATGACTTGCATGTAACCAATTCGGCAAGCCACCACAATTCACTGCTGTTGTTGTTGCCAGTATTATTTGATAAGGGACATGCCATCTAGGTTCCAAACACAACTTTCTCACATGCTTCTTCACCAGGATCCACTCACCTGGACTTAAATCATGTGCTTGCTCCTGCTGTGTGGTGGTTGCAATTTTTCCAACCTGATGAGGCACAGAATGCACATCATCACCCAATCCTTTGCAAAAATCAAGCACTAGATCATCAATAATATTCATCAGTTGATTTACTGGTACAGTCAGCTGTCTCATTGCTCTCCCCATAATAATTTCATGAGGGGATAAACAAGTCGTTATATCAGGAATGCCTTGCAAACTCATTAACACCAAGGGCAAAGCATTCGGCCATTTCAGTGTTGTGGTTGCACACACTTTGACAGTAAGGACTTAATAGTGCCAATAATTTGCTCGACCACACCTGAGGCTTCTGGTCGATAGGCACAATGCAGCTTTTGCTCAATGTGTAATGCTGCGCAAATCATCCGAATGATTTCATTATTAAAATGAGTACCTCTATCTGTTTCTAAAGAGACTTCTTTTTCTTCTTCACTGGCTTCTTCCTGCAACTGTCTAACTTCATCCCATGTTTCAATAGTAGAAAACATCAAGTGACAATTTGTATTCTTTTTCTCTGGTCCTTGATGAATTGAGACTGAATTGAGTGCAAATAAACAATTCACTTGGCAAACGCACCTGTTTCCACTGGTCACATAATCATGTGCCGGACATTTATTTAACCACTGCAATCTCCTTGGGCAATTATAGTGCATTCAACAAATCTTTTACATCTTTACTGTTCTGAATCGGGGATCCTGAAGAAGTCAGAAATCCATGTTACATCCACGATTGACCTAAATCATGCACCACCCCAAAACCATATTGACTGTCCGTGAATATGGTTATTCTCAGATTTTTGCCAATTATACACGCCCTGGTCAAAGTGACCAACTCTGAAATTTGGGTCAAATGTATCCCTTTTAGACAGGATGCTTCAAGAACCATGGCCACTGTACATACAGCCTATGATGCACCTCACCGATTCCAGTCCAGGTTTTTGCTCTGATCGGAGAGGATCAGACACAGAGTCAAGCACATAGCGGAGTGGAGCAGGGTTGAAAGACGCCGGGAGACACTGAGCAAACGCTGAACAAAAACACCAGGAAAAATGCTCTAGAGGCACCCGCTGCAGCTGTAGCTACAGCCGCCCTCACCACCAATTGCTCCGCACTAGGGCCCTTCCTTTTATTTGGCCACAGACACAGATACAGAGCAGAGCACTACACCGGACCAGAGCCAGACCGGAGCACAGATCTCGGGGCTCTGAATTTACAGCCTGCAGTGGGTAGAGCGGTAGAGCTGGCAGAGAGATTTCTAAGTGCTGAGAAAGCGCTGAGAAAGACACCGGGGGACAAGACAAGAGGTACATGGAGTGAGGTACCCCCACTCATACCCACACCCAGCCGTGGCTGGTGGCGCTAGCAATGCTAGCGGCACTGTGAAGGCCCAATCAGAGGCACAGTCAGAAGCAGCGTGGGTCGTGGAAGTGGAGGAGAGGGTGCAGAGTGCGTAGAGAGCACAGTCGTTTTGCTGTGTAGAGGCCAGCGAGACTGCAGGAAGGTTGAGTGCAGCTCCCAGTCCGCCAGTGCACTCTGCTCTTCGCTCGGCCCCAGCACCGCTTAACCCCAAAAGAGCCTCCAGTCTTCCTTGCCCAAGGACCAGGGTATCAGCTGGTCGAATTCAGATAGACTCTCCGACCTAACCACCGGGCTAATATCAACTTCAATCCTCAGGCCACCACCCGGCTACCATGACTGTCTAGGACCGTCAGCACTGCCGAATAAGGCAGGGATACTCAGACCCGGACCCACCAGACTCCCTGGGACCCCAGATCCTAGACCCCAGACCTTAGAGCTCAGAGCACAGAACAATCATGCGGACAAGCAATGCAGGTTTGGTCCAGCTCCAAGTCAACTATAAATCTGAAAGACGTCAAAAATCTAAGATGGTGTACCCTCCAGGTAAAGGAAGTGCAAGATCTGGTTTGACTCTTAGGGATGGGCAACAATTGGGTGAGCAGTGAACTAACCCTTCACCAACGTCAATTGCGAAGATTAGGAATGCAAATATAAATTCAAAAATAAATCTGAGTAAACTCAACGCAATTGGAAGCACCAATGGTAACAGTCCTAATGGCAATAGCGACATTAGAGATTACTTTCAACAAACAACCAAAAAAGGCAAACCAGGCCACCCTGGCAATTCTGGAAAAACAGCTGACACCCCCGCTTCGTAACTGGCATTGAAACCATCACTAACATATCAGCATGTGCTAACATACACAAGAATTTGAATGAAAGATCCCCATTGACAGCACTGCTTTCTCCTGAAATTATCATAGTCAAGGACAATAGCGTTCTAGCACAAGAAATCATAATCGATCAAGGCCCGCTTCAGCCTAACAACTCAACCATCAGCACACCAGTGCTCACAAATTGAGACAGCGGACCCATGGAAGCTCACTCCGCTACCTCTTTGGAGGCAAGTGAGGCAAGGGAGGAGTTTCCTCCCTTAACAAGATACATCATGGACAATTGCACTCCTTTGAAGCCCAAGCAGGACCCTCTGGCTTCTTCTTTCATGCCCACTGAACCCGTTGAGCCCAGAAGTGAGAGCGTCCCACTTAAAGGGTGTGAACTTAGTGCGAATGAACCATGGTCCTCCGGCTCTCGAAAAACAGTAATGTAAACCATCTTGGTGCCTCAAAAAATAGAAAACCATCTCACACTGATCAACAAAGCTCTGATTTCAATGGCAAATGCGGACATAATGCACACAGACAAATTGGACACACAAATAAACATCCTGCAAACAGTTGCCAGTCTGATCTCTGGATTGGACTTGAAATTGGAACTTTTAAACTTCCTGATTCACAGAGTACAGGCAAATACAGATGTAAAGGTAAAACAAGATGGCTGTGGATGCTGCCCAATACTGCAGCACTTAGAAAAGCTTCCAGAAATAATGAGCACTTTAGTCACGGACCTTAAGTGTGAGGTCAATAGGCGGACTAGCAACACACCATGCCTCCCTCACCCTAATTCAAGTCAGAGCCCAAGCAGGAAGGCCTCATAAACAAACATGATAAAAGTCATATATGAGTCATCAGGGCCTATGGGAGATCAAACAAACAGAATAAGAATAGACGCGCAGCGGGCGCGCCGTTGCCACGCCTAAGGCAAGCCCGTCTGCACCCATCTGCGTCTGGACCGCGCCCAGCGCCAGACCCCCTGGCCCCTGTGAATTCCACGATACCCTTCTCCGCTACGATGCTAGCACCCTCCACGCACTCAACACAGTACAATCACACACCTGCTTCCTGGCTGCCTGAAGAGCACCCAAGGACCCTTCTCCTGCCAGAATTGCAGCTTCACCAGCATCCGAACTGCCAACCCACCCACCGTGAAAGAACGCAACCACCTCCGATGCGAGGAGGCGCTAGGGGGCGCACAGCGGAATGGCTGCCTGACATGCAGCTCCGCCGGGCGATCACACACAATGTGATCCATTGACGCTGAAAACCCACCATCCCGCGTAGCGCGACTACCGACATGAGTGGGAAGGTATGGAGCAGAACCTGACCCGGACCGCTGCGGTGCCCACTCCCGCCGTGCAGAAATATATCGAGTAAATCGCGGAGGAACGGGACTGCCTGACAAAATGGCCGCCGGTAAACGACATTACCTGTGTTTACAGTGCGGAGTTAGCGGCGGACTGCCAGAATAGCCCAGCAATTTACGGCCGGAGGTGAGCGCATACTGCCCAGTTCAGCGTGGCTAATCTGTGTTGCTACTATCCTCGGAAACGCCGGCGGAGCTGAGCATATCTCCGGCCGGGTGCCTGACAATATGGCGGTGCCGCTTGCAGAAATGGCGGGCTCTTCGAAAAAACGCCGGCGGGCTAATACTGAGCTTTCCGCGCTACCGGACCAGCGGATCACAGTGGAGGACTGAAGGGCGCCCTGACATGTGGCTTGTGAGTCTGGGGAAGGCACCACACCGACGTCCTGTTCCCGCCCGAACTTACATCTTGGGAAGGGGATTCCCACTGTACTGAGAGCCAGCAGGAAGTTTATTGGGCTAGGGGCGATGCAGGGCCCCCCACGAATGCGGCCGCGGCAATCCGAACGACGTTGGGCTGCTCCTGAACTGCCGCTGACCGCATAACGTACACAACCCTCACATTCTGGCGTAAAATCAACTGGTAGTGACCATATCGGATGCGATTTTGACTCCATTTGCGGCTGCGAGCTATCACTGCCGAGGAACCACGGCGACAACGGTCAGAGTAACGAGGGCGTCTGGACCCGCGCTGAGGAAAATACAGTCACCGGCCACCGTCATGGGGAAGCCGGATAAGCAGCAGTCGAAACTGTCCTTCGACAACAGGAGAGCGACGAAACCTGCAGAAGATATGGCGGAGTCCGGGGGATCTTCAGAATCACCGCAAACCACTAACATGGAGAAGATACTCTTGGCTATTCAATCAAATTTGCAGGATATCAATGGCAAGTTGGACAATTTGACGTGCAGGATGGATGGCATGGCGGCTCGACAAGAAAAGCATGGTGAACGACTGGATGAGGCGGAAACTAGAATCTCGGCTGTAGAGGATGAGGCGCGAACGTCCACCACAAAATGCGCTGGAATGGAACGGATTCTGGAGGTGATAAGAGCGAAGGAGGAAGATTTGGAAGCGCGCTCAAGGCGCAACAACGTGCGAATCGTAGGCCTGCCGGAATCGACCAACACAGGTCGTATGGAACACTACGTAGAGGGTTTGTGTAAGGATATCTTTGGGACGGAGGCCCTGTCGCAGATCTTCATTGTTGAAAGAGCCCATAGGTCACTGGGCCCCAAACCGCCGCCCGGTGCTACACCCAGGCCGATTGTGGCGCGCATCCTCAATTATCGAGACAGGGACGCGATCCTCCGGCTTGCAAGGGAGAAGGGCAGAATCACCCACCAAGGCAACACTTTGGAGTTTTACCCTGACCACACGGTTGCTGTTCAGCAAGCACGTAAAGAATACACGACAGTGAAGGCTAAGCTGAGAGAGTTGAACATTGTGTATTCTATGTTATATCCTGCCCGCCTTCGAGTAGTGTGGAAGGAACAGGCGATTGTACTGGCGACACCCAAAGCGGCCCTTGACTTTGTTAAGAAAGCACAGCGGGAGGCGAGGTCTGCATCCCAAAACGATCAGAATAGAGACTCGGATTGATACGGCGCGAGGGGTGCATCGAGACACGGCGATGAGTGCTTCTAATCGGATGGCCGCAGTGAACTACTACATGACCATCCTCTACTGAACTGAGAGATGCGGCCCGCTACGAATCCACTAGAGGTGAGGTGTGGGCGTTTACATTTGCCACTGGGAATTGGTCGGGTGGGGGGGGGCGGGGTTGTCGAGGACTGGAATACACTCCTGCACTGAACAATAACTGATACCCATGGCTGGACCTTGTTGCCACGCTTTCCCCTCTGGATATATGGGCCTGCAGACGCATCGAACTGTATATACTACGGCCGCTGTGAGCGATGGGTCGGGACCTGTCGTCTAAATGGTACTTGCAGAATCCTCTGTGATGGAGCGGTGTAGTGGAGGGTGTGGCACCCCGCCGATCACTAAGATTCATTTCACGTTGCGAGGTTTAGACTAACAGAGGGGTGATAAACTCTGCATGCTGTTGATCACCTATCTGGGTGCCTTGAAAGTTGCTATGTGCGGGTCGGATTGTACAATGGTTGTTCGGGACCTGGTCCCTAACATGTGCATCAGCTAGCCGGAGGATGCAGCTGCATATCTCCTATACCTGCGCCACCATCTGCACGCATACGAAGGATGGTAAGTGGAGAGTGGGATGCCCCCACTCCCTCAGAACTCGAATGGGATGGCTACAAAGGTCACAGAACATTGGACGTCACGGTCCATCTCACGTTGAGAGTTGTGAACTGGTGGAGGTGACATTGCCCACACAAACTGATGGGAGCCGAACTGAGTATGGCTGGGCAGCCACTATATGCAGGGAGAATGGAACACTGATATGGGTGGGCCTGGCGCCTTTCCTGCGTGTCTGCTCAAGGTGGGATGGGGCTACATATCCTCTAGGCAACTTAACTACCTGTGCCCAGTAAAAGGATGGTGCTGGGGGGGTGGGTTTGGGGGTCGATGGTCACATACATTGCGATTCTGTTTGATTCTAGTAAATGTCGCCTGCACCTGTGCATTGGGTGGAGTGTTGTGCCGCTAGCGGACCTCCAAAAGGGTACAACCCTACACGAGTTTGGTTATGGGCACCAGGTTGTTGGTTAAGTGGTTGAGGGAGTTGTGCTCTGTAAGGGTGAGGCTTCGGCAGGTTGGGGTTGCTGGAGTGGGAGGGTTATGGGGGGGGGGATGTTTAACTGTTTACAAAGACCAGAAACATTGCAAATTTATGCATTATACGTGACTACCTTGTTGGGGTTGGTGAGTGCCTAGGGAGAGCATGGTACTGGACGGGGTCGGGATCAGGCCGGGTTGTTTGCGAGCGTAGGAGTGAATGGTATAGTATCGAATGGGTACACCAGGTTCTAGGAACGTAAGCAGGAGCGGGCTGAACGTCCTTACATGGAATATACGGGGGTTCTCCTGCCCACAGAAAATCAGGCAAGTATTTGCCAGTCTCACCAGGTGGAATATTGACATTGCATTCCTGCAGGAATCGCACCTGGCACCGCAAACTCACGCTACACTAGGATCGAGATGGGCGGGATCGTCTTACAGAGCCTCATACTCCTCTTATTCCCGGGGGGTGCTAATATTGGTCAAGAAAGGGGTGAACTTCGAAGAGAGACATGTGACACAAGATCCAGCTGGCAGATATATACTAGTGTCGGGCAAACTAAGGGGGCAAAATATAACACTACTCAACATCTATGGCCCGAATATTGACGCACCGGACTTTTATCGTGAAGTCTGGGGACACTTGCAGAACCACACTGGCACACATATTTTATGCGGGGGGGACTGGAACGTGACGCTACGGGACGGACTGGACCGATCCCCCCAGTCAGTAGAACAGCACAAGCAGGCAAGGCTTATGGTGGGTCACATGATGAGCGATCTGGCATTAGCAGATATCTGGAGATTACAACACACTAGCGAACCTGGCGCCACTCACGTCACCACATCACACAATAGTTGGTCCAGACTGGACTACTGGCTGGGCTCCAAGGATATTGCGCTATGGGCGCGTAGGGTACAGGTGATGCCACGCACATTGTCGGATCACAACCCAGTGCTGTTACAACTGGACATTCCACACTACACACCCCCCCCCTTCCAATGGCGATTTAATTCGCAGGCCCTAACGGACCCTATCTATGTCGACACCCTGACGAAGGCAATAAAGGACTACTTTGCTAATAACTCTCAAACTACTGACGACCCTTGTCTTCTCTGGGAAGCCTTTAAGGCCACAATAAGGGGCGTCTGCATTAGCACTACTATAGGGGTACTCAAAGATATCAGAAGCCAGATACGCCGTTGCGAAAGTCTGATGAGGGACCTGGAATTACAATATGAAACCACACAGGACATATCGTTGCTTCCTAAGATGCGCGAATTACACACAGAACATGCTGATTTCGTGATGTCGGAAACCAAGTATCTGGATCGCACACATACAGCCAGGGCCTTTGGAGAAGGGGGCAGGCCAGGGCGAGTATTAGCGCGGAAAATATGTGAAGGGAGGGGGCACCCAGCGATACTCCGGATCAAGTCAGAAGAGGGTGTAGCTCAAACGCATTCTGCAGACATAGTCAAATGTTTTGTAAATTCTTACAGCACACTATATCAATCTCAACCAACGGCCACTACTGAAGAAACATATGAATACCTTCATGATGTAGCGATAGGCTGGCTATCAGATGCCCATAGGGAATATCTGGCTCGACCCATTACGGTCGAGGAAGTAACTGAGGTGATAGCCTCCCTCCCAAATGGTAAGGCACCAGGCCCGGACGGGTACACTGCCGAATTTTACAAGAAATTTGCGGATATCATTGCCCCTTATTTGGTAGATATGTATGGCACCTCCTTTGAAGGGTCTCTGCTCCCCCCCACTCTACGGGAGGCCATGATCATTGCACTCCTCAAACCAGCCAAAGATCCGGAGAACTGCGACTCCTATAGACCCCTATCCCTAATAAACGTGGATTCAAAAATACTTGCAAAGTTGCTGGCTGTTAGATTGTCCCCTCTGATGACACGCCTAGTCCTCCCGGATCAGGCGGGGTTTGTTCCCACAAGATCCACCTCGCATAATACAAGGTCCTTATTTGCTTTGGCGCACTATTTAAAACCCTCGGTTAAGGCTGTAGCTGTCATGCTGGACGCCGCCAAAGCGTTCGATTCAATCGAATGGCGTTATATAATGACCGTCCTTAAGAGGATGGGTTTTCCTAAAAGATTTGTCCAGTGGATTTCCTTGCTGTACACCAAACCGTGTGCTAGGGTCCGGATCAACGGGTACGTTTCAGACCCATTTGACATTGGGCGGGGAACGAGACAGGGATGCCCCCTGTCTCCCCTACTTTTTGCACTAGCGTTAGAACCATTGGCGTGCATAGTGCGTCAAAATTACAAGGAATCGGCGCTGCAATTTGTGTCTAGACCACTGCACATATCGCTTTACGCTGATGATATGTTGCTCTATGTACGCGATCCGGAAATTCATCTGAACCCGCTCCTCCGGGAGTACATCCGATTTGGGGGCCACTCGGGGCTGGCGATAAATTGGTCAAAGTCCTCGCTCATACCCCTCACCGATTCCACCACTCCCTTTGCAATAGATTACCCACTAGCGTGGCAGCAGGAACCGGTTCGCTACCTAGGAGTCATGTACCACAGGGACCCAGACGAAGTAATGCGCGCGAATTATGGAGTAGTACTCACCAAACTGGACGATAAGGTCCGTCGTTGGATACATTTGCCATTATCGTTAGCTGATCGAATAGCGATCGTCAAGATGAATATCTTGCCCAAGTTGTTATATCTTTTTAACAACATACCCATCACGCCTACACGGGAGGTCTTTCGACGCATAAAATCCCTGGTGTTAACCTTGATCTGGGCGGGAAAACAGGCGCGCATTGAACTGCAGACACTAACGCTCCCGATAGCAAAAGGCGGATTCGGGGTGCCTGATTTTCTCCTGTATTACCTGTGTGCCCAGGCGCAGTACGCAGCATACTGGTACCATGAGGTCCCCTACATCACACACGTGGCCATTGAAGAGGGAGATGCCCATCCGGTACCCCTATCTGCGATATTGTCACATAGGAGACCTCCGCTCCACTCAAAGGACATCAACACAGTAGACACCACAATCAAGGCATGGAATATGATAGGGCGACTGGCTCACAAAACCCCGTTATATACACCGAACATGCCACTACAGAACCATCAGGCCTTGTCAGTCACTAGCGAGAAGGTGGGGATGTCGCTACTGTCTAGAGCTGGGATCGACAAAATGGGCGACGTATTTCAGGGAGGCACATTTGTAGAACTTGATAACTTGGACTACATTCAGAATCAAACTCCTATGTTCCGCTTCACGTATTATAGATTGACACGGGCATTGAGAGAACATTACCCCTCATTCCCTGAGGAGCCGGAAACTCTAGCACCACTGCAAATGCTGATCGCCACGAACGACCTGTCTCATTTGGTATCTAGGCTTTACACTGCTGCACAATCCGATATAGCAGGCCACACACTTAAAGCTAAAGAAAGATGGGATGCACTACTAGATACTCCACTAACAGAGGAAGAATGGTACAGTTCATGCGCACTGACACAGATACTAACACCAAACGGGAACCTGAGAATTATTCATTTTAAGTTCATTCACCAAAGCTATTACACACCGGTGAAAATGCGCAGATATGGGCTTCAAGAGGACGACAAATGTAAGCGATGCAACAGGGATGGGGCAGACTTTGTACATCTGGCATGGAAGTGTGAGAGAGTTGCGAATTACTGGGAGGAGGTCACTGCCGCGCTCTCGGTCATGTTGGAAGATGAGGTACACTGCACGCCACAGATCTGTCTGCTCGGTATTGTACCCCAATTCAGAGCACTGAAGCGTAAATTCTGTGCTATCGCACTACTATTAGCCAAAAGACAGGTGGCGCAATGCTGGCACAGCCGTAGAGTACCAACTACAAAAGTGTGGCTGCATAACATGTCGACATGTAGGGATAAGCTTCAAACGTATGAGGAGGAATTGCCCGTGAAATCAAGGCCTAAGGATGTATGGTGCTTTTTATCGGACTACCTGTCTTCACTACAGGACAATGGGGAGGATTAGTTGTTGTGCGCGTGACACTGGAATGTGAGAACTGCTGTAATAATTAAGACGCCCGAAGGTTGCCTGGGGATCTTCCGAAACGCTGTTTTGCTCACTATATTGGATGTGTATGAGAGCAATGAGTGGTCTTAAGTTGGGGAAGTTGAAGTTTGGTTGATCACATTATAAAATGTAAGACTCATATCGATTGTACAATGAGAGCCCTGATCGGAACACTCGAAACGGTTCTGACTGACGGTCACATATTGATTTTATGCCTAACTACGATTGTACTAAACGAACATGGTAAAGTGGCGAGCCGGCCTCAGGGTTGTAGGCTCATGCTGTGTACTCTACTTTATGTTAATAAAGGTCTTACACAAAAAAAAACAAAAAAAAAAAACCACCTCCGATGCATTCTTCTCAACACCCGCTCCACCCGCGAACACGCCGTTGAACTCTGGGACCTACTCGACTCAACCTCCCCAGACGTCGCCTTCCTGACGGAGACTTAATGAACCCCTCCTCGGCACCCGACATCGCCATAGCCATCCTGGACGGCTACATGATCACCCGCAGGGACTGCACCAAAGGAACAGGAGGAGGAATCGCCATCGTCCACAGGAGCACTCTCAGAGTCTTGACCAACACTGACAACACCCTCAGCGCTGCTGAACACCTGCACTTCCAGATCCACAGACCAGAACCCCCCGGACCCGGGCCACAGTTCAGCCACAGTTCAGCGACTCCATCGCCGACTTCGTCAGTACATACACCCTCACCTCCACAGACTACATCCTTCTCCGGAACCTGAACTTCTACCTCGAGAACAACGACACCAACTCCCCCACCTTGATCGCCAACCTCGGACTCAAACAGCTCGTCACAACACCCACCCACTCTGCCGGCCACACGGTTGACCACATCTTCTCCGCAAGCTCTCACGTCTCCTTCAGACACACCACCAGACTCCATTGGACTGACCATCTCTGCAGCCACTTCACCTTCCAGAAACCCACCATGCACCACCGCACCGAACAGATCCCTCACCATTGCTGGAGCAAACTCACCAAAGACCAGCTAACCACGATCCTTGCCCGGAGCCACCCACCGACCCCACTGACCCCGACACCGCCGCCCACAACCTCAGACATTGGATCGACAACTGCGCCAACACCCTTGCCCCTATCAAGAAACCCTCCAACAGACACACGAGCAAGAAGGCCAGCTGGTTCACTGAGGACCTCCAGGCCTCCAAGTAGACCTGCTGAAAACAAGAGAAAAAATGGCATGCGAACAGACACCGGACAGCTACGCAGCCCACAAGAATGCCACCCGCAGACACCATCACCTCATCAGATCCGCCAAAAGGGTCACCTTCAAAGACCGACTAGATAACAACGCACACAACAGCAAAGAGCTCTTCAACATTGTGAAGGAACTCTCCAACCCCAGCTCCAACACCAATGACATCCCACCTTCGCAAGAGCTGTTCGACTCCCTTGCCACCTTCTTCCATCGCAAGATCGCAGACATCCACGACAGCTTCAACGTCAAGACCACCCCGACAGCCACTGAGTCCTCTGTCCCCATGGCCACCATCCGCACTGATCCCCTGCTCTCTTGAACCAACATAAACTACGATGACACCATCAAAATTATGAACACCATACACTTCGGATCTCCGTCAGACCCATGCCCACACCACATCTTCAACAAAGCCAGCACCACCATCGCAACCCATCTCCGGAAAGCCATCAACATCTCCTTTAAGACAGCGACCTTCCCTGAGAGCTGGAAGCACGGCAAGATCAACGCCTTACTCGAAAAACTCATGGCCGACCCAAAGGACCTCAAGAACTTCCGGCCCATCTCCCTGTTCCTGTTCCCGGCAAAGGTCATCAAGAAGACCGTCAACAGGCAATTGACCCACTACCTCGAGGAGAACAGCATGATGGACCCGTCCCAGTCCAAGTTCGGCAGCAGCCACAGCACCGAACCTGCACTCATCGCCGCCACCGATGACATCGGGGCCCTGCTGGACAACGGCGAAACTGCGGCCCTCATCCTCCTGGACCTGTCAGCCGCCTTCGACACTGTCTGCCACCACACCCTACAAACATGCCCCCACAGCGCTGGGATCCAAGATAAGGCTCTGGACTGGACATCCGAAGAGCAACCTCCAGTGGCAGATCGTTCTGCCACCTCGCCGACAAGACCTGGAACACCCTCCTCATCCCCCTACAGCAGACCCAGGACCTGCTAACCTTCAGAAGACTACTCAAGACCTGGCTATTCTAGCAGTAGCAGCATCCCCCACCCCAGCGCCTTGAGACCCCCACGGGTGAGTAGTGCGCTTTACAAATGTTCTGATTGATTGATTGAAGACTCGCAGCCAACATCTGCTTCTCAGCTAAGGCTACAGGACAATCAGGTTAGACCAGAGAAAATGCAGGAAACCACCATGCACGATGGTAACAGCTTCAAAAGCCCATCTAGCAACAATGTCTTGGCCTTTACATTCAATTCGCAGCCCAAATCACAATTCTGTTTCAACCCCGATAACGGCCCTGGAAAATCAGATGATCCAAAATCCTCAACTTTAGAATTTCAACATTTGTCCAGGAAAAACAAAAATAAATAAAAAAAGTTAAATGAAACAAAAATGGTAAAAGCTACCATAACGGGCCCATCAAGCATTCGTTGTGTCAGAAAAAAAGGAAAACACAGAACACGGTACACTGTACGGTGAACCAGGATGACATACCTGTTCAGCGTCTCCCAGGTAACTTAAAGGAGAAACTGATTAAAACCCTGAGCACAACAGTCCCAGTGCCCAGCGACCACTTGATCAACACATATGGCCCACAGACCGAAGAACCATGCCAAGAAAAGAAGGAACACCCATACCTTAACACAGTACGGTCCCTAGCAATCAAAGAAGACAATGCCAGCACCAGCAGCACCCAACAAGGAACACCCAAACCGGATAACACAAATATACCTGTCCTTGCACAGCCAATAGCCCATAAGGAGCCTCAATTTGCAAATTTAGCTAACAACCAAAAAAGGATGAAAACTGCTCAAGCTAGCATTAATAACATTCCACCCCTCCCGGTTCGCATCTCTACCCTCAGGAGTGACTCGCAAACTTGGGCCCCAAGTATAAACAAGACCAAGGAAGGTCCTGTCTCCCGCGAGCATTCAACTCAGAATTTTACAGAGCCCTCATATGCCACTGAGGTGATTTTTAAACAAATCCATCCCTTCAACTGAGAAAATCTAAAAATATTGCTATATCCCGAATATATCTCGCAGGGGCATTGGGACATCCTCAACAGAGGAAACCTTCTGAAGCTTTGTATAAAGATTCTGGATTTTTTGAAAATATAGAAACAACTGATATTGAGACTGTGGCCTTCTCTGGCCCAGGGCCAAGTGAAACTAATGAAAGAAATGCGATAACTTTCTCCAACCTGATTATGGCGGACGCCTTGAGAGGATATAAAACGCAAGTGGACAATTGGGGCATAATAATCAAGCCACCACTCGCCACTAAATATCCAAAGATTCTGAAAAATAATGTGCCATATGCCCGACAGGGAGAAAAAGATTTGTATGGTCAGACACGGATGAACAGTAAACACTCAACTCCACTAGCTACTCGATCCATTTTACACGACTCCATAGGTGACCCAAAAACAAACTTGCGGAGCAATAGCTCAATTCATATTACCACACACGCTCCTGTTTGACTAAGGAGAACAGTATTAAAGATTGGTCCTGGCTCCTATTGGCCTTAAACTCTAACTCCTAATATCATGCCCTTATTGAGCAATCAGTTGAGACCGCCAATGATTAGTTCTGCCTCAAACATCGGCCTGTCCATCATAGAAGTCCCTCAAATAACAATCAAACAATTAACATCATGACCTGGAACGTTGCAGGGATAAACAAAGTTCTGCAAAGTCCAGCTGCAACTACCTTACTTGCAGGAGCAGATATAATCTGCGCCAAAGAAACATGGGCAACTTCATCCACACCAATAGGGGACTAAGCGGAATACTTCAAACCCTCAATAAAAGGCAATATTTTCAGGGGAGACCATCAGGGGGCATTTCAACATACATCAAGCATACGCTGAAAGTACATTTCTCAGTATTAAAGAACCCCTCAGACATGTTTTTGGCTGGTACTTTGAAAGATTTGAACACAACAAATGGCCCAATATCAATACTTTTAATTAATGTTTACTTTAATCCCCACAGGCAGGGTCAAAAGGATAAACTTAATCGGTTAATAAAGAAGATCAAAACTCTATTATTACAGTCTGCAGGTATGGACTCCATTATCCTTGGGGACTTTAACATGCACGATATAGGGCTGAACGCACCTGAAATCCACTCAAATGGGGGCACCGGAAGATTCAACGCCCTTATGCGGGCATATAACCTGGCAACGAAACACTCTTTAACCACAAAAGTCGACTCCGGAGCATCGATAGCACCCACTTACAACAACCGGACCACAATAGACTATATATTACTAAGTGAGAGGCCACAAAAACATGTGTCAAATTATGTAGGTTAACCCCAGAATGAAAGCGATCATGCCGCCCTAACCTTACAGCTATCCATCACAGCGAAATCCCGCCACACTCTTCACTGCATTGGGGCAACAAATGGGGAAGAGCTACACAGTCTCCTTAGAAGAATCAAATGGGGGCCACTCCCAAGTCATAAATTTGCTTCATGGAAATCAACGTGGAAAGGCTGGCAGACCGGTATTAACAACAAGGGCCTTATAGAGGAATGGGAAATACTCGCCTATGATTTAGCATCTCTGCTTCAGGGGAGCATCACACACAGAACCAACGTAAATCCTGCATACATACTGGGACACCAACCAGCAATCAAGGAATGCTCCAAACAACTAAACTCCAAATGCAGGGCTTATCTGGCAACCAGGTCCGAGTCTGCCAAAAAGGAAATAAAAATAGTGGCCAAGAGCCACTCATTACTGGTCTGGCAGGTAAAATGCAAACTCGCAGAGACAAAATAGCTGAAGATATTCGAGCTGCTGGCACCTAGCAAATCCCAAGAATGTTGGCAATATCTAAACAAGATAATTCATGGGATCTCTAATGGAGAAAACCCCCTTGATGCAGGCACTTGGACAGCCCACGTGAAAACCCTCTACACCGATGATTCGAATGCAAATCCAACAAATAGAACCACAGCTCTTGGGGGGCAACCTAGCAAAGCCACAACAAAACTTAAAGAACCTCTGGCTGATTCTACCCCCCCAGAAAAACATGCCATTCAAACAATCTTGAAAAAAATACGACATAATGGAGCTCCTGGACCTACTGGCCTGCCTGGCTCCCTTATCAGGGAGGACATCCACTTCTGGGCAGACAATTTGGCTCAGCTGTATGCCGAGTGTAGGCTTCTGGAGGATGTTTCAGACTTTTGAAGGGGATCATTGCTGCACCCAATATACAAAAATGGGCCAAGCGCGGACCCTAGGAATTATCATATGATTGCCTTATTGGACATTCAGGACAAGGCTTATGCTAGCACTCTTCTGGCGGAACTAGCAGATTGGGTCAGCAAGGAAGATCTTCACCCCTTCTACCAGACCAGATTTCGATCAGGAGGTTCCACCATAGATAACATCATTGCCCTATCATATCTAGTACACAAAGTGGCGGATCACGGCACCCACCCGCTTTTTGCTTGTTTCATCGATTATACAGCAGCATTTGATGGGGTAGATGGGGTATATTATGGCAGAAATTAGTACGTTGGAACACCTTCCCGCCACTGTTACAAGCCATCAGACCCCTGTGTTCTCAAACTTGGGTAAGAGTTAAACTCTCATGTGAATCCACCACAGAAAAAACCACCACAGATCACGGGCTAAAGCAGGGTGTGTCCTTGTCCCGCTGCTCTTTAATTCATACACAGTAAATATGGGAAGCGCTCAGCATGGAGCCACTTTAACGAATCCCAAGGTCGGGCAAAATAAGATCCAGCTGATGCAATATGCTGATGACCTGGTCCTTTAGGATCACACCAAAATTGGTCTCCAAACAGCTTTAACAGCACTCTCAGAGTACAACATTAAAAACAAGCTGGTCGCCGACCCAACAAAATCCAAAATAGTAATCTTTGGAAGCTATCTGGAATAAAAGCGACAAAATGGGGTCTGGACCCATTAACATTGAATTGCATTCAATCGTACAACTATCTTGGGGTCTGGATCAGTGAAACTGGCAGCTCACGGGTCCACCGCCATATGCTCCAGCAGAAAGGGAAAATGGTTACCTATGCTATCTGCAAACTCCATGCTGTCTTAGAGAGTTCAACAACAACGGCCATTCAATGAGTCCGGAGGGCAAAACTACTACCTGCCCTCAACTATGCAATACAGATGTTCCCAGGCAAATTCGCTCAGGACCTCGAAAAGATCCTTTGTGCAGCTTATAAAAAGTTATTTCACCTACCAGCATGTACTAGGAATACTTTAATTCACCTGGAATTCAATATCAAGTGAAAATCTAGCGAAATACTTTTACCTAAAAACTGTGGCTCCAGAGTACTCGATGAAGGCTGTTATAAACAACATCTTTCATCAACCAGGCTATCCCTGGTCAACTGGCCTTGCCTCAGCCAAAGAGCTCTTGAAACTAGCCACAGAGCATTGAGTCTCCAACATAATTAAGTATACCACCATCAAAATAGCAATACAAAAGCAAGTAAGAATATGCTCTCGTATATTCAAAGCTGGCAGCTAGAGGCTTTCACGAGACCCATAGTTCCCCCCACACATTACTTGGCCTTAAACTACATCTTACACAGCCAGTGGGGAGACAAGCACAACATAGGATTCTTGCAGCCAGACTACATCCTCTTCCCCTAAAAGATCTGTATCTAAGGGTGAAATTAAGACCGGTCATCACTGAGTGCCGCCCCTGCAATTATAAGCGAGAATCGCTGGCTCACATCCCACTATGCTGTCCGGCCTTGCAGCTAGCTTGCCAAATCCACTTAAGGCCCATTCTCCTTCAACTGGGCATGCGCACAGCAAACAAGGCTGTTCAACAGTTATATTTGCTGGACACTGGGCTCCCAGTTTTAAGGTATTTTTTTTTGCCATTTCCGTCTGTATTTATCCATATTTATTTTTTGGGCATTTTTTCTGTATTTATCCACATTTATTTTTGCCACACGCAAAAGACGACGCTACAGCTAGTATTTTTCCATATTTATTTAAAGTGGCAACGCATGATTATTTTCAGTAATATATATAAATAAATGCTGCAGTGTTACAAAAATATTGAAAACACACCTCACTATACCAGAATAATCGATGTAAACACATTTAGAATTTGAAGGAGATTTCCTGTGCGCTCTAATGACCTGGCAAAAGAGGGCACAAAAAGCTAGAACACATGCTGGTTCCATATTAAAAAGAAATTACATGAAAACTGTAGTTAAGCACTCAAGATCATTAGGGCAAGACTCCAGAACAGAGCTGGCTCTATTAGGGGGCCCATGAAAGATTAAAGTAAGGCAACATTTCAAATTGCTGTTTAACTGCAGGGTAAGTAAGAGGCCACAGGGATGAATGGGCATGCAGAAGATGTCGTGTGGTCTGGAACTAAGGTGCTGACCACAAGCAAACAAGGCCAATGAAAATGATAGAATGGGGAAATACTGTGTCGAAGAAAATTAGTATACTGTTTATGTATAATGGTACCAGTGTTCTCTTTTAGTAATATCTGTATTTTCCAATTTCTTTCGATAGACAATGCCTCTAAAATCAACTCAGCAGTCAAAACATTAATGTATCCCGTGGGGAGTACCAGAAGCGCAACTTGAGTAAAATTTCAGGAGGGGCTAATCAAAATTTCGGGGGGTGTTGCAGATTTTTCCAGCAATTGGCAGAGTGAAGATGCAGGGGCTCTAAGAAGGGGTGAAAGAAAAAGAAAAAGGCTTGTTAACATGTAAATGGTCTTCTAAAGACCTGTGAAGTACTCTGGTGCGGCTGTGTGTGAGCATGGAAAGCTGTCAGGCTGACACACACGAAGGTGGGGGAGGAGGGGCTGCTGAAGCCCTTTGAATCCAATCCTTGTTGCACGCTTGTGGAGTACAGTAAAAAGGCGAAATTCCAACATTTCTTAAACCGTATGCAAACACCTTTTCCCCTCAGCTAAGTTCTCCATGTATAGCACACTACCTTTGTAAATCGAATGCACATGCTCTGACGAACTGGAGACCCTTCTTGCTCTTTCCATTTCGACCCACTTCATGAGGGTGGCATTCCCACACAATGTAACCGAGAGGCCAGAACAGAACAGACTCTGCGCCTTCACCAGCAGCGGTCGTCCTTCTGATCCTGGCTGGCCTACACTGCCTCTAACATCGATTATGGCCGCTACTGATGGAGGAAGCAGGCTGAATAGGGCCTTTGAGAAACCTGCACGACCCCCCCCAACGTCCCCCAAGAACCTGTGGTCGGCCCCTTGCCCAGTGGAGGCCCAGAGGACGAGTCAGGTGTGCAGGCAGCCCAGTAGTGAGGCATCGCAGGAGCTGGGCAGGCCCGAGAGATGAAGAACAGGCCGGGCTGCCCTCAGCGCCGGAGGTTAGACATGTGCACTAAGGAGGGCCCGAGAGGTAGAAAGTATTGAGCAGATCAGGCCGCGGGGCCCGCCACGCAGAAGGTGAGACAGCCCTGACGGTGTAGTACAGCGGGTGGGAATGTTGTTAGTTTAGCTGTGGCACAGGGGTTGCTCAGCTGTAGTGGTGCAGGCGTTATGGCAGAGGTGGCACAGGGGACGCTGGAGTGCAAGTCTGGTGTGTGGTGTTTGTTTGCTCCCGCCCTCCCCCTCCCCCTTCGACCTTAATGGGAGCGTGGCGAGATAACTGGATTCGAGCACGGCAGCCCTGCAAAATTTGCTAGTAATTTGCCGTTTTTACATATAAATACAGACAAAACAAACATTGTTTTCCGTCTGTATTTATATGTAAAAATCTGTTTAAACGGAAAACCGGGAGCTCTACACATGACCAACTTTGCTAAGTTTATTTGGATGTATGACATTACAACGCATGCTTTTACCACGCATGCCTTTACATTGCAGTTTTTACAACGCATGCTGTTACAACGCATAGCGTTAAGGGGTGCTGGATAGTGAATAGTTTAATTTACTATTCCAACTCCAGTCCCCGTGGATAGTAGGGAAGGTGTTAGATAGTAAATTAATTCTATTCCCTATCCTAGAGCGCCCTCCAGCGCAATGCGTTGTAATGACATGCGTTGTAATAGTTGCGTCATAAATGCACTGCGTGGTAAAAGTTGCGTTGTAAAGGATGTTCCCCAGTTTATTTATCACGCCCGCACAGCTCTTATGGACCAGTCATCTTTGGCTGTGCTTGGGAATCATCCGGGTGAGGGGCCTACCCAGTCTGCCCTTTATTGAAAGACTGACCTGTTGCACTTAAAAGACTGTTATTAATTCCATTGTTGTAATCAAAAACACCATAGTAGGTTTTATGAATAAGATGTGTGGACAGTAGTTGAAATCTTTAACTTTGTGTGTGTTTTTTCCCCAGTACTGCGCAAAAGGACTGGCCTGCAGCACTATGGGACTGGTAGTTCCTAATACTATGCAGGCAGAGGTAACGATGCGCAGGTGAGGTCACCATCATTGGGGAAGGAGGAGCCTGCTTTAAAGATTGACGAGCAGGCAAGACACAGTTTGGGACAAGCAGCATTTGATAAAGGCAGTCGCCGAAACGGTCATGCAAATTTCCAAATAAAACTCCTAATGAAGCCCGGCTGTGTCCTGTGTCTTCGAATCCTTTTGGAGGGGAGTTGTGTGTATATATATATATATTTTAATCCTTTGTTATACTTTTATATTGGTCATTTTTGTTTTTGTTTTTATTAACCACACAGACAAAGAATCATTTATACAGCATATGAAGCACGCAGAACACCTTTTTTATCCCTCAGACAGGAACCATCCACAAACATCACACAATCTGACTCTGACAAAGGTACATCTTTTACGTAAGACCTCGGCTTCGTACACAATTCTGTCACATCGAGACAATCATGATCCGCTTCATCTTTCACTTCTTCACAACTTGAGCCTGGCAACAAAGTCACTGGGTTCAATGTAGTGCATCTTGTTACTGTCACATCTTCAGTACCCAAGATCACTCTTTCATATCTGGTCAAATGGCTGCCTGCAATGTACTGACTTCTAGTATGTGTCAACAGGATCTCAACAGAATGTGGCACATACGCTCTCACTGGATTTCCCAATACACTCCTTATTCAATGTTGTGTCCCAAATATTGAGCTTCTTTTTGACAAAATTGTAACTTTGCTGGTGACACTTTATGCCCACCTTATGCCAAATGATTCAGTAGAGCAATTGTCTGTCCCACATGGCTCTTGTGTCTTTGATGCCACCAATAGGTCATCGATGTATTGCACCAATACTGAGTCTTCTGGCATAACCAATGACTCAAGACAGTTTTTTTAAATTTGATTGAAAATTTAAGGACTCTCCGTATACCCTTGAGGAACTCAGCACCATGCCAAAACAAGGTCTCCGAACTGGAAAGCAAAAATATATTGGCTATCCGGGTGTAGGGGTATTGAGAAAAACGCTTGACACAAATCAATCACTGTGAACCACTCTGCATCACAATGGATTTGGTAAAGAATCACTGCTGGATTGGGCACTATCGGACAACAAGGTACCACAGTCTTATTAACTTTCTGTAAATCCTGCACAATCCTATATTTCCCACTCGGTTACTTAATTCCCATAATAATTGAATTACCAGGACTCCCTAGTATATCTCTCAAAATACCCTGTTCAATCATTTGCACAATTACTGGAGTAACTCCCTCTATAGTCTCCGGACTAATTTTACACTGTGGTGTTTTCAGAAATTCTGCACCCTGCTTAACCATAATCTGTATATGATCAACAGCTTTCATTAATCTGATTTTTTTTCCTGAAAGATCCCACACATCAGCTGTCACTGTGTTTCTTGATTCAACTGGCAAATCACTTGTTGTAAACATGGGATACAAATTGTTCACTTATGTAGCTTGCTTTGCTAACATCATCTTAAAAACAACTTCCTCATCTGGTGTTTGGAACGCAATACCATCCGGTATACAATAAATAGTTCCTACCTAAAAGATTCACACGACTCGAGTCACACACCACAAACCGATGCAAATCTTTGAATCTTCCAATATGAACCTCCATTGGTTTGGTCACTGGAGTCTTAATATGTTTATTTGAGACTCCTATGACTTGGATAGTTTCTCTCGAGAGTGGCAGGTTTGGAATTTCTGCTGTTCTCACAGTAGAACGGGTAGCACCAGTAGCCACAAGAAATGTAATATCATTACCTTCCACTTTCCTATCTACAAAAGGACCTGACTGATCTACCTCTAGAGATGCACCAAGCACACACTCTTCCTCCCCCCTCAGGCACCATCATTGAGATGAATCCGAATCATTCTCAGAACACTGCAACCAATATTGTGGAACCATTTGTACATTTTGATACTTACCAACTTGTTCACTCGGGTGAAATCTAGCACTCGTACTGTATTTCTGTACCTGAGCATTAACATTATTTGGCATAGGTGCTTGAGGCACTTGTACCTGTTGCACCTGTGGTGCAACTAGATGTTGCTGTTGCAGTTGTTGATTCACAACCACTTCATTCTGCATCTATTGATTGAAATTTTGAACCATTCCATTATTTCTTAACAAAGACTTACACTAGTTCCTCCAATGTCCTAATTGGCTGCATCCATGACACAGACATTTATTTTTCATTTCTTCTTTATTACCCTTGCCTCTACCTTTCCTGGTCACTGCACTTGAACACCTCCATTCAGTACAATATTCATAGGTACCTGATCATTTCTGCCCTTTCATCTGATAACCTGTTTGCGAACCATCAACAAAATTCCCACTATTCTGTTGTGCCACTTTTACCTGTGCCCACATCAGTTTTTCCTTTCATTTCTTATGTCTCGATTCAATATCATCACTACAATACTTTGCATACTTCAAGATTTCATCCACTGTTTTGTTCTGTCAACAAATCAAATGCTGCAGAATTATATTGCTAATCTCCGGTTTCCAAACACAAATTTATAGACAAAATGTCCAATGTCCTTATCAGTAATGCTTTCAAAACCACTATAATGTTTGAACACATAACAGCCTCTCATAATAACCATGTTCTGATTCTTTCGATTCCTGTGTCGTCTTGTCAATCTTAACCCAATCTGTTTCTTTTGGAGAAATCTTACCTTTCAAATAAGTAATCACTTGGTTATATTTTTCATCACCTCTTCTGAAGGCGCTCCTGTTTTAATATCTCTGGGATATTCATCTTATGGCTAATCAACTGTAATCTTACATTCAGCCCATAAACCATCTGGAACCACAATATAAAACAAGCCATTCGAATCTTTCAACAAGTCTTTTGAACAACAGAAAACATGGAAGCCCTCAAGAACGCCACCCGCAAACACCACCAGCTGATCCGCACCACCAAGAAGACAGCTTTCAAAGAACGACTGGACAACAACACCCACAACAGCAAGGAACTCTTCAACATTGTCAAAGAGCTCTCCAAACCCAGCGCCAGCAACAATGACATCACACCCTCGCAAGACCTCTGCGACTCTCTCGCCTCGTTCTTCCACCGCAAGATCACTGACATACACAACAGCTTCGGCACTCCGACCACAACGACCACGCATCCCACCACCGAACCGAAACCCGCCACCACCACCCTCTGCACCTGGACCCCTGTCAACACCGAAGACACCACCGGCCTGATGAACACCATCCACTCCGGCTCACCCACCGACCCCTGCCCACACCACGTCTACAACAAAGCCGCCTCCATCTTCGCACCCCAACTCCGACTCGTCATCAACAGCTCCCTCGAATCCGCCACCTTCCCGGAGAGCTGGAAACAGGCCGAACTGAGCGCCCTCCTGAAGAAACCCACCGCGGACCCCACGGACCTCAGGAACTTCCGCCCCATCTCGCTCCTCCCCTTTCCAGCTAAAGTCATCGAGAAGACCATCAACACACAACTCTCCGCCTTCCTCGAAACCAACGGGTCCCTCGACCCCTCACAGTCCGGCTTCCGAGCAAACCACAGCACCGAGACCGCCCTCATCGCAGCCACCGACGACATCAGGTCCCTGCTCGACAATGGGGAAACCGTGGCCCTCATCCTCCTGGACCTCTCAGCGGCCTTCAACACCGTCTGCCACCGCACCCTGATACAGCGCCTCAGCAACATCGGAATCCAAGGAGCAGCCCTAAAATGGATCATCTCGTTCCACACCGGAAGAACCCAGAGAGTCCGCCTCCCCCCGTTCAGATCTGCGGCCTCCAAAGTCATCTGCGGCGTCCCGCAAGGATCCTCGCTAAGCCCCACCCTCTTCAACATCTACATGAGCCCTCTCGCAGCCATCGCCCGCCAACACAACCTCAACATCATCTCCTACGCTGACGACACCCAGCTGATCCTCTCCCTCACCAACGACCCCGCCACCGCCAGGAAGGAATGAAAGACGTCGCAGAATGGATGAAGACCAACCGCCTGAAGCTGAACTCGGACAAAACAGAGGTCCTCATCCTAGGACTATCTCCCTTGGCCTGGGAGAACTCCTGGTGGCCCCCTGCCCTGGGCACCGCACCCAAACCAACGGACCACGCACGCAACCTGGGATTCATCCTGGACTCCTCCCTCACTATGACCAAGCAAGTTAAAGATGTCTCGTCTTCCTGCTTCAACACCCTACGCATGCTTCGCAAGATCTTCCGGTGGATCCCCACCGACACCAGAAAGACGGTCACCCAGGCCCTCGTTACCAGCCGTCTGGACTACGGGAACACCCTCTACGCGGGAACCACAGCCAAGCTCTAGAAGAGACTGAGCGCATCCAGAATGCCTCAGCACGACTCATCCTGAACATCCCTCGCCGCAGCCACATCTCTACCCACCTGAGAGACCTGCACTGGCTCCCAGTCAACAAGAGGATCACGTTCCGACTCCTCACCCACGCACACAAGGCTCTCCACGACACAGGCCCGAAGTACCTCAACAGCCGCCTCACTTTCTACACACCCTCCCGCCAGCTCCGATCTGCCAGCCTCGCCCTTGCATCCGTCCCTCGAGCTCGGAAACCCATCATCGGAGGAAGATCCTACTCCTACCTGGCGGCCAAGACATGGAACTCCCTCCCCACCCACCTTCGGCTGACCCAGGACCATCTCTCCTTCAGGAAACAACTCAAGACCTGGCTGTTCGAGCAGTAGCGTCCCCCCCCCCCTCAGCGCCATGAGACCCTCACGGGTGAGTAGCGCGCTTTACAAATTTTGTGATTGATTGATTGAAACTTTTACAAATCTCACTACCTGTTTGTACCATTCGACAGGCTTCTCTCTCAATCTGGGGAATTCATTTGTGAAAGACAATATATCCTGTCTTGACCAAGGGTTGTGAACATATCCACCACCCGGAACTTCTCTCATTGGATATATCATTTCAGCAGACTCTGTTTCTTTTAATGGAAGTAAAGGAGATGCAGTCACACCCTTATTCATAAGCGCTTCTTCTTTCTTTCTCGCCCATCTACCTTTCCAACATTCCACATCAACCCATGTTTTCAGAATATTTATCAACTATTTAAACTCTCCAAATCTCTGCCACTGAAATCCAACCTAAACATCTTTTGCAAAGCTTTGACTTCTCTATATCCACACCATATTCGCATGCAGCGTCTGCCAACTTCTCATGCACATTTTTCGCTCTCAATGTAATATTCTTACACATGAATAATAACTCTTCATCCTGATATTTACTCAATCTCTCTGGACTGATTGTACCAAGAATCATTTCTTCCAGATCTACTTTCAGTCTTCCTAAATCCATACTTGGTTTAGATCTATTAGATGCCATTCCTCTTATCCATTCATCCAACTCCTCTGGCAAACGTCTCACTGAACCAGAACCCCCTGATATCGTAGTTGTTTCTCTCGCATTCAGCAATAATTTTCTAGGATCTATCGAAACACTTCTTTTTTACGTTTCAGTCACTTTTCCATTTACTGGAAGATCAACTAATGACGTACTTGTCTCATTTGACTCTGACCCACTAACATTCCTAACACCATTCGCAGGAACTGTCAATGCATGTACTCTTTAAATATTTTGACCCTCACAATACAACGGAACTATAGGACCAATCATCATTGGAACTGACAACGCTTCTGCATTTGAATTCATCTGATTAATTTTCTGAGGAAATTCTTCCTTTGCTCTAGTAAGTATCTCAATCTCTTTTCCCTGTGATATTCAGGCAACATGTGAAACCTGCAGAATTTGGGGAGCTTCTAGTTGAATTAATGGTGCACTTGGAGTAATCCCATCCGGGCTCTCCTGATACGGTGGAGGTCTTTTCAGTAACATATCTTCCAGTAACTCCTCATCAATTTCATTTGGATCCATATTTATTTCTGAATTTTCTATATTATTCTTTTTCTCTATACATTTTCCACCAGCCTAATCCTCAGCAACCATTACTGGATATAATCCATCTGGAATGACATTTCTCCTCCATCTCTTCATTTGAGCATCCCACTTAGCCTCTGAAAATCATCTTATCATATTTTTGTATTTCAATCCATTCCTGTCTCTCTCCCTTCTGTAACCTTCATGCTTCCATTCTTCAAGCGCCTCGTACTGCATAGGTAGAGGATTTGTTTTCAAGGAATTCATTCATCTCCTCAATTTCTCCAAAATGTTTCCATTACATGTACCATGCTCTGGGAAAGCTAACACTCCATTGTCCTCTGTACATTTTACCCAGTTCTCCAACCATGTTCATGTATGATACCCATGTTCTAACATCATAAAAGAAGCAGGCGTTTTTGGAGGAGGTACAGGAATTCCCCCTCTAATCCCTTTCATTTCATCCTTTTTAAAGAAATCCTGAATCACTTTAATCAACTTCATTTTCAACACTCTCTTTTCTTTGCGCTAACTATTTCAGAAAACCAAAGAAATCCTTCCGTAGTTCCATTCACTCTATTGGCTCTTGCTCATCCAATACCAGCACAGCCCACCCCAACCAACCAATCACAGCATAATACACACCCGCTATTCTGACGAATGCCAGCGCAGCTTTTGTGATGTCAGTATACATCCTACAACTGCAAAAATATACGGCAATGTAAAACAAAGTTTTTCTAACCAGATTCTTATTAGAACCGACACAAAATGCTGCCTTTACCTGCTCCACTAATAAAGAGATAGTTCAATTACTCCTAAAGATTATTGTTACTTCCAGTGAAATAACGACCAGCGTAACTCAATTCCCAAACAAGTGAAAATAGGTCTTGATACTCCTCTTGGGATAAGGCCAAAATTTCAGAAGATAACTTTTAGAAAAGAGGTCTTGGTACTCCTATGGGGATAAGGCCAGAGTTTTGGAAGCAGACTTTCCACCATTTCATATACTCTCCTTCCAACAGAATAAGTCCCTAAAATTACATCAACAGCCTTTCGCTGTTCGATGTTACAACACCAGACAAAGAACTTCCAGTGTGATATTTCTCTACACTTTGACTACCTGAAATAAACATCCCGGGATCTTAGGCAACTCCATACCTGTACTTCCAGACAACAAAAAAACAAAGACACTAACTTTTCATATTAGTAATCAAACGTCTCAAAATCATTAAATAAATCATTAGTTTGGCAAAATAATCAATATAATCATTAAAATATGCTACCAAACCTGATCCAGCATTTCAGGACGGGACAATTTTCTAAAGACAAGGCCCAATTTTCATTACCCAAGAAGTCCCTTCACGCTGGTTTAGTGTAATTCTAAAAAACTATACCAAACTTACCAAACTCCAATATTGTACTGTCATCTCTAATATACCAAAATTGGCAATGCAATCTTTATATAGTGTATTAATTTGGCAATCACTACTCTGGAATTAATCACTTCTAATAAAGACAGGCTCATTTGTAAATGTATAATGTTTATCTAAATAATGTGAAATAAATACTCTTCAGTACCAACATACAGCACGAATCATAAATCGTCACAAGGAAAACAATATCAGAAGAGAAAAATGACAAATTCATATCCATGACTATGCATAAAGTAGTGGAAAGACAAAGGTACAAAAGATTCAGAGACAAAATACATTTGCAAATGATTATGCAAATTCAGATTTTAGTCTATACTAACCCATATAGGAATAAGAAATCTACTCTCTGGCCATGAGAGTAGCAAGCCCCCTCAAGAAGATTTGAAGAGTCAAAGACTAAGTCAGGAATCTGTAGACAGGAAACAGGAGAGCAAAACCGATGACAGCGACGATCTCTCAGCAGTCTCACGAGTCAGTCTACAACCCCTCCCACCAGGCACCTCAGTTATACCCTAAAACCCAAATGTCCAACCCACACATGTATCCAGCTAAAAGTTTTCTTCACATGTGATTGGTTAAGGAAGGGGGTTAGTCACACCACTCTCAGCATGTCCGCCTTACTAAAAGAGCCATTGTTTTATTTACTCAATGACATAAACTTCCACCCCGGGAAATACAAATTTGAGCCACTGTCACTTTTCTCTTCCTCTACTCGAGCAATTGTAGCAAGTTTTGTATATCTTTCTTTGCTGAGCACCTCTCTGTAGAGGAAGCTTCCCTCTGTTTGTCGCATTGTTCTTTCATACAAGTCTTGGCAGGCACTCAGGATTCAAAGGATAGAATAATGTTCCACCTTCTTCTTCACTCTTAAATTTTCATCTTTTAATTTCTGGCGACTCCTTGACCCATTATTGGCTATGCAGAATAGAAAACCATACTTCTATAAGACAAACACAGGCATTTATTATTCACTTATAATAGCTTTTCTCTATGCAACAACCCAATACTGCATTTATCCCTGCACAACCCATATTAATTATTACCTATTCCCTAGCAGACATTAATAACGTGCACAAAAGCAGCATTAGTCCTTTTTATTTTTGTTAGTCAAAAATAATTTGCGGCCTACTTTTAGTACTCTAGTAAGCGTTTGGGTAGTGACATCTTCCCTCATGTTAGGCCTTTCCCCGCATAATTGTCACTGCACATGGTTAGCAAATGTTACTGAGGGTTCAATCCGAGCGGGTTTTATTTTCGCAAAATCCCTTCTTTATCACAGGTTACATCTTGCCTCTACCCTCTCTTACACAAAACCAGTGTGATGAGTAATCCAGTTTTCTCTAGAAAAGTTGATAAGGTTCACCTACAATTAGGAGCAGATTTGGTGAAGACAGATATCTACACACATTTGAAAGCCCCTATTTTAAGCCATGAGGAAGCCACTCTTCTGGTAAATAAGTCAGAGAAGACCGCCAAAATTAGGGCATGGCCCTCTATGGACCTTCATCATTAAAGAATACTCTGCACTCCATTAATTCTCGGTCTACGCTGGAGGACATCCCTGCTAAGCTAAGACTTTTTGGTGACTCTGTCTTAATCATTATTTTAAAGTTCTGAAATAATTCTTTGAGGGATGGCAGCGTACCCCAGATTTGAAAGCATGCTCTGGTTCTCCCCCTTCTAAAAAAAAGCTAATTCGGACCCTTCTTTTTGGTCTAGCTTTCATCATATTTCCTTTTTTCCTGTCTTCTCCAAAATTTAGGAAAAGCATGTTAACACGCAACTCTCAACATTCACTGTGATCCATCGGCTTCCCCATCCTTCACATTCCGACTTCAGGGCGGTGCACAGCACCGAGTCTGCTCTTCTTGGTGTGACTGAATGTGTTAGACAACATCTTGACTCTGAATGCATGGCCGCTCTCATTCTGCTTGATGTGAGTGATGCGTTTGATAAAGTGTCTCATTCTATCCTGACTGGCAGACTTGAGTCCTTGGGCATAGTAGGCTTGGTCTTGAAGTGGTTGATCTCTTTTGTAAAGGACCAAATCTCCCAGGTCTCTTCAGCTGATGTGAGATCTAAGACACTAGACCTGGCCTCTGGTATTCCATAGGGATCCATTCTGAGCCCCTTGCTCTTTAACATCCATGCTCGTCTTTTGGCAAATGTAATTGAGAGATTTGGGCTCACCATTTTTTCATACACTGATGACACTCAGATCATCTTTTTTCTATCAGTAGCCCAGAATGGTGACTCCTCTCTGCTGTACCTGGGCATGAGAAATATTTCCTTATGGATGAACAAAAATGCGTTGAAGCTCGACAGTAATAAAACCGAGGTCTTGGTCTTGGATAACAACCCAGCTCTTTGGGGCCCTAGACACTGGCCGACTCCCTAGGGCAATTACCCACCCGTATTCTAAGGTCGAGAATCTCGGTTTCATGATTTACAATAAATTTGCATTGAAACCACAGGTGTGCAATGTGGTTGCTGCCTGCTTTTCAGTTCTCAAATAGCTTAAAAAGATCCTTTGGTTAACTTCCTTAGCGGCTCAGAGAACAGCCACTCAGACTCTAGTCATATCCAGACCGGATTATGCAATGTGCTGTACCTGGGCACGGACAAGACCTCTATTTGAGGCCTACAGACTATTCAAAATGTGGCTGCCCAGTTGCTTCTTCAGCTACCAACCCTCAGTCTTTTTTCTGATTCAGGAACTGCACTGGCGTAAAATCTCTAAAAGCATTACATTTAAAGCATTGTGTTATATGTTCATGGGGAAAACATGGCCTAGTTCCCTCATACATTCAGGGACTGGTGACTCCTCATTTGTCTACTCGTCTACTGAGATCCTCTAGTCTCTCGCTGTTCGCCACGCCTAGGTTTAGTCTAACCTGTATGAAAGATACTCCTTTGCCTACCAAGGTCCTAAAATGTGGAATTCTCTCCCAGCCACTCTTAGGCACTGCAACTGCTTCCTTGTTTTTCGTAAGAACCATGAGACTTGGCTTTTCTAGCTGTCTGTTGGGGTCACAGTTATCTGCCTCTATCCTGCACTGAGAAACCCCTCAAGGTAGCTGCGCGCTTTACAAGTCTCGCAAATAAAAACATTAAAAATATAACATCAAATAAACAACAAACAAAAACACTTTCTACATTTATATAAAATGAACATCAATAACTAAAATTACACATCAAAAAAACATTCAAAATAACGCAAAAAACAGAAATATAGATTTCACATTAAAACAGAAACATTAATTAGCGTCCACTTTAAAAAGTAATACCCTATAAAAAATCAAACAAAAGGAATCTTAACCAACAAAAACAGCTGTAAAGCAACCTAACCAATAAAAATAAGAAATTATTTAAAAATACAATATAAATGGAGCAGAACATATCCTCACTTACCACACCAAAAAAACTAAGGGCCCGATTACGAGTCCGCCATAATCCTGCCAAGCATATTACGAGTTTCCTCTACTCCAGGGTTTACATGGATGTACTTCCTCCATGTAAACCTTGGAGGAGAGAAAACAAAGGGGGCCCTACAGGGCTCCCCTGTGATTCAACTGCACATGGATGGACACAGGGGATTATAACATGTACCCCCTGGGTGCATGCCCAGCATGGACTTTTGATTCCATGCCGTGCCGGAACCTTGTAGTACGGTCCCATTGCAGTGCCTTTTTCAAAGGCACCGCTTTTAAAAGAGGCACCACCATGGGACCGCCATGCCTCCTGCCTTCCAGACTACTTAAAAGTCGTAATCTGGCGGGTGGGTGGTGACCTTTGGTGGAACATTGGTGCGGCGGTTTGCACCGCCATGCCACAGCTTTGCAAAAAGTCGTAATCGGAGCCTAAGGGCCTGATGATGACTACGGTGGTCCATTAAACTGTCGTGGTCATGGTGGTCGTCTGTGGACCCCCAGACTGTTGTTTCATCTGCTGTATTAGAACTTTGGGCGTTGCATTCAGTAAATTATAATTTAATAAATTTAATTACTTTATGATCATTCTGCAGCAGACATTTGTCAATAAAAATAATGCATCAAAACACAACAAATAGCTAATTATATCAGCAATATGCAACCAACTTAAAAGAAAAAAATATACAGAGCCCTATCAATAATAAAAAACATTTGTTCACGTACTATTTAAAATATTAAGATAACAGCATTAAAATTATATATTACATATACAAAATATACAATTATTTAGTTTTTCTACAATACACTTAGAAGCAATATTGATTAAATAAACATAGAATTTACCTTGTTAAATCAAATATGAACAAATTATATTAAAAACTTAATGTAATAATTTAAAGCTATGCACTTATATTATTTAATATCAAACATTTTACAATTTGTCAAATTAAACTTACAATTTTTTTAAATAGTTTTACTATATTATATTTCAACTTCATGAATACAATATAAAAAATAAAATCTCAAAATGAAAATACAAAGAAATTAATTAGACAAATTATTTTCAAAATGTTTAAAAAAACATTTTCTCACAAAATAGAAAATATTATATGTAAAATGACAAAGTAAATGTAAAGTATCATATTTTAACCGGTACACCAATTTACATAAAAATTCATACCGACATATTTTAAAAATCTCCTGCCCCTTTTCCCTAAAATTCCAACATGCCACTCTTATAACATTATAAAACTTATAAAAACACATCATTACTCTAATTAATACTTAAAAAATTAATTATAACATTTACAAATTACATTTAATCAATAAGAAATTAAAATGTAATAAAATTACTTACATACAACACTAAATAAATACTACAAAAGATAAAACACCCCTAATAACAATATTATATACAACAATAATGTAGAAAAGAATGTTTTTTAGGACGGTATTGAAAACAACCCGTAAAACAATATTTTTACCTTCCATATTTCTGTCCACATTATTTTTGTCATTACAATATTTCTGTTTCACTTTATTGTTTTATTCAATATTTTATTAAAACACCTCCAGCCTCATGGAATTATCAGCGAAACTGGGCTTGCAATGAAAATAATAGAAGAAGAAGAATATACATTGTCTAACTTCAACGACACAGGGCTAGAGAGTGAATGAACCTATTAGAGTGAACTTACCAAAGAGGAATCATGCACAAAAATGCATCAAAGCAGACTGAAGTTGATGCTCTCAAAACTGGCTTTTAAGCTGCCACAGCAATGCCTGCAGGGTGAAAACTCTGCTCAGCTCCCCAAAAACATATTGTGTAGTTATGGGGCTGGTGTACCATTAAAGGCTATTTAAACTTCATATTAACTTGCAAAGTTCATCTAGTAATTTTATTTCATTTTATTTTTGCATTTATATAGCGCACAAATGCCATGGGGCATCTAGGCACTTATACCAGCGAGTTCAGTAAGGTGCCGATGGAACTGTAGAGAACATGTTAATTGGCAAAGAGCCAGGTTTTAAATGATTTCCTAAAAGCTAACAGCGTAGGGCTGTTCTTTATGCAGGCTGGAAGCGAGTTCCATGTTTGACCACCCAAACAGAAATCTTCTTCCGCCCCATCGAGTTCTCTTGATGCGGGGACTTTGTAGGAGTTTGCTATGTGCACATCTTAGATTTCTGGAAGGCGCGTACCAGTTCAAGTGTTTCTTCAGGAACTGAGGCCTGGTGCTGTGCAATGCCTTAAAAACTAGGCATTTGGATTTAAACTTGATCCTCTTATCCACTGGGAGTCAATAGAGAGTTTTGAGACAGTGAAAAACTGGCTGGGGCCGGGAGATATCCAACAGTAGTCTAGCGGCCACGTTTTGGAGGCGATTTAGCCTCTGCAGAAACTGTGATTGGAGACCCATGTACAAGGCATTACTGTAGTCTGATCTGAACAGGGCTAATGCTGTTACAAGTGTTTTCAGGGAGTCAAGCGGGTTAAATGGGTGGACTTTCCGGATCATTTTTAAGATGAAGAAAATAGTGGGGTGAGTGTATTGATCTGATTCTTGAATGTCAGTTTATCATCAAAATGAAACGTACGTTTTTCACCTTCCGAGCGTGAACTGGAAAGTCTACCAAACTGGGGGGAGGGGGGGGGGCGGGCACAATCTAGGTGACCAGAAGGATGTATAATCAGTATCTAACAAAAGGACCTCCGCTTTACTGCTATTAAAGCTCATCCACTGTCTTAACTGTGTCATGCAGCTGTTAAATTGATCTGGTGTCTCTTCGACATTGCTTGACACTGACACCACTAACTGGGTGTTGTCAGTGTATAATACCACTGAGAAGCTGTGCCATCTGATGATTGGAGCTAGCGAGGTCACATTAAGATTAAAAAGCATAGGCCTCAGGGACAATCCCTGTGGCACCCCACAGGGGAGTTTAAATTGCCCAGAGGAGAAGGCTTCGGACTCTACTGATTGAACCCTGTCTGAGAGAAATGATGTCAGCAACTTGAGGGCTGTGCCTCAAATTCCCAGCTCAGATAGCCTTTTGGTTAATATTTCATGGTTCACTGTGTCAAAGGCCGCCAATAGATCTAACAAAATCAGGGAAGTCTTACCCCCAGCATCCAATACAGCTCTTAATTCTTATGCTAACATGACCAGAGCTGTCTCAGTGCTGTGCCCCTCCCGTAACCCGCATTGTGAGGGATCTAGAAGGTCCGTGGAGGAGATAAATGCCGTGAGCTGTGCTTTTAGTATTTTTTCCAGCACCTTAGCTGTAATCTGGCAATAGGTCTGTAGCTGTTAGGATTGGCCGGATCGAGGTTGTTTTTTTTTAGGAGTGGAAGACTCAATGTTGTTTTCCAAGTGTCAGGGAAAGTACCTGAGCAGATTATCTCCTTTTAAACGGCTAGTTGTTCACTTATAACATCATACACCAGGTGCAGGATTTTAGGAGGACAGGGGTCGGATTGAGACCCTGATGTGGATGTTTTTACCATCTGGATAATCTGTTCTGTGGGAGGAGGGGAAAAGGAAGTAAACGGATTGGGTGGGAGAGGTGATGTAACTGCTAGAAGGTTCCCAGACATTGTTTAATCACAGTCCGTAAAGGATTTGTAAACTGTCTCTAGTTTGTCTTTAAAAGATTGAGCCAGTAGGTTACAAAATTTGGCACCACTTTCCATCCTTGGTGGCTCTGAAAGTTTGGCTAGGCTTTTAACTGTAGCGAAGAGCTCCTTACTAGATTTGTTACTTGTAAGATTTTTGTAGAAAAGTATTTACTTTTTGCTTCCATTATCAGTTTCTTGTAGTCTGTCAGTAATTGAGCGTATTGTATTTTTTTGTAGCATCATAATTAGCTCTCCAATGCCTCTCTATCTTTTTACAGACTTGTTTCTGAGCTCTTAATTTATTGGAGAATCATGGTTGGGAGGGATTTTTCCGCCTAGTGAGAAATGTCTTTAGCTGTGCTAGTGGCTGCTTTAATCCAGGTGGACAGCCTATGTGCAGCAGTATTGGCATCAGAGGTGAAGTCTGGCTTTGTGCAGGAAAGGGACACTTGTAGAGTAAATGGATCAATGTACCCCCATACACGACCTTCGGATGTGACAAGGGGGTTATGTGGTCTTGTGGTGTGCTGATCAGTGCTTAATGGGAACATTATAGTTTTATGGACTGACCATGGGATGGACAGCAAGCACTTCAGAGACCTTCAAGGATGAGTTTGAGGTAAAAATGCCATCTAAGATATGCCCTGCGTCGTGAGTAGCATGCTTGACGATCTGTCTCAGGGAGAAGCTAGCCATGGCATCGACTAATGAGATTGTGTCGTGGTCCCCCTGTTTCTCTAAATAATTGAAATCCCCTTACACTGTGAAGTCTGCTGCATCGATACTAGATTCTACAAAATGGCTAATGGCATTCAGAAAGGTGGTCCTTGACCTCGGAGGTCTGTATAGGAGAAGGCCCTTACACATATCATTTTTACTTAGCTTGATCCGAAAGGATAGTACTTCACAATCTGGAGAGCATCCTCCTGCAGATCCTGAAACTAGCAAGTCCATCTCTGAAGATAATTGCTACCCCCAACCTGCTTGTCTGCCCGATCTGCTCTAAGAATCGAGTAGCCTGCAGGGATTGCTAAGCCATCTCTGGATTGGAAGATTCATCCGCCCAGGTTTCAGTGACAAATGCCATGTCAAGCTTATATGAGCAAACCATCTCTGAAGAGTTCTGTATTTTGTTTACTTAAGGGCTGTTCAATTAATGAGCATTCTCAGGAACATCTTTGTGGCTCAAGGTAGCAGATGTTTATACGGGGTGGCCGCAGCACTATTTCTAACCTTAGCGAAGCACAGGTGTAGTTTGCACTTGTGGCATTGCCTGAGTTTGCTCTGTAGGTCTAATAGAGGGCAGTTAACCTCATTGATGCTGATGACGGCTCCCGGCCATCATGAGTCACGGTGGGCGTGTGCTGATGACGGCCGGGAGCCATCATGACCATGCCCGCGATTGGAATGCTCAGCACTGAAGCGGAATTTGCGCCGCAGTGATGAGGTTAAGGTTTCCACCTGTCTTGTTTAGGGTCAGAAGTTCATCACTTGAGTATTTAATAGTTGACCCTACTCCTGGGGTAAAAACCGGCAGTAATGTCTACCAAGGGTAGGGAAGCCACTGTAGAGCTTGATCTCTCTTATTGGGTATACATTTCTTTGTTGTTACTTTACATCTGTGTTATACTCATTGCTTGGTTTTACATTTTTTTAATGAGATAAACAACCAAATGATAATTATAGGAGTCATCTCATTAAAGCAAATGAGAACAATGAATATTTGCATTTTATGGGCTGTTAACTGTAAGACTGCTGGAGTTCAATCAGCAATCAATGGTGCATAATGCTGGTTTACGGGACATACACCCTCATTTGGTGCACCCGGCATAGATCAGGGTGCATGCTTAATTACCAAACAAATGCACCATTGTTTAATTTCAGGCATGCACCTGGCCTATAGCTAAGGTCTGGATTAAGAACTTCGATACACACAGGTGTAGTCTGGGACTACAGTGCTCCGTACACATTGCATGAGATACACTGTGTCTAGTGGGAAGTATATACAGGGATGAGCTTAATAAAAGTTAGGAGTCCTTGCTTGTATGAGAACTCACCCACAGATGCCTAAGAGATGGGCAAATGTTTGGTTGAAAGGCCTAAGTTGATGCAATGCAACTTATGATACACCTATTTTTCCTAGCCTTATCAGAGTCTTTTGAAGAGAAATATGGGGCCGGATGCACTAAGAACTGGCCACAAAATGATTGTTGCAATTTGCGATCAGTATTTTTATGACAAGTGTGGCCATTGCGAACTGACCTGTGTACTAATAGGTCAGATTGCAAATTACTGATTCCCAGTGGGTCACAATTCACCTACCTCATGAATACTTCTGAGGTAGGTCACAAATTGTAATTCAATAGGAATCACAGCCAACACAAGGATGGTTGGCTGCTGAGACCAGCAGACCACCCTGCCGTGATTGCTTTTAAATGAATAATTTTTTTTAAATACACAAATATTCATACATACACACATGTACCTGCTAAAGAGAAATCGTAAACTGCATCAAAAATGAGTTGCAATTAGTGATTTCTTTTAGGGACCTATTAAAATTGATTCAGTGAAGGTGGCTGCAATTTGCAAACAGACTTCTACCGAATACATTAGTATTTTATGAACTAGCCTTTGTATCTCTAGTTTGGTTCAGAAAATGTACAGATTTGTATGGGTCACATGTTCGATCTACCCAATTAGTGTCCATAACTTATGTTGCACATTGAGAGCCACTACTATTGGTTAGAGTGACCGGTATGGACGCCTGCTGGTGTCAGCAGATCACCAAGTCTGTGATAGCATTTAAGCAGACCCTCCAGGATATCGGCATTTCGCGATTTCCCCAAAAATTGCGAAATCGCCAGTTTTGTAAAAATGCCGCGATTTTTACAAAACTGCCTGCGAAATGCCGCACTTTCTATTGGCTCCGTGGCTCGTCACCATGGAGCCAATAGAAAGGGTCTCTCCGGTGTCGGTCTCGCTCGCTCGTGCATGTAACCCCCCCTCACCCTCAGCTGTGCCTTGCCTCTTGCCTCACCTGCTCACCTGTGTGGCTGCCTGCCTGCTCCTGCTGCTGTCCTGAGGCTGCTCTGACTGCCTTCCAGGATTTCGCGGCGAGACTGCAGACGACGACCAGACGACGACCTTCGCTTCGTTCTGGTATGTGTAGTATGGTTGGTCCCCGGGGGCATTGTTTTTTTATAATTCTTTGGCCTCGGGTCCCGCCGTGTGCCCGGTGTGCGGCGGGCCGAGGGGCCACATTCTGTGGGGGCTCGCTGCACATGGGCACGCGGTGGGCCCCGGGGGGCATTGTTTTTTTAAAATACTTCGGACTCAGGTCCTGTCGCGTGCCTGGTGTGCGGCGGGCCCAGGGGCCACATTCAATGGGGGCCCGCCGCACATGGGGTACGCGGTGGGCCCCGGGGGCATTGTTTTTTTTTAAATTTCTTCGGCCTTGGGTCCTGCCGCATGTCTGGGGACTTTCATAATTCTTTATTTTGGTTATTTTGCAGAGTCTCGGAGGAAAAAATCCGCTGTTTCAAGAGCCAGAATTGGGCAACCAGCTGCACAGCGTTGGTAAGTTTGGGGTTCTGTACACTTCTGGGGACTTTCATAATTCTTTATTTTGGGTTTGGGTCTTTTGTAGTGTCTATGGGGAAAAGAACTGCTGTTTAAAACGCCAGAATTGGGCTGCCTTCTGCACAGCGCAGGTACGTTTGGGGTTCTGTACACTTCTGGGGACTTTCATAATTCTTTATTTTGGTTCTTTTGCAGAGTCTCGAGATAAAAATCCGCTGTTTCAAGAGCCAGAATTGGGCAGCCTGCTGCACAGCGCTGGTAAGTTTGGGGTTCTGTACACTTCTGGGGACTTTCATAATTCTTTATTTTGGTTCTTTTCCAGAGTCTCGGAGGAAAAAATCCGCTGTTTCAGAGCCAGAATTGGGCCGCCTGCTGCACAGCGCTGGTAGGTTTGGGGTTCTGTACACTTCTGGGGACTTTCATAATTCTTTATTTTGGATTTGGATCTTTTGAAGTGTCTATGGGGAAAGGAAATGCTGTTTCAAGCGCCAGAATTGGGCCGCCTGCTGCACAGCGTGGGTAAGTTTGGGGTTCTGTACACTTCTGGGGACTTTCATAATTCTTTATTTTGGTTCTTTTGCAGAGTCTCGGGGGAAAGAATCCGCTGTTTCAAGAGCCAGAATTGGGCCGCCTGCTGTACAGCGCTGGTAAGTTTGAGGTTCTGCACACTTCTGGGGACTTTCATAATTCTTTATTTTGGGTTTGGGTCTTTTGTAGTGTCTATGGGGAAAGGAACTGCTGTTTCAAGCGCCAGAATTGGGCAGCCTGCTGCACAGCGCGGGTACGTTTGGTGTTCTGTACACTTCTGGGGACTTTCATAATTCTTTATTTTGTTACTTTTGCAGAGTCTCGGATGAAAAAATCCGCTGTTTCAAGAGCCAGAATTGGGCCGCCTGCTGCACTGCGCTGGTAAGTTTGGGGTTCTGTACATTTCTGGGGACTTTCATAATTCTTTATTTTGGGTTTGGGTCTTTTGTAGTGTCTATGGGGAAAGGAACTGCTGTTTCAAGCGCCAGAATTGGGCCGCCTGCTGCACAGCGCGGGTAAGTTTGGGGTTCTGTACACTTCTGGGGACTTTCATAATTCTTTATTTTGGTTCTTTTGCAGAGTCTTGGAGGAAAAAATCTGCTGTTTCAAGAGCCAGAATTGGGCCACCTGCTGCACAGCGCTGGTAAGTTTGGGGTTCTGTACACTTCTGGGGACAATCATAATTCTTTATTTTAGGTTTGGGCAATTGTAGGATTTTCCGTACATACCAGATAGCACTTGACTGGTCCTATTATTCTCCTTCCCTGAGTGTCAACGCCTAGCTTATGTGATCCTACAAAACACACTTGTACAAATTTGTTTCCGGCGCATAGGTTTGACTTTCTTTGCAAGCACTTAGGGCCAGGATATCTTGTTTTTCGGAAAACATTTTTGCCTTAGGTATTTTCGACAATTGCAATGCCTTTTTCGCCTTTGAAACACATCTAACACCAAATATATTTGTAGGCGACTGACCATGCTGTTTTAACACTGTTTGTTGAACACCGTTCAGTATTTTCCATTGCATTTGCGGACGAAAAAGTTTTCCAATTTTTGGCCATGTGTAGTGCTTCATTGTTGCATTCATTTTTAATCATTGATCCCCGACGCTTTCTTAACTTACCATTCAACAATTGCCTCCCCCCCCCTTGAAATGCATCTAATAACACCAAATATATTTGTAGGTGAGCTAACTGACTGCGCCACAATCCCGAGATCTTCTGTATTTCAAGGGAGCAACAAGCCACCACATCAAGAAAGCAGGATGGAGAAGTTTTTGCAACCAGTGAAGCACCGATCACATCTGCATAACCAGATAACCGCAGCAGACCGGGCCAGAGACTACAGTACCGTGATGCATGCTGATGGTGGCGTGCTGTTTTGCAGTGTGTGCAATGTGGCGGTGGACCACATCTGGAAACACACTGTGGATATGCATGTGCGGTCCCAAAAGCACTTGAAGCGCTGTTCAGATGCTTCTGACCCTCAATCTTCGCCAAAACGTGCACGTCAGATGACTGTGAACTCGCTATTCACAAAGAGCACAGCTGCAGGTGCCTCAAACCATGAAATTATAAGTGAGTGGGTCAATGTCTGCACAGCGCTGAACATTCCGCTGAGCAAAACCGACCACCCTGTGTTGCGCAAGTTTCTCCACGAGCGAGTAGGGAATAGTGGAGCGATACCTGGAAGTCATCAGCTTCAAGAACGTTATCTCCCAGAGAGATATATAGGAGACAAGAACGAGCTGAAAGAACTATTGAAAGATCAGAAGATCAGTGTTATATTTGATGAAACACCAGATGTCGATGGGCGGTGTGTATTGAATGTGTTAGTTGCAGTAGTCTCTCCGCAGGGTGCCCGTCAGATCCATACCCACCTGGTAGACACAGTCTTCCTATCACAGTGCAACCATGGGACTGTAGCGCAAGCTGTTGTAAAGGTGCTCACAGAGTACAGCATAGACTTCCAGAACGTTATTTCCTTTAACACTGACAACGCGGCATACATGCTCAAGGCATACAACACAGTGTTGAGGAATCTGTATACAAACTCCATACACATCACCTGCTTGGCACACATAATTAATCTTGTTGGAGAGTCATTTAGGAAGCCTTTTGTGGAGCTAAATGCTTTCCTTCTGTACTTCTCGCGCATCTTTTACATGGCCGGTAGCAGAAAGAGAAGGTACCTGCACCATCTTGCTGAGAACCATGGGATGAAAGCATGGGTGGCACCTGACCCTTGCAGTACCCGCTGGAATTCTTGGTTTGCTGCTGTCCAGTACCACTGCAAGCACTTTGAGGCCTATGCTGGGTTTGTTAAGTCTAAGATGCAACTCAGCAAGTCTCCCCCAGATTCCCTTGAAAATCTACAGAAGATTTTGAACAGCGACCAAAGAAACTGCATTAAAGTCCAATTGGACATTGTGGCAGAAAAATGCCAAAGCATTTTAAACCTGATGGAGTAATTCCAGAGCCAGACACCAGTGGCCATGAAGGTATATGATTATTTGGAGGACCTCCACATGAACCTAACAAACAATTCAGTCCTCACTGTGGAGTCACTACAACCATTTCTACAGACCACTGCAGGGGCAAAATTAAGTCTGGCACAGAAAAAAAAATAACAGCCCAGCTTAATGAAGCTTTTGAACATTCACTGGAAAAGGTGGGCAAATACATGGGGGAGGCACAGGCAGGCATACAATTCTTGAAACAAGTGCGCCTTTTCAATCATGCGCGACTCTGCATCCTGCCTAATGAGAAGAGTGCATATTCAGCCATCCCTGGTTTGAGCGAAGTTCCCGATCAGGAGCTTCGCCTCTACTTTGAAAATGTAGGCCCAGAAGCAGTGCGGGCATCTGTTTCAGGAGTGATTGACACGGACCTCTTTTGGCGTGGGCTGGCTGACCGCATTCCAGCTCTTTCCCAACTTGCAGCTGTGTACAAGGACTGTGTGACCATTTCTGCAGATGCTGAAAGGAGCAACAGCATCTACAAAATTATTCTGTCATCCAGACGACGGTCCCTTTCAGAGCAATCCATCCGGGCATTATTATTTTTGCATTATAACCAGCAGCACAATACTGGGCTAAATTTGGAGTGCTCAGAATAACTGGACGTACATGGCCAAGATTAACATGCCAAGCATACATGTTCCGTGGCCATTTATTCAGTAAAAAGTTATGTCCTATATGTAGCCTTTTAAGCAAAACAAATGGCCTGAATTGTAAATAAACAAAATATACATAGCTCCATGTTGTAAAATAACTCAAACAATAAGATATCTGTGTTTGTTGTCGAAAAAAACCCAAAATAAAATGCCGCTAAATGCCGCTAAATTCCCAGATTTGTGCTGCTGAATTTCCAGATTTGTGCCGCTAAATTTACTAGTTCATGCCGCTATATCCTGGGGGATCTGTTTAAGGAAAGCAATCTATTTTTTTTTTTTTTTTTTTTTAAGCAGCCCGCTTTCCTGAAAGGAAAAAGGGATGCTTTTAAAAAATAAAATGAATAGTTTTAAAAACTTTTTTTAGGAGCCAGTAGTGTTCCAATAGACCACTGCATGGTCCTAAAAATGTTTTTGTCAACTTTAACAAAGGGGAAAGGGTTTGTTAGGGACCCCTTCATGTTTCCAAATGGTTACCACCAATTTGGATTCGGTTGTAAAATATTAATATTTTGTGACTGGATGTCGGTTGCATATGAATACATAAGCTAAGGAATCAGCATTTGGAAGGGAACCCGGCTTTTACACACCCCATTCCTATTACCAATAGAGTATTTTGTCTGAAAACCAAATTGCAATTCTGCAACCTGTTACCAAATCAGAATTTGGCTGTTGTGCTTTTAAGAAAGCTGTTTTGCAGGTTCAAAGCCTCAAATTTGACCTTTGTGACCGTAAAATCGCTTTGTTCATCAGGCCCCTAATGATACCTAATCGGCTGAATTGCATTATTTTGCCACCTCATTATCTTCAACACGTCTTTCAGTTGGCAGAAGGACGTGGCAAGAGCTTCAAGTGCTTTATTTCCATCTAGTGGTTCTATCTCCCAGTGCTTCCACTCAATATTCCACTTCAGAGGAGTGGAAATTTCTCAACGGCCGTCATTATCACCATCACAGCTGCTCCCACAAAGGCCGGACTCTCCGACCTTTAAGAGGAGTTCTTTTTTTCTGAGAACTGTCGGAGCCGGGCGCTTGCAAATATAGAAAATGAAGCTTTGTTAGCTTTGCCATCTAGCAATAGAACATTTCTAAAACAATGTCAGTTGGAACGTTCATGCGTTATTCAATTAAACAATTGATGACATTATGCAAATCAACAACCGTAAACACGTTTTCTAGACAACTATCGAATCACATTATGCTTTAAGCATTCACATACTGATAACTGTGATTGTGTATGTATTACATCTGAAGAATACCACACAAAACACATATATGGAAACATTCAAAATGTACACAAAGTGATGGCAGCTGCAAAACAAAAAACATTTTAAAGTTTCCAATTGCTATCGAACTAAAAAATGCTATTTTTAAAAATTCTTTATACGAACGCGCACACAAACCTTGCTTACAGTAAAATACGTGCTTGGGCGCAAACGAGACTTAGTTGTCTCAAATGTCTAATTGTAATATGCATAATTAGTGTTACTCTATTCAGTTTCACAATCTTCAGGGTTCTTCTTTCTCTAAGCTCCGAGGGTGCGTAATAAGCACGATGCACCTATCACACTTTTCCCCCAAAAATCATTTTTTCACGTAAGATCTTCCACAATAGCATCTTGGTATCCATTTTGTTTGTCATAATAATAACTTACCTTCATTTATTTGGTTTTACACTTACCTGTACACTTCCCGGCAGCGAACATTTAATTCCCTGAACCATTCTTTCAGTTTGAGATGTCGAGGCTCTTGAGGTACTGTTCTGCTTCATTCACTTTAATCATAGCCATAGGTTTAACTCTGGGTAAACATACTTATTTATGCCTTTTGTATTACATGACCTAAATTGCCTCCTTCTCTCTCAGAGCATGTCTGAGAGAAAGGGCACAGTCCTCGTCACGTTCTCTGTTCTTCCTCCTCAGCATGTGACGTTAATTGACACGCGCCTGAACTGCTTGTTCTAGTACCAGTTCTCATAGCACGCGCCTGATAAGTGATAAGCAGCGTCCACCTGTCAGTCACAAAACTACACTTGCCTGAACTTGCGCTGCTTTTAGCTATATCATCTGGAGAGAGACGAGGATCTCACTCGGTGAGGAAACAGGCATGTGTCAACTAATCGACGCAAATTAAGAAAATGTGCTCTAGGGACCGTGGGGACATTTTATAATGTCTGTAATGCATCTACGTCCGCGTGCATCCACGCAGCTTCTCTTTGTCGGCCTCATTTTATATAATTGTCATGTTTTCCTCATTTTCAACGGCGAGGTAATAGGCAGAGAGCCTCGTGATGATGATGAGACGAGCGAAGCAGTGATTCAGACCTGTCTTAAAATTGGAAGCAGGAATCCGTGCCTGTGGGTGATAATTTCGGTAGGACGTAAATTACTTCCTTGCTGCTAACGACTGCGCGCCTTTCAGGGAGATGCTATTAATGTTACAGAGTTATTGCAACTTTTTATGACGTTTCCTACAGCAGTTGACATATCTTACGGAAGGAAGGCCTTTCTATAAGTTGGTGTGCAATATTAACTGACAGAGCTGGGTGATATATACGTTGCCTTGTTATCGGAACAGTATAGTTTCAAGGATAACGCTGCGGTTTCTCGGATACCTGCTGAGGAAAAATAGAAGAGTGGGCTGTAAATGATAATTAGCATACTAGCCGAGGGGGCAGTAGTAAACACTGCATCCACTTTCCAAATATCACTAATACTACACAAACTATTAACCCACATGCAGTATCGGTCAGAAGCAAATGTGATTTTGCCCTCTAATCCTTTTTTTTGTTAATAGCATGCCTGTAGAAAGAGTTTGGCCACTTGTATGTCACTACATTGCTGGCCACTTAATCGTTAGTCACAGTTTTCGCGGCCTCTACATCAGGAGTTACTACAGGGATAATGCCATTACGTCACAACCCCTGAAGTACGTTTATTTAAAATATTTATGTCTAAAATATATATGGGATTAAGGACCTCCTGTCGTACATCATAAGGATATTGCAAGTCACTGAAGAGTTCCATGACCATATGGAAGAATGAGCCAAACTGACATGAGAAAACACTTTTTACTCCCTCACAGATTGCATCAAACAATTGCTTTACACTGGGAATCAACTCTCCTAATTGTCACAACGACTCTTCATTTTGATTTCAAATTACTGCGCATATTTCACCCTTTCCATCCTGTTTTTTGGTTAAATACCCTTTGTTGTTCATGAAATTAGTGAAATATACATAGAAAAATGCAATTGCATAAACCATAAAGTTAGAGGTGCAGACTGAAATATACAATTTACTACCGTTGTGGAGGGAGGTGCATCATGACCCCCTTTTGGCTTAGACTCTTGAGAGTTACGGCCCCTCCTCACACTCAAGAACGGTAATAAATCACATATTAAACATACATATATATTCACTGGAAAATTCAAAGGTTGAAGTAATGTTATAGTTCGTTGCCGTTTTGAAAATACAAAGCCACTGAAATCCCCCATTTATACATATCTCAAGACACTATAACTCTTGCCATAAGGGAATAAAACTCGTACCCCCACTGTTCACAATATTTTCATCACTAATTTTATTGCAAATGTTGTAGTGATATTACCAATGATGCCACAGAAGATGTCATGAATGATGTAATATGTAAGGTAGTTATCAGTGCATGGCAAGGCGTGAGTTAGAGTTACCTCCTTGGAGAAGCAATAAATAATAAAGATACCCATTCATTATTCAGTTTGGTGTGCCGATGCCCAAATGGGACACTCTTTTTTGTAAATATTTATTGGGATGGGGTGTACAGCCCCCTTCTAAAAGCTTTCACGTTCCCAGGGACCCCATTCCCCAGGGCCTACCTTATAAATAAAGGGGAGGTGTGTGTAGCCCCCTCCCTGGGCGACCTTGGTCCCGGAGACCCTCTTCCCTAGAGCCTATTGTATTAATAAAGGGGACAGATGCATGGATTCCCTCCCTGATTCTTTACATCTCTGGGGACCTCCAACCCTCAGGGTCAGATGTGAGTGCCCTGGTGTGCATACAGGGCACCCACAAAATACTAGTTTTGGGATATGGCCCTAGCCGGCTCCCCACATGCTGCGGGAGCCATCATTGGTCCTAGCTGAAGGGATCAACTGTTTCTGCTAGCTCCCACTGGGTGGGAGCAATGTGTGTTTCCCTGCCCGCAGACCAACAGACCAATTGGACTTTGCTCACAAATGTCTTGTTTCGGAATTACATTAGGTAACAAGAGCGTGTACAGAGTTCCCCAAGGGGGTGAATTAAATATGGGGGAAGGGTTCTCTCTCTGGAAAGGATTGAATCGTGCAGCAGGGAATTAGGTAAACCCTTAACGGAATTAAGGATGCCTCACACAATTAAAAGGCTGGACAACTATTGCCATCCTACCTAATGATTGTATTGTGTCATCATTGGCCTCCTGCTCCAGCGGCAGACTGGCGGTGCAATGCCTGCCGGGTAGCACATAGTGCTACTCTTTTAGCGGAGTTCTTTTATTCCTGGCCAATAGATGCGTGCGTGTGAGGGACCTAGGGAGTGCAGTAGTGAGCGTGAATGGAAGATTAAAATAGGTCAGTAGAGTCCATTAGGAAACCTTTAATAATATGGCTCACTGCCTAGTTAAAATTGGTAAAGGGAGGGGTTGCGAAGCACAAAGAGTCAGGTAATTTGGCCTCGTTCAACCCTCGCCTATGGTGCGGTCAACATGTTTCTTGCCGTAAAGGCAATTCTTCAGGACCTATAGATGCTCATCAACCAGCGGGAAATTTCAACCTAGTTGAAGGAAATTTCGTATACAACCTGTATATCAGGGCAGGACGGAATCCTGCGTGAGTTCCCGCCCTAGGTGTTGGAAGAAAAAATGGACACAATCAGTCCTAGGTGCATTCAGTGGGAACTTTACATGCGGAAGCATACTGTAATAAATCAATATGGTTCAAGGCGTATACATATAGTAGTGATGTGAAATAGAGGGAGAGAGAGAGAGTAATGAGGGAAGGGGGTGTGTACCATAGTTAAACAATGAAACGAATACATTAGTTCGATATACATCGGTTTATACACTCCATGCTCTGTCACTCATTCGTGTATTCAAGCTTAAGGGTAGTATATTTGTGTAAATGAAATCTGCGCAACCAGAGCCAATTGCATTTCACTGGGAAAAGTAATAACAGGGTCACCAGGGGGGTGACTCTCGAAAGTTCCTTACCCACAATCCCTGGTGGACGGGCCCCACAGACTGTCCTTGGGGGGCCTGAGCAGTGAGGAATTTCCTAAATGGAAAGGTGGAAAAGGTATGGTTTGTATTCGTGGTTAGTGTGATCTCTGAGGTGGTTACACCGTCAGGATCGCCAAATGCTGTTACACATCAAAGAGTGAAGGAGTAAATCAGCCCCCCATCGTGACCGTTCCCCACACCTTACCTAGATCGCTCGAGGCACTAGGCTTGTCAGCACCTACCCATCCCACAGCGGCGGAATCGCAGGACAGCCGGTGGATCGGTGTGTGTCTGCGGGGTTTAAGAGCAGGTAGCCGCGAGCGCCGTTAGTGGGCGTGTCTGGAGCGCGTTGCTAGGTGGCACGGGCGAGCGTCGTGTGGAAAGAGAGGGCGGTCAGTAAACAACGCCAAGATGCGTCCAAAAAGGAGCGGCATCTTAGAAAGGGGAAAGTTCGAATTGTAAACGAATGCACTCGGTCCCATGTAGGGTGTGAACGGAGTACACTCAAACCCATGGAGGGCGTAGAGGATGTAAGGATTAGTAAGGGGACAGACTAGGCGCGGTCTATCTGGCCAGCACATTCCAAGGGACAGAATCATTGAGACCATGTACATCAGTCTGAAGGCGGTGCACCCACCGCTGTTCCATTCTGTATAGTGCCTGTTGATTAATGGATGGGTGACATTCAAGGATAGTCCATTGGATGTTTTCAGCCAAGTGATCTTGTTGTCTGCAGTGTTCGTACAGCCTCGTGTGTGTCTTCTTACATCGGATGTTGCTGTTATGCTCCATGATGCGTAGTTTGACAGTGCGCATAGTCATCCCGATGTAAATCAATTTACATGGGCACGTAAGCATATAAATGCATTTTGCACTGTTGCAGTTCGTGTGCTTGTTACGGTGCCAAATAAAGTCATTGGGAAGTTCTAGGGTTTTGCCCTGGATGGTCTGAGGGCATACCACACAAGATCCACATCGATGATGGCCCGTAACAGGGGGCAAATCCCACAGGGTTTTCAAAGGGCGTGTGTTCGACTTTTTAGGGCGGGTATGGATCAAAGTGTCCTTAAGGTTGGCTGTCCTTTTAAAAGCAAAGCGTGGCTGAGGTAGATCGAGGCCCGCCATGTTTAGGATTCCCCAATGTGAATTCACAGTCTTCTTTATGAACGTGGAGTTTCTTGTGTAAGACGTAACACAAGTGATCAAGTCCTCCTTCTCCTTAGTGTAGGTTTCCAGGAGCGAGTCTCTGTTATTATTGAGGGCCCTTTTAGATGATTTCTTAAGGAGTTGTGTCGGGTACCCCCTGTCCTGGAGCTTATGTTGTAGGATAGTCGCTTCTTGTTTATAATCCACTACTGACGTGCAGTTTCTGCGAAGCCGTAGAAATTGCCCGAAGGGCAGGTTGTCCCTCAAAGATCTGGTGTGGTGGCTGTTGTACAGGAGCAAGCTGTTCCGGTCAGTCTCGTTTTTGAAAAGAGTGGTGGTAATTTCTGTGGGATCCAACTTGATTGTTAGGTCTAAAAAGGGAACAGACTTCTCAGAGATTGTACCTGTGAATTTTAGAAAGGGGTCTTGTAGGTTGATCCACGTACAGAAGGCCTCACAGGTAGTTCGATCACCTTTCCAGAATATTAAAATGTCATCGATATAACGACGCCAAAGAGTAAGGTGTTCCCGGAACGGGTTCTGTTCGGGTGGGTAGATGTGGTTCTTTTCGAAAGTTGCCATATAGATACAGGCCAGGCTCGGCGCGAAGGTAGAACCCATCGATGTTCCGCAGATCTGGTGATAGAGTTGTGACTCGTATCTGAAAAAGTTTTCTGTAAGGGCTATGTGGGCTAGTTCCATGATGAAAGAAATGGGGGTTGGAGAGGACCATTCTTCCAGTCGTAATGTAGACTCCACGGCTTCCAAGGTAGCTTGTTGTGGGATGTTAACATCTTCTCTGCCATCCACTTCATCAATAAGGCGAAGGACATCTCTGGTATCCTGCAGGTAAGAAGGAATTTGCTTCACCAGGGGCTGCAGGAACGCATCGCAAAATTGGGATAATGGCTCCAGGAGTGACCCAATCCCGGAAACTATTGGTCTTCCAGGGACAGGGGTAATCCCCTTGTGAATTTTGGGGAGGGTATAGAAATAAGGCGTGATAGGTTCCATAGTGGTAAGGAAGTCAGCCTCTTTCTTGGTAATCCATTCATTCGTTTCTCCCTCAATTATGAGGCTCATGATAGTTGTTGTCAGCCGTTTAGTAGGGTCCTCAATCAGGGGTCGGTAGTGCGTGATATTGGACAGTTGTCGTCTGCATTCTCGGTCGTAGTCCTCATAGTCTTGGATGACCGTTGCTCCCCCCTTGTCTGCCTGTTTTATGACGATAGATTCATCCTTCCCCAAATTGATGGATGCTTGTCTTTCTGTGGACGTGAGGTTGTGGAACTGTTTGACGAATGGTTTATTCTTCAGGCTAGTCAGAACCGCTCGTTCAAAAGTAAGGACCTCCGGGGGGACCATCCCGTCAGTGGGAGTAAAGGTGGACGGTTTTCTCAGTCCAGTATCATCGCTGATGGGCTCAGGTTTGTTGTCAAAGAAAGCACGGAGACGTACTTTCCTAAATAATTGTTTAATCTCAATCATCTCCTGGAAGCTGTCTGGGGTAGGAGTCGGGACAAATCCGAGTCCCTTTTCCAATATGCTGGTCTCCACAGGGGAGAGGGCTTTCTTGGAGAGATTGACAATCAGGCTCTTCTCCCCCTGGATGTTATGCTCCTGGTTTCCATTGTGATTTGTGGTGTCAGTTGGTCTTGCCACTGTACTCCTTTCTGTCCTCCTCGCTTTCGCCCTCTTCCTCTGCCCCAGCCTCTGCCTTGAAAAGGTGGCGGATTTGGAGGGTAAAACTGTGGAGGGCCTTGTGGTAAAAATGGATAATGCCAGGGTGGTGTCATATGAGAGGGACCCATGAAGGTTGGACCTGGTTGGTAGCCTTGTTGCCAGGTGGAGCGTTGTTGGGTCCGAGTGTTCCTTCCAGGGTGGCTTCCACTGGAATCGCTGCTCGTGGAGCCACATCTACTGGTGTTATCCGAATTATCATCTGAAGAATAGTTGGTCCTCTTCCCTTTGAAACCGTCCTTAAGGTAGGGGTAGACTTTTTCTTTCTCGAATTTGGTGATGTCTTTTTGGAGTTTAGTTGTTTTTTGTTTTAGGAGAAAGTCGTGGTGGTCTGACATTTCTTGATTAATCTCAGCTAACTTGGTAGTGAAGGCTGCTTTGTTATTCTTATTGATGGCACTTTTCATAGTGGCTTCTATAGCTGAGATTTTATCTAGTAGGGCATCAGCAAGGCGCTTCGCCGTTTGTGAAATCAGGAAAAGTAGGTCTTTGGTGCATTTCCAGGACACCTGGCACCAATCGACTTTAAATTGTTTGTCCTCCAAAAATAGTCTCGGGATGATATTGACAATTAAGCCTTGTGGAGCTATATTGCTTCTTAAGTATTCGGTCATCATCCTGCCATGGATCGTGACTCTTATGAGTTCTTTTTTCATTTCTGTTAATGTCGCCCAATCGTCATTGGACGTACCAGATGTAGAGGCAGTCGGGTCGGTCAGCAAAGGTGGTGCTGCTCTTAGTGCTTCAGCTATGGCATCCTCATCGAAACTCAGCCCAGGTACATCCTCCATAGTGAAGGAAGATAGAGGGATATGCTGGCCAGAGAAGCGCAGGCTCTGATTCTGGGTTAATCACAATACTGATTAGAGTAGGGCCAAAATGGTGAGAATTTTTCACTATTGGTAACCTGTACGTCCCGTGGGGTGAACCCACATAAAGAAGTGTTAACAATCAAGAGGGGCAACCAAGGACAATGTTTACCGGGGTCCAATGTACGTGTCCTACAAGTAGGTAACAAGAGCGTGTACAGAGTTCCCCAAGGGGGTGAATTAAATATGGGGGAAGGGTTCTCTCTCTGGAAAGGATTGAATCGTGCAGCAGGGAATTAGGTAAACCCTTAACGGAATTAAGGATGCCTCACACAATTAAAAGGCTGGACAACTATTGCCATCCTACCTAATGATTGTATTGTGTCATCATTGGCCTCCTGCTACATTACACAAACTTCCACTGGACCGGAAAATCTAGCAACACCAGAGCACTTGACACAAAAATAAGTATGTGGGTGAGTAAGACTCCATTAGTGCGTATGTCTGAGTAGAACTTGAGTGAGGTGGCGTTTAATGATATATGTGATAGAAAATCACAACAGTTTTTGGGTTAATTCCAAAACACCATACTCACCTGTGCCCAGAAAACATCCATACATAGGTTGTCAATCACTGCTGGTGATCAGGACTTATTTTTACCTTGAAATACATTTTTACCTGTACACCGTTTCTTACTACACCCTTAATACCTCAGTTCTTTGATTTCCTCTGGTCAATAGATCAGGTTGTTAGCATAATAAGTATAAATTACATTTACTTTATTTCCTTGAATGACTACAGACTCTGGAGAGTTTTAAAAACTTTAACTATGCAATAATTTTGTGAGTCAAATACCAATACATGTCAAACACCAACTTTTAAGACAAATGATAAGGTAAAACATAGAGACTTAATAAAATCTCATGGCGTTGGTACCTGGGAAGGGTGGAAAAGGAAAACCGTACAACGACATACCATACAGATTTATATTTACCTAGAAAGGTGTGAGGACCAACCCCTGGGCAAGGAGCTGGAAAACTGAATCATGAATAGTCAGGAGCAAATAGATCAGGATAGGTTCAGGACAGGACAGCTGACCTCTTCTAAGTGCAACGCCAGCGTTGCACCCCTCTCTGGTGCTACTCTCCTCGATTCTTTCCCCTTCTGGATCGACAGATTCTTCTCCTTCAGCAGTCTGTCTGACTCTTCTCTCTCTCCGTCTTTCTTTTCTTGATTCTTCTGTCAGAGTACTCGAGCAGCGTCTCTGACCTCCGTGGCATCCGCCATCTTCTGCCGCTGTGATGGGTTGGTGACAGGTTGGTGACAAGTCTGACAATCTAAGTGACTGAGCCTACCTTAGTCATACTATTCTCAGTGTATGTACCACCCCCCAAAGTTTCAATATTTGTGAATACCCTACTTCTGATTGGACAATGGGATGGGGAGAGGTCATCACACCATACTAATGTAATGTCATTTTCTGAGGCTTATTGTTCCATGTTCCCTCCCCTTAATTACTTTCCCAAGCTTTATTTCCCTCCCGCATGTCACATTAGGATTAATACATTGTGTGCAAATTTTGCCTTTTCTCCTTCCCCTCTCCGGGTCAAGAGGTGCTGTTCCCAGGCGCGTATTCTGGTTAAACTGTACTTGGCAGAGTTTCATGTCACAGTTCGAAGTTTGACTGTGTCCAATGCGCTTGCGCACAATCAGGCAAGATGGAGATTTCAGTCACCCTCTAGGCCTAAATACAAACTAGTCACAAAGTCAAAGAAACACATGTTAGAATACGAAAATAAATGAATGCACTATATACCACTTATTCCTACTCTAATCCCTTTAATTTATTTTAACTATTGCATTAGCAGTTTAGTAAAACATGCAATGTTTAGTTTAAGCATAGCCATGTGCATTAGCATGTGAGGTTCAAAGCGGCCATCATTAACACTACTGCGCAGTTGCAAAGATTTCCTATCAAAGGGAAAGACGTCATACTATGTAGATGCAGTAAACGCATGCACAGAAGATTCCTGCTTATTCTGCTGCCATTTTAAACCACTCAAATTACTTGTTAATAAAGCACATTGTCAAGCCTTCCCTAGATGAAGTAAATATCGCGTAGTGTAATAATTAGTATTCACAAAACATATTGGTTACATTACATGTTATACGAGAGGATTGAATCAGAGCACGTTTCTTACGTACGAAACCTTGCGCCATCAATCCCCTCTTTGATGGCATTCTATGCCCTCACTAATTACTAAACCAGATGCCAACTTTAGCAATTTCCCATTTCTATTTCTTCTATCACTTTGGAATTTCCCTTTCTCCTTTGAAAACCCTTCATTCTCTTGTAAATGTCTCCTTTTATTTCTTCAAGCTGAATTTCATCATATTCTCTTTTTCTTCCCGTTTCATTCACTCAATATAATTTTCTTTTTCTGCAGCATTTGCACCAAACCATTATTGTTAAGACTAATAGTGTTATTCCCATTATTGACATCAGTATTTGACCTATACTACTTCTTCCTGCATTAGAAAACCAACTACCTATAGAAGAAAAACTATTTGTTAGTTTCTTCCATACACTGTCAACTTACAGTGGTTTCAAGTCTTCTTCCAAATTTTTGATATTTTTGACATACCTCTCAATTTCAACACTTTTGTCAGGTATGTAGGTGCAACAATGTTGCGCCTTCAGCATTTTACAGACTCCACCCTCTTTTGCCAATAACATATCAAGGGCAAGTCGATTTTGCAAAACGATAAATCTAACTGCAACTAATTCGGTATTGATCAATAAGAATCCTCCAGCAGTGTCAGTCGATAAGCGATCCACCACTGTTGATAATTTACAAATTCTTTGTGTGTTCAGAATTACTCCCACTGAAGGTATCAATGCACTGAATATATCTCCTACAATTTCTGAAAAACTAGCCCTTTTCTAGCTTGTTAGTCCCTTATTTTCTTCATTGCTTCCAGTGATTCTTTTCACATGATATACCTTTGGGAATACTATTCCAAAATAGCAACTCCCATACCAGTGGTCAGGCAGCTTAAAGTAAGCTTTATTTCCACAAACATAATATACTACTGGAAATACTGGATCTGTTCCCCCTTTTAGGGCCCATCCCCCTGTTATCAGAAAATTGTGCTCACATTCACTGGAACTAATAAATATATTGGTATATTCTGTATATGTGTGTTAAGGGGTCTCAACTATTTACACATATTCTGTATTTAACCTATGGAGACTGATGTTCCCTTTCTTTTCAAGGTCCAGGGACATAGCAGCATGAGTCTTGCCAGTTGCAAAAAAATCTTCTCTCTCAGCCCACTTAGGTATCTGAGGTTTTGTTTCAGAAGCCCTTCTATGGAAATCCTGTCTCCTTTTCTCAACTAAATTCAAAAATGTCTTTTCTTCTTCATGTAACTTACATGTTAGATTGTGCTTATGTGCTTCAGCTATATCTATTGTTTTCATTGTTAGGAAATATCTACCCATGAATTGTGAATCTCTACTTCGAAAGACGGGGTTCATGCTTTTCCGCAGAGGAACTTCAGAAAAAATCACATCTACATTTGAATAATAATATTGTGACTTTCCAGTTCTATAAAATAAATGTCATGTTCGGCGTTTGCCGATCCCGGGAGGGTTCCACCGCTCCTATACAGTAGAACGAGACACTCACTTCCGGGTGGAAGCAGAGTCCCTGTCTAATCTTTTCGCAATGCTTCTCTGTTGCCCTGTAGCGCTTCCGGTGGAATCGCTTAAGACCTGCGATTCCCGCCGGTTCGGCGCTTTGGATCTTCTTGTTTCCTGGTTCGCATCTTGCGAGCACTCCGAGATGCTTTCCGAGTGAGCCGAGGACGCTTCTCCTTCGGGTTTCCTGTTGGTGTTCCGTCAGCTGGAGCACCTCCTTGTCCTTCAAGCGCTGACTAGCGCCGACGTTCCCTTGCCCTCCAGCCTTTATTCCGTTACCCCTGGAGCCTGCATATCCTTCATCGCATTGAGGGGCTCTCATTACGAGGTTGTCCAAGCGCCGCAGCGCTTCAAGGTACTGTCCAGTATTCGCGCAGGAGCGCTTTCTTTTGTTATAGCTGTTTACCGCGCTGGAGCGCATTTAGGTCCTTAGGGCAAGCGCGGGGGAACTGACTTCCCTTTACTCTTTGCTGCTAATGCGCAGGAGCGCTTGTACATACCTTCACATAGCGCTGGGGCGCTTTTCACATTTCTTTTGCCACCAAGTGCAAGGCACCAGGGTTTTGGCTACTTCAATAGCGCAGGAGCACTATTCATGGGTGCACAACATGAGCTCTAAGGCAATGCTCACAGTAACACAGGATTGGTTTTGCAAGCCTAACAACCATTTGTAACATTGATTCTATCCAGCGCAGGAGCGCTCACGTTTATTTTCCTTCCTGGTTGGGTGTTCTTCTGACTTCATAAGTCTTGGTGAGTGGTCCTGTGGTACGGTCTTCTGTATATGACTGGATTGTGGGAATAGGACGTGGGAGGTGCGGGAACCCTCTAACCTGGTCTCTCTTGTCTCCCCAGCTGTTGACCACTGCCTCACCAAGAGTATACAGCCACAAGCCTCCTATCATCCTTCCCTCCTTTTTGGCTCCCTTCCCTGGGTCCATCTACTCCCTGCTGGGTATTTCCTTTCGATTCAGAAAAGGGGGTGGTGATGAACAGAGTGTCTGAATTATTTACAACAAGGGGTGGTGATGGACAGAGTGTCTGAATTAAGCAGACCACTCTTACCCAGTCCAAAGATCAGGGCTTGATCCATCACCGTTATTTAGCTCACTGCCCCATCCCAGCTCAGAACCTGGCTATATGCAAATTAGTCTGTCCCTGGCCCAGTGCATCATGGGAACAGGGCAGACCAAACTACCAAGCCAATTCTTCACCAGAAAGGAGACAAGCTTCCGGGGACCGGTTTCTGGCATTTCAGCCGTCGTCGGCCCGGCTTGCTTGAATCCTGATGGAGCAGTGAGCAAGGGACTCATGTCTGAGTATACCCTGCCACACCTATAGTGGCCAAAAACGATTCAGAAAAGGGGGTGGTGATGAACAGAGTGTCTGAATTAAGCAGACCACTCTTACCCAGTCCAAAGATCAGGGCTTAATCCATCACCGTTATTTAGCTCACTGCCCCATCCCAGCTCAGAACCTGGCTATATGCAAATTAGTCTGTCCCTGGCCCAGTGCATCATGGGAACAGGGCAGACCAAACTACCAAGCCAATTCTTCACCAGAAAGGAGACAAGCTTCCGGGGACCGGTTTCTGGCATTTCAGCCGTCGTCGGCCCGGCTTGCTTGAATCCTGATGGAGCAGTGAGCAAGGGACTCATGTCTGAGTATACCCTGCCACACCTATAGTGGCCAAAAACGATTCAGAAAAGGGGGTGGTGATGAACAGAGTGTCTGAATTAAGCAGACCACTCTTACCCAGTCCAAAGATCAGGGCTTGATCCATCACCGTTATTTAGCTCACTGCCCCAAGCCAGCTCAGAACCTGGCTATATGCAAATTAATCTGTTCCTGTCTCAGTGCATGATGGGAACAGGGCAAACCAAACTATCAAGCCAATTCTTATACTGGGAAGGAAACAAGCTTCCGGGGACCGGTTTCTGGCATTTCAGCCGTTTTATTTCGGTATTCCAGCAGCTCTATTATCAGCTATTTTAGACTAAGAAGATTTCTCCCCTCTTTTTAACTTTTGTACAGAATACAACCTGAGGAATTACTTCTTCAAGTGGGTCTCACTTCTTCATCAATTTGATCAGCATTTAATTATTCATCACTGTTGGATTTGGGGGTCTCCAGTTGGCACAGGCAGGTACTTGTAACACATAGGGACCCTTGCCTCTAGTCACTGTAAGGGGGTACACTCCTAAAAACAACCCTGCTCACCCCCTTGGTAGCTTGGCATGAGCAGACAGGCTTATCTCAGAGGCAGTGTGTAAAGCATTTGTGAACACATACAGTAATCAAGTGACAACACTACAGATGGACCCCACACAAGTTTTATATAAAAAGTAAGTATTCTTTATATAGATTTAACACAAGACCACAAACGACAAAAATTCACAATACTGTACTTAAAAATTGTAGAATTAGCTAAGTTCTCTTTAGATCTTAAAATGTGACACTTTGACTCAATGTACCTTAAGATGCAACACCAGGGCAACGAAAAGTGTTGCCGAGATGGCAATGCAGCAAAGAGCCGGTGCAAGGAAATAAAGACGTAGTTTTCTTCTTGATGCGGCACGCTTCTCTGTTGTTGCGAAAAGTCTCAGCTCGAGGCATCAGCTGCTGTTCCATGATGCAACAATAGCGGCTTTGGCAGCGACACTCTTCTCTGATGATGTGAGATGCTTCCGCTCGATGCGACTGCTGCAGCGGCGACACCCTTGTCCCGTGATGGGACGACGGCGGCTCCGACGGTGGCGGGCTTTTCCATGGATGCGAGGCACTTCCTGTGATGCGGTGCAATGCGACTGCTAAAGCGGCGGCATTTCTGTGATGCGACGGCAGCGGCTGTGATGGTGATACAGTTGTTCGAGGTTGTGAGACGTTTCTTGTGATGCGGTGCAATGCGACAGCTACAGCGGCGCCATCTTCGTGATGCTGCGGCTGTGACGGTGACACACTTCTTTGGGGTTGCGGGACGCTTCGTGAGATGCGGTGCAATGTGACAGCTACAGCAGCTTCATCTCCGTGATGTGACGGCAGTGGCTGCGACGGTGACACGCTTCTTGCTCTTGAGTCGTGCTTCCAGCTCCTTGCAACACGAAGTCCCTCAGAAGGCCCAAAACAGCAGCAGGCACTTCCAAAGAATTCTTGGGGAGGTGATGGTTGAAGTCTGTTGTCCCTGAGACTTCAGCAGGAGAGGCAAGCTCTTTTCTCAAGCCCTTGGAGATCCTTCCAAGTTGAATAAAGCACACAAAGTCCTTTCTCCTTTCTTTGGCAGTCAGGCAATCACTGCAGGCCAATTCCAAAAGGAGCACTTGAGCTTAGAGATAGTCTCTCCTCAGTTTCCTCAGGTTCCTCTCCTCAGCAAAGGTCTCTTCTTTTCCAAAAGTGATCTAACTCTCTGGGGCTTGGGTCCCCTCTTTTATACTACTTTTCTCTTTTTTTTCTCTGAAGGCAGAGAGGCCTTTGCCTAGCCCAAACCAGTTCTGGTCAGTCCTGGAGCACTCTGTTGACATGACTACTTCCTTCCTTTCACAGTGCAGGGCAGAACCATCAGATGCCCCAGAGGAGGTGGAGCCACCATTGTGGGGGGATGGCACAGCCCTGGAGCACTCTGTTGATATGACTCCTCCTCTCCTTTCACAGTGCAGGGCAGAGACATTAGACACACTACATGAGGTGGAGCCAGCATTGTGGAGGGAAGGCACAACCCTATTCAGGTTCCAGGTGCAGCTCCTCCCTCCCATCTAGATGTAGCTCTCTCTATTCACCACTGGGCAGACTCACCCTGTCTCCTGAAATCCCCCAGCCCTGTCCCTCAAACTCCAGACAAGGAATGCACAACCTAGCAGAGGCAGGCTTGGATAGATAGACAAGAAAAGGGGTATTTTCAAACACAGAATGTTAAAACCAACTTCAGTAAAAGATGTATTTTATCATTCTGAATTCAGGCATACTAAACTCTAATTTCTACCATGTTCCCTGAGTCAGGTAGGATTATAAGACGTAATAATCTAACTGCCCATTCGGGCCTATGGAGAACAGGTAGCCTTGCAATACTGAAAAACTAAAATGGCTGTAATTCACTATTAGGACATGCCAGGCACACCAGGGCATGTCCTACCTTATACTTACAATGCACCCTGCCCTTGGGCCTACCATAGGGGGTATCGGATATGAAGAAAAGGGAAGGTTTAGGGACTGGACACAGGCTCTGCAATGGCAGGTCGTAAACACACTTTTACAGGCTGCTTCTGTGGGTGCCACAACCAGTGCTGCAAGCCCACTAGCAGCATTTGGTTTACAAGCCCTGGGCACACTCAGTGCACTGTACTAGGGTCTGACCAGTAAACCAAATAAGCCAATCATGGAGTCACTAATCCATACATCATTATACCATAGGGAGATCATATGCACTTTGGCACTGATCAGCAGTGGTACAGTGCCCAGAGTCATAAAACCAACAAAAACAGGTCAGACAAAATACAGGAAGAAGGCAAAAAGTTCAGGGATGACCCTGCAAAAAAGGGCCAAGTCCAACAATCACTGTCTCCACTTTTTTCCAGATTCTCGAAATCTTCAAGATTCACATATGTCCATTCAGGTCCTTTGAATTTGTTATTCAGTCTTTTCAATCGTGGACTTCTCCTTCTTGGTTTTTCTGTTGACGGTCCATATTGACTGGTCACTTCGTTTACATGGTCAGGTTCTTCACTTATTGTCTTAAGGCGATATTTAAGTCTCTTGATAATACTAGGCCAAGTATCACCTTTCCTGAGCCTTTTAGCCTGCACTGTGTTTTCAGTTTCTTCAAGAGCTCTTTTGTTTTCGTTGATTTGTGGCACAACTTGATTATTTCCATCTTCTGAATTCCTCTCTATCTGACCTTGTCCAGGGCTTATTACCTTATGCGTTTCTGCCGGGATGTTTTCTTTTTCTCTATTCTGACCCTGTTCAGGAGTTTGTTTGATTTAACTTTGTTCTCCTTCTTCCTGAACTTGTTTTACTTTACCTAACTGGTCCTGCTCAGGTCTTATAATTTCTTGATTTTCTTCGGCCAGGGCATTTTCTCTAATGCCTATCTGTCCCGCCTCAGACTCGTGGCCGTTGCTTTTATTTTCTTCTGTCTGAGTATATTACTCTTTCCTTATCTAATCCTCCTCAGATTCGGTGTTGGCTTTTTTTTCTTTATTTTCTGTTATCTGAGTGCGTTCTTCTATTCCTGGCTCGTCCTCATTCTCGTTCTGTCTTTCTAATTGAGTTTGACTTCGTGTTCTCACAATATTTTCAGTTAATTTCAGGTATGTCCACTACTGGGATCCAGCCATCCTGACTAGTGCTAGGTTGTTTTTGTTCAGCTACTTCAGGATCTATTACCTGTGATCCTTCAGCAGTACAACCATCAGCCATCTCAATTGTTTGAGTTGTGAATCTATTTAGTCAGGTGCTGGCACTCTCTTGGTATGGCTTGCATGAATCCAATGAGGCAGGCCTGCACATTTTACAGCTGTTATTGTGACCAATGTAACCTGATGTGGCTTTTCCCACCTTGGTGGCAGGCACAATTCTCGGGTGTGATTTTCACAACTACCCAGTCACCAGGATTCAGATCATGTACTTGATTCGGATCCCAGGCAACAGCGTCTTCCCCAACCTGGTGAGAGACAGAACGCAATTGGTCAGCCAACTCTTTGCAATACTCCAGTACCAAATCATCAGATATATTCAACAGTTTGTGTCCTAGTATACATGCTTGCCTCATTGCCCTTCCCATGAGTATCTCAAGGGGACTCAAGCCTGTATTTTTGTCTGGGATACTTCTGAGTCCCATTGGGACAAGAGGTAAAGCATCAGGCCACTCCAGTGGGGTGGATGCACACATCTTTCCCAGTCTTGACTTGAGCGTGCCATTCAATTTTTCTATCACTCCAGAAGCCTCTGGGCGGTATGCACAGTGCCATTTTTGTTCCTTTTTAAATGCTTCATACATTTCTCAAATTATTTCCCTATTAAAATGAGACCCTCTGTCTGATTCAGTGGTTACTGGAAAACCAAATCTAGGAATGAGTTCCCTCAATAGGAGCTTGGCCACTGTCAAGCTGTCATTCCTTCTGGTTGGGTATGCTTCCACCCACTTTGAAAATAAACAAACAAATTACAAGTACATATTTCAATCCTCGACAAGCAGGTAACTGAATGAAATCAATTTGAAGCCTTATAAATGGACCCTCAGCTTTCCAAATTTTTCCTGTGCAGACTCCACTTTTCCTGCCTGGGTTCATTTGTTGACACATTAAGCATCTCTGGCAAAGACTTTTTGTGACATTCCTGAACCTTGCATTAAACCAATCTTGTCAGAAAAGTCTAATCATAGCATTTCTGCCTATGTGTGTGTCTCCATGATGCATCCTAGCCATGGGTGCAAGCATACATTCTCAGCCCCTAATATAACTCACTCATATTTATTCAGCCGACTAGGAGTAAGGTACTGAGTTCGAGTTCTTGTCAGCAGAATTACGACTGAATGTGGAACATACACCTTTACAGGGTGTCCCATTACGACGATTGACTTTGTTCCAGACTCATGCACATTTTAGCTACAGCTTTTAGACACCCTGGCAATGCAGATGCCACTGGGTCCATTGTAGCAGAAAAATATGTCACAGGACTTTGGTTTAGGCCATGTCTCTGTGTTAGGACTGAAAGTGTACAATTATCTCTCTTATCACAGAATAATGCAAATTCTTTCGAAAAATCTTGCATACCTAGAACAGGTGCTTCACACAGACAGTTTCGTAATTTTATAAAAGCTGTCATGCTTTCATCATCCCACTCTACTGGATCTTTATCTCGTTTCTTGCTCATTTGTATCAAAGGTTTGGCTAGTACTGCAAATCCCCCCAATCTACTGCCTGCAATAACCTACGACTTCAAGAAACATCCTTATTTCTTTTCGGGTCTGTGGTAACCGCATATGTCTTATTCTGTTTTTACTCTTTCTGAGGTCACTTTTCTTTCTATTTGGTGTCCCAAGTATTTAACTGAATTTTGGCAAAATTTTAATTTCTCTGGTGACACTTTATGTCCACCTCCAGCCAGATGATTTAGTAATGCAATAGAATCAGTAACGCAATTACTTCTAATTTTCGATGCGACTAATAAGTCATCAATTTATTGTACCCAAACCGATTGTCTGAGCAACACCAGGGCTTCAAGAACACTTTCTCAAAATTTGATTAAAAATCAAAGGACTTTCAGTGTACCCTTTTGGAACACAATTCCAAACATAAACATGCTCATCAAATTTGAACAAAAATAAAAATTGGCTATCAGGATGCAATGGAATGGAGAAAAAGGCATGGCATAAATCAATTACAGTAAACCATCCTGCGTTCCACGGTATCTGGTATAAAATTACTGCTGGAGTTGGCACTATCGACAACATGGTTTGATAATTTTGTTAATTTTCCTCAAATCGTGAACCATCCTATATTTTCTGTTAGGTTCCTTTATACCAATTATAGGCGAATTACAAGGGCTTCTCATTATCTCTTTTAAAATGCCTTGCTCAACCAATCAATCGTTTCTGCTGCAACACCAGCTTTAATTTCCGGGCTCATTTTGTGCCTTCCTTTACAGTTACTTTTACTGGGTCTACATTTGCCATTAATCCTACTTCTTTTCCGGTAAAATCCCACACATCAGGATTTACTGTAGTTTGGTCTTCATCTGGTAACTTGTGTGGGGTATCATGGAACACTTTTCATTCACTTCTGTGCCCTGTTTTGCTAACATGATCTTATATACTCCATCTTCATCAGGAGTCTGAATTGCAACACCATTTGGTGTGCAAAATATTGTGCAATTCATTTTGCACAATAAATCCCATCCTAGCAAGTTTATGAGACTTGAGTCACACACAAAAAATGTGTGCATTTCTTTAAAGTTGCCAATACATACCTCCATTGGTTCTGTAATTGGGGTCCTAATTTGTTTATTAGAAAAGCCCACTACTTGGATCGCTTCTCCCGAGAGGGGTAGGTTTGGGATGTCTGCTGCTCCCACAGTAGAACGGGTAGCACCAGTATCCAATAAGAAGGTGATGTCATTTCCTTCAACCTTACCATCTATATATGGACCTGACTGATCTACCGGCATGGTTGCGCCAAGTACTCTTTCTTCTTCCTCCCCTCTCAGGCACCGTCATTGTAGTTCAATCTCAAAAAATTCCTCCTGCAAAAGAAAATGTGGAGTTACTGAATTTTTCTTACCACTTTCCTCCTGGAATCCAGTGTCCACACTGTACTTGGCTTGACTCACAAACTTTGGCATAGGGGTAGGTGGCAATTGACTCTGTACAACCTGCTGTGGTTGCCTCATTAACACCTCATTCTGCGTCTGTGGATTTAAATTTTGATTTTGGACAATATTATTCTGTATAAGCTTACACTCGTTTTTCCAATGCCCCAATTTTCCGCACTCATGACTGGGAAACTTTTTCTTTGCCTCTTCTCTGCTCATTTGTGATCTTGGTTTGCCCCCATTTTTTTCACCTTGGCCTTGCCCCTTTCCTTGGTTCTCTGTCTGATTACTTAACTGAAGTTCTTGCTGCTCCGCTAATTTAACTTGGGCCCACATTACCTTTTCTTCCAAATTCTTTCGTCATTTGTCAATTTCGTCCCCACAGTACTTTGCTTACTTGAGGATTTCATCTATGGGCTTTGCTTACCAGCATAGGATGTGCTCAGACTCAAAACAATACACAAAATGTGGCATGTCCTTATTTTCCATGTTTTCAAACCCACTGTCCTGGTTAAACACCTGTAAAAGACGTTCACAATATGCATGTACTGACTCATACCTTTCTTGTGTTGTTCTGTCTATTTTTATCCAATCAGTCTCCTTTGGGGGTATCTTTCCTTTCAGGAATGTAATTACCTGATGATATTTTTTCATTACATCTTCTGACGGGGCTCCTGTCTTTGCATCTTTTGGGTACTCATCATTAGGCCAATCTACTGTGATTTTACATTCTGCCCATAAATCAGCAGGAACTACTATGTCAAATAAACCATCCAAATCCTTCAACAAAACTTTTGGAATTTTCACAAACCTTTCAACTTGCCTGTACCATTCTACTGGTTTTTCTCTAAGATTTGGACAATCATTTGTAAGTGATACAATATCTTGTTGAGACAATGGGACATGTACATAACCTCCTCCTGGAACTTCTCTCCTTGGGCACAATCTTTCAACCTTTTCTGTTTCTGTCATTAAATATTCAGATGTCTTTTGATTTGCCTATGCTTCTTCCTTTTTCTTTGTACACCTGGTTTTCCATCTATCCAAATCTCCCCACTTTTGCAACAATGTTAACAATTCTTTTATTTATAATTTTCTCCCTGAAAGATTCATGTTTTCTAAATCTTTGTCAGAAAATTCTGCCCTATATGGTTTCTGCAATACTTTGGATTTACCTATGGCAATTCCCATTTCTAAAGCCAAATTCATTCTCTATACATTTGCTTCCTGTCCTTTCTTCGCTGGTCATTACAGGATATAATCCTTTTACTACCATGACCTGTCTCCATTGCTTCATCTGATTATTTCGAGTTTCTCAGTGAAACCTAGGATAAAACTTACTCAAGTTCCTGTCACTTCGTGATCTGTCTCGCTCAAAAGCCTCAGTTTCCCATTCTTATAAAGCTTCATACTGAGTTAATCTGGGTCTTGGTTCTAACTCATTCATGCAAAGTCGTAAATTATGTAAAACTCTTGAATTAAATGTTCCATACTATTATTTTCAATTTTCTAACCATACACAAGTGTGGTAGCCTCTTTCTATCATCATGTATGATGCAGGTGTTTTCGGGGGAGGGATAATAATTCCTTCTCTAGTTTTGATGGATTTATCCTTTTTAAAATAATTCTTGATTCTCTGCATGAATTACATTTTCCTATTCCCTACATACATTGTATTTGGGTTCCCTCTAATGTACTGCTTCTGGCCAAATCCTATAAATCTTCTGTGTGGACGAGTCCCTATTATAGTAGGATCGTGACTCCACATACAAATCCCACTGTCTATTATTACCGAAACTTCTATTTTAGAGACTAATTAAATGTTTGTGTAGTAATCTGATTCTTATGTAACGAATCTCCCTGGCTCTGATGCTCTTGCTATGTGATGTCATTTATAATGTTATGGAGGTTTGTGCTTGAAGTGAGAGCAGTTAGAGAAGATGGGCTGAGCAGCCAGGAGGCCGCACCTGATGGGGCTTATATTAAGAACTTGCATTTAGACTTATATTGGAACTTACTGAGCCATAACTTAAGGAATAAACTACAATTACAAGAACTGTCTACTGGACTTCTTTATTTCTACATTGGCGACGAGGATGGGATAAGAACCTACGCGTGGAGAAAAGAATATTTGACAGCTACTGGAACTGGATCTAAAGGTACTACTACTAAAGACATGGAACTATTTAAGCTTTCTGGCACCTGCCCCACCAGTGACCCTGACAACGGTCGCCCTAAATAATTTTAGGTGCCAGATCCACCTATGTATGAAACTGTAAAGTGTATCTGCAGTCCTGTTATAAAACTGTGAAGCCCAATGAAGAGGTATATGCTAAATCAACCTCAAATTGTGATTAATGCTGAATGGGTATGAAGCGCTGTGTTGAAATGAACTGTGATGTAGTGATGTCAGGGACACACATCGAGCACCGGTAGGGGCGAAGGTCATACCCCGGTGTTGAATGCTGACAAGGCTCCAGTGTGCCCTAATGAGTAATGGCTGCACGTGGTAGAAAATAATCGGGGGCAGATGTTGATCACATGCTTTTAAAGAATTATCAAGCCCCGCTGTTAAAAATGTGACAGAGAACAAATGTGGAGAAAACTGCACTCAACACCAATTTACAGCTTCAACTGTGAGCAATGATCTATTAACTGATGACGTCCAGTTAAACTGCTGTCAGCCCCAATGTGTGGTGATTATACTTGCTGTTGCTGCAAGCCACCCGGCGCACCGTCACGACGCATTTCGCCATCTTTGGATTGTAGTCTACGGGCCTTTGTTAATTTCGTGAGTCAAGTACTGGTGATAAAGATTATTTTTTTATTGTGAGGGTTGCCATTAGCGTTGCTGCCTGAAGCTCGTCACATGTACTGTCATTTACACTAATTGAAAACTACATATTACAGAAAATGTCGCTTTGGAAAACTTAGAACTAGTGCAACATCGCCATCTTCTGGCTATGGAGTGCAATTGCACCAAGAAAAGGAATTAACTAGTTCACTTGGAGAGAAAGGAGGATTCAAAACTGGAACAGTAATGAAATATTGCTATAAGTAGTTAGAGTGTGGGTCAAAGGAAATAGGAAACCCCGAACTGTACTGTGTGAGATGATTGTTAATTCATCATTAGTGACACTGCATTGAATTTGGTGATATATGCCCATGTTATGCACATCTGTTTTTGATTTGCAACATTTCATCTTCTAAATTGATACTCAATGTGTATTTTCATTTTACAGTATTATTATAGGGAGGTGGAATCCCCCCCTTTACCTCTATTTGGGAAGTTACTGCGAGACTGTGGTTTATAGGGAGGTAGACTCCCCCTTTGGTTACTGTGTGTGATGGTTTATAGGGAGGTGGATTTCCCCTTGGGCTACTGTGTGTAGTGGTATATAGGGAGGTGGATTCCCCCTTGGGTTACTGTGTGGTGGTATATAGGAAGGTGGATTCCCCCTTGGGTTATTGTGTTTGTCGGAACGTTATAATATGTGTTATAGAGGGTAATGTGTGGAGTAGAGGATGTATTGTATTCCCTGGTCCTACCCCTTGTTTAAGTTTACAACTTTTATATTACTACTTTATTACTTATTATTATATTTACTGTGCCCTTATTGTCATTATTATTACATAGAGAAGCTGTTTTACTGTTTATTACTTACAGTATTATTACTATTGCATTGTATTTATTATTAGTACATAGGCAAGGATATTTTATTACTTATATTTACATTATTGCTTTTCTTTTACATTATTATTATTATTACATAAGTAGAGTTGGTTTATATTATTATGGTGTTCTTTTATGTTTACTTCAGGAATGTTTATCTTCTCTTCCTATGTTAAACTATTTCGTTTTGTTAAATATTATAAAGGGAAAGATGTGTAGTAATCTCCTTCTTATGTAATGAATCTCCCTGGCTCTGATGCTCTTGCAATGTGATGTCATTTAGAATGTTATGGAGGTTTGTGCTTGAAGTGAGAGCAGTTAGAGAATATGGGCTGAGCAGCCAGGAGGCCGCTCCTGGTGGGGCTTATATTAAGAACTTGCATTAAGACTTATATTGGAACTTACTGAGCCGTAACCTAAGGAATAAACTACAACTACAAGAGCTGTCCACTGGACTTCTTTATTTCTACATTTACTTTTACTCTAATGCTTCTCCAATACCAGCGCGTCTTTTATTCTGATGACCAATCAACGTTTGGTTTACTTATTTACTTTAATCAATGCATGCACGGGTTTCTGTCACTTCAGTTTGCCTCCTCTTTACTCACCCCTCCTTTACAATTATACCTCAGCTACACGCCCGCTGTCTCAATCAATCCCAGCGTGCCTCTTAGTGACGTCAGTGCAGCACCCGCGAGTGACCCCTCCTTTGCAAGGTAATGCAAACTCAATTTCTTTAAACTTTTCTTACAAATTTCTTTAATTAACAACGTAAAAACATTCGCTACTGTAACTGATTTTCTAAATTCAAAGAAAAGTCAATTTCTTCCGCTGCGAGTAAAACTTTTCCGCTTACCCTTCACACACTACGAGTAAAACTTCTCCTGTTTAATCTTCACTCAAGCATCAAATAACCTGTTACTAACCAGTGCTTCAAGTTCTACCTAACTTTCCAAACTTTCTTAATCAAGGCAAGTAACCTCATTGCAGTGTGGCTTCCATTTACCACCCGCTATTCAATATCCCCGGGGTTTTCTGGACTACATAAACAATACATACAGGTTTTGGTTAATACATAAATCAATATTTCAATACACAATTTACTACCTATCTTAGTTATACTATTCTCAGTGTATGTACCACCCCCCAAAGTTTCACTATTCGTGAATCCCCTACTTCTGATTGGACACTGGGATGGGGAGAGGTTATCACACCATACTGATGTAATGTAATTTGCTTAGGCTTATTGTTCTATGTTCCCTCCGCTTAAATACTTTCCCAAGCTTTATTTCCCACCCACATATCACATTTGGATTCATACATTGTATGCAAATTTTGTCTTTTCTCCTTCCCCTCTCCGGGTCACGAGGTGCGTCTTCTGGTTAAACTGTGCTTGCAGAGTATCAATGTCACAGTCCGAAGTTTGAAAGTGCCCAACGCGCTTGCGTACAACCAGGCAAGAAGGAGATTTCAGACACCCTCCACGCCCAAATACAAACCAGTAACAAAGTCAAAGAAATACATGTTAGATTACGAAAATAAATGAATGCACTGTATACCACTTATTCCTACTCTAATCCCTTTAACTTATTTTAACTATTGCATTAGCAGTTTAGTAAAACATGCAAGGTTTAGTTTAAGTATAGCCATGTGCATTAGAATGTGAGGTTCAAAGCGACCATCTTTAACACTACTGCGCAGCTGCAAAGATTTCCCACCAAAGCAAAAGATGCAGTAGAAGCATGCACAGAAGATTCCCGCGTATTCAGCAGCCATATTAAACCACTCGAATTACTTGTTAGTAAAGCACATTGTCAAGCCTCCCCTAGATGAAGTAAATGTTGTGTAGTGTAATTATTAGTATTCACAAAACATATTGGTTACATTATTACATGTTATTCAAGAGGATTGAATCCGAGCAAGTTTCTTAAGTACAAAACCTTGCTCCATAAGTGGCTCTGCTCTGAAATTCATGTGTGTGTGAGACTCCATTAGCGACAACTGACGAGCGAGACTTCACTGTTGTCTATGGATAGGTGAAACTAAATTGGCTTCCGTGGATAAGTGAGAGCCCACTAAATTCTATTGACAAGTAAGATTGTTACCTCACTCCACATCATGAGGATATCATGTTTCCAGTCCTGGATTTTTCTGTTACACATTGATGGTAATCCACCTGCCTTATTTGAATCAAAGGACTTCAACTCCTGGAACTTATCATGTTATCAGATTAAAGTCCATGACGTTTTTAGAGGGCAAAGTCAGCCCCTAGAATGAAGCTCAGATAAAGAATGCTTGATTCAAGTGCCGGTAGTTCTGACAGCAGGGATAGATAAATGCTGCTTTTCATTGAAGGATAATAGGAATGTGTCTACTTACCAGATAGCATTAGAGATAGTGCAGATTCAGGTGTTGGGTGAAGAGCATGAGATGAAACTTAATTGGATTCCTATCCAAGACCAGTCAGCGGACACCACTGTGTAGTTACAGTTAGCTCAGAGTTTAAATAGGAAGAGCATTTTTTATTTTGCTAATAACTTTTCTGTCATTTGACAAAACTCCAGGAAACTTACAAAAAATAAAAGATTCATCCACCTTGGCTCCTGCTTGGAAACCTTTGCACTGATTCATCAAGTGGGGACTAAGATAAAAGAGGGATCTGAAAAGTTAGGGGCATATTACCAAGCAATAGCAATAAATATCGCTATAGCTTGGTTAGAGACAACATTTTACCGCTGAGCAGCAGGGATTTTTACCGCAGATAAACCTTGGTATTACCAAGGTTTATCGCAAATGCGATAAAAAACGGCCGCAATGCATGAATATCGCTGAAAAGTCCGCGATACTCATGCATTACCGAGCTAATGCTCTTAGCCATGTTATCCACCTCCCATTGGATAACATGGCAAAAAACTGCTCAGGGAAGGTGTTAGCTTTTGGAGATATTCACGCTTAGCGCGAATATCTCCAAAAGTTGGTAATAGGAGATAGCGATGTTAGTGACGGTTTCCAGTCGCTAACATCTTGGCACGCCCACTTTGCATGTCATTAGTGATAAATATCACTGACATGCAAAGTGGGGCCCAAGATGGTCGCTATCTGCTACTAGCTGTCGCTAACTGGTGTTAGCGACAGCTAGGTAATAGAGAGATAATTTTATCTCCGCTCTCTTGGCTTTTAAAGCCAAAAAAGCGGAGATAAATCCCTTGATAATATGCCCCTTAGTTTTTCCATTTTAATTCCTTAAGGGAATTCTGATACAGAAAAATAGATGAATGGAATTACACCAAACTTTGCAAAATGTGAAGACTTTACTCAGAAACCGTACTTTTTTGAGATTTGGTAAATCTGTTGTCATTTTTGAGAAATTAGGATTTAAAGAGGGGCTTGGTTGGGCCTGAAGGCTTACATACTGAGAACAAGTTAGGTATATCTGCATGGCTGTCCTGGCAGAGTTCTGTGACATCAACAAATTGTGATAATTCTGATTGGTACTGATTGGTGCCCACACTGTGGTAATGAAATATCTGATTAACTGGATACAACACAAACAAAAGTTTAATGAGGGGGCAGGGTGGGCACACACAGAATCACAGGACCATTTTGGCTGAGGGCCTAAATAGATTATTCCTAAAGTTAAATCAAAAAATGTATGTTTTGGTTACCATGCTACCCAGCCTTGCACCTCTGTGGCAACGAGGTATCAAAAGTTTTTACTAATATTACCAGGCACTGTGGCCAACCACTTGCCAGATATGATGAAAGGAGTGAGTGCCTTCCTGAGGGGTTTGGGCGCAGTACCTGGCCAGAATCCAGCTCCCTGCTGTGTATTGCTGAAGTGGGGGTTGAGCAGTTGTTGGTGTTTTGGGTGCGTGTCAGGCCAGGTCCTGCAGTAAACCACGCAGTGCTCATGGCCAAAGGCAGCAGAGGTGTTGGTCGCAGTTTTTTTTCTGAGTGGGTTGGGCATATGCTCAAAATGGAATTTGATGAAAGAAACACTAGAAATTCATTAAAAATGATAAAGGTTAGATTGATGTGATGATTAGGTATTGTAATAGGAGTTTAGCTTACGTAAAAAACATTCCCAGAAAAAACCCAATGGTTAAAGTGATGTTATAGTCAGTTGTTGAAATGAGATAAGAACTGTCATTTATTTAATGAAAAACCTAGGAAATTAATCAGTTATAGAACAATGAACTGACTATAATCTGAGCCGTCACCATGCATTGCTTATGACTCCTCATATTACATCACTCACAACATGTTAAATGACATTTATGACATCAATAATGAAATTTCAACTGATATCATCAATGACATAACTTATGGTATCTCTGACGGCATCATCCATGTTACTGCTGTTCATGTGACTCTATAAGCCCTTATATCATGAAAAAAGATATTCAGCAAAGGGCCTACAGTCACGTACAGTATAGTTTACTGTCTGTACCAAGGTTGGTGAATAGAATAGAAATAGAGAAGGCCCTGGAGTCAAGTCTGCCTCTGTTTTAGACCTGGCACATTGGCGTGGGTCTCCCTTCCATTGTTTACTGTTGCCTTGTGTTTTTGCTGTTTATAGATGCTTTGGGTACTGTGCCACTGCAGTTCAGTGCCACATTGCAAGTGCTCCCTATGGTAAATTGATGTATGGATTAGTAATTCTATGATTGGTTTGTTTGGTTTACTTGTCAGACCCTAGTACAGTGCACTGAGTGTGCCCAGGGCTTGTATACCAAATGCTGCTGGTGGGCTTGCAACATTGGTTGTGCCACCCCCAGAAGCAGCCGGTAAAAGTGTGTCTCATGTCTGCCATTGCAGTTCCTGTGTGCAGTCTGGTACTGCCATGTTGACTGGGCAAGTGCACCCACTTGCCAGTCCCTAAACCTTCCCTTTTCTGTATATTAGTCACCCCTATGGTAGGCCCACGGGGAGGGTGCATTGTAGATAAAAGGTAGGACAAGCCCTGATGTGTGTGGTTTGTCCTAATAGTGAATTACAGTCATTTTTGTTTTTCACTATTGTAAGGCTAACGGTTCCCCATGGGCCATAATGGGCAGTTTGATTATTACATCTTATAATCCTAACTGACTCAGTGAACTAGATAAATATTCGAGTTTAGTATGCCTGATCTCAGAGTGATAAAATACATCTTTTAGTGAAGTTGGTTTTACCATTCTGTGTTTGAAAATACCACATTTAGAAAGTAGGTATTTTCTTGTCTAACCATTCAAGCCTGCCCCTGCTAGGGTGTGTATTCCTTGTCTGGAGTTTGAATGACAGGGGCTGGGGGATTCCAGGAGACAGGGTGAGTCAGCACAGGGCTGAATAGAGAGATCTGCATGCAGATGGGAGGGAGGAGTTGCACCTGGGACCTGAATAGGGCTGTGCATTCCCTCCACAATGCTGACTCCACCTCCTGTGGTGCGTCTGATGTCCCTGGCCTGCACTGTGAAAGGAAAGAAGGAGTCTTGTCAAGAAAGTGCTCCACGACTGACTAGAACTGGTTTGGACTAGGCAAAGGCCTCTCTGCCTTCAGAGAACAAAGGAAAATGAGTATAAAAGAGGGGACCCAGACCCCAGAACTTTAGATCACTATTGGGAAACAAGGAGAAACCTTTGCTGAAGAGAGGAACCAGAGAGACTGAGGAGAGACTATCCCTAAGTGTCAGGGATTGGCCTGCAGTGGTTGCCTGACTGCCAAAATGAGGAGAAATGACTTTGTGCTACTTGCATTCAACTTGTGAAGTATATCCAAGGGCTTGAGATAGAGCTTGCCTCCTGCTAAAGTCGCAAGGACAACAGACTTCACCCACCAGCTCCCCAAGAGTTCTTTGGAAGTGCCTGCAGTTGTGCTGGGCTTTCTGAGGGACTGTGTGTCATAAGGAGCCGGAAGCTCGACTCACGCAAAAGACGCGTGTTACCGAACTGCCACTGTCGCTTCGCGCCTCACATCGCTGGAGAAGAGGATCGACGTCGCACCAGATGCCACCGCATCGCTGGGAAAGTATGTCGCCGCTGCAGCTGTCACATCGTTGCCGAAGCGCCTTGCATCACCGAAGAAGAGGATCGACGTCGCATCAGACGCCGCTGCATCACCAGGAAGCGTGTCGCAGGGCCTGTCCTGGCTCAGAAGAATCATTGAGATGCCGCATGGCCTTCGGGTGTGCACGCATCGTGTTGCATCAAGGAGAAGACGCCACTTTTGTTAATTGAACCGGATCTTCTTTGCATCATGGCGCTGCTGGTCGCATTGCGAAGGAAGCGAAGTAAGATACAGACGCATCACCTCCCCACACCAAGAAGAACCAATGCATTCCCTACGCATCAGTAGGGACCCGATGCATCACCGTTCTTGAGTGTAAGGAACCGATGCATCACCTTCCCTACAACACTTTTGTTGTATAGCGTTACGCATCCAAAGGTACATTGAACTCATAGTGTTGCATTTTACATCTTAAGAGAACTAAGCTAATTCTACCATTTTTAAAGTACAGTTGTGTGGATTTTTGTTGTTTGTGGTCTTGTGTTAAGTCTATATAAAAATACTATTTTTATCCTACAACTTGTGTGGTGTCCATGTGTAGTGTTGGCACTGGGTTACTGTATGTGTTCACAAATGCTTAACACACTGCCTCCGAGATAAGCCTGTCTGCTCATGCCAAGCTACCGAGGGGGTGAGCAGGGGTTATTTTAGGAGTGTACACCCTTACCCTGACTAGAACCAAGGGTCCCTACTTGGTCAAAGATACCTACCTCTGTCAACTAGATACCCCCAAATCTAACACTGTGCATGGTGAAAGTTATGTGGTAAACCATTTATCTATATTCAAAAAAAGGAGGACAGATAGCTAGGTTGTAAGGTCCTGCACATAAGCTCCCGAATGAGGCTACAGTTTAAAGAAGATGTGCATTTCCTGTGTGGACTTGGGGGGAAGACAGGTCTTTCTTCATGATGCCCTCACACACCCCGAGAGATGTCATGCTTCATCATAGGGCTGTTGCCCCTCGTAAGGCTGGCGCTGCAATGCCTGAAGGACTCCCAAAACCGGGGCTCTTTCCTAGGGGGTGGTCTATATGTGTGAGGTCGAAATGTGTGCACCACTGCCTGGTATTCGTAAATTTTAGTAGAAATTATCAGAAGCGGTAGATAAGCCCTAGTTGACGTGTACTGAGGAATATCGTAGACCTGGGTAAAGGGAACTAAAAAGGGGGGGAAGGGTTTTGGGGGAGAAGGCCATTAGTCTGAGAGGACAACACGAGGAAGCAAAACTTAAACATTGGAGACCAATAACAGAGATGCCAACACTTACAGCATCTCTGTTATTGGTCACCAATGTTTAAATTTTGCTTCCTCATGTTGTCCTCTCAGACTAATGGCCTTTCCCCTGAAACTCTTCCCTCCCCTCTTATCTACCGCTTCTGGTAATTTCTACTAAAATTTACGAATACCAGGCAGTGGTGCACACATTTTTCTTAATTTTTGGTCCTGAAAAAGTGCCAATTGACCCGCTAGGGGCAAGACTGGGCACGAAACATGTCGAGCTCACACATATAGACCACCCCCTAGGAATATTATCTTCCACATAGGGGTACACACTAGTTTCGAATTAGGCTTAGGCTACCTCTTTATTAAAGTTTGATTTAGGAGGACTGGCCCATACCTATTTTATCTATTCTTTCACCTCACTGTGCACTACCCAGCCCACACACCCGCAGGCACCTTGCGGTTGCTTCTTCAAAAGATCCCCGACAAAGAGCCCCGGTTTCGGGAGCCCGTCAGGCATTGCAGCACCGGCCTGACGAGGGGCAACAGCCCTATTATGAAACATGAAACCATTTATCTACCAATAAAGTTTCAAGTACAAGCATTACTCCATATTATACAAGGTAAAGGCTGAGTGCACCTGGTGTGGGATGCAGGAGAATATTCTTTAAGTAGGTTGCTACTTAAATCACAGCCTCTTGCAAAAACTTTGAGGAAAGACAAAACTTGCATTAATAATAAACTGTCCACAAGTGGATGCCTGGATGTATGCCCATGTTAAGTAGTTGTTATCCAGTGCAATAGACAAATTGGACGTAAAGTGGACATTTATAAGATGTGGAAGTTTATCTCCAGGATTTCCCTGATGATTTTGAGGCATTGCACATTGTCGAATGAAAAAGAATGCAGGAGTGATACACTTAGATATGGTTTAAACCTCTGTGGCCTTGAGGAAAATTTGAGTGTAGCCTGCCCCTCTATGTGCTTTTTGAAAATTATGAGTCCTGTAATCATGACCGCAACATTTTCTTTATTATTGTGACTGCCGAATCAGATTACTTAATTACCGCAGTACCATTACCATGGTACTAAAGTGGCTCACTTGAACAATTAGATTTGAGTTTCCTTTTTTATTTTGGTACCACAGTACTCGAGCAGTACTGAACTAGACATACCTAACTTTTTCCAAGGTTTAATCACTTCATGCCTAACTGAAAGTCCCCTTCTTAAAATGCTAATTTCTAAAAAGTGGCTAAATAGATTTACTCAAAATCACAAAAAGCTCACTTTCTGAGTGAAGTTCGAACTTTTTGCCAAATTTGCTGTAATCCCGTTCAGCTACTTTTGTGCATCATACAGAAAAGTTCCCTATAGGAAATGCCATATAAAATCACACTTTTGCTCTCCCCCTTTCTTGTTTTGAGGGATCAGCCCAAAACATTCTGTGAAGGAGCAACATCTGATGAACATTTTTAATTTCAAATTCTTTTTTGTTAGAATTTTCTTAGAGAGTGAAATAGAAGCATGACATATACAACATTAGTCAAGTAAAAAAAAAAAGACAAAAGCAGCCCAGAGTTACAGACCTCACATGTCGGTTGCAGCTTCTTCACTAGATCTGTGACGAAAAGCTTTTAAAATCAGCACAATCACTACATGTTGCAATCAGTCTATTGCTATGAATGTCCATCAACCCTCATAGGAGAGTAACCTGAAAAGGAAACATACACATAACAAAAAAAAATTAACAAAACTATGATGTCATGGTGCAAATTATAGAACTGTGGTCTGGAGGAGGTGGTTGCTGGGTCCTTCGGTCGGGTGGCTTTTTCACTGCATAGTGCCCCTACAGCTGCGGAATGATTAGCTATGGAACAAATTGAGGGCCCTAAGACATGGGGTGCTGGCCGTCAGTGGGAGCCCCTCTGAAAAGTAGCTCGCAAATGGAGATCAAATATAATGGAAGCCTTTTCTGGCATCGTCAACAATGTCAGCCATGCGCTCCAGTGCCAGCGCCCTCCACAGCCTCGCATACCAGTGCGTTCTGTTCTTTCCATGCAGCAGCCACTGCCGTTTTTGCTGCCCCCAGACAAAGCCACATGACAGATCCATCACTCTGTGTTTGGAGTTTCAAGGAAGGATCCCGTAATCCCAACGTGTGTTCCAGAGAGCTGGGAATCGGATAGCCCAACATAAGCTTAATTTGGGATAGGACCTCCTTCCACAAATGATGTATGGAGGGACAATCCCACCGGATGTGCCGGAAGTCACCCAGCATGCCACAACACCGCCAGCAGCTGTCCAACGCTGTGGGAAAAATCTTGTGGAGTTTCTGAGGGTAGAGATACGTACGCTTATAATGCGCTCCCCTTAGGAACATGGAGCGATTGTATTTCACTAGATCCCTACTGATATGTTCCCATTGCTTGTCCTCTAAGGGTCCAAAAGTGAGTCCCAGAAGTGCGTAACATGCGGGGTCGATCTAGGGCTCAGGGTTTGTGTAAGAGCATATGAAAAGAAGATACATCCCTTGGAAGAGGACCCAGACTGGGCACATTTCTCAATGGGGAGCAGAGCCCTGGTAGCAGCCATCTGCGCCAGGGGTTGCTGAACCCAATACTTAAGCTTCAAGTAATGATATTCTTCTTTGGCAATCAGTGCGAATTGTGTCTTGCATTCTTGGAAGGTAAGGAGTTCACCTTTGTCAAAGAGATGAGAAACCATGTGGCACCCTCCAACCCTCCAAAGGTCCTTCATTAAGTGCAGGGGGGAATGCAGCATTACAATGGATAGGTGTGTAGGGGGAGGGGAAGGTCGTAAGGTTAAATCTTTTAGTAAGGACATCCTAAACCCTCAAAGTGGTAGAAGTGGGTGCGCTGATGTAAGCTTTGAGTGGTCTATCCTGCTTTGGTTTCTATAAGAGATCCCAGATAGTGTGCCCCATTACCTGTCTGTCTATGTGAAGCCAATGATTCTCCAAGGCTTGCAATGACCTTTCCGTAATTACCCGCAATTGAGTCGCCCGATAATGTGCTTGAAAGTCCGGTAATGCCAGGCCCCCCTCTTTGCACGGTCTCGTGAGCAGGCGATAGGGCAAGCGCACCCTCTTCCCTTGCCAGATAAATTCCGTAATCATGTGACAGAGCTCCCTGAAGAGACCATCCTCCACCAGGATAGGCAACCCCTGAATGAGGTAAAGCAAGCAGGGGAGAACATTCATTTTGATGGCATCAATCCTGCCCAGCCAGGTGATGTATGCCTCACTCCAATTACCTAGATCAGATTTTAGCTGGCGCAGGAGGGGGGGAGTTAGCTTTATAGAGGTCTCATATGCAGGGGGTGAGCTTAAAGCCTAGGTAGGTGATCTTCTTAGTGGTGTTACAAAAAAGCGACACCTCTTTCACCTGTCTCCACTCTTCTTTGGGGAGGGTCAAATTCAGTAAGAAGAACTTAGTTAGATTAATCTTAAATCCTGCCTGCAACTCACTCGAACCTCACCAGCTTGTATTGAATAGCCAGCAGGGAGATCAGGGCTTCTGAGACGGGGAGAAGCACGTCCTCGGCAAAAAGCGAAATCTTATGATCGTCAGTGCCAAAATGTATCCCTCTTATGTCCGGGTTCCCCCTAATCCTGTGGGCCAGGGGTTCTATGCTCAGGGCGAAAAGGAGGGGGGATACTGGGCAACCTTGCCTCGTCCCTCGGGCCAGGTTGAAAGGAAGGGAAGCAACTCCATTGACCAGGACCCGGGAACTAGGAAAGTGATAATTAGCTCGAATCATCCCCTAAAGGCTTTGTTGAAGCCAAATGCTGAAGTACTTTAAACAGAAAAGACCACTCCACGCGATCGAAAGCTTTCCCGCGTCTAGCGAGAGAAGCACTGCTGGAATGTTTTTCTTTTGGGCCTTTTCAATTAAATGGATAATGCGACGCAGATTATCATGGGTCTGTTGACCCTTAATAAATCCAGATTGGTCTGGGTCTACAAGGCCGGAAAGGATTGATTTGAGACGGGAGGCCAACATTTTGGAGAAAATGTTAGCATTGAGGTTTAGGAGCGCTATTGGATAATAAAAAAAGCAGGCTGTGGGGTCCTTGCCTGCTTTGGAATCACTGCCACGATTGCTTCACCCATGGAGGGGGTGACTTGTTGCGTAGAGGCAATAAAATTAAAAAGAAGAGTTAAAAAGGAGACAAGTTCCCGAGCGAAGGTGAGATAAAAATGAGCTGAAAAACTGTCCGACTCTGGCGCTTTCAGGAGTGTAAGTGAGTCAGTCACCTTCTGCACTTCCTCCCTGATTATGGGTTGTGCCAAGTCGTCATTGGAACTAGCAACGACTTGAGGGTGTTCCAAGGAATCTAAATACTCCACTTGTTCGTGCGATCCTGGGAGCTCTGAGGTGTAAATGGTTCTGTAACATTTCTCAAAAGCCTGCGCCGTCCCCATCTCCATTGTATGGGACATGCCATCCTTATCTACAATAAGTTTGATATATTCCCTTGCCTGTGTAACCCGTAGTTGACGAGCTAGTAGATACCCCACTTTGTTCCCTCCCTCATACTCCTTGGTCTGTAGGCATAAGATGTTTTTTTCTGCTCTGTTGGTATAAATGACCTGAAGTTTCCCCTTTAGAGGCGTGACTTTCCTCTGTGTCAGAACCGAGGGGCTGGCCTTATGGGCCTGTTGTTCGGCTACTAAGTCCCGTTCTAATAGGAGGCATTCCTTGCATTGCTGTATTCACAAGGTGGTGTCCAACTTGATGCATTTACCGCGGACTACTGCTTTGAGATCACCCCAGGTGATTGCATGGGAAGTAGCCTCCGAGTTGTTCTGATCAAAAAAGTCCTTATTAGTTTTGCGGAGATCATCACAGAGAAGTCTATCCCTGCAGAGGAAGTTGAGTAAGTACCAACGCGAGTGCTTTGGGCGCGGATTCAGCCAGGTGAGCGCCATCTCCAAGGGGCATAGGATTGACAGGCAAATCGGGTGGAAGTGGGTTAGCAGCACCGAATGGAGCAGGGATTGACTCATGAAAATGTGCTCAATGCAGGAGTAGGTTCTATGGGAAAGGGAGAAGAAAGAATAATTATGGACCGTGGGATTGGCCTCTCTCCATACATCCACCAACCCCATGAGCTGAAGCTGTGACTTAAGAGCCTTACCAAAAACCCCACCCGGAGCTCTCTGTGAAAGTGATGAGTCCAACACCTGATCCCAAATAAGATTAAAGTCCCCCAAAATCAAAATATCCCCCTGAGTGAAATTCTCTAATGTCATAAGAAAGGAGAGAACAAAGTCCTGCTGGCCCTAGTTAGGTGCATAGATGACTGCAAAGGTGCATAGGCGGCCCCTGAGATCTCCCCGAACCATAAGGAACCTCCCATTTTTGTCTGTTTTGGTGTCTTGTGCTTGGAGCGGGACCCCGTGTGAAACAGCAACGCCACCCTGTTTTGTTTTGAAGAGTGGGAAGCTCTAAATATAAGGGGAAATGCTTTATGACGCAACCTATGTTCCTCAAATGGTTTGAGGTGCGTCTCTAGAAGAGCTGCCACTTTGACATTGTGATCCAGAAGGTACTTCCAGAAGCGGCGGCGTTTGTTAAGAGAGTTCAAGCCCCGGGCATTCCAGGTTATAGTCTTGACCCCCAATAATAAATACCTGTTTGGGATTTTACCCCCTGGGCAAGGGTCTCTGCCTTAGTGAAGCTCCTGGTTCCCTCCCACCCACCCCCGGTCCCATAAACAAAATAAAAAGGGCACCACGACATTGAATTAACTTAACTAACCAGAACAAACAATGAAAACAAGTGTGAAAAATCTCCCACACAGAGTGGAATCCCCCAATTAAGACACACTCGAGGAACATTACCATTCCCGATTTCCTAGCCCCTTTATGAGCAAAAATCAAGGCATATAGTTTGTAACAGTATACAGCTAATGATCAGTGAATATATGGGTGAAGGCTCCAGCCAAAAGAACAGCCCTAGCAAAGAGTCCTGGTGGCCCCGCAGGCAATAGGGGGAAAAATGCAAGCCCTCCACATCCACCACCCTCCAATTGGAACCCCCTTACTGCTGCGGAGAAGTGACAGTTCCAAATACCTCTCACAACTGGCATTGTGCAACCAAGACAGGGTCTGGGACCGGATCATCTTGTGAGGCCCAGGAGCTTGGGACCCTCACGGGTACAACGCTTGCAAGTCCTCCGCTCCATCCAGCTCCCCAGGGTTTCTTCCAGCCGTCCCCAAGGGAGGAGGCCTGAAACAAGCTTCTCAGTCAAGATAAATGCAAGTCCTTCACTCCATCCAGCCTCTGAGCATCAACATACCAGTTTGGGTCAATCAGTTCCTCCAAGATTCATGAAGTGCAGCATAGGGATCATCAACATTAGCTTTACTCTGTGGATTTCTTACCCCCTGGGCCCATAGTCCGCCACTGGCCTCCGCCTTGTAACCGTCGCCGCCGTTCTCCGTCTATGTCTTGTGAAGGGGACTTGTCACTGGAGGAGGAGAGCTCGATTCCCAAGAGATCCACAGTTTATTTGAGCGCCGTGCAATGATGAAACTTATTGTCCCATTGAAAGGTTATACCAAAGGGATATGTCCATAAGTATCTGGTTTTCTTGTCTCTCAGGAATTCGGTGATCGGGTGGAACTGTTGGCGTCATAGGAGCGTGGCCTGTGCCACATCCTGCTAGAGTGCACACAAAACATTTTGGAAGGTGACTTCGTCGGTGGCTCTCGCTTTTTGGAGGACCATTTCCTTGGTTTTGAACGAGCTAAACTTCTCCAGCACGTCACGAGGCCGACAATTTTTTCCCGGCAGCCTCGGACCAAACCTGTGGACTCTCTCCAGCCGAACCTCAGGGCCCGTCTCTCCCAGCACCAAGGAGAACAAGCTCACCATGAACGCCTCCAGATCTGGGCCCTCACAATCTTCTTGTAGACCTCTGGCTCGGATGTTATCATGTCAAGAACGATTTTCTAAGACTCACATTTAAGCAGGGTGGTTTGCAGTTGGTCACTTAGATCTGTTGAGCATTCCTCCAAGGGCGTGGGACGGTCAGCCAGCTCTTGGTATTTCACCTCAAGATCCAGCGTCCTGGTGCCCACCGAGTCCACATCCGCCAGTATAGATATCATTTTTTCTTTCATTTGCACACAGAATGAATCAAAGGAAGGATCCATGTCATCTTTGATGTCCGCCCAGAGTTCTTTTTTGAATTCCCTTAGGGAGGAGAGGAGGTCTTCTCTAGTTAGCGCCATGGTCCTCGGTGGAGAAGACACCTCCTTTCCTGCCAGTCTAGTGCCCGTGGAAGCAAAGTAGTTGGAGACCTTGTTGTTGACGTTCTTTTTGGGTGGCATAAGGAGATCCACTCTCTGGTCAGCACCTGACCACCTCTTCTGACCTTCAGATCTAATGCCGCACGACTGTGTTCACAGACAAGCCCCAGATCACTTCGTTCGCCACATGGGGGGACACTCCAACGTCCAGACCTGTTGTCACATGTTCAGTCCTCTATGTCACCACCGTGCTTTTGCCCAGCTCTCTATTTTAATAGGGCTCCAGGGCCTCCCCTCCAATGGAGCACAAGCAGAGGGACCCGCCTGGCGCCCCTCGAAGTGCTGCTGGGACTCCTCCAGGAACTTGTTGGTCACTGTTCTACGGCCATGTTAGGGTCAGGCACCAAGAGACACATCGAGGTGGTGACCCCTGGACATTCCTCCCGGGAGTTGCTTCTTAATCACTTATACCCTTTTGTCTGGTATGCCTGCGATCTCCTCTGCTAGCATTTGCCTTATGCAGGATAGTGACTTGGTGCCCCCATGGCTCACCTCCAGGCAATCTTAAAGAACCGGGTTTTCAGTCCCCCGAATCCCCTGCCAGCAATAGGGCTCATGTGGATGTCGCGCTGGTGAGAGGGTATGTGGCCCAAGCCCAAGGAGCATATGCGATCGCAGCTCGGGGCTCAAAGCTGCCGCTGGGCGTTCTCCCAGCAACGCATCGCACCCGCCATTTTGCAAACATGGACTTCTCTAGCCGGGTCCTACCCCGCTGCCTCCTTCGGCATTTATATGCACTGCCAGGAGCCGGTATCACAATCAGAGCATCTCACGTACATTACTCCACCAATTAGGAACCTCTGTGCAGCAGAAGATGGTCCAGGGACTCACGCTTTGTTTCTGCCGGAGTCTGCTGCGAAGTCAGGTGCCCTTTTCCGTGAGCACCCGCCGAGCACCGACAGTTCTTGCAGCTCAAATTCCCGCTGTCGCAGGTGTTACTCGGTGACTCTAAGCCAGTCTTCGTCGTCCCCCAATGCTGAACTGCCTCAGAAACATCTAAATAGCCTTAGGTATGCCTCATTTCTTCCATTTGCATGGGGCTTGGGATGGAGCCGATCGGGATCACATCCGATCGACCATGACAGTTGGCCACGCCCCGATGAACATTTTTTAAATAATGTTTTTATAAATATAATCAGTGATGTGATTAATTATGTCTTTTAACAGGTCATGGGTTATTATTGGACCTGTCAGCCTTAGGGTGGTCTCTCCCCAAATGTTTTTGCCTCTTCTTCTATATTTTGCTGAACTTATTTTTGTTGGCTTTAGGACTCTGTGAACCTTACCACTGTTAACCAGTGCTACAGTGCTTGAGCTCTCTCCCCTAACATGGTTGAGTTGGATTAAACCCAAGTGCCATATTTAATTTACATGTAGGTCCTCTGTAGAGTAGTATATCAAGAGCCCAGGGCCTGTAAATTAAATGCTACCAGTGGGCCTGCTGCACTTATTGTACCACCCACTTATGTAGCACCTTAAAACATGGCTCACACCCGCTACTGCGGCCTGAATGCAGTTTTAATCTACCATGTTGACTTGGCATTAAAACCCCATTGCCAAGCCTTGGACACCCCTGTAATTACACATAAGTCACCCCTAAGGTATGCCCTAGGTAGCTCATAGGGCAGAGTGCTGTGTAATTTAATGGCTTTACATGCACTTTTAAGTTTTACATCTCCTGGTAGTGAAAAACTCCCATATTCATTTTTCACTACTGTGAGGCCTACCCCTCCTACAGAAAAAACATTTACGTTTAATAAGCTGCAATTTCTAATTGGGAGCAGGTATCTACAAAATTGCAATGATAAACCCTTTTTAACGTTAACATTGGATTTTTCATTATCATTTTGGGAATGCCAATTTTAGAAAATTGGCATTTTCCTACCCATATGTCTTTTTCCTGCAGCCTGTCTTGAGTCACATATCTTGGTGTAACTGACGGTTAGACTTTATGAATTTCTCCTGGGCAGTCATACAATATAGTGATTAGGTGCACCTGAGTGGGCCATCTGCTGGCTGGAATGGGGGGCAGAGCTGCACCTAGCCCCACTTACAACTGTATAGGGTGTGTTCTGCCACCACACAAAGGGCCTAATGACCCCACATTATCACTGCAGCTAGCCTGGAGCCAGGGCAGGAGATTCAGGAAATTCCATGTGCTATAAACCCACTGTCTAGAAGATTCTCCCACCTTCCAGAACCAGGGCACCTGGATATAAAAATAGGATCTCAGACACCAACTCTTCAGTACACTTCTGGAACTGTGGACACTTTGCCAGGAAGAAGGACTGCTGTGCTGCTAGAAGGACTGCCACTCTGCCGGACCGCTGCTCTGAAGGACTGCTGACCTGTTGGATTTCTGCCTTGTTGCTCTGCTGTTCTGCTGCTTTCTGCCTTGGTAAAAGGACTGGATCTTCATCTAGCGCAGGACCTCCAGTGTGACTCACAAGGGCTAGTTTGTTGGCCTCCTGTTCAGAGCCACAAGGATACAAAAGACTTCCTCCATCTCGAACCCACACCTGAACCCAGCGTGAGTGAGTCCTGAAATCTCAATGATATCATTGATGACGTAACTTATGGCACCATCCATGTTACTGCTGTTAATGTGACTCTATAAACCCTTATGTCATGAAAACAAGGTTTTCAGCAAAGAGCCTACAGTCACATACAGTATAGTCTACTGTTGGAAGTGGTGCTAAATGTGCCCTGATGACCAAAATCTGAAACTGAGGACTTAAACAAATTTTGGCCCCAAAGTGCCTTGTTGAACTGTCTTTGGCTACAGCCCTTGCCTCATCCCGCTGGAGGTTTTTGAGTTCCATTTCAAAAACAACATCCAAACATAGAAATCTTCCCTGTGGCTTTGACCAAAGGCTATCCAACGACCAGGCTCGCTCCTCGGACACCTGCCGCAGCCTTGCTGAAATTTACCTTCTCAGACCCTTAGCACAGAAATTGTAATAAGCCAGAAGGTAAGCGTTGACTGGACCGAATCCACTCCGTATATCCGAACGACTATCCATTGAGGTCTTTCATATTTTTCGACTTTGACCCGGTCTCATGCGACCAGATGTCCGAGGTTGGCACTTTGATTTTTTACACATTTGTTTTTGCTGAAAACTTGTGAAATTATCCCTCTGGTTCTACTGATTGGATTTGAAGTCTTTTCTTTTTAATGGTTTGCCATTTTATGTGTTGTTTCTTCACTTTATTACTTTTTGTGTGTTGCATAAATACTTTACACATTATCGCTAAGTTAAGCCTGACTGCTTTTTTTGCCAACCTATCCAGGTTAAGCACAGGTTGATTTAGTGACGTTTTGTGGTTCATCCTTCAAGGGATTGTCATTGTTGCTTGACCAGGGCTCACATCCCAATCAGCAACCCAATTTCTCTCAATTATGTAATAGGTGAGGTCATAAGCAGTGCATAATGACAGCCCAAGTTATAGTTAGTTCACTAAACTATAACTTGCGTATTACAGTGTTTTTTGGTTTTTTGATGTTAGTTCATGTCACATTTCATTTCAACTCCTAACTATAACTTCACTTTAATCATAACATAAGTGAAGATCTTAGTACCTAACCCAACTATAATATTACTAAGCTGCCAAAAAAAGGAATTGTGTCCCTTTGGTACCTCTTCCTGCCCCTGGGAATTAGAGTGTGCTCACCTTGCTCCTTTATTTTTAATTCATTTTCAGGACACAGGGACTGTAAAAGATGATTTTTCTATTAGAAAAACAATGCTTAATATAAGTTTGATTCAGTTAGCATAACCAGGTCGCAATATGCTGCATTTCTGAAAGGGCACATTTAAATGCTGTACACCAGTATTTTCTTTTTTTTTGCTTTTCAGAAAATCATTGAAATTCAGCTACAGTCACAGTGTCTCTGTCTCTGTATGTGCCAAAGTATCACTCTTACCTTTTTTTTTTGCTGAGGAGATGTATTTGAAACAGTTTGGATGTTAATGTGCTAAATTTCAGTTGCTGTATTCATTGTTATGAATGTGCAGAACAGACCATTGTATTAAGCTGCATTTCTCATATTTCTGTCCAATTAAAATAATTTGCAAGTAGTCTAAATTACAAGTTTGATTGTTTTGCTGCACAATTATAAAGGATCTGAAGACATTATATCATTGGAATCCTTGCTTTAAACATTTATATATTATGCCTTAGACATTCAGCCATTTTAGACTTTACACTTCTTGTAATTTTTGAGTGCAGCTTTGTATATTTTAGAAGATTTATTTTTATGTTAGAGAAGCATTGCTCACATTAATATTCTATTTGAATAGCTCTGCTCAGAACAGATGGAACTGCTTATTATTTTTATGTATAGAGGGTTAGTCATATGTGGCCCCATTGTATTTAGGATTTATTATTATGATTTGATTCATGCCAATTCTCTAACTATGATTAACTTTTGCTTTCCATAATAATAACTTTGACATCTGAATAAATCTGAGAACTGAAGAAACCTAGTTGTGTACATTTTTCTTTAATAATCTTGTCAGAGTTTATTGAGCATTGGATTCTCCTTTTCTTGTGCATTGACCCTCCTTAATGTTAATTGGGTTGGAGCGTCAACAGTACCATGTCCCTGAGTCAAGTAACATATAGTTTATGTTATGGTCAGCCAGCCAGGATTGACTAGTACTTTTTAAACTGGCCCATCAGAGTATATCAGGACACAAACTTTCCAGCTGCACCTAATATTTTAACCCTTTCAAGCCCAACTTGAGCCCCTCGTTAAACACTAAGTGCCAGATGTATGACTGTTTTTGCTTTCGCAACTGGGAAATCAGCACGTTTGCGACTGCAAAATCGGTCTGCCCTGCGTAAAAAACCCTATTTTGCAAGTCAGGAACATATCACCAACTCGCAATCTAGGGTTTGTGACTCGCTATTAAGACGGGGTGCGAAGTGTGTCCCTTCTTAGTAGCGAGTCGCACTTCAATGTAAGATTTTTTTGTGGCCCAATTGCGGTTGCAAAACACTAGCAGTTTATCACCCATTTAATATGGGTGGTAAGCCACTTGCAAACGGTAAGGGGTTACCAGGGGACCCCTTCCACTATGTGTCTGGCATGGAAAATATTTTTTAAGAGCAGACAGTGGTTCCATTGACCACTGCCTACACTTAAAAAATTAAACAGAAACATTACATTTTTCTTTTTTAAATGCCTCCCATTTTCCTTTAAGGAAAATGGGCTGCATTAAAAAAAATCTGCTTTATTTGAAAAAGCAGCAACAGAAATGGAGGTCTGCTAATCGCGGCATGCCACGATCCCTGGAAGTGCTAGCCATTCACAATGGGCCCGCAAATTGCACCTGCCCTATCAATATTAATCAGGCAGGCAATTTGCGACCCCATTAGGAATCACAAACAGTGTCTGGTACTCTGTTGTAAATTCAAATTTGCGAGTCGCAGATTGCGAGTCACAAAACGACACAATTCGTCGTACTTCTGGCCCTAATTTCTCAAGAACAACTCAATGGATTTATACCAAATCACTAAAAGGGTGCTTTCTGAGTAAAGATCTAACTTTTTGCCAAATTTAGTGTAACTGTATTTCATAATTTTTTCTGTACTGAGAACAAAGTTGACTATGGAAATTAACATGGGAAATCACAAAGGAAATCCTCTTTTCGTACTCCCTGCTTGAAGGATTGGCATGAAACAATCCACAAAGAAGCTGAGGTGGATGAACTATTTTTGTGACACCTTTCATGCAGATTAGTCAAATGGCACCAAAATTATTAGCAGAAGAAAAACTTCCTATGTAAACCCTGACATAACTATAATTAATATATATGTATGTCTGTGACTATACACATATACGTGTGCGTGCATATACATATTCACATAGGATTCAGGTACGTTATAGTTAGATATTAGCATTTAAAAAACCTTGGCAATTCACTGAAAAAACTATAGGTTTCAGGGACGTTATAGTTAGTTGGACATTTCTTTTGTACAACATCATAGAAATTCCCCCGTTATAGTTAGTTCAGCTAACTATAACTTGCGCCCCGCAATGCACTGCAGATGACATCACATGTTACATAATTCATGACATGGTCAGTGACGTCACTGATGACATCTCAAATGACATCACTGATGACATCATCCAATGACCGTGTCTTTTTTTAAAGTTTAATTATGTATTTTATATATGGCAATGTGTATTGAAGAATGAGTGGGTGTATAAGTGTCTGATTGGAGGATTTAGTAGGTGCGTGACTGACTGATTAAGTGAGTGATTACATGTGTCTTATTGAATGAATGGGTTAGTGACTAAACTGTGTATGTCTGCATTAGTCTGTCTGTTGTTGTATAAGCTGCTGCATGGGTTGGTCAGTAGCTACATGAGTGTCTATATGGGTTATCGATTGGTTGCCTGAGTATTTGTATGGGTGCCTGAGTGTGTATATGGGTGGATGGGAGGTGTGTGACTGTGCATAGATGTTTGAGTGGTTGATTCACTGTGTGAATGGGTTCAAGAGTGTATTTGGAAACAGCTGTATGGGTGGGTGAGTTTGTGTTTGGGTGTGTTGGTGAGTGAATGGATGTCTCAATGTTACATGTCCAAGTAACTACATATGTAAAAGGCAGTGTATGTGAAAGTTGAAGTATATAAATGACTATACGTGAGAGTCAGTGATTGTGAGAGTGGCTGTATGGATGAGTGTGTACTTGTTTCAGTGATTGTATAAGAGTAAGTATGCATTTGTTTCTGGTTGAATAAGTGATGTAGTATGTGTGTAACTGTATAGGTTACTAAATGGAAGTGTGATTTATTCTTTGCATGACTGACTAGGTGTGTGAGTAACTCTGGATGAGTGGTGGTGTGTGAGTGTCTGTATAGGTGTATGAGTGCTTATGATAGTGTTATATTGATGAGTGACTGCATGTATGAGTGATTCTATGGGCGAATGAGTGGATGTGTGTGTAGACCTAGGAATCAGTGAGTGCGTATGTAGTAACTGGTATTGGTGTGTCGATGGTTTTGAAAAGGGTAGTCTGTATTTTACAATGGGTGTATCAAAGGTTATATTATTATGTTAGGAGGTGGATCAGATTTTCAAGTGGATGATGCCATCAGTGATGTCATCAATGATGTAATTTGAGATGTCATCAGTGATATCACTGACCATGTCATGAATGATGTAATATGTGACGTCATCAATAGTGCATTGAGGGGTTGTGAGATACAGTTCAGTTAGTTGAACTAACTATAACGCTGGAATTTCGATGGTTTTGTATGAGAGAAATGTCCGACTAACTATAACATCCCTTAAACCTATGGTTTTTTCAGTGACTTTCTAAGGTTTTTTAAATGCTAATTTCTCACTAACTAATTCAGTGCACCACAAGTCAACATCACCTGGTTGTGGGCCCTTGCTGACTGCTGCCTTTGGCCTACACTGCGGTCAGCAGGTCTCACACATATCCAATCCAATCCTGTCCTGCAAGGACATGCCATCATCGCTGGTTGCACACAGGCTGAGCACTTCAGGTGCCACTTACTCTGTGCCTCACAACTCATGAACCCTTTATAATTTACTTTTGTGCTGTAGACACCAGACTCAACAATGTCACCTCAGGAAGCAGGAATATCCCAAAGAGACATGTCTGGTGCCCCTTCCTCAGTGTACCACAAGTCATAGACCCTTTTACGATACAATCTTTAGTGTGTGATTTAAGATCTGGTGCCCCTACCTTAGTGCAACTCAAGTCATGTACCCTTTATGATGTAGTTGCTGCCAGCACCAACCATTCCCTGAGGGCTGGCCAACACTCACCCCACACACATCCACCAGAGACGTCACAGGATATGTGACCCTGGTAATAAAATGGGGCTGAGCGCACTGCCCGTAGCCAGTTCCATATCTATCTAACTGTGTCAGTGTGTTCATTATGTATGCATGATGGCCCTGGGCCCTACCACATTACATTGTGCTGTTGACTGTGCACGCAACCATGTTACCTTTGGCAGTCGGGAAGACCTGGGTTATGTAACTTTGTCTGGGTCATTCTATGAGTACATGGGTAGAGACTGGATGATTAGAGAACTGCAAGGAGAGTGTATGGTGAATTTATAAGTGCTTGGGGATTGGCTGGGTGATTGGATAAGTACATATGTTGGCAGAGCCTAACCCCCGAGCACGAGCTTGGCTCTAATTGGCTGCCAACCAGTGGCAACCCCGATGGAACGTCAGAATTGCAAACCAAGCCTCGGGAGAGCCGACACTACGCACAGAGCGTTAGTGGGCACCGCGCCAGTTCCTGAGGCACCCGCCTTCTTTGCTACGGGATCCCCACAGCCTTTGCTCTAGTACCCTGGGTTCCCCGCCCACAAAAATCTGGGCCACTGGCTAGCAGGAATACTGCATGGATGCCTGGAAAACCGAGTCCAGGAGCTTGGAATTCTCATTGTGTTATACTGCATTCACATTCAATAATACCCTCCCAGGTCGGTAATCTGTGGATCAAGAAAATCTGACTGTTGGATCCCCGGAGTCCCTTCCACTGGAACCCCTAAAGCGAGCTGCTGGGTCCATGGAGCACCGGTAATAAAAGGCCCAGAATCCTGTCTGCAAGATGTTCCCAGGCCCAAAGCTGGATCATTGACATACGGCAGGTAAAATCTACAGAATTCTTTAAGCGTAAGCGTAGTCGGCAGAGCCGGAGTACGTCAGTTAGGGTTGCAACTAGAGCCACATTTCAGGAAAGGCTGATAAAAATTTCTGGGGGGGCTAATTCTTCCAGTCATAGGCAGAGTGGAGATGCAGGGGCTTTAAGAAGAGGTGAAAACACAACAAAACCTAATTTACAGGTAAATGGTCTTTTAAAGACCTGTGAAGTACTCGGTGCAGCACTGAGAGCTGTGCACCCAGCGCGGTCACACAAGGGGGCAGCGCTGAGAGCTGAACACCCAGCATGTTCACACTAGGGGGGGTCACACTGAGAGCCAAGCACCCAGCTCGTTCACACTAGGGGGCCATGCTGAGCGCCACGTTAGGATCGCCACTCCACAGTTTTCTAAAAAAAACGGGTTCATTTCCATTCATTTATATTCGCCCCGAGGACCCCATGCCCCGGGGCATGCCCAATTCTTGAATGTTTTTAGTAAGCATTAGGAAGGGGGGCCACGTGGTCCACATTCCCTTGTCCACTGCTGTCCTGGGTACCCGATCCCCTGGGGCCTGACCTCTTTATTGGGGGGAGCCCCAATGCCCCCACAGTCCCGCCAGCGTTCTGCCTCCTGCGGGAACCAGCATTGCTTTTGGACAAGGGGAGCTGCTAAAATGTAGCTCCCCTTGCCCAAAAGCAATCCTGCTTTGCTTCTTTGAAGCGAGAGCAGGTTATCCTCCTCTCGCTTCAACAAAGCAAAACAGGGTTAGCTATGACAGGGCGGGAGATGTGCTTCCCCCTGTCATAGCAAACAACAATGTTACGGGGGTGGGCTCCCCAGGACATTGCAGGAGCCGGCCCTGGGGGGTGGCGGTCCCCAGGGCCATCAAGGGCTCCAGGAGGGGGGCCATGATGCCCCCCTCCCTCTATTTTCAAAGCACCGGGGAGGTGGTGGTCCCCGGGGCTTCGGGTAGCCCGCAGAGCCCCCTGCATATTTAATTAAAACCCTAGGGGGTGGAGACCCCCTGGGCTTGGGGGGCCTCAGAGGCCCCCCAATAATTACAAAACAAGCCCCAGGGAGGTGGCGGTCTCAGGGGCTGTGGGAGGGCCATGTGTCCTCCCGCACCTAATTTAAATAGCCCCGGGTAGGTGGCGGTCCCTGGGGCTGCGGAACCCCCTCAGGCCCCCACAAAATACTTATAGGATTGCCCCCGGAACCTGCCCACCTGGGGGCTCATTTAAATGAAGTGAGGTAGCCCTTGCTTAGTTTTTTTTAAAATGTCATCCCGATTTGCACACCCAGGGCACATTTGAATGTTTTAAAAAAAGAATAATAATAATTTAGGGCCTGGGTTCCTTGTGGGACCCCCTGAGCAGGACTAGGGGTCAGTGTGTTTCTACCCTGCCCCCTTTTCTTCTTTTAAATCTTTTTTCGACTGTTTTCTTGTGACTCAGTTATACCAAGTCACAAGATGGCTGCCAACACTTCCTCGTTTGGAGTGTTGGCAGCTAATCCCAGTGAAGCTCGTGGCAGCCAATCACCTTGAAGCTCATGGTCGGGAGGGTTCGCTAACCCTCCGCTGCCCCAGATATCTAAACTTTTTTTTTTTTATTTCTCAGCAACTACTGAACGGATTTACACCATTTAAAAAAAAAGATCGCTTTCCAAACCAATCGCTACCTTTTTGCCAAATTTGATGTAATTCTGTTCAGCAGTTCAGGCTATAGCCTGTAATAAAATTTCCTATAAAAATTAACACTGAGAAAACTCTTTTTGGGACCCCCCTTTTTTCTCAGCCGAAAAGTTATTAGCAAATCAAAAAACGCTTTTCCTATGGAAACTAGGTTCTAACTATAACTACCTACTGGCGACCGCCAGTAGGTAATATATGTATGTATACACATATATATATATATAGTCACAGACACACTTATATTATAGTAATTATTGCTATATACATATATATATATATATATATATATAGTCCACCTATCCCGCTTCCATTCAAAACGGGCTGACACATGCTCGACGGTACACCAGGTAAGCTTTATTTTCACCTTCAGAGCATTTTACTGAAAATGGCCAGTCGCCATCGCTGTCCCTCTGGCAGACGCGTTTTGGCTTGGATTGCCTCTTCAGTGCCACTTAAGTGTGACAAGGTGCACTGGTGAGGGCCTTTTCAAAGTCCAGTGTATTACTCCTATAGGATGGTATTGTGCGGCCACAGAAAACGGACTGCAGGATCCGGTCTGTGCCTCTCACTGCATGCTGGTAGTTTGAGTCCGTTTCAGCTCACACACTTCCAAGCCCCCACTCAGCCAGTAGGATGCGTTATTTCACATGCAGCACAACAAAAGAAGAGCACTTGTCGAGGTTGTGAACATAGTTCAGTGTCCATGTAACAAGCAAACTCGTAGTGCCCTGACGTTGTCAGCAAACTGGTCGTGTTCCTCCTGTCGCTGCAATTTGAAGGTGATTACGCTCACCTGGAGACTCGTCTTATGGCGGACGCTCCGCCGCTCTCTCCCCTGCAGGGTCTCCTGGAAGCCCCTGCTGGGGGGGCGCTGCATATTCGGTACTCTCTCACCACAGGTTTGTTGGTTTTGCGCAGAGCACCAGAACGAGAGGGGTGCCAGTCGTCAAGCACCAACCGCCTGACTACATACTCCACCAATCCCGCTTCCGTTCAAAACGGGCTGACACATGCTCGACGGTACACCAGGTAAGCTTTATTTTCACCTTCAGAGCATTTTACTGAAAATGGCCAGTCACCATCGCTGTCCCTCTGGCAAAAGCGTTTCGGCTTGGATTGCCTCTTCAGTGCCAGTTAAGTGTGACAGGGTGCACTGGTGAGGGTCTTTTGAAAGTCCAGTGTATTACACCTATTGGATGCTATTGTGCGGCCACAGAAAACAGACTGCAGGATCCGGTCCGTGCCTCTCACTGCATGCTGGTAGTTTGAGTCCGTTTCAGCTCACACACTTCCAAGCCCCCACTCAGCCAGTAGGATGCGTTATTTCACATGAAGCACAACAAAGGAAGAGCACTTGTCCAGGTTGTGAACATAGTTCAGTGTCCATGTAACAAGCAAACTCGTAGTGCCCTGACGTTGTCAGCAAACTGGTCGTGTTCTTCCTGTCGCTGCAATTTGAAGGTGATTCCGCGCACCTGGAGACTCATCTTACGGCGGACGATCTGCCGCTCTCTTCCCTGCAGGGTCTCGTGGAAGCCCCTGCTGGTGGGGAGCTGCGCTGTGTATTCGGTACGCTCTCACCACAGGTTTGTTGGTTTTGCGCAGAGCACCAGAACGAGAGGCGTGCCATTCGTCAAGCACCAACCGCCTGACTACATACTCCACCAATCCCGCTTCCGTTCAAAACGGGCTGACACATGCTCGACGGTACACCAAGTAAGCTTTATTTTCACCTTCAGAGCATTTTACTGAAAATGGCCAGTCGCCATCGCTGTCCCTCTGGCACACGCGTTTTGGCTTGGATTGCCTCTTCAGTGCCAGTTAAGTGTGACAGGGTGCACTGGTGAGGGTCTTTTGAAAGTCCAGTGTATTACTCCTATTGGAAAGGTATTGTGCGGCCACAGAAAACGGACTGCAGGATCCGGTCCGTGACTCTCACTGCATCCTGGTAGTTTGAGTCCGTTTCAGCTCACACTCTTCCAAGCCCCCACTCAGCCAGTAGGATGCGTTATTTCACATGCAGCACAACAAAGGAAGAGCACTTGTCCAGGTTGTGAACATAGTTCAGTGTTCATGTAACAAGCAAACTCGTAGTGCCCTGACGTCAGCAAACTGGTCATGTTCTTCCTGTTGCTGCAATTTGAAGGTGATTCCGCTCACCTGGAGACTCGTCTTTCGGCGGACGATCAGCCGCTCTCTCCCCTGCAGGGTCTCGTGGAAGCCCCTGCTGGGGGGGCGCTGCTCTGCGTATTCAGTACGCTCTCACCACAGGTTTGTTGGTTTTGCGCAGAGCACCAGAATGAGAGGTGTGCCATTCGTCAAGCACCAACCGCCTGACTAAATACTCCACCAACACCGCTTCCGTTCAAAACGGGCTGACACATGCTCGACGGTACACCAGGTAAGCTTTATTTTCACCTTCAGAGCATTTTACTGAAAATGGCCAGTCGCCATCGCTGTCCCTCTGGCAGAAGCGTTTCGGCTTGGATTGCCTCTTCAGTGCCAGTTAAGTGTGACAGGGTGCACTGATGAGGGTCTTTTGAAAGTCCAGTGTATTACTCCTATTGGATGGTATTGTGCGGCCACAGAAAACGGACTGCAGGATCCGGTCCATGCCTCTCACTGCATGCTGGTAGTTTGAGTCCGTTTCAGCTCACACACTTCCAAGCCCCCACTCAGCCAGTAGGATGCGTTATTTCACATCAGCACAACAAAGGAAGAGCACTTGTCCAGGTTGTGAACATAGTTCATTGTCCATGTAACAAGCAAACTCGTAGTGCCCTGACATTGTCAGCAAACTGGTCGTGTTCTTCCTATCGCTGCAATTTGAAGGTGATTCCGCTCACCTGGAGACTCGTCTTACGTCGGACGATCAGCCGCTCTCTCCCCTGCAGGGTCTCGTGGAAGCCTCTGCTGGGGGAGGCGCTGCGCTGCGTATTCGGTACGCTCTCACCACAGGTTTGTTGGTTTTGCGCAGAGCACCAGAACGAGAGGCATGCCCGTCATCAAGCACCAACCGCCTGACTACATACTCCACCAATCCCGCTTCCGTTCAAAACGGGCGGACACATGCTCGATGGTACACCCGGTAAGCTTTATTTTCACCTTCAGAGCATTTTACTGAAAATGGCCAGTCACCATCGCTGTCCCTCTGGCAGACACGGTTCGGCTTGGATTGCCTCTTCAGTGCCAGTTAAGTGTGACAGGGTGCACTGGTGAGGGTCTTTTCAAAGTCCAGTGTATTACTCCTATTGGATGGTATTGTGCGGCCACAGAAAACGGACTGCAGGATCCGGTCCGTGCCTCTCACTGCATGCTGGTAGTTTGAGTCCGTTTCAGCTCACACACTTCCAAGCCCCCACTCAGCCAGTAGGATGCATTATTTCACATGCAGCACAACAAAAGAAGAGCACTTGTCCAGGTTGTGAACATAGTTCAGTGTCCATGTAACAAGCAAACTCGTAGTGCCCTGACGTCAGCAAACTGGTCATGTTCTTCCTGTCGCTGCAATTTGAAGGTGATTCCGCTCACCTGGAGACTCGTCTTTCGGCGGACGATCAGCCGCTCTCTCCCCTGCAGGGTCTCGTGGAATCCCCTGCTGGGGGGGCGCTGCTCTGCGTATTCAGTACGCTCTCACCACAGGTTTGTTGGTTTGGCGCAGAGCACCAGAATGAGAGGCGTGCCATTCGTCAAGCACCAACCGCCTGACTACATACTCCACCAACACCGCTTCCGTTCAAAACGGGCTGACACATGCTCGACGGTACACCAGGTAAGCTTTATTTTCACCTTCAGAGCATTTTACTGAAAATGGCCAGTCGCCATCGCTGTCCCTCTGGCAGACGCGTTTCGGCTTGGATTGCCTCTTCAGAGCCAGTTAAGTGTGACAGGGTGCACTGATGAGGGTCTTTTGAAAGTCCAGTGTATTACTCCTATTGGATGGTATTGTGCGGCCACAGAAAACGGACTGCAGGATCCGGTCCGTGCCTCTCACTGCATGCTGGTAGTTTGAGTCCGTTTCAGCTCACACACTTCCAAGCCCCCACTCAGCCAGTAGGATGCATTATTTCACATCAGCACAACAAAGGAAGAGCACTTGTCCAGGTTGTGAACATAGTTCATTGTCCATGTAACAAGCAAACTCGTAGTGCCCTGACGTTGTCAGCAAACTGGTCGTGTTCTTCCTATCGCTGCAATTTGAAGGTGATTCCGCTCACCTGGAGACTCGTCTTACGGCGGACGATCAGCCGCTCTCTCCCCTGTAGGGTCTCGTGGAAGCCCCTGCTGGGGGGGCGCTGCTCTGCGTATTCAGTACGCTCTCACCACAGGTTTGTTGGTTTTGCGCAGAGCACCAGAATGAGAGGCATGCCATTCGTCAATCACCAACCGCCTGACTACATACTCCACCAACACCGCTTCCGTTCAAAACGGGCTGACACATGCTCGACGGTACACCAGGTAAGCTTTATTTTCACCTTCAGAACATTTTACTGAAAATGGCCAGTCGCCATCGCTGTCCCTCTGGCAGACGCGTTTCGGCTTGGATTGCCTCTTCAGTGCCAGTTAAGTGTGACAGGGTGCACTGATGAGGGTCTTTTGAAAGTCCAGTGTATTACTCCTATTGGATGGTATTGTGCGGCCACAGAAAACGGACTGCAGGATCCGGTCCGTGCCTCTCACTGCATGCTGGTAGTTTGAGTCCGTTTCAGCTCACACACTTCCAAGCCCCCACTCAGCCAGTAGGATGCGTTATTTCACATTAGCACAACAAAGGAAGAGCACTTGTCCATGTTGTGAACTTAGTTCATTGTCCATGTAACAAGCAAACTCGTAGTGCCCTGACGTTGTCAGCAAACTGGTCGTGTTCTTCCTATCGCTGCAATTTGAAGGTGCTTCCGCTCACCTGGAGACTCGTCTTATGCCGGATGCTCCACCGCTCTCTCCCCTGCAGGGTCTCCTGGAAGCCCCTGCTGGGGGGGCGCTGCGTATTTGGTACTCTCTCACCACAGGTTTGTTGGTTTTGCGCAGAGCACCAGAACGAGAGGCGTGCCAGTCGTCAAGCACCAACCGCCTGACTACATACTCCACCAATCCCGCTTCCGTTCAAAACGGGCGGACACATGCTCGATGGTACACCCGGTAAGCTTTATTTTCACCTTCAGAGCATTTTACTGAAAATGGCCAGTCACCATCGCTGTCCCTCTGGCAGACACGTTTCGGCTTGGATTGCCTCTTCAGTGCCAGTTAAGTGTGACAGGGTGCACTGGTGAGGGTCTTTTGAAAGTCCAGTGTATTACTCTTATTGGATGGTATTGTGCGGCCACAGAAAACGGACTGCAGGATCCGGTCCGTGCCTCTCACTGCATGCTGGTAGTTTGAGTCCGTTTCAGCTCACACACTTCCAAGCCCCCACTCAGCCAGTAGGATGCATTATTTCACGTGCAGCACAACAAAAGAAGAGCACTTGTCCAGGTTGTGAACATAGTTCAGTGTCCAAGTAACAAGCAAACTCGTAGTGCCCTGACTTCAGCAAACTGGTCATGTTCTTCCTGTCGCTGCAATTTGAAGGTGATTCCGCTCACCTGGAGACTCGTCTTTCGGCGGACGATCAGCCGCTCTCTCCCCTGCAGGGTCTTGTGGAAGCCCCTGCTGGGGGGGCGCTGCTCTGCGTATTCAGTACGCTCTCACCACAGGTTTGTTGGTTTTACGCAGAGCACCAGAATGAGAGGCGTGCCATTCGTCAATCACCAACCGCCTGACTACATACTCCACCAACACCGCTTCCGTTCAAAACGGGCTGACACATGCTCGACGGTACACCAGGTAAGCTTTATTTTCACCTTCAGAACATTTTACTGAAAATGGCCAGTCGCCATCGCTGTCCCTCTGGCAGACGCGTTTCGGCTTGGATTGCCTCTTCAGTGCCAGTTAAGTGTGACAGGGTGCACTGGTGAGGGTCTTTTGAAAGTCCAGTGTATTACTCCTATTGGATGATATTGTGCGGCCACAGAAAACGGACTGCAGGATCCGGTCCGTGCCTCTCACTGCATGCTGGTAGTTTGAGTCCGTTTCAGCTCACACACTTCCAAGCCCCCACTCAGCCAGTAGGATGCGTTATTTCACATGAAGCACAACAAAGGAAGAGCACTTGTCCAGGTTGTGAACATAGTTCAGTGTCCATGTAACAAGCAAACTCGTAGTGCCCTGACGTTGTCAGCAAACTGGTCGTGTTCTTCCTGTCGCTGCAATTTGAAGGTGATTCCGCTCACCTGGAGACTCGTCTTACGGCCGACGATCAGCCGCTCTCTCCCCTGCAGGGTCTCGTGGAAGCCTCTGCTGGGGGGGGGGCGCTGCGCTGCGTATTCGGTACGCTCTCACCACAGGTTTGTTGGTTTTGCGCAGAGCACCAGAACGAGAGGCGTGCCAGTCGTCAAGCACCAACCGCCTGACTACATACTCCACCAATCCCGCTTCCGTTCAAAACGGGCGGACACATGCTCGATGGTACACCCGGTAAGCTTTATTTTCACCTTCAGAGCATTTTACTGAAAATGGCCAGTCACCATCGCTGTCCCTCTGGCAGACACGTTTCGGCTTGGATTGCCTCTTCAGTGCCAGTTAAGTGTGACAGGGTGCACTGGTGAGGGTCTTTTGAAAGTCCAGTGTATTACTCCTATTGGATGGTATTGTGCGGCCACAGAAAACGGACTGCAGGATCTGGTCCGTGCCTCTCACTGCCTGCTGGTAGTTTGAGTCCGTTTCAGCTCACACACTTCCAAGCCCCCACTCAGCCAGTAGGATGCATTATTTCACATGCAGCACAACAAAAGAAGAGCACTTGTCCAGGTTGTGAACATAGTTCAGTGTTCATGTAACAAGCAAACTCGTAGTGCCCTGACGTTGTCAGCAAACTGGTCGTGTTCCTCCTGTCGCTGCAATTTGAAGGTGATTATGCTCACCTGGAGACTCGTCTTATGGCGGATGCTCCGCCGCTCCCTCCCTTGCAGGGTCTCCTGGAAGCCCCTGCTGGGGGGGCGCTGCGTATTCGGTACTCTCTCACCACAGGTTTGTTGGTTTTGCGCAGAGCACCAGAACGAGAGGGGTGCCAGTCGTCAAGCACCAACAGCCTGACTACATACTCCACCAATCCCGCTTCCGTTCAAAACGGGCGGACACATGCTCGATGGTACACCCGGTAAGCTTTATTTTCACCTTCAGAGCATTTTACTGAAAATGGCCAGTCACCATCGCTGTCCCTCTGGCAGACACGTTTCGGCTTGGATTGCCTCTTCAGTGCCAGTTAAGTGTGACAGGGTGCACTGGTGAGGGTCTTTTGAAAGTCCAGTGTATTACTCCTATTGGATGGTATTGTGCGGCCACAGAAAACGGACTGCAGGATCTGGTCCGTGCCTCTCACTGCCTGCTGGTAGTTTGAGTCCGTTTCAGCTCACACACTTCCAAGCCCCCACTCAGCCAGTAGGATGCATTATTTCACATGCAGCACAACAAAAGAAGAGCACTTGTCCAGGTTGTGAACATAGTTCAGTGTTCATGTAACAAGCAAACTCGTAGTGCCCTGACGTTGTCAGCAAACTGGTCGTGTTCCTCCTGTCGCTGCAATTTGAAGGTGATTATGCTCACCTGGAGACTCGTCTTATGGCGGATGCTCCGCCGCTCCCTCCCTTGCAGGGTCTCCTGGAAGCCCCTGCTGGGGGGGCGCTGCGTATTCGGTACTCTCTCACCACAGGTTTGTTGCTTTTGCGCAGAGCACCAGAACGAGAGGGGTGCCAGTCATCAAGCACCAACCGCCTGACTACATACTCCACCAATCCCGCTGCTGTTCAAAACGGGCTGACACATGCTCGACGGTACACCACGTAAGCTTTATTTTCACCTTCAGAGCATTTTACTGAAAATGGCCAGTCACCATCGCTGTCCCTCTGGCAGACGCGTTTCGGCTTGGATTGCCTCTTCAGTGCCAGTTAAGTGTGACAGGGTGCACTGGTGAGGGTCTTTTGAAAGTCCAGTGTATTACTCCTATTGGATGGTATTGTGCGGCCACAGAAAACGGACTGCAGGATCCGGTCCGTGCCTCTCACTGCATGTTGGTAGTTTGAGTCCGTTTCAGCTCACACACTTCCAAGCCCCCACTCAGCCAGTAGGATGCGTTATTTCACATGCAGCACAACAAAAGAAGAGCACTTGTCGAGGTTGTGAACATAGTTCAGTGTCCATGTAACAAGCAAACTCGTAGTGCCCTGACGTTGTCAGCAAACTGGTCGTGTTCCTCCTGTCGCTGCAATTTGAAGGTGATTACGCTCACCTGGAGACTCGTCTTATGGCGGACGCTCCGCCGCTCTCTCCCCTGCAGGGTCTCCTGGAAGCCCCTGCTGGGGGGGCGCTGCATATTCGGTACTCTCTCACCACAGGTTTGTTGGTTTTGCGCAGAGCACCAGAACGAGAGGGGTGCCAGTCGTCAAGCACCAACCACCTGACTACATACTCCACCAATCCCGCTTCCGTTCAAAACGGGCTGACACATGCTCGACGGTACACCAGGTAAGCTTTATTTTCACCTTCAGAGCATTTTACTGAAAATGGCCAGTCACCATCGCTGTCCCTCTGGCAAAAGCGTTTCGGCTTGGATTGCCTCTTCAGTGCCAGTTAAGTGTGACAGGGTGCACTGGTGAGGGTCTTTTGAAAGTCCAGTGTATTACACCTATTGGATGCTATTGTGCGGCCACAGAAAACAGACTGCAGGATCCGGTCCGTGCCTCTCACTGCATGCTGGTAGTTTGAGTCCGTTTCAGCTCACACACTTCCAAGCCCCCACTCAGCCAGTAGGATGCGTTATTTCACATGAAGCACAACAAAGGAAGAGCACTTGTCCAGGTTGTGAACATAGTTCAGTGTCCATGTAACAAGCAAACTCGTAGTGCCCTGACGTTGTCAGCAAACTGGTCGTGTTCTTCCTGTCGCTGCAATTTGAAGGTGATTCCGCGCACCTGGAGACTCATCTTACGGCGGACGATCCGCCGCTCTCTTCCCTGCAGGGTCTCGTGGAAGCCCCTGCTGGTGGGGAGCTGCGCTGTGTATTCGGTACGCTCTCACCACAGGTTTGTTGGTTTTGCGCAGAGCACCAGAACGAGAGGCGTGCCATTCGTCAAGCACCAACCGCCTGACTACATACTCCACCAATCCCGCTTCCGTTCAAAACGGGCTGACACATGCTCGACGGTACACCAAGTAAGCTTTATTTTCACCTTCAGAGCATTTTACTGAAAATGGCCAGTCGCCATCGCTGTCCCTCTGGCACACGCGTTTTGGCTTGGATTGCCTCTTCAGTGCCAGTTAAGTGTGACAGGGTGCACTGGTGAGGGTCTTTTGAAAGTCCAGTGTATTACTCCTATTGGAAAGGTATTGTGCGGCCACAGAAAACGGACTGCAGGATCCGGTCCGTGACTCTCACTGCATCCTGGTAGTTTGAGTCCGTTTCAGCTCACACTCTTCCAAGCCCCCACTCAGCCAGTAGGATGCGTTATTTCACATGCAGCACAACAAAGGAAGAGCACTTGTCCAGGTTGTGAACATAGTTCAGTGTTCATGTAACAAGCAAACTCGTAGTGCCCTGACGTCAGCAAACTGGTCATGTTCTTCCTGTTGCTGCAATTTGAAGGTGATTCCGCTCAGCTGGAGACTCGTCTTTCGGCGGGCGATCAGCCGCTCTCTCCCCTGCAGGGTCTCGTGGAAGCCCCTGCTGGGGGGGCGCTGCTCTGCGTATTCAGTACGCTCTCACCACAGGTTTGTTGGTTTTGCGCAGAGCACCAGAATGAGAGGTGTGCCATTCGTCAAGCACCAACCGCCTGACTAAATACTCCACCAACACCGCTTCCGTTCAAAACGGGCTGACACATGCTCGACGGTACACCAGGTAAGCTTTATTTTCACCTTCAGAGCATTTTACTGAAAATGGCCAGTCGCCATCGCTGTCCCTCTGGCAGAAGCGTTTCGGCTTGGATTGCCTCTTCAGTGCCAGTTAAGTGTGACAGGGTGCACTGATGAGGGTCTTTTGAAAGTCCAGTGTATTACTCCTATTGGATGGTATTGTGCGGCCACAGAAAACGGACTGCAGGATCCGGTCCATGCCTCTCACTGCATGCTGGTAGTTTGAGTCCGTTTCAGCTCACACACTTCCAAGCCCCCACTCAGCCAGTAGGATGCGTTATTTCACATCAGCACAACAAAGGAAGAGCACTTGTCCAGGTTGTGAACATAGTTCATTGTCCATGTAACAAGCAAACTCGTAGTGCCCTGACATTGTCAGCAAACTGGTCGTGTTCTTCCTATCGCTGCAATTTGAAGGTGATTCCGCTCACCTGGAGACTCGTCTTACGTCGGACGATCAGCCGCTCTCTCCCCTGCAGGGTCTCGTGGAAGCCTCTGCTGGGGGAGGCGCTGCGCTGCGTATTCGGTACGCTCTCACCACAGGTTTGTTGGTTTTGTGCAGAGCACCAGAACGAGAGGCATGCCCGTCGTCAAGCACCAACCGCCTGACTACATACTCCACCAATCCCGCTTCCGTTCAAAATGGGCGGACACATGCTCGATGGTACACCCGGTAAGCTTTATTTTCACCTTCAGAGCATTTTACTGAAAATGGCCAGTCACCATCGCTGTCCCTCTGGCAGACACGGTTCGGCTTGGATTGCCTCTTCAGTGCCAGTTAAGTGTGACAGGGTGCACTGGTGAGGGTCTTTTGAAAGTCCAGTGTATTACTCCTATTGGATGGTATTGTGCGGCCACAGAAAACGGACTGCAGGATCCGGTCCGTGCCTCTCACTGCATGCTGGTAGTTTGAGTCCGTTTCAGCTCACACACTTCCAAGCCCCCACTCAGCCAGTAGGATGCATTATTTCACATGCAGCACAACAAAAGAAGAGCACTTGTCCAGGTTGTGAACATAGTTCAGTGTCCATGTAACAAGCAAACTCGTAGTGCCCTGACGTCAGCAAACTGGTCATGTTCTTCCTGTCGCTGCAATTTGAAGGTGATTCCGCTCACCTGGAGACTCGTCTTTCGGCGGACGATCAGCCGCTCTCTCCCCTGCAGGGTCTCGTGGAATCCCCTGCTGGGGGGGCGCTGCTCTGCGTATTCAGTACGCTCTCACCACAGGTTTGTTGGTATTGCGCAGAGCACCAGAATGAGAGGCGTGCCATTCGTCAAGCACCAACCGCCTGACTACATACTCCACCAACACCGCTTCCGTTCAAAACGGGCTGACACATGCTCGACGGTACACCAGGTAAGCTTTATTTTCACCTTCAGAGCATTTTACTGAAAATGGCCAGTCGCCATCGCTGTCCCTCTGGCAGACGCGTTTCGGCTTGGATTGCCTCTTCAGAGCCAGTTAAGTGTGACAGGGTGCACTGATGAGGGTCTTTTGAAAGTCCAGTGTATTACTCCTATTGGATGGTATTGTGCGGCCACAGAAAACGGACTGCAGGATCCGGTCCGTGCCTCTCACTGCATGCTGGTAGTTTGAGTCCGTTTCAGCTCACACACTTCCAAGCCCCCACTCAGCCAGTAGGATGCGTTATTTCACATCAGCACAACAAAGGAAGAGCACTTGTCCAGGTTGTGAACATAGTTCATTGTCCATGTAACAAGCAAACTCGTAGTGCCCTGACGTTGTCAGCAAACTGGTCGTGTTCTTCCTATCGCTGCAATTTGAAGGTGATTCCGCTCACCTGGAGACTCGTCTTACGGCGGACGATCAGCCGCTCTCTCCCCTGTAGGGTCTCGTGGAAGCCTCTGCTGGGGGGGGCGCTGCGCTGCGTATTCGGTACGCTCTCACCACAGGTTTGTTGGTTTTGCGCAGAGCACCAGAACGAGAGGCGTGCCAGTCGTCAAGCACCAACCGCCTGACTACATACTCCACCAATCCCGCTTCCGTTCAAAACGGGCGGCCACATGCTCGATGGTACACCCGGTAAGCTTTATTTTCACCTTCAGAGCATTTTACTGAAAATGGCCAGTCACCATCGCTGTCCCTCTGGCAGACACGTTTCGGCTTGGATTGCCTCTTCAGTGCCAGTTAAGTGTGACAGGGTGCACTGGTGAGGGTCTTTTGAAAGTCCAGTGTATTACGCCTATTGGATGGTATTGTGCGGCCACAGAAAACGGACTGCAGGATCCGGTCCGTGCCTCTCACTGCATGCTGGTAGTTTGAGTCCGTTTCAGCTCACACACTTCCAAGCCCCCACTCAGCCAGTAGGATGCATTATTTCACGTGCAGCACAACAAAAGAAGAGCACTTGTCCAGGTTGTGAACATAGTTCAGTGTCCAAGTAACAAGCAAACTCGTAGTGCCCTGACGTCAGCAAACTGGTCATGTTCTTCCTGTCGCTGCAATTTGAAGGTGATTCTGCTCACCTGGAGACTCGTCTTTCGGCGGACGATCAGCCGCTCTCTCCCCTGCAGGGTCTCGTGGAAGCCCCTGCTGGGGGGGCGCTGCTCTGCGTATTCAGTACGCTCTCACCACAGGTTTGTTGGTTTTGCGCAGAGCACCAGAATGAGAGGCATGCCATTCGTCAATCACCAACCGCCTGACTACATACTCCAGCAACACCGCTTCCGTTCAAAACGGGCTGACACATGCTCGACGGTACACCAGGTAAGCTTTATTTTCACCTTCAGAACATTTTACTGAAAATGGCCAGTCGCCATCGCTGTCCCTCTGGCAGACGCGTTTCGGCTTGGATTGCCTCTTCAGTGCCAGTTAAGTGTGACAGGGTGCACTGATGAGGGTCTTTTGAAAGTCCAGTGTATTACTCCTATTGGATGGTATTGTGCGGCCACAGAAAACGGACTGCAGGATCCGGTCCGTGCCTCTCACTGCATGCTGGTAGTTTGAGTCCGTTTCAGCTCACACACTTCCAAGCCCCCACTCAGCCAGTAGGATGCGTTATTTCACATTAGCACAACAAAGGAAGAGCACTTGTCCATGTTGTGAACTTAGTTCATTGTCCATGTAACAAGCAAACTCGTAGTGCCCTGACGTTGTCAGCAAACTGGTCGTGTTCTTCCTATCGCTGCAATTTGAAGGTGCTTCCGCTCACCTGGAGACTCGTCTTATGCCGGATGCTCCACCGCTCTCTCCCCTGCAGGGTCTCCTGGAAGCCCCTGCTGGGGGGGCGCTGCGTATTTGGTACTCTCTCACCACAGGTTTGTTGGTTTTGCGCAGAGCACCAGAACGAGAGGCGTGCCAGTCGTCAAGCACCAACCGCCTGACTACATACTCCACCAATCCCGCTTCCGTTCAAAACGGGCGGACACATGCTCGATGGTACACCCGGTAAGCTTTATTTTCACCTTCAGAGCATTTTACTGAAAATGGCCAGTCACCATCGCTGTCCCTCTGGCAGACACGTTTCGGCTTGGATTGCCTCTTCAGTGCCAGTTAAGTGTGACAGGGTGCACTGGTGAGGGTCTTTTGAAAGTCCAGTGTATTACTCCTATTGGATGGTATTGTGCAGCCACAGAAAACGGACTGCAGGATCCGGTCCGTGCCTCTCACTGCATGCTGGTAGTTTGAGTCCGTTTCAGCTCACACACTTCCAAGCCCCCACTCAGCCAGTAGGATGCATTATTTCACGTGCAGCACAACAAAAGAAGAGCACTTGTCCAGGTTGTGAACATAGTTCAGTGTCCAAGTAACAAGCAAACTCGTAGTGCCCTGACTTCAGCAAACTGGTCATGTTCTTCCTGTCGCTGCAATTTGAAGGTGATTCCGCTCACCTGGAGACTCGTCTTTCGGCGGACGATCAGCCGCTCTCTCCCCTGCAGGGTCTCGTGGAAGCCCCTGCTGGGGGGGGCGCTGCTCTGCGTATTCAGTACGCTCTCACCACAGGTTTGTTGGTTTTACGCAGAGCACCAGAATGAGAGGCGTGCCATTCGTCAATCACCAACCGCCTGACTACATACTCCACCAACACCGCTTCCGTTCAAAACGGGCTGACACATGCTCGACGGTACACCAGGTAAGCTTTATTTTCACCTTCAGAACATTTTACTGAAAATGGCCAGTCGCCATCGCTGTCCCTCTGGCAGACGCGTTTCGGCTTGGATTGCCTCTTCAGTGCCAGTTAAGTGTGACAGGGTGCACTGATGAGGGTCTTTTGAAAGTCCAGTGTATTACTCCTATTGGATGGTATTGTGCGGCCACAGAAAACGGACTGCAGGATCCGGTCCGTGCCTCTCACTGCATGCTGGTAGTTTGAGTCCGTTTCAGCTCACACACTTCCAAGCCCCCACTCAGCCAGTAGGATGCGTTATTTCACATCAGCACAACAAAGGAAGAGCACTTGTCCATGTTGTGAACTTAGTTCATTGTCCATGTAACAAGCAAACTCGTAGTGCCCTGACGTTGTCAGCAAACTGGTCGTGTTCTTCCTATCGCTGCAATTTGAAGGTGATTCCGCTCACCTGGAGACTCGTCTTATGGCGGATGCTCCACCGCTCTCTCCCCTGCAGTGTCTCCTGGAAGCCCCTGCTGGGGGGGCGCTGCGTATTTGGTACTCTCTCACCACAGGTTTGTTGGTTTTGCGCAGAGCACCAGAACGAGAGGGGTGCCAGTCGTCAAGCACCAACCGCCTGACTACATACTCCACCAATCCCGCTTCTGTTCAAAACGGGCTGACACATGCTCGACGGTACACCACGTAAGCTTTATTTTCACCTTCAGAGCATTTTACTGAAAATGGCCAGTCACCATCGCTGTCCCTCTGGCAGACGCGTTTCGGCTTGGATTGCCTCTTCAGTGCCAGTTAATTGTGACAGGGTGCACTGGTGAGGGTCTTTTGAAAGTCCAGTGTATTACTCCTATTGGATGGTATTGTGCGGCCACAGAAAACGGACTGCAGGATCCGGTCCGTGCCTCTCACTGCATGCTGGTAGTTTGAGTCCGTTTCAGCTCACACACTTCCAAGCCCCCACTCAGCCAGTAGGATGCGTTATTTCACATGAAGCACAACAAAGGAAGAGCACTTGTCCAGGTTGTGAACATAGTTCAGTGTCCATGTAACAAGCAAACTCGTAGTGCCCTGACGTTGTCAGCAAACTGGTCGTGTTCTTCCTGTCGCTGCAATTTGAAGGTGATTCCGCTCACCTGGAGACTCGTCTTACGGCGGACGATCAGCCGCTCTCTCCCCTGCAGGGTCTCCTGGAAGCCTCTGCTGGGGGGGGGGGGCGCTGCGCTGCGTATTCGGTACGCTCTCACCACAGGTTTGTTGGTTTTGCGCAGAGCACCAGAACGAGAGGCGTGCCAGTCGTCAAGCACCAACCGCCTGACTACATACTCCACCAATCCCGCTTCCGTTCAAAACGGGCGGACACATGCTCGATGGTACACCCGGTAAGCTTTATTTTCACCTTCAGAGCATTTTACTGAAAATGGCCAGTCACCATCGCTGTCCCTCTGGCAGACACGTTTCGGCTTGGATTGCCTCTTCAGTGCCAGTTAAGTGTGACAGGGTGCACTGGTGAGGGTCTTTTGAAAGTCCAGTGTATTACTCCTATTGGATGGTATTGTGCGGCCACAGAAAACGGACTGCAGGATCTGGTCCGTGCCTCTCACTGCCTGCTGGTAGTTTGAGTCCGTTTCAGCTCACACACTTCCAAGCCCCCACTCAGCCAGTAGGATGCATTATTTCACATGCAGCACAACAAAAGAAGAGCACTTGTCCAGGTTGTGAACATAGTTCAGTGTTCATGTAACAAGCAAACTCGTAGTGCCCTGACGTCAGCAAACTGGTCGTGTTCCTCCTGTCGCTGCAATTTGAAGGTGATTATGCTCACCTGGAGACTCGTCTTATGGCGGATGCTCCGCCGCTCCCTCCCTTGCAGGGTCTCCTGGAAGCCCCTGCTGGGGGGGCGCTGCGTATTCGGTACTCTCTCACCACAGGTTTGTTGGTTTTGCGCAGAGCACCAGAACGAGAGGGGTGCCAGTCGTCAAGCACCAACCGCCTGACTACATACTCCACCAATCCCGCTTCCGTTCAAAACGGGCGGACACATGCTCGATGGTACACCCGGTAAGCTTTATTTTCACCTTCAGAGCATTTTACTGAAAATGGCCAGTCACCATCGCTGTCCCTCTGGCAGACACGTTTCGGCTTGGATTGCCTCTTCAGTGCCAGTTAAGTGTGACAGGGTGCACTGGTGAGGGTCTTTTGAAAGTCCAGTGTATTACTCCTATTGGATGGTATTGTGCGGCCACAGAAAACGGACTGCAGGATCTGGTCCGTGCCTCTCACTGCCTGCTGGTAGTTTGAGTCCGTTTCAGCTCACACACTTCCAAGCCCCCACTCAGCCAGTAGGATGCATTATTTCACATGCAGCACAACAAAAGAAGAGCACTTGTCCAGGTTGTGAACATAGTTCAGTGTTCATGTAACAAGCAAACTCGTAGTGCCCTGACGTTGTCAGCAAACTGGTCGTGTTCCTCCTGTCGCTGCAATTTGAAGGTGATTATGCTCACCTGGAGACTCGTCTTATGGCGGATGCTCCGCCGCTCCCTCCCTTGCAGGGTCTCCTGGAAGCCCCTGCTGGGGGGGCGCTGCGTATTCGGTACTCTCTCACCACAGGTTTGTTGCTTTTGCGCAGAGCACCAGAACGAGAGGGGTGCCAGTCGTCAAGCACCAACCGCCTGACTACATACTCCACCAATCCCGCTGCTGTTCAAAACGGGCTGACACATGCTCGACGGTACACCACGTAAGCTTTATTTTCACCTTCAGAGCATTTTACTGAAAATGGCCAGTCACCATCGCTGTCCCTCTGGCAGACGCGTTTCGGCTTGGATTGCCTCTTCAGTGCCAGTTAAGTGTGACAGGGTGCACTGGTGAGGGTCTTTTGAAAGTCCAGTGTATTACTCCTATTGGATGGTATTGTGCGGCCACAGAAAACGGACTGCAGGATCCGGTCCGTGCCTCTCACTGCATGTTGGTAGTTTGAGTCCGTTTCAGCTCACACACTTCCAAGCCCCCACTCAGCCAGTAGGATGCGTTATTTCACATGAAGCACAACAAAAGAAGAGCACTTGTCCAGGTTGTGAACATAGTTCAGTGTCCATGTGACAAGCAAACTCGTAGTGCCCTGACGTTGTCAGCAAACTGGTCGTGTTCTTCCTGTCGCTGCAATTTGAAGGTGATTCCGCTCACCTGGAGACTCGTCTTACGGCGGACGATCCGCCGCTCTCTCCCCTGCAGGGTCTCGTGGATGCCCCTGCTGGGGGGGAGCTGCGCTGCGTATTCGGTACGCTCTCACCACAGGTTTGTTGGTTTTGCGCAGAGCACCAGAACGAGAGGCGTTCCGATTCGTCAAGCACCAACCGCCTGACTACATACTCCACCAATCCCACTTCCGTTCAAAACGGGCTGACACATGCTCGACGGTACACCAAGTAAGCTATATTTTCACCTTCAGAGCATTTTACTGAAAATGGCCAGTCGCCATCGCTGTCCCTCTGGCAGACGCGTTTCGGCTTGGATTGCCTCTTCAGTGCCAGTTAAGTGTGACAGGGTAAACTGGTGAGGGTCTTTTGAAAGTCCAGTGTATTACTCCTATTGGTAAGGTATTTTGCGGCCACAGAAAACGGACTGCAGGATCCGGTCCGTGCCTCTCACTGCATGCTGGTAGTTTGAGTCCGTTTCAGCTCACACACTTCCAAGCCCCCACTCAGCCAGTAGGATGCGTTATTTGACATGCAGCACAACAAAGGAAGAGCACTTGTCCAGGTTGTGAACATAGTTCAGTGTCCATGTAACAAGCAAACTCGTAGTGCCCTGACGTTGTCAGCAAACTGGTCGTGTTCTTCCTGTCGCTGCAATTTGAAGGTGATTCCGCTCACCTGGAGACTCATCTTACGGCAGACGATCCGCCGCTCTCTCCCCTGCAGGGTCTCGTGGAAGCCCCTGCTGGGGGGGCGCTGCGCTGTGTATTCGGTACGCTCTCACCACAGGTTTGTTGGTTTCGCGCAGAGCACCAGAATGAGAGGCGTGCCATACGTCAAGCACCAACCGCCTGACTACATACTCCACCAACACCGCTTCCGTTCAAAACGGGCTGACACATGCTCGACGGTACACCAGGTAAGCTTTATTTTCACCTTCAGAACATTTTACTGAAAATGGCCAGTCGCCATCGCTGTCCCTCTGGCAGACGCGTTTCGGCTTGGATTGCCTCTTCAGTGCCAGTTAAGTGTGACAGGGTGCACTGATGAGGGTCTTTTGAAAGTCCAGTGTATTACTCCTATTGGATGGTATTGTGCGGCCACAGAAAACGGACTGCAGGATCCGGTCCGTGCCTCTCACTGCATGCTGGTAGTTTGAGTGCGTTTCAGCTCACACACTTCCAAGCCCCCACTCAGCCAGTAGGATGCGTTATTTCACTTCAGCACAACAAAGGAAGAGCACTTGTCCATGTTGTGAACTTAGTTCATTGTCCATGTAACAAGCAAACTCGTAGTGCCCTGACGTTGTCAGCAAACTGGTCGTGTTCTTCCTATCGCTGCAATTTGAAGGTGCTTCCGCTCACCTGGAGACTCGTCTTATGCCGGATGCTCCACCGCTCTCTCCCCTGCAGGGTCTCCTGGAAGCCCCTGCTGGGGGGGCGCTGCGTATTTGGTACTCTCTCACCACAGGTCTGTTGGTTTTGCGCAGAGCACCAGAACGAGAGGCGTGCCAGTCGTCAAGCACCAACCGCCTGACTACATACTCCACCAATCCCGCTTCCGTTCAAAACGGGCGGACACATGCTCGATGGTACACCCGGTAAGCTTTATTTTCACCTTCAGAGCATTTTACTGAAAATGGCCGGTCACCATCGCTGTCCCTCTGGCAGACACGTTTCGGCTTGGATTGCCTCTTCAGTGCCAGTTAAGTGTGACAGGGTGCACTGGTGAGGGTCTTTTGAAAGTCCAGTGTATTACTCCTATTGGATGGTATTGTGCGGCCACAGAAAACGGACTGCAGGATCCGGTCCGTGCCTCTCACTGCATGCTGGTAGTTTGAGTCCGTTTCAGCTCACACACTTCCAAGCCCCCACTCAGCCAGTAGGATGCATTATTTCACGTGCAGCACAACAAAAGAAGAGCACTTGTCCAGGTTGTGAACATAGTTCAGTGTCCAAGTAACAAGCAAACTCGTAGTGCCCTGACGTCAGCAAACTGGTCATGTTCTTCCTGTCGCTGCAATTTGAAGGTGATTCCGCTCACCTGGAGACTCGTCTTTCGGCGGACGATCAGCCGCTCTCTCCCCTGCAGGGTCTCGTGGAAGCCCCTGCTGGGGGGGCGCTGCTCTGCGTATTCAGTACGCTCTCACCACAGGTTTGTTGGTTTTACGCAGAGCACCAGAATGAGAGGCGTGCCATTCGTCAATCACCAACTGCCTGACTACATACTCCACCAACACCTCTTCCGTTCAAAACGGGCTGACACATGCTCGACGGTACACCAGGTAAGCTTTATTTTCACCTTCAGAACATTTTACTGAAAATGGCCAGTCGCCATCGCTGTCCCTCTGGCAGACGCGTTTCGGCTTGGATTGCCTCTTCAGTGCCAGTTAAGTGTGACAGGGTGCACTGATGAGGGTCTTTTGAAAGTCCAGTGTATTACTCCTATTGGATGGTATTGTGCGGCCACAGAAAACGGACTGCAGGATCCGGTCCGTGCCTCTCACTGCATGCTGGTAGTTTGAGTCCGTTTCAGCTCACACACTTCCAAGCCCCCACTCAGCCAGTAGGATGCGTTATTTCACATCAGCACAACAAAGGAAGAGCACTTGTCCATGTTGTGAACTTAGTTCATTGTCCATGTAACAAGCAAACTCGTAGTGCCCTGACGTTGTCAGCAAACTGGTCGTGTTCTTCCTATCGCTGCAATTTGAAGGTGATTCCGCTCACCTGGAGACTCGTCTTATGGCGGATGCTCCACCGCTCTCTCCCCTGCAGGGTCTCCTGGAAGCCCCTGCTGGGGGGGCGCTGCGTATTTGGTACTCTCTCACCACAGGTTTGTTGGTTTTGCGCAGAGCACCAGAACGAGAGGGGTGCCAGTCGTCAAGCACCAACCGCCTGACTACATACTCCACCAATCCCGCTTCTGTTCAAAACGGGCTGACACATGCTCGACGGTACACCACGTAAGCTTTATTTTCACCTTCAGAGCATTTTACTGAAAATGGCCAGTCACCATCGCTGTCCCTCTGGCAGACGCGTTTCGGCTTGGATTGCCTCTTCAGTGCTAGTTAAGTGTGACAGGGTGCACTGGTGAGGGTCTTTTGAAAGTCCAGTGTATTACTCCTATTGGATGGTATTGTGCGGCCACAGAAAACGGACTGCAGGATCCGGTCCGTGCCTCTCACTGCATGCTGGTAGTTTGAGTCCGTTTCAGCTCACACACTTCCAAGCCCCCACTCAGCCAGTAGGATGCGTTATTTCACATGAAGCACAACAAAGGAAGAGCACTTGTCCAGGTTGTGAACATAGTTCAGTGTCCATGTAACAAGCAAACTCGTAGTGCCCTGACGTTGTCAGCAAACTGATCGTGTTCTTCCTGTCGCTGCAATTTGAAGGTGATTCCGCTCACCTGGAGACTCGTCTTACTGCGGACGATCAGCCGCTCTCTCCCCTGCAGGGTCTCGTGGAAGCCTCTGCTGGGGGGGGGCGCTGCGCTGCGTATTCGGTACGCTCTCACCACAGGTTTGTTGGTTTTGCGCAGAGCACCAGAACGAGAGGCGTGCCAGTCGTCAAGCACCAACCGCCTGACTACATACTCCACCAATCCCGCTTCCGTTCAAAACGGGCGGACACATGCTCGATGGTACACCCGGTAAGCTTTATTTTCACCTTCAGAGCATTTTACTGAAAATGGCCAGTCACCATCGCTGTCCCTCTGGCAGACACGTTTCGGCTTGGATTGCCTCTTCAGTGCCAGTTAAGTGTGACAGGGTGCACTGGTGAGGGTCTTTTGAAAGTCCAGTGTATTACTCCTATTGGATGGTATTGTGCGGCCACAGAAAACGGACTGCAGGATCTGGTCCGTGCCTCTCACTGCCTGCTGGTAGTTTGAGTCCGTTTCAGCTCACACACTTCCAAGCCCCCACTCAGCCAGTAGGATGCATTATTTCACATGCAGCACAACAAAAGAAGAGCACTTGTCCAGGTTGTGAACATAGTTCAGTGTTCATGTAACAAGCAAACTCGTAGTGCCCTGACGTTGTCAGCAAACTGGTCGTGTTCCTCCTGTCGCTGCAATTTGAAGGTGATTATGCTCACCTGGAGACTCGTCTTATGGCGGATGCTCCGCCGCTCCCTCCCTTGCAGGGTCTCCTGGATGCCCCTGCTGGGGGGGCGCTGCGTATTCGGTACTCTCTCACCACAGGTTTGTTGGTTTTGCGCAGAGCACCAGAACGAGAGGGGTGCCAGTCGTCAAGCACCAACCGCCTGACTACATACTCCACCAATCCCGCTGCTGTTCAAAACGGGCTGACACATGCTCGACGGTACACCACGTAAGCTTTATTTTCACCTTCAGAGCATTTTACTGAAAATGGCCAGTCACCATCGCTGTCCCTCTGGCAGACGCGTTTCGGCTTGGATTGCCTCTTCAGTGCCAGTTAAGTGTGACAGGGTGCACTGGTGAGGGTCTTTTGAAAGTCCAGTGTATTACTCCTATTGGATGGTATTGTGCGGCCACAGAAAACGGACTGCAGGATCCGGTCCGTGCCTCTCACTGCATGTTGGTAGTTTGAGTCCGTTTCAGCTCACACACTTCCAAGCCCCCACTCAGCCAGTAGGATGCGTTATTTCACATGAAGCACAACAAAAGAAGAGCACTTGTCCAGGTTGTGAACATAGTTCAGTGTCCATGTAACAAGCAAACTCGTAGTGCCCTGACGTTGTCAGCAAACTGGTCGTGTTCTTCCTGTCGCTGCAATTTGAAGGTGATTCCGCTCACCTGGAGACTCGTCTTACGGCGGACGATCCGCCGCTCTCTCCCCTGCAGGGTCTCGTGGATGCCCCTGCTGGGGGGGAGCTGCGCTGCGTATTCGGTACGCTCTCACCACAGGTTTGTTGGTTTTGCGCAGAGCACCAGAACGAGAGGCGTTCCGATCCGTCAAGCACCAACCGCCTGACTACATACTCCACCAATCCCACTTCCGTTCAAAACGGGCTGACACATGCTCGACGGTACACCAAGTAAGCTATATTTTCACCTTCAGAGCATTTTACTGAAAATGGCCAGTCGCCATCGCTGTCCCTCTGGCAGACGCGTTTCGGCTTGGATTGCCTCTTCAGTGCCAGTTAAGTGTGACAGGGTAAACTGGTGAGGGTCTTTTGATAGTCCAGTGTATTACTCCTATTGGTAAGGTATTGTGCGGCCACAGAAAACGGACTGCAGGATCCGGTCCGTGCCTCTCACTGCATGCTGGTAGTTTGAGTCCGTTTCAGCTCACACACTTCCAAGCCCCCACTCAGCCAGTAGGATGCGTTATTTGACATGCAGCACAACAAAGGAAGAGCACTTGTCCAGGTGTTGTGAACATAGTTCAGTGTTCATGTAACAAGCAAACTCGTAGTGCCCTGATGTTGTCAGCAAACTGGTCGTGTTCTTCCTGTCGCTGCAATTTGAAGGTGATTCCGCTCACCTGGAGACTCATCTTACGGCAGACGATCCGCCGCTCTCTCCCCTGCAGGGTCTCGTGGAAGCCCCTGCTGGGGGGGCGCTGCGCTGTGTATTCGGTACGCTCTCACCACAGGTTTGTTGGTTTCGCGCAGAGCACCAGAATGAGAGGCGTGCCATACGTCAAGCACCAACCGCCTGACTACATACTCCACCAACACCGCTTCCGTTCAAAACGGGCTGACACATGCTCGACGGTACACCAGGTAAGCTTTATTTTCACCTTCAGAGCATTTTACTGAAAATGGCCAGTCGCCATCGCTGTACCTCTGGCAGACGCGTTTCGGCTTGGATTGCCTCTTCAGTGCCAGTTAAGTGTGAGAGGGTGCACTGATGAGGGTCTTTTGAAAGTCTAGTGTATTACTCCTATTGGATGGTATTGTGCGGCCACAGAAAACGGACTGCAGGATCCGGTCCGTGCCTCTCACTGCATGCTGGTAGTTTGAGTCCGTTTCAGCTCACACACTTCTAAGACCCTACTCAGCCAGTAGGATGCGTTATTTCACATCAGCACATTTAAGGAAGAGCACTTGTTCAGGTTGTGAACATAGTTCAGTGTCCATGTAACAAGCAAACTCGTAGTGCCCTGACGTTGTCAGCAAACTGGTCGTGTTCTTCCTATCGCTGCAATTTGAAGGTGATTCCGCTCACCTGGAGACTCGTCTTACGTCGGACGATCAGCCGCTCTCTCCCCTGCAGGGTCTCGTGGAAGCCTCTGCTGGGGGGGGCGCTGCGCTGCGTATTCGGTACGCTCTCACCACAGGTTTGTTGGTTTTGCACAGAGCACCAGAACGAGAGGCGTGCCAGTCATCAAGCACCAACCGCCTGACTACATACTCCACCAATCCCGCTTCCGTTCAAAACGGGCGGACACATGCTCGATGGTACACCCGGTAAGCTTTATTTTCAACTTCAGAGCATTTTACTGAAAATAGCCAGTCACCATCGCTGTCCCTCTGGCAGACACGTTTCGGCTTGTATTGCCTCTTCAGTGCCAGTTAAGTGTGACAGGGTGCACTGGTGAGGGTCTTTTGAAAGTCCAGTGTATTACTCCTATTGGATGGTATTGTGCGGCCACAGAAAACGGACTGCAGGATCCGGTCCGTGCCTCTCACTGCATGCTGGTAGTTTGAGTCCGTTCCAGCTCACACACTTCCAAGCCCCCACTCAGCCAGTAGGATGCGTTATTTGACATGCAGCACAACAAAGGAAGAGCACTTGTCCTGGTTGTGAACATAGTTCAGTGTCCATGTAACAAGCAAACTCGTAGTGCCCTGACATTGTCAGCAAACTGGTCATGTTCTTCCTGTCGCAGCAATTTGAAGGTGATTCCGCTCACCTGGAGACTCGTCTTACGGCGGACGATCCGCCGCTCTCTCCCTGCAGGGTCTCGTGGAAGCCCCTGCTGGGGGGCGCTGCGCTGCGTATTCGGTACGCTCTCACCACAGGTTTGTTGGTTTTGCGCAGAGCACCAGAACGAGAGGCATGCCTTACGTCAAGCACCAACCACCTGACTACATACTCCATCAATCCCGCTTCCGTTCAAAACGGGCTGACACATGCTCGACGGTACACCAGGTAAGCTTTATTTTCACCTTCAGAGCATTTTACTGAAAATGGCCAGTCGCCATCGCTGTCCCTCTGGCAGATGCGTTTCTGCTTGGATTGCCTCTTCAGTGCCAGTTAAGTGTGACAGGGTGCACTGGTGAGGGTCTTTTGAAGGTCCAGTGTATTACTCCTATTGGATGGTATTGTGCGGCCACAGAAAACGGACTGCAGGATCCGGTCCGTGCCTCTCACTGCATGCTGGTAGTTTGAGTCCATTTCAGCTCACACACTTCCAAGCCCCCACTCAGCCAGTAGGATGCGTTATTTCACATGCAGCACAATATATATATATATATATTACCTACTGGCGGTCGCCAGTAGGTATATATAGTTAGGATTTTTTCTCTATGGGATTTTTGAAAATTCTATGTCTAATAACTTTGGCGTTTGTGGACGGAATTGGCTGAAATTTTCAGGAAAATGGCACATTTCGTTTCTGAGTAGCCCTTGAAAATTTGGGGGGGGTTCGTCAAGGGGGGGCCGAGAAAAAAGGGGGGTCCCAAAACGTGTTTTTAACATTGAGTTTTCCATAGGGCGGTTGGCCTCACTTTTAGCCCGAACGGCTGAATGGATTTGCACGAAACTTGGCAAAATTGTAGGGACTGGTAGCCCGATGTGCCTTTTGTAGGTCTCAATATATGTGCTCCAGTGGATTTTGAGAAATTAACGTTTAAAAAAAGATATATATCTGTAACAGCGGACCAGGCAGCGTCCCAGGACGCGTACTTTTCGCGCAACGGAGCTTTGTGAAGCGAAGCTGATTGGTTCTCCGGCGTCTGTCAACATTCCAAACAGTCCGTAGCGGCCGCCATCTTGTCTCTCGGTAGGATCGAGAGACAAGAGGAGGCCAAAGCGAAGGGGCAAATGACCATAAGGGGGAATAGTAGATCCTCGCTGACCCCCTACGTTTGATGTGGAGGTTTTAAAAGGGCCCCGCGGGGCAAAAAAAATAATAATAATAATAATCGAACGGCTGAATGGATTTGCACAAAACTTGGCAAAATATTAGGGACTGGTAGCCCGATGTGCCTTTGCTAGGTCTCAATATATGTGCTCCAGTGGATTTTGAGAAATTAACGTTCAAAAAAAGATATATATCTGTAACAGCGCTCCGCTTCGCGTACTTTTTGCGTTACGGAGCTTTGCGAAGCTGATTGGTTCTCCGGCGTCTGTCAACATTCCAAACAGTCCGTAGCGGCCGCCATCTTGTCTCTCGGTAGGATTGAGAGACAAGAGGAGGCCAAAGCGAAGGGGGAAATGACCATAAGGGGCCATAGTAGATCCTTCCTGACCTCTTAGGTTTGATGTACCATTTTGCCAAGTTTGGTGTAATTCCGTTCAGCCATTCAGGCTGTAGACGTATGTAAATGTCCTATGGAAAATTGCATGGGGAAAACACATTTGAAAGTGTTGAAATTTAGAACCAATTAAAATGTTACTTTGGTTTTGTATTTGTGTGTGATGAAAGTTAATTGGTTATGTATATATTTCAAATGAGAGGAAACCACAGCCATTTTGTGATACTACTGTCTGAGGTACATTTGTGAGGAATTTTTGGTGGTGAATTTCTGGTGTTTGATTTACACAGTACTAACACTTCTCCTACTTTTAAAAAGGTGAGTTGTTAATTTGTAAGGGGAACTATGTTGTACACTTGAAGATAATTTGAAAAATGTTTTCTGTTATTTATTTGCAGTCCTTCTGTTATACTAAATACTTGATAAAGTTAGTTTTATATTATGTATTACTAAAAACGATAAATGAAAGTGATTATTTTTTTCTGCAATTTACAGCAAGCAATTTCAAAATAAAATGGCTCACAATGAAGAGACCGTGGCAATTTCTTTTGAATTGTCCACTACATTGATTGAAATTGAGAGCACCAATAATGAAATATTGTCACAAGGAGGACATGACTTGTATGATTCCATTAGATTGATTGAAATGGACAGCACCAAGAATGAAATATTGTCACAAGGAGATGACTTGAATGATTCCACTACATTGATTGAAATTGAGAGCACCAATAATGAAATATTGTCACAAGGAGGAGATGACTTGTATGATTCCATTAGATTGATTGAAATGGACAGCACCAATAATGAAATATTGTCACAAGGAGGAGATGACTTGAATGATTCCACTACATTGATTGAAATTGAGAGCACCAATAATGAAATATTGTCACGAGGAGATGACTTGAATGATTCCACTACATTGATTGAAATTGACAGCACCAATAATGAAATATTGTCACAAGGAGGAGATGACTTGAATGATTTTTTTGATCAATCTCTTGATGGCGAATTTATCGAGTGTTTGGAGACCATAGAGTTACAAGAATCATCATTGGAGACTTTTCATGAGGACATTGCTGATGAGGACATGTTACTAGTTCTTTCAAATTTAGAAAATTCTGAAGAATAAATTTATATTTAGAAATCAAAAATTGTTTGAGACATTATTCATTTTTATTTTTAATTTATGAGGTTGTAGCGAAGTGATTGTAGTATAAAATGGGACTTATAGTATAGAGTGCAACATTTTTATGTTACATGGTAAGTTTACTCATATTTACTTCCCTTCTGCCACTATATTATCTCCAATGTGTATTTGACATCTCTTCTTCATCTCCGGCCTCCTTTCTCTCACTGTGTGTCTCCGATGCATCTTATCGCTGCTATTTTGTGTAATTACAGAAGAGAGTAAAATAAAATAGTTCGGAACGTGAAAAGGGGGCAAAGTAGAGTACTCCTCACCCCCTAGGCCTTTTTAGGCGGTCCCAAAAGGATCAGTTTCTGCTTTCCTGAGAGATTATGGTATGAGTTCCATATACCACAATAACTTGCATTACAACATGCAAGATATCTATCTCCTATTACCAACTTTTGGAGATATTCGCGCTAAGCGCGAATATCTCCAAAAAGTAACACCTGCCCTGAGCAGTTCTTAGCCATGTTATCCAATGGGAGGTGGATAATATGGCTAAGAGCATTAGCTCGGTAATGCATGAATATCGCTGAGTTTTTAGCGATATTCATGCATTGCGGCCGTTTATTATCGCATTTGCGATAAACCTTGATAATAGCAAGGTTTATCTTCGATAATTTCTGACGATGCTTAGTGGTAAAAAATTCGTTGGTAAGCATCGTTAGCGATAAATATCGCTTAACTTTGGTAATATGCCCCAACGTCTGTTAACGTTCGATTCGAAGGAAATGAGGAAGTGTTGAAAAACATTGTCTGCGCCATCTTGCCTTTTTTGAAATGCCACACTTTTGTCGTGCACGGCAGCCATTTTAGATGTCTTGACCAGACCCACTCTCTGCACGCTGTCGATTCGTAGCATGGCTCCTCACCCACGCAAGCATCTTCCCCAGGCACTGGTCACCACCGCTCTCTGTCTTATGCATGGGCAATAAACCTCCCCCCATCTGCGCTGCTCTTCCCTGAGAATCACACTCTGTGCCCGCCCGACACCTCCCTTTCGCCCTATTCACTACCGCACCCTCTGACACTCCTCTTCCTCTGTGTCCGATTGTCCAGGCTATCAGCTAGCCCTGCAGATGTAGTTTATGGCCCCAGCTGTAAAGAATCACCCCTCTTCAAAGGAGTTATAGTAGATCAAGGCCCACACCCGATGAGATCCGTCACACCACACGTGTTCCTACTATCTGAAAACCATCCTGTATTGTGATTGGGGAGGGGACCGAGCCTGAAGCGGAAGATTCCAGGAATGACTCTTTGTACATCAAAGTTTTTACAATTATGTGTCACATTAAAAATATATAGCACTCCAACAAAGTAGTAGGAATATAAAACTTTAATAACATATAAATATATACAACAAAACAAAAACAGTAAAAACATTTAAACAACGAAGAGACCGTGGCAATTTCTTTTGAATTATCCAATAGATTTATTGAAATTGACAGCACCAATAATGAAATATTCTTGTCAGTAGCGGTCTGTTGTGCGAATAGTTCCAAGGCAGCAGAACGCGCTGAAATCTAGATGGCACGAAGGTGATGTCTAGTAAGTTGCCGCCCAGCAAATAACGGCGTGGGGCGCCGCGGGGGTGAGTGAGTCCAGTAGGCACCACAGCTATTCTTACCGGCATTGCAGAATTACTGCTGGGGACAATGCCTGTGCTGTAGCAGGGTCACAGCAGAAACAAAAAGGATTATGTTGAAGATGTTGTTGGTTTTCAATTTGAAAACAGTTCTGGTGTCAACTGCTATGCTAATGTAGTGGTTAATGTTTTGTTTTCTCTAGAAAATGTAAAAGAGGGGGAGGCAGTCCAAAGTTCCGTTAAAAGGGCAAAGGAAAGGATCGGTGGTTTGAACTATCAGTCAAAAAGGGGAGGGGGTGCAATAATTTTTCCTACCGGGTCACACTGTGCTTTCACCGGAAGTGAGGTCTGCAGGATTCTAGTAATTCAAAGTGAGGCTGGCGCCAGCATGGGAGCGCCGACGTCCCGCGGATACAGTTTCGTCACTCCACGGGCGATCATGGCAGTCATTCCCCATCGGGGGTCGGAGACTCCCGCGGCTCCTCTAGAATCTTCAAGGTCGTGGAGGACTACGGTGGTGGAGTCAACCAGTGACCGGGCCATTTCTTTATGCTGGGCCCGCTCTTGCCAGGTCGACCACCATTTTGAGAGTTCGGCAGCTACCGGCGATCGCGGGGTCACATGAGCGGACGGGCTCCACCCTGCCGGGCGAGACGTTGCAGCATGGCCACAGTGGAAGAACCCTTTTCCGGGCGCCTGGAGCGCTGAGGGTGCAGCTGGGAAGCCTCCACCTGGGGAGGCGGGAGAGGCCTGTTCGCACCGTCTCTCCCTCCCAGTGCACCCCACGGCGTCTCGCTTGAGATTTGTTATGGCCGGACCAGGCGATGAGGACGAGGGGGGGGGGGGGTCGGAGGCATGTGCAAGACATCCCCCCCCAGTGTTGTCGCAGCCATTATTCAAGAAAGAAGAAGTGTCCCGTCCGTCTTCGGGCCGGGCTTCCGGTAGATGTCGGCCGGACGCCCCTGGCTCTGGCCCCATGAACGGGTTTCTTGGTTTATCGGCTGCAGCCGGATCCCGTCGGCCTCGGCCCCCCGACCGTTGGTGGCCGGACCGGAAGAGCATGTGGCGGGACTACCTGCAACTCTCAAGGGCCACCGCGGCCGGACTGGGAGAGAGAGGGGAGGGTCGAGGAGACATTCCCCCCCCCCTGCAACTGTTCAGCGTTGTAAAGGCAATCCCCTGGCCGGGTCCCGCTGGCCTTGGCCTCTCCTCCGGCTACACCCTACGTTAGGATCTCCTGGCCGAGGCGTGGCAGCAGGACCTGCCTTATATGGGCTGCTCCCGGCTGGGCGTAGTCGGAACCCTGCCCCACCTTGGAAGTTTCCAGAGTGGGGGCGGATGTTCTACTGACTTGCATTTTCCCTAGTCTATCGATTTTTTTGGCGTGGCAGGCGGTGGGACAGCGAGGGGTGATTTGGTTTCTCTTACTGTTTTTCTGGTCTCTCACCACTGGCATATTTTAACGTTTTCTTGTTTCTAGGACATTAATAGGTTTTATCATTACGTTATGTTATCGTTTCTTTGTTCGTTGTTTAATAAAAGTTCATGTTCATCAGTGGCCTACTGATTTTCGTTTTCCTATTCTTTTCTTTCCAGGTTGTTTCATGCTAAAGTTTCTGTTAACAGGATACAGTGATCACTTCGTTATTATTGCATATGTCCTTTTCACTAGGGGTGCTCTCTGGTCGGGCCAGATGACGTATCTCTAGTAAATGGTCCGGGTGAAACAGGTGCATCAATCAGTGGGGAGTAGATAGGCATGACAGATTACAACGGGGGAGAAAGGTCCGCATTACGTACCCTTTCACTACTTGCAAAGATTTTCCTACGTTTATTTGCAAACAGGGAATACCTCCAAAAAGAACTAATTCCCAAACAGTCAATGTTAGGACAATCAATTAATCAATGAGGAATGAAATAGGTACGACGTGTTAAAGGCTTGCGTTACCTACCCTTCACTATCTGCAAAGGGAGAGAGAATATTCCTATTCTTCCTCGTTTGCAGGCAGAGAAGATCCTTAAGAGAATTAACTTCGAACAATTCAATGCTCGATTCAAACAATCAACAAGGGGTACTGTGAACACAAATGAACGCCGCTTATGTACATACGCATTGCTATTTTCAACAGGTTGTTCTTAATGTTTCTATTTTAGCGAGGTCAAAAAGAGATCCCATTAGTGGCCTACTGATTTTGCTCGATTCCTTTAGTTTTTTTACACGATTTTTCGCTATCTGCAAAGACTAAACAGAGTATTGCGACTCTGTGCTTGTTTGTAAATAGAGAATGAACCAAAGAGAACAATCAATCAAAATGGAGAGAGAAGCAGGCACGACGGATTACAAAGGGGGCAAAGGGCTGCGTTAACTACCCTTCACTATCTGCAAAGAGAGAGTACTCCTAATAGAAATGAGGGGTGGGGGGCAGCATTCAAAGCAGATCAGTGTGCATAAACACGAAAATGTTTTTACTTACCACGTACTTGACATTCGACAGCTTATGATATTTGCTATTAAAAAACCATTGAAATTCACTGAAAAAACCATAGGTTATAGACCATATATAGTTAGGAATTAGCATTTACAAAACCTTGAAAATTCACTGAAAAAACCATAGGTTATACACCATATATAGTTAGGAATTAGCATTTAAAAAACCTTATTTTACTCACACAAAACCATTGAAATTCCATATATAGTTAGTTGCACTAACTATATATCGCGCACCCGCAATCCACTGCTGATCATGTCACATATTACATCATTCATGACATGGTCAGTGACATCACTGATGACATCTCAAATGACATCACTGATGAGATCACTGATGACATCTCATTTGACATCAATGACCACATCACTGATGATATCATTCATGTGACAATACAATGCATCTCCTCACGTTTTAATATAACCTCTGTTTCACCCAGTGTTAAATACAGAGTATAATTTTTGAAACCATTGACACACCAATACTAGTTACTACATACGTACTCACTGATTCCTACGTCTACACACACATTCACTCATTCACCCATACAATCATTCATACATACAATCACTCATCTTTACAACACTATCATATGCACTCATACACCTATACAGACACTCCCAGCCAGCCACACACACACTCAGTCTCCTATACAAATACTTGGACAATCAATCAATAACCCATATAGTTAATCATATAGCTACTGATCAACACATGCAGCAGTTTACAGAACAGACATAATGATGCACAAATTAAGACAGTTTAGTCACTAACCCATGCACTCAGTGAGACACATTTAATCACTCACTCATACATTCAGTCATGCACCTACTAAATCCTTCGTCCAGACACTTATACATCTACTCATTCTTCAATATGTAAAACATATTTAAACTTTACAGAAACACACAGTCACATTGCTGTGACAATGGATTTAAATATGATACTCTGTATTTTACAAACAGTGATGAAAAATTGTAATAGTGTATGAAAAGGTGTATGTGATTGTCACGTGGCTGATGTCATCAGTGATGTCATCAGTGATGTCATTTGAGATGTCATCAGTGATGTCACTGACCATGTCATGAATGATGTAATATGTGACATGATCAGCAGTGGATTGCGGGTGCGCGATATATAGTTAGTGCAACTAACTATACATGGAATTTCAATGGTTTTGTGTGAGTAAAATAAGGTTTTTTAAATGCTAATTCCTAACTATATATGGTGTATAACCTATGGTTTTTTCAGTGAATATATATATATATATATATATATATTCACTGAAAAAACCATAGGTTTCAGGAGTTATATAGTTAGGAATTAGTTTTTAAAAAACCTTTGAAATTCACTCAAAAAACTATAAGTTTTAGTGGTGTTATAGTTAGCTGGACATTTTACTCATACAAAACCAATGAAATTGCTAATATAGTTAGTTGTACTAACTATATTTCGCGCACCCGCAATCCACTGCTGATGATGTCACACATTAGATCATTCATGACATGGTCAGTGACATCACTGATGACATCTCAAATGACATCACTGATGACATCACTGATGACATCAGCCACGTGACAATCACATACACCTTTTCATACACTATTACAATTTTTCATCACTGTTTGTAAAATACAGAGTATCATATTTAAATCCATTGTCTCAGCAATACAAGTATCTAAAAATCCACTCAGTGATTCATAGATGTATACACACATCTAATCACTTACCTATGGATTCACTCATACATGCTGTCAATGAACAATAGAACACTATCAAAAATACACATCGACATTAAACAACAGCACGCATCCTATTCACATATGAAGTCATCCTACTCACTTATGCAAACAATGGATCATACTTACATATTTACTTAGCAAAACACTTATACAAACACCACTTCTTCTATTCATTTAGATAGTAAGTCATACTTAGTGAATTATAAAATCATTATTACAAGTATACAGTTATCCATACAGTCACTCACACAATCATTGTGTCTTATGTATACTTATTTTTATACAACAACTGACACATACACTGCCTTTTATTTTTCTAGTTTGTTGGACCTGTACCTTTGAGAAATATATTTGCTCATCACCACACCCATAAAGAGATTCCCTCACCCAAACTGTTAGAACATGTAGTTGTAACTTCATATATCTACTGAATCAACTATTCACACATCTTTGGACAGTCACACACCCCCCACCGAACCACACACACTTTCACACTCCCATACAAATACTCAGTTAACTAATCAATAACTAATATAGACTTTCACATAGCTAGTAACCAACTGTAGAATCAGTTTACACAACAACTGACAAAGTGATACAGATATTCACACAGTTTAGTCACTATCCACTATATTTAGTGAGACATTATAAATTGGTCAAGTAAACAGTCAATTACACTGCTACTAAATCCACCATCCACATATTTATTTATATATATCCACTCATTCTTCAATGTAAATTGCTATATATATAATGCATATTTAAATAACGACGCAAACCACATTCACTGGATGATGTCATCAGGGATGTCATTTGAGATGTCATCAGTGATGTCACTGACCATGTCATGAATGATCTAATAGGTGACATCATCAGCAGTGGATTGCGGGTGCGCGAAATATAGTTAGTACAACTAACTATATAGGAGCAATTTCATTGGTTTTGTATGAGTAAAATGTCCAGCTAACTATAACACCACTAAAACTTATAGTTTTTTGAGTGAATTTCAAAGGTTTTTTAAAAACGAATTCCTATCTATATAACTCCTGAAACCTATGGTTTTTTCAGTGAATTTCAAAGGTTTTTTAAATGCTGATTCCTAACTATATAAGGCCTGAAACCTATGGTTTTTTCAGTGAATTTCAAAGGTTTTTTAAATGCTAATTCCTAACTATAACTGGTGTGTAACCTATGGTTTTTTCAGTGAATATATATATATATATATATAACATTTTTATGGCAAAATGAACCCCCTCGTTTTGTTCCTTTTCAAATTAAATGTATTAAGTGTTACCACTTTATTCCAATCAAGATGACTTCAGGTGTGCCATACTTTTGTCATAAGTAAGACTGTTAGCGTTCTAGTTGTTCTTTAAAACACTCTGGGACATTCTGTCATTGGGATATAGGTGGGCTACATCTGGCTGATATTTGGGCTACATTTGGGCTCTTTTGTCTCTGGTGGCCATCTTGGGAGACTGCATATCAGAATTTTTTTAATGAAATATAAGAGGATTTGAGAAGTCACTCAAAATGTGCCCTAATTTTTCTTTCTTCAGCACTAATCATAATTTCTATGGCAAAATGAACCCCCTCATTTTGTTCCTTTGCAAATTAAATGTTTTAAGTGTTAACACTTTATTCCAATCAAGATGACTTCAGGTGTGCCATACTTTTGTCATAAGTAAGACTGTTAGCGCTCTAGTTGTTCTTTAGAACACTCTGGGACATTCTGTCATTGGGCTATAGTTGGGCTACATCTGGCTGATATTTGGGCTACATTTGTTTTTTTTGTCTCTGGTGGCCATCTTTGGGCTACATTGGGCTACATTGGGCTACATTGGGCTACATTTGGGCTCTAACATATATATAGCCCAATGTAGCCCAATATATATTTTTTCAAATTAATTTTTGTAAAAACCACTGGAGCACATATCTTGAGACATAGCAAAGGCACTCGGGCTACCAGTCCCTACAATTTTCCCAAGTTTGGTGGAAAACCATTCAGCCATTCGGGTTAAAAGTGAGTCCAACCGCCCTATGGAAATTAACATGGGGAAAACACGTTTTGGGACCCCCCTTTTATCTCGGCCCCCGCTTGACGAATCCCCCCCAAACTTTCAGGGAAGGAGCAGAGCGCCGCGAGGCAAAGTTAAGGAAAATTTCAGGAAGATTCCTCAACCGGCGCCAAAGTTATTCCCAATAGAATGTTGCGATTTCCCTATGGAAAACAATCCTAACTATATATACCTACTGGCTATCGCCAGTAGGTAATAACATTTCTATGGCAATATGAAACCCCTCATTTTGTTCCTTTTCAAATTAAATGTATTAAGTGTTACCACTTTATTCCACTCAAGATGACTTCAGGTGTGCCATACTTTTGTCATAAGTAAGACTGTTAGCGTTCTAGTTGTTCTTTAGAACACTCTGGGACATTCTGTCATTGGGATATAGGTGGGCTACATCTGGCTGATATTTGGGCTACATTTGGGCTCTTTTGTCTCTGGTGGCCATCTTGGGAGACTGCATATCAGAATTTTTTAATGAAATATAAGAGGATTTGAAGAGGATTTGAGAAGTCACTCAAAATGTGCCCTAATTTTTCTTTCTTCAGCACTAATCATAATTTCCATGGCAAAATGAACCCCCTCATTTTGTTCCTTTGCAAATTAAATGTTTTAAGTGTTAAGACTTTATTCCAATCAAGATGACTTCAGGTGTGCCATACTTTTGTCATAAGTAAGACTGTTAGCGCTCTAGTTGTTCTTTAGAACACTCTGGGACATTCTGTCATTGGGCTATAGTTGGGCTACATCTGGCTGATATTTGGGCTACATTTGTTTTTTTTTGTCTCTGGTGGCCATCTTTGGGCTACATTGGGCTACATTGGGCTACATTTGGGCTCTAACATATATATAGCCCAATGTAGCCCAATATATCATTTTTCAAAGTTAAATTTTGTAAAAACCACTGGAGCACATATCTTGAGACATAGCAAAGGCACATCAGGCTACCAGTCCCTACAATTTTGCCAAGTTTGGTGGAAAATCATTCAGACGTTCGGGCTAAAAGTGAGTCCAACCGCCCTATGGAAATTAACATGGGGAAAACACGTTTTGGGACCCCCCTTTTATCTTGGCCCTCGCTTGACCAATCCCCCCCAAACTTTCAGGGAAGGAGCGGAGCGCCGCGAGGCAAAGTAAAGGAAAATTTCAGGAAGATTCCTCAACCGGCGCCAAAGTTATTCCCAATAGAATGTTACGATTTCCCTATGGAAAACAATCCTAACTATATATACCTACTGGCTATCGCCAGTAGATAATAAAATTTCTATGGCAAAATGAAACCCCTCATTTTGTTCCTTTTCAAATTAAATGTATTAAGTGTTACCACTTTATTCCACTCAAGATGACTTCAGGTGTGCCATACTTTTGTCATAATTAAGACTGTTAGCGTTCTAGTTGTTCTTTAGAACACTCTGGGACATTCTGTCATTGGGCAATAGTTGGGCTACATCTGGCTGATATTTGGGCTACATTTGGGCTTTTTTGTCTCCGGTGGCCATCTTGGGAGACTGCATATCAGAATTTTTTTAATGAAATATAAGAGGATTTGAGAAGTCACTCAAAATGTGCCCTAATTTTTCTTTCTTCAGCACTAATCATAATTTCCATGGCAAAATGAACCCCCTCATTTTGTTCCTTTGCAAATTAAATGTTTTAAGTGTTAACACTTTATTCCAATCAAGATGACTTCAGGTGTGCCATACTTTTGTCATAAGTAAGACTGTTAGCGCTCTAGTTGCTTTAGAACACTCTGGGACATTCTGTCATTGGGCTATAGTTGGGCTACATCTGGCTGATATTTGGGCTACATTTGTTTTTTTTTGTCTCTGGTGGCCATCTTTGGGCTACATTGGGCTACATTGGGCTACATTTGGGCTCTAACATATATATAGCCCAATGTAGCCCAATATATATTTTTTCAAAGTTAATTTTCATAAAAACCACTGGAGAACATATCTTGAGACATAGCAAAGGCACATCGGGCTACCAGTCCCTACAATTTTGACAAGTTTGGTGGAAAACCATTCAGCCGTTCGGGCTAAAAGTGAGTCCAACCACCCTATGGAAATTAACATGGGGAAAACACGTTTTGGGACCCCCCTTTTATCTCGGCCCCTGCTTGACGAATCCCCCCAAACCTACAGGGAAGGAGCAGAGCGCCGCGAGGCAAAGTTAAGGAAAATTTCAGGAAGATTCCTCAACCGGCGCCAAAGTTATTCCCAATAGAATGTTGCGATTTCCCTATGGAAAACAATCCTAACTATATATACCTACTGGCTATCGCCAGTAGGTAATAAAATTTCTATGGCAAAATGAAACCCCTCATTTTGTTCCTTTTCAAATTAAATGTATTAAGTGTTACCACTTTATTCCACTCAAGATGACTTCAGGTGTGCCATACTTTTGTCATAAGTAAGACTGTTAGCGTTCTAGTTGTTCTTTAGAACACTCTGGGACATTCTGTCATTGGGCTATAGTTGGGCTACATCTGGCTGATATTTGGGCTACATTTGGGCTCTTTTGTCTCTGGTGGCCATCTTGGGAGACTGCATATCAGAATTTTTTTAAATGAAATATAAGAGGATTTGAGAAGTCACTCAAAATGTGCCCTAATTTTTCTTTCTTCAGCACTAATCATAATTTCCATGGCAAAATGAACCCCCTCATTTTGTTCCTTTGCAAATTAAATGTTTTAAGTGTTAAGACTTTATTCCAATCAAGATGACTTCAGGTGTGCCATACTTTTGTCATAAGTAAGACTGTTAGCGCTCTAGTTGTTCTTTAGAACACTCTGGGACATTCTGTCATTGGGCTATAGTTGGGCTACATCTGGCTGATATTTGGGCTACATTTGTTTTTTTTTGTCTCTGGTGGCCATCTTTGGGCTACATTGGGCTACATTGGGCTACATTGGGCTACATTTGGGCTCTAACATATATATAGCCCAATGTAGCCCAATATATATTTTTTCAAAGTTAATTTTTGTAAAAACCACTGGAGCACATATCTTGAGACATAGCAAAGGCACATCGGGCTACCAGTCCCTACAATTTTGCCAAGTTTGGTGGAAAACCATTCAGCCGTTCGGGCTAAAAGTGAGTCCAACCGCCTATGGAAATTAACATGGGGAAAACACGTTTTGGGACCCCCTTTTACCTCGGCCCCCGCTTGACGAATTCCCCCCAAACTTTCAGGGAAGGAGCAGAGCGCCGCGAGGCAAAGTTAAGGAAAATTTCAGGAATTTTCCTCAACCGGCGCCAAAGTTATTCCCAATAGAATGTTGCAATTTCCCTATGGAAAACAATCCTAACTATATATACCTACTGGCTATCGCCAGTAGGTAATACAATTTCTATGGCAAAATGAAACCCCTCATTTTGTTCCTTTTCAAATTAAATGTATTAAGTGTTACCACTTTTTTCCACTCAAGATGACTTCAGGTGTGCCATACTTTTGTCATAAGTAAGACTGTTAGCGTTCTAGTTGTTCTTTAGAACACTCTGGGACATTCTGTCATTGGGCTATAGTTGGGCTACATCTGGCTGATATTTGGCCTACATTTGGGCTCTTTTGTCTCTGGTGGCCATCTTGGGAGACTGCATATCAGAATCTTTTTTAATGAAATATAAGAGGATTTGAGAAGTCACTCAAAATGTGCCCTAATTTTTCTTTCTTCAGCACTAATCATAATTTCCATGGCAAAATGAACCCCCTCATTTTGTTCCTTTGCAAATTAAATGTTTTAGGTGTTAACACTTTATTCCAATCAAGATGACTTCAGGTTTGCCATACTTTTGTCATAAGTAAGACTGTTAGCGCTCTAGTTGTTCTTTAGAACACTCTGGGACATTCTGTCATTGGGCTATAGTTGGGCTACATCTGGCTGATATTTGGGCTACATTTGTTTTTTTTTGTCTCTGGTGACCATCTTTGGGCTACATTGGGCTACATTGGGCTGCATTGGGCTACATCTGGGCTCTAACATATATATAGCCCAATGTAGCCCAATATATATTTTTGGAAAGTTAATTTTCATAAAAACCACTGGAGCATATACCTTGAGACATAGCAAAGGCACATCGGGCTACCAGTCCCTACAATTTTGACAAGTTTGGTGGAAAACCATTCAGCCGTTCGGGCTAAAAGTGAGTCCAACCGCCCTATGGAAATTAGGACCCCCCTTTTATCTCGGCCCCCGCTTGACGAATCTCCAACAAACTTTCAGGGAAGTAGCGGAGCGCCGCGAGGCAAAATTAAGGAAAATTTCAGGAAGATTCCTCAACCGGCGCCAAAGTTATTCCCAATAGAATGTTGCGATTTCATTATCGCCAGTAGGTAATATATATATATATATATACATATATATATATATATATTACCTACTGGCGATAGCCAGTAGGTATATATAGTTAGGATTTTTTTCCTATGGGATTTTTGAAAATTCTATGTCGAATAACTTTGGCATTTGAGGACAGAATTGGCTGAAATGTTCAGGAAAATGGAACATTTTGTTTCTGAGCAGCCCCAGAAAATTTGGGGGGGTTTCGTCAAGGGGGGGCCGAGAAAAAAGGGGGGTCCCAAAACGTGTTTTTCCCATGCAATTTTCCATAGGGCGGTTGGCCTCACTTTTAGCCCGAACGGCTGAATGGATTTACACCAAACTTGGCAAAATTGTAGGGACTGGTAGCCCGATGTGCCTTTGCTATGTCTCAAGATATAGGCTCCGGTGGTTTTTACGAAAATTAACTTTGAAAAATATATATTGGGCTACATTGGGCTATATATATGTTGGAGCCCAAATGTAGCCCAATGTAGCCCAATGTAGCCCAATGTAGCCCAATGTAGCCCAAAGATGGCCACCAGAGACAAAAAAAAACAAATGTAGCCCAAATATCAGCCAGATGTAGCCCAACTATAGCCCAATGACAGAATGTCCCAGAGTGTTCTAAAGAACAACTAGAGTGCTAACAGTCCTACTTATTACAAAGGTATGGCACACCTGAAGCCATCTTGATTGGAATAAAGTGGTAACTCTTAAAACATTTAATTTAAAAAGGAACAAAATGAGGGGGTTCATTTTGCCATAGAAAGTATGATTAGCGAATATATGATGAAATCCCCCATACCATCAGTCCACAAAAAAAATCCTGCATGTACTATTAGGCCGCAAATTAAAATAACGAAAACTTTTAGAACGAATATGCCTTTAGCATACACTAAACAACTAAACTACCCTAAACCCTAAAACACTACCCCCAGCATGACCCTACACTACACAAACAGTACAACACTACCCTAAACCCTAAAACACTACCCCCAGCATGACCCTACACTACACAAACACTACAACACTACCCTAAACCCTAAAACACTACCCCCAGCATGACCCTACACTACGCAAACACAACAACACTACCCAAAACCCTAAAACACTATACCCCAGCATGACCCTACACTACGCAAACACTACAACACTACCCTAAACCCTAAAACACTACCCCCAGCATGACCCTACACTACACAAACACTACAACACAACCCTAAACCCTAAAACACTACCCCCAGCATGACCCTACACTACACAAACACTACAACACTACCCTAAACCCTAAAACACTACCCCCAGCATGACCCTACACTACACAAACACTACAACACAACCCTAAACCCTAAAACACTACACCCCAGCATGACCCTACACTACGCAAACACTACAACACTACCCTAAACCCTAAAACACTACCCCCAGCATGACCCTACACTATGCAAACACTACAACACTACGCAAAACCCTAAAACACTACACCCCAGCATGACCCTACACTACGCAAACACTACAACACTACCCTAAACCCTAAAACACTACCCCCAGTATGACCCTACACTACACAAACACTACAACACTACCCTAAACCCTAAAACACTACCCCCAGCATGACCCTACACTACGCAAACACTACAACACTACCCTAAACCCTAAAACACTACCCCCAGCATGACCCTACACTACAACACTACCCAAAACCCTAAAACACTACACCCCAGCATGACCCTACACTACGCAAACACTACAACACTACCCTAAACCCTAAAACACTACCCCCAGCATGACCCTACACTACGCAAACATTACAACACTACCCTAAACCCTAAAACACTACCCCCAGCATGACCCTACACTACGCAAACACTACAACACTACCCAAAACCCTAAAACACTACACCCCAGCATGACCCTACACTATGCAAACAGTACAACACTACCCTAAACCCTAAAACACTACCCCCAGCATGACCCTACACTACGCAAACACTACAACACTACCCTAAACCCTAAAACACTACCCCTAGCATGACCCTACACTACGCAAACACTACAACACTACCCTAAACCCTAAAACACTACCCCCAGCATGACCCTACACTACGCAAACACTACAACACTACCCAAAACCCTAAAACACTACACCCCAGCATGACCCTACACTACGCAAACACTACAACACTACCCTAAACCCTAAAACACTACCCCCAGCATGACCCTACACTACGCAAACACTACAACACTACCCTAAACCCTAAAACACTACCCCCAGCATGACCCTACACTATGCAAACACTACAACACAACCCTAAACCCTAAAACACAACCCCCAGCATGACCCTACACTATGCAAACAATACAACACTACCCTAAACCCTAAAACACTACCCCCAGCATGACCCTACACTACGCAAACACTACAACACTACCCTAAAGCCTAAAACACTACCCCCAGCATGACCCTACACTACGCAAACACTACAACACTACCCTAAACCCTAAAACACTACACCCCAGCATGACCCTACACTACGCAAACACTACAACACTACCCTAAACCCTAAAACACTACCCCCAGCATGACCCTACACTACGCAAACACTACAACACTACCCTAAACCCTAAACCACTACACCCAGCATGACCCTACACTACGCAAACACTACAACACTACCCTAAACCCTAAAACACTACCCCCAGCATGACCCTACACTACGCAAACACTACAACACTACCCTAAACCCTAAAACACTACCCCCAGCATGACCCTACACTATGCAAACACTACAACACTACCCTAAACCCTAAAACACAACCCCCAGCATGACCCTACACTATGCAAACAATACAACACTACCCTAAACCCTAAAACACTACCCCCAGCATGACCCTACACTACGCAAACACTACAACACTACCCTAAACCCTAAAACACTACCCCCAGCATGACCCTACACTACGCAAACACTACAACACTACCCTAAACCCTAAAACACTACACCCCAGCATGACCCTACACTACGCAAACACTACAACACTACCCTAAACCCTAAAACACTACCCCCAGCATGACCCTACACTACGCAAACACTACAACACTACCCTAAACCCTAAACCACTACACCCAGCATGACCCTACACTACGCAAACACTACAACACTACCCTAAACCCTAAAACACTACCCCCCAGCATGACCCTACACTATGCAAACACTACAACACTACCCTAAACCCTAAAACACTACCCCCAGCATGACCCTACACTAAGCAAACACTACAACACTACCCAAAACCCTAAAACACTACCCCCAGCATGACCCTACACTACGCAAACACTACAACACTACCCTACACCCTAAAACACTACCCCCAGCATGACCCTACACTACGCAAACACTACAACACTACCCTAAACCCTAAAACACTAGCCCCAGCATGACCCTACACTACACAAACACTACAACACAACCCTAAACCCTAAAACACTACCCCCAGCATGACCCTACACTAAACAACCACCACAACTCTACACTACACTAACACAACACTACACTACACAACACTACACTACACAATCACTAACCCACGAAAAAATTAACACAAACCCACTTACCTCTCTCGTCATCGTGGTTTTCACAACGCAAATGCATTTACCATACATGCCTTTAAAACGTAATTCTTTGTAAAGGCATGCGCGATAAATGCACATACGTTTTGAAAAAATGCGGGATAATGGTATGCGAGGTCAATGACCTTGCGGGATAATGGTATGCGGACTGAAAGTCTGCGGGATAAAAAATGCGGGAAAACCATGATTAGCAGCAGACTTCCCTGGTGAGCACTAGCTTTACTACAGTGATCTAATGAGCAACTAGAGTGCTAACATTCAGAATTTATGGCAAATGCGTGACACATCTGAATGCCTTCTTGATAGAACCAAAGTAAACAAGCATTGAAAATGCAATAGATCTCGCCCTCGTTTAAGTTAAAGCCATTCTGTTTGTAATGAGGTGGCTTTTTAGCTTTGCTTTTATTAGTGTTTTTAAAACTTTCATGTAAATAACATGCATATGTATGCATATATGTATATGTATGCATGCATTTATATTTATATAGATATGCAGATTATATATGTTTATATATGTATATTACCTACTGGCGATAGCCAGTGGGTATATATAGTTAGGATTTTTTCTCTATGGGATTTCTGAAACTTCTATGTCTAATAACTTTGGCGTTTGTGGACGGAATTGGCTGAAATTTTCAGGAAAATGGCACATTTTGTTTCTGAGCAGCCCCTATAAATTTGGGGGGTTTCGTCAAGGGGGGGCCGAGAAAAAAGGGGGGTCCCAAAACGCGTTTTTCCCATTCATTTTTCCATAGGGCGGTTGGACTCACTTTTAGCTCGAACGGCTGAATAGATTTACATGAAACTTGGCAAAATTGTAGATATGGTTTGCCCGACGTGCCTTTGCTATGTCTCAATATATGTGCTCCAGTGGATTTTGAGAAATTAACGTTTAAAAAAATATATATATCTGTGACAGCGCTCCGGTTAGCGCCCCGGTTCGCGTACCTGACGCGTAACGGAACTTCGCGAAGTGAAGCTGATTGGCTCTCCGGTGTCTGTGAACATTCTAAACAGTCCGGAGCGGCCGCCATCTTGTCTCTCGGTAGGATCGAGAGACAAGATGTGGTGAAAAACGAAGGGGGAAATGAAGGAAAGGGGGCAAGGTAGACCCCTCCTGACCCCCTAGGATTGATGAGGGGGATATTAAAGTGCCCCGCGGGGCAAAAAATAAAAAAACATTTTTTTTTGCGATTTTACGCCGTAGAGGCGCGTCCCGGTACGCGAACCGGGCAGCTCACCGGGCAGCTAACCGAGCAGCTAACCGGCAGCGTAGCTGTCAACATTGTAAACAATCCGGAGCGGCCGCCATCTTGTCTCTCGGTAGGTTCGAGAGACAAGATGTGGTGAAAAAAGAAGGGGGAAATGAAGGAAAGGGGGCAAGGTAAACCCCTCCTGTCCCCCGCGATTTTTCGCGGTAGAGGCGCTTCCTGGTACGCGAACCGGGCAGCTAACCGGCAGCGTAACGGGAGTCCGCCATCTTGTGTTTTTGGAGCGTCCGGTTCGCGTACCGGGTAGCGTCCCGGTAAGCGTAACAAAGGGAAAACCAAGAGAAACAGTAAAAAAAAATGAAGGGAATAGATTTCCAGCAAACTTGGCAAAATTGTAGGGACTGTTTGTTTGATGTGCCTTTGCAAGGCCTCAAGATATGTGCACGTGTGGATTTTGTCTAATTAAGGTTAAAAAAAAATATATATCTGTAAGCGTGCTCCGGCACGCTTACGTTACGGGTTTTGTTTGCGCTGCAGAGCCGATACGTCACGGTTATGCGACGCGTCATGAGGCGCCTCACGTGGCTACGTGATACGTCACGTAATAAAGAATATATTTTACAGCTATAGATATTAGCTTTTAAAAAACCAATGAAATTCACTGAAAAAACCATAGGTTATAGACCATATATAGTTAGGAATTTGCATTTACAAAACCTTGAAAATTCACTGAAAAAACCATAGGTTAGAGACCATATATAGTTAGCTGGACATTTTATTGACATAAAACCAATGAAATTCCATATATAGTTAGTTACACTAACTATATATCGCGCACCCGCAATCCACTGCTGATGATGTCACATATTACATCATTCATGACATGGTCAGTGACATCACTGATGACATCACTGATGACATCTCAAATGACATCACTGATGACATCACTGATGACATCTCAAATGACATCACTGATGACATCATGACACACCAATACCAGTTACTACATACGCACTCACTGATTCCTACGTCTACACACACATTCACTCATTCACCCATACAATCACTCATACATACAGTCACTCATTATTACAACACTATCATATGCACTCATACACCTATGCAGACACTCACACACTGCCACTCATCCATGGAGTTACTCACACACCTAGTCAGTCCTGTAAAGAATCAATCACACTTCCATTTCCTCATCTATACAGTTAAACACAGAACACCATACTTCAGTGACATCACTGATGACATCACTGATGACAACTCAAATGACATCACTGATGACATCTCAAATGACATCACTGATGACATCATGACACACCAATACCAGTTACTACATACGCACTCACTGATTCCTACGTCTACACACACATTCACTCATTCACCCATACAATCACTCATACATACAGTCACTCATTATTACAACACTATCATATGCACTCATACACCTAGTCAGTCCTGTGAAGAATCAATCACACTTCGATTTCCTCATCTATACAGTTAAACACAGAACACCATACTTTTTCACACATATACTAACACATACTTACTCTCTTATACAATCACTGATACAAGTACACATTGATATGCACAGAGTCACACACCTCCCAGCCAGCCACACACACTCAGTCTTCCATACATCCACTCATTCTTCAATATGTAAAATATTTAAACTTTACAAAAACACACAGACACTAGATGATGTCATCAGTGATGTCATTTGAGATGTCATCAGTGATGTCATCAGTGATGTCATTTGAGATGTCATCAGTGATGTCATCAGTGATGTCACTGACCATGTCATGAATGATGTAATATGTGACATCATCAGCAGTGGATTGCGGGTGCGCGATATATAGTTAGTGCAACTAACTATATATGGAATTTCATTGGTTTTATGTCAATAAAATGTCCAGCTAACTATATATGGTCTCTAACCTATGGTTTTTTCAGTGAATTTTCAAGGTTTTGTAAATGCAAATTCCTAACTATATATGGTCTATAACCTATGGTTTTTTCAGTGAATATATATATATATATATATATATATATATATATATGTAGAAAAACGCCATTCACCATGCCCCCTGTTCCAATGGAGACCAAATAACGTGGAGTGAAACCGCCGTTTAAGTGCTACTCCTTAGTGCTTTATTGGTGCAAAATCGTGCCAGCAATCTGTCATGACGCGTTTCGCCTCTCGAAGAGGCTTGATCACATGATGTGTCAACAACATAAACGAGGGCATTTGTAGTCAAACCCACTACGTTGTAGCAGCGGTTTGTAATTAGAAACAGTGAACAGAGAGGAAATACTGTCTAAATGTAATATATATTACCAACTGGCGGTCGCCGGTAGGTAGTTATAGTTAGGACCAAGTTTCCATAGGAAATCCGCAACATTCTATTGGGAATAACTTTGGCGTCGATGGACGAATCTTTGTGAATTTCTCAAAGAAGATGGCTTGTTACGCTCCGCTCCTTCCCTGAAAGTGTCGGGGGGATTCGTGAAGCGGGGGCCGAGAAAAAAGGCGGTCTCAAAATGTGTTTTCCCCATGTTAATTTCCATAGGACGATTAGAAACGCCTACAGCCCGAACCGCTGAACGGAATTACACCAAACTTGGCAAAATGGTAGGGACTGGGACGTAGTAGTGCCTTTTCTATATTTGGTGAAAATTGCTCCTGTGGTTTTTATTAAAATTAACTTCAAAAACACATATATATCTATATGCGCGCTCCGAGCACTTTGGGTATGCGTACCGGTAAGCGCACCGGGCGCGCCACGGAAGTGCGCGAGCGGAAAGCTGATTGGCTCTCGGGTGTCTGTCAACATTCGAAACAGTCCGGAGAGTCCGCCATTTTCTGTCTCGGTAGAACCGAGACACAAGAGGTGAAAAATAAAAGGGGAAAACATTGAAAGGGGGAAGGGTAGAGACCCCCTGACCCCCTAGATTTTCGCAGGGGGGCCTAGAATGACCACGAAGGGCAAAACAAAATTATTATTATTATTTTTTAATTTCGCGGAGTAAGCTCAGGGAGCGCGTACATGAGTGTTTACAGGTACGTGTACCCTGAGCGCACCACGGGGAAAAACAGTGAAAATAATTGGAGTGAAAAAAAGAATTTAGAGTGCTTAGAGGTAGGGTAGCTCTGAAAAGAGCTGTTGTGTTATGTGGGTGTTTTTTGTACCTACAAGTAGGTACCGATGCAGAGTCTAAAATTCAAGAGGAAGACTCTATCCCCCTCATCTGTTAAATGTACACCATCTCTCCTATAGATGCCTTGCATGTTGTAACGTAAGTTGTTGTGGTATATAGAACCCATACCATAGTCTCTGAGGAAAGCAGAAACAGATTTATTCACATGTTTCCTTGCTTTCTCAATCTGTGGACAAAATTGGTTGGACCAGTTCCATTTTTGCCTTTGGCATATATTAGAATATACCAAGGCAGTTTTTGGAAAAAGTGACATCAATTGCCCAAAGGTGTCCTTTAAAAGCATTTCCAGACCTACCCCAGTCAAGTGCCCAGGTCATTGCCACCACAGTGTACAATTATGAGGTCAGGGTGTGGTAGATGCATAAAGGATTTTCCCAATGGTATCAATTGGTGACATCTCAATCCTCTCTGGCCAATCCACATAATATCCACATTTGGTAAATCAAGGTTGGGAATACCTCTGTTTGCTGCATACTTTTCACTCCAGTGAACAAAGCTATGACCCACAATCCAGACTTTAGGCATCTTGAAGGTAGATGTGGTTGTATTCAGATGAGTTGTGGAAATGAAACGGCAGTTTGAAAGTAGGAGTTATGAAAAAAAAGTGGTTGAGATTCAGTGCACTTGAAAAAGAAGAAATTATTGGTGGTTTCTTGAAATGCTCCACTTAAAATTAGGGTGCATGCTTCTGTTTTTTGAAAGAAGTAATTCTAATGGTTGAGAAAAAGTCATTGAAAGAAACATTGCACAAGATAAGCTGCTATATTGAGAAGTGAAACACCCTTGCTGGGTTCATTTGCAACATAGTATCATGAACTTTTCACCTGTGTGCTCAGTTAGGTGATGTGCGGAGTGTTACCATGGTAACAGGCAGAAAGAGCAGTAGGGGGATGGGTGAATATTATGTGAGTTTCAAAAGTGTTGAAATGTAACACCAATTAAAATGTTAGTTTGGTTTTGACTTTGTGTGGGAAGAAATTTCATTGGTTAAGTACATGAAAATGGGTCTGAAATCAGAGGGAATCTGTGCCATTATTCTGAGGCTGCAGTGAAAGAAGCATTATTCAGAGATTCTGCATAAGAAAATCTGGTTTGTGACTGCCACTGTTCTAAATCTTCAAAAGCATTTTTAAAGGTGAGTAATGATTCATTTAATTTAGATAGAGTGCTGTATACACAATGGGGAAGATTAACAAGCATATTGGGCTTATTTATTCTTGTATTGTGTCTCGTGTTTTTTTGTAAGGCTAGAGAAAAATTAATGGGGCATATTGGAAATGTATTTTGGAAATGAGTCAGGTTTCTGCACTGTAATGTAGTGCCTATTTATATGGGCTGTGCTCTATCCTTTAAATGATTTATTGTGGTACATGTTTTTAGGTAAAAAGTTTGTTTTTAACATGTTTAACTAGGATCACACTGAGTGTCTGTATAAATTAAAGAATTATATTTGCACATTATTTTATAATATCTCCTCACAGTTTGCATCTGTTTGCTTATAGGGTACTATTTCTTTATGCATTGTGTCTCATGTTTGTATGTAATGGTGGCAAAAAACGAATGGTGCATATTGGAAATGTATTTTGGAAATGAGTCAGGTTTCTGCTTTGTAATGTAGTGGTCATTTATATGGGCTGTGCTCTGTGTCTTAAACGATTTACTATGCTAAATGTTTTTTTCGTAAAATGTATGGCTTTAACATTTTTGCTAGGATCACATGTCTGTCAGGCCTCTTAGATCCCAAATAGGCTCTAAGCTGTGCAATAAAGATCCAGGGTGTGCTGTTGAAATGAAAAAGGAATGTTATGTCTTGCTTATATATGTATAGGGTCTGTTATTTGCTATTAGAGACAGTGAGATAGTATGAGCACAGACACACATAGTGCAAGCAGAGACAGACATGATAGATTACATATAACATCCTGGTCATGTGTCTAAGATCACACTGTGAGTCAAGCTTGATTTTAAATAATTTGCTTAGTTGATGTGTTTAAAAATATGGTAATACATGTATTATTGAAGTCAGCTAGGCTTTAGGATATGTACTAGTAGAGAATCTTAGGCAGCATGTCTGCCAGGCCTCTTACTTCATAAATAGGCTCTAAGCTGTGTAATAAAGATCCAGGGTGTGCTGTTGAAACGAATAAGGAATGTTATGTCTTGCTTATATATATATATATATATATATATATACATATATATATATATATATATATATATATATATATATATATATATATATATATATATATATATATATATATATATATATATATATTATTACTGCTCTGTGGGGTTGTCCAAGTAGCGGGTTGCACTCGAGCCTGCATGCGCCTTCCCCAAAGCGTTTATTGGTATGGGCAGTGGCGTGTTTGAAATAGACCCGACGCATTTCGGAATTTTTTTTCCTCATCAGGGGCCAGCAGTAAAGTGCACGACGTCTACCATCTCCCTTTATGAAAACACACATTGTGCTGATGGGAGATGTAGTCCATATGTCCTGGATGGATGCACTTTCAAATTACTGCTCGTTCCAAAGGCTCTACCATGAGCCCCAAACAACACTCCTGTCCTTATCCATCGCGCAGCTCCACATACGCGTCTCCTTGAATAGAGAGTCTCGTGGCCCCCGTTTTCCAGGGTAGTGCAACCCAGCGGCAGGACCGCCGCTAATGTATTACAGCTCCGTGGGGTTGTCCAAGTAGCGGGTTGCACTCGAGCCTGCGTGCGCCTTCCCCAAAGCGTTTATTGGTATGGCAGTGGCGTGTTTGAAATAGGCCCGACGCATTTCGGAATTTTTTTTCCTCATCAGGGGCCAGCAGTAAAGTGCACGACGTCTACCATCTCCCTTTATGAAAACACACATTGTGCTGATGGGAGATGTAGTCCATATGTCCTGGATGGATGCACTTTCAAATTACTGCTCGTTCCAAAGGCTCTACCATGAGCCCCAAACAACACTCCTGTCCTTATCCATCGCGCAGCTCCACATACGCGACTCCTTGAATAGATATATATATATACATGGTCTGTTTTTTGCCAGTAGTGACAGTGACATAGTATGAGCACAGTCACACATAGTGGAGGCAGAGACAGACATGGTAGATTACATGTAACATCCTGGTCATGTGTCTAAGATCACACTGTGAGTCAAGCTTGATTTTAAATGTATCTGGGTGAATAATTTGCTTAGTTGATGTGTTTAAAAATACGGGAATACATGTATTCTTGAAGTCAGTTAGGCGTTAGGATATGTGCTAGTAGTGAATCTTAGGCAGCATGTCTGTCAGGCCTCTTAGTTCCCAAATAGGCTCTAAGGTGTGCAATAAAGATCCAGGGTGTGCTGTTGAAATGAAAAGGGAATGTTATGTCTTGCTCGTATATATATATGGTCTGTTTTTTGCCAGTAGACACGGTGAGATAGTATGAGCACAGACATACATAGTGCATGCAGAGACAGACATGGTAGATTACATGTAACATCCTGGTCATGTGTCTAAGATCACACTGTGAGTCAAGCTTGATTTTAAATGTATCTGGGTGAATAATTTGCTTAGTTGATGTGTTTAAAAATACGGGAATACATGTATTCTTGAAGTCAGTTAGGCGTTAGGATATGTGCTAGTAGTGAATCTTAGGCAGCATGTCTGTCAGGCCTCTTAGTTCCCAAATAGGCTCTAAGGTGTGCAATAAAGATCCAGGGTGTGCTGTTGAAATGAAAAGGGAATGTTATGTCTTGCTTGTATATATATATGGTTTGTTTTTTGCCAGTAGAGACAGTGAGATAGTATGAGCACAGGCACACAGGTAGATTACATGTAAAATTCTGGTGAAAAACTTTAAAAGTGCTCATTTTACTAAAACCATTTATCACAGTCATTTCTTTAAGACAAAGAACTCAGCCCATGTGTTGAATATTAGATAGATTTGTTGGCATGAGCTGGAAGCCATTTTGTATTTCTGGCAGCCATTTTCTTTTCCATGCGCTCTCTCCTACCTTTCTGTTAACTGTCATTGTAGTCTGTCTAGAGACAAACTATGTTTAACATACTCCACTTCTCACATGCTCAGAAGGGCCTAACTAACAGAATGCACCTACTTCTCTAGTATAAGTGTCAGACTATTTTGACCAGGATTACAGAGAGTGTCTGGATGAAAGAAAGAATTATATTTGCAAATTTTTCTTTAATCTGTAAAGACGGTGCAGAGAGACGGTGAGATGGTTTGAGCAGAGACACACATAGTGCATGCAGAGACAGACATGGTAGATTACATGTAACATCCTGGTCATGTGTCTAATATCACACTGTGAGTCAAGCTTGATTTTAAATGAATCTGGGTGAATAATTTGCTTAGTTGATGTGTTTAAAAATATGGGAATACATGTATTCTTGAAGTCAGTTAAGCTTTAGGATATGTACTAATAGAGAATCTTAGGCAGCATGTCTGTCAGGCCTCTTAGTTCACAAATAGGCTCTAAGCTGTGTAATAAAGATCCAGGGTGTGCTGTTGAAATGAATAAGGAATGTTATGTCTTGCTTGTATATATATACATGGTCTGCTTTTTGCCAGTAGAGACAGTAAGATAGTATGAGCACAGACACACATAGTGCATGCAGAGACAGACATGGTAGATTACATGTAACATCCTGGTCATGTGTCTAATATCACACTGTGAGTCAAGCTTGATTTTAAATGAATCTGGGTGAATAATTTGCTTAGTTGATGTGTTTAAAAATATGGGAATACATGTATTCTTGAAGTCAGTTAGGCTTTAGGATATGTACTACTAGAGAATCTTAGGCAGCATGTCTGTCAGGCCTCTTAGTAACCAAATAGGCTCTAAGCTGTGCAATAAAGATCCAGGGTGTGCTGTTGAAATGAAAAGGGAATGTTATGTCTTGCTTGTAAATATACATGGTCTGTTTTTTGCCAGGAGAAACAGTGAGATAGTATGAGCACAGGCACACATAGTGCAAGCAGACACAGACATGGTAGATTACATGTAAAATCCTGGTGAAAAACTTTAAAAGTGCTCATTTTACTAAAACCATTTATCACAGTCATTTCTTTAAGACAGAGAACTCAGCCCATGTGTTGAATATTAGACAGATTTGTTGGCATGAGCTGGAAGCCATTTTGTATTTCTGGCAGCCATTTTCTTTTCCATGTGCTCCCTCCTACCTTTCTGTTAACTGTCCTAGTAGCCTGTCTAGAGACAAACTATGTTTAACATACTCCACTTCTCACATGCCCAGTAGGGCCTAACTAACAGAATGCACCTACTTCATTAGTATAAGTGTCAGACTATTTTGACCAGGATCACAGACAGTGTCTGGGTGAAAGAAAGAATTATATTTGCACGTTTTTCTTTAATCTGTAAAGATGGTGCAGAGAGACGGTGAAATGGTATGAGCACAGACAAAACACTGTCTGCATCATGTCACTCACCACCTGGGTCATCTTTCTCTTTGCGTGTGTCATCTCACTCACCGCCTGCATCATCTCTCTCTTTGTGTGTGTCATCTCACTCTCTGCCTGCATTATCTCTCTCTTTAAAAAGATTGTGTTTTTTTTGCCCGCTGTCATATGATGAGTAGTATTGAACTCACTGTTTTTAGTGAAATTCAATATATTCTGAGAACAGCAAAACAAACCATATAACATGTTGTACAAGTTATTTTGTATTTTGTATTGTGAAATATATATTATACTCCCCTTGTCTCACGCTCACTCACCTTTATCCACCCTCTATCACCCCTCTTTACTCACTCTCACTGCTCTTCTCTCACCCTCCTTCACCCCTGTTCCCTTACTCCACTTCCCTCACTACCCCTCATTCCTGATTCCTTCACTCCCCTTCCCGTCTCTCCCCTCCTCCACTTTCCAGCTCTCAGTCCCTCTGCTTCACTCCCCTTCCCCTTCTTTCCTTCCTTTGCTCCCTCAGTAATTCCCCTTCCCTCACTCACCTTACTCTACTTCACTCACTCCTTCTCTCACTCCCTCTGTCCTCTCACACCCTCACTCCCCTTCCCTCACTCCCTCTCTCTTACCCTCACTCCCTCCATCCCCTCACTTTGTCACTCCCCCTTCCCTCACAATCACTCCCTTCAACTCACCAACACTCCCTCACTTACCTTACTATACTCCCTCACTTAGTCCCCTTCTCTCACTCCTTCCTTCACTACCTCTAAATCCTCACTCCCTCACTCCCCTTGTCTGACGCTCACTCACCTTTATCCACCCTCTATCACCCCTCTTTCCTCAACCTCACTGCCCTTCTCTCACCCTCCCACACCCCCGTTCACTTACTCCACTTCTCTCACTTATCCTCATTCCCCATCCTTAACTCCCCTTCCCCTCACTCTCCTCCCGCACTCACCTTTTCCCAGTCCCTCTGCTTCACTCCCCTTCCCCTTCTTTCCTTCCTTTGCTCCCTCAGTAATTCCCCTTCCCTCACTCACCTTACTCCACTTTACTCACTCCTACTCTTACTCCCTCTGTCCTCTCACTTCCTCACTCCTCTTCCCTCACTCCCTCTCTGTTACCCTCATTCCCTTTGTCCCCTCACTCTCTAACGCCCCTTCACTCACCCTCACTCACCTTCCATCCCTCATTGTTGTGAATGCACCCTCACTCACTCCACCTTCCCTCTCACTCACTCCCCTTTCCTCATTTAGTTTTGCTAACTCACATTCCTTTAGTATCTTACTCACCTTCAGTTCATTTCTCTCTCCCTCTCTTCCTCTGTGTCACTGAATCTATCCGCCTCATTATCCTCTTAGTAATTTGCTCTCCCTCTATTTATTTTTCCCTCTCTCTGTCCTTCACTTTTCCTTTCTTTCCCTTTCTGTGTCCTTCACTCCTGCTTTATCTCTTAGTACTCTTTCATGACTTTTAATCTCCTGCCTTGTCTCTTGTATTTTGAAATATATATTATAAATATTATAACTTATTTTTTTCCTCTTCCACAGATATTACATTTGGTAAAAATATGTAATTAAGTTTACATTACTGATAAGGTAAGTTTGACGAACAAAATTTAGTTTCTCATCACTCTTTTCCTTAAACTCACTACTCTTCTCTCACCCTCCCTCAGCCCCGTTCCCTTACTCCTCTTCCCTCACTTATTCTCATTCCCCATGTTTACTCCCCTTTCCCTCACTCCCCTCCCACACTCAACTTCTTTCAGTCCCCCTGCTTTACTTCCCTTCCACTCTCTTCCCTTCCTTCGCTCCCTCACTCATTCTCCTTTCCTCTCTCACCGTACTCCACTTCACTCACTCTTTCTCTCGCTCCCTCTGTCCTCTCACTTCCTCACTCCCCTTCCCTCACTCCCTCTCTCTTAGCCTCACTCTCTCTGTCCCCTCACTCTGTCACTCCTCATCCGTCACACTCACTCCCTATAACTCACCCACACTCCCTCACTTACCTTTCTTTGCTCCCTCACTCAGTCCCTTTCTGTCACTCCTTCCTTCACTCCCTCTGTCCCCTCACTCCCTCACTCCCCTTGTCTTACCCTCACTCACTTTTACCCACCCTCTTTCACTTCTCTTTACTCACGCTCACTGCCCTTCTCTCACCCTCCCTCACCCCGTTCCCTTACTCCGGTTCCCTTACTATCCCTCATTCCCCATCCTTCACTCCCCTTCCCTATACTTTCATCCCCCACTCACCTTCTCTCAGTACCTCTGCTTCAGTCCTCTTCCCCTCTATTCCCTTCCTTCGCTCCCTCACTCATTCCCCTTCCCTCACTTACCTTACTCCACTTCACTCACTCCTTCTCTCACACCCTCTGTCCTCTCACATCCTCACTCTCCTTCCCTCACTCCCTCTCTCTTAGCCTCACTACTCTGTCTCCTCACTCCTTCAGTCCCCTTTCCTCATGCTCACTCCCTTTAACTCTCCCACACTCCCTCACTTACCTTTCTTTGCTCCCTCACTCAGTCCCCTTCTCTCACTCTTTCCTTCACTCCCTCTGTTTCCTCACTCCCTCACTCCCCTTGTCTCACACTCACTTGGCTTCATCCACACTCTCTCACCACTCTTTCCTTAACCTCACTGCTCTTCTCTTACCCTCCCTCACCCCCGTTCCCTTACTCCGTTTCCCTCACTTATCCTCATTCCCCATGTCCACTACCCTTCCCCTCACTACCCTCCCACACTCACCTTCTTTCAGTCCCCCTGCTTCACTTCCCTTCCCCTCTCTTCTCTTCCTTCGCTCCCTCACTCATTCTCCTTTCCTCTCTCACCGTACTCCACTTCACTGACTCCTTCTCTCACTCCCTCTGTCCTGTCACTTCCTCACTCCTCTTCCCTCACTCCCTCTGTCTTACCCTCACTCCCTCCATCCCCTCACTCTGTCACTCCCTCTTCACTCACCCTCACTCACCTTCCATCCCTCACTGTCATAAACTCACCCACACTCACTCCCCTTCTGTCATTTGTTCCCTCAGTCACTTTCTCCCCTTCATTCAGTCATTTTATCCATTCATTTATGCAGTGCACATTCATTGAAAAAAAGAATGAGAGAATATATAAGGAATATAGATTTTTTTGGAGAATTGGAGGTAGTTCATAAAATAACTTTTCTTTTCTTCTTTTTTGATTTTATTTTTTTTATACTTTTTCAGAACGATTTTAAACTTTTTTGGGTTTTTTGGGGGGAGAAAAACAAAACCAGGGAATCCAAAACTGCTTAACAGAAGCAAAAAAAAGGGGAAAAATTAGTGCTGGATGGAGCAGTGGTGTTCCTCTTTTCTGCGAGCAATAAGTTCAATGCTCTGCTCCCTGTAGCAGAGCAGTTTGTCACAATCATTGCAGACGATTTTTAAACCTGCGAAGACCGGCTGAATGTTCGGGATCAAAGGATCTGCTGCTCTTCCGGAAGGTGTTGCTCCTCCGGTGGAGGTGCTGCCGCCATCTCTTCGGGGATTGCGTGCTAGGTCCCTGACACACTCCCTCGCGTAATTGTTGGGGTGCCTCCTCTCGACATGCCTAATTAAGGTAGCGTTGCTGAAGCTGTACTTTTTGGAGGGGTTTCCACGTGACAAGATGGTGTCACAGATTTTGCAGCACACCTTTGCAGCATTTACCTTTTTTTCACCTTCGGGGAAGGTAAAAAATGTCCATATAAAATGTTCTTTCACTTTGCGCCGAGGAGGGTCCTCGTGCACAAACTCTTCATCAGAGTCATTGCTGGGTCTTTCAGCCATTCTTCAGAAAAAGAGATGTTGGAGAAGAAGCAGGGAACAGCTCTTGCTCTCTCCAAGGTCAAAGAGGTAGTGAGGGAAATGGGTGGGGGCTTTCAATAGTTGGAAAAAAAACTGTTATGAACCAATGAAAAGTGTTATTTTAGGGTCACATGGCTTGACGCACTTACGCTACGCGCTCCGGGGCGCTTACGCGGGCGCTTACGCGGCACGTACGTAGGCGCTTCCGGGAATGCTTATGCGGCACGTTACAATGACGTTTTGCTTGTTATTCAGAAATGCTTTTAAAGTTAAATTACGGTTATTAAAAAACAAAAATAGTACTTTTATGAGTATGCCACTGAATGTCTTGCATTATTATTTACTTTAAATACATATTTATATTTTTTTCGTTCGCGGGAATAGCGCTCACCCTACGTGTACATGTGTGTTTACGGGTGCGCATACCCTGAGCGTTCCAGGGTTTAAATATAAAAAAAACCAGGAAAAATACACTCAAAAGATAATATTATAAAAATATAGAATATTGGAAAAATTTGAAAAAAATATAATAATTATTAGCTTTAAAACTTAGCTATTAAAAAAACTTAAAAATTAACTTAAAAAACGTTCGTTTCAAACTCGTTATAGTTAGGAATTAGCTTTTAAAAATCCTTTGAAATTCACTGAAAAAACCATAGGTTTCACACACGTTATAGGTAGGAATTAGCATTTAAAAAACCTTTGAAATTCACTGAAAAAACCATAGGTTTCACGCTGGTTATAGTTAGCTGAACATTTTACTCATACAAAACCATTGAAATTCCCACGTTATAGTTAGTTGGACTCACTATAACTCGCGCGCCCGCAATCCACTGCTGATGATGTCACATATTACATCATTCATGACATGGTCAGTGAAATCACTGATGATATCACTGATGACATCTCAAATGACATCACTGATGACATCTCAAAGGACATCACTGATGACATCATTCATGTGATAATATGATGCACCTCCTCACACTGTAATCTAACCATTGATACACCCAGTGTTAAATACAGACTACCATTCTTGAAACCATTGACACACCAAACCAGTTACTACATACGCACTCACTGATTCCTAGGTCTACACACACATCCACTCGTTCACCCATACAATCACTCATACATACAGTCACTCATCAATACAACACTATCATATGCACTCATACACCTATACAGACACTCACACACTGCCACTCATCCATGGAGTTACTCACACACCTAGTCAGTCATGCAAAGAATCAAACACACTCCCATTTCCTCATCTACACAGTTATATACACAACACCTTACTTATTCAAACATATACTAACACATACTTACTCTCTTATACAATAACTGATACAAGAACACATTGATCCATACAGCCACTTACGCAATCTTATGTATAGTCATTTATATATGCCAACTCTCACATGCACTGTGTTTTACATATGTACATACTTGGACATGTAGCACTGACATATCCATTCACTCACCAATACACCCATGCACACAGTCAACCGCCCATACAGCTGTTTCCACATGCAATCTTGAACCCATACACCAAGTGAATCAACTGCTGACACATCTATGCACAGAGTCACACACCTCCCAGCCACCCACACACACACTCAGCCTCACATACAAATACTTGGGCAACCAATCAATAACCCATATAGCCACTCATATAGCTACTGATCAACACATGCAGCAGCTTACACAACAACAGACATACTGATGCACACATTCAGACAGTTTAGTCACTAACCCATGCATTCAGTAAGACACATTTAATCACTCACTCATACAGTCAGTCAAGCACCTACTAAATCCTTCACCCAGACACTTATACATCCACTCATTCTTCAATATGTAAAACATATTTAAACTTTACAGAAACACACAGACACTGGATGATGTCATCAGTGATGTCATCAGTGATGTCATTTGAGATGTCATCAGTGCTGTCATCAGTGATGTCACTGACCAAGTCATGAATGATGTAATATGTGACATCATCAGCAGTGGATTGCGGGCGTGCGAGTTATAGTGAGTCCAACTAACTATAACGTGGGAATTTCAATGGTTTTGTATGAGCAAAATGTTCAGCTAACTATAACTGGTGTGAAACCTATGGTATTTTCAGTGAATTTCAAAGGTTTTTTAAATGCTAATTCCTAACTATAACAAGTTTGAAACCTACGTTTTTTTAAGTGAATATATATATGTATAGTATATGCATACATACACTCACACAAACACTCACACACACTGTGAAAGAAAACAAAGGTCAAGGGAAAATTATAATTAGATGAAATAAACAATAACATTTAAATATTGAACAACCACTAACATTTGGCAGGTATGGATTAGTGAACTAACTATAACTTGCTGCAACATTATGGTGTACTATTTGTGCCTTCACATTTTACATCACTTAGATATGATCAGTGTTGTCACTGATGACATCTCAGATGACATAATTGAAGACATTACTGTTAAAAAGTATTCAACCATTTTAAAAGTGTCCTATAATTTCTAGCTTTAAAGTACCTCAACAATCTGCACTTGCCCAATGTTGTATCATCAATCTAGTAAGAATGAACATAAAAATTTCCCACATGCTGGATACATATCATACCTGCCAACTCGCCATGTTATCTTCTTTTTACTTGTATTCACCTGTCCAAGATATAAAATGTTTCCACACACTTTAATGATATTAACCAATTTCTAAAACCTGAAACCCTGAAAACTTACCAAAAAGAGTTTGTTTATTATTTACCTTCATGGAGTCGTCTTCTTAAAGATTTCACATAACCCGCAATTGTAACTCAAGATGCTGACAGGAATGCTTTAGCCACTGATTAGACACCTTCAGTAGAGCTTTATGGACAACCCTCCGTAGTTTGGTCAAATACAGTACACACATTCCTGAGATGAACACAATGGAATACAACCTTAGAGCCATGCTTACAAGCACATTGTGAAGTTAAATAGTCTATAAGTGGACCACCTTTACTTTCTACATTTTCAACAATATGTAATACCTCAAAATCTTCAGCAAAGTTATCTAACTAAGCATCCAAACCTTATAAACGTCCACTTTACATAGATTTTTCTATATCATTGTTGAACTACTATTTTACATTAGCACGTGCAGAGATTTCAACTGATGGATAATCTATTTGAACTGAAGCTTTGCCTTTCCTCTAACTCTTAAGCCACAACCTATTGTGAAAAACTGCTCTGCTACCCAATCAGCCTTTACATTTTATTTAAGATAGAGGTCTGCTTCTCCCAGGAACCTTTCCTCTTTGGTGAACCATGCACAATGTAACTTTTACTGTACACAATCATAGTTACCTCCAGTTCTTACAGTATTTCCATTCTATGCACCCATACATTTACACAGAATTATACTATGTTGGATATATTTATGATTCTATGGACAAGCAGTGGTCAGAGTGTGGTTCACCTTACGCATCACACCCTACAATTATGCAATACCATGCTACGGCCCAAACAACAATACTTGCTGCAAAATGAGATGGCTAAAACTATCCCTGGATCCAGTAGTGAGAGGTCTGCCAATGACGTGTATGAAGCTAGTACCAGTGAGAAGGGGAGGCTGTATACTGGGGGAGGCAAAGCATTGAAAGCACATTGGCCAGAGTCACTCCCTGCAGTTGAGAGGCATGTTGGCTCAGTGGAACAAGGCCAGGAGTGGAAGACAAGGCAGTATTGATGGGCATAGCAGGTGTGGAGGCACTGGAGTCTGGAGGTTGTCCAGTTTGCATGCAGTGCGGTGAGTGGATCCAGGCAGGTATACGGAAGCACCTCACATCAGTGGTTTTAGTAAGCAGTACTTAATAGAGACCCTTTCACCAAGATCGCAGCACATACTTTCACTGGTGGACTTTCACGTAGATACCTCTCCAGGTTGTAGGTTGTTTTAAGCTTCAGTCTGGCAGCCAGGTAAAGCTGCTTGAACATGGCAACAAAAGTTGCAGAGGCAGAGAATCAGTTGCCTGCAGTATTGCAGAACTACACCAACATTGAAATGCAAATCAAGGGAGGCAAGAGACACTGGTGGGTTAGAAGCCCATTACCACTTCTTACTGACTGAATTTATATTTCTTTGACAGTATGGCTTAGGTTGACCAAAGTGCCTGGGGTGGTGGTTCAAGGCTCTTAAGGCGGGTTTCAAAGCAGATATTAGATATTTGAATTTTCAAAGTTGCATTATATCTCTACAATTTGCCAGAGGACTCATGTTAATAGGCAAAGTGGAAAGGCTGCATAATTCATAGAGATCTGCACAATTCTTGTTCTACAGATGAAACAAAGTGGATTCCCTTTCACTCAACAGCTATGAAATCCCCCAAACCTAGATATGAATCCCTCTGTAACTGTTTAGCTAGTGTAATATCATCTGTCTGTATGCTGGGCTAGGCTTCTATTCCTCCACAAAGTATACACCATTTACAAGAACATAGACATAGGAACGCATCTGAAGATGGATAATGGGTGGTCAGCCAGGATGTTCTCATTCCTTTTGCCAATATTATGGGCTTGACAAATGACACAGGTACACTATTGCTAATTAGCAACTGAGGGAAAGAAGCACACAAACTAATGAGTTGATGCGGCACAAATTATACCGCTCCTTCTAATATTGGCATGTTCATGATACAAACTTGTTTTGTTGGTGAGCAGAAGTTTTGGTGCTATCACTCTTCTGATGCTGTCCCTCTGTACACTATTTGGATCCTTCTTACAAATCTGTTTGATTAACGCTTGCCTTTCATCCTCAGGTACTTGTTTCTGTAATACAGACAAATCTTTAAGAGTGGTATAGGTAGTTCAACTGCTTGCACAATATACATTGCTGTAAGCAGCTTTCTTGGCTGCCTTGTCAGCAGATGTGCTGCCTCTAGACACTTCATCTTGGGGAAGCTGATGAGGGGTACATTTTATATTAGATACTTTACATGGTAACATGAGAGCATTGAACCAGTTCTTTACATATGTGCCACCTTTATTCCTTAAAACCCCCAAATCAAAAGTAACACTCATAATCAGTAAATACAGTAACACTCTTGTGTGTGGCAACAGTACTTGAATGGGGCTGAGGGGGATGAGCTTTATTATATGTGCAGAGCAAGCCTGGTGCAGTTGACAACATTCAACAATTTTATATAATATGCATACAGCTCAAGAAACCACAAGGGTTCGAAAATGTTTCCTAAATTGCAATGCATGAGCTTGCTCTTAGATGTGGTGCATCTGACAGGTCAATCTAGAGCTTTTCTTAGACGGGCAATGACAATCGGTAAATCATGGGGGTCCACTTCTAGTGTTGTGGCCATTAGGGAGGCAGAAGCTGAGCAGTGCGTTAAATTAACATGGGAATTTGATAGCAAAAGTATCTCATAATGGGACAGTTTTACAGTAGATAAATGTTTTTTGTGGTGAGTAATAAGTAAACATTGAAATGGGGCACAGTCACTATAAGGGTGAAACCTATGACATTGTGTTCAGAGGCTTCTACCAAATGAGCAGCAGCAGCCACAGATGACCTGGATGACAGAGATAGCCCTAGAGAGATTTTACTAGTGTAGCAAATCCTAATGCCTATTGTCTGCAGTAATCCGCCATTCCCAAAAAAGGTAAATATCTGAGTTATTGTGACTGGGTGCTGTAATTTACAGACAGTCTTGCTGCATTCAAATTATAGGTCGTGCTCACCAGCTGGAATTTCATGACCTGAATGTAGAAAACAGAGGATCTTTTTTTTCATTTCTCTCTTGAAGCCTCATGCCCCTTCTCAGACAATTCAGTGAGAAGGGACAGGGGCCAACATAGCACCTGGCTAGGGTGGCATAAGAAGTAATAGCTCATCTACATATTAAACCAAGGTAGAACTTTCTTAAGGGCTTGGGAAAATATTGAAGAAGACTTAATGAAGCCTGGAGAAGTCACTGCCACGTCAGTTAGCTCCCATAAAATTGGAATATAAAAAGAAACCTACTTTCCTCATAGATACGGCTGGAGGAAGACAGAACAAAGATCAACAACTGTGAACCATTTGGAAGTGGTGTGATTATATAACAATTGTTAGATCTGGGGGTCTCTAGTTGGCAATGGTTATCCCCTTTATCCAAATAGGGACCCCTACTTCTAAGTCAGGATAAGGGGATTACACTCCTTATTAACCCCTGCTCACCCCCTTGGTAGCTTGGCACAAGCAGACAGGCTTATCTCAGAGGCAGTGTGTTAAGCATTTGTGAATATACACAGTCATACAGTGATAACCCTACAGATGGACACAACACAGATTTTTATAAAAAATAATTATTCTTTATATAGACTTAACACAAGACCACAAACGACAAAAATTCACAATACTACACTTAAGGTTGCTTAAAAGATGATTAAAGTCTCTTAGTTCAAGTTGTTGGTAAATGCGTCAAAGTTCTCAACAAAGTACCTGGATGCGTAACGCAAAGTGAACAAAAGGCTCCCAATAGGGGAGATGTGTCAGTTCCGTGAACCGGGAGAATGGTTGCGTCCGTCCTCAATGCTTGCGCAAACTAGGGGACTCGTCTTGAGCCTTACCGGTGTGGAGGTGATGTGTAGATTCTCGGCCTGCGGGCCCGTTGCTATGCGCAAGATGGCGCCTTGATGCGATGCGATGATCCAGTTGCGATGCGAGAAGATGGCGCCCTTGATGCGGCAATGCGATGACGATGCGATGACGCCCTGGCAGCCTTGCGATGACTCTGTACTTTGGAGCCGCGACAGGCCCTGCGACACACTTCTCCGGTGATGCGATGGCGCTGTAGCACTGATTAGCAGTGGCACAGTGCTCAAAGCATAAATCCAGCAAAAACATATCAAAACAGAGGAGGCAATCTGTCAAAAATGGAAGGGAGACTCATGCCAATGATGCCAGGTCTAACACGTGTCCCCTCCAGCTGAAATGTGGGGAGAACTACCCTTCCCCTTGGGAGTTCTCTTCACTAAGGCAGAAAAATCTGGACAGACCATCAGCGCTGGCATGTTCTGTAACAGGGCGGTGTTCCACCGTAAAGTCCATACCCTGTAGGGAAATGACCACCTCAACAACTTTGGGTTCTCACCTCTCATCTGCATCAGCCATCTGAGGGACCTGTGGTCGGTCTGAACTCGGAAGTGAGTCCCAAACAAGTATGGTCTCAACTTCTTCCGTGCCCAGACCACAGCAAATGCCTCACGCTCAATTGCACTCCACCTCTGTTCCCGTGGAAGTAACCTCCTACTGATGAAGGCTACAGGTTGGTCTAGGCCCTCTTCATTAATCTGTGATAGAACAGCCCCCACACCATGCCCTGAAGTGTCTGTCTGAACAATGAATTCTTTTGAGAAGTTGGGTGCCTGAAGCACGGGTGCTGTGCACATGGCAGTCTTCAGGGCGTCAAAAGCCTTCTGACAGGTGTCAGTCCAGTTCACTTTCTTGGGCTGCTTCCTGGAAGTCAGCTCAGTCAAGGGTGCAACAATGGTGTCATACCCCTTGACAAACCTCCTGTAGGACCTCGTGAGTCCTAAAAAGGCTCTCACCTGTGTCTGAGTCTTTGGGGGTTCCCCTGCCAGGATGGTATCAATCTTGGGTTGTAGGGATGTCACCTGGCCGCTTCCTACCTGGTGACCCAAGTACACAACGGAACCCTGCCCGATTTGGCACTTACTTGCTTTGATTGTGAGGTCTGCCTTGCGCAGTCCCATCAACACTTCCCAGAGGTGTTGCAAGTGTTCTTCCCAACTGGTGCTGAACACTGCAATGTCATCCAGGTAGGCGGCACTGAAATCCTCCAGCCCAGCCAACACCTGGTTGGCCAACCTCTGAAAGGTGGCAGGTGCATTCTTCATCCCAAAGGGCATAACCCAGAATTGGTAGTGTCCATTTGGTGTGGAGAAAGCTGACCACTCCTTAGCCCCATCAGTCAAGGCGATCTGCCAGTACCCAGACGTCAAATCAAACGTGCGGAGGTATCGTGCAGCCTCTAACCGATCAATGAGCTCATCAGCTCTGGGGATGGGGTGTGCATCAGTCCTGGTGACTGAATTGAACCCTCTGTAGTCCATACAGAACTGGAGTTCGGGTGTGACACCCGGCGAGGCAGCCTTTGGAACCAAGACCACTGGGCTGGCCCAAGGACTGTTTGAGGACTCAATGACCCCTAAAGCGTGGTGCTACTAACCTGTTTACCTTTAGGAAGGGCCTTAAAACCTGGCTTTTTGCCCTTTAGGCTGTTTTTATTCAGTTTTAATATTTTGTCTGATCTGTGTTTTTATTGCTGTGTTGTGTTACCTTGATACAGGTTTTAAATAAAGCGCCGGGACACTCTTTTTGAGTAGCCGTGCATCTATAAAAGACAAACATATAACATAACATAAAGCAAACATCTTGGAGATTTCCTCCTTAATGTAAGCCCTAACCTTGTCAGTCACTCTGTAAGCCTTGTGCTTGACAGGAGGACTGTCACCAGTGTCCACATCATGGACGCACCACTCTGTGATACCAGGAACCAAGGGAAATAGATCAGAGAATTGCCCCAACAGTTGGCGACAATCTTGCTGCTGATCAGGGATCAGTGTGGCAGAGAGGCTGCCACCATCCACTGACCCATCTTGGTCTGTTTCAGACAGGGGGTCAGGAAGAGGCTCGGTCTCCTCCTCCATTCCATCATCTGTCGCTAGGAGCATGCCCACTTTGGACCTTTCTAAGTGGGGCCTTAGACGGTTAACATACAGGACCCGCAAGGGGTTCCTGGGAGACCGCAAGTTCACCAGATAAGTGACATCACTCTTGCGCTCCACCACCTCATATGTACTGGTCCACCTGTCCTGGAACGCACAAGGCTCCACATGGGTCATGACCCAAACTTTCTGACCAGGCTGAAGCTCAATCAGAGTGGCATTCTGATTGTACCACCACTTCATTTCCTCCTGGCTGGCTTCCAGATTCACCTGAGCGAGATCCCTGAAACGCCGAGTCTGGTTCCTGAAGGCCAGCATGTAGCTATATACATCCTGGGGAGGTTTCCTGGGAGATTGCTCCCAGCCTTCCTTGACCAAACTCAGAGGTCCTCTTACTGGGTGACCATACAAAAGCTGAACCCTAGAGACTTTTGTGGCACCTCAGAGAAGGCAAACAGAAGGCATGGCAAGAGGATTTCCCCCTTACACCTCATTGGTTCTCCAAGACCCATGATCATGCCTTTAAGGGTCCGGTTGAATCTTTCAACCAGCCTATTACCTTGTGGGTGGTAAGGAGTGGTGTACTTGTAGTTAACACCACACTCCTTCCACAGAGACTTTATATAATTAGAAATTAAGTTTGTACCTCAGTCAGACACAACTTCTCTGGGGAACCCCACATGGGAGAAGAACCCCATCAGTGCACGTCCCACCACGGGGGCCATCACTGTCCTCAGCGGAATGGCTTCCGGGTACCGGGTAGCATGGTCTACCAAGACCAGGATAAACATGTTGCCCATGGCTGCCTTGGGGTCCAGTGGCCCCACAATGTCAATGCCCACCCATTCAAAGGGGATACTGACCACAGGCAAAGGTTAGAGAGGGCCCTTGTGCCTCCTCCCACTCTTCCCACTTGCCTGGCAAGTTTGACAGGTCCTACAATGAGTATCTGAACTCTGCCGCATCTGGGGCCAATAAAAGTGGGAGACAAGCCTTTCAAAGGTCTTATTCTGCCCCAGATGACCAGCTAAAGGAACATCATGAGCCAACCCCAGTAGGAAGGCTCTGAAGCGCTGGAATACCACCAGCACACGGGCTGACCCAGGCTCAACAACCTTAGGCTCGCTATACATGAGACCATTCTCCCAGTAGATCCAATGTGAGCCAGAGTGATCACCTGCTGCCTGGTTTGTGGCCTGTTGCCTCAAACCAACAAGAGAAGGGCACTTCTTCTGCTCTGCACAAAGTTCCTCTCTGGAGGGCCCCCTTTCTTGTTGCCAATAGGTCAGCTCAGGTAGGTTCCCCAGTTCAGAAACTTGCTCCCCTGTAGGTTCCAGGGCATCCCTCTCAAGGTCTTCCTCCTCCTGGACCGTGGGAACAACAGGGGCTGGTTTCCCACGCCCCCTACCTCTTCTCTTTAAGGCAGGTCCCTGGGCCATACTTTCAGGCTCCAGGGTCTCTTGAACACCCCTAACTGCCATAGTCACACATGCCCACTCAGGCAGACCCAACATCTCTAAATGCGCCTTCCTCTCCACCTTAGCCCAAGGGTAGCTTATTAAATCATTGCCTAACAGACAATCAACAGGCATGGATGGCCTCACAGCTACTTGAAGAGTACCAGAGACACCCCCTACTCAAAGGGAACTTGAGCCACCTTGCAATGGCTCTCTGTGTTGTCAGCGGCAACAACTGGAAAGAATGCATGAGGGACTACCTGTTCTTCAAAGACCAAGTGACACTTGGCACCTGTCACACATGCTCCTGTATCTCTGAGAGCCTCCACTCTATGGCCATTGATGGTCACCCACTGCCTGTAGTTTTTAGTGTTCTCAGGCAGCTGAGTTTTAGGGGCCATCTCAAAATCTCCTAATGAGACAAGGGACATTTCTGCAGGACCCCACCCACTTTGGGCCCCCATCTCCTCCCTACCCAGGGCTACACTGGCCATCTGACGTGATGGTGCACGGGGTGGCACATACTGTCCTTTCTGAGGACACTGGGGATCATACCAACGTTGTCCCAACTGCTTACACTGAAAGCAGGTAACAGGCCCCCTATGAACAGGTTCACCTGTCGGGGGTCCTGACTTCTTTTCAGGGGGAGGCTGGGAACCTTTACCTTTGTTCCCTTGGGAATTACTTTGGGGAATGCGACAAAGTTCTCAACAAAGTACCTGGATGCGTAACGCAAAGTGAATAAAAGGCTCGCAATAGGGTAGATGCGTTGGTTCTCTGACCCGGGGGAACGGTTGCGTCCGTCCTCAAAGCTTGCGCAAAGTAGGGGACTCGTCGTGAGCCTTACCGGTGTGGAGGTGATGCGTAGATTCTCGGCCTGCGGGCCCGTTGCGGTGCGCAAGAGGGCTCCTTGATGCGATGCGATGATCCAGTTGCAATGCGAGAAGATGGCGCCCTTGATGCAGCGATGCGATGACATTGCGATGACGCCCTGGCAGCCTTGCGACGGCTCTGTACTTTGGAGCTGCGACAGGCCCTGCGACACGCTTCTCCGGTGATGCGATGGCGACTCTCTCGATGGCGTCGCGCTTCTCCGGTGATGCGACAGCAGACAGCTTTAATGAACACACGCTTCCAGGGAGATGCGGCGAAGGCTCGCTTCTCCGGCGTTGCGATGATTTCAGCTGCGGCGGCAACACGCTTCTTCTCTATGCGGCGCGCTTCCAGCTCAAAGCGGCACGCAAGTGACTGGAGTCAGAATTCCCAGCAAGGAAATTCAGGAGAGAGCTGGAGGTGAAGTCTTTTGTCCCTGAGACTTCAGCAGGAGGCAAGCACAGTTCAAGCCCTTGGAGAATATTCTGTAAATGAAAGTCCTTACAAAGTTCCTTCTCCTTTCCCTTGGAAATAAAGCAACCACTGCAGGCCAACCCAGCAAACAGCACACTGGCAGAGGGGCAGTCCAAACTCCTGCAGCTTCCTTGGTTCTTCTCCTTGGCAGAAAGGTTTCTTGTTCCAGAAGTGATCCAATTTCTTGAGATCAGGGTCCCAATATTTATACTCCAACATTCTTTGTTCTCTGAAGGCAGAGAGGCCTCTGCCTAGTCCAAACCAGTTCCTGAGCACTTTGTTTACATGACTCTCCTCTTCCTTTCACTGTGCAGGGCAGAGACATCAGCCGCCCCACAGGAGGTGGAGCCAGCACAGGGGAGGGAAGATACAGCTCTGGAGCACTCTGTTGACATGATTCCTCCTCTCCTTTCACAGTGCAGGGCAGAGACATATGACAAGCCACAGGGGGTGGAGCCAGCATTGTAGAGGGAAGGCCCAGCCCTATTCAGGTCCCAGGTGCAACACCCCACTCCCATCTAGATGCAGATCTCTCTATTCACCACCGGGCTGCCCCAGCCTGTCTCCTGGAATTCCCCAGCCCTGTCACACACAAACCCAGACAAGGAATACACAACTCAGCAGAGGCAGGCTCAAATGGTTAGGCAAGCAAATACCTACTTTCTAAAAGTTGTATTTGCAAACACAGAATATTAAAATAAACTTTACTAAAAGATGTATTCTATTATTGTGAGCTCAGGCATACTAAATTTGAATTTCTACCATGTTCCCTGAGTCAGTTAGGATTATAAGAATGTAATAATCTTAACTGCCCATTCTGGCCTATGAGAACTGGTAGCCGTCAATAGTGAAAAACGAAAATGGCTGTCATTCACTATTAGAACATGCTACACACATCAGAGCATGTCCTACCTTATACTTAAAATGCACCCTGCCCTTGGGCCTACCATAGGGGTGTCTAATATGAAGCAAAGGGAAGGTTTAGGGACTGGCAAGTGGCTGCACTTGGCCAAGTCGACATGGTAGTCACAGACTACACACAGGCGTTGCAATGGCAGGCCTGAGACACACTTTACAAGCTGCTTCTGTGGGTGGCACAACAAGTGCTGCAAGCCCACCAGCAGCATTTGATTTAGAAGCCCTGGTCACACATAGTGCACTGTACGAGGGGCTGACAGATAAATAAAATAAGCCAATCATGGAATAACCAATGAGTACCTTAATTTAACATAGGGAGCACTTGAACTGTAGCACCGATTAGCAATGACACAGTGCCCAAAGCATAAATCCAGCAAAAACATATCAAAACAGAGGAGGCAATCCGTCAAAAATGGAAGGGAGACTCACGCCAATGAAGCCAGGTCTAACAACAATAATGTAGCTAGATTAGGCAACACCAACAACCTTGGTATGGCAACATTATTATTCTTACAGAGGACCTGGACAATATGGTAAATGTTCTTAATTGCTCGTTAATTCTTAAAATGGCAGTACTGCACAAACTCATTGTGGCTACAAACACCCCTTGCTTAATTATTACTGCGATGATTGGCTACATTCCTACTTCTTCATAGAATTGATCTTAACATTAACAGGCTAATAAAAAGAACGTAACTCATCATTTACATGTTCGTAGCATCAAGTGGAGGTGACCTGTTTAAGCATCCCATAAAAAAAAACACAGTTGTATTAGATGGATTCTCAAATTTCTCACCTGATTATCAATTGCACATGAAATAGCCATTGCTTTCTTCTCATTTTTCTTAGGGACATGCAAATAAGACCTACAATAACCAGGACCATTTAGTTTCTGCAATATGTTTTGCCCCAAAAGGTTTGCAGTTGAAGTTGTGCTTAGCAGGTAGGCCTTTTGATCAGTTTTGGCGCCTAGGGTAATTTAAACAAGATCGGTAATGTAACAGGCCAGTCAAGAATTGGAAGTGCCAGATGCATCATCAGCTTTCAACTCGAACATAAATATTTTAGATTCGACCCAATACAGCTTTAGAAGTCAACACAGCACAGAAGCTGCTCTGGTCACGGGGGTGCAGGTAATTAGGCTAACCATGGATAAGGGGGAGGGCTGTGTCAATTTTATTAGATCTGTCTCCAGCCTTTGACACAATTAACCACACCATCCTCATTGACCGTCTCGCAGCAATAAGGATCAGAGGCAGCTCTAAGTATACATGCAGGACACAGCCTATTCAAGTGTAAGTGGGGCTGTGCCCAGCTCCTCCTTCCAATTCTGCTAGTGATGGCCCATCCAGGCACACCTAAGCTACCATTGTGTTTGGTTGTCTAGGAGAAATACACAAAGTTTAACTGTCACCCACGCCCAGTCATATGACCCAGAGATAGAATGCAGGCATCAAAAGTCTGAGGCAAGATTATGCCAAATTTCTAAAAGTGCAAATAACAAAACTTGCCCAACACCAATTTTATTTTCACAAAAATCATAGAACGAGGATCAACACCAGACTTCTCAAGTTTGACCCGGTATTTTTATTTATACCCATCTGTTTTATGATTTTTAATCTATTTTTTCATTTTTCAAGCAAAAAAGGAAGAAACATATACATTCAATCTAATTACATCAATTTACAATGCTATTTACACACATATATTTACATTTAAAAAAAAATTAAATAAACATCATACAGCTCAAAAACAATACTACATTATACAAACAAAACATTAAACATTTATATTTTTCTTTTATATTGAGTAAATCTATATCCAAAAAAGGGCAAAGTCAAAACGGGAGCACAATTGCCAAATAGAAACTAATTTTTGGAGTAGCCAATGCTAGTTGGTTTTGTCCCGCAGATGTGCCGACGCGTTTCAAGACCAGGGAAACCAGTTCCTGGACTCTCATCAGGGCTTTGTCAATTGTCTGTGTAGGATGCAAAAAAACAGTAAAGTTTTATTTACAACCAGGGAGCCTTAACCTATTTCGTGTTGCACTACAAGGTGAATATATGTACCTGTAACGGACTGATTCACTGGACCTTCCAAATTTCAAAAGAAGGCTCAGAACGACCTTTCTATTCGAAGTCGTGGGTCATTTAAATTCATCTGGGTTAGTAGTCCCCTACAAAGGAAGAATATTGTTTGCGTCAAAACGCCGCTTATTTTGCAAGGAAGAACAGCTTACTATAGAGAAATACCACAAATGGCAAAGTTCGTACCTCTGTTATATCACTCGAGGTCAACCTCCTGGGCAGTCTTTACTGGACCAATCGCTATTTGATGCGGGATCTGCCTGAAACAGTTAGTACCCATTAGGGTTATGCTATTTTAAACACACATTAACAGCATAGGCATTTGCGAAAGCATGCTGACGCCCCATACCTTTATAATTTTTTGCAAGGCTGAAAACAATTTGACCACTAGCGAGTCTCTGTCAGGTCCCAGCGGGATCCGGCAACAAACTAGCGGGAAAAAAGGAATTAATTGTAGCCTTTTTCGAGCATACGAGCCACACATTTAAGAACATTGTATCGCCTCACTCTGTACATAAGCGTACCTGTTTATATTTCGGTGAGACTACTAGGTGTGTGTGCTGGCTCAACTTCCACTTTAGCGCGATGCCTGTAAATTACAACAATACGTTCTTAGCTCCTACGGACCATTACGGGAGATTTGTATTTCAAAAAGCCGCGTGTCTTGGCGAGCGAAGTAAAACAGAAGAGTTACCCTTTCCTCGACCTCCCTCATCGTCTCAGTTTCCTACGGATGAAGCAACGGCCATTTTGGAAATCGGGCCTTAAGCTTCGTTTTCTCAGACACGGGTGTTATGGGACATGTAGTGTCTGAATGTATTTCGCTAGCACCAACACAGTTTACGTTGTTTATGTTTTGTACTGGTGTGTGCTGAAGTTGAACTGATCTTTATTTAACAAGGATGTCATGCGACACATGATATTTAAAGTCTTTGACCGAAACAAGTACAGTTTATAATATTACTTTTATGTGCTAGTGTGTATTAGCATTTGAGCAGATCCTGTTAAGGCACATTCTTTATAATCTGGATAATTTAGACAGGCTATTGAGTCCTGTCAATGTACTTTTAATTTTGAGGATTAAGTATGCCTCCTTTTGTAATAGCACCTTGTCGACATCAGCAGGGCATTTTGTTTGGTTTACAGTGAATAAGATGGACCATTTAAAATCATTTTCTCCATGAGCTTTTTCTACAAAATGTTCAACCATAGGGGCTCTAAAAGTGGCATTTCCAGAATTGCAACTTAAAATCAGACTTACTCATAAGTTAGGATTTAAACTTGCGATTTCAAAGATAACAAACATGAATAGAGTGTCTGTTCCCATTTGGAAATTACACTTAATAAATGTGGTAAATCGACTCCAATGTTTATACTATGGGAGAGATGGGCCTAGCAGTAGTGAACAACGAATTTAAGTGTTTTTCACTACCAGGACATATAAAACTTAAAAACTGCACCCTGCCATCTGGACTGTTCATGGCCTACTCAGTTCAAAAGAGAGAGACCCCTTGGAACCAGGGGAATAGGGTACTTGTCAACAGTGAAGTAGAGTTATCCCTTGGCAAAATTCATTCATTAAGCCCACATGTTAATTATGAACATTCGACATTAAACAAGATAAAACAACAAGTGAATATATAAAAAACTAGTAACAAATTTATTGTTCTGTTAAAAACAAAGAGGAATCACATATTAAAAAATATGGTAATACCATATCACAAGTAATATAAAAAAGGGGGAAACCTTTTTCCTTTGCAGTATTGGATCAAGCACGACAAAATTTATCAATAAAGAATGACAATTTAAAAACAAATTAACAGTACCACATGACTGGTCAGATTATACTAAAACACAACAGAGAGACACATGAAGACAATACAGTTTTGTCATTGGAAATAAAGCACATCAAGTATCTAGATCTCAGACTACCAATCTTAGGCACATATACTTTTTGTACTGTTCAGAATTGGCACGGTTACTCAATTGTGCAGGTTGTATTGCGTCGACGCGTTTCGATGGCTTATTTCATTTTCTTGCCATCTTTTTCAAGACTGTTATTTTTAAAGTCTCTCTTTGTCAGCGGCACTGGATGGTTGCCTTAAACTTTGAAAGGTCCTGCGAGCAAACATATCACTGTCAGTATTTATTTTCTATGATTTTGATTTAAACATTAATTACAAAACAGCCTCATAACATCAATGATATTTATCCATCTCAAATATTACACATTTTGTTCGTGCCCATTTCGAGGTCTGTAGTGATACCTCCACAGTCGTAATCGTTATTCTAAGGTAACACATGCAATTCTATAGGGCTGACGTTAATCTTGTCATATCCAGTCGTCTTAGCACCTACATTTGTCCAGTATTATCATGTGTGCTTGTGCTTTTCATCTTTGGTATGCTCCCTCCCCTCGGGCCTGATCCTTCCCCATGGGCTTTCAATTGTTGGAAGACAACCGGGAGTTTAACATATTAAGTGTTCCGCTTCCCTGCTCGTCTTCATAGTCACCCTTTTTCTAACACTTTGTAACCAAAAAGGTGCGATATAATCATAGCAGTTGTTACCTTTTATTTCATATTTAACAAAGGACTTCTCTGGATATCCCGCCTCAGCATGGTGAAATACGGGGCTATTCTGAAAGACAATAAATTATCTTTACACTTTGCTCTTTAAGCAGACCAATGCTTGTTCATTACGACTACTAATTTTAGCCCTATTTATTACCTTCGTTACTGCTGTGGGATTTCTTATTGTTTTTTCTTGTCCCAAGGTGGTGAGCTTTTACATCCAGGATACACACGGGGTATCTATAATTGGATTTAGTATTTATATTTTTATCATGCATTTACATCTTCATAACTCGTATCATATGAGCTCTTCTAACGTTTTATTTATTTTGCACAGTATGTCTTACTAATTCCTTGCCCGGGTTTACCTGTTTTTCTAGATGTTTCCTTATAGCGTATCTGCTTAAAATAACGAACTAGTCACGACTGCTTGGTTTAGAGCCCCCGCTGTTTTCTGTCTTTGCTTGTTTCTGAAAGCGAATGACAAGCATTGTATAGTTACAAAGACTGGTCTTTCTGGATTGATTTTGTATTTTTTGCCTATAGCGTCTATTGCATCACCCACCTTTCTCCTTGGATCACAGCGTCTTAGTGGGGTGGATACTTTGCTGCATCAAGTCTTGTTTTGTCGTATCTATGGGGTTAAAGAATATATGGGGGCTAGAGTTAGTTTGCTTACTTGCAAACCTTCTGTGTCGGGTAATATTGTTAGTCACACCCCGGGGGCTGCATCGATCTACCACCTCTTACCTTGCGCGTGTTACCGCCACAGCTTCTCCACCCCGACCAGCGTTTTTCTCTAATTCGTCAAATTGTCCGGTGAGATTTCAAATTACCCGCTCTTTTTTCCTCTGTTTTTATATCCCTTCAATTGGTTTAATTTTTTACAGCTGGTCTACCTCACTGGCGGGCGGGTATTATTTTCATTCCATTTCCGCTTCCTATCTGTCATATGCTTTCCAAGCCTCGTTTTCATGTTAGTCACGAAGCCACTCTTCTCCCATGCCCGCTGTTGTTTGCATGAATTGACCTCGTTTTGGATTACCATCTCATCTCATTATGTTTTGCATTAAGGAGACACACGTGACATGCTCTATTATTTCTGTACCCGTGACGATATTGCAATATTATCGCCGGTGTACTATTAAAATGTACGGTCGAGTTTTTAAAGGCTACATGCCGGGTAGATATTTATTTCTTTCACCGCTTTCCGCATGTTAGACCTGACCTAATATTTATTCTCAGTTCTAGGTAACCGTATCAGTAGTACCCTATTGCCGGTATCTCGCAGATATAGCATAATATGCCGTCCACTGCTTTGAAAGTTGACCTCTTGGATTTACTCAGTTATTGGCAACTATTTTCATCCAATCTTCTTTTGAATTTAACCCTTTGTCTACTGTATCTAAAAAACACATGTACCATTGTTCTCGTGTTTTTCTTAGGGCATCATGTGCCCCGAGTCTGGCATGCCTATATGTTGGACATTTTGAAAAACAACATATTTACAACGAAATGGCACCTTTTTACGAGAATGTGTCCCACTGGCACCGGTTCATAGATGACATTATCTTTGTCTGGAACGGTGCCAGTGAGGATCTACTGACCTTTTTGGAGTGGCTAAACCTGGGTGATAGTAATTTAAAATTCACCGCACACTATAGTGCCCAAAGTGTGGAATTCCTAGATATAAAAATAAAAGAGGTAGAGGGGTTCTTGGAAGTTGAACTGTACACAAAGCCGACAGATAAAAACACCCTCTTGCAGTATCAGAGTAACCATCCCAAATCCCAAAAGGACAATATTCCCTTTGGAGAATTCTTGAGGCTACGCCGCAATTGCACGAGCCTGACTGATTTTTACCACCATGCTGAAATTATGAGTCACAAATTAGGCGAAAGGGGTTACCCCAAGAGGCTAATAAAACAATCTATGAAGAGGGCCAGATTCTATAACAGAGACAACTTACTAGAGGTTGATAGGGTCAGGAAAAACAAGGCTGACAACAGAATTGTGTTTGTAAGTCAATACTCTGGCCTAAGTAACAAAATAAAAAATATAGTTAATCGTAATTGGAAGATCATCAATACAGGCCTGCCCGCACCAATACCGAAACCATTGTTTTCGTTTAGGTGGAATAAAACAATCAATAACGCCTTAGTGAAAACATATAAAAACACGCCAAATTCTGTACAAACCACCTTGGTTGACAACAACAAAGCAACAGGCAACCACAAATGTGGGTCGTGCTCAATATGCCACAATTGCATGGTAACAAAGAAATTGATATTCAATGGAAAAACTTTGATCCCCAAAAGTCTGAACAATTGCAGAAGCAAAATTGTAGTATACCTGCTTGTCTGCCCCTGTGGTTTAGGCTATGTGGGGGAGACAGGCAGGGAGCTCCGGATAAGACTATTGGAGCATAGATCCTCAATAAAAAACAAAAAAGAAAATGCACCCCTATCATACCATTATCAGAAGGAAAATCATGGCTGTAACGAGTTCACATGGTTCATTTTAGAAAGAATAACTGTCAGTAGAAGAGGAGGGAATGTAGATGCCCTAAGAAAAACACGAGAACAATGGTACATGTGTTTTTTAGATACAGTAGACAAAGGGTTAAATTCAAAAGAAGATTGGATGAAAATAGTTGCCAATAACTGAGTAAATCCAAGAGGTCAACTTTCAAAGCAGTGGACGGCATATTATGCTATATCTGCGAGATACCGGCAATAGGGTACTACTGATACGGTTACCTAGAACTGAGAATAAATATTAGGTCAGGTCTAACATGCGGAAAGCGGTGAAAGAAATAAATATCTACCCGGCATGTAGCCTTTAAAAACTCGACCGTACATTTTAATAGTACACCGGCGATAATATTGCAATATCGTCACGGGTACAGAAATAATAGAGCATGTCACGTGTGTCTCCTTAATGCAAAACATAATGAGATGAGATGGTAATCCAAAACGAGGTCAATTCATGCAAACAACAGCGGGCATGGGAGAGGAGTGGCTTCGTGACTAACATGAAAACGAGGCATGGAACGCATATGACAGATAGGAAGCGGAAATGGAATGAAAATAATACCCGCCCGCCAGTGAGGTAGACCAGCTGTAAAAAATTAAACCAATTGAAGGGATATAAAAACAGAGGAAAAAAGAGCGGGTAATTTGAAATCTCGCCGGACAATTTGACGAATTAGAGAAAAACGCTGGTCGGGGTGGAGAAGCTGTGGCGGTAACACGCGCAAGGTAAGAGGTGGTAGATCGATGCAGCCCCCGGGGTGTGACTAACAATATTACCCGACACAGAAGGTTTGCAAGTAAGCAAAATAACTCTAGCCCCCATATATTCTTTAACCCCATAGATACGACAAAACAAGACTTGATGCAGCAAAGTATCCACCCCACTAAGACGCTGTGATCCAAGGAGAAAGGTGGGTGATGCAATAGACGCTATAGGCAAAAAATACAAAATCAATCCAGAAAGACCAGTCTTTGTAACTATACAATGCTTGTCATTCGCTTTCAGAAACAAGCAAAGACAGAAAACAGCGGGGGCTCTAAACCAAGCAGTCGTGACTAGTTCGTTATTTTAAGCAGATACGCTATAAGGAAACATCTAGAAAAACAGGTAAACCCGGGCAAGGAATTAGTAAGACATACTGTGCAAAATAAATAAAACGTTAGAAGAGCTCATATGATACGAGTTATGAAGATATAAATGCATGATAAAAATATAAATACTAAATCCAATTATAGATACCCCGTGTGTATCCTGGATGTAAAAGCTCACCACCTTGGGACAAGAAAAAACAATAAGAAATCCCACAGCAGTAACGAAGGTAATAAATAGGGCTAAAATTAGTAGTCGTAATGAACAAGCATTGGTCTGCTTAAAGAGCAAAGAGTAAAGATAATTTATTGTCTTTCAGAATAGCCCCGTATTTCACCATGCTGAGGCGGGATATCCAGAAAAGTCCTTTGTTAAATATGAAATAAAAGGTAACAACTGCTATGATTATATCGCACCTTTTTGGTTACAAAGTGTTAGAAAAAGGGTGACTATGAAGACGAGCAGGGAAGCAGAACACTTAATATGTTAAACTCCCGGTTGTCTTCCAACAATTGAAAGCCCATGGGGAAGGATCAGGCCCGAGGGGAGGGAGCATACCAAAGATGAAAAGCACAAGCACACATGATAATACTGGACAAATGTAGGTGCTAAGACGACTGGATATGACAAGATTAACGTCAGCCCTATAGAATTGCATGTGTTACCTTAGAATAACGATTACGACTGTGGAGGTATCACTACAGACCTCGAAATGGGCACGAACAAAATGTGTAATATTTGAGATGGATAAATATCAGTGATGTTATGAGGCTGTTTTGTAATTAATGTTTAAATCAAAATCATAGAAAATAAATACTGACAGTGATATGTTTGCTCGCAGGACCTTTCAAAGTTTAAGGCAACCATCCAGTGCCGCTGACAAAGAGAGACTTTAAAAATAACAGTCTTGAAAAAGATGGCAAGAAAATGAAATAAGCCATCGAAACGCGTCGACGCAATACAACCTGCACAATTGAGTAACCGTGCCAATTCTGAACAGTACAAAAAGTATATGTGCCTAAGATTGGTAGTCTGAGATCTAGATACTTGATGTGCTTTATTTCCAATGACAAAACTGTATTGTCTTCATGTGTCTCTCTGTTGTGTTTTAGTATAATCTGACCAGTCATGTGGTACTGTTAATTTGTTTTTAAATTGTCATTCTTTATTGATAAATTTTGTCGTGCTTGATCCAATACTGCAAAGGAAAAAGGTTTCCCCTTTTCCCCTTTTTTATATTACTTGTGAAATGGTATTACCATATTTTTTAATATGTGATTCCTCTTTGTTTTTAACAGAACAATAAATTTGTTACTAGTTTTTTATATATTCACTTGTTGTTTTATCTTGTTTAATGTCGAATGTTCATAATTAACATGTGGGCTTAATGAATGAATTTTGCCAAGGGATAACTCTACTTCACTGTTCATGGCCTACCCCAGGGGTGACTTATATGTACTAAAAAAAGTAGGTTTGGACCTGTCAAAATGCTTATTTTTTCAGGTCAAAATAACAGTTTACAATTAAATCCAAAGGCTGCAAGGGCAATGGTAATTTAGGGTCCTCAGGCAGTTGTTTATTAGGGGATATGTTGTGGTAAGAGTGAGTAGGAGTGATAATTAAAGAAACTAATATAAAGAGACCTCCGGATTGCCTGAAGGCAACCGCTATAGATACTGACTCGAATTTTTTTTTTGCTTTTTAATTGCAGTTTAGTAGGCTTTTTTGGGTAACTTATACAACTGGTGAATATTGTGTCATTGATTTTTCCTCCAAACAGATTGTGTTTTACCGTGGTTAAGGGTCATGAGTCAGTGTTGTAGCTACTGTGTCATGTGTCCCAGTGCAATTAAGAAAATCTGTCCCATGGCCGCTGTGCAAAATATGAAGTAATAACTTACAGCAAGTGTTCACATGGAACTCATTTTGAAAACAATCTTATTTTTTGTCACAAATTCTTAATTTGTGTTGGTTTAGCCAGGGGAGGAAAAAGAATAACAGCATGTTAAGATATATATGCCGCAAATTAATTTTAACAACGCAAATATAGTAATTGAAGGTAAGTAGCCCACTGGATGTGTTACATTACACCCAATTCAGCCAAAAGGAGTAATACATTTATTAATTAGTTCATCCAATTAATATCACACATATTCATTTTAATTATGACTCAAAATAAACTCAGTGAGTGGTGTTTTCAGAGAGGAGTGACATATGAAGCCGCAGTGAAGTGACCATAACCAAACAGATCATTTTTAACGTGACATTACAGTGACTTAAAACCAGAAAAGGATTATTGGAATATACAGGGATGTCTATGTATTTTCTTTTTAATTCCACAGAAGATGCTCCAGATTGTTCTCTGGTGCTTTCTTTAATAGACTATCCCTAGGTGCTTACTAAGGAAAAGAGGGTACCCTAAGAGACTAGCTAAGACCTCCATTAAAAAGAGCTTGGTATAGCCACCCAGAAGAAATACCTGAGCCTAAACAAAAAGATCCTGTGTAACAAAACCATTTATGTCACCACCTTCTGTCCAGACAGTACCAGAATTGCTAAGACAATCGAACAACATTGGCCGACCTTGAATACGATGAGTATATTTAAAGAACTGCTTTATTCATCCAAGAAAGGGAAAAACATTAGAGACCATCTGGCACATACGGACACCAGTATTGCCAAAAATGACAATACTATCCAGGGTATGTGGGGCCTTCTGCCAATCAAGGGACACTACAAATGCGGGTATACATCCTGTCTTACTGTTATTCTTTTAACTCCCCCGACTAAACCAACACAAAATAAGAATTTGTAGGGAAATACGATTGTTTTCTAAATGAGTTCCATGTAAATATTTGCTGCAAGCTATAAATGAATAGCCAGTTCGCATGGATGTATGGGTCACTCTTGTTTTTTGAAATACAAAGTTTGAAGTACTCTGGCCTCTAGGCCCGGGTGCCACTTCACCTACTGCACCAATGGAACGTTGGCCCTGTTAGTAGCTTGATGAGACTGTACTCCGAATTACGGGCCATATTATCAAGCAAGGGCGATACATTATCGCCGCTTTTATCGGCAGGAAACTGCTGCTAAAATGGTGATAATGGGCTTGATAATATGCCCTTGTGAATTCCCATAGAAGCCCAGGATCTGGTGTTAACCTGGGCTTCTATGGGAATTCATAAGGGCATATCATCAAGCCCATTATCGCCGCGTTAGCGGTAGTTTCCTGCCGATAAAAGCGGCGATAATGTATTACCCTTGCTTGATAATATGGCCCAATATGCTTTTGTGGACTAATATTCGAAAATCGTTGTTTCTAGTTGACGATATTTACCCCCGTGTGTCACCTGGATATTTCAGCTGCTTTCAGCGGGGAAGGTCCCTGGATAAAACATGATACCTTGCTATGTAAAAGGTGCCGGTAACTACTGATCCCATTGGGGTTACAGAGGGACTTGTAATACGGCCTGTAGTAAGGACAGATATGGAATAAACAGTATCACCTGTTTTTTTAAAAGCAACACTTATTCAATTGTCATGTTAGAAATCTGAGTCACTGTTATAACAGAGCTGTTTAAAGAAGCGTTATGGCTTTTTAATGTTTAAAATCTAAATAGCAGGCCTGAATCCTCGAGGAGAGATGCCAGCAAACAAGCTCTACCCGAGTTGGTAAAATGTATATTTCGGCGCCAGGTGCCACTTACTAGAGACTCTACAAGTAGCCGCTTTCTGCGGAAAATCAGATTGGACATTTTCGTGTACTATTTGTTAAATTCCAGGCCTGGATAAAACACCGTTTTGGTACTTGTTATTCTTTCGCAACATAATATGAGTGTTGAGTAAAAAGTTGGAGTTTCAGCTCTAAAACCAAATAATGTTTGTTCCCCCTTGAGCAGAAGTAGCCTTTTCGGTCCTTACTCGTCTGTAAGCGTTAATAAACAAAACTATCCAGCGTTATTATGCCACAATCTTGTAAAGACGGATAGTCGGGCTATAAATGCTAGCCATGGTGTTAAGACAGAGGTGTTTGTGGTTGGTTCGATACAGTGCTTAATTTGTAAAATATGAAGTGCAGGTGCTCAAATGTTTGTCGGAAGCCACACCTACTTTTCTCCAGCTCCACCCACTTCCTCCACTGGCTCCACCCACTTACTCTATTAGCTCCACCTACATCTTCAACTGGCACTGCTAAAAGTCAGATGTAATGCCTGGTCTGAATTTCAGCAAAGGAGCCTTCCTCATAGTAAGATTTTGATATGAGGTTCCCCTGCCCTGTGAACATTTTGTAAAAGATTAGCTCAAAAGTGGTTTAAAGCACAATTTTGTAAATAAATTTGCTAAAATCAATAATGTATTGAATGTCAGTGCTCTATGTGCTGATTTGGGAAAAGGACAATATAGGGGTATGCCATTTGTAATAGTCTATGAGTTCAAAGACACAAATTTTACATAGATTATGTGACAGAATAAGCCAAAATGTTGTGAAAACACTCTAAACAGATACTGAATAAAATCATGCAATACACTTGAATGAGTCAGTAACAGTCACTTCCAGTGGCCCAAGGGATATTGTTGGGTTAATAAATCGTCATGACTGTAGGAACCTAATTTTTCCACAATCCTAAACTAACCAACCCAAAGGGCCTCAACGTCCTGCTCTATCCAGTGCTGTGATAGAGTTCCTGCATTTCGGCTGATGTGCTTTGGATAGTTGAGTAGCTCTCAGACATCTCTAGTTGTTATTTGTTAATAATATGTAGGTAGGCATAGGCTAGCTCTACAAGACAGTGGTAACTATTTAAGATGGCTTGACATAGGACTCTGAACACAGCCACCCTTCCTGCTGTACCCCTCCTAAACATCACAGCATTGCCCTAGCTCTCTATACAACCTCCTCATAATTTAAGTTAGTTGAAGTCTTCAAAAGGTCTCCCACCTCGGAGCCCTCCATCCTGGAGTGCTAAACCAGCATCACTTTCACAAAATCACAAGAGTAACTGAAGTGACATCATATGCAATTAACATTATAAGAAGTGACATTACACGACCTTTGGCCTTGAGTAGAAAATAGGAGGTGACACTGTACAGCCTGTGATCCTGCACTAAGATTAAAGCCAGTAGTCTTAAAATCCCACAATAATGGATAAAGTGCAGTATGGAAGTTGCATGAGGAAGCGTTGTGCTCGCAGGTGATTTGTCACCCCTAAATAACCCTTCCTATCAATTTGGTGATGGCTCATGTGAGTCTTAGAAGCCACCTGTGTGGCTGAAAGAACTTTATTGGTCAAAATGTAAAACTTGTCCATGCTCTGGGATGCCACTTATGAACAGTCATGCTCTAAAGAGCAGAGGACTGAGGACCAGTTTCTGATTCACTCCAGTCTTGAAAAAGATGGCAAGAAAATGAAATAAGCCATCGAAACGCGTCGACGCAATACAACCTGCACAATTGAGTAACCGTGCCAATTCTGAACAGTACAAAAAGTATATGTGCCTAAGATTGGTAGTCTGAGATCTAGATACTTGATGTGCTTTATTTCCAATGACAAAACTGTATTGTCTTCATGTGTCTCTCTGTTGTGTTTTAGTATAATCTGACCAGTCATGTGGTACTGTTAATTTGTTTTTAAATTGTCATTCTTTATTGATAAATTTTGTCGTGCTTGATCCAATACTGCAAAGGAAAAAGGTTTCCCCTTTTCCCCTTTTTTATATTACTTGTGAAATGGTATTACCATATTTTTTAATATGTGATTCCTCTTTGTTTTTAACAGAACAATAAATTTGTTACTAGTTTTTTATATATTCACTTGTTGTTTTATCTTGTTTAATGTCGAATGTTCATAATTAACATGTGGGCTTAATGAATGAATTTTGCCAAGGGATAACTCTACTTCACTGTTCATGGCCTACCCCAGGGGTGACTTATATGTACTAAAAAAAGTAGGTTTGGACCTGTCAAAATGCTTATTTTTTCAGGTCAAAATAACAGTTTACAATTAAATCCAAAGGCTGCAAGGGCAATGGTAATTTAGGGTCCTCAGGCAGTTGTTTATTAGGGGATATGTTGTGGTAAGAGTGAGTAGGAGTGATAATTAAAGAAACTAATATAAAGAGACCTCCGGATTGCCTGAAGGCAACCGCTATAGATACTGACTAGATTTTTTTTTTTTGCTTTTTAATTGCAGTTTAGTAGGCTTTTTTGGGTAACTTATACAACTGGTGAATATTGTGTCATTGATTTTTCCTCCAAACAGATTGTGTTTTACCGTGGTTAAGGGTCATGAGTCAGTGTTGTAGCTACTGTGTCATGTGTCCCAGTGCAATTAAGAAAATCTGTCCCATGGCCGCTGTGCAAAATATGAAGTAATAACTTACAGCAAGTGTTCACATGGAACTCATTTTGAAAACAATCTTATTTTTTGTCACAAATTCTTAATTTGTGTTGGTTTAGCCAGGGGAGGAAAAAGAATAACAGCATGTTAAGATATATATGCCGCAAATTAATTTTAACAACGCAAATATAGTAATTGAAGGTAAGTAGCCCACTGGATGTGTTACATTACACCCAATTCAGCCAAAAGGAGTAATACATTTATTAATTAGTTCATCCAATTAATATCACACATATTCATTTTAATTATGACTCAAAATAAACTCAGTGAGTGGTGTTTTCAGAGAGGAGTGACATATGAAGCCGCAGTGAAGTGACCATAACCAAACAGATCATTTTTAACGTGACATTACAGTGACTTAAAACCAGAAAAGGATTATTGGAATATACAGGGATGTCTATGTATTTTCTTTTTAATTCCACAGAAGATGCTCCAGATTGTTCTCTGGTGCTTTCTTTAATAGACTATCCCTAGGTGCTTACTAAGGAAAAGAGGGTACCCTAAGAGACTAGCTAAGACCTCCATTAAAAAGAGCTTGGTATAGCCACCCAGAAGAAATACCTGAGCCTAAACAAAAAGATCCTGTGTAACAAAACCATTTATGTCACCACCTTCTGTCCAGACAGTACCAGAATTGCTAAGACAATCGAACAACATTGGCCGACCTTGAATACGATGAGTATATTTAAAGAACTGCTTTATTCATCCAAGAAAGGGAAAAACATTAGAGACCATCTGGCACATACGGACACCAGTATTGCCAAAAATGACAATACTATCCAGGGTATGTGGGGCCTTCTGCCAATCAAGGGACACTACAAATGCGGGTATACATCCTGTCTTACTGTTATTCTTTTAACTCCCCCGACTAAACCAACACAAAATAAGAATTTGTAGGGAAATACGATTGTTTTCTAAATGAGTTCCATGTAAATATTTGCTGCAAGCTATAAATGAATAGCCAGTTCGCATGGATGTATGGGTCACTCTTGTTTTTTGAAATACAAAGTTTGAAGTACTCTGGCCTCTAGGCCCGGGTGCCACTTCACCTACTGCACCAATGGAACGTTGGCCCTGTTAGTAGCTTGATGAGACTGTACTCCGAATTACGGGCCATATTATCAAGCAAGGGCGATACATTATCGCCGCTTTTATCGGCAGGAAACTGCTGCTAAAATGGTGATAATGGGCTTGATAATATGCCCTTGTGAATTCCCATAGAAGCCCAGGATCTGGTGTTAACCTGGGCTTCTATGGGAATTCATAAGGGCATATCATCAAGCCCATTATCGCCGCGTTAGCGGTAGTTTCCTGCCGATAAAAGCGGCGATAATGTATTACCCTTGCTTGATAATATGGCCCAATATGCTTTTGTGGACTAATATTCGAAAATCGTTGTTTCTAGTTGACGATATTTACCCCCGTGTGTCACCTGGATATTTCAGCTGCTTTCAGCGGGGAAGGTCCCTGGATAAAACATGATACCTTGCTATGTAAAAGGTGCCGGTAACTACTGATCCCATTGGGGTTACAGAGGGACTTGTAATACGGCCTGTAGTAAGGACAGATATGGAATAAACAGTATCACCTGTTTTTTTAAAAGCAACACTTATTCAATTGTCATGTTAGAAATCTGAGTCACTGTTATAACAGAGCTGTTTAAAGAAGCGTTATGGCTTTTTAATGTTTAAAATCTAAATAGCAGGCCTGAATCCTCGAGGAGAGATGCCAGCAAACAAGCTCTACCCGAGTTGGTAAAATGTATATTTCGGCGCCAGGTGCCACTTACTAGAGACTCTACAAGTAGCCGCTTTCTGCGGAAAATCAGATTGGACATTTTCGTGTACTATTTGTTAAATTCCAGGCCTGGATAAAACACCGTTTTGGTACTTGTTATTCTTTCGCAACATAATATGAGTGTTGAGTAAAAAGTTGGAGTTTCAGCTCTAAAACCAAATAATGTTTGTTCCCCCTTGAGCAGAAGTAGCCTTTTCGGTCCTTACTCGTCTGTAAGCGTTAATAAACAAAACTATCCAGCGTTATTATGCCACAATCTTGTAAAGACGGATAGTCGGGCTATAAATGCTAGCCATGGTGTTAAGACAGAGGTGTTTGTGGTTGGTTCGATACAGTGCTTAATTTGTAAAATATGAAGTGCAGGTGCTCAAATGTTTGTCGGAAGCCACACCTACTTTTCTCCAGCTCCACCCACTTCCTCCACTGGCTCCACCCACTTACTCTATTAGCTCCACCTACATCTTCAACTGGCACTGCTAAAAGTCAGATGTAATGCCTGGTCTGAATTTCAGCAAAGGAGCCTTCCTCATAGTAAGATTTTGATATGAGGTTCCCCTGCCCTGTGAACATTTTGTAAAAGATTAGCTCAAAAGTGGTTTAAAGCACAATTTTGTAAATAAATTTGCTAAAATCAATAATGTATTGAATGTCAGTGCTCTATGTGCTGATTTGGGAAAAGGACAATATAGGGGTATGCCATTTGTAATAGTCTATGAGTTCAAAGACACAAATTTTACATAGATTATGTGACAGAATAAGCCAAAATGTTGTGAAAACACTCTAAACAGATACTGAATAAAATCATGCAATACACTTGAATGAGTCAGTAACAGTCACTTCCAGTGGCCCAAGGGATATTGTTGGGTTAATAAATCGTCATGACTGTAGGAACCTAATTTTTCCACAATCCTAAACTAACCAACCCAAAGGGCCTCAACGTCCTGCTCTATCCAGTGCTGTGATAGAGTTCCTGCATTTCGGCTGATGTGCTTTGGATAGTTGAGTAGCTCTCAGACATCTCTAGTTGTTATTTGTTAATAATATGTAGGTAGGCATAGGCTAGCTCTACAAGACAGTGGTAACTATTTAAGATGGCTTGACATAGGACTCTGAACACAGCCACCCTTCCTGCTGTACCCCTCCTAAACATCACAGCATTGCCCTAGCTCTCTATACAACCTCCTCATAATTTAAGTTAGTTGAAGTCTTCAAAAGGTCTCCCACCTCGGAGCCCTCCATCCTGGAGTGCTAAACCAGCATCACTTTCACAAAATCACAAGAGTAACTGAAGTGACATCATATGCAATTAACATTATAAGAAGTGACATTACACGACCTTTGGCCTTGAGTAGAAAATAGGAGGTGACACTGTACAGCCTGTGATCCTGCACTAAGATTAAAGCCAGTAGTCTTAAAATCCCACAATAATGGATAAAGTGCAGTATGGAAGTTGCATGAGGAAGCGTTGTGCTCGCAGGTGATTTGTCACCCCTAAATAACCCTTCCTATCAATTTGGTGATGGCTCATGTGAGTCTTAGAAGCCACCTGTGTGGCTGAAAGAACTTTATTGGTCAAAATGTAAAACTTGTCCATGCTCTGGGATGCCACTTATGAACAGTCATGCTCTAAAGAGCAGAGGACTGAGGACCAGTTTCTGATTCACTCCACGTTACCCCTTTTCTCTCTTACACTGCCTCTCCTGTAATGGAGCATATGACACAATCAAGAGGTTTGGGAAGTACTCTGATGCGCCCCGTTTCCCTTCCGAAGGACCAGTTGTAATTAGTGGCTACCCACATTAACTTCCACCTTGACTTCGCTAACTCGGTTCAGCATCAGCCCTGGAAACACTGACTCTCCTATCACACCACTGCAGGAGTGGTAGAAAGATAGCAGGTGCAGCAAGGTGCTAAGGGCCCCAATGCAAGCAAAGAAAATGGACCTGAATCCCCAGGTTTGGTGGTTAAAAACAGTTATATTGGGGATGCAGCGAGTCCCTCACACCTGGTGCCGCTGCTTCTGCCGCATCAATGATAGCTACATTCCTCATTCTCGACAGAGTCCTTCTGCAGGGCACACACTGCAGCTGGATTTTAGGTTCAGGCTTACCTTCCAACCTGCCCCTTTTCTGAAAATTCAAACATTCCCCACCTCAAACTGGTCCAGGTGCTCCAGTGAGATCCAGCAATTCTCATTGAGCCAATCAACGTTGCTTAAACGTAGAGATTAATTCTGATTAGCCAAGAAGAGTTCCAACAGATATTCTAATTTGCTGTCATTTGGCAAATCAGAATAGGTCTTTGTGTTTAAAAAAAAGTCTGCAGGAATGACTGAAACACCCCACAATGCCAGAGACCATCTTTGTGGTCAATGAACACAGGGGTTAGCTAGGGGTATAGTGGAAACGCACATTAATGGCAAAAGGATAATTCTAGTAGTATGCATTAAGGTACATAAAACAATAACGCCCTGTGCTACTGGAAGAAAGCTGAAAATGGCGGTCTGCTCTTTCTGCATTCAAAAGAAAAATGTCACCCATAACTAGTAACCTCTGACCGAGACACGAATTCTCGCATCCATGAAAATACCACAGCAATAAAGTACAATGTTACGCTTCAGGAAGATCTTTGCCCTTACCTGATAAAATCCTACTCCTGATACTGGAGTGTGGGCAGACCCTTCACAGTCCAAGCATCTCATTTATGGAGCAACTGCTTTCTAGCCATTCTCACTAAGTTTATCGTCTAGCGTTCAGAAAAAATTAAAAATTCAACGTTTATGTCTCTATGCAGCCAAAAGCAGCTGCATTCAAGGAGGGTCTGGGTGAGACCACTCTGAGAGGACAAGAGTCAACTCGCACCATTTCTTGGGAGAGCAAACCCACCCCTAGGAGGAAAGGTGCCTGTCCTGCTACTGTCCACCAAACATCACCCGTGTAAACCACTTTTTATAACCCTAGAGCTACAGGAAACAGAATTGGTCTATAAACATTATTGAATGTATTATTTCATTCATTCACTCATTCCTGCGGACCTTAATGAGCCATGCAAGTAAGTTGTTGGTAACCATGGACCAGAAAAGCAAATCTCAAAGTTTGGCTTACTGGGGAGGGGAGTAAACTTCCCTCACAATTCCAAATTGGTTTCTCCGAAAGTACATGCCTGAACTCAAAATATTTCAGAGACAGCCAATAGGCTCTATAATGCAAACAGCAGCTGGACAAACAATTAGAAACCATCCCTCACCTAGCCTTATAGACTAGCTTGCATGAATCAAGAGCGGACAGAAACACAACTGGAGTGGTATTTAGGGTATAATTTAAAGTTTAGCGCTTGAAAACCTTTGGATATGTGAATACGATATTCCATGGGATTGCACCCAGAGATAGAATCAGAGAAGCCTCCCATTCTACCAAAGGACATGGTCAGCGACTAGCTGCCGCCTCCCCCCCAATCCGGCACCCAACACCCAGGAACGTGGACACGAGACGTGTTTTACTTTTTGGAAGGCGGGCGCTAGTCGCCCGGCCGTATTTATTAAAGTATGAAATTAAAAAAGGTTTTAATTGCATAATCAACAATGAATACAAAAATCAGCAGGACATTTAGTTATACAATTCATATCAACAAGTTTGAGAGCCTGACCTTAACAAAACTCTAATACATGTTGTTCCTAGCTTAAACTAAACATCCTAAACTTGATTTTTGTACATTTCTGGCCATATGGCAGGGTCACTACCGGTGTCAGGTCCTACAAGCTGCGCCTCCCCCCTAGAAGTGCGCATGCGCAGTGTTACCCCGGGAGTTGCCCGGTCTACGCCCTAAACTCCATTTACCCACTAAAGGAGGGCCCTTACTCTGCGCCGGTGGCGTCATGAGTCCACGCGCGCGGGGTGGCTACCAGCCTAAGGAAAGCGTGAACTACTCCTACCCGCGCTCCTTTGCCTATTACCTTGCCCCTGGAGTTCTGGGAGTGGCCCGCAGGCCCCTCCCCCCGGGCGGGAACCTCCATAGGATGATGCCCGCCCCCTCAGACCTCAAATATGTGCTCACCGATAATGACCTTACCGCATGCCCCATACCTAATAAATACGACGACCTATGGGAAAAATTCTAAAGGACAGCTACACTGGCTAATAAATAACAGTATCAACGTATAGCTAAAAGGGAAAAAAGGCCTAACGACCCATGGTATTAAAATACAATTTGCTTCGCACATGTTTCGCCAAATAACAATATCAACGTATAGCTAAAAAGGGAAAAAAGGCCTAAAGACACATAGCTTCAAATACAATTCACTTCACACATATTTTCCTAAAAAGGGGAAAAAATTCCTAAACAAACGCATCACAAAATACACCAACAGACCTCACTCTCCTGTGGTCCGTACCTTCGAAACTTACCATTAAACCAGACATAACACTGCTCAAAACTTTTGTTCCAAGGGATGGTGGGTGGGAAAACAAAGAAGCCCCGAACGCGGGGCACAACGTTCAGCGAGGGAGCGCCAGGGACAAGGGGGTCTCCTGGGCGCTCCCTACCTCTTATTCCCGAGGGGCCGGTCGGCCCCTCCTATCGCCCGCCCCCCCTGACCCGGAACCACTAAATCGAATCCGGGTCAGGAGGGCCGCCGGCCAATCGGCGGTGGGCCGCACCCCCCCAGGGCACGCCCCCACCGCCGAGTGACCACAAAGGAGAAAAGGGGGGGCGACGGTCGCCGCGCCGCCATGCGTGCGGGGGGGCCGAGGGCCCCCCCTTTTCACATGGTCAGCGACTAGCTGCCGCCTCCCCCCCAATCCGGCACCCAACACCCAGGAACGTGGACACGAGACGTGTTTTACTTTTTGGAAGGCGGGCGCTAGTCGCCCGGCCGTATTTATTAAAGTATGAAATTAAAAAAGGTTTTAATTGCATAATCAACAATGAATACAAAAATCAGCAGGACATTTAGTTATACAATTCATATCAACAAGTTTGAGAGCCTGACCTTAACAAAACTCTAATACATGTTGTTCCTAGCTTAAACTAAACATCCTAAACTTGATTTTTGTACATTTCTGGCCATATGGCAGGGTCACTACCGGTGTCAGGTCCTACAAGCTGCGCCTCCCCCCTAGAAGTGCGCATGCGCAGTGTTACCCCGGGAGTTGCCCGGTCTACGCCCTAAACTCCATTTACCCACTAAAGGAGGGCCCTTACTCTGCGCCGGTGGCGTCATGAGTCCACGCGCGCGGGGTGGCTACCAGCCTAAGGAAAGCGTGAACTACTCCTACCCGCGCTCCTTTGCCTATTACCTTGCCCCTGGAGTTCTGGGAGTGGCCCGCAGGCCCCTCCCCCCGGGCGGGAACCTCCATAGGATGATGCCCGCCCCCTCAGACCTCAAATATGTGCTCACCGATAATGACCTTACCGCCACAGGCCAGCATTGTTAACCGACGATCTGGCCTCCCCCTCTAGCCTAAGGACACCCTCCTCTTTTCAAAACCCTCTAGCCAAGCCCAGATATTATCAGACCACAAGACATTACCCTCCTCTGTCAAATGAACCCCGTCCTTCAAGTAATACTTGTGAACCCAGATGCACCCATGAGGTATTGACTGTAACAAGGGGGTTCGAAACAACCTATCCAACCGTGTGTTGATCCTCTTTACCGAGTGATTCAACGCCCTGACCGAATGACCCCCCCGCCACTGTAGTCGAGGTATGAGTTGTGACCATACTAGTGTGCACCCGGGGCAGGTCCTAGCCATCCAACCCGCCGTTGAGATAATCTCCTCAATCAGAATGCGCCTGCCCAGTGTTGCCAAATCATTCTCCCCCAGGTGAAGTATCACCACTGACGGTGGAGACTGCTGGCGTGCTAAAAGCCCTTGGAAGAATCCCCTAAACTCGTGAAGACATAACCCCCCTCTGCCAAAGAACGTGATGTCCAACCCTAGTTGTGCCGCCCTTTTCCTCTTGTCACCTGACAGGAAGACACATTCTGCTCGCTTCACATATGAATGACCAACAATCCAGACATTGTTCTTCATTATTTCCTGGTCGCCGCTCCGCGCTGATGAATGTTGCCGGTGCCCGACGACAAATTCCTCCCCTGCGTAACAGGTCTGAGAAACTGTAAGAGAGCGGAAAGAGACCATGCGTGAGTGACAAGTAATCATAGCATGTCAATCCGAACATAACGTTTATAACATTCTGAAGACCATCTCCCAATTGTCTTCACTCTTTCCACTGGGAGGCCCCCCGCCACCGCCTCGGTTGCTGCCCCAATCCTGAAGGAATGAGAGCCAAAATCCTTGGGGTCAAGACCTGCCTTCCTAACCCCCATCTCCAACACTTTCCTGAATTGATACCTGGTCAAGGGGCTCCCGTCGGCGTGACAGAGCAATGCCCTGCCCGCTGAACCTACCAACAATTCGTGGAATAATTCTACATGCCTCACCGGGCAGCACGGGTTGGCGGGGGCCCGTTGCAGAACTATGGTGTGACCCCTAGCTTCTTGGTCGGTTTTTGATTTTTGGATATTCACCCACATGGTGTCCCCTATTATCGTCACACCAGCCTTTTGCAAGCCGCCCAGTAGGTCTGACTTGGAACCTGCCACAAGCTCGCTAATTCTCAGCGCCCCATAGAATGCCAAGGAGAATGCCGCCTTAAAAAGAAGCACCTCCCACTCCGAGCTACAAACAGTCTCCAGCGTGCCCAGTAAGGCTGTTAGCCGGGCCAATCCAATGGGCTTTCTCTTATCCTTCTGGTGTCCCTGAATACGGCGCCATCCCCTTAAAGCCTTACGTATCATAAAGGTATTAGTGGGATCCCGGAAGCCCCTAGCTTGAGCGAAGAATGACACCGCTGCCCTATGTCTGGTCGCAGCTGCCACCGAGCGCCCCTCCTTATGCATCCATTCTAAATAGGCTGCAAAGCCATCCTCCTGTGCCCAAAGTACTTCCCACTGTGGCCCCAAGAAAGAACAATAAGACAGAAACGCCCCTTCGTAAGCCGTCTTAGTCCTGGGGGCTAGGCTAGCGACCACGAGGTCCTGTAATCTGGGGCACCAATCTGCCAAAGTACTGCTGGGAAGTGTGCTGGCGAGGGGTCTGCTGTGGGAAGATGCTCCCTGAAAACCTGCATTTTGAAGCGAGAAAGGGAGTCAGCCGCATTGTTTAGAACACCCGGGACATGTTTGGCTCTAAAATTAGCATTCAGTTTAAGGCACCGCAGAACAATTTCTTTGATCAGACGAAGTATGAAAGGACACCGCGCCCCCTGCTGGTTGATACATTCTACCACCGTCATGTTATCTGACCAAAACACCACTGATTGATTACATAGGTGTTCGGGCCAGACCATCAGTGCCACCCATATTGGGAAGAGTTCAAGGAAGCCAATGTTGCTGATCAGACCCCATGCCTTCCATTCCTCTGGCCACTGTTGAGCGACCCACCTGTTCCCTAGGATGGCGCCAAAGCCCACACTACCGGCCGCATCAGTCCATAGGCCCAACTCCGCTGATGTTGTGAGCGGAGCGGGCCAGACCACCCTACCGTTAAAATCCTCCAGGAATGCCATCCAAATAAGCATATCCTGGCGAACTTCAGACGATAGGCGAGTGCGATGGTGCTTTTCCCTCAGCCCCTTCATCGCGTGAGCGATGGAGCGAGAGAAAGGGCGAGCCATGGGGATGATTCTCAGTGCGAAATTCAATTGCCCTACCACCTCCTGTAGTTGCTGCAAAGTGACCTTCTCCTTCCGGAGGCATAACTGTAGCGATGTCTTGAATTTGCACACCTTGTCCTTAGGTAATCTAAAACATCCCTCCATTGAGTCAATCTCGATGCCAAGGAATTCTAAGCAGGTGGTCGGGCCAACAGTCTTCCCAGGCGCCAGAGGGACCCCAAAAGCCCGCATGAGCACGCAAAATTCCTGCAATGCCAATGCACACTCCTGAGATCCAGCTGTACCCAGAAAGAGGAAATCATCTAAGTAATGCATGACCCGCTGATGGCCCGTCACTTGTCTCATGGCCCATTCAAGGAAGGAGCTAAACATCTCAAAGTAAGCGCAAGATATCGAACAACCCATAGGCATGCATTTGTCCATGTAGAACCTATCCCCAAAGGTGAAACCTAAAAGATGTTGGTCCGCCGGGTGGACTGGGAGGAGGCGAAAGGCTGATTCTATGTCTGATTTCGCCATCAGCGCCCCAGGTCCCGTGGCTTGTAATAAGTTAACAGCCTGATCAAAAGAGGCGTACTTAACACTACAGATACCCTCGTCAATGGCATCATTCAGTGATGTCCCCCTAGGTGCTGACAGGTTATGAATCAATCTGAATTGCCCCTTCTCTTTTTTGGGGACAACTCCCAGTGGGGAACACACAAAATTGGGTACTGGCACTTCAGTAAAAGGCCCAGCTATCCTGCCTAATGATAGCTCCTTGTCAATTTTGGCGGCCACAACAGCCGGATTGTGCTTGACTGACAATTGATTTCTACAGTGCGCACTGCCTGTGTATCCCCCGGCCGGAATCCTAAAACCCTTTGAAAAACCTTCTTGGAGTAGGGTAGCCGATGTGTGGTCTGGGTATCTGTTCAACCATGGAATCATTTCCACCACATTGACTGGAGTGGGGGGGCCTAACCTGTTTGACTTATAGTGGCCTTCCCCTACCCCTCTGACCTGTGTTACCTTGCTTGGACCTGCAGGTAGTTTCTGGATGAGAGGGATGCCCACAGGAGGAACATGCATGTCTAAACTTACACGCGGCCCTTGTGCAGGTGCGCCTATTAAAATCCCAGCACACCCCTTTTTTCTCTGGCCCACCTGCCCTAAACTTCCCAGGTACCTCACTCGTTTGGGGGGGCCGAAAGGGCTGATGCGGCCTAGTGAACACCTTGACCGGACCGAACTGAGGGGGAGGTGCAGTATCAGAGAACTGTTTGTGCCAAGCCATGGAATCTACCGTGTCCCATGGCAATGATCTATTGAATTCCAATGCCTTCCTGAAATTGACATCATAACCCTTCCATGCTTCCCCAGAATACTGTTGACTCCACCCCACAATCCTGCTCGAGTAGCATGCCAATGCTGCCTGTAAATCTGGAGGACGCTCCGCTTTAACTGCAGTGAATACCGCCCATGCTTGCATCCAGTTGTTGAGATTTTCCTCAACCCTAAATCTAGTACACTGCGCCCTCCATTCACTTGGGAGCATCCACTCCTTCAGTGCTTTTGCCTGCTCCATTTCCCTATTATCTAACAACAAAGAATAAATGTACACGTATTTATCCGCCCAAATCATCTCTTTCACAGCTAATGACACATGCTGAGCCAGATTCTCGCTCCTGGAAGGTACAACACCGTCCCCCAAGAGCGGCAATGCCACTTCCTTACCAAGTGCGGGCACCGGGGGCGGCTGCCCATTCAATCCGTCCAGCTGGGGAACACTTGGACCTGCAAGGGGAGAAGATACTGGCAAGACAACACTGTTGGCGACCGCCGCCAATCTGATTTTTTCCACAAACCTCGCCGCCTCTGCTGCATGGTCTGCAGAATTCGGAAAAGCTCCCCCTTTTTGGAGCCATGGCATCAAGGCCGTTATCTGGGATACCAATTCAGGGGGCGTTGACTCGAAATTACCCACAGGGACAACAGGTACCACAGGGGTTATGCCCTGTGGTACCGACACAGCTGGCAGGGCGGGTGCCGGGTGTGGCACACCTGTACCCGGGATTGTGGGCACCGGTGGGGAAGCAGGCCCAGCGTCTACTGGTTGACCTACAGGTACCGGCACCACGGGGGCAAGGGGTGTAGGCATAGGTATATGCGGGGGCGGCACGACCGCCGACGGCACGGAAGGTACCGGCTCTACTGGCCCTGGGGTGGGGGTGTCATCCCTGGGTCTCTTGGACTTAGACTTCGTAGGTGAGGTGATAAAATCCCCCCTTGGCACTGGTGCAACCCTCTTGCGAATAGGCCTACCCGATGGACCTGGGGCGTCACCATGCTTCTCATTAAACCGTGCTTCCAGCTCATTTACTTTCCCTAGCTGCTGTTTCATTTCTTTCATGTCACGCATCATGGCCCGCATCATAGCCTCCATGTTGGACCCCTTCTTTCCACCCCGTGGACCTGGCATGATGCTACCCCCAACAACAGCAGCCTACTCTCTCAATATCACAACAGGCCAACTCTGTGTACCTTTTGATGGAGGGTCACCAGGGGGCTTTCAGCACCATGCAACGGCGACCGCAACACTAGCGGCTTGTCCGCTTATGTAAGGGGGTGAGTAAACCTAATGTAGACCCACCCGGCGGCCACCTGGAGCAATGAATGCTAGCCCCCCGTACCCCTCTTACCGACCAGTCCCGTGCACTCGCCGGCGATAACCGTCCGTGATCAGGTTCTCCCACCAGGCACCAGGCTTACGTCCTCTCTGAAAGATGGGTTGGACCAACAATTGTCGCTTAAAAACCTGGAATGGAGAATAGCATGAACACCTTGTGGCAAAAACAGGGGCAAATGTAACGATGCCTCTGTTCAAAATTACACTGGAGGCCTGGACCCCTTGGCAACCTCGTTTGGGATGTCTTACCAACAATTATACAGAGCGATTCACTATTACTCAGAATAATAATTCCCTTAATTAAAACAAAACCCTAATTAAAACAAAACATCAATGAGAATCAAATGCACAATTTGTTATCACAGTTCCCAATACACGTCCCCCGAAACTGAAGGATTGCTATCAGAGGTCACTCCCATGTATCCCAACGAATAATGCTGTACCCAAAACAGTACAAAAGAAGTTACACAACACTCGTCATTTCTAAACTGTGAACCCTCTACCAGACGGGTCTCCTATCCAGGTGCTGCCCTGGTCGACCCCGATTCACCTCCTTTCCTGGTAGCCCGTGTTCATCCGCCTTGGACCATAAGCTACTCAAACGCACGCCCTTCAATTACCGCCCGCTTCAGCGAGGCTTTTCCACGCATATATCGCTGTTTGCCAAATGTGTATGTTAAAACATGGGGGCGTTCTTCAATTAACCTTATTACCGCGAGTCCCCCTTCCTCCGCGTTTCACATGTGCTCCACGCGCAACGAGGAAACCCCTCTTACCCGCGTTCTACTACTTGGAGCCGGTCCGGTCCCTGCCGCCCGCTCCCCCAATACCTTATGCGGTCGCCGTATGCGCCGCTTCCCCTAAGCAATCCAGCCTGGACAAAGCACCTCTGCTACGCCTCTGCTGCCAGCCCGCTTCGCTTCCGAACGTCGATCTCGCCGGCGGCTGGCCCCACGCGGCTGGTCCGATGTTCTCGCACCGACCCGGCTGGCTCTTCCCGCGCTCTCCCGACTCCTGTAACACAGAACAAAGAATACTCGCTGTCGCTCGGCGTTCGCGATGCTACACCACTAATCTCAGGCTCTGCTTCCCGCCTGAAAGTAAAAAGTGAGAAAGATTAAAAAACAAAGAAGCCCCGAACGCGGGGCACAACGTTCAGCGAGGGAGCGCCAGGGACAAGGGGGTCTCCTGGGCGCTCCCTACCTCTTATTCCCGAGGGGCCGGTCGGCCCCTCCTATCGCCCGCCCCCCCTGACCTGGAACCACTAAATCGAATCCGGGTCAGGAGGGCCGCCGGCCAATCGGCGGTGGGCCGCACCCCCCCAGGGCACGCCCCCACCGCCGAGTGACCACAAAGGAGAAAAGGGGGGGCGACGGTCGCCGCGCCGCCATGCGTGCGGGGGGGCCGAGGGCCCCCCCTTTTCATGAGAGTGGAAAGAGAAGGGCTGCCTGGTGTGTAGTTGAGCCTGTTTACTCACACACACACACACGCACGCACGCACACACACACTCACACGTGTGAAATACCTGGTGCAGTCTGCCTCGTAATGAAATATAAATTGCATTTGTGTTTTAGTCTGTCTCTCAGACTGCGCCCCCAAACCATGAGATCTAGTGCATAGCTGCAAGCCGCAGCCAGCCCCTGCGGCGCTGGGATAACCGGGCAGAAGGCAGGGAGGACAGTAATCCCCTAGAACTCCTTTCAACTTCTGTGACGGACAAACAAGGCAACTTTTTCACGGACTGAGCCTTCAACGCTTTCCCACCTGGGTTTTAATGTGTTTCTCTCCTCCGGCTCCAGTTATGACCGAGGATCAGGCCCCTCACTTCCAGACTTGGTACAGGCCTCTGCGCGAGGCTCTGACTGCTCGCTGCTGCTGACACACGGTGATATGGGCCATAATTCCACTTGTCACTGTACACCCGCAAGCACGTGCTCACAGCAACATGTTCACATTTCTAAATGTTCGGCGCGTTATAAAACACGGAAATAAACTGATTAGGCCTGCCTGCCTCACCTGGTGCTGCAACTGTTGCCTGCCAATCCTCAACGTGGTCGTCGGATGATGGATTGCGCTGGCACTCGAGTTGAACCCAGTGCTTGAACAGTGAGTGACTCGGTGGTGGGGAGCAGCCATGCGCGTGGCTATGCAGGGGCGTGGCAATGCAGCCTGGAAAAATGTGCGCACACTGCCTGCTGCCCCAGCCCCCACAAAACCAAAATCCAGCCCAAATCAGTGTCCCGCCCACCGGCCCGGCAACACTGATCACTGGGCCGGAACTTCAAAATATCAGATTGAGAAGGTTGAGATTCACACACAGAATCTCCATTCTCCCTTGACTCAGCCAGGGACAGGCTCACTCGCCCAGCTGCGCAGGCGCTGCCCAGGCAGCAAAACACTTTGCTGGAACAGACTCACTCTGACTGGGGAGAAAGGCGGACATTACTGCGGGCGATAAGTCCAGTAGTGGGGTAAAAACCATAAATTAAACATATCAAAAATGAATGACTTGTAGACCCGGCCCTGATTATTAAGTGCCGGTGCTAGGCACCGGAAAGCACCGGCACAAATTAAGCCCTGGTTCGATAGTGCAATTTTAGTGCGATATTAAAACCCGAAATTTAATAATGTGCTACGGTTCTCCTTCTAGTCTGCGCCGGGGTGCAGAGTGATAACATTCACACAGAAAAAATATTAGCAATTATATGGGTTTTCCCTTGGGCGATTTTACCGCCCCGTTTTTTATGTCAGAAAGTGGAATAACGTGAATGACGTTTCAATGCACGTTAAATCGGTGCATTTTTCCATTACCAACATACGTAAATTTGGAAGAAGCGGAAATATCACAGAAAATTTTTTCAGGTCACACCTGAAGTGATTTCCTCTGGGTAGAAGGGCAGAATCGGAGAGAAATGGTCAGCGACTTTCCGACGAAACATCCATTAGGCCATAATTAGGCCATTAGGCTATAATCAAGAACACTGTGCTTGATTATGGCCTAAGTGTAAAGTAAAGTAGAGATTCTCATTCGTACCCTTTGTTGTGATGCCGAGATTCCAGGAATTATCCCAGTGCACCTGGTAATTGGGATATTACAGGAAATTTAGAATTACTTGGGGAACAGCATTTGGAGGCAAGGTTTCCACGTTTTCCCATGTTTTTCACATACAACAAACTAAGGGGCATATTTACAAGGAGATTGCACCGCGGAACGTCACTTTCTACAACGATCTGGTGGCATAATGCCCTGCACCATATTGCAATGGGTGTTGCTGTTGCCGTTACACCGCAACACCCACTGCTTTTTGATGCTGGACCGGATTTATAAGGATCTGTAAATCTGAGTCAGCGCCAAAAACTAACATCATGCAAAAGCAGGCGTTAGATTGTCACAACAAGGAGGAATACTTTTATTTCTCCTCGTGTTTGCTTTTTCCTCTTTTTCTTAGTGTGCTGCATTCTGCAGCACATATAGAAAGAGCAGAACACCTTTAATGATTGCTTATGTGCAAGAAGTTGTCCCTTCCTGCACATAAACAGTAATTGAATAATGGTGATTTACTACTTCTATGTGCGTAGCAGAATGCAGCAAGGTTTACAAGAAACCTGATTAACAGAGAAGCAGCAAATTGCCATTATTGATTGTTTATGTGCAGGAAGGGACACCTTACTGCACATTAACAATAATTCCCTGCAACACAGGCACCCTTGCGCTATTGCGCAAGTGTGCCTGTGTTGTCGCTTGGGAGCTATTTTTAGCACCAGCACAAGGGAAAACACAAGAGTGTGCTGTAGTGTATATACCACGCATCCCTGCATTTATAAATGATGCAGCACTGCAAAATTTGCTGCAGCGCCACACCATTTCCTTGTAGATATGACCCTAAGTTGGCACCAACCTTTTGTTAGTGCCATCAAGCACAGAAGCCACACTACAACATTTTTGTAGGTCTTGCAAAATACCTATGTGGACTTATAGGTTATCTTTATTGTCACTCATTTGCTTGCTTCTTATTTGATGGCTAGCTTTCCCCTTCTGTTTGTCTCTTACCTAGACCACACCCTTTTGATTGAATGGTTTTGTTTTTCAGCTGTTCACATGTAGGGAAATACTTTTTTTGTCTGTGGGAGTGCATGTGTAGTCAAACTACCCCTTTAATGTGCCACTTCCCTTTTGCCACCACTCCTCGCTCCTAATTCCTTGCAGCCTTGTTTGCTTTCTCATCGGCTTATCTCCCATGTTCCATGTTAATTTCTCCTTCATGTGCTGCTTTGACCCTCCTCTCCCACCATGCCTTATTTTTGCTTTATTCCCCATGTTGCTTCCTCCCATCAGCTCCTTCGTTGCTCCCCTACCCTTTCAGGGCATTTACATTTGTTTTGTGCCCTTTTGTTTGGTGGGCCGAGCAGCTTCCATGAAATACTGGACGCCCTCCTATATCAAAAGTGATTTCTCACACATGGCTATTTTTTTAAATTAACCAATCTAAGTATATCTGCTATCTTAGATGGTCAATAAAAAAAGTAAAATGCGGTGACTGTAATCAGTGACCATGCCATTATGTCTTTTTTAGTTTGTTTTCTGTTGATTCTGTGCAGTCTCAGCAAACAACATTTTGCTCTTTTCTGATGCTGACCAGCATTGGCAATGCCAATAGATGCAAAGGCAGGATCTAATAGCTTGTTTAATGATGTAATCACTTTAAAAAATCATATCAAATGTTTCCATGAATGTAATACAGCTCTTTACACCTCTTGACACACTCTAAATGAGGACCAGTGTGTCCTATGACATTCCCATTCACAATCATTTATTATTTCCATTCAAGAATAGGTTACTATGAAAAGGGAACATAGAAGACTAAGCAACAATCACAAAACCAGTGTGCATCTAAATGTCACCTACATGCTCAGCAAATTGAATGCATGATAAAAAATCCAGCTCTGAGTCACAGACTCAGGATCCGCAGATTTTACCCGCCACAAATTTCACCTAAAATAGAGGAAAATCTGCAAATGAGATGCATTTCCCTCTGTGGTAGGTGTAAGGGCAGCTGTGGATATATACTAACTCTGGGCGGTGAACTCCGCTCGCGGAGTTTGCGAAATTTCGGTAAATTCTTGATTCGCATAGAGCGCGAAGTTGTCAAATACTGCGTAACCTACAGCGTAGCGTAGATGTTTTTCTTCCTCGCGCACTCAATATGCGTTCTCCATGCGCGGCAATGACTTACCGTGATTCTGTGTTCGCCGACTCAATTTTCTCTCAGTCGCTTGCGCCACGAGGTTTGGAATCTGGCCGCACAATCCCGCGAGACTGTGCAAACACGAATACATCATACGGACCCGTGAACACGTCATTCGGACGCGCTATCTTCCTTCTGGCGCAGTGTTGGTAAGATCGCGTTCCCAAACACGCATAAACTACAATCTGGCACAGAATATCTCTCGAGCATGATAAAACCTTCTCGAAAATGATCATTTTGCTCAGAAAAACCCCTCAGATTGTGATTTGGATGTAGTCTTTTGTGCAAGGAGTCCTCTTTTTTTTCTACTCTTTTTTTCAAGAGGAAGGAAGTGCCCCAGAGTCTCTAACTTCCAGTTCCTGTCCAGCAGACTCCTCCCAGTGCTTTGTCAATGTGCTGTTCACTTTCATTTGGATTTGGAGCTGGAAGGATCACTTTTTGTGTATGTCTGCTGCATCATATCATTGGATTGGATTTATTGAGGACTTTTGGATTTGAAATTTGATTTTACAAGTAAGTTGGAGAATTGGTGCACATGTTTGTTTGATTGGGGTTTTTTTTACCTACAGTTTTCTGGGCTTTTCATCCTTTTTAAAAATGATTGTTGTGGGAGGCCTGTACTTTTATGAGGGGCCAAGTTGTATTTCTGTGAAATTTCAGCCAGTAGGCCCAGAGGTACCCATGGGCCCAACCATGTTTCTGGGGTGTCTATTGAATTTAAAGTTTTTAAACATCATGGATGGCGTTGGATTGAATTGCAAACTGGTTTTTGGAGTGGAATTTCAATGTTTGTGTGTGTGTTAATTAAATAGGGGCTTTTCAGCCAATAGGTAACCTTAGGAGTTCATATAGTTAGTGTAGGCCTGCTTGAGTTCATTGTATGTACTTTCTGTGGGTGGCCTGGCCCTGTGGTGGCAGCCATTTTGTGGGACCAGCCACTGTGCTTTTGCCATAGGTCTCCAAGCTTGTGACCTACTCTGCCACTAGGCCCAGAGGTACTCATCATCAGTCATCATGGGTGCCTGTAGTTAAACAACTATTTTTGTGTTGTCTGTTGAATTTTAACATCATGTATTGTATAGATGGCTTTGGATTGATTTGAAAAATGTGGTTTTTGGGCTGGAATCTCAGTTTTTGGATGTGTGTTAAATATATAGGGCTCCAAATTTGTGGCCTATTCTGCCAGCAGGCCCAGACTCCCAGAGGTACTCATCGGGGGTGCTTGATTTAACTCTTTCTATGTTGTCTGTTGAATTTTAACCTCATTTAGGGCATGGATGGCATTGGATTGAATTCCAAAATGTGGTGTTTGGGGTATAGTTAACTTTTTGAATGTGTGTTGATAAATGCCTTTGTTGTATGTGTTGTTGTTGTGTAACTTTCCAACCTTTTTAGCCATGCGGATTTTCTTTTTTGCATTAAAGCTGTGATGTGTAACAAGCATCCTCCTTTGTCTGGCCATATAGGGATATAGGCCTGCTTGAATTCATTGTTTTCCGGGCCTTACCCTTGTGCCTGCGATGAGTGACCATGTGGCTGGGGGCCATTTTGTGGTGGTAGTAGTAGTGTGCTGTTTTGTTTTTGCCACATAGGCCTGTGTGTCTTTCCATTGTTCCTCTTCGCTTACTGCTTCCATCCCCATTGCCAGCCGCAGGTCTCTGATGCTGCATCCATCCCACAAGATGCACAAATTAAGGACAAACAGGTTCCACTTCTACTACATTTGTATTTTAGTTCTTTGCTATTCTTACTCTTACTGTACACTAGTAGTAATAAAAATGAAAGCACAACAAATTCCACGTTTGACCGATGTTCTTCTGCCTTTCTTTGTTGTAGGTTCACAAAAGACTGAGGGGAAGGTGTCTGTCATCATCGCCCGCTGTACTGCCAGACTGACGTCCTGCTGTTGTACGTGACGTGTGGTGTGACCTGACCTGATCAGAGTGCTGCTGACATCTGAAGAAGATGTGCCCAAAGAAAGCAGGTACCAGGTCCTCCAAGACCAAGAAAGTTACTGAGAAGAAGAAGGAAGAACAGAAGAAGGAAGTGACACTTAAGTCTGGTGTTGATTCTGGCCTTCACCCTTCTCATGTCATCTGCGGTGCACGGCACATTCTGTCCTGTTTCTGACAGGGCAGACTCTCTCCTCAAAACGTCCCCCTCCACTTTAGCCAAGTTTAGGAAGATGGCTGTTTCATTAGCACACTAAAGTAAATGAAAATGAACATTTATTAATAATGTGAGAAAGAAACCCTTACTGTTAACCACCCACCTTGCACTATTCCCCATTAATGTTACCTAGCATACGCTTAGTGCAAAAAGCGGCATTAATAAGTATTTTCAAAGATGGATGCAACATGCAAAACAATAATGCACATGCGGCCTATTCATGCAACTTCTTTGTTTCTTCCAAAACTCAACATTTATTGCAATATTATTTATTTCTGCATTAGTTCTGGCATGCGCAAAGCAGATTCCCTTGTGTTCATGTTGGGTGTACATTAGTTTTTCTACAACTACTTACTGGTAGTACGTAATATGGGGTATTATTTAGAGCAGGTTTCATTTTTGCAAAATCCTGCTCCATCAAAGTTGCCAAACATCTATATTTTATAATACAATATAAACATTCTTAAGAGTATAATGAAGATGCTCTTTGTAGGAGAAAATATAGGGCAGTTTGTAGGAGGCAGTCATTGAGACCAGGGTGGTTGTGTAAATAGGCAAGACAACACAGTACTTGAGTTTGTAGGATACGAGAAGCAAGAAAAAAGGACAACAAACATTGACCAGCCTAATGGGCAGAACAATAATTAAATAATAGAGAAGAAGTAAACTTTAATCATTTAGAACTCAGAAAACCAAAAGAGCAAAAAAGAATGTTAAGAAGGAATGTGTGATTGGCTATGTCAAATCATAGACGTTTGAGGATAATAAACACAGTCATACTGTTGATTGGAGGTATGGTAGTTACTATTGGAGACCAGGGCGGTCCCAGTAGAACTCCTTTGACTAGAATAGCAGGAACTACCAGGACGTTACATTCTTCAAAGGCAGAACACTAGCGATGAACGACCCTCTCCAAGTCTGTGGCCAGGCCGAATTTGGATGATTAAGGATATCAAACGTCCATCGCATGAGGAAACAGTGAGACACCTTGAATGATTGGTGTTCCGAAAGTGAAACAATCAGAACGAATTGTGACTATAATTTCTTAAGAAAACAGTAAAGCGAAATTCTGTACAACATGAGAGACAATCGATTATGACATCACAAACAGGCAGCCTGGGCAGAGCAAAATACCCTTAGAAGGAACAACATAATAAATATGGAAAAACAATTTCTATTCATACAAGAGGAAGGGACATCTATACCAGGAAGACCTCCCTAAATATGTCAGAACTCCCCTTTTATTTAAAGGAGCTGCTCTTTTGCAAGCAGGTTTCACCAATGCTTGTTCATTGACTAAACTGGCCAGTAGCCAATTCTCAATACCTTAATTTCTCAATGGGGTGAGGAAATTACAAGGGGTCGAGGGAGAACATGGCAGCCGGCTGACGCTACGGTCGCAAGCTCCGCAATCGTGGGAGAAAATGACTCAAAAATTTGGATTTAACTTAATGTAATTGCAGCTTGATGGAAATTTAGACACTCAGAAGACTTTTTCCACTTACGGGAGCTTGGTTTTTTTTGTTGCGGCGTGAGCCGTGGTTGTGTGGGAAGAGCAGGCAGTGGCTCTGCACGGAAAGGCTGGGCGGCGGCTCTGCTCAGGGCTGCTGAGTAAGTCAGCACAGAGGCAGTGTGGAGACAGAGCCAGTCGGGCTGCCCCGTGCTGGAAGAGTGCTCTGCTTGGGTCTTCACAAACAAGACAGCTTTTGGGCTGAGGCAGCAGCACTGTTTCAACACCTTCGAGGAGCCTCACACATAGTAAGTTTTAGGGTGCCCTTCCCTAAATCGCCATATGTTATCCTGATATTGGAAGGGCGAGATTTTGATCGATACCTTAGCACTATTGATCTAAACCTCGATCTGGTCGACTGAACCTTTGTTGCCTGTCTTTAAGGTAGAAAGTACATCCATTTCCAAGTTAGTTCACCCAATAAAGGACTCTGCTCCCAAAGATCACAAACAACTTCTAGCTTTCAAAAGTTTATTGTAAGGATATGATAAGCTGCAAATACAGGCATCTCAGAATGAGATTCACGAGGTACACAGGTCCAATTACATACATGTGCTCTCGGAAAGCCCTCAGACGAGCAACGGAAATCACTAACACAAGTTCTAAGAATAATAAAGCTATCAGCATTGACGCATATCTCTCCTTCATTTAAGTTGGAGGAAAACGCACAGGTTAGGCTGTCCCTACCCTGCTCTAGATGGTATCCCTACTTAACCAAGTCCCAACCTAACAAAGGTGTCAGCAGTGAATGACCCCCAAGGGAAGTCACTCACTCTAAGTCTCTTGGTGAAAACCTATAGTTCTCCAGTCATGACCCCTCTCTGCCTACCCATCCGCTCTCTAAAGGGTCCTCAGGTAACTGCTCTAACTCCACCCAGGGGTGCTGTCCCTAATACAAAACAGTCAACAACATTTGAGACGCCCCTTTCGAGACGCCCCTCACGTGGTGTAGCTTCTGGCTTTTTCCATGATGCTTTGTATTGGGCCTCATACGTTAGAGTTGACCTTGCTTCTCAGACTCTTCTCCGGCCCGCTGATACCCCTTAAACATTCCGGAACCCTCCTCCATGTCTGGGCTGTCTACTGAACAGACCTCTATTCATATTATTTATAATTGGATTCCCCCTTTTCTCTTGCAGACAGCCATCTGCATCCAAGATCCCAACTCTCATAGACTTCCAAAAAGGCTTGCAACATTTCTTGGCCCAGACATGTACGTGTAAACCAACGTTAAAACATTTCAGGCCTACAATATTTCTCATAATGATTATAGCATTCAACTTCTTCATTAATTAAAGCATGTTAATACTCTTATTCTATTATTCAGTAAACATATTTATAAATCCTGGCCCATTAATGCAATGACCAAAACATTAATACAATTTATGTCGTGAAAAGAAACACCTTCCCTTTCCCTCCAGCTCTGGCCCTGAGGCCTACCACACTCTGCGTTTAACCACCTACCATCTTACATTTTAACAGCTACACGACATGGATTCAGGAATAATCACATCTAATAAAATCATATAGTGTCACACATTTCTGTATTAGTTCCACTTCTACTTAAATCTCTATATTAGCTATACATTTAGAATATAATTGCAGATACTATTAGCACTCATGGCATTTCTCCTCATGATTTGTGCTTACTACAGGTAAGTGTGATGTACTCATACATTTAGGTCAGTTTGCGCTCTCTCAGTTCCCCCCTTTGATGACCTCTCGGGGTCATCACTAACATTTAAACTGCAGTTATTGCTGGCATGATTTGTCTCTGCGCTTCCAGAGCCCTCAGGCTCCTGTACTGATTATCTTGTATGGCAGCCAATCTCTGCAGCTGCTCTCTTTGGGCCCTTTCTGACCTTCTTGCTCTGTACCATTTGAATACCCTCACCAATCCCCACAATATGATCCCACAGATCAATATTATGATGACAGGTTTTAGAATATACCACACAAAGCTTTTGCCTAAGGTGGAAATCCACCCTCCAACCGCACTCATTCCGTGGCCCACCTTTTCCCAGACATTTTCTCTACTCAAGTCTTCGATCTCCTTGTGAATATCAGTTATGTTCCTAATAACCTTCTCAAGGGGTTTTGAATTGTCTGGAATGTAAGTGCAACATTCCTGGACCTTCAAAGCCTTACAGACTCCGCCCTCTTTTGCTAGTAGGACATCTAACGCAAGACGGTTCTGAAGAACCATAGCCCTTATCGATTGCATCTCTCCTTCTACCAGCATTAAGGACTGAGCAGTGCTGGCAGACAACCTGTCGACGACTGTTGCCAGCCGTCTAATTTTAACATCATTAAGGATTAGACCCAAAAGAGGGAACATAGCTCCAAAGACATCTCCAACCATTTCGGCATCTCCTACATCTCTCCTTCCCCTCGATGATGTCTTGCCCTCAATGATCACTAAGTCTTGTGCATGATATATTTTGGGGAAGACAATTGCTAAGTAACATGATCCATACCAGTTGTCAGGTAGTCTCACGTAGGCATTTCTTCCACATACAAAATACACATTTGGAATCACTTGCATTCCCTTCAGGAAATCTTTAGTATAGTACTCTATATTGAAAGCATGTTCACAGTCGACTTCTCCAACGTATACATTTTCATAATACGTTTTGGCTCGGTGAAGACATAGCTTTCCTCTCTGCGTTTTATCTAAAGCTATTGGACCACTACTACCCTTTCTCTTGTGTGCCTTCTCTTCCTCGGTCCAATCTGTTTTCCATTGTCCTGATTTTTTCAAAATCTTTTGTCTCCTGTAACGATCATCCACCTGCCCTATGAACTTCTTCTCGACTTCTGACACCTTGCATGTCAGGTTATTTCTACGGGCATGTGAAGTATCTAAGGTAATCCAAGGAATGAAGAACTTGGCCAATCTGTCTTCACTCTTCCAGTAGTCCCATTTGTTCATCTGCTTATAATTTGGGACTTCTGGCAACACTGAATCATAATTGGAGAAATAGTATTCAAAACTATCTCTCTCATAAAATATACTAAGCAATAAGCTACATGTAATGCCATATGTCAGCGGGAGGTGATGATATCGAATGCCTTCATCTACAGACGCCGGCAACTGCATGCAGACATAACAATCCTTAACCTCCATGGCATCCACGTATTCATATAAGAGTTTAGCATAAGCATTTGACCTAAAGTCTCCTTGGGACTCATCTACGTGTAACCTGCGGGCTTCTGCAGCTAATAACGCTTTCTCTTGAGTGTTTTCCCCTTTTTCACCAGCAACAGTAGATGTAAGCGTTTCTACAGAATTCACATCAGTTACCTTTGCCTCTTCCTCATGTCCCTTTACATAAGAAATTGTTACCACTAAAGCTATTAATATTATCACTCCTACTATTAGTGTACCTATTATACATTTAGCTCTGCGGTTCTGGGTGCCGGCCTCCATTTCGTCAGACAATATGGCTCTCTCTTATCTTAGCAAAAAGTTCTTTTCCTCTCGTTCCTTTACAGTCTCTTTTTAATCCTTTTGTCTTTAGAATCCACACAACTGGAAGCTGACAACCTTCCTCACAAAAGTCCTTTAACAGTTCAATAAAGACAACCCTAGCCCTTCTCCGTCAACTCAAGGGAAGTTCCCTAATATTCTCTGCTTCCTGGGCGCTAGGTAATCTTCTTTTTCTGCTTGCTTTATTTACAAAGTCCTTAACAGTCTACTATCAGGTTTGTGCTTGCAGCTTCAATAGCATAGTTCAATATTTCCAAACGAAGATTATGCTCTTCATGTGCTGTTATCGTTGTACCAAAGTCGGGGAATTGCAATTCTGAAAGAAACATGTGTTTTAACTTGCTGAGGCGGGGAGGTCTGGGGAGCATGAATGTTAGTGACCCTTCTTGTTCGACACCGGGTACCAACAGTCGTATTTCCACGGTGATAATGGGCTCAGAACTGGACACCACCACCGCTCGGATCCTCCCTGTCTCCGGTTTCACAGACATTTGTCGCCAGATATGTCCACTCAGGTGTGGAGTATCTTCTGTTAGGCACACGCACTCTTCTTGACCTTCTTCGGTCGGGTGCTTCAGTGCCCTGAGCACCTTCTTCCGGGTCTGAGTCTTCTGATATCGGAGGAAGGGTTACCTCTGGAGTTGACCTCAGGCTAGAGCTCCTTCTTTGCGGCCAATTAGCTTCTCCACGTGCCCTTCTACTCCTTCTCCTTCTTGTCTGTTCTCGCTCTCTGTCAGACCTGTCAGTGTCTGACTCGTACTCCCAGCTACTTTCTCCTTCTGTAGCGTCGTCTGTTTCGCTGTTGTACTGACCGTCTTCAGCTTGGTCAGACTCGTTCCCTGCTTCCGCTGGCACCTCTACAGCTTGGCTAGCCCCCTCTATGGCTTCTCGGTCCTCTGCTGGACGTCTATCCGAGAGAGGAGCTGTTTCTTCCCGAGGTGCTGGAACCCTTCGCGTATGTGACGCGTGGATCCAATTGGGCAGGCCTCCCACCTTCACAGCTGTGTTCGTGATCAGGATGATCTGGAAGGGCCCACGCCAACGAACATCCAGACAGCTTCTTCTCACATGTTTTTTCACCAGGACCCAGTCCCCAGGATACAGGTCATGGCACGGGCCCTGGCACGATGGAACCTCGGCAGCCTGCACCTGAAGGGACACAGAACGAATGGCGTCAGACAGCCCCTTACAATAGTCCAGGATCATATCATCTGTGATATTTAATAGTGCAGCAGTTGGGACAGATGGCAGCCTCATTGCTCTCCCCATTAACACCTCATGTGGTGACAACCCTGTTCTTCTGTCTGGGGTACTACGAAGGCTCATGAGGACCAATGGCAGGGCGTCAGGCCAACTCAGGGTCGTTGAGGAGCAAACTTTTGCTATTCTGGCCTTGATCGTGCCATTGATCTGCTCCACAATCCCTGAGGCTTCTGGTCGGTAACTGCAATGCAACTTCTGATCTATATTTAGTGCTGCACAAATCATCTTCACAAGCTCGCTGTTAAAATGCGTTCCCCTATCTGATTCCAAAAAGGCCGGCACCCCGAAGCGCGGAATGAGTTCCCTAAGCAGTAACTTGGCCACTGTGAGGGTGTCGCACCTACGTGTAGGGTATGCCTCAACCCATCTGGAGAACACACAAACAACCACCAGGACATAGCGGAGGCGGTTGCACCTTGGCATTTCAATGAAATCTATCTGCATTCGGTTGAATGGACCTCCAGACCTTCCTATGTGACTCAGTGTAACTGGTGTTCTTTTTCCTACGTTCAGCTGCTGACAGGTCACACAACGCTGGCACACTGCTTCTGCTGCTATTCTAAACTTAGGATTGTACCAAGTCTGTCTAAACACTCTCAGCATAGCATCTCTCCCTAAGTGTACGGGACCATGTATGAGTCTGGCCATTGGACTCACCATCTCATTGGGCAACACTGCTCTGCCGTCTGCTGAGACCCAAAAATGGGACTCACCCATTACACATCCTGCCTTTTCCCATGTTTCCTTTTCAATATCAGGAGCATTTTCTTGCATGTTTGACAGTTCATCCCAAGTATCAACAGTTTCCAATATCATGGCTAATTCAGTTCTTACATTTATTCCGCCCACTTCCACCTCTGTGAAAGAGTACCCTTGCTCCGCGCAATACCGCGCAACTTCATCTGCATATCTATTGCCTTTCGAAACAAAGTCCTCATTTCTGGTATGTGCGGTGCACTTTACAACTGCGATACCTGCTGGGCATTGCAACGCCTCTAACAACAGGCGCACAAACTCTCCATTGCGAATGGGAGAGCCTGAAGAGGTCATGAACCCTCTTTGAGACCATAACTGCCCGTAATCATGAACTACCCCATAACCATATTGGCTGTCGGTGTATATGGTGACTCGAATTTGATTGCTTGCTAAGCAAGCACGTGTCAGGGCAATAATCTCGGCTACCTGAGCGGAGTGTACTCCTTCCAGGCACCCAGCTTCCACAACTCCAGCAATTGTACAAACAGCATAAGCTGCTCTCAACTGCCCAACTTCGTCTCTTACACATGAGCCATCGACAAAGAAAATTTCGTCTGGGTCGGTCAGTGGCTCATCTACGATGTCGGGTCTGGGTTTGGTGCATAGTTCAGTCACATCGAGGCAGTCATGGTCTGTACATTCATCATCATCCTCGATATCATTTGGAAGTGGCATCAAGGTGGCAGGGTTCAAAACAGAACATCTCTTGAGGGTCACATTCTCTGCAGCAAGAATAACTTGCTCATATCGCGTGAGCCTGCTGTTGGTCAGATGCTGTGTTTTGGTCCTGGTCATCAACAGTTCAACAGAATGGGGCACGCACACCTCTAACGGGTGCCCCATGACGATATTTTCACATCTTTCAATGCTGACACCCGTTGCAGCAACGGATTTGAGACATCCGGGCAACGCTGCGGCTACTGGGTCTAAAGTAGCCGAGAAATAAGCAACTGGTCTACGGGCATTCCCATGGATTTGGACTAATACAGACAACGCACAACCTTCTCTCTCACAACAGAAAAGAAAAAATGGTTTATTGTAATCAGGCATTCCCAATGCCGGAGCACGACACAGGTCCTCTCGCAGCTGTAAGAATGCCATCAAACAGTCTTTGTCCCATGGTACCGGATCGCTCACCTCCTTGTGCGTCAGTTTTTGCAAGGGTTTTGCTTTCAGTGAAAAGTTCGCGATCCACTGTCGGCAATAACCCACCATCCCTAGGAACATCCTGACCTCTCTCTGTGTCTTAGGCGCATTCATTTTCATGATCGCCTCTATCCTGTCTGGTGACACCTTTCGTTTGCCTTTCTCTATTCTGTGTCCTAAGTACTGCACTTCTGTCAGGCAGTACTGCAATTTTCCCGGGGACACCTTGTGCCCATTGGCAGCTAGGTGATTTAACAAAGCAATGGAGTCCTCCCTGCAAGCTTCTTCTGTTTCTGACGCCACGAGGAGGTCGTCTATGTACTGGACCAGAACTGACTTCTGGGGCAGCACTAGACTTTCAAGATTTTTCTTCAAAAGCTGGTTAAAGATCGATGGACTCTCTGTATACCCCTGAGGGATACGACACCATGTTAGGACGCGATTTTCCAGCTTAAATGCGAAAAGAAAATGGCTTTCTTCGTCCAGAGGGATCGAAAAGAAAGCCTGACAAAGATCGATCACTGTGAACCACTCAGCTTGGAATGGAATCTGAAACAGTATCACTGATGGATTCGGTACCACTGGACAACACGAAACGACTATGTTATTAATCTTTCGAAGGTCCTGCACTATCCGAAATTTCCCATTTGGTTTCTGCAGACCCATAATCGGGGAGTTGCATGGACTACCCACGATTTCTTTCAGTATTCCCTGTTTAATCATGGACTCGATCACGGGTTTTATGCCTGCAATCGTTTCTGGAGTCAATTTATATTGGGGTGTTCTTGGGAACTCAGCATGCGGTTTCACTACAATTTTCACTGGGTCCACCCCTTTGACCAAACCTATCTCTTCCCCAGTGAAATCCCATACTTCTGGTGCCACTGTCTCTCTCAAGTCCCAGGGGAGCTCATCTACTGTCAAAGTAGGGTACAGCTCCACGCATATTCTTGAGTTTGCAACTTTGAAGTCTGCGTCATCATCATTGGTCAATACCTCCACTCCCTGAGGTGTACAGTATATTGTACAATTCAATTTACACAACAGGTCTCTTCCTAACAGACACACAGGGCTTGAATCGCAAACCACAAATTGGTGCTCATCGCTGTACTTCCCTATTTTCACCTGTACCGGTTCTGTCAATTGGCTGGTTATTCTCCTATTTGCGACCCCTACCACTTGTATGGTCTCTCCAGACATGGGCAGGTCTGGAACTGCAGCTGATCTGATCGTGGACCTAGTGGCTCCTGTGTCCACCAGAAATGTCGTAGGGCACCCTGCTACTTCTGCTTCGACATAGGGTCCCCTCTGGTCCACCTCTAAGGCTGCCCCGAGGGTGCAGTCTTCTCTTTCCACTCTCTGTCCGGTTAATGGGTCCACATAATAGCACTCTTCACCTTCCACAAACAGGGGCATTTGTCTATAGGTCTTACCCACAGTCCCTACTCGAGGAGGTTGCGGGAACTGGGCTCGGGGAGGAGCCCCCCCCCCTTTGAGCACCTTTCCTTGGTATGGCGTCACCCCTCTTGTAGGTGCGCTCTGGACCTCTTCCTCCTCTATCTCTTGTTCTCCTATCTCTACATTGTAGGGACACTCGCGTTTCCAATGCCCCACCTCGTTACACTGGTGGCACCTAGTCGTTTTCTTCAAGGCAGCTATGTCTGTTCTGGGTCTAAAGGTGGAACTCTCCTCATTACCCTTGTTCTGACTGTACTGCTTCTTTCCTCCTGTACCTGTCCCTTGCTGCTGTTGCTGCTGTCCCCCCTTTCCTGCTGCCTGCATCTGTACCACCATCAACTTTTCTTTTAGTTTCTTAGCCTTGGAGTCTATCTCATCACAGCAGTACCTGGCATATCTCAGTATTTCGTCTAGGGGTTTACTTTGCCAACAAATCGAGTGTTGCTGAATCATTAAACTAATATCCGGCCTCAGTCCCAGGACGAACTTGGACACGAATTGCCCTATGTCTTTTGGATCCATTACATCCAAGCCGCTATACTGTTTAAACGCCTTCAGCAATCTCTCGTAATATTCGTGAACTGTCTCTTTGGGTTCCTGTCTTGTTCGGTCTATTCTGACCCAATCTATGTCTTGCATTGGCACTTTCTCTTTCAGCCAAGTCATCACTCTCTCGAATTTTGCCATCACAATCTCGGACGGCCCATTAGTCTTAGCATCTCTCTCTGGCTCCGTTGTGGGCCACTCAGCGCTAACCTTGCATGCTGTCCACAGATCTCCTGGTACTACAATGTCAAACAGCGTGTTCAGATCTATCCATAGGACCTTTGAGATTTTTACAAACCTCTCGACTTGCTTGTACCACTCCACTGGGTTTTCCCGCAATTTGGGGAAGGAGGTGGTAAAAGCAGCTAAATCTCCCCTACTCCAAGGGACATGCACATAGTTCCCATTTGCGACTTCCCGCAAAGGGTATGCTTCTATTCCCTGCAGTCCTGGTGTCATACCAAGCGTGCTTCTCCTGCCGGTCCCTTTCTTGGACCACCTCTCTTCCCACTTATCTAGAGCCCTCCATGTCCTTATTCCAGCGATCAGTTCCCTTATGTGCGTTTTCAGCCCAATCGTTCTCCTCTCATCTAGGTCTCGATCTGTGTAATGTAGCCTGTGGTTACCCTGTAATGCTTTGGTTCTTGACAGATCCACCATATATTTGCCTGCTAGTTCGACTAACTTCTCATGGACTGCTCTCGCCTTTCGAGTGATGTCCTTTGCCATATACAGTATTTCATCCTGCTCATACATTTCCATTCTTTCTAAAGGCAGGGTACCATCTACCATGTCATCCAGGTCTGACCTTAAGCTGGCGACATCAAGTCTCTTGGCTTTTATCTCAGCTCGCAATATGTCTTTCGAAGGGGGCTCACTGGTCTCCCTACCATCCCAACTTCGAGCTCTGCGTTTGGGCTCGGGAGAGTTAATGGGTGCCCTCCCTTGCTCCCATCTCTCCAGGTCCCATGCTCGGCCATCCGATCTTGGAAGGTGATGGAACACGGGCCTGTTACCCCTACTCTTGCTCTGCCCACTCTCTTCTTCTTCTCTCCTCTCACCGCACACCTCTCTGTTATTTTCCCTCTGGTCGCTACTCTCCCTTTGCCTCGTATCGCTCAGTATCCGATACGATCCTTCCTGGTTCCCCATATTCCCTGGGCTGCGCTCATTTCCGTCATCACAGGGTCTATGGTGCGACCTCTCACAACTCCCATTCAGTTCTCTGGTGCCAGGCACACAGTGTGGACACTTAAAGCTGTTTCTGTACTCTTGCGCTCTCCTCTCCCCTTCACTGAGTATTAGGCGCGACACCCCTCCACTCCCGGGACCCCCGTTTTCCAAATCTATTCTATTCCCACTTCGGGCCCAATGGGTGACTCCCCTACTATCTCTCTCTCTACAGTCCCACTCCGGGCTGCTCTCCCCAGCCCCGCAGTGAGTCCGAGCTCGGCTGTCCTGACTTTCCCTTTCAGCTTCCGCAGCTATGATGTTCTTTTGAGCCTTCACTGCCTCATCCCACTGCTTCATGTACTCATTTAGCTCTTGAAAGGATTTTCGTCCAGATCCCCTCAGATCCACTGGCCATCTAGGGCCCCCAGGATCTCCTCCTGGGTCCCCTACTGGGTGCACCGGAGTGCTCCATTCTCTTGGTATCGGCATCTGACTTGGGGAATTAATCGTATCGTTCCTCCTTGCCGTCCCTGCTCTTTCTCTGTCCTTCTGTACCCGTTCTTCCCCTCTTGCTCTTTCTTGGTCATATATCGATATTATAGGACCTATGGTAACAGGTACCTGTAGTGCATCTGGTAATGTGTAGGATGTGGCGCTCTCCGTTTCCGGCGCTCTTTGCACCACAAACCTACCGACTACCTGTTGCACCTGACTAGGCTGGGACAGCTCTTTCTTTGCCTCAGGATCCCACTCTGAACTGGGAAGCGGTCCATGCTCTCCTGCATTGCCCCCCTTTTCTCTTTCCCTATGCTCGACCTCTCCCCCTGCCCTATTATACGGGGGTGGCCTGTCTGTCAATAATCTGTTTATCAGGCTGTCCTCTGTTTCGCTCTCATCATCTTCTTCTAGGGGGCTTTTATTTACGGGCACCTCTAACACTGGATACAGTTTATTTACTTCCATGTTATGCACTCTCCATCTTTTAGCATCCGCATCCCACCTGGCATCCTGTACTGCCCTTACCGATCGTTTCACCCTTTCTTGTCGTCTGTTCATATTCTTTTCATGCGCTGCCCTAATCCATGCATCAAGAGCTTCAAACTGGGTCGGTCTAGGCAAGGGTCTCATTGAGGTCATGACTGATTTTAATCGATGTAACACCTCTAATCTGAACGTCCCGTACTTCGGGAACGTCAGTTCCTCATTTCCTTCAGTAATCTTACTCCACTCTGATATCCACAGGATCGTATGCAACCCAACATTCACTGCCATGTAACGAGCCGGCGTACCCTCCGGCGGGGCTTCTTCCCCTTCATACGATCCCCGCTTCTCTTTTTTTAACACCGCTCTCAACCATTTAAAACACTTCATAATTATGCGCACAATATCCAGCCTCGCTACTCTGTTTACTTCCTGATGACAATCCACCAATCCTGTCGCGGCTTTGCTAACTTGGCCTATCGCAGCGCGGTCTTTCTCCGGTCGGCCAATCACGTCGCGACCCTGTCTGACGTCTTTGCTAGCTGGCCTATCACAGCGCGGTCTTTCTCCGGTCGGCCAATCACGTCGCGACACTTTCTGACGTCTTTGCTAGCTGGCCTATCACAGCGCGGTCTTTCTCCGGTCGGCCAATCACGTCGCGACACTTTCTGACGTCACTTTTCTCCGCTTCGCAGCAGCACCCCTCCTTTCTCAACTCGTCTCCCGGTTATGCATGCGTCCCATTCATACACCGAAAAATGACTACTTCCGACCAAGCGGTCACTTCTCTCGACTGTACGTCCACAGTCTATATGTAATTGTCAACTCAACTGACGAAATGTCTATCGTCTCTCTGATAGGTTGCTTACACACACAGTAACTTCCGACCAGCGTCCGTTACTCACGCACTCACTCTTACGTTCCCCCTATCTCGGTCTTTCGGGTGATCAATGGTACCTCATGACCCCCTTCACACTAGTTAACAATTACTCTGGGTGTCCGATACACCCGAACCACTTAAGCTCTCCTTGAACTTAAGATTTCCACCGGTTGCGCGCGCTCACAACCTGTTCCACAGTCACTCTACAGACATTCAACTCCGCCTGACATTACAACATAGATACAATACAAAACACCGCAATCTAACACGCATAACCCTTTATACTCACTCTCGACCGATACTGCTGCCTTTTCTGTCTCACGTCATCCGGATCTTCTTCAGCGGGCTGTTCTTCCGATCATCGATCTCTAGGGGCCTTGGGGTAAGCTAACCTGGCCTAGGTTACCGTCCTCAAGAAGGCAACCATCCTCTGCTACCAACTGGAAGGGCGAGATTTTGATCGATACCTTAGCACTATTGATCTAAACCTCGATCTGGTCGACTGAACCTTTGTTGCCTGTCTTTAAGGTAGAAAGTACATCCATTTCCAAGTTAGTTCACCCAATAAAGGACTCTGCTCCCAAAGATCACAAACAACTTCTAGCTTTCAAAAGTTTATTGTAAGGATATGATAAGCTGCAAATACAGGCATCTCAGAATGAGATTCACGAGGTACACAGGTCCAATTACATACATGTGCTCTCGGAAAGCCCTCAGACGAGCAACGGAAATCACTAACACAAGTTCTAAGAATAATAAAGCTATCAGCATTGACGCATATCTCTCCTTCATTTAAGTTGGAGGAAAACGCACAGGTTAGGCTGTCCCTACCCTGCTCTAGATGGTATCCCTACTTAACCAAGTCCCAACCTAACAAAGGTGTCAGCAGTGAATGACCCCCAAGGGAAGTCACTCACTCTAAGTCTCTTGGTGAAAACCTATAGTTCTCCAGTCATGACCCCTCTCTGCCTACCCATCCGCTCTCTAAAGGGTCCTCAGGTAACTGCTCTAACTCCACCCAGGGGTGCTGTCCCTAATACAAAACAGTCAACAACATTTGAGACGCCCCTTTCGAGACGCCCCTCACGTGGTGTAGCTTCTGGCTTTTTCCATGATGCTTTGTATTGGGCCTCATACGTTAGAGTTGACCTTGCTTCTCAGACTCTTCTCCGGCCCGCTGATACCCCTTAAACATTCCGGAACCCTCCTCCATGTCTGGGCTGTCTACTGAACAGACCTCTATTCATATTATTTATAATTGGATTCCCCCTTTTCTCTTGCAGACAGCCATCTGCATCCAAGATCCCAACTCTCATAGACTTCCAAAAAGGCTTGCAACATTTCTTGGCCCAGACATGTACGTGTAAACCAACGTTAAAACATTTCAGGCCTACAATATTTCTCATAATGATTATAGCATTCAACTTCTTCATTAATTAAAGCATGTTAATACTCTTATTCTATTATTCAGTAAACATATTTATAAATCCTGGCCCATTAATGCAATGACCAAAACATTAATACAATTTATGTCGTGAAAAGAAACACCTTCCCTTTCCCTCCAGCTCTGGCCCTGAGGCCTACCACACTCTGCGTTTAACCACCTACCATCTTACATTTTAACAGCTACACGACATGGATTCAGGAATAATCACATCTAATAAAATCATATAGTGTCACACATTTCTGTATTAGTTCCACTTCTACTTAAATCTCTATATTAGCTATACATTTAGAATATAATTGCAGATACTATTAGCACTCATGGCATTTCTCCTCATGATTTGTGCTTACTACAGGTAAGTGTGATGTACTCATACATTTAGGTCAGTTTGCGCTCTCTCAATATCTTTAGGGGGTTTAAGGTTGATTTTTAATCATGTACAGCCCCCGGTGGTGAAAGGGAGAATTGCTTAAACCTGAGTTTGGGAATGAAATATGATTTTGAATGGGACCACAAGATCAACTCCCAATTTGATGATAATCGAGGAATAATTACTGCCTGCATGAATTCAAACAAGAAAAAAGGTTGTAAAAAAAGGCTCTCTCTATGTCTAATTCAGTCTCTAGAACACAGTGACAAGGGGCTGAATTGTCTCCTTTACAGAAAGCCTCGGCCCCAGCCGAGCCGGTGTTCATTCCTGAGGAGGGAGAAAAATCAGAATTAACAGACATTGATCTTAATGAAAGCGTAAGCACGTTAAAGAGCAATCCCCTTATTTTGGGAAAGGGTACTCCCCCGGAAAACATAACCCCTTTGTTAGATAAAGCTTCTGATACACAACAGGAACAAGAGAAAGAAATCTACACATCGCAGGATAGCCCAAAGAAACATAACAATAGGGGACAAAGGGTTCAGAAGAGGAAAGGAGCATTGGCTGCGGTGAGCTCAACTAGAGCTACCAAAACAGCAAAAAAAGAGCAATTGAAGAAGGGATCAAACTTGAAAGTGACCCCATAATTGCGCTGTTTTTTTTAAAGTACAAGAAAAGTCAATTCCAATATACAGGCCTCTCATACTAGAGAACGGAACTGGGCAGGATCAATCAAAAATGGCCTTGTCACCTATGATAACAGAGTCCCTGAATAGATTCCAAGTTCTAATGATAAAAGGTGTGGATAATGATGATGGGAATTCTGTTGATGACACTGATGGCAAGGAGACACCAGAACAATATGACAATACACCGCAAGGCTTGGAAATCCCCCCGAAGGATATTGGTGATTTGGTGGGAGATGAAAATTGGTTTTGCAAAATCTGAGAAAAAACAAGAGAAAATTCAGGCCACCTGTGAAGCTCTAGAAGTCAAGGTTAACACATTAGTGGAAAGAGTGGCTGTGGTTGAAACTGCCTTGGAGCAAGTAAGCAAAGAAGTGAGGTCATGTCAGAGCGAAATTGACAAGTTAACACTGTCAGAAAAAGAACTTAGGGATAAAGTTGAGACTTTGAAAAATAATTTTAGAAGAAATAATTTAATACTGCTAAACATACTGGACGGCCAAGAAGGGCAGAATTTAGGATTTTTCATAGTAAAACTCTTAAAAGACTTTGGGGCAGATTTATGTCGGTCTTGCGCCATGTTTACGCCGCCATTTCGTGACGCAACAGCGCGAGAACGTGGCGCATCCCTGCGACCTATTTACAACGTGACGCATCTAGGCAGATGCGTCACGTTGTAAAGCCCTGCGCCACATGAAACCTGCGTCAGGTTTCATGTGGGCGTTTTGTCGCAGGGTGGGCGTTCCCTCGTAGGAAAGCCCCGTAAAACTGACGCAGGGAAATCTACAAGATTTCACTGAGTCAGTTTTACGACGCTGCTGCGTCAAATCCTTAGTCCTGCTTGAAGCAGGCGTAAGGAGTGACGCACCACGTTATATATGGGTGGCCTCTGTACATTGCAGGAGTTGTGTCGCACTTGCGACGCTACTCCAGCAATGCGCCGCCCGTACACCACAAGATGCGTCACGCATCTGCCCTTCCTTGCACCATGGTGCGCTGCATTGTAAATGCCGCGCATCTGTGGTGTCGCAAGGAGGGAATTGCGTGACGCATCAGTTCTGGCGCATCCCTGCTGATTTGCAGAGATGCGCCAGAACTCATAAATCTGCCCCTATATCCCCGAAATGGATGAAAAAAGTTTAAATGAAGATATCCAAAGGGTCCATAGAGACCCTTTTAGATTGAACAAAGACAGGAAAAACCCTCGCAGAGTGCTTGTTAATTTCAAATCTTATTCTGTAAAAGAAATCATTCTGAGCAAGGCGCTGAATTCTGGCACCCTCACGAAGGACGGATATAACTACAAAATTCACTCTGACATCTCGAAGACAACAGCTGACAGGCAATGGGCCTTAGGAAAATTCATATCAGAGCTAAGGGCCGAAGGGGCTACTGTCCAATAAATATCCAGCCCTTCTACGAATAATGTGGAATAATAAGACTCATAATGTCAGAGACCCGAAAGAAGTTGAGCTGCTCTTAGAGCATATGAAAACAGCCAGAAAGAAGTAACACTGAGAGTTAGGATTCTCACGATTGTGGTTCTCAAATTGGGCAATAAGGGATTGCCCAATGATGACAGGGAGGGTTCTCCAGGGTGGGGGTAAGGTTAAGACTTTTTCCCTTTTTCTTTTTTGCACTTTAAAAATTATTTTGGGTGGGGAGCATCTGGGAAAAAATAAAAAAATATATATTTGTACGATATGTAAGACTATAAGCAAACAAGGTCAATTTACAATTAAAGGCAAAAAAGCTTAACTGTAATGGGGGAGTTAAAAATTGTGACATGGAATGTGAATGGTTTAAGAACTAGCGGAAGGCGGAGAAAGATTTTTGAATACCTAAAATGAATGAAGTGTGATATAATTATTATGCAAGAAACTCAACTTCTCAAAAAAGAGTGGCTTGAAGCTATAAAATATGAGAAATGGGTGGGAGAGAGTGTGTGCACTAACCAATCCTGTAACATCAAAGGCGTATCAATAATTTAAAAAAATCACCTACTCTGACATTAATAGGGGAAGTTGTGGACTCTAGAGGGAGATGGCAAAAGTGCGGGACATCTCCCTCTCAGTGGTAGGATACTATGGCCCCAATGTTGATGACCCTGTTCCACTTCAGTTCCTTTAAAAGCAATTACTAATGTCTTTCACTCCTCTTATAGTAGGCGACGATTTTAACATCTTATTAGATCCCAAAAAAGATAGACACCCTCCTGGTCGAGCCTTAAATCTCGCTAGAATGCGAGAGCGTTTGAATAGAGTTAAAGATGATTTGGCTCTAATTGATATTTGGAAGTTAAGAGGAGACCACTTGAACAAATGCATGTATAGGAATCATAAATATGGTTACGCCTCAAGAATAGATTTATTTTTGATTGATAAACTGCTAACTAACAGTGTTAAAAAGTTCTGCATATGCCTGCTCATCTCTCAGATCACTCTTTAGTTTTATTAGATATAGATCTTAAACAAGTGCAGGGGATAGAAGATGGACAGTTGATCACACCCTCCTGCTGGATCAACAGGTCATTGACAGACTAAGAGAAACAACAGTAAACTATTTCTTAGATAATAATAGGGGAGAAGTCACTAATATGACTATGTGGGATGCCTCTAAGCCTGTTCTTAGAGGAGTATTAATAGGTATAGCCGCAGGCAAAAATAAAGAGAAAAGAGTTAAAGTAACGCAGTTGGAGGCTGAAATCTTACGAAAACAAGAGAGATTAGAAGCTGGAGTTTATGAGGAAGAGCAAAACAACTTGAACGAGGAAATATAAAAAATAAAATTGGAGTTAGCTTTATATTTGGAGGAAAGAGTAATGAAGAGGTGGAAAGCTAGTTCCCTTGCAAATTATGAATTTGGTGAAAAAAGTGGGAAACTGTTAGCTTGGAAGCTCAAAACTGAGTCTAACAGAAACAAAATTTCAGCTATTTATAAGGGTAATGGTACAGAAAAAGCTGAAGAAACAGCGGACTTTGAAGAAGTCTTCGTAAATTTTTTCCAAACACTATCCGAAGAAGACCTCTCGCCTTCATCTATAGTCATAGATTCTTTCTTAAAAAATCCACAACTCCCCAAGATTGATGCTGACTCCTGTAATATATTAAATTCAGCTTTTACCTTGAAGGAGGTTCTAGAGGTACTTAATGGCTTGAAAAGATGCAAGGCTGCTGGCCCTGATGCACTTCCAAATGAGCTTTACTTAGCTCTAAAGGAACTCCTGCCCCCTAAATTAGTGGACCTTTTCAATACCATTTTTCTAGACGAAGCCCCGATTCCTAAATCCTGGAATGAAGCAGTTATTAGCCTGATTTTAAAACCGGGTAAAGATCTCCTACACTGTGAGTCATTTAGGCCCATTTCGCTTCTCAATACAGACTATAACATTTTTACACAGCTGTTGGTAAAAAGATTGGGTGCACTTTCTGTTAAATTGATTCATGAAGATCAGAAGGGCTTTATAAGGGGGAGAAACTTACATGACCTTACCCACCAACTGATTGGAGCAATAGATATTGCGGCTCATGAAAAGGTCCCTCTAGCAGTCTTTACTTTTGACGCGGCCAAAGCTTTTGACCGCGTAAACTGGGCATACCTGCAAAAAGTCATTCAATATAACAACTTAGGCCTAATTTCTCTTGGATTATTGCAAATATATACTCAACTCCTATAGCCAAAATACTTGTCAATGGATGCGTATCAAAAGGGTTTCTTATTCAAAGAGGCACCAGTTAGGGGTGCCCGCTCTCTCCCCATCTCTTTAATTTACACATAGATCCCCTAGCTAACATAATCAGATCTTCCAGAGAAATTTCCCCTTTTAGTTTTAATGGCTGGAATCTAAAAGTGGCATTGTATGCTATCCCGACGTAATGATTTATACAAGCAATCTAAATAAGTCCTCTAGCTGCATAGCACATATATTAACAGAGTTTGGGAAAATCTCGGGATATCAAATTAATCATCAAAAAAACGAGGTTATGCACTGGAATATGCATAGGCCACTGATAGAATCTAGAAACAGAATCAAATATCTTGGGATCCATGTTCTAAAAAATATTGATGATATCGCTCAAGTCAATTTAGAGCTAAAGATCAAAGAAATGAGAAAACTATTAAAATCATGGAACTGTTTGTCTCTCTCTTTTTTGGGGAGATCTAATGTGATAAAAATGAGCCTCCTTCCAAAGTTTACTTTTGTCTTTAATGCAATTCCCCTGGAATTTAATTTATCACGCATAAAAAAGATTCAGAGTGAAATTAATACCTTTATTTGGGCCTCTAAAGGTGTTAGGATAGCTTGGAGTAAGCTTCGACAGAAGAAAAACCGAGGAGGAATAGCTAGCCCAGATCTTATGATGTACTATAACGCATTTCACTTTAAAAACGTAAGACACCTTTTTCGAAGTTATGGGACCTACCCTACCCAGTGGAAAGCAATTATTAACTACGTTCATTGCCTCTACAAATTTGGCCATCCAAAGTACTTAAAAAAAATCAAATTAAAGGTACCAAGAGCAGCATTTAAACTATGGTCGGAAATAAGGAAGATATGGCACTTCCCATATTATAGCCCCCAAGCACCAAACTGGAACTCCCCTCGAACTCCTGAGTGCATGAAAGATTTATTAGCAGTTCCATTGAAAAAAGCAGGGATCAACAAGTGTGGCGAGCTTCTGGAAAATGAGAAGCTAATACCTTGGGACGTTTTAGCGAATAGAACCAACAACAAAATCTCTAGCTTCAAATACTACCAGCTGGTTAGCTGGTCAAGATCCAAAGAAATAACATCAGACCACATTGGTAACTTAGAGCAAGAAATACACAAAGAGTCAACGCGTAAAGAAGTATCAAAGTGGTACTGGTCTCTTGTGGAGAAGAATGAAGAAGATTTCAACACTCCAGACCTCATATCGAGGAAGGTTTTTCCGGCTCAAGATTTAAAGCATCTCTGGCAAGTATCCTGCATTTTTTTACGGCACATTATAATTTCTGCACCCCTTAGGAAAAATCATTTGTTTACTCTACACAGATCCTATTGGACACCTGGAAAATGATCAAAAATGAGTAACCAGGAGATGAAAAAATGCCCTAAATGCAGCGAGGAAAAGGCTAACGACATACTCATGTTTTATGCTTGTTCACACCCTGATGCATTTTGGTATAATGTTGGTAAGATAATCGACAAGACTTTAAATGTCAGCATCAAGCTAAGTGCCTTTGTTATTATTTTGGTATTATGGTTAGTGATGACCTTAACACTATTTTAACAAAAAATCAGAAATATCTCTTGTTCACATTTATGTTGCTTGCCAGACTTGAGGTGTGCATAAACTGGATCCTTCCATCTCCTCCAACAGTGGAGAGCTGGGTTCGAACAGTAGATAAGTTTAGGAATCTGGATAGGTCTAGAGGCGAGAGTAGACGTACCAATCATTGGAAACTTTGGGACAATAGTATTCGGTAGGGAGGAAGGTACGTCCAATGATTTAAACTATGTGACTAATAAACCCTTGAGTCCCTATGTGCTGGCATAATGTCGCATCAACTCAAAGATGGTGCTGGTTTACTACGACATGGTTTCTTCATCCCCCCATGAGGGATCCCAAAAAATGAGGTGACCTTGTTAGCTATAACCATTAAGATCGCACAAATGTGGGGAAAAAAACAAACTCACCCAAACCCTAAATGATGCCCTAAGTATCCTTTGACAGAAGAGAAACTGGCAACTTTGATCTGTACCCAGGAAACTATGATAAGACTCCACATGTCACACAGTACCTCAGCCTACACCCACTGCCAGACTGTCCACCCATATGTTTTGAAGTGCCTTACAGGAGCCCTATATGGTGAGACTGGCATCAAAGGAGATACCCTAACTAATTTAAAAAAAAAAATCTATCCTCAAAGGACCCTATTCACAAAGCCATATATATGTGGGAGTTTGACTTGCATATTCAATTAGCCTTTTCTTCGAGTGATAAACTACTTACGTCATTGCCAGATGTGATTTTGCACTCATAAAAACATTTAACCACACAAGCGTGAGTAATTGTGCTCTCAGGGGCAGGTAGCACGCATGCCAGGGCTGAAATGCACTCGGAGTTTGGACACATCCATACACCTATACGTGTACACGTTTGGGTGTACTCTCCGTCTCCTTTCCATATTTGAAAAGGTCAGAAGGTTATTCCTGGCAAGGGCAGGAGTAAGCCCCTTTCAAAGAGAACAGAGGAAAAAAAGAAATGCAAACACAGAGCATTTGCCCTCGCTTGGTGGATTTTCGATGAGCAAATCTATACCTGTGTATTTGTGCATGCAAAAATGGGATTTACTAAAGTTTTCTAGTGCACATGCAAACTTGGTACTGTGGCAGGTTTCCAGTCCTACATCTGTAAACGTTTGTGAATTCTTAAAAGTCGTGCACCTGCACACATGCTAGGTTATAAATATGCATGTTCATAGATTTATACATTTTCTGCAGAATCGGATCTACTACAGTTGCCTAAGTGAAGACAATGCACTTAGAGCTACGTATCCACCCAGCACGTGTTTACCTTTGCACACGCTATACACGCTATGATTTCTCGTCGATATATTTATATTGTGTATTACTCGAATATTTAATGAGGGCCCTACAGACGTGCGCTATACCTTTAACCTTTCCTTTGGACGGCCGGCCATGCTACATCGCTTGAAACTTTCAATACAATCAAGGAATCATCTTTTTCTCTGTGGACAAATGCCCTTTAATTTATGGAGCTCTTCTTGAGTGTTTTCCTCCAGTTTTGTTCATGAGCACACGTTTTCTTCTTTTCAGATCTCTTTGTGTTGTTGCTGAGTGCCCCCCTTACCCTGACCCACATTACAGAATGTGATGCTGAGTGCTTTTAGGGGCCACTATTAGACGAAGGTAAGTACATTCCAAATGGCCAGGATTCTTTGTAGGCTGATAATAGCAGAGAAGGGATAATGGAATCTCACTGTAGAAAATTGATAGTAAAGAAGCATTCACCATGGAGCAAAACTCCGGCGCTTTCTGTGATAGTGATGCAAAATAACTGTGAGCATGACCCCAACAAGCCCTTTAACTAATGGAAAAGTATGAACACAGCATCCATCATAAAAGGCTTCTCTTCTGTTGGTGAGCATCGTGTTCTGTTCGCTACTCCACGTTTAACAAAGAATGTCCCTGCATTCAGATGAGATAATACGGCTCCTCCAAATGAAGCCAGCATTACAATAAATAAATTAAAATACTATAAACTCTTTATATGATGGAAATATACCACATTATTATTACATTCCAATTATACTGTATTCAAAACAGTAACCGTGGCATTCAAAATGGGTAAGCCTTGCTTATTTCTTTTTTTACCTGTAACTCAATCTCAAGTCTTAAGGGAGGCACCCTAAAAGGAAAAACCACCCCCTTGTTCATAATTTACTATGTACAATTGTATGCTGTGTTTGGTGTCCATGTACTTTTCTCCCCCAGAGCTGACCACAAGTATCAATCGGGAAGAGGGAGAGTGAGAAAGGGAGCCTTGGGAATTTTTCCACAATATTTGTGACAAAAATGTGTGACCTCCTGTTCTTCCAGTCCTCTCAACTTCTCTAAGCAACACCCTCAACTCTGATTAAGCATTAAAAAGAAGCATTTTGCCACCACCCACGATGCTCCCAAATATCCTTAACATATGTTTTATAACAGCCCTATTGTCCTGTTATCATTGTACACATCCCTTATAGCTCCTCTTCTCCTTCTCTATGTTAAAAACACAAGCGACCGGCAATCCTTGCAAATCTTCATCAGAGACTAAAAGCCCTTGATATTTCAAAACTACAGGGAGCCCTGCAATCCTCATCATTACATCCTCAACCCTTCCTTGTTATAGGCTTTACTATTTGAGGTATCTCCACCTCCTATAAGCCCCACATGATTGTCTTTCCCCTCAAACCCCTCCCCCCAAGTCAGGAGCTATAAAAGGGGTGGAGGGCCAAAGTACAGATGTTTTCTTTGTCTGCTCCTGTAGATTTTCTTTGTTTCTATATTTGTCGTCATCTGAGTGCATGGCTCTGCAGTTGGGGCTTGCTTCTGACTAATGGTGTTGCTGTGCTCTGGTTGGGTCTTCTCCAGGTGTGACTTCTCCTCACTTGATTTGGTGCTTGGAAGGTGCACGAGGTTCCCTGCTGAGGGTTGTATGAAGGTTGGCCTATGTGCATTGACGGCCTGCATATGGTGACATCAGGCCCCACTTGTTAATGGTTGGACTCCACTGCAGTCTACGTCTGGCTGCCTTGTAGTGGGCATAAGGAGGCCCTGAATTTCTATATGTTGCAGATGTTGCGGGTACTGCAGCTGGATGACCTCAGGTGAGGGGTCCATGAGGTTTTGGGCATGCTGTCTCCTAACCCCTGCTTTGGCTTGGGTAGTATATTAGCCATGTGGTGGCCATTGGGGTTATCTCTCCCTGCCTGGGGTTTTGGAATGTTGCCTTCTATAGAGCTGTAGTAAGGTCTGGGGTGGTGCTGCCTCCTGTTGTGGCTTGGTTGTTGCCGGACGGCTTGTGGCCTCCCAATTTCGATTTCAGTGTGGTGTGTCGTCTGCATCCTGCTGCATCATGGGACCTGTGTATTGAACTGTGATGTCTCAAGAGTGGGCAGTGGTTAGTGTGTGTCCTCCCTTCTAGATTCTGTCGACCCCTGCTTGTCCTGGCTTTGGATCTGGTGTTTTGTCCCCCGGTGCTTTGAGCTGTACAAGCTGCAACGGTTCTTGCTTGTTTCCCCCAATTCTTTTTGTAAGTGTGTAGTGGCTGGAGTGGGGTATTTGTGCTTGGCCTAGTGGTCCTCTTCCCTTATAGTTTTTTGCACTTGTATCCAGTGGCATTAGTAAGGGCCTCTATATTTCTTATGTCCAAAGTCCCCCATACTCGTTTGGCTTGAGGGTTTTGGCCTTTTGCTTTAACTGTGGCACATTGTGAGATTTTTGGATATCACTGCTTCACAGCTGGGCTTGGTGAGGGGTGTTCTTTTTAGGCTAGGCTGCTTTTTCCTAGCTTCTTGTTCTTTTTGGGCTGGAGAATCCCTATGATGAGTATGTTGTTGATTCCACTAGACAGGGGTTGTCTACCCCCAATCCTTTGTTAAAGAGGTTTCTTCATGGGGCATGTGCTTTATGGTCTGTGATCCTCTGCTGTGCTCTTACGGTTCAGGGAGGACCTGGCCTAGCAGCTCGGGCTGGAATGTTCCCATTGGGCGAAGGGTCAAGACTGGTCTGCATATGGCTGGGTTTAAACTGGAATGGCATGGGGGAGCCCAAAAATGTAGGGTCAGATCTCCATACTGGGGTGAATGTTTGACATTGACAAGCATTTTGTCCATCAATTGTTCTTTTTATATTTGTTACCCGAGTGGGACGGTATGCCCAGATGTGGGTCCTGTGCTCTCCATGCCACTGGAGTCAAGCTGGACTGACTGATACCCCGAAACCGGTCCTAGGATGTTTGTTTCCAGTCCAGCAAGGACCTGGCTTAGCAGTTCAGGCTGGACTGTTCTCATGGGGAATAGAGTCAAGACTGATTTGCATATGGCCGGGTTTAAACTGAAATGGCATAGGGAACAAAAAAACAATTCATTTAGGCCCAGATCTCTGTACTGGGGTGAACGTTTGATATTCATCAGGATTCTGTCCATCAATTGTTCTTTTTGTATTTGTCACCGTGACTGGGATGGGTATCCCCAGAGGTGGGTCCCGTGCTCTCCATGTCACTGAAGTCAAGCTAGGCTGGCTGATGAGGGGTGGTGCCCCAAAACTGGACCAGGATGCTTGTTTCCGGTCCAAGGAGGGCCTAGCCTGGCAGTTCGGACTGGACTGTTTCCATGGGGAATAGGGTCAAGACTGTTTTGCATATGGCTAGGACTAAAATAGAATGGGGGGGGAGCAAAAGAACGATGGATCTAGGCTCAGATATCTGTACTGGTGTTAATGTTGGCATTGATCAGCAGTCAGTCCATCAATTGTTCTTTTTGCATTAGTCATCCCGAGTGGGACGGTATGGCCAGACGTGGGCCCCGTGCTCTCTGTGCCACTGGAGTCAAGATAGCCTGGCTGATGGGCGATTATGCCCCAAAGCCGATCCCAGGATGCTTGTATCTGGTCCAGGGAGGACCTGGCATGGCAGTTTGGGCTGGACTGTTCCCATGGGGAACAGGGTCAAGACTGATTTGCATATGGCTGGGATGAAATTGGAATGGCATGGGGAGTAAAAAAACTATTGATTTAGGCACAGATCTCTGTACTGAGGTGAATGTTGACATTGATAAGCAGCCTCTCCATCAATTGTTGTTTTTTGCATTTTGCACTTCGATTGGGACGGGTGTGCCCAGACTTGGGTCCATGCTCTCCATGCCACTGGGGTCAATCTAGCCTGGCTGATGAGGGGGGAAGTCCTGAAACCAGTCCCAGGATGCTTGTTTCTGGTCCAGGGAGGACTTGGCCTGGCTGTACGATCTGGACTATTCCCATGGGGAACAGGGTCAAGACTGATTTGCATATGGCTGGGTTTAAACTGAAATGGCATGGGGAGCCTATACATGATGGATTTAGGCCCATATATTTTTACTGGGGTGAATGTTGACATTGATCATTCTGTCCATAATTGTTCCTTTTGCATTTGTCACCCTGAGTGGGACGGGTATGACCAGATGTGCTCTCTGTGCCTCTGGAGTCAAGCTAGTCTGGCTGATGAGGGGTGATGCCCCAAAACTGGTCCCAGGCTGCTTGTTTACATTCCAGGAAAGAATTGGCTAGGCAGTTTGAGCTGGGCTGTTCCCAAAAGGGTCAAGACTAATTTGCATATGGATGGGTCTGAACTGGGGTGGCGAAGTGTGCTAAAAAACGATGATGGATTCAAACAAGATCTTTGACTGGGGTGAGTGTCTGAAACGTTTCAGTGCTCCGTCCCTCATCTCCTTGTGTTTTCTTTGTTTGCCCTAAATTGGCAGGGTGTGCCATGACGTGGGTCCCTTGCTCACTTTGCCACTGGAGTCATGCTAGCCTGCCTGATGAGGGGTGATACCGCCAAAACTGGTCCCAAGGAAGACCTGGCTTTGCAGTTCGGGCTGGACTGGTCCTTCTCAGCGATCAAGATCTGATTACAAGAAGATTTCCTGCGATTGTCAAGATAATAAGAGCTTCTAAATCTTTCTAAAGAGTTCTTTGATGAATCACACTGGAAAATTAGAACACCAATAAGTTTGCTGGTTAAATATAGTTTTGCTGCTATGTGGACAGATATTTGTTCCTCCTTCTTCCTCCCCAAAGTTCCTATTGGATTTCAAGGTGAGGAGGCTTCTAGTGTTTATTAACCACTGCTCTACTTTGTTTGCCTCACATCTTCCTTTGTGAATCCCTGTGTTCCTTTGAAAGTGTCGACCTATTAGTTTGTCATCTAATCTGCCTCAAGAGCTCTGACTTCTTGGATGTCAATGGCGTTTAAAAATGTTGGAGTGGTGACCACCTCAATGATCTCCTCTCCCCTCTCATTTAAGGAGCTTTTACTGAAACTTTCCAAGCTCTCCTGCTTTGTGCTCTGTCTAAATTTAAGGCCATGTAGATCTCAACCTCCATTTTTCCACTGATGGAATAATGTTTTAGATCGCAGTCAGTACCACAATGGGATACCTCTCCTTTCTCTACTCTTACTTCAATTCTCTCTGCATCAGGGAGTGTCTCCAAGAGAACATCTATGAAATATGTACCTGAGACCAGAATTGAGTAGCTAGCACATTACCAGGCAAATGGAATCACAGCTGTCTGGTCGCAAACTGGACTTGGTGAGTTTAAGAAATCATGGACTTGGTCAATAACATTTCATCAGTATTCAGTTCCCAATCTGCCCATTAGTCATGGATATCTAAGCTTTTTGTCTTGCCGCTGAACTAGAGGGAAAAATCAAGATGTTGACCTGGACTCAATCCTCTACCTTGTACTGCCTTTTACTTCTCACTCGTCCCTCAGGTAGGTTTCTGGGTCCTCAAAGAGCTTTGGGGCATATGTATCAAGCCCTTTTACCATTCCCAAACTGCCCGGTTCTCAGAATCGGCCCGATTGCGAACGGGAAAGGCCTTTTGGGATGTATCATCCCAAAAAGGCATTGCAAAATAGGGAATCACAAAATTTGCGATTCCCTATTTTGCGATTGCGTTTAAGGAATCGCAAATTGCGATTCCTTAAAAGCGATGCAAGAAGCATCCACGTTGTGCGAGTATGGCATAAGAAATTGCAAATTACCACCAACTTCAAGTTGGTGGTAAATTGTAATTTCTTTGAAGAAAGCACTTTTTTGCTTTTTTCAAAGGGCCAAGTGGCAAACATACTTGCCCTTAGGGCATGTATGTGCACCAAACATGCACACATGCACATTTCAGGGGTGCAACAGGGTGTCCTTTTCGAACCCTTACACCCTTGAAATTGCCTGTTCAATTTGCGAGTAACTGTTGGGTACTCGCAAATTGCGCATGCAATTCCCTTTCATTCCCATGGGCCTCTTGGCCCAAAGAAATGAATGGGAAGCCATTCCTTAATGGTGAGTCGCAATTTGCGAGTTGCAATTAAGGAATGCTAAGGAATCTCAAAATATTTGCTAATTTTTAATTACATCTCGTTTTGCGATTCTCAAATAGCAATTCTCTAAAAATCACTATTTGAGAATCGCAAAACCATTCTTTGATACATATGCCCCTTTGAATCTAATAATGTGTGCCTTATGTTGCTTTGGGGAGTTTCTCATGTAGCAAAAGAAAATCCATGAAGGAAGCAGATATTATATTTCTTCTATTTTCTCTGGAGGTTTAGATCTCAGATTTTTGTGGCATATTGTTTTTATTTTATTGTGTAAGCCATTTCTTGCTTTGCCATTCGCTTACTTCAGTTGTTGATTATATTTCACTGTCTTCCATGTATCGCCACTTCTCTTCAGATCCCTTAAATAAGCAGGCCTATACTGGTCCGCACCTCTTTTACTTGTATAGGCTCCATCATCATTTAAATTCCAATTGAGACCATTACTATGATTAGTTTTTTGTTTTGGATTCAAAATGATTAAGACCAGAAGCTCTGCACTGTTTTCATTTGTTGACATTACGAAGATAATAAAATGTCTTCTTTGGGGCTGTAGAATTAGTTTGAAAAATGATATACTGACTGCTTACAGTACCTGCCATATTATCTTTAATCAATTCTAAGATTTTCTCGTCACAAGAATGGAAAATTGCCATGTGGAAATTTCAACTAATAGCTAAAGGTAAATCTATCCACATTTTCTAATGGGCAAAGCAGTGTCAAAGACAGAACTTTACCAAGGACAAACAAGCTCATTCTGTTATGAAACATTGATATTGGTATTTACGTAGTGTTTACTATTTCAGTGAGACGCTGAAGTGCTTTTTGAATAAATATCTAGTCAGTGAAATCCCTGATTTAGTGATTTATCATACATAATGCTTATCATGATGTTTCACATCATTGACAGGCAATATGTAGTAATTCTTCTCATTGAAATTCTGTGATAATATTGTTCCATTTCCATATGTGGGTGTTAATATCATGTATTCCGGTTAATGGTCTGCTTCACTTTATTAGTAAAATTGTCATATCTAAGTATTGTAACTGGCTTGATGTTTGTTATCTAGCTGTCATTGGAAGCACTATCAAAGCCCAAAAGAGCATTACATGGAGTCTAATCAGAAGAAATAAAGGAGCAATCCATTGAAGAAACTTTTAAACCAGCAAGGACTATATATGGAATTTAACTGGAGCAACAGAGGAGCAACACATAGGAAATACTGTTACAGCACCAATGGTTGTGCTCAAGGATTGCGTGAGGAGGGCCTCAGGAATTGACAGTAGGGAGGAAGATGCAGAGGCTTTACCCCAATGCCCCAACACCTCTAAATGGCCCAAGTTCCAAAGAAGCCTCAGGAATATGCCCACAACTTCTCTGTAACCCTGGTTGTAAGCTTCCATTGAAGAGGCGGTAGAAGGAGAGGAGTAGAAAGTATAAAAAAGAGCCAGAAGGGGGTGTGTTCTGGGTGGCTGCTGCGATGAATTCACATCTCGAAGCTCCATGTTCTGGCACCTTGTCTTATGGTAAAATACAACACTCTCCAAACAACCATGTCCTCACAGTATCTTGCTAGATGTACTGGCTGCCCTCTGACTGAGGAGTAGACCACAGTAGCTCCATTTAGTGTTTATGGTCTGCAGACAACAGTGTGTCCTAGATGTCCGGACACATCGGGGGCACAAATACTTCCTGCAGGAATATAAACACACCATGTTTCAGGCCAAATCTCGTTTCCTCACTGAAAAGACACTGTCGGCAGAGAATTCCTCCAGCATGCATTTCAAAGTTATAAAGGATATTACTGATCCACCAGGGACACAGGTCATGAACCCCTCTCAAGACTTCTGCGATAGAGTAGCACGTTACTTCCAGAATAAAGTCCTTAAGATTTTTCATGAGTTCACCCAAACTACAGATGAGGAACCTACCACAGAGGTAGTCAATGGGCATAGTGAAGACTTGTCTAAGGGGAAACTTACTCGGGATCTTGCGAAGTACGCCCTGTCCTCCTATCCACAAATCACAGCTCTGAAAACCAAGAAACTCTTACTTAGCCTAAGGTGCAGAGCTCCCTTAGACTCCTATACGCCTTCCATACTCCTTACTTAGTAGCCAACTTTTTGTGCAAGGTCATCAATAACACATTCACATCCAGCAACTACCCCGTCACCTGGAAGGAAGCAATTGTCTCACCTCTTCTTAAAACCTTTGGCTGAGCAAGGGGCCAAGGGAGATTATCAGATTTGGACACTCCGGATTATGGCGACTTGATGGATGCACTTCTCTTGAATCTAAAGGCAAGCCTCAGATCAACTGACTCTAACATTGATTCAGTGACCTCTCAGTTGGAAAGACTGTGGAATGTTCGTTCAACTGGACTGACCTGAAAGGCAGATATGGGACCTCAAGGACAACTCAACAACAACAGTTGAAAAGCTCCCCAAAATGACAAAGTAGTTGCAGGTGATAGTAGCAAAGAACGAAGATTTTTATGTGTGCTCCCAAAGATAGAAATTAGGATTATGGGAGGAGGGGAGTCCATTTATGTAGGCTGCATTGAAACCTTGGTGGAGGGCCTTTTGATGGAGCTATTTGGCCGAACCACTTTTTCAGTCTTCTTTTTGTTTGAACAAAGTCAACTCTCTATGGGTCGTAGGCCACCTCCTGGAGCTCCTCCTAGTCTGATAATTGGCTGACTCCTAAACTTCAGGGACTAACATGCGATGCTCTGAGCTACTTGTGAAAGAGACTTGCTGCCATATCAAAGAGTTTCTCTGTCACTCTACCCCAACTTTACTCCTATGGTGCAGGAGGCAAGGTATAACTTTGCCGAGGTAAACCGTCTTCTTAGATCACATAATATTAAACTCACCATATTGTACCCAACACGCTCTGGATAGATTTGGATGCTAAGCAACACATCTTCGTAGGTCCTGTTGAGGCCACAAAAGTTTGCAAGAGGCACTTTCAGGCCTGGAAAGAACGACTACAGCAGCGTTGGTCACCGGTTAGGGAAAGTCAATCTACGTTGGCAGCATCAGGGAGAGCAGACTGAGCGCCAAGTGCTGAACTTCAGCCTGTGAGATAGCACAAGGTTGTGCTATTTGAAATGTATTGACGGTGGGAACCATGACAAATGGTAATTGCATGGTTATTTTCACTGTCATGGACTATGTTTGACTATATTTACAAGGATAATTTTCAACATATAGCAGAATTATAATCTTCAATCTTCACACAGTTATGCTGTATAGAGGTGGGTGCTGCTGGCATCCCAGGCTTGTATCTCTTTGGCTTTACATTCCAAAACCTTAACATCTGTCTCTAAATGGTCGAATTGCCTATATATATCTTTCAAAATACGTAAGTGTTTAGAGATAATGGCACCCCTTATATAAGGCTTAAAGGTTTCCCAAAGATTTACAGTGCTGGAAACAGATTTTTCATTATGTTTAAGAAATTCAACATCAGAAGATTGTGTCTACTAGAGATTCTGCAAGAAATCTCCAAGTTGGTTAACATAACTGAGATTGCAGCAATGTGAGGGTGAAAGCCATGGGAACAGTTCTAGAATGTACAAGATAGTTACAAAGGGATGAAACCAAAGTGCCCCTTTTTGCAGGGAACTGGTAGGCCTGACCTGGGTTACCCAATGAGATGGAAGGATGATTCTGTGTGCTACTTTGGATTGTCCCACACAGGACAACGGATGCTAATATCAAACTCAACTTTGGACATGAAGTGAGCAGAATGTCAGACCAGGTTGACACTTTAATCAAACTTCCTTCTTGTCTAGCCGCATGGCTTTAATAAAATGAAAGTACTGCCACGTTTCTATTACCTATTTTCAAATATTCCCATACTGCTTAATAAAATATTTCTTCAGGTTTTCAATCTCTAATACTTGGTATGGGCTTGGAAAATTCCCAGGATTGATTGGGACACCATAACATTGCTCAGTGAGAAGGGCGGATTGAAATGCCAGACTTGCATTTGTATTATCTGGTGGTGAATTATCATTGTGCAAGGTACTGTATATTTCAGATGACCGCCACCCATATCTAATTTCCGAATGGAAACAGATTTGGGGTCCCCCATTGTGTCCTTTACTTGCCCTCAGATTGCCTCATCCTAGATCAGAGATAATGAGAATTGCAGCTACTAGCTGAGCCTGGAGATCACTGTGAGCCATGACGGGCAGATAGTTTTATACTCTCCAGGAAGTGTCTGGCAGAGAACTGTCTTCTACCCTTCACAACAGAACGAGCAGTGTTACAGACTCTAGCCAGAGGTGGAATAATTGAATTTACCCGACTTTGGGGCTGATTGTGATGTCGGTCAGAGAGGCTCAGAACGGCATTCATTTTGTCCAAATCAGATTCCGAAGCCTTGTTTCCAACCATCTCGGAAACATTTCTGACTGAATACGATGGTCAGAAACCGTTCAGACTGTCTGACACTGTTTCGACTCGTGTCCGAACGGCATTCGGAGACACCAAGTGATCGAAGCCGACTCGTACGTCTCAAAGGGCCGCGTTTCTGAAGAGCAATTACAATGTTGGATTCAGACAGCCTTTCCGAATCGGTGTGTCCGACATGACTCAACTGTCGGAATCCAACTTTGGAGGCCCTTAGCAGGCCCCCTTCACCCTGAGGCCTCCCGTTGGGGGTACCTTTTTTCCAACCATGCACAGTGTGGCTGGCAACAATGGGGTGCCCACCAGGGTGCAAGGTTTTCCACAACCACCCCTTTTTTCAATGGGAGCCTGTATAGTCCGTCGGAACACAGGCTGCCATTGAAGTCAATGGGAGCCCAACCGAACGGTGTTTGGAAACATCGTAATCAGTTGGTCGGACTCCCTGAACCTGAGTTGGTCAGAAACCTTTCCGAAACTGAGTTGGTCGGAATGCTTTCAAGTCGACATTGTAATGAGGCCCTTAATGTAGAGTGATAATTTATCACGCTAGATCAATTTAAGTCTAGGTATGATATATTCCTGCTGTATTTGTTTAATTATTGTGGCTACATCATACAACGCAGGAGAAACTCTCAGAGGTGCACCAGGAGTTCACTCCTCTGACACATTTGATCAGCTAGATGAATGTCAAAAATATAGGCTATGGCTTCTCGTAGATGGGCCTTGGAGGAGATTTGACATTGAAAAAGACAGATGGGAGGGGGAAATTATATTATACTCAAGCTGCAAGAGTATCAATGTACTATCTGCACAAACTTATCCACTTCATTTACTGTGTCTATTTCACACCTGAAAAACAACATGAGATTGATACAGGTAGATCACATTACTGCCCATGTTGTCATTCCCCGCAAGCTGTTTTTTTTCATTTAGCTTGGTCTTGTCTCTTTATAGCTGTGCACCGGTACAACATATTCCACGCGATTTCGACTATGGCGGGACACGACTTTGAACAGTTGCCATAGAGTTTTATCTAGCCAATTACGCACATTTCCAGATAGTTAATGCTTGCTCTTCAACTGGCTAAACGCAGAGTTGCTATGCATTAGTGGAGAAGAATGACAAGTTTGATGACTCGATGTGGGATCATGGTACCTGAAGTGAAAGGGCTGACTTGTATGCTCAGATGCAACATCCAACATCCAGCCCCAAAGATATATGTGGCCTCCTTGGGCCTTATGTTAATCAAAGGCAGAATGGGGAATCTGATTGTGATGAATTGCCCAGTACTGCTGGGATTTCAATAGGTGAAACTGAGACGAAGGTGTGCTCTTGATGTACTTGTTATGGACTTTTATGGGGCGATGGCGGCCTTTGATGTAAGTTTTGTGAGGCTTAATGATTGAAATCCTCTTGCATTTGATTTGTGATCTGGGGGTTACCAGTTTTTTATGATTTCAGTATGGGCATTTTGCCTGTTGGTGTGGTAACTGAATATCATCTGCATATTGATGTGAAAATTGTTTCTCGGTAATGAGAAACAGACATATCATTTTGTGAAGCAATAATGCTTAAAATGTAACGTGTCACATACTTTTTGAATTCTCAATAACAATTTTTTTTAACCCTTATGGTGCTCATGACTGGATGGTTCCGTCATGAGCGCCAGTGCTCCTGTGCTCATGATGGAACTATTCTGTCATGAGTACAGGGGCACTAAATCCCTCTGCTGCAGCCAGCAGCGGGTTTTCCATTTTTTTTTGTTGGCCTCGGGCGGCGGGTAAGAGCTTTCCTAACCTCCTGAGGCCATTTTTTTATTTCCATTGCAATGACGATCGTGTGCAAGGCACGCTGACGCCATTGCATTGAAAAGGAAACTGAAATTTAGTTTCAGTTTCATTGTTTTGGGTCTTGTGGGGCTATCTCGGCCCACGAGTACCAAAACACTTGGGAGAGGTATCGTTGGAAAGGGGAGAATCTCATATAAGTTAGGTATCATTTTACTCAAGACAACAAGGGAAACGCTGGGTGATAGGACATTTGTGCCAGCACCGTGTTCCAACCCAAAAATGTGAGGAAAAAGTGATTTTTTCAGCTAAATTTAAGGTTTCCAGGGGATTTTAGGTAGGAAAACTTTGGGGGATCCACTCAAGCCATACCTCACTGGACCCCACCCGGGTGTCTAGTTTTCAGAAATGTGTGGGTTTGGTAGGCTTCCCAAGACGTCCCAAGGCTTCTCAAGACGTCTCAAGATGGACGCAAGCCCGTGGCCAAAAAAACAGGTGCCCCCCTGCAAAACCAAGTCATTTTATGATAGGTAATTTTAAAAACATTTTTTTAATTCTTTTTATTAATTTTATAATACAGCAATACAGGTCATGTTGGTGTCTATTAGGATAACACATTATTACTCAAAATACCAAGTCTGTTTCACCCCAGGAGCCCCCTCTGAGGCCAAAGTAATCATGTGTGTCCAGTATCCTGTCCTTTGTTCATTGTCATTTCAGCAGTGGGGAAACACATAGCTCTCCTCGGTAAGTTTCCCCATTTTCTATCCCATTTTTTGGGACACCCTCTATTTTTGAACACTGCTTTCTCTGCGATCATACATTTGTCCATTTCTTTGGCCCACTCCCTTGATGTCGGGCCCTTTGCAGCTCCCCATCGTATTGCTATGCAACGTTTGACCAATGTGTAACCCAGGGTGGCCCTTTGTTGTTCTGTTGTGGTGAAATCTGTTGCGTCCCATATGGTGAGGTGACCAAATTTTGGTGTTAAGTGAAGATCTTTGCCGATAGCCATGTGTAGGTGTTGTGTAGGTTTCCCCCAGAGTGGCGCTATGCCAGGGCATTTATATAGCATATGATAAAATGTGGCCTCCTTCCACACAGCGTCAGAGGCAAAGTGGAGCTTCTCTATGCCCAATTTTGTTTAGGGTTGTGCCGGTTAGATAAGTTCTGTGAAAATCTTGAGTTGAATAAGGCAGAAATATAGTGGAAGGGCCGCTGCGTATGGTGACATTGCAGTTTGCCATTCCTCGTCCTCAAGTGGCCCTAGATCAGCCTGCCATTTTCTCTGAGAAGTTGGAGTGAGTCAGGTAAGTTATTAATCAGCTTACTATATACCAATGAAATGGCTTTTTTCCCTAGATGTTCTGATAACACTACAGCTTCCAAGGGGGATGTCTCGGGTATCTTCCCGGATGTGGGAATTACAGCACAAAGGGCATGATGGATTTGTAGGTATCAGAACATCTCCTTCTGGTCCAAATCGTATTCTTTCTGGAGTTCAGAAAATGTTAGAATGTTCCCCTTTTTCCATAGATCACCTATGGTAGAGATACCAATGGTGTCCCATCTGTCAAATCCCTGTTGGCAGCCTAGCATCCCGAGTCTCTGGGTAAACCATAATGGCGTGGCTAGATTCAGTTTACCCTGCCAGCCAAGATTTTTACTGGCATGGGACCAGACGTTGAAGGTTAGGGCAGTGGGGCCAAAGTAACAGCTTTTCTTTGCTAGTGAGTATAGAGCCCTTTGTGTCCTTCCCTCACCATCTGGTATCTGTCCAGTTGATAAGCAAATTCTGTCTGGGGATGGTACACCCAGTGATTGATAACCACTACCTGTGATGCCCAATATTAGAGGTGCATATCGGGGAGCGCAATTTCCCTGTCGTACCAGCTTCTGGTTAATTCATGCATGGCAATACGGGGTGTCTTCCCATCCAATAGCAATGTCCTGAGTACACTGTCTATGTTTTAGAAGTAGGACTTGGGGACTTTAAAGGGGGAGTTCTGGAAGATATATAAAAAGTGGGGGAGAACCAACATTTTGAAGAGGGCCGCTTGGCAGAGCAAAGAAAGTGGCAGTGTCTTCCAATGTTTTACATCATTTCGCAATCTGTTCAGGCGGGCCTCAAGATTTTGCCTCTGGAAGAGAATTAGGTCTGGGGTTATACAAAATACCAGGGTAGCGGAAGCCCTCCTTTTCCACCTTAATCTCACAACCCGGCGGGAGTTTTGGGTTTGACACATGGGTTATATAGACTACTGACTTGGACCAGTTAATAGCGTGACCAGAATATTTGCGAAGTTTGTAAAAATGTTGAGAATTCTGGGTATTGATTTTGCCGGAGATACTAGATAAAGCAGGATATCATCAGCATACAGGGATATCCTGACCTTCTGTCCTTCCGTCTATTTCAGTCCTCTCAGCAAACTGTCTCCCCTGATCCATGTTGCCAGAGGTTCAAGCATCAACGAGAAGATTAGTGGCAACAGGGGGGACCCATGTCTAGTACCCCTCCCTAGTGGGAATATTTTGATGTACGACTGTTTACTTTAATTTGGCCCCTTAGGTCTGTGTATAGAAGTTTGACCCAACCTATGAATTTTGGGCCAAAACCCAATCGTAGCAAACACCTCGAAAAGGTACAGCCATTCAGTTGTATCAAACGCATGTTTAAGGCAGTGTTTAAACCAGGCATGAAGCCAGATTGATCAGCATGTACTAACGAGGTGATGATAGGGGCCAGTTGGGAGGCTAGTATTTTAGCTAGGATTTTGGCCCCAGCATTTATTGAAGAGATCGGTTGGAAAAAAGACCAACAGCTATTTGCTGGCCTCTCTTTCTTGTGGATGACTACGATTGAGGACATTCTCAAGTCCTCCAGTAGGAACCCCTTCTCATTACTCTTAAGATACATTTCCCGTAGGTATAGTGCTACCTGAGATGCTACTAGTTTAAGGAATTAGATAGGGACACCGTTGGGTCCCATTGCCTTCCCTGATTGTATGTTTCTGATTGCTGAACAAATTTCTGCATTGGTGATGTCCCCTTCTAGCGAGTCTCTATCGTTGGGGGACAGGGTAAGCAGAGGTATATCTTTTATTAATTGGTGCGAGTCTTCCGTTGTAGTGGTTACTCTCGGGGTGTAAATCTGTTCATAGTAATCGGCAAAAGCTTCTGCAATCCCTTGCGGGTCTGAGCGAATGTGGGTATCATTTATGCATAGTCTGCACATCCTATCCCCGAGCTCATATATTTTGTGGTGGGTGGCTATGTGTTTGGCCCTTGCCATTTCTTTTCCCAAAGCCTTATGTTCCAGTTGTTTGATATTTAACTTGTGCTTATTGGCCACATTTGGGATCTGTGTATACTCTGTTTCACTCATTTGGAGCTCCAGCTCGAGCTGTTCTATTTTGTCTCTCTGGTTTCTGACGTGTCCAATCTTGAGTATCAATGCCTGGCCCTTCATTACAGTTTTGAAGGTCTCCCATAATATTTGTGTAGACTCAACTGAGCCCATCTTTTCTTTAAAAATAATTTTTGGTTTGTTGTATTAAGTTCTCTTTTATGTCCAGGATTTTAAGAAGCCAGGGGTTCTAGTGTTAGTGTAGTTCTGTGGCTATATTGATAAAGAGTGAATATAGCCGAGACTGGTGAATGGTCTGATATGCCACATGGGAGACAACATGGTTCCCTAAAGTGGGTAATGTCTTCTGAGTGGGTAAGAAGGTAGTCTGTACGAGAGAGACTGTTGTGAGCGTTCGGGAAATATGTGAATCAAGACGCACATGGATTAAAATGCAGCCATATATCTGTCATACCCAGGGCGTTGAGATATTGTGATAGAAGTGAAGTGGATCTGACTGGTTGCCGTGCTGGCTGTTGATCCTTACTGTCATCTAGTGTCATATTAAGATTTCCCCCTAGGATTAATGTTCCAACTGGCAACTCAAGAATGATCCTCCCCATGTTTGCTGGAGCTGATCTGAAGAACGGAGGTGGAGCATAGACCAACATGATGTTAACCCTCGTCCGTCCCACCTTGCCTCCAGAACCACGAATTTGCCCTGGGGGTCAGCCCCTGTTCGATGTATGCTTAATTCCAGGTTCTTACAAATCAGGATGCCCGTGCCTCTGGAGCCAGAAGTGAATCCGGCGTGTACTGCTTGCTTATAGTCCCATCTATTCAATGCTTTGTAATTATTGCCCACCAAGTGTGTCTCTTGCAGTAAGACTATATCAGGGGCCTGTCTATTAAGATACTGTAGCACTATACCCCTTTTCGGTTTGTCTCCAAGTCCATTTACATACCATGTAAAGATTTTTACGGATATTTCAATGAGGTTTGCTGCCATTGTGTATCCAGGTGTGGTATATGTAAGGCGGGGATTGCGTTATACGGCGTCCTACCTCCAAGGAAAGCTTTGCTCCAGACCTCTAAAGGAGTTGGTTGGTGTGCCCCTGGTCTGACTTGTGGTAATGATGTAGGCATGTGTGCTATATAGGTTTTGAGATTTTGGTGAATCCTGGAAGAATTGTGAAGTGACCTGTTGTGAATGAAAAAAAAACCCTACCCTTAACTCACCCCCTCCGTGGTGCCCTGCCAGTGGATTTCCGACTATCCACAACCCCAACAAGACAGAGTGCCTGTCACCCCACTACCAACAATGAATGGTGCCTGTGGTTCAGCATCACCCTCCCCCGCCATTCCCTAAGTAGTTCCAACTTGTGATAGAGGTGTGTTTCAGACCACAGCCCCCAAATGCAAGATCCACTCTTTATACAGTGGCATGTATGTACCCACTCAATGCATTGTTTGTTCGGTTAGGGAGCATGAGTCAGAGTCAGGCAAAGTGTCCACTCCAATGCATCAATTTAGGACTCAACAGGTTTTCAGCAAATACCATTGTCTGTCTAGCACCCGGGTCCTGGGTCAGCGGTTCCACGACCCGCTCTGTCGCCTGTTTCATGGGGTGGTCTGGTTCAATTCCATTTTGGCTCAGAATGTCTTTCTTTACTGGAGTTTCCCATTTGGCGCCTCCCGTCCAACCAATCCCACACCTCATTTGGCATTGGAAAGAACCAGTTTTTACCAGTGGCTTCGATGCGCAGCTTAGACGGGGATATCGTGGCAAAATTAATGTCTCTTAACACTTTCTTGACTTCAAGGAAACTGTGTCTTTGGAGTTTTATTGTAAAGTCTGGAAAAAAGGAAATCATGTTATTTTCCAGTTTGATTGGTGGAGTGCAGCATGCTGTTTGCAGGATAGCATCTCAGTCTCAGAAATTAAAATCTCTAGCGACTATTGGTCGTGGAGGGGCCCCTGGTTTAGGTCGCCCTCCAGGGACACGATGAGCTCGCTTAATTGAGTAATAGTGCAAGAGGCCCTTTGGTTGCAGGTGTTTAATGATGAGCTCTTCGATTAAGAGGTCCATTGCTGGGCCCTCTGCATGTTTCTGGCATCCCCAGGATGTGCACACTATTGCAGCACGCCCGACCCTCATATTCATCCAGTTTCACCTCCAGTTTGTCTTGTTTTTCAATGAGCTGTTGCACTTGTTGCTTGAGTTGGGAGGTGTCAGTGGTGTCCTCAATCTCTTTTACTCTTGCATCTATTTTTTTGAGGTCTGCTTGCACATGGGAGATTTAAACGTTTACTTTATAGCCTCTGAACTCAAGGGAGGATCGCACGCCATTGATTTCAGCCATAATGTTTTGAAGTATTAAGTCAGTATGGCCAGTGGGGGATTGTGGCTTCTCTTATCCGATTGCTGTGGGTGTGTCTTGTTCCACTCCATTCTTAGTCCAGGCATATTTGTCCAGCTTAGTTTGTAGCAGCGACTTGCTAACCTTGCCGCCTGCCATCGCAAGTGGGTTTATACTATTTCAGTGTCATTATTTTTGGTGATATAATGCAGTACTTCCCACCGCCTGCCCGGGGGCCCCCTGCCTCCTGCGGCCTGTCGGGTTTTCTTAGTTCTTTAATATCAACCTGTGCCACTGTTCAGTGGGTTATATCGCTGAACAGTGAAGTATTAAGAGACTGCCTGGCTCTTGATCATGCGAATCATATCCCCTGGCTGAGTTATGTCCATAGGCTGACAGGGAAATTGGGTCGACCAGAGATATTAAACTCGCCTGATAAGTTGGTGAAAGGGGATATGAAATGGGCGAAGTATTCATATTTGTTAATGGCTGCCATGGATAGAGAAGAAAAGGAGTTGGTAAAACCAACCGTAAGAGCGCACCAATTGTTAGTAACATCTTGTGCAATTGAACCATACCTGAATACAGTTACAAACCCCAACCACCGTTTTCTTCTGGTCAGATTCAGGTTGAATCAACTTCATTTCCTCCTCGCTGATCCTGCGGGATGGAAAAGGGTGGTGGATTTGGGGTTATGTTCCTGTGACGACTTTTCTACCCAGGACACAAAGCACTTTATCTTTCTCCCAGTTTTAAAAGATAAAGGTTTCTTGCAAGTCAAGCCAGCACTTCTCTATTTGCAGCTGCTATCTAATGTGTGGGAGACCTTTAGTATAGCTAGCTTTTTTACCGCAGCAATTAGATTGAGGAGGAAAATCAAGAAAAAGGCAACTGATACTCATGATCTAGTTCGAATTAATAAAATGTAATCATGTCTATAATTGGACCAGTGGTTTTTAAGAAAACATTCAAAAAGAACTAATTATCTGTTTGATATGCATCCAATGTTTGAAACTTTTTATTGTGATTCATGGTTTTACATCTTAATTTTATGTATTGTATAATATGCTTTTATGGTTTTAAGTTAACTGAATAAAGTACTTTTGACTGACTTACTGACTGGGTTATATCGCTGGTGGCTCTTTGCCCAGAGCAGTTCGGGATTTGTGCTCGCTTGTTATCCTTTCCTTCTTTGTACGTGACTGTATGGCGAGTAGCACCTCAACAGTGTTACCAGGTCACCCCCGCTGCGGGCCAGCACCATCGCCTGTCTCCCGGATTGTGCGTTTGGGATTTGATGACTGGTTCCCACTTCTGGGTCTCAGCCCTATCACCCATGTGGGTACCTGTGGCATCTATGTGCCATGCTATGTGTGAGCTATTATCTAGTCCACTCGGTCACATATTTATACCACAGGCCGGTGCTGATGCCTCCGCTTTTGCCCCTCATCTGGAAGCCAGCCAAAATGCGTCTTCACCTCCTCCGTGCTCTGGGGATCCAGGCTCGGGGTCAGGCCCACTCTACTATTCAACCCCTGCAGAGGTGTAGGCTGGACCCCCGGAAAGCATGACCTTTAGGGCGTTGTCGGCCCACTTCGCATTCTGTCCCACACCTCAGTGGCTCTGCTACCAATGGGGCAATCCTGCATGTGTGGGAACCGACCTACCCCACTTCTTGTGCAGTCAATGATGCATTATCCCTTGTGGGCCCTTTGATGTGGATTAACCTAAATGTAAAATGTACAGGAATTTATATAGCGCAAATCACCAAGCGGTTTCTAAGCGCTTGCATAGGGAACCCGTCCTGGAATTCCCCTGTGAGATAACCCCGGCAGGGTATCCGCAAGGTGAAAGCCAGGCATCCCGCCACGAGGGGCCGTTGTGGAGATTAAGCAAGCTATTGCCCAGAGTTGCAGAGTGTGAACCTGTGAATCGAGTAGGCACCGGAGCGAGAATTGTCGAGTCCATGGACATTTTAGGACTCAAGACCCCGCCGAGCCGGGAATTGAACCCTGGTCCCGGGCTGACCTCTGCTTCCAGGTCTGCCTCCTCTAACCAGTGAGCCACACTTCTCCACCTATCAGGGCATGTCGCCAGTGCGATCTACGAAGTGGATCACCCCCTATCTCCTCTGTCTACCTCACAGGTTCTACTCAGCCGCGTCCCTCTTCCCCGGGGACACCGGACATGTTTGCACTGGAGGAGTGTTCCTCCCCTCCCGATCCTCTCTTCCGTTCCGTAGCGACCCCGTTTCTCTACTGCTCTCGCCCCCCGGCCCTGGCAACACAACCGCTTCGGACTTTCCCGACACCTCGAGCCCCAGGGCACAGTATAAATGTTTTGTCTCCTGGTGAGTCCCGTCGTCCAGCACGGGTCTCCGTGCAGCTCTCCCCACTCAGTCCGGCAGATCCACGCTCAGCTCAGATAGCATTTCCTCCGCTCTGCTACTCTAGAGATGTCACCGCCATCTTGTGTCTCCCGGACTCCCCGGGGTCATAGGCATCCAGCACGGCACTACCGCTCAATCTGGTAGGTCTGTGGATGGAATTTGATACCGGTTACCTTGGGGTTGCGGTCGTGTGTTTCGTGAGTTTTGGAACGTTGTACAGTTGCGGATTGGTGACGGATATTAGGAGGGGGCTTTGGAGCCGTGCTAGTAAACGGCCATTCTCGTCGGCTGCTGGCCACGCCCCCATGATAGGTAATTTTGAAGTTTACACAGTACGATTTGGGCCATTTTCTGTTGCAGCCACTATTCTTACTCACACAAGTGAGGTACCATTTTTATCAGGAGACCTGGGGGAAGGCAAGGTGGTAGTAAAATTTGTGTCTGTCCGGTGATCCTACAACTTTCTCTTACAGAAAAGTGAGGAAAATGTGATTGTTTTCATTGCCTGTGGGTGGAACACTCAGGCAGTTTTTCCATCAGCCTGGAACTCTCCACCCCATTGACTATCTGCAGGGGTCCTGTTTCCGCCAGGCACAGGGGTGTATTGATGCATGGTGACCACATTGCCCTAGTTATCGCATCCCCTGGTGCCCGCCATCGTCCTCACAAGCCTGGTTGGTGTCCTGACCATACAATGTCTGTCGATCAACAGCTGGCCCCAGTGGCTCACAACTGCCAACCCGTAGTCAAGGTGTCCATGCTGCACTGTCAATCCGAGAGTTGTTTAGCAAGCTCATCGACTCAGCAATGGCAGTGCTCCGTTGGAAGATGTAGGTCGGCAGGCGCAACAGTTACTTTTGTGACACATGCAAGATAGACAGCGATAAACCTACAGTTTCAGAACCTCCCTGACACAGGAGATGACCAGGACTATGATGCAGCTGGGGTGGCTCTGAACACCCTCTTTGACCCTCAGCTAAATCCAGTCAATGAATGCTTCAAATTGCTAGAAGCCTGCCAGCGAGAGGATGAAACAATTAATGAGTTTCATGTAAGTCTGAGGGCTGTGGCTAGGACATGCATTGGTGATGACCAGCACAAGGAAGTCCTTCCAGAGCTCATGTTGGTCCACTTTCCTACATAACCTCATCCTTTGCCAGTCAGGGATCAAGTTGGAGGACATTTTGATCCCCTCACACTCACACAAACTATCCAACTGTTGGGCCGAGGTGATGGAACATGCACTGGCCCAGCAGCCCGCCACCCCACAGACAAGCAAAGCAATGAAAGTCAGGGAGGAGGTGGTGGACACTATATTCCACTGACAGCCACGGCCCTAGGTGTAAAAACCAATATCCGCATCACCGGTCAAAATGTTACAGCTGCGGTCCTGACCAAAATGCATCTAAAACATCCCTGACGCAAGGACGCTCATGCCCAAATGAGGTAAACCCAACCACTTCACCGGGGTCCTGCGCAGTGGGAACAAGATGAAAAAACATCAACCTGCTCTAAAGCCATGTCTGCCCTAAGGCAATTTTCACTGCAGTGCCTCTTCTGCTTGAGGGGGAAAGCATCAGCAAAGTTGTAGATGCCTTCATGATCTCATATGCTGGAGCAGTGTGAAAGGGTGTCTCTCCCACGCCAATGTGTGATAGCCTCATTGCTGGATGCAAAGTCAATGTTCTCATAGACACAGGGAAAATGTTAATATTATGGACTGACACCAATGCACATCACTGACCCCACCCTGCCGCTGTCTCCTAGCTCATCTATTTCTATGGGGGAAAAACTGGCACCAATACACATCACTGATCCCACCCCGTCACTATCCCCTAGCTCAGTGAAACTCTATGCATATGGGAAGTAGAAACCACTAGTGTTGGCCAACACCATTAAAGTGGAAGTGGTCTAAGGAGAAGTCTGGAAGCAAACCAAGTTCCATGTAACAAAAGAGGGCAGTGGGACTTTGGGTGGCTGTCAGATCGAAGAAGAACTAGAGATGGCATTCTTTGTCAGGAGCATCCATGAGACACAGGTCAATGACATTATGAAAGACTTTCCACAACTCTTCCAAGGGCTGTGGTGCCTCAAGGGCACCAAAATGAAGCTCCATATCAACAAAGCGGTGCTGCACTCTGCCCTACACCAGAGGAGGGTGCCTTTTTACCTCCGCCCCTCGGTAGAAGAGGACCTAAACAAGCTGGAGCACCAAAGAGTAATTGAGAAAGTATTGGGCCAACTCCTTGGATCTCTCCGCTAATGGTTGCCCTAAAGCAAGAAAAGCCAGGGGCCATTAGGCTGTGGGTGAACATGAAGCTGCATATTAAGGCGATCCAGCAAGAGTGCCATATAATGCCCACCATAGACGGTATCATTACTGATCTCAATTGTGCCCGCTGGTTCACTGAGCTTGATTTGAATGCAGAGTACCTCCAGCTGGAACTGGACCCTGCGAGCAGGTACATAACGACTTTCTTCACACACATTGAGTTAATGATGTTTCGACGGCTCAATTGGCATCTCGTCCACAGATATTCTTTGACAATGCTATCTGCAAGGCTTTCCTGGTCTGCATGTTTTACTCAACTTAAGCAATGACATTCTAATGACACTGCAGTAGGCTCCGAGTAACACATCAGAGAATACGGAACAAGGAGTGACCCTCTATAGGAGTACATTTTCCTTCTTTGTGTTTACCATTGGGTTTTTTGGGTACGTCATCTCGAGTGAAGGGCTGCTTTTGGATCCATGGAAAGCTGACACCATCCAGCATGCCCCCAGATTGCACACACCAGAGTGCGAGACACAGGAATCCAGTGGATAGGATGGTGATGTCCCAGCTCTGGAGAATGAGCGATGATCTCAGCATACATCGTGGAAGGTGTCATCATGTGAGGGTAGCACATTGTTGTCTCTCTGGGACTAGACAGTGGATCTGGCCCATCAAGGCCACCAGGGGGAAGCAAAGACAAAAGAATAGCAACATGAGAAAGTATGGTTCCTCGGGAGGCCACCAAGGGGCAGCCAAGTCAAAAGCGAACTTATGTGAGAAAGTATGGTTCTTTTGAAGGGATTCGATGTTAGAAGATAAAGTCAAGATATTTCACCCTTGCCAAATCACTGGCCCAGCCATGATTTTAACAGAAGAAGCCAGCACCGAGCCATGGAGCATGCTGAGAATGGACTTCAGCACCTTCTCGCAAGGGCGTCATTAGGGTGGTGGTCATATACAGCCACTCAAAGTACCCGGTGGTGGAGGAGATCTCTTCCTCCTTTTTCTTCATCCCCTGGCCAACCTTGGTGAAGATTTTTCCAATGTTTGGGATACCCCGCATGATTATGACTGACAATGGTCCCCTGTTTCAAAGTCAAGACCTGCAGGAGTACCTCCAGTCCCTGGGGACATTCCAAATGAGAATAATTTCCCAATGGCCTCAAGCTAGTGACATGCGATTCATGCAAACCTTGACCAAGACATTACACATATTGGTGTCCCACTGCGAGGAATTAGAGTGGTTCCTCACTAGTTTCTGGGAAGCTACCCAACACCCCATTCCATAATGTACCATTCACCTACGGCCTTGCTATTCAACAGGCAAGTGAGAAGCACTATCCCAATTGGTCCAGGGTGGAAGCCTGAACCTTTGGAAGCTGCTGTGCAAGCCAAGAGGAAAGCTGACAACGATTGTGCCAGCCAGGCTTGACGGGCCATCAGTCTCAAGTTGCAGGTGGGGCACACAGTGGTTCTACGGGACTGGTGTCCTGAATGGAAGTTCAGAACTCCTTTTCAAAGAGGTCAGTGGTGAGTCTCAGAGTGGAATGGCACCATGATCACTGCCACAAAAGGACAGGAGGGAGCCACCTGAAATGGCTCTTAGTTTAAGCAGGTGCCAGCAGGTAACGCTCCCCCCAACCCAGATGATGTTACAGAAGGAGGAGGGAATGGGGACAACTAGGTAGAGGTGTGCAATTTACTCAACCCACCAGGCAGTGAACCAGAGGTGAACCCTCACAACAGGGATGGCCACTCAGGGAGTGCCAGTGGTGAAGCAACACACCCAGATGACACACCAGTGACTCAAGTGTACAATGAGAAGAACTTGAGCTGTCGACTAGCCTGCCAACATTATTACCTGTGGCCCAACCCCCAGCCTAACTCTTGTGTTTGTTACTTAGTTCATTAAGAGCGTCCTGGCACGAGGAACCTCCGCACCACCTAGTATGGTCCGTGTTGTTACAGTTCCTTTTGTGGTCATGCCTGGCCATCAACCTGGAGAGGGACGTAATGCACCACCCTGTCCTTAAGAGCAGGGAGATGATGTCGACATGCACCTCTTGGCCGGGCGCAGCCGAGAGTATAAATAAATGGCATGAAGTTGCTTGAGACCTCTGCTGAAATACACAGATTATTGTGCGTGGGAGAGGTCCAGTACCCCATTGCTTCTTCACGGACATAGCTGAGGGCCTAGGGGGGCCATGACAAGAGGTCCAACAAGTGGTACAAGAAACGCAATGCTTTCCTTCACTTCCCCTGCAAGTTCTAAAGAAGTTTTTTTTCATATAATGACAGCTTTAAAAGCTTCACAGGAAGTGTTAACCTACAGGCATCAGCAACATTGGAGACAAACGTTAGATAAAATGCTATGGGAAGTGGAGGAGGCAGAGAATTTGGCCTTTAGCGTTTGTGAAGAAGGAAAATAATGTCTATTCCTTTTTCTCCCTCACCGATACAGTGTTTTAACTAGCAGATTTCTCAATTGTGATTGCTGTCTGTTGTATATGTGTCCCCTATTGTTGCTTTGAAAAGGATGGAGCCCTTTTTTACAAGCCATTGGGAACAACAAGGACGCTTGTCTGTTATAACCATTGCCCAACTCCTGTCATTGGTGCTGGGCAATTTATCACAGACATAGGACCATTGCCCCTCCTCTATCCAGAGGAACGATAGCTGTGGCTGTGTTTTACATACAATTCCACAGCAGTGAGGAGTGATGTGTGTGTGACCAGTATGAGTTTTCCTGCATGCTCGCTTCCTGGCACTACTGGCTGAATTCTGCACAAAGTTATTACACCCTCTGTGGTGGACGAAGGGATACCCTGCAAAGGGCACCGTTGGGGCAGAATGAATTTGAGACACTCCTAGGTGGTTAATGTAACAGGTAACCACACCTTAATGAACTGAACATCAACACTTTGCAAAGTGTGAAGTATGAAGTATTTAATGAGGGCACCTCACCCATCAGAGACCAGGAGCAACCTCCACAAGCAACTGACACCTGGTTCCTGACTGCCTTAACATTTCATGTTCCATGTTCTATATTCCACCTGATAGTGTACTTCACTTCACACTTTCTATGTTCATTATATACCACTCTTCTCCCCCATTGTAAACATCAAAAAAAGAAAACATTTTCTAAAATTAGAGGAAGAAAAGAAAAAACATGGCAACAAAACAATGCAACATTTTGTAATCACTTGACTGCAAAACTTATCCTATCACTTAAAATACTTAAACCAAATAACACTGAATTAACATAACATGTTAAATATACATGAATTACATTTAAATAAACACCTAATAGATTCACACCCCTCTAAATATTATCTTTGAGATATGTTGGATATCTAAATTTGCGAGTGCTCCTTCTCCTTAACCTATCATCTGTTCTATACATTTCTCTTTTATTCTGAACAGAACTCTTCTCTTGTGTCCTTACAGTATCATTCATTTTTATTTCCACTTCATCATCTGCTTTGTTCTTAAACATCACCACACGACTTTTGTTCCATACCCTACCATCTTCTGTCTTTATAACATTATCAAAACATTTGACCACATGCGTTGGTTCTATGAACTTAGACCCAGGCATATTACCAACAGGTGCTTTCATCCTGAACCAATCTCCTACTTTTACTGCATTCTATTTCACACATTTTCTTGTATGAAAGTACTTTTTCCTTTTCGTTTGCAAGCTTAGTTCTCAATCTCTCCACTTACCTACACCATTATGTGTTATCCCTTTGTCCCAAGACATACAACTCGGGCACAAATCTAAATTAGGAGCTCTTCCTTTGAGCTATTTTAATGGGGCCTTTCCTGTCATAAAATGTGGTGTCATGCGATGTGCTGTAATATATTTTTGTAATTCATCCCTTCAATTTAATAAATTCACCCTATATAACTGTAAATCTTCCTTGATTACTTTGTTGAATCTCTTCCGAGCCCCATTAATTTCAAGACAATAAATTGCACATTCTTTTATAAAAAATACCACATGCACTTAAAAATTACTCCATAGTCTTAGATACAAGTTGAGACCCATTGTCTCAGAGAAGTGACAAAGGTAGTAGTAGTAGTAGTTTATTTGGTTTCCATGCACCATCAAAGTATCCATACACAATATAATGACAATATATAACATTTTAAAAATGCAATTTAAAACAACAAGCTGTCTAAATAACTTAAATACATCAGCTCGTCCATACAGTAAAATCAATACCACTCCAAATCCATTCCTATGCACAATTAATGCAAACAATCATTGGCTGTGTGCAAAAAAGCAAGAGAAGGACCACAAGTTTTAAATATTTATGAACTGAGATTAATTGATAATCAAAATTCATCTTATTCACTACACTACTATTGCTGGTAAACTTTCTCTCCTAAAAAGTTCACTTAAAAATGTGATTACAGAATTAGTAGAAACTTCTGTATGCATGTAACTTTTACCCATCTTGAGTATAAATCCATCAACACTATCAAATATGGTGTTCTATGTTCACCCACTAATGGGCCTACAACGTCAATGGCAATCTCATGCCATGGATGTTCTGGTAATCCCAGACAACCCATGGGCATTTGGTGATCTGTCAGAATTTTGTCACTAGATTTGCACCCTACACAATCTTGCATTTCATGTTTAATACACAAATCCATCATTGGCTACCAGAAATTTGACCTCAATCTCTCTTTGGTTTTCACAATACCTAAGTGGCCCTGATGTGCTTTTGTTATTAACTTCTTCCTGAAATTCAAAGGAGGTACCAATCTTTTTCCCCTTAAAAGCAATTCATTAGCCATTGTCAACTCACTCCTAATGAAAATCAATTTTTTGTCATGCCCTTGATTTGTCCTGATTGAATAGTTTGCATAATTCTACCTAACTCATCATCTTTCTTTAACTCTTCCCTCCAGACATCTTCTGTCAAAACCCCAAGGGTTATTTCAAACACATCAATGTCTTACTCTTCAAAGTCATCACAATGCGCCCCATATTTTTGCTCACTTACCAACCTGGAAAAACAATGAGCAGATGCATTATTTACCCCTGGTACATGTTCTACTAGAAATTCAAAATTGTGCAAATCAACTACCCACATTATGATTCTAGATGAAATAAAATTCAATCCTTTCTTCAAAATGTTTTTGTTTAAGTGGCTTATGGTCCGTGCACACTATAAATGCAATACCCCAAACAAAAGTCCTAACTTTGTTTAAGGCCCCAAAAAATTGCTCCTTCTCGATTACATAAAACATTCAATTATGATCCACATAAACATCTCGGGCACACATGATCAAACACTCTCCCTCTCTTTTGTTTCGAAATTGCCCCAAGAACTTTAGAACTAGCATCAGCCACTATGCAAGTTTTTTTCCCCGGAAGAAATGCTTGTGAGTTGGATGCCTTTCTCAATTTCTTCTTTAGATTTTCAAGCTCTTGGTGACACTCCAAAGACCACACAAATTCTTTATTCTTTACCGACAGACTCCATAAATGTACAGATTTGTGCCAGTTTTTCTATGAAACTACCATACCATGGAAAGATGCAATTTCCTCCTTTGAAGAATGTTCTGCTAGAGCTATTATGGTGTCTAATAACTCTTTTTTCAGTGCTAATCCTTAAATTATGTGCCCTAAATAGTCCACTTATTTTGCCGTAAAACGTACGTAACGTCATCCCAGCATCCAGCAGTCTCTGTAAAACTTGCCCTGCCTGGGCATGGTGTTCAGAAATCGCCCTAGTAAGATTTCACTCCCTCAACTAATTTTATTGCCAATGCCATCACCCTCTGGATAACAGATGCCACTTAAACCAATCCAAATGGCAAACATCTAAATTTAAATGCACCCATGGGAGTGATAAATGAAGTAAGCTACTGACATGTTTCAATTAATTCCACTTGATGATACGATGAGATGAGATCTAGCACAGTAAAATACTGTGCACCTGCCAACGTTGACACAATATCATCAATATTACAGATTGGAAACTTGTCAACAATGACCTGACTATTTAATGCTCTCAAATCAATACAAAGTCTGATATCTTCATTATCATTTTTAGCCACAACTGTAGGGGCCAACCACTCTGTTGCTTCGACAGGTGTTATAAACTCTTGCTCCATTAATCTTTTAAATTCTTCTTCCACCTTATCTTGGACTGTACAGGAATATGTCTAATATTGATTGTCCCTAGCACTGCCCCTCTCTTTTGAATGTATCTGATGTTTGCAATGCTTCAAGCATCCTAATTCACCCCTAAAAAGGAGAAATGATACCAAAGCAAAATCTATTGGGATGGTTTCCACTTTCTGAATTTGCACATGAGGATCAGCATTTGGATTGAGCTTATCACCGGAGCTGAAGCAAGATGGCGGCTGAGTGAGAGGAGCCGCGGAGCAGCAGCGCGTTGTGATGCAACATACCCCCAGATTCCTCACCCCCCGCACGGTAGTAAATCGCTAAACCGCCTCCTCTCACCACATAGGATGTAACCCGCTCACCCATGCTCGATTACTGTAGCCGTGGCGAAAGAACGCACCTCGCAAGAGCCCAAAGGAGCCAGCAGGTGAAACCAATATCGGGAGCAGCGGGAGCGATCAGGATACTCTGGCTACTGACGGTGGCGTTCACTACCTGGGTTCAGCGTCGGCGAAGTGCTGGGCGTGCTTGGCGGTCTCCGGCAGCATTTCAGTCCCGAGCGAAAGTAGGGCTTGGGAGCGGATCCTGCTGATGTGGGCAATATCGAGAGCAGACGGCAGTGGCAATGGCCCCAAAAGCAGCCTCCGGGGCAGCAGCTAAAGCAGCGGCGGCCGCCGCAAAGAAAAAGGCACAGGCTACTCGGGTCGCTTCTCAGGCGGCAGCTGATCCAGTAATCACGGCACAGATGAAGGAAGCTGTTCTGGAGGCTGAGGCACTATTGGAGCAGCCGGAGATCTCTGAACAGATTAGGAAAGATAAACAAACGGCGGTGTGGTCGAAGCAGACCCCTTCAATTTCTGAACTCTTTGCTCGCAGCGGTAAAAATCAGGAAAATGCAGCAATTGCAGCACCACACATACCGGCTAAAGAAGTGACACACGATTCAGGTAACAGCGCTGCATGTGCTACTCTATTGGGGGGTGTAGGAAGCGCGTCACGTGAATTGGCTGCTGAGAGTGTTGTCGTTCTGCCTGAAGTAAGGGTTGAAGGTGCAATCCAGGTGACCCCCGAACCTATTGGTACAGGGACGACCGAACAGGAACAGGAACAGGAACAGGAACAGGAACAGGAACAGGAACAGGAACAAGAACAAGAACAAGCTGGTGGGTTTGCAACTAGTGAAGGCACTAATGTCTGTACCCCATCTATAACAACATGCATGGTGGATCTAATGACCGATGAACTTGTAGATGCTACTATCGGTCAGGACGGGGTGTGAGAGGCTGATCGCAGGAAAAAAATTATACTACACTCTTATGCCCTCCCCTCGCTTTAATGACCCTGGCAGAAGGTACGGAGAGTGAGGAGGAAAAGGAGAAGGACAGCAGTGAATGTTTCTATTTCTTGACCGAAGAGGCAGAGTGGTCCGATGATGAGAGGAGTTCTTCTCAAGAGGGAAGTAATATAGAGTCAGACAGTGACCTGAATCAAACCCCCCCTAATACGGCTAAAAGACCTGCTGGTAATGAGAAGATTCACACTCAATCGCACAAGGATTGGACCTGGGATCATTCCTCAGCTACGCCACTCCAGGGTACCCAGGAGGCTGTGGCATCTGCCCCTCATCCCCCGCTATTGGATGTTATATACCAGACTATTCTTACGCACAGAGAAGAAGCTAGGCAGGACACGAGGAAATCACAGTCAGCAATGCGTAAGTTACAAACTGTTGTCAGAAAACTGTCGAAAGCTCATGCCAATGTGGGGGACAGGGTCACTAATTTAGAAGAACGGATCGTGGTGACTGAGTCAGAAGCTGCCTCTGCATCACTTAAAGTTGATTCTCAGGCAGCGCAGGTTGTCGATATCCAGTGGAAGCTGGAAGAGATGGAAAACCGACTAAGACGCAACAACCTCTGCATCCTGGGGGTTCCGGAAGGGGTTGAGGGGTCAGACACCAGGGCCTATATGATCACCTTATTTAAGAATGCATTCCCGGAGTTTTCAGACTGGAATTGGTCATCTGAAATCCAGAGAGCCCACCGCACTCCGTTCAAAATCCGTGCAGGGGCTACTAGTGACAAACCAAGGGCAGTGTTAATATTCTTCGGAAACTTTATCCTCAGACAAATTATATCTGATAAGGCCAGACCCGACGCCAAAAGAACTAGTGAGGGCATATCCTTTTTTGTCCGACCAGACTTTTCCCACGCATAGGTTGAAAGGCGCTGGAGACTTCGACAGCTGATCAAGCCTCTCCAGGACAAACATATGCAGGTTTACTTAGTAAATCCTGCACAGCTCAAGGTTGTGAGAGAGGGCAAGACTCAATATTTTTCATCTGAGGTGAAGGCAAAGGAGTTTCTGGACTCTCTGTGATCTGTTAACATTGGGAAAAAGTAGTTGAGCGATTGAGGTGCGATGTACGGTTAGAAATGTCGCTAGTCTTTACTTTTCCTTCTTTTGTGTTGATCTTTGCAAGGGGATAGGGGGTTTCTGGGGGTAGGATATGCTATGTTAATGGTATGATTTTGGAGAATTACAGTTGCACTCACGCATCACGCTGCTGCATCCATCCATCAACGCACAGACCCCGGTCTGAGCGCATCTAGAGGGAGAGGGAGGGATGGAAGGGGGGAGGGTGGGGGGGCTCTAAGAGTGGGTAAAGGGGTCACGGGTGGTGGAGGGTGGGGAGGGAAAAGCAGTTAAAAAAAATTGAGAATTGACGATAGAAAATTCAGATTCTTGTGGTGTCATCTGTATAGAATGGTTATTGTCTGCAATCAATTTCTGGTTTCAAAAATTATGAGACGATTGAAAAACGAAAATGCTAAGTCTTAGTATGTACTCGATCAATATAGGGGGGCTGAACGATTGGCGAAAAAGAGCCAGAGTGGCAGAATTTGTTAAATCCGAACCCATTGACATCTTGTGTATGCAGGAAACGCATCTTTCCTGGGCGAAAAGAAAACTGTTAAGATTTGGTGGCTTCGAGATATTATCATGCTCCTCTCAGACTTCAACAATAAGGAGGGTGGTAATCTTAGGCAAAACAATTCTGGGGGGGGCTAAACGGGCTAAATCGGATCCGCTGGGAAGATGGGCTATAGCAGAATTAGGGTGTGGCTTAACGATCTGTGGGATTTATGGGTCAAACCAGGATGACCCTGCAGTGTTTGAAATACTGGAGGGGGAATTGTCAAATTGGCCTGTACCTATTATGGTATGTGGCGACTTTAACATCTCGATAGATCTGACTAACAATGTACCGTATATCGGCAGGCAGCCAAGAGCCTCCAGGGAACTCTTATCTATGATGTTATCACATGGCCTAGTTGATATATGGGGGTCAAAACATCCGGACGATCCAGGCTTCACGTATTTTTCATGCCCCCATCAGAAATATTGTAAATTAGATTATGCTCTAATCTCCTCAGGAGAGATTGTGAAGGTCAACATTAAGAAGCTCCTTAAAGTCCTCTCGGACCACAGTCCGCTAGTAATTAGTTACAACGGCCTAGGTCCAGCTAGAAAGAGAAGGCCTTGGACATTCAATCGTAAATTACTGGCTGATGCTTCATTTGTAGAACATTTACGAACATGGGCTCGCGAGTTTTTTTACGCAAATCAATATAGTGCCTCAAGAAACTCGGTCTGGGACTCGTTCAAAGCAGCATTAAGAGGGCAAGTTATTAGTTATACCTCCCAGGTAAGGAAAAAACAACAGGATGGTAAGAATAAACTTCTGGATGACTTGGTTAAGGCAGAAGAACAGCACTGCCTTGAACTGTCATAAGGGAAGGAAAGTACTCTGAGTCAAACCAAAATCTGCCTGATTAAAGCTGAAATACAGAAACAGATGGCTGAAAAGGCATCAACAGAATATTGGACGTACAGGAAGAAAATGTACGAGACAGGGGAGCAGGCTGGGAGGGCACTGGCTCTAAGAATCAGGCAAGATAGTGTTAAAAATTTTATAACAAGCATACATGATGAGGGGCAGGATTATATTGAACCTCAAGAGATTATATCGGTATTTGCAAAATTTTATCAAAATCTATATAGGGAAGAAGTAGGGGATACATGCCCGAATGCCTTAGGTGGTCACTACCCGGACTTAGGTCCCAAGTTGGAGCCACATGAGGCGGCAAACCTAGAGTCTAATATAACAGTTGAAGAGGTACGGGAAGCATTATCTCATTTGGCTGCAGGCAAAGCGGCTGGCCCTGACAGCATACCCCTGGAGCTCTACAAGTGCCTTACGATTGAGGTCGCCCCATTATTATTAGATCTCTTTAATGGAATTATCTGTACGGGGAAAATTCCCGAAACTTGGAGGGATACTAATATAGTCGTCTTCCATAAAAAGGGAAAGCCAAAAGAAAGCACTGGATCATATAGACCTCTCTCTCTCATAAATTCTGACAATAAGCTGTATGCGAAGATCATTGCCACGAGGTTGGGGAGGATCATCGGTGGGCTCGTCTCCCCCTGGCAGCATGAGTTCATTCCAGGCCGCGGTACGACGGACCATGTGAGAAGAGCTATATTGCTATTTGAGTCCCATGCTGGGGGGGGGGGTCGCCATGATCTTCCTCGACGCGGAAAAAGCGTTCGACCGCGTTAGGTGGCAATATCTTTGGGATGTACTTTTGGAGAGAGGTTTGGGCCCAAAAATTTTGACAGCTATTAGGGCCATGTATTGTAATCCGATTGCTCGTATACAGATGATGGGCCTGAGCTCGGACAGAATTATGATAAAAAGGGGCACCCGTCAGGGCTGTCCCTGCTCACCAATTTTATTCGCATTATATATCGATCCGCTGATCAGGCAGATATTGGTGAATAACAGCATCAAACCAGTAATAACCAACGGGTTCGAGAGTAAAATATTAGCATATGCTGACGACCTGGCAGTTCTTACACCAGATCCGGCAGAGACCATGCGAATTCTAGTTGAGGTTACCAAGCATTTTGGATTTTATTCTGGGTATAGGTTAAACGAGGCAAAAACACAGGTGGTTTGCTCAAAGAATATAGTAAAAATGGATCAACGGTATGTTGACTCTGCTACCTATCTTGGGGTCATTATTAAAGCAGACACAGGTTCAATCATACAAGATCATTTTAATCCACTCCTCAAAAAAATAGAAACAGATTTAAAACGTATGGATGCATTACATTTGTCCCTTATAGGCAGAACAAATGTTTTGAAAATGACTATGCTGCCCAAGCTCCTTTATTTATATAGATCTATTCCTTTTCTAATCGAGGAACGGGTGCTAAAAAAAACGGAGTCTATCTTCAATAGTTTTTTGTGGCAATACGGCAAGATAAGAAGGGCAGCCAAATATATGTCTCTCCCCCAGGAACATGGAGGTCTGGGAGCTCCAAATATAAGATTTTATCACTGGGCCTGTTTATTGACCCAGATGTCTGTCTTATTTGAAGCTGTTAGTAGGGAGAGATATATTTTGGATCCGACCTCAGACCTATATACCCTCCCTTCAATATATGAGCTCTCAATTGTAGGTTTTTAAGAAAACAAGGCTTAAGTTCCCGTTGGGAGCCTGGGATCTATGGAAAATGATACAGAAATCCCTACAGATTCCCAGAATCAACAGATATACACCGTTGTGGAAATCAGGTTTTTTCCCGAACCTAAGTATAGATGGGGCCTGGAAAATATGGGAACAACAAGGCATCCAGACGGTGGGGGATGCTATATGTAATGGTAAGGTTATGTCACTTGAAGCTATTCAGCAGAAATATGATCTACCTACGGGCCACAGCTTTAAGTACCTCCAGATCTCACGAACATTCAAAGTCGATGTATTGGCCACTGCTTCTCTTGTTCGTAGCTCTATTCTTGAATATTTATTGAAGGGCGGAGATAGGATTAGGGTTGTCTATCAGGAGTTAATAGATAAGCTACCAGATGATCTGGAGGAACACGAGGTAGCATGGGCAGCAAAATTACAAGACCCAGATGTAGATCTCGATAAAACCCTATCTTTAGATAAACAGGTACTTAGGTCCTCTAATTTGAAGGCTCAACATTTTATGACCCTCTTCAATCTATATTATACCCCTTCTAAGTTACATGACTGGGGTATGAGGGTGGATAGTAAATGCCCGAGATGTCAACAAGGCTCGGCTGATCTGCTACACATGTTCTTTTTTTGTGATAAACTTACCACAATCAAAACCGAGATCGAGAAATTCCTAGAGGGGCTGCCAGGCTCGAAGATCAGTCTATCCCCAACAGTGATGATCCTCGGGAGTGATTGTAAGCTGGGTCTGAGTAGTAGTAGAGAAAAAGAAGCTTTTATCTTTTTGGTTGTGGCCGTCTTACGGATCCTGTTATCAGCTGCTTGGAAGGACTCCTCTCCCCCGACCTTCTCAATGTGGCTGGCCAGACTCCTTGCTATTCATAACATAGAATCTTCACTTTATCTACATAAAGGCAGAAAATTGCGGGATTTCGGCTATAAAATGTGGGCCCCATTGAAGGTATAGAGGGAGGGTATAGTTGTTAATTCTGTCCCGACATAATCTATCAATCTTCAGTATGAATTTTATTCTTTTTTATGACATGTATTTACATATTTATATAATTGAATTCATCTTGGCCCTCTATTTCATATCGTGGTAATAATATTGAAGTGTAATTATATATTTATGTATTGTCATGATGATCTTTTTTTTTAACTGTGCGATATTAATCATTGTATAACTTTTGCATCTCTTTTTTGATACCGTTTAAATTCTCAATAAAAAAAATAATAAATAAATGAATTGAGCTTATCACCATATTAGTGGTTATGTGGTCATCCAATCACATAACCTCCCTTCTCAGAGACATACATTTTCCCAAGTACACATCTGTACTTCAACTCAATGCATGCCTCAAAATAACCATTCATAGCCATAGGTTGTCACCCATACCCACCTCGACTTATGTCCATCACGTGTGATTTATTCCACCGCTCAAACCACTGTGCATATGTTCTGTTTGAAATAATATTTAAGTGAGAACACAAATCAAATTTCATATTCACCACAACTCCATCATTCTTTACAACCCCAATAGGGTGTTCACACTCTGAATCCTTAATTTGAAAAACCACCTCATATTGTAACTGTTTTCATATCTTTACTCTGATATTTCCTTGCTTGCACCTGCAACGCATGGGATAATGATCTTTCTTACCGCAGATATGACACATAACATTCCACGGACAAAGCTTTGCATTCGCCCCATAACTACTCATTCCACACCGAAAACAATCAGCACCAAATTTCATTTGATCTTCTTTCACAAAATCGTCTTTCTCCTTCATGCCAATTTTACTTTTTACCTCTCATACAGATTCTTCCACGTTTTTAGTATTTTAAATCCATTTGTTTTCTCTTCCTTTTCAATTTGGATACACATTTCATCATGTGCTCAACAATTTTTGCAACTAAAATGACCTCCTCCAAAGGTGGTTCATCTTTAATTCAAAGTTCTTCCCTAATTATATCACTTCGGCACATAAGTACCAATTGAATTGATCTCTTATTCTTTCTTCTATATTCCTCCAAAATGTGCATGTAGAAACTAGCTTTCTAAGACTTGTCACAAACTCCTCCATAGTCTCATCCTTGCCTTGCTCCCTTAACTCAAAATGGTACCATTCAAGAATGGTACTCACTCTTGGAAAATAGCAGTGATCAAGTTTCAGAATACATGCCTCATATTTATTTAATTATTTGTGTTCTACATCACTTTAGTCTGCTAAATTATCCATAATTTCCTGGCCTTCTCCCCCAAGACAATGCATTAGCAAGGAACATCTCCACTCTGCACTGAAATACATGCAACACACCTTAGCGTAATACCCAAATATTTTCTTCCACTTGCTCCATTTTACTGTTGGCTCATCTGGGCTACTTAAAAAGAAAGGCAGTGGAATAACATTGAATATTTTAACTTACTTTTGAATAAACAATGCTTTTCCCAAATCAGCCTTTTTTTTACCTACTGCACTTATGTGTCAACATCTGTGTACACAAAGATCATCAGATTACTAGTGCACATTTGAAAATACCTTCATGATGAGCCTGTGAAAGAGATCACTAAAAACATTTGTACGACACTGTTGCTCTGATATTATGTAAAATTACACCCTGTTGCTCCTGAAATGAACTTGCCCTTCCTCCTGAAGTGTATTCTTCCTGATTGTTCACCTATTCTACCCGAATAACTGTCTCCACACTGTTGATTTTGGCACTTGAGGTAAGCTCAGTGGGCCTGTAGCTGTGACAAATACACTTTACCAAAGTACAGAAAATACCACAGCACAACTCACAGTAGCTTTAGCACCACCAACACTTAGATGCCAGTAACACTGTTATCTTGAAAAAGATTTGCCTGCCACTGTGACAGTCAATGCTCTCAAATTGAACGCAGATTCAACTGCAGAAAATCATTTAAATGCTCTCTAAATCATTTGCCTTCTGAAGGTGTTCCTGTCACTGTGACAGGCAATGCTCCCAAAGAGCGCCCAACAGCACACTTTACTGAAGACTTGAATCCTATTCACCTAAAATGGCGGCGCCAGGCACCTGAATTACCTAATTCCCATCCACCTAAAATGGTGGCGACACAATCTCAGACTACCTTGATTTTTATGTGAACAGGCCTAAAAAAGCCTTTCAGTCCATGTCTCCTCGTTGTTATGGCAACACTTGAAGCCCTTGAAGTATTTTCTACAGGCAATTGCCCTTGACTGCAAATATCCCTTGCGGTACCTTGATGACGTAGGCCTATCTCACTCGATCACCAGATTGGTCTCGGCCATGCTTCTTTTCTCCCAACCATACAGCTCCTCAACCACCAATCGGCCACACTGAAATTGATGGTACTACAATCCTTTACTGGCGCCTCACCTCTTTTAGCTGCAGCGCAGGCACATGAAGTAAGAAGTAAGGGGGCCATTATGATGACGGTCGGATCACCACCGCTCAACTGGCGGTGACGATCTGCCCGCCATAACTCCCCACCCACCCGCCATTTACCCCCCACCGTATTACCATGGCGGGGGTACCGCGGCGGAGGGAAAGTTCGTCCGCCGCATTTCTGCCAGTCGGCAATCATCACAATTGCCGGCTGGGTGGAACTCAGGCAATATATGGTGGCGGTGTCTAGAAGACTCCGCCATCCATATTAGGATGCCTGGCGGTGAAGGCCTTTCCATGGCTGTGATGCCACCATGGAAAGGCACGCGGGAATTCCTTTGGGGGCCCCCAAGGGGGAGGGGGTACCGCGGCGGAGGGAAAGTCCGTCCGCCGCAATTCTGCCAGTCGGCAATCGTCACAATTGGCAACGGGTTGAAACCCGGTCAACATATGGTGGTGTCCCAATCCATATTGGGATGCCTGGCAGTGAAGGCCTTTCCATGGTGGCGATGGAAAGGCATGCGGGAATTGCTTTGGGGGCCCATTACAGTCCCCCAGGGGTGAGGGGGTGGGTGGCTGCACTTGGGGTATACCTATGGTACCCCCCTACATTGCCATACACAAGGTGGCAGGCACTGCGCTGTGCTTGTCACGTTGTGCATGGCAATGCACAACATGCCTATTTAACATCGCGGCGGGTGCTACTGACAGCACCTTTTACCGCAATGTTAAAAACCAGAATGTGCCCGCCAGTGTGGTGGGTACATCCTAATTGGCCTTGCGGGACCGCCACACCTCTGGTGGTCGGTCCGTTTTCCATTACAGTGGTGGGCGGACAAAGTCTGCCCTCCATCGTAATGGTGCACTTAGTGTCTACCACTCCTGAAACACTCTTTTTCCTCTATATGGCCACCTGACGGGGTGCCCACAGTTCTTTAAGCACAAAAATGAAATCCCCTCGATCGTAGCCTATTTGGCATGTAGCGTCACCTTAATGAAGTAAACATCAATACCTTGTTAGGTGTAACGTAAGGAGTATTTAATGAGGACACCTCACCCATCAGATACCAGTAGCAACTATCACAAGTAACTGACACCTGGCTCCTGAAGCCTTAACATTCCATGTCCATATTCTATATTCCATCTGATATTGTACTTAGCCACTGCATACTTTCCATGTTCATTATATACCACAGTTAAAAGTGAGGGTGTCCCTTAGGGCTTCTTTATCCATGTGCCTGCCTCTGTGGCATGCGATAGGCCCCCGGGAAATGGCATTCTCTCATTTGTATTAGAACTTGCTTTAAGTTAGTAAGGGAATACCCCCTTTAATTGCTTTAGTGCATGATGTTCTCTTGTGAAATGTGCATTTCAGACAGGGTCGCACACACGTTTGTGGTCGCACACACGTTTCTGAAATAATGAAGCATACAAAAGCTCAAAACACAGGCATAAATGCTCCCAATGCTCCCAGGGACTTTATGTAGTTGGACCTTTCATATCAATAACAGCTTATTCTCATAGAACCACTGGTAAAAAGCTGCATCGTGGCTGCACATTTGAACTCATTTTATGAGTTGCATTCTTTCGACATGTGCCTTTTAAATATATGAATCACCAAGGTATTTTGGGGCTATTAACCACTCTATTCTTCCTCCCTTGCCCCATGAGAGGCTAAACTGCTTTTATAAAGTGCATTAGTCCCACTCCACATTACATGAACTTTCTCGTAAATACTGTTCTCTACTTGGTTTTTAAACCATTAGTGCCGAATGAATCATCCAATCCTTTCAAATGTGTGATTTACAAAGCACATTATGTGGCCAGTATATGCAGTAGCTATGTATTTATAGAGTATAGTCATAAAATACACTATGATACACCAATTGGACTTTCAGTAAATATATTGATTATCGTTTACACTTAGGAAAATGTTAACTCATGTCCTAGTACATAAACACAACTAGAAAACAATGTATATATTTGGATGAATATAAAGTAACCAGTTGAATTGAGCAAGAGTGCAGGTGTGCACTTTAATTTTCTGTAAATGGGACATTGTTTATTCATCCTTTTATTATCATTCTAATTATTAAGCTTTTATTAGCATGTTGTGATTCATCCCTTTAGGATTAAACACAGATATACATGGTCAAAGTTCCACAACACTGCAGGTGTCCTGCTTAATTAGGAAGAGCCAAACAGGCCAAAATTCAAACAACTCATATGTGTCGCGTATTGGTTTATATCATTAGCAGTGGTTCACATAGAAAACAGACTGGTTTATGGATGAAGACTTTCGGATGTGTCTTTGTGTGTACTGCACTTGATCACACAAGTTGTATTGGCCGGCATGCACTATACTGGTTGGTATACAGGACCACTGGTTTGATTAATCAGTATGATGGCTAACGCATAGGTAATCTGGTACATTAATCAGGCACATTGGTTTGTTTGACAAAGCAGTTGGTTTAAGGTATACGTTTTTTAAACACAACATATTGGGAAATGTACAGTAAAAGATTGTATCGGTGAATGTACAGTAATAGCTAGCTAGCTAGTATGTATATCACAATCTTACAATTTTACAATCAGTAAAATCTCTTGGCATCACCATCAACAGTAAGTTAACGCTCAATTTCCCAAAAATCAAGCCTTTCATTCCAGCGGAAGATTTCAAATCGATTGTCCAATCTCTAGCCCTCTCGAAAATTGACTACGAAAAAGCTTTACTTTCTGGAACTCCCAAAGTTCTCCTTGCCCCACTCAAATCTGTTCTCAACATAGCGGCCAGGCTATCAACTGACTGTAAATGTTTTGACAACATCTCATCTTCCCTCAAGGACCTTAAATAGCTTCCTATCAAAGGCAGATCATCCTATAAAATTGCCTGCATTACGCACAAAGCCCTTTATCAAAAGACCGCGCTCTACCTCTCAAACAAACTCAACAAAGCAGATTGCGCCCACCCGCTGAGAAGCACCAACTCTCTTCTCCTCATCCCCCCTCTTTTAAAAAAAAAAGCCTCTCAATCCCACTACTTCTCTGGTAAGGCCCCCAGCATCTGGAATGCCCTCCCTAAAGACCTACGAGGTAACCCTTCTTATGTCAGTTTAAAAAAATACCTTAAAATATACCTGCTCAACAAATATTGGGGTACATAATCCCTCTCTTACTATACATGCAATACTCTCCCTCCTCAAAAATACTCCTACCTTCTACCCCTCTCACCGATACATCCTATTCCCGACCTCTCTCCACCCTACTTCCCTCCTCTCCCCATCCTAACATCCCCATCCCACCCTTCTCACGCACTCAACCTGCCAGCTTTATTCTGACCATTGAGCCTACACCATGTGTACTGTATTATATTTTGTTATGTCATCTTTTTCCTGCTATTTTTTTTAAACTGTCCTTGCTTTCGTTTTTCTCACCAATTAGTCTATACTACTCAATATTCTCTTTAAGTCCACCATGTATGAATGCTGCATTTGAAACAACTGTTCAGTATTCCTTTAACATCATCATACTAATGTTAAGTGCTTTGATACCCCTGGGTGGAGCCAGCGCTATATAAAACTTCTTAAATAAAACAATGAGTATACTGGTTTGTGGGCACACTGTATTTACTTGCCTTCATAATATCTTTTAATTGAGAAACCAAGTTCCAGTACAGTTTCATCTCAACATCCTGTTATTCATGACAAATTCCTTAATTGTCCTGTGCCTAAAACAAATGAATCTGACCTTGTGTAATGTAACTAACCAGTGCTCATGCAAAGTGTTTCAGTACCCTTAGGGCGAGTTCATGCTGGAAAGTGGCTTATTAGTAGTGATCAGTAGTGATTTACTATTAGTATTAAGGCCACAAACACAATCAAAGGTTCAGTTAGGGTCTCAATAAATGAATCCCTTGCTCATCCTTGTTAGCTGGCAACCATAAGGCAGGCTTAACTTAGGAGACAGGTGTGCAAAGCAATTAAAAACATCAATACATTAAATAAGTAGGACACAACACCCAATAAAGATCCAACACCAATTATGAAAATAGATTATATTTTTATGAATGAATGGACAACAAAACAACAAGAATCTAATGTAGGGAAATAGCGATATTAATAAAAAAAAAAAAGAATACTTTCTAGGGCTTAAAAACCAATAGCGCCAAATTTGCACATCTGGTCACGCTTCACCATGACAAGGTCAAAGTTTGAGACCAACTGAGAAGGAGCCCTGGTAGGCTACAGTAAACAGGAGGCCTCAGTCACAACTTTACCTTTTCACATAGACATTTTTCTAGAGCTTTTTCTCTCGACATTGAGCAAGGCTTCTCTTTAGGCCGGATTGTGGCTTCGTTTTCTGTGAGGATCCGATGAAATCCTGGAAATCTGGAGCTCTTGTGCTTTCACCGGGACAAACCTGAAATCCAGGCCTGGTTGTGGTTTGAGGTCAACAACTTGACTCTTGACTTTGAGTCGGTCACCTTATGGAGTTTTTTAACAAAGTGTTTCCAAACTTCCCCAACCTTCAGGATCTTCTTCTAGAAGGTCTCTTTGAGGGTTCAAAGGGTCCACAACACCAAACCAGTGGTCTAGAATCTCTGAGTTGGTCCTCGGGATGTTGGGACTACAATTCCCACAATGCACCTGGCCAAATCATAACAAAGTGCACTGGACACACTCAAGGATGGGCACTTCTTGGTGGAAATGGTGCAGGTGGGCCCAGTTCCCCTGTAGGTTGCAGGGAGTCCACTCCTTCATCCTTCTTAAAGCAAGTCAAAGCCCTTAGGGCTGTAGGTCCAGAATGTGCAGCAGGTGCAGTCCTGCAGAGGCAGACCTTTGGGGTGCAGATCAGGTTTCCAGCAGGGCAGTCATTCTTCTTCTTGTACTTTCAGACAACAGATCTGAGTTGCCATGCAGCTCTTCCATATTTATGCAGTGTTCCTGGGCATCAAGTAGGAGGCACCCCTGACCAATGGGATGCAACGTACCACCCAGGTGCATGACCACTTCCTCCAAAGTGTGGCATATTCTTGTACCAGAAAGCACTATTATTCTAAAATCTATAATGGAGAAACTCCTTCGAGGTTAGATCAGGCTAAGCCAACCCACTGGTATGGCTAAAGTGCCCTAACACTCCTCTTCCTTAATTTAATTACAAAGGCTTCTGTGTGGCTGGGTGTTGCAGGATGTGAGGGTGAGCCTGTACTGTCCTAAAGTGTGATTCTCCCTTTGAAAACCAGTTGGGCCACTCCTCCCTCATCCTGCCTCTTGCTTCTGTAGCTGAAGTTCTCCACCCACAGAATATCCTTTGTCTCTCTAGCAGGCCACTTCACACCTCATTAAGACAGCTTGGCTTATCCTAGCAAGGCTGGCCAATCAGGAGAGGGCAGCTGGAAGGTTGGATTTTGGCTTACAGAAAATAAAGTTTAATAAAATCTTTTCTATGATAACTATTATAAATCTAACAGTGGCAAGCTGTTGGATTTATCATAACTATCATTTCAAGTCCTCAAATTAAATGTTTGCCTGCTCCTGTCAATATGTATACTTAACAAAAGTATTTCAATTTTAAACTAGGAAGCTAATTATCTACAATGGGGGGGGGGACGAAATTGGCAGTTTTTCTCTCACCTGAGCATATAACACATCTTTTATAATGCAACTGCTACATTGGAAGTATCTTTAATTCCAAAGTTGAATTTGCATATATTTAAATGTTAAAAGCAGTCTGCAAACAAGGGTTGCCTTTAAAATGACAGCAGACAACACTGCAGTGCACACTCCAGTGCAGGAAATCTACTAAGCCTCTAAACGCCCCTGTCCTATTATATACAAGGGACTTACAGTAGTCTGTCATTGCCAATTGTAATTATACCTAACCACCGTATACCTTTAAAGCAGAGCACTGGGTCTGGTAAGCAAAGCTCAGGGAACAATCAGGGTCAGTTACAACCAGTATCAATCAAAAAATGGGGGTGATCAGGGCCAAAAGGATGACGTTCTCACAATATAAAAATGCTAAACGAATAACTGCAAGGTTTGAATGCATTACAAATATATCTATACTGGTTGGCAGGCATACTGTATTTGTTTGCTTTCATAATGAATTGGTTCTTAGGCACAATAGTATGGTTTGCATGCATACTCTTGTGCTGTGCATGGGCTAAACACTGGTCCACATGTCTAACTTATTAGCTAAGATGCATAACATATTGATTATCTCCAATTTTGTACTGGTTGTATTCATGGCACTCTGTCTGTCACGCATAGCATATCAATTTGTGAGAGTAACATATAAATGTTAATGTTTAATGTATGGATTCATGTACATATAATGTATTGATTCACTCTTGTAATGTACTGGTTTATGCACATAATATATTCAACTAACTAAGCATCCTATTGGCTTGAAAGCATTACATAGTGATTTGCATTCATAATGTATTAGTAGACTTGCATAACTGCATGGTTTGTACACCTAATTCATTGGTTCCGACTTGTGATCTACTTGTTTGTGTGTGTAATATATTTGTTGTAATGAACAATCTATTGATTTGAAAGCATTCAGTGCTGGTTTGCACACATGCCATTCTGGTTCCCATGCATTAATGGCTGGTTTGCATCAATACCAATCAGTAACAATAAACATCTGATATTCAGCACCAAGGCACCTTTGGGTCATTGTGCGCTTTACAAATACACCTGTTATGTTATGTTATGTTATTTACATGTACTGGTTGGCACTCATAATTCCATAGCTCATATACATGATATTTTGGTTCATTCTTGTAATGTTGCATCACCTTTTATTTTGTTCCAGTATACAGTTTAGGACGGGTCAGACATCCTGTGTAAGAGTAACATTTCTTTGTTCATACTGGAAAATATTGAAAAAATATTTTGCACATATGACATATGTTTGCGGATGAGGAATCTTGCCTATAGTTAATGCAGTGTGTACTAAAATTGATGTTGATTTCTGGGTGTCACCGACAGACAGATTTTAGCTGGTTTGCGGACAGAATATAGAGTAACAATATTGAGTTGCAAGAATATCTAGTAATAAATATTGTGGTTCAGAAATATCGACAGCAAGAATATCGTGGTCACGAATATCGACCTAAGGTAAATAATATTGATTTTAAAAATATCGAAGTGTTTAATTTCATTTGCAAAAATACAGTTTAGTTTTAGTATATATTTTTTATGTACATGATGTATGTTTATTGTATAACAATTGTTTGTATTTTTAATATATGTGTTTATATTTTTAGTAGTTATTATTTATTTTTGTCTTTGAATTTTGCGTTTTTATTCCCGTAGCGAGTTGTGGGTATATAGGGAAATAGGGTGAGAAGTAATTTAATTAGATTAAATTAATTGATTATGTATTAATATGTGTTTAATTGAAATGTCATAGTTTTAAATATGTAAAGTAATGTATTATTAATTAATTAATTGATAATTGTTTTCTAATTAATTTTAATTAAATAATTCGTAATTGTGTAATACATTTTAGTGTGTATTGTGGTGTTTATAGGTGTAAAGGGAGGGAAGTATTTTATTTTTAATTGATGAATTGATAATTGGTTAATTAATTTTAAATAATTTATTGGTAATTAATTATGGTATTTGTGTAATGAATTTTAGGTGTGTGCTTTGGGGTTTATAGGGGTAAAGTTTGTTAAGTAGTTCATTTATTTTTATTATTAATAATTTTTTAATTGATTTTTATTCATATGTATTAAAATTGTATTATGGTAATTGTGTAGTTATTTATTTATTTATTTATTTTGCATCTTGTATCGCGCAAACTAAAACCCGAAGGTGTCAAGGCGCCTAACAAAAAAGATCAAAAAGCTAGCACTCATGCGCTTAAATCATACGCTTGGACAAAGAGGCGGGTTTTAAGGGCAGCTCTAAAGGTTTGCAGAGAGGGGAGGGACCTAAGCTCTAATGGGAGGTCGTTCCACCATTTAGGAGCCAAGATGGAAAAAGCCCTACCACCCCATCTGGCTTTCCGAGTGCGAGGGACATGAAGAAGAAAATTGTTGGAGGAGCGAAGGTTTCTGCCAGGATTATAATAAGTCAAGATAGATCTAATGCCTGTTGGGCTACTTTTTGCCAAGGCCTTATAGACCATACACATGGACTTAAAGACAATGCGCTCCTTTATCGGTAGCCAATGGAGCTGCTTTCTAGCCAACGTTGCCGAAGAACGTCGGGGAAGGTCAAGAACAAACCTGGCTGCCGCATTCTGGACTACCTGCAAGCGCTGCAGCTGACTCTTATTCAGTCCAGCATACAGCGCATTGCAGTAGTCCAGACGGGACCCCAAAAGGGCGACAGCCAGTTGCCTTCTTGCCTGCAGGGAGAGATAGTTCCTGATTTTCCTAAGAACATGGATTATACCCCAACAGGTAGATACCGTCCTGCTGACCTGTTGGTGCATATAAGCATAGGGTCAATCATCACCCCGAGATTTCTAGCCGAGGAGGAGGGCTTAGGGCAGGAACCGAGCGAGTCAGGCCACCACTCCATGGACCAAATGTCTTCCCTTCCGCCGAACACCATCACCTCGGTCTTCTCCCCATTCAATTTTAGTGAATTGTAAATCATCCACTGGCCGACGGCCTCCATACAAGATCTAAATCTGGAGGCCGTCAGCTCTGTCGACTGGGAGAGAGACACGAGGATCTGAGTGTCGTCCGCGTAGGAAACTACCTCCATCCCAAAAGATCTAATAAGTCTGGCAAGGGGGGTCACATAGATGTTAAAAAGGGTGGGGCTAAGCGCCGACCCTTGAGGGACCCCACAATGCACAGACAGGGATGGAGATAGAAATTTTCCCAGCATTACCCTCTGCTCCCTAAGAGCGAGGAGAGCAGACCCAGGGCTGCCCCCCGGACCCCAATCTCCCCCAGACGAAATGTTAAGACCCGGGGAGATAGGGTATCGAAGGCAGCCGTAAGGTCCAGAAGGATCAGGAGGGATGTCCGACCCTCGTCCACACTCATACGGATAGAGTCGAGGACCAAAGTGAGGGCGGACTCGGTGCTATGTTCCCTCCTGAAACCGTGCTGGGAAGGGTCCAAACAGCCCGACTTCTCCACAAAGGCAGCCAGATGCCCATTTAAATGGGACTCAAGCATCTTTGCAGGGGCCGGGAGCAGTGAGATGGGGCGAAAGTTTTTTAATACCCCGGGATCTAGGGAGGGTTTCTTAAGGAGAGGCCTTACCACAGCATTTTTCCACTGCTGTGGAAAAACACCCTCCCTCATAACCCCATTCATGATCTCAAGTAACGGGGGTAAAAGAGATCCTCTGCACTGCTTCATGATCTTAAGAGGGCAAGCATCTAATGGGGACCCTGATTTAGTTTTCTCAAGCAGCATGTCAAGATCTTGTAGGGAGAGCGGGGGAAAAGATTCCAAATAGTCGGCCACGGGAGGCTCCGCCACGGAAACATCCGGGACTGCAATGGCCGGAGGCTCAGCCGTTAAGAGTCTCTGTGACTCCAGGGAAGTGTAGATGTCCGATATTTTGGACTGGAAGAAGAGGGCGATGTCATTGCAGAGCTCCTGAGATGGAATAACAGGATCGGGGACCTGAAGAGATGTAAGGGAGTCCACGATCCTGAAGAGCTCTTTGGGGGATGAAAGGGAGGAAGTCAGGGTCACAAAGTAGTCTTGTTTGGACCCAATGACTTCCGACTTATATCTCTTGAGCAGGGCTTTGTGAGCTTCCCTGTCTTTGAGATCCCAACTTGCATGCCATCGCCGTTCCTGCCTCCTGACTTCCTGCCTTAGGACTTTAAGTTGTTCCGTGAACCAGGGAGCTGATGGTCTTTTCCTGGCTGAGTGGCAGGTCCGCGCCGGCGCCAATTCATCCAAGGCCTCTATAAGAGTATTGTCATAGTGCGCGACCGCCGAAGAGGGATCCATCTCCCAAATAGGAGACAGCCTAGGAATCCATGGGTCAAAAGAGTGTTCCCCGATGTTTTTGAGATTCCTACGTACTTCAAAAGTACTCGGAACTTTCCTGGGAGTTTCATGGCTACAGAAAGACACGTTAAAAGGGACCGCCAGGTGATCTGACCAGGAGAGGGAGAAGGGATCCATAACTAAAAGTCTCTGGTCGTTAGAGAAAATCCCATCGAGCGTGTGTCCAGCTCGGTGGGTAGGACCTTTCACCAATTGGGTGAGTCCACATGCTGACAGTGCTTCCAGCAACGTGGAAGTGTCATGCGATTCCAATAGCTCTAAGTGAAAATTAAAATCACCCAAAATTGTTAGGTTCTCCAGACCAAAGTAGGGCTCCAAGAGTTGAAGCAGTTTTAGGCTAAAATCTGCTCTTGGCCCGGGCGGACGGTAGACCAAAATCCCATTAAAAGGAGAGTTAGAAGCATCCTGTAGTGAGAAGTACAGAACCTGGGTGGCATCCTTGAGGTCAGATAGAGGCATAGTATGACATTGAACATTGTCCCTATGCAGGATGGCTAATCCACCACCAACTCGGCCTACTCTGTCCTGCCGAGTCAAGCAGTACCCATCAGGAACCGCTTCAATGAGGTCTGGGCCCGAGGAGTCCTTAGCCCACGTTTCCGAAATAAAAACCCATGTCGGGTTCTTCTCCAGAACCAGCTCCTTGAACACGATGTTATTTTTAATGAGTGAGCGCGCATTAAGGAGCAAGCACTTAACACTCAATTTACTCGGAGATACTGGCGAGCGATGCTCCCGGGGAGGGACGGGAAGAACGAAATTCACGCCGGCCAGATCTGTCTTGAAGCACCCACATCCCTTGGACACGGAGAGGTCCTCAGGAGTGAATCTGTGGAAGCATGGTGCAGTAGTAGGCCGGAGGCGTAAAATATCCTGTAAAGAATATTTTAAAACACCATGCCCAACTATGTCCGACCTATGGGTCCCGTCGTCCAGCCCGTCCTCAGCGCGGACGGGCGCAGACGGGCTGGACTCTGGCGTGACTCCGGCGCAGGTCCGGCGCGTCCGCTGGCCGCGTCCGCTGCACGGAGGCATGGCCGTATCCTTTTATCTGCAGCTAGAGCGCGTCACTGCGCTCGCCCACACCCAAGATGGCCGCTAAATTAGGATCGGCTGTCCGAGACCGGCTCTCAGCGTCGGTACTCGGCTGAGAGTGGCCCGGTGGTGAGGGGGGGGGAGAGAGATCTCTAGGAGGTCTTCACAAGTGTCCTGGGTTTAAAATGCTTTTTAATCAAGCAAAAACACACGCAGGTTCAATGAACTCGGTGAGTACTTTAAAAATGCAAATAACACAAATGTTGCAAATGCAATGCAAATAACACAAATATTGCAGACTATCACAGGATAAAGGGAAAGAGAGACCTCCCGGCTGTGCCTCAAGAGGATGAAAAGCGCACTTCTTAGTCAGCGCTCGCGCACAATCAATCCTTTTATCTGCAGCTAGAGCGCGTCACTGCGCTCGCCCACACCCAAGATGGCCGCTAAATTAGGATCGGCTGTCCGAGACCGGCTCTCAGCGTCGGTACTCGGCTGAGAGTGGCCCGGTGGTGAGGGGGGGGAGAGAGATCTCTAGGAGGTCTTCACAAGTGTCCTGGGTTTAAAATGCTTTTTAATCAAGCAAAAACACACGCAGGTTCAATGAACTCGGTGAGTACTTTAAAAATGCAAATAACACAAATGTTGCAAATGCAATGCAAATAACACAAATATTGCAGACTATCACAGGATAAAGGGAAAGAGAGACCTCCCGGCTGTGCCTCAAGAGGATGAAAAGCGCACTTCTTAGTCAGCGCTCGCGCACAATCAATCCTTTTATCTGCAGCTAGAGCGCGTCACTGCGCTCGCCCACACCCAAGATGGCCTCTAAAATTGGGATCGGCTGTCCGAGACCGGCTCTCAGCGTCGGTACTCGGCTGAGAGTGGCCCGGTGGTGAGGGGGGGGAGAGAGATCTCTAGGAGGTCTTCACAAGTGTCCTGGGTTTAAAATGCTTTTTAATCAAGCAAAAACACACGCAGGTTCAATGAACTCGGTGAGTACTTTAAAAATGCAAATAACACAAATGTTGCAAATGCAATGCAAATAACACAAATATTGCAGACTATCACAGGATAAAGGGAAAGAGAGACCTCCCGGCTGTGCCTCAAGAGGTTAGTTTTAGGTGCATGTTGCGGTGTTTATAGGAGTAAGGGGTGGGAAAGTTTAATTAATTAATATATAGTTGTCAATTAATGTTATTTATTTGATATTTAAATGTTTATTTTGTGTGTGTTGTTTTTACTTTTAAAATGGTAAATGGTGGGTATTAAATACATTTTAATGACTTTATTATTAGTTTTTAATAGTAATAGTTTTTAATTAAAAAGTATGTTTTAATTGTGTTTTATTATTTTATAGCTTAATATGGGGGTGTGTTATGGATATTATAGTGTTAAAGTGTGTGTAGTCAATTAATATGAATTCTTTTTTATTAATAATATTTTTTAAATTGCTTAATAATCATGTTAGATATGGAAGTAAATGTAATTTAAAATGCTGAAGTGTTTTGTTTCTGATGTGGTGTTATAGGGTAAGAAAAGAATACATTTATGTATTAATACTTTTTTGTTTGTCAATATTTTCTACTTTCTTTTTTTTAATTTAAATTTATTTTTGTTTTTATTTTATATAATATTTGTAGGTTTTTGTTATATGTAATTCATATTATAATATGTTTTCTTTTTATCTATTTAATATCTTTGATTTTATATTTTCTAAATATTGTTTTATTTTTATGATTTTTTAATTTATTTTCATGATTTTTTTTTATAACTGAGTGTGAATAGTAATTTTTGTCTCTCCACTATCCAACACTTTGCCTAATGTTGCACTGACTGAAGTGGGAATAGTAATTTTTACCTCTCCGCTATCCAGCACTTTCCCTGCTGTTGCACTCATTGGAGTGGGAATAGAAATGTTTACCTCTCCGCTATCCAACACTTTCCATACTGTTGCACTCACTGGAGGGGGAATAGTAATTGTTACCCCCTCGCTATCCAACACTTTCCCTACTGTTGCACTTACTGGAGTGGGAATAGTAATTTTTACCTCTCCGCTATCCAGCGCTTTCCCTACTGTTGCACTCATTAGAGTGGGAATAGTAATTTGTACCCCTCCACTATCCAACACTTTCCCTACTGTTGCATTCACTGGAGTGAGAATAGTGGCCGTGGGGTGGCGGCCACCAAACGGCCGCCACCACCAGCCGTGGCGTGGCGGGCCCTCAGTCATCTGACAACCAATTTCCAGTGTCAAATTACAATGGCGGGGGAATCGTGTTCGGTCCGCAGTGGTCGCAACGACCGCCCGCCATGCTTCTCCCACAGGCAATCGTACCGATTGCCTGGCGGAGCGGTCAGCATCTACAAAATGGTGGCGTTGCCTGGTGGGCACCGTCCACCAGATGACGATGCTGGCTGCAGCCAGCCTTTCTGTGGTGGGTAAACCGCCATTGAAAGGCTGATGGGGATTGGTTTTGTTGGCCCGTTCCAGGCCCCCTTGTGTTGGCGGGAGGTGGTAGTGCACAGCGTGGTGCCTACCACATAGTGCAGGGAAACGCACTACATACATTTTTAGCATTGCGGTGGGTGCTCCAGCCAGCAGCACCCACCGCAATGGTGAAGATGCAAGATGTGACCGCCATGTTGGCATTTCGCATCGTGATTCTACATGCGGGAGCACCGCTATACAGGCAGGCGGTCCCAAGCACCACCACGATGGTGGGCGGACTCAAGTGGACTTGAGTCAGCCCACTGCTCACCATTACTCAGCTTTCTTGTCACACTCATTCGTGCTTGGTACAGGATGATATGTAGGGGCACGAAGGGCTAGTCTGACAGATCAGTGTGTGGACTGTTTTTTTAGGTCTTTGTGAGCCTGTTACATGGGTCGTTTTTTACTTATGATTTCTCTGATATTATACTAGCTTTCCCTAAGCAAGCACAAATGCATTCAGTCTCCCACAGCTTGCAAAACACTTTCACAGTGCGCATTTACAAATTCAGAACTGTCCCAATTTGCAATTGTGGGCCACTTTTTTTAGATATCTGATTAGCTTCTTGGGGTCCACATTTAATTTCCGATCCCAGCCTGACTATGCTCCCATTTGCTTGCTTCTTATTCAATGGTTTTGTTTCCTGTTCTTGTGTTCATTCCACTTCTAATTAGAGCTTATTTACCATACTTTTAAATGGATGACTTGTATCCTTCCACAATTCACACTCTGGGATCCACTTTATTCTTTTTCATTCAAAACTCCAAGAGCGTCCTTCTGTTTTCTTACTGCCTTTCTCTTGTCCTGCTTCCCCCCTCAATAACCCACACCCATACGCTATGTGTTGTCCCCTCCTAATTCCACTACCAAGCTAATCCATTGCATCCAGAGCCTCTGCTTTTTCTTGATGGCTTACCCCATTGTCCCAAGCTCCTCCCTTGCTCCCCCACCTGCTTCCTGTAGTTAACCTTGCATTGACTTCTCAGCCACCCGCTCGCCCATTGGTCCTCCACCTCTCACTTTCTATACATTTATTTTAAAAAAAATGGAGAGGGGTGGGCAAGCATCTGCCATTTGCTGCAAGGCCACTTTATTTTAAATATGTGCTTTGAAGCATTTTTCATTTTGTTTGTATTCACCACTCTATGTGGCATCTACCATCTTCAAATAGTAAATAGAAAATGACTAAAATTGCAGCCATGTCTTGCCATTTATGCAAACTGTGTGGTAGCACAAGCGCTTACACATCATCATGCTGGTCCACCATCGTGTACGATGGCACACGGACATATCATGGGACCATTTCTTTATTCATTTTTTGGCTGTTTCTGGACAGCATCGGCACAAAGTAGTTTTTTCTGATGCTGCACAGCATTGGCAAAAAAGACTAGCAAAGCTTACCTGTTGCCGTGAGGTGAACGGCCAGCGTTCTTTGGTTCCAGCACCTGCTTCAGCAGCACTGCCATGAGGGAAACGGCCATCGCACCAGCAACACTGAGGACGCCGCGTGGGCTGGGACTCCATCTCCCAGGTGCCCCGGCGGCTGTGGCACGGGAGTGACGCCACAGGAGCGCCCGGAGGCGCGTTAAAGACCGGAGCGCCTTGAACTCCGTGGGGGGCTTACCTGTTGCCGTGAGGTGAACGGCCAGCGTTCTTTGGTTCCAGCACCTGCTCCAGCAGCACTGCCGTGAGGGAAACGGCCATCGCACCAGCAACACTGAGGACGCCGCGTGGGCTGGGACTCCATATCCCAGGTGCCCCGGCGGCTGTGGCGCGGGAGTGACGCCACAGGAGCGCCCGGAGGCGCGTTAAAGACCGGAGCGCCTTGAGCTCCGTGGGGGGCTTACCTGTTGCCGTGAGGTGAACGGCCAGCATTCTTTGGTTCCAGCACCTGCTCCAGCAGCACTGCCGTGAGGGAAACGGCCATCGCACCAGCAACACTGAGGACGCCGCGTGGGCTGGGACTCCATATCCCAGGTGCCCCGGCGGCTGTGGCGCGGGAGTGACGCCACAGGAGAGCCCGGAGGCGCGTTAAAGACCGGAGCGCCTTGAGCTCCGTGGGGGGCTTACCTGTTGCCGTGAGGTGAACGGCCAGCGTTCTTTGGTTCCAGCACCTGCTCCAGCAGCACTGCCGTGAGGGAAATGGCCATCGCACCAGCAACACTGAGGACGCCGCGTGGGCTGGGACTCCATATCCCAGATGCCCCGGCGGCTGTGGCGCGGGAGTGACACCACAGGAGCGCCCGGAGGCGCGTCAAAGACCGGAACGCCTCTCGCAACTGCGAGTCGCGCGCGGGAGCGGCCCGGGAGAAGGCCGGGACAAGGGCGGGACAGTCTACGACAGTCCGCGACTGGACGAGGCTGGGCTGGGCCCATTCCCCTGTCATCCAGCCCTCATTACCTTTCGGCCTTATTGATATTGGATCAATGGATTCTACTGTTTCCCTATGGTAACAATCACTTCTTTTAACTTCAGTTCCCATTTATCGGGTCTGTTACTGTCCTATCCATGATTATTTAATTGTGGCACTAGGCCGTTTCATACTGAGCGCTATTCGGATTTATTTATTATCTTGTTAAGTTCATATTTTAATATTGTATTGGGATTTATTCGTAGCGTATATTTATTTTACATAAGGCACTATGTCTAAAACAGTCAGCGGGAACCCCCGCCCTATTGTCTCCACACTTGACAACTACTTAGTGAAAGTAGTTGACAAGATTAATAAGGAACGAAGATTGTCTCTGGGAGTAGGTAGTCCTCCAAACCCTAACACCATATTGGTTACTACTGAGATCCCTGTTCCTTTACCAACCCCCTTGCTAACGTCTATTAATAACAGCTGTGCCACCGGTTCTCTGGACTGTCAACCCAGGGAGGGCACCATTGAAATGGAGTCCCTACAGGATGTTCTTGATGGTAATGATCCCGATAAGGCATTGGATGCTGATGAGTCTCAAAACGAGCCCCATAACGACTCTCACGCATCGAGTTCCGTGGCCTGCAAGACTCATAGAGTGTTGAGGTCAGGGAAATCCTTAAATAGACCTGTATTGTCTAACAAGGGGGGGGCGTAAAAATAAAAAGAACAATGCCATTTTATCTAATGGGGGCTCCAACAATTTAAATCGTCCCTACAATGACATTATTCCCACCCATATGAAATTAGCTCCGGATCAGTTTGAGTTGCTTATTGGAATTATTGATGCCAAGTTAAATAACATCATTGTTCCACTCTTGGATAAGCTTGACGCTGTCTCTAAGGAAGTGACTAGATTGGCGGAGATGGTGCACTCGTGTCTGAGTCTTAATAATAGTCTGCAATTAGTTGTTGGGGCCGGGGGCAGTACCAGTAAGCCTGTGCAATCTAACAAATATCCACCTGGAGCTGGCGGAGTCCGTACAGGCTCTAGTATTCCTGCACAGTTAAGCAGTAGTCCCCTGATAGCTGTTGAGCAGCAGGGTGTAACTAGGAAAACTAATTTACCATCGGTAGAGGGTCTTACTAATGACACCACTGTAACACAAGTATGTTCTAAACCTGTCGCTTTGAACCCCTCCATTACCCCTGTTCTAGGGAATAAGACTAAGAACTTTGAGAGGGGGAAGTCTAATAACTGTAGCCTCTCCCGACCGAACCTTCCACCGGACTGCGCACCCTATGTAGCAGTCCTGACCAATGTTACACCAGTCAGGGAAGACGGGTCTCATCACTCTACTGAATCGCATGATTCCCTTAAATGTAAAACTGTGGCATGGTTGAATCGGGAGTGCGGCTTTCCAATGGATCTGGCGGACCAAATCTTGACTACTACCAGAACCAGTTGGATTGGCACATCCCCGAAGAACATCGCCGGGGATTGTGTCATTATTAATTTTCGTAACCCTCATCTGGCCACAACTGCCCTGATTCGAGCCACATTCCGCCTCTGCAATGAGCAGGGCATTTCACTCCGCCCCTTAGGCTTTTTCTATAGACAACATACCAGCCATCATCCTAGCAACCACGGGTGGCAGAAAATGAGGGGAGAGGCCCCGTATAGTTTTCCAAGCAGTTTCCAGGTGAACACCGTTAATCGTTTCCAATGTCTTAGTGGGTTAGATCAAAACGATTGACTGAAGTTCTGTACGGTATCCCCTGAAACCCCGGAGAGACAGGTCCTGTCTCGTATGGGACAAAATGTTTGTTCATCAGGAGTCGTGCCTGTAAAACGGGGGATCATTGTAGATTGTGCGCCTACGGGCGAGGATGGTAACGCAGTAGGCTGCCCAGTGGCACCACCCGATATTACCAACATCGCACCTTACCAACAGGGTTGTGGTCGCTCTCTGGTGGGGTCAGACCTCTCCGGTTTCTCTATCTGCCATATTGCTAGCTGGAACATTGCAGGCATTAGGTCCAAATCAGATTGCCTGGGGTGGACAGATTTTCTAGCCCTCTTTGACATTATCTGTTTCCAGGAAACTTGGTGCAGGGACTTTAAAGGATTAAATGGTTTTGTCTCCTACCAGTTACCGGCTACAGGTTCTTTGTCAGGTAGAGCTAAGGGGGGCCTTTTGATCTTGATTTCCGTCCAAACCCCTCTGATAGTTAAAAAATATGTACAAGTCGGGGAGCATTCCCAGATTCTATGGTTGCATAAAATAGGAGGCAGGAACATTTTATTAATTAATTTCTATAACAATGTTTTTGATGGCACCAGGGATCATGTGGTTAGAGCACTTTTAAGTGCCTTGGATGTTATTATAAAGGATTCCAATGTTATCTTTGATTTGTTTATGGCAGGGGATTTTAATACCACTACTTGCCCACTTTCTAATGTCAATGTATGTGGGGTGGTAGACTGCCATGGGGAAGGAGCCCCCCACTTTCAACACAATAAATACAGAGAAGCTCTAAACAGTCTCCTGGATTCACATAATATGCATATCATGGTAAACGAGAAAAATGAACAGGAGGGAAACTACCCCACTTTCACAGGGCGGGGAGCTAATTCTGTTATCGATTTTATTTGTATCTCGTCGAGCCTTGAGGCCTGGAATATGGCACCAAAAGTCATAGATATTCAACTTAGGGACCACAATTGCCTGACAGTAGAGGCATTGTTATGGGAGACCAAAGGGACCCCCACCACGGGGCGTACCATCAACAACATCGAGGCCGTACGTCCCAACGGCATTAGACTAAGGTGGAAGGGGGACAGGGCGGAAAGCATATCCGATTCAATCATTTCTAGTTGTCTGGCTGGAATTACACGGATTTTAGAAGATGATCAAGGTACCACTAGCTCTATTGAGCTTTTTACTGGTATTAATGCCGTCATTAACTCCAAGCTCACCATCACATCTAAGCACAAGGAAGAACGCCTGCGGGGGTGGTTCAACCCGGCTTGTACCTTGGCCCTAAAGGAATTAAAGTCAGCCTTATCAGTGAAGCCTAGGGATAAGTGCCTGGTTCTGGACCTTAGAGCTAGATATAAAGAAACCCTAAAACGTAGGAAATTAGAACTCCAACAGGAAGCATGGGACAATTTGACTCTGGCTGCTGAACTGAACAATTGTACCCTGTTTTGGAAAACCGTTAATTCCCCATTCCTCAAAGACGATAAGATCCCCGAAATTACTTCCAATGTTTTGAGGGATGAGTGGATCTTTCATTTTTCCAAAATTTTTTACTCGGATAGCGTATAAAGGGATTCAGGGGAAACGTGGCCACATACGCCACTTGATATCACTGTCCAAGAAGTCTCTAAATAGTATTAGGGCCAGTAAAGGAGGAAAAGCACAGGGACCAGACGGGGTACCAATTGATTTATATAAACTGGTCCCCGAAGTTTGGGGGCCTTTGTTAACTAATATTTTCAATGCAGCAGTCTGTAATGAGGTGCCCCCTACCTGGGAAGAGTCAATCTTAATTCCAATCCATAAGAAAGGAAACAGAGGGGATGTCAAGAACTATCGACCAATCTCCTTGTTGGACTCCTCCGTAAAAGTAATGAGTAGAGTGCTCTTAGTTAGGTTAGAAGAATGGGTGGAGGAAAACGGCATTCTAGCAGAGAGCCAGTTTGGGTTCAGGAAGGGCCGTGGCACGATTGAGCAGTGTCTAAATTTGGACCTGCTCATCGGTAAATATACCCAGGCAAAGTCTGGCACTATCTATCTCTGCTTTGCGGATTTGAGTAGTGCCTCTGATCTGGTGGACCACGGCATACTCTGGGCAAAGCTTATTGAAATTGGGGCACCTGAGGGTATTCTGCACTCTCTAGCACGTCTTTATGCTAATTTGCGTGCTTGTGTCCGCTATGGCCCTAACGGGGAATGCACTACTAACTTTAAAATCGGGCGGGGAATTAGACAGGGATGTGTGTTGGCTCCACTGCTTTTTACTCTTTTTATCAACGAGATTGATTCCTTTCTTAAATCCTTGGCAGTGGATGCTCCTAAAATTAACGAAGATACCGTCTCTGTGTTACTTTACGCGGACGACGCAGTCCTAATCTCACGCACCCCTATCGGCCTTCAACGGCTGATGGATGGCTTTTCGCAATTTATCAATAATAGAAAATTAGTGTTCAATAAATCCAAAACCTTTGTTATGGAATGCGGGCGAAAGAACAGAAAGAAGCACTTCTCATTCTTTATAGAGGGTCAAAAGGTCAAAGCTGTTGATAATTTTTCCTATCTGGGGGTCACCTTCTCTAGTAACAATAATTGGGCCAATGAGCACAAGAATGTACAGGCAAAGATGGCGAGGAGTTCTCACGGAATATTCACCATGGCTACAAAACTGGGAGATAGGCGGGTCCACGACATGTTAAAAATCTTCCAGTCTCGTTGTGTCTCGATCGCCCTGTATGGAGCAGGCATTTGGGGCTATGCCACGCCAGGGTCTCTTCAGGTAGAGGAGAATATCTTCTTGAAGAGACTTCTGTGCCTGCCAAGCTCTGTCTCAAATGTCTTAGTGCATAATGAACTGGGTATTCATCATCTTGCCGACCTGATTCTCCTCAGGCCTCTGATGCTATGGCGCTCTATTTGGATAAAAGAAGAGACCTCATTGTGTAGAGCTATTATTTCTGATTGCCTTTCCTTGGATCACTATGAAAAGATTCCATGGTTAAAGTATATTGTGGACAACTTCCGTGAGATTTTTGATATTAATATCATTGTGGACCGATGCGGGGCCAATGAGCTGTCCAAAACTGAACTTAAGGACTGCTTTTTACAACAGCTATCTATAAGGCGACATCAAAATAGTGCTGAACTTTCTACATGTGTTTTTTATCGTGACTTAAATGAATTTGTAGGTTTTCAACCGTATTTATCACAAGTGACCTGGAAAGCACATCGGTTTGTGTTGGCCAGACTGAGAACTGGAGTAGCCCATCACCTTGTGGCCTTCCCCTCTCTGCATTCACACCCTGTTGGCCCTTGTTTGTGTGATAATACTACCCCACAAAGCACTGTGCACTTTCTTCTGCTTTGCCAGCTGTATAAATATCTGCGGATCGCCTATTTGAAACCTTTGTTTGTAAAGTTTGGTGTAAGGACAATACGAGACTCCATGAGCCTGCTTTTTAATTTACATCACCCGGATGTTTGTTTTTATACGGCTACTTTTATTCTCAAATCAATTAATGCTAGGAAAAGTATGCTTTTTTAACCTTTTAAACTGTTGTATCCTTTGCTTTTATGGCTGTTGTTTTATATTGTAATCCCTTTTTATGCTGTGCTTTTACGGACCTGTTTTTTGTTCCGAATAAAGCCTTATGAAAATGAAATGACTAGCAAAGCCAATATAATGTAAGACTGGTACGTGAGACTTATTGGACTTACCAATGCCTGTTTAAAATATGTCCTTGCTTTATTTACATGATTGGATAAAACCAGAACACAAGGCTCACATAATTAAGTGCAACAATTGTAATAACATGTAATAAAAACTCATTTGTATGTTTAGGGTTTTTGAATCACCAACAAAGCAAAGCAAAGCAGAAACAAAACAATATGGCAACAAGTAATGAAAGAAGACTTGCACAACTACTTCCTATGTTTTTTACTTGGATTAGGGCCCTGTGGAATTGACACATTACAAAATGTACGCTAAACTGGAGTAGCGAAAAAACACGCATTTGATCAAATATATAGGTACCTGACTTCAGTACAGAACCTAGAGGTCAAGGCATGTATTGCACCAACAGCCTGCCCATTCCTTTGATTGCATTCCACAATTAATGCCTGCATACCTTCATGCCAACTTCGATTGATGTCTACACAGGGGCAAATTGTGGTAAGTGTTGTGCTTACCCTGTTCATGATAATTTCTCTGTTTTTTAAATCATCTCCTCGTGCCAACTAGCGATTTTCTCTTCAGTGCTTATTACCGACAAACACACAGGTTCCATTCACAAAGCATCTCCACTTACAATTTCATGTTGCTGAAGAGTTGCTCCGCTTTGCCTGGCATAGGTTATTCAGAGACTTTCTCCACTCCCGTTGCTTAAAACTCGTGTAAAACTGTGAAGATAATCCCGTTATGATTGGTTGCCTGGGGTGCCTTTGGCTAATGCTTTGTGGACTTCCTCTGCATTGGTGCCACTGTTTTTTCATCTGGGGCACTTAAGGCAGCTCCAACCTTACTTGCGATTCCACCTTCAGGTGCAATTACAACGATGCATTTTTCCTCATTGCTTTGTGTAAAATGTTCATATTGAATGGATGCTGTTTCTGCTTCAAAGCGTTATTTTTTTTATTGTCACCCATAAAGGAGCAGCTGTAGACAGTAAATTACAAACCCTGCTATAGGTATCTCAACTTAAACTGTAGGGTCATTATTTTGACATGGCAGCTTACAGAATAACTGTGAGTGCAACACTTGACAACTGTGAGCAAACACGTGGGCAATCATGAAACAGTTCCCATGACAGCAGTAATACTAATAGTGTATGATCCTCACATGTGTCCAGAAACGACAGGGTCACTATACTCCTGATGTCGATGGTGGAGCTGACACCTGGCCACACTGTTTTTCACCTGCAATGTTGTCTCTGTACTAATATGTTATAGATTAAACCATCTTTGTTGCCATTTCTGTGCAGCATGCTGTGTAGTGCTGACTGCATTCACTTTGTTATTTATGATTCCACATGGCTTTCTTTGCTGAATGCTTGATGGCATTTTGACCCAAAGAGCCTGGGCTTAAAAGGTAGGATGACTCCCACCAAAGCCTCAAGTTCTCTGCTGGAGAACTTGGCTTTACACTTTCTGTAGTTTCTAATTGTCTTAGTTTACAAGGATGTACATGAAGTAAAGGTCGTGTCCATCTCGTTGACAAAGCAAAAACGCATGCAGGAGTAGAGGTGAGAAAAACACTATGCACAATTTGGTGGTCTATATTACTGTCATACAGTAATTGCACAGTATTTTTTCGCGCTACCGAAAGTAGGCATGCTGACATGTCCACACTGTTATAACAGGAACGTTTTTTTTTAAATTCGCTAGTGTCCCATGAACAGGCTGCGTCACAAAATCCTCGAAGGTGGACTGATGGACAATTTTTTGTCTGATGCTCTGATTACAACACAATTTTGGAAGCGATCCATTGGCAGACTTTTGTAAAAGCCATCTATGGCCTTATTATACACAGTGCTCCGGGGGCTTAAGCGGGGCCTCTTTGTGCACCCCTGGGTACTGTAGTATTACAGAAGTGACTGCAGAGGCTGGCGTGGCCCCTTCTGTGAAAGCGGGCGATATGTTGCCTCTGCGCCCATGCATAGATGTGAAATCGGACAGTATCCAATATCATCCCTTTAAGGCACACATTTTAATTATCTTTCCCGTTGAGGGAAAAAATACTTCCACTCGGTTCTATATTAGTTGAATATATGAATCATTTAATGGAATTAGTTTTCTTTCGTATTTATCAATTTCTTTGCATTTTTCATATGGATTGTGATCCAATGCATTTCAGGCAATGTCATTATGTGATATCCAATGCATTTCGGGCATTACACTCATGCCCTTCATCAGGGAATCGACACTGAAAACATAATGTGATAATGGTTTGTCATATGGTAAAAAATAAGGGGTAAAACATAATCATAGTGGTACATTTCCTAGATTGATGACTATACTTCATATAAACATAAGACGTACAGTGATACATATTACTTCAAAATAGTATCAAGGGTGCACAAACAAGGTGAGGTGAACAAAAAACGGCGTATCACTCACAAGCCTTTCCTCAAATGGTTGAGTTACATCTGTAAAGAAATGTAGAGTGTAGGGTTAGCGTTATGCTGGGCGCTTAACGCGGGGATGCTTTCAAAGGGCCGTCCGCCCTTCGGCTGATGTGGACTAACCTGGTAGGTTGGGGATTCAAATCCGTAAGTGAATCTTCTGTAGCAACGGCACGAGCGGATGCTGGCAGTGCTTTAATGTGTAGTAAAAGTTCCGATCACGTGGGCATGAGCATAGTCGAAAGACTATCGGAAACTTCTATCGGAAACTTCGATGGGTATATCTCGCGGAAGGGTGCTACGGGTAAACCGTGGGGTTGGGAAATGGTAAATGCAATTGGGTAAAAAATATTCGTTGCTGGAATAGGGTTGGAAAAATTGGAGAACTATTGGGTAGTTAGGAAATGTTGGTTATGAGGAATAATAAAAAGGTGCTGGTGGGACTCGAACCTTTAGGTGGCCATGTTAGTTGTGGGGATGCTCTGTGGGTAGAGCTATTCTGGATGTGGGTAATGGGTTTGTGTTTGGTAGTGTCTGGTAGTGAATAGATCTAGCACATTGTAAGCACAGTACAGTCATAAGAACAATATTCATAGGTAACACGACAGTTCGATTCTTTCATTTAAACCTGCCGGTTTCTGGGTAGACAGTTTATGAATCCAAAAGTTCTCTCTTTTGAGGAGGTGTTTAGTATTGTCTCTTCCCTCTATTTTCTGGGCTGTCTCTAGTATGATAAACTTAATTTGGGAAACGTTGTGATTTGCTTCTGTGAAGTGCGCTGATAATGCTGACTTCGTGTTTTTCAGTCGTATATTAGATTTGTGTTCTGTTAAGCGCACTTTTATTCGACGTTCGGTTTTCCCAACGTACATCTTGCCACATGGGCATCTTATTCCATAGATCAAGTTGCTAGTGTCGCACGTAGCATTTACCTTCAGTTTTATCGGGTGGCCTTTCATTGGGTGGTTAATCGTATTACCTCTTATTGTGCTGTTACAGTTGCCGCAATTCAGGCAAGGTTTAGTTCCTGAGTATGTGGTGATTTCTGGAGGCCTGCTTTGCAAGATTTCGCCGATATTCCTAGCTTTGGTAAATGCAAATAGTGGTGGAGCGTTAAAAGATTGTTTGAAATCAGGTTCCATGTTTAATATTGGCCAATGCTTCAGAATCACTTTTTTGAATTTCTTGCTGGCTGTTGAAAATTTTGAAACTGCTACAGTTCGCTGTTGTGAAGGTTTATTTCTCGGTGTTAGGAGTGTTGTTCTATCAATTTCTTCGATCCTTGCTTTGGTATTTTCCATTAGTGTTTGAGGGTACCCTCTATTGATGAATTTGTTGGTGGTTTCCTTAAGTCTTATGTTGAGAGTATTTTCCTCTGAGGTAATTCTTTTGACTCTGGCCATCTGAGAGCAACAGCGAACTGTAGCAGTTTCAAAATTTTCAACAGCCAGCAAGAAATTCAAAAAAGTGATTCTGAAGCATTGGCCAATAATAAACATGGAACCTGATTTCAAACAATCTTTTAACGCCAAGAAAGCGGAGATAAAATTATCTCCCTATTACCAAGCTGTCGCTAACACCAGTTAGTGACAGCTAATAGGAGATAGCGACCATCTTGGGCCCCGCTTTGCATGTCAGTGATATTTATCACTAATGACATGCAAAGTGGGCGTGCCAAGATGTTAGCGACTGGAAACAGTCGCTAACATCGCTATCTCCTATTACCAACTTTTGGAGATATTCGCGCTAAGCGCGAATATCTCCAAAAGCTAACACCTGCCCTGAGCAGTTCTTCACCATGTTATCCAATGGGAGGTGGATAACATGGCTAAGAGCATTTGCTCGATAATGCATGAATATCGCTGACTTTTCAGCGATATTCATGCATTGCGGCCGTTTTTTATCGCATTTGCGATAAACCTTGCTAATAGCAAGGTTTATCTGCGATAAAAATCGCCGATGTGCGGCGATAATTTTTGTCTCTAAACAAGTTAGAGACAAAAATTATCGCTAGTTGTTGGTAATATACCCCAACGTTTCCCAAATTAAGTTTATCATACTAGAGACAGCCCAGAAAATAGAGGGAAGAGACAATACTAAACACCTCCTCAAAAGAGAGAACTTTTGGATTCATAAACTGTCTACCCAGAAACCGGCAGGTTTAAATGAAAGAATCGAACTGTCGTGTTACCTATGAATATTGTTCTTATGACTGTACTGTGCTTACAATGTGCTAGATCTATTCACTACCAGACACTACCAAACACAAACCCATTACCCACATCCAGAATAGCTCTACCCACAGAGCATCCCCACAACTAACATGGCCACCTAAAGGTTCGAGTCCCACCAGCACCTTTTTATTATTCCTCATAACCAACATTTCCTAACTACCCAATAGTTCTCCAATTTTTCCAACTCTATTCCAGCAACGAATATTTTTTACCCAATTGCATTTACCATTTCCCAACCCCACGGTTTACCCGTAGCACCCTTCCGCGAGATATACCCATCGAAGTTTCCGATAGAAGTTTCCGATAGTCTTTTGACTATGCTCATGCCCACGTGATCGGAACTTTTACTACACATTAAAGCACTGCCGGCATCCGCTCGTGCCGTTGCTACAGAAGATTCACTTACGGATTTGAATCCCCAACCTACCAGGTTAGTCCACATCAGCCGAAGGGCGGACGGCCCTTTGAAAGCATCCCGGCGTTAAGCGCCCAGCATAACGCTAACCCTACACTCTACATTTCTTTACAGATGTAACTCAACCATTTGAGGAAAGGCTTGTGAGTGATACGCCGTTTTTTGTTCACCTCACCTTGTTTGTGCACCCTTGATACTATTTTGAAGTAATATGTATCACTGTACGTCTTATGTTTATATGAAGTATAGTCATCAATCTAGGAAATGTACCACTATGATTATGTTTTACCCCTTATTTTTTACCATATGACAAACCATTATCACATTATGTTTTCAGTGTCGATTCCCTGATGAAGGGCATGAGTGTAATGCCCGAAATGCATTGGATATCACATAATGACATTGCCTGAAATGCATTGGATCACAATCCATATGAAAAATGCAAAGAAATTGATAAATACGAAAGAAAACTAATTCCATTAAATGATTCATATATTCAACTAATATAGAACCGAGTGGAAGTATTTTTTCCCTCAACGGGAAAGATAATTAAAATGTGTGCCTTAAAGGGATGATATTGGATACTGTCCGATTTCACATCTATGCATTAACGAGACGACGCTGGACCCTCGTCGTTACTTTTAGGAGCACCATAAAAACATTTTCTACCTTTAAAATAAACATTGGCATAACCACAGCTGTGCATCTACCCAATATTCTGCCTCTGTGCCCATGCCATTTTATGAACGCAGATGCAGGGGTAAACAGACCCTTAGGAGTCACACTGTTAGTGCACCATAAAGAAGTGGCATACTGTCAGTGTGCGTCCTTAAGGCATCCCTTTGGAGGTGGAAAAAGGGGTCTCATGGACCACCCAGACATCCCGCTGCTGGTGGGTGCTGTCACTCACTACATGGGGATCTCTGTAACCACTTTAAAGTGCAGGTCGTTTGCAGTCTGCACTGTGAAACCCAGAGAGGCTTGACAGCAGTTCCTCCGTATTTCACTGAATGTGCTGCCCATAGGGCAAATGTGGGTTTAAGGCTGCCTTAATGAAATGCATTAATTGTTATAAGGTGCATAGTCCATTTTCATACTCAGTGCACCTGCTTAAGGATGTGCTGTGGCACAAACTGGGACAGTGCGCTCTGTCTCTAATACAGCCCCTGGGGGTTCCCACTTTCCTTTTATAAAACATACTTGTTGGGACCCAAAGGTCACTTGCATGATGATGGATGTGTACCCCTGACCTCAGTGCCCCAGCTGCAATGATGTCTGGATCCCAGGTGCTGATTTTTGTTGCCATGGGCGAACACATTTCATGGGTGTGCATCAAGATATAGGCCTGTCACATGGATTGTGGTCTTGTTGGACCAGGGAACATGCAAAATGCTACCCTCATAGTGGTGAAGAGCTACTACCTTTGCCAGGAGTTGAGGAGCACAAGAGGGGTTGTGGCAGCATACTATATAATAATCAGTAGAAGTGAACAGGTCTTTTTACCTGCCTCACTGATGTGAGGCCTACCGGCTCACTCTGGTAACATTCTCGTGCTGTGTGCTTAACTCACCCTTGGCCTACATCATTTTAGTATGTAATGCCGTGCAGTGTGGGTGTGTGTCGTATTAATGGGCTGAGTATATGTGTGCCTGTGCATGGCACAATGCATGGAAGATTCTGGGTTTTATTTTGGGAGACCCTTTTGATACACATATTACTGTGGCTGATATCCAGGTGTGAATGTCTAGTCACTCCAATGGCCTGTGCTGTAGGGCAGATCTGAATTTGGTCCTGCAGTGACAGACTGCTATCTGGAGAAAATACAGGACAGAAGAGATGGCACTTCAAAAGGAAGCAGGCCACGGCACAAACTTCAAAGATTCAGACCCTAAATAACATTTGGTGTGGGGAAATGGACTATAATTAAGAAGGGCAGCTCAAGGCCTCCAAAATCGTCAACTGTTGAGCCGTAGACAGGCTGTGAGAGGAGGGCAGGGTCTGCAAAACTTCTTCTGTGACCAGGGATGGAGAATAAGCCCAGCTGGGTAAGGGGACATCGCCCTGTGACATCAAAGAGCACCTGCCCCTGGAGTCTGGAGCACTAGTGCCTGCTTGCTTGCCAAGACCAGTGAGCCCTGCAATTGAAGAGGACAGCGCTGTAGAGAACGAGGTCCAGTGGGGATCCTGTCAAGTGGATCGGTGTAGTGAAGTATGAGTAAACGGCTGTGCACTGATTGAGTTGTTGCTCATGTGCAGGTTCAATTTGGCTACCTTGTATACCACTGAGTTAGCCGTGGTAATCTTCACTGCCGTGCCAATCGGGATATCGCCTCTGTGTGGTATCTAAGTAAGTGACCCCACATACCAGAGATTGCTGCCCTGAAGATTGCTGTGCCAATCGGGCTGTCGCTCGTGCGCGGTGTCGACCACCCTGTTGCGAGAGGGGACCGCTGTGAAGTTTGCCATGCCGATCAGGCCATCACCCATATGAGGGGTTTCAGTCCACAACCCTATATGCCAGCAGGGACCGCCATGAAGAGGAAGCTGCTGCTGTGCCTGTCTCTATAAGGCCGTCACCCAAGTGAAGGGCAGGTGTGATGACCCTATGTGCCAGAGAGGGCCCCCGGAGAAAGATAAGGTTTGCAGTCAGGTGAATGCAATCATTGTGAGGAGAGGTCGCTATGGACGATCCCTGTGCACCTGAGCACCACTAGGCAAGGACTGGCCATTGCGGGCACCGGGCAATCCCCCGGTGTGCCGCAAGGGTGGTGGCCGGTTTTGGGCCCTGGGGGCTTTTTTTGTTACAGGGCTGTTTTTGCAGGCCCCGGCAAAGAGCTCGGTTGCACCCCCAGGGGGCTGGCCGGGCACTTTGCCAGGGCCGGTTTTGGTTCTCAGTCCGGTCCTGGCACCTACCGAGGATCGGAACCTGAATCCACTGAAATCCTGCCCGTTTTTGTGGGGAAGATCAAAGAAAACTTACAGTTGCATCAGAGGAGTGCTGAGGACACCCAGTCATGGCCCCAGCAGAGCCACATGTGTGATATTCACCCAAGTTGGCGCTGCAGCTGCTTTGCAAGCAAAATAAGACAATCTCAGAGACTGCGGTCAGACAATCCATGCTGATGTGGGTAACACAGAGAGAAGGACCAGAAGGCCCTCAGGGAACTTGTCTGCCAGATAGCATTTCAGATCTGGAAAACCTTTGACTTATCAAACAAAGTTGGAGTGGGACTCCTGAAACAAGTGGGATCTAACCTTAATGTTGCCTATAGTACATGGGGAATAACCACTACTACTAATGAGAGGGAAGGGGGACTCAGGGACTGCCATTAAAACACTGGACCCCTGACATAAGTGGACTAGGTGTTTTGTTTGTGTATGCCATATTTCACTTTGTGGTTGTATATAAATAATCCTCTTGTCAGAAACAAAAATATTTGGCTTGGCAATACTTTGTTGCTGCTATTGAACATATTTTGAGTTGTGATCCTATGTTCACCCAGCTGTGTCTACCCCCATGACCACAAAGGAGGGTTTGGATTGCTCGGCCAATGTTACCATTAAGAGTCAAGTGCTGAAGGGGTACTTGGCCCAGCTGCTCCGGATTCATGGTAAGTTGGATCACAGGACATCAGGAACAAAACCCCTACAGTTGGGGAAGCTCCAGCTTGCCTGTGGAACTCTGAATGGGGTTCTGACAATACTGCTAATGATATGACTTATACTCTGGAGAGTTCTGGGAATGCAGTTTGTCCTTCCCTACTGTGGAAATCTGTCCCACCAAAGCAAGATATATGTTATGATAAGAAGCATATGCCCCAAAACATCAAAAAAGTTCAGATAGGGCAGTATGCATGCAATAGCCAAGTGATACACCTTTAAATGATAGAAGCATCCTCATTCCTTTTCTCACTTTTGTAATGGGATCACAACTTCTTCTGAAATGTGTTGCACGATTGAGTCTCAGACACAACAAATATTTTAAATTTCACTTGTGCGGCGCATGAGTGACGATTAGCATTGCTACACGTATGACCATGGCGCTTTAGTTACCACCCAGTACAGACGCAGAACTTTGTAAATATTGGAATCGCATTCTTAGTGAATCAACATACAAACTGATACCAAAAATGTAATACATTTGGGCCTGCTGGAGATGCATTCGCTTACACAGTGGTAATATTAGGGTGAACAAAATTTGTGAAGCAAAAACTAGGACGAGCCAGACATAAAAGTAAGACTAAGGCCTTTAGTTTCACTTCTATATCTGGCCTGTCCTGTTTTTTACCTAGCCTTGTAAGATATATATCTATAGGGCCCATGAAAAAGGAGTGACATAACTGCGAAACACGTCAGGACCTAGTGTTGCAATAAACATGATTTGAATTGAGGCCACGGCTCTGGTGTTGGACATTTCACTCATACAAAACGATAGAAATTCCCCTGTTATAATTAGTTGAGCTAACTATAACTCGCGCCCCCACAATGCACAGCTGATGACATCACATATTACATCATTCATGACATGGTCAGTGACATCACTGATGACATCATTGATGACATCTCAAATGACATTACTGATGACATCATCCAGTGAATGAGTGTTTCTATCAAATGTAAATATGTTTTTTATATATATATATATATATATATATATATATATATATATATATATTACCTCTGGCGATAGCCAGTAGGTATATATAGTTAGGATTTTTTTCCTATGGGATTTTTGAAAATTCTATGTCGAATAACTTTGGCGTTTGAGGACAGAATTGGCTGAAATTTTCAGGAAAATGGAACATTTTGTTTCTGAGCAGCCCCTTAAAATTTGGGGGGGTTTCATCAAGGGGGGGCCGAGAAAAAAGGGGGGTCCCAAAACGTGCTTTTCCCATGCAATTTTCCATAGGGTGGTTGGCCTCACTTTTAGCCCGAACGGCTGAATGGATTTACACCAAACTTGGCAAAATTGTAGGGACTGGTAGCCCGATGTGCCTTTGCTATGTCTCAAGATATATGCTCCAGTGGTTTTTACGAAAATTTACTTTGAAAAATATATATTGGGCTACATTGGGCTATATATATGTTGGAGCCCAAATGTAGCCCAATGTAGCCCAATGTAGCCCAATGTAGCCCAAAGATGGCCACCAGAGACAAAAAAAAACAAATGTAGCCCAAATATCAGCCAGATGTAGCCCAACTATAGCCCAATGACAGAATGTCCCAGAGTGTTCTAAAGAACAACTAGAGTGCTAACAGTCCTACTTATTACAAAGGTATGGCACGCCTGAAGCCATCTTGATTGGAATAAAGTGGTAACTCTTAAAACATTTAATTTAAAAAGGAGCAAAATGAGGGGGTTCATTTTGCCATAGAAAGTATGATTAGCGAATATATGACGAAATCCCGCATACCATCAGTCCGCAAAAAAAATCCCGCATGTACTATTAGGCCGCAAATTAAAATAACGAAAACTTTTAGAACGAATATGCCTTTAGCATACACTAAACAACTAAACTACCCTAAACCCTAAAACACTACCCCCAGCATGACCCTACACTACACAAACACTACAACACTACCCTAAACCCTAAAACACTACCCCCAGCATGACCCTACACTACGCAAACACTAGAACACTACCCTAAACCCTAAAACACTACCCTCAGCATGACCCTACACTACGCAAACACTACAACACTACCCAAAACCCTAAAACACTACACCCCAGCATGACCCTACACTACGCAAACACTACAACACTACCCTAAACCCTAAAACACTACCCCCAGCATGACCCTACACTACGCAAAAGCTACAACACAACCCTAAACCCTAAAACACTACCCCCAGCATGACCCTACACTACGCAAACACTACAACACTACCCTAAACCCTAAATCACTACCCCCAGCATGACCCTACACTACGCAAACACTACAACACTACCCTAAACCCTAAAACCCTACACCCCAGCATGACCCTACACTACGCAAACACTACAACACTACCCTAAACCCTAAAACACTACCCCCAGCATGACCCTACACTACGCAAACACTACAACACTACCCTAAACCCTAAAACACTACACCCCAGCATGACCCTACACTACGCAAACACTACAACACTGCCCAAAACCCTAAAACACTACACCCCAGCATGATCCTACACTACGCAAACACTACAACACTACCCTAAACCCTAAAACACTACCCCCAGCATGATCCTACACTACGCAAACACTACAACACAACCCTAAACCCTAAAACACTACCCCCAGCATGACCCTACACTGCGCAAACACTACAACACTACCCTAAACCCTAAAACACTACACCCCAGCATGACCCTACACTGCGCAAACACTACAACACTACCCTAAACCCTAAAACACTACCCCCAGCATGACCCTACACTACGCAAACACTACAACACTACCCTAAACCCTAAAACACTACCCCCAGCATGACCCTACACTGCGCAAACACTACAACACTACCCAAAACCCTAAAACACTACACCCCAGCATGACCCTACACTGCGCAAACACTACAACCCTACCCTAAACCCTAAAACACTACCACCAGCATGACCCTACACTACGCAAACACTACAACACTACCCTAAACCCTAAAACACTACCCCCAGCATGACCCTACACTACGCAAACACTACAACACTACCCAAAACCCTAAAACACTACCCCCAGCATGACCCTACACTACGCAAACACTACAACACTACCCAAAACCCTAAAACACTACCCCCCAGCATGACCCTACACTACCCAAACACTACAACACTACCCAAAACCCTAAAACACTACCCCCAGCATGACCCTACACTACGCAAACACTACAACACAACCCTAAACCCTAAAACACTACACCCCAGCATGACCCTACACTACGCAAACACTACAACACTACCCTTAACCCTAAAACACTACCCCCAGCATGACCCTACACTACGCAAACACTACAACACTACCCTAAACCCTAAAACACTAGCCCCAGCATGACCCTACACTACGCAAACACTACACCACTACCCAAAACCCTAAAACACTAGCCCCAGCATGACCCTACACTACGCAAACACTACAACACAACCCTAAACCCTAAAACACTACCCCCAGCATGACCCTACACTACGCAAACACTACAACACAACCCTAAACCCTAAACACTACCCCCAGCATGACCCTACACTAAACAACCACCACAACTCTACACTACACTAACACAACACTACACTACACAACACTAATCTACACAATAACTAACCCACGAAAAAATTAACACAAACCCACTTACCTCTCTCGTCATCGTGGTTTTCACAACGCAAATGCATTTACCATACATGCCTTTAAAACGTAATTCTTTGTAAAGGCATGCGTGATAAATGCACATGCGTTTTGAAAAAATGCGGGATAATGGTATGCGAGGTCAATGACCTTGCGGGATAATGGTATGCGGACTGAAAGTCCGCGGGATAAAAAATGCGGGAAAATGGCTGCAAACCATGATTAGCAGCAGACTTCCCTGGTGAGCACTAGCTTTACTACAGTGATCTAATGAGCAACTAGAGTGCTAACATTCAGAATTTATGGCAAATGTGTGACACATCTGAATGCCTTCTTGATAGAACCAAAGTAAACAAGCATTGAAAATGCAATAGATCTCGCCCTCGTTTAAGTTAAAGCCATTCTGTTTGTAATGAGGTGGCTTTTTAGCTTTGCTTTTATTAGTGTTTTTAAAACTTTCATGTAAATAACATGCATATGTATGCATATATGTATATGTATGCATGCATTTATATTTATATAGATATGCAGATTATATATGTTTATATATGTAGATTACCTACTGGCGATAGCCAGTGGGTATATATAGTTAGGATTTTTTCTCTATGGGATTTCTGAAAATTCTATGTCTAATAACGTTGGCGTTTGTGGACGGAATTGGCTGAAATTTTCAGGAAAATAGCACATTTTGTTTATGAGCAGCCCCTCAAGGGGGGGCGAAGAAAAAAGGGGGGTCCCAAAACGCGTTTTTCCCATTCATTTTTCCATAGGGCGGTTGGACTCACTTTTAGCTCGAATGGCTGAATGGATTTACATGAAACTTGGCAAAATTGTAGATATGGTTTGCCCTACGTGCCTTTGCTATGTCTCAATATATGTGCTCCAGTGGATTTTGAGAAATTAACGTTTAAAAAAAAATATATATCTGTGACAGCGCTCCGGTTAGCGCCCCGGTTCGCGTACCTGACGCGTAACGGAACTTCGCGGAGCGAAGCTGATTGGCTCTCCGGTGTCTGTCAACATTCTAAACAGTCCGGAGCGGCCGCCATCTTGTCTCTCGGTAGGATCGAGAGACAAGATGTGGTGAAAACGAAGGGGGAAATGAAGGAAAGGGGGCAAGGTAGACCCCTCCTGACCCCCTAGGATTGATGAGGGGGATATTAAAGTGCCCCGCGGGGCAAAAAAAAATAAAAAATTGCTGCGATTTTTTGCGGTAGAGGCGCTTCCCGGTACGCGAACCGGGCAGCTAACCGGCAGCGTAACGGGAGTCGGCCATCTTGTGTTTTTGGAGCGTCCGGTTCGCGTACCGGGTATGTCATTTGAGATGTCATCAGTGATGTCATCAGTGATGTCATTTGAGTTGTCATCAGTGATGTCATCAGTGATGTCACTGACCATGTCATGAATGATGTAATATGTGACATCATCAGCAGTGGATTGCGGGTGCGCGATATATAGTTAGTGCAACTAACTATATATGGAATTTCATTGGTTTTATGTCAATAAAATGTCCAGCTAACTATATATGGTCTCTAACCTATGTTTTTTTCAGTGAATTTTCAAGGTTTTGTAAATGCAAATTCCTAACTATATATGGTCTATAACCTATGGTTTTTTCAGTGAATATATATATATATATATATATATATATATATATATATATATATATATATATATATATATATATATATATTCATTGAAAAAACCATAGGTTATAGACCATATATAGTTAGGAATTAGCATTTACAAAACCTTGAAAATTCACTGAAAAAACCATAGGTTATAGACCATATATAGTTAGGAATTAGCATTTAAAAAACCTTATTTTACTCACACAAAACCATTGAAATTCCATATATAGTTAGTTGCACTAACTATATATCGCGCACCCGCAATCCACTGCTGATCATGTCACATATTACATCATTCATGACATGGTCAGTGACATCACTGATGACATCACTGATGACATCTCAAATGACATCACTGATGACATCACTGATGACGTCATCCAGTGACTGTATAATTCTGTAAAGTTAAAATATGTCTTACATATTGAAGAATGAATGGATGTATAAGTGTCTTGATGAAGGATTTAGTAGGGGCATGGCTGACTGTATGAGTGACTGATTAAATGTGTCTCACTGAGTGCATGGGTTAGTGACTAAACTGTCTTAATTTGTGCATCATTATGTCTGTTGTTCTGTAAACTGCTGCATGTGTTGATCAGTAGCTATATGATTAACTGTATGGGTTATTGATTGGTTGCCCAAGCATTTGTATGGGAGACTGAGTGTGTGTGTGGGTGGCTGGGAGGTGTATGACTCTCTGCATAGATGTGTGAGCAGTTGATTGACTAGATGTATGGGTTAAAAAGTGCATGTGGAAACAGCTGTATGGGCGGTTGACTGTGTGCATGAGTGTATTGGTGAGTGAATGGATATCTCAGTGCTACATGTCAAAGTAAGTACATATGTAAAACACAGTACATGTGAGAGTTGACATATATAAATAACTGTGCATAAGAGCCAGTGAATGTGTGAGTGGCTGTATGGATCATTGTGAACTTGTATCCAGGATTGTATAAGTGAGTAAATATGTTTTAGTATATGTTTGAATAAGTAAGGTGTGTATAACTGTATAGTTGAGGAAATGGAGGTGTGATTGATTCTTTGCATGACTGACTAAGTGTCTGAGTAACTCCATGGATGAGTGACAGTCTATGAGTGTCTGTTTACACTGAGTGTATCTAAGGTTATATTAGAGTCTGAAGAGGTTCATCGTATTATCACATGAATGATGTCATCAGTGATGTGATCAGTAATGTCAAATGAGATGTCATCAGTGATGTCATCAGTGATGTCATTTGAGATGTCATCAGTGATGTCATCAGTGATGTCATTTGAGATGTCGTCAGTGATGTCATCAGTGATGTCATTTGAGATGTCATCAGTGATGTCATCAGTGATGTCACTGACCATGTCATGAATGATGTAATATGTGACATGATCAACAGTGGATTGCGGGTGCGCGATATATAGTTAGTGCAACTAACTATATATGGAATTTCAATGGTTTTGTGTGAGTAAAATAAGGTTTTTTAAATGCTAATTCCTAACTATATATGGTCTATAACCTATGGTTTTTTCAGTGAATTTTCAAGGTTTTGTAAATGCTAATTCCTAACTATATATGGTCTATAACCTATGGTTTTTTCAATGAATTTCATTGGTTTTTTAAAAGCTAATATCTATAGCTGTAAAATGTATTCTTCTTTAAATCCAAAAATATATTTTATATGTTTATTAATAATTTTTTTTAATATTTTTTTTGTTTCGCTCCCGGTCCGCGAACCGGGAAGCTTCCCGTTAGCTAAATTTGATTCCGCGATCCGGTCCGCGAACCGGTAAGAAATCAACATAGTGACGGTATCGCGTTGCCGCGTAATGCGTCTTATGACGTACTGCGTTAGCGCACCCGGAAGTGCCCCGGGGCGCGGACCGAGGCGCGAAACGCAACTCCCCGGAAGCGATCCGCGGCGCGAAAGCGCGACGTATCGCGTTGCCGCGAAATGCGTCTTGTGACATATCGCGTTAGCGCACCCGGAAGTTAGACATCAACCGCCATATGTATCATATAACTATTTTGCATTTCCATTTTTAAGGAATAATAGCGATTCTTTACCATTCCAAATTTGCGATGAGAAAATTGCTAATTGCAAATTACCCATTCATTTCCATGGGCTAGGAGGTTCATATAAATGAAGGTGCAATTTGCGATTAACAATTTGCTCATCACAAATTAGGAATTTATTCCAAAGGTGCAGGGGTGTCTCAAGAACACCCTGCTGCACCCCTAAAAAAGAAATTTGGGGGCATATGGCGCACATAAATTTTAACAACATTCCTTTACCTCAACAACGATTTTCAAATCATAACTTCAAAACACTACACATGGGAAAATTACTTAAATTGTCCTTAAGACACATAAAAGCGTTTTTTGATTGGCTTTCCTGCATGGTAGGGTCACTCTTAACATGGCTATGTAACACAAACATTCAAAATCTAAATTTTCCATGCACATGTGGGAGCATATTTACAAGCAATTTGCGCCACAGAGAAATGTCTTACACTAAAATGAGAAAAATAACATCAGGGACAGTCAATTGCCTTATAAAGAACCGTACACCATTATGTCCTTGTCATGAATTTAAAAACAATTCCTTTTCCCCAAAAACGATTTTCAAATCATAATTTCTAAACACTGCACATGGGAAAATGACTTAAAATGTCATTAAAACACATGAAAGCGTTTTTTGATTGGCTTTCCTGCATGGTAGGGTCACTCTTAACATGGCTATGTAACACAAACATTCAAAATCAAAATTTTCCATACACATGTGAGAGCATATTTACAAGCAATTTGCGCCACATAAATCATAATTTTCTCCTTAAAGCACACTATTCTCTATCTAAATTAAAGAAATATTTTCTCACCTTAGCAAATACTTTGAGTTTGAAAACAGTCTCAGAAACACACCAATTTGTCTTCAGCAGAGCAAAAGGTATGCACTCCAGAGTCTGCAGCTATCAAAAGCACAGAAATGCTGTAATTCTTCACACATATTTCTCATGTCACCCAATCAAAACTCTTCCCTCACTTTTTTTCAAATGAAAACCCTTCCCCCTCTGCCCTTTCTGCCTATTTTCCATAGCAACCACCTCCTGGAATACCTCTGGTGTTTGCAAGTTCACACAACAATGTTGCAATTGAACTCTGAACTCTCAGTGCACCTGCATATCCAGTGCATTCTTTCATTTAATGATTTTTTATTGACCACTCAAAATACATCTTTCAAAGAACACATCTGTGCACCCTAACTTTCTGTTTTCATCAATCAAAATCCACCAATCACTGTTACTGCTTCATGAACACAGAAACTCCACAGTTTTTTTTTCATTTTACACTCTCATTTTTTCAACTGCCATTTCATTGCCACACTTCATCTGACTGCAGGAGAACCTTCTCTCACCATGTTTTCTGTCTGGATTGTTGGTCATAGTTATATTCACTGGGCTCAAAGGTACGTTGAAAGCAGGAATTTACCTAACCTCAATTTACAAGATGTGGAAATTAAGTGGTTTGGCCACAGAGGATTAAAATGTCACCAATTGATACCATTGGTGAAAACCTTTATGCATTTGCCAAAACCTGACCTGTTAATTGTGCACTGTGGAGGTAATGATTTGGGCACTTTGACTGGGGTAGGTCTGGAAATGCTTTTAAAGGACACCTTTGAGCAATTAATGGCACTTTTTCCTCAGACTGCCTTGGTATATTCAAATATATGCCAAAGACAGAAATGGAGGTGGTCAAACCAATTTTGTCCACAAATTGAGAAGTCGAGGAAGCATGTAAACAAATCTGTTTCAGCTTACATGAGAGACCATGGAATGGGCTCCCTGTACAACAATAACTTGCGTTACTACATGCAAGATATCTACAGAGGAGATGGAGTTCACTTCTCAGATGAGGGCAATAGAGTTTTCACTCTGAATTTAAGAATGTGCATTGGTACCTACTTATAAGTACCTAAATGTACCATAAACCCAAAAGCTCTTCTCAGAGCTACCCTACATCTAATCACTCACAATTATTATTTAACTCTAACATTTTCACAAATTTTCAACAAAATACGCTCCCTGGGGCGCTACCCGGTACGCGTACCGGGAGCTAACGTCGCGAATTTTTTTTAAAAAAATGTTTTTTTTTCGCACATATAAGCCTCCTCAGCCACCCTCAGAAAACCTAGGGGGTCAAGATAACTCTACCGTGCCCCCTTCTACCCATTCTGAACATTATTTGCCCTCCATCTTGTATCTTAATTCGACTGAAACACAAAATGGTGGACTCCCGGAACGCTTAAGGTCCGCGAACCGAGGCGCTCAACGGTTCGCGTACCGGGTCGCTCCCTGGGAAGATAAAGAAAATAAAAAATAATCAACAAATCCAACAATCAATTAACATACAGCATTTGAAAAGTCTATCATTCATTTTTCATTGTAGTACGCTCCCCAGAACGCTTCCCGGTTCGCGTACCGGGCGCTACCCACGCAAAAAAACAAAAAAAAACCTCCACATTAAACCTAGGGGGTCAGCGAGGATCTACTATGCCCCCTTATGGTTATTTCCCCCTTTGTTTTGGCCTCCTCTTGTCTCTTGATCCTACCGAGAGACAAGATGGCGGCCGCTCCGGACTGTTTAGAATGTTGACAGACACCGGAGAGCCAATCAGCTTCGCTACGTGAAGTTTTGGTACGCTTAAGGTCCGCGAACCGGGGCGCTGCCCGGTCCGCGCTTACAGATATATATCTTTTTTTGAACGTTAATTTCTCAAAATCCACTGCAGCACATATATTGAGACCTACAAAAGGCACATCGGGCTACCAGTCCCTACAATTTAGCCAAGTTTCGTGCAAATCCATTCAGCCGTTCGGGCTAAAAGTGAGGCTAACCGCCCTATGGAAAACTCAATGTTAAAAACACGTTTTGGGACCCCCCTTTTTTCTCGGCCCCCCCTGGACGAACCCCCCCCCCAAATTTTCAGGGGCTACTCAGAAACAAAATGTTCCATTTTCCAGAAAATTTCAGCCAATTCCGTCCACAAACGCCAAAGTTATTAGACATAGAATTTTCAAAAATCCCATAGGGAAAAAATCCTAACTATATATACCTACTGGCGACCGCCAGTAGGTAATATATATATATATATATATATATGCCAAAGTGTATTAAAGAATGAATGGGTGTATAAGAGTCAGGATTCATGATTAAGTAGGTATGTGACTGACTGGATAGCTCGCAACATGGCTTTAGAAGGTTCCACAGCACGGAGACTGCCCTCACTGACGTTTTGGATAATATACGAGTGCAGGTGGATGCAGGTTATACCACTCTCCTGATCTTACTTGACCTCACCGCAGCTTTCGATACCCTGTCTCCCCAGAGACTGGTGGAGCGCCTCAGGGAGATAGGGGTCAGGGGCTTGGCTTTGGATCTTCTGACTTCCTTCCTGGAAGAGCGCTCCCAAATAGTGAAATTGGAAGCTTCTACTCGGAGTCTATCCCCCTTCTCTGCGGCGTGCTTCAGGGCTCCTCCCTGAGCCCCACTTTATTTAATATCTATGTGGCCCTGCTGGCATGAGTGGTTAAGTCATTCGGGTTGGAAGTCCTGTCTTATGCGGATGACACCAAAATTATGGTGTAAATCACGCAAAACACTAGGGACTCTGCTCAGAACTTTAAGAACTGCATGTTAGTAGTCTCGTCTTGGATGGTACAAAACTATCTCAAATTTAACGGCGAGAAGACGGAAGTCCTGATCTTTGGAGACAGGCCTCACATCTGGTCCAGGGAGTGGTGGTCTGACGCCCTAGGCGCCTGTCCAAATCCGGTCTCCCATGGGAAAAATCTGGGAGTGGTGACGGATGTCTCCCTTTCCATGAATCTGCAGTTTTCTAAGACAGTTGCCACCTGCTTCGGGCTTATCCGGATCATAAGGAAAATCTCTCAGTTCCTTTCACTTGAAGCACGCAAAAAAGTGGTGGTTGCATTAATAATGTCCAGATTGGACTATTGCAACGCCCTCTATTTAGGCATCAACAAAGGCCAGTTGTGTCGACTGCAGCTGGTGCAAAACACCGCTGCCAGACTGGTGATGGACATTCCCAAACACCACTTGGTCTCATAGGTCGTTGCACTGGCTCCCGGTGGACCATAGAATTGTGTTTAAAACCCGCTGCCTCAATCATAACGCATACTATGGCCTGGTCCCTCTGGGCATTAAGACCATTTTTCAACAGTACGTGCCTTCCAGAAACCTGAGGTCAGCAAAAAAGAATCTCCTTGTCGTTCCTAGGGTTAAAAAGATGAAATGGGGCGGGAGGGCTTTTTCATTTGCAGCCACAAATATTTGGAACTCTCTCCCGGACTTTCTCTCGGGGCAACAAGTACACTCAATCTTTCATAAAGCCCTGAAGGCATGGTTGTACCCTGAAAGTTTGGTTTCAGTAGGAATCGATTCTGCCTGTATGTTGATCGGTGCTAGCACCTTGATGCCCTTGGGCTATGTCTGCACTTTAAAAGTCTTACATTCATTCATTCATTCATTCATACTATATAACTGAGTGATTAATTATGTCGTACTTAATACATGTGTTAGCGACTGATATAGACATTCACACAGTTTAGGTTGTCACTTAGTGTGTAAGCAGTTGCATAGGTTGGTTAGGAACTAAATGAGGACCTATATGGGCTATTGATTGATTGTCTGAGTATCTGTATAGGTGCCTTAGTGTCTGTTTGGGTGGGTGGGGGGTGTGACTCTGTGCATAAATGTATATGTGGATAATTCACTGGGTATATGTATTCAAGTCTGTATCTGTGAATGGCCTTATGGCTGGGTGAGTGTGTGTATGGGTGTGTTGGTGAGTAAATGGATACCTCAGTGGCACATGTGTAAGTAACTGCATATGTAAAAGGCAGTATATATGAGTGTTGGACTGTACCAATGACTATTTGTGAGAGTGACTGATTGTGAGAGTGATTGTATGGATCAGTGTGTGCTTCTATTAGTTATTGTATTAGAGTGTAAGTATGTGTTAGTATATGTTTAAATAAGTGAGGTGGTATGTGTATAACTGCGCAGGTGAGTAAATGAAAGTGTGATTGATTGTTTCCATTACTGACTAGCTGTGTGAATAAGAGGCAGAGTCTGAGTGTCTGTATAGATATGTGGCTGGATATAATAATGCCGTATAGAGTGGGTGTATCAAGTGTTATATTAGGGTCTGATGAGGTGCATCAGATTTTCACATGGATGATGTCATCAGTGATGTCATCAGTGATCTCACTGACCATGTCATGAATGATGTAATATATGACGTCATCATCAGTGCAGTGCGGGGGGCGCGAGTTATAGTTAGCTCAACTAACTATAACAAGTGAATTTCTATCGTTTTGTATGAGTGAAATGTCCAAATAACTATAACATCCCTGAAACCTATGGTTTTTTAAGTGAATGTCTAAGGTTTTTTAAATGCTAATTTATAACTATAACATACCTGAAACCTACGGTTTTTTCAGTGAATTTCCAAGGTATTTTAAATGCTAATTTATAACTATAACGTACATGAAACCTATGGTTTTTTCAGTGAATTTCAAAGGTTTTTTAAAGGATAATTTCTAATTATAATGTTCATTAAACCTATCTTTTTTTCTGTGTTTTTTAAATATCATCCCATTCTCAACCTGGTGAAAACTGCAAATCTCACCACTCTTGCATCGATACCTTCCACCCACAAAATCGCCATAAACGAGAGCCACAAATAACGCTAATAATATGCAAAGTAGGCGTTCCCTTGCAAAAAAAACATGAAAACACCACTTCCCCATATTTTCAACAACCAGCCAAATCTGCAATGTGATCCAAAAAGCAGACGATCAGCTGAGTTAGCAGTAACATATTAACATCAACCTTTAACTGCTGTAAGGAGGTTGACTATCTACTGCGTGAATTGGGCCCAACACACAGCCACATCTAAAGACCAACATGTGATAGAGTTACTGATCATGTAGCTCCGACACCCAACACGGCCACAACACCCAGCGCCACCACCACCAGAACCTTCCCCCGAACCACTCCCCCACTACTACCACAGAGGCAGCGCAAAACAGGACAACGGACCTTCCCAAAATACCATATCCCCTCAGCCGCACAATAGCTGAATGTTGGGAGATATGGCAACCAACTATATATGAAGAAGGCAAGTCACCCACCAATAATAATGCGTACAATGCCAAGTGTAAAGCTGATATGCTGCACAGACCTCACTATGCAAAGCACAAACCTCTCCATGTGGAGATATACTATTGAAACTTGTAGTGTAGTGCACAGTGACACAACCATGTTACCTCAGGCAGTGTGGAAGATCTCGGTCATGTAGCTGTGTAATCCCGCCCCTGGAAGCGGAAGCCGAGTGGGCCGGTCCAACGTAAGCCACTCTAGCGTAGGAGTATGAAAAAATAGGCCAGGCCCCGGGCGTGGTACACTTATGGGAAGACCAATGAGTTTGCAAAGCAGCGGCCCTCACCGTGGCACATGGCTGCTGGCATGACCACGGGCCTCCTCGACACAGACCCCTGGGAACCCAGCGGCACAGCACCGTCTGTACCGACTCCTGCCTTCGATCTACACTGCGGACAGCAGGGCTCACAACTTGAATTCAGCCTTGATTTATTAATTGCACAGAGAATTGTACTATATGTCCTTGGATATTGTCAAGAAGAAGTGACAAAAAGCATTCCTCAATATCTATGCTAACTACTGCCTTTGATCTACACTGCGGACAGCAGGGCTCACAATTCAGATGCAGTGGTGATTGCAGATGATGCAGTCCAGTTCGCAAGACACGTTGCTCCCAGTGCGGCCCGCTGGGACCACGCATCATCGCAGGATGCGCACACGCTGTGCAATTCAGGTGCTACTAACTCACTGCACCATAAGTCATCACCACGTGGCCTTATCAAGGCAAGACATTGCTCCCAGTGTGGCCCACCGGGACCATGTATCATCGTCGAGTGTGCACACGCTGAGTCCTCCAGGTGCCACTAATTGTGCAGCTCAACTCAATGCCATGTGGCTGTGCACCCATCCTGACTGCTGCACAGGGTTACACGGTTCACAATTCAAGATTAGTAGCAACGCAAATTGTGTAGGAGACTATAATGGGTTAAGAAGACCAAATTCTCCCAATCTGTGAACCTCAAGTCAACGTCACCTGCCTGTGGGCCTTTGCTGACCGCTGCCTCCGGCCTACACTGTGGAAGACCGGCGACATGTTGTGCCAACTAACCCTGTTCAACACAAGCCGATCCCACATGTGTAACCGGTTCCTGAGTCCAGAATGGCAGCAACCCTAACTTTGTGGCAGTGACCACAGCACCTTGAGGTTCCGTGACAATTGTAAGTGATGTTTTCGACTCGCACGAATATGGTCGAGTCTGGTATCTAAGAACCGCAAATGACGAGTTTAGTAAGTATGCGCAGTTTCGCTGTGCTAACTTAAACCGTTCGTTTGATATGTGGGTTTTTCATCTGTACCCACGGGTTCCATCTTAGATACGGCATCCATTTTGTCTCTTGCCCTCAAGTAGCCAGCGAACGGACACTGTCCGCTTCGTTACCCTGGGACTTTCAAGATATTTGTGGAAGACACATGTTCTTTGTAAGTATCTTTTACGATGAGGGGGATGATACTGTAAGGCAGATGGCCCCGTTTCTGCCGTGCCGGTTTATTGTCTCAGCCGTGCATCTCATTAGGCACGTCCCTTTGATGCCTGTATCTCATTTTCCCGATACCTCCCCTTTTTCACCCTTTTCAATCTCCCACTGTCTCCATCTTCCTCTGCACCTGTCTTTGTCCCTATTTCGATCTGTTTTACTGCCGATTGGAATTCACTAATGTTGGGAAGATGGGTTTTTACAGTTGGGAACCGCCAAATGTTTCCGCACTTATGTTCCGGACCTTATGTGTACCAAAGTGACCAAAGCGACCCCTCTGGGGGATAATTATGGGAACCAGGTTGTAAACTTTTGTGTACCATGTTGTCCTATGAGTAAATTCTGTATAAAAGGAGCGCTCCACAGAACCAATTTGAAGCAGTCTCCCCAAGTTGCACGTGTTGTACTTGTTGTGACTTCTGTGTTCCCTGCAGTAAATAAACCTTGAATCTTTGACGCCGAAGGAAGTGTCCCGTGTCTCTGTAGTTTGTGCGCCGAAACAGGTATCCCATGAAGGTTATAGGTGTTGTTCCCTGGCACCGCTGGTACTGTTAAAAAGTCCAGTCCTTCAGTTGGCGCCCAACGTAGGGCGACTTCAGCGGTACCGGTCCGGTCCAAAGCCTGATGATCGTGAGGAACTTCGTGTGAAATCTCCGAGGGAAGGTGCACCCCGCTTCATCGATCCTGTTGTCGAAATAAGTGGCCCGAAGTTTTTCCCTGCGAAGATTCCCGCCTCCTGACGGCTGCGACGGACCGATGCCCTGACTGTCGACCTGTCTTCGACGCCCGGCGTAGACCTTATGTACAAGCGAGACGACAGACGGGCCTTCCTGGTGACGCCATTGAAGTTCTGAGTTAAGTATTTGTGGGTCGCTCCCAGTCCTTAGTGGTTGTTCTAGCTTTTGAAAGCTTTGTTGTTAGCCTTTAAGGCTTTGTGGTAATAGCTCACTGAGCTTTGTAATAGCCTCCTCAGGCTTTGTGGTTAGCTCTCCGAGCTTTGTGATAGCCTTAAGGCTTTGTTGTATTGCATGGTTCCATTGCATTTGTGGTTCTTAGTATTGGTCCTTAGTATTATTTGACAGTTGCAATTGCCAAAAACCGAGGGTTTTGACTTACACGAGGTTTTATTGCTTCGGTAATCCTTGAAGTTTGATACTAGGTTAGTGTGCACGATGCCTAGCCATAGTGATTTGTTTCGTATTTTCAAATGTTGCGCAATGGATTCCCGGTTGGAGGACTCGTGTCCGATACCTCCAGTTGGAACTCCGATACATGATCTTTATAGTCGACATGGGGTGGGTCCTATAATATATAATGATTACTGGGTCCGCTATACAAAGAAAGACGGTGATCTTAGATGGCCACCACATGGAACTTTTGAACTTTCGATTTTAGATAATCTTGAGGCTAAATTATTTTTAAAGAAAGCTAGGCCAGCTATGTTTGATTCCTTTCGGATATGGCGTAAAGAGGCCAAGCAGAAAGAAATCAAACAACTTAAAAAGGATCAAAAACAAGAGTTCGTTCCTGTAATGCAAGCTATAAAAGAATGTAGACAAGACAAAGAAGAAAAAGACATGGAAATCGCTACTAGATTGCATCACATGAAAATAGATAAATGTTACCCAGTTTTACCGAATAATCTAGAAAAGAAAAAAGAAGATTTGAAGGAGGATTCCTTGCTGTCATACTTGATGAAATCACCACCTCCTTATGTACAGGGTGCTACTGCTCCTGTAGCTCCCCTTGTTGTTCATCTTGTTGCTCCAGCGGCTGCGGGCCAGCCCGCTGTTAACCCTACGTTTGTTTCACCACCTGTTCTTGTTCCTACTGCTCCTGTACCTGTACCTTCGCAGACTGTTGTTTCTGCTACTCCAACTATCTTGTTCGTTCCTACTACGCCTTCTTTCACCTCCAGTGTTGTTGCCCCTGTTTTTCTTTCTCCTTCTGTTCGTAAGCGTGTTCCTAACTCTGTTGCTACTCTTTATTCACCTCTTTCTGGTCCGTTATTTTCGTCTGATTCATCTGAAACTCCTCAGAGACGGAGTCAGATCCCTAGTGGTAGGGAGAAAGAGACGTTAGTAACAATGGCACATAGGTGGATAAGACATCCTGCTAATTACACTCCACGTGTAGTCTTTGATACGTTTTCTCAGTTTAATGAGCCTACGCAGAGATTCGTATTTGAAGAGATGTGTAACTCTTTGAGAGAAGAATGGTATAATGATGATGTAGATAATGTACCGTCCGACATAATTGAACTTCAGAGTCACTTTTCAAACGGTATGATTATAGGAGACGATGTACGACGTGCCGTGGAACGCTTATTAGCATTCAGATCCACAGCACATTCTCGGGTATCATCAGATGATACCACTGAGAACTGGAAAGCGGTTCCTGGTCAGTATCCTATGAGAGAGGTTCCGCCACTGTGGGTGCCTGGTGATCCTAATGCAAACCCTGTGGTGCTACCGCATTTTCGAAGGGTGTGGATACATCTTCCATGGAAACGATCAGAAGTTTTGCAAGTGAAGCAATCCTTACCCGATCCGCGTAAAAATCCGGCTGGTTATTATAAGGAGTTATCACAACTGGTGGAAGCTACTATTATGAATATTGCCGACATCGACATGTTATTTGGCAATGTGGTACCGCAACCAGTTTGGGCTAAAATTCGTCAAGCCAATCATGCAGTTGAATTAGGGGGTGATTGGGCTGCACTGCTAGCAGCTGATGCATTACAAGTTGGTGGGGCCAAGCCTGAACAGCTGATTTTGGATTTGCCTCAGAAAATCATTACGCTCATGAAAACTCTCATGCCAGCGATGAAGGTGAACTGGGATAAGTTATCAGCTTGTAAGCAAAAGAAAGACGAGAGTGTCTCAGATTTCTTTACAAGGTTTGAGGAAGCGTTTGTCGACCACAGCGGCCAGGACATGGGCGCTGAGGGAGGCCAGCGGTTATTCGTTGACAAATTCGTGACGAATTTGTTGCCTGAATTAAGCAACAAATTGAAGAATTCAGAAAGTGCGTGGGCAGTTTCAACCCCTGCGCAAATACTAGCAACGGCTCAGTATTATGAGAATAGGGAAAAGGAAGAAAGTGATCGTGTAGAAAAGAAAACTAAGGAGCTCAAAACGAAGGTTTTGTTGCAGCAAGCATACCCTCCACGATCAAACCAAAATGATTCGCAACAGCAGTATCGACCACGAGCACAGCCCGATAGAATACAGCCGCGCTCTGACAACTTTGATTCCAGATCTTCACTTGGATATAATCAGTGCGCATATTGTAGGAAAGAGGGACATCTAAAATATGATTGTCTTGCCTTACGGGACCGTCTGAATGGTGTGTCGACACGTGGAAACCGTGGTGGTGGTCCTCAACAGGCACCTCGTGGTAGAGGTCGTGGTTCATTCCACAATCAGATTGATCGTCATCAAAATCAATCGGATGTAAATAATTACTTTGACCAGCGAAATGCGGGGTCAGTTCGATCTGCACAGTATAATGTTGATGATTATTATGCAGAGCATGAAACTGTTGTAAATGACCATTACTAGGACAGCCAACGACAAAGAGAGGGAGTAGTGTCAGTTCCGGTCGATCAGAGTGGGCCTTACGTTGCAGTGGCTACATCAGGTGTAGTTGAGCCTTTTCTGTTAGACACTGGTGCGACGAAAAGTTCCATCATGCATTCAAAACTCCCTGGCGCACCTTTGTCTGGCTTAACAAATGTTTCCGTCGGATTCTCTGGCGCCCCTGTTAGTAACCCAGTCTCTAACCCTTTGCCTCTTATGATTGGACCGCGTGAGCTAACGGCTCCACTGATTCTATCTACAGGTTGTGGTGAAAATCTTTTGGGCCTGGATTTGTTGAAACGATTATATGCAACATTGTATTGTTCCCCCGAAGGAGTGGAACTTACATTGGGACGGAGAGTGATCTCTCCCATGTATTTATCGGTTGATAAATTCCCACCAGAATTGAGTTCCCTCCCTGCGTCCTTATGGGCCACAGGTCCCAATGACGTGGGCCTGTTAGACATTTCACCCTATGTGATTCAATTGAAACCAAATGCGCGATTACCGCGTTTACCTCAATATCGTATTTCTCTTGAGGGCGAACGAGCGCTGTTAGCAATTGTTTATGATCTCATTGGAAAGGGTGTTGTTGAAGAAACTCGTGGAAATGTATGTAATAGCCCTGTATTGCCAATTCTGAAACGAACTGACCCAACTAAACCTCCTGTGTATCGTTTTGTTATAGATTTGAGAGAGGTAAATAAAATAGTGGTTCCACAATTTCCCGTGGTCCCTGACATTACGGCTTTATTAACAATGATTCCGGCATCTGCCTCCTGGTTCACAGTGATCGATCTAAAGAATGCTTTCTTTAGCATCCCGATTGCAGAGGAAAGCAGAGACCTATTCGGATTCTCATTAGGAGGTCGCAGTTTTAGGCTAAAACGCGCTCCACAGGGCTACTGTGAGAGTCCGTCAATCTACAGCCAAGCACTTAAAGGACAGCTTGATGCCTTTGTATTACCTAAAGGTGCAGCTTTGATTCAATACGTTGACGATCTTTTAGTGGCAGCTGATACAGAAGCTATTTGCAAAACGGCTACAGTATCATTATTGCACTATCTACATAACTTACACCACAAGGTATCGCCTTCAAAGCTACAGTATTGTTGTCAAGAAGTTACCTATCTAGGTCACTTATTGTCAAAAGAAGGGAGAAGGTTGACCCCAGAGAGAATTGCAGCGATTTCCCGAATGACTGTGCCAAAAACCCAAAGAGATGTTCGCGCCTTTTTGGGTATTACGTCCTACTGCAGACAATGGATTCCAAATTTTTCATTGTTGGCGAAACCATTGATAGCCCTTACATGCAAAGATGTTTCATCCCCAGTACCTTGGTCTGAAGAATGTCAGAAAAGTTTTTCTGAATTGCGTAATGCGTTGTGTTCGGCTCCTGTGTTGGGCACTCCTGACTACAGTAAGCCGTTTACACTATACGTTCACGAGAGGGATGGTTGCGCGTTGAGTGTTTTGACACAACCTTTTGGTGGTAAGCAACGCCCATGTGCCTATTTTTCTTCGACTTTAGACCCAGTAGCAAGAGCCTTGCCAAGTTGCTTAAGGGCAACAGCGGCAGCTGCGGCGTCCATTCGACAGTCCGCAGGTCTAGTCATGGATAATATGCTCACGGTAATGGTTCCGCATGCAGTCGACACTCTATTGAACCGAACGAAAACTCAACATCTGACAAGTGCAAGATTGTCTGGATATGAGTTGACGTTGCTGGCCAGTCACATACGGATAAGACGATGTAATGTGTTGAATCCAGCAACATTGCTGCCGATCGACACAGAATCAAGTGATGAAGCAGTACATGACTGCTATCTCAGAACTGAAGAGGAAACCAAGGGTCGTATTGACCTAAGAGATACTCCATTGACAGATCCCGATGGTACTTTATATGTGGATGGTTCTTGTTTCAAGTTGCCGAACGGTGATGTGACAACTGCGTATGCTGTAGTTACATTGAGAACGATTGTGGAAAACGCAAGGTTAAGTCAGAATTCGGCTCAGGCTGCTGAGTTAATTGCTTTGACGAGAGCGTGTGTGTTGTCCAAAGATAAACGGGTGAATGTGTTTACAGATAGCCAGTATGCGTTTGGTGTGGCACATAGTTTTGGACGACTGTGGAGAGAGAGAGGATTCCTTACGTCACATGGTACGAAGATTCAACATGGCCAGCTTGTAAATGATCTTTTGGATGCACTTACGTTGCCTAAGCAAGTGGCGATTGTTAAATGTAGTGCGCATTGTAAGGTGACGGATGATGTTGGTCGTGGTAATGCGTTTGCGGATGAGACTGCTAAGGAGACTGCCCGGAACCTTAGCACTCGAATGTATGTGACGAGTTCGGTTAGGTGGCCTGCAGAATCAAGTATGTGTGAAAACACTATCGAGAGTGTGAAAGCAATTCAGAATGAGGCCACCGAGACTGAAAAGGCGAAGTGGAAAGAAAGTACGGGAAAGTTGGATGCGAATGGTTGTTGGATTGACTTATCGGAACAGAAAAGATGGATGTTGCCTGATGCGTATGTGCTGGCTGTTGTGACTATGGCACATGGGTTAGCACATATTAGCGCGAAAGGTATCTGTAAATTGCTGTTTCCTGTGTGGAAGAATGATGGTATTACGAAATGTGCTGAACGCTTGGTTAAGAATTGTATGGTATGTATGTTGTACAATCCTGGTAAGGGAACCCCAACTCCTCCTGGTAGTTTTGCTCCCCCTTCATGTCCCTTTGAGGTGATCCAATTGGACTTCATCCATATGGAGCGATGCAATAACTTGAAATACGTTTTAGTTGTTGTTTGCGCATTCTCCCGATGGATTGAGGCCTATCCTCTTAAAGACAATACTGCTTTATCCACTGCGAAAATCCTACTGAAGGAATACTTTCCTCGGTATGGAATGCCTAGAATTGTGTGGTCAGACAACGGAAGTGAGTTTGTGGGGAGTGTGATGAAGAGTGTGTGCAAGGGCCTTGGAATTAATCAGAAATTCCATAGTGCCAATCATCCTCAGTCAGCTGGTTTGGTTGAAGGGTACAATGGCACCCTTAAACTAAAACTAGCAAAGATTCAGGCTACGACAGGTCTTTCATGGCCTGACGCTTTACCCTTAGCATTGCTGTCAACAAGGGCAACTGTACACTCCCGAGTAGGGCTCAGCCCCTATGAAATAGTGTTCGGTCGTCCTGCCAATGTTTGGGGGGTCCCTAGACCGGGTGCCTTTTGTGATCTTGAGTATCCAATGTTGATCGATTATCTTTATGACTTGACTGCTAAACTGAGGTTAATTCACCAACAGGTTCACGAAGCATTGCCGACGCAGACGGAGGGTCTAGGCCACCCGCTCCAGCCCGGAGATTGGGTGGTAACACGAAACTTTTCGCGCAAGAACAATTTGGATCCCAGGTTCACTGGACCCTATCAGGTCCTCCTTGCCACGAGAACTGCAGTTCGTCTCGAGGGGCGGAAGAATTGGGTGCATGCCACCCATACCAAGAAAGTCCCCATCCCGTTGCCAGCAGACTCGTGGGTGAGGAAAGGCAGTGCATCAACTGAAACCGAAGGATTGCCGGCGTTTGTACCTTTCAGCGACGCACAACCTGTCGGAGAATCCTCAGTGCAGCAAAAAGGCATTGTTAAACACTTGTCATCAGAAGACTCAAGACCAGAACATTCAGCTGATCAACAGGGCGTTGTCCCTTCAACGGATCTTTTGTTTAACGAACAGACACGTCCTGGGAAAACCCGATATTTTTTGCGATCCAGCACTAAAGACTAATAAAAAACCGTTCTGTCCCTTGACAAGTGCATTATCCCGTTTTCCATGATCAGTTTGAACACTCATACTATTGTAATTATTTTGTACATATTCATTGAGCTTCGTTCCTTACACTTTTTGTTTCCACAGCTGAGAGACATTGTTTTCACATATATATATATTTGTGAAATGAAGGCCGTAGGGCCGCGCGCGTACTTCCTCCTGGTTAGTAGGTCTTGACGCTAGGTTAAAGACCGTCGGTTCCTGGGAACTCCTAGGAATTGACTATTGCTACACAGAACGAAGTGCGTCAAGAAACGTTGCGGACGGTCATAGGGAATGGCATTTTCAAAGCTGATGGACTTGGAAAGAGCTCAAGCACAAAGATTCAAGCTGCAGCAACTCAGTCGTACCAAATGTTTTGTGTTCCAAATATTTGTACTGTTTGTGACTGTTTCTGCGTTATTGGCGGGTGGAGTATATTACACGATGTCTTACTTCTTGCCTTCTACCATACCTACTCCTACCCCTGACCTTAAACTCACCTCCACTGTTTCTCCTCATTCTTTTCACATCTTACCTGAACACGAGCAGGCTAGACAAGCAGAATTCCGCAACAATTCCTTTATTCAGCTCCTTCATCAGCATCAGTTAGTGGTTAACACTACTAATTGTTGGGTGTGTGGGTTGATGCCGCATACTACGGATAAGGGAATTCCATATCTGGTGTTACCGTATAGCTCCCAAGGGTCTGCTCGAGCATTTCAAACAATGTTTCAAAGCGCACTGGGTTTCCACCCCATTCGAGAACCACGTTCCCCCTACTCTGGTCCTACCTCGTACCAAAAATCTTTGTCTATAGCAATAGAGGATTTAGATAGCGATATCTATGATCCCTCGCTTATCCCTGAAGAAGAGGTACAAGCCTATAGGGTCCTAAGTAGAGGCGAATATAGTGTGTTCACTGGTGAAAAACAGCTTAAAAGCTCGCCTCCGATATGGGTCGTACCCCACATTGGTAATTTTTGTTTAATAGGTCGCGGCCGTAGATCGAAAGCCCGACTTGGAGAGAGTGCTTGCACTGAAAATTATATTTTGCCAATGGTCTCGTCCCCTGTGTTTTTGGCTGCCAAGGGTACATACTTTATTTGTCATGATTGTGCGTATGCATGGTTGCCCTCTGACTTCATGGGCTCATGTTTTATCGCAAACTTGTTGCCTCCGACGTTTACTGTAGATGCAGATTATCACAAAACTAGAGTTGTGAGAGGCGTAATTAGCGAAGAGGATACTGCCGGTCAAGAGGCAGGAGACTTTTTCAAGGGTTTCCTCCCATTTTGGGGACCTATGGTTAATAGTAGGAACCTGAGACAGTTGACTCGAGTGGTAGAATCGACAGCTAATATTACTGCCAGTGCCCTTGGTAATATCACCACAGAACTTCAGGCGGATAGACTTATGACGTTACAAAACCGTATGGTTTTAGACGTGATCTTAGCAGATCGAGGTGGGGTATGTAAGGTGATCCATTCGAGCTGCTGTATTTTCATTCCTGATAACGCTCCGACTGTCTATCAAGCCATCTCGAAGTTGCATAAGATCTTCGAATCCATACACGTGGATGTAGGGGATTGGACGCTACTTGGATGGTTTTGGGGCCTGATGTCGACTTGGGGTTGGAAGATTCTGATGATCATTGGAGTCGTTGTAACGTTCCTGTTCACGTGTTGCCTTTGCGTGCAGTGTGGTCCTGCCTTATGTAGCCTCTGTGCTACAACGTGTATGAGACAGCCACCTGTTACCAAAGGGTTTCGGTTGGACAGAGCTATGCTACAGCAACATCTCGAGGGTCTGATGAATATCGAATATGATTCCGACTAGTGCTTGCCTACATGAGGGCAAAAGGAGCGTCTGAGGTTCCGTGACAATTGTAAGTGATGTTTTCGACTCGCACGAATATGGTCGAGTCTGGTATCTAAGAACCGCAAATGACGAGTTTAGTAAGTATGCGCAGTTTCGCTGTGCTAACTTAAACCGTTCGTTTGATATGTGGGTTTTTCATCTGTACCCACGGGTTCCATCTTAGATACGGCATCCATTTTGTCTCTTGCCCTCAAGTAGCCAGCGAACGGACACTGTCCGCTTCGTTACCCTGGGACTTTCAAGATATTTGTGGAAGACACATGTTCTTTGTAAGTATCTTTTACGATGAGGGGGATGATACTGTAAGGCAGATGGCCCCGTTTCTGCCGTGCCGGTTTATTGTCTCAGCCGTGCATCTCATTAGGCACGTCCCTTTGATGCCTGTATCTCGTTTTCCCGATACCTCCCCTTTTTCACCCTTTTCAATCTCCCACTGTCTCCATCTTCCTCTGCACCTGTCTTTGTCCCTATTTCGATCTGTTTTACTGCCGATTGGAATTCACTAATGTTGGGAAGATGGGTTTTTACAGTTGGGAACCGCCAAATGTTTCCGCACTTATGTTCCGGACCTTATGTGTACCAAAGTGACCAAAGCGACCCCTCTGGGGGATAATTATGGGAACCAGGTTGTAAACTTTTGTGTACCATGTTGTCCTATGAGTAAATTCTGTATAAAAGGAGCGCTCCACAGAACCAATTTGAAGCAGTCTCCCCAAGTTGCACGTGTTGTACTTGTTGTGACTTCTGTGTTCCCTGCAGTAAATAAACCTTGAATCTTTGACGCCGAAGGAAGTGTCCCGTGTCTCTGTAGTTTGTGCGCCGAAACAGGTATCCCATGAAGGTTATAGGTGTTGTTCCCTGGCACCGCTGGTACTGTTAAAAAGTCCAGTCCTTCAACCTGACTCCCTTCAATCAGTGAAGGATATTTGCATATGGAAGGCCAGCAACACGTGGTGCCACTGAACCTATACTACGCAGGCCAGTGCGGCCACCCACGTATGCACATGGCCATGGGCCCTTTCTCACCGCTACCTCTGACCTACACTGTGGAAGACCATCGAATCCTTGCTTCATCAGTGCCACTAACTGTCTTCAACACAAGCCGATCCCAGATGTGCAACTGTGTCCTGAGTCCTGAATAGCAGTGACCCCAAGTCCGTTGCAGCGAACACAGCACCAGACTCCCTTCGATCAGTGAGGCTTATTTCGATATGCAAGACCAGCAACACGTGGTACCACTAACCTTGTTCAACTCAAGCCAATCCCACATATGTAACTGTGTCCTGAGCCCTAAATGGCAGTGATCCCAAGTCCGTGACAGTGACCACAGCACCAGACTCCCTTCGATCAGTGAGGCATATTTCCATATGCAAAGGCCGCAACACATACTCCCACTAACCCTCTTTAACACAAGCCGATCCCACATGTGTAACTGTGTCCTGAATGGGAGTGACCACAAGTCCATGGCACCGACCACAGCTCCACACTCCATTTGAAAAGTGAGGCATATTTCAATATGCAAGGCCGGCGACATGTTCGCCCACTAACCCTCTTTAACACAAACCGATTCCACATGTGTAACTGTGTCCTAGAGACCTGAATGGCAGTGACCCCAAGTCTGTGGCACCGACCATAGCACCACACTCCCTTCGATCAGTGAGCCATATTTCAATATGCAAAGCCGTCGACACGTAGTCCCACTAACCCTCTTTAACACAATCTGATCCCACATGTGTAACTGTGCCCTGAGTCCTGAATGCCAGTGACCCCAAGTCTGTGGCAGCGACCACAGCACCACACTCCCTTCGATCAGTGAGGCATATTTTGATATGCAAGGCCAGCAATACGTAGTCCTACTAACCCTCTTTAACACTAGCCGATCCCACATGTGTAACTGTGTCCTGAGTCCTGAATGGCAGCGACCCCAACTTCGTGGCAGCGACCACAACACCTCACTTCCTTTGTTTAGTGAGGAGTATTTACAGATTGAAGTCTGCCGACAAGTGGTGCCACTGAACCTGCACTACGCAGGCCGGTGGGGCCACCAACGTATGCACATGGCTGTGGGCCCTTCCTCGTCGCTACCTCTGGCCTACACTACGGTCAGCAGGCCTCACAATTCAGATACAGTCCTGATTCCACATGATGCAGTCCAGTAGGCAAGACACATTGCTCCAACTGTGACCCGTCCACACCAAGCATCATCTCAGGCTCATACAGTCTCAATGCTTCTGGTACCACATACCCTATTTAACACAAACCAATCCCACATGTGTAACTGTGTCCTGAGTCCTGAATAGCAGTGACCCCAACTTCATAGCAGCGACCACAGCACCAGACTCACTTCAGTCTTATTTGTTGTTCTTTTATTTAAATATATTTTTTTAATCTGTAAATCTATACATGACTAAGATTCTTCTTTGTCCAACCACACAGGGACACTTCCGGACCCAAGAAGATTGTTGGGGGTATGTTGGTAATTTGGGAAGAGGGTGTGTTACCTGCTAATGTGGGGAGAGGGAGCGTCAAAGGGGTATCACAGAAAGAACTCCGATATGTTTTCACAAATGCCTCAGACAGATGCCAGCTGGCAGCCTGAATCACAAAATGGTTTTTCAATACTTATGTAGTGTGAGTGATGAACAGTTCAGACCCAGGCTCACAAAGGGACAGCTGTGGCCCGTCCGCTCGACTCACAGATGCAGTACTACGAGCCGTCGATGTCATTGTGTCTATCCCTGCCCTGTTCCGTCGTAAGCCATGCCACGCCACTCTGATTACGTTCCAACGTTGACCGCACATAGCTACCTGTCACAGGCGTACTCTCTGTTGGTGTGCAGGTCAGTGGTCTAGTTCTTAGCATCTCACGGCCACTCCCTGAGGGCAGGTTTGCAAATACACCACACCTATCCGGAACATGCGGCACAGGCCATGTGACCACACAAATATAATAGATCAACAACGATACATCCTTTATTGCCAGCGCTGACTAGCTGGCGAACACTCCACGGGTCTCAACCATAAAGAGTCCATGAAAAGTTGTGCAGAAGGTTAGTCGTACCCTCTGCTGTATGGCTGTCAGCGGCCTACCATCCCCTTGGCACGGACTTCATATGCATAGGGTTAGTGCCACCCCAAACTCATTTGGCCATCAGGAGCCTACCACCAGGTGGCACAAACTTAAGTTCCACAGGCTTAGTGGCACCAAACCCTGAGGTGGTCTCCCCCATTAACGACTCAGGGGTCAGCGACATGTCTGAGATCTGCCGGGCCGCGGAGAAGCTGAAGTGGTCTCCACCATTCAGGACTCAGCGACATCTATCAGATTCGCGAAGAAACTGATGTGGTCTCTGCCATTCAGGTCTCAGGACTCCGCGACATCTGTAAGATCCGTGATGAATCTGATGTGGTCTCCGCCATTCATGACTCAGGACTCAGCAACACCTCTGAGATCGGCGGGGTTTTGATGTGCACATGGAGTCCGCCCACTGTTGCACACTCTGCTGGCACCAGGTAATTATTTGCTCATGGATGCACAGATGCGACAGTCTCTCTCTCTCTCACACACTCTCCCTCACGTCCCTCTCTTCTCTCTCTCTCTCTTTATTCCTTTCCTTCTATCTCTCTCTCCCTTCTCCCTTTCTCACTCCCTTTCTTTCCCTCTCTTTTTCTCTCTGGCTTGTTTTTCCTTCTCAGTTTCTCCCTCCCAGTCCTTTGATATACGCATTACACCTGTCCTTATTTTGTGCTTTATTTTCCAGACTTTGTCCTCGACATCCATGGTCCCCACAGAAGTCTTCCACCTTGTTGTTTTCTATTATGTTTGTTACATTTTGTTTATTGCTTTATTTTTTACATATATTTATTAATAAAAAAATACAATTCAAAAATAGTTTACGATTTATATATGTTTATAAAAAAATAAAGTTTCACAAAAAAAATAGTTAACCTTTTTGGTTGTTTTCTTAACTGCTGTGCAACTCTTTCTTGTTCTTATTACTGTTATTTGCTGGTATCCACCATGGTGTTAACATTTGGGGAATACTTTTTATCTCTGCAGTTTGCACCAACTTCTGAATACTGTGTTAGATTTAACTTTTGTTGCATTAAAGTGCTGATAATGAAATGCAAAGTTGCTGTGCCCGTGCAAAAAGACACAAGGTGCACCTTTGCGATTTATTCTAAATACTAAAATCCTGTATTGAATTGCACTGAGGTAGTGCCTGGACTTACAGTATACACACAAAATCAATAAAGAAATCTCATTGTATTGATTAGAAATAGTGCATCAGGTGCTGGATCTTAATGGGATACACTGTCCAGTTTGTATATTGTTCTGCACACGAAAAAATGACATCACAACTTTCACAACTGCAATGTGAAAAAAATTCCGGCGATAACCCACGTTACCACCAGGAATTTTACACCTGCTTTCTGATGGTGTTAAGCAGGACGACTGCCTTCAGCATGAAAAGCAAACACAGCCAAGAGCCACACCAGAACACCACAGGTGCCATAGAGTCAATGAGCATGATAAAGGGATACCCATGAGGGCCACAAGACTCATCACAACAACCCCAGGACCACCAACACCCCCCAAACCCGCATCTGAGCAAGTGTGTTTGTGTGGTCATTGTGTTAGCATGATAGGCACAGGCCCTGTAACATCACAGTGTGCTGTCTTCAGCAGACGTTACCATGTTACCTCAACATTGGCAGTGACCCTGGACATGTAGCTATGCACACATCTTCCTGCATGCACACAGACGTGTGCTGGTCTGGCATACACAGGTCAGCGCAGGGGTGTGCCTATCCGGCAAGGGAAACGGGGTGTCTCGGACATGCCAGTGTGCAGGAAGTGTGGTAAGTGTGTCTCTGTGTTCCGGTGTGGCGTGCCACAAGGGCCGCAGCAGACGATGTTGTAAAGTGGCATACACCACCACCAAACAGCACTCTCATGGTGTAGTTGGAATTAAGCATGGGCGTAAAATCCGTTCCGCTCGCGGATTTTGCGGATTTTCGGTAAATTCGCAATCCGCGAACTTGCCGAAAATTCATAAAATCCGTGCGAAGCGGATTTTTTGCTTGGTCGCACTTGCCAACTAGAATACTATACAATTTCGCGGGAGTAAATACTTGCGAACACGCAGATGCGGCGGGCAGCGACAATCTCGCAATTGCGAGATTGCAAAATTTGCAATTTCGCACAAGAAATCCACCAGCAGGCAGCATAAACCTTGAAAATTATGATTTTTATCAGAATAACTCCTCAGGTTGACATTTGCCTGCACTTTTTCTTTGCAAGGAGTCCATTTTGGGGTGTGGGGGTGGGAGGAAGGAAGTGCCCCACAGTCTCCAACTTCCTGTTCCTGTCCACCAGGCTCCTCCCAGTGCTTTCTTCATGTGCTGGTCACTTTGATTTGGATCTTGACCTGGAAGGATTACTTTTGTGGATGCTGCTGGATATTTGGATTTTTGCAAAACTGAAAGCACTCAGCAGGTGCAAAAGTTCAATCTTATCATTAGTAACCATTCCCTGTAGTGCTTCCTGAGGGGCCCCTTCAGAGTTCATTTGCCTACTTGCAACTATTCTATGACCCTGCTCTGACCCTCACAGCAGGCTCAGAGAATAGCTACAAGTATACAACAAAGGTCCTGTTAAAAAAATTACACTGCAACAGAAAGCAATTACAGACAAAACTGAAAGCACTCAGCAGGTGCAAAAGTTCAATCTTATCATTAGTAACCATTCCCTGTAGTGCTTCCTGAGGGGCCCCTTCAGAGTTCAACAAATTACAGATAAGGAAGCAGGTGCCAGCCAGACTGGAAGTTTAAATTCAGTGACACATTAATCAACCCCCAATTAATTCATGTCAGTTGAAGCAGGGCAGGTGTGCTTGCTTTTTTTCACCCCCATAATCTACAGTGATAAACCAACCAGAGGGTGGCAGTGATGTACCAGAGGGTGGCATGGGTGTACCAGAGGGTGGCAGTGGTGAAACAGAGGGTGCTGTGAACCTGTGATGATGAACCAGATGTAGAAACAACATAGTCGCGGCCGTTGCGAGCCGACAAGTAAGTTCGCAATTGCGAACTGGTACAGAACCCTCGCGAACTGGCAGAAATCCTTGCGAACACCCAAAAAAATAAAAAATCGGCAAATTCGCGAGAGTTCGCGGATTTTGCGGATTGCGAATCCGTAAATACGCAAGTTCGCGGATTGCCAATTCGTAAAATCCGCCCATGCTTAGTTGGAATGTATCAGCACATGCCCGAATAGGCATTACAATGGTGTGCCGTACAAGTGCACAGGATAAAACCGTACACCGTACAAATGTGTGGGGGCTCGTGGGAGGGAGGAGCAGCTGTTTGGCAACCTAACACACAGTGAACCCGCCCATGTGCTACGTGCTGGTCATCTCATCCATGATGACCACGGTCGGAGCCATTCAACGACACCCATGACCGGCCTTTGTACACATCCTGTATGAATGTAACGTGGTTTTCATTTCTATGCTCGTTCAGTGGTGTGATGTTGCCAGGTTGTATGACTTACGCCCCTTGTTGGTGTGTTTCATTTTGGCCATTGTTTGTCTATACTTGTGCTGTACTTGATTGTACATGTGTGCCATTGTGCCCATCTCCCCCTGTCCCCCACTCCCTGCTTCTTCCTCTTCCTGGTACTGTTGTTTCTATAATTTTGTTCCTCCACAAATAAATACATGTAAAGAACAAATTGGAATACTTCCTTCATTCTTTTACGTTTCAAAACTTCTCTATTAGTTACTTTTTAATTTTCCATATAAACATTTTTTTTTCATATTCAATGACACATCGAAGTCAGCAGTGCAACGTATTCTATCAACACACTTTCTAGAACATTGTACAACACATGCAGGTTAACATTTTTTTAAACCTAACGATATTTTTTTTGAAAACATTTTCTCGAAAATTTAACGGCACGTGTAGGTTAAAAGTTCATGATTGTTTTAAGTTTGAATAGTGCCTTCCAAAAAGTAGCAGGTGTGGTTGAGATGAGTACATTTTATCCTATCATATGTACTCCACGTTCAAACTGCTTTTTCTTAACCAATTACAAAGATGCTTTTCCACAAAACGAATGTGCACCCTACTTTTAAGAAACAATGATTTTCATCTCCCAATCAGGTATCGTTTTGTATGTGAAAAAAACAAGTTCCCCATCTTGAAACATATCTATTATTCTACGAAGGAACTGCATGAGCTACAGACATCTTTCCATACCTTCCAGCCATACCTTCAAAATGCTAGTGTGGATCGTAGGACATAGCTATGTTTTCTGGTGCAAGAGATATGCAGAACAGGGACGTATTGACTTAGACCTAGGTATACAAAATGTGGACATTAAATGGTTTGCACAGAGAGGATTGAAGTGGCACCAAGTGTTGCCTTTGGTTAAAATCTGTTTGCATCTCCAACACCCTGACTTCAAGATTGTGCACTGTGGTGGAAACAACCTAGGCACATTGACCGGGGTAGGTTTGGAAATGTTTATGGAGGACACCTTTGGACAATTGATGTTACTTTTGCCTCAAACTGTCTTTGTATATTCAAATATATGCCAAAGACAGAAGTGGAAATGGTCAAAAAATGTTGTCCTCAGATTGAAAAATCTAGGAAGAAAGTCAACAAAGCTGTTTCTGCATACCTCAGAGAGCACAAAATGGTGTCCATCTACAACAACAACATACGTTTTGATATGGCAGATATCTAAGAAAGTGATGGAGTACACTTCACAGATCAGGCAAATCGAGTTTTCCTGAATAACTTGAAGCTGTGCATCCGCACTTATATGTAGCTCCAACTAATGAACACAAGGGCTCTTTTTAGAGCCACTCTATAACTTACAACTTAGGCCTGCTATTTTAGGGCCAGCTAACGGCAACTCCCGGACCCTCGCCAAAATGTGTTCTCCACACAGCTGTGTCGCAGCAGTCAGACCATCTCACTTTCCAGCACAGAGCTCTCGCTTTGATCACCGGCTCTACTCACCCACCAGCTCTACTCACACCTTTTTTCTGTACCCTAGGACTTTCAGACGAGTACAAGTCAGTAGTTCATCCTAGTAGGTATAAACACATGCTGACACTACTTCCACAGGTGTAGTGCAGCGGCCAGGGCACATGACTTTACAGCATAAAACACACAATTTGGGCTCACGCTTTAATCCCCGAGTCCTGGCCTAGCTCATCTTAGGAGCATCAGACTCTAGGCAATACCCCACTTAATTTCCGTAGCCCACCACTTTCACACCGGTAGGAGTGAATACTTCGCACACCCTAAACACCCCATTGAGGTTGCAGTGCTTCTACCCTCCTCTTTCCCACTTATTTTCCCTTTTTTCCCTTACTCGCTTCCATAGAATCATAAAATGGTGGCCAACATTTCCTAGTTTCAACCGCTCGCACCGCTCGCAGCCAATAAGAAGCAAGCTTGTGCTCGTAATGCCTCAGCCAATCAGATGGCAGAATTCACAAAGATCGATATCAGTAAATTTTGATATTTTTAAAAATCTACTGAACGGATTTACACCAAATAAACAAAAGCCTGCTTTCTAGACCAAAACCCTTCTCCCTGCCAAATTTGGGGTAATTCCGTTCATCCGTTTGACCTGTAGCCTTGTCTAAAGTTTCCTATGGAAATTAACATGGAGAAAACACGTTTTAGAACCTCCTATTTTATCACCCCCCCCTTGACAAATCACCCCCAAACTTTTAACATAGGAGCTGATATAAACAAAGAATTAGTTTGAAAGTTTCATTAAGATTCATCAAACAATGCCAAAGTTAAAAGCAAAACAAAAAATGCTCTTCCTATGGGAACTTGGCCCTAACTATAACTAACTACTGGCCAGTAGGTAATACATATATATATATATATATTCACTAAAAAAAACATAGGTTTCACACCAGTTATAGTTAGCTGAACATTTTACTCATACAAAACCTTTGAAATTCCCACGTTATAGTTAGTTGGACTCACTATAACTTGCGCGCCCGCAATCCACTGCTGATGATGTCACATATTACATCATTCATGACATGGTCAGTGACATCACTGATGACATCTCAAATGACATCACTGATGACATCATCCAGTGACTGTGTGTTTCTGTAAAGTTTAAATATGTTTTACATATTCAAGAATGAGTGGGTGTATAAGTGTCTGGATAAAGGATTTAGTTGGTGCGTGACTGACTGTATGAGTGAGTGATTACATGTGTCTTAGTGAATGCATGGTTAGTGACTAAACTGTCTGAATGTGTGCATCAGTATGTCTGTTGTTGTGTAAGCTGCTGCATGTGTTGATCAATAGCTATATGAGTGGCTATATGGGTTATTGATTGGTTGCCCAAGTATTTGTATGTGAGGCTGAGTGTGTGTATGGGTGGTAGGAGGTGTGTGACTCTGTGCATAGATGTGTGAGCAGTTGATTCACTAGGTGTATGGGTTCAAGAGTGCATGAGGAAACCGCTGTATGGGCGGTTGACTGTGTGCATGGCTGTTTTGGTAAGTGAATGGATATCTCAGTGCTACATATCCAAGTAAGTATATATGTAAAAGACAGTGCATGTGAGAGTTGGCATATATAAATGATTATACATGAGAGCCAGTGATTGTGTAAGTGGCTGTATGGATCAATGGGTACTTGTATCAGTGATTGTATAAGAGAGTAAGTATGTGTTCGTATATGTTTGTATAATTGAGGTGTTGTCTGTATAACTGTATAGATGAGGAAATGGGAGTGTGATTGATTCTTTGCATGACTGACTAGGTGTGTGAGTAACTCCATGGATGAGTGTCAGTGTGTGAGTGTTTGTATAGGTGTATGAGTGCATATGATAGTGTTGTATTGATGAGTGACTGTATGTATGAGTGATTGTATGGGTGAATGAGTGGATGTGTGTGTAGACCTAGGAATCAGTGAGTGTGTATGTAGTAACTGGTATTGGTGTGTCAATGGTTTCAGGAATGGTACTTTGTATTTAACACTGGGTGTATCAAAGGTTAGATTAGAGTGTGAGGAGGTGCATCGTATTATCACATGGATGATGTCATCAGTGATGTAACCAGTGATGTCATTTGAGATGTCATCAGTGATGTCATCAGTGATGTCATCAGTGATGTCATTTGAGATGTAATCAGTGATGTCATCAGTGATGTCACTGGCCATGTCATGAATGATGTAATATGTGACATCAACAGCAGTGGATTGCGGGCGCGCGAGTTATAGTGAGTCCAACTAACTATAACGTGGGAATTTCAATGGCTTTGTATGAGTAAAATGTTCAGCTAACTATAAATGGTGTGAAACCTATGGTTTTTTCAATGAATTTCAAAGGTTTTTTAAATGCTAATTCATAACTATAACGAGTGTTAAACCTATGGTTTTTAAAGTGAATTATTATGTTTTTTTAATAGCTATTTTTTATAGCTATTAATTATTATAATTTTTATAAAATTATTTAAATAATGTATATTTTTCTAACATTAATTTTTCAATGTATTTTTCCTGTGTTTTAAAAAAAATCTTTTTACCCTGGAGCGCTCAGGGTACGCGCACCCGTAAACGCACCCGTACACGTAGCGAGAGCGCTATTCCTGCGTGCGAAAAAATATATAATCATGTATTTAAAGTAAATAATAATGCAAGACATTCAGTAGCATACTCATAAAAGTAGTATTTTTTATTTTTTTAAAACGTATTTTGACTAAACACATTTCAGAAAATCAAGTAAAACGTCATTGTGACGCGCCGCGTAAGCGCCCCCGGAAGCGCCTCCGTAAGCGCCTACGTACGTGCCGCGTAAGCGCACCCGAAAGCGCTCCGGAGCCGAACACCCCATTGAGGTTGCAGTGCTCCTACCCTCCTCTTTCCCACTTATTTTCCCTTTTTTCCCTTACTCGCTTCCATAGAATCATAAAATGGTGGCCAACATTTCCTAGTTTCAACCGCTCGCACCGCTCGCAGCCAATAAGAAGCAAGCTTGTGCTCATAATGCCTCAGCCAATCAGATGGCAGAATTCACAAAGATCGATATCAGTAAATTTTGATATTTTTAAAAAACTACTGAACGGATTTACACCAAATAAACAAAAGCCTGCTGTCTAGACCAAGACCCTTTTCCCTGCCAAATTTGGGGTAATTCCGTTCATCCGTTCGACCTGTACCCTTGTCTAAAGTTTCCTATGGAAATTAACATGGAGGAAACACGTTTTAGAACCCCCCTATTTTATCAGCCCCCCCCTTGACAAATCACCCCCAAACTTTTAACATAGGAGCTGATACAAAAAAAGAATTAGTTTGGAAAGTTTCATTAAGATTCATCAAACAATGCCAAAGTTAAAAGCAAAACAAAAAATGCTCTTCCTATGGGAACTTGGCCCTAACTATAACTAACTACTGGCCAGTAGGTAATACATATATATATATATATATTGACTGAAAAAACCATAGGTTTCACACCAGTTATAGTCAGCTGAACATTTTACTCATACAAAACCATTGAAATTCCCACGTTATAGTTAGTTGGACTCACTATAACTTGCGCGCCCGCAATCCACTGCTGATGATGTCACATATTACATCATTCATTACGTGGTCAATGACATCACTGATGATATCACTGATGACATCTCAAATGACATCACTGATGACATCACTGATGACATCATCCAGTGACTGTGTGTTTCTGTAAAGTTTAAATATGTTTTACATATTCAAGAATGAGTGGGTGTATAAGTGTCCGGATAAAGGATTTAGTTGGTGCGTGACTGACTGTATGAGTGAGTGATTAAATGTGTCTTACTGAATGCATGGGTTAGTGACTAAACTGTCTGAATGTGTGCATCAGTATGTCTGTTGTTGTGTAAGCTGCTGCATGTGTTGATCAATAGCTATATGAGTGGCTATTTGGGTTATTGATTGGTTGCCCAAGTATTTGTATGTGAGGCTGAGTGTGTGTGTGGATGGTAGGAGGTGTGTGACTCTGTGCATAGATGTGTGAGCAGTTGATTCACTAGGTGTATGGGTTCAAGAGTGCATGAGGAAACCGCTGTATGGGCGGTTGACTGTGTGCATGGCTGTGTTGGTAAGTGAATGGATATCTCAGTGCTACATGTCCAAGTAAGTATATATGTAAAAGACAGTGCATGTGAGAGTTGGCATATATAAATGACTATACATGAGAGCCAGTGATTGTGTGAGTGGCTGTATGGATCAATGTGTACTTGTATTAGTGATTGTATAAGAGTGTAAGTATGTGTTCGTATATGTTTGTATAATTGAGGTGTTGTCTGTATAACTGTATAGATGAGGAAATGGGAGTGTGATTGATTCTTTGCATGACTGACTAGGTGTGTGAGTAACTCCATGGATGAGTGTCAGTGTGTGAGTGTTTGTATAGGTGTATGAGTGCATATGATAGTGTTGTATTGATGAGTGACTGTATGTATGAGTGATTGTATGGGTGAATGAGTGGATGTGTGTGTAGACCTAGGAATCAGTGAGTGTGTATGTAGTAACTGGTATTGGTGTGTCAATGGTTTCAGGAATGGTACTTTGTATTTAACACTCGGTGTATCAAAGGTTAGATTAGAGTGTGAGGAGGTGCATCGTATTATCACATGGATGATGTCATCAGTGATGTAATCAGTGATGTCATTTAAGATGTCATCAGTGATGTCATCAGTGATGTCATTTGAGATGTCATCAGTGATGTCATCAGTGATGTCACTGGCCATGTCATGAATGATGTAATATGTGACATCAACAGCAGTGGATTGCGGGCGCGCGAGTTATTATGAGTCCAACTAACTATAACGTGGGAATTTCAATGGCTTTGTATGCGTAAAATGTTCAGCTAACTATAACTGGTGTGAAACCTATGGTTTTTTCAGTGAATTTCAAAGGTTTTTTAAATGCTAATTCATAACTATAACGAGTGTTAAACCTATGGTTTTTAAAGTGAATTATTACGTTTTTTTTAATAGCTATTTTTAACAGCTATTAATTATTATAATTTTTATAAAATTATTTAAATAATGTATATTTTTCTAACATTAATTTTTCAATGTATTTTTCCTGTGTTTAAAAAAAAATCTTTTTACCCTGGAGCGCTCGGGGTACGCCACCCGTAAACGCACCCGTACACGTAGCGAGAGCGCTATTCCTGCATGCGAAAAAATATATATTTATGTATTTAAAGTAAATAATAATGCAAGACATTCAGTAGCATACTCATAAAAGTAGTATTTTTTAGTTTTAAAAAACGTATTTTGACTAAACACATTTCAGAAAATCAAGTAAAACGTCATTGTGACGTGCCGCGTTAGCGCCCCCGTAAGCGCCTAAGTACGTGCCGCGTAAGCGCCCACCGAAAGCGCTCCGGAGCGCGTAGCGTAAGCGCGTCAAGCCATGTGACCTTAAAACAACACTTTTCATTGGTTCATAACAGTTTTTTTTCCAAATATTGAAATCCCCACCCATTTCCCCTCACTACCACTTTGAACTTGGAGAGAGCAAGAGGTGTTCCTTGGATCATCTGCAGCATCTTTTCTTTTTCAGAACAATGGCTGGAAGACAACCAACATCCAGTGACTCAGAAGATTTTTTGCCTGAGGACCCTCCTCAGCGCAAAGTAAAAGAACATTTCATATGGACATTTTTTACCTTCCCCGAAGGTGAAAAGAAGGTGAATGCGACGAAGGTGTGCTGCAAAATCTGTGGCACCACCTTGTCACGTGAGAATCCAAATAAAAAATACAGCTTTGGAAACGCTACTTTAATTAGGCATGTCCAGAGAAGGCATCCCAACAACTATGCGAAGGAGAGTGTCAGGGACCTGGGACGCAATCGCCCAACAGATGGCTGCAGCACCTCAACTGGTGGAGCAACATCTTCGGGAAGACAAACTGGAAGATAAATCCCGAACGTGCAGCCGGTCTTTGCACGCATCAAAATTGTCTACATGGACTGCAACGAACTGCTTTGCTATGGGGAGCAGAGCATAGAACTTATTGTTCGTAAAAAAGAAGAGCACCGCTGCTCCACCCACCACTAATTGTCCCTCTTTTTTTTGCTCCTGTTGAGCAGTTTTGGATTCCCTGGTTTTGTTTTCCTCCCCCAAAAAAAAAAAAAAAAGTGTCAAATCGTTCTAAAAAAGTTTAAAAAAAATATAAAATCAAAGAATTTAAAGAATGTATGTGAAGGGGAGAAAGTGAGTGAAGGAACAAATGACAGAAGAGGAGTGAGTGAGGGAGCATAGAAAGGTAAGTGAGGGAGTGTTTGTGAGTTAAAGGGAGTGAGCAGGAGGGAAGGGGACTGAGAGAGTGAGGGGACGGAGGTAGTGAGGCTAAGAGAGAGGGAGTGAGGGAAGGAGAATGAGGATGTGACAGGACAGAGGGAGTGACAGAAGGAGTGAGTGAAGTGGAGTAAGGTGAGTGAGAGAAGGGGAATGTGTGAGTGAGCGAAGGAAGGGAATAGAGGGGAAGAGGACTGAAGCATAGGTACTGAGAGAAGGTGAGTGAGGGATGAAAGTAAAGGGAAGAGGAGAGAAGGATGGGGAATGAGGGGTAGTGAAGGAACCGCAGTAAGGGAACGGGGGTGAAGGAGGGTGAGAGAACGGCAGAGAGCGAGAGTAAAGAGGGGTGAAAGAGGGTGGATAAAAGTGATTGAGGGTAAGACAAGGGGAGTGAGGGAGTGAGGGGATAGAGGGAGTGAAGAAAGGAGTGACACAAAGGGACTGAGTGAGGGAGCAAAGAAAGGTAAGTGAGGGAGTGTGGGTGAGTTATAGGGAGTGGGCATGACGGAAGAGGAGTGAGAGAGTAAGAGGACGGAGAGAGTGAGGCTAAGAGAGAGAGAGTGAGAGAAGGGGAGTGAGGATGTGAGAGGACAGTGGCAGTGAGAGGAGTGAGTGAAGTGGAGTAAGGTGAGTGAGGGAAGGGGAATGAGTGAGGGAGCGAAGGAAGGGAAGAGAGGGGAAGGGAAGTGAAGCAGGGGGACTGAAAGAAGGTGACTGTGGGAGGTGACTGAGGGGAAGGGGAGTGAACATGGGGAATGAGGATAAGTGAGGAAAGCGGAGTAAAGGAATGGGGGTGAGGAAGGGTAAGAGAAGAGCAGTGAGGTTGAGGAAAGAGTGGTGATAGAGGGTGGATAAAGGCAAGTGAGCGTGAGACAAGGGGAGTGAGTGAGTGAGGAGACAGAGGGAGTGAAGGAAAGAGTGAGAGAAGGGGACTGAGTGAGGGAGCATAGAAAGGTAAGTGAGGGAGTGTAGGTGAGTTAAATGGAGTGAGCATGAGGGAAGGGGACTGAGAGAGTGAGGGGACGGAGGTAGTGAGGCTAAGAGAGAGGGAGTGAGGGAAGGAGAATGAGGATGTGACATGACAGAGGGAGTGAGAGAAGGAGTGAGTGAAGTGGAGTAAGGTGAGTGAGGGAAGGGGAATGAGTGAGTGAGCGAAGGAAGGGAATAGAGGGGAATAGGACTGAAGCATAGGTACTGAGAGAAGGTGAGTGGGGGATGAAAGTAAAGGGAAGGGGCGAGAAGGGTGGGGAATGAGGGGTAGTGAGGGAACCGGAGTAAGGGAACGGGGGTGAAGGAGGGCAAGAGAACGGCAGAGAGCATGAGTAATGAGGGGTGAAAGAGGGTGGATAAAAGTGAGGGTAGCAAGGGAGTGAGGGAGTGAGGGGATAGAGGGAGTGAAGAAAGGAGTGACACAAAGGGACTGAGTGAGGGAGCAAAGAAAGGCAAGTGAGGGAGTGTGGGTGAGTTATAGGGAGTGAGCATGACGGAAGAGGAGTGAGAGAGTAAGAGGACGGAGAGAGTGAAGCTAAGAGAGAGAGAGTGAGAGAAGGGTAGTGAGGATGTGAGAGGACAGTGGCAGTGAGAGAAGGAGTGAGTGAAGTGGAGTAAGGTGAGTGAGGGAAGGGGAATGAGTGAGGGAGCGAAGGAAGGGAAGAGAGGGGAAGGGAAGTGAAGCAGGGTGACTGAAAGAAGGTGAGTGTGGGAGGTGACTGAGGGGAAGGGGAATGAACATGGGGAACGAGGATAAGTGAGGGAAGCTGAGTAAGGGAACGGGGGTGAGGGAGGGTAAGAGAAGAGCAGTGAGGTTGAGGAAAGAGTGGTGATAGAGGGTGGATAAAGGCAAGTGAGCGTGAGACAAGGGGACTGAGGGAGTGAGGAGACAGAGGGAGTGAAGGAAAGAGTAAAAGAAGGGGACTGAGTGAGGAAGCATAGAAAGGTAAGTGAGGGAGTGTAGGTGAGTTAAAGGGAGTGAGCATGAGAGAAGAGGACTGAGAGAGTGAGGGGACGGAGGTAGTAAAGCTAAGAGAGAGGGAGTGAGGGAAGGAGAATGAGGATGTGACAGGACAGAGGGAGTGAGAGAAGGAGTGAGTGATGTGGAGTAAGGTGAGTGAGGGAAGGGGAATGAGTGAGTGAGCGAAGGAAGGGAATAGAGGGGAATAGGACTGAAGCATAGGTACTGAGAGAAGGTGAGTGGGGGATGAAAGTAAAGGGAAGGGGAGAGAAGGATGGGGAATGAGGGGTAGAGAGGGAACCGGAGTAAGGGGACGGGGGTGAAGGAGGGTGAGAGAACGGCAGAGAGCGTAAGTAAAGAGGGGTGAAAGAGAGTGGATAAAAGTGATTGAGGGTAAGACAAGGGGAGTGAGGGAGTGAGGGGATAGAGGGAGTGAAGAAAGGAGTGACAGAAAGGGCCTGAGTGAGGGAGCAAAGAAAGGTAAGTGAGGGAGTGTGGCTGAGTTATAGGGAGTGAGCGTGACGGAAGTGGAGTGAGAGAGTGAGAGGACAGAGAGACTGAGGCTAAGAGAGAGAGAGTGAGGGAAGGGGAGTGAGGATGTGAGATGACAGTGGGAGTGAGTGAAGGAGTGAGTGAAGTGGTGTAAGGTGAGTGAGGGAAGGAGAATGAGTGAGGGAGCGAAGGAAGGGAAGAGAGGGGAAGGGAAGTAAAGCAGGGGGTCTGAAAGAAAGTGAGTGTGGGAGGGGAGTGAGGGAAAGGGGAGTAAACATGGGGAATGAGAATTTGTGAAGGAAGCGGTGTAAGGGAACGGGGGTGAGGGTGGGTGAGAGAAGAGTAGTGAGGTTAAGGAAAAGAGTGATGAGAAAGTAAATTTTGTTTGTCAAACTTACCTTATAAGTAATTTAAACTTAATGACATATTTTTAATAAATGTAATATCTGTGGAAGTAGAAAAACAATTACTTATAATTTTTATAATATTTATTTCAAAATACAAGAGACAAGGCAGGAGATTAAAAGTCATAAAAGGGTACTAAGAGATAAAGTAGGAGTGAAGGACACAGAAAGGGAAACAAAGGAATGGTGAAGGACAGAGAGAGTGAAAAAGAAAGGGAGAGCAAATTACTAAGAGGATAATGAGGCAGATAGATTCAGTGACAGAAAGGAAGAGAGGGAGAGAGAAATGAACTGAAGGTGACTAAGATACTAAAGGAATGTGAGTTATCAAAACTAAATGAGGAAATGTGAGTAAGGAAAGGGGAGTGAGTGACAGGGAAGGGGGAGTGAGTGAGGGTGCATTCACGACAATGAGGGATGGAAGGTGAGAGAGGGTGAGTGAAGGGGCATGAATGAGTGAGGGGACAATGGGAGTGAGGGTAACTGAGAGGGAGTGAGGAAGTGAGAGGACAGAGGGAGTGAGAGAAGGAATAAGTAAAGTGGAGTAAGGTGAGTGAGAGAAGGGGATTTACTGAGGGAGCAAAAGAAGGAAAGAAGGGGAAGGGGGGTGAGGCAGCGGGACTGGGAATAGGTGACTGTGGGAGGAGAGTGAGGAGAAGGGGAGTGAACATGGGGAATGAAGATAAGTGAGGGAAGCTGAGTAAGGGAACGGGGTGAGGGAGGATAAGAGAAGAGCAGTGAGGTTGAGGAAAGAGTGGTGATAGAGGGTGGATAAAGGCAAGTGAGCGTGAGACAAGGGGACTGAGGGAGTGAGGAGACAGAGGGAGTGAAGGAAAGAGTAAAAGAAGGGGACTGAGTGAGGGAGCATAGAAAGGTAAGTGAGGGAATGTGGGTGAGTTAAAGGGAGTGAACATGAGGGAAGGGGACTGAGAGAGTGAGGGGACAGAGGTAGTAAAGCTAAGAGAGAGGGGGTGAGGGAAGGAGAATGAGGATGTGACAGGACAGAGGGAGTGAGAGAAGGAGTGAGTGAGCGAAGGAAGGGAATAGAGGGGAATAGGACTGAAGCATAGGTACGGAGAGAAGGTGAGTGGGGGATGAAAGTAAAGGGAAGGGGAGAGAAGGATGGGGAATGAGGGGTAGTGAGGGAACCGGAGTAAGGGAACGGGGTGAAGGAGGGTGAAAGAATGGCAGAGAGCGTGAGTAAAGAGGGGTGAAAGAGGGTGGATAAACGTGATTGAGGGTAAGACAAGGGGTGAGGGAGTGAGGGGATAGAGGGAGTGAAGAAATGAGTGACAGAAAGGGACCGAGTGAGGGAGCAAAGAAAGGTAAGTGAGGGAGTGTGGCTGAGTTATAGGGTGTGAGCGTGACGGAAGAGGAGTGAGAGAGTAAGAGGACGGAGAGAGTGAGGCTAACAGAGAGAGAGTGAGAGAAGGGGAGTGAGGATATGAGAGGACAGTGGCAGTGAGAGAAGGAGTGAGTGAAGTGGAGTAAGGTGAGTGAGGGAAGGGGAATGAGTGAGGAAGCGAAGGAAGGGAAGAGAGGGGAAGAGGACTGAAGCATAGGTACTGAGAGAAGGTGAGTGAGGGATGAAAGTAAAGGGAAGAGGAGAGAAGGATGGGGAATGAGGGGTAGTGAAGGAACCGCAGTAAGGGAACGGGGGTGAAGGAGGGTGAGAGAACGGCAGAGAGCGAGAGTAAAGAGGGGTGAAAGAGGGTGGATAAAAGTGATTGAGGGTAAGACAAGGGGAGTGAGGGAGTGAGGGGATAGAGGGAGTGAAGAAAGGAGTGACACAAAGGGACTGAGTGAGGGAGCAAAGAAAGGTAAGTGAGGGAGTGTGGGTGAGTTATAGGGAGTGGGCATGACGGAAGAGGAGTGAGAGAGTAAGAGGACGGAGAGAGTGAGGCTAAGAGAGAGAGAGTGAGAGAAGGGGAGTGAGGATGTGAGAGGACAGTGGCAGTGAGAGGAGTGAGTGAAGTGGAGTAAGGTGAGTGAGGGAAGGGGAATGAGTGAGGGAGCGAAGGAAGGGAAGAGAGGGGAAGGGAAGTGAAGTAGGGGGACTGAAAGAAGGTGACTGTGGGAGGTGACTGAGGGGAAGGGGAGTGAACATGGGGAATGAGGATAAGTGAGGAAAGCGGAGTAAAGGAATGGGGGTGAGGAAGGGTAAGAGAAGAGCAGTGAGGTTGAGGAAAGAGTGGTGATAGAGGGTGGATAAAGGCAAGTGAGCGTGAGACAAGGGGAGTGAGTGAGTGAGGAGACAGAGGGAGTGAAGGAAAGAGTGAGAGAAGGGGACTGAGTGAGGGAGCATAGAAAGGTAAGTGAGGGAGTGTAGGTGAGTTAAATGGAGTGAGCATGAGGGAAGGGGACTGAGAGAGTGAGGGGACGGAGGTAGTGAGGCTAAGAGAGAGGGAGTGAGGGAAGGAGAATGAGGATGTGACATGACAGAGGGAGTGAGAGAAGGAGTGAGTGAAGTGGAGTAAGGTGAGTGAGGGAAGGGGAATGAGTGAGTGAGCGAAGGAAGGGAATAGAGGGGAATAGGACTGAAGCATAGGTACTGAGAGAAGGTGAGTGGGGGATGAAAGTAAAGGGAAGGGGCGAGAAGGGTGGGGAATGAGGGGTAGTGAGGGAACCGGAGTAAGGGAACGGGGGTGAAGGAGGGCAAGAGAACGGCAGAGAGCATGAGTAATGAGGGGTGAAAGAGGGTGGATAAAAGTGAGGGTAGCAAGGGAGTGAGGGAGTGAGGGGATAGAGGGAGTGAAGAAAGGAGTGACACAAAGGGACTGAGTGAGGGAGCAAAGAAAGGCAAGTGAGGGAGTGTGGGTGAGTTATAGGGAGTGAGCATGACGGAAGAGGAGTGAGAGAGTAAGAGGACGGAGAGAGTGAAGCTAAGAGAGAGAGAGTGAGAGAAGGGTAGTGAGGATGTGAGAGGACAGTGGCAGTGAGAGAAGGAGTGAGTGAAGTGGAGTAAGGTGAGTGAGGGAAGGGGAATGAGTGAGGGAGCGAAGGAAGGGAAGAGAGGGGAAGGGAAGTGAAGCAGGGTGACTGAAAGAAGGTGAGTGTGGGAGGTGACTGAGGGGAAGGGGAATGAACATGGGGAATGAGGATAAGTGAGGGAAGCTGAGTAAGGGAACGGGGGTGAGGGAGGGTAAGAGAAGAGCAGTGAGGTTGAGGAAAGAGTGGTGATAGAGGGTGGATAAAGGCAAGTGAGCGTGAGACAAGGGGACTGAGGGAGTGAGGAGACAGAGGGAGTGAAGGAAAGAGTAAAAGAAGGGGACTGAGTGAGGAAGCATAGAAAGGTAAGTGAGGGAGTGTAGGTGAGTTAAAGGGAGTGAGCATGAGAGAAGAGGACTGAGAGAGTGAGGGGACGGAGGTAGTAAAGCTAAGAGAGAGGGAGTGAGGGAAGGAGAATGAGGATGTGACAGGACAGAGGGAGTGAGAGAAGGAGTGAGTGATGTGGAGTAAGGTGAGTGAGGGAAGGGGAATGAGTGAGTGAGCGAAGGAAGGGAATAGAGGGGAATAGGACTGAAGCATAGGTACTGAGAGAAGGTGAGTGGGGGATGAAAGTAAAGGGAAGGGGAGAGAAGGATGGGGAATGAGGGGTAGAGAGGGAACCGGAGTAAGGGGACGGGGGTGAAGGAGGGTGAGAGAACGGCAGAGAGCGTAAGTAAAGAGGGGTGAAAGAGAGTGGATAAAAGTGATTGAGGGTAAGACAAGGGGAGTGAGGGAGTGAGGGGATAGAGGGAGTGAAGAAAGGAGTGACAGAAAGGGCCTGAGTGAGGGAGCAAAGAAAGGTAAGTGAGGGAGTGTGGCTGAGTTATAGGGAGTGAGCGTGACGGAAGTGGAGTGAGAGAGTGAGAGGACAGAGAGACTGAGGCTAAGAGAGAGAGAGTGAGGGAAGGGGAGTGAGGATGTGAGATGACAGTGGGAGTGAGTGAAGGAGTGAGTGAAGTGGTGTAAGGTGAGTGAGGGAAGGAGAATGAGTGAGGGAGCGAAGGAAGGGAAGAGAGGGGAAGGGAAGTAAAGCAGGGGGTCTGAAAGAAAGTGAGTGTGGGAGGGGAGTGAGGGAAAGGGGAGTAAACATGGGGAATGAGAATTTGTGAAGGAAGCGGTGTAAGGGAACGGGGGTGAGGGTGGGTGAGAGAAGAGTAGTGAGGTTAAGGAAAAGAGTGATGAGAAAGTAAATTTTGTTTGTCAAACTTACCTTATAAGTAATTTAAACTTAATGACATATTTTTAATAAATGTAATATCTGTGGAAGTAGAAAAACAATTACTTATAATTTTTATAATATTTATTTCAAAATACAAGAGACAAGGCAGGAGATTAAAAGTCATAAAAGGGTACTAAGAGATAAAGTAGGAGTGAAGGACACAGAAAGGGAAACAAAGGAATGGTGAAGGACAGAGAGAGTGAAAAAGAAAGGGAGAGCAAATTACTAAGAGGATAATGAGGCAGATAGATTCAGTGACAGAAAGGAAGAGAGGGAGAGAGAAATGAACTGAAGGTGACTAAGATACTAAAGGAATGTGAGTTATCAAAACTAAATGAGGAAATGTGAGTAAGGAAAGGGGAGTGAGTGACAGGGAAGGGGGAGTGAGTGAGGGTGCATTCACGACAATGAGGGATGGAAGGTGAGAGAGGGTGAGTGAAGGGGCATGAATGAGTGAGGGGACAATGGGAGTGAGGGTAACTGAGAGGGAGTGAGGAAGTGAGAGGACAGAGGGAGTGAGAGAAGGAATAAGTAAAGTGGAGTAAGGTGAGTGAGAGAAGGGGATTTACTGAGGGAGCAAAAGAAGGAAAGAAGGGGAAGGGGGGTGAGGCAGCGGGACTGGGAATAGGTGACTGTGGGAGGAGAGTGAGGAGAAGGGGAGTGAACATGGGGAATGAGGATAAGTGAGGGAAGCTGAGTAAGGGAACGGGGGTGAGGGAGGATAAGAGAAGAGCAGTGAGGTTGAGGAAAGAGTGGTGATAGAGGGTGGATAAAGGCAAGTGAGCGTGAGACAAGGGGACTGAGGGAGTGAGGAGACAGAGGGAGTGAAGGAAAGAGTAAAAGAAGGGGACTGAGTGAGGGAGCATAGAAAGGTAAGTGAGGGAATGTGGGTGAGTTAAAGGGAGTGAACATGAGGGAAGGGGACTGAGAGAGTGAGGGGACAGAGGTAGTAAAGCTAAGAGAGAGGGGGTGAGGGAAGGAGAATGAGGATGTGACAGGACAGAGGGAGTGAGAGAAGGAGTGAGTGAGCGAAGGAAGGGAATAGAGGGGAATAGGACTGAAGCATAGGTACGGAGAGAAGGTGAGTGGGGGATGAAAGTAAAGGGAAGGGGAGAGAAGGATGGGGAATGAGGGGTAGTGAGGGAACCGGAGTAAGGGAACGGGGTGAAGGAGGGTGAAAGAATGGCAGAGAGCGTGAGTAAAGAGGGGTGAAAGAGGGTGGATAAACGTGATTGAGGGTAAGACAAGGGGTGAGGGAGTGAGGGGATAGAGGGAGTGAAGAAATGAGTGACAGAAAGGGACCGAGTGAGGGAGCAAAGAAAGGTAAGTGAGGGAGTGTGGCTGAGTTATAGGGTGTGAGCGTGACGGAAGAGGAGTGAGAGAGTAAGAGGACGGAGAGAGTGAGGCTAACAGAGAGAGAGTGAGAGAAGGGGAGTGAGGATATGAGAGGACAGTGGCAGTGAGAGAAGGAGTGAGTGAAGTGGAGTAAGGTGAGTGAGGGAAGGGGAATGAGTGAGGAAGCGAAGGAAGGGAAGAGAGGGGAAGGGAAGTGAAGCAGGGGGACTGAAAGAAGGTGAGTGTAGGAGGTGAGTGAGGGGAAGGGGAGTGAACATGGGGAATGAGGATAAGTGAGGAAAGCGGAGTAAGGGAACGGGGGTGAGGATGGGTGAGAGAAGAGTAGTGAGGTTAAGGAAAAGAGTGATGAGAAAGTAAAATTTGCTTGTCAAATTTACCTTATAAGTAATATAAACTTAATGACATATTTTTAATACATTTAATATCTGTGGAAGAGGGAACAAAATTACTTATAATTTTTATAATATATATTTCAAAATACAAGAGACAAGGCAGGAGATTAAAAGTCATAAAAAAGGTACTAAAAGATAAAGTAGGAGTGAAGGACACAGAAAGAGAAACAAAGGAATGGTGAAGGACAGAGAGAGGGAAAAAGAAATAGAGGGAGAGCAAATTACTAAGAGGATAATGAGGCAGATAGATTCAGTAACAGAGAGCAAGAGAGGGAGAGAGAAATGAACTGAAGGTGAGTAAGATACTAAAGGAATGTGAGTTATCAAAACTAATGGAGGAAAGGGGAGTAAGGAAAGGGTAGTGAGTGACAGGGAAGGGGGAGTGAGTTAGGGTGCATTCACGACAATTAGGAATGGAAGGTGAATGAGAGTGAGTGAAGGGGCTTGAGAGAGTGAGGCGTTAGAGGGAGTGAGGGTAACAGAGAGGGAGTGAGGGGAGAGGAGTGAGGAAGTGAGAGGACAGAGGGAGTGAGAGAAGGAGTGAGTAAAGTGGAGTAAGGTGAGTGAGAGAAGGTGAATTACTGAGGGAGCAAAGGAAGGAAAGAAGGGGAAGGGGAGTGAAGCAGAGGGACTGGGGAAAGGTGGGAGGAGAGTGAGGGTAAGGGGAGTTAAGGATGGGGAATGAGGATAAGTGAGGGAATTGGAGTAAGGGAAAGGGGGTGAGGGAGGGTGAGAGAAGGGCAGTGAGGTTGAGGAAAGAGGAGTGATAGAGGGTGGATAAAGGCGAGTGAGCGGAAGACAAGGGGAGTGAGGGAGTGAGGACATAGAGGTAGTAAAGGAAGGAGTGGGAGAAGGAGACTAAGTAAGGGAGCATAGACAGGTAAATGAGGAAGTGTTGGTGAGTTAAAGGGAGTGAGTGTGAGGGAAGGGGGAGTGACAAAGTGAGGGGATGGAGGGAGCGAGGGTAAGAGTGAGAGAGTGAGGGAAGGGGAGTGAGTATGTGAGAGGACAGAGGGAGTGAGAGAAGGAGTGAATGAAGTGGAGTAAGGTGAGTGAGGGAAGGGGAATTACTGAGGGAGCAAAAGATAGAAAGAAGGGGAAGGGGACTGAAGCAGAGAGACAGAGAGCTGGAAAGTGGTGGAGGGGAAAGAGGGGAAGGAGAGCGAAAAGGAGTAAGGGAACGGGGGTGAAGGAGAGTGAGAGAAGGGCAGTGAGGGTGAGTAAGGAGGGGTGATAGAGGGTGGAAAAAGGTGAGTAAGCATGAGACAAGGGGAGTATAATATATATTTCACAATACAAAATACAAAATAACTTGTACAACATGTTACATGGTTTATTTTTGCTGTTCTCAGAATATATTTAATTTCACTTAAAACAGTGAGTTCAATACTACTCATCATGACAGTGGGCAAAAAAAACACAATCAAAAAGATTGTGTTTAAAAAACCCATACAATGTTTCAATAAATAATGTAAAACGTAGAAAAAACATATCTTAACTCACTTTTGATCCACGTACTTTTCCACGAGGCCAAATAGTATATGGAAAGTCCTTTTCTTTGGAAATTACTCAATAGTACTCTTAAACTTCCATTTACCCGAGTTTCTGAAAGAAAAGCTCCAACATCTTTTACATCATGAAACAATAGTTATATTTCCATCTCTGGCTTACTCATGTTTCACATTTCCTATAATACTGATATCACTCACTATGTGATACACTTACACTACCTCTATGACAACTACAAGTTTTTTATTATGTTGATCAATCTCACTCACAAAGTACTTTTGAACAGCAGACTCAGGGTTATTAACTGCTCCAATCTTCATAGGCCAATTACCTTCCCTAAAATTTCGGTTGTAAGAACACTAGGTAAGAATTTTGTAAGTCAGAAGGCAAACGTTGTTTGAAAGTCAATTGAGTATCATTACAATTAGTCCAGCCTTTTTGACATTTTAAATAAGCTGTGTAATGTCCTGTTGTTGTCGAAGGACCATCATGGTAAATAATTGCTGCAGTTGCAAAGGTTCTTCCTGAAATTGATAATTGAGAAGCCACAAAAACTTTAATTAAAGTTGTCAATTTAGTTCCATCAGGTCTACATCGTTGGAACATTAAAATTACATACTGTCCATATCTTTGTATAAATAATGTTGATAGCATTGCAGAGTTACATTGAGTACAGACCATGTTTTGATTTGCTTCTCTAACTAGATTATTAAAAGACACTGATTTGCAGTTTGGTAAAGTCGAATATATAAATCTTTCAGTGTCTATTGTAGTAGTACTTGAAAAGGAACAATTGTCGCAGTTATGCTGCCATTTATAAGAAAGGCCAAAAAGATTTTTCTACATCTATACCTTCATCTTGCAATACAACAAGCATATACATTAGAAATTCCTGACAATCTTGCTGAATATTCCGTGAAAATTGATTTAGACCATAACATGTCTAAAACATTTCGAATTTCAGAAACACTTTCTATTTTTGTTCTATCACTGCTACATTTCTGAAACACAGAATTCAACAAACAACAAAATCTTTGATCCCGATTTTCAACAATCTGTTCTTGTAAAGTTTGGAGAAAAAAACCAACATTAACCACTACATTAGCATAGCAGTTGACACCAGAACTGTTTTCAAACTGAAATCCAACAACATCTTTAACTGAATCATTTTCCTTTCTGCTTACAATTACTGGTTCAGCTAGTTTTTTTCTTTTTGCTACAACTTCGCTACAATTTTTCTCATTCTCTTCTTAACCTGTTATATTCTTTTACACAATTTAGATCTGCACTAATCTTTGTCTCATCAAAATCAATCAAGTAAAATCCAGATAAAAATATGACTCGAGAAAAAGCAACATATGCCATACCCTCCTTGAACACAGAACTTCCAATATTCACCAAACCGCTATCTACACTTAAACCTTGAGATTTATGAATGGTCACCGCATATACCAAAGAAACAGGAAACTGTTTTCGGCGGACATATAAATCTTTCACAAGCAAAAATCGAGCAGAACAACGACTGATTTGTTGTACTTCTTCAATTCCATCAAATTTAATTTTTAAAAATTAAATTCCATCTCTATTTCGGTAATTCACAAAATCAACAACATGACCCATTGCTCCATTTACTAAACCTCTTTCCACATGTAAATTCCATTGTAAAATTATACGACAATTTAAACATGCATACAGAGTCTTTTCCAAACCAGCAGTTTTAGATATTGTCTTATCTAAAGAATCCAATTTTGATTTCAACTTTTCTCACAAAATAATAGTTGCTCCTTCATGCTCTATGTTATCAATAGCTTCCAGTTTCACAATCTCTTGATTTTCCAACTTTAACATTTTGTTGTTGAAGATTGAACATTCTTGCAGAGTTGGCATCAAGCATATCACAGATTTGTTTTCAGGAATTTTCTTAAAAATATTCTCAGGGAGAATATTTTCGTTTGGAAACAAATTGTAAATTAATCGTGCATGTAAAGATTCTTTGCCATGCTCACTTACTTTTCCAATTCTTACATCTCGTAGAATATTTTTATAATCTTCATCCTTTGCCTGTCGCATATTTTGAAGCAGTTCTGCATATTTGAAATTTAACCATATGTTAACATTTCCAATGCTTCCTAAGCACTTCCTGGTATCTTCATGCGTAAGCATTTTAAACACTGGTTGTCCTTTCACTGGAGTTAGCTGCAGTAGATCTCCCAAAAAAATGATGTGTTTTCCTCCAAATTACACATCATACTCTGTTTTAAGAATTTCTTGCATTCTTAAATGCACAAAAGCAAGCATTACATTTGATACAATGCTTACCTCATCAATGATAAGAAGTTTCATTTTCTTCAGGACTCTGGAAACTTCACAACAAGCTTCTCCAGATAGCTTGTGGTATTGTAATTTATTATCATGCCCTACTGGCAGCATCAATAAACAATGTGAAGTAATCCCTTTAATGTTATGTGCTGCCAACCCAGTTGGAGCAGTAACTACACAAGACAGGGATGACTCCGTTCTTTTCTGCAAATAAGTTGCAATTGCTTTAATCAGAAAACTTTTTCCAGTTCCTGCTTCTCCACTCACGTACAGTCGGACAGGCATAACTGACGTACATGAGCACTCTTTTTTCTCATGACATAAACCATGCTCAATCTGTTCTGTGACTTCGTCATATATTTGTTTCTGCTCAACGTTTAGTTCTTTTTCCAAATCTTCTAAGTTAACTACATCCTCCTGAGCTTGTTCCATGGCTCTTTCCACTTCATCCATGGCAGTGGCAGCTTCATTTTGGATAATTGGTCCTCCTAGTGGATCCTGACTCAATGAAGCAGAACTCTGACTGTCTTGAGAACTGTCTCTAGCAATCTCTGCTGCAATTGTAGTTTCTTGCTGTATTTCCTCATTCAACATTTGCAGATAATTTGAAAAAAAAGGACATTCTATGGTATCCTTGGTTGCATTGAAGGTATTTTCATAACTGAGAAAATCTCCAAGTAGTTCCTCTTCTGTACGCCGTAGCTTAAAGAGTTGCAAAAGAGCTAAATAGTAAAATTCCCTTTTGTCAGGAGATTCGCAACTCAATTTTCAAAGATTAATCAAATGGCATTTTCTTTGTTTCACCAGACATCCTTCACATCCAATTACAGCATATACTCCTTTATTGATATCTTCTGTGATGTTCCTCTTAAAAGTATAGGTTTGCAGAACTTCATAGAGACAAACGTTCTCAAGATGACTACTTCTATTTGGGTAGTATGTATCCAACATGTTTGTCTTAAAAATATCTGTACTGTTTGGTTCTTTCCCCGCCAAATACTCTATTTCTTGTACAGATTTCAAAACTCGGTTTCGTGTTGCAGCAAGACCTAGACTCACCCAAATGATTGTTCTAGATTTGGCATATAGACTTACTGATGATAACCGATCAGAACATTCATATGCTCCAATTTCTCGATGCGACAACATCTTCAGACTGTAACTGTACAATTTCTTACTTAGACTCTTTTCATGTGAAATTTCCTCCCACTTTTCCTTCAATTCCGTCTTTTCTGATTTTGTGATGTAAGACGTCACATATCGAGCCACAGCAATAGAGTTGTCAGCAACATATTGAATATCCATGTTAGCATTCCACATGGACAAAATGACTGGATTGTAGTCATTTATTTATTTGGACTCTTCATTTCTTCTTAAGTTGTATTTTTCGGTGATTTTCTTGTCACAGTATGTCGCAGAGAAGACATAAAATTGTTCACTCTTCCTTTCGATGTTACTGGACATGGAAATGCAAAACGATATTTTGTGTAGAACTTGTCCTTGGATTTGTATTTTCGACGACAGTATTTTCCACAACGATGGGTTTGAAAGCGTAAAAGTAGATGTCTTAAATTGTTTTCTTCTGTACTTTTCGGAACAGCACATGTAGAATACTGTTCAATGAAACTCATCACTGTGTCATCCGAATCTGTTCCAAATTTGGGTGCATCTTTGATCCATAGCAGCATATGTATGTGAGGAACACCTCTTGCTTGATACTCCTTTCTCCAAAAGAAATCCCAAACCTCTCCAAGCGGATTAACTGAACAATAAAGTTTAAAACAAACTCTCCAAGCGGAGGATTTTTTTTGTTTGCGATAAAAGACATCATAGCTTCAAACCTATGATTGACATATCTACATACATTAACTGGATCCAAAGAGCACAGTTCTCCAGGTGTCTTGTATTCTATATTTTCAATGTTTGCATTTGCCTCTCGTAGAAATTGAAGTAAGTCTTCCCAAGCATACTCAGCACAGCTAAGAGTGAGGAACCATGTAGGAGTTCCTAAGTTTCTTAGCATACATTTCAATTCCCCATGACGACGGTGCCAATACTCGTTAGTACCACGCTGACATGCCATGAGATTAATTAGGTGAGATTCCAAAATACTGTCTTGCAGTTTGACTTTATCCATAAAGTCCCTTGCCGAAACATTTTGCAGATGTACTCCACTTTTAAGTATATGGTTCACTGCATAAGAAAGTCCAGACCAGTCACTCTCAAACAGTAGATGAAACAAATGTGGAATGCATTGACGAAACCTTGAATCTTCTGCATATAATCTTAAAGTCTGGTATTCAGATGCAGGAATTTGAACAGGTCGGTCGTCATATCGTCCACCTTGACCTGTTGGAAATAACTGAGGAAAACAACGAGCTTCCAAACTTTCTTCCCATATACTAATGGGACTTCCTTTTACTTCTTTCATTTGAAACAAGTCAATAGCATTCCCCATTACTTCTTTGGAATGCAAAGGATGAACACTTTGGGGTTGATTCCGATCCGGTAAAATTTCCGTCCGTACGATTCGCATCCGGAGCCGTTTCCGTATGACTCGTACACACACCGTACGACTCGGCCTGGGGTATCAGGACGCGATTCATACGGTCCACGTCAAGTAAGGGCGATTCGTACGGAAAAGCGCATATTCACATACACACCAAAAGGTGTGTACCCTTCCATGATCGCAGGGGTATGCACCGTACACCCAGCGCACATGGGGTATGGTGTGTACACCCCGAGATCGCGGGGTACGGTGCGTACACCCAGTGATCGCAGGGGTACGCACCGTACCCCTGCGATCATGGGTGGTATGCACCGTACCCGGGAGGGGCCGTTTCGTACCTGTTTCGGGGCGAACTCTGCTTTTACGGCTGTTTTCTGCTCCCGTAGAAAAAGGGTCGTACGGCGCGTACGCAACACGAATCGTACTTGCCGGTTCCGAAAAAGGAGCCGTGAACCATACAGATGTCGCGTACAGCGGGTTCCGAGGGAGAATCGTTCGGGGATTTCATTCGTACGGTCCCTGTACGATTCGTACGGAGTCCAGCTCCCGGTACAGATCGTACTTCGTCGTACGTACGGGGGACGTTGCAGGGAACGATTCGTATTGGAAAAACGCTCCGAACGGCAATTCGGAGTGCTTTTTACCGGATCGGAATCAACCCCTATAATGTTCATAAATTTCTTCACTTCTAGAGACATCAACTTTTTCAATTTGTACAGCTGAGAAATCACTGTCCTCTTCTACAGTTGTTTCCTCTTCTCCAACATATACATTTTTGTAGTAGTGATTGTTTTTTACCAAATACAACGTTGCCTTTTTGACTTTCCTAACATCCACTAATTCTTGCAAGATTTTCTTACTCTTTGTTGGAACACCATTAACTAGAATAGCCAGTGGTTCCTCTTCTACTTTTTCTACACCAATTGTATCAATATTTTTCTTAAAATCTAGAGGCAAATAAACAACTCTTCCCTTTAATCCTCTCTGTAAATCGGAAGGAGGCAATTTCCCTGTCTTAGGCTTGATGCGAACAATAGCCTGAAAAGGATGCACACATTGAATCAGAATAGACTCATAGGTATTTAAATCCATCAATTCAGAAGGAATGTCTACCAACTCCAGATTATTATGAACAGCTCTAGCAGGCATTCTGTTTTCATTTAATTTATTATAACAATATTTACAAATACGTTGATCAGAACCCAAATCAAAACAATTTTCTACCAACAAATAAGCTGCAACATCCTTCCACTCATTATTAATTTCCATTTAACTTTTTACATATAAATCAACTAACCTAGTCTGATTCTTATAATGAGTTCTTCGACAACACACACAAGAAAAATTAGGCCTTTCACTTGAATTGACCTTAAACTTTGTAATTTCATGGTCAAATTTTTCAGTACTTGAAATCTGTACATTCTCTTCCACATTACCTTCTATTACTGTATCAGTTTCTGCACTGTCCTCTTTTTCACCAAAATAACAAAACTCAATTTCTTCACAAATGTTCTTCACATCTAATTCAGATCCATGCAAAAGAGCACTGTTTAACTGTTTTAGCTTAAGTGCTGGACTTTTTGCATAATACAACCTTTTCACTAATTTCCTCACTTTATTATGATGCACTGCCGATATCCTAAAATGGTGAAAAACACTCTGCCATACTTTTCTTGAAAGACAAGCCAGTGAATGCCCATGCAAACCTGTTTTTTCTCTCACTCTGCATGGATCTAACTCTTGCAACATCTTCATCTTTTGTTTTAGTCTTTTCTTACTATATGTCCGTAAGAAATTGAGAAACAAATCAATTGAATCCTGTTGCACACTACAAATACTACTACAATTCCAAGTATACACTGGAGCCTTAGGACATCTCCCTAAAACTTCATCAGCTAACACCTCTTCTGCATTTCTAGGCACAATTTTTTCTTTTTCAACCGGACAACCGTCCTTCACCTCATATCCTCAACCACTGGTGTCAACTGCATGCACCAAATTATTATCCTGAAAGTAACTCTCTTCATTAAAAAATGGCTCACAACTTGAACTATGCTTCCATTCTCCAGAAAAACCATCACAAAAATTAGTCTGATTAATTACTCTTTTCCACTTACATTTTGATTTCAAAACATTGATTACCTTATCTAGTGTACGAATTCTATTGATTACTAAACCGTATAATTTGTTTTTCACTTCAAAAGCCTGATCCACAATCTTCACTATACTTTTTTTTCTTGTAAAAAAGCAGTCTTCTTTTTATACATCTTTACATTTTTTAATAAATTTAAAACAATTCTGTTATAAAACATTCGTCTACGAATCTCAATAAATTGATTTCTCCGTCTATTACTATAGATAATATCATCTCCTTTTACAGGTCTAATATATTTTGAAGGTCTCTGGTTTTTCTTTTAAACAATATCCACATGTTTTTTACATTGCATTAATTTCCTAAAAAACTCCTTTGTTTGCTTACCAGGAGCATTCTTTTTTTTCACTGAAGATTGTGTTTTGGATGAATCTTCTACTTGTGTTTTCTTGGCCTATAAAGCATGTTTGTAACTTTTTCTTCTTCTTTCCTTCGTGGGCATATTCTTTTATCTTTCTATAGATGATTACAATCTGTGGTAAAGAAAAAATAACATATTACAGACCACTACTAACATACTACATAGCAATTACAATAAGTGAACCATATAAACACTAGTTTACAACATAAGTAAGTTTATAGCACAGCAACTGTGTCACAGCAACAGTGCAGTACAGTTTCATTATTAATCTCACTCTCTGCCTGCACCATCTCTTCATTTGCATGTCTCATCTCACTCTGTGCCAGTGTCTCATTTGACTCTGTGTCTGTATCTCATCTCACTCTGTGCCTGTGTCTCATCTCACTCTGTGCCTGCCCCATCTCTCTCTTTGTGTGTGTCATTTCTCTTTTTGCGTGTCTCATCTCACTCTGTGCCTGTGTCTCATCTCACTCTGTGCCTGTGTCTCATCTCACTCTGTGCATGTGTCTCATCTCACTCTGTGCATGTGTCTCATCTCACTCTGTACCTGCCCCATCTCTCTCTTTGTGTGTGTCATTTCTCTCTTTGTGTGTCTCATCCCACTCTGTGCCTGTGTCTCATCTCACTCTGTGCCTGTGTCTCATCTCACTCTGTGCATGTGTCTCATCTCACTCTGTGCATGTGTCTCATCTCACTCTGTACCTGCCCCATCTCTCTCTTTGTGTGTGTCATTTCTCTCTTTGTGTGTCTCATCCCACTCTGTGCCTGTGTCTCATCTCACTCTGTGACTGTGTCTCATCTCACTCTGTACCGGCCCCATCTCTCTCTTTGTGTGTCATTTCTCTCTTTGTGTGTCTCATCCCACTCTGTGCCTGTGTCTCATCTCACTCTGTGCCTGTGTCTCATCTCACTCATTTTTGACAAGGATCACACTGAGTGTCTGTGTGAAATAAGGAATTATATTTTCACATTTTTCAATAATTTCACCTGTGTCTGCTCACAGTTTGCATCTCTTATCTTAAAGGGTACTGTTTCTTTTTACATTGTGTCTCATGTTTCTATGTAATGCTGGCAAAAAAATGAATGGTGCATATTGGAAATGTATTTTGGAAATGACTCAGGTTGTGATCCTTGTCAAAAATGAGTGAGATGAGACACAGGCACAGAGTGAGATGAGACACAGGCACAGAGTGAGATGAGACACGCAAAGAGAGAAATGACACACACAAAGAGAGAGATGGGGCAGGTACAGAGTGAGATGAGACACAGGCACAGAGTGAGATGAGACACAGGCACAGAGTGAGATGAGACACAGGCACAGAGTGAGATGAGACACAGGCACAGAGTGAGATGAGACACAGGCACAGAGTGAGATGAGACACAGGCACAGAGTACCCTTTAAGCTAAGAGATGCAAAGTGTGAGCATACACAGGTGACATTATTGAAAAATGTGAAAATATAATTCCTTATTTCACACAGACACTCACTGTGATCCTTGTCAAAAATTAGTGAGATGAGACACAGGCACAGAGTGAGATGAGACACAGGCACAGAATGAGATGAGACACAGGCACAGAGTGAGATGAGACACACAAAGAGAGAAATGACACACACAAAGAGAGAGATGGGGCAGGCACAGAGTGAGATGAGACACAGGCACAGAGTGAGATGAGACAAAGGCACTGAGTGAGACGAGACACAGGCACAGAGTGAGATGAGACACAGGCACAGAGTACCCTTTAGGCTAAGAGATGCAAACTGTGAGCAGACACAGGTGACATTATTGAAAAATGTGAACATATAATTCCTTATTTCACACAGACACTAAGTGTGATCCTTGTCAAACATGTTAAAGCCATACATTTTACCATAAAACATTTACCATAGTAAATCGTTTTAGACACAGAGCACAGTCCATATCAATGATCACTACATTACAAGGCAGAAATCTGACTCATTTCCAAAATACTTTTCCAATATGCACCATTAATTTTTTGCCAGCATTACATACTAACATGAGACACAATGCAAAAAGAAACAGTATCCTTTAAGCTAAGAGATGCAAACTGTGAGCAGACACAGGTGACATTATAGAAAAATGTGAAAATATAATTTCTTATTTCACACAGACACTCGTAGGTCGATTTCGATCCGGTAAAATGTGCTCCGAATCGTCGTACGGAGAGTTTTTTCCCCATACGAATCGTACCCATAGACGTCCCGTATGTACGACGAAGTACGATCCGTACCAGGTGCCAAACTCCGTACGAGTGGTACAGGACTCCGTACGACTCAAATCTCCGTACGAGTCTCACTCGGAACCGGCTGTACGCGACATCACTATGGTTCGCGGCTGGTTTTTATGACCCAGCAAGTACGATTCGTGTCGGGTACGCGCCGTACGACCCTTTTCCTACGGGAGCCGAAAACAGTCGTAAACGCAGAGTTCGTGCCGAAACAGGTACGGGACGCCCCCCGGGTACGGCACATACCCCCCATGATCGCAGGGGTACGCGCCGTACCCCTGTGATCATGCGGGGTACGTGCCGTACACCCAGCGTACATGGGGTACGCACCGTACCCCATATACGGGGGGTGTACGGCACGTACCCCATGTACGCTGGTTGTACGGCACGTACCCCGCATGATCGCAGGGATATGGCGCGTACCCCTGCGATCATGGGGGGTACGCGCCGTACGGTGTGTAGGTGATCGGGCGCTTTTCCGTACCAATCGACGTGTACCGTACGAATCGCGTCCGGGTCGGCCGATCGGGATCGGAATCGTCCGGTCGTACGCCGTCCGTACGAGTCGTACGGAAACGGCTCCGGATACGATTCGTACGGACGGGGATTTTACCGGATCGGAATCGGACCCTCAGTGTGATCCTTGTCAAAAAAGTTAAAGCCATACATTTTACCAAAAAACATTTAGCATAGTAAATCGTTTTAGACACAGAGCACAGCCCATTTAAATGACCACTACATTACAGTGCACAAACTTGACTCATTTCCAAAATACATTTCCAATATGCACCATTACATTTTTTACCAGCATTACAAAAAAACATGACACACAATGCACAAATAAAGAAGCCCAATATGCTTCTTAATCTTCCCCATATTGCATACAGCACTCTATCTATATTAAACGAATCATTACTCACCTTTAAAAATGCTTTTGAAGATTTAGAACAGTGTCAGTCACACACACCAGATTTTCTTAAGCAGAATCTCTAAAATGCACCTCAGACACTGCAACCACAAATGGCCCTGATTCCCTGTAATTCTTCACACATATCCCTTGACTTAACCAATCAAAATTCTTCCCACACTATTTTAAAACCAAACTAACATTTTAATTGGTTCTACATTTCAACACTTTCAAACTCACATAATATTCACCCATCCCCCCAGTGCTCATTCAGCCTATTACCATGGTAACTCCCACCTAACTCAGCACACAGGTGAAAAGTTTATCATACTATGTTGCAAATGAACTCAGCAAGGGTGTTTGACCTCTCAATATACTAGGTAATCATGTGCAATGTTTCTTTCAATGACTTTTTCGCAACCATTAGAATTACAACATATGCCATACCCTCTTTAAACACGGTACTTCCAATTTTCACCAAAGCACTGTCTACAGTTAATCCTTGAGATTTATGGATAGTCACTGCATATGCCAGAGAAAGTGGAAACTGTTTTCTATGGACATATAAATCTTTACCAAGCAAAAAACGAACTGAACAACGACCAATTTGTTTTACTTTGTCAATTTGATCAAATTTGATTTTTAAAAATTCAATTCCATCTCTACTTTGGTAATTAACTAAATCAACAACTTTACCCATTGCTCCTTTTACTAAAACTTTTCCTACATCCAAATTACGCCTTAAAATTACCCGACCGTTTACACATAGATATAGATTCTTTTCTAAACCAGCAGTTTTAGATATGGATTTTTCTAAAGAATCCAATTTTGTTTTCAATTTTTCCGTCAAATTAATAGCGATTCCTTCATGCTCTATTTTATCAATGGCTTCCATTTTTATTATTCGTTCATTCTACGTTCAAAAGTTATTCATTGAATATAGAACACTCGCGCAGTATTGGCATTAAGCAGATTATAGATTTATTTTCTGAAATTTTCATATATATATATTCAGGAACTATACTTTCATTTGGAAACAAGTTTGTAAGTAGTCGACTTTACAAAGCTTCCTTGCCATGTTCTGTCAGTACTCCAATTCGTAGATCTTGAAGAATGGTTCCATAATCAGCATCATTTGCCTGTCACATATTTGTAATGAGTTCTTTGTATTCAAAATATGACCAAATGTTAACGTTTCCAACAATTACCAAAGACTTTCTGGTGTCTTCATTTACAAGTGTTTTAAATACTGGTTGTCCTTTTACGGGAGTAAGTTGCAGTAGATCTCTATAACTATGACATGTTGTCATCCAAATAAAACATCATACTCTGCTTTAAGAATTTGCTGCATTCTTAAATGCACAAAAGCAAGCATTAAGTTTGAGAGCATGCTTACCTCATCAATAATCAGAAGTTTAATTTTCTTTAGGACTCTTGAAACTTCATAGCAAGCTTCTCCAGATAGTTTATTATATTCCAATGCATTTTTATGCTCTATAGGTAGCACTAGTAAACAATGTAATGTAATTCCTTTAATGTTGCATGCTACCAACCCATTCGGACCAGTTACAACACAAGACAAATGTGAGTCAGTTGTTTTCTGTAGATAACTGGTCAATACTTTAATTAAGAAAAATGTTTCTGTTCCAGCTTGATCACTGACATACATATGAATAGGTTGAAATGATGTGCATGCGCATTCTTTCTTTTCATGAAGAAATCCATGGTCAGTAAATCTGTTGTCTCACTTTGTGATATATTTCTTTCTGTTCAACATTTAGTTGTTCTTCCAAGTTTGCTATGTCCATAATATCTTCTTGAGCTTGATGCATTGCCGTTTCCACTTCATTCATGGCAATTGCTGCTTCATTTTCAAGAACTGGTTGTCCTAGGGGATCTTGACTTTGACTGTCATGAGAACTGTCTGTAGCAATCTTAGCTGCAATAATAGCTTCTTGATCAATTTCATTGTTCAACATTTTGAGATAATTTTCAAAAACAGTACATTCTTTGGTATCTTATCAAGCATTGAAGGAATCTTCATCGCTCTGAAAATATCCAATTAATTCCAATTCTGTACGCCATGGTTTGAAGAGTTGCAAAAGTGTTAAATAGTATAATTCCCTTTTATCAGGAGTATTCCAACTCAGTTTTCTATGATTAATCAAATTTCCTTTCCTGTGATTTGCCAAACACCCTTCAGAACCAATCACTGCATATTTTCCATAATTTATGTTTTCTGTAGTATTCCGTTTAAAAGTGTAATATTGCAGCACTTCATAAAAACATATGTTCTCAAGATGATGACTTCTATTTGAATAATATGTGTCCAACATGTGTGTTTTGACATTATCTGTACTTGCCGGATCTTTTCCTGCTAAATATTCAATTTCTTGTACAGATTTAGGGACTAGATTTCATGTTGCAGCAAGACCTAGACTCACCCAAATGATTCTTCTAGATTTTGAGTATAAACTTGTAGATGATAACTGATGTAAGTATTCATACACTCCAATTTCTCGATGGGATAACATCTTCAAACTGAAACTATGTAATTTCTTACTAAGATTCTTCTCATGAGAAATTTCTTCCCACATTTCTTTCAATTCCATCTCTTCTGATTTTGTACGGTAGGATGTCACATACCGGGCAGCAGCAATGGAATTATCCGCAACATACAGAATATCCATATTAGCATTCCACATTGAGAGAATAACTGGATTATAATCATTTATTATTAATATTGATGGTATGTTTCACAGCTGACATAAAACTGTTTACTCTTCCTTTGGATATTACAGGACGTGGAAATCCAAAACGACATTTGGTATAAAACTTTTCCTTAGACTTGTACTTTCGTCAACAGTATTTTCCACATCGATGACTTTGGAATTGTAAGACATGTTGTCTTAGGTTGTTTTCTTCTGTTCTTTTTGGTATAACACAAGAGGCATATTCTTCAATAAAAGACAAAACAGTATCATCCACATCAGTTCCGTATTTGGGTGCATCCTTGATCCATATCTGCATATGTATATGAGGAGCACCTCTAGCTTGATACACCTTTCTACAAAAGAAATCCACAACTTCTCCAAGAGGAGGATTCTTTTTATTGCAGATAAAAGACATCATAGCTTCAAATCTATGATTGAAATATCTGCATCCATTAACAGGATCCAAAGAGCACAATTATCCAGGTGTCTTGTATTCAATATATTTTATATTAGAATTTGCCTCTCTAAGAAATTCAAATAAATAATCTCTAGCATATTCAACCCAGCTTAGTGTAAGAAACCACATAGGAGTTCCTAAGTTCCTTAGCATACATTTAAGTTCTCCATGACGATGGTACCAATACTCATTAGTACCACGCTGACATGCCATCAAATTAATCAGCTGAGATTCTAAATGATCATCTCTCTGATGCACTTTATCCATATATTCCTTCACAGAAACATTTTGAATATGTACTCCTGTTTTCAAAATGTGGTTGACTGCATATCAAAGTCAAAACAAGTCACTGTCAAACAAAAGATAAAATATATATGGGATACATTGTCGAAATCTTGGATCTTCTGCATACAATTTTGCTGTCTGATATTCTTATGCAAGAATCTGCACAGATTGTTGATCATATTGTCCACCTTTTACTGTTGGGAACAGCTGCGGAAAACAATGAGCTTCCAAAGTTTTTTCCCATACACTCATGGGACTTCCCTTTGCTTTTTTCATTTGGAATAATTCAATAGTATTCCCCATCACTTCTTTTGAATGAAGTGGATGTACACTATAATGTTCATAGATTTGTTCACTTTTGGACATGTCCACTTTTTCAATTTGATCACTGGACGTTTCAGTATCATCTCCTTAAAGTATTTCTTCTTCTGCCACATAAACATTTTTGGAGTACTCATTGTTTTTTTTATCAGATATAATGTTGCCTTTTGCACTTTCCTAACATCCACTAATTCTTGCCAGATTTTCTTTCTCTTAGTAGGAACCCCATTAACTAGAATAACTAGTGATACACTTTCTACATTCTCTACACCAATAGTTTCAATATTTTTCTTTAAATCTAGGGGAAAATATACAACTCTTCCTTTTAATCCTCTCTGTAAATCTGTAGGAGGCAATTTACCTGTTTTAGGCTCCATATGAAGAATCGCTTAAAATGGGTGCACAAATTGAATCAGAATAGACTCACACGTATTAAAATCTATCAGTTCTGGAGGAATAGTTACTAAATCTAGATTCCAGTGGACAGCTCTAGCGGGCATTTTATTCTCGTCTAATTTGTTATAACTATATTTGCAAATACGCTGATCAGAACCCAAATCAAAACAATTCTCTACCAACAAATAAGTCGCAAATTTCTTCCACTTATCATTATTTTCTCATTCACTTTTTAAATACAGATCAAGAGTCCTAGTCTGATTTTTATAGTGAGTTCGCCGGCAACAAATAGAAGAATAATTTGGCCTTTCACTTGAAATCACCTTAAACTTTGTAATTTGTTCTTCAATTTGTTTTGCAGTAGTATGTTGCACATTCTCTTCAACATTTTCTTCTAATATTGTGCCAATTTCTGTACTCTCTTGTTCAGGACCAAAGTAACAAAACTCAATTTCATCACAAACTTTCACATCTGATATTGACCCACGCAAAAGGGCACTTTAAACTCATTTAAAATTAGTGCTGGACTTTTTGCGTAATACAATCTTCTGACTAACTTCCGCATTTGAGAATGATGTACTGCTAAAATAATGAAATTATAAAAACCACTTTGACATACCTTTCTAGAAAGACAAGCCAGAGAATGACCATGCAAACCATTATTCTCACTCTGCAAGGAAATAATCCTTGCAACATCTTAATCTTTTGTTTAACATTTTGTTTAGAATATTTTTGTAAGAAATTGGGTAAAATATGAATAGATTCCTGTCGTACACTACAAATACTACTGCAATCCCAACTATACACTGGGGCTTTAGGACGTCTCCCTAGAACTTCATCAGCTATCACTTCTACATATGGGAACCATCTTCTCTTTCTCATTTGGACAACCATATCTAACCTTATAAGCTCGGCCACTGGTATCAACTGCATGCAATAAGTTAATGGTCTGAAAATAACTCTCTTCATTAAAGAAAGAGGCTCTGAACTTGAACTGTGTTTCCATTCACCCCAAAAAAATCACAAAAATTTGTTCTGTTAATTACTCTTTTCCTTTTACTTTTGGCCTTCATAAAATGATTTGGTTTATCTAGTGATCAAATTCTGTTTAAAACTAAAATGAATAATTTCCTTTTTAATTCAAAAGTCTTCTCTACAATAATTTCTATTTCCTTCTTCTTTCTATAAAATACTGCTCTTTTTTGTATTTCTTCACATCTTTAACAAATTAGAAACAACTCCATTGTAAAACATTCTCTTTCTAATTTCTGCATACTGACGTCCTCCTTTTTTGAATGTGATTTTCTTTTATGTACGTTTCTTTTCTTATTATGCTTTTTTGTTGTAGAAGCATTCTTTGAACTTTCATCAATGTACACATTGTTTGTAGGCTTTGAAAGTTTTTTTGATACATTGAGTTGTTCTCTTACCGGGAGACTTGTTCCTTTTTCCCACATGTTATTGGTTATCCAATACTTGTTGTTATATTTTCTTCAAATAATAGTCCCTTTTCTGTCCTTTTCTCTTTGCTGATTTTTTAGGCATGATGACTTTATTTTAATGATGATAAACAATATCTGTAACAAAAAAGTATATAAATTAATTTTAATAAATCTATAAATTATATTTTTCTATTACTAAACAAACACATTGTGTATAAAATACTTAACCACTTTCTTTTATAATCACTATTTCAAATTGTAATTAAATTTCAGAAAGATAAATGTGTAGGTGGTTAGCGAACTTAGTCAAACAGAAAGCCCCCCTTTGAGGTAATTCAGACTTACCATACCATTACACACAAACAGCCTTACACCAATAGGATGACAGTGGACTTAGAAGATGTAATCAAATCAGGCAAATCTAAAAAATATAGAAATGTATTCACAAATAAACATCATATGCATCACAATACATAATAAAATTCATAAACAGTCCTAGACCTAAATTATGCCATAAAATTTAAAACACGCAGACAGAAACAGATTATCATTAAAAACATTTGTACACAAAGAAATAGATTGTTGAATCCAAGTATTGGGAATACACAAAAGGAAAGATTATTTCCTATCTACAGAGAAAACCATAAATTAAACAGGAATCAATCAGGCAACTGTCAAAGGTTTTTTAAATATTGGTTAGGGAACTCCATGTGTAATAGACAAGGGTTTGTACCAGTGTATGTGTTAAGGCCTGAAACATTGTATGAGTACTTAGGTACTGACTGAATGATTAGAGTACTGCAAGGAGAGTGCCTGGATGAATGTATAAGTGTTTGGGTTTTGACACAGTGTTTGGATTAGTACATGGTGCTGGATGGCTGAATGGAGGAGTACATAGGGGGTGACAGAGTGTTTGCTGGAGTGTATGGATACTGACTGGGGAATTGAAGATGTGAAAGGTAAGTGTGTAGGTGGTTAGAGGACTGCATGCATAGTGCACAGGGGTTTGAAGAAGTCTATGTGCTAAGGACGGAGTCACTTTATGAGTTCTTGGGTGTTGACTGAATTATTAGAGTACAGCAAGGAGAATACCTGAATGAATTTATAAGTGGTTGGGTTTTGGTGCAGTGAATAGAATAGTACATGGTGCTGAATGGGTCACTAGAGGAGTGCAAGGGGAGGGCAGGGTGTTTACTGGAGAGTATGGATACTGACTGGGGAATTGAAGGTGTGAAAGACAAATGTGTAGGTGGTTAGAGGACTGCATGCATAGTGGATAGGCGTTTGAAGAAGTCTATGTGATAAGGACTGAGTCACTGTATGAGTACTTGGGTGTTGATTAAATTATTAGAGTACATCAAGGAGAATGCCTGGGTGAATTTAGAAGTGGTTGTGTTTTGGCGCAGTGAATGGATTAGTATATGGTGCTGAATGCGTCACTAGAGGAGTGCAAGAGGAGTGACAGGGTATTTGTTGCAGTGTAAGGATACTGACTAAAGAATTGAAGATGTGAAAGATAAGTGTGTAGGTGGTTAAAGAACTGCATTCATATTGAACAGAGGTTTGTAGCAGTCCATGTGCTAAGGCCTGGATCACTGCATGAGTACTTGGATACGGACTGAATGATTAGAGTACTGCAAAGAGTATGCCTGGGTGAATTTATAAGTGATTGGGTTTTGGCGCAGTGAATGGATTAGTACATGGTGCTGAATGGGTCACTAGAGGAGTGCAAGGGGAGTGGCGGGGTGTTTACTGGAGTGTATGGATACTGACTGGGGAATTGAAGGTGTGAAAGACAAGTGTGTAGGTGGCTGGAGGACTGCATGCATACGGAACAGAGGTTTGTAGCAGTCCATGGCTAAGGCCTGGATCACTGTATGAGTACTTGCATACGAACTGAAGGATTAGAGTACTGCAAGGAGAATGCCTGGGTGAATTTATAAGTGGTTGGGTTTTGGCACAGTGAATGGATTAGTATATGGTGCTGAATGGGTCACTAGAGGAGTGCAAAAGGAGTGCCAGGGTTTGTTGCAGTGTATGGATACTGACTAAGGAATTGAAGACGTGAAAGATAAGTGTGTAGGTAGTTAGAGGACTGCATGTATATTGAACAGAGGTTTGTAGCAGTCCATGTGCGAATACATGGATCACTGCATAAGTACTTGGATACGGACTGAATCATTAGAGTATTGCAAGGAGAATGCCTGGGTGAATTTATAAGTGGTTGGGTTTTGGTGCAGTGAATGGATTAGTACATGGTGTTGAATTGGTCACTAGAGGAGTACAAGAGGAGTGACAGGGTGTTTGCTACAATGTGTGGATACGGACTGGTAAATTGAAGATGTGAAAGATAAGTGTGTAGGTGGTTAGAGGACTGCATGCATAGTGGATAGGAGTTTGTAGCAGTCCATATGCTAAGGCCTGGATCACTGCAAAAAGTTCTTGGGTACTGATTCAATAATTAGACTACTGCAAAGAGTATACCTGGGTGAATGTATTAAGTGGTTGGTTTTTGGTGCAGTGAATAGATTAGTACATGGCGCTGAATGGGTCAGTAGAGGAATGCAAGAGGAGTGTCAGGGTGTTCGCTAGAGTGTATGGATACTGACTGGGGAATTGCAGGTGTGAAAGACAAATGTGTAGGTGGTTGAAGGACTGCATGCATAGTGGATAGGGGTTTGAAGCAGTCCATGTGCTAAGGCCTGGATCACTGCAACAGTACTTGGGCACGGACTGAATGATTAGAGTACTGCAAGGAGAATGCCTGGGTGAATTTATAAGTGGTTGGGTTTCGGCACAGTGAATAGATTAGTACATGGTGCTGAATGGGTCACTAGAGGAGTGCAAGGGAGTGACAGGGTGTTTCCTTGAGTGTATGGATACTGACTGGTTAATTGAAGGTGTGAAAGACAAGTGTGTAGGTGGTTAGAGGACTGCATGCATAATGAACAGAGGTTTGTAGGAGTCCATGTGCTAAGACCTGGATCACTGCATGAGTACTTGGATCCATAATGAATGATTAGAGTACTGCAAGGAGAATGCCTGGGTAAATTTATAAGTGGTTGGGTTTTGGCGCAGTGTCTGGATTAGTACATGGTGCTGAATGGATCACTAGAGGAGTACAAGAGGAGTGACAGTGTGGTTGCTAGAGTTTATGGATACTGACTGGGGAATTGAAGATGTGAAAGATAAGTGTGTAGGTGGTTAGAGGACTGCATGCATAGTGGATAGGGGTTTGAATCAATCTATGTGCTAAGACCTGAGGCACTGCATGAGTACTTGGGTACTGACTGAATGATTAGAGTACTGTAAGGAGAGTGCCTGAGTGAATTTATAAGTGGTTGGGTTTTGGCGCAGTGAATTGATTAGTACATGATGCTGAATGGGTCACTAGAGGAGTGCAAGGGCAGTACATTTTTAATCAGTTATGTGTCAGGAAAGAGATGAAATAACCACATGCTTCTGCCACAATGGTTGCACAAGTGCACACAGACTCACAGTGTGATTCTAGACAAGCAAGACTATTCCCTGGACTTTAGCAGGAGAAACAGAGCAGTCTGAAAGGGGTAAGGTGACTGCATACATTCTACACATTTCAGTACTGCACTCTAGAGGGAATGCCTGACTCATTCTGCGAATGCATAAGCAATGACTGGGTTCTAATACTACTGAAACTTGACAACAGGATAGGTTTTTAAGCAGTTATATGTCAGCAAAGACATGATGTAACTACATGCTTCCACCACAATGGTTGCACAAGTGCACAGAGACTCACAGTGTGATTCTAGACAAGCAAGAATATTCCCTGGACTTTAGCAGGAGAAACTCACTAGTCTAGATGGGGCAAGGTGACTGCATACATTCTACACATTTCACTACTGCACTCTAGTGTGAATGCCTGATTCATTCTGTGAATGCATAAGCAATCACTGGGTTCTAATACTACTGAAACTTGACAACAGGAAAGTTTGTTAAGCAGTTATATGTCAGCAAAGACATTAAGTAACCACATGCTTCTGCCACAATGGTTGCACAAGTGCACACAGACTCACAGTGTGACTCTAGACAATCAAGACTATTCCCTGGACTTTAGCAGGAGAAACTCACTAGTCTGGAAGGAGTAAGGTGACTGCATACATTCTACACATTTCACTACAGCACTCTAGTGTGAATGCCTGACTCATTCTGCGAATGCATAAGCAATCACAGGGTGCTAATACTACTGAAATGTTACAACCAAATAGCTTTTTAAGCACTTATGTGTCAGCAAACACATGAATTAACCACATGCTTCTGCCACAATGATTGCACAAGTGCACACTGTCTCACAGTGTGATTCTAGACAAGCAAGACTATTACCTGGACTTTAGCAGGAGAAACACAGTAGTCTAATTAAAAACAAAGGCACCACATACAACACCTCACACATTAATAACCCACCTTTAAAATTGATTTGTAGATTAAGAAGTATCTGAATCACACACCATTTATTTATACAGAATGTCTGTAGTGCACTGCTCTTAGCAAAACTAGAAAATGGCAAACTTTCCCTCTCATTCTGCACACATATACATGTAAATATCAAATCACATTGCTTCCCACATTAATTCAAACGCTAACACACATTTATATTGCTAACACGTTTCAACCCTTTCCAATTCACATAACTTTGAACCCTATCTCCATTCTGCTTAATGCCTGTTACCATAGTAACAGTTCATGGAACACTCAAATGAACACACAGGTCACAAGTTCAGCACACAATGTTGCAAATCCAAACAGCAGGTGTGCTTGACTTTCAAATTATCAGCTTATCCTATGTAATGTTCCTTTCAAACAGTTTTTATTAAGCAATAAGAAACATGCTTTTAAAACACAAAAACATGCACCCTATTGTTCAGTCTATAATGTTCTCAAACAGCCAATCATTTCTCTTTCTTTTTTTGAAACTGCATCTTATCCACCATTTTAGTAAAATCTTAGTTTTCAAACTGCCCATTTCACATACAGACACTTTCTGAGTGCATCCAGACCTCCCTTCAAGATGCTTAGAGTTTGGATTGTGGGACACAGCTATATTTTCTGGAGCAAAAGGTACGTGGAAAACAGAGTTATTGACAAAGATTTAGCTTTGCCAAATGTAGACATTAAATGGATTGGACAGATAGGATTTATTTGGCACCAATTGATGCCATTGGTTAAATCCTTTTTGCATCTCCAACACCAAGACCTAATAATTGTACACTGTGGTGGCAATTACCTAGGCACTTTGACTGGGGTAGGTCTGGAAATGCTTATGAAGGACACCTTTGGAGAATTTATGTCATTTTTTTCCTCTGCATTTTAATATGGACGGCATCGGTCTTTCTCAACAACTTTAGACTGTGCATAGGTACCTTAATCTCCCAATAAACACAAGGGCTCTTTTCAGAGCCACCCAAGACGTAAACATATATGCTTGATGTATATTTAAGAAATATAATTTTTTTTTGTTTGGAGTCGCTCACCCAGCGCGATTTGGAGTCCTGCACCCAATGCGTTCACACCAGGGGGCCATGCTGGGAGTTGCGCACCCAGCGCATTCACACCAAGGGGCCACACTGGGAGTCGCGCACCCAGTGCGTGCACACCAGGGGGCCACGCAGAGCGCTGGGTGCATGACTCCTAATTTTACCGTAATCGTTTTTTATCTCCTATCACTAATTTATATTCTCCCCGGGGACCCCATCCCCCGGGGCCTATATTCAATGTTGGGGACCGTGGGGGAGCCCCAATAACCCCATTGTCCTGTCAGCTCCTGGTGTCCTTCGGGAGCCGGCATTGCTTTTAAACATGGGGAGCTGCTAACATGCAGCTCGCCGTGTGGAAAAACAATCAGGTTTGCATTTTGAAAGAGAGAGCAGGTTTCCCTGCTCTCTCTTTCAAAATCCAAACCAAGATTGCTATGGCAGGGTGGGAGCCGCGAGGCTCCTGCCCTGCCATAGCAAACAGCAGTGTCCCGGGGGTGGGTACCCCAGGACACTGCAGGAACTGGCCCTGGGGGTGGTAGTCCCCAGGGCCATCATTGGTTCCAGGAGGGGGGCCACACGGCGGTCGTGCTGCCGAGATGCACCACCTTATGAAGCAAGGGGCCACAGGGGCGAGTATTCCATGAGCCTCTGATTTGGAGCAGAGATGCTGGATTTAGAAGGCACACGCAGACTGGGGCTCAATCCATGAGCCTGAATGTACCAACAGTGTTTAAAGAAGCAACGAGGACGAAATGGAACATCAGCTTGCTTGTGAAAGCCTTTATTTCAACAAAACTGCAACCTGCATTCCAATTAAAGTTCAAGCCTGAAGTGTTTCGAAGCTTCTTGCTCCTTTCTCAAAGGCTCAACACTGAGGTTCACAAGCTGACACACTATTGAATGATTAGTTACCTGCCCTCTAGTTGTATGTTGATTTAGATTCCGTATGAGTTTCCCGATTCATGCCCTTATACAGGTACATTTGACATTTCCCTTATATAGGCATAGATATTCAGTCCTTATTTAGGCATAGTCCATGCTACCTAAATACAGGCATGGCTACTTCCATCCGTTCATCTACGTCACAACGATTTCTTGGAAAACCAGACTCTTTAGCTGTTAGGGACTTCCCCTTGCTTGGATAGTGATTTGTCCAAGATGCACGAACATCTATTCCTTAGGGGTTAATTCATGACGTTCATATGCCCGACTTTACGTCAATGCTGGCATTCCTAAACACCTTCAAGGTATAAATATACCTTCACTTGCTATGGCAAAGCATGGTGTGGTTCAGTGCAGTTCGACTACCTACTTACACAACGCAGCTCGCCACAGCAAGTCGCGAAGGAAGCCAACTCTCCAGCTGACCCACTGACCAGAAGCTGTCATCCTCCTGCTGAGAATCCAGCTCCAGTGTTTCTGACTCTCCTTGCGGGGTGTTGAGAAATCGAGTCCCGCAAAAGATTTACCAACCAATCTCATTCTAAGGTATGGAGCTGATTCGAACCTAGAGAAACATTTGGCAGATTTTTGACAAAACTAAACTTAAGCTAAACAGCACCTACTTCTTCCCTCGTACTAGACCTAGGTTAGGTACACTGGGGTAGGAGTATTTTAAAAGCACCAGTTGAGTATTTTAGCCTGTGTTATTTATGTATGTATTTTTATAAATGTCATAGCAACAGACAATGCTATTACAGTATTATTTGATATTACTGTTTACGCTGTACACATTATACTTCGCATTCTGTCTCACGATTGTAGCAGTTCATATCTCTTGCATGAGAAATAAGACTGTACAATAAACCTTTTTACTGAAATGCCTGTCTTTCTACTTCTATGCAACTCTGTAGAAACGAAGCATGCATGATTGACTGAGTGAAATAGTTATCTATTGTTTCCACGACTCTTGCAATATAGTTTCGATTCTAGGGGAAACAAAGTTGTCATGCTTATGCGGTTGTCAGAGACTAATCCCTTCTTGTTTATTCAAGAAAGTTTCTAGTGACCTCTGAGTTAGCTAGCACACACACACAATTAGGTTTAATATACCTGATAGAGACATACTGACCTTAGGCCTATGTCAAATCTATAGTGTATATTATTCCAATGCACAGAGCCTACTGGGAATATAGGAACTACACTACATGGAGCCCAATGGTTTGGTAAGGCACTAATTTAATGCTAGATACTGAAGTAACTCAGTTGTGCTTTTCTCAGAGACCCCTCTACTCATAATACTCCAATAGATGTCTGGAGTGGGTAAGGGATAATATCAGCCATAGCTAAGTAGGACGAAAAATCCTATGTATTATTTTTTGGTTTGTTCAACGTTGAAGGATACAGTGTTCTAAAATATTGTGCACCTTACCTTTGTTCCCTTGAAACTTGCTCTGCAGTTTTCATTAAACAAAAATGCAGTCAAACGGGATAAAAACACCGAAACCGGTGGAGCTGCGGCTGATCCAGCCGATGCAGCTTTCAACTTTACAGGTTTCCCAGAAACCAATGAGAATGCTATAGTCATTCCTCAAAATTTAAATATTAAAGGAGAAGCAGCATCAGTGGCGATCCACCTGAAGTTGAGGGAATTTGATGTAATAGAGCAATCACATGAACTAGCTAGAATAATTGAAAAATCCTAGGAAGAATTAGGCAGAGACAGTCTGGGTGGGAAACCCATGAAACCACAACTGTCTGAAAATTCTGACAAAATCTTTACTAAAAACATTCCTACTCCTTCTAAAAATAAGTGGGAAAATAGCAAACAAACTTCTAAAGAGAAGCGTTCTCATTTCAGAGGAAGGTCTCCTCCAAAGGAGCCCTCTGAAAGGAGGTATAACCTCAGGATAATTTGAGAAAACCTGATAGATATCAAGATATTGATACACGTTCCTCTTGTACCTTTCAGACTTCATCACAGAAATCCGAAAGAAGAGGACGGTCAGAAAACAAGAACGCGTGAAGTCCAAAGACGATCAACACGTGCAGAAAAACTAAAAAACTCAATCCACCAAAAGAAGGTAGCAGGTCTAAAAATCAGACATGCCAAGGATCTTGTGGACACAACTCAAGAATGGAAATTGGACTCAGACAATGTTGGACAGCGCAGCAGAAGTCACAATAGCTCTCCAGAACCTGAAGGGTCTTCTGGAGACAGTGGACTTGAATGAATTCATTCAAGTTGAAACTGCAGATACCAGGGTTAGTTCTCCACATAAGTTATATGAAATAACACTCCAAATGGAGGGAGAAATACCAAGAAAAGTGAGAGCACTCTTTTGGGAGCGACTTTCTAAGGGTTATGATATTCTTCTAGCTGGACAGGAGTGGCCGCCAGAATTTGTTAGGGAGTGCCCACATGGCAAAGACATCATTATGCCAGCCTTCTCTACTCATATTCCAATACATTTAAAATATACTTATGGCAGGAAATGGGCAGTTGCCCAAGCCCCAGCGTAATACAAAAATCATGTAGGATGGGATGAGGATTCTCCTCACCATAAAATCCAGTTTTAAAAATCAACCAACTGCACAAAGGCAGTACCCAATTAAGCAAGAACCTAAAAAAAGCAGGTCAGGGCGATCTTAGATCAACTTGAATACCAAGGGGTGAATGAAACGTGCACATCATCAATGAACAATCCTTTGCTTCCCTTCTCCAAACCACACAATACATATTGTCTAGTATTGGATTACAGACATCTAAATTCTTGTTGCAAAACATTTGCTGTGCAAAATGCACACAGCACAGCACTAATGAATAACATTGTGCGTAAAAAGTATAAAACCACTTTATATATTTCTAACGGTTTCTTCTGTCAAAACATTGCACCAGAAAGTAGGCATTTGACCGCTAACTCAGTTATGGGGACACATCGTTACTTCTGTCATCTCCCACAGGGATTCAAGAATAATCCAGGGTTATTTTTAGCCGGAGTAGCAGAGTTACTACAAACCTATGATGATGATGACATTATATGTTGATGACATCTATCTAACATATGATGACTTGGATAGGCACTTGAACAGGGTGAACACCATCATACTTGGCTTCGCCTCTGAAGGGTATAAATTCAATATTAAGAAATCGAGAATTGCCCATTTAAGCGTCCTATTTTTAGGATATGAATTATCAAGTGATGGCAAAAGCCTGGCAGCAAACTTTCTAGAGAAATGTGCACTGCTCCAACTTCCAAAAACGCAGAAAAACTTACAGTCAATTCTAGGTATCCTGAATTTTGGAAGAACTTACATTCTAAACTACGCAGAAAGGGTTAAACCTCTCTACGAATTAATCAAACCTGATTTTAAAACAGTAAATTTGACACAAAATCACACAGAAATGTTGTGCTTACTCCAAACAGACATGTTAGCAACAAAACATTTGCAAACACGCATAAACATACAAAACTTAGTGATCTGAATAATTTCGGGTCAATGCGGATTCACCTTCTTAACTTTTAACAAAGGTGACAAAGTACCAATAGCTTACAAATCACACTTGTACACACAAGCAGAAATGAAATTCACTCCTACAGAAAAAATTCTGACAGCTGTTAAAACTGCTGTAGCAAAAGAGGGAGCCCTAGCACAGGAAAAACGCATTATGGTTGTAACTCCTGTACCTGTTTGTAACAAAGTTGCAAAAGGTGGAACAATCAAGCATAAAACACTTTGGGAACAAGTAGTTCAGTTACAAGGAGGACTACAAAACACTCACGTGATACACACGCTGAGTCATCAACGTGATGGCGTTCACTTTGAAGGGGATTCATTGGCTGATGAAGCCGCCAAGGTAGCTGTGCAAACGGCTTCCATAGCTGCAATCACTCATTCAAAAACGAAAATAGACAGTGAAATAATACTAGCTGTCAATGCTTCAAGCAAAGATAGTGGTAAAACATTACCGAAAGGGTTTCCACTCAAATACTCAAATATATAACTGATGCAAACAATGTTCCGTTTGCTCAAATCCCTGGAGTGGGGGATAGGGTAATTCCAAACATGAAACCTAGATTAGGACTAATCCTAGCAGCAGATGAAGGGCTCGTCTCTGCTCATGCAGGTGTTTCCGCCACAGTGTCATTGTTAAAACAGAGATACTGGTGGCCACGCATGAGGAAAAAAACCTGAAACTACGTTTTGGAATGTGAAATATGCCAGAAGATGAAAGTCTCTATTGTGAAATGTCCTGCGCAGACGCCCCTGTTAATTGCAGATAAACCATTAGCTTGCGTTTACCTGGATCACTGGGGTCCCTTAAAAAGGGATGGTAACTATAATTATATCATGGTCGTAGTAGATTCATGTTCAAGGTTCATTTGGATGTGTACTCAGTGCTCTGCTGATGCTCACACTGTTATAAAAGATTTGCAAGTCTTTATCGGCACATACGCAATTGGCACGCTACATTCTGACCAGGATCCTGTGTTTAGCTCTCCAGCTTACAAGGAGGCCATGGCCAATTTGGGCATTGCATTGCGGTATTTTAGTCCACTCCATCCTGAGGGAAGTTTGGTTGTGGAAAGAAAAAATGGGACATAAAGCAATCTATAACAGCTAGGGTATTAGGTTTGGTTGACGGGTGGGTCAAACGTCTAATAAGTGTCCAACGTAGTCTTAATAACTTGCCAAGAAGTTTTCTAGGGGGTATCACTGCATATGCGGTCCTTTTTGGGACAAGAATGTTGGTCTTGGACCTTGATTGTCAGACATCAGTGGTGGACAGTGGTGGAACAAAAAACATTTGATATCAAAGATTGTTTGGCTGTTTTACAGGACTTAAATGAACTAAGAATAAAACAAAGCAACGTGTTCCTGAAGCAAGCCAACCACCACGGAGGAAAAATCAACGGTCCCAGCAAGGCCTGTCTGGATCCCAAAGCTTGGTGATCTAGTCAGAGAAAAGATCACAGACAAGAAGGAATTTGGGCCTTCTTACAGACAACCAGAACCTGTCCTAGCAATCCACGGATAAAGAAAAATGTTACTGCCGCCCCTTGCTGGTAAAAAGGAGGACAGGTTTGTGTCTATTGACCTGATTAAACCTCACTATGTGGCCTATACAAAGCAGTAGGTCAAGTGGACTCTGCCAATGTAGCAGACATACTCTTCTAGCTACAATCCAAGAGGTTCAAACTGAGACACTCATCACCTTTGAGGAATCTGCAGTGCAAAAAGAAGGACTAAGCAACAAAGCTATGTAACTTGTACCTCTTGAGACCCAAATAACAGTTTGTCAAGAAACACCTGTCTACAACGAAGTAGCACTTTTATACAATGAAGTAACAAGTGATCAAGTGGTTCCAGTGTCTTCAACGAATCCTGATGCAATCCCAACAATTGACAGAACTGCCTCTGGCTATTTCATTAACTTTGATACGTTTTCTGAGGATCCAAGTGAACCTAAACAACGCCAGTAGAAAGAACTTTCAAAGAACAAGCAACTAACCTTTTTCATCACCTGGAAAAGACTTATCTGGTTTCACCGTGGATTGAACTATGGATTGTGTTGATAATACTTTTCCTTCTACTTTGGTTGACTCTGGTAATAACTCAGGGTATGCTGATAAATGGAAGATATGTCAAAATGGACACAGCAAGTCAGAAAGTCAACTTACTCCTGAAGCCACACAAAGCATCCCATTGTGAGCAAAGAGACTTGTCACCAATGAACATCACAGCTGTTCCTAAACAAGATGGTATAGTTTGGGACAAAATGGATTATGACATTTTTGGCCCGTCTGAGCTGTTGAAGATTCCACACTTATTCAAGATTTCATTAAGTGACTTTTTTTCATCCAGTACCTTTTCAGATGATTGGGACTTCGAGACTGATAATAATCTGAGTAAACAGACATAATATCGACTACAAAATATCAAATGGACATAATATCGAGTACAAAATATAGGCTGGACAAAATCTCGAATGGACAGAATATAGACATCAAAAATATCGTTTTGAAGTTAAGTAATATAATATCGAATGTTAAAAATATAGAAATTTAAAATATAGAAGTATATAATATAGGTTATTAAAATTATTGATGTTTTAATAATATCGAAATTTTTATAGTGTTAGTTATGTTATTATATGTGTGAAAAGTGTGTATTTATGTTATAATTAATTTTAATTAATGAATTTTGTTTTTTTTTAAATTTTTGCGTAATTTTATTCTGCAGCTGGTTGTGGGTTTATAGGGGAATAGGGTGGGAAGTAATTTAATTATAATTAATTAAATATGTAAATTTATATATTGGTATTCATTTTTAATTAATTGTTCATTAATTTATATTTGGTAATTAATTAAATTTTAATTGGCAATTCATTTTAATTAATTGATTAATTGCTAATTATGTTAATTTTACTAATTTATTGTCTGTAGTGGGTTGTGGGTTTATAGGGGAATTGAGTGGGAAGTAATTTGATTATAATTAATTAAATATGTAAAAATATTTATTGGTATTTTTTTAGAATTAATTGTAAATTAATTTTTTATGGGTAATTAATTACATTTTACTTGCCAATTAATTTATTTTAATTGATTAATTGCTAATTATGTTAATTTTACAAATTTATTTTCTGTAGTGGGTTGTGAGTTTATCGGGGAATTGGGTGGGAAGTAATTTATTCATAATTAATTAAATGATTCCATTTATTTAATTGTTTTTATTTGAATTAATTGTTAATTAATTTTTAATTGTTAATTAAATAATTGTTAATTTGTAATTAATTTGAATAGGTAACTAATAGTAAAAATTAATTGTAATTTGTAATTTTAATTGAATAATTATTATATTATATTGAATTGGTAATTACTTTTAATTAATTTTTTATAGATATTAATTTATACTGTTTTTAAATAATATAAGAAGTATTTACTTTCCCTAATGTTGCACTCTCTGGAGTGGGAATAGTAATTTTTACCCCTACGCTATCCAACGCTTTCCCTACTGTTGCACTCACTGGAGTGGGAATAGTATCTTTAACCCCTAGGCTATCCAACGCTTTCCCTACTGTTGCACTCTTTGGAGTTGGAATAGTAATTTTTACCCCTACGCTATCCAACGCTTTCTCTACTGTTGCACTCACTGGAGTGGGAATAGTAATTTTTACCCCTACGCTATCCAACTCTTTCCCTACTGTTGCACCCACTGGAGTGGGAATAGTAATTTTTACCCCTACGCTATCCAACGCTTTCCCTACTGTTTCACTCACTGGAGTGGGAATAGTAATTTTAACCCCTAGGCTATCCAACGCTTTCCCTACTGTTGCACTCTTTGGAGTTGGAATAGTAATTTTTACCCCTACGCTATCCAACGCTTTCCCTACTGTTGCACTCTTTGGAGTGGGAATAGTAATTTTTACCCCTACGCTATCCAACGCTTTCCCTACTGTTGCACTCTTTGGAGTTGGAATAGTAATTTTTACCCCTACGCTATCCAACGCTTTCCCTACTGTTGCACCAACTGGAGTGGGAATAGTAATTTTTACCCATACGCTATCCAACGCTTTTTCTACTGTTGCACTCACTGGAGTGGGAATAGTAATTTGTACCCCTACGCTATTCAACGCTTTCCCTACTGTTGCACCCACTGGAGTGGGAATAGTAATTTTTATCCATACGCTATCCAACGCTTTCCCTACTGTTGCACTCTCTGGAGTGGGAATAGTAATTTTTACCCGTACGCTATCCAACGCTTTCCCTACTGTTGCACCCACTGGAGTGGGAATAGTAATTTTTACCTCTACGCTATCCAACGCTTTCCCTACTGTTGCACTCTTTGCAGTGGGAATACAAATTTTTACCCCTACGCTATCCAACGCTTTCCCTACTGTTGCACCCACTGGAGTGGGAATAGTAATTTTTACCCCTACGCTATTCAACGCTTTCCCTACTGTTGCACCCACTGGAGTGGGAATAGTAATTTTTACCCCTACGCTATCCAACGCTTTCCCTACTGTTGCACTCTCTGGAGTAGGAATAGTAATTTTTACACTTCCGCTATCCTACGGTAATAAAATTGGATATTATTTAATTATATTATGTTACTATATATATATATGTTTTAACAAATATGATTGTAATTTTTTTTATAACTTTCATTCCTTATTTAATTTTTATAAGGTAATTTAAGTATTTTTAAGTATATTTTACTAATTAAGTTTTTAAAATAATTTAATTTAACATTGTTTTTAATAAAGTCAATATGTTTGTAAACAATATTTTTTACTCTATATTTTTGTACCTACCTGTTTGTAGATACAAAGACGATATTCTGTCTGTTGATATTTTGCCACCGATATTTTTGATAGTCGATATTATGTCCCTCGATATTATGTCAGTGATCCAATAATATGATGTCAGACCTAAGAAATGTTTGCAGTATTCACAAATCTTGAATATTTAGAAGGTCCATCAGACTATGAACAAATGTATTGTTATAATCATTATGGTCTTCATTTCTTGCACAAATCTGCAAATCCTAGAAATGTATTATTGTATAACCTATAGGAACATTGTCCTAGGCCACCAAAGGGTAGCTCAAAAACATTTTCTATGAAATTTCCATACTTCTCAGGGTTCAATGTATCCAATGCTGAATCGTTTTACTTTAACAATGTAAACAATACAGGAATGAGAAGTATGTTGACCAATATAAAACAGATTTATTCTGCAGCCTTTAATTCCCAATTGTCTAAACTAGGTTTTGACTTTTGGAAAGACAACATTGAGACAAAAACTGTCTGGGGTACGAAAGATTGGCAGGTACAGGTTGTAGAAGCTATGTTTAGAGCCTGCATCATCCCTGAGCAAATTATGTTTTTGAATGACACTGTCCAACAGATCTCTTGCCTTTGGTTAGCCAAGATCAATACCTACACCTACACCTGAGAGTGATAACACTTCAGAGGGGGAGGCCGACGTACATACTATTTTGCATCACAATAGAACAGATCCGGATTGGAATAAATGGTTGATCTGGCCCACAGACACAAACAACTGTCAAAATAGATTCCTGAACAAGACACAAGGTTTAACATTCAATAGGCCAGACCCAAGATATGTTCAAAGACTGCATTGTGGAATAGTAACAACATACAGTGTAGGGAACCTCTGCCTTGATGGGCTACAAAGATCTACACTTAAGGCTGTAAAGCAACACTTAACTTTACTTAAAGATGGCGCTGATCTTAGGGAATTTTTGCTAGGACCAAGAAAACCGCGCCAAAAACGTTTTATATATGCCGGTATATATGCTGCATATAATGAAATATGGAAGATTACGCAATAAGAGACTGCAGAACGAATACGAGAAATTGATTGTATTAATTTAGAGAAATCTCTCTCTGTGGTTGACAATGGGTTAACGACTCTGTCTTCCAGGATAAATTCATTGGACAGCATAGTGTCTTCTGCCATAGACATCATGGAACAGGACTTGGTCATATTGCAACATGGTCAGTCGCAATTACGTTCTATCATGCTATTAGGCTGGACGTTGCAAAACCTTTGTTCAGGCTATGTGCCTTGGCGTTTAATCAATACTACGTCACTGTTTTCAGAATTCAATCTCACTGATAAACAGATCAAACTGGCACAAAGGGGAGCAGACTATACGGTGCGCAGCATTGAAAAACTGGAAAGATTGCCACTTACGGTAGCAGAGAAACCAGCTACTGAATGGATTATACATGGAACAATAACTCTGCCGGTTACAATTTTCCATTTTCAGTATTGCCTTAAACACATACCAGCAGGCACATATGAAAGGTTGGGTAAAGAATACATCAAGACATCCTGGGAATTACCATACACTCACAGATGTTGGAGTGGGAGACGTGAAGTGTTTCTTAGCGGTTCAAACTGTGAAAATGCACTAAGCGGTTCTCCCCATTGTTAGGGTATAAACTTACATGGGGCCTGCGATGGTACCTCTAACAATTTATCCTGCCACCTGCAAGGTTGACCAGCTGCGGTGATTGATCTAATTTTTGGACAACTTGCTTTGCTGTGGCATGTTACCAGGTATACCATATCTAGTAATTGTGTCAGCCAGGGTCACTTGCTGTATGCAAGTATTGTTTCCAAAAACCAAGACATCCAGGGAGTCACCTTTATGGCCTTCACTGAACATCTCTTCGATACGAATTGACACTCTAAGCAGAATGAAAGCCATCCTTTTGCAAAAAACTGTGCCACTGACCTCGTCCAAAGAAACCTATGATCTACAAATCACAAGGACTTCTGCCGAGACTCATGCCCTTTTAGCTACAAGCTGCCCTATACATTTCTCAGAAATGTTAAGTCGTATCTTAAACTTGTCTGATACGAGCGGTATGGTACATGTATTTAAGACCTTATTTTCGGGACTGTTAGCACCTTTTCAAGCAGTCCTAGGAATATTTACAAACTTTGTGCACACTGTGTTTGGCGGACTGCCCCTCCTTTTGGGGCTCATTGCAGGGATACTATTTGTGCTCCTACTGCTGCGGTATGGCAAGCCAAATAACCAGCGACACCCAGTTCTCCATGGAGACAACTCTACTGGTGATGAAGTGTCGTGAGCGCATCGTCCACATTTTGGGACTACCTCGTCTACGAGAATTAAATACTACATGGTTTCTGTCATTCAGACCAATTTGGCAAGATTGCATCTTACCTGTTCTACGCTGCATACTATGCGGAGAAGAATGCTTGTTAGACACATGTCTCACACTCCCATCAGTCATGCCAACGATGTTGATACTTTGCTTAAACCGGTAATGGCCGATGCTCTGTGTTGTCCCCAGCGGCTACAAATTCTGATGACGGTATTCATTGAGATCTCACAGACGCAAATTGCAACTGCTGAGGTACAAGAAGAGACATGCGCGCAGGGCCCATGTATTACGAACATTGCTAATGCGACTAATGCTGACGGTGATGTTTCACATCTATGTGTCGTTAATCTTCTAAACGAGGTAATCCATCTTTTGCCTACAATGGTAGATGACTTTTTGTCAACAGACATAGAAGATTTCAAGTTTTCTCCTAGCCCTAACACTGACTTTTGATTTTCGCACACAGTGTTCTGAGAGACTATGAATTTGACCTTTAATTTTCAAAACAAGGTACTAACTTTGGAACTCTCCTTTTCCTATGAATATTTGTTTTTCTCCCAAATTTGTATTTTTGATGTTTGATCAACATGTGCTTAGAATGAATACTTGCTTTAATGTGTACAGCACCAATGCTTTAGTTTGGATACATCATTACAATGTATTTGAATCATGCTTTTAGCACTTCATGTATAGATATGATTTAGATATGTTTAACATGTTTAGAACTTAGTAATGTCGTGCATAAGAAAGTGGAGTGGGTGCTGTATGTCGATTTAGATTCCGTATGAGTTTCAAGATTCATGCCCTTATATAGGTACATTTCACATTTCGCTTATATAGGCATAGATATCCAGTCCTTATTTAGGCATAGTCCATGCTACCCAAATAGAGGCATGGCTACTTCCATCCGTCATCTATGTCACAATGATTTCTTGGAACACCAGACTCTTAAGCTGTTAGGGACTTCCCCTTGCTTGGATATTGATTTCTCCAAGAATTCATTTATTAAGCATGAACATCTATTCCTTAGGGGTTTATTCATGACCTTTATATGCCTGACTTTACGTCAATGCTGGAATTCCTAAACACCTTCAAGGTATAAATATACCTTAACTTGCTATGGCAAAGCATGGTGTGGTTCGGTGCAGTTCGACTACCTACTTGCACCACGCAACTCGCCACAGCAAGTCCTGAAGGAAGCCAACTCTCCAGCTGATGCACTGACCAGAAGCTGTCATCCTCCTGCCGAGAATCCAGCTCCAGTGTTTCTGACTCCCCTTGCGGGGTGTTGGGAAATCGAGCCCCGAGAAAGAGATACCAACCTCTCTCATTCTAAGGTATGGAGCTGATTAGAATGTAGAGAAACCTTTAGCAGATTCTTGGCAAAACTAAACTTAAGCTAAACAGCACCTACTTCTTCCCTCGTACTAGACCTAGGTTAGGTACATTGGGTAGGAGTATTTTAGAAGCACCAGTTGAGTATTTTAGCCTGTGTTATTTATGTATGTATTTTATATATGTCATAACAAGAGACAATGCTTTTACTTCGCATTCTGTCTAATGATTGTAGCATTTCTTATCTCTTACATGAGTGAGAAATAAGACTGTTTAATAAACCCTTCTATTGAAACACCCCTCTCTCTATTTCTATGTAACTCTGTAGAAAAGAAGCATGCAAGGTTGACTGAATGAAATAGTTATCTATTGTTTCCACGACTCTGAAGATTTGGTTTTGATTCTAGGGGAAACAAAGTTGTCATGTTTATGCGGTTGTCAGTGACTAATCGCTTCTTGTTTATTCGAGAACGTTTCTAGTGACTTCTGACTTAGCTGGCACACACACTATTAAGTTTAATATACTCGATAGAGACATTCTGACCTCCGTCCTATGTCAAATCTATAGTGTATATTATTCCAATATCCAGAGCCTATTGGGAATATAGGAACTACACCATACTCTAATGAGCATTGCTTTCTGGGATCTACAGTGTGTGCCAAAAAATACCTGCCAAATGGGTGCTGTGTCTTTCAGGTTGTTGCAGATGTTCAGCCCCCCAATGGGCGTCAAAGTGCAAGTTTGTTTTTCAATTTGAAATGCTGGTCTTCCACTTTTGAGTTCTGACATAATTCCAACCTCGTGGCCCCCTTAATATCAGGGTGGTGCAATCCTCCATGGCTGGGCTGCCGCGATAAACATAATTTCACAAGTTGCCCCTAGAGCAAGGATGCACTCGAACAGCAGCTTGCTTGTAAAAGCCTTTATTTCAACAAAAACAAGAGCTCCTTGCTCCTTTCTCAAAGGCTCACCATTGAGGTTCACATATATACACATATATAAAGTAATATTGCACTCAGGTCAGCTCCTGTCTTGAAAGTTTCGGGGTGATTTGTCAAGCGGGGCCTGAGAAAAAAGGGGGTACCAAAATGCGTTTCCCCATGTTAATTTCCATAGGTATTTTTGAATAGGCTAGTTTAATTAAGCCCCCGGGTGGGCCATGTCCCGGGGGCAATGTTTTCATCGCAGTGCGGGGGCCCGCGGGGACTGCCGCAGCCCCGCGGACCGTCATCCCCGCGGCTTAGTTTATTATGCGTAGGGCACGAGCTCCCCACATCCCCGAAAACAACCATATTCCAGGGGCTTTCTTATTAATGTGTGTGGCGGGCTCCGCCCCCCCCCACACTGCCCCGAGGACCGCCACCTCCCCGGGGCAGTAGGTAGTATTAGTTGGGACCTTGTTTCTATTCAAAAAGCATTATTTTTTTTCTTGTCAATATCTTTGGCACTGTTTGACGAATCTTTACAACACTAATGGTTCACTCAGGTCAGCTCCTGTCTTGAAAGTTTCGGGGTAATTCATCAAGCGGTTCCCGAGAAAAAAGGGGGGTCCCAAAACACGTTTTCCCCATGTTGTTTTCCATTTGAATTTCGGAACAGGCTACAGCCTGAACTGCTGAAGGGAATTACACCAAATTTGGTAAAAAGGTAGCTCTTGGTTCAGAAAGAGGCCCTTTCTTTAAATGGTGTAAATCTGTACAGTAGTTGCTGAGAAATAAAAAAATATATATATTGATAGCTGAGCACCGAGGAGGATTCGGGAACCCTTCCGAGCATGAGCTTGGGTTATAATTGGCTGCCAGCACTCTAAATCAGAATGTGTTGGCAGCCATCTTGTGACTCGGTAAACCGAGTCTCAAGAAATCAGTTAAAAAAAGGTTAAAAAAAGAAAAAGGGGCAGGGTAGAAACACCCTGACCCCTAGGCCTTCTCAGGGGGTCCCAAAATGACCCCTAGGGCCCCATAAAACATTTATAAAAAGATTTTTGGCCAGATTCGCACTGGGTGTGAAAATCAGGGCGAAAATATTTTAAAAAATGAAGCTCGGGCTCAGCGCTTCGTTTGATTAAGCCCCCGGGCGGGCCAGGTCTTGGCCACGTGGGACTGCCATCTCCCGGGGACAGTAGATAGTTACAGTTAGGACCTTGTTTCTATTACGTTTTTTCTTTTGTCAATATCTTTGGCGCCGTTTGACGAATCGTTGCGAAACTAATGGTTCACTCAGGTGAGCTCCTGTCTTGAAAGTGTCAGGGTGATTCATCAAGTGGGGCTGGAGAAAATAGGGGGTCCCAAAACGAGTTTTCCCCATGTTAATTTCCATAGGAATTTTGGAACAGGCTACATCCTGAACTGCTGAATGGAATTACACCAAATTTGGCAAAAAAGTAGCTCTTAGTTCAGAAAGCCCCCCCTTTTTTAATGGCGTCAATCCATTCAGTAGTTGCTGATAAATGTAAAACAATTTAATATGGTTATCTGAGCACTGAGGAGGATTCGCGAACACTCCCGAGAATGAGTTTCATTATAATTGCCTGCAAACACTCCAAACCAGAATGTGTTGGCAGCCATCTTGTAACTCGGTAAAACCGAGTCTCGAGGAATCAGTTAAAAGAAGGTTAAAAAAAAGAAAAGGAGGCTGGGTAGAAACACCCTGGCCCCCTAGGCCAGCTCAGGGGGTCCCAAAAGGACCCAGAGGGCCAAAAAAAGCATTGAAAAAAAATATCTTGCCCAAATTCATGCTGGGTGCGCAATCCAGCCTAAAACATTTAAAAAACGAAGCATGGGCTCTTGCACCTTGTATAATTAAGCCCCTGTGGGTAACATTTCACTGTGGTGCAGGGGCCCGCGGCCCCGGGGATCGCCACCTTCCTTGGGCTTTCTTATTAAAGTGCATGGGGGGCTCCTCCCCCATGCTGCACCAGGGACAGCCATCTCCTCGGGGCTTCAATTAATAGAAGAAGAAGTATGGGGGGCTCCTGCCCCCCCACACTGCCCCAGGGACCACCACCTCCCCGGGCATACTGAATTCCTGGGTGGGAGGGCCCGTGAGCCCCCAAGCCCCGTGGACCGCCACCTCCCCGGGGATTCAATACTTTAAATTAGTGTGGGGGGCTCCTACCATTCCCCACACCGCCCTGGGGACCACCACCTCCCGAGGGCATGAATTAAAAGAAAAAGAAGTGTGGGGGGCTCCTGGAAACCATCACCTCCCCGGGGCATTTTGCCCTCCCCACACTGCCCCGGGGACCACCACCTTCCCGGGGCACACTTTATTTAAATGCAGGGGTCCATTGCGGATCCCCGGGCCCCTGGGACCACCACCTCCCCAGGGCTTAAATCAATTGGGACCGGAGTTATGCAGCCTCCTCCTGGAGCCCTCTATGGCTCTGGGGACCACAACCCCCGGGGGCTGGCTCCTGCAATGTCCCGGGGTGCCCAACCCCAGGACATTGGCATTTGCTATGGCAGAGCGGGAGCACAGCGCCCACCCTGCCATAGCAAACACTGCTTTGAAAGTTGCTCTCACTTCCAGGAAGCAAAGCATTATTGCTTTTGGACAAGGGGAGTTGCTGCATGTTAGCAGATCCCCTTGCCCAAAAGCAATGCTGGCTGCCGCAGGAGGCGGGAAGCCGGCAGGGAACGTGGGGCCACTGGGCTCCCCCCACGGTCCTCAAATTGGGGTCCAGCCCCAGGGGATGGGGACCCCAGGGCCAGAAGTGGCCCAGGGAGGGGCCACATGACCCCCTCCCAGGAAAATTAATTTTGTTTTTTTTAAATAAATATGTAGTGCCCCTGGGAATGGGTTCGCAGGGTGATTTTTGTATAATGGAAGCAAGGTATTTTTTTTCTTTTGAGTTTGGATTCGATACTCCAACGCAGCTCTCAGTGCGGCCCTCCTGTGTAATCGCGATGGGTTTACGACTCCAGGCAAAAAAAAAAGAATACGTATGCTTAAAAAAAAAGTACGATTATATGTTAGGTTATAGGGTGGCTCTAAAAAGAGCCCTTGTTTTTATTCTGACTTTGTTGAAGCTACATGTAAGTGCGGATGCACAGCTTAAGATTGTTGAGGATGACTCTGTTCCCTTGATCTGAGAAGTGCACTCCATCACTACTGTAAATGTCATCCATATCAAAACGTAGATTGTTGTTGTAGATGGACACCATTCTATGACCTCTGAGGTATGCGAAAACAGCTTTATTAACATTCTTCCTAGCTTTCTCAAACTGTGGACAGAATTGAGTTGACCACTTCCATTTCTGTTTTTGGCATATATTAGAGTATACAACGACATCACTTGTGCAAGGTGTCTTTCTTTCGCATTTCCAGACCAACCCCAGTCAATGTGCCCTAGGTCATTGCCACCACAGTGCACAATCATAAGGTCAGGGGGTTGGAGATTCAAAAATGTTTTAACCTAAGGCATCAATTGGTGCCACCTTAATCCTCTCTGTGCAATCCATTTAATGTCCACATTTTGTAAAGCTAGGTCTTTGTCAATACCTCTGCGTTCAGCATATGTTTTGCATCAGAAAACATAGCTGTGTCCAACAATCCACACTGTAAGCAGCTTGAAGGGATGTCTGGAAGTAGTGAAAAGATGTCTGTAGCTTAGGTAGTCAGTTGGTAGCAAAATGGTGGACAAGATGCTGTTTTTTAAAAAGTAGTTAAATGATTGGCTGTTTATGAACATTGTATAGGGTGCATGTTATTTTGTTTAAAATACATGTTTCCTATTGGTTAGTAAAAAATGTTTGAAAGGTACAGTAGATAGGATAAGGTCATATTTTTAAAATGTCAACCACGCCTGCTGTTTGCATTTGTAACCTTGTGTGGTGAACTTGAAAATAGACTGAACTTGTGTTACTATGGAAACTGGCATTAAGCAGAATGGGGGAAGGGTTGAATGTTATCTGTTGTTTTAAAATATGGAATTGTAATTAATATATAAGTGATATGTTATTAAAGTAAGATTCCCAAGTCAGTACTATGTTTAGAAGTGGTGTGTTCTTAAAAAATAGTGGTATTTTTATTTGTAATATATTTTTGAACTCCTGTATGGATTCGCAGCTTCATCCTGGTGATGCACGGTGGAGTCTGGACTCCAAAAAATTGCAGAACCAGTTTGGGCTCTTCTAGATGTCAGTTGGTAAGGGTTATTATGTCTAACCAATAGAAATGTGTTTTACAATTCGAAATTATGTAGGAAGCAATGTGATTTGTAAATTACATTTATTTATTTGGAGAAAGAGAGGGAAAGTTTGCCATTACTGGTTTTACCTTCTTGAGAGTGGTGCATTACATTGCTTGTGTGCATCAGAAAATCTTTTATGAGTTTCTGATATTTCATATTCTACAAGTCAATTTAGAATGTGACATATATTGGTGAGGTGTATTATGTATTAGCGTTATTTTTAAACATTAAAAATAATTCAAGAAGTGAGATGTTTGAAATATATTATTAAATGTAGAGATTAGTATTGTAGTTTGCTTTATTGTACTGAAATGATGTTTGAAATAGATTGTGTATAAGTAATGTGTGTATATTTGTAGATGGAAAGGTTATTATGGTAGTTTGTTTTAGTGTGTAGAAATGTACATTTGAAGTATACCACATCATTTTAGGTGTTGGGATCTGATTGGAAGTGGAGTATGTCAGGTTTTACGGTGTGCATGGACTTGTGTCTCAAGTATGTCTCTACCTGTATATCTATTTTTATATGTCTTACACATTTGAAGGTGCATGATGTATAACAAAGAGGTGTTGTTGCTTTTTATGTGGGTGGCTCAAGACTGTGAGTAGTAGTAGAATGGTGAAGATGCACCAGAAAAGTGTGTTTTAAAAGATTTTGACATAAGGTATTAGTGATTAAGCTACTTTTTATAAGTCTCTAGAAAAGTATAGTTGAAATTTGCCACATAACATTTGGTGTTTGCTTGAAATTGGAAGTTTGTGTTGTGAAATTGTGAGGTGTACATAGTGTTGTGATAGAAGAAAGTCTGTACTATGAGATATATTCTGATATGTGTTATGTACATGAAGATGCTAGATGTATAAAACACATGTATGCATCTATTTGTATATTTGTTTTATATATGATGGTGCTAAAAAAAAGATATAGAAATATGCATGTATGCTTTCAGGAATATGATGAGAGTTATTGCAGAGATATGTGAAGGATTGCTGCTTTCTATTTGGCTAGGTGTAATATTATAAGTAGTTATAGAATTGGAAAACACTCAGCCAGTACTCTTGTAGTTATAAAACCACCCAGGCACTACCTTTGTACTCCTCTAACCACTCAGGCACTACCTTAGTACTTCTGTAATCACCCAGGCACTACTCATGGACTTATAAAATCACCCACTCACTTGCTATGTACTCCTGTAACCCCTCAGATATTACCACTGCAGTCATGCAATCACCCAGGCACTAGTTATGTACTACCCCTGTAGTCATGCAATCATGTGGGCTGTACCTATGCACTTGTGTAATAACCCAGACACTACCCTTGCAGTTGTAGAATCACCCACTCATCTATTCACCTAGGCACTACTCAATGAGGCATCTATGCCTTTAGGTGCTATTCATACACTTATCCATTCACTCAATGTTTGTGTGCATTACCAGTCACCTTCTCCTGCAATTACCCAGTGACTACCCTTGCACTCATACAATCACCCACACACTACCCATGGAGTATTGCAATCATCCAGACAGATCTATTACATGTCTCAGTTTCTAAGTTTCACTATATTCCAGAAACATTGTATACATATTACTTTTAGATATGACGCTGTTTTGAAAACATAGAGACAAATGCTTAGAAGTTTTTAACAATATGGATAGACTTATAGTTGAGTCATGTAATAGTCTGCTGCTTTATATTTGGCTAGGCTCAACACTCACGCAGTTATAAAAACACCCAAGTACTACCAATGCAGTCTTCCAATGATCCAGTCACTACATAGGCACCCGTTCACAAAAGTGTGGAATTCAAGGCACTTACCTTAGCCCACCGGGCAGTCAAGGGAAAGGGCTCTGCATACCTATCCTCCTGCCTCCGTCCATACAGCAACACCAGACTTCTCCGTTCCAGCTCCAAACAGCTTCTTTCCACCCCCAGATTCAAAAAAGTTCGTTCTGGGGGAAAAACATTTCAAGTCTCTGCCTCTACTTACTGGAACAAGCTACCCATGTCCATCTGGACCATCCGGGAGGAACTCCCCTTCCGGAGAGCTCTAAAAACCTTTCTCTTCTGTTAGCACCACCTGAGTCAGATACAGCATCAATTCTTACAGAAGCGCCGGGACACCCCGTTGGGGTATCTGCGCGCTATATAAGATTCCCTAAATAAATAAATAAATAGGCACTGCTATAATCACTCAGGCATTACTGCTACACTCTTGCAATCATCCAGGCACTACCTATGCTCTCATGCAATCACCAAGGTAATACCCATGCACTCTTTCAATTATGTAGCCACTACTCTTGCACTTACATAATCACCCAGGCACTACTGTTGCACTCCTTCAATCACAGAGGGACTGCCCTTGTACTTATGTAATCACTCAGCCAGTAGTCAAGCTGTTATGAAATCACCCAGGCACTATCTTTGCACTGCCTTCCTCAGTAGTCCTGTAATCAACAAAGAAGTACATATGCACTTATAAAATCACCCAGTCACTTCTAATGTAGTCACGTACATCCCCAGATATTACCCCTGTAGTCATGCAATCACCCAGGCATTACCTATGAACTCCTTTAATACACCAGACGTTACCCTTGTACTCATGCAATCACCAATGCATTAGCTATACAGTGCTTCAATCACCCTGGCACTATCCTTGCACTCTTTCAATCACACATGCACTACTCTTGTACATATGTAATCTCTCAGCCAGTACTCATGCACTTATAAAATCACCCAGGCACTACCTTTGCACTCCTGTAATCACTCAGGTGGTACTGACTGTTGTGTGACTTTTTAGGCTCCAATTGAATTTTCCCAATTCATGCCCTTATATAGGTACAATTCACGTTGCCCTTATATAGGCATAGAAATCAAGCCTTTATTTAGGTATAGCCCATGCTACCCAAATACAGACATGGCTACTTCCATCCGTTCACCAAACGTGACAACAATTTCTTGGAAAACCAGCTTAAGCCGAACTTCCCCTTGCTTGAATATTGATTTCTCCAAGAACTCAGTTACTTTACAATGAGCAACTGTTCCCCAGGGGTTCATTTATGACGTTCATTTGCCCGACTCTACGTCAAACTATGGCATTCCTAAACATCTTCAAGGTATAAATATACCTTCACTTGCTATAGCAAGATACAGTGGTTCGGAGCAGTTCGAAGACCTACTTGCCCGACGCAGCTCGCTACAGCAAGTGCCGAAGGAAGCTGACTCTCCATCTGACACACTGATCAGGAAGCTGTCTTTCTCCTGCCGAGAATCCAGCTCCAGTGTTTCCGGCTCCCCTTGCGGGGTGTTGGGAAATCGAGTCCCGAGACAGAGATACCAGACCTCCTTCATCCTAAGGTATGGAACTGATTAGAACCTAGAGAAACCTTGGGTAGATTCTTGGCAAAAACTAAACCTATGCAAAAGAACATACTTACTTCTTCCCTTGTACTCGACCTAGGTTAGGTACATTGGGGTAGGCATATTTTAGAAGCACCAGTTGAGTATTTTAGTCTATGTTATTTATGTATGTATTTGTATATGGGTTAGAAACCATACCATGCTCTTACAGTATTATTTCATATTAATGTTTACGCTGTACGCATTATACTTTGCAGTCTGCCGAAAGAATGCAGGAGTTCACTTCTCTTGCATGAGAAAGAAGACTGTTCAATAAACTCTTTTTATTGAAAACGCCCGTCTCACTATTTCTCTGCAACATGCACAATTGGCTGAGTGAACTAGTTATCTATTGTTTCCGTGACTCTGAGAGATGTATTCTTATTCTTGGGAAACAAAGTTGTCATGTTTATGTGGTTGTCAGAAACTAATCCCTTCTTGTGTTCTTGAGAAGGTTTCTAGAGACCTCTAAGTTAGCTGGCACACAGACATTTAAGTTTAGTATACTCGATAGAGACCTACTGACCTAAGTCCTACGTCAAATCTATAGGATATATTATTCCAATGCGCAGAGCCTTTTGGGAATATAAGTACTACACTACAGTACAGTAGTACTTTTGTATTCACCCAGGCAGTACTCATGGATATATAAAATGACCCACTCACCTCCTATGTACTCCAGTAAGCCCCCAGATTTTAACCTTGCAGTCATGCAGTCACCCATGCACTACTTATATAGTACCCCTGTAGTCATACAATCATGCAGGCTGTACCTATACAGTCATGTAATAACCCAGGCACTACCTTTCAGTTGAAGAATCACCCTGGTCCTACTGTAGCACTCATCTATTCACCTAGGCAGTACTCAATGTAGTTCTTTATTTATAGATGAAATATTTGTTTATAATAATTTTAATAATGTTAAATATTTTTGAAAAGTTTATAAACTTTTTTTTATATAGCTATTCTCCATTATTATTAAGAAACAATTAAAACAGTCATATTTAAAGGAGAGAGAAAAGCAGAAATTAGATGAATTACAACATGTGACATTGAAGAAAAAGTCTTCTGGTAAGAGAACAAAAGAATTTGTTAAAAGTCTTCTAAAAAATGTAATCAATTTTCAAAATGGGGGAAAGAGAAAGAAAAGTACTACAAGCAATCAGAAGGAAACAAATAAAAGACAAATTAATGGAAAATCAGGTTATAGGAAAATAATCCATGTTGAAAAAAGATGAAAGAATATAAAGATATTAGGAAGAGAATGTATAAAATTAGCATAGTACAAAATGTATTGAAAAATTGCAAAAAATATAAAAGATCAAGCATTTTACATGAAGAAACAACAGATTGAAAGTGTAGTCTAAAAAGGCTTTTGAATTGAAAAGAACATTGTTTACATTAGTATTGAAGAGAATGAAAACATTGAATAAAGCAATGCACTTATGAAGGAGAAAAGTAAAAGAAAAAGATTGTTTATTAGAACTAACATTTTCAAAAACTGTTAGGGTTAATGTAAGCACACTGCTAGTACTGAGTCTTTTTTCAATGAAGAAAGCTATTGTCAACAAAATACATTAGTTCATGCAGTTGATACCAGTGGTCGTTGTAATCAGGTTAAAACAGTTGTCCAGTTGATTCCTAGAAATGTGGAAGATGTATTAGCTGAAGAAGTTCAAGGAAGACGTACACAACCTCCAGTGTATACGTGGGATTGTAGTATTATTTGTAGTATACAACAGGAATCTATTGGTATATTACTACATTTCCTACAAGATTATGTGAAAAAAAAGTGTTAAACGGAAGATTAAGATGTTGCAAGGACTAGATCCTTGTAAAGTGAGAACATATACTAACTTGCAGGGTCATTCTCTGGCTTGTCTTTCTAGAAAAGGGTGTCAAAGTACTTTTCATAATTTAGGAATGTAAGCAGGACATCACTCAGAAATGTGGTAGTTAGTAAGAAGATTGTACTACATAAAACATCCTTTATTATCTTTAAGTGAAATGAACACAGTTCTTGTGCATGGTTCGGTGTCGGATGTAAAACAGGATCTGATGATGTACAGTTTCGTTTCTTTGGTCCTTAAGAGGAGTGTAGAGAAAGTGAGCGTTTGATGAGGGAAGGTGTTGAAGAAGAGGTGGAAGATATTAGTACTGAGATGTTTACAGAAGAAATTTCAAAGTTTAAGGAAGTTTCTTGTGAAAAACCAAGCTATGTTTGTATTTGTTGTCAACGTACTCATTATAGAAGTCAAACTAGGAATGTAGATCTGTATTTAAAAAGTGAAAAGTAAAACAAGGATAAGTGGGAACAATTTGGTGCTTACTTGTTGGTGGAAGGTCGTTTTGAATTAGATACTGATCAACCTGTTTGTAAATGTTGTTACAACAAATTAGAAGAGAACAAAATGCCAGCTAAAGCTGTACATAATAACCAAGAGTTGGCAGCTATTCCTCCGGAACTGGTAGATTTAAATATACTATGAGTCCATTGTTATTCAATTGTGGACCCATTTCAGGCTCGTAGTTTGTATTGAACCGAAAACAGGTAAGCTGCCTCCAGCAGATTTACAAAGAGGTTTGAAAGGAAGAGGGTGTACTTACCTTTAGATTGTAAGAAACATATTGAAACTGTTGGTATAGAGAGAGAGGAAAGTGAACCTGTAGTTATTCTAGTTAATGATGTATCAGCAAAGAGTCGGAAAATATTGCAAGAGTTATTAGATATCTACACTATTGAATTATTCCAAATGAAGAAAGCGAACAGAACTCCCATGAGTGTATGGGAAAAAAGTTTAGGATCTTGTTATTTTCCACAGCTTCACTGGAAAAGGTGGACAATATGATGAATGACCAGTACAAATTCCAGCTTCAGAATATCACACAACAAGATTGCACTCAGAAGATCCAAGATTTTGACAGTGTATTCCATATTTATTTCATCTTTTCTTTGAAAGTGACTTGTCTGGACTTTCATATGCAGTGAACCACATATTAAAAGCAGAGGTTCATCTTACAAATGTTTCTGCAAAGGAATTTTTGGACAAAGTTCAACAAAGAGACGATCAGTAGAATCTCAGTTAACCCCTTGGGTGCTCATGACGAGCTAAGCTCGTCATGGCACACAGTGCGCGTGTGCCTCGTCATGACATCCAGCCCCCGAAATCCCTCTGGTGCGGGAACCAGAGGGATTCCCTTTTCTTCCTCAAAGCCTCGGGAGCTGGGGAAGTGCTTCCCTTGGTCCCTAGGGCCCCTCCCCTGGTTTCCTGAAATGATGATCAGCACGCAAGTCGCGCTGACGTAATTTCAGTGAAACTGAAACTGAAATGATCCAAGAGGCTCATTTCAGTTTCAGTTTATACATGCTCAGGGGGCTATCTCAGCCCCCCGGGCACGTAGAATGATGGGTGAGGTATCATTGGAAAGGAGAGAACCTCCCCTTTCCAATGGAACCCCTCACGCATGGATCCTCACTTGGGGATCGACCCAGGAGGACGATCCCCAAGCAGGGATCCACACACTAGACACCAGGGAGGGGGGAGCGGCCCCTTGAGCAAGGGCTTTTGCTCTCCCCAAATTGTTTTGGTGTAATTTAGTCTTTTTGCCCCCAGGGGGAGGGCAAAAAGCCTACTAGACCCCAGGGATATTATTTTATTGCCGCATAATTTATTAGGGTAGGGGCTGCCCATAAAGGGCATGTCCATGCCCCCACCCTGCAAAATGTATAGCCTTTGGGGGCAGTAGCCCCCAATTATAATTTGTGGTGGGGGCTGCCCAATATGGGCATGCCCATGCCCCACCCACCCCACAAAAATGATAGCCTTTCTGCCCCACCTGGGATGCCGATGGCGCATTAGCCCCAAATCTGGCCCACAGGGGGGCAAAAAGCCCACTAGACGCCAGGGATTTTTTAGGGCAAATTTATTTAGGGTGGGGGCTCCCAAAACGGGCATGCCCATGCCCCCCCACCCCCACAAAAATAACAGCCTTCCTGCCACCCTTGGATGGCAGATGGGGCAGTAGCCCCAATCAGCTCCCCCGGGGGGCAAAAATGCCACTAGACACCAGGGATATTTTTGGGCCAATTTTAATTAGGGTTGTGGCATTGGCATGCCCGTTGTGGGCAGCCCCACCCAAATTAAAATTTAGGGTGGGGTAGGTGGGAGCAATAGCATACTATCTGCCCCGCCGGGGGGGCAAAAAGCCCACTAGATGCCATGGAGTTTTTTTGGGGCAAATTTGAATTATGGTGGGGACTCCAAAAATCGGCATGCCCATGCCTCACCCCCTCCTATCCCCTGCCCGGGGGGCAGATGGGGGCATCAGTCCCCCATCTGCCCCGCAGGGGGGCAAAAAGCCTTCTAGACCCCAGGGATAATTTTGAGGCCCATTTTAATTAGGGTGGGGACTCCCAAAATAGGCATGTCCATGAACCCACCCCTCCCCCGCAAAAATAACAGCTTTCCTGCCCCCCTGGAGGGTAGATCGAGCAGTAGCCCCCAATCTGCCCCTGGGGGGCTAAAAGCCACTAGACGCCAGGGAGTTTTTTTGGGCAAATTTTTATTAGGGTTAAGGCTGCCTAAAACCCGCCACCCGCAACAATTACAGTCGTTCTCCCCCCTGGGGGAAGATGGTGGCAGTAGCCCTAAAACTACCCCCCCGGAGGGCAAAAAGCCCACTAGGCGCAAACGATTATGCTGGTTTTTTTATGTGTAGGGGTGGGTCATGGCCAGAATGGGCATACCAATGCCCCCACCCCCAAAAAAACTAGGCACAGTGTTTCTGCCCTCTTGGAGGCATACCAGGCAACCCCACCCCCGATACCCCCCCGGGGCAGAAGAAAGCCGACTAGGCACGGTTTCGTTTTTAGCAATATGCTTACCTGTCGATTTTGGGCCCTAGCGCAGCAGGCACATAGGAAAACCTAGAAAACCTGTACATTTTTACAAACTAGACACCCAGGGGAATCCAGGGTGGGGCAACTTGACTGGCTCTCACCAGGTTCTGTTACCCAGAATCCCTTCCACACCTGAGAAGTGATTTGTTCACCTAAATTTGAGGTTTGCAGTGGATTCTGGGTAGGAAAACGTAGGGGGACCCACGCAAGCCATACCTCGCTGAACTCTCCTGGGTATCTAGTTTTCAGAAATGTGTGGGTTTGGTAGGTTTCTCTAGATGGTTGCCAAGCCCGGGGCCAAACACTCATGAGAGCCCCCTTGCAAAACCAGGTTGTTTTGTGATAGGTCATTTTGATGTCGCCTCAATAGGTTTTGGGCCCTTGCCTGTCGCGGGCACTAGGTCTACCCATACAAGTGAGGTACCATTTTTCTGGGACGGCTTTGGGGAATGTGGGGTGGGTGGAAATTTGTGGATCCAAGCAGATTCCAGAACTTTCCACTACAGAAATGTGGGGAAAATGTTTTTTTTTTACAGTTCTTTAGGTTTGCAAGGAATTCTGCGTAACAGAACCTGGTGGGAGGTAGTCAAGTCACCCCATCCTGGATTCCCCTGGGTGTCTAGTTTTTAAAAATGTATAGGTTTTCTAGGTTTCCCTAGTTGCCGGCAGAGCTAGGGTTAAAAAGCTACAGTTAGCACTTTGCAAAAAAAGGGGCATTTTTCACTGCGAAATTGAGGTGTGACCATGTTGGGTTTTGCGCCGTTTCCTGTCGCGGGCACTAGGCCGACCCACACAAGTGAGGTACCATTTTTCTCAGAAGACTTTGGGGAATGTGGGGTGGGTGGAAAATTGTGGATTCACGAAGATTCCAGAACACTCCACCACAGAAATGTGGGGAAAAGGAGGTTTTGTTAGACAATTGTTTAGGTTTGCAAGGCATTCTGGGTAACAGAAGCTGGAGGGAGGCAGTCAAGTCACCCCATGCTGGATTCCCCTGGGTGTCTAGCTTTCAAAAATGTTTAGTTTTGCTAGATTTACCTAGGTGCCGGAAGAGCTAGACTTAAAAAACTACAGCTAGGCTCTTTGCCAAAACAAGGTCATTTTTCACTGAGAAATTGAGGTGTGACCACGTTGCGTTTTGCGCCATTTCCTGTCGCAGGCATTAGGCCGACCCACACAAGTGGGGTACCATTTTTCTTTTAAGTCTTTGGGGAACGCGGTGTGTGGGGGAATTTGTGGATCTATGCAGATTCCAGGACTTTCCACCACAGAAATGTAGGGAAAATGTGGGGTTTTTTGTCAATTTTTTAGGTTTGCAAGGGATTCTGGGTAACAAAACCTGGTGGGAGGCAGTCAAGTCACCTTATACTGGATTTCCCTGGGTGTCTAGTTTTCAAACATGTATAGGTTTGCTAGGTTTCCCTAGGTGCCCGCAGAGATAGTGTTAAAAAACTACAGCTAGACACTTCGCAAAAAAAGGGTACATTTTCATTGTGAAGGTGATGTGTTGACGTTGGGTTTTAAGCCATTTCCTGTCGTGGGCACTATGCCTACCCACACAAGTGAGGTACCATTTTTATCGGGAGACTCAGGGTAAATAATATTTGTAAAGCAACTGTTATTATCTATTGATTTTTGATGCATTCTGCCTTCCAAATGAAAGACATTGTGTAAAAAAGAAGTCATTTTGAAAAATGACTGATAATTCTCGTGCTAGTATGAGCATTCCCAATTTTGAAAATGTGCAAATATGTACAGTTTCTAAACTCTATAATTTGTTCCCATTTCAGAAATACATAGGTGTCTTTCATACCAATTTTTCCATGTATACATTTTCCCAAAATAATTGCTGTATACCCGGTATATATTAAAAAGCCATTGCAAATTGCTGCTCAGTTTTTGACTCTGGGTTCGTCTGGTTCTTGGTGAACCTACAAGTCTATAGAGCCCCACAACCAGGAAGGTCCACCAGATGTAGCTGTATATTGCATTCAAAGAGCTGTCATAATTACAAGAAGTTACAGGTGAAAACGTTGACACAAAAGGCTGATTTTTCCTACTAATTTTCAATTTTTCCTATATTTAACTGTTAGTTTTTATTTAGAAACCTTGATGGATCCACACATATGACCCCTTGCTGAATTCAGAATTTTGTCTACTTTTCTAAAATGTATAGCTGTCCATGATCCATTATTTCTTTCACACCCATTTCTACCATTCACTGGAAGGAGGTTGAATGCACAAAAAAGAGCAAAAATAGGCTATGTCCCAGAAAAATGCCAAAACTAGGCTATGTCCCAGAAAAATGCCAAAACTGTGTAAAAAATGTTGGTTTTCTGACAAAAGTCTGTCATTCCCTAAAAGCTGGGAAAATGGTGATTTTAGCCCTACAAAACTTTTTTGATAATATTTGCAGGGAAAACCCAGACGCTTTTATTCCACAAACCCTGGATACCTTTAGAATCCCCATGATGTTGGAAGAAAAGGACGCAAATTTGGCGTGGATACCTTATGTGGTCAAAAAGTTACAGGGGCCTAAGCGTGCACTACCCCAAATAGCAAAAAAAAAGGCTTAGCACAGGGGGGGGGGAAGGCCTAGCAGTGAAGGGCTTAATTAATTTGATGGGTTGTCAATGTGGTACTAATGAGTATTGGTATTGTTGTCACGGAGAACTTAAATGTATGTTAAGGAACCTAGGAACCCCTATGTGGTTTGTTACGCTTAGCTGTGCTGAATATGCATGTGACGATTTATTTGAATTTCTACAACAAGCAAATTCAAATGTAAAAAACATTGAATTGAAGACAGCTGGAGAACTGTGTTCCTTGGATCCTGTAACTGTGTGCAGATATTTTAATCATTGAAGAGTATGTTATCTGTGCCGTTGCAAAAGAAGAAGAAGAAAACAACTTGAGACAAAAAGTTTTACGGTTTTAAAGTCATCGATGTGGAAAATATAGTCAACGGAAATACACATCAAAGGGAAAGTTTTATACAAAATGTCATTTTGGAATCCCAGGTCCAGTAATTTCAAAAGGAAGAGCCAACAGTTTCATGTCAGCGGTAAGGCATACCATAACTCGAAAATCTCCAAAGATTACTTACAATATAAAAAGAACTGAAGATTGAAAGTATATTAATGCCTACAATTCTGTGATTTTGACAATGTGAAATGCAAGCATGGATATCCAGTATGTTGCAGATATTTTGATTGCTGTTGCACGCTATGTTACTTCATGTATAATCAAGCCTGAAAAGACATAGTTGAAAAAAATGTGGGAAGAAATTTCACAAGAGAAGAGTCTTAGTAGCAAATTGTACAGCTTTAGTTTGATGATGCTTTCCCATCAAGAGATTGCATCCTACGAATGTTCGGAGCGATTGACCTCTGCAAGTTTATATTCAAAGTCAAGAGGAATAATTTGGGTAAGTCTAGGTCTTGCCGCAACACAAAATCGAGTATTGAAATCTACAAACAATTAAATACTTACCATTGAATGAACCAGAAAGTACAGATATTGTTAAAAGTAATATGTTGGATACTTACTATCCCAAAAGAAGTCCACATCTGGAAAACATATGTCTCTATGCAGTACTGCAACATTACCGTTTTAAGGGAAATGCTACAGAAAATATAAATGAAGAAAAATATGCAGTAATTGGATGTGATGGATGTTTGATAAAACATGTCAAAGGAAACCTTATTAACCACAGGAAACTGAGTTGCGAAACTCGAGATAAAAGGGAATTTTTCTATCTAGCACTTCTGCAACTTTTCAAGCCATGGCGTAGTGAAATGGAATTACTTGGAGGTTTTGACTGCTATGAAGATTCTTTTAATGCATGTAAAGATAGCATTCAATGCACAATTTTTCCAAATTATCTCGAGAATGTTTTTTTGCAGGAAGGTGCCCCTTCATGCATAAAAACAATCCTCCTTACAACTCAGCCACCCTTGCACAATTGTGTAAGGGTGCCTGCATTAACACTATGCCAAAAGAACAATTGTTTGACATAATGCAGAGCAATGTCATACATTCACCCCAATACAGAGATCTGGGCCTAATGCCATCACTGTTTTGCTCCCCATACCATTCCAGTTGGAACCCAGCCATAAACATCTCAGTCTTGACCCTGCACCCAATGGGAACAGTTCAGTCGTACTCCCAGGCCAGGTCCTCCCTGGACTGGAACAAGCATCCTGGTAGTTTGGGCTGGACCGTTCCCATGAGGCACAGGGTCAAGACTGATTTGCATATAGCTGGGTCTGAAGTGAGGTGGCGAAGTGAGCTAAAAAACAATGATGGGTTCAACCAAAACTTGTGAATGGGGTGAGCATCTGAAAAGTTTCAGCGCTCTGTCCTTTATCTCCTTGTGTTTGCTTTGTTCGCCCTAAGTTAGCAGGGTATGCCCAGATGTGAGTCCCTTGCTCACTTTGCCATTGGATTCAAGCTAGCCTGGTTGATGAGGGGTGGTACCCCGAAACCAGTCCCAGGATACTTGTTTCCAGTTCAGGGAACACCTGGATTGGAAGTTCGGGCTGGACTGTTCCCAGTGAGGCACAGAGTCAAGACTGATTTGCATATAGCTGGGTCTGAACTGAGGTGGCGAAGTGAGCTAAAGAACGATGATGGGTTAAACCCAGAACTGTGACTGGAAGTGAGTGTCTAAAAGGTTTCTGCACTTCATCCATCATCGCCTTCTGGTTGCTTTGTTCACCCTAAGTTGGCAGGGTATGCCCAGACGTGGGTCCTTTGCTCACTTTTCCACTGGATTCAAGCTAGCCTGGCTAATGAGGGTGTTACCCCGAAACCGGTCTCAGGATGCTCGTTTCTGGTTCAGGGAAGACCTGGCTTGGCAGTTTGGGCTGGACTGTTCCCATGAGGCACATGGTCAAGACTGATTTGCATATAGCTGGGTCTGAACTCAGGTGGCAAAGTGAGCTAAAGAACAATGATGTATTCAACCCAAATCTGTGACTGAGGGTGAGTGTCTGAAAAGTTTCAGCGCTCTGTCCATCATCTTCTTTTGTTTGCTTTGTTCACCCTAAGTTGGCAGGGTAGGCCCCTTGTGTAATCTGATTATCGCCAAGGTTACCTACACAGTCACTTTGTCATAGCGAGGATGGGTGTGCTGGGTCCCTGGAGCTCATGGGGTCCTGACCAACTCAGATCTGGGCAAGCAGTTTTTCATGATTTAACGCCTAATCATTGTTATGTGGCAAATGATATATAAACTAAAATGTGAGGGGAACACCCACAGCCCATTAGGTGATGCATGAGTTACTTTCCAACCACCATCAATGCTTGTTGTTATGGCTACTTTGGAGGCTCAATGTTTGACACATGTTTTTACATGTTGCGTTAAATATTAGTTTGTTTTGTATTTTTCTTTTTAGTTCACCTTCAAAGATTGATTTGGAAGTTCCAAATGGAGACTGCTTATATGAAAAAATAAGATGTGCACACGTTTGCCTTGACCATGTGTCATACGTAAAATACCACACAATAGCATGCCTATTTAAGATACACTATGGTCGTTTAGGTCCTAATGAATGCCACCAATCTCTTCTGGGCTAGCTGACAAATAACGTGTGAACAGATTAATGAACATACAGACACCTTGGGCCCTATGAGTCCACCTGGTCCTTTTTAGGTCTCGCCTTTACCATTCCAAAGGAATGGGAAATGGCGAGAATTCAAGTGCTCGAACTGATTGTCAAACCACCACTTTTTTTCGTGGCGTTTTCTTCGAGCGCACGTGGCCACAGGCACGCGCTTTTGGCCCATACACTTTCATGGCCATCTGTTCCTCAATGTCCCTCCCACCCTTCGTTTGATCTTGCCGCGAGTTCAGGCTAATGGCCCTCCCCCCTCCCCCAGCACAGAGCACGCATCGCGGCCGCACAGCACATCAAAGGGCTTCTCCCAGCGTGTGCTGTGCGGCTTCTCCTCCCCTAATTATGTGGCCGGCCGTACTTGTGTTTCCCGGCCGCTTCCCGGCCGCTCTTGTATTTAATTAGCAGCAGCAGCATTTCTCCTGCGCCAGGCCACATCAAAGGCTCTGTGCCACTTTCACCCACACAGCAACACTTACAGACACGCAACGCCACTCACACCCATGCAAGCCCACTATCATCCACGCAACGCCACTCACACACGCAACGCCACTCACACACGCAACGCCACTCACACACGCAACGCCACTCACACACGCAACGCCACTCACACATGCAACGCCACACACGCAACGCCACTCACGCAACGCCACTCACGCAACGCCACTCACACACGCAACGCCACTCACACACGCAATGCCACTCACACACGCAACGCCACTCACACACGCAACGCCACTCACACACGCAACGCCACTCACACACGCAACGCCACTCACACATGCAACGCCACTCACACACGCAACGCCACTCACACACGCAACGCCACTCACACACGCAACGCCACTCACACACGCAACGCCACTCACACATTGTGGGTGCAGATTGTGGGTGCAGATTGTGGGTGCAGATTGTGGGTGCAGATTGTGGGTGCAGATTCAGAGTGCAGATTGTGGGTGCAGATTGTGGGTGCAGATTGTGGGTGCAGATTCAGAGTGCAGATTCAGAGTGCAGATTCAGGGTGCAGATTCAGGGTGCAGATTCAGGGTGCAGATTCAGGGTGCAGATTGTGGGTGCAGATTGTGGGTGCAGATTGTGGGTGCAGATTGTGGGTGCAGATTGTGGGTGCAGATTGTGGGTGCAGATTCAGAGTGCAGATTGTGGGTGCAGATTGTGGGTGCAGATTGTGGGTGCAGATTGTGGGTGCAGATTGTGGGTGCAGATTCAGAGTGCAGATTCAGAGTGCAGATTCAGAGTGCAGATTCAGGGTGCAGATTGTGGGTGCAGATTGTGGGTGCAGATTGTGGGTGCAGATTGTGGGTGCAGATTGTGAGTGCAGATTCAGATTGCAGATTCAGAGTGCAGATTGTGGGTGCAGATTGTGGGTGCAGATTGTGGGTGCAGATTGTGAGTGCAGATTCAGAGTGCAGATTCAGAGTGCAGATTCAGAGTGCAGATTGTGGGTGCAGATTGTGGGTGCAGATTGTGGGTGCAGATTGTGGGTGCAGATTGTGGGTGCAGATTCAGAGTGCAGATTCAGAGTGCAGATTCAGAGTGCAGATTGTGGGTGCAGATTGTGGGTGCAGATTGTGGGTGCAGATTGTGGGTGCAGATTGTGGGTGCAGATTGTGAGTGCAGATTCAGAGTGCAGATTCAGAGTGCAGATTGTGGGTGCAGATTCAGAGTGCAGATTGTGGGTGCAGATTGTGAGTGCAGATTCAGAGTGCAGATTCAGAGTGCAGATTGTGGGTGCAGATTCAGAGTGCAGATTGTGGGTGCAGATTGTGAGTGCAGATTCAGAGTGCAGATTCAGAGTGCAGATTCAGAGTGCAGATTTTGGGTGCAGATTCAGAGTGCAGATTGTGGGTGCAGATTGTGAGTGCAGATTCAGAGCACAGATTCAGAGTGCAGGTTCAGAGAAAACTCAGCAGCACCACCACCATTGAAATGCAATAGGTCTCGTTTTAACGCAAATTTAAGCTATAGGCCTTGTAAATGACAAAGCCTTTTATTTATGTTCCAAAAACCAGAACGCAAAAACAAAGGGCATTATCATTTACAATGCTAATAGTTCAGACTCGCGTTATTGCGAGACCTATTGCATTTCCAATGCTTGTTAAATAATGTCATGGAGTCAACTATGATCCTCTTTTCATTCATAAATGATTTGACTCTATATCCCAATATAAGCTTCTTCTACTCCTACAACTGGAAGGGAGTACACTCTTCTTGTCCCTTGGATAACTGGTCATTTACATCATCATCAAAGCTTTATTCAAAGAATTGTCATAAAAGCATAATCCCTTACGTAAAATATCCGGTAAAAACAGATAAAATGAGTAATATGTCTCTAATGTAAAAACAAACCATTTAAAAGATTATAAATACAACAATATTAAAATTAGTGTTCGCTCATATAAACTCAACTCTTAATACAAATAAAAATGGTACAACGAGCAATATAATTAGTTTGGGTGCCATAATCATATATAAACTCATCTATATACTTGTCTATAAGTTGACGTTTAGTTTATTATGCATAGTTAATTAAAACCTTTGCAGTACGTATTACAAAAATTCTTAAAACATCATTGTTTGAAACCATTAAAATAGATCATAAAATTTTAGGAGATTTACAAAGAGGTAATTTTAATAAGACTATTCAGCACTCTTTTTACAGTGAGTGGAAAACAGTGCAGGTGCTCATATTTCGAATTGTTCCCATCTTGTTCGCCCATGTGCTGTTTTTGCCCCTAGCATTTTTGCATTTCTCAAGAATTGCCCTTTGTGCTGGACGGACCTGTGCACTAGTTGTGCCCTTTGGGTGTTGGGGGTCAGTTGCTTATCGACGTAAGTCTGTGACGTTATCCCCCAGTATCGGCAAGCTTAGCGCTCTTCGCTCGGCCGTTCCGAGAAATTTCACCAGTCTGCAGTTAATTTTGATGTTTGACGGATTCAGGCAGGCGAGCACCGCTTGCCTTCTAGTACTAATCCCTTTTTGCTTGAGTTGGTCTTTAAGGAGCAGTTGGCATGCTTGTTGCAGTTCTGTGCATGAGCAGATTACATGAAGAATGTCACCATTCTTTAAGTTGCATAGCGTGCAGGTTTCTTTCCCGTCTTTCCTGAGCCATGGTGATTGATGCTCTTTACTTGGCAAGATCCCTAGTCCGTATTTTAGAAAGTTCATTTTTGTTGCTTTTGGATAACCCTGATTGAAGTATGTTTGTGGTGTTGGTGATTTGTAAGTGTTTAGGGTCATCCGTGCGTGCGATCTTTTTGTAAATAGTGCCTTATCCTCCAATAAGGAGAGTGATTTGACATTTTTCCAGACTAGTTTTTTGAAAGAGCTATGGCCAAGTTGTGTGGCCCAGAGCTCTGAGAGTTTGGTGGCTTCCAAAGCTGCTTGAAGATAAATTATTGCTTCAGAAGCATCCCTATTCTGTATATCCTGCCATAGCAGAGAGTTTAGTGTATTTGAGGAGGCGCTTCTGAGTTTGTGCAAGCAAATTATGTATGCCCCGTTCCTGGCTAGATCTTGCTTTTGCAGGCCAAATTCCAGTCTTATTTGAGCCGGAGATGTGTATGGTGGGAGCAAGAACATTGTTCTATAAGCATTAACCTGTATGCTGTCCAGGTCTTTGGAGTCTCTTCCCTGCATAGCCTCGCTGCCATAGGTAATCGAGGGAAGCAGCTTTGCCTTGATTACTTTCAGGAACGGAGACAGAGACGGACCCATCAATTGAGTTGCCAGATTTTTCAACGTCAGAGCAATCGATAAACCTCTCCTTCTTATTTCCTGTTTCTGGGGCATGAAAGCACCTTCTTTATCGAAGATGACTCCCAGATATTTGTACAGGCCAGCTGGCTCAATTTTTAGAGCGCCAAGAGACCAGCTCTTCTGTTGTTGTTTTTTGCTGTTAATTGACATTGTGCGTGTTTTGCTGAGGTTTATTATTAGGTTGTTTTCCATGGTGTATTTTTCCATTACGGTCATAAGGCGTTGAAGATCAATGTAGGTGTAGCTAAGTAGCACTACGTCGTCTGCATACAGAAGATTGCTCAGAGTTTTCCCTCCTATCCTCGGTGAGTGGGAGTTACAAGGATTGAACGTTCTCGGCAGATCCGCCATAAAGAGGTTAAACAGAATTGGCGCAAGCACACACCCTTGTTTGAGTCCTTTGGTAGTTCGTACTTTCGAGGACAGGTATGTACCGCTGCCTAGTTTCACCTGCACCCAGGTGTCTGTGTGGAGGAGCATCAGCATGTTTAGGGTCGGCTGCGGTAGACCCCATTGCGCCAGTTTCCCCCATAGTCTACCTCTGTCGGTTTTATCGAATGCTGCACTGAAGTCGATGTAGCATAAGTGAAGCGGGAGCTTGGAAGATTTTGCTGCCTCGATGATTAGTGAGATAGCAAGAATGTTTGTTGCTGTTCCCATTTTTTTTCCGAAAGCCAGTCTGATTCAGTGGTATAATCAGCCCAGAGTACGATCTCCTCTAATATGGTACCGGCAAAGTATTTTGCCTCGTTGTCAAGAAGGGCTACTAAGCGGTAATTGTTTGGGTCAGCCTTATCTCCTTTTTTATATATAGGAACAATCGTCGACCCCCTCCAGGACTCTGGGATTCTGTTTAGTAGCTTGACGTCCATAAATAAAGGTTGCATGATGTCCGCCCACTCTTTCTTCTTTGTTTTAGAGAGGGCGGGTGGGATGCCGTTTGGTCCTGGGGCACCTTCTTTCCTGCCTTTGGCTATCAGTTTTTTGATTAAAGCTATTTGCTGGATTCTCAGAGTCTCTGGGAGGTAGATGTTTGTGCCTAAAGAGGTTTGACCCTGTAATTCTAGTGTGTACTTTTCACGGTTGATCTCTATGAGCTTATTAATCTTCATGTGAGCTCCTGACCGCTCAGTGTGCTCGTTGAAGTGGCTTGAGAGATATTTGACCCAGGTCTCTTCAGTGATGTGAGAACCTATTTCTTTGTGCAGCGGGAGCATGCTCCCATTCACTGTTTGCCAGAAGCGGGTGCTATTGTTGGTATTTATATCATAAAGAAGTTTAGTCCAGAGCTCATTCTCCCCATCTCTCTTGAAGCCCATTTTATTTGTTTGAGCGCTGCCCTGTGGTGTTTCAGTATCATATATAAACTCATCTATATACATGTCTATAAGGGATTTGGGGATGCAATACTTAATGTACATTGATTATGATGCCACAGTTGCTTTGGATCTAATAATCCATGCCCAACTTAAAAATTTGGCTACGGCAATGAGAAGTGGTAACCATGTTTCTGTACGAATTAATCTCAGAGCCACATCACATTTACTGGTGCCCAGGGTTCAGCAAATGGGAGCCAGCCATATTCGCCTTGGAACTATATAGGCGGAGCACACAAATAACAAATGGGCCAAAGACTCTGGATTTTCATTGCAACTGGGGCAAAAAGTATCCACAGCTGCCACCCACCTTGCAGTAAACGATTTGACGGGTAAGGTGCCCACTCTCAGTTGAAACAAAAGCTTCCTATCATGTGGCTTTGTTATAGCGTCCTAATAAGCCTCTAATTTTTGTAATGGTTTGGCCATGAGGAATTGACCTGTCAATGTCGAGGGATCACTTTTCCTAAAAGTGTTGGCATCCACCCATCCCCAGTAAATTTCCTTCATTTGCTCTCTCAACGGGAACCGGGTGTTCTCAGGGTTCTCCCATAAGGCCACCAAACCAATATTTGTTAATACAGATCTAACCTGCTGTAACCAAACATTTTTCTTAAAACGATCAGCTCTTATTAGATCTTTAAAGCCCTCAGCATAAGGTGACAATTCGGAAGTTGTCCAGATTCTCCGCCAGTACAGCAGGGGGCATAGTCTAGCACTGTCTGCCAAAGCCTTCCTTCCTAGTTTATAAAGTAATGGCTGTACCGGGGTGCTTTGTGGAAGGTTAACAATTTTTCGGAGGAAGCTATTTCCTGCTACAGACAGTTTGGAAAGATTTTTAAAACCCCAAAGCCCTGCACCATATAAAACTGCACTGACAACTTTCATATTGAAATGGCCAAAGTTGGACTGACTGGTTTAGTGAAGGGCTAATATGGTACCCGCTAGCTAGCGATTTTTCAATGTGGCCATGTCCAGATGCTTGTCCCAGTTCATATTATCCTGAAAAATGACGCCTAAATATGTGAAGTCTTACACCTTCTCCAGAGGGCGTTTATTCAGCAGCATGTCATATATTTTGATTTTTGAGACATTTATCTCGAGACCTCGCATAAGGCAAAATTCCTCAAAAAGTATTAGTGCACGCTATAAGCCGCTCAGAGTTTTTGCTATTAGGAGGGTGTCATCGGTGAACATAAGAATTGGGATTTTTACGCCCGCCAATTTAGGTGCATCCGTTGGGGTATCTTCCAAAAATTTTGCAACCCCATTGATTGAAAACAAAGTTGGGGCCATAACACAACCTTGTCTTACCCACTTATCCACTCTGAATGAGGAGGTAACCTGACCCTGACTTCTCCACCTAATTTTCACATAGGAGTCTGTGATGGTTTTCGACCCTCACTCGCTATCGACGAGGCCGACCAACCCAATATGGCCGCCGTCGAAGCGGAAATCGGAAGTGGGGTGGCGCTTTAGCGCCTGGGACAGAACCAGCACCCGAGACAGGTAAAAAGGACAGCAGGCGTCTGGAAGGGATTTCAGCTGTTTCGGAGCGGGAAGAGGAGAAGGACGCAACCAGAGCCAAACCGGAGGATAACCAGTGAACCACGACCCCGAGAGAAGCAGAAGAGGACGCCGAGGAGGGGTGCGTGGGAGGAGCATAGCAAGAGCCATGGACCAGCGAACAGGAGCAAGCGAGGGAAAAAAGCTCAAGGAACACTGCCCCCGGGAACACTGTACTCCCCGACGGCGAGGAGGCTTGGTCTCCCAACCCCATGGCCCAGGAGGGTCGTGGAAGCAGGCTGCATGCTCGGGGCTTATCCATGGGCTGTGGGCGTGCATAACGGGGCACCACTAAACATCACCACTTGTTTCCCCTACATTAGGCACGATACACTAGGGACTGGGGACGGTGCACTTCCCCTTCCTCCTATTTCTGAGTATTTAATAGAAGCCTAAGCCAGTGTTGTTTTCTTTCCTTTTGGGTCCACGCTTGGCTGCCATGAGTCGGAGCTGGGAGCAGAGAGACAAGGAGTCTACGGTGAAGGGCCCCAAACCTAACAACTCGACCTACATTTATGTTTATTCTATGCTGACTATTGCTACCATCAAGAAAACACTTTTGTTGATGGTTTAAAACCTGAATCCTTAAAATAAATCAAACCTACAAACCTATATAGTTTTTGGACTACTTTGGTACCGGAAAAGGGAGGGGGCGACAGACTGGTGAGAGCGTCCCGCCCACAGTGTCCTTGTGGAGTCTAGCTATAAGGGATAATTGATCATGGGGCATCTTCAAATCATACAATACTCTCCACAGTCCTTTTCGGGAAACAAGGTTGAATGCTGCCCTTTGATCTACAAAGGCTGCAAACAAGCTTCCTTTTTCCCAAGACCACCGTTTTCCAGTAAAGAAGAGTGAAGCGAAAAGTCTGGTCAATGGTACTTATACCCGAACGAAAGCCTGCTTGAAGGGGTGATAGAATGTCCTGCTCACTAAGCCAATCCTGGATTTTGTCTAGTACGAGGTGACCCATGATCTTTTGAGATGAATCAATTAAACTTATGGGTCTATAATTCCCTGGATGTGACTTATTCCCCTTTTTGAATATTGAGATAATCACAGCCCCTTTCCAAGACTCTGGAACTGACGCGCCTTTGGCAATTTCATTCATTAGGATTACAATTTAACAGCTCCATATAGTTTTATTGGAAAGGAAAATATGGTCTGGAATTCCGTCGGGATCTGACGCTTTGCCTCCCTGCAGGGTGCCCAGTGCAATATCAACATCCGCTTTCCTAAAGGCAGAACCATCATAATAAACATATGAAAGGTCAAATAATTTCTCATCATCATTAGTGCACTCATATTGTGATTGAAAGTGCATTACCCATTGGTCTTGACTTACATAATTAATAAGTTCTGCATGGCAGCCATCTCTGCCCCATTTTATAACATCCCAAAATACCTTCTGGTTTATATTTTCACAGGCCCTTTTAAACTTCTGCCATCTGTTATCATTCCAGGATTTCTTCGCCACTTCCTGGGCTTTCTTATATTTCTGCCTAGCTGACCGATCCATAGGCATATCACCACCCTTTATTGCTTTCCCCAGGGAACTATGGGCCTCCTTACATTCCTTATTAAACCATATACTTCCCTTCTTATGATTGATTTCCTTGTTTTTGGCAGTCTTAAAGAAATAAGTACCAAGATGTCAAAGAAACTCCGCATGAAATCCAATAACCTCCTCAAATAATGCCATATTAAGCAAAAGTTCTTCCAGATGTTGCGTTATTTGCATCTACTGACAACATAGCTAGGACTTCAGGCTTTACTAACAGGTCTCATAGTATTTGTAGGAATTAAATCTAGGGATATCAGATCCCCTTCTGAATGAGATGTAACTTTTTCTACCCTAATTTCAAAGTCCACAGATTATGGGTTATGATCACTCTCAATACGATCAACTATCCTCATATCCCTTAGTTCGTGACAAAGCTGACAATTAATTAAAACATAATCAATACAGCTTTGGCTAGAGCCATTATCGAAAGTACATGCACCATCACTGTCTGCTTGATAGTAGCTCTCAAACCTTTCTCCTTGCAGAGGAAATTCATCTGTATTATGGCATCTGTCCATTTTTTTGCTGGGATTAGGTCTAATTTTGGGATCCTCCATAGCTCATCTTCAACATCATAAAAGTTAGAGTTCCCATTTAAGAGGGGTTCAAAAGTCAAGTTAAAATCACCAGCTAATATTACATATATGCCCCTAAAATGTTGGTCGAGCAGTGTGATGAATCACAGAAACCTGTGTTGTGGGAAGCACTGTTCACTTATTCACTATAACGTGATTTTTGTTTTTCTATTGATCAACCATACATTCAATTCACTTTTAACAAAAATTAAACAGATTCTGTTTCATCACAGATTCAAAATTTTCATATGTCCACAGTCTTTTTTGAACAAACAGAAAGCCAAAACCAATTCCCAAATTATATGCTCATCACAAGATGGACGTTTTTCTTTTCTTCAAAAATGATTTTATTCTTCTCATTCATCCATAAACGCGACAGTCTGTGTTTTTCTAACAAATCTTCATGGTTCAACGAATACTGACATATCCCAATGCATTTCGGTATGCACCTTCGTCAGGGGAATGTATTCTAAATAACAAAAGATTATACGTAATTACCAGAAACTAAATCTTATGTATATCCAATACATACACTATTTACAATTGCACATGCCTTAAATTCCAAAACTTATTAATGAACAACAACCAGAGAATCTCCTAATGTCATTTAGACATCTAGTGTGTATTAGAGAATTCATGCTCACAAAAGTTCACCTGCAACCTCCTAAATTAAACCAAAAAACATGCTACCAACCCAGTGCTACCACCACCTCATGCTAGCTGTGATCCAATAATAACCAAAAGCATAACATAAATTTCATGCATTTAAAAGTTCACAGCTCCTACCTTCGTCAAATCAATTAAACTGAGAAAACGACCAGCTCCAACATCCGTCCTACTCTCTTCTACAAAACATAATGGTACCTTTGAAACCTCAGCTCGTTACTACTCAGCTTGCACTAACTTGCATACAAAGCCAGTACTTACTTGGTCTCCTCGACTCCAATGTTAGAACGCTCCGTGCTACTTCAATTTCAAGATATTTTCTTTTCCGTTCTGTAATACATGAGGGCATAAAGCTCCTTAGCCACTAGTTATATTATATAGTTGTATAGTCGGAAAACTGCTTCTCAACTCGCTGCCATAAGTTCTTACCTCTTTCTGTACAAACAGAACGCTGCACATTACTCTTGGGTTCACTCGAGATCTACCGCTTTCTCGCTAGGTCAAACCCTGAGCGAGCCGCCTGAATATGGCGTCTGACGTCATACGTCATGAAAATCAAAGACGGACTGTAACCAAAAACATCCTCATTCAAAATGGCACCCGTGAGATGCCTAATTGCGATGAATACGAACAAAATAGTCCCATTTCGAAGATGGCTAAGTAAACTAGCTTCAGAATGATAAACTGTAGAAGAAAAAATAATAAAAAACTAACGACTTAATAAAAAGTGTGTCCAGGGCTGCTAACACCTCCGACTTCTTTCGCTTGGTAACCCTTGCATAGATGTTATACAAATCAAGCTTTTTACCCTAACCCCACAATAATCTACCGTTAGTATGTCCTTATTATTAGACTCTAAAACCTGTACCACAAAACCAATTTCTTGGCGGACCCAGACTATTAAGCCTCCCAAGGGCCAACTTTTTCCGCTGGCGATCGCAGGTACATAATAATTCAGATAGCCTATGCAATGAATTGGATCCGGTGCCCAAGTTTCCTGAAGCAGGCCCAGATCGTGTTTAGCGACGAAAAACTGGCACTCAGGAGAACTAATCTTAGAACCTAAACCGGCTATATTCCATGACAACACAGACAAGGAAGTCATGAGTGTTTTTCCTGGGCACAATATGGGCATAGTATTCGACGGACCATTAAATATATCAATAACTCCCTTATCAGTCGCAATACTAACGTCAGGGGGATTAATTTACTATTTGATCTAAAAACCAAATGTGAGTGTAAATCCTCACCCTTGAGCACCAACCTGTGAGAAATGGTCAACATTAAAGTCTCCCTGATTTCTTATCTTTTTTGAATAAAGTCAGTTGGCATACCTTCTACACTCTAGGCAAATCCTTTTCATGTATCTGAAAGTAGCCTTCAAACTAAATCCCAGCACTGTCCCTGCCACAACAATGATGGCTGGTGTTGCCACTTTATATTGAGAACCCTTAAATTGTGTTCATCACCATTCTTAATGATGTGCAACTAGGAGTTCTGATTTTATTCAAATCAGAGGGCAAACTATATTGGGTATCCTTTGCTATCACTCAAAAAATATATTCTTAGTGTGCGGGCACCACCAACAATTTAAAATAAAAAAACGAGGATACTAATTTATATTGTCAGGTTTCACTGCTGTAACTTTGCAGATTTGTGAGGCTCAGGCAACTATTTAGGACTATTCATACTTTGCAAACTCATTATGATATCATTGAAATCCATTCAAATTACCTTAACTCTGGGTCAGACTCATTCAGTTACTGAAGGCGATGATAAGCGCCATTCAGTTTATTGCCATTTTATGTCTAATATTTTTGGTTGGTCCACATTTACTTCATAAAACATTTCTGGACACAGGCTTCCCACAGACCATTACAAGAATGCATTTGGATCTGAAGTGTGTTAGGCAACAATCAACCCACTGGGAGCTCGGTTCACAAAAGCTGATCTAAGTGAGTACCTAACTAAAGCTTTCAGACCAAATACACTCAGACTGTACGTGGGTGTAGTTTGGTCTAAGGGTTTGGGGGTGTGATGCCCACACTATGCAAAGCACACAAATGCAAACCAAAACAAACTACATTTTCCAAAGCATGGCACTACGTGTGATTGTTGTGTCCATATTAAATCCATTGAGTATACATTCTCATCTGGTTTAGTGTTGAAAATGGGGGTCTATAGTTTGCAGAGGTATGCACCTTGTCCAAGATGGGACCCATGCCAGCCAATCCATGTGCTAGTGAAAACTCCTCCCACCATTCTAAATGCAGTCAAATCTATTCAGCCTGGCTATGAGGCACACAGGAAAGGTAGGGCACACCTCAAACCCCCTTGTGACTGCCTAGAGTGAATGCACATCCCCATCTCTTGTCACTCCAAAACCAGACATTGAATACACAAAAATGGCATAGTCACAAAGGATGGTTAAGCAAGAAAATGCCCACTTTCTAAAAGTGCTATTTACAAAAACACTATTTAAAAAAACCTATCTTTAATAAAAGATGTTTTAATAAAATCAGAGTTCTGAGAGCCTAAACTCCAAATCTCTAGCTATTCCCAATTGAAAGTTACAAATGCAAACTGTTGCAGTGCAGTCCAATGAATGCCTATGGGACAGAGAGCTTTTCAAAATTAAAAAACAAAATACGGGGTAATTCACTACCAGGGCATGTAAAACACACCAGTACATGTCTTACCTTTCACATACACTGCACCCTGCCCATGGTGGTACCTAGGGGCTACCTGAGGGGTGCCTTACATGTAAGTAAAGTGTAAGTTAGGGCCTGACAAGTGGGTGAACCTGCCAGGTTGACATGGCAGCCTAGTACTACACACGCAGACACTGCAGTGACAGTTCTGCGACACCTTTGAAAGACTACTTGTGTGGGTGGCACAACCAGTGCGGTACATTTAATGTACTACACTGGACACACACAGTGCACTTTACTAGGGACATACCAGTAAATTAAATATGCCCATCATGGATAACAAATCACAATTTACACAGACAGCAAATGCACTTTAGAACTGATCAACAGTAGGTAAGTGCAAAGAGTCCTAACACCAACAAACACACAGGGTCAGATAAATAGGTAGCAAAGGCAACAAGTTTGGGAATATTCCTGCAAAAAGGGCCACGTCTTACATTTAAAAAGTTCTTTATTAGGCAGTCATGACAATGTGTTGTGGCTCTTAACCTCTTGTTGCCAGGAGACTAGAAATTATTGCACTCTCTTTGAGAGTTGTAAGGGCCTTGTTCTCAGAGAAGTATTCTGGGTAAACAGTTCAGACCAAGGATTTAGAACAGTGTTTCCCAATTTTTGTAGGGTTGCAAAGTTCAAAGCAATACATAAACATGCTTTTAAAATCTGTATTTGTCTTGTCACATTTGCCTAACTTGAAAGTCAAAGGTCAGGCTATTTCTTCTGACAAATTGCTGCTTATTGATTTGAACATGGAGACTGATGTTTAGAACTCCTCTCACTTAGCAGCCAGATAAAGAATAGCAAAGTGAATAATGTGACAATCTTGCTGGAGGTACACAAAATATTAAAAGAAAGGTTGTAGGAAGTCTGTTTTTGTAACACACAACATAATGTAAATACCTGTAAGTGAAGTGTGCACATTCAGCAGTCGGCAAAGCAAAAAGAAAGCAAGTTTTTTATAATTCTGAAGCGAAAAGAAAAAGTTTGTAATAGGATCAGAACAAATCAAGAAACTTTACCTGGAGATGCACACATAATAAATATCCACTGAATCCTGATTTCTACACATAATCATTTGTGTGCAATATTGTTTTATCTGTGAAACAGTATGTCAGTTCAGAATTAGCCACCATCTTTTGGAAAATGTGCTGTCTGTGAATGCCAATGCAATACCACACAACGCTTTAGGTACATTAAATAATCGTCTGCATTGTGTCTATTAAAGCAGGGTGTATCCCAAAGGTTGAGCTAAAAAGTGGGTTGTGGTTCTAAAAAGTTTGGAAAGCACTGATCTAGATTTTGATTTAAACACTATAATTTACAATAGAATTAGGAACACCATTAACTCTGTGGCGGCGAGGTCTATATGATAGAGCACAAGGACAAAGTAAACAGTTTATTAAACTTAAACAAAATGTATGTTAAATATGAATGCCAATTAATTATAGATATTTATTTGTTTTAAATGAAACATGCTACTCACTATTACCTTAATGTTTTATTGTAAACTATTGTAAAAATAATAAATTAAAGTACAGTTTTTAAAGAATTATTTAAAAAAGTTCCAGCTAAAGTAAAATGTTTATATGACTATATTTACTTTTTAGTTATTTAACATTACAAAAAGTTATGAAAAGAGTGAATGAACATTAATTGAATTCATTTAAAGGACATTTACTTTTTACAGATACACATATTTAAACACACACACACACACACACACACACACACACACACACACACACACACACCCATACACGTGTTACCATCCTTGTGGGGACTATGTGTGAATACCAGCCTTGTGGGGACTAACCTTTCCCAATGTTTTTAAAATACACTAATAACAGAAAAATGTTAAGAAAAAATTCATTATACAGGATCCTGCTTCAAATTTGCAAATATATTGTTATTTAATCATGCGCACAGCACCATCCTTGTGGGGACTTGAACACGTGCTACCATCCTTGTGGGGACCTAGTCTGTAACACTATTTGTGATTGAATACAGTCAAAGGTACATGGCTAAATGTTTATTTTATCAACAATATACACAAACAACATTATAATCTATTCATTTACGAATTGCTGCATATATACTAGGGGTATACATTAAAGACAGATTCTGTTAATGTGCCAGAGAACATCATATCACGTTTAAAGAAAGACCCTTAAAGCTGTATTTAACCTATTTATTAGTGCTTAAAATCTTAGGAGATAAGGGAACGAACACAAAGAAATTAACATATGAAACTAAGTAATATGGTCAAGGGGAACCTAGAGCTTGATTAGCTGCTAACATTTTTGCCAAAATAGATGTTCAAATCCCCACAGAGATAGTGGGTGAAGATCATTGTGTTTAAGTCTCCATACCAATAGTGTGTACATTCAAAGCTTAAATCCCATTATAAAGAGTGTGAAGCTAATGAAGTTCAAGTCCACACAGAGGTTGGGTGTAATTATAGGAATGCTCAAGTCCCCACAGAGATGGTGTGTTATTATAGCGATGTTCAAGTCCCCACAGAGATAGTGTGTTATCATAGTGATGCTCAAGTCCCCACAAATATAGTGTGCTATTATACAATGTTTAAGTCCCCACAGGGATAGTGCATGTAGGTGATTGTGTTTAAGTCCTCATTAAAATAATGCCCAATTCACAAAGGTAAACTTAGACCAAAAGTCTAACTTTTCTACTTTTCAGAGTTCACAAAGGTAAACTTAGACCACAAGTCTAACTTAACTACATTTCAGTGTTCACAGAGGTAAATTTAGACCAAAAGTCTAACTTTACTACTTTTCAATATTCACAATGCCCCATACAGAGAATGTGAAGCTGATGATGTTCAAGTCGAAGCAAACACAATGAGATGATGAAACTTTTCAGTCACATACCCCCAGTCACAGATCTGGGTTGAAACCATCATCGTTCTGTAGCTTAGTTCGTCACCCCAGTTCAGACCCAGCTAAATGCAAATCAGCCTTGACCCTGTGCATTGTGACAACCCCTAGTGCTTTCTGACAAAACAGAGTTTGCATTTAATTACAGGAAAGGTCAAGTCCCCACAGAAATGATGTTTTTATAGTGATGTTCAAGTCCCCAAAAAGATAGAGTTTTTTAAATAGTTTTTTCAAGCCCCCACAAAGATAGTGTGTTATTATAGCGATGTTTAAGTCCCAACAGAGATAGTGTATGAAGATTATTGTGTTTAAGTCCTCATTAAAATAGGGCCTGATTCACAAAGGTAAAGTTAGGCAAAAAATCTAACTTTTCTACTTTTCAGTTTCACAAATGTAAACTTAGACCAAAAGTCTAATTTTACTACCTTTCAGTTTTTCAAAGCCCCATACAGAGAATGAAAAGCTGATGATGCTCAAGCCAAAACAGAGCTTGCGTTTAATTACAGGGATGCTCAAGTCCACACAGAGATGGCGTGTGACTATAATATTACCACGGTCACCAAAGAGAATGTATGTGATTATAGACATGCCCAGGTCCCCACAGAGATACTGTGATATATAGACATGCCCAGGTCCCCACAGAGATAGTGTGTGATTATACACATGCCCAGGCCCCCACAGATATAGTGTGTGATTATAGAGATGTCCAGGTCCCCACAGAGATAGTGTGTGATTATAGACATGTCCAGGTCCCCACAGATATAGTGTGTGATTATAGAGATGCCCAGGTCCCCACAGAGATAGTGTGTGATTATAGACATGTCCAGGTCCCCACATATATAGTGTGTGATTATAGACATGCCCAGGTCCCCACAGAGATAGTGTGTGATTTTAGAGATGTTGAGGTCCCCACAGAGATAGTGTGTGATTATAGACATGCCCAGGTCCCCACAGAGATAGTGTGTGATTATACACATGCCCAGGTCCCCACAGAGATAGTGTGTGATTATAGACATGCCCAGGTCCCCACAGAGATAGTGTGTGATTTTAGAGATGTTGAGGTCCCCACAGAGATAGTGTGTGATTATACACATGCCCAGGTCCCCACAGAGATAGTGTGTGATTATACACATGCCCAGGTCCCCACAGAGATAGTGTGTGATTATAGACATGCCCAGGTCCCCACAGAGATAGTGTGTGATTATATACATGCCAAGGTCCCCACAGATATAGTGTGTGATTATAGAGATACCCAGGTCCCCACAGAGATAGTGTGTGATTATAGACATGCCCAGGTCCCCACAGATATAGTGTGTGATTTTAGAGACGTCGAGGTCCCCACAGAGATAGTGTGTGATTATAGACATGCCCAGGTCCCCACAGAGATAGTGTGTGATTATAAAGATGTTGAGGTTCCCACAGAGATGGTGTGTGACTATAGTATTACCATGGTTGACAAAGAGAATGTATGTGATCATAGACATTTTGAGAAATACATATTCATGCTGAATCATTGGAAATTAGGTGGAAGAGTTGAGTAACGTTGGGCCAAGGAAGTTAAGACAGAGGCAGGTTCAGATTAATGCGTTGTCGAAAACAAATGTGCCATTATCTTTGTCCCAAATACTCTGTCCAAATACTAAGTCCATTGTTACCCTTTTAAGATTTACTCCACTCAAGGATATTCTCCTGATTTGATTTTTGAAGATTGATGGTTATATAATCTGTTTTGGAGGAGTTTTCCCCAGCCTACTCTCTATGCAGATCAGCAAAAAGTATTTAATTAAAAGTTGTAACCCTCTGATGGTTTTTGAGGCAAGCAGTATATCTTTCGCAAACAATAACAGAGAGACTTTGCTATCTGCCTGTATTGGAGATGCATTAGCACGAACTATGCAACTAGATTACATAAATAAAAGAAAAATAATGGAGTAAGCATGTATCCCTGCCGCACCCCTTTATTCATGGTGATGCATTATGCCAGTTAACCCTAACTAGCCCTCCACACCTGGACATAACTCATTGAGCAAGCAGATTAATGTTGATATGTTACTAGGGACCCCCATCCTCCCCAAAACTGACCAGAGTTTTGTTCGTGGGACTAGCTCCAATGCAGGTTTTAGGTTCACAAACACTATACCACCCTATTATACCCTGCAACACACCACTCCACAATACAACACTCTTCTCTACACTGATATTTTACACTTGTCCATAACACTCTACTCCACTGCTACACTCTATTCCACTCTGTGCCACTGTACGACACTCTACTCCACTCTATGCCACTATACTCCACTCTACAACACTCTATACATCTCCAGCTAGGCCACTCCACGCCACTTTACTTCACTGTACTCAATGAAACACTACTGCACTCTGCTTCATTGTACTTCACTACTTCACTCTACACCACTATATGCCACTCCACTCTAAGACACTCTATGCCACTTTACTCTACCACAATGTACAACACTCTACTCCACTGTAGCCACTCCACTCTATAGCACTCTCCTCCATTGTATGCCACTCCACTCTACTGCACACTACAACACTATACAACACTATTCAACACTCCATTCTACAGCACCACACTTTGTCACTACACTCTGACAGTCCACTGTATGACACTCTCCTGCACTCTACACAACACTACTCTACACCACTCCACTCCACTTCACTTTATGCCCCTACACCGTATGCCATGCCACTCTATAACACACCACTCTACTCTACTATATGGCATACCACTCTACTCTACGCAGCTCCACTCTACTCTGACACACCAATGCACTGTACTCCACTTCTCTCTACTCTACAACACACTCAATCTAGTCCACTCTATGCCACCTCACTGTACACTATTCCACTCTACGCCACTCCACTCGATTCCACTCTACCACACTGTACGACACTTCATTCTATGGCACTCTACAACAGTCCACTGTATGACACACTCCTCTGGTCTACACTACGCTACTACACTGTACGACACGCAACTCTATAGCGCAATACTCCACTCTAATGTACGACATGCCACTCCACTCTTCTATACGGCATGACACTCTACACCACTCCACTCCACTCTAAACCTCTACGTTACACGCCACTCTACTGTTCACAACTCCACTCTATGCCACTCCACTCTATGCCACTCCACTCTATGCCACTCTACTCCATGCCACTCTACTCCACTGCATGCCACTCCACTCTACAACGCCCTACTCTAGGACACTCCATTGTACGACTGTCCACTGTATAACACCCTCCTCCAATATACGCAAATTATAATATAGTTAGAACTAAAAATAAATAGGAAGCACTCACCTAGTCAGATGGACAGCAGGGTGATGTGTGCAAATACACTATAGGGATAACCAAAAAAGGCCTAGTAATCCTTTTGGCAACATCTGCAAGGCAGACATCCCGTCAAGTGTGTAAAATGATGCCTGGGCCAATCTTCCGCTCTCCCTAGCGGGGAGAATAGCAATTGCAAAATGGTGATCCTACCAAAACTGCTCTACCTGTTTGTCAATATCCTGATTCAGCTCACGCAACATTTTTTTAATTCAGTTGCTTCTTATTGATCTCTATGATATGGGCTGGCAGACAGGCGCATATCTCATGGGAACTACTGACACTGCCCCTGTCTCAGCGAGGGATGGGCGCCCCAGATTACCAATTGTATGCCTTCTGTGCTCAGGCGCAATTCCTACACTTCAGGCTGCACCCGACCCCCATCCAGCCACATACTGCTGTGGATCTGGACGTGGCGGGCCGATCCAACTTTTGGTGGCATTATATCAGTCAGGTAGACGCCTTTGTGGGGAAATAGACACGGTGGAGACATTGAGCCGGCATGGGACAAACTACGGGTCAGAGCGCACCTTAAACTCCTGTATGCCCCATCTATCCCCCTAGCACACAACCTGATGTTACCAGCCATGGGAGATGGTACAAGTAGGGCACTAGCTCTCCGATTGGGACTGCGCACTTTCACGGACCTATACCCAGGGGAGACATTTAGAGCTCCTCCTGAGCCAGAGGAGGGACGTCCGGTCCGATTTTCGGAACAATTCTTCTATCACAAACTTAAGGCCATGTGCAGAGAATTACACAACACATTCCCAAGCCCACTCCCACACTGCTAGTGCTTGAAAATTTTCTTACGGTTGACACACCTCATATACTCATCATCAGACTCTACAATAACATGCAAAACACGGCCCCCTTGTTAACGCCCAAAGCCCTGCAAGCATAGAATGCGGACCTTCCCACTGAGCTATCTGAGGAACAATGGTCATGTTGTTGCAATCAGCTTACAGCACTGTCCCTGAACTATAAGCTACGCCTTATTCATTTCAAATGTATACATAGATTCTATAGAACTCCTGCTCAACTTCAACGCATGGGACTTAGGGACGATGCCGGCTGCTGGAGATGTGGATTCGCTCCAGCAACATTTTCGCACATGGCATGGCTCTGCCCCAAACTAGATGACTTTTGGACCTCCGTTTTTAAAATTATACATGACATACTGAGCACGGCAAATGACCCAGACCCCCTGTTGGGCTTATTGGGATATGTAAAGGACGACACCACAGGGACTCAGGAAATTACGCGCTCTTTTGTTATTACTGGACAAGCATAGAGTTGCTATACATTGGGGAGGAGAGGGTCCCTGACTGTGAACGATTGGATTTGTGATGTAACATTTAGTCAGGAACAGTTATCAACCTTCTGGAAGCTGAAGCCATCAGCATCTCGGCCTCGTGACATATGGGGCCCCTTTCTGGAGTGGGCCCGCACATGACAACAGGCAGAACCGGACCACCTAAACACACCGATGCACAACCCTTCAGCACACAATAACAGGGCGTTTGCTGCTAACACTGTAAGCAGGAAATGTTTTTGTACATACCAGGGGAATAATGCATTAACAATGTGTAACGTGCTTTGGCAGGATTTACAGGGAAAGTTTCAAGACAAACTGGATAATAAGCTTGTAAAGTTATACCATGTTAATTGCCCAATGATACTTCATGGGGTGATGTGGAGCAACAGACCTCCAAACTGTTTTGTATGTTTGGTTTTATAAAAATGTCAATTAAATAAAAACTTTAAGAAAGTGTGTAAAATGATAGCGTGTACACTATTTGCTTAGTTTGTTTTTGTTTAATTATGCAAAAGTTCAGGAAAATTATGCGAAATCATATAAGATTACACAAATGCAAAATACATTATGAGGTGCTATATTTGAGCACAAAATGAGTTTTGCAATTTTGCAGTAAAAACATAGCACGAAAAAACATAAGTGGCAAAAGGAAAAGGCTCTCATGTTCAGAACATTTGTATTAGTCCCATGAATTTGCGATAAACTTTTGCCACAAATGCCATATAGTTATGTGAGATGGCACTGGAATTTCTATCACAAGTGTAGCATGAAATTCTAGAAATTGCATGACTCAAGCCGCTTAATTTAAATTTCAACCGGGCCTCAATATTATGCCAAATGGTAATGATGGGAGTTGGTACTATGAGAAGTAGGCATCCACCTATTTTTTTTTTTTAAAGGCAGCAATACATCCTACTAATGTACAATTATATGTCATTGACGAAGAACACCATGAGATGTGAAAAAAACTGTTATGGGTTTTTGGTTGTGAGGTTTACGATAGGTATGTGTTATTGGGTGGCAAGGGAATTTCTGGGGATTAGGGTGGGTATGGGTTTTTGGTGGTAAGGTATTTTTTTGTGTTTATAGTAAGTATAGGTTTTTAGGTGATAAGGGCTTTTTTAGGGTTTAGAGTGGGTATAGCTTTTCAGGCGGCACAGGAATTTGTAAGGTTTAGGGTGGGGATGGGTTTTTGGGTGGTAAGGGATTTTTTAGGTTTTAGGTTGGGTATGGGTTTTCGGGTGATATGGGCTTTTTTTAGATTTTAGGGTGCATATGGGTTTTTGGGTGGCAACGGACTTTCTAGTGTTCATGGTGGGTATGGGTTTTTGGGTGGTGAGGGAATTTTTAGCGTTTAGGGCGGGTATGGGCTTTTGGGTGGCAACAGAATTTTTGAGGTTTAGAGTGGGTATGGGTTTTTGGGGGGCAAGGGAAATTTTATAGTTTAGGTTGAGTATGGGGTTTTCAATGATAAGGAATTTTTAGGGTTTAGGGTAGTTATGGGTTTTTGGGATTTAAGGTTTGTCTTAGAGTTGAGGGTGGTTATGGGTTTTTGGGTGGCAATGGAACTTCTAGGGTTTAGGGTGTGTATGGGTTTTTGGTGGTAAGGTATTTTTTAGAGTTTAGGGTGAGTATAGTTTTTAGGTGATAATGGTCTTTTTAGGGTTAAAGGTGGGTATGGCTTTTTGGGCAGCATAAGAATTTTTAGGGTTTAGGGTGGGTATGGGGTTTTGTGTGGTAGGGGTCTTTTTATGTTTTAGGGTTGGTGTAGGTTTTTAGGTTATATGGGATTTCTTAGGGTTTACGGTGGGTATAGGGTAGCAAAGGAATTTTGGTATTTGGGTAGCAAAGGAATTTTGGGGGGTTTAGGTTGGGTATGGGTTTTTGGGCGGCATAAGAATTTTTAGGGTTCAGGGTGGGTATGGATTTTTGGGTGGTAAGGTATTGTTTAGAGTTTATGGTGGGTTTGGGTTTTTAGGTGGCAACTGCATTTTTTAGATTTAGGGTGGTTATGGGTATTTGGGCGGCATAAGAATTTTTAGGGTTTAGGGTGGCTATGGGTTATTTGGGTGGCAAGGGTATTTTTATCGTTTGAGATAGGTGTGGGATTTTTGGTGGGAAGGAATTGTGTAGGGTTTACAGTGTGTATAGGATATTGGGTGGCAAGAGAATTTTTAAGGTTTAGGGTGGGTGTGGGTTTTTGGGGGGCAAGGGAAATGTTATGGTTCAGGGTGGGTATGGGTTTTTGGGTGATAAGGAATTTTTAGCGTTTAGGGTGGTTATGGGTTTTTGGTTGTGAGGTTTAGGGTGGGTATGTGTTTTTGGGTGTTAATAGAATTTCTGGGGCTTAGTGTGGGTATAGGTTTTTGGTGGTGAGGAATATTTTAGTGTTTAGGGTGAGTGTAGGTTTTTAGGTGGCAAGGGAATTTTGAGGGTTTAGGGTGGGTTTGGGTTTTTGGGTGTCAGGAGAATTTGTAGGGATCCGGGTGGGTATGGATTTTAGGGTGGTAAGCTATTTTTTAGGGTTTAGGGTGGGAATGGGGTTTTAGGTAGCAACTGCATTTTTTAAGTTTACAGTGGTTATGGGTGTTTGGGTGGTAAGAGCTTTTTTGGGGGATTTGGGTGGGTACAATTTTTGGGTGGCAAGTAAATTTTAAGGGTTTAGGGTGGGTGTATGTTTTTGAGTGGTTAGAGATTTTTTAGGGTTTAGGGTGGGTATGGGTTTTTTGGGTGGCATGGGAATGTTTACGGTTTTCGGTGGGTGTGGGTATTTGTGGAGCAAGGTACATTTTAGGGTCTGTATAGGTTTTTGGGTGATAAGGATTTTTTAGGGTTTAGAGTGAGTATGAGTTTTGGGTGGCAAGGGAAATTTTAGGGTTTAGGTTGGGTATGGATTTTTGGGCGATACTAATTTTATTAGGGTTTAGCTGTGGTATGGGGTTTTGAGTGGAAAGACATTTTTTAGGGTTTAGCATTTATGTGGGTTTTTGTGTTTCAAGAGAATTTTCAGGGTTTGATGGGTATGGTTTTTTTTGAGTGGTAAGCGATTTTTTAGGGTTTAGGGTGGGCGTGGGTTTTTGGGTGGCAGGGGACCTCTTAGGGATTTGGGTGGGTATGGCTTTTTGGGTGGCAACAAATGTTTTTAGATTTAGGGTGGATATGGGTATTTGGGTGGAAAGGGATTTTTTTAGAGTATAGGGTGGGCCTGGGTTTTGGGTGGCAAGGGAACCTTTAAGTGGTTAATCCCTCAATTTACAATGGGCCAGGGGGTGTGTTTCCAGACTTGTAATATCAGGCCCCACCTTCCCTGGGCCTCTTTTGGCCCCAGGGACCCCATCCCTCCAGGGCATGGCCTTTTCTTTTTATTAAAACTTACGTCCCCTTCCCTGGGACACTACTAGCCCCAGGGACCCCATCCCCCAGGGCCTGGCCTCACCGTTGGGGACCGTGGGGGGAGCCCCAATGCCCCCACGGTCCCACCGGCTCCCGGCCTCCTGCGGGAACCAGCATTGCTTTTGAGCAAGGGGAGCTGCTGACATGCAGCTCCCCTTGCTGAAAAGCAATTCTGCTTTACTTGATTGAAGCGAGAGCAGGTTTTCCTGTTCTTGCTTCAATCAAGCAAAGCAAAGTTTGCTATGGCAGGGTGGGAGCAGTGCTCCCGCCCTGCCATAGCAAACAGCAGTGTCCTGGGGTGGTCACCCTGGGTCATTGCAGGAGCCGACCCTGGGGGGCGGCGGTCCCCAGGGTCATCACAGGCTCCAGGATGTGGGCCGTGGGGAGCCACTCCCAATATTTTCAAAGCCCCAGGGAGGTGGTGGTCCCCGGGGCTGGGGGGCCGTACCTACCCCCAAATTTGCCTATTTATTGCCCTGGGGAGGTGGCGGTCCCTGGGCTGCAGGGGGGTGCAGGCTGTGGGGGGTGTGTGCCTCTACTTTTAATTGGAAAAATCCCCTAGGAGGTGGTGGTCCTTGGGGTGTGTGCGGTGCTTGAACCCCTCCACACACAATCTATTTAATAAAAATAGGAGCCCCTGGTAGGTGGCGGTTCCCAGGGCTGTGGGGGACCTGTGGGCCCCCGCTATATCATTTGGGCATGCCCCCGGGATCTGGCCCACCCGGGTGCTGCTCCTGCACTCTGTTTTTTTTTAATTTTCTCGGCAGGATTCGCGCAGCCAGCGCAAATTCTGCCTATTTTTTTTTTAATGCTGTTTTGGGACCCCCTCAGCAGGCCTAGGGGGTCAGGGTGTTTTTACCCTTCCCCCTTTTCTTGTTTTTCGCCTTTTTGTTTTACTCTTTTCTTGTAACTCGGTTACAGAGTCACGAAATGGCTGCCAACACATTTTAGTTTGGAATGTTTTCAGCCAATTAGAATCGAGCTCCTACTCGGGAGGGTTCGCGGCGACTCCTCGGGATGCTCCGATATCAAAACTTTTCTTTTTTTTTTATTTCTCAGGAACTACCGAACTGATTTACACCATTTCAAAACAAGTTTGCTTTTTGAACCAAGCTCTACCTTTTTGCCAAATTTGGTGCAAATCCGTTCAGTAGTTCGGGCTGTAGCCTGGGCTTAAGTTTCCTATGGAAATTAACATGGAGAAAATGCGTTTTGGGATCGCCCTTTTTTCTCAGCCTTCACTTGACAAATCACCCCAGAACTTTCAAGACAGGAGCAGACCTGAGTGAAACTTTTTTTGGGGAGAATTATGTGAGGATTCTTCAATCGCCGCTAAAGATATTGTGAAATCAAACTTGTAAACAAGGCAAAGCCCCTATTGCCCCCAAACGTCTGAAATGGTGACATTGTGGTGGCTATAGGGGATTGCAAAAATGCCCCATAGTGTCTAATCTGGTAGTATCCAATCAGTTGAACTGGTGTTATGAGGTTTTAAAGTTCCTTGTGAAAAATAGAACCTAAAAGATCGAAGGGCCAACCACTGGCATCTAGTTCTATGCGACCGGGACTAAGTTGAAAGTTATGGCTGACCTTAATAGAGTGTGGTTCGGATGCACAAGGTGGATTGGGCCTAGTCTCAGCTTACTTTTCAACTTAAAAGAAAAAAAATATATACTGCTTCAATTGGTCTCCTCTTGGGACACTCATTTGAACAATATTATTTTGTAATTTATTATTCAGTGTTGATACAATTAAGTTGTAAACAAATATTTTTGGAATTCGTTTTTTTAACACAATTCCCTTGTAAGCTGTAATTTTCTGTAACCTTTACCCAAGCTCAAATGGGGTTATTGGGTTGCCCAGTTGTGTATTTATTTTTCACTTTTAGAAAATTAGAGGATGTAATCCCTTCACTCCAGGCTGCTTTTTTCCGCCTTTGATTTGGGATATGCAACACCGGACAGACGGATGCTTTAGACATGGATGCCGGTGTCTCTAGTGGGTACATAATACCTATTATACACGGAGGATGCGATTTCTTGGTGTAGCATATTATGTGAAGACTGGAATCATATCTATCCTGGAACAGAGGAATTACAGCATCCAATTTCTTGATTGCACAAAGCTGTTTGTAAGCCCTGAAGAAGTTCATCCTTATGGCTGAAACATGTTGGCTAGTAAAGAAAGAAAAATAAAGAAGACGTTTATTTAAAACAAATTATACTTTGGATTTTTCCTCATTGGGTGCACCTTCATAAATCTATTTCCATCTTTGTAAGAGATCGGCTTCAGTCAGTTCAGAATGTTAGAGAGATCTTTGTGGGAGATAGTCTTGAGGAATTACCAGTTAGTGGTGTACTGGCTAAGTATAGGTGATGGTGTGGATTAAACTGATGAATGGCTGATGTTAAATCGGATTTTATTGATTTTTTCATGAAGAAGGGGTTGAACGTGCTGCATCTGTTGGCTGAGGGCGGGATAACTGGTACTGGGATGGGTTGGCACACTGTTTGACAGCCTTAAAGTGGGCTATGCCTCTGTTGATTGCTCTGTTGAATACACTCTTGTAGCATGTGGCTTTTGCTGGGGTTATAATTGAATGAAAGCTGTAGCAGAGTGGTTTCAGAAGGATTGGGTCTCCTAGAATTTCATTCTTCTCCATTTCTTCTCCAGTCTTCAAGTACTGTGCTGGTCTTCAGTAAGTTCTTGGATTTTTCAGGGTGCTGGCAGCTTATTCTTGGTGGCACGAGTTTTCAGAGTAGCAAAGCGTTCTAGCCATTAATCTTGAGAATTTTATCTTTAGACAGTTGGAAGTGGAATTGAGGCTGTGTTTGTAAAATGTCAGTGGTCACTCTGTACCTGACTGTCTTCATTGGGGGCATAGTGTTCTCAACAGTCAACAGTGGGCCTCATAGATGGTGGTGGCCAACAAATGGGTTTTAACGACCTATATGAACCAGCACTTACAATGCCTAAAAAAATGGATGAACAACATATTCCTGCACTTAGTACTTAATTTGACCCAATTGTTTCTGGTGCTCGGCACCTGCACTTAATCATAAACACTGTTGCTTTTCATGAGCACTAGTTAAGAACACATTCATTTATGGTAGGCATGGAGAGATTAAGTTATTCGTCCAGAATCAGAGGATGTTGAGGCGACCCCGAGACTCGAACCTGGTTCCAACTGACTCCGAAGTCAGCAGCTCTGGCCATTACACAACATTCTCATCCCATTTTTATGATTAGTAGTTGGTTCTATTTTAGGCGGCGCTAACAGGAAATATGGGCTAGTGCATGCTGCCTCCTGACGAGAGCTGCATACTTATTTTTTTTTACAAACTAACCGTTGCCTGCAATACTTAATGAATGAAGCTGGGATGCGAATGTCATGATTGGAATGCTATGATTGGTGGTCATTTGAGTACTTACCTTATCACATTATACAGCATCTGTGACAATTTTCCAAACTTTCCAAAGTGGAATGGAGAAATTATGGGGGATGTGAAACAATTGAGAAATTTCTGAAAATGTGATACAATAGGCGTATCAATTTGGGAAATATATTCCTGCGAAGCTTTTCACGTCTCACAACTGTACATATAATTAAAGCTTAAATATGCCTTCCTCCCACTCGAGAGACTGGACGAAAATTGAAAATGAACCACTCTAGAAAGAAGAGTACTGAGAGAAGCGATAGGAATGTGCCATCTCCAAAGACTATAAAACACACTCAAACCTTGGGAATGACCCTGCAGACAAGGCCGAGTCCAAAACTAGTCATCTGTTTCTCACACATGAGACACTGCCCTAGACTCACACTTTAATTTATGTATTAGACTGGAATGGGAAGCAGTGACACATTCCACTCAAAAAAGTTTATGGACAGAAGAGCTTACATTGGAATACCCGGATTAATGGAACAAATTTGCGGGAATGATTCCCACTTTTCACAGTGCAACAGTGTAGAGCGCGAGAGGAGTGCTCTTTTAGAATACTTCGTATTGATTATGGTTTGGGGCGATCCACGGATACTGATCGCACGCACCCACACAGAAGTCTCTAAACATTGAGTCAGGCGAAAGGGAAGGAGTGCATACTCCATTACAAATTTTCTTGCTAAGCCAGGACAATGGCAACTTTCTAAAAGTAGGGGGGTACAAAAGGGGGAGGTAATGGACGGAGCATCTGAACCAATCAAACACTCACACCCAGTCAAAAAATCTTGGTTTAATCCAACACCGTTCTTTAGCCCACTCTGCCACCCCAGGGGCAAAGTTAGCAAGTGACCCACGTCTGGGCATGCCGCCAACTTGGGGTGAAAAGCAAACACAAGGAGATGATGTACGAAGTGCTGAAACTTTTCAGACACTCACCTCAAGACAGAGAAAGCTAGCCTAGCTGATGAGGGGCATTACTCTGAAACCAGTCCCAGGATGCTTGTTTCCATTCAGGCTAGACTGTTCCCATGAGGAACAGGGTCAAGACTGATTTGTACATGCCTGAGTCTGAACTGGGGTGGCAAAGTGAGATAAAGAATGATGATGGATTCAACCCAGATCTGTAACTGGGGGGTGAGTGCCTGAAAAGTTTCAGCGCCCTCCATCATCTCCTTGTCTTTGCTTTGTTTGCCTTAAGTTGGCAGGGTATGCCGAGGCGTGGATCTCTTTCTCACTTTGCCACTGGATTCAAGCTAGCATGGCTGATTTGGGGTGTTACCCCGAAACCAGTGCTAGGATGCTTGTTTCCGGTCTGGGGAACACCTGGCTTGGCAGAACTGTTCCAATGAGGAACAGGCTCAATACTGATTTCCATATGCCTGTGTCTAAACTGGGGTGATGAAGTGAGCTAATGAATGATGATGGCTTCAACCCAGATCTGTGACTGGGGGGAGTATCTGAAAAATGTCAGTGCTCTGTCCATCATCTCCTTGTGTTTGCTTTGTTCACCCTAAGTTGACAGGGTATGCCCAAACGTGGGTCCCTTGCTCACTTTGCCACTGAATTCAAGCTAGCCTGGTTGATGAGTGGGTGTTACCTCAAAACCGATCCCAGGATGCTTGTTTCCGGTCTAGGAAAGACCTGGTTCGGCACTTCGGGCTGGACTGTTCCCATGAGGAACAGGGTCAAGATTGATTCGCATATGGCTGGGTCTGAACTGAGGTGGAGGCTAGAGAACGATGATGGATTTAACTCAGATCTGTGATTGGTGGTGAGTGTCTGAAAAGTTTCAGCACTCCATCCATCATCTCCTTGTGTTTGCTTTGTTCTCCCTAAGTTGGCAGGGTATGCCCAGGCGTGGGTCTCTTGATCACTTTGCCACTGGATTCTAGCTAGCCTGGCTGATTTGGGGTGTTACCCCGAAACCAGTGCGAGGATGTTTGTTTCCGGTCTGGGGAACACCTGGCTTGGCAGAACTGTTCCAATGAGGAACAGGCTCAAGACTGATTTCCATATGCCTGTGTCTAAACTGGGGTGATGAAGTGAGCTAAAGAATGATGATGGCTTCAACCCAGATCTGTGACTGGGGGAGTATCTGAAAAATGTCAGTGCTCTGTCCATCATCTCCTTGTGTTTGCTTTGTTCACCCTAAGTTGACAGGGTATGCCCAAACGTGGGTCCCTTGCTCACTTTGCCACTGAATTCAAGCTAGCCTGGTTGATGAGTGGGTGTTACCTCAAAACCGATCCCAGGATGCTTGTTTCCGGTCAAGGAAAGACCTGGTTCGGCACTTCGGGCTGGACTGTTCCCATGAGGAACAGGGTCAAGATTGATTCGGATATGGCTGGGTCTGAACTGAGGTGGAGGCTAGAGAACGATGATGGATTTAACTCAGATCTGTGATTGGTGGTGAGTGTCTGAAAAGTTTCAGCACTCCACCCATCATCTCCTTGTGTTTGCTTTGTTCTCCCTAAGTTGGCAGGGTATGCCCAGGCGTGGGTCTCTTGCTCACTTTGCCACTGGATTCTAGCTAGCCTGGCTGATTTGGGGTGTTACCCCGAAACCAGTGCGAGGATGTTTGTTTCCGGTCTGGGGAACACCTGGCTTGGCAGGACTGTTCCAATGAGGAACAGGCTCAAGACTGATTTCCATATGCCTGTGTCTGAACTTGGGTGTTGAAGTGAGCTAAAGAATGATGATGGCTTCAACCCAGATCTGTGACTGGGGGGAGTATCTGAAAAATTTCAGTGCTTTGTCCATCAGCTCCTTGTGTTTGCTTTATTCACACTAAGTTGACAGGGTATGCCCAGACGTGGGTCGCTTGCTTACTTTGCCACTGGATTCAAGCTTGCCTTTCTGATGAGGGGGTTTTACCTCAAAACTGATCCCAGTATGCTTGTTTCCGGTTTAGGGAAGACCTGGTACGGTACTTCGGGCTGGACTGTTCTTATGAGGAACAGGGTCAAGATTGATTCGCATATGGCTGGGTCTGAACTGAGGTGGAGGCTAGAGAACAATGATGGATTTAACTCAGAACTGTGATTGGTGGTGAGTGTCTGAAAAGTTTCAGCACTCCATCCATCATCTCCTTGTGTTTGCTTTCTTTGCCCTAAGTTGGAAGGGTATCCCCAGTCATGGGTCCCTTGCTCACTTTGCCTCTGGATTCAAACTAGCCTGGCTGTTGAGGGGTGTTACCAGGATGCTTGTTTACGGTCCAGGGAAGACGTGGCCTGGCAGTTAGGGATAAATTATTCCCATGAGGCACAGGGCCAAGACTGATTTGCATAAAGCTGGATCTGATCTGGGATGGTGAAGTGAGCTAAAGAACAATGATGGATTCAACCCAGACCTGTGAAAGTTTCAGCGTTCCGGCCATCATGTCATTGTATTTGCTTTGTAGGAGAACCAGGCAGCCAGCTATTTTCCTTCATACAGCAAAAGTCAGACTGCAGAGAAGTGGCCTTCTCCTGTCTGTGCACACCGAAAACAAAATTCAGATAAACACTTTTTGAAAATGTGTGATGTGTTCTTAGATCAGTGAGAGTGCAAAGACTAGTCACTTATGCATTATAGTCAGGGTCACTAGAATTATGCAAATTTACAGTCACGGTGTTTTCTGCATAAGTATGGATTTACCCCCTTTCTTACATAATCTATCATCTGCATCATAATCTGCAGATTTTAACACAAAAATGATTGCTATCGCAAATGAATAAAAAGTTTGTAAAACACAGCAACACGTGTTGTTGCGCAGTGAAAGGTTCTTCGCAAAGGTTGAGTGATCACCTTTTTGTTGCATATTGCTGTATTTGGGTGTCAAACAGATACTAACGATGTTAAACCTTTACCCAAATAGTGTTAATGAGTACAAATTACAAAAAATGAGGTAATACTGTCACAAAATGTGCTGTATTATGCTGCATAACTTGCCTTTTCTTGACATATAATTTAGTCAAACCTGTCACATAATTTGGGGCCCTCCTGCTGCATAATTCCAGCGCCCCTGAATGGAGTGTACTGGACTGGATATGACAACCTAACTAGAGAGAACTTCAGGAATTAATTTGAGCTCATTCCCAGTGACAAAAAGCTAATTTTACCAAACTGAGCTTTACTTTTGCCATGCTTACTAAACTTCTAAGCTGAGAGTCAATTAATCAGCCAAACGAGCATACTTTTTTCGCAGATAATGTTATCCCATATTGATTATGTTACTAGGGAGCATGGATTTGCTGAGTCTGTCTTCTTTTTTCACCATCTCTATTCTGGAAACTTCAACAGATTTAGCATGTGTCCGGTTTTAGGAAAAGGGCAGCTGGACACAGAGGAAAGCAGGTTCATGTGTTCTAGTGCAGTGGTAGTAGTAGTAAAAGTATGTTTATTAGACCATTGGTCTCCAAACAAAATACATATTACAATAAATAGTATACCCAATATTGTAATCAGCAATACAGTGAAGCTTTAACTTAGAGATAGCGTTCCACCCTAGACACAATATTCTAGAGTGTGACCTACTATTACTTCATGCCAATTTCTATCCAGCCACACACACACACACACACACACACACACTTTTGCATGTACATAGCATAAGTGATCTCACATAACAACAGAGGAGCGACTAGTCGAGCCCACAGTATAACAGTACAAGTTAGTGGAGATGAGCAAAGAGATAAATAAAAGATCTACCCCTGCCTGAGTCGAGCTAGTGGTGTTTGACCCCGTACACCCCTTAAATACCTCTCTGTCCCCTGTGACCCTATTTCAACCCCGGCCCTCGTATGGCCAAAGTTCATCCTCCAGGGAATGGCCCGGATTCTCTGTTCTTTGCAGGACAATGCTCTGGTATTGGCTCAATGAAGCCTATATTTTGTAGTGTTTAGGATGGCAACCCCTGGCCTTGTAGATGGCAATTTCCAAGCTCATGCAATGGCCCAGCCCTTATTTCCACTGTTCCAAGGATGGAGGAGTGTTATCTTTCCAAGCCCTGATAATGTCATTTTCCGCGATCACCAGACCCAGCCATAGCAGGGCAGTGCGATATCTGTCAGTATCTACCTTTTCTGTAGTATGAAGAGGGACCAGCTTAGGGTCTCGAGACAATACCCAGCCCATCACTCATTCCAAACAAGCCAACACCCCCTCTGAAAACAAGGCCGGTCAAACACATGCCCAGGTTGTGTGCAGGAAGTCTCCCCTTTCCGATAGGCATTGCAAGCAAGTCGGTGTGTGCCAACGCCCCCATTTTCCAAAATCCCTCAGTAGTGTATAAAGCCCTGTGTAGGTAGTCACGCTGTATTAGGCAGAACTGTGAGGCAATCACTTTCATGTCTGCTTAGGCACAGGCCTTTCCTCCAATCATTATCCATAAGGTGCCCCAAGTTCCCACTCAGGGCTTCCTCAGCCGGTCATATGAGTCTGGTGTATTGATCACTAGTGTTTGATATAGCTGCAAGATGTAATGGCTGGTCTATTCCTCCATAAGTATTTTGGCCTCTAAGCGATTATATTCCGGTTTGTTCGTGAGGCCTTTGATATGTCGTGATTGCAGGTTCTAAAGATTTGTGAAAGATTTAGGGCGTATTCCACCTGAAAGGATTTTATTGTGGATCCCGACAGGCCATCCCCCAACTTAGATATGCCTATGACATCTCAGGATTTGAAGAACCTACAAGGTCATAACCTATAACAGCCTGGTTCCATGCCATAACAGTGTTTCTTTTGTCAAGCACCCCTTCCAGCCAAGGGCTTTGTGGGTCTCCCATCAGATCTGGAGAGTCCCTTTTTTGGCTACCAGGAGTTGTTCCGGTTGAGTTCCTCAAATCAGCAAATGCTAAAGGGGGGTTTCCTTCATCGTTAAGTGGCAAAGGCTGGAAAAGTTGTGTTATTGAACCACCCCTTGTTTAGGACAACCTCTAGTATGAAGGTATATCTGGAGTTGCCATAACACCATCATAGGGGAATTTATAACACTTAGAAAGGGTGATTCTGCCGTCGGATTTAATAGGCCCTACACGTCACATGGTGCATCTTTGGTACAAGGCACACAGGCGCCTTCAATGTTCTGGTGTCATCACCCTTATGACACCACTATGGGACTCGTGCAGGTTGGGTTCCCTTCGCAACAGTAAGGGATTCCAAGTTTGGGGCACCATACGCATTTCAGTGGTAGGAGACCTTTGGAAGAAAGGTAGAGTAGTGGACTTCTCCTTCTTAAAAACACAATACGATATGGCACAGATGGAGCGGTTCAGGTACATTCAAATCCGGCATGCGTTGCAAACAGCCATACCGGTGGGTACTGAGCTGCAGGAATCCACCCCTCTTGAAGATAGGCTACTGACGGAACATATGACGACTAAGGCAACATCCTTCACATACCGAAAGTTGGTTAACAACCTTCCTGATATGACGTCTAAACTGAGGTTGAACTGGTCTCGAGACCTAGGCACATTTGATGATTCCGAGTGGCAAGAGGCCCTTTCCTCCCCTCGGGAAACGGCTATACCCTCCAGGCTCAAACTAGTCCAACTTAAAATACTGCACCGCACGTATTATACCAGAACAACATTATACAAGATAAGATTTGCTGAGTCTGTCTTCTTTTTTCACCATCTCTATTCTGGAAACTTCAACAGATTTAGCATGTGTCCGGTTTTAGGAAAAGGGCAGCTGGACACAGAGGAAAGCAGGTTCATGTGTTCTAGTGCAGTGGTAGTAGTAGTAAAAGTATGTTTATTAGACCATTGGTCTCCAAACAAAATACATATTACAATAAATAGTATACCCAATATTGTAATCAGCAATACAGTGAAGCTTTAACTTAGAGATAGCGTTCCACCCTAGACACAATATTCTAGAGTATGACCTACTATTACTTCATGCCAATTTCTATCCAGCCATATTTGGTTGGATAGAGCAGTGTTAGCTAGCTCCCCCAAACCAAAAGAAATGTTGTTAACACAGATTATACTGTGTAAAGGTTGCATTCAATTTCTCTTACTGTAACGTGGACAGTGTTGGAGAATGCTGGCATTTAAGATATGTAAGGTATGCAGTGGCCCTGGGTCCATGCACAATTATATTTCTACGTCTATGTTCAGGGAACACTAGGGTTTTTGATTTTCAAAATTTGGTCGCCATGAATATCGGACCTTTTAATATTTTTCATGCGTCCTGTGATTTTTTGTTCCCATGTATATTGATACAAAAAGTTCTAGAATGAAAAGGATAAAAGTCGAATTTGATGAATTATTCTTTAGGAGTGCAGTGTTTATGCGCTAACATCAAGGAGATGCTTATGAGACCTTAGTGTCAAGAAGCCACGCAGCTTACAATTGAAAATTTGCAAAGTCACACATTTTCCCTACTAAATTGAAATAAGGGAAAACGCACAAGCAAATACAAAGCATTTCACTGTCTGTTCTTTTCAAAGTACTCCCTCTCTAAAGTACCAGCACCGAAAACGAATTATACATTTGAAATTAGAAATATTGGGTTTCTCCAGTCATGGACACTTAACAGTTTACTTAAATTGGCATATAGTTGACAATGGGTTATTTCAGAATGAATTTCCAGCCAGCGCTTAAAGGTGCAAAAATGACAATGTTTAAAGGTCAGAGAATGTGAGTTCCTTTTCACTCCTAACAGGATAGTATGTGTCATTGGCGTTGGCAATGTGTTCTTTGCCTTTGCAGATTTTGTCCTTCCTCCTTTGGGAAGAGCGAGCCCCTTCACTGCCCGTTCTCCTTGGCAGCCCTTCCCCCCTGAAGGTGTGCTGGGTGTGGACCCTGCAGCGCAAGAGAGCCTCTATTGTCATGCTCTTGGCTGTGAAAGAGGTGTGAAGGGGAGCTTCCGTCAGCCGCCCTGCGTCACAAAGACATTGACTTTGCCGGCTCCGTCAGGCCTCTCTCAGCCCACGCCCCCAGTGTTTGCAGAGCTGAGAGCCTTCCCAGCAGTCTGATTTCTGAAGCTGTCCGTCTTTGCTTATAATTCCTCTCTCATGACACTAGAAGCGAGGATACTTGTTTTGTGCCTTTATTTTTGGTGCGCACGCATTCTTTGAGCCTTGGGGGCTTCCTCTCATTAATTAGCCCCTTTCTTCTTGCATTCTCAAGCCTAAAAGTCCAGTTTGCTCAGTGCGTTTGTACGAGGAAGTAGATCTCTGTCCTAGATGTAAAGTTTACACTTAGGAAGGCATGTGTTCATAAAATATTCTGTATTCAGGACTCAGGAGTACACTCAGCGTGTACACACAACAGCACCCTAGAAGCACATCTGTGAAAGAAGTGTCGCTGTTGAAACCATTGTTAATATTGCCTTCATTTCTGAACTATCAACTGACGCAGGCCACACTAAGACTTTCCTAAATACTTAAAGCAGATTTTTACGATGGGATCCACGTTTATTTTCCCAGGGTATCCACTACTTTTTAAGTACAGCTCCCAGTGAGTGCACGAAAGGTGCATATGAAAGCAGCTTGTTGTAAATTAAAGAAGCGCTTGTTCCAAAACTGTCACTGAGACTAGGAAAAACGTTTGTTATTATGAAGTGCTTGTGCATGAACAGAGTGAGCACAAAACATGTGCTCTCATGAAACAATTGTGCGCCTGAATAAAGTGAACATAAATTACATTCGTGGGAGAAAACAGTGGCCTATAAAAAAAAAGTGCGCTTACGGCAGAGCGCACCCATGAAATAAAGCAGTGTGTGCATCAGCGAACTTGTGCATAAAGGCAGTATGTGCATGAATCCAATGCATGTATTAAATTAGTTTAGACACAATGTAATGTGCAGGAGACAACAGTGTGCATGAACTGCACTTTTCCATTCAACCGATCCATTTATATCACATTTTCACCCTTCCATTCACCCACTGATATCCACCATTTCAACTTTGCATTCAGTCACCCATTCATTCTTTCATCTATCATTTAATCTAGGGAGTGCAGAGTGCATAGGGAGTGCAGAGTGCATAGGGAGTGCAGAATGCATAGGGAGTGCAGAGTGCATAGGGAGTGCAGAGTGCATAGTGCATAGGGAGTGCAGAGTGCATAGGGAGTGCAGAGTGCATAGGGAGTGCATAGTGCAGAGTGCATAGGGAGTGCATAGTGCAGAGTGCATAGGGAGTGCATAGTGCAGAGTGCATAGGGAGTGCAGAGTGCATAGGGAGTGCAGAGTGCATAGGGAGTGCAGAGTGCATAGGAAGCGCAGAGTGCAGAGTGCATAGAGAGTGCAGAGTGCATAGGGAGTGCAGAGTGCAGAGTGCATAGGGAACAGAGTGCATAGGGAGTGCAGAATGCATAGGGAGTGCAGAGTGCAGAGTGCATAGGCAGTGCAGAGTGCATAGGGAGTGCAGAGTGCATAGGGAGTGCAGAGTGCAGAGTGCATAGGGAGTGCAGAGTGCATAGGGAGTGCAGAGTGCAGAGTGCATAGGGAGTGCAGAGTGCAGAGTGCATAGGGAGTGCAGAGTGCATAGGGAGTGCAGAGTGCATAGGGAGTGCAGAGTGCAGAGTGCATAGGCAGTGCAGAGTGCATAGGGAGTGCATAGTGCAGAGTGCATAGGGAGTGCAGAGTGCATAGGGAGTGAAGAGTGCAGAGTGCATAGGGAGTGCAGAGTGCATAGGGAGTGCAGAGTGCATAGGGAGTGCAGAGTGCATAGGGAGTGCAGAGTGCATAGGGAGTGCAGAGTGCATAGGGAGCGCAGAGTGCAGAGTGCATAGGGAGTGCAGAGTGCATAGGGTGTGCAGAGTGCATAGGGTGTGCAGAGTGCATAGGGAGTGCAGAGTGCAGAGTGCATAGGGAGTGCAGAGTGCATAGGGAGTGAAGAGTGCACAGTGCATAGGGAGTGCAGAGTGCAGAATGCATAGGGAGTGCAGAGTGCATAGGGAGTGCAGAGTGCATAGGGAGTGCAGATTGCGTAGGGAGTGCAGAGTGCATGGGGAGTGCAGAGTGCATAGGGAGTGCAGAGTGCATAGGGAGTGCAGAGTGCATAGGGAGTGCAGAGTGCATAGGGAGTGCAGAGTGCATAGGGAGTGCAGAGTGCATAGGGAGTGCAGAGTGCATAGAGAGTGCATAGGGAGTGCAGAGTGCATAGGGAGTGCAGAGTGCATAGGGAGTGCAGAGTGCATAGGGAGTGCAGAGTGCATAGGGAGTGCAGAGTGCAGAGTGCATAGGGAGTGCAGAGTGCATAGGGAGTGCAGAGTGCATAGGGAGTGCAGAGTGCATAGGGAGTGCAGAGTGCATAGGGAGTGCAGAGTGCATAGGGAGTGCAGAGTGCATAGGGAGTGCAGAGTGCACAGGGAGTGAAGAGTGCACAGTGCATAGGGAGTGCAGAGTGCATAGGGAGTGCAGAGTGCATAGGGAGTGCAGAGTGCATAGGGAGTGAAGAGTGCACAGTGCATAGGGAGTGCAGAGTGCATAGGGAGTGCAGAGTGCATAGGGAGTGCAGAGTGCATAGGAAGCGCAGAGTGCAGAGTGCATAGAGAGTGCAGAGTGCATAGGGAGTGCAGAGTGCAGAGTGCATAGGGAACAGAGTGCATAGGGAGTGCAGAGTGCATAGGGAGTGCAGAGTGCAGAGTGCATAGGGAGTGCAGAGTGCATAGGGAGTGCAGAGTGCATAGGGAGTGCAGAGTGCAGAGTGCATAGGGAGTGCAGAGTGCATAGGGAGTGCAGAGTGCAGAGTGCATAGGGAGTGCAGAGTGCAGAGTGCATAGGGAGTGCAGAGTGCATAGGGAGTGCAGAGTGCATAGGGAGTGCAGAGTGCATAGGGAGTGCAGAGTGCATAGGGAGTGCAGAGTGCATAGGGAGTGCAGAGTGCATAGGGAGTGCAGAGTGCATAGGGAGTGCAGAGTGCATAGGGAGTGCATAGGGAGTGCAGAGTGCATAGGGAATGCAGAGTGCATAGGGAGTGCAGAGTGCATAGGGAGTGCAGAGTGCAGAGAGAGTGCAGAGTGCAGAGTGCATAGGGAGTGCAGAGTGCATAGGGAGTGCAGAGTGCATAGGGAGTGCAGAGTGCATAGGGAGTGCAGAGTGCATAGGGAGTGCAGAGTGCATAGGGAGTGCAGAGTGCATAGGGAGTGCAGAGTGCATGGTGCATAGGGAGTGCAGAGTGCATAGGGAGTGAAGAGTGCAGAGTGCATAGGGAGTGCAGAGTGCATAGGGAGCGCAGAGTGCATAGGGAGCGCAGAGTGCATAGGGAGCGCAGAGTGCATAGGGAGCGCAGAGTGCATAGGGAGCGCAGAGTGCATAGGGAGCGCAGAGTGCATAGGGAGCGCAGAGTGCATAGGGAGCGCAGAGTGCATAGGGAGTGCAGAGTGCATAGGGAGTGCAGAGTGCATAGGGAGTGCAGAGTGCAGAGTGCATAGGGAGTGCAGAGTGCAGAGTGAGTAGGGAGTGCTAGGGAGTGCTAGAGAGTACAGAGTGAGTAGGGAGTGCTAGAGAGTGCAGAGTGAGTAGGGAGTTCTAGGGAGTGCTAGAGAGTGCAGAGTGAGTAGGGAGTGCTAGGGAGTGCTAGAGGGTGCAGAGTGACTGCAGAGATTAAGCTAATGGCAATGTAAATGACAATGCCATTTATTTATCTGTTTTCAAAACCAACACATAAATAAAAATGTTGTCATTTACAATGCCAATAACTCTAACTTTTCCAAAGGCGAAACCATTGCATTGTAAATGCTTGTTTTTAACGCAAACGATGTATTGGATTACAACTGGAGGACACATTTCTCACCCCAAGAATTTGTACAGACGGAATTTTCATCAGGAAAAATGTGTCACGAAACTTGCTGGCAAATGGTGCAGATTTTGTGTTTGTGTAGTAAAGAGGTAAACATACATTTTAGGGCAGATGTATCATCCGTTTTTTTCTCGCAAACGCTGCGATTCGCAAAAAAACAGCGTTTGCGAGAAAAAATAAGGAAAATGCGATGTATCATGGAAATCGCATCGCAAAATTAAGGAATCGCAAAATTTGCGATTTCTTAATTTTGCGTCAGCATTTAAGGAAACGCAAATTGCGATTCCTTAAATGCTATGTATAAAGCACTCAAGTTGTGCGAATTCCAATTAAGAAATCTCAAATTATTTTACAAATGCACTTTTTGGCATTTGTAAAGGTGCCATGTGGCGCACATACATGCCCTTAGGGCATGTATGTGCGCCATATGCACACACATGTAAATTTCAGGGGTGCAGCACCCCTGCACCCTTCAAATTATTCTCAAATTGCGATTAGCAAATTGCGAATCACAAATTGAGAATAACTTCCCATTCCTTGCTATGGGACTCCTGGTGAATGGGAAAGTATTTCTTATTTGCGAATTCGCAATTTGCAAATTCGCAATTAAGGAATATCAAGAAATCACCAAAAAAGACTGTTGCACCAGGCACCACCAGCACTGAAGTCGACTCTGGCTGGCTAGTCCACCAAAGGATGGCCAGAGTTTTGGAGTGAATTGACTTTGCAATAGCGAAAAAAGACAAGGGCTCTGAACACTGGGCCTGAATAGTCCTCTAAGTTATTTACAAAACATGATCAGAATCATTTACTTTATATCACAGTCCAGTGCACCATCATTCATTAATTGAAGATAAAGATCACATGGCAATAGTGAAGTGTTCCAACTCAAATAGATTTTAAAAATGCTCATAAAACCACACTTTTCAGACACAAAAAGACTAAATTCAATAGCAGCATCATGTAAATACATTTTTATGTAGAGAAAAGGTTAATTTACATTCAAAATATTTGGATAAATAAAGGGATATGGAACTCTCCCTCCGAAATGTGCATCCTTTCTGCTGCTAGTATTTGTTTCTGTGAGCAATGTGTGTTTAAAATGCAAAGTGTGTTTAGGACTGCAGTACCACCTCCTGCCTACGGGGACAGAGCGAGCAAAAATATAAACACACATTATGAAACCCAGGTCCCCACAAGGCAATTTTTTCAAAAGTTGTAAAAATTGACACAGATGTTCCTGAAGTCATTTTTAATCATTTAGAAGTCATTACCTTGTGGGGACCTGGGTTCAGGTCCCCACAGTGCAATCAAGTCCCCACAGCGTGAGTGTGTTATCATGCCCAAGTCCCCACAAGGATAGTAACACAAACCCACGCACACACACCTACACACACACACACACAAACACACACACCTCTAGCTATATGTTAATATGTAAAGATCTTTAAGCTTTGGCTTTAACCATGGGACCGAAAATGAAATGAAATTGGAGAAAATACATTACCTTGGGAAAACATATTTCCTTCAATACTTCTTCCACCTTGTAATCTCCTGCGCATTTGTTGGAAAATTGAGTTGAAAACAATGACTGTAACCTCAATGATTGTAAAGATCAAGATACTGAGTGAGTCATAAAATACAACACAGTTCTTGTTAGGTAGAAGGTGATGGTATTGTTACTTCCAAGCGTCCTATTTGCAACATATTTGAAAATGTTTCATTTTACGACAACAATAAACAGGAAACATGTTCGGCCTTAGAGCACTCGATATAACATTGCAGTTGAGAATGAATTTATAAATCAGAACAAAAAAATGAAAAAGTTACCTATTAAAGTAAAAAAAGATTTTAAAGTGGGGAGGTTTGGATATTTTATGGGACACCCTTGATCCGTAAATGCTTGTCCTTCTAGCACAGGAGCAACCACTTTCCAAACAAAGAACAAAGCATGAGGCTGAAAACAAAAGCCAAAGCACTGCAATGGAAGTGGCCCAGATTTACAAAGGATTGCATGGTCTTTGCGTCATGCAAGGTTTCGAGGCAACACAAGCCCTTTAGTGGGATGTATTAAGCCAAGCAAAGCCACCTTGCATTGCTCTGCATTGCTTAGTGAATCCAAAGTAATACAAGATAGCGCAAATCCTGCCTTATGTTATACTGTGTTGGGAAGTGGTTCCATGGTCGGAGCATGGGCATTCTCATGCATCCACAAGCAGGTTTTGACACAATCACAAATTTACTAAGGTTAGTAAACCTGGGATTGCTTCAAAATGGTACCAGGGCCGCACTGCCTGCCGGGTATTTTTTGCTGGGGTGGAAGGGTGAGGTCCAGGCTCACTGCAGAGGGGCTGATTTTGTAGGTGGGAACCTGCTGGTACTACTAAATAAACAATGCAAAACAAATAGCTTTAAAGTGTACTTTTTTAAACATTTGTTTTGCATTGTTTATTAAGTAAGCCTGGTAGCCAGTCCGGCCCTGAATGGTACGCCTTCCAAACAGAGGCATAACAAGGAGAAATATCTGTATTTCTTCTTGCAGCTTCCTCTTTGTACATGGGCTGCATTTAATAACACACATAGAAAGAGGAAAATGCCTCAAAGTATTATTTTGTTCTCTTCCTGCACAAAAACAATCCTGCCTGCAATGCAGGGCCCCTTGAACCATGGCACAAAGGTGCCTGCTTTGGCTCTAAGCAGTACAAAAGGGGATGGTAATGGACGGAGCATCTGAATCAATCAAACACTCACACCCAGTCAAAAGATCTGGGTTTAATCCATCACCGTTCTTTAGCCCACTCTGCCACCCCAGTTCAGACAGGGCTATATGCAAATCAGTCTGACCCTGTGCCTCATGGGAACAGTCCAGCCCGAACTGCCAAGCCATGTCTTCCCTGGACCGGAAACAAGCTTCCGGGTACCGGTTTCTGGCATTCCAGCCGTCTTCAGCCCGGCTTGCTTGAATCCAGTGGCAAAGTGAACAAGGGACTCACGTCTGAGCACACCCTGTCACACTTATGGCGGCCAAAAGCGGTACAAAAGGGGATGGTGATGGACGGAGCATCTGAATCAATCAAACACTCACACCCAGTCAAAAGATCTGGGTTTAATCCATCACTGTTCTATAGCCCACTCTGCCACCCCAGTTCAGACATGGCTATATGCAAATCAGTCTGACCCTGTGCCTCATGGGAACAGTCCTGCCCGAACTGCCAAGCCATGTCTTCCCTGGACCGGAAACAAGCTTCTGGGGATCGGTTTCTGGCATTCCAGCCGTCTTCAGCCCGGCTTGCTTGAATCCAGTAGCAAAGTGAGCAAGGGACTCACGTCCGAGCACACCCTGCCACACTTATGGCGGCCAAAAGCGGTACAAAAGGGGATGGTGATGGACGGAGCATCTGAATCAATCAAACACTCACACCCAGTCAAAAGATCTGGGTTTAATCCATCACCGTTCACAGTGTTTGATTGGCTCAAATGCTCCGTCCATCATCCCCTTTTGTATCGCTTTGTTCGCCCTAAGTGTGGCAGGGTATGCTCAGACGTGAGTCCCTTGCTCACTTGGCCACTGGATTCAAGATAGCCTGGCTGATGAGGATTATGAATCCGAAACCGGTCCCAGGATGCTTGTTTCCGGTCCAGGGAAGACATGGCTTGGCAGTTCGGGCTGGACTGTTCCCATGAGGCACAGGGTCAGAATGATTTGCATATAGCCATGTCTGAACTGGGGAGGCCGAGTGAGCTAAAGAATGGTGATGGATTAAACCCAGATCAGTTGACTGGGGATTAGTGTTTGATTTGCTCAAACGCTACGTCCATCATCCCCTTTTGTATCGCTTTGTTCGCCCTAAGTGTGGCAGGGTATGCTCAGACGTGAGTCCCTTGTTCACTTGGCCACTGGATTCAAGATAGCCTGGCTGATGAGGATTATGAATCTGAAACCGGTCCCAGGATGCTTGTTGCCGGTCCAGGGAAGACATGGCTTGGCAGTTCGGGCTGGACTGTTCCCATGAGGCACAGGGTCAGACTGATTTGCATATAGCCATGTCTGAACTGGGGTGGCCGAGTGAGCTAACGAATGGTGATGGATTAAACCCAGATCAGTTGACTGGGGGTGAGTGTTTGAGTTGCTCAAACGCTCCGTCCATCATCCCCTTTTGTATTGCTTTGTTCGCCCTCAGTGTCGCAGGGTATGCTCAGACGTGAGTCCCTTGCTCACTTGGCCACTGGATTCAAGATAGCCTGGCTGATGAGGATTATGAATCTGAAACCGGTCCCAGGATGCTTGTTTCCGGTCCAGGGAAGACATGGCTTGGCAGTTCGGGCTGGACTGTTCCCATGAGGCACAGGGTCAGACTGATTTGCATATAGCCATGTCTGAACTGGGGTGGCCGAGTGAGCTAAAGAACGGTGATGGATTCAACCCAGATCAGTTGACTGGGGGTGAGTGTTTGATTTGCTCAAACGCTTCGTCCATCATCCCCTTTTGTATCGCTTTGTTCGCCCTAAGTGTGGCAGGGTATGCTCAGACGTGAGTCCCTTGCTCACTTGGCCACTGGATTCAAGATAGCCTGGCTGATGAGGATTATGAATCCGAAACCGGTCCCAGGATGCTTGTTTCCGGTCCAGGGAAGACATGGCTTGGCAGTTCGGGCTGGACTGTTCCCATGAGGCACAGGGTCAGACTGATTTGCATATAGCCATGTCTGAACTGCGGTGGCCGAGTGAGCTAAAGAATGGTGATGGATTAAACCCAGATCAGTTGACTGGGGATTAGTGTTTGATTTGCTCAAACGCTCAGTCCATCATCCCCTTTTGTATCGCTGTGTTCGCCCTAAGTGTGGCAGGGTATGCTCAGACGTGAGTCCCTTGCTCACTTGGCCACTGAATTCAAGATAGCCTGGCTGATGAATCCGAAACTGGTCCCAGGATGCTTGTTTCCGGTCCAGGGAAGACATGGCTTGGCAGTTCGGGCTGGACTGTTCACTTGAGGCACAGGGTCAGACTGATTTGCATATAGCCATGTCTGAACTGGGGTGGCCGAGTGAGTTAAAGAATGGTGATGGATTAAACCCAGATCAGTTGACTGGGGGTGAGTGTTTGATTTGCTCAAACGCTCCGTCAATCATCCCCTTTTGTATCGCTTTGTTCGCCCTAAGTGTGGCAGGGTATGCTCAGACGTGAGTCCCTTGCTCACTTGGCCACTGGATCCAAGATAGCCTGGCTGATGAGGATTATGAATCTGAAACCGGTCCCAGGATGCTTTTTGCCGGTCCAGGGAAGACATGGCTTGGCAGTTCGGGCTGGACTGTTCCCATGAGGCACAGGGTCAGACTGATTTGCATATAGCCATGTCTGAACTGGGGTGGCCGAGTGAGCTAAAGAATGGTGATGGATTAAACCCAGATCAGTTGACTGGGGGTGAGTGTTTGATTTGCTCAAACGCTCCGTCCATCATCCCCTTTTGTATCGCTTTGTTCGCCCTAAGTGTGGCAGGGTATGCTCAGACGTGAGTCCCTTGCTCACTTGGCCACTGGATTCAAGATAGCCTGGCTGATGAGGATTATGAATCCGAAACCGGTCCCAGGATGCTTGTTTCCGGTCCAGGGAAGACATGGCTTGGCAGTTCGGGCTGGACTGTTCCCATGAGGCACAGGGTCAGACTGATTTGCATATAGCCATGTCTGAACTGGGGTGGCCGAGTGAGCTAAAGAATGGTGATGGATTAAACCCAGATCAGTTGACTGGGGATTAGTGTTTGATTTGCTCAAACGCTCCGCCCATCATCCCCTTTTGTATCGCTTTGTTCGCCCTAAGTGTGGCAGGGTATGCTCAGACGTGAGTCCCTTGCTCACTGGATTCAAGATAGCCTGGCTAATGAATCCGAAACCGGTCCCAGGATGCTTGTTTCCGGTCCAGGGAAGACATGGCTTGGCAGTTCGGGCTGGACTGTTCCCATGAGGCACAGGGTCAGACTGATTTGCATATAGCCATGTCTGAACTGGGGTGGCCGAGTGAGCTAAAGAATGGTGATGGATTAAACCCAGATCAGTTGACTGGGGATTAGTGTTTGATTTGCTCAAACGCTCCGCCCATCATCCCCTTTTGTATCGCTTTGTTCGCCCTAAGTGTGGCAGGGTATGCTCAGACGTGAGTCCCTTGCTAACTTGGCCACTGGATTCAAGATAGCCTGGCTGATGAGGATTATGAATCCGAAACCGGTCCCACGATGCTTGTTTCCGGTCCAGGGAAGACATGGCTTGGCAGTTCGGGATGGACTGTTCCCATGAGGCACAGGGTCAGACTGATTTGCATATAGCCATGTCTGAACTGGGGTGGCCGAGTGAGCTAAAAAATGGTGATGGATTAAACCCAGATCAGTTGACTGGGGGTGAGTGTTTGATTTGCTCAAACGCTCCGTCCATCATCCCCTTTTGTATCGCTTTGTTCGCCCTAAGTGTGGCAGGGTATGCTCAGACGTGAGTCCCTTGCTCACTGGGCCACTGGATTCAAGATAGCCTGGCTGATGAGGATTATGAATCCGAAACCGGTCCCAGGATGCTTGTTTCCGGTCCAGGGAAGACATGGCATGGCAGTTCGGGCTGGACTGTTCCCATGAGGCACAGGGTCAGACTGATTTGCATATAGCCATGTCTGAACTGGGGTGGCCGAGTGAGCTAAAGAATGGTGATGGATTAAACCCAGATCAGTTGACTGGGGATTAGTGTTTGATTTGCTCAAACGCTCCCCCCATCATCCCCTTTTGTATCGCTTTGTTCGCCCTAAGTGTGGCAGGGTATGCTCAGACGTGAGTCCCTTGCTCACTGGATTCAAGATAGCCTGGCTAATGAATCCGAAACCGGTCCCAGGATGCTTGTTTCCGGTCCAGGGAAGACATGGCTTGGCAGTTCGGGCTGGACTGTTCCCATGAGGCACAGGGTCAGACTGATTTGCATATAGCCATGTCTGAACTGGGGTGGCCGAGTGAGCTAAAGAATGGTGATGGATTAAACCCAGATCAGTTGACTGGGGATTAGTGTTTGATTTGCTAAAACGCTCCGCCCATCATCCCCTTTTGTATCGCTTTGTTCGCCCTAAGTGTGGCAGGGTATGCTCAGACATGAGTCCCTTGCTCACTGGATTCAAGATAGCCTGGCTAATGAATCCGAAACCGGTCCCAGGATGCTTGTTTCCGGTCCAGGGAAGACATGGCTTGGCAGTTCGGGCTGGACTGTTCCCATGAGGCACAGGGTCGGACTGATTTGCATATAGCCATGTCTGAACTGGGGTGGCCGAGTGAGCTAAAGAATGGTGATGGATTAAACCCAGATCAGTTGACTGGGGGTGAGTGTTTGATTTGCTCAAACGCTCCGTCCATCATCCCCTTTTGTATCGCTTTGTTCGCCCTAAGTGTGGCAGGGTATGCTCAGACGTGAGTCCCTTGCTAACTTGGCCACTGGATTCAAGATAGCCTGGCTGATGAGGATTATGAATCCGAAACCGGTCCCACGATGCTTGTTTCCGGTCCAGGAAAGACATGGCTTGGCAGTTCGGGCTGGACTGTTCCCATGAGGCACAGGGTCAGACTGATTTGCATATAGCCATGTCTGAACTGGGGTGGCCGAGTGAGCTAAAGAATGGTGATGGATTAAACCCAGATCAGTTTACTGGGGGTGAGTGTTTGATTTGCTCAAACGCTCCGTCCATCATCCCCTTTTGTATCGCTTTGTTCGCCCTAAGTGTGGCAGGGTATGCTCAGACGTGAGTCCCTTGCTCACTGGGCCACTGGATTCAAGATAGCCTGGCTGATGAGGATTATGAATCCGAAACCGGTCCCAGGATGCTTGTTTCCGGTCCAGGGAAGACATGGCTTGGCAGTTCGGGCTGGACTGTTCCCATGAGGCACAGGGTCAGACTGATTTGCATATAGCCATGTCTGAACTGGGGTGGCCGAGTGAGCTGAAGAATGGTGATGGATTAAACCCAGATCAGTTGACTGGGGGTGAGTGTTTGATTTGCTTAAACGCTCCATCCATCATCCCCTTTTTGTATCGCTTTGTTCGCCCTAAGTGTGGCAGGGTATGCTCAGACGTGAGTCCCTTGCTCACTTGGCCACTGGATTCAAGATAGCCTGGCTGATGAGGATTATGAATCCGAAACCGGTCCCAGGATGCTTGTTTCCGGTCCAGGGAAGACATGGCTTAGCAGTTCGGGCTGGACTGTTCCCATGAGGCACAGGGTCAGACTGATTTGCATATAGCCATGTCTGAACTGGGGTGGCCGAGTGAGCTGAAGAATGGTGATGGATTAAACCCAGATCAGTTGACTGGGGATTAGTGTTTGATTTGCTCAAACGCTCAGTCCATCATCCCCTTTTGTATCGCTTTGTTCGCCCTAAGTGTGGCAGGGTATGCTCAGATGTGAGTCCCTTGCTCACTTGGCCACTGGATTCAAGATAGCCTGGCTGATGAATCCGAAACCGGTCCCAGGATGCTTGTTTCCGGTCCAGGGAAGACATGGCTTGGCAGTTCGGGCTGGACTGTTCCCATGAGGCACAGGGTCAGACAGATTTGCATAAAGCCATGTCTGAACTGGGGTGGCCGAGTGAGCTAAATAATGGTGATGGATTAAACCCAGATCAGTTGACTGGGGGTGAGTGTTTGATTTGCTCAAACGCTCCGTCCATCATCCCCTATTGTATCGCTTTGTTCGCCCTAAGTGTGGCAGGGTATGCTCAGACGTGAGTCCCTTGCTCACTTGGCCACTGGATTGAAGATAGCCTGGCTGATAAGGATTATGAATCTGAAACCGGTCCCAGGATGCTTGTTGCCGGTCCAGGGAAGACATGGCTTGGCAGTTCGGGCTGGACTGTTCCCATGAGGCACAGGGTCAGACTGATTTGCATATAGCCATGTCTGAACTGGGGTGGCCGAGTGAGCTAAAGAATGGTGATGGATTAAACCCAGATCAGTTGACTGGGGATTAGTGTTTGATTTGCTCAAACGCTCCGCCCATCATCCCCTTTTGTATCGCTTTGTTCGCCCTAAGTGTGGCAGGATATGCTCAGACGTGAGTCCCTTGCTCACTGGATTCAAGATAGCCTGGCTAATGAATCCGAAACCGGTCCCAGGATGCTTGTTTCCGGTCCAGGGAAGACATGGCTTGGCAGTTCGGGCTGGACTGTTCCCATGAGGCACAGGGTCAGACTGATTTGCATATAGCCATGTCTGAACTGGGGTGGCCGAGTGAGCTAAAGAATGGTGATGGATTAAACCCAGATCAGTTGACTGGGGGTGAGTGTTTGATTTGCTCAAACGCTCCGTCCATCATCCCCTTTTGTATCGCTTTGTTCGCCCTAAGTGTGGCAGGGTATGCTCAGACGTGAGTCCCTTGCTCACTTGGCCACTGGATTCAAGATAGCCTGGCTGATGAGGATTATGAATCCGAAACCGGTCCCACGATGCTTGTTTCCGGTCCAGGGAAGACATGGCTTGGCAGTTCGGGCTGGACTGTTCCCATGAGGCACAGGGTCAGACTGATTTGCATATAGCCATGTCTGAACTGGGGTGGCCGAGTGAGCTAAAGAATGGTGATGGATTAAACCCAGATCAGTTGACTGGGGGTGAGTGTTTGATTTGCTCAAACGCTCCGTCCATCATCCCCTTTTGTATCGCTTTGTTCGCCCTAAGTGTGGCAGGGTATGCTCAGACGTGAGTCCCTTGCTCACTGGGCCACTGGATTCAAGATAACCTGGCTGATGAGGATTATGAATCCGAAACCGGTCCCAGGATGCTTGTTTCCGGTCCAGGGAAGACATGGCTTGGCAGTTCGGGCTGGACTGTTCCCATGAGGCACAGGGTCAGACTGATTTGCATATAGCCATGTCTGAACTGGGGTGGCCGAGTGAGCTGAAGAATGGTGATGGATTAAACCCAGATCAGTTGACTGGGGGTGAGTGTTTGATTTGCTTAAACGCTCCATCCATCATCCCCTTTTTGTATCGCTTTGTTCGCCCTAAGTGTGGCAGGGTATGCTCAGACGTGAGTCCCCTGCTCACTTGGCCACTGGATTCAAGATAGCCTGGCTGATGAGGATTATGAATCCGAAACCGGTCCCACGATGCTTGTTTCCGGTCCAGGGAAGACATGGCTTGGCAGTTCGGGCTGGACTGTTCCCATGAGGCACAGGGTCACACTGATTTGCTTATAGCCATGTCTGAACTGGGGTGGCCGAGTGAGCTAAAGAATGGTGATGGATTAAACCCAGATCAGTTGACTGGGGATTAGTGTTTGATTTGCTCAAACGCTCAGTCCATCATCCCCTTTTGTATCGCTTTGTTCGCCCTAAGTGTGGCAGGGTATGCTCAGATGTGAGTCCCTTGCTCACTTGGCCACTGGATTCAAGATAGCCTGGCTGATGAATCCGAAACCGGTCCCAGGATGCTTGTTTCCGGTCCAGGGAAGACATGGCTTGGCAGTTCGGGCTGGACTGTTCCCATGAGGCACAGGGTCAGACAGATTTGCATATAGCCATGTCTGAACTGGGGTGGCCGAGTGAGCTAAATAATGGTGATGGATTAAACCCAGATCAGTTGACTGGGGGTGAGTGTTTGATTTGCTCAAACGCTCCGTCCATCATCCCCTTTTGTATCGCTTTGTTCGCCCTAAGTGTGGCAGGGTATGCTCAGACGTGAGTCCCTTGCTCACTTGGCCACTGGATTGAAGATAGCCTGGCTGATGAGGATTATGAATCTGAAACCGGTCCCAGGATGCTTGTTGCCGGTCCAGGGAAGACATGGCTTGGCAGTTCGGGCTGGACTGTTCCCATGAGGCACAGGGTCAGACTGATTTGCATATAGCCATGTCTGAACTGGGGTGGCCGAGTGAGCTAAAGAATGGTGATGGATTAAACCCAGATCAGTTGACTGGGGGTGAGTGTTTGATTTGCTCAAACGCTCCGTCCATCATCCCCTTTTGTATCGCTTTGTTCGCCCTAAGTGTGGCAGGGTATGCTCAGACGTGAGTCCCTTGCTCACTTGGCTACTGGATTCAAGATAGCCTGGCTGATGAGGATTATGAATCCGAAACCGGTCCCAGGATGCTTGTTTCCGGTCCAGGGAAGACATGGCTTGGCAGTTCGGGCTGGACTGTTCCCATGAGGCACAGGGTCAGACTGATTTGCATATAGCCATGTCTGAACTGGGGTGGCCGAGTGAGCTAAAGAATGGTGATGGATTAAACCCAGATCAGTTGACTGGGGGTGAGTGTTTGATTTGCTCAAACGCTCCGTCCATCATCCCCTTTTGTATCGCTTTGTTCGCCCTAAGTGTGGCAGGGTATGCTCAGACGTGAGTCCCTTGCTCACTGGGCCACTGGATTCAAGATAGCCTGGCTGATGAGGATTATGAATCCGAAACCGGTCCCAGGATGCTTGTTTCCGGTCCAGGGAAGACATGGCATGGCAGTTCGGGCTGGACTGTTCCCATGAGGCACAGGGTCAGACTGATTTGCATATAGCCATGTCTGAACTGGGGTGGCCGAGTGAGCTAAAGAATGGTGATGGATTAAACCCAGATCAGTTGACTGGGGATTAGTGTTTGATTTGCTCAAACGCTCCCCCCATCATCCCCTTTTGTATCGCTTTGTTCGCCCTAAGTGTGGCAGGGTATGCTCAGACGTGAGTCCCTTGCTCACTGGATTCAAGATAGCCTGGCTAATGAATCCGAAACCGGTCCCAGGATGCTTGTTTCCGGTCCAGGGAAGACATGGCTTGGCAGTTCGGGCTGGACTGTTCCCATGAGGCACAGGGTCAGACTGATTTGCATATAGCCATGTCTGAACTGGGGTGGCCGAGTGAGCTAAAGAATGGTGATGGATTAAACCCAGATCAGTTGACTGGGGATTAGTGTTTGATTTGCTCAAACGCTCCGCCCATCATCCCCTTTTGTATCGCTTTGTTCGCCCTAAGTGTGGCAGGGTATGCTCAGACATGAGTCCCTTGCTCACTGGATTCAAGATAGCCTGGCTAATGAATCCGAAACCGGTCCCAGGATGCTTGTTTCCGGTCCAGGGAAGACATGGCTTGGCAGTTCGGGCTGGACTGTTCCCATGAGGCACAGGGTCGGACTGATTTGCATATAGCCATGTCTGAACTGGGGTGGCCGAGTGAGCTAAAGAATGGTGATGGATTAAACCCAGATCAGTTGACTGGGGGTGAGTGTTTGATTTGCTCAAACGCTCCGTCCATCATCCCCTTTTGTATCGCTTTGTTCGCCCTAAGTGTGGCAGGGTATGCTCAGACGTGAGTCCCTTGCTAACTTGGCCACTGGATTCAAGATAGCCTGGCTGATGAGGATTATGAATCCGAAACCGGTCCCACGATGCTTGTTTCCGGTCCAGGAAAGACATGGCTTGGCAGTTCGGGCTGGACTGTTCCCATGAGGCACAGGGTCAGACTGATTTGCATATAGCCATGTCTGAACTGGGGTGGCCGAGTGAGCTAAAGAATGGTGATGGATTAAACCCAGATCAGTTTACTGGGGGTGAGTGTTTGATTTGCTCAAACGCTCCGTCCATCATCCCCTTTTGTATCGCTTTGTTCGCCCTAAGTGTGGCAGGGTATGCTCAGACGTGAGTCCCTTGCTCACTGGGCCACTGGATTCAAGATAGCCTGGCTGATGAGGATTATGAATCCGAAACCGGTCCCAGGATGCTTGTTTCCGGTCCAGGGAAGACATGGCTTGGCAGTTCGGGCTGGACTGTTCCCATGAGGCACAGGGTCAGACTGATTTGCATATAGCCATGTCTGAACTGGGGTGGCCGAGTGAGCTGAAGAATGGTGATGGATTAAACCCAGATCAGTTGACTGGGGGTGAGTGTTTGATTTGCTTAAACGCTCCATCCATCATCCCCTTTTTGTATCGCTTTGTTCGCCCTAAGTGTGGCAGGGTATGCTCAGACGTGAGTCCCTTGCTCACTTGGCCACTGGATTCAAGATAGCCTGGCTGATGAGGATTATGAATCCGAAACCGGTCCCAGGATGCTTGTTTCCGGTCCAGGGAAGACATGGCTTAGCAGTTCGGGCTGGACTGTTCCCATGAGGCACAGGGTCAGACTGATTTGCATATAGCCATGTCTGAACTGGGGTGGCCGAGTGAGCTGAAGAATGGTGATGGATTAAACCCAGATCAGTTGACTGGGGATTAGTGTTTGATTTGCTCAAACGCTCAGTCCATCATCCCCTTTTGTATCGCTTTGTTCGCCCTAAGTGTGGCAGGGTATGCTCAGATGTGAGTCCCTTGCTCACTTGGCCACTGGATTCAAGATAGCCTGGCTGATGAATCCGAAACCGGTCCCAGGATGCTTGTTTCCGGTCCAGGGAAGACATGGCTTGGCAGTTCGGGCTGGACTGTTCCCATGAGGCACAGGGTCAGACAGATTTGCATAAAGCCATGTCTGAACTGGGGTGGCCGAGTGAGCTAAATAATGGTGATGGATTAAACCCAGATCAGTTGACTGGGGGTGAGTGTTTGATTTGCTCAAACGCTCCGTCCATCATCCCCTATTGTATCGCTTTGTTCGCCCTAAGTGTGGCAGGGTATGCTCAGACGTGAGTCCCTTGCTCACTTGGCCACTGGATTGAAGATAGCCTGGCTGATAAGGATTATGAATCTGAAACCGGTCCCAGGATGCTTGTTGCCGGTCCAGGGAAGACATGGCTTGGCAGTTCGGGCTGGACTGTTCCCATGAGGCACAGGGTCAGACTGATTTGCATATAGCCATGTCTGAACTGGGGTGGCCGAGTGAGCTAAAGAATGGTGATGGATTAAACCCAGATCAGTTGACTGGGGATTAGTGTTTGATTTGCTCAAACGCTCCGCCCATCATCCCCTTTTGTATCGCTTTGTTCGCCCTAAGTGTGGCAGGATATGCTCAGACGTGAGTCCCTTGCTCACTGGATTCAAGATAGCCTGGCTAATGAATCCGAAACCGGTCCCAGGATGCTTGTTTCCGGTCCAGGGAACACATGGCTTGGCAGTTCGGGCTGGACTGTTCCCATGAGGCACAGGGTCAGACTGATTTGCATATAGCCATGTCTGAACTGGGGTGGCCGAGTGAGCTAAAGAATGGTGATGGATTAAACCCAGATCAGTTGACTGGGGGTGAGTGTTTGATTTGCTCAAACGCTCCGTCCATCATCCCCTTTTGTATCGCTTTGTTCGCCCTAAGTGTGGCAGGGTATGCTCAGACGTGAGTCCCTTGCTCACTTGGCCACTGGATTCAAGATAGCCTGGCTGATGAGGATTATGAATCCGAAACCGGTCCCACGATGCTTGTTTCCGGTCCAGGGAAGACATGGCTTGGCAGTTCGGGCTGGACTGTTCCCATGAGGCACAGGGTCAGACTGATTTGCATATAGCCATGTCTGAACTGGGGTGGCCGAGTGAGCTAAAGAATGGTGATGGATTAAACCCAGATCAGTTGACTGGGGGTGAGTGTTTGATTTGCTCAAACGCTCCGTCCATCATCCCCTTTTGTATCGCTTTGTTCGCCCTAAGTGTGGCAGGGTATGCTCAGACGTGAGTCCCTTGCTCACTGGGCCACTGGATTCAAGATAACCTGGCTGATGAGGATTATGAATCCGAAACCGGTCCCAGGATGCTTGTTTCCGGTCCAGGGAAGACATGGCTTGGCAGTTCGGGCTGGACTGTTCCCATGAGGCACAGGGTCAGACTGATTTGCATATAGCCATGTCTGAACTGGGGTGGCCGAGTGAGCTGAAGAATGGTGATGGATTAAACCCAGATCAGTTGACTGGGGGTGAGTGTTTGATTTGCTTAAACGCTCCATCCATCATCCCCTTTTTGTATCGCTTTGTTCGCCCTAAGTGTGGCAGGGTATGCTCAGACGTGAGTCCCCTGCTCACTTGGCCACTGGATTCAAGATAGCCTGGCTGATGAGGATTATGAATCCGAAACCGGTCCCAGGATGCTTGTTTCCGGTCCAGGGAAGACATGGCTTGGCAGTTCGGGCTGGACTGTTCCCATGAGGCACAGGGTCACACTGATTTGCTTATAGCCATGTCTGAACTGGGGTGGCCGAGTGAGCTAAAGAATGGTGATGGATTAAACCCAGATCAGTTGACTGGGGATTAGTGTTTGATTTGCTCAAACGCTCAGTCCATCATCCCCTTTTGTATCGCTTTGTTCGCCCTAAGTGTGGCAGGGTATGCTCAGATGTGAGTCCCTTGCTCACTTGGCCACTGGATTCAAGATAGCCTGGCTGATGAATCCGAAACCGGTCCCAGGATGCTTGTTTCCGGTCCAGGGAAGACATGGCTTGGCAGTTCGGGCTGGACTGTTCCCATGAGGCACAGGGTCAGACAGATTTGCATATAGCCATGTCTGAACTGGGGTGGCCGAGTGAGCTAAATAATGGTGATGGATTAAACCCAGATCAGTTGACTGGGGGTGAGTGTTTGATTTGCTCAAACGCTCCGTCCATCATCCCCTTTTGTATCGCTTTGTTCGCCCTAAGTGTGGCAGGGTATGCTCAGACGTGAGTCCCTTGCTCACTTGGCCACTGGATTGAAGATAGCCTGGCTGATGAGGATTATGAATCTGAAACCGGTCCCAGGATGCTTGTTGCCGGTCCAGGGAAGACATGGCTTGGCAGTTCGGGCTGGACTGTTCCCATGAGGCACAGGGTCAGACTGATTTGCATATAGCCATGTCTGAACTGGGGTGGCCGAGTGAGCTAAAGAATGGTGATGGATTAAACCCAGATCAGTTGACTGGGGGTGAGTGTTTGATTTGCTCAAACGCTCCGTCCATCATCCCCTTTTGTATCGCTTTGTTCGCCCTAAGTGTGGCAGGGTATGCTCAGACGTGAGTCCCTTGCTCACTTGGCTACTGGATTCAAGATAGCCTGGCTGATGAGGATTATGAATCCGAAACCGGTCCCAGGATGCTTGTTTCCGGTCCAGGGAAGACATGGCTTGGCAGTTCGGGCTGGACTGTTCCCATGAGGCACAGGGTCAGACTGATTTGCATATAGCCATGTCTGAACTGGGGTGGCCGAGTGAGCTAAAGAATGGTGATGGATTAAACCCAGATCAGTTGACTGGGGGTGAGTGTTTGATTTGCTCAAACGCTCTGTCCATCATCCCCTTTTGTATCGCTTTGTTCGCCCTAAGTGTGGCAGGGTATGCTCAGAGGTGAGTCCCTTGCTCACTTGGCCACTGGATTCAAGATAGCCTGGCTGATGAGGATTATGAATCCGAAACCGGTCCCAGGATGCTTGTTCCGGTCCAGGGAAGACATGGCTTGGCAGTTCGGGCTGGACTGTTCCCATGAGGCACAGGGTCAGACTGATTTGCATATAGCCATGTCTGAACTGGGGTGGCCGAGTGAGCTAAAGAATGGTGATGGATTAAACCCAGATCAGTTGACTGGGGGTGAGTGTTTGATTTGCTCAAACGCTCTGTCCATCATCCCCTTTTGTATCGCTTTGTTCGCCCTAAGTGTGGCAGGGTATGCTCAGACGTGAGTCCCTTGCTCACTTGGCCACTGGATTCAAGATAGCCTGGCTGATGAATCCGAAACCGGTCCCAGGATGCTTGTTTCCGGTCCAGGGAAGACATGGCTTGGCAGTTCGGGCTGGACTGTTCCCATGAGGCACAGGGTCAGACTGATTTGCATATAGCCATGTCTGAACTGGGGTGGCCGAGTGAGCTAAAGAATGGTGATGGATTAAACCCAGATCAGTTGACTGGGGGTGAGTGTTTGATTTGCTCAAACGCTCCGTCCATCATCCCCTTTTGTATCGCTTTGTTCGCCCTAAGTGTGGCAGGGTATGCTCAGACGTGAGTCCCTTGCTCACTTGGCCACTGGATTCAAGATAGCCTGGCTGATGAGGATTATGAATCCGAAACCGGTCCCAGGATGCTTGTTTCCGGTCCAGGGAAGACATGGCTTGGCAGTTCGGGCTGGACTGTTCCCATGAGGCACAGGGTCAGACTGATTTGCATATAGCCATGTCTGAACTGGGGTGGCCGAGTGAGCTAAAGAATGATGATGGATTAAACCCAGATCAGTTGACTGGGGGTGAGTGTTTGATTTGCTCAAACGCTCCGTCCATCATCCCCTTTTGAATCGATTTGTTCGCCCTAAGTGTGGCAGGGTATGCTCAGACGTGAGTCCCTTGCTCACTTGGCCACTGGATTCAAGATAGCCTGGCTGATGAGGATTATGAATCTGAAACCGGTCCCAGGATGCTTTTTGCCGGTCCAGGGAAGACATGGCTTGGCAGTTCGGGCTGGACTGTTCCCATGAGGCACAGGGTCAGACTGATTTGCATATAGCCATGTCTGAACTGGGGTGGCCGTGTGAGCTAAAGAATGGTGATGGATTAAACCCAGATCAGTTGACTGGGGGTGAGTGTTTGATTTGCTCAAACGCTCCGTCCATCATCCCCTTTTGTATCGCTTTGTTCGCCCTAAGTGTGGCAGGGTATGCTCAGACGTGAGTCCCTTGCTCACTTGGCCACTGGATTCAAGATAGCCTGGCTGATGAGGATTATGAATCCGAAACCGGTCCCAGGATGCTTGTTTCCGGTCCAGGGAAGACATGGCTTGGCAGTTCGGGCTGGACTGTTCACATGAGGCACAGGGTCAGACTGATTTGCATATAGCCATGTCTGAACTGGGGTGGCCGAGTGAGCTAAAGAATGGTGATGGATTAAACCCAGATCAGTTGACTGGGGATTAGTGTTTGATTTGCTCAAACGCTCCGCCCATCATCCCCTTTTGTATCGCTTTGTTCGCCCTAAGTGTGGCAGGGTATGCTCAGACGTGAGTCCCTTGCTCACTGGATTCAAGATAGCCTGGCTATTGAATCCGAAACCGGTCCCAGGATGCTTGTTTCCGGTCCAGGGAAGACATGGCTTGGCAGTTCGGGCTGGACTGTTCCCATGAGGCACAGGGTCAGACTGATTTGCATATAGCCATGTCTGAACTGGGGTGGCCGAGTGAGCTAAAGAATGGTGATGGATTAAACCCAGATCAGTTGACTGGGGATTAGTGTTTGATTTGCTCAAACGCTCCGCCCATCATCCCCTTTTGTATCGCTTTGTTCGCCCTAAGTGTGGCAGGGTATGCTCAGACGTGAGTCCCTTGCTCACTGGATTCAAGATAGCCTGGCTAATGAATCCGAAACCGGTCCCAGGATGCTTGTTTCCGGTCCAGGGAAGACATGGCTTGGCAGTTCGGGCTGGACTGTTCCCATGAGGCACAGGGTCAGACTGATTTGCATATAGCCATGTCTGAACTGGGGTGGCCGAGTGAGCTAAAGAATGGTGATGGATTAAACCCAGATCAGTTGACTGGGGGTGAGTGTTTGATTTGCTCAAACGCTCCGTCCATCATCCCCTTTTGTATCGCTTTGTTCGCCCTAAGTGTGGCAGGGTATGCTCAGACGTGAGTCCCTTGCTAACTTGGCCACTGGATTCAAGATAGCCTGGCTGATGAGGATTATGAATCCGAAACCGGTCCCACGATGCTTGTTTCCGGTCCAGGGAAGACATGGCTTGGCAGTTCGGGCTGGACTGTTCCCATGAGGCACAGGGTCAGACTGATTTGCATATAGCCATGTCTGAACTGGGGTGGCCGAGTGAGCTAAAGAATGGTGATGGATTAAACCCAGATCAGTTGACTGGGGGTGAGTGTTTGATTTGCTCAAACGCTCCGTCCATCATCCCCTTTTGTATCGCTTTGTTCGCCCTAAGTGTGGCAGGGTATGCTCAGACGTGAGTCCCTTGCTCACTGGGCCACTGGATTCAAGATAGCCTGGCTGATGAGGATTATGAATCCGAAACCGGTCCCAGGATGCTTGTTTCCGGTCCAGGGAAGACATGGCTTGGCAGTTCGGGCTGGACTGTTCCCATGAGGCACAGGGTCAGACTGATTTGCATATAGCCATGTCTGAACTGGGGTGGCCGAGTGAGCTAAAGAATGGTGATGGATTAAACCCAGATCAGTTGACTGGGGATTAGTGTTTGATTTGCTCAAACGCTCCGCCCATCATCCCCTTTTGTATCGCTTTGTTCGCCCTAAGTGTGGCAGGGTATGCTCAGACGTGAGTCCCTTGCTCACTGGATTCAAGATAGCCTGGCTAATGAATCCGAAACCGGTCCCAGGATGCTTGTTTCCGGTCCAGGGAAGACATGGCTTGGCAGTTCGGGCTGGACTGTTCCCATGAGGCACAGGGTCAGACTGATTTGCATATAGCCATGTCTGAACTGGGGTGGCCGAGTGAGCTAAAGAATGGTGATGGAATAAACCCAGATCAGTTGACTGGGGATTAGTGTTTGATTTGCTCAAACGTTCCGCCCATCATCCCCTTTTGTATCGCTTTGTTCGCCCTAAGTGTGGCAGGGTATGCTCAGACGTGAGTCCCTTGCTCACTGGATTCAAGATAGCCTGGCTAATGAATCCGAAACCGGTCCCAGGATGCTTGTTTCCGGTCCAGGGAAGACATGGCTTGGCAGTTCGGGCTGGACTGTTCCCATGAGGCACAGGGTCAGACTGATTTGCATATAGCCATGTCTGAACTGGGGTGGCCGAGTGAGCTAAAGAATGGTGATGGATTAAACCCAGATCAGTTGACTGGGGGTGAGTGTTTGATTTGCTCAAACGCTCCGTCCATCATCCCCTTTTGTATCGCTTTGTTCGCCCTAAGTGTGGCAGGGTATGCTCAGACGTGAGTCCCTTGCTAACTTGGCCACTGGATTCAAGATAGCCTGGCTGATGAGGATTATGAATCCGAAACCGGTCCCAGGATGCTTGTTTCCGGTCCAGGGAAGACATGGCTTGGCAGTTCGGGCTGGACTGTTCCCATGAGGCACAGGGTCAGACTGATTTGCATATAGCCATGTCTGAACTGGGGTGGCCGAGTGAGCTGAAGAATGGTGATGGATTAAACCCAGATCAGTTGACTGGGGGTGAGTGTTTGATTTGCTTAAACGCTCCATCCATCATCCCCTTTTTGTATCGCTTTGTTTGCCCTAAGTGTGGCAGGGTATGCTCAGACGTGAGTCCCCTGCTCACTTGGCCACTGGATTCAAGATAGCCTGGCTGATGAGGATTATGAATCCGAAACCGGTCCCAGGATGCTTGTTTCCGGTCCAGGGAAGACATGGCTTGGCAGTTCGGGCTGGACTGTTCCCATGAGGCACAGGGTCAGACTGATTTGCATATAGCCATGTCTGAACTGGGGTGGCCGAGTGAGCTAAAGAATGGTGATGGATTAAACCCAGATCAGTTGACTGGGGATTAGTGTTTGATTTGCTCAAACGCTCAGTCCATCATCCCCTTTTGTATCGCTTTGTTCGCCCTAAGTGTGGCAGGGTATGCTCAGATGTGAGTCCCTTGCTCACTTGGCCACTGGATTCAAGATAGCCTGGCTGATGAATCCGAAACCGGTCCCAGGATGCTTGTTTCCGGTCCAGGGAAGACATGGCTTGGCAGTTCGGGCTGGACTGTTCCCATGAGGCACAGGGTCAGACAGATTTGCATATAGCCATGTCTGAACTGGGGTGGCCGAGTGAGATAAATAATGGTGATGGATTAAACCCAGATCAGTTGACTGGGGGTGAGTGTTTGATTTGCTCAAACGCTCCGTCCATCATCCCCTTTTGTATCGCTTTGTTCGCCCTAAGTGTGGCAGGGTATGCTCAGATGTGAGTCCCTTGCTCACTTGGCCACTGGATTCAAGATAGCCTGGCTGATGAATCCGAAACCGGTCCCAGGATGCTTGTTTCCGGTCCAGGGAAGACATGGCTTGGCAGTTCGGGCTGGACTGTTCCCATGAGGCACAGGGTCAGACAGATTTGCATAAAGCCATGTCTGAACTGGGGTGGCCGAGTGAGCTAAATAATGGTGATGGATTAAACCCAGATCAGTTGACTGGGGGTGAGTGTTTGATTTGCTCAAACGCTCCGTCCATCATCCCCTATTGTATCGCTTTGTTCGCCCTAAGTGTGGCAGGGTATGCTCAGACGTGAGTCCCTTTCTCACTTGGCCACTGGATTGAAGATAGCCTGGCTGATAAGGATTATGAATCTGAAACCGGTCCCAGGATGCTTGTTGCCGGTCCAGGGAAGACATGGCTTGGCAGTTCGGGCTGGACTGTTCCCATGATGCATAGGGTCAGACTGATTTGCATATAGCCATGTCTGAACTGGGGTGGCCGAGTGAGCTAAAGAATGGTGATGGATTAAACCCAGATCAGTTGACTGGGGGTGAGTGTTTGATTTGCTCAAACGCTCCGTCCATCATCCCCTTTTGTATCGCTTTGTTCGCCCTAAGTGTGGCAGGGTATGCTCAGACGTGAGTCCCTTGCTCACTTGGCTACTGGATTCAAGATAGCCTGGCTGATGAGGATTATGAATCCGAAACCGGTCCCAGGATGCTTGTTTCCGGTCCAGGGAAGACATGGCTTGGCAGTTCGGGCTGGACTGTTCCCATGAGGCACAGGGTCAGACTGATTTGCATATAGCCATGTCTGAACTGGGGTGGCCGAGTGAACTAAAGAATGGTGATGGATTAAACCCAGATCAGTTGACTGGGGATTAGTGTTTGATTTGCTCAAACGCTCCGCCCATCATCCCCTTTTGTATCGCTTTGTTCGCCCTAAGTGTGGCAGGGTATGCTCAGACGTGAGTCCCTTGCTCACTGGATTCAAGATAGCCTGGCTAATGAATCCGAAACCGTTCCCAGGATGCTTGTTTCCGGTCCAGGGAAGACATGGCTTGGCAGTTCGGGCTGGACTGTTCCCATGAGGCACAGGGTCAGACTGATTTGCATATAGCCATGTCTGAACTGGGGTGGCCAAGTGAGCTAAAGAATGGTGATGGATTAAACCCAGATCAGTTGACTGGGGATTAGTGTTTGATTTGCTCAAACGCTCCGCCCATCATCCCCTTTTGTATCGCTTTGTTCGCCCTAAGTGTGGCAGGATATGCTCAGACGTGAGTCCCTTGCTCACTGGATTCAAGATAGCCTGGCTAATGAATCCGAAACCGGTCCCAGGATGCTTGTTTCCGGTCCAGGGAACACATGGCTTGGCAGTTCGGGCTGGACTGTTCCCATGAGGCACAGGGTCAGACTGATTTGCATATAGCCATGTCTGAACTGGGGTGGCCGAGTGAGCTAAAGAATGGTGATGGATTAAACCCAGATCAGTTGACTGGGGGTGAGTGTTTGATTTGCTCAAACGCTCCGTCCATCATCCCCTTTTGTATCGCTTTGTTCGCCCTAAGTGTGGCAGGGTATGCTCAGACGTGAGTCCCTTGCTCACTTGGCCACTGGATTCAAGATAGCCTGGCTGATGAGGATTATGAATCCGAAACCGGTCCCACGATGCTTGTTTCCGGTCCAGGGAAGACATGGCTTGGCAGTTCGGGCTGGACTGTTCCCATGAGGCACAGGGTCAGACTGATTTGCATATAGCCATGTCTGAACTGGGGTGGCCGAGTGAGCTAAAGAATGGTGATGGATTAAACCCAGATCAGTTGACTCGGGGTGAGTGTTTGATTTGCTCAAACGCTCCGTCCATCATCCCCTTTTGTATCGCTTTGTTCGCCCTAAGTGTGGCAGGGTATGCTCAGACGTGAGTCCCTTGCTCACTGGGCCACTGGATTCAAGATAGCCTGGCTGATGAGGATTATGAATCCGAAACCGGTCCCAGGATGCTTGTTTCCGGTCCAGGGAAGACATGGCTTGGCAGTTCGGGCTGGACTGTTCCCATGAGGCACAGGGTCAGACTGATTTGCATATAGCCATGTCTGAACTGGGGTGGCCGAGTGAGCTGAAGAATGGTGATGGATTAAACCCAGATCAGTTGACTGGGGGTGAGTGTTTGATTTTCTTAAACGCTCCATCCATCATCCCCTTTTTGTATCGCTTTGTTCGCCCTAAGTGTGGCAGGGTATGCTCAGACGTGAGTCCCCTGCTCACTTGGCCACTGGATTCAAGATAGCCTGGCTGATGAGGATTATGAATCCGAAACCGGTCCCAGGATGCTTGTTTCCGGTCCAGGGAAGACATGGCTTGGCAGTTCGGGCTGGACTGTTCCCATGAGGCACAGGGTCACACTGATTTGCATATAGCCATGTCTGAACTGGGGTGGCCGAGTGAGCTAAAGAATGGTGATGGATTAAACCCAGAACAGTTGACTGGGGATTAGTGTTTGATTTGCTCAAATGCTCAGTCCATCATCCCCTTTTGTATCGCTTTGTTCGCCCTAAGTGTGGCAGGGTATGCTCAGATATGAGTCCCTTGCTCACTTGGCCACTGGATTCAAGATAGCCTGGCTGATGAATCCGAAACCGGTCCCAGGATGCTTGTTTCCGGTCCAGGGAAGACATGGCTTGGCAGTTCGGGCTGGACTGTTCCCATGAGGCACAGGGTCAGACAGATTTGCATATAGCCATGTCTGAACTGGGGTGGCCGAGTGAGCTAAATAATGGTGATGGATTAAACCCAGATCAGTTGACTGGGGGTGAGTGTTTGATTTGCTCAAACGCTCCGTCCATCATCCCCTTTTGTATCGCTTTGTTCGCCCTAAGTGTGGCAGGGTATGCTCAGACGTGAGTCCCTTGCTCACTTGGCCACTGGATTGAAGATAGCCTGGCTGATGAGGATTATGAATCTGAAACCGGTCCCAGGATGCTTGTTGCCGGTCCAGGGAAGACATGGCTTGGCAGTTCGGGCTAGACTGTTCCCATGAGGCACAGGGTCAGACTGATTTGCATATAGCCATGTCTGAACTGGGGTGGCCGAGTGAGCTAAAGAATGGTGATGGATTAAACCCAGATCAGTTGACTGGGGGTGAGTGTTTGATTTGCTCAAACGCTCCGTCCATCATCCCCTTTTGTATCGCTTTGTTCGCCCTAAGTGTGGCAGGGTATGCTCAGACGTGAGTCCCTTGCTCACTTGGCTACTGGATTCAAGATAGCCTGGCTGATGAGGATTATGAATCCGAAACCGGTCCCAGGATGCTTGTTTCCGGTCCAGGGAAGACATGGCTTGGCAGTTCGGGCTGGACTGTTCCCATGAGGCACAGGGTCAGACTGATTTGCATATAGCCATGTCTGAACTGGGGTGGCCGAGTGAGCTAAAGAATGGTGATGGATTAAACCCAGATCAGTTGACTGGGGGTGAGTGTTTGATTTGCTCAAACGCTCTGTCCATCATCCCCTTTTGTATCGCTTTGTTCGCCCTAAGTGTGGGAGGGTATGCTCAGAGGTGAGTCCCTTGCTCACTTGGCCACTGGATTCAAGATAGCCTGGCTGATGAGGATTATGAATCCGAAACCGGTCCTAGGATGCTTGTTCCGGTCCAGGGAAGACATGGCTTGGCAGTTCGGGCTGGACTGTTCCCATGAGGCACAGGGTCAGACTGATTTGCATATAGCCATGTCTGAACTGGGGTGGCCGAGTGAGCTAAAGAATGGTGATGGATTAAACCCAGATCAGTTGACTGGGGGTGAGTGTTTGATTTGCTCAAACGCTCTGTCCATCATCCCCTTTTGTATCGCTTTGTTCGCCCTAAGTGTGGCAGGGTATGCTCAGACGTGAGTCCCTTGCTCACTTGGCCACTGGATTCAAGATAGCCTGGCTGATGAATCCGAAACCGGTCCCAGGATGCTTGTTTCCGGTCCAGGGAAGACATGGCTTGGCAGTTCGGGCTGGACTGTTCCCATGAGGCACAGGGTCAGACTGATTTGCATATAGCCATGTCTGAACTGGGGTGGCCGAGTGAGCTAAAGAATGATGATGGATTAAACCCAGATCAGTTGACTGGGGGTGAGTGTTTGATTTGCTCAAACGCTCCGTCCATCATCCCCTTTTGAATCGCTTTGTTAGCCCTAAGTGTGGCAGGGTATGCTCAGACGTGAGTCCCTTGCTCACTTGGCCACTGGATTCAAGATAGCCTGGCTGATGAGGATTATGAATCCGAAACCGGTCCCAGGATGCTTGTTTCCGGTCCAGGGAAGACATGGCTTGGCAGTTCGGGCTGGACTGTTCCCATGAGGCACAGGGTCAGACTGATTTGCATATAGCCATGTCTGAACTGGGGTGGCCGAGTGAGCTAAAGAATGGTGATGGATTAAACCCAGATCAGTTGACTGGGGGTGAGTGTTTGATTTGCTCAAACGCTCCGTCCATCATCCCCTTTTGTATCGCTTTGTTCGCCCTAAGTGTGGCAGGGTATGTTCAGACGTGAGTCCCTTGCTCACTTGGCCACTGGATTCAAGATAGCCTGGCTGATGAGGATTATGAATCCGAAACCGGTCCCACGATGCTTGTTTCCGGTCCAGGGAAGACATGGCTTGGCAGTTCGGGCTGGACTGTTCCCATGAGGCACAGGGTCAGACTGATTTGCATATAGCCATGTCTGAACTGCGGTGGCCGAGTGAGCTAAAGAATGGTGATGGATTAAACCCAGATCAGTTGACTGGGGGTGAGTGTTTGATTTGCTCAAACGCTCCGTCCATCATCCCCTTTTGTATCGCTTTGTTCGCCCTAAGTGTGGCAGGGTATGCTCAGACGTGAGTCCCTTGCTCACTTGGCCACTGGATTCAAGATAGACTGGCTGATGAGGATTATGAATCCGAAACCGGTCCCAGGATGCTTGTTTCCGGTCCAGGGAAGACATGGCTTGGCAGTTCGGGCTGGACTGTTCCCATGAGGCACAGGGTCAGACAGATTTGCATATAGCCATGTCTGAACTGGGGTGGCCGAGTGAGCTAAAGAATGGTGATGGATTAAACCCAGATCAGTTGACTGGGGGTGAGTGTTTGATTTGCTCAAACGCTCCGTCCATCATCCCCTTTTGTATCGCTTTGTTCGCCCTAAGTGTGGCAGGGTATGCTCAGACGTGAGTCCCTTGCTCACTTGGCCACTGGATTCAAGATAGCCTGGCTGATGAGGATTATGAATCCGAAACCGGTCCCAGGATGCTTGTTTCCGGTCCAGGGAAGACATGGCTTGGCAGTTCGGGCTGGACTGTTCCCATGAGGCACAGGGTCAGACTGATTTGCATATAGCCATGTCTGAACTGGGGTGGCCGAGTGAGCTAAAGAATGGTGATGGATTAAACCCAGATCAGTTGACAGGGGGTGAGTGTTTGATTTGCTCAAACGCTCCGTCCATCATCCCCTTTTGTATCGCTTTGTTCGCCCTAAGTGTGGCAGGGTATGCTCAGACGTGAGTCCCTTGCTCACTGGGCCACTGGATTCAAGATAGCCTGGCTGATGAGGATTATGAATCCGAAACCGGTCCCAGGATGCTTGTTTCCGGTCCAGGGAAGACATGGCTTGGCAGTTCGGGCTGGACTGTTCCCATGAGGCACAGGGTCCCACTGATTTGCATATAGCCATGTCTGAACTGGGGTGGCCGAGTGAGCTAAAGAATGGTGATGGATTAAACCCAGATCAGTTGACTGGAGATTAGTGTTTGATTTGCTCAAACGCTCAGTCCATCATCCCCTTTTGTATCGCTTTGTTCGCCCTAAGTGTGGCAGGGTATGCTCAGATGTGAGTCCCTTGCTCACTTGGCCACTGGATTCAAGATAGCCTGGCTGATGAATCCGAAACCGGTCCCAGGATGCTTGTTTCCGGTCCAGGGAAGACATGGCTTGGCAGTTCGGGCTGGACTGTTCCCATGAGGCACAGGGTCAGACAGATTTGCATATAGCCATGTCTGAACTGGGGTGGCCGAGTGAGCTAAAGAATGGTGATGGATTAAACCCAGATCAGTTGACTGGGGGTGAGTGTTTGATTTGCTCAAACGCTCCGTCCATCATCCCCTTTTGTATCGCTTTGTTCGCCCTAAGTGTGGCAGGGTATGCTCAGACGTGAGTCCCTTGCTCACTTGGCCACTGGATTGAAGATAGCCTGGCTGATGAGGATTATGAATCTGAAACCGGTCCCAGGATGCTTGTTGCCGGTCCAGGGAAGACATGGCTTGGCAGTTCGGGCTGGACTGTTCCCATGAGGCACAGGGTCAGACTGATTTGCATATAGCCATGTCTGAACTGGGGTGGCCAAGTGAGCTAAAGAATGGTGATGGATTAAACCCAGATCAGTTGACTGGGGGTGAGTGTTTGATTTGCTCAAACGCTCCGTCCATCATCCCCTTTTGTATCGCTTTGTTCGCCCTAAGTGTGGCAGGGTATGCTCAGACGTGAGTCCCTTGCTCACTTGGCTACTGGATTCAAGATAGCCTGGCTGATGAGGATTATGAATCCGAAACCGGTCCCAGGATGCTTGTTTCCGGTCCAGGGAAGACATGGCTTGGCAGTTCGGGCTGGACTGTTCCCATGATGCACAGGGTCAGACTGATTTGCATATAGCCATGTCTGAACTGGGGTGGCCGAGTGAGCTAAAGAATGGTGATGGATTAAACCCAGATCAGTTGACTGGGGGTGAGTGTTTGATTTGCTCAAACGCTCTGTCCATCATCCCCTTTTGTATCGCTTTGTTCGCCCTAAGTGTGGCAGGGTATGCTCAGAGGTGAGTCCCTTGCTCACTTGGCCACTGGATTCAAGATAGCCTGGCTGATGAGGATTATGAATCCGAAACCGGTCCCAGGATGCTTGTTCCGGTCCAGGGAAGACATGGCTTGGCAGTTCGGGCTGGACTGTTCCCATGAGGCACAGGGTCAGACTGATTTGCATATAGCCATGTCTGAACTGGGGTGGCCGAGTGAGCTAAAGAATGGTGATGGATTAAACCCAGATCAGTTGACTGGGGGTGAGTGTTTGATTTGCTCAAACGCTCTGTCCATCATCCCCTTTTGTATCGCTTTGTTCGCCCTAAGTGTGGCAGGGTATGCTCAGACGTGAGTCCCTTGCTCACTTGGCCACTGGATTCAAGATAGCCTGGCTGATGAATCCGAAACCGGTCCCAGGATGATTGTTTCCGGTCCAGGGAAGACATGGCTTGGCAGTTCGGGCTGGACTGTTCCCATGAGGCACAGGGTCAGACTGATTTGCATATAGCCATGTCTGAACTGGGGTGGCCGAGTGAGCTAAAGAATGGTGATGGATTAAACCCAGATCAGTTGACTGGGGGTGAGTGTTTGATTTGCTCAAACGCTCCGTCCATCATCCCCTTTTGTATCGCTTTGTTCGCCCTAAGTGTGGCAGGGTATGCTCAGACGTGAGTCCCTTGCTCACTTGGCCACTGGATTCAAGATAGCCTGGCTGATGAGGATTATGAATCCGAAACCGGTCCCAGGATGCTTGTTTCCGGTCCAGGGAAGACATGGCTTGGCAGTTCGGGCTGGACTGTTCCCATGAGGCACAGGGTCAAACTGATTTGCATATAGCCATGTCTGAACTGGGGTGGCCGAGTGAGCTAAAGAATGATGATGGATTAAACCCAGATCAGTTGACTGGGGGTGAGTGTTTGATTTGCTCAAACGCTCCGTCCATCATCCCCTTTTGAATCGATTTGTTCGCCCTAAGTGTGGCAGGGTATGCTCAGACGTGAGTCCCTTGCTCACTTGGCCACTGGATTCAAGATAGCCTGGCTGATGAGGATTATGAATCCGAAACCGGTCCCAGGATGCTTGTTTCCGGTCCAGGGAAGACATGGCTTGGCAGTTCGGGCTGGACTGTTCCCATGAGGCACAGGGTCAGACTGATTTGCATATAGCCATGTCTGAACTGGGGTGGCCGAGTGAGCTAAAGAATGGTGATGGATTAAACCCAGATCAGTTGACTGGGGGTGAGTGTTTGATTTGCTCAAACGCTCCGTCCATCATCCCCTTTTGTATCGCTTTGCTCGCCCTAAGTGTGGCAGGGTATGCTCAGACGTGAGTCCCTTGCTCACTTGGCCACTGGATTGAAGATAGCCTGGCTGATGAGGATTATGAATCCGAAACCGGTCCCACGATGCTTGTTTCCGGTCCAGGGAAGACATGGCTTGGCAGTTCGGGCTGGACTGTTCCCATGAGGCACAGGGTCAGACTGATTTGCATATAGCCATGTCTGAACTGCGGTGGCCGAGTGAGCTAAAGAATGGTGATGGATTAAACCCAGATCAGTTGACTGGGGGTGAGTGTTTGATTTGTTCAAACGCTCCGTCCATCATCCCCTTTTGTATCGCTTTGTTCGCCCTAAGTGTGGCAGGGTATGCTCAGACGTGAGTCCCTTGCTCACTTGGCCACTGGATTCAAGATAGCCTGGCTGATGAGGATTATGAATCCGAAACCGGTCCCAGGATGCTTGTTTCCGGTCCAGGGAAGACATGGCTTGGCAGTTCGGGCTGGACTGTTCCCATGAGGCACAGGGTCAGACTGATTTGCATATAGCCATGTCTGAACTGGGGTGGCCGAGTGAGCTAAAGAATGGTGATGGATTAAACCCAGATCAGTTGACTGGGGGTGAGTGTTTGATTTGCTCAAACGCTCCATCCATCATCCCCTTTTGTATCGCTTTGTTCGCCCTAAGTGTGGCAGGGTATGCTCAGACGTGAGTCCCTTGCTCACTGGATTCAAGATAGCCTGGCTAATGAATCCGAAACCGGTCCCAGGATGCTTGTTTCCGGTCCAGGGAAGACATGGCTTGGCAGTTCGGGCTGGACTGTTCCCATGAGGCACAGGGTCAGACTGATTTGCATATAGCCATGTCTGAACTGGGGTGGCCGAGTGAGCTAAAGAATGATGATGGATTAAACCCAGATCAGTTGACTGGGGGTGAGTGTTTGATTTGCTCAAACGCTCCGTCCATCATCCCCTTTTGAATCGATTTGTTCACCCTAAGTGTGGCAGGGTATGCTCAGACGTGAGTCCCTTGCTCACTTGGCTACTGGATTCAAGATAGCCTGGCTGATGAGGATTATGAATCAGAAACCGGTCCCAGGATGCTTGTTTCCGGTCCAGGGAAGACATGGCTTGGCAGTTCGGGCTGGACTGTTCCCATGAGGCACAGGGTCAGACTGATTTGCATATAGCCATGTCTGAACTGGGGTGGCCGAGTGAGCTAAAGAATGATGATGGATTAAACCCAGATCAGTTGACTGGGGGTGAGTGTTTGATTTGCTCAAACGCTCCGTCCATCATCCCCTTTTGAATCGATTTGTTCGCCCTAAGTGTGGCAGGGTATGCTCAGACGTGAGTCCCTTGCTCACTTGGCCACTGGATTCAAGATAGCCTGGCTGATGAGGATTATGAATCCGAAACCGGTCCCAGGATGCTTGTTTCCGGTCCAGGGAAGACATGGCTTGGCAGTTCGGGCTGGACTGTTCCCATGAGGCACAGGGTCAGACTGATTTGCATATAGCCATGTCTGAACTGGGGTGGCCGAGTGAGCTAAAGAATGATGATGGATTAAACCCAGATCAGTTGACTGGGGGTGAGTGTTTGATTTGCTCAAACGCTCCGTCCATCATCCCCTTTTGAATCGATTTGTTCGCCCTAAGTGTGGCAGGGTATGCTCAGACGTGAGTCCCTTGCTCACTTGGCTACTGGATTCAAGATAGCCTGGCTGATGAGGATTATGAATCAGAAACCGGTCCCAGGATGCTTGTTTCCGGTCCAGGGAAGACATGGCTTGGCAGTTCGGGCTGGACTGTTCCCATGAGGCACAGGGTCAGACTGATTTGCATATAGCCATGGCTGAACTGGGGTGGCCGAGTGAGCTAAAGAATGGTGATGGATTAAACCCAGATCAGTTGACTGGGGGTGAGTGTTTGATTTGCTCAAACGCTCTGTCCATCATCCCCTTTTGTATCGCTTTGTTCGCCCTAAGTGTGGCAGGGTATGCTCAGACGTGAGTCCCTTGCTCACTTGGCCACTGGATTCAAGATAGCCTGGCTGATGAATCCGAAACCGGTCCCAGGATGCTTGTTTCCGGTCCAGGGAAGACATGGCTTGGCAGTTCGGGCTGGACTGTTCCCATGAGGCACAGGGTCAGACTGATTTGCATATAGCCATGTCTGAACTGGGGTGGCCGAGTGAGCTAAAGAATGGTGATGGATTAAACCCAGATCAGTTGATTGGGGGTGAGTGTTTGATTTGCTCAAACGCTCCGTCCATCATCCCCTTTTGTATCGCTTTGTTCGCCCTAAGTGTGGCAGGGTATGCTCAGACGTGAGTCCCTTGCTCACTTGGCCACTGGATTCAAGATAGCCTGGCTGATGAGGATTATGAATCCGAAACCGGTCCCAGGATGCTTGTTTCCGGTCCAGGGAAGACATGGCTTGGCAGTTCGGGCTGGACTGTTCCCATGAGGCACAGGGTCAGACTGATTTGCATATAGCCATGTCTGAACTGGGGTGGCCGAGTGAGCTAAAGAATGATGATGGATGAAACCCAGATCAGTTGACTGGGGGTGAGTGTTTGATTTGCTCAAACGCTCCGTCCATCATCCCCTTTTGAATCGATTTGTTCGCCCTAAGTGTGGCAGGGTATGCTCAGACGTGAGTCCCTTGCTCACTTGGCCACTGGATTCAAGATAGCCTGGCTGATGAGGATTATGAATCCGAAACCGGTCCCAGGATGCTTGTTTCCGGTCCAGGGAAGACATGGCTTGGCAGTTCGGGCTGGACTGTTCCCATGAGGCACAGGGTCAGACTGATTTGCATATAGCCATGTCTGAACTGGGGTGGCCGAGTGAGCTAAAGAATGGTGATGGATTAAACCCAGATCAGTTGACTGGGGGTGAGTGTTTGATTTGCTCAAACGCTCCGTCCATCATCCCCTTTTGTATCGCTTTGTTCGCCCTAAGTGTGGCAGGGTATGCTCAGACGTGAGTCCCTTGCTCACTTGGCCACTGGATTGAAGATAGCCTGGCTGATGAGGATTATGAATCCGAAACCGGTCCCACGATGCTTGTTTCCGGTCCAGGGAAGACATGGCTTGGCAGTTCGGGCTGGACTGTTCCCATGAGGCACAGGGTCAGACTGATTTGCATATAGCCATGTCTGAACTGCGGTGGCCGAGTGAGCTAAAGAATGGTGATGGATTAAACCCAGATCAGTTGACTGGGGGTGAGTGTTTGATTTGCTCAAACGCTCCGTCCATCATCCCCTTTTGTATCGCTTTGTTCGCCCTAAGTGTGGCAGGGTATGCTCAGACGTGAGTCCCTTGCTCACTTGGCCACTGGATTCAAGATAGCCTGGCTGATGAGGATTATGAATCCGAAACCGGTCCCAGGATGCTTGTTTCCGGTCCAGGGAAGACATGGCTTGGCAGTTCGGGCTGGACTGTTCCCATGAGGCACAGGGTCAGACTGATTTGCATATAGCCATGTCTGAACTGGGGTGGCCGAGTGAGCTAAAGAATGATGATGGATTAAACCCAGATCAGTTGACTGGGGGTGAGTGTTTGATTTGCTCAAACGCTCCGTCCATCATCCCCTTTTGAATCGATTTGTTCGCCCTAAGTGTGGCAGGGTATGCTCAGACGTGAGTCCCTTGCTCACTTGGCCACTGGATTCAAGATAGCCTGGCTGATGAGGATTATGAATCCGAAACCGGTCCCAGGATGCTTGTTTCCGGTCCAGGGAAGACATGGCTTGGCAGTTCGGGCTGGACTGTTCCCATGAGGCACAGGGTCAGACTGATTTGCATATAGCCATGTCTGAACTGGGGTGGCCGAGTGAGCTAAAGAATGATGATGGATTAAACCCAGATCAGTTGACTGGGGGTGAGTGTTTGATTTGCTCAAACGCTCCGTCCATCATCCCCTTTTGAATCGATTTGTTCGCCCTAAGTGTGGCAGGGTATGCTCAGACGTGAGTCCCTTGCTCACTTGGCTACTGGATTCAAGATAGCCTGGCTGATGAGGATTATGAATCAGAAACCGGTCCCAGGATGCTTGTTTCCGGTCCAGGGAAGACATGGCTTGGCAGTTCGGGCTGGACTGTTCCCATGAGGCACAGGGTCAGACTGATTTGCATATAGCCATGGCTGAACTGGGGTGGCCGAGTGAGCTAAAGAATGGTGATGGATTAAACCCAGATCAGTTGACTGGGGGTGAGTGTTTGATTTGCTCAAACGCTCTGTCCATCATCCCCTTTTGTATCGCTTTGTTCGCCCTAAGTGTGGCAGGGTATGCTCAGACGTGAGTCCCTTGCTCACTTGGCCACTGGATTCAAGATAGCCTGGCTGATGAATCCGAAACCGGTCCCAGGATGCTTGTTTCCGGTCCAGGGAAGACATGGCTTGGCAGTTCGGGCTGGACTGTTCCCATGAGGCACAGGGTCAGACTGATTTGCATATAGCCATGTCTGAACTGGGGTGGCCGAGTGAGCTAAAGAATGGTGATGGATTAAACCCAGATCAGTTGATTGGGGGTGAGTGTTTGATTTGCTCAAACGCTCCGTCCATCATCCCCTTTTGTATCGCTTTGTTCGCCCTAAGTGTGGCAGGGTATGCTCAGACGTGAGTCCCTTGCTCACTTGGCCACTGGATTCAAGATAGCCTGGCTGATGAGGATTATGAATCCGAAACCGGTCCCAGGATGCTTGTTTCCGGTCCAGGGAAGACATGGCTTGGCAGTTCGGGCTGGACTGTTCCCATGAGGCACAGGGTCAGACTGATTTGCATATAGCCATGTCTGAACTGGGGTGGCCGAGTGAGCTAAAGAATGATGATGGATGAAACCCAGATCAGTTGACTGGGGGTGAGTGTTTGATTTGCTCAAACGCTCCGTCCATCATCCCCTTTTGAATCGATTTGTTCGCCCTAAGTGTGGCAGGGTATGCTCAGACGTGAGTCCCTTGCTCACTTGGCCACTGGATTCAAGATAGCCTGGCTGATGAGGATTATGAATCCGAAACCGGTCCCAGGATGCTTGTTTCCGGTCCAGGGAAGACATGGCTTGGCAGTTCGGGCTGGACTGTTCCCATGAGGCACAGGGTCAGACTGATTTGCATATAGCCATGTCTGAACTGGGGTGGCCGAGTGAGCTAAAGAATGGTGATGGATTAAACCCAGATCAGTTGACTGGGGGTGAGTGTTTGATTTGCTCAAACGCTCCGTCCATCATCCCCTTTTGTATCGCTTTGTTCGCCCTAAGTGTGGCAGGGTATGCTCAGACGTGAGTCCCTTGCTCACTTGGCCACTGGATTGAAGATAGCCTGGCTGATGAGGATTATGAATCCGAAACCGGTCCCACGATGCTTGTTTCCGGTCCAGGGAAGACATGGCTTGGCAGTTCGGGCTGGACTGTTCCCATGAGGCACAGGGTCAGACTGATTTGCATATAGCCATGTCTGAACTGCGGTGGCCGAGTGAGCTAAAGAATGGTGATGGATTAAACCCAGATCAGTTGACTGGGGGTGAGTGTTTGATTTGCTCAAACGCTCCGTCCATCATCCCCTTTTGTATCGCTTTGTTCGCCCTAAGTGTGGCAGGGTATGCTCAGACGTGAGTCCCTTGCTCACTTGGCCACTGGATTCAAGATAGCCTGGCTGATGAGGATTATGAATCCGAAACCGGTCCCAGGATGCTTGTTTCCGGTCCAGGGAAGACATGGCTTGGCAGTTCGGGCTGGACTGTTCCCATGAGGCACAGGGTCAGACTGATTTGCATATAGCCATGTCTGAACTGGGGTGGCCGAGTGAGCTAAAGAATGGTGATGGATTAAACCCAGATCAGTTGACTGGGGGTGAGTGTTTGATTTGCTCAAACGCTCTATCCATCATCCCCTTTTGTATCGCTTTGTTCGCCCTAAGTGTGGCAGGGTATGCTCAGACGTGAGTCCCTTGCTCACTGGATTCAAGATAGCCTGGCTAATGAATCCGAAACCGGTCCCAGGATGCTTGTTTCCGGTCCAGGGAAGACATGGCTTGGCAGTTCGGGCTGGACTGTTCCCATGAGGCACAGGGTCAGACTGATTTGCATATAGCCATGTCTGAACTGGGGTGGCCGAGTGAGCTAAAGAATGATGATGGATTAAACCCAGATCAGTTGACTGGGGGTGAGTGTTTGATTTGCTCAAACGCTCCGTCCATCATCCCCTTTTGAATCGATTTGTTCGCCCTAAGTGTGGCAGGGTATGCTCAGACGTGAGTCCCTTGCTCACTTGGCTACTGGATTCAAGATAGCCTGGCTGATGAGGATTATGAATCAGAAACCGGTCCCAGGATGCTTGTTTCCGGTCCAGGGAAGACATGGCTTGGCAGTTCGGGCTGGACTGTTCCCATGAGGCACAGGGTCAGACTGATTTGCATATAGCCATGTCTGAACTGGGGTGGCCGAGTGAGCTAAAGAATGGTGATGGATTAAACCCAGATCAGTTGACTGGGGGTGAGTGTTTGATTTGCTCAAACGCTCTGTCCATCATCCCCTTTTGTATCGCTTTGTTCGCCCTAAGTGTGGCAGGGTATGCTCAGAGGTGAGTCCCTTGCTCACTTGACCACTGGATTCAAGATAGCCTGGCTGATGAGGATTATGAATCCGAAACCGGTCCCAGGATGCTTGTTCCGGTCCAGGGAAAACATGGCTTGGCAGTTCGGGCTGGACTGTTCCCATGAGGCACAGGGTCAGACTGATTTGCATATAGCCATGTCTGAACTGGGGTGGCCGAGTGAGCTAAAGAATGGTGATGGATTAAACCCAGATCAGTTGACTGGGGGTGACTGTTTGATTTGCTCAAACGCTCTGTCCATCATCCCCTTTTGTATCGCTTTGTTCGCCCTAAGTGTGGCAGGGTATGCTCAGACGTGAGTCCCTTGCTCACTTGGCCACTGGATTCAAGATAGCCTGGCTGATGAATCCGAAACCGGTCCCAGGATGCTTGTTTCTGGTCCAGGGAAGACATGGCTTGGCAGTTCGGGCTGGACTGTTCCCATGAGGCACAGGGTCAGACTGATTTGCATATAGCCATGTCTGAACTGGGGTGGCCGAGTGAGCTAAAGAATGGTGATGGATTAAACCCAGATCAGTTGACTGGGGGTGAGTGTTTGATTTGCTCAAACGCTCCGTCCATCATCCCCTTTTGTATCGCTTTGTTCGCCCTAAGTGTGGCAGGGTATGCTCAGACGTGAGTCCCTTGCTCACTTGGCCACTGGATTCAAGATAGCCTGGCTGATGAGGATTATGAATCCGAAACCGGTCCCAGGATGCTTGTTTCCGGTCCAGGGAAGACATGGCTTGGCAGTTCGGGCTGGACTGTTCCCATGAGGCACAGGGTCAGACTGATTTGCATATAGCCAGGCCTGAACTGGGGTGGCCGAGTGAGCTAAAGAATGATGATGGATTAAACCCAGATCAGTTGACTGGGGGTGAGTGTTTGATTTGCTCAAACGCTCCGTCCATCATCCCCTTTTGAATCGCTTTGTTCGCCCTAAGTGTGGCAGGGTATGCTCAGACGTGAGTCCCTTGCTCACTTGGCCACTGGATTCAAGATAGCCTGGCTGATGAGGATTATGAATCCGAAACCGGTCCCAGGAGGCTTGTTTCCGGTCCAGGGAAGACATGGCTTGGCAGTTCGGGCTGGACTGTTCCCATGAGGCACAGGGTCAGACTGATTTGCATATAGCCATGTCTGAACTGGGGTGGCCGAGTGAGCTAAAGAATGGTGATGGATTAAACCCAGATCAGTTGACTGGGGGTGAGTGTTTGATTTGCTCAAACGCTCCGTCCATCATCCCCTTTTGTATCGCTTTGTTCGCCCTAAGTGTGGCAGGGTATGCTCAGACGTGAGTCCCTTGCTCACTTGGCCACTGGATCCAAGATAGCCTGGCTGATGAGGATTATGAATCTGAAACCGGTCCCAGGATGCTTTTTGCCGGTCCAGGGAAGACATGGCTTGGCAGTTCGGGCTGGACAGTTCCCATGAGGCACAGGGTCAGACTGATTTGCATATAGCCATGTCTGAACTGGGGTGGCCGAGTGAGCTAAAGAATGGTGATGGATTAAACCCAGATCAGTTGACTGGGGGTGAGTGTTTGATTTGCTCAAACGCTCCGTCCATCATCCCCTTTTGTATCGCTTTGTTCGCCCTAAGTGTGGCAGGGTATGCTCAGACGTGAGTCCCTTGCTCACTTGGCCACTGGATTCAAGATAGCCTGGCTGATGAGGATTATGAATCCGAAACCGGTCCCAGGATGCTTGTTTCCGGTCCAGGGAAGACATGGCTTGGCAGTTCGGGCTGGACTGTTCCCATGAGGCACAGGGTCAGACTGATTTGCATATAGCCATGTCTGAACTGGGGTGGCCGAGTGAGCTAAAGAATGCTGATGGATTAAACCCAGATAAGGTGACTGGGGATTAGTGTTTGATTTGCTCAAACGCTCCGCCCATCATCCCCTTTTGTATCGCTTTGTTCGCCCTAAGTGTGGCAGGGTATGCTCAGACGTGAGTCCCTTGCTCACTGGATTCAAGATAGCCTGGCTAATGAATCCGAAACCGGTCCCAGGATGCTTGTTTCCGGTCCAGGGAAGACATGGCTTGGCAGTTCGGGCTGGACTGTTCCCATGAGGCACAGGGTCAGACTGATTTGCATATATCATGTCTGAACTGGGGTGGCCGAGTGAGCTAAATAATGGTGATGGATTAAACCCAGATCAGTTGACTGGGGGTGAGTGTTTGATTTGCTCAAACGCTCCGTCCATCATCCCCTTTTGTATCGCTTTGTTCGCCCTAAGTGTGGCAGGGTATGCTCAGACGTGAGTCCCTTGCTCACTTGGCCACTGGATTCAAGATAGCCTGGCTGATGAGGATTTTGAATCTGAAACCGGTCCCAGGATGCTTGTTGCCGGTCCAGGGAAGACATGGCTTGGCAGTTCGGGCTGGACTGTTCCCATGAGGCACAGGGTCAGACTGATTTGCATATAGCCATGTATGAACTGGGGTGGCCGAGTGAGCTAAAGAATGGTGATGGATTAAATCCAGATCAGTTGACTGGGGGTGAGTGTTTGATTTGCTCAAACGCTCCGTCCATCATCCCCTTTTGTATCGCTTTGTTCGCCCTAAGTGTGGCAGGGTATGCTCAGACGTGAGTCCCTTGCTCACTTGGCCACTGGATCCAAGATAGCCTGGCTGATGAGGATTATGAATCTGAAACCGGTCCCAGGATGCGTTTTGCCGGTCCAGGGAAGACATGGCTTGGCAGTTCGGGCTGGACAGTTCCCATGAGGCACAGGGTCAGACTGATTTGCATATAACCATGTCTGAACTGGGGTGGCCGAGTGAGCTAAAGAATAGTGATGGATTAAACCCAGATCAGTTGACTGGGGGTGAGTGTTTGATTTGCTCAAACGCTCCGTCCATCATCCCCTTTTGTATCGCTTTGTTCGCCCTAAGTGTGGCAGGGTATGCTCAGACGTGAGTCCCTTGCTCACTTGGCCACTGGATTCAAGATAGCCTGGCTGATGAGGATTATGAATCCGAAACCGGTCCCAGGATGCTTGTTTCCGGTCCAGGGAAGACATGGCTTGGCAGTTCGGGCTGGACTGTTCCCATGAGGCACAGGGTCAGACTGATTTGCATATAGCCAGGCCTGAACTGGGGTGGCCGAGTGAGCTAAAGAATGATGATGGATTAAACCCAGATCAGTTGACTGGGGGTGAGTGTTTGATTTGCTCAAACGCTCCGTCCATCATCCCCTTTTGAATCGCTTTGTTCGCCCTAAGTGTGGCAGGGTATGCTCAGACGTGAGTCCCTTGCTCACTTGGCCACTGGATTCAAGATAGCCTGGCTGATGAGGATTATGAATCCGAAACCGGTCCCAGGAGGCTTGTTTCCGGTCCAGGGAAGACATGGCTTGGCAGTTCGGGCTGGACTGTTCCCATGAGGCACAGGGTCAGACTGATTTGCATATAGCCATGTCTGAACTGGGGTGGCCGAGTGAGCTAAAGAATGGTGATGGATTAAACCCAGATCAGTTGACTGGGGGTGAGTGTTTGATTTGCTCAAACGCTCCGTCCATCATCCCCTTTTGTATCGCTTTGTTCGCCCTAAGTGTGGCAGGGTATGCTCAGACGTGAGTCCCTTGCTCACTTGGCCACTGGATCCAAGATAGCCTGGCTGATGAGGATTATGAATCTGAAACCGGTCCCAGGATGCTTTTTGCCGGTCCAGGGAAGACATGGCTTGGCAGTTCGGGCTGGACAGTTCCCATGAGGCACAGGGTCAGACTGATTTGCATATAGCCATGTCTGAACTGGGGTGGCCGAGTGAGCTAAAGAATGGTGATGGATTAAACCCAGATCAGTTGACTGGGGGTGAGTGTTTGATTTGCTCAAACGCTCCGTCCATCATCCCCTTTTGTATCGCTTTGTTCGCCCTAAGTGTGGCAGGGTATGCTCAGACGTGAGTCCCTTGCTCACTTGGCCACTGGATTCAAGATAGCCTGGCTGATGAGGATTATGAATCCGAAACCGGTCCCAGGATGCTTGTTTCCGGTCCAGGGAAGACATGGCTTGGCAGTTCGGGCTGGACTGTTCCCATGAGGCACAGGGTCAGACTGATTTGCATATAGCCATGTCTGAACTGGGGTGGCCGAGTGAGCTAAAGAATGCTGATGGATTAAACCCAGATAAGGTGACTGGGGATTAGTGTTTGATTTGCTCAAACGCTCCGCCCATCATCCCCTTTTGTATCGCTTTGTTCGCCCTAAGTGTGGCAGGGTATGCTCAGACGTGAGTCCCTTGCTCACTGGATTCAAGATAGCCTGGCTAATGAATCCGAAACCGGTCCCAGGATGCTTGTTTCCGGTCCAGGGAAGACATGGCTTGGCAGTTCGGGCTGGACTGTTCCCATGAGGCACAGGGTCAGACTGATTTGCATATATCATGTCTGAACTGGGGTGGCCGAGTGAGCTAAATAATGGTGATGGATTAAACCCAGATCAGTTGACTGGGGGTGAGTGTTTGATTTGCTCAAACGCTCCGTCCATCATCCCCTTTTGTATCGCTTTGTTCGCCCTAAGTGTGGCAGGGTATGCTCAGACGTGAGTCCCTTGCTCACTTGGCCACTGGATTCAAGATAGCCTGGCTGATGAGGATTTTGAATCTGAAACCGGTCCCAGGATGCTTGTTGCCGGTCCAGGGAAGACATGGCTTGGCAGTTCGGGCTGGACTGTTCCCATGAGGCACAGGGTCAGACTGATTTGCATATAGCCATGTATGAACTGGGGTGGCCGAGTGAGCTAAAGAATGGTGATGGATTAAATCCAGATCAGTTGACTGGGGGTGAGTGTTTGATTTGCTCAAACGCTCCGTCCATCATCCCCTTTTGTATCGCTTTGTTCGCCCTAAGTGTGGCAGGGTATGCTCAGACGTGAGTCCCTTGCTCACTTGGCCACTGGATCCAAGATAGCCTGGCTGATGAGGATTATGAATCTGAAACCGGTCCCAGGATGCGTTTTGCCGGTCCAGGGAAGACATGGCTTGGCAGTTCGGGCTGGACAGTTCCCATGAGGCACAGGGTCAGACTGATTTGCATATAACCATGTCTGAACTGGGGTGGCCGAGTGAGCTAAAGAATAGTGATGGATTAAACCCAGATCAGTTGACTGGGGGTGAGTGTTTGATTTGCTCAAACGCTCCGTCCATCATCCCCTTTTGTATCGCTTTGTTCGCCCTAAGTGTGGCAGGGTATGCTCAGACGTGAGTCCCTTGCTCACTTGGCCACTGGATTCAAGATAGCCTGGCTGATGAGGATTATGAATCCGAAACCGGTCCCAGGATGCTTGTTTCCGGTCCAGGGAAGACATGGCTTGGCAGTTCGGGCTGGACTGTTCCCATGAGGCACAGGGTCAGACTGATTTGCATATAGCCATGTCTGAACTGGGGTGGCCGAGTGAGCTAAAGAATGGTGATGGATTAAACCCAGATCAGTTGACTGGGGATTAGTGTTTGATTTGCTCAAACCCTCCGCCCATCATCCCCTTTTGTATCGCTTTGTTCGCCCTAAGTGTGGCAGGGTATGCTCAGACGTGAGTCCCTTGCTCACTGGATTCAAGATAGCCTGGCTAATGAATCCGAAACCGGTCCCAGGATGCTTGTTTCCGGTCCAGGGAAGACATGGCTTGGCAGTTCGGGCTGGACTGTTCCCATGAGGCACAGGGTCAGACTGATTTGCATATAGCCATGTCTGAACTGGGGTGGCCGAGTGAGCTAAAGAATGGTGATGGATTAAACCCAGATCAGTTGACTGGGGATTAGTGTTTGATTTGCTCAAACCCTCCGCCCATCATCCCCTTTTGTATCGCTTTGTTCGCCCTAAGTGTGGCAGGGTATGCTCAGACGTGAGTCCCTTGCTCACTGGATTCAAGATAGCCTGGCTAATGAATCCGAAACCGGTCCCAGGATGCTTGTTTCCGGTCCAGGGAACACATGGCTTGGCAGTTCGGGCTGGACTGTTCCCATGAGGCACAGGGTCAGACTGATTTGCATATAGCCATGTCTGAACTGGGGTGGCCGAGTGAGCTAAAGAATGGTGATGGATTAAACCTAGATCAGTTGACTGGGGGTGAGTGTTTGATTTGCTCAAACGCTCCGTCCATCATCCCCTTTTGTATCGCTTTGTTCGCCCTAAGTGTGGCAGGGTATGCTCAGACGTGAGTCCCTTGCTCACTTGGCCACTGGATTCAAGATAGACTGGCTGATGAGGATTATGAATCCGAAACCGGTCCCAGGATGCTTGTTTCCGGTCCAGGGAAGACATGGCTTGGCAGTTCGGGCTGGACTGTTCCCATGAGGCACAGGGTCAGACTGATTTGCATATAGCCATGTCTGAACTGGGGTGGCCGAGTGAGCTGAAGAATGGTGATGGATTAAACCCAGATCAGTTGACTGGGGGTGAGTGTTTGATTTGCTCAAACGCTCCGTCCATCATCCCCTTTTGTATCGCTTTGTTCGCCCTAAGTGTGGCAGGGTATGCTCAGACGTGAGTCCCTTGCTCACTTGGCCACTGGATTCAAGATAGCCTGGCTGATGAGGATTATGAATCCGAAACCGGTCCCAGGATGCTTGTTTCCGGTCCAGGGAAGACATGGCTTGGCAGTTCGGGCTGGACTGTTCCCATGAGGCACAGGGTCAGACTGATTTGCATATAGCCATGTCTGAACTGGGGTGGCCGAGTGAGCTAAAGAATGGTGATGGATTAAACCCAGATCAGTTGACTGGGGGTGAGTGTTTGATTTGCTCAAACGCTCCATCCATCATCCCCTTTTGTATCGCTTTGTTCGCCCTAAGTGTGGCAGGGTATGCTCAGACGTGAGTCCCTTGCTCACTGGATTCAAGATAGCCTGGCTAATGAATCCGAAACCGGTCCCAGGATGCTTGTTTCCGGTCCAGGGAAGACATGGCTTGGCAGTTCGGGCTGGACTGTTCCCATGAGGCACAGGGTCAGACTGATTTGCATATAGCCATGTCTGAACTGGGGTGGCCGAGTGAGCTAAAGAATGATGATGGATTAAACCCAGATCAGTTGACTGGGGGTGAGTGTTTGATTTGCTCAAACGCTCCGTCCATCATCCCCTTTTGAATCGATTTGTTCGCCCTAAGTGTGGCAGGGTATGCTCAGACGTGAGTCCCTTGCTCACTTGGCTACTGGATTCAAGATAGCCTGGCTGATGAGGATTATGAATCAGAAACCGGTCCCAGGATGCTTGTTTCCGGTCCAGGGAAGACATGGCTTGGCAGTTCGGGCTGGACTGTTCCCATGAGGCACAGGGTCAGACTGATTTGCATATAGCCATGTCTGAACTGGGGTGGCCGAGTGAGCTAAAGAATGGTGATGGATTAAACCCAGATCAGTTGACTGGGGGTGAGTGTTTGATTTGCTCAAACGCTCTGTCCATCATCCCCTTTTGTATCGCTTTGTTCGCCCTAAGTGTGGCAGGGTATGCTCAGAGGTGAGTCCCTTGCTCACTTGGCCACTGGATTCAAGATAGCCTGGCTGATGAGGATTATGAATCCGAAACCGGTCCCAGGATGCTTGTTCCGGTCCAGGGAAAACATGGCTTGGCAGTTCGGGCTGGACTGTTCCCATGAGGCACAGGGTCAGACTGATTTGCATATAGCCATGTCTGAACTGGGGTGGCCGAGTGAGCTAAAGAATGGTGATGGATTAAACCCAGATCAGTTGACTGGGGGTGACTGTTTGATTTGCTCAAACGCTCTGTCCATCATCCCCTTTTGTATCGCTTTGTTCGCCCTAAGTGTGGCAGGGTATGCTCAGACGTGAGTCCCTTGCTCACTTGGCCACTGGATTCAAGATAGCCTGGCTGATGAATCCGAAACCGGTCCCAGGATGCTTGTTTCTGGTCCAGGGAAGACATGGCTTGGCAGTTCGGGCTGGACTGTTCCCATGAGGCACAGGGTCAGACTGATTTGCATATAGCCATGTCTGAACTGGGGTGGCCGAGTGAGCTAAAGAATGGTGATGGATTAAACCCAGATCAGTTGACTGGGGGTGAGTGTTTGATTTGCTCAAACGCTCCGTCCATCATCCCCTTTTGTATCGCTTTGTTCGCCCTAAGTGTGGCAGGGTATGCTCAGACGTGAGTCCCTTGCTCACTTGGCCACTGGATTCAAGATAGCCTGGCTGATGAGGATTATGAATCCGAAACCGGTCCCAGGATGCTTGTTTCCGGTCCAGGGAAGACATGGCTTGGCAGTTCGGGCTGGACTGTTCCCATGAGGCACAGGGTCAGACTGATTTGCATATAGCCAGGCCTGAACTGGGGTGGCCGAGTGAGCTAAAGAATGATGATGGATTAAACCCAGATCAGTTGACTGGGGGTGAGTGTTTGATTTGCTCAAACGCTCCGTCCATCATCCCCTTTTGAATCGCTTTGTTCGCCCTAAGTGTGGCAGGGTATGCTCAGACGTGAGTCCCTTGCTCACTTGGCCACTGGATTCAAGATAGCCTGGCTGATGAGGATTATGAATCCGAAACCGGTCCCAGGAGGCTTGTTTCCGGTCCAGGGAAGACATGGCTTGGCAGTTCGGGCTGGACTGTTCCCATGAGGCACAGGGTCAGACTGATTTGCATATAGCCATGTCTGAACTGGGGTGGCCGAGTGAGCTAAAGAATGGTGATGGATTAAACCCAGATCAGTTGACTGGGGGTGAGTGTTTGATTTGCTCAAACGCTCCGTCCATCATCCCCTTTTGTATCGCTTTGTTCGCCCTAAGTGTGGCAGGGTATGCTCAGACGTGAGTCCCTTGCTCACTTGGCCACTGGATCCAAGATAGCCTGGCTGATGAGGATTATGAATCTGAAACCGGTCCCAGGATGCTTTTTGCCGGTCCAGGGAAGACATGGCTTGGCAGTTCAGGCTGGACAGTTCCCATGAGGCACAGGGTCAGACTGATTTGCATATAGCCATGTCTGAACTGGGGTGGCCGAGTGAGCTAAAGAATGGTGATGGATTAAACCCAGATCAGTTGACTGGGGGTGAGTGTTTGATTTGCTCAAACGCTCCGTCCATCATCCCCTTTTGTATCGCTTTGTTCGCCCTAAGTGTGGCAGGGTATGCTCAGACGTGAGTCCCTTGCTCACTTGGCCACTGGATTCAAGATAGCCTGGCTGATGAGGATTATGAATCCGAAACCGGTCCCAGGATGCTTGTTTCCGGTCCAGGGAAGACATGGCTTGGCAGTTCGGGCTGGACTGTTCCCATGAGGCACAGGGTCAGACTGATTTGCATATAGCCATGTCTGAACTGGGGTGGCCGAGTGAGCTAAAGAATGGTGATGGATTAAACCCAGATAAGGTGACTGGGGATTAGTGTTTGATTTGCTCAAACGCTCCGCCCATCATCCCCTTTTGTATCGCTTTGTTCGCCCTAAGTGTGGCAGGGTATGCTCAGACGTGAGTCCCTTGCTCACTGGATTCAAGATAGCCTGGCTAATGAATCCGAAACCGGTCCCAGGATGCTTGTTTCCGGTCCAGGGAAGACATGGCTTGGCAGTTCGGGCTGGACTGTTCCCATGAGGCACAGGGTCAGACTGATTTGCATATATCATGTCTGAACTGGGGTGGCCGAGTGAGCTAAATAATGGTGATGGATTAAACCCAGATCAGTTGACTGGGGGTGAGTGTTTGATTTGCTCAAACGCTCCGTCCATCATCCCCTTTTGTATCGCTTTGTTCGCCCTAAGTGTGGCAGGGTATGCTCAGACGTGAGTCCCTTGCTCACTTGGCCACTGGATTCAAGATAGCCTGGCTGATGAGGATTTTGAATCTGAAACCGGTCCCAGGATGCTTGTTGCCGGTCCAGGGAAGACATGGCTTGGCAGTTCGGGCTGGACTGTTCCCATGAGGCACAGGGTCAGACTGATTTGCATATAGCCATGTATGAACTGGGGTGGCCGAGTGAGCTAAAGAATGGTGATGGATTAAATCCAGATCAGTTGACTGGGGGTGAGTGTTTGATTTGCTCAAACGCTCCGTCCATCATCCCCTTTTGTATCGCTTTGTTCGCCCTAAGTGTGGCAGGGTATGCTCAGACGTGAGTCCCTTGCTCACTTGGCCACTGGATCCAAGATAGCCTGGCTGATGAGGATTATGAATCTGAAACCGGTCCCAGGATGCTTTTTGCCGGTCCAGGGAAGACATGGCTTGGCAGTTCGGGCTGGACAGTTCCCATGAGGCACAGGGTCAGACTGATTTGCATATAACCATGTCTGAACTGGGGTGGCCGAGTGAGCTAAAGAATGGTGATGGATTAAACCCAGATCAGTTGACTGGGGGTGAGTGTTTGATTTGCTCAAACGCTCCGTCCATCATCCCCTTTTGTATCGCTTTGTTCGCCCTAAGTGTGGCAGGGTATGCTCAGACGTGAGTCCCTTGCTCACTTGGCCACTGGATTCAAGATAGCCTGGCTGATGAGGATTATGAATCCGAAACCGGTCCCAGGATGCTTGTTTCCGGTCCAGGGAAGACATGGCTTGGCAGTTCGGGCTGGACTGTTCCCATGAGGCACAGGGTCAGACTGATTTGCATATAGCCATGTCTGAACTGGGGTGGCCGAGTGAGCTAAAGAATGGTGATGGATTAAACCCAGATCAGTTGACTGGGGATTAGTGTTTGATTTGCTCAAACCCTCCGCCCATCATCCCCTTTTGTATCGCTTTGTTCGCCCTAAGTGTGGCAGGGTATGCTCAGACGTGAGTCCCTTGCTCACTGGATTCAAGATAGCCTGGCTAATGAATCCGAAACCGGTCCCAGGATGCTTGTTTCCGGTCCAGGGAAGACATGGCTTGGCAGTTCGGGCTGGACTGTTCCCATGAGGCACAGGGTCAGACTGATTTGCATATAGCCATGTCTGAACTGGGGTGGCCGAGTGAGCTAAAGAATGGTGATGGATTAAACCCAGATCAGTTGACTGGGGATTAGTGTTTGATTTGCTCAAACCCTCCGCCCATCATCCCCTTTTGTATCGCTTTGTTCGCCCTAAGTGTGGCAGGGTATGCTCAGACGTGAGTCCCTTGCTCACTGGATTCAAGATAGCCTGGCTAATGAATCCGAAACCGGTCCCAGGATGCTTGTTTCCGGTCCAGGGAACACATGGCTTGGCAGTTCGGGCTGGACTGTTCCCATGAGGCACAGGGTCAGACTGATTTGCATATAGCCATGTCTGAACTGGGGTGGCCGAGTGAGCTAAAGAATGGTGATGGATTAAACCTAGATCAGTTGACTGGGGGTGAGTGTTTGATTTACTCAAACGCTCCGTCCATCATCCCCTTTTGTATCACTTTGTTCGCCCTAAGTGTGGCAGGGTATGCTCAGACGTGAGTCCCTTGCTCACTGGATTCAAGATAGCCTGGCTAATGAATCCGAAACCGGTCCCAGGATGCTTGTTTCCGGTCCAGGGAACACATGGCTTGGCAGTTCGGGCTGGACTGTTCCCATGAGGCACAGGGTCAGACTGATTTGCATATAGCCATGTCTGAACTGGGGTGGCCGAGTGAGCTAAAGAATGGTGATGGATTAAACCTAGATCAGTTGACTGGGGGTGAGTGTTTGATTTGCTCAAACGCTCCGTCCATCATCCCCTTTTGTATCGCTTTGTTCGCCCTAAGTGTGGCAGGGTATGCTCAGACGTGAGTCCCTTGCTCACTTGGCCACTGGATTCAAGATAGACTGGCTGATGAGGATTATGAATCCGAAACCGGTCCCAGGATGCTTGTTTCCGGTCCAGGGAAGACATGGCTTGGCAGTTCGGGCTGGACTGTTCACATGAGGCACAGGGTCAGACTGATTTGCATATAGCCATGTCTGAACTGGGGTGGCCGAGTGAGCTGAAGAATGGTGATGGATTAAACCCAGATCAGTTGACTGGGGGTGAGTGTTTGATTTGCTCAAACGCTCCATCCATCATCCCCTTTTGTATCGCTTTGTTCGCCCTAAGTGTGGCAGGGTATGCTCAGATGTGAGTCCCTTGCTCACTTGGCCACTGGATTCAAGATAGCCTGGCTGATGAGGATTATGAATCCGAAACAGGTCCCAGGATGCTTGTTTCCGGTCCAGGGAAGACATGGCTTGGCAGTTCGGGCTGGACTGTTCCCATGAGGCACAGGGTCAGACTGATTTGCATATAGCCATGTCTGAACTGGGGTGGCCGAGTGAGCTAAAGAATGGTGATGGATTAAACCCAGATCAGTTGACTGGGGATTAGTGTTTGATTTGCTCAAACGCTCAGTCCATCATCCCCTTTTGTATCGCTTTGTTCGCCCTAAGTGTGGCAGGGTATGCTCAGATGTGAGTCCCTTGCTCACTTGGCCACTGGATTCAAGATAGCCTGGCTGATGAATCCGAAACCGGTCCCAGGATGCTTGTTTCCGGTCCAGGGAAGACATGGCTTGGCAGTTCGGGCTGGACTGTTCCCATGAGGCACAGGGTCAGACTGATTTGCATATAGCCATGTCTGAACTGGGGTGGCTGAGTGAGCTAAATAATGGTGATGGATTAAACCCAGATCAGTTGACTGGGGGTGAGTGTTTGATTTGCTCAAACGCTCCGTCCATCATCCCCTTTTGTATCGCTTTGTTCGCCCTAAGTGTGGCAGGGTATGCTCAGACGTGAGTCCCTTGCTCACTTGGCCACTGGATTCAAGATAGCCTGGCTGATGAGGATTTTGAATCTGAAACCGGTCCCAGGATGCTTGTTGCCGGTCCAGGGAAGACATGGCTTGGCAGTTCGGGCTGGACTGTTCCCATGAGGCACAGGGTCAGACTGATTTGCATATAGCCATGTCTGAACTGGGGTGGCCGAGTGAGCTAAAGAATGGTGATGGATTAAATCCAGATCAGTTGACTGGGGGTGAGTGTTTGATTTGCTCAAACGCTCCGTCCATCATCCCCTTTTGTATTGCTTTGTTCGCCCTAAGTGTGGCAGGGTATGCTCAGACGTGAGTCCCTTGCTCACTTGGCCACTGGATCCAAGATAGCCTGGCTGATGAGGATTATGAATCTGAAACCGGTCCCAGGATGCTTTTTGCCGGTCCAGGGAAGACATGGCTTGGCAGTTCGGGCTGGACAGTTCCCATGAGGCACAGGGTCAGACTGATTTGCATATAGCCATGTCTGAACTGGGGTGGCCGAGTGAGCTAAAGAATGGTGATGGATTAAACCCAGATCAGTTGACTGGGGGTGAGTGTTTGATTTGCTCAAACGCTCCGTCCATCATCCCCTTTTGTATCGCTTTGTTCGCCCTAAGTGTGGCAGGGTATGCTCAGACGTGAGTCCCTTGCTCACTTGGCCACTGGATTCAAGATAGCCTGGCTGATGAGGATTATGAATCCGAAACCGGTCCCAGGATGCTTGTTTCCGGTCCAGGGAAGACATGGCTTGGCAGTTCGGGCTGGACTGTTCCCATGAGGCACAGGGTCAGACTGATTTGCATATAGCCATGTCTGAACTGGGGTGGCCGAGTGAGCTAAAGAATGGTGATGGATTAAACCCAGATCAGTTGACTGGGGATTAGTGTTTGATTTGCTCAAACCCTCCGCCCATCATCCCCTTTTGTATCGCTTTGTTCGCCCTAAGTGTGGCAGGGTATGCTCAGACGTGAGTCCCTTGCTCACTGGATTCAAGATAGCCTGGCTAATGAATCCGAAACCGGTCCCAGGATGCTTGTTTCCGGTCTAGGGAACATATGGCTTGGCAGTTCGGGCTGGACTGTTCCCATGAGGCACAGGGTCAGACTGATTTGCATATAGCCATGTCTGAACTGGGGTGGCCGAGTGAGCTAAAGAATGGTGATGGATTAAACCTAGATCAGTTGACTGGGGGTGAGTGTTTGATTTACTCAAACGCTCCGTCCATCATCCCCTTTTGTATCGCTTTGTTCGCCCTAAGTGTGGCAGGGTATGCTCAGACGTGAGTCCCTTGCTCACTTGGCCACTGGATTCAAGATAGCCTGGCTGATGAGGATTATGAATCCGAAACCGGTCCCACGATGCTTGTTTCCGGTCCAGGGAAGACATGGCTTGGCAGTTCGGGCTGGACTGTTCCCATGAGGCACAGGGTCAGACTGATTTGCATATAGCCATGTCTGAACTGGGGTGGCCGAGTGAGCTAAAGAATGGTGATGGATTAAACCCAGATCAGTTGACTGGGGGTGAGTGTTTGATTTGCTCAAACGCTCCGTCCATCATCCCCTTTTGTATCGCTTTGTTCGCCCTCAGTGTGGCAGGGTATGCTCAGACGTGAGTCCCTTGCTCACTGGATTCAAGATAGCCTGGCTAATGAATCCGAAACCGGTCCCAGGATGCTTGTTTCCGGTCCAGGGAACACATGGCTTGGCAGTTCGGGCTGGACTGTTCCCATGAGGCACAGGGTCAGACTGATTTGCATATAGCCATGTCTGAACTGGGGTGGCCGGTTTCGGATTCATAATCCTCATCAGCCAGGCTATCTTGAATCCAGTGGCCAAGTGAGCAAGGGACTCACGTCTGAGCATACCCTGCCACACTTAGGGCGAACAAAGCGATACAAAAGGGGATGATGGACGGAGCGTTTGAGTAAATCAAACACTCACCCCCAGTCAACTGATCTAGGTTTAATCCATCACCCGGTCCAGGGAAGACATGGCTTGGCAGTTCGGGCTGGACTGTTCCCATGAGGCACAGGGTCAGACTGATTTGCATATAGCCATGTCTGAACTGGGGTGGCCGAGTGAGCTAAAGAATGGTGATGGATTAAACCCAGATCAGTTGACTGGGGATTAGTGTTTGATTTGCTCAAACGCTCAGTCCATCATCCCCTTTTGTATCGCTTTGTTCGCCCTAAGTGTGGCAGGGTATGCTCAGATGTGAGTCCCTTGCTCACTTGGCCACTGGATTCAAGATAGCCTGGCTGATGAATCCGAAACTGGTCCCAGGATGCTTGTTTCCGGTCCAGGGAAGACATGGCTTGGCAGTTCGGGCTGGACTGTTCCCATGAGGCACAGGGTCAGACAGATTTGCATATAGCCATGTCTGAACTGGGGTGGCCGAGTGAGCTGAAGAATGGTGATGGATTAAACCCAGATCAGTTGACTGGGGGTGAGTGTTTGATTTGCTCAAACGCTCCGTCCATCATCCCCTTTTGTATCGCTTTGTTCGCCCTAAGTGTGGCAGGGTATGCTCAGACGTGAGTCCCTTGCTCACTTGGCCACTGGATTCAAGATAGCCTGGCTGATGAGGATTATGAATCCGAAACCGGTCCCAGGATGCTTGTTTCCGGTCCAGGGAAGACATGGCTTGGCAGTTCGGGCTGGACTGTTCCCATGAGGCACAGGGTCAGACTGATTTGCATATAGCCATGTCTGAACTGGGGTGGCCGAGTGAGCTGAAGAATGGTGATGGATTAAACCCAGATCAGTTGACTGGGGGTGAGTGTTTGATTTGCTCAAACGCTCCATCCATCATCCCCTTTTGTATCGCTTTGTTCGCCCTAAGTGTGGCAGGGTATGCTCAGATGTGAGTCCCTTGCTCACTTGGCCACTGGATTCAAGATAGCCTGGCTGATGAGGATTATGAATCCGAAACCGGTCCCAGGATGCTTGTTTCCGGTCCAGGGAAGACATGGCTTGGCAGTTCGGGCTGGACTGTTCCCATGAGGCACAGGGTCAGACTGATTTGCATATAGCCATGTCTGAACTGGGGTGGCCGAGTGAGCTAAAGAATGGTGATGGATTAAACCCAGATCAGTTGACTGGGGATTAGTGTTTGATTTGCTCAAACGCTCAGTCCATCATCCCCTTTTGTATCGCTTTGTTCGCCCTAAGTGTGGCAGGGTATGCTCAGATGTGAGTCCCTTGCTCACTTGGCCACTGGATTCAAGATAGCCTGGCTGATGAATCCGAAACCGGTCCCAGGATGCTTGTTTCCTGTCCAGGGAAGACATGGCTTGGCAGTTCGGGCTGGACTGTTCCCATGAGGCACAGGGTCAGACTGATTTGCATATAGCCATGTCTGAACTGGGGTGGCCGAGTGAGCTAAATAATGGTGATGGATTAAACCCAGATCAGTTGACTGGGGGTGAGTGTTTGATTTGCTCAAACGCTCCGTCCATCATCCCCTTTTGTATCGCTTTGTTCGCCCTAAGTGTGGCAGGGTATGCTCAGACGTGAGTCCCTTGCTCACTTGGCCACTGGATTCAAGATAGCCTGGCTGATGAGGATTTTGAATCTGAAACCGGTCCCAGTATGCTTGTTGCCGGTCCAGGGAAGACATGGCTTGGCAGTTCGGGCTGGACTGTTCCCATGAGGCACAGGGTCAGACTGATTTGCATATAGCCAATGTCTGAACTGGGGTGGCCGAGTGAGCTAAAGAATGGTGATGGATTAAAACCAGATCAGTTGACTGGGGGTGAGTGTTTGATTTGCTCAAACGCTCCGTTCATCATCTCCTTTTGTATCGCTTTGTTCGCCCTAAGTGTGGCAGGGTATGCTCAGACGTGAGTCCCTTGATCACTTGGCCACTGGATCCAAGATAGCCTGGCTGATGAGGATTATGAATCTGAAACCGGTCCCAGGATGCTTTTTGCCGGTCCAGGGAAGACATGGCTTGGCAGTTCGGGCTGGACAGTTCCCATGAGGCACAGGGTCAGACTGATTTGCATATAGCCATGTCTGAACTGGGGTGGCCGAGTGAGCTAAAGAATGGTGATGGATTAAACCCAGATCAGTTGACTGGGGGTGAGTGTTTGATTTGCTCAAACGCTCCGTCCATCATCCCCTTTTGTATCGCTTTGTTCGCCCTAAGTGTGGCAGGGTATGCTCAGACGTGAGTCCCTTGCTCACTTGGCCACTGGATTCAAGATAGCCTGGCTGATGAGGATTATGAATCCGAAACCGGTCCCAGGATGCTTGTTTCCGGTCCAGGGAAGACATGGCTTGGCAGTTCGGGCTGGACTGTTCCCATGAGGCACAGGGTCAGACTGATTTGCATATAGCCATGTCTGAACTGGGGTGGCCGAGTGAGCTAAAGAATGGTGATGGATTAAACCCAGATCAGTTGACTGGGGATTAGTGTTTGATTTGCTCAAACGCTCCGCCCATCATCCCCTTTTGTATCGCTTTGTTCGCCCTAAGTGTGGCAGGGTATGCTCAGACGTGAGTCCCTTGCTCACTGGATTCAAGATAGCCTGGCTAATGAATCCGAAACCGGTCCCAGGATGCTTGTTTCCGGTCCAGGGAAGACATGGCTTGGCAGTTCGGGCTGGACTGTTCCCAAGAGGCACAGGGTCAGACTGATTTGCATATAGCCATGTCTGAACTGGGGTGGCCGAGTGAGCTAAAGAATGGTGATGGATTAAACCCAGATCAGTTGACTGGGGATTAGTGTTTGATTTGCTCAAACGCTCCGCCCATCATCCCCTTTTGTATCGCTTTGTTCGCCCTAAGTGTGGCTGGGTATGCTCAGACGTGAGTCCCTTGCTCACTGGATTCAAGATAGCCTGGCTAATGAATCCGAAACCGGTCCCAGGATGCTTGTTTCCGGTCCAGGGAACACATGGCTTGGCAGTTCGGGCTGGACTGTTCCCATGAGGCACAGGGTCAGACTGATTTGCATATAGCCATGTCTGAACTGGGGTGGCCGAGTGAGCTAAAGAATGGTGATGGATTAAACCCAGATCAGTTGACTGGGGGTGAGTGTTTGATTTGCTCAAACGCTCCGTCCATCATCCCCTTTTGTATCGCTTTGTTCGCCCTCAGTGTGGCAGGGTATGCTCAGACGTGAGTCCCTTGCTCACTGGGCCACTGGATTTAAGATAGCCTGGCTGATGAGGATTATGAATCCGAAACCGGTCCCAGGATGCTTGTTTCTTGTCCAGGGAAGACATGGCTTGGCAGTTCGGGCTGGACTGTTCCCATGAGGCACAGGGTCAGACTGATTTGCATATAGCCATGTCTGAACTGGGGTGGCCGAGTGAGCTGAAGAATGGTGATGGATTAAACCCAGATCAGTTGACTGGGGGTGAGTGTTTGATTTGCTTAAACGCTCCATCCATCATCCCCTTTTTGTATCGCTTTGTTCGCCCTAAGTGTGGCAGGGTATGCTCAGACGTGAGTCCCTTGCTCACTTGGCCACTGGATTGAAGATAGCCTGGCTGATGAGGATTATGAATCCGAAACCGGTCCCAGGATGCTTGTTTCCGGTCCAGGGAAGACATGGCTTGGCAGTTCGGGCTGGACTGTTCCCATGAGGCACAGGGTCAGACTGATTTGCATATAGCCATGTCTGAACTGGGGTGGCCGAGTGAGCTAAAGAATGGTGATGGATTAAACCCAGATCAGTTGACTGGGGATTAGTGTTTGATTTGCTCAAACGCTCAGTCCATCATCCCCTTTTGTATCGCTTTGTTCGCCCTAAGTGTGGCAGGGTATGCTCAGATGTGAGTCCCTTGCTCACTTGGCCACTGGATTCAAGATAGCCTGGCTGATGAATCCGAAACTGGTCCCAGGATGCTTGTTTCCGGTCCAGGGAAGACATGGCTTGGCAGTTCGGGCTGGACTGTTCCCATGAGGCACAGGGTCAGACAGATTTGCATATAGCCATGTCTGAACTGGGGTGGCCGAGTGAGCTGAAGAATGGTGATGGATTAAACCCAGATCAGTTGACTGGGGGTGAGTGTTTGATTTGCTCAAATGCTCCGTCCATCATCCCCTTTTGTATCGCTTTGTTCGCACTAAGTGTGGCAGGGTATGCTCAGACGTGAGTCCCTTGCTCACTTGGCCACTGGATTGAAGATAGCCTGGCTGATGAGGATTATGAATCTGAAACCGGTCCCAGGATGCTTGTTGCCGGTCCAGGGAAGACATGGCTTGGCAGTTCGGGCTGGACTGTTCCCATGAGGCACAGGGTCAGACTGATTTGCATATAGCCATGTCTGAACTGGGGTGGCCGAGTGAGCTAAAGAATGGTGATGGATTAAACCCAGATCAGTTGACTGGGGGTGAGTGTTTGATTTGCTCAAACGCTCTGTCCATCATCCCCTTTTGTATCGCTTTGTTCGCCCTAAGTGTGGCAGGGTATGCTCAGAGGTGAGTCCCTTGCTCACTTGGCCACTGGATTCAAGATAGCCTGGCTGATGAGGATTATGAATCCGAAACCGGTCCCAGGATGCTTGTTCCGGTCCAGGGAAGACATGGCTTGGCAGTTCGGGCTGGACTGTTCCCATGAGGCACAGGGTCAGACTGATTTGCATATAGCCATGTCTGAACTGGGGTGGCCGAGTGAGCTAAAGAATGGTGATGGATTAAACCCAGATCAGTTGACTGGGGGTGACTGTTTGATTTGCTCAAACGCTCTGTCCATCATCCCCTTTTGTATCGCTTTGTTCGCCCTTAGTGTGGCAGGGTATGCTCAGACGTGAGTCCCTTGCTCACTTGGCCACTGGATTCAAGATAGCCTGGCTGATGAATCCGAAACCGGTCCCAGGATGCTTGTTTCTGGTCCAGGGAAGACATGGCTTGGCAGTTCGGGCTGGACTGTTCCCATGAGGCACAGGGTCAGACTGATTTGCATATAGCCATGTCTGAACTGGGGTGGCCGAGTGAGCTAAAGAATGGTGATGGATTAAACCCAGATCAGTTGACTGGGGGTGAGTGTTTGATTCGCTCAAACGCTCCGTCCATCATCCCCTTTTGTATCGCTTTGTTCGCCCTAAGTGTGGCAGGGTATGCTCAGACGTGAGTCCCTTGCTCACTTGGCCACTGGATTCAAGATAGCCTGGCTGATGAGGATTATGAATCCGAAACCGGTCCCAGGATGCTTGTTTCCGGTCCAGGGAAGACATGGCTTGGCAGGTCGGGCTGGACTGTTCCCATGAGGCACAGGGTCAGACTGATTTGCATATAGCCAGGCCTGAACTGGGGTGGCCGAGTGAGCTAAAGAATGATGATGGATTAAACCCAGATCAGTTGACTGGGGGTGAGTGTTTGATTTGCTCAAACGCTCCGTCCATCATCCCCTTTTGAATCGCTTTGTTCGCCCTAAGTTTGGCAGGGTATGCTCAGACGTGAGTCCCTTGCTCACTTGGCCACTGGATTCAAGATAGCCTGGCTGATGAGGATTATGAATCCGAAACCGGTCCCAGGATGCTTGTTTCCGGTCCAGGGAAGACATGGCTTGGCAGTTCGGGCTGGACTGTTCCCATGAGGCACAGGGTCAGACTGATTTGCATATAGCCATGTCTGAACTGGGGTGGCCGAGTGAGCTAAAGAATGGTGATGGATTAAACCCAGATCAGTTGACTGGGGGTGAGTGTTTGATTTGCTCAAACGCTCCGTCCATCATCCCCTTTTGTATCGCTTTGTTCGCCCTAAGTGTGGCAGGGTATGCTCAGACGTGAGTCCCTTGCTCACTTGGCCACTGGATCCAAGATAGCCTGGCTGATGAGGATTATGAATCTGAAACCGGTCCCAGGATGCTTTTTGCCGGTCCAGGGAAGACATGGCTTGGCAGTTCGGGCTGGACAGTTCCCATGAGGCACAGGGTCAGACTGATTTGCATATAGCCATGTCTGACCTGGGGTGGCCGAGTGAGCTAAAGAATGGTGATGGATTAAACCCAGATCAGTTGACTGGGGGTGAGTGTTTGATTTGCTCAAACGCTCCGTCCATCATCCCCTTTTGTATCGCTTTGTTCGCCCTAAGTGTGGCAGGGTATGCTCAGACGTGAGTCCCTTGCTCACTTGGCCACTGGATTCAAGATAGCCTGGCTGATGAGGATTATGAATCCGAAACCGGTCCCAGGATGCTTGTTTCCGGTCCAGGGAAGACATGGCTTGGCAGTTCGGGCTGGACTGTTCCCATGAGGCACAGGGTCAGACTGATTTGCATATAGCCATGTCTGAACTGGGGTGGCCGAGTGAGCTAAAGAATGGTGATGGATTAAACCCAGATCAGTTGACTGGGGATTAGTGTTTGATTTGCTCAAACGCTCCGCCCATCATCCCCTTTTGTATCGCTTTGTTCGCCCTAAGTGTGGCAGGGTATGCTCAGACGTGAGTCCCTTGCTCACTGGATTCAAGATAGCCTGGCTAATGAATCCGAAACCGGTCCCAGGATGCTTGTTTCCGGTCCAGGGAAGACATGGCTTGGCAGTTCGGGCTGGACTGTTCCCATGAGGCACAGGGTCAGACTGATTTGCATATAGCCATGTCTGAACTGGGGTGGCCGAGTGAGCTAAAGAATGGTGATGGATTAAACCCAGATCAGTTGACTGGGGATTAGTGTTTGATTTGCTCAAACGCTCCGCCCATCATCCCCTTTTGTATCGCTTTGTTCGCCATAAGTGTGGCAGGGTATGCTCAGACGTGAGTCCCTTGCTCACTGGATTCAAGATAGCCTGGCTAATGAATCCGAAACCGGTCCCAGGATGCTTGTTTCCGGTCCAGGGAACACATGGCTTTGCAGTTCGGGCTGGACTGTTCCCATGAGGCACAGGGTCAGACTGATTTGCATATAGCCATGTCTGAACTGGGGTGGCCGAGTGAGCTAAAGAATGGTGATGGATTAAACCTAGATCAGTTGACTGGGGGTGAGTGTTTGATTTACTCAAACGCTCCGTCCATCATCCCCTTTTGTATCGCTTTGTTCGCCCTAAGTGTGGCAGGGTATGCTCAGACGTGAGTCCCTTGCTCACTTGGCCACTGGATTCAAGATAGCCTGGCTGATGAGGATTATGAATCCGAAACCGGTCCCACGATGCTTGTTTCCGGTCCAGGGAAGACATGGCTTGGCAGTTCGGGCTGGACTGTTCCCATGAGGCACAGGGTCAGACTGATTTGCATATAGCCATGTCTGAACTGGGGTGGCCGAGTGAGCTAAAGGATGGTGATGGATTAAACCCAGATCAGTTGACTGGGGGTGAGTGTTTGATTTGCTCAAACGCTCCGTCCATCATCCCCTTTTGTATCGCTTTGTTCGCCCTCATTGTGGCAGGGTATGCTCAGACGTGAGTCCCTTGCTCACTGGGCCACTGGATTTAAGATAGCCTGGCTGATGAGGATTATGAATCCGAAACCGGTCCCAGGATGCTTGTTTCCGGTCCAGGGAAGACATGGCTTGGCAGTTCGGGCTGGACTGTTCCCATGAGGCACAGGGTCAGACATATTTGCATATAGCCATGTCTGAACTGGGGTGGCCGAGTGAGCTGAAGAATGGTGATGGATTAAACCCAGATCAGTTGACTGGGGGTGAGTGTTTGATTTGCTTAAACGCTCCATCCATCATCCCCTTTTTGTATCGCTTTGTTCGCCCTAAGTGTGGCAGGGTATGCTCAGACGTGAGTCCCTTGCTCACTTGGCCACTGGATTGAAGATAGCCTGGCTGATGAGGATTATGAATCCGAAACCGGTCCCAGGATGCTTGTTTCCGGTCCAGGGAAGACATGGCTTGGCAGTTCGGGCTGGACTGTTCCCATGAGGCACAGGGTCAGACTGATTTGCATATAGCCATGTCTGAACTGGGGTGGCCGAGTGAGCTAAAGAATGGTGATGGATTAAACCCAGATCAGTTGACTGGGGATTAGTGTTTGATTTGCTCAAACGCTCAGTCCATCATCCCTTTTGTATCGCTTTGTTCGCCCTAAGTGTGGCAGGGTATGCTCAGATGTGAGTCCCTTGCTCACTTGGCCACTGGATTCAAGATAGCCTGGCTGATGAATCCGAAACTGGTCCCAGGATGCTTGTTTCCGGTCCAGGGAAGACAATGCTTGGCAGTTCGGGCTGGACTGTTCCCATGAGGCACAGGGTCAGACAGATTTGCATATAGCCATGTCTGAACTGGAGTGGCCGAGTGAGCTGAAGAATGGTGATGGATTAAACCCAGATCAGTTGACTGGGTGTGAGTGTTTGATTTGCTCAAATGCTCCGTCCATCATCCCCTTTTGTATCGCTTTGTTCGCCCTAAGTGTGGCAGGGTATGCTCAGACGTGAGTCCCTTGCTCACTTGGCCACTGGATTGAAGATAGCCTGGCTGATGAGGATTATGAATCTGAAACCGGTCCCAGGATGCTTGTTGCCGGTCCAGGGAAGACATGGCTTGGCAGTTCGGGCTGGACTGTTCCCATGAGGCACAGGGTCAGACTGATTTGCATATAGCCATGTCTGAACTGGGGTGGCCGAGTGAGCTAAAGAATGGTGATGGATTAAACCCAGATCAGTTGACTGGGGGTGAGTGTTTGATTTGCTTAAACGCTCCGTCCATCATCCCCTTTTGTATCGCTTTGTTCGCCCTAAGTGTGGCAGGGTATGCTCAGACGTGAGTCCCTTGCTCACTTGGCTACTGGATTCAAGATAGCCTGGCTGATGAGGATTATGAATCCGAAACCGGTCCCAGGATGCTTGTTTCCGGTCCAGGGAAGACATGGCTTGGCAGTTCGGGCTGGACTGTTCCCATGAGGCACAGGGTCAGACTGATTTGCATATAGCCATGTCTGAACTGGGGTGGCCGAGTGAGCTAAAGAATGGTGATGGATTAAACCCAGATCAGTTGACTGGGGGTGAGTGTTTGATTTGCTCAAACGCTCTGTCCATCATCCCCTTTTGTATCGCTTTGTTCGCCCTAAGTGTGGCAGGGTATGCTCAGAGGTGAGTCCCTTGCTCACTTGGCCACTGGATTCAAGATAGCCTGGCTGATGAGGATTATGAATCCGAAACCGGTCCCAGGATGCTTGTTCCGGTCCAGGGAAGACATGGCTTGGCAGTTCGGGCTGGACTGTTCCCATGAGGCACAGGGTCAGACTGATTTGCATATAGCCATGTCTGAACTGGGGTGGCCGAGTGAGCTAAAGAATGGTGATGGATTAAACCCAGATCAGTTGACTGGGGGTGACTGTTTGATTTGCTCAAACGTTCTGTCCATCATCCCCTTTTGTATCGCTTTGTTCGCCCTAAGTGTGGCAGGGTATGCTCAGACGTGAGTCCCTTGCTCACTTGGCCACTGGATTCAAGATAGCCTGGCTGATGAATCCGAAACCGGTCCCAGGATGCTTGTTTCCGGTCCAGGGAAGACATGGCTTGGCAGTTCGGGCTGGACTGTTCCCATGAGGCACAGGGTCAGACTGATTTGCATATAGCCATGTCTGAACTGGGGTGGCCGAGTGAGCTAAAGAATGGTGATGGATTAAACCCAGATCAGTTGACTGGGGGTGAGTGTTTGATTTGCTCAAACGCTCCGTCCATCATCCCCTTTTGTATCGCTTTGTTTGCCCTAAGTGTGGCAGGGTATGCTCAGACGTGAGTCCCTTGCTCACTTGGCCACTGGATTCAAGATAGCCTGGCTGATGAGGATTATGAATCCTAAACCGGTCCCAGGATGCTTGTTTCCGGTCCAGGGAAGACATGACTTGGCAGTTCGGGCTGGACTGTTCCCATGAGGCACAGGGTCAGACTGATTTGCATATAGCCATGTCTGAACTGGGGTGGCCGAGTGAGCTAAAGAATGATGATGGATTAAACCCAGATCAGTTGACTGGGGGTGAGTGTTTGATTTGCTCAAACGCTCCGTCCATCATCCCCTTTTGAATCGCTTTGTTCGCCCTAAGTGTGGCAGGGTATGCTCAGACGTGAGTCCCTTGCTCACTTGGCCACTGGATTCAAGATAGCCTGGCTGATGAGGATTATGAATCCGAAACCGGTCCCAGGATGCTTGTTTCCGGTCCAGGGAAGACATGGCTTGGCAGTTCGGGCTGGACTGTTCCCATGAGGCACAGGGTCAGACTGATTTGCATATAGCCATGTCTGAACTGGGGTGGCCGAGTGAGCTAAAGAATGGTGATGGATTAAACCCAGATCAGTTGACTGGGGGTGAGTGTTTGATTTGCTCAAACGCTCCGTCCATCATCCCCTTTTGTATCGCTTTGTTCGCCCTAAGTGTGGCAGGGTATGCTCAGACGTGAGTCCCTTGCTCACTTGGCCACTGGATTCAAGATAGCCTGGCTGATGAGGATTATGAATCCGAAACCGGTCCCACGATGCTTGTTTCCGGTCCAGGGAAGACATGGCTTGGCAGTTCGGGCTGGACTGTTCCCATGAGGCACAGGGTCAGACTGATTTGCATATAGCCATGTCTGAACTGGGGTGGCCGAGTGAGCTAAAGAATGGTGATGGATTAAACCCAGATCAGTTGACTGGGGGTGACTGTTTGATTTGCTCAAACGCTCTGTCCATCATCCCCTTTTGTATCGCTTTGTTCGCCCTAAGTGTGGCAGGGTATGCTCAGACGTGAGTCCCTTGCTCACTTGGCCACTGGATTCAAGATAGCCTGGCTGATGAATCCGAAACCGGTCCCAGGATGCTTGTTTCTGGTCCAGGGAAGACATGGCTTGGCAGTTCGGGCTGGACTGTTCCCATGAGGCACAGGGTCAGACTGATTTGCATATAGCCATGTCTGAACTGGGGTGGCAGAGTGAGCTAAAGAATGGTGATGGATTAAACCCAGATCAGTTGACTGGGGGTGAGTGTTTGATTTGCTCAAACGCTCCGTCCATCATCCCCTTTTGTATCGCTTTGTTCGCCCTAAGTGTGGCAGGGTATGCTCAGACGTGAGTCCCTTGCTCACTTGGCCACTGGATTCAAGATAGCCTGGCTGATGAGGATTATGAATCCGAAACCGGTCCCAGGATGCTTGTTTCCGGTCCAGGGAAGACATGGCTTGGCAGGTCGGGCTGGACTGTTCCCATGAGGCACAGGGTCAGACTGATTTGCATATAGCCAGGCCTGAACTGGGGTGGCCGAGTGAGCTAAAGAATGATGATGGATTAAACCCAGATCAGTTGACTGGGGGTGAGTGTTTGATTTGCTCAAACGCTCCGTCCATCATCCCCTTTTGAATCGCTTTGTTCGCCCTAAGTGTGGCAGGGTATGCTCAGACGTGAGTCCCTTGCTCACTTGGCCACTGGATTCAAGATAGCCTGGCTGATGAGGTTTATGAATCCGAAACCGGTCCCAGGATGCTTGTTTCCGGTCCAGGGAAGACATGGCTTGGCAGTTCGGGCTGGACTGTTCCCATGAGGCACAGGGTCAGACTGATTTGCATATAGCCATGTCTGAACTGGGGTGGCCGAGTGAGCTAAAGAATGGTGATGGATTAAACCCAGATCAGTTGACTGGGGGTGAGTGTTTGATTTGCTCAAACGCTCCGTCCATCATCCCCTTTTGTATCGCTTTGTTCGCCCTAAGTGTGGCAGGGTATGCTCAGACGTGAGTCCCTTGCTCACTTGGCCACTGGATCCAAGATAGCCTGGCTGATGAGGATTATGAATCTGAAACCGGTCCCAGGATGCTTTTTGCCGGTCCAGGGAAGACATGGCTTGGCAGTTCGGGCTGGACAGTTCCCATGAGGCACAGGGTCAGACTGATTTGCATATAGCCATGTCTGACCTGGGGTGGCCGAGTGAGCTAAAGAATGGTGATGGATTAAACCCAGATCAGTTGACTGGGGGTGAGTGTTTGATTTGCTCAAACGCTCCGTCCATCATCCCCTTTTGTATCGCTTTGTTCGCCCTAAGTGTGGCAGGGTATGCTCAGACGTGAGTCCCTTGCTCACTTGGCCACTGGATTCAAGATAGCCTGGCTGATGAGGATTATGAATCCGAAACCGGTCCCAGGATGCTTGTTTCCGGTCCAGGGAAGACATGGCTTGGCAGTTCGGGCTGGACTGTTCCCATGAGGCACAGGGTCAGACTGATTTGCATATAGCCATGTCTGAACTGGGGTGGCCGAGTGAGCTAAAGAATGGTGATGGATTAAACCCAGATCAGTTGACTGGGGATTAGTGTTTGATTTGCTCAAACGCTCCGCCCATCATCCCCTTTTGTATCGCTTTGTTCGCCCTAAGTGTGGCAGGGTATGCTCAGACGTGAGTCCCTTGCTCACTGGATTCAAGATAGCCTGGCTAATGAATCCGAAACCGGTCCCAGGATGCTTGTTTCCGGTCCAGGGAAGACATGGCTTGGCAGTTCGGGCTGGACTGTTCCCATGAGGCACAGGGTCAGACTGATTTGCATATAGCCATGTCTGAACTGGGGTGGCCGAGTGAGCTAAAGAATGGTGATGGATTAAACCCAGATCAGTTGACTGGGGATTAGTGTTTGATTTGCTCAAACGCTCCGCCCATCATCCCCTTTTGTATCGCTTTGTTCGCCATAAGTGTGGCAGGGTATGCTCAGACGTGAGTCCCTTGCTCACTGGATTCAAGATAGCCTGGCTAATGAATCCGAAACCGGTCCCAGGATGCTTGTTTCCGGTCCAGGGAACACATGGCTTTGCAGTTCGGGCTGGACTGTTCCCATGAGGCACAGGGTCAGACTGATTTGCATATAGCCATGTCTGAACTGGGGTGGCCGAGTGAGCTAAAGAATGGTGATGGATTAAACCTAGATCAGTTGACTGGGGGTGAGTGTTTGATTTACTCAAACGCTCCGTCCATCATCCCCTTTTGTATCGCTTTGTTCGCCCTAAGTGTGGCAGGGTATGCTCAGACGTGAGTCCCTTGCTCACTTGGCCACTGGATTCAAGATAGCCTGGCTGATGAGGATTATGAATCCGAAACCGGTCCCACGATGCTTGTTTCCGGTCCAGGGAAGACATGGCTTGGCAGTTCGGGCTGGACTGTTCCCATGAGGCACAGGGTCAGACTGATTTGCATATAGCCATGTCTGAACTGGGGTGGCCGAGTGAGCTAAAGGATGGTGATGGATTAAACCCAGATCAGTTGACTGGGGGTGAGTGTTTGATTTGCTCAAACGCTCCGTCCATCATCCCCTTTTGTATCGCTTTGTTCGCCCTCATTGTGGCAGGGTATGCTCAGACGTGAGTCCCTTGCTCACTGGGCCACTGGATTTAAGATAGCCTGGCTGATGAGGATTATGAATCCGAAACCGGTCCCAGGATGCTTGTTTCCGGTCCAGGGAAGACATGGCTTGGCAGTTCGGGCTGGACTGTTCCCATGAGGCACAGGGTCAGACATATTTGCATATAGCCATGTCTGAACTGGGGTGGCCGAGTGAGCTGAAGAATGGTGATGGATTAAACCCAGATCAGTTGACTGGGGGTGAGTGTTTGATTTGCTTAAACGCTCCATCCATCATCCCCTTTTTGTATCGCTTTGTTCGCCCTAAGTGTGGCAGGGTATGCTCAGACGTGAGTCCCTTGCTCACTTGGCCACTGGATTGAAGATAGCCTGGCTGATGAGGATTATGAATCCGAAACCGGTCCCAGGATGCTTGTTTCCGGTCCAGGGAAGACATGGCTTGGCAGTTCGGGCTGGACTGTTCCCATGAGGCACAGGGTCAGACTGATTTGCATATAGCCATGTCTGAACTGGGGTGGCCGAGTGAGCTAAAGAATGGTGATGGATTAAACCCAGATCAGTTGACTGGGGATTAGTGTTTGATTTGCTCAAACGCTCAGTCCATCATCCCCTTTTGTATCGCTTTGTTCGCCCTAAGTGTGGCAGGGTATGCTCAGATGTGAGTCCCTTGCTCACTTGGCCACTGGATTCAAGATAGCCTGGCTGATGAATCCGAAACTGGTCCCAGGATGCTTGTTTCCGGTCCAGGGAAGACAATGCTTGGCAGTTCGGGCTGGACTGTTCCCATGAGGCACAGGGTCAGACAGATTTGCATATAGCCATGTCTGAACTGGGGTGGCCGAGTGAGCTGAAGAATGGTGATGGATTAAACCCAGATCAGTTGACTGGGTGTGAGTGTTTGATTTGCTCAAATGCTCCGTCCATCATCCCCTTTTGTATCGCTTTGTTCGCCCTAAGTGTGGCAGGGTATGCTCAGACGTGAGTCCCTTGCTCACTTGGCCACTGGATTGAAGATAGCCTGGCTGATGAGGATTATGAATCTGAAACTGGTCCCAGGATGCTTGTTGCCGGTCCAGGGAAGACATGGCTTGGCAGTTCGGGCTGGACTGTTCCCATGAGGCACAGGGTCAGACTGATTTGCATATAGCCATGTCTGAACTGGGGTGGCCGAGTGAGCTAAAGAATGGTGATGGATTAAACCCAGATCAGTTGACTGGGGGTGAGTGTTTGATTTGCTTAAACGCTCCGTCCATCATCCCCTTTTGTATCGCTTTGTTCGCCCTAAGTGTGGCAGGGTATGCTCAGACGTGAGTCCCTTGCTCACTTGGCTACTGGATTCAAGATAGCCTGGCTGATGAGGATTATGAATCCGAAACCGGTCCCAGGATGCTTGTTTCCGGTCCAGGGAAGACATGGCTTGGCAGTTCGGGCTGGACTGTTCCCATGAGGCACAGGGTCAGACTGATTTGCATATAGCCATGTCTGAACTGGGGTGGCCGAGTGAGCTAAAGAATGGTGATGGATTAAACCCAGATCAGTTGACTGGGGGTGAGTGTTTGATTTGCTCAAACGCTCTGTCCATCATCCCCTTTTGTATCGCTTTGTTCGCCCTAAGTGTGGCAGGGTATGCTCAGAGGTGAGTCCCTTGCTCACTTGGCCACTGGATTCAAGATAGCCTGGCTGATGAGGATTATGAATCCGAAACCGGTCCCAGGATGCTTGTTCCGGTCCAGGGAAGACATGGCTTGGCAGTTCGGGCTGGACTGTTCCCATGAGGCACAGGGTCAGACTGATTTGCATATAGCCATGTCTGAACTGGGGTGGCCGAGTGAGCTAAAGAATGGTGATGGATTAAACCCAGATCAGTTGACTGGGGGTGACTGTTTGATTTGCTCAAACGCTCTGTCCATCATCCCCTTTTGTATCGCTTTGTTCGCCCTAAGTGTGGCAGGGTATGCTCAGACGTGAGTCCCTTGCTCACTTGGCCACTGGATTCAAGATAGCCTGGCTGATGAATCCGAAACCGGTCCCAGGATGCTTGTTTCCGGTCCAGGGAAGACATGGCTTGGCAGTTCGGGCTGGACTGTTCCCATGAGGCACAGGGTCAGACTGATTTGCATATAGCCATGTCTGAACTGGGGTGGCCGAGTGAGCTAAAGAATGGTGATGGATTAAACCCAGATCAGTTGACTGGGGGTGAGTGTTTGATTTGCTCAAACGCTCCGTCCATCATCCTCTTTTGTATCGCTTTGTTTGCCCTAAGTGTGGCAGGGTATGCTCAGACGTGAGTCCCTTGCTCACTTGGCCACTGGATTCAAGATAGCCTGGCTGATGAGGATTATGAATCCTAAACCGGTCCCAGGATGCTTGTTTCCGGTCCAGGGAAGACATGGCTTGGCAGTTCGGGCTGGACTGTTCCCATGAGGCACAGGGTCAGACAGATTTGCATATAGCCATGTCTGAACTGGGGTGGCCGAGTGAGCTGAAGAATGGTGATGGATTAAACCCAGATCAGTTGACTGGGGGTGAGTGTTTGATTTGCTCAAATGCTCCGTCCATCATCCCCTTTTGTATCGCTTTGTTCGCCCTAAGTGTGGCAGGGTATGCTCAGACGTGAGTCCCTTGCTCACTTGGCCACTGGATTGAAGATAGCCTGGCTGATGAGGATTATGAATCTGAAACCGGTCCCAGGATGCTTGTTGCCGGTCCAGGGAAGACATGGCTTGGCAGTTCGGGCTGGACTGTTCCCATGAGGCACAGGGTCAGACTGATTTGCATATAGCCATGTCTGAACTGGGGTGGCCGAGTGAGCTAAAGAATGGTGATGGATTAAACCCAGATCAGTTGACTGGGGGTGAGTGTTTGATTTGCTCAAACGCTCCGTCCATCATCCCCTTTTGTATCGCTTTGTTCGCCCTAAGTGTGGCAGGGTATGCTCAGACGTGAGTCCCTTGCTCACTTGGCCACTGGATTCAAGATAGCCTGGCTGATGAGGATTATGAATCCGAAACCGGTCCCAGGATGCTTGTTTCCGGTCCAGGGAAGACATGGCTTGGCAGTTCGGGCTGGACTGTTCCCATGAGGCACAGGGTCAGACTGATTTGCATATAGCCATGTCTGAACTGGGGTGGCCGAGTGAGCTAAAGAATGGTGATGGATTAAACCCAGATCAGTTGACTGGGGATTAGTGTTTGATTTGCTCAAACGCTCCGCCCATCATCCCCTTTTGTATCGCTTTGTTCGCCCTAAGTGTGGCAGGGTATGCTCAGACGTGAGTCCCTTGCTCACTGGATTCAAGATAGCCTGGCTAATGAATCCGAAACCGGTCCCAGGATGCTTGTTTCCGGTCCAGGGAAGACATGGCTTGGCAGTTCGGGCTGGACTGTTCCCATGAGGCACAGGGTCAGACTGATTTGCATATAGCCATGTCTGAACTGGGGTGGCCGAGTGAGCTAAAGAATGGTGATGGATTAAACCCAGATCAGTTGACTGGGGATTAGTGTTTGATTTGCTCAAACGCTCCGCCCATCATCCCCTTTTGTATCGCTTTGTTCGCCATAAGTGTGGCAGGGTATGCTCAGACGTGAGTCCCTTGCTCACTGGATTCAAGATAGCCTGGCTAATGAATCCGAAACCGGTCCCAGGATGCTTGTTTCCGGTCCAGGGAACACATGGCTTTGCAGTTCGGGCTGGACTGTTCCCATGAGGCACAGGGTCAGACTGATTTGCATATAGCCATGTCTGAACTGGGGTGGCCGAGTGAGCTAAAGAATGGTGATGGATTAAACCTAGATCAGTTGACTGGGGGTGAGTGTTTGATTTACTCAAACGCTCCGTCCATCATCCCCTTTTGTATCGCTTTGTTCGCCCTAAGTGTGGCAGGGTATGCTCAGACGTGAGTCCCTTGCTCACTTGGCCACTGGATTCAAGATAGCCTGGCTGATGAGGATTATGAATCCGAAACCGGTCCCACGATGCTTGTTTCCGGTCCAGGGAAGACATGGCTTGGCAGTTCGGGCTGGACTGTTCCCATGAGGCACAGGGTCAGACTGATTTGCATATAGCCATGTCTGAACTGGGGTGGCCGAGTGAGCTAAAGGATGGTGATGGAATAAACCCAGATCAGTTGACTGGGGGTGAGTGTTTGATTTGCTCAAACGCTCCGTCCATCATCCCCTTTTGTATCGCTTTGTTCGCCCTCATTGTGGCAGGGTATGCTCAGACGTGAGTCCCTTGCTCACTGGGCCACTGGATTTAAGATAGCCTGGCTGATGAGGATTATGAATCCGAAACCGGTCCCAGGATGCTTGTTTCCGGTCCAGGGAAGACATGGCTTGGCAGTTCGGGCTGGACTGTTCCCATGAGGCACAGGGTCAGACATATTTGCATATAGCCATGTCTGAACTGGGGTGGCCGAGTGAGCTGAAGAATGGTGATGGATTAAACCCAGATCAGTTGACTGGGGGTGAGTGTTTGATTTGCTTAAACGCTCCATCCATCATCCCCTTTTTGTATCGCTTTGTTCGCCCTAAGTGTGGCAGGGTATGCTCAGACGTGAGTCCCTTGCTCACTTGGCCACTGGATTGAAGATAGCCTGGCTGATGAGGATTATGAATCCGAAACCGGTCCCAGGATGCTTGTTTCCGGTCCAGGGAAGACATGGCTTGGCAGTTCGGGCTGGACTGTTCCCATGAGGCACAGGGTCAGACTGATTTGCATATAGCCATGTCTGAACTGGGGTGGCCGAGTGAGCTAAAGAATGGTGATGGATTAAACCCAGATCAGTTGACTGGGGATTAGTGTTTGATTTGCTCAAACGCTCAGTCCATCATCCCCTTTTGTATCGCTTTGTTCGCCCTAAGTGTGGCAGGGTATGCTCAGATGTGAGTCCCTTGCTCACTTGGCCACTGGATTCAAGATAGCCTGGCTGATGAATCCGAAACTGGTCCCAGGATGCTTGTTTCCGGTCCAGGGAAGACAATGCTTGGCAGTTCGGGCTGGACTGTTCCCATGAGGCACAGGGTCAGACAGATTTGCATATAGCCATGTCTGAACTGGGGTGGCCGAGTGAGCTGAAGAATGGTGATGGATTAAACCCAGATCAGTTGACTGGGTGTGAGTGTTTGATTTGCTCAAATGCTCCGTCCATCATCCCCTTTTGTATCGCTTTGTTCGCCCTAAGTGTGGCAGGGTATGCTCAGACGTGAGTCCCTTGCTCACTTGGCCACTGGATTGAAGATAGCCTGGCTGATGAGGATTATGAATCTGAAACTGGTCCCAGGATGCTTGTTGCCGGTCCAGGGAAGACATGGCTTGGCAGTTCGGGCTGGACTGTTCCCATGAGGCACAGGGTCAGACTGATTTGCATATAGCCATGTCTGAACTGGGGTGGCCGAGTGAGCTAAAGAATGGTGATGGATTAAACCCAGATCAGTTGACTGGGGGTGAGTGTTTGATTTGCTTAAACGCTCCGTCCATCATCCCCTTTTGTATCGCTTTGTTCGCCCTAAGTGTGGCAGGGTATGCTCAGACGTGAGTCCCTTGCTCACTTGGCTACTGGATTCAAGATAGCCTGGCTGATGAGGATTATGAATCCGAAACCGGTCCCAGGATGCTTGTTTCCGGTCCAGGGAAGACATGGCTTGGCAGTTCGGGCTGGACTGTTCCCATGAGGCACAGGGTCAGACTGATTTGCATATAGCCATGTCTGAACTGGGGTGGCCGAGTGAGCTAAAGAATGGTGATGGATTAAACCCAGATCAGTTGACTGGGGGTGAGTGTTTGATTTGCTCAAACGCTCTGTCCATCATCCCCTTTTGTATCGCTTTGTTCGCCCTAAGTGTGGCAGGGTATGCTCAGAGGTGAGTCCCTTGCTCACTTGGCCACTGGATTTAAGATAGCCTGGCTGATGAGGATTATGAATCCGAAACCGGTCCCAGGATGCTTGTTCCGGTCCAGGGAAGACATGGCTTGGCAGTTCGGGCTGGACTGTTCCCATGAGGCACAGGGTCAGACTGATTTGCATATAGCCATGTCTGAACTGGGGTGGCCGAGTGAGCTAAAGAATGGTGATGGATTAAACCCAGATCAGTTGACTGGGGGTGACTGTTTGATTTGCTCAAACGCTCTGTCCATCATCCCCTTTTGTATCGCTTTGTTCGCCCTAAGTGTGGCAGGGTATGCTCAGACGTGAGTCCCTTGCTCACTTGGCCACTGGATTCAAGATAGCCTGGCTGATGAATCCGAAACCGGTCCCAGGATGCTTGTTTCCGGTCCAGGGAAGACATGGCTTGGCAGTTCGGGCTGGACTGTTCCCATGAGGCACAGGGTCAGACTGATTTGCATATAGCCATGTCTGAACTGGGGTGGCCGAGTGAGCTAAAGAATGGTGATGGATTAAACCCAGATCAGTTGACTGGGGGTGAGTGTTTGATTTGCTCAAACGCTCCGTCCATCATCCTCTTTTGTATCGCTTTGTTTGCCCTAAGTGTGGCAGGGTATGCTCAGACGTGAGTCCCTTGCTCACTTGGCCACTGGATTCAAGATAGCCTGGCTGATGAGGATTATGAATCCTAAACCGGTCCCAGGATGCTTGTTTCCGGTCCAGGGAAGACATGGCTTGGCAGTTCGGGCTGGACTGTTCCCATGAGGCACAGGGTCAGACAGATTTGCATATAGCCATGTCTGAACTGGGGTGGCCGAGTGAGCTGAAGAATGGTGATGGATTAAACCCAGATCAGTTGACTGGGGGTGAGTGTTTGATTTGCTCAAATGCTCCGTCCATCATCCCCTTTTGTATCGCTTTGTTCGCCCTAAGTGTGGCAGGGTATGCTCAGACGTGAGTCCCTTGCTCACTTGGCCACTGGATTGAAGATAGCCTGGCTGATGAGGATTATGAATCTGAAACCGGTCCCAGGATGCTTGTTGCCGGTCCAGGGAAGACATGGCTTGGCAGTTCGGGCTGGACTGTTCCCATGAGGCACAGGGTCAGACTGATTTGCATATAGCCATGTCTGAACTGGGGTGGCCGAGTGAGCTAAAGAATGGTGATGGATTAAACCCAGATCAGTTGACTGGGGGTGAGTGTTTGATTTGCTCAAACGCTCCGTCCATCATCCCCTTTTGTATCGCTTTGTTCGCCCTAAGTGTGGCAGGGTATGCTCAGACGTGAGTCCCTTGCTCACTTGGCTACTGGATTCAAGATAGCCTGGCTGATGAGGATTATGAATCCGAAACCGGTCCCAGGATGCTTGTTTCCGGTCCAGGGAAGACATGGCTTGGCAGTTCGGGCTGGACTGTTCCCATGAGGCACAGGGTCAGACAGATTTGCATATAGCCATGTCTGAACTGGGGTGGCCGAGTGAGCTGAAGAATGGTGATGGATTAAACCCAGATCAGTTGACTGGGGGTGAGTGTTTGATTTGCTCAAATGCTCCGTCCATCATCCCCTTTTGTATCGCTTTGTTCGCCCTAAGTGTGGCAGGGTATGCTCAGACGTGAGTCCCTTGCTCACTTGGCCACTGGATTGAAGATAGCCTGGCTGATGAGGATTATGAATCTGAAACCGGTCCCAGGATGCTTGTTGCCGGTCCAGGGAAGACATGGCTTGGCAGTTCGGGCTGGACTGTTCCCATGAGGCACAGGGTCAGACTGATTTGCATATAGCCATGTCTGAACTGGGGTGGCCGAGTGAGCTAAAGAATGGTGATGGATTAAACCCAGATCAGTTGACTGGGGGTGAGTGTTTGATTTGCTCAAACGCTCCGTCCATCATCCCCTTTTGTATCGCTTTGTTCGCCCTAAGTGTGGCAGGGTATGCTCAGACGTGAGTCCCTTGCTCACTTGGCTACTGGATTCAAGATAGCCTGGCTGATGAGGATTATGAATCCGAAACCGGTCCCAGGATGCTTGTTTCCGGTCCAGGGAAGACATGGCTTGGCAGTTCGGGCTGGACTGTTCCCATGAGGCACAGGGTCAGACTGATTTGCATATAGCCATGTCTGAACTGGGGTGGCCGAGTGAGCTAAAGAATGGTGATGGATTAAACCCAGATCTGTTGACTGGGGGTGAGTGTTTGATTTGCTCAAACGCTCTGTCCATCATCCCCTTTTGTATCGCTTTGTTCACCCTAAGTGTGGCAGGGTATGCTCAGAGGTGAGTCCCTTGCTCACTTGGCCACTGGATTCAAGATAGCCTGGCTGATGAGGATTATGAATCCGAAACCGGTCCCAGGATGCTTGTTCCGGTCCAGGGAAGACATGGCTTGGCAGTTCGGGCTGGACTGTTCCCATGAGGCACAGGGTCAGACTGATTTGCATATAGCCATGTCTGAACTGGGGTGGCCGAGTGAGCTAAAGAATGGTGATGGATTAAACCCAGATCAGTTGACTGGGGGTGACTGTTTGATTTGCTCAAACGCTCTGTCCATCATCCCCTTTTGTATCGCTTTGTTCGCCCTAAGTGTGGCAGGGTATGCTCAGACGTGAGTCCCTTGCTCACTTGGCCACTGGATTCAAGATAGCCTGGCTGATGAATCCGAAACCGGTCCCAGGATGCTTGTTTCCGGTCCAGGGAAGACATGGCTTGGCAGTTCGGGCTGGACTGTTCCCATGAGGCACAGGGTCAGACTGATTTGCATATAGCCATGTCTGAACTGGGGTGGCCGAGTGAGCTAAAGAATGGTGATGGATTAAACCCAGATCAGTTGACTGGGGGTGAGTGTTTGATTTGCTCAAACGCTCCGTCCATCATCCCCTTTTGTATCGCTTTGTTTGCCCTAAGTGTGGCAGGGTATGCTCAGACGTGAGTCCCTTGCTCACTTGGCCACTGGATTCAAGATAGCCTGGCTGATGAGGATTATGAATCCTAAACCGGTCCCAGGATGCTTGTTTCCGGTCCAGGGAAGACATGGCTTGGCAGTTCGGGCTGGACTGTTCCCATGAGGCACAGGGTCAGACTGATTTGCATATAGCCATGTCTGAACTGGGGTGGCCGAGTGAGCTAAAGAATGATGATGGATTAAACCCAGATCAGTTGACTGGGGGTGAGTGTTTGATTTGCTCAAACGCTACGTCCATCATCCCCTTTTGAATCGCTTTGTTCGCCCTAAGTGTGGCAGGGTATGCTCAGACGTGAGTCCCTTGCTCACTTGGCCACTGGATTCAAGATAGCCTGGCTGATGAGGATTATGAATCCGAAACCGGTCCCAGGATGCTTGTTTCCGGTCCAGGGAAGACATGGCTTGGCAGTTCGGGCTGGACTGTTCCCATGAGGCACAGGGTCAGACTGATTTGCAGATAGCCATGTCTGAACTGGGGTGGCCGAGTGAGCTAAAGAATGGTGATGGATTAAACCCAGATCAGTTGACTGGGGGTGAGTGTTTGATTTGCTCAAACGCTCCGTCCATCATCCCCTTTTGTATCGCTTTGTTCGCCCTAAGTGTGGCAGGGTATGCTCAGACGTGAGTCCCTTGCTCACTTGGCCACTGGATTCAAGATAGCCTGGCTGATGAGGATTATGAATCCGAAACCGGTCCCACGATGCTTGTTTCCGGTCCAGGGAAGACATGGCTTGGCAGTTCGGGCTGGACTGTTCCCATGAGGCACAGGGTCAGACTGATTTGCATATAGCCATGTCTGAACTGGGGTGGCCGAGTGAGCTAAAGAATAGTGATGGATTAAACCCAGATCAGTTGACTGGGGGTGAGTGTTTGATTTGCTCAAACGCTCCGTCCATCATCCCCTTTTGTATCGCTTTGTTCGCCCTAAGTGTGGCAGGGTATGCTCAGACGTGAGTCCCTTGCTCACTTGGCCACTGGATTCAAGATAGCCTGGCTGATGAGGATTATGAATCCGAAACCGGTCCCAGGATGCTTGTTTCCGGTCCAGGGAAGACATGGCTTGGCAGTTCGGGCTGGACTGTTCCCATGAGGCACAGGGTCAGACTGATTTGCATATAGCCATGTCTGAACTGGGGTGGCCGAGTGAGCTAAAGAATGGTGATGGATTAAACCCAGATCAGTTGACTGGGGGTGAGTGTTTGATTTGCTCAAACGCTCCATCCATCATCCCCTTTTGTATCGCTTTGTTCGCCCTAAGTGTGGCAGGGTATTGTCAGACGTGAGTCCCTTGCTCACTTGGCCACTGGATTCAAGATAGCCTGGCTGATGAGGATTATGAATCCGAAACCGGTCCCAGGATGCTTGTTTCCGGTCCAGGGAAGACATGGCTTGGCAGTTCGGGCTGGACTGTTCCCATGAGGCACAGGGTCAGACTGATTTGCATATAGCGATGTCTGAACTGGGATGGCCGAGTGAGCTAAAGAATGGTGATGGATTAAACCCAGATCAGTTGACTGGGGATTAGTGTTTGATTTGCTCAAACGCTCAGTCCATCATCCCCTTTTGTATCGCTTTGTTCGCCCTAAGTGTGGCAGGGTATGCTCAGATGTGAGTCCCTTGCTCACTTGGCCACTGGATTCAAGATAGCCTGGCTGATGAATCCGAAACCGGTCCCAGGATGCTTGTTTCTGGTCCAGGGAAGACATGGCTTGGCAGTTCGGGCTGGACTGTTCCCATGAGGCACAGGGTCAGACTGATTTGAATATAGCCATGTCTGAACAGGGGTGGCCGAGTGAGCTAAATAATGGTGATGGATTAAACCCAGATCAGTTGACTGGGGGTGAGTGTTTGATTTGCTCAAACGCTCCGTCCATCATCCCCTTTTGTATCGCTTTGTTCGCCCTAAGTGTGGCAGGGTATGCTCAGACGTGAGTCCCTTGCTCACTTGGCCACTGGATTCAAGATAGCCTGATAGCCTGATAGCATTGGCATAATGAAAGCAGCAGGCACCGCGCGGTGCCTGCCGCTTTGATTATGCTAATGCAGGGGGGTACCACAGGTACCCCCCGTGTGCACCCCCATACTCTCCATCACTCTGGGGGCCCGCACAGGGCTCCAGAGTGAAGTTCGCCTGCCCACGGAAAAGCAACTGCAGACGCCCATCCAAATATGGCTGGCGGTGACCCTTTTCCGCCCCGGCCGCAAGGCGACCTGGGCGGAAAAGTGGCGGGCGGTGTTTGCCTCCGCTGCGGTCCCCCCGCCATTGTAATGTGGCCGGGGGGAAAAGGGTGGCGGGCGGGCATTTCTGTCGGGCGGAATCGCCACCGCCACCATGGCGGTGGCGATCCGCCCGACATGGTAATGGACCCCTATGTGTTTTTTATTACTTAAAACACTCAGAAAGATTATAGCTCTCCGTTATGGTGCTGGCAGAAGTTCAGTGCTATGAGCAGTCATTTTTATCATGCCTTAACCATCGGAATGCCCTTTGCTTGGAGTTCCAGCAGTGTCTCTTGAACTGCCTTATGATTGTTCAAAAATGTCATGGTCAGCTTCTGTGCAGCAATGACAACCTCTTCTTGGTGGCACAAGCTTTATTGTCTCCATCATGTGTAAAGAAAAATGCATGGTTCAGAAAGACATCAACTGTTAAGGTCCTCTCTCTATTTCCAGCTACTTTATGCACTGCGTTTCAACATCTTCCTTAAACTCGATATCTCTTAAGGTCCTGACAGATCCTTGTTTTCATCACCCTTCCAAAGGTGCCTTCTTCTTTTCACACGGTAGTGCCACTCACAACAACTCATCTATGGTCTCTTGCCAATGCATTATCAAAGTTTCTTTATTTGGAAAAAAATCTCTAAGCCCATACTTGAAGTAGGTGGTAAGCTATGATTTTTTGCAACCGCGTTCCGGTCGAAAAACATTCGTACATGCCATTGTGACTCGCTATTAGAAAGGGACAGCATTAATATTCCTATTCCTAATAGCAACTCACAAACCCTATTTTGTAAGTCAGTAATGGGTTACCGACTCGCAAATGGACCTTTGTACATTTAAAAACGATTTCTCCCATCGCAAATGGCCTGATTGTGCGAATTGGGCCGTTTGCGAGCTGGAATAGGCTTGCTCATTGTGTATTAGAGACAGTGAGGACTGAGAGGAGAACTTTTGGCAAGAATGAGAGGCACTAACGAACTAAGAGCAGACTCCTATTCATGTCATATCAGGAGCAGGGAGACAGCCAAGATTGTCCTGATGTTCAACCTGTAGGATGGGAAAATTGAGTTAAGTTTCCAATTTCTACTGTGAGAAGATGGAAACTTACTAGAGTTGATGACATGGAATTCTCGAATGATCTGTGTTTATAATTGCAGGAGGGTTGAAACCTGTACACTCATCTTCAAATCCTATTTCTTATCATTTTGATTTGTGCAGCTGAATATCTTGTATGCCTTATGCTACTTAGTCTTAATTTAATTTGCCGTTTTGGTTTACCTTTGGTGATTCTGTATCTTTACAATATGTTCTTGAGATTCATATACATATATCACTTTGGTCCTTCATTTGTAATCAAACTCATTTTACTTTACTTAATCAATTCCTAGTCCTTAATGTGTGGCTAAATGGGCTTCACTGTAAATTGAATTGTTGGATTAATGTTAACTCCCCTTTACCTCTCCGGCAACTACAAGATTCATTTTAGGATAAATGGTAAGACAGTCCCAGTGCTCCATCAATTCTATCCCTGTTTTACTATTGCTGCACTCAAACAAGGATAACTTCTCATCCTAGGGTGGTTGAACAGGCTGGAGGTATGCATAGTGCCATCCATACTAATATAATAAAGAGAGACCCCAAACCTTTGAGGCGGGTAATCTCAGGAACCACAGCACCAATCACAACACCCAATACAGCGTTGGAAAGGGCAGTTGCAGCAGAAGGACATAGGCTATGCAGACGCCCACTATATACATTTAAAAGGTAAAAGAACCGTGCCAGCAAAGTAGTCCCTTGCGGGCGTGTCTGCGTTGTGCTGTGGGCGTGTGTTGGGGGCGTGACAAACGCTGGGGGCGTGTGGTATGTTCCGCCCTTCATGCCATGTCTCATACTGGGTGCTGTGGGCGTGTGTTGGGGGCGTGGGTGTGTGCGGGGCACGGGATTACAGAAAAAAAAGCGAGCGCTGTGCCCAATATTTCATTGTTTTTTCTTCCCAGCTTCTGTACATTCCAGCTCTGGGTGTCCACCCTGCTCCCTTTAAATACCCCTGCACCCTATAATCATAACCCACCCTTACTTCTTAAAATACCCCAACACCCTTAAACACTAACCCATCTTATCCCTATAAATATACCCTGTACCCCAAAACCCAAACCTATCCCTAAACCCTAAAAATACCCCTGTACCCCAAAACCCAAACCTAGCCCTGAACCCTATAAATACCCCTGTACCTGAAATCCCAAACCTACCCCTGAACCCTAAAAATACCCCTGTACCCCAAAACTCAAACCTACCCCTGAACCCTAAAATACCCCTGTACCTCAAAACCCAAACCTAGCCCTGAACCCTTAAAATACCCCTGCACCTCACAACCCAAACCTACCCCTGAACCCTAAAAATACCCCTCTACCCCAAAACCATAACCTAGCCCTGAACCATAAAAATAACCCTGTACCCCAAAACCCAAACCTACCCTATAACCCTAAAATACCCCTGTACCCCAAAACCAAAACCCACCCCTGAACCCTAAAAATATCCCTATACCCCAAAACCCAAAGCTAGCCCTGAACCCTAAAAATACCCCTGTACCCCAAAACCCATACCTATCCCTAAACCCTAAAACTACCCCTGTACCCCATAACCCAAAACTCTATCTGAACCCTTAAAATACCAAAACACCCCAAAACATATACCTCAGTACCCCAAAACATATACCCCTATACCCATACGTACCTTATCCAAACATTAAAAAAACATGCTTTTACCATTCATGCATTTACAACGAATTTCGTTGTAAATGTATGCGTAGTAAAAACATAAAATGTAATGCCATGCGTTATAATGGCATTGCGGAGTCATGGTACTTTCGTAATGAAAGTATGTGGAGTGATGGTATGCGGAAAGAAGTTGTGGAATAATGGTTGTTTATCCTCCCCCGGTAAGTACATTGGTGGCACGGCAGCCCACATCTCCAGCAACATACTCATATTTTTTCACCACTGATTTGAAAAATGCACAGGTCTCTCACATTGATGGCCAGCACCAACATACACTTTTAGAAACACCTCCTGCCACAAGTTCTAGAATTGCGCACTTTAGAGCTGGGGAGCTACGTTCGAATCTCGGCATCAGCTCAACATCCTGTGATTTCAGGCAAATCGCTTTGTCTCCCCGTGCCTACCACAAATGAATGTGTTCTTCTGTAATGTAAATTGTGCTCATGCCATGTTGTCGAGTTCGCGCTATATAATATTGCAAGGAAAAATAAAGTAGGGAAACTCGAGTTCACACGCTACTGAACGCGCACTCTTAAGTGCATCAGCAGTGCACTGTGAATCGGAGCGTTTCACAGGCCTGTCACAGATAACAAATGCTATCAAAAAGAAATCCTACAAAACAATATACTACTGGCCGGCAGCAATTCATACCCAGACAACATCGGGACGGGCTGCTAGTGTCTAATATAAATCCACGTACTGCTGTAACTGATCCCGATATTTTTTATGATTCCGAACATAGTTTTGATGCTATAGCTTCTAATTATGTTGCCCTACATCCTAAAAGAATGTCAAGGTCATGCTTGTGTTCTTCAATGCAGACCACAGGATATTACCAGAAGCTCCACAATTCCTTTGCTTCCAGAAAAATGGGGATATATGCAAATGCATCAGTTAGCATTATATGAAAAAGATTACATTTAAGACTCGAATCTAATAATCTTAATTCTTCAACTTTTAGTTCAACTATGGATAGCCAACATTTATGCAAACATGATCTTGCAAGAAGATTACTATTTGGTTCATGTTGTCAAATGAGGGTTACAGAAGTTTTTTCAACCAAATTCAGCCCGCAAGAACCAGATCATATTATCTGATATTGGATATGGTCCTACCAGTATCCGATTTTTAAAATCGTCATTTCATTTCGAAATCACCAAAGTTTTCAATGACATTTATTTCTGACAATGCCCTATTTAAACTTATTCTGTGATGGCTTAGTACATTTGAAACTATGGCTGATAAAGGCATAAAGGGAAGACCGATTGGTGGCCTTGTTATACGGGAAACAACTCGATTTAATGGAACACTAGGAAAGGATATTGAAGAAGGTCTAAGGGTCATATGTATCATGCATTTTACCAAATGTTTGCAACCTGTAAAATGAATTGTTGTATGTATGAATTCCCAATTTGCAATTCCGTAACGTTATCGAATGACAATTTGTAATTACGAACACATACCAATTCATATTAGGAATAGGCGTGTTTAGGGCGTTCCTTCCTAATACCGAACCGCAGCATTATGTAGGAATGTTTTGTGATCGGAATAAGGTCGCAAAACATTAGCATTTTATCACCATCTTCAAGTAGGTGGAAACCCATTCGAAAAGGGGAAGGGTCCACGAGGGACCTCTTTCCCTTTATGAATGTTCTCAAAAATGTTTTTTTAATGGCACGCAGTGGTACCACAGACCACTGCCTGCTCTTGAAAAGGTAAAAGAAAACTTTGAATTTTTCTTTTTTTAACCGTAACCCGTTTTCCTTAAAGGAAAATAGGCTCCTTTTAAAAAAGAAATTATTGTTTTTTTTAAAAGCAAACACAGACATGGTGGTCTGCAGACTCCAGCAGGCCACCATCCCTGTGATTTTAGCGATTCCTAATGGGTTGCAAATTGCGACCTTCCACATTAATATTAATAAGGTATGTCAATTTGCAACCCATTAGGAAACACTATATGAAACTCATGGTGTTTCATACATTCAAATAGCGATTACCTAATTGTGATTCGAGATTTGAAATAATGATGCATGTGGCCCAAAGTAACAATGAAAGATCTGCTGTGCATTCGTTCCGAAGTGAGGGAAGCAAAACCTCTAAACCTTTTGAAATGGTATAATAACAGCAATGATAAGTGTGGGCACTCAGAACCCCGATGTGAAATTGCCGATATCTGACAGTATGAATATTTGTGGGGATTGTCTGTCAGATGTTGAAAATGAGTCACTTCCATCCAGGAAAACATATGTAGGATAAAAGAATACAACTGGGTAGGTAAAAACAGCACAAAATATGGTATAGAAAAGGTATCACTCATTTTAACATTTATAAATCGCAAAGCTGCATTCAATTCAGTTTATTGTCATAACCTCGGGAAATTGCTGACAATGGAAAGTATGCAGTCTAACATAATGTGTTTCCTGGAAAAGATGCATGATAACAACAATGAGCAAGAAGGCAATGGTAACAAAGGAAGTCTGGCCAAGCCAGCCAAGGGTATATGCTAGCCCCCACCCCTTTGAGCCTTTCCCTGAGTGACACTGAAGCTTTTTGCATGACATGCAAGGGCCGCAGCTGTAGCAAACACTGTATCTAAGCTGCACCACAAAGGGAAATCAGCACAGCCATTCAATCAGTTCTCAAACCAAATAAAACGCTTAACCTTTAACATTGTTGTACACCAGTTGTATTTATAAAAAACATCTATATGACTCAAGGAGATTGCTAAAGTCTCAAAGGGTAGTGAACTGTTGGGCTGAAGCAATATTTAAAAACTCTAAATATCAGAAAACACACTTTGGATCAATGTCATGCGATTGGGCTCTGTAGTGTCACTGAGGCGTTTGAGGCTGGATGTCAGTGTTAACACAATTGCAGAAACAATCAATGTAGGACCAATTAAATACTGGTAAAGAACATTTTACAAGCTGTCATTACTTGAAAATCATGGAGCAGGAGTCCATCAAGAACACTTTGCTACAGATAGAATGTGATTACCTTTGGCATAATTTGAATTACATTTATATACAAATTAGACATAGCATGTTCTGAAAGTCCCTGAAGACCTGGCTATTCGGCTAATCAACTGGAACCTGCCAACACCTAGATACCCTCAGGGGTAACAAAAAGTGCTCCAAAAATCTAATGATTGATTGATTGAAGCTATTGGGAAACCTCTGAGGCTGTAAAGTGTATCTGCTGCAAAATAGGCCTCCACACATTTTAGATAGATATGGCCTGATTCACAAATGTAAACTTACTACTTATCAGTATTCACAAAGGTAAACTTTTACCAAAAGTCTAACTTTCCTACTTTTCGGTATTCACAAAAGTAAACTTAACCCAAAAGTCTAACTTCACTACTTTTCGGTATTCACAAAGGTAAGTTACTACTGTTAAAGTTAGACTTTTGGTCTATGTTTACCTTTGTGAATACCGAAAAGTTGTAAAGTTAGACTTTTAGGCTAAGTTTACCTTTGTGAATACCAAAAAGCAGTAAACTTACAAAAGTGTAAGTTTACCTGTGTGAATCAGGCCCATAGAGACAAAAGACGATGCCAGACGTTATTCTTATTTGCATAAAACAATTTCTTACCAACATTGTTCACTAATTATAAAGTTTAGAAGAAAAAGCGCTAGCCTTCAATCCCAATTTAGATTTAATTATTAACTCGGCATTGAGCAATGGGATAGGGGAAGCCCTAGCATTTTGCCTAATTTCTCCTGCTCTGTTATCAGCCTATTACTGGTCTATTGTCCTCCATCTATTCCTCTGCCTTCATTAAACAATTGCTAGAGAGAATTAGACATCATTTCATGATTAGTGACTTTAATATGTGGGACAATGCCTGACTTCGAGCTCTACTAAGACTTTTATTAACATCGTCTCAAGTTTTAGGCTCACACAAAACATCAAGAAAGTCACTTACCTTTAGCATATTATTGACCTCCTTTTAGAAGCTCCAAATCTAATTAAGGTCAAGTAATAATTACCTATGTCATGGTATGGACCATGCATTATTGATTTGATACGATTAATCTCACAAATGTACCACACTCATGGTTCAGATAAAATGCACAACCCTACCCTTGGTGTAAAATAAGACTTGACAAAGCTAAGTCAAAATTTGTAGAACTGGGGTATGCTATTCCTTTAACTTCTTCACTCCTTAAGCATCAAACATATACAAGCATTTTTAGCTTTTAATACCTTTTTGCACACAGCAAGGGGGGAAGCAACACTACTGTTATGAAGTCTTCTTCTACTAACAAACCAAATCAATCACTGACTTACAACTAAATTAAGGGCCGAGAGGCTATAAGTTAAACAGCTGATTAGGAAGTGGGGACTAATATATCATTAAGAGGTTCCCCATCTTATAGAGGGCAATTAAAACAAAGCAAGATATGACACATTAGGTCAAGGCCATTTATTATGATAATCTTATTCATGATGTCACAAACTCCTTCCCAGGGATCATCTCTGCCTCCTGTTCCTATTATATATATGATACCCATGAATGATATAATCAGATCATTCATCCTCAACGGCATATTGTATGGTGAGGACCAGCTGATCTTCAGATTTGATTACACATACTCTCCAATTGTCCTTTTCTAAGTCCATTTGAAATCTGGCACCAATAATTTGGCGGGAGTGTTACAGTAGAATTTGGGGTTTCTTGTAATTCAGAAGGAAGCCATGAATTAGGAGAAGATCGCACACTTGCTGTTCATCTGCTTGGGCCTTAAGAAGAGAAGAAGCGGCAAATAGTCACTTATCAAGATATGGATATACCTGAATTACTTGAGCATGGACCGAATAGCTTTGTCAGAACCCTTGACGCTGAAAGCAGACCAAAGGAAAGTACTCCATATGCGAAGGGTTGACCCATGACTGCAAACTTAAGGAATTGTTGAGGATCTGAATGGATTGGCACATTAAGGTAGTCAATCAACATGTCGAGTAATTCCAAATGATCCTCCGACATTTTTTGTAAGAGGCAAAGAATTGAGTAGTAGCTGTGGTTGTCTTCGTCTTGGGTAACTGGAATTAAAGCTACCTTGTTCAGCAGGCAATGCGTGCCCATTAGTAGGGCTTGTTGATGCACGGGTCTTGAGGAAGAGGAGTCTACCAAAAGTAAGAGACTGGGGTGCCTGAAAGTTTTATATGATAGCTTCTTGAGACTACTTCCGAAGCCCGTGCATCAAGATAATGTCCCCTGAAACAGGAGAAGATGACCTCGACTTGAACCTCCCCAGAGTAGTCATGCTGTTTGAGGTGGGGTATTTGCAGTGTTGGCAGGGGAGCTGTAACAGGACTTGCCAGGATTTGCGGTTCCCCCTGACACTGCTCCTCCATGAATGGGCTGAGTGCCACCACATGAAGTTCCAGGAAGAACAGCTCTTTTATGGCCAAATCCCCTTCCACGTGAAAAAGATCAGAAAGATGTAATCAGCTTTTTGTACTCGACAGACCTTTTTGCCATGGCCTAGAGTTGCTGCCCAAAGAGTTTGGATATATCAAAAAGTAGCTCCACGAGAATCTATTTTTGTGCTGCATTTGCTTTCCAGCTACACATCCACATATGAAGCTGTGCTGTTATTAATGATTCTGAGGCAGCATCTGATGCAAATAAATCATCAAAGGAGATGTCTGAGAGAAAACAGACCTATTACTCCATTACACTCCAGAGAGCTGTGCAGTTTAAACATTCATTCATATGCTCTTACAAGGAGTGGAAATCTCTGAGGATAGAATGGACTCTGTGTGGTCAGAGGGCGCTGTGCCTTCCTAGTAAATAGTCCCCTGTTTTCTACCTTAATCAGGGCCGGCTTCAGTGCTGGTGGCGCCCGGTGCGACAATAATTTTTGGCGCCCCCAAACCCAATGACCACCCTCTCTGATTCTCTCACTACCACCAGACAAAAGTGACCCTCATCTCTCCAATCATAAGTTATTGCTAAACACAGCGCACCCCATCTGAGGTCAGCGCCCCCTCCACAGGTCAGCACCCAATGCAGCTGCACCAGTTGCACTGCCCTAAAGCCAGCCCTGACATTAATCACTGTAGGAAATTCATCTGTAAATTAGTCTAGTGGGTAGCATTGAGACTAGAATCCTGGAAAAGCCACCGTATCTACATATTTCCACTTGTGGGAATGAATGAGATGAATCACCCTATGTAATGGAATACCTTAAGGCTATAAGTGCTGGCATTGCCTCAAGAAGTCATTCTCCTCACCTGAAGGAGGCTGTGGTGGGAAATTCATATTGTCTCGTAAGTTATGAAGAATTTCAGTAAGCTCTGGGCCAAGAATAAAAAATCCTACCTGATCCTCATCATCAGACGCTGCTGATTGATTAGGAGGATTGCGCAACCTATGCTACTTAGCTAGAGCACTCGCTCTAGCTCTCTGAAGGCCAACTTTATGGCAGCTGCAATTATCTGCCACAAGGATGAATCAGAAGCGACCTCAGTCAGAGTCTAAAGCGCTCTTCATTGTGGGTTATACAGAGATCAAAAATGCTTCCTTGCTACTGCCACAAATAAATTGGCAATATTGAAATGACTGAAACTTCCTGTTTCGGTTGGTTATTTTGTTACTAAGCTCTTGAGGGAACCTCTTCAGGAGGTGCCATCTTAAGGTGAGGCCCGCCAAACTGGGACAAAGGATCTGCTTTTATTATATAAATTGAAACTGTACCAACAACATCCTGTACGCGCATCATTGCTTAGGAAGTTTACTCATAATCTATACCACTTTGAGTGTCTGTAACAGAGACGAAGCTTCAGCTTATAGTCTGTTCACCTACTGTAGCAACACGTTGAATGATGGTACCTGTTATGAAAAGAGAGAAGTTGCTAAAGCAAGCCTCTTTCACAAAATAGAAAAGGATACAACAAGAAACAATACAAATAGATTAACAAAATTCACTTTACTGTAGTAGCCGGGAAGCGCAAAATATCTCTGCATACAAAGGAAGAAAAAGAACAGAAAGTGCAGTCATTTAAGTTCCTCCCATTTAAGGTCCTGCTGGTAAAGTAGCAGCCATATTGGGTGCAAAATTTCAGGTCGGCATGGGAGTAGGTTTCTATGGGGCAGAGTCACTCACTATGTGAGGACTGTTCGTAGGTAATGAACAACTGCATCTCGGATTCCCTTCGACAATCAGACTCACAATTTCATGCAATTCCAATGCTATCAGAAAATAATCGCTTTGACATTGAGAAGATAAGAAATTAGATGTGATTTAAGCTGGATTTTAATTGTGAGGTACCAGGCTAGTGTATAGGAGAAATCACATTCAAGCTAAAAGCTAAGAGAAATGGAAACTTGACAATGATGATGATGGATGTATAGTTGTTCAGTGATATAAGCATTACCTATGATAGTTTGCAGTCTGTGTTCCACCTCATACTTATTGTGGCCTGTGTTTCCAAATATTATACTACCAATGAAAAGAAGCACTTGTTGATTCAGGGTGACAGATCATTTTCTGAGCAAAAACTTTTCTTCAAATGTATCCATTCACATTGTAACAAAGATACCGGCTTTCCTGCGTATGCTGTAGATGGGTTAAACTTAACTCTTAACTCATCATCCAGTGATACAATTCACAGAGCAAGTGGATTGCATTTAATGGACGCAGGAAAATCATTTACTGTAAATTCACAGATTCACCCAAATTCGAGGGCTATACTGATGATCCAAAGATAATTCAACCAAGCAGACTATTGACCTCAAAAAGAGAACTGTATCATGGACCTTACACTTTTATATATAATCAACAAACGGTAGTGGTGGTTTTAATGGTAGCACATCACACATTGTGTATGGTGGAGATTGGTATACAGTTTTGGTGCCCCTCGAGGTTAAAAACATTCACCCCACTATCTCAGGTGTCAACCCACTGTGGTTCAACTGAACCCAGTGTCATACAGAGAAATAAACCTCTGCACTCTGATCTGTTCAGCAATTAATTCGCAGAAAGTTATCCAATTCTACGATACTCAATTTAAACAAGGAACAAATAATAATTTGCTGTTCAATTTAATGTATGTAAGATACACAAATTCGGCAATATTCTCAATACATTTAGTTCAGAAGCAAAAATTGCAAAGACATAGTATTACAAAGATGGAGGGCGTAATACATTAAACCTCCTGCAGAGCGGTGGATCGGCAGCCGACACGTGTTTCGTTACAAAGTAACTTTTTAAAGGCTGCAAATAATGCCAAACAAAGAGACATATCTATATATATAAAAACGAATGTATGTCTGTCTCTCTGTCTGTCTGTCCTTTATGCATTACTACACCATTCATCCGATCACCATGAAACTTTAGGAAGTTGTTGAGTACACTCCCGCGAAGGTTTCTGGCATAAAATTCTTTTAAATATCGGCCCGCCCAGGGCCCTCATAATCTTTCGAATACTGATGTACGCACCAAACGGAAAAACAAAAAATCGTGTATCCACAAGCACTCGAATAAATAAATAGAATTAAAACGACACTTTGAAATGTTTTCCATATTAAAATGAATAAGTTTCAATAAAAATAACACAATGTAAATTGAATGTTATCATAACGAGGTTCCTTGAATTTCCTTTCTTGCGAGATCGCAGCAACGCTCAACGGGTAAGCTAGTAATATATATAATATATGCAAACGGAAATAAAATGATAAGTAAACAGGAAAAGATGTATAGAGGAAGGGTAGTTAATATAAGCTCCAAACCACAATCTTATGACATATTAGAAAGAATTGTGCAAGTCATTAGGAAAAACAAACCCAGATACACCTCGTGACAAGTGGAGTGACTCATAGTCAGCCAAGGGACCAGATAAGTAAAACTCGTCCCTAAAGTGAATTAAATACGTGATAAAATAGTATTAGGAACAATCCATAAAGTACGCTCGAATTTCAATTTGAGCGTACTTTATGGATTGCTTTTAAGGTATACACCTTCACTTTTTCATTTCTAATAGATGAAAGTTCTTTAGTTCCTACTACTTTATCACTTATATAATTTACTTTAGGGACGAATTTTACTTATCTGGTCCCTTAGCTGATTAAATATGACACTTTTATATATCTCACTCCAATTAAATCAAATGATCCGGATGATAAAACATCCTTTAAAGCATTTAAAAAGAGCAATAAAAGTAGCCCTACATCAAAACATACAATAACACTTAGACAATAGCACAGCCATAAATCCACATTGTATAAACACAAAACCGGAGATTACTACAACTATTAAAATGCAAGCACTGGTTTCCTCGGAGATATCTGTAAAGAAGATCATCAGTATGAATAATGAAAAGGCAGGAATGGATGGATGCTTGTTTATTCAGGTGATGCACATCCTAAAAGTGACTGTCCGGATTTAGCAACATGAATTTTACTAAATGTATGATGTCCTGAAAAAACTAAATGAGCCCCCAAAAAACACTAAATCAATTTTATGTCCGGTGTAGCTACCAGGTGACACATCAGGCGATAAAAAATATCTGAGGATATAATGGTGCACCATGCACACAAATCTTTAAAAAATCTTAGTTTAACATCGTCTACAGAGATGAAACTTGGTAAATCTTTCATCTCCACAAACATTGATAATGGTGTTAATTTCTTTTTCAAACCTGTCATAGAGATTATCACAATCATCCAGATTTATTTGTAGTTTACACCTATATAATCTAATTTGCGAAATTTACCAAAATTACCTTTCTTATTACATTTGGAACAAGTTTTTTCAATAGCAGGACACATTTTAGAATTAGCCAAATGACCATTACTCCCAGATCTGTAGCAAAGTAATTGGAAATTTCTTCTTTCATATTGTGTGTTCCTAAATGTATTGTCTTATTTTGTGGTATTATCATTTCTATGGGGAAATGTTTTCTTTTGTTTATCTAGCTCCTTAACCTCCTTAACAATATTGAATACATCACATTTATCGTTACCTCCAATTTCTTTAAAAAACTTTTCAGAATGTTCTATGGATTTAGCGATGTCAATGACAGCATTCAAAGAGAAATCAGAAGTAGTCTATAGCCTCTCTTGAACTTTTTTGTTCTCATTAAAATTTGGTCTTTGAGGACTTGTTCATACGCAGCCGCGGCCGGTAGTGGTAGTACCGGCCGGGCGGTGACGTGGGGAGGGGGAGGGGCAGAGTGGGGCGTAGTAATGTATGGATTACGGACTTTTAAAGGTAAGTAAACATAAAAATAAATAAAACGAATTTCGTTGCACACACTGCATCGCATTTGCTAAAAATCACATGAAACAGCCAGAGATCTAAGTGCAGAGATGAGATCCTCAATTGACTCATCAGATTGTTGTTTACATGAATAAAAAATAAATCTTTCCATTACAACATTTTTCTTTTTACCAGACCGCAAATTGAGTTGTGAAGATGCGTACTGATAAACATTGATTCTACCAGGATTGGGTAACGCAGGTAATGTTTTAAATTCTTTTAATCCAATGCCCCCTAAACAGTCTTTTAATAATGCAAGTTTCTTTTCAGGTTCACAGTCTTCTCCCTCTAATACGTTTATATAAGCTAAAAAAACAGGTTCCCACACTCACCGTGCCATGGAGGGTTCACCAGCAAAGGTAAGACAAGGGAGAAGGAGGAAGTATTCCTTACATGGCTATGTAAATGAAATATACAGCAGCAATAAATAATAAAAAGATGACTCCTAGAAGAAAAAAAGGGTTAGTGCGATGAATATGCTAACCAATTATTGAATATTAACACTAAAAAGAAATAGGAATGTCACTGGATTACAAAGGTGTACCTCTGAGGACACGCGGTGTGCATATCATCGAAGGAATGACATGTTGTAATTAGTGTAAATGTACCTTGAAGAATGCATGGTGTGTGTATCACCGGAAGACACACAGTAGGAATGCTGTAGTAGTTTGTTCAAAATGCAGATGAATAAACAAATGAAAGTACTGACAAACGCCAGAAAGTTGCCATAAAGCAAATAAAGTAACAAGTATCTTTTGTCCAATGGTGTGCTTGTCACGGATGTACAAGCATACTTTTTAAATGGACAATAAAGCACTGATTTGGTGTGCTTATCACCGCAGTATGACCAAAACTTGAGTATGCCGGTACTGGTTGCTAAGTGATTCTGTTTGCACTGAGGGATTAAAGATGGCTACACATGGCGTCATATTGCACGCAATTGCGTGTTAATACGTGATGTCACTCCTCTTATAGTGACGACTGCACGTAGAGATCTGGGTTGTAAATGAAGACGGAGTATAATCCAGAATCCAAGCTTCATGTTAGAATTCTAGTTCTCCGGAGAAATTCCAGGAATCAGTGGATCTTCGTAACTTCGTCAAGGTACGTGTATTTCAAATATACACAAAATGCATATTCTCAGCAACAGCTGACAATAATGGCCATTAAATCACCCCCAAATAACTCGATACTTTCAGTAATCAGCAATTTTGTGCAGCATTGGCGATCTTGTCAGAATCTGGCAGATGTCACCAAAGACTAGGTATGTCAAATTACTTGCAAAAAGATACATTCTTTAATAAAAATTGATTCATGCCCGCTTGTCGCCAGTGTAAAGAAGATCATCTGTATGAATAATGAAAAGGCAGGAATTGATGGATGTTTCAAAGAAGTTTATTCAGGTGATGCACATCTGATCCATCCGTAAATTACCAGTAGAATAAAATCAACTGTAAAACATCCCACCTCCCAACCTTCCATAACATTTGAAGCATTACAACCTGGTCAGAGCGAGACAGTCACGAGCTGTGACAAAGCATCACACTCGTGACAGCCACGGTCCATGCACATGACAATATCAGTCAAAAACCATACTACTTCTAGAGCAACCAACCAATTTAAAAAAAGACCCCATTTGATCATCACAATCCATGTTGGAGATGGTAGAATGCTACTCTACATTGCCAGATGTTATGCTTTTTTAGCAGCGGAAATAAAAAGTACACGCTATAAAGTGCATAGAATTAACAGAATAAAAGAAAATGCAATATGGACTGATTGAAATTGCCATCACACAAGCATGGACTAGCTGTAACATCTTTGGAGTATCCTAATGGAAAGCAAAGCAGATAAATAACTGTGCCTGTCCTGAAGAAAAGCAGCAAGATTCTTTTCCAACATCCGTGCTTCATAATTATTTCTCAAAGCTGGTATATTACATTTCAATTGCATATAGGCCAGAATTGTTGATTTCTTACCTGCTGCTTTAGCCCATTCTAGCTTCACTCAGTTTAAGTACTGAGCTTAGTTATTGGGTCGTCAAAGAGTGATGGCTCTTCCAGCTAAATAAAATAAATAAATAAAATGACAAGCCTGTAAAATGGCCTTCCTGGTTCTCCCATATAGAGATCAATAGCATAACGCAAAATAATTTACTACGATCCTCAATTTAATTGAGTCCTAAATCTTCATGGCAGACATAGAGAGAAGTTGTAATGGGGACTGACAAAAGCCTTCAGCAAAAGCGCTACTCTTCCACACAAATAGTTGTACTGGTAGCTATGGCTTGGAGTCAGCACACACTGTGTTTTATAGATTTCTAGTAGCAGAATTCAAGATCCACCGGAGGGGGAGTGTGGGGGGTTGAGGCATATTTAAAAGTACCCCGACTGCTTGGGCAGCTTTATCCACAGTGTGTGAGGTCAAAGGACCATAAGCCTGATGCATCGAATGTGAGCCCCAGATAAGAAAAACTGTTGGTCCTTTCTAGGTACGTCCTATCCACTGCAAGAGTGGTGACGCTAAGCCATTTAGGGCTGCTTACCATGATGTACGATTTAGAAAAGTTAGTCAATAAATCAAAATCTGCCATAAACTGAGAAAATGCAGTTTTCTGAGAGATGCAGAGCTTTAGAAGTGTGGGCCATCAAGAGCGCATCAACTGCGTAAGAAGAGTAGGTAAAGGAGTGCCACCAATTCTGGGTGCATCAGGGCATATACCGCTTATCTTGTTATCGTAGAGAGTAACTTAAAGAGGAGATAAGACTCAGCCCTGTCTAACACTCAGAGAGAAAGCAAACCCAATAACAAGCTCTCTGTTTAACCAAAATAAGATTTTTGCGCTCACATTCATATGAAGGGCTGCTAAAAATGCACTCATCCAATTCCATGCCGAATAGAATTGTCCAAAGCTTTGAGTGGTTGACACAAACAAGTGCTGTGGACAGATCCATGAATGCTAAATAGAAGGAACAGTGCTTTACAATAGTAAACTTTCCAAGGGTCGGAGTCACATTTAAGCACTGCTCCATAGTCATCAAATCTTCCCTGAAACCATATTAGTAACTGCTTAAGATGGAATTTTCACATGCCTACTCACGGATCTTGTTATAAAAAACCTTGCCAAGAGACAGAGTGATAGCATCTAGTGTCTGATTGATTGCCTTTTTAAACAAGCATTTGCAATGCAATAGGTCTCGCATTTACGCAAAGTGAACTGCTATGCCCGTGAACAAAGCAGAAATTAAATTTTCTGTCTCTGAAATCTAAAGTATTTTATTACGTGGCTCAACCACGTCTGGCCCACTTTTGCCATCTTTTCAAAAGTTGCAGGAACGTGCGATAACGCAGTGTGTTCCATTTCAAATACCAAATCGGAGCAGAACCCTAATTTTAGGACTCCAAAAGCAGCAATTTAGCCACCAGGCCACAGCCCGTCCTTACTAGTGTTCGCCGGTTATTCCTCACCACGCCACAGTACCACTTGCTGTCGTCACCCTCAACGATGACAGGGTACAGCATGCAAGGACGAAGGAATGCTATTAACAACAAGCATGGTCAGAAGTATACAAAATAGTTACCAACCAAAGGGTCCCATGCCTGCCTCTGCATCGTGGCGCTTCCGATGATGGGCTTCAGGCCTCAGGGTCAGGAGTGCCTCTCAGCCCTGCCGGGCATACCTCTTCACCTATCAGTCCTCCGAGGCTTCTCAGCACCCTCCTTGAGACCCTGCATCCTTTCTACCGCGCCGCAGGCTGTAACAGTCACGTGGACATGTGTGGCATGGCAGCAGGTGCCTGGAGGTGTGGCAGATGGCATGCAATGCTAGGGCATTTTTCTGTCTACACTCCACAGGAAGTTGGTAATAAAATGCCAGAGACCGAGGGAGGCCAGGAAGAAGGGGCCGTGATTTAACGTGTAATCATTTATTATAGGTGAGAGCTAGATTTTCTTTGTAGTGTACTGACAGAGAGGAGCCTAGTCTGTTTACAGCAGCCCCTGACAGTAATGAATGAGAGAGAGGGCGGGGTGATCTAGGATGGGTATAGTGGGACAACACATAAAAGTGCTTACCGACGGACTTCCGGTTGGGAAAACATGGCGGCCGCTTGCTATGGCGGCGCGCTCGTCCTTGATGAAGGTTCCTGACGACATGCCCCAGAAAACTAACTAATCGCACTCGGCTATTTCAGACGGGCTAGTGGTGAGACGGCAAGCAAGGACGCTACTAAATATCTGCGAAAAACATCGAGACGGTGGTGGTTTAGAGCAGGCTCGGCAAGCGGTAGGGAGTGAGAGTGAGCGGGCGGGCGGAGCTCCGGGAGTGTTGTGCCTAGCTGAGCTGCTCTGAGAAGCGGCGTGAATTGAATCGGCAAGCGGCAGTCGAGATCCTGAAGCTACAGAGCTCCCGTAACACAGCAGTGGATAGAGTTGCCAGTGTCAAGGCAAAAGCCCGTTTTGAGTTTATCAGAGTACAGCAAAATTTACATAATGAAAACCACTTTACAATGTCAGAGATGGCACATAATTAATTTTACGGGAAATCAACTGACTTAAACAGCTCGTGCTGCCGGTGTCTTTAAATATCGAGACCTTGCCTGGCGGGACGTGAGACGAGCTCGGGTCAGGCTACACGTAGTACGGCGCAGCGCGGTGTTAGCGCTGTGCGGTGCAGAGAGTGAAGAGGAGGCAGACGGGAGCCTGGGATCTTTGTGCCAAGATAGGATTCAAAGCTCGGCGGCGTGGAGGCAGCTGAGCTTTTGGAACCAACAGTGCTGCATTAAGATAAAGGTGGATAGAGCTGCCGATGTGTTGGGAGCAGGTTTTCCTCCCTGCACCCCACCGCTGGGGCGACGCAGCCGTGGAGCTCCGAAGAAGCAGAAGGGCAGCAGTGTATGGTGTCTCTGCAAAAAGAGTGGCAACAACCATTTGGTGCGGTAAGGGGGACCAGCAGGGGGGGAAGGTGGTGAGTGCATCGAGGGGTGAGGCTCAGCCTATTGATAGTCGGGGCTTTACAGATATACAGGACTGTCACCCTTTACAGAATCTAGACCTTACACCCAGAGTCTTCAGATTTAAGGCACAATTTCAAGCCTCTAGCCAGGCACCTAGTGAGACTTCATACAGAAGTACCGCCAGAACCCTGGGGAAGCGGAAGGCTAAGGGGAAAGGAAAAGGCAGCAATAAAGACAAAGAATCAGCTGCCCCTGTGGGTCCCAGGGACACAGGCCAAGTGCAAGCAACCGAAAGGAGTCCAGGGGAACAGTCCCTCACGGAGTCGGAGTCAGAAGTTGAGCTCGGGGTAGCAACCAACACATCACAACCCTCAGTCTCAAGGGTATCGAAAAGGGGTAAGGGACATCAGTTACGGTACACCGCTCCGAAGGAGCTACCACATAAGGCGAGCTTGAGTAAAGGGGATTCTAAAACAAAAGCTAGTAAAATCTCCCGAATCACACCGTCACTGAAGTCTTATTTCAAGGTCCTGCCCCAGGTCTTAAACATAAATCAAGAGCCCCAAAAACCTGCTAGCACACAAACTGTACTCACGTCAGTTGAAGATATTGAACCTACAATTACTTCTACTTCTACATCTACACTTGGCAATTTGGGGGAAAACAAAGAGGAAGTAACAAGGGCAGGAGAATCAGCTAGCGGAGTAAAGATGGGGGATCCAGTAGAGCGAGTTGCTAATGCAGCTCCCCCTCCGGACCAGCAAGCCTCCACCCCAGTGGTGGGAAGTGAGACAAATGAGTTGGATCAATGTAGCGGGGGTTGCGAAGAGAATGGTAGCGACGATACCCTCCAAGCTATACTTCTCAGCATGAGGGAAGAGATTAGAAATGGGTTTGAGGAGTCGAAAAGATGTTTCGAGGAGTCCAGACAAACTCAATCAGAGATCCGCACAATGTGCGAAAACTTAGAGTCTAAGGTAGATGGTCTCTCACTAAGAACCGGAGGCTTAGAGGACTGTGTGGAAGAGCTCAAGTCAAAATTGGAGTCTGCTGAGGCAAACATTCAGACATTACGACGGGAAGGCAATACAGTCAAAGAGAGGGTTGAGTCTCTCGAGAATTTCTCTAGAAGGAATAACTTGAGACTTCTAAAAATTCCGGAGGGGAAAGAATGAGGAGACTTAAAGAATTTTGTAGCAACCATACTAAAGGACTCTCTAAATCTGGATGAACCCTTGGCTGAGATAGAAATAGATATTCAGAGGGTACACCGGGATCCATTCCGTCTCAAACCGGGCAGAGATAAACCAAGGAAGATCCTGGTGAATTTTCTAACATATTCACTGAAAGAGAAGATTCTGACTTCAGCCCTGAAAGCCAAGACCTTGAAAGCTTCAGATTTTTCTTTTGAAGTGAGGTCCGACCTGTCTAAAACCACACTAGATAGGCAGTGGGAATTAGGTCAACAGATGGAGAAGTTCAGAAGCTTAGGTGCTACCGTGCAAATGAGATTTCCTGCTTTCCTTAGGATAATGTACAATAATAAAATGTATAATGTCAAGTCTCCCTTAGAAGCTGATGAGCTACTTGTCACTATCAGTGAACACGCAAAACCCCCAGACCGCGTGTAAAATTCTGGTAAAATAATAGAGGAATCTGTATAAAGAGTCAAAAAAAAAAAAAAAAAAAGGTGATAAAGGGTTAAAAAAAAAAAAAAAGGAGGGTAAAGGGAAAAAGGAAAAGAGGGGGGGAAGAAATCATGAATCACTTGGGTGAGGAAAGGAATGATAGGAAGGAAAAAAAAACATATATAAATAAAGGGGAAATATACACAACCTTTTCACTAAAATGTAGGAAACCAAAATAGTATTGGTGATATATAATTAAATGGTTATCAATACGGGAACTTCATTATAGACCTCAATCCCCAGTATACTTACTGTCAAAAGTCAAGAGTTACATTAGGCTGCAATGGCGCCTATTTTCACTTCTTACATCATCGCCCAAATTCATCCTTGGTTATTCGTGGATCATCAATAGCAACAGTATGTTATAAAATAACTACCAGATAAGGAATTAAAACCACAGTTTTACTAATCGCCACTGCTTATATATATTTTAAGCATAATGACCGATAAGAGCGACATTAGGGCATGGAACGGGAACACGTCAGAGACGACAAGCTGGCAATACATCACGCCAGAGTAAGTTGGGGGGGGTTTCCAGGGGTGGGAGGGGTGGGAAGGGAAAGGCAAAATATAAAAGTCCTCATAAACCGAATTCTATAATCACGAAGAATATAGATCCAATGTTGTCTCAGAGCTGCTGTTTGGCTAAAATGGAAAGAGATGTAGCTAATGACAGGCAGTCTTGCAAAAAAAGTATCAGAGCTGAGGGTTGGAAAACTATGTTGAAGAGCCTAAAAACTAAAAATTAATGTCAGATATTAAATTCCTATCCTGGAACGTAAATGGTCTGCGTGTTAGGGCGAGGAGGAATAGAATCTTACAATACCTACGAGATTCACCCGCGCAGATCATTGCGATCCAGGAAACACATTTAAACAAACAAGAGATCACAGATATATTTAAAAAGATTAAATGGGTTGATAAATTTGTAAGCACGGACCATAACGCTAGTATTCGTGGTACTGCCATCATTTTTAAAAAAGCAGCAAGGGCCCAGATCACGGACTGGAAATCAGATGCGAGCAGTAGATGGTTGGTAGTCAATGCCCAATTATACTCGAAGGGCTTTACCATCATTAGTTATTATGGACCTAACCAGGATGATCCTTCTTATCTGAATATCCTGCAGAATCATCTGATTACCTGTTCTGATCCCATAATATGGGTGGGGGATTTCAATCTTGTCCTAGATCCAAAACTAGACAAATCTCCCACTTCTAGGGCCGTAGCGCACAGTAATATGAGGGATACACTGCTTAGATGTATGTCGAATCTTGGTCTAAATGACCTATGGAGACAAAGAGCTGGTAAAGCCATGGGAGTCTCTTATCACAATTACAAATACAGACATAAATCACGAATTGATTATGCCCTATTTAGTCTCTCCATTAAAGATCAGGTTAAAAACATAACATATCTGCCTCTACATCTGTCAGATCACTCTGCTATTCTTTTCTCGGTAAAATTAGAGCAGAAATCCACTCATCCATCTTGGTCCTTTGACCGAACGATTCTATTGGAGGAAGAGGAGAAAGATTATCTGATGCAGGAAACCGTCTCCTTTTTAGAGCAAAATTTAGGCTCTGCCTCATTGGTCATTGTATGGGAGGCCTGGAAAGCTTTTATAAGGGGCTGCATTACTGGTAGGGCCTCATACAGGAGAAAGAAATATGGGGAGGCAATCCTACATATAGAGCAAGAACTGACCCGTTTGGAATCATCAGATCAGGTCCCCTCAGATAATCAAGAGGAGAAAATAGAATTAAAAGCTAAGTTAGACACACTATTGCAAGAGAGGCTAAATAAAAAATGGCAGGCAAGTAAACTTGCGCACTTCGAATATGGTGAATCGGCTGGAAAATTGCTAGCCTGGAAAATAAAAGCTGACCAGTCCAGAAACTTCATTAAAGAAGTGAGGGTCGCGGGGGAAACTAATAGTAGGTCAACAGATACGGACATCGGTGAAGCTTTCAGTGAGTTCTTCCGGAATATCTATACAGAGGAACTCAATGCTAATTTAGATGAAAGGAACGATTGGCTGGATAATATAACTCTACCTGAATTGAAAAGCTCTCAAACTGAAAATATAGACAAAGAAATAACGGAGTTAGAAGTTTCTAACACTATCAAACAATTAACACAGGGTAAGGCTGCGGGACCAGACGGTCTCCCAGGAGAATTATATAGGGTACTCAATCCCACTCTCACTCCAGTCCTTATGAACCTTTTTAATGACATACTGATTAGAGGGGAGTTACCACCAAGCTCCTGGGGGGAAGTGAATATAGCCTTAATATTAAAAACAGGCAAGGACCCAGCCGAGTGTGGATCATATCGCCCAGTCTCGCTTCTCAACAATGATTACAAGATTTTCACGTCAATTTTGGCAGCGAGATTGGGAAGCGAGATTGGATCGATTATCCACCCTGACCAAAAGGGGTTTATCAGAGGCCGGCAATTGGTCGACTTAACTTACGATTTGGTGGGAGCCGCGGACATCGCCTCAACTTTCGGCCTACCTTTGGCTATTATGACCCTCGACGCCACAAAAGCGTTTGATAGGGTAAACTGGGCATATTTAAATTTAATAATGAAAAAATTCCATCTTGGTCCCAAATTTTGTAGGGCCATAGGCTCACTATATAATAACCCCAGAGCATCCCTACTAATAAATGGTACGCGAACAACTCCTTTTAAAATTAGCCGAGGAACAAGGCAGGGTTGTCCCCTATCCCCTCTTCTTTTTAATTTATATGTAGAACCGTTTGCTCAGTCTATTCGGGAGGATACTAATATTCCACACTTTACTTTTTCGGGCTGGGAAAAGAAGGTCGGCCTCTATGCCGATGATATTCTCATCTATACAACCGATCCCGCGTTGGCATTCCCTATAATTATAAAGAAAGCGGAAGATTTTGGAAAATTCTCGGGATACGAAATAAATGCAGGGAAAACGGAAATTATGGTCAGGAATATTCACAATTTTCAACTCCCAGTAAAATCCTCAATGAGGTACCTGGGAGTTACAATAACCAAAGATTTAGAACATCTGGCTCAAAACAACTTAGCCCGGATCTCCCGAGAACCCCAAACCTTGATGAAGGCCTGGTCTTTCCTCCCGCTTACCATCTATGGGAGAACCAGCCTGATAAAAATGAGTATTCTCCTGAAATTTACTTTCATTTTTAACTCCATCCCGCTAACCTTTGATACCAAACAGCTTGCAAAATGTGAGCAAAACATCAATTCATTTATTTGGGGATATAAATCCAGCAGACTGGCCTGGAAAAAACTGAGAAGGAGAAGAGAAAAAGGGGGGCTCGCATTGCCAGACCTGGAATACTACGCCTGGGCGTTTCATTTGTCCCATTCCAGGATGCTACTCTAGATCCCTTGGGAAAATGCAAATGGGCTTATGTATAAGGCAATGTTATTGGGTTCGGACCTTCCAGCGAATGGTTTTCTTTTCAAGTTCGGCCACCAGAAGTTCTTTAAAAATATCAGACTAAAGTCATTATTGGGCATTTTAAAAGAATGTTCTCAAATAAAATCCAAGGCCGGGATAGGATATCTATCCAAACATGCTCCGATTTGGGACTTACCTGGGCTATCATCACAAGAAGCCAACGCAGTTAAAAGAGTCCTACTAGATGCAGGTATAACACAGTGGGGGGAACTGCTGGTGGAAGGATCAATTATGGTTTGGGATCTCTACAAGCTTAGGGTAACATCATCACTCTCTTGGATAGTATACTTACAACTAGACAGCTGGCTTCGGGCTCAAACTAAGAAGAAAGCAATGATGGGAGAATATAGTCCTCTAGAAAACATCTTAGTTGAGAGACCTGCGGGAAGAAAAGAAGTCGCACTCTTCTACTGGCACATCATAGAGGATGGAGAGCGGGACCACAACCTCCCGGAAAAACTTTGGGGTGCAGAGGGAGAACTACATATGGAGGACATATGGGAGGATTCTTTTACCCTCCTCTATAAAATCATTAAGCCAGCATGGCTGAGGCGCAACCACTTCTTCACACTTCACAGAGCGTATTACTCTCCCAAACGGCTTTCGAAATTCCAACCCGGGAAGTGTTGCTGCAAATGCTTCTTTCCAGCAGCCTCAGATCTTCATATGTTCTGTGAGTGCCCGAACATTGCTACTTTTTGGCAAGAAGTCAGGACAACACTTGAATCTATCCTCAGATTATCTATCCCGTGCTCATGGTCTTTAATCATCTTTGGACTGAACAATAACATCAAGGGATTAGAGAGAGAGTTTTTATTCTATGCCATCTTATCAGCAAGAAGATAAATCTGCAAAAACTGGGTCAACACAAATCCTCCAACGCATGTAGAGTGGCTGTCTTCACTATATGCAGCTTCGAAGCTCGACCTATCTAGAACATGTAGCCCTCGTTCTCTGAGATTTTGGGACCTTTTGATCAATTGAAGAAGGGATAGTTAGCCAACCCGGGTTTTTTTTTTTCCCGGGTCCGATGATTAGGCCTAAAATCTCCCAGTCCAAAGGGAGGCACCGTACAGTCATTGGACAACTGGCCGAACCGGTCCGAAGGGAGAGTGTCCGTCCAAGCTCTGCTGGTGACATCGGGGCTGACTCTCTGGGTACCGGGAGCTTAGTACTAGGCTTCTGGGTGCCACAGGGGGGTCGGACCTCGTGTTTTTGCGGCTAGGAGCACAGTTGGATCGGCTATATGGCTAATTAGGACAAAAAAAAAGTGATTACCGACTTAATGAAGGAGACAGTGTAATGCAGCGTGTAAAAGATCTAGTCCCGATGGGAGGTCCCTAGTGATGTACTAATTTGTTTATACAATTACGAAACCTTAAATGGACTTAGGTTGAGCTCCCAGTTAGACCTGGTTAAACCAGGTCCTTACAGAGCAGGTCCCAAAAGGAGACATGGCGATAACAAGGAGGGACTAAGAAGCCTCATTATCAATCGGAAGCCAGCATTTAACATGGACGATGATGCCAGCCAATGAAAAAGAAGGGCAGAGCTTCCACTCCACTTCTAAAACATACTCTAATACAATGTGCCTCACAGAGCGGCAACGCATACGCGCTGCAACGCTAGGCGAGACCTAAAAACAGGAACAATTATAAATGGGTATGGTCTGGTAAATGGGTATGGTCTATTTTATTGAGAACACTGGTTAGCAGGGGTGGCAGGAGGTCTGGATTACATTTTATCAAATCTATGGGGACCACATTGGGACATAGTGCTTTCCCACTGGGGTTGTGCCTAATGGATGCCAAAACCACACATAGAGAAATAACATAAGTATTTTTAAAGCGCACATTCACCACTACGGGTATCTTGGCACTGAATACCAGATGTTTGTTGTTACTCAACTCAATGGTACTCATTTTATCTACATCAGATGAAAGAAAGGCTGAGTGGACTCGCCGGGGTTTGAACCTGTGGCCATGAGGTCGAACACAGGCCCCTGCAGTAGACGCATTAGTGTACTGAGCCACCAGACCCAGATAGATAGATTGATGTATTTATTGATTGATTGATTGATTGATTGATTCTGTGGCATTACTAGCTCTTCATCAAACATACTGGGAGTAACCGAAGAATAGATTTGAGAAAATTGCAGCAACCAAGATGCGCTAGAGATATGACAGCTGACCAGAGAGACATGTCTAAGAGATGCCTTGATCAAAGTTACAGTATTCCAAAACACCTCCCAATTTTTCCAACAGGCTGCAGTGACTAACTTCGCAAAGTTTTTGGAAGAGATCTCAATACGCCTACATTTTATTGCAGATTTATACTGCCTGCGACATTCTACAACTGCTTTAGGATCTCTGGGATTAGTTCCCAGGGCTTTTCGTAACTGTCTGTTCACTAGGGAGCAAGCTTTATTAAACCACCTCATTTCATTCTTTCTGTCATTAATTGAAGGAAACCATCACTCTAATCCATAGGCAGGGCGTGCAAATGATTTTACTCAGCATTCAGTATACATTGAGTTTTTGGCAGAATTATCAATTTTTAGTAGATGTGACTGAAATAAATCTTTGTCCATAGCAAAACTACTAGCCGAGAATCTGCATTAACACAGGAAAAATGTCTTCTTTTGAAGGAATACATTTTTAGGAACCTTACAAAAAAGACTGATTAGTGGTTTGTGCAATTTTCAACGCAAACTGTGCACTTATAGTTCGCATTGCTAATTGTCCTTTTGAAATAGATCAGAAAACAACCTTCCTAATGAACATTAATTAGATCAGGCTCTATTTGTACCTATCTCTGATTGGCTGCAAATACAGAGATGAAGGCCAGCTAGAGACAGCAAATCTTTGTCCCTATATTTGCATTATCAAAACTGAAAAAAGGAATTCAGAGCAGCCAAATGTATATTAAACCTACAGGTGTTGTGTTAAAAAGAAGTGCTTGGTAGTTTGGAAAATATTCTGGGAGCAGGCACTGGTTCCCTGAAATACAGTGTGCTTTCCCAGACTTGAAGCACAATTCCTAAAAAGAAAGTTCCCCATAGGAGAAAGATTTCTCTTTGTGAATCAGTGATTATTCTTGTCATGGGATTGTCAATGTCATGAAAAATGCAGCAATAATTTTAGGATATAAAGGCAAAGGGTCTCATCGATGGCTGATGAAGTTGAGGTTGGGACAGATGAAACAGTCTATAGACTGTTAGCCTCCAAAAAGTACCTTTCCAAGTAATGCAAAAAATTCTAGTGCTTTACCATTTTGTAAAAGTGGCCCATGTTCACCGAGTCATTTGTTAGTCGTTTGCTCAGCATTTACAGATTAAATAAGGAGGGTGCTACTCCCAGTTTTTAGAGATACAGGTATTAGGTCTTTGCTGCATTTATGAAATTATGAAATGCTAAAATAATATGCTATGTTACAAGCTAGGCAATTATTTTGAGGAAGTCTGCTCAAGATTTAAGGACACTGTATTAGTAAGGTAAGTATAAATTGATATTGGAAGATAGACAATTATTTACAATGCAGTTGGTCAATTAATATACTTTAAAATTGTGTGATACTATTGTTGTTACAGATCCTTTTTTGCACTTTAACTTTGTACTGCTAGTGTGATTAAGAAAATGTCCCTGCACTCTGCACTTTAGATTGTTGACTTTTAAATTAAGGGTGACACTGCTACAAATTATTTTTGCATTTTGACTTTGTATCTTATAGCTTGGTTGCTGTCTTGAAGCTGATAAAATTCCCCAGAATTTGGCACTGCTGATCAGTGACTTTTAAAAATATAGAGGACCAGGAATGGGCACTAGGAAATAAAATAGGCAATTAAGGGGTAGTAAAGATATTAATGCGTTTTAAAATTTGGCAACTTGTGTCAGGAGGATAGATCGTCTTTGCAATTTATCTTGCCATATTTGCACTTGCAGCCAGAATGAACTAACTTGTTAAGTGACTGTTTTTGTCTTTTCTGGGTATTTTGTATTTTCTTTATATATATACATGTATTTATTTTATGAACTGAAAAGTTATTTCAAGTTATGTATGAATTATTTTATTTTGTTAATTTTTATTGGAGCCAGAAATTTAAAACAAAAACATAGAAATATTGCATCATTACACCAATAAAATAATCTCCCTTAGGGCAGTTTACACAAAAAATTCATAGTACATTAATAATACACACAGCAAGGATCATTAAATGCATTTACACAATCATGAATTTATAAAATTCAAAATGTATGAATTTTAATATGAAAAGTTTGTTTTACCAAGTCAGCATAAACTTAATTACTATTCTGGGGATGATAACACATCAATGATTTGTGACTGCAATTTCAATCACAAACAATTGATACATACCTTTCTGACTAAAAAATGAAATGTGGAGACATTTTCTACTTAGAAGTTGTTGCAAAAGCCTTCTATGGTAGCAAAATCTGTGATTTTGAGAATTGCAAGATGTGGGTCCATAATTTGAATTTGTACAGAGGAATATGTGAATAGCCCGAATAGCACCACTGTGGGCCTTCACAAACTCGTGAGGTTTACCATTCTATGCCCACTCTCCGCACTTTGAGTGAGACTTATTCCTGTGGAAATATTAATGCTCAAAGGTCACCTTTTGAGAAATGTGTTACTCTCGGAAAGCCAGTCATTTGTACTTGTAATGCAATTTTATTAGAGGGAATTACTTTGGCATTGGGTTCTGCTTGTCTTTGTTAATAGAGGAGTTTATACAAGGTAACAGAATATTATATTTGTGCATTAAAATATATGAGGAAAATATTTTCAGGTTATTTTCACTATTTTATGACTGCCTTTGAAAACACTGGACATGAAAGCGTTTGATGAGAAAAGGAGTGGTCATTTCAAAATGTTTAAAGTTTGAACCTACATAATTTCCGTATGATTTTGAACGGTTCTTAGTCAATAAGCAAAATAATGCACTGAAAAAAATTCAAGAAATATTAGCCAACAGCTAACAATTAAAGTATTGTGATGTATTCCTATAGGTACTGTATCGATTCCCCTATTCCTGACCCTGGTTTGGTTAATAATTAACTAGCAGCCATCCAACGGTGCAAAAACCGTTATCTGATTAAGCCACACCACGGCACAGAAGCGCGTTATCTGATTAGGTCATCACGCATGCCATCTAATTAGACAAGCGATATTCCTCCAGCCCCTGATAAGGCATACGGAGTTCTCAAAACAAATCAAACCTACAGCGACCTGGGAAATTCCCATAGCCATTGTTTTGATTTCACCGAGAACTTCAGCAAAAGAATGTGCGAACGAGCCCGTTCATATGACATCCTTATTGACGTATATATGTCCATCCTTACGTCAATCTCGGCATCTTTCAGGTATAAATATTACCGACATTGCCTTAAGCAAACACATGCGGTGGTGACGAGATCGGAGCAGCGAGACGTGCTGAGGAGCCCAGCAGAGAGCGAAGCCCACAGACGCAGCCCCGCCTTCCTGATGCGCTGAGAACGAGACGCTGCCTTTCTCCTGCCGAGAAATCCAGCTCCGGCGCTTCCAAGCAGCCTTCGCAGGCAGCTGGAATATCAAGACCTGGGATAAGAGATACCAGCCCTCCATCATTCTAGATCTGAATAACCCCTTGCAAAGAGTTCTCGAATCAGTCCCTTGGCAAAACAAACTTAACTTAAACTGCTACTTATCTACTCCCGCCCACGTATTAGGCTTAGGTCAGGTACATTGGGGTAGGCGTGGTTAGAAGCACCAGTTGAGTACGATTTGTCAAATGTATATATGTATGTATCTATTTTATCCATTTTAAAGTATCATATGGCTCAGAAACCATATCAATGCTTTTACAGTATTATTTTATAATTCTGTCTCTACTGTATGCACTTTACTTAACTACAAGTATTGCAATAATAGCGATTCATTTCTCTTGTATGAGAAAAGAGACTGATCAATAAATAACATCTTTTATTGAACCACGCCCATCTCTTATTTCTCTACAAACTGGTGAAACTAAGAATGCACGTACTGACTGAGTAAAATAAGTTGTCTATTGTTTTCACACGACTCTAGAGATACACTCTTGATTAGGGGAGAGCAAAGTTGTCATGTTCTATGGTTGTCAGAAACTAAATCCCTTCTTGTCTATCCAGGGAGGTTAAAATCCTCCTTGCCTATTCGAGAACGTTTCTAGTGAACTCTGAGCTAGCTGGCAAACACAAAACTTTAAGTCTAATATCGTCGGTAGTAGACCTAGTTAACCTCTGCCCTAGGTCTATACTATTGAAGATATTATTCCAATGCGCAGAGCCTATTGGGATAATAGGAACTACACTACATGGCGCCCAACGTTTGGATAGGCGATAAAACTAACGCAAGACATTAGAGTAACTCAGTCGTGCTTTTTCACACAGAACCCCTTTTTTCCCATAATACTCCAAAGACGTCTGGAGTGGGTGAAAGGTCATATCCGCCAAACCTCGCAGGAGGAGACTCCTATGTATGGTTCTTGGTTTATTCAACGTTGAAGGATACACTGTTCCAAAATATTGTGCATCTAATCTTTATATTCCGTGGAAACTTGATCTGCAAACAAACAGAATAACCTTCATGTCAGTAAAATGTCAGACACTGAAGAAGAAAGAGAGACAGCTAGACTAGCAGCTGAACTAATAGCAGCTGATAATACTCTGCTACAAAATGACCCGGATATAATACTCATCCCGGTCAACATAAGAAAATCTATAACTTTAAAACTTATAGAAAATGGACTGACACCAAGAGGTGGTACAGTCATATTCGTAATTGAGGCACACGAATATCGGCAGACAGAGGTATTCTATTCATGGATAAACTTTCCAGCAGCAAACGCTGTAACAAAGGACTTCCACTATTACAAAATAGAGGAACCTCCTAATGAGTACACTCCTTTCGAGGAGGTGGAAATACCACTCAAATTCCAAGAGCATCTGCTCTTGTTTAATGGCGCCCTAAAACATAATAATAACATCACCAGGCTCGGTCCACTAGGTAGACCAGGAGCAACGTGGCCGGTCCTAGCCGGATACACACCACATCCAGACATTGAAGAAATGCCTGCACCAGAACTTTTAGCACAGCTAAAACAATTATTAAAAATACATAGACAATTAGTCCAATATGTAATGCGGACTTCAACAATCCAACCAGCAATTACAATTCCACAGCTGACCAGTCATCAGGGGAACACAAATAAAATTACACCACAGAACATACAGTCCTGTCTAGGTAAGGTACCCGCAAAACGGGAACAAATTCCTTTCTGGCTAGCACAAAAAATAACTCAAATAGAGGCGGTGTTTCCAGATACCACCCCTGTTGAGAAACATAGGATTCTGACTATCTGTCTTCCAATGGGAATCCTACCACATGTGGAGGATTGTGACACTTGGGGAACAGTCTTTGCTTCCATTTACACAAAAACACATGGTGTACCATCCATGTCAGTAATACCAGATGTGCTAAAACAGATTCAAGATGAATACGGTCCAGAACCCGCTTTAACTCTCGGTATGAAACTACTGAAAGACTTCAAGCAGGTCTCTGCAATACTATTAGCCAACATAAAGGGAGAAGCAGCAAATGTGGCGATTCACCAGAGGTTAAAAGAGACAAATATAGCAGACCAACCATCGGAAATTGCCAGAATCCTAGAAAAATCCTATGAAGAACTAGGAAGAGATAGTTTGGGTGGAATACCAGTGAAACCCCAACTAGTTGAAAGTCCTGAAAAGGTATTTATAAAAAATAATTTAAACACTCAAAAAAAGAGCTGGGATGGAAATAAACAATCCAATCCTAAAGAAAAAAGATTCCAGTCCAGAGGAAGGTCTCCTTGGCGGAGAGAAAGATCTCCCGACCAAGGACGCAAGTCTCCCCAACGGGAGCCCTCTGTGAAAAAATACAACCTTAGAAATAGGGATAATATAAAGAAACCTGATAGATATCAAGATATTGATACACGTCCCTCTCAATCTTTTCAGACTTCCTCGCAGAAATCGGAAAGAAGAGGACGATCAGAACAAAGGGAAGAGCACGTCAAGTCCAAAGACAAAGAACCTGCTAATCTGAATAAAAAATTACAATTTCCAAAAAAGAAGGTAGCCAGTATTAAAGTAATCAACAATGCCGAGAATACTGAGGACACAGCTGAAAAACGGAGAATGGGCTCAGACAATGCTAGACAGCGCAGCAGAAGTGAGCATAGCTCGCAAAGTCCTTATGAATCATTTGGAGACAGTGGACACGAATGAATACATTCAGGTGGAAACTGCAGATACCAGAGTTAGCAAACCTCATAAAATATATGAAATAACATTGCGTATAGAGGGGGATAAGACTAGAAAAATAAGGGGACTATTTTGGGATAATCTGTCCAAGGGCTATGACATCCTTCTAGCTGAACGAGACTGGCCTCCAGAGTTTGTCAGGGAGTGCCCACATGGCGAAGAAATAAATATGCCTGCCTTCTCAAACCATATTCCAATTCATAAAAAATATACACTTGCAAGAAAGTGGGCAGTAGCTCAAGCCCCTGCCTTATATAAAAATCATGTGGGATGGGATGAGGACTCTCCTCCTCACAAAATCCAGTTAAAATCACAACTTACTGCACAGAGGCAGTACCCGATTAAGCAAGAAGCTAAAAAACAGGTAAAAGAGATCCTAGATCAACTTGAATACCAGGGGGTGATTGAAACCTGCACCTCACAAATGAACAACCCTTTGTTTCCTGTCTCCAAGCCAGACAATTCATATCGTCTTGTTTTGGACTACAGACACCTTAACTCATGTTGCAAAACATTTGCAGTACAAAACTCGCACAGTGCTGCACTAATGAATAACATAGTGCGCAAAAAATACAAACAACCTTAGACATTTCTAATGGTTTCTTTTGTCAAAATATAGCACCAGAGAGCAGATATTTGACAGCGTTCTCAATAAATGGCACGCAAAAGAATTTCTGTCGTTTGCCCCAGGGGTTCAAGAACAGCCCAGGATTATTCTCAGCGAGAGTAACAGAATTACTACAAACATATGATGACGAGGCATTATCTTATGTCGACGACATCTATCTAACAGATGATGACTTGGATACTCACTTGAAAAGAGTGAACACCATAATACTTGGGTTCGCAGCAGAGGGTTACAAATTTAACTTTAAAAAGTCAAGAATTGCCCATCTAACAGTCCTGTTTTTAGGATATGAACTATCAAGTGAAGGCAAAAGCCTGGCTGACAATTTCCTAGAGAAATGTGCTGTAATCCAAGCACCTAGAACACTAAAAAACTTACAATCAATTCTAGGCTTCCTAAATTTCGGAAGAACTTACATTATAAATTATGCAGAGAGAATTAAACCTCTCTATGATCTAATAAAACCAGATTTTAAAAGAATCAATTGGACTCAAAAACACACAGAAATTTTGAGATCTTTACAAACGGATATGTTAGTTAAAACAAAATTACAAACACGTGACAACACACGCAACCTTGTGATTCGAGTCATCCCAGGAAGATGCGGATTCACATACCTGACCTCTAATGAGGGAGAGAAGGTACCAATAGCATACAAATCACATTTGTACACAGAAGCTGAAAAAAGGTTCAGCATTAAGGAAAACATTGTTCATGCGGTTCAAACAGCTGTAGAAAAAGAAAAATACCAAGCAGACGGTAGACAGGTTACAGTCAGAACAGCAGAATCAGCTTTTGAGGCATTAACAACACCATGTAATTTACCGACAACTGCACTAAATCCAGAATGGATAAAATGGGTAAATTCTGTTGCTACAGACAAAGTAAAATACTATTTTGACCCGGAAATTAAAGAATTAAAATATCTAGAATATGAGAAAGAATACCCTCTGCCAATCGACATTCTGCCTTTACGACAGTACGCCTGTGTAATACATACAGACGGGCATGCTCAACCCTCAGTTTGGGGAGAGCTGGCTTACAAGGCCACATGCGAAATTGTAAAAGAAGTGTGGCGCGGTGGTAAATTAAGACCTCTACTTACAAAAACACACTCAGTGGAAAATAATTCAGAACAACAAACTGAAATAATAGCGTTAAAAATGGCGCTAGATAATGCCGATCGCGAATTCCCGACACTTATTGTGTGCGATTCGTATTACTGCGTCAAATCATACAATAACGATTTACAGAAATGGATTCAAAACGGTTATAAAGATGACACAGGTGCAACAATAAAGCAAAAAGTGCTTTGGGAACAAGTAGTTCTTTTACAGAAAGAACTACCAAAAACTCACGTGATACATTCACTGAGTCATCAGCGTGATGGCGTTCACGTTGCAGGGAATTCATTGGCTGAGACAGCCACAGTGGTAGCAACTAAACCGGCTTCCGTAGCTACAAAAAAGCGTACAGTAAAACACATTGACGGTGAAACTGTGCTGGCGGTGAAAACGTCATCAAAAGGCGACTGCTCGGCGCTACCGATCAATTATCCACTCAATTATACATACATAATCGATGCAAACTCAGTCCCTTTTCCTCGAATCCCTGGAGTGGGGGATAGAGTGATTCCAAACACGGACAGGAGAGGCTTGTTAATAGCAGACGCACATATGGGTGAGGGTCTCAGACACCTTAAACAAAAAGATTCTCTGGAAGAATTACAATCAGTGTACTGGTGGCCAGGCATGAGCCTGCATCATCACATTTTTGTAAAAAACTGCCCAGACTGCAATAGAGATCGCAGTGGCGAGCGGGGAGGACTATTGCCATGGCATTTCACTCCAGATAAACAACAACAATAAGAAAGCCCCGATCATGAAAAAAAAGCGTTATATTAACATAAAAAGACTAATTTTCACTTATAATGTAGACCCCAGCGCTCGGCTGACGTCTGGACTGTTATAAAAGGATTTGCGAGTCTATAATGGCATATACGCTAGGAGCATGCTACGTTTTGACTAATGTATTCATTTTAGCCTTCAAGCTTATGGGGAAGCATGGCCAAATGAGCATAGCATAGCGGGACTCTTCTCACTTCCTTCCTGAGGGATACTGGATGGTGTAAAGAAAAAACCAAGACATAAAGCAATCTATAACGGAAAAGGTATTAGGTTCGGGTGCTGGGTGGGTCAAACATCTAATAAGTGTCCAACGTAGTCTAAATAACCTGCCAAGGAATTCTCTGAAAGGGTTCAGTCCGTACGAACTATTGTTCTGGACTAGAATGATGATCCAAGATCTTGATAGTCAGACTTCAGTGGTTAAAGACAAAAGCTTTGATATCAAAGATCGTTTGGCTATTTTACAGGACTTAAATGAAACAAGAAAAGACCTGAGCAACATAAAACTGAAACAACAGCCAACAACCACTGAAGAGAAACCACCTGTCCCAGCAAGGCCTGTCTGGATTCCAAAAGTCGGGGATCTAGTCAGAGAAAAGATCGCGGTAAAGAAGGAATTTGGGCCTTCTTACAGAAAAGCAGTTCCTGTCTTGTCTATCAACGGGACAAGATCAGTAGTACTACCGCCCCTTGCTGGTAAAAAGGATAACCGAGTCATATCCATCGACCTGGTAAAACCACAATCATGTGGCCGATAACAAACAGTAGGCCAAGTGGACTCCCGAGAAATAGCAGAACACCAATGTTTGCTACAAATACAGAGGCTCAAACTGGAAGACTGATCACATTTGGAAAATCTACAGTGAATCAACAAGGACTATGCAACAAAGCAATGGAACTTGAACCTCTTAAAACGCAAATTAAAACTTTTCATCAAGAAACAACAACCTATGATGATGTAACTGCAGACTTTGCTAATGAAACAAAGCAAAATCCAAAAGCAATTGGAACAATTGACAGAACAGCATCCGGCTACTTCATCAACTTCGATGATTCATCTGAAGCCCTGAGTGAAGCAAAGAAACAGCCATCAACAAAAACTTTTAAAGACAAAGCTAAGGAACTTTTTCAACAGCTGAAAGAAACCTATCTGATCTCTCCATGGATTGAATTTTGGGTGGCCTTCGGTGCATTTATCCTCATTCTTTGGCTCATCTTAATACTATGTTTGGGACATTTAACTGAAGGGAAATATGCTAAAATGGACACAGCAAGCCAGAAAATCAACTTGGTCCTTAAACCACACACATCTTCACACATCGAGAAAAGAGAACTTTCTTCAGTAAACTTCACAGCCAATCCTATACCAGGCGGTGTAGCATGGGACAAAACTGATTATGAAATCTATGGTCCGGTTGAAATCCTGAAGTATCCACACCAATTCAAGATCTCATTGAGTGACTTTGTAAAACCAAGCTCATTTGCGGATGATTGGGACTTTGAAAGTATTAATGATATGATGTCTGATCTTGTGATGTCTGCTAAATTTACAGAACATGATTATTTGCAGGGTTCGTCTAATTATGATCAGATGTTCTGCTACAACCATTATGGTAACAATTATCTACATAAATCTGCTCAACCTAGAAATGTTTTAAATTATAACCAATGGGAACATTGTGCTACTCCTCCAAAAGATAGCTCGAAAACATTTTATGATAAATATTCATACTTTTCAGGGTTTAACACAAGTAATGCAGAAACATTTTATTTCAAATTGTCAAATAAGACAGGTATGAAGACCATGCTTACAAACACAACATTGATATATTCCGATTCATTCTTTGAACAAATGAATACATTTGGGTTTGATTTCTGGAACAATAATATTGAAACAAAAACTGTTTGGGGTACAAGAGATTGGCAAGTACAAGGTATAGAATCATTGTTTAGAGCCTGCATGATCCCAGAACAAATTATATTTTTGAACGACACTATTCAACAAACTACCTGTCTTGGCTTAGCCAAAATCAAAGATTTGAACAAATCGTCTATTCCAAAGCCAACAGTGAACAGTAATAGCTCTATAGATGTTGAGATAGACGTAAACCATATATTAAACCAAAACAGAACACATCCTGAATGGAAAAAATGGTTGATCTGGCCCACAGATACAAATAACTGTCAAGACAGATTCCTGAACAAAGTACAGGGGTTCACATTGACTAGGCCAGACCCTAGATATTCCCAAAGACAACATCCAGGGATAGTAACCACCTACAGCGTGGGCAAGCTCTGCCTTCAATGGCTACAAACGTCCACACTGGCTGAAATTAAGCAACACCTAACTTTACTTACAGAAGGTGCTGACTTGCGTGATTTCATATTGGGACCACGCAAACAGCGTCAAAAACGTTTCATAGCGGCCTCTATGTATGCAGCTTATAACGAAGTCTGGAAAGTAACTCAAATTGAGACAGCAGAAAAAATACGGGAAATTGACCGTATTAATTTGGAAAAATCACTTTCTGTGGTGGACAATGGGTTAATGACTCTGTCCTCCAGAATATATTCTCTGGACAGCATTGTGTCTTCAGCAATCGATATAATATCGCAAGACTTACTGATGTTACAACACGGTCAGTCCCAATTGCATTCTATTGTACAGCTTGGCTGGACGTTACAAAATTTGCGTTCTGGCTATGTGCCTTGGCGTTTAATCAACACAACGTCATTATTTAATATCTTTAACCTCACTGATAAACAAATCAGTTTGGCACAGAAGGGTGCTGACTATACAATTCTGAGCATTGAAAAACTTGAGAGATTACCATTGACAATGTCAGAACGACCTGTCATTGAATGGATAATACATGGAATAATAAATATTCCGATAACTACTTTCCAGTTTCAATTCTGCCAAAAATATATACAGGCAGGCCAGTATGAAAGGTTGGGTAAAGGATACATTAAGTCAATATGGAACTTGCCCTATACACACGAATGTGTCAGCAATAAAGGCCAGAAAGTGTTTCTCAGTGGCGATAATTGTGCAAGATCACTGAGCGGTACACTTCTGTGTCAGGGTATTAGTTTGCACGGAGCCTGTGAAGGGACTTCAAATAACCTTTCATGTTACCAGCTAGGCACACCTGCAACACGAATAGAACCATTCTTTAGGAGACTCTCGAACGGGAGTTACATTCTAATAGTAGATCGCAGATGTTGTAGTTTGCTGCCCGGAAAACCTTATCTCATAACTGTGACTAGGAAGGTCATGTGCTGTGAACATGTATTGTTCCCCAGCGATTCTCCAGACAGGGAGGCAAGGTTATGGCCCGATTTGAAAATTGCTTCTATTCGAATAGATACTTTAAGCAGAATGAAGACTGTGCTCCTACAGACGCCGACCAGGCTCACGTCATCAAAAGAAACGTATGATCTCCAAGTTGCAAGGACAACAGAAGAGATTCATTCATTATTATCAACTAATTCCCCCATACATTTCGCAGAAATACTGAACGAAATCTTAAATATTTCTGATACCACTGGTATCTCCAGTGTATTTAAAGCAGTGTTTTCGGGTGCTTTAACTCCATTCAAAGCCATCCTGGGTATTTTTCCAGACTTTGTCCATTCCATTTTTGGCGGACTTCCTCTCCTTTTAGGACTAGTAGCGGGTATTCTATTTTTGATCCTGTTATTTCGCTATGGCAAACCATGTCACAGACAAAACACCTGCGACAAGGGAAGAAATGATCCTAGCCATTGGCTACCGGGACCGGGTAACTAAAATCCTTGGACTATCCCGGCTTAGAGACCTGAACATGACTTGGTTTCTTTCATTTAGACCAATGTGGCAAAGTTGTGTTATGCCTGTATTTAAGGTGCTTGCTATGCGGCGAAGAATGCGTGTTGGACACCTGTCTGGCACTACAATCGGATGTGCCAATGGACGCAGATACCTTGTTGGGTCCGGTAACGGCTCATGCATTGTGCTGTCCCCAGCGGCTACCAATCCTGATGATGGCATTTGTGGAGTCTTCACCACTACGATTGAGGGGTAGTGAAGTACAAGATGAAAGCAGCATCGATTAGGTACGACCTTCAGTCAGCTATGCTGATCCAAACATCAATGGAGGCAATCATGCTCAGGCTCATGAATGCATGGTAACAACCTTTTCCGAATTAGTGGAACTTACGCAAGAAGCTGTTGACAGTTTTTTCAACAGTCTAAATGATATGATGTTTTCACCAGAGCAGCAGGAATAACTTTGAGCAAACTAGCACTTGGAGTTCCCTACATGCTGAATTTGGCCTTCAACTTTTTGAAGAAAAGTGATATGAAAAATTTTTCCCATAATTTTTTTCAGACTGCAAGAACTTTTTCCCCAATTCCAAAATATTTACGATTTTTGGGACACTTATCTTCTGCTTAAAGTAGACGTTATTCTTAGAGAACTAAATTTCTATTTTTAGGTAGTCACAAGACATTCGCTATGCTAGCACTGTTATACATAAATTTATGATTGTGATGAAATGGTCTCGCACTTTTTTTCTGTATTAAGAGCCATTTCATGTGTGGTTTTCGCATTTAGATTATGCTGAATTTTTAACATATGAGTAGCATTATTAGACTGCATCGCTCGTGAGGGGGTCCCGCATCGCTCGTGAGAGCACCTGGTAAACGGAGCAGCCTGCCGCCCCTGGAGGGGATCACAGCCCTTGGGAACTTGCCTGCCGCCCCTGGAGGGGTCCACAGCCCGTGGGTCCTGTATGCTGGGTATTGCACGGGACTCCATTGTCCAGGAGTCCGTGCGCTTAAGTCCGGAGGTCCGCCCCCACACACACCGCAGCTTCAAGCTACAAACTGCTCGCGGAACCCGCTGTCGCGGGTCCCGCATCGCTCGTGAGAGCACCTGGTAAACGGAGCAGCCTGCCGCCCCTGGAGGGGATCACAGCCCTTGGGAACTTGCCTGCCGCCCCTGGAGGGGTCCACAGCCCGTGGGTCCTGTATGCTGGGTATTGCACGGGACTCCATTGTCCAGGAGTCCGTGCGCTGAAGTCCGGAGGTCCGCCCCCACACACACCGCAGCTTCAAGCTACAAACTGCTCGCGGAACCCGCTGTCGCGGGTCCCGCATCGCTCGTGAGAGCACCTGGTACACGGAGCAGCCTGCCGCCACTGGAGGGGATAACAGCCCTTGGGAACTTGCCTGCCGCCCCTGGAGGGGTCCACAGCCCGTGGGTCCTGTATGCTGGGTATTGCACGGGACTCCATTGTCCAGGAGTCCGTGCGCTGAAGTCCGGAGGTCCGCCCCCACACACACCGCAGCTTCAAGCTACAAACTGCTCGCGGAACCCGCTGTCGCGGGTCCCGCATCGCTCGTGAGAGCACCTGGTAAACGGAGCAGCCTGCCGCCCCTGGAAGGGATCACAGCCCTTGGGAACTTGCCTGCCACCCCTGGAGGGGTCCACAGCCCGTGGGTCCTGTATGCTGGGTATTGCACGGGACTCCATTGTCCAGGAGTCCGTGCGCTGAAGTCCGGAGGTCCGCCCCCACACACACCGCAGCTTCAAGCTACAAACTGCTCGCGGAACCCGCTGTCGCGGGTCCCGCATCGCTCGTGAGAGCACCTGGTAAACGGAGCAGCCTGCCGCCCCTGGAGGGGATCACAGCCCTTGGGAACTTGCCTGCTGCCCCTGGAGGGGTCCACAGCCCGTGGGTCCTGTATGCTGGGTATTGCACGGGACTCCATTGTCCAGGAGTCCGTGCGCTGAAGTCCGGAGGTCCGCCCCCACACACACCGCAGCTTCAAGCTACAAACTGCTCGCGGAACCCGCTGTCGCGGGTCCCGCATTGCTCGTGAGAGCACCTGGTAAACGGAGCAGCCTGCCGCCCCTGGAGGGGATCACAGCCCTTGGGAACTTGCCTGCCGCCCCTGGAGGGGTCCACAGCCCGTGGGTCCTGTATGCTGGGTATTGCACGGGACTCCATTGTCCAGGAGTCCGTGCGCTGAAGTCCGGAGGTCCGCCCCCACACACACCGCAGCTTCAAGCTACAAACTGCTCGCGGAACCCGCTGTCGCGGGTCCCGCATCGCTCGTGAGAGCACCTGGTAAACGGAGCAGCCTGCCGCCCCTGGAGGGGATCACAGCCCTTGGGAACTTGCCTGCCGCCCCTGGAGGGGTCCACAGCCCGTGGGTCCTGTATGCTTGGTATTGCACGGGACTCCATTGTCCAGGAGTCCGTGCGCTGAAGTCCGGAGGTCCGCCCCCACACACACCGGCGCTATATAACGTCTCTCGTCTCCCGCATCGCGGGACCGCGCGCGGAGCAGCGCCGGGCTAAGCCCGGGCAAAGGGCGGGCCCTCTGTGGCCCTCGGAGGCACAAGGAGGCCGGGTCGGGCCACCTCCCTTGGCTACGACGAAGGTGAAGGTACTGAGCTGTGCTATCGTATCATAGCATTTGTGATTCCACATTGTATTGTTATATTCCTGTCGTAGCGGCTCTGATTCCCTTACACCATGTCCATCTGGGAGGAGCTAAACGCTCTGTGTGGTACGAACTATGTCCAGGACTTATCTACCCCCGGCATAGTGGGTAGAGTTTTTGATGAGGAAAATGCCAATGACACTGAGATCCTCTCTAATGCCGGTAAATCGTGCTCTACCCCCTCACTATCTCTCCTCAACCGTCCCACATCACCCCCGACCGTGGCTTTCAACAGAACACCTGATTCAGTCCCACCTTTTCATCTGACCCTATTGACCCACATCGAGCAACTGTTATCAACTCTACTGTCACCCTTGGTCATAAAAATCAACACTCTGGGAGAAAGGTTGACTAGTATTGAAAGCATAATATCAAGGCACCATATTCCTACTGAAATAACAGCTACATCCACTCATTCTGTTCCCCATTGCAACAACGAAAAGCTTAAGCCCACGCCATGTACAAAAGCTCAAACTGTTGTACCCCTCATGTCTATACCAAATCCAAGAAGCAAGAACACCACTCATAATTCTGTACCCGTACCCCATAGAGCCCGACGGACCGCACTTGAAAGTAGGTCACGTATTAACTTACCTCCAGAAGCCGCACCCTACGTGGCTGTTCTGTCCGGGGTCCCTGTACCCAATCAGGGCAAATTTGAAACCTACCGGGACTTGTTCAACAAAGCCATTTCTTGGCTTAAACAAAACAGACCACTTCCACCTGACTTAGATGGCGGCATTTTGAGTGTCAGGAGGGTGGGGTGGCTGGGTACAACACCCAAAGACATCCCGGGCGACCTGATTTTAATTAAATTCAAGAGTACGAACATTGTCCCCTATTTGCGATCTTCCCAGTCCACAGAGGGAGATGGCCTCATTTGCATCTGGGACTTGTACGATTTTTATCCCGGCCCCCGACCCCATTCGTCCCTAAGGCAATTGACATGGAATAACAACGTCTGGTGAAACGGGAATCCAAGATTTTTGTGTCATAAACCCTTTATCTTTTTCTTGAAGGTGCATATACGTTTTTTTCTTTTAGCTGAACTGCCAATCTGATTTAAGTCTGCTTTAATAGTTGGTTCTTTTTTTTTACCTTGTAATGATATGTTGAGTCATTTAAATATGTATGTATATAATTTTTTTATCTTGCTGCTTTTATGGTTTAAAACAAATACCGAATAAAGCTTATTTGACATATAAGACTGCTTGTGCTTATAGTATACGTGACAGTACATGTGATTGTGTTTCGTATATTTTATAAAATCCAATTTTCGGAATGCATATAAATGTATTTTGGGGTGGTACGGTATACACAAACGCTACTGATATTCACTATGCCTAGATTTGTAAATATGGACATAGTCTACGTGGAGTGGGTGTGATGTATTCCTATAGGTACTGTATCGATTCCCCTATTCCTGACCCTGGTTTGGTTAATAATTAACTAGCAGCCATCCAACGGTGCAAAAACCGTTATCTGATTAAGCCACACCACGGCACAGAAGCGCGTTATCTGATTAGTTCATAACGCATGCCATCTAATTAGACAAGCGATATTCCTCCAGCCCCTGATAAGGCATACGGAGTTCTCAAAACAAATCAAACCTACAGCGACCTGGGAAATTTCCATAGCCATTGTTTTGATTTCACCGAGAACTTCAGCAAAAGAATGTGCGAACGAGCCCGTTCATATGACATCCTTATTGACGTATATATGTCCATCCTTACGTCAATCTCGGCACCTTTCAGGTATAAATATTACCGACATTGCCTTAAGCAAACACATGCGGTGGTGACGAGATCGGAGCAGCGAGACGTGCTGAGGAGCCCAGCAGAGAGCGAAGCCCACAGACGCTGCCCCGCCTTCCTGACGCGCTGAGAACGAGACGCTGCCTTTCTCCTGCCGAGAATCCGCCAAACCTCGCAGGAGGAGACTCCTATGTATGGTTCTTGGTTTATTCAACGTTGAAGGATACACTGTTCCAAAATATTGTGCATCTAATCTTTATATTCCGTGGAAACTTGATCTGCAAACAAACAGAATAACCTTCATGTCAGTAAAATGTTAGACACTGAAGAAGAAAGAGAGACAGGTAGACTAGCAGCTGAACTAATAGCAGCTGATAATACTCTGCTACAAAATGACCCAGATATAATACTCATCCCGGTCAACATAAGAAAATCTATAACTTTAAAACTTATAGAAAATGGACTGACACCAAGAGGTGCTACAGTCATATTCGTAATTGAGGCACACGAATATCGGCAGACAGAGGTATTCTATTCATGGATAAACTTTCCAGCAGCAAACGCTGTAACAAAGGACTTCCACTATTACAAAATAGAGGAACCTCCTAATGAGTACACTCCTTTCGAGGAGGTGGAAATACCACTCAAATTCCAAGAGCATCTGCTCTTGTTTAATGGCGCCCTAAAACATAATAATCACATCACCAGGCTCGGTCCACTAGGTAGACCAGGAGCAACGTGGCCGGTCCTAGCCGGATACACACCACATCCAGACATTGAAGAAATGCCTGCACCAGAACTTTTAGCACAGCTAAAACAATTAATAAAAATACATAGACAATTAGTCCAATATGTAATGCGGACTTCAACAATCCAACCAGCAATTAAAATTCCACAGCTGACCAGTCATCAGGGGAACACAAATAAAATTACACCACAGAACATACAGTCCTGTCTAGGTAAGGTACCCGCAAAACGGGAACAAATTCCTTTCTGGCTAGCACAAAAAATAACTCAAATAGAGGCAGTGTTTCCAGATACCACCCCTGTTGAGAAACATAGGATTCTGACTATCTGTCTTCCAATGGGAATCGCACCACATGTGGAGGATTGTGACACTTGGGGAACAGTCTTTGCTTCCATTTACACAAAAACACATGGTGTACCATCCATGTCAGTAATACCAGATGTGCTAAAACAGATTCAAGATGAATACGGTCCAGAACCCGCTTTAACTCTCGGTATGAAACTACTGAAAGACTTCAAGCAGGTCTCTGCAATATTATTAGCCAACATAAAGGGAGAAGCAGCAAATGTGGCGATTCGCCAGAGGTTAAAAGAGACAAATATAGCAGACCAACCATCGGAAATTGCCAGAATCATAGAAAAATCCTATGAAGAACTAGGAAGAGATAGTTTGGGTGGAATACCAGTAAAACCCCAACTAGTTGAAAGTCCTGAAAAGGTATTTATAAAAAATATTTTAAACACTCAAAAAAAGAGCTGGGATGGAAATAAACAATCCAATCCTAAAGAAAAAAGATTCCAGTCCAGAGGAAGGTCTCCTTGGCGGAGAGAAAGATCTCCCGACCAAGGACGCAAGTCTCCCCAACGGGAGCCCTCTGTGAAAAAATGCAACCTTAGAAATAGGGATAATATAAAGAAACCTGATAGATATCAAGATATTGATACACGTCCCTCTCAATCTTTTCAGACTTCCTCGCAGAAATCGGAAAGAAGAGGACGATCAGAACAAAGGGAAGAGCACGTCAAGTCCAAAGACAAAGAACCTGCTCATCTGAATAAAGAATTACAATTTCCAAAAAAGAAGGTAGCCAGTATTAAAGTAATCAACAATGCCGAGAATACTGAGGACACAGCTGAAAAACGGAGAATGGGCTCAGACAATGCTAGACAGCGCAGCAGAAGTGAGCATAGCTCGCAAAGTCCTTATGAATCATCTGGAGACAGTGGACACGAATGAATACATTCAGGTGGAAACTGCAGATACCAGAGTTAGCAAACCTCATAAAATATATGAAATAACATTGCGTATAGAGGGGGATAAGACTAGAAAAATAAGGGGACTATTTTGGGATAATCTGTCCAAGGGCTATGACATCCTTCTAGCTGAACGAGACTGGCCTCCAGAGTTTGTCAGGGAGTGCCCACATGGCGAAGAAATAATTATGCCTGCCTTCTCAAACCATATTCGAATTCATAAAAAATATACACTTGCAAGAAAGTGGGCAGTAGCTCAAGCCCCTGCCTTATATAAAAATCATGTGGGATGGGATGAGGACTCTCCTCCTCACAAAATCCAGTTAAAATCACAACCTACTGCACAGAGGCAGTACCCGATTAAGCAAGAAGCTAAAAAACAGGTAAAAGAGATCCTAGATCAACTTGAATACCAGGGGGTGATTGAAACCTGCACCTCACAAATGAACAACCCTTTGTTTCCTGTCTCCAAGCCAGACAATTCATATCGTCTTGTTTTGGACTACAGACACCTTAACTCATGTTGCAAAACATTTGCAGTACAAAACTTGCACAGTGCTGCACTAATGAATAACATAGTGCGCAAAAAATACAAAACAACCTTAGACATTTCTAATGGTTTCTTTTGTCAAAATATAGCACCAGAGAGCAGATATTTGACGGCGTTCTCAATAAATGGCACGCAAAAAAAATTCTGTTGTTTGCCCCAGGGGTTCAAGAACAGCCCAGGATTATTCTCAGCGAGAGTAACAGAATTACTACAAACATATGATGACGAGGCATTATCTTATGTCGACGACATCTATCTAACAGATGATGACTTGGATACTCACTTGAAAAGAGTGAACACCATAATACTTGGCTTCGCAGCAGAGGGTTACAAATTTAACTTTAAAAAGTCAAGAATTGCCCATCTAACAGTCCTGTTTTTAGGATATGAACTATCAAGTGAAGGCAAAAGCCTGGCTGACAATTTCCTAGAGAAATGTGCTGTAATCCAAGCACCTAGAACACTAAAAAACTTACAATCAATTCTAGGCTTCCTAAATTTCGGAAGAACTTACATTATAAATTATGCAGAGAGAATTAAACCTCTCTATGATCTAATAAAACCAGATTTTAAAAGAATCAATTGGACTCAAAAACACACAGAAATGTTGAGATCTTTACAAACGGATATGTTAGTTAAAACAAAATTACAAACACGTGACAACACACGCAACCTTGTGATTCGAGTCATCCCAGGAAGATGCGGATTCACATACCTGACCTCTAATGAGGGAGAGAAGGTACCAATAGCATACAAATCACATTTGTACACAGAAGCTGAAAAAAGGTTCAGCATTAAGGAAAACATTGTTCATGCGGTTCAAACAGCTGTAGAAAAAGAAAAATACCAAGCAGACGGTAGACAGGTTACAGTCAGAACAGCAGAATCAGCTTTTGAGGCATTAACAACACCATGTAATTTACCGACAACTGCACTAAATCCAGAATGGATACAATGGGTAAATTCTGTTGCTACAGACAAAGTAAAATACTATTTTGACCCGGAAATGAAAGAATTAAAATATCTAGAATATGAGAAAGAATACCCTCTGCCAATCGACATTCTGCCTTTACGACAGTACGCCTGTGTAATACATACAGACGGGCATGCTCAACCCTCAGTTTGTGGAGAGCTGGCTTACAAGGCCACATGTGAAATTGTAAAAGAAGTGTGGCGCGGAGGTAAATTAAGACCTCTACTTACAAAAACACACTCAGTGGAAAATAATTCAGAACAACAAACTGAAATAATAGCGTTAAAAATGGCGCTAGATAATGCCGATCGCGAATTCCCGATACTTATTGTGTGCGATTCGTATTACTGCATCAAATCATACAATAACGATTTACAGAAATGGATTCAAAACGGTTATAAAGATGACACAGGTGCAACAATAAAGCAAAAAGTGCTTTGGGAACAAGTAGTTCTTTTACAGAAAGAACTACCAAAAACTCACGTGATACATTCACTGAGTCATCAGCGTGATGGCGTTCACGTTGCAGGGAATTCATTGGCTGAGACAGCCACAGCGGTAGCAACTAAACCGGCTTCCGTAGCTACAAAAAAGCGTACAGTAAAACACATTGACGGCGAAACTGTGCTGGCGGTGAAAACGTCATCAAAAGGCGACTGCTCGGCGCTACCGATCAATTATCCACTCAATTATACATACATAATCGATGCAAACTCAGTCCCTTTTGCTCGAATCCCTGGAGTGGGGGATAGAGTGATTCCAAACACGGACAGGAGAGGCTTGTTAATAGCAGACGCACATATGGGTGAGGGTCTCAGACACCTTAAACAAAAAGATTCTCTGGAAGAATTACAATCAGTGTACTGGTGGCCAGGCATGAGCCTGCATCATCACATTTTTGTAAAAAACTGCCCAGACTGCAATAGAGATCGCAGTGGCGAGCGGGGAGGACTATTGCCATGGCATTTCACTCCAGATAAACAAGAACAATAAGAAAGCCCCCATCATGAAAAAAAAGCGTTATATTAACATAAAAAGACTAATTTTCACTTATAATGTAGACCCCAGCGCTCGGCTGACGTCTGGACTGTTATAAAAGGATTTGCGAGTCTATAATGGCATATACGCTAGGAGCATGCTACGTTTTGACTAATGTATTCCTTTTAGCCTTCAAGCTTATGGGGAAGCATGGCCAAATGAGCATAGCATAGCGGGACTCTTCTCACTTCCTTCCTGAGGGATACGGGATGGTGTAAAGAAAAAACCAAGACATAAAGCAATCTATAACGGAAAAGGTATTAGGTTCGGGTGCTGGGTGGGTCAAACATCTAATAGGTGTCCAACGTAGTCTAAATAACCTGCCAAGGAATTCTCTGAAAGGGTTCAGTCCGTACGAAGTATTGTTCGGGACTAGAATGATGATCCAAGATCTTGATAGTCAGACTTCAGTGGTTAAAGACAAAAGCTTTGATATCAAAGATCGTTTGGCTATTTTACAGGACTTAAAAGAAACAAGAAAAGACCTGAGCAACATAAAACTGAAACAACAGCCAACAACCACTGAAGAGAAACCACCTGTCCCAGCAAGGCCTGTCTGGATTCCAAAAGTCGGGGATCTAGTCAGAGAAAAGATCGCGGTAAAGAAGGAATTTGGGCCTTCTTACAGAAAAGCAGTTCCTGTCTTGTCTATCAACGGGACAAGATCAGTAGTACTACCGCCCCTTGCTGGTAAAAAGGATAACCGAGTCATATCCATCGACCTGGTAAAACCACAATCATGTGGCCGATAACAAACAGTAGGCCAAGTGGACTCCCGAGAAATAGCAGAACACCAATGTTTGCTACAAATACAGAGGCTCAAACTCGAAGACTGATCACATTTGGAAAATCTACAGTGAATCAACAAGGACTATGCAACAAAGCAATGGAACTTGAACCTCTTAAAACGCAAATTAAAACTTTTCATCAAGAAACAACAACCTATGATGATGTAACTGCAGACTTTGCTAATGAAACAAAGCAAAATCCAAAAGCAATTGGAACAATTGACAGAACAGCATCCGGCTACTTCATCAACTTCGATGATTCATCTGAAGCCCTGAGTGAAGCAAAGAAACAGCCATCAACAAAAACTTTTAAAGACAAAGCTAAGGAACTTTTTCAACAGCTGAAAGAAACCTATCTGATCTCTCCATGGATTGAATTTTGGGTGGCCTTCGGTGCATTTATCCTCATTCTTTGGCTCATCTTAGTGCTATGTTTGGGACATTTCATTGAAGGGAAATATGCTAAAATGGACACAGCAAGCCAGAAAATCAACTTGGTCCTTAAACCACACACATCTTCACACATCGAGAAAAGAGAACTTTCTTCAGTAAACTTCACAGCCAATCCTATACCAGGCGGTGTAGCATGGGACAAAACTGATTATGAAATCTATGGTCCGGTTGAAATCCTGAAGTATCCACACCAATTCAAGTTCTCATTGAGTGACTTTGTAAAACCAAGCTCATTTGCGGATGATTGGGACTTTGAAAGTATTAATGATATGATGTCTGATCTTGTGATGTCTGCTAAATTTACAGAACATGATTATTTGCAGGGTTCGTCTAATTATGATCAGATGTTCTGCTACAACCATTATGGTAACAATTATCTACATAAATCTGCTCAACCTAGAAATGTTTTAAATTATAACCAATGGGAACGTTGTGCTACTCCTCCAAAAGATAGCTCGAAAACATTTTATGATAAATATTCATACTTTTCAGGGTTTAACACAAGTAATGCAGAAACATTTTATTTCAAATTGTCAAATAAGACAGGTATGAAGACCATGCTTACAAACACAAAATTGATATATTCCGATTCATTCTTTGAACAAATGAATACATTTGGGTTTGATTTCTGGAACAATAATATTGAAACAAAAACTGTTTGGGGTACAAGAGATTGGCAAGTACAAGGTATAGAATCATTGTTTAGAGCCTGCATGATCCCAGAACAAATTATATTTTTGAACGACACTATTCAACAAACTACCTGTCTTGGCTTAGCCAAAATCAAAGATTTGAACAAACCGTCTATTCCAAAGCCAACAGTGAACAGTAATAGCTCTATAGATGTTGAGATAGACGTAAACCATATATTAAACCAAAACAGAACACATCCTGAATGGAAAAAATGGTTGATCTGGCCCACAGATACAAATACCTGTCAAGACAGATTCCTGAACAAAGTACAGGGGTTCACATTGACTAGGCCAGACCCTAGATATTCCCAAAGACAACATCCAGGGATAGTAACCACCTACAGCGTGGGCAAGCTCTGCCTTCAATGGCTACAAACGTCCACACTGGCTGAAATTAAGCAACACCTAACTTTACTTACAGAAGGTGCTGACTTGCGTGACTTCATATTGGGACCACGCAAACAGCGTCAAAAACGTTTCATAGCGGCCTCTATATATGCAGCTTATAACGAAGTCTGGAAAGTAACTCAAATTGAGACAGCAGAAAAAATACGGGAAATTGACCGTATTAATTTGGAAAAATCACTTTCTGTGGTGGACAATGGGTTAATGACTGTCCTCCAGAATATATTCTCTGGACAGCATTGTGTCTTCAGCAATCGATATAATATCGCAAGACTTACTGATGTTACAACACGGTCAGTCCCAATTGCGTTCTATTGTACAGCTTGGCTGGACGTTACAAAATTTGCGTTCTGGCTATGTGCCTTGGCGTTTAATCAACACAACGTCATTATTTAATATCTTTAACCTCACTGATAAACAAATCAGTTTGGCACAGAAGGGTGCTGACTATACAATTCTGAGCATTGAAAAACTTGAGAGATTACCACTGACAATGTCAGAACGACCTGTCATTGAATGGATAATACATGGAATAATAAATATTCCGATAACTACTTTCCAGTTTCAATTCTGCCAAAAATATATACAGGCAGGCCAGTATGAAAGGTTGGGTAAAGGATACATTAAGTCAATATGGAACTTGCCCTATACACACGAATGTGTCAGCAATAAAGGCCAGAAAGTGTTTCTCAGTGGCGATAATTGTGCAAGATCACTGAGCGGTACACTTCTGTGTCAGGGTATTAGTTTGCACGGAGCCTGTGAAGGGACTTCAAATAACCTTTCATGTTACCAGCTAGGCACACCTGCAACACGAATAGAACCATTCTTTAGGAGACTCTCGAACGGGAGTTACATTCTAATAGTAGATCGCAGATGTTGTAGTTTGCTGCCCGGAAAACCTTATCTCATAACTGTGACTAGGAAGGTCATGTGCTGTGAACATGTATTGTTCCCCAGCGATTCTCCAGACAGGGAGGCAAGGTTATGGCCCGATTTGAAAATTGCTTCTATTCGAATAGATACTTTAAGCAGAATGAAGACTGTGCTCCTACAGACGCCGACCAGGCTCACGTCCTCAAAAGAAACGTATGATCTCCAAGTTGCAAGGACAACAGAAGAGATTCATTCATTATTATCAACTAATTCCCCCATACATTTCGCAGAAATACTGAACAAAATCTTAAATATTTCTGATACCACTGGTATCTCCAGTGTATTTAAAGCAGTGTTTTCGGGTGCTTTAACTCCATTCAAAGCCATCCTGGGTATTTTTCCAGACTTTGTCCATTCCATTTTTGGCGGACTTCCTCTCCTTTTAGGACTAGTAGCGGGTATTCTATTTTTGATCCTGTTATTTCGCTATGGCAAACCATGTCACAGACAAAACACCTGCGACAAGGGAAGAAATGATCCTAGCCATTGGCTACCGCGACCGGGTAACTAAAATCCTTGGACTATCCAGGCTTAGAGACCTGAACATGACTTGGTTTCTTTCATTTAGACCAATGTGGCAAAGTTGTGTTATGCCTGTATTAAGGTGCTTGCTAAGCGGCGAAGAATGCGTGTTGGACACCTGTCTGGCACTACAATCGGATGTGCCAATGGACGCAGATACGTTGTTGGGTCCGGTAACGGCTCATGCATTGTGCTATCCCCAGCGGCTACCAATCCTGATGACGGCATTCGTGGAGTCTTCACCACTACGATTGAGGGGTAGTGAAGTACAAGATGAAAGCAGCATCGATCAGGTACGACCTTCAGTCAGCTATGCTGATCCAAACATCAATGGAGGCAATCATGCTCAGGCTCATGAATGCATGGTAACAACCTTTTCCGAATTAGTGGAACTTACGCAAGAAGCTGTTGACAGTTTTTTCAACAGTCTAAATGATATGATGTTTTCACCAGAGCAGCAGGAATAACTTTGAGCAAACTAGCACTTGGAGTTCCCTACATGCTGAATTTGGCCTTCAACTTTTTGAAGAAAAGTGATATGAAAATGTTTTCTCATAATTTTTTTCAGACTGCAAGAACTTTTTCCCCAATTTCAAAATATTTACGATTTTTGGGACACTTATCTTCTGCTTAAAGTAGACGTTATTCTTAGAGAACTAAATTTCTATTTTTAGGTAGTCACAAGACATTCGCTATGCTAGCACTGTTATACATAAATTTATGATTGTGATGAAATGGTCTCGCACTTTTTTTCTGTATTAAGAGCCATTTCATGTGTGGTTTTCGCATTTAGATTATGCTGAATTTTTAACATATGAGTAGCATTATTAGACTGCTTGTGCTTATAGTATACGTGACAGTACATGTGATTGTGTTTCGTATATTTTATAAAATTCAATTTTCGGAATGCATATAAATGTATTTTGGGGTGGTACGGTATACACAAACGCTACTGATATTCACTATGCCTAGATTTGTAAATATGGACATAGTCTACGTGGAGTGGGTGTGATGTATTCCTATAGGTACTGTATCGATTCCCCTATTCCTGACCCTGGTTTGGTTAATAATTAACTAGCAGCCATCCAACGGTGCAAAAACCGTTATCTGATTAAGCCACACCACGGCACAGAAACGCGTTATCTGATTAGGTCATAACGCATGCCATCTAATTAGACAAGCGATATTCCTCCAGCCCCTGATAAGGCATACGGAGTTCTCAAAACAAATCAAACCTACAGCGACCTGGGAAATTCCCATAGCCATTGTTTTGATTTCACCGAGAACTTCAGCAAAAGAATGTGCGAACGAGCCCGTTCATATGACATCCTTATTGACGTATATATGTCCATCCTTACGTCAATCTCGGCACCTTTCAGGTATAAATATTACCGACATTGCCTTAAGCAAACACATGCGGTGGTGGCGAGATCGGAGCAGCGAGACGTGCTGAGGAGCCCAGCAGAGAGCGAAGCCCACAGACGCTGCCCCGCCTTCCTGACGCGCTGAGAACGAGACGCTGCCTTTCTCCTGCCGAGAAATCCAGCTCCGGCGCTTCCAAGCAGCCCTCGCAGGCAGCTGGAATATCAAGACCTGGGATAAGAGATACCAGCCCTCCATCATTCTAGATCTCAGGTACAGAACTGAATAACCCCTTGCAGAGAATTCTCGAATCAGTCCCTTGGCAAAACAAACTTAACTTAAACTGCTACTTATCTACTCCCGCCCACGTATTAGGCTTAGGTCAGGTACATTGGGGTAGGCGTGGTTAGAAGCACCAGTTGAGTACGATTAGTCAAATGTATATATGTATGTATCTATTTTATCCATTTTAAAGTATCATATGGCTCAGAAACCATATCAATGCTTTTACAGTATTATTTTATAATTCTGTCTCTACTGTATGCACTTTACTTAACTACAAGTATTGCAATAATAGCGATTAATTTCTCTTGTATGAGAAAAGAGACTGATCAATAAATAACATCTTTTATTGAACCACGCCCATCTCTTATTTCTCTACAAACTGGTGAAACTAAGAATGCACGTACTGACTGAGTAAAATAAGTTGTCTATTGTTTTCACACAACTCTAGAGATACACTCTTGATTAGGGGAGAGCAAAGTTGTCATGTTCTATGGTTGTCAGAAACTAAATCCCTTCTTGTCTATCCAGGGAGGTTAAAATCCTCCTTGCCTATTCGAGAAAGTTTCTAGTGAACTCTGAGCTAGCTGGCAAACACAAAACTTTAAGTCTAATATCGTCGGTAGTAGACCTACTTAACCTCTGCCCTAGGTCTATACTATTGAAGATATTATTCCAATGCGCAGAGCCTATTGGGATAATAGGAACTACACTACAGTATGTTACTTGTCTTTAGGTTGTACAAAAACACTGATGGTGATGTACATTTGAAAATAAGCACTGAAAGAGTAAACAGGTTCGACTCTACCAGTTTGGACATAAAAAGCAAAATAGGCAAACATAATTTTCTGTTTATTAATGGACCAGGTCAAAACAATTGGATTTGGAAACAAACATATTAAAAGGGGATACAAAACACTAATATGGAAATTATGAGAATTCATTTACCACTAAATGGAAGGAAATTAACATGGTTATTAAAATGAAAGATTGAAATGGGGACCAAAAACAATTTTGGAGATTTGCTAATGGTGTACCAAAATCAAATCCCCAATCTCATTTATTTAAAATAACACTAGAATTTAAATGGGAATGCTGTCTAGAAAAATGTAGTTGGAATGCCAATAATAAAATATTCACTAGACAAACATCAGGTTGGTTTGGAAATTACTAAATCCTTCCATGCAAGTATAATAAGAGACACTTTCACTTTCTTACACTTAATTTATCCAGAGCTGCAAGACCTGATAATCTGCCAGCATTGTTGGCTAGAAATAATATTGAAATAATATTGCATGGTGGGTAAAATGTTTAACCATTTTATTCAAATGGATATTAGACAAAGATGAATCCACGGCATTCCAGAGGGGAGCTGTAGTAAAGCCAATATATAAAAAAATGTTTTTGTTCATGTTGCATCCTATGTGAATTGATGAGATTCAGTCAATTACCTGTAAAACAAATAGGTCAGTGTAGAGGTTTTCAGTTCTCAGTTTTTGTGTTCGAGAAGTACCCTCAACAGTGGTCCACTGTTTCTCTTTTCAAGCATTAGTTCAGAGTCTAGTAAAAGACATTGTACTTGCTTTGTTGACTTCCAATCTGCCTTTGGTACTGTAGAAAGGGGGCATTTAGGAGGAAATTGAATGCATGGGAAATCCTGCTTGGGATGGTTCCTTTAATTCATTGATTGCATTCATCGATTTGGACATAGATAGAGGTTAGTTCTTTTAGGAAACTCTCAAAAGGAATTTTGGTATTAAATGGCCTACCTCAGGACTGTGTCTTAGCACACATTTTATTAAGCATATGGGCAGCAGATCATCCAGCTGATCTTAACACCACTCACTATTTTTCTCCAAAAATGGGTGGGGTATGTACATCTTTACTCCTTTACTCGAATTAGGTAATTCTCCTTGATTATTCAGTGGTTGTGTTGCAAAGAAAATAGACACCCTTGCCCAAAGTTGTGAAACAAACTACTTAAGTATAAATGTTGTAAAAACAAAGGTAATGTTATTCGGTACAAAAGAACCAAATATAAATAGCATCCATTCCATGAAAGAGTTGAGGAACTTAGAAGTTATGAATACTTTGGTCTGCTATTAATGAAAAATTTAAAGTGGGCAGGGCATTTTCAATCATTAAAAGTAAGAATCACAATATAAATAGTGACCTTACTAAAGTTTAACAAAAATTACGGGGAGGGATATTCTTTGTCTCCTCTTATTATACATTTTCTTTAACAGTTCAACTAATAGTGCTTGTCTGGTATGAACGTGTTCTACATGTATATATAAGCCCCTTGGACACAACTTAAAAGTGCCACACTAACAACACTATAAATATAAAATTATTCAGGTGATTTGGTATGAATTTAATCTCACTTAATAGACCAAGCTCACACTTATGCGTCTGCTACATATCTTTATTAAACTATCACTTAAACAAAGTGAAAGAAAGAATCTTATCTGTATTGGTATGGAGAAAAAGGTAGATAGTGGTCTCTCTCCTTTAATAAAGTGATTAACCAGCAAAAAGCTAAACATGAAATTGATGGCAATGTAAAGCTATTGGAGCCGTTTCCTGTTAACACAGTGCACAGAAAATCAGCTGCTATCAAATTGCAAAATTAGGTTGTTAAACATCTGACAACTAAGAAATCAATTGGCCGAACATTATATTTGAAAAGTAAGGAAGTGTTTCCATATATGTATAAATGTACTAGCAGCCCATCCCGACGTTGTTGTCCGGGAGCAATCAGGCTTCCCCGACCCCCGCCTGCCCCGACATTGTCCAGCATTTTGGGCCCCCGCCCGCCCTGTCCCCCGCCTGCCCCGACCCCCGCCTGCCCCGACATTGTCCCCCGGAGGCTTACCTTGTGAAATGCTGAAAAGTACACAATTTTGGCAGTATAAAACAGAGGACACTGTGTGTAAATGTTGCATTTAATTCCTTTTAGTGACTCACTGTTAGTGTTTTCTATGATGCTGATCACTTTTGGTTAAGTCATTCTGTGCCCACTGATCAATGATAAATTGCAGTCTTACTTCCTTGTTTATGCAATGTTCCGGTGTTTGATTTTCGAAATCCGGTGAATCTATCAACGCAGCCCAGCTTGGGTGACAGACTTATCCCTATGCAAAGGCCTCTACCACGGTCTGTCAACAGAATGTGCATAAGTCCCAGTCCCCCACCTGCCCCGACCCCCGCCTGCCCCGACATTGTCCGTGTTGAGGAGCTCTGAGTCCCCCGCCTGCCCCGACATTGTCCCCCGGAGCCTTACCTCAGCCGCCGCTACTCAGTTCACTGCTCCGCCGCTCACCTCTGTTCTTCGCCGCTCCTCAGTTCACCGCTCCGCCGCTCACCTCTCTTCCCGCCGGTCCGCTGCTCCTCAACGGCCGCTCGTCACCGCTCCTCCCCCGCGCCATGTCCACCCGGTCCGCTGCTCCTCACCGTCCGCTCGTCACCGCTCCTCCCCGCCACTCCTCTTCGCGCTCCTGACGTGAGCACGCAGGTCGCGGCCGGCGCTACTTCTCAGGGACTACTTTTTTTTTAATGTAAACTTTTTTAAATATAACGTACTTTTTTACTTTATATAGCCTATGTCCATCTGCACACCCTGAGGATTACAAAGATGTATCGGGTGTGTGGATTGGCGCTGTGGTTCCCGAGTTTCCCCGCCTCAAAGCCTCAAAGTTCTTCCTTTATAATAGTAGTATAGATAAATCATAATTTATATTGAAGCATCTTAAAATTCATATTAGACTGGGGTCTGCAGAACCTGCTTGTGTCAGTGCATCAGAAGCCCTTTCAACATGAAATCTAGGTTGGCCATTATGTTGTTGTGGCCTGCTTAAGCTTTAATATGTAAAACTTGGGGAGCATCTTTTGAATATGTTTCAGGCTGCAAAAAAAAGGGTGTCAACCAGAAGACCACAGAACTGCTGTTGTTATTCCTAAGGAGGGCAAACCAGTGACTGAATGTGGGTCTTATAGACCGATCTCTGCTCAACTTAGAGGCTGAGGTCCTGGCAAAGGCCTTGGTACTTAGGTTGTGGACGATAGTTGCATCTGTGGTTCATTTAGATCAATCCGTATTTATGGCACACAGAGGGATGCATCTAATTCCGCGACGTCTGTATGGAGTTTTGCATGCAACTGGGGTTTCCTTTGCTGGACCTGTGACGTTGCTTTCTCTGGACGCCAGGATGGTGTTAAACAGTGTGGAATGGAATTATTTCTTAGCCATACTGGAGCAGCTTGGCTTCAGGCCCAAGTTATCGGATGGGTCAGGCTTCTATAGGTAGGCCCTCTGGCGCATGTCTGCATAAATAACACAGTGTTCCGAGTCTTTGCCCTTCAGAAGAGCATGTGACAGGGAAGTAATTTGTCCCTAATGCTTTTTACACTGGCACTCAAGACTGTGGCTACCTGAGTTTTCCAGGACCACCTCATATGGGGCATACCAGCTAACCAGGAATGGGACACAAATAATTCACATTATCAGAGATCACTCTGGATATTGGATCAATTGGGAGAAGTCTTTAATGTTCCCACTGGCGGGAGTGACCACACGGCTGTCTTCGAGATGCGTGTCTTGTTGGAGCTACATGGCTTTAGATATTTGAGCATCTATGTCACAATGTAGGCCCAAACCTTCCTTGACTAGAACCTTCTCCCACAGTTAGACCAGTCCCGAAGAACGTCTCACACTGGCTGACACTCCTGCTCTACCTAATGGGCCAGGCGGCCCTATTTAAAATTATGACTCTCCAGCTCTTCCTGTACATCCTTCAGAATATGCCCTTTAAGATTCCTCCAGATTTCTTTCAAAAGATAAATTGTGAAATATGTCACATGTTATGGGATGGTGGAACTTCCCTTATAGCCCTAAGTAAGTTGCAAAGGGGTGTATTTGAGGGACGATTTGAGGTGCCTGACATTCTGAAATATTACTGGGCTGTCCAGCTAGTGGCAGTTAATGATTGGGTGTTTGTGGACAGGGTGGAACCTGCTATTCGAGTAGACAGAAAGGCCATGGGCAAGAGAGGCTACCGCCCTGTCCTATATCGCAAAAGCTTGAGCGCACCCTTCCTACCCATAGTCAGACTGTGGTAAGTGTGTCGAGAGAGGCCTCATGTATTTGGGCTGGGAGGGTAGGCTGATGGGAAGGACTCCACATGGGATAGTGATCTCTTATGTGAAGTGAGAAGACAGTAAGGCTTCACAAAATGGGGGTTAATTGGTCTGTCCTGGACGATGCGTGGAGGGGGCAGGCATTTGTGTCCATTGAGGTTCTTCATAAAGAGTATGAAAAGGGGGACACAGAATTGTTGTGGCATTTGCAGGTAGGGCCCGCTTTGCTTGCCCTACCAGCAAGGTAGGATTGGGTTGATGATGTTGATTGGGTTGCAGCCACACATGGTCCCAATGAGGTGGTAGTAAGGGCTCATTTTCATTTAGTCCAATTAAAGATCCTGCACAAGACATATTATACCAGAACTTTGCTGCACCGAATGGCGTGAGCAGCCACCTCTCTTTGTGTATGGGAATGCAGGCAGGAGGGAAACCTAACCTATGTGATGTGGGGTTGCTCCATGATTCAGGGCTATTGGGCAGAAATAACACGAATAATGACCCAGGTTACAGGACAGGAGGTCCCCTTGGATGCCAAACGGCAGCTCCTTACCATTTCTGGTGTTGCAGCCTAGCCCCGTTATCATAAAATATGGCCTGCTCTAGCATCGACAGGGTCTAAACATAATATTTAATTTATGTGGGGGTTCGTCTCCCCCCGCCCGTATAGTTTCGTGTTCCCCCCCACTGTGTAGATGACTGGGAGGCATACCTTGACTGGTGTCAGCGGGCGGAGCCTGCAATATATCTTAACAGGGGTTGTCCTTGCAAATGGGAATAAATCTGGGGGAGATGGCAGGGGTATCAGGGTTTATAGCCAGCAAGGGAGTTGTGGATGTTAATGGTCTACCTTTCTAGTGATCCAGTTATGTTTAGAGAGGAATTGTTGGGACAACTCAGACTATGTTATCCATTTCTTTCTGCAGATATTGTAATTTTTGTGGCAGAATGTTCTATACTATTGTGCATTGTTTAACATCACTATACTGTTGATCAACCACATGTTAATGGAAAGAGTTAAAAAACGGTTTTAATATGTATCAGAAATGAAGGAAAGAGTGGCCATCTTGTACAGGAAATTTTCTCCCCTTGAGTGGTGGCAGTTGTTGATTTTCTCTAAATGGGTCCCTCAAGCAATTAAAATTTGTGGCTGAAAGCCCGCCCTAAAAAGAGGTGGTCTCCCAGTACTGCAAAGGAAGCACAGGTCTCTTGCAGATGGACCGACACCAATGGTGCTAATCAACAGGTTAGAAACAAGCCTCGCTGGAGCACAATCAGCAGTTCCCCCTAAAACAAAATGCAGCAGTAGAACTGGGTTTGACAAGTCAGGAGTCCCACCAATTTATGCCAGGGCTCCCACTCTGCCAAGTATAACTGAACCTCTATGATAATACACTTGGTCATCTATGCTTTATTGTCTTTAAGATAAAAAAAATTGAAGCTGGTTTTGCAATTAACTCATCTACAACCCAAAAAGTGTAAAATAAATAGATTTTGACCGTAAAATACTCCAAGGATGTACAAGATTATTTGAAATGGTGACAAACCTGGGAAGTTTAGAAACAATTCAGTTCCTCATTAATAAAGGTTCAGAAGTGAATAAAATGGTGATTGAATGTGAGTAACAAAACACACAAGATGATGGACGGAATGTTGCACAATGGCAAAACATTCACCCCCAGTCATAGAACTGGGTTTAATCCATCGTTATTTTGCTCACCAAGCCACCCCAGTTCAGACATGGCCATATGCAAATCAGTCTTGACCCTGTGCCTCATGGGAACAGTCCAGCTCGAACTGCCAAGCCATGTCCTCCCTGGACCGGAATCAAGCATCCTAGGACCGGTTTCTGGCTATCAGCTGTCTTCAGCCAGGATAGCTTGACTCCAGTGGCTTAGTGAGCACGGGACCCACGTCTGGGCATACCCTTCCCACATAGGGTGAACAGCAAAACACACAAGATGATGGACGGAATGTTGCACAATGGCAAAACATTCACCCCCAGTCATAGATCTGGGTTTAACCCCTTGCATGCTCATGACGGAACGGTTCCGTCATGAGCGTCGGTTGAGCTGTGCTCATGACGGAACCTTTCCGTCATGAGCCCATAGGCTCATTAGAACCTTCAGCACAGCGCGAAAATTTGGGCCACGCTGAAGGGGTTATTCCATCGTTATTTTGCTCACCAAGCCACCCCAGTTCAGACATGGTCATATGCAAAGTGTGTCAGGGTATGCTCAGACGTGAGTTCCTTGCTCACTTGGCCACTGGATTCAAGATAGCCTGGCTGATGAGGATTATGAATCCGAAACCGGTCCCAGGATGCTTGTTTCCGGTCCAGGGAAGACATGGCTTGCAGTTCGGGCTGGACTGTTCCCATGAGGCACAGGGTCAGATTGATTTGCATATGGCCATGTCTGAACTGGGGTGGCTGAGTGAGCTAAAGAATGGTGATGGATTAAACCCAGATCAGTTGACTGGGGGTGAGTGTTTGATTTGCTCAAACGCTTTGTCCATCATCCCCTTTTGTATCACTTTGAATGTGAGTAAAGCAGATTTCTGCAAATTTAGCATGATTTTTAAAATGGTATTTTAAAATTGATTACAAATAAAAAATCTATGAATTTGTAATGAATAATATTCATGAATATTTATGAGTTCAAGCTTACATCTTCCCAATTTTATATACTACTTTTGATTTTGAAATGATATTGAATGTAAATATCTATTGCGATCTATTTTTCACTAATTTAAAATATAAGTAATTGCTTGACCATAAAATCGTCCATAGGCCAATGTATATGATGAATTGAATCTATGGGTTCCTTTATGTAGTTAGATTCTAGGGGCATACTCTCAAGGACTTATCGCCGAGTTGTTTGCACTTTATCTCAGCCAAAGTGGTGATAAACTTAGTGCCCCATTCACAAGATGGTACTAACCGCCGATATCACCAGTTCCCCTGCGATAGCAGCCTAAAAAAACATCGCCACAGATGACCCCGGCAACTAACACTAATGATATGCAGAGTAGGCATTCCCGTGCCAAAAGCCGCGACAATACCAAGGTCACAACATTCTCAACGACCAGCCAGATCTGTGATAGGATCACCAAATATGTGATAAGGCGCGTTAGCAGCAGGGATTTTACACCTGCTCTTACCTGGTGTAAAGTCGGACGACAACATGCACCATAAAAGGAGCCCAGCCAGAGCCACACCTGAAGAACAACAGATGCCATGGAGCCAATGATCATGCAGCTCATACACCCAAGAGGGCCACAACACCCACCACCTCCACCCCCAGGACCCCCGCCCCCAGGGCCCTACCCCGGGCACCCCACCCCCGAACCAAGATATTGCACATCAACTTCACGAAATCATGAACAAGACAATGATTTTGCACAATTACCACAATTAACATTCATGTGTTGTCAGAAAAAGGAGAATCCTTCATTCAGCATTGAAAGTCCAAACAAAATATCACAATCACATTTGATTCTAAACAACTATTTGGAAGAGTCATGGCAGGCCATTCCTGGACAATCTGTAAGTCACAGCCTGCAAGCCAAAATTCAGGATAAGAAGGTGTGTCATGCACTCATCAAAGTACAGAGAGAGAAAGAGAGAGAGGGAGCGAAAGGGAGAGAGAGGGAAAGTGGGAGAGGGAGACAGGGAGAGAGAGAGGGAGAGACAGGGAGGGAGAGAGAGAAATAGAGAGAATGAGAGAGAGAGATTGTACAAGGAGCTCAAGGCCAATCGGGCTCTTGGATCATACATGCCAACTGTTGTGTGTGTATTGCTATTGGTGAACCATAAGTCTAAGGCCTAGCATCAATTGCAGCACGAAGGACACATCACATTTAAAAAATGCAAGCAGTAGTCAGACTAACATTAGGTACGAAAGCTCTGTTGTCTCAATACATAAGGCGGAAGGACATCTAAACCTCCGACCTTGGACTTGAATGCGGCTGGCACCCCCTGACAGAGATACCATACCAGATTCTGACGACTCCCACACCACGAACTACGCTAATGAAAGACCAACAAGTCCACACCCCACACACAGTTGTCCCTGCTTGAGGCACACCTGCATGGGATCCCCTTGACACATAAGTAAAAAACAACCCATACGTCCAAATGTTGCTCACACATACGACTCATTGCTCCGAGCTGTGGCATGGCATCCACATAACTGCCGCCGGACTGAAGAGTGCCAGTTCTACGAGACTAACAATTGCAATGGCAGGCCATCGCGGGCACATGCACAACCCCTGTCTGTTGGGATCACTGCCACTGGCAATGTTGCGCATCAGTTACCATCTGAGCTTCCGTCTTGCGTACGTCACCTGCGTTCAGCCCTGGTTCCACTGTTGATCATGCACAATCGGGTGGCCCATAGATGTCTGCCTATCTAACACAACGGTAGCTAAACTGGATTATGACTTGTCTGTGCACCCCCCGTTAGCCAATGACCAGGAGTACAACCGTGATACCCGTGCATGAGATGCCTTGATATTTGGTGTATATGCTGGCAGTTGGGGATGGGAAATTGCACAAGTCCTTGTGTACAGTGACCACTTCGAGGCGCTCCGCTATTGGGCTGTGTTGCCGATTGGTGAAACGGCGTGGATGGAGCACAGCTGTCTGGACCAGTTAATGGACTGGCTCTCCCTCTTGTTCATTAAACTCGACAACAACAAACTCTTGGAACTGATTGCCCCAGAAGCTGCGCTCACATTAATGGAAGAGTAACTACGTTCCTGCATCCACAACTGATTGAAACCCAAAGCACAGGTCCCAACACCTTGTTACATCTTGGAGGGATGGACACATATCCCACCACAACAGTGGACATGTCTACTTTCGCCTTGACTCAGAACGGAATGTGCGTGCACCTACGCGTGTTGACACACACCTGTGCAAGGTGATGCAATCCGAGGGGCGGAGCTGAACAGCGTTGTTTGGCAACGTTCCTAAATATGACATACTGCTGGAGGGAGAGTACACACATGGCAATGTAGTAAGACATGTGACCTTGTTGGACCCTTTCACCTGTTCACTGTCAGCAGAGCACACAGTTGGCGCAGTCTGGTGGTACAGCACTATGCAGATCCCATGGGCTGTGAGTCATGACCCCTGACACGGGCAATGAGCAGACATCACATGACTCATCCAGCAAGGCAAGGTGTGCTGAGCGTGTTGCAATCCGGAATGATTTGTGTTCATTGTGGTTTCCCATTTCTTGCACCTTGACTTGTTCCTATGCTGCTTGTATGTGTATTAAGCATTGGTCTGCCTGTTGTGGCCCTTGCCTTGCCCGTACTGACATGCACATGCTAATATAGTCTATGCAACTTCACTAGTGTTCAGCTGTGAAGAGTGTTGATTAGAATGACAAATCATGTTCCTCAATGTGCCTCAATGAGAATTTTCTGTACACAGGGAGGGAATGACTGACGCATTTCCATTGGGGGTGAGTCCCACCTCCGAAAAAACGGCTCAGATGGAGCTTGGGGCACCGACGGACAGAGCAGGGTCTCATTTCCTGAGTATGTTACCAGGGGAGGCGAGGCTGTTCTCTTGTGCATTGTAGGTGTCATCACTACACCACAAGCCGCAGAGAACTCACAATAAGTTGGTAGGTGGTAAAAAGTCCAAAACTACTTTTCTTTTGTGTGTTTTTTTCAAGTTCACGCAGTAGCAATACCAGTCATAGGTCCTGAAGAAAGCCAAGAGTACTTGTAATCACAATGTTTGAAACATGTTGACCTTGTTCTATACTGAGGCAGTTATTTTTCCAAACTGTCCATTGCACTGATTTTAATTCGATAATCAATAGATGGTGAATAAAAAGTGTTCTCTATTGTTAACAATTTTTTAGCTTGCACCACACTCTTTATACATTAGCACTGCGCCCATCACTCCATATACAACCCTGTTAGTCTTCACATTAGGTAGATCTCAGCTGGTCTCAGAAATACTCTGATTGAAAACATCCGTGAGCTCCTAGTAGAGAGTAGAGAAGGAGTTGCAGCTCTTATCTGTACCACGCTACAGATAGGAGGAGTTCCCATATGATGAAGCATGACACTACGGTGAGTGATGGGAATCCGTCTTTTTAAAAGGACTTTTCGCAAACCACACATGAGTGTTTCTCTTTTCTTTCTTTTTTCCTCTCTTCTTTGTTTAAGAGTTAATGCCAGTTGCTCTACGAGAGATTCTTAGGCTTGCAAAGATCCATGGGCATTTGTTTATCATATATAGTTTGGGGAATATGTCCATGATGTGGTCTTAAAAAGTTCCTTTAGACTCCTCCGTTGTAATTGTTGGTGAGTCCCTATTGCCAACTCCACCTCTGTGAGCAAGACATTGTGGTTGGGATAGTTGCTGGTAGACCTTTGCTCCTACCGGTCTTCAGCAATGTGAGTATGGTGTCCAACCTTTTGCCATGTGGATCAATGTGATCTATCAAAACAGGCTGTGTCCACACAGATGTGTGTAAGTAGGTTTGCGAAGAGATGTTCTGTTGTCACATGTGATCGGGGACAGTACTTCAGGCCTGCTACCGATTTTGACATTTTTTACACACAGCCCTATTTAATACATGTGCGTGGGGCAAAGTGGGGCGTTGCGAGGTTGTTGTTCATTTGCAATGAGGCCACAGCTAGTTCACACCTTCACAGTCATCTAATTGGCCAAGTGGGTCAGGGTCAAACATGCTCATTGATGTCATTTACCAGGGTGTACCTTTTAGTGCAATCAATGTCCCTATATTCATCTATACTTTTATACTTGATTAAACATAGTCATGACACATCTGTGTGATTTGGAATGTTTTATTCACATTCTGTGGAGTGCCGGTGCTGGAGCAGTACATGGCCATGCCAACCCCACATTACATGGTTGCCCAGTGGAGGGTCAACCAGTCCTTGAAGGAATGAAAAGTTAATTGGAAGAGTTCAGTACGCAGCCGGATTGCTGTGTCATTGGTAACCTGAGCAGATGTGGCAGTTCATGTCTGGGTCCAGGTGAATGCCGCAGAGTGTTTCGGGGGACAGTGGGAGGTGTTGTTCCAGGGCATGATGCATAGGGCTGAACCAGACAGGGATAGCCCATATTGCGGGGATGGATGCTACTACCTCCTTCCTCACACAGTCATTCTCATCTACATCTTACTCCCCTGATATGTCTTCTGTGATCAGTGTGTCAAGTGTGTGGTGGTGGTGTTATAGCTGTATCACTGTGTGCCACTGACACATCAGGGGGCGAAGGTGGTAGGGCTGCATCACTGTGTGTCAATGACACATCAGGGAGCGGAGATGTGTGTGTCAAAGTTCCTGCAGCATTCATCTGGGACAGGCTCTGTGGCAGCAATGGCAGGATGAGCATCTGCAGGGCATGTAAGATCCCAGCTACATCAAGCTGGTGTTCAGCTATGGCAGACATACTTCCAGCCTGCATCGGCTCCATGGTCTCCATTGTCCTCCACATCTGTGCCAACTCTGTGCTGTCATCGCTGGAGCCTGTCTGACTACACAGTTCTTGTATCTGAGTAATGGCCCCAGCAATGTCAGCCAAGGATTGTTTGAGAGCCTGGTGCAGACTGTGGGTGTTCATTAGGGACTGTAAGTGGTCCCTGATGGGACTTAGACACCGACGTAGGATGTATGACATTACAACGCATGCTTTTACCACGCATGCCTTTACAACGCGGTTTTTACAACGCAAACCTTTACAACGCATAGCGCTTTGGGGTGCTGGATAGTGAATAGTTTAATTTACTATTCCAAATCCAGTCCCCGTGAACACTAGGGAAGGTGTTGGATAGTAAATTAAACTTATTCCCTATCCTAGAGCGCCCCCCCAGCGCAATGCTTTGTAATGGTTTGCGTTGTAAAAGTTGCGTCGTAAAGGCACTGCGTGGTAAAAGTTGCGTTGTAAAGGATGTTTCCCCCGACGTATGGCATCTAGTTTGGCTACCATGAGATTGAACCCCACCCGCAGCTGATCAGCCATCTTCACCTGGTACCCTAATACATGGTGTTGAAATGCCATGTGTTGGTCGTGGGGGTCCTGTGAGCCAGCTGTGGTGGTGTGTGCTTCCTGCTGTGTGGTCTGTGAAGGGGTGGGGTCACCTTGATGCAGGTGGTCTGACCTGCTCCTGTAGGTGGGGTGCAGACTCTGTCTACGAGCCATTGGAGGGTGTCGGAGCAGATTGCCAGGGGGTCCTCTTCATCATCACTAAAGAGATGTCTAGTCTGCTCTGCAGGAGGTGTTGATTGTCCCTCTGCAATGTAAAGGGGAGATGCAGGTTAACAGTGTGTTCCATGTATGTTGAAGCATTATACATGTTTCCAGACAGACGTCATGACAATGTACATTGTGACTGTTTTGGATGAGCAGGCTATTTGATGGGAGACAGTGGACATATCAACTACATGATGGATGTGAGGTTGTACATTATCATCTCACAGTTTCCTGCAATGCCAAATGTGATTGGCCAGTTTCGACGCCCATCTGCTCGGGTTGTGTCCTCTGTCCTGTAGTGTAAGTGTTGCACTTTGTACCACATTGTCGTCAGTGGTGATGTGCTGTGATTGTGGGAGAGTCACCCCTGCAGCTCTTATTTAGTGGCCCCTTATCCCTTTGAGGCGGTGTGGCTTTGACTTGTGTGCTTTTCGGGTTCTGAGATGTTGGCAACTTGGGTCATTTGTGCTCTTGGACGGTTTTTGTACTCTTGTGCATTGTTTGTCTGCAGATGTGTTGTTGACGTCAGGGTTGTATGTGCACGTGGATGTGTCAGAGTGTGACCTGCTACTTTGTGGATGTGATCCACACTGGGCCACCTCAGTAAAGTGTCATGTCATGTATTTTGGCTGCAGCCATGCTATCGGTCATGCAGTGTCATTTGCATTGTCAGTGTGGCTCACAGAGCCGCTGCTTTGCTGGACTCAGCACATGTGCATGGGTAGGTTGAGGGATTGGTGATAGGGAGGGGGCCCCTTTGTGCACATAGTGGACGGAGGCCTACTTGTTGTTTCTCAATCAATCAATCAATCAATGCATTTATATAGCGCACTACTCACCCGGAGGGTCTCAAGGCGCTGGGGGGAGGGGGTCCGCTACTGCTCGAACAGCCAGGTCTTGAGCTGCTTCCTGAAGGCGAGGTGGTCCTGGGTCAGGCGGAGGTGGGTAGGAAGGGAGTTCCAAGTCTTGGCGGCCAGGTAGGAGAAGGACCTTCCTCCTGTGGTGGCTCTTCGGATGCGGGGGACGGCGGCGAGGGCGTGGCTGGTCGATCGAAGCTGGCGTTTGGGAGCGTAGAAGTTGAGGCGGCTGTTGAGGTATCCTGGTCCTTGGTTGTGTAGGGCTTTGTGTGCATGGGTGAGGAGCCGGAAGGTGATTCTCTTGTTGACCGGGAGCCAGTGCAGGTCTCTCAGGTGTCCGGAGATGTGGCTGCGGCGGGGGATGTCCAGGATGAGTCGTGCTGAGGTGTTCTGGATCCGCTGGAGTCTCTTCTGGAGTTTGGCGGTGGTTCCGGCGTAGAGGGAGTTGCCATAGTCCAGACGGCTGGTGACGAGGGCCTGGGTGACCGTCTTCCTGGTCTCGGTGGGGATCCATCGGAATATCTTACGTAGCATGCGCAGGATGTTGAAGCACGACGAGGAGACGGCGTTGACTTGTCTGGTCATGGAGAGGGAGGAGTCCAGGATGAAGCCCAGGTTGCGTGCGTGGTCTGTTGGTTTGGGTGCGCTGCCCAGGGCGGGGGGCCACCAGGAGTCATCCCAGGCAGAGGGTGAGGATCCCAGGATGAGGACTTCCGTCTTGTCCGAGTTCAGTTTCAGGCGGCTGTTCGACATCCATGTGGCTACGTCTGTCATCCCTTCGTGCAGGTTGGCTCTGGCGGTGGCGGGGTCGTTAGTGAGGGAGAGGATCAGCTGGGTGTCGTCGGCATAGGAGATGATGTTCAGGTTGTGCTGGCGTGCGATGGCTGCGAGTGGGCTCATGTATACGTTGAAGAGTGTTGGGCTGAGCGAGGAGCCTTGAGGAATGCCGCAGAGGACTTCGGTGGCCTCCGATCTGAACGGGGGGAGGCGGACTCTCTGTGTCCTTCCGGCGAGGAAGGAGGTGATCCACTCCAGTGCCTTCTCCTGGATTCCGACGTTGCTGAGGCGCTGTACTAGGGTACGGTGGCAGACAGTGTCGAAGGCCGCGGAGAGGTCCAGGAGGATGAGGGCCGCTGTGTCTCCGTTGTCAAGCAGGGCTCGGATGTCATCGGTAGCTGCGATCAGGGCGGTCTCGGTGCTGTGGTTGGCCCGGAAGCCAGACTGCGAGAGGTCGAGGGAGCCGTTCGTCTCGAGGAAGGCGGCCAGTTGCTTGTTGACGGTCTTCTCGATGACTTTTGCCGGAAACGGGAGCAGCGAGATGGGGCGGTAGTTCTTGAGGTCGGTTGGGTCTGCTGATGGTTTCTTGAGTAGAGCGCTGAGTTCGGCGTGCTTCCAGCTCTCCGGGAAGGTGGCGATGTCGAATGAGGTGTTGATGATGTCCCGCAGGTGGGGTGCGATGACAGCGTCGGCCTTGTTGAAGACGTGGTGAGGGCAGGGGTCTGTCGGAGATCCGGAGTGGATGGAGTTCATCGTGCGGATGGTGTCTTCGGTGCTGATCGGGGTCCAGGCGCGGAGGGTGGTGGTGGGGGGCAGTGGTTCGGTCGTGGCATGCGTCGGTTGAGTGCTGAAGCTGTTGTGTATGTCCGCGATCTTGTTGTGGAAGTAGGAGGCGAGGGAGTTGCAGAGGTCTTGCGAAGGGGTGATGTCGTTGTTTCCGGCGTTGGGGTTGGAGAGCTCTTTCACGATGTTGAAGAGTTCCTTGCTGTTGTGTGCGTTGTTGTCCAGTCATTCCTTGAATGCGGTTTTCTTGGTGGCGTGGATCAGCTGGTGGTGTTTTCGGGTGGCGAGCTTGAGGGCAGTCATGTTGTCCGGTGTTGGGTCTCTGCGCCAGGTTTTCTCAAGTGCTCTGCAGTTCTTCTTGGAGCTCTTGAGTTCGTCGTTAAACCATGGGGCTTTCTTGCTGCCGGGTCTGCTCGGCGGGGTCTTCAGCGGGACGAGGTCGTCTGCGCAGTCGCTGATCCATTTCGTGAGGTTGATGGCTGCTTGGCTGGGGTTGGTTGTGCTGGTGGGAGGGTTCTTGCTCAGGGAAGTAGCGAGCTGGTCTGTAGTGATCTTGTTCCAGCTTCTGCGGGGAGCCTGTTGCTGGTGATGGTGGAGCGTGGTCCTTCTGAATCTGAAGTGGACGCAGCTGTGGTCCGTCCAGTGGAGTCCCGTGGCGTGGCTGAAGGCGATGTCCTTGCTGGAAGAGAAGATCGGGTCGAGTGTGTGTCCGGCGTAGTGGGTGGGGGTGGTCACCAGTTGCTTGAGTCCGAGGTTGGCGAGGTTGTCCAGCAGGGTGGTGGTGTTGCGGTCGTTGTTGTTCTCCATGTTCTATGTGTGCTGCAGAGTGCCAAGGGTATCAGGGACATGTTCCACAATCATTGTGCATGTGCAGTGTCCTACATATGATTGGGCATTTGTGCCATTGTGCCCATCTCCCTCCGTCCCGCCAGTCACTGGTCATTACTCACCCTGTTGCTGTTGGGTCAGGTCATATTGAGCTTTGTCTGGGCACCCAACTCCTTGCACCGTCTCCACACTGATGACTCTGGCCACCATTTCCTCCAGCTTATCCAGCTCCTCCTGTGGCGCAGGATTCCCACCTCCAGTCGCCTTTGCTGCCTTCCTGTTAGCAGCGAGTTTCTGTTTGGTTTGGCTTTGCACATCATGCCAGCGCCTCTTGACCTCCTCCATTGACCTCCTCAACACTCAATTCAAGTTGTACACAATGGATTGCCACATTTCGGTTTGTGTTGCCAATGACGCAGTGGAGGTGACGAACAGTTGTTGGTATTGTTCTATCACCTCTGTGACGATGATCTAGTCTTCCTGCAGACTGAACCCCGTCTTCCTCTTCCTCTTCTCCTTACCCTTCCTCGAACATGGGGTTTCTGGCTGGTCCTCAGTGGGGCTTGTGGGGTTCGGGTTGTCCTCTGCACCCGGTGCATGGTGCTACGGAGTTTGATTTGGTTTTGGTGTGGGTTTTTTGTTGCTTTTATAGTGCATTTTCCTGCATGACGGTGAGAATTGCAGGCCTGTCGCTGGCTATCGCAGATTTTTGTATCGTGATTTGGGGCATTGCAACTTTTTTCACGTTCGTGTTTTGCTTTTTTCGGCAACGCATTGATTTTTACATGGTCATTTGGTGCGTTATCCTGATACTATCGCATGGTGCCACCGGGTTGGGAATGCAACGTTAACACAGTGTTATTTTGTCGCGATAGACTGCAATGTGCAAAGTTGCATTAAGCTAATTTTGCGATAATTATCACATGTTCTTGAGAATATCCCACTAGATGTTTACATTCACACAGAGGGGCATTGGGGATGATTTGAGGATCAACATTAATCAAGGCGCCTGAGCATGAATTGAGCAGTTTTGTAACAAAAACTTCACTGCATAGGGAATGTGTGCATAGGGAGAGATATTGCAAATTTGGACCCTTTGAATGCATTAAGACTATCACTGTACGCTTTCATATATTTAAATGTAAAATGTGTTCAAAATTGTGTTTAATATAACATTTACTGATTCGGTAATGCAATTATCAAATTGTTTTGTACTGCAAGCAAAAGGCGGATCTCAAATTACTTTCCTAGTTTGACTTCAAAATTACATGGCAGACAGTCCTCTGAATAATGGCCTCCTAAGGATGCTCAAAAGGTGCATTTTCTTGAGACCTTCAACACCGATCAACCTATTAAAAAAGAAACAAGCAATGAGAAGAATTAACCACTTGTTATCCTCTAATTTTCGCTGCAAGGATGGGTATTTTGCAAGTTCTAGAATTAGGAAAAATAAATCAAAGGCTTAGAGGTGTATGAATTGAAAACTTGACTAGCAAAATAGAGCTTTCAAGAAGTCTTTATTCGATAATTAAATCATAAAAGACATGTAACACAAATTACAATAGCTAAAATACATGTACAATTCCTAAAATAGAATACGGTAATATTAAAACAGACTAAGACCATATTAAATCATTTATGCAAAACTTCATTGAAAATTCATTAAAAAATTACAATAGATCCTTCATCAAATGACCTTAGTAGTCCAAGCACACTAAGCGGGAACACATTTACACATAGTCAATTGCAGATCAGTGGAACAGTGGAATACGCTGGAACCTAAGCCAAATTAATAAATCTTGCTCTTAGGATCCAGGCCCAACCTACAAATTTTGCTACTCCAGTTACAGTTAAGGGTGACAGATCGGACTTTAATAACCTACTAGCATTCGCAGCTGAACGTGTTCCCAAGTTTCTACAAACTGGGCCAAGCCACTTTGCTCGAGGGGCAGTGTACAACGGGCAGGCAAAAAGAAAATGGTTCACACTTTCATCCTGTCCTGAGCACCTAGGACAATGCCCCGGGCCTCCCTTACCCCACTGTTTGGTATACTCCCTTAAAGGCAACGAACCGCACCTAAACTGATGATATACTTTGCGGTCCAGGGGCTTAGTTATGACATCCCAATAATTTTCAAAACTGGGAACATCTTTCATAACAACAAATGTACCAGTAAGGTTAGTATCTGTCAGTCCAGAGTGTCTATTGTTCATCACCCAGTCCCAATATTGCTGCTTTAGATCTTTCTTAGAGGGAAAAATTGCTGTGTCAGGGTTTAACCAGAGTTCCTCGTGGCCCATGGCACACAAGGTGGTTCTTAAGGCTTTGAACCAACCAATGTTAGGGGAGCCGGGAAGATCCCTAACCTCTAAGTATGCTCTTGCATAAAGCTGAAGTTCGGGCGTAGACCAAAGTCGTCGCCAAAAAGATAGTGGACGATATCTGGCCAGGTCCTCCACAGGCTAACACCCAAGGTCGTACAAGAGTGGAATCCGCGGGGAAGACTGTGGAAGGCCAATGGCCGTCCTTAGAAATGTATTTTGGGCAACTTTCAATGGGTCAAGATTACTGTAGCCCCATAGCTCCGCTCCATACAAGACAGATGGTAGAACTTTCATACCATAGATTTTCATTAAAGAAGACATGGGCCTGGAAAATGAGCTTTTATATTCTTTGAGCAGGGCTCCTCCTATCTGCGTATGCTTTAATGTCAATAGGTTAACCTGTTGAGACCAACTAAGGGTCTCACTAAACGTAACTCCGAGGTAGGTAAACAGTTTTGTCTGTTCCAAAGGTGTACCTCCCATAGTAACCCTAGCTGTAATCGAGGAGTGTCCTCTTAGTACCATAAATTTTGTTTTTGACACATTTACCTCAAGTTCATGCTCGCAGCAGAACAGTTCAAACCGTGACAAAGCCTGTTGGAGGCCCTGTCTGGTCTTAGATATTAAAAGGGTGTCGTCTGCGAACATGAGCAATGGAATTTTCATTCCAGCCAGGGATGTGGCGTCAGTAGGATGATTTGCAAAGTATTGAATAACCCCGTTTATATATAAATAAAACAGGGTTGGTGCTAAAACACACCCTTGCCTTACACCTTTAGCGACTGGAAATTTATCTGTTACCTCCCCTGGTTTGCCCCAATGTACCTGGGCATATGTATGGGCATGTAGGTTGACCAGGAGGCTTATAAGAGAAGCCGGCATACCCAGCTTCGCTAAGCAGTCCCACAGTTTAGCCCTTGGTACAAGGTCAAATGCAGACCTTAAGTCCACAAAGGCTGCGTAAAGGTTACCTTTGCCTAGGGTGACGGTTTTCCAATAAAGGAGAATAAACCAAAGCGCCTGATCTAGGGTGCTCACATGTGACCGAAAGCCAGCCTGGAGTGGTGTAAGAATGTTAAACTCATCAATCCAGTCTTGAATCCTACCAAGAACAAGGCGGGCTATGAATTTTTGTACCGCATCTATTAGGCTGATCGGCCGGTAGTTGGAAGGAACCGACCGATCGCCTTTCTTGTAAATTGGCAGGATTTCTGCCCCCAAACCAAGACTCAGGGACCTGAGCACCAGAGGCTAAAGCATTTGCCAGTTGAACTATATAGGGGACCCAGAGGTCCTGATCCTCATGAGATAAGTCAGCTGGGATGCAATCCGGACCGGGTGCCTTGCCCCTTGGGATAGATTGCAGGATATGTTTAACTTCACTACTCGTGAATTTAAGGGGAGCAGTTGGAATAAGACATAGTATGTCATCCTGAGTATTACTACCATTCCTAAATTGGTCCTCAAAGTAGCAAACCCACTGAAGTTGACCAAACGAGGCGGGGCTTGGGCGATCTTCCTGTGATTTGCCCCATTTTAGTAAATGCCAGAACTGACACAAGTTCCGGGAGCTACATGCTTCGGTTAACTGTACCCACCGTTCCTCATCCCAGTTGGACTTAGCTTTGTGTCTTGCATTTTTATAAGCCTTCCTACAAGACCTTATTTGACTGTGGTTTTTTTGTTTTATTGAATTAAACAGATCCCCTTGGGTTCGACGGCAATCCTCATCAAACCAGGATATAGTTTTCTGTTTCCCCCTCCTACCCTGCTTGGAGATGGTCTTTACAAATAGCTTTTTCAGCTCTACAAATAGACTAGAGTGGATATTAGTGATTATTACATTAATATCCTCCTGTGACCCACAACTAGAAATTACTTCCAGAGAATTTGAGACCAGTGTTCTAATCTCCTTATGTGCCTCAACATTAACAGAGACTTTAGGCCACCGTACCCTTCTCATGTCGTTACTAAGTACAACTTCATCCTGAACGACATTTAGCCTACAACTCTCTAGCCCCAGAAAACTGTGATCCCTTAGTTCCATCACCAACGGATCATGATCACTTTCCGGACGACTCAAGACCACCATATCCTCAACTGTAGCCAACATCCTTACATCAACCAAAATATAATTTATACGGCTACTATGTCTGCCGTTACTAAAGGTATGTCTACCTGTCCTACCCGAACACACTCTACCGTTTAATGCTCGCAAGCCCTTATCCAGGCACAACCCTTTAATGAATGTAGCGGATTGCGTCCATTTCCTAATCGGGGCTAACTCAAGCTGGGGAATCCCCCAAATCATATCCTCAGCCTCAGTGAGTAAGCCGTCCCCTACACTCAGGGGTTCAAAACAGGAATTAAGATCCCCCATTACAACCGTGAACCCATTTACATGTGCACCTGACAAAAAGTCATCCAGAATGTGGAGGGTCGTGGCCACCCTTCCACCCTGGGTACCCCTGACGTAAATATAAATCAACAGAATATCAAGGCCTTTAAGAGTTCTTATTCTAACCATCAACATGTCGGGACTATCAATTAGTACCTCCTCTACTCTTACGCCCTCATATTGACGAACCCAAATAGTCAAACCTCCTTTAGCGCGCCCTCTATGGCCTTTGATTGCTGGTTTGCTAAAATTTAAGTAACCAACAAGAAACACAGATGAGAGTGCCCAGGTTTCCTGGAATGACCAAACATCACCTTGTTTTATAAAATCCATCCATTCCGTGTTACACATTCGAGACTCAAGCCCAGCTATGTTCCAAGTACCAAACTTGGTACCGCTTGAAACCCCCCCAGCTGTAGTACTAACCTTTACTATGTCATCATCCATAGTGCCCCTAAAATTTCTGTCCTTTGGGGTAACATCATCAATCCTATTGTTAGTTTCGACCACCCCATAAACTACTAACTCATATTTCCGAGCCCCCTTACACGACCCCCCATTATGGCCATTCACCTTATTATCAACCTCTACAGTCGCTACATCATGAACCACCACATCTATTTCCTGTTTCCTACCCCAAGCCCCGTCAGAGAGATCATGCTTCTCATTACTACAATTTATTAACTTCTCATTTGATGTTATCCCATGATGGGGAACCATTTCTGGGGTAGAAGAAGTACCCGTACAATCTAAGTTATCCTTAGGGACTACATGTGAAAAAACAAGTCAATCATTATAGTCCAGCCCCGACAATGGTTCATACAAATTTTGCAGTGGAATATTCCAATACTCATTGTACCGGATAGAATTAGTACGGTTACTTGTTATAGGAAAATGGCTAGAAGGGTAATGACGTGGAAAAAGGGGGAAGGGAGTGTTGGTGTTATTAATGGGATGGGAAGAGAAGGATGTATAATTTGGCACGTTCAAGAGGGGAGTATATCCACTAGAGCTAGAATAAACAGGAGGTCTAAACAGGGCCTCTGGATAAAAATAGCTCAAGTTGCGAGTGGACACACCTCCTTCCTTGTTTCCAGGGAACCAATCACTAATATGTGAGACCACTCTCTGATCTTTAAAATTAACGATGAATGTGTCGCCCTCTATATCTTTTGGATGGAGGCCCACCCAGTGACACCTCCTTACCGAAATGATATCACCATTTAAGTGAGCTGGGAGCGGTCTATTTGTTCTTAGCCAAAAGATAACCTTATTTTTCAAATTTACATTTTGTTCAGGGTTTCCATTTGTGATCGGGGGAACACCAGTTAAAATGATCACAAAGTTTGATGATTCCGGAGGTAGATCCACTATATTCTTACGAATTGAAGATGTTCTATGGGTTGTAGTTTTTGCTTTATCAACCCCTGGGGGCATAGTTTGCTTATTTATAGTCGGAGTCGGTTTTTTCAAAGCCAACACATGCTTTTCTTTAGCTGGCTTGAGTGCTAATGTCGATTTAATTGATGATGAGGTGGCGTTAGTGTTTATGACGGGTGGATTTCCAATTGTATTAGCTGGTATACTTGGGGTCTGGGTTGTGGTGGTGGGATTGCCTTTCGTTTGAAGCTGATCCTTAGAATTCATTATAGGGGGGATTTTATTTGGATCAGCAATTGCTAGAAGGCTATACATTTTTTCCCCCAAGACCCTAACTCTCTCCATAAGTGGGAGCATATAAGATTTTAAAATTTGCTCAAAGAGTTCTATGGAGTCTTTTTTCGACGTAGGTGGTGAGTCTTCAGTAGTAGGTAAAATGGAATAGATATGGGGACCTGGAGAAGCCACCCTCACAGGCGGGACAGTTGTTTTAATTTTGGGTGTTACTACCGGAGGTGGAGGGTTCGGATTGTTAAGGCATTTTCTTTTAACCCCACCCTTTCTCCTCTTCTTCCTAGGCGGGGAACGCAAAACCCTACATAAGTTCATAGGCTTAATTCCAGAGCCATTTTTACTATGTATCGCAATTAACTTGGTAGGAACTACACTATCAGTTGAGTGATTAGACAAGGTAGAATGGAGTTGTAGGGCTGTAGTTGGGGCTACTGGGGTGTTAAGGTCTATAAGGCTATTAGAAACAGCAGGTGGACTGATACAATTAACATCACTATTAATTCCAGAGTTAATAACAGATGTATTAAGATCGCGAAAAATGCTAGGGAAATGATCAGTACAGAACAGATCGGCATCTCTGTCCAGCCTACCAGAACTTCCCGTATCTTGAGTAGTAGTTCCATCAAACGGGAGGGGCAGGGGTTTTTGTTTCAGATGTTCGATGGATCGACGTCGGTTAGCACGTTTTTCTGCTAAAAGAAGTTCTTTGTCTATTTCCTTGTTAGCCCTCTCAAAATATTTATCTAAAGGCCCAAGGATCGAGACCCCAACACAGGATGCTAGTGAGCTGGACATAACTGTGGAGAGTCTTAAGGAATTAGGAGCTCCAAGGACCAACTAACCTGAGTACGACTGAGGGAACGTGTGGATATTAGGGACCGGGCCAAGCCCGACCTCCTTAGGCCCCTGACGGCCACAGACGGTCCCGCCCTTGTCCCGGGCTTCTCCTGGATGCTCCCGCGCGCTCCCGTGCAGCGGGGTTAGGAGAGTATATTTATATGGACTGGATATGTGGGGAGGAGCAGGCAGGGAGAGCGGCCCAGGTGCTGTCAATTCTGGCTGGCGGGCGCTCCTGGGACTTGTAGTCCCGGACCCGCAACTCGCTCGCAGCCCTGCTCGCTACACACACCCACAATCGATAGTCAAGGATCTCCACGGGCAAAGTCTTCAAATGTTGATGGAAACCCCCCACGAAGCGGGACCCGCAAAGCGGGTTCCGTGAGGAGTAGCAGTGATGTCACGGAAGAATCAAAGGCACAAGATCCCAGCGAATACAAGTAGGTTTCAGGAGAGCATCCCAAATTGCATCCAAAGGCTGGGGCTTTTGTGCGCGTAGGTGGGGAGGAGCAGGCAGGGAGAGCGGCCCATGTGCTGTCAATTCTGGCTGGCGGGCGTTCCTGGGACTTGTAGTCCCAGACCCGCAACTCGCTTGCAGCCCTGCTCGCTACACACACCCACAATCGATAGTCAAGGATCTCCACGGGCAAAGTCTTCAAATGTTGATGGAAACCCCCCACGAAGCGGGACCCGCGAAGCGGGTTCCGCGAGGAGTAGCAGTGATGTCACGGAAGAATCAAAGGCACAAGATCCCAGCGAATACAAGTAGGTTTCAGGAGAGCGTCCCAAATTGCATCCAAAGGCTGGGGCTTTTGTGCGCATAGGTGGGGAGGAGCAGGCAGGGAGAGCGGCCCAGGTGCTGTCAATTCTGGCTGGCGGGCGCTCCTGGGACTTGTAGTCCCGGGCCTGCAACTCGCTCGCAGCCCTGCTCGCTACACACACCCACAATCGATAGTCAAGGATCTCCACGGGCAAAGTCTTCAAATGTTGATGGAAACCCCCCACGAAGCGGGACCCGCGAAGCAGGTTCCGCGAGGAGTAGCAGTGATGTCACGGAAGAATCAAAGGCACAAGATCCCAGCGAATACAAGTAGGTTTCAGGAGAGCGTCCCAAATTGCATCCAAAGGCTGGGGCTTTTGTGCGCATAGGTGGGGAGGAGCAGGCAGGGACAGCGGCCCAGGTGCTGTCAATTCTGGCAGGCGGGCGCTCCTGGGACTTGTAGTCCCGGACCCGCAACTCGCTCGCAGCCCTGCTCGCTACACACACCCACAATCGATAGTCAAGGATCTCCACGGGCAAAGTCTTCAAATGTTGATGGAAACCCCCCACGAAGCGGGACCCACGAAGCGGGTTCCGCGAGGAGTAGCAGTGATGTCACGGAAGAATCAAAGGCACAAGATACCACCGAATACAAGTAGGTTTCAAGAGAGCGTCCCAAATTGCATCCAAAGGCTGGGGCTTTTGTACGCATAGGTGGGGAGGAGCAGGCAGGGAGAGCGGCGCAGGTGCTGTCAATTCTGGCTGGCGGGCGCTCCCCGCAACTCGCTCGCAGCCCTGCTCGCTACACACACCCACAATCGATAGTCAAGGATCTCCACGGGCAAAGTCTTCAAATGTTGATGGAAACACCCCACGAAGCGGGACCCACGAAGCGGGTCCCGCGAAGCGGGTTCCGCGAGGAGTAGCAGTGATTTCACTGAAGAATCAAAGGCACAAGATCCCAGCGAATACAAGTAGGTTTCAAGAGAGCAAAATAGATGTATTTGTAGGCTTTTGTATACTGAATTGATCTAAATATATGTGTTTAAATTCAATCCGATTATTCCCTGCTAATTTGTCCTTTTTTAGCACAATGTCCTGCAATTTCTAGCAAAAGAGAAAGAAAGAGATTCCAAATGGGCTTCTCAAAGAATTTTTGTGCTGCCCATTGTTAGAAATTGGGTTTTTGGGTGGCAGAGGTAGGCACCTGTCAAAGCAGGAAGCACAATCCCAGTCAGAGTGGGTCACAACACAACCTAAATTCTCCTGTGCTCACCCTTTGCTAGCATGGCTGAGAGCAGTCAGGCTTGGCTTAAGAGGCAAAGTGTAAAGTATTTCTGCAACAATTCAAGACGTAACACAGTGAAAACACCCCAAAAAGACTCCACACCTGGTTAGGAAAAGAGATTATGATTTTATGAATAAAATAAGACCAAAATGACAAACATCCACATCGTAGAGTCAAGATATGAATGTTTAAAGGATATATATGAAAATATTGCACTTAGAAGCAATAGATACTTAAATGGGTTATCTGGTCCAACTAGACCAGGGCAAAGTCAAAGGTTCAGGCTGACCACGATGGAGCGCAGGCCAGAAACAGAGACCCACGTGGACCTGCTGAATCACAGTACCTTGATCTGAGGTGCTTCGTTGTCAATGAGAATGGGAGGTGCAGCTGAGTAAATAAGTGTGAAGTCATGCAGTGGAAAAGATGCATTGATTTTCTCCATGCAACTGCAATGGTTCTGAGTGCAAGTGCTTGTTTCAGATGCGATGACCTCCAACTCCTCCTGCAAGAGGCGATGCATCAATGCCAAAGGTGATGCACTGGTTCAGAGGACGATGCACTGGCTGCACTCCATTCAATGCCGATGATGCACAGGTTTGGAAGGTGATGTCGCCTGGCTGCTCCCCGCAACAACAAAGGATCGCTGGTTCCGACTGATGTAAAGGTGAAGATGCACCAGTCCCAATGAGGATGCCTGAGTTCTGGATCGAGAAGCACCTTAGTCCCAAGTGGCACCACTTGACAGGGCAGCCTCACAGCTTGCAGAGTCCAGGTGCGGATGCAGGTAGGTGAGGTCTTTGATATCTCTGAGACTTGGGACAGGAGGCAAGCCAACAAGCCCTTGGAGTCACTAACGGTTCAAGTGATGCAGGTCCAGTCCTTCTCAACCCCGGCAGAAGAACAGAAAGGAGCAGGGCAGCTCAGCATGGCAAGAGCAGGGCAAGGTAGAGTCCCGCAAAGCTGCAGTCCAGCAGAATGGCAGCCCTTTCAGCAGCACAACAGTTCTCATTCCTGGCAGAGTAGTCACTGGTCCACAAGTGGTAGTTCCAGAGGTCCAAAACATATACCCACTGGTGCATTTGTATTGGGGGACACTTCAAAGAAAGCTTTGAAGAGTACAGAGGTTCTCCTTCCCTGCCGTGGCTCCAGACACACTACAGGGGCTAATCACTCCTTTGTGAGTGACTGTCTAAAGGGAATGCAGGAAGCCAACTGTCAACCACCCCAGATGAGTATTCCACAAACATTCAGAAGGCACCAAATGACTAAAGTGTGTAAATGGCAACTTTCCACAATTGCATTTACTAAAATGGAATTTAAAATCCAACTTCATCATAAGTTGTGATTTTAAATTGAGAGTTCAGTAACACCGAACTTAGAAAGTCTATCTCTTCATAATTGGGAATTACACTTAAAAGAATTAATGAGGTGATCCCAATGTTATCCTATGGGAGAGATACGCCTTTCAGTAGTGGAAAACGAAATTGGTTGTGTTTCACTACCAGGACATGTAGAACATAAAAGTACATGTCCTGCCTTGTAAATGCATAGTCCTCTGCCCTGTGGGTTAGACAGGGCCTACTTTAGGGGTGACTTGCAGGTATGAAAAGGGAAGACTTGGCCCTGCAAGAGATTTACCCTGCCATGTTGAAATGGCAATTAAAACTGCACATGCAGGCTCTACATTGCCAGACCTGAGCCATCATTAGAGGGTTAATTAAGTTGGTGGCACAATGAGCGCCTCAGGGTCACAAGTAGCATTTTATTTACTGGACCTGGGCACATGTAGTGCACTTTACTAGGGACATATATCTAAACTGAATATGCCAATTAGGGTGAATCCAATCCAACCATGTTTAGGGGGTAGAGCACAAGCACTTTAGCACTGGTCAGAGTGGCAAAGTGTTCAAAGTCCTAAAACCAGCAAAAATGAGTTCTGAAAAATGGAGAGAGGCAGGCAAAAAGTTGGGGGAAGGATACCCTAAGGCTGTCAGGTTTAACAGCCATCTTTAGATAATTGGCCTCCGTATACCCTCTAACTTTCTGAGCTCAATGCTCTAGAGAGACTGTTTACCAGAAACAGCAGCTGACTGATGTCTCTTTGCATAAAAATGGCAATACTTTTGCAATGTGACGATCAATCTTAGGTTGCACTCTCTTAGAATCTGAGCATTTCAATTTGTGTAATACATTTTGCTGTACTAAACAAATGCAAAAGTGATTAAAATCCACCGTGAACATCTCTTGCATTTTAAAGGTAATGTGTAAACTACATAAAAATTACATTGTTTGAGTAAAACCAACAGTCTGAAAAAAACATTGAGACGTAGGTTTAGGATTGCATGGAATTTAGCAGACTCACCCTTTCTCTTTTTCTAATATGTGGTATGGATTAGATTTCCCTAAGTTGAATTGTATTTTTGCTGAAATGGCAGCATGTTGTCAGCCCTAGAATTATTATCCTGATAAAATAAAAAAACAGATTGGATAATTGACTTTCTGTGTATGATGTTAATTCAAATGCACATTTCATGGAGAATTGGAGAATAATTGTGGATAATAATGAAGTCTCTCCGATGTCCGTTTGCACTGCATTTTACAGATAAATACAGATAGAAACCATCTGCTTCTCCGTCTTTATTTATATTTAAATTTGGAATGAAAAATTAAATATGCATTCTTTTGAGCTATTTTCAATTCTGTCAGTTTAACAGCCAGGCTAATGACTGTGAGGACTGACAGGGAGAGGATGTAAAAAAGAGACAAGGTTAACTAGAGAACTTTAAACAGCTGCAGGCGTGCATGTGTTTATACTTCAATGCTACAATGCTAATTGCTTTAATACAAGTGTATGCAAGTGACACATAATTCTTTTTACAGCACTAAAGCCAATCAAGCAATCAAATGCGAGTGCACCCTTATCAGTTTTTAACAAAATGCAGAAAAAACAATAGTTGCAGCTTAACTTTTGCAATAACCACAAAATAAGTGTGGATAAATGTGGATGAAATTAGCAAAAAATAAATAAGGATCAATAAAGAATTAAGAATTTAAAAACAAAGGCCCGATTCACAATGGCTATCAGAGAAAAAAGTGTAATTGTACGACTTTTGGTATTCACAGAGGTCATTTATGAGTTGTATCTTAACATCTGCAGTCAGGCCGGAATCTCCACCACCGGACCACACTCTTTGCATTCGGGCCGTACCCTCGACTCCAGCCGTACTCTCCGGTTCCAGCAGTACTGTCCGGCTCGGGCTGGATGAAGTGTAATCAAAGAACCGGAATACCATTTTTTTACAAAACGAAATATTAGGAATGTGTGATAAATGGTAGAGGAGGTCAAGAAAATCAGTTTGGGCAGGGAAATGGGTGTGGCCAGACACTACATCATATGCCAGAAAAGTTTACACCTTTGCATCATGGTACATGCAGTCCATGATTTGCGCTCCTCTCAGTGTTGACTGTAGTGTTACACTGCAGTCAACACAAATGGGAGCTCATATCATGGACAGCATGAAACATGATGCAAAGGAGAAAACTTTATCTGGCAAATGATGCAGTATGCAGCCTCACCCTTTTCGCTGCCCAAACTGATTTTCATGACCTCCTCTACCATTTATCAGATGTTCCTAATGTTCTTTTTGTAAAAAAAGTTTTTTTGGGAGCTGGAGAGTGCGGTTGGAGTCCAGCCCAGGTGCAGAGACTACGGCGTGGGTGCGGAGTGCCTGCCCGACTGCAGACGTAAAGACCTCTGTGAATCCCAAAAGTCGTAAAGTTAGACTTTTGTTTCATAGTGCCTTTGTGAATCATGACCAAAGAGCCCTAATAATTATCTTCAATCATGACCTACTGATCAAAAACGCAGTAGGAACATCAAATATAGGTAGGCAAGGTTGCATTGTCAGATACCCTATGGAAGAATGCGTGCCTTTTCATTGCTCTATGCCTTAAGTTGTTTACTTTGGGCTACCTCTTGTTTCGTGTCTACTTCAAATATACATAACTATAATTCTTGATCAAATAATAACTCTGTAGATGATGTTAGTGAGAATCTATTGAGCATATTGCTGAAATATCTTTCCACTTCGACATCCTTTAATCAGCAAAACATTTACTATGACATTGAAACCTGTGTGAAAGTGCTGGAATGAGTGCATTAAGCATTTGCCCCCATTCTAACACACACTCCCTTTGGAGTATCATTATTGTACTTAATGGTGCACTGTAATGAGTGTTACAACCTCTGTTGGTATTACAAGGTCTACCATAACTCCATGAACTGCTGTTTTTCAGCTGAATAATGTGGCTACGGAAAGTGTGAAACAGGAAATAAAGCCGAGCATACAGGTGCAGTAGTAAGTGTTATTTTGGTATTTCTTGTTGTTTACCACCAAGATCATATAGAAGCTTTTGTGTGTTTAACATTAAATGTGAATTATTTACATTGTGCAGAATAGTAATCTAGACTCAATTTCACATGTGTACACTTCGATGATGCTATAGCCTATGAAACTATGTTGATATAAGCCGTTAAAGTGACTTTTCTTGGCTTATGCTAACGAGGCCTTCAGTTAGGCCTCTGAGCCATTTTGTTGTTTCATCCTGCACAATCGTTATGTAACATTTCTGTTGCACGTAGTCAAGGAAGTCAAGCTTTGTTTACTTCTGAGACACTGTTCTTGGAGAAGACTCTCTAGCATTGGCTCAGTAATGTGACTTTCCTTCAAGGTTTCTTCCACCTGCTTTCAGTATGGCATTCATTTACAATGGTTCACTGTTGCTTGTAACTAGTTTGTTATGACATCTCTGGATGACATTAGCATAAGGGGGCTGAATCAATATTCATGTAGTGGAATAATGGTTAGATGTCAGGCTGTACGACACCCTTAAATTCAGTATTCTGATTTGCTGTAATTGTATTCTTTTGCTCATACCATGATGAACGTGCAGTTTTCATTCTGTTCAGTTAGAAGAATTCTTATACAAACCCTCGAATTTGGGGGTGAGCCAGAAGGTTTTAGCATGCTACAAATTATGCTGTTTGATTTCCATCTCATTTTGCTGCTCATTTGGAACTGAGAATATTTTTCGTTTTGCCTTCTATACTGCCCTTTCACTGATAGCCTTCATGGCAATAACTAAATGCATTTACACTTTACAATGTCTGTATTATAACTTTTGAATTCTTTGAAAAGAAATGTTTTTACATTTTCATAATTCTGCCCTAGAACTCACCTATTGAAACTGTTTTTACTTATTTAACTGTATTTGTGAAATGCTGATTTGCACCTTACCTTTGGGCACGTGGCCTCATGAAATGAAGGCTTAATACCGTCCCAGATCCACCCACCTGTGGGTATGTTATTGACATGTCTTTTTGAGTGTGAGATTTTAGGGCTTCCCAGCATCCACAGTCATAATCAAACACAACACACCAGATAACCAGCACTAATGTCATTTGCACCATGGTGATGTTTCATGCGTTCAACTCATGCTTCTAAATGAACCTGTAAATTAACACCATATGTACAGATTTTGTCACATGCTAAATGAAAGTCTAGGGTAGTTATATTGTAAGTTTGCCTTTAAAAGTGAACTCAAAAATATTCCCTATGCAATTGAAGAATATAAGTTAATTTGCGAAACTGCATTTTCACAATGAATCATCCACTTCTCAATCGCCTGTAGACAATGTGTATTGAAAGGCAGTGACTGTAACCTTGATGAGTACTTCAAGCAAGCACCGAGTGAGTCATAAAAGCACTAAGTCCATAACATGTTTCATGATTCTTAGAAGGTGCAAGGTGACTGTATTGTTAGCTGCATGTGTCCTATTCCCAACACATTTTTAAAATTTTTCATTTCATACAAGATATGAATAAGATATTTACGCAACCTTGAAACCCTCCTACCTAAGTACCGACGTTTTAAGTGGACAACTAATTCATAATAAAAAGTTATTTCTCATTGTTGTGCGATTGGGCGGACAAGAACAGACATAAAGGACCAGCTCTATTGAATTTTAAGGGTGAACCGCTGCCCCCTTCAGTCTTGAGCTCTTTGTAGCTAACTCATAGTTGTTGCAAAGAGAAAAAGACCACTTAACTGAAGACATAGGCCGAAATATTGCACGCCAAATCCCTACGAATTGCATTTCTTTAGTGATATTTTTTGTCAGAGCTTGTTGTGCATTGAAAGATTTCCATTGTGTATCAGTGTCGATTACCTAAGGTGATTGTGTAGCTAATTGAATGAATTGGTTAGGGAGACAAAGCATATTTCCAAGGAACTTGACCAAACTGACAAACAAGCGAATAGAAAAGCTTCCACATATCTTGTGATTAGTGGTAGGCAGAAGATTGGTTGTGCAGGTGATTCAAAACTCATGGGGCCATATTTTGATGTCAGGAAGAACAGTCTCAATCCATGGTCGTTTTGACTCCATAGAGCGCCATAATGGAGGCAATGTATGAAATCTGTAAGTGCCCTTTAATTGAAGTCCAGGCAGGGTGCACTTCAGAAATATAGTTTAATCTGCCTTACAGTGTAGTTCAATCAATCAATCAATCAATCATGCCATTTGTATAGTGCACTACTCACCCGGGAGGGTCTCAAGGCGCTTGGGGGGAGGGGTATGCTACTGCTGGAACAGCCAGGTCTTTAGTTGTTTCCTGAAGGCGAGATGGGTCAGCCGAAGGTGGATGGGGAGGGAGTTCCAAGTCTTGGCAGCCAGGTAAGAGAAGGATCTTCCTCCGGCGGTGGCTCTTCGGATGCGTGGTACGGCTGCGAGGGCGAGGCTGGTGGACCGTAGCTGGCGGGTGGGCGTGTAGAAGGTCAGGCGGTCGTTGAGGTACTTGGGGCCCAGGTCGTGGAGAGACTTGTGTGCGTTGGTGAGGAGCCAGAACGTGATCCTCTTGTCGACTGGGAGCCAGTGCAGGTTCCTCAGGTGGCTGGAGATGTGGCTGCGTCGGGGGACATCCAGGATGAGTCGGGCGGAGGCGTTCTGGATGCGCTGGAGTCTTTTCTGTAGCTTGGCTGTGGTTCCGGCGTAGAGGGCGTTTCCGTAGTCCAGTCGGCTGGTGACGAGTGCCTGGGTGACAGTCTTCCTGGTCTCGGTCGGGATCCAGCAGAAGATCTTGCGAAGCATATGCAGGGTGTTGAAGCACGATGAGGAGACGGCGTTGACTTGTCTGGTCATCGAGAGGGAGGGGTCCAGGATGAAGCCCAGGTTGCGTGCGTGGTCGGTTGGCTTGGGTGCGGTGCCCAGGGCTGGGGGCCACCAGGAGTCGTCCCAGGCGGAGGGCGAAGATCCCAGGATGAGGACTTCCGTCTTGTCCGAGTTCAGTTTCAGGGGGCTGTCCTTCATCCACTCGGCGATGTCTTTCATCCCTTCGTGTAGGCAGGTTCTGGCGGTGTCGGGGTCTCTGGTGAGGGAGAGGATCAGCTGGGTGTCGTCGGCGTAAGAGATGATGTTGAGGTTGTGCTGGCGTGCGATGGCTGCGAGAGGTTTCATGTAGATGTTGAATAGGGTGGGGCTGAGTGAAGATCCTTGCGGGACGCCGCAGATGACTTCGGTGGCCTCGGAGCGAAACGGGGGAGGTGGACTCTTTGTGTTCTTCCGGCGAGGAACGAGATGATCCACTCCAGTGCCTTCTCTTGGATACCGATGTTGCTGAGGCGCTGGACTAGGGTGCGGTGGCAGACCGTGTCGAACGCAGCTGAGAGGTCCAGGAGGATGAGGGCCATTGTTTCCCCCTTGTCGAGCAGGGTCCGGATGTCGTCGGTGGCTGCGATGAGGGCGGTCTCGGTGCTGTGGTTGGCTCTGAAGCCGGACTGCGAGGGGTCGAGGGATCCGTTCGTCTCGGGGAAGGCGGTCAGCTGTCTGTTGACGATCTTCTCGATGACTTTAGCAGGAAAAGGGAGGAGCGAGATGGGGTGGAAGTTTTTGAGATTGGTGGGGTCCGCTGTAGGATTCTTCAGGAGGGCGCTGATCTCGGCGTGCTTCCAGCTCTTCGGGAAGGTGGCGGTGTTGAAGGAGGTGCTGATGATGTTCCGGAGTTGGGGTGCGATGGTGGAGTCGGCCTTGTTGAAGACGTGGTGTGGGCAGGGGTCGGTCGGTGATCCGGAGTGGATGGTGTTCATCGTGCGGGCTGTGTCTTCGGTGGTCACCGTGGTCCAGGTGCGAAGGGTGGCGGTGGGGGGCGTTGGTTCGACGGTTGGGTGCGTGGGTGGGGCGCCAAAGCTGTTGTGGATGTCGGCGATCTTGCGGTGGAAGAACAAGGCGAGGGAGTCGCAGAGGTCTTGTGACGGAGTGATGTCGTTGGTGCCGGTGCTGGGGTTGGAGAACTCCTTGACGATAGTGAAGAGCTCTTTGCTGTTGTGGGCGTTGTTGTCCAGTCGTTCCTTCAGGGATTTCTTCTTGGTGGTGCGGATGAGCTGGTGGTGCTTGCGGGTAGCGTGTTTGAGGGCGGTCATGTTGTCGGTGGTCCGGTCGAGGAGCCAGGCTTTCTCGAGGGTGCGGCAGGTCTTCTTGGAGTCCTTGAGGTCGTCGGTGAACCAGGATGCCTTCTTGCTTCTGGGTCTGCTGGGTGGGTTCTTTAGTGATGCGAGGTCGTCGGTGCAGGCGGTCAGCCACTGTGTGAAGTTGCGGGCTGCTTCGTTGGGGTCCGTTGTGTTGGCGGGTGGGCTCTGGCTGAGGGAGGTGGTGAGCTGGTCTGCGGTGATCTTGCTCCAATTCCTGTGAGGTACCTGTTGCGGGTGGTGGTGGGTCGTGGATCTTTTGAAGCTGAAGTGGACGCAGCTGTGGTCGGTCCAGTGGAGTCCGGTGGCGTGGCTGAAGGTGATGTACTTGCTGGAAGAGAAGACGGGATCAAGCGTGTGGCCGGCGTAGTGGGTGGGGGTGTTGACCAGTTGCTTGAGTCCGAGGTTGGCAAGGTTTTCCAGCAGGGCGGTGGTGTTGCGGTCCTTGTTGTTCTCCAGGTGGAAGTTGAGGTCCCCGAGGAGGATGTAGTCAGTGGAGGGGAGGGCGTGCGGGCTGATGAAGTCTGTGATGTCTTCGCTGAATTGTGTGCGTGATCCCAGGGGTCTGTAGACGAGGGTGCCTCTGTGGGTCGTCTTAGGGTCGGTGTGAATCTGGAAGTGGAGATGTTCGGCTGCGGCGAAGGAGTCGGCGTCGGTCGTGATGCGGATGGTGTTCCTGTGGACGATGGCAATGCCACCTCCGGTCTGGTTGATGCGGTCCCTCCTGATGATCTTGTACCCGTCCGGGATGGCGATGGCGATGTCGGGTGCAGAGGAGGCGTTCATCCAGGTTTCCGTGAGGCAGGCGACGTCCGGTGATGTAGCATCGAGGAGGTTCCAGAGTTCCACGGCGTGTCTGTGGACGGAGCGGGTGTTGATCAGGATGCACTTGAGGTGGTTGCTGCTGGTGTTTGTCTTGGTGGGTGCGGGGCAGGTTCGGAGGCAGGTGAACTTGCAGGTGCAGCAGGTGAAGGGTCCGTGGGTGCGTCTCGGGGTGGCTCGGCAGCAGGCGTGGGTCCAGCCGGCATTGAGTGCGTTGAGAGTGGGTGCGTCGTAGGTCAGTCGGGTCGTCTTGCCTCGGCGGGGAGGGCCAGGGGTCCTGGCGCTGGGCGCGGGCCAGGCGCGGACGGGCGCAGACGGGCTTACCTTTGGCGCAACTTCGGCGCTCAATCGGCGCTTCCGCTGCGCGCGGTCGCTCTGGGGGCGTCATAAGTAAGGAGCCGGGAGGGAGGAGCAGCTGGGTGGCGAGAGCGGGGCGGCGAATGGAATCACAGGGGGGCGGGGCCGCAGGGAGGCAGCGGCGGGAAATTCCAAGAAGCAGCGGGCAGCGGGAAATTCCCAGGAGCAGCAGGAAATTCCCAGGAGCAGCGGGCAGCGAGCGAAGGAATCTGCAGGCAGGAGGCGGCAAAGGCAGGCAGGAGCGGCAGCAGTGAGTGGGGCGACCAAGCCCTGTGGAGGGCTGAGCGGTCACAATCCCAGCAAGACCTTGAAAAGACTCCCTAGAGATTTCGTAGTTGTTGACTACTGCATGGCCTAGGAAAAGATCTATACGCAGAAGTAGACCAGAGGAACCAAGGATTGGGAGGAGGTATTGCACCTTGCACGTAAAAAGATGCAAGTGAGTTTTGGAAAGCTGTTCATCGCACCCTAATCTCACTACTTTTGTTGGTTCTGAGGCAGACAGTCATATCTCCAGTGGATCCTCGGCTGTTGAGTCACTAAATTCTACGGTTTTGATAGTAATGGTTCTGTTTAAGGATTACTTCCAATCTTTGTTTGACTTTTACCTTACAGGACGTTTTGCTTGCAACCAAAGATAGTCCAGCAGGGAAAGCCCAGGATCTTGATGGTGTGCCAATGGACTTGCAAACTATTCATCTGTGGACTTAGATCATGGCAGTAGTGATTAAACCTGCTGCTGACTTAAATATATCAAGGTACCGATCAAAATACGTTATTATTCCAATTTTAAGAAGGGAAACACCGTCATTCCTAATGCTATGGACACATCCCTTTCACCAATTTCCCTCTAAATGCAGTGGGCATAGTCTAGTTGAGCAAGATCCAGACATGGGCTAATTCGAAGGGTATACCTGCAGCTTTATGATATGGTTTTAGATCTGGCCTTGGCATTGTTGAACAATGGCTTAACTTCCACCTGTCAATTAGTAACCATGTATACACTTAGAAGGAATATCACCACCTAGCTTTCATGGATTTAAGTTCCACTTTTGACTGAGTTAATTGGAATAGACTCTGGATGACACTACAGAACATGGCACTAGACCAAGCCATGGTTGACATTGTGAGAATTGGGTATAGAGAAACTGGTGAATGTCCTGAGTCCTTCACTATAGCTAGAGATGTTTGACAGGGACACGTTCTCGCTCTCCATTTGCTTCCATTACACAAAAATAATGTAGAAGCTAATTTGAGGGCTTATGAATGTGATTCCCCAGGTTGTGGTTCTATGCCATCTCAGTTTTCCTAATTGGGTACGATGCCATACAAATGATGAGGACTGTAATTGATGGCCATGTCTCCTTTAGGATTTAGAATTATTTACCAACGTTTTGACACCATTATTTTTGATCACTGGTCCTAAAAAGTCTAAACATAAAACACACCTTAAGGGCAGAGAATTGGAAAACATTTCTTCCTTCTCCTACTTGGGGTTCTCATTTGATAACTCTGCAAGCGGTCTGATCTTCTTCAGACCAGGAAGTTGTCATTTATTAGATTCTATGGGTGAATGTTCAGCTGTGCAGCAAGCCTATGTAAGAAATTGATCAAACATGCTGACAATGTATACCGTTAAATATATTCTCATTGCTATTAATGGTGTGGATGTTGGGATTTTCACAAAGTCTACTCTTGTCAAATTGAAGATAATAGATTTTGTAGGCGACTTCCGGGGTTTCATCATATTTCACCCAGCCATATTTTCCATGAGGAGCTTGCCCTATTAAATATCTCAGATAGACTGTACTTGCCCACAGTAAGTCTGAGGATCTCAATTTGGTCTAACCCATGGTTACTTTTAACAGAGGCAATATAATTGAGTGCCTAAAACTGGATATCTGTAAGATACAATGGCTAGGGTACATCAGAAAATCGTGCTCAGGTATTGGATTCCCATATTTGTAGTCCAAGCCTTAATATTCACCTCAATGATGTATCATAGGTGCCCAAAAAGAGTTGGAGAGACATATGAAAGCAATATTTTATTCCAGATCTGAACAGCAATTGCCGATCATATTTTATCATTCCCGAAAGTATTAGGTCCTGTTTGGAGGAAACTTGTTATGCTATGTGATCATCAGTCCAGGCCTGGCCTGTTCTAGGTACCTTAAACTATTGTTAAGAAGTGAATATTTTGGTAGCGGCAGGGCCTCCTTTTTGTATTTATCTGTATTAACAAATGCTAGCCTCAATTAATGTTGCAGTGGAGCAATTTTTGGCACTGACATTTAAGTTCGATCTGCTGATGAATATGGGAAATTTAAAAAGTTACCTCATTCATTTATATTATAATAATATTAAAAATAATAACAAGCTTATAAAAAGCTTGGTTACACTTACTAGTGTGTCCCGTGCTGCGGCACAAATCAGATTCTGGGCAGAGGAACGGAGAAGATATTAACAAGAGGACTCGCAGAGGGGAAAAGCCAAGTCTTTAGCTTTTTCCGAAAGACTGTCTCTGCAGACTTCAGCCGGAGCCCCAGGAGGAGTTTATTCCACTGTTTGGCAGCTAGGAAACGAAAGGAGCGGCCACCCATCCTAGTCTCCTAATGGTCGGAATGCTAACCTGCCCTGTACCGCTTGTTCTCAGATAGCGGGTCGGAGAGTATGGGGTAAGAAAATCATGCAGATAGGTGGGTCCTACTCTCTGTCAAATGTGATGGCTCACACGCATAGCTTTGAAAAGAATACTTTCCCTTACCGGGAGCCAGTGCAGGGAAGCTAGAGCCATGTTGGAAGAGGATCTCCTAGGTAACATTAAAAAGAGACGCGGCGTAGGGTTCTGAATAAGTTGGAGTCTATGCACACATTTAGAACTACCTCCCAAATAAAGGGCGTTCCCAGAATCCAAAACATGTTACTGTGACTCGCCTAGTGTGGTTATCAAAGGAAAGCTTAGAATCCAACCACACCCCCGGATTCTTTACCTGATCACAAGGGGACGGGTTTGGCCCAGTGTCTTAGGCCATCATGCTGATGACCAGATTGTGTGAACTTTACCTATGACAAGAACTTCAGTTTTATTACCATTCAGCTTGAGACAGTTATTAGCCATCCTAGACGCCAGTTCTTGTAGACAGGTCGAAAAATTGATGGCTGCCTTCTCATGATCTTGTGTAAAGGACACCACCAATTGAGTGTCATCAGCATATGACACAACACTGACCCCAAATTTCTCAATAATCTTTGCCAAAGGGGTGATGTAGAGATTAAAGAGTTAGGGGCTAAGGGTAGAGCCCTGTGGGACCCCTTGGTTCAACCTAATACTTTTAGAATAATAGGGTTCCTGAGACACCTGGAAACTACGCTCGTGTAAAAAGGACTCCAGCCATTCCATGGCTTGGTCCGCCAAACCTCTTTTCCTAAGGCGCTGAAGTAAAGTTGGATGAACCACAGTATCGAAAGCGGCACTGAGGTCAAGTAGGACTAAGGCAACCATTTGTCCCTCATCTACATATTTGCGGATCATTTCAGTGGAAAGGAGCAGAGCGGATTCGGTGGAGTACGATGTTCGAAAGCCCGATTGAGTGGGGTGAAGTAAGCTGTAATTACCAATGTGATCTGTCAATTGTGTATTAACCACCTTCTCTGCAATTTTAGCAAAGTATGGCAGAAATAAAATTGGACATAGGTTCTCCAATTGGCTCATGCTAATATTTGGTTTCTTTTTTATTGGGAAGATTATCGCCTCTTTCCGTCCTGTAGGGACTGTTCCTGTGGTAAAAGAGAGCTCAAGAAGTGCCTGATATAGGGCTCAAGTACCTCAAGGCTCCCTTTTAGCACCTTAGGGGTCGCAGGGTCTCTGGGTGAGCCAGACTTGATGCTTGAGGCTATGCTATTGAGCGTGTCACATGGGGGAACAACAAATTCACCAAGACATTCTGCCTCCCCCAAATTAGGCGTCACCTTGTGTATTTATGGCACTCCCTCTAGTAGTAAAGTTGCTATCGATTGTTCCAATTCTAGCTCAATTTAATTAATTGTTAAAATGATTAAATTACTAAATGTTAAGATTAATGTTTCTAAGGCAAATGCTAACAATAACATTTAAAAAACGAAATGGCTACCTGACTGGAAAATGGAATGCAAAGGGGAAAACACATGAATGACTTTCATAAAACGGAATTGACTGCTCGAGCAGTAACACAAGTGACTTACTGAAAAACATAAGAAGACTTATCACAGAAAGACCTGATTTGGATATATAGAATAATGCTTGAAAGCTCCCCATTGTTTGCTACTGTGGTAAGCAATTTTTAGCAAAAGGCTACAATTGTTGCCATGTATCCTATTGAGCATTTTCCTCGGGGGCGCGTGGAAGGGCTGTATCTATTGGAAGCTGGCCTTGAAAGCTCAGGGCTCCTCCTCGACCATCTCTGACTTATTTCATCCCCCAGCCAAACCTAAGGTTAATAATAGCAGTCGCAGCAGGTCCCCTTAATCATTAGTAGGGAGTGGCGGTGAGGGTTGGATAGGGAGGGGAGGAGAAAAAAAAGATATCACTTACCTGTCGGCCTCTTTTCAGTCCTCATCCTGGCTTCTGCTGTGATTGGTCTGAGTGCCGTGGTACAGCACTCAGTTGGGGAATTGACACCTGGCCATGTTCTCTACCCAGGCTGTAATGCAGCCTGGGCGCAGAACATGCTAAGTGCACATGAATGAGGGGCAGCCAAACATTCATCACACTTAGGAGGGTGTCACCACTCCTCCACCCTTCCCAGCCCAGCCCGCCCAACAAAACGACCCCAGCACAGAAAAATAAAATGATAATAACATCGTGTTATTGTCATTTTATTTTCCCTTTTTTGCCATGCTGAAAGTCAGTGGGGTGATGCTCCTCCACCCTAGCGGAGGAGCCACCTCTGAGTAATAGAAGGAAGAGAGAGAGAGAGAGAGAGAGAGAGAGAGAGAGAGACAGAGAGAGAGAGAGAGAGAAGATGGAGGGTTGGAGGTCGAGAGAGAAGGGAGGAAGGAAGCAGGTTAGCAGGTTAGTTTGAACATTTTTTCCAGGGTAACTTTTGATTCCCAGTCTGGGCCTTAATCATGGTGATGTTCATCCAATGATGTTTGAATATTCTTTGTGGTGACGATTCTGCAATGCCGTTCATTTAGCAGTTTATGATGTAGCCAACTCAAGGCCCACAAATGAGCACCAGAGCACTTACTTTCATTGATAACATTACAGTCACTGAAAATGTAATTTTAACAAACCTCTAACCTTTTTACTTTTTTATTATAGCAATGGGATAACATACTTATCTGTGGTTAACAAAGTCAGGGGTTGAGCCAAAACATTATTGCTGTATATCCAGATACAGTGTTGAGCAGTATCCTTGATGCCCAATGATAACATTAGTAAAGCGCATTATTAGTATTCGACTTAAGAATATATCTCTGCTTGGGTATTATCAATACATCTTTGTCCAGGCTTATGAGGAGAATGAGCAGTCCGACGTGGCTCTAAGGTCTCTCTTTAGAGGTGTATTACCTCAATCTCTCCAAACCTTACCTTTTCATTTCTTTAAGAGACACCGGTTCCTCCCTCTCTGTCAACCAACTACATAATGTGTCATCCATGTCAATTCTAACATAATCTCCCAAGAAGTATTCACCTTTTGCAAAATGGACCTTGATAGAGTTAAAACAAAGAGTTTTCCTTGACCCACATTCAGGATGTCCACAGAAACCAGTCTCGTAGCTGGCATTTGTCAGTTCCTGTATAGCTCTTGACAAAAGAGAGGTTTCCATAAATTTGAATGCCTATCTATCTCTCTCCCCTAATTATCTTTTGGGGGGCCTAGAATTTGTAGTAGAAATTATTTTCTTGACATTTAGACAAACATTTTGAAGCATTTTTGTCTTCAGAAGGAACACAAAGCAACTGTTTATATGCAATTTAACATTTTATTACCTTGGATTAGTTAGGGAGGAGTTTAGATCTAGTCAACAAAATATATTGCATTGACCATCCTGATAAACGGGAAAGGGATATTCAATAAATTGCTGCCTCACATTCTACTGTGTACATGCGTTTCTACATATTACATAGATTGCTTGCTTTTTCTACGTTTCTACATTAGTTTTACATATTCCGTAGTATTTCCTGCTTTTGCTATATGATTACCCTCAATTAGGTTCTCTCTACAATCTGGCAACACTTCCACACAAGTCCTAGTTGACACTGAAATTGAACAAACTGGCTTCTCCTAAATTAACATTGAAACCATTTTCTTAGTCACCTTGAAACTGAATGGATGTTGGCGTTCTTATTGTTCTCGAAACAACTTATAAGGGCCACGAATAACCTGATATTGCTGTAACAAGTCTCATGCAAAACACGTTGTTAAATACGACCAATACTCATAGTATTCAACAGATTTAGGACCCATTTGCGATAGAAACAGCTCCACTAACACACACCTGTATAATCCTTCATAGGAAATGCATAATCCACTGTACACACATACAGGTATATGTGCTTGAATCAGTGTTGCTCAAGTCAATGTGCTCATTGTCAAATACTTCAACGGTGTTTCTGAAAACCCTTTTAGCACTTATTACATTGCAGCAATATTTTTCAATAAAATAAAGTGTGCTACCGATGATTTGCTATTTAAGTCTGAAATGATCCCTTCAGGCTGCACGCAAAATTGCTTCTAGGTTTTTTGCAATTGGAGCTTAACTCTGAACCGTATACAATCACAAGCTGCCTTCTTTCCAATTTATTTTCTGCACGAGAGACTTCTGGTGCTTCAATATAGCTTGCAACTTCTTGACATGTAAAGTCAGAGGGCTGTTGCTTGGCACAATGCTGTGACAAACATAACAATTGGGAATAATATTGCTGAGATTCGCAGCTTATTTTGGTTCTAATACAGCTCTAAAATAAAGGCTTAAAGATGGATTCAATGCTATCAATCACTGCTTTTCTACATACTGGAAGTTTGGCTGGAACCGAACCCAGAATTTGAAAGCAATCTTATTCAGCTTACAAAAAACTGTTATGAATGACAAATCCTATGAGCTGAAGAAATATTAAGGAGCGCATTGTGCATACAGAAATATGCTTTCCTTTAGAGTTTGGTGGGAGGCTTCCTCCTCCCATTAAACTTGTAGATCCCCTTCCGATTTAGTGTTGGGGGAATTGCAGGGATTCCACCAGTAAAGGCTCAGATGATTCTGTTGATGGAAGCCCTTGACCTGTCAGTCTGTCTGCCACTAGATGACAGATCATATTGATGGTCTGCACGTTGTTTAGAGCAGGCAACCATTCACTTATATGCTTGGGATCACACTCAAGACAAGGAGGTCTCAAACACGGTAATCGTTCAATAGCCCTGCTTGGAGGTAGAAAATTTACAGTACATCAGGGCCCAGTAATCTTTTGTTTTTTCAACAACTCCAGTTTTGGGAGCTTATTTTTTAGGGAAAAACTTTTTTGAGTGTGCACAAGAAACATGGCAGCCGCATAGCTTGCTTAACCTCCACACCGGCCCCAACAGCGCTAGCATGCCTGGCTTCACCCTGGGGGTGCCAAGGAGTGGACACTTCACTGGGAAAGCCAGGAAGGGTTCCACAGCGGTATGAGTAATAGCGCCAGGAAACCGCTTGGTGACAGTGCGCTCTACAAATACCTTGATATTTACATTTACATTTAGCAAATTCTACCAGTTTAGAGCAACTGCTGCAGCGGTTGTTGATCTGAAGGGTTACCGATCACCCAGACGGTCATCTATAATTCTGGTGTTCAGTTCTCTCTCAGGAGAGCTTAGGCAATAGCCTTACACTGATCTGGCCAACCAATGGACTACCTGCCAGCGTCTGAATCTGGGCCACAGTGTTAGAAATGGGGTTTCTGGGTAGCAGAGGCTTGAACCCTGTCCAAGGAACCACAAGTCACGGTTAACTAGATACACACTAAAAAATAACCTGTGCTCACCCTCTAGTAGCTTGGCATAGAGTATTCAGGCTTATCTAAAAATAACAATGTGTAAAGTATTTGTGCAACACACTCACACAGTAACTCAAAAAATACACCACAAAAATAAACAGTTTTAGAAAAGTAGACTATTTTATTCTAAACAAAACAAGACCAAAACGATAAAAATCAAATAAGTAGAAGACAAGAGATTAATTTTAAAAGAATATGTGTAAAAATAGAGCTTAGAAGAAAATAGTGTTTTAGGCGTTACTTGAGGTGAAGCTGGACCGGGGCTAAGTCAACAGTTCAGGCTGACCGCGATGGAGCACTGGCCAGGCACAGGAGTCATACAGGCCCTGGAAACAGAGTACCTTGATCCTGGTTGCAAACACGAGTTGCGGGGTCAATGAGTCAATGTCACTCCTGGAGTCGAGGGGACACTTTGATTTCACACATGCATTGATAGCGATGCATTGGTTTCTGAAGACGAGTGTCAAAGCCGCAATGCGTTGATTGTGAAGCCAATGCGCCAGGATTCTCCAAGCTTGTTGAAGGGATACATCGCTCTTCCTCCAGTGTTGGCGTCTACACAGCGTTTGATGCAGCGGTTCCGTTGGAGCTTCTCGGGCCCCAAGTGCAATGCGCCAATTCTGCTCCTGCAACAGAGTTGATGCATCTATTCTGTTTCCAGTGTACAGGATATGCACAGATTTCACTAGTGCAAGTATCTGGGTTGACTTCCAGTGCACCAGGCACAGGAGCAGGGGTAGAGAGTTTGATTTGCCTGAGTCTCAAAAGCAGGAAGCAAGTCAACAAGCCCTTGGACCACACTTGAATGAGAAGGCAGAGTCCAGCTTCCCCTCAGCAGAGTCAGAGAACAGCAGGCAACACCGCAGCACAAGAGAAATGCACGCCTATCAGGTCAGCAGTCCAGCAGGGAGTCCTTTAAGCAGCACCGCAGTTCTGACAGAGTTACAGTTGTAGATTCAAACATGTCTGTTTATGGGGGTCAGACACACAGTACTTATACCCAAATGCGCCTTTAAAGTGGGGGTGACTTCAACGAAAAGTATTTGAAGAGCGCATGTATGCTTTCAACTCAGCCCTGGCCCTAGACTACCTGAGGGGGGGGGGGTAATCATTCCTCAGCAGGGCCGGACTGGGATCACAATCCAGCCCGGCCCTGGGGAGGAGGGGGGTTGGTCGGTCGTAATTGCCAGGGCTGAAACACTGCTGCTGCACTGCTGCTTCTCTTTTATTACAAGGGGCTGATTTTGCAGCACTGCTGCAAAACCGGCCCCCAGCAACAAAAATGGCCCTCCTCGGTACAAGTCATCAAATATATTTTAATTTGATTCACAAGTACAAAACCAAGCCAGTCTGGCCCTGGGTGTCAGGCCACTACCTATGGAAGTGTGTCAGCCCCCTCCTCCCTTCATGTCCAGGAACAGCCATCAGAATGCAGATGTATGTAGATGGGTACTCAGATAAACCTAGCCTTTCTGTGTTTGTGGCTGTCCAGAAGGAATATACGAAGTGTAGCTTTCACCCACCACAGACGTGTATTGGAGACAGGCTCCAAACAACAGAGAGCAGTAAGAGCAGACAAAAACTTTCTAAAAGTGGCATTTCTAAAACAATAATGTTAACTCCAGCTTCACCACTAAAGGGGATTTATCAATCCCATTCCAAAGATATAAAACATAAAACAGCTACGCCTTTCTAACCAGGAATTACAACTTAAAAGTGTATCAAGGAATCCCCACTGTTAACCGATGAGAGTAGGAAGCCGCACAGCAGTGATAAACTAAAGTAGCTGTTTGTCTGTACCAGGACATGTAAAACATAAAAGTACATGTCCTACATTTTACATTCACAGCACCCTGCCCTTGGGGCAACCTAGGGCCTATTGTAGGGGTGACTTATGTGTAATAAAAGGGGATTTGAAGACTTGGCAAGTGGTTTTAAATGCCAGGTCAAAGTGGCAGTAAGCTGCACACAAAGGCCCTGCAATGGCAGGCATGAGACAGGTTTGAAAGGCTACGTATGTGGGTGGCGCAATCAGTGCTGCAGGCCCACTAGTAGCATTTAGTTTATATGTTATAACATTTTACAAGGGTAATATGCCAATGTTGTATACACTAATTTGACCATGTTTAGGCTAGAAGCACATGCACATTGGCACTGGTCAGCAGTGGTAAAGTGCTCAGAGTCCTAAGGCCAACAAAAGACCCAGTTTAAACAGGAGGTAAGCAGGCACAACATTTGGAGGAACACCACCATAAGGATGAAAGATCTAACACACAGTCAGCACTTAATTTGAGCTGGTGGTTACTGGGCTGGCACTGGCACTTTGGAGGAATGTCACAAGGCACTACAATATCAGGTATCGGGGATGTGAAGCTAGAGGGCCTGGTGACTGGAAGGAAAGGATTATAGTAAGATGTTCCTTAAAAAGGATGCAAGCTCTCAATACCAGTGGCATATTTCATCATCGGATTGCTCCTCACCATGACCTAGGCTTTGTTATGTGGTGGACTCCTCTAGGAATGCTTAGCGAGATTCTTTTTCTGCTTTTTTCCACAAAAGCCGAGAAAGTTTTTTTTCCTCGTGTGTATGATTTCAGAGGGAGCATTTACAATGTCATGAACAGTAGGATCAACACTATAAAATGTGCAGAGAGTGGTTAGTATCGTGTTCTCCTAATGATTAAACCTCCCTTGCGCGTTATAAAAACTCAAGCCCATGGTTGGTTGTGCATTGCAAGTTCCATGGCGTAAGTCTACATGTTTCAGCCCTTAATCAAGCTCTAAATGTGTCAGGGGTATTCGTCAGGACAGGTCCGTCTCTATCAGCCCTAAACTCCAGTCACTAAGTCGGTATCTACAATCAGTCCAGAAAATACCAGGCAATCATGGTTAGTTCTCAACTTGATTCCATTGGTTGTGGGCTTGGACTCAAATCAGTACTCAAATGGGTAGAACATCGTTCTTCATTCACCAACTTTTCTTGACTCAGTCCTTCAATCAATGTTTTTCTCTGCTGCCATTGCCATGCTGCACTCGAAGAAATTCTGTACAAATAACAGGGAAGGGTCTAGTGGGTAATGTGGCTTTGAACAGGGAACAGTTTTGTAAGTAATAGGGATGGTATTTTGAGATTGCTCGTGCTATTTTCAAAAGTGGTTCAATGAAATTAGTTAAAGTTATCAACACCTGGTTTTTGCTGCAAGCTATGTGATACGTTGGTGTTGAAAAATGGGACGAATATGCAGTGTTATTAGTTTTTCTAACAGAGAACTCTGACACAATACTCTCAAAAACATTTACCAGAAACATTCCCAACATCCCAGGAATGAGGTTGTTTGCAAGAAATTTGCACTGGGTAAAAATACTAATGCAGATCCTATTGCATCCTTAGTTTGATACTTATATTGAATGAAATATCTGAGCATTTCTAGAAAATATATATTATACTAAGGTGACACTAATAATTTTTAATACTTACATAGTTGTCTTGAGAGAGTGGGGCATCTGTATATAAATTCTATGAAGCCCTCACATACACCACCATCACATTGTTATAAGCCACCTACCTGGATCCCAGATGATTCCAATGGGACAGCGACACTAGTTCCCAAATTCTCCAGAGACTTGCCCTCAGTTTACAGGACTCTGGTGGCAAATCCCAGGGGTAAGCGGGTTGGGATGGAGAGAGCGTGTAGAGTCAAAGATGCTGTGGCTCTCCTACTCAACAGCAACACTGCAGCAGGCCTTCACACCAGTCTGATTGATGGTACTGGCAGATATAGTACCTATAAACAAACAATTAATAAGGCTTTAGTCCAGTATTAACTCCATCTCTTAAGGCATCACCTCAGGAAAGCTTTTCAAATCTTAACAAACCTTTAGATTTGTTGATGTTTTGCTTTCATTTAGATTGCCGTAGAGGCTCCTTTATAAAAAATTTCGAAACAGTAGTGAGTAAGAATTCAGCATCAAACCCACAAGCAAATTCAGACTGCGGTAGCTTCACCCAAGCACTCTCTGGCAGATCCCTGCCAAAAGTTTGTACAAATTGAACAAAAACACTGGTTACCTTTGTTTGCAGCATGATGTTGCGACTGAGCTCAGCGTGTAGCAAAATCAAGTCTGTTAATTTTATTCTCATTTTCTTCTTGTTCTCTTTTCCATCCAGGTGCAAGACTAATGCAGGACATTCTTTGCGATGAGGTTGAAGTGGGAGGATCAAGGGATGTAGCAAGACAGAGTCCTGAAAGCCAGGAAAAACATGAGTGGTAGGTGAAGAGGCCAAGCAAAGGTAAGGAGCGTGGACAGTCTTTAAATAAGGCTGCTCTAGAACATTCATAAAGGTCACATTCTATATATAGCAAGAAACAGTTGCAGATGAATATTTTCATGAGGCTGTCTCCTAGAAGGTGTTTTAGAATGCTCACAAAGGTTGCGTCCTAATTGCTCATAGTAAGAAACAGGTGCAGGGGATTAATTTGAGGAGGGCTGTCTACCGGAAGGTTCATGAGGCCATCTATGCCAGTTGCTTGATGCTCATTCTGGTGGATTTTCTGGATGTTTCCGTGTCACCTGGAACCTGATCTTCCATTTGCTTGGTAAAACATTTGTAAATGCTATTAAGCCTTTTCAAACAAACAAGGGAATACCAGAGGCATATCGCTATTATCAGCAACATGTAATATGGTCAAAAGTCAGGGTTCAAGATGTTTGTTCATAAGTGTTGGGAGGAATGATATGAGTCATGCAGGTATATTGTGATAGTCAAGAGAGGTGAGCTGTGGCAGGCATCCTGACAAACACTCTTCAACAACCAATATTGTGACAGCGAACACTTTAATGTCTGAAAAAGTCTTTTCAACACCTTTAATAAGAATACACCAGCTATCACTACACTTTGTGACAACCTACATAGCCCAGCGGTACATTGCTTTGACAATATGTCACTCTTTAGCATGACAGATACAGGAGACCACACAGCACACAGAAGCATAATGTTGCTCGAGGGGGACACTCCTAAAGGCCATGCCAATGGTAAACAGTCACTGTTTTTCTCTAACAACAAAAGTGTTCACTTTACACAAGCTGACACTGTGCCTTTACACAAGCACACAAACCCAAAGGCCATGCAAATGCATACTTATTATTATTACTACCATCTTGTGCAAGAAAAATGGGAGAGGGGCCTTGGAGATCCAAAGTTGGAAGACCTCTTGCATGTGTTTCATTGATGGCCACTGTTAACCATTGCTCAAGGTAGATCAATTGCCCTTCATTTGCTTTATGTCTGTGTGGGTTTATAAGAACACCCCAAAACAGTCACTTGTGTGATGATTTGAGCACCATTGACAGCCATAGACCACGAGACCCTGAAACTGGATGGATTGGCTGCACTCTGCCTCTCTCATTAACACTATAGTGCTTATACATTATTGTCTGTTGGTTTCATCCATCAAGAGGAGCTCACTAAATCCAGTTTTTAGGCCAGTCATTGAGACCTATCTAGTCAGACTCAAGAAATCAAAAACATCAATTACTCTAGAAAAATGCATACATAGAGTGGCTCTGGTTCATGAATCTTTGTTCATTAGTGAGTCGAATTCCCACACTTTGCTTCACATCACTACCTTTTAGAGCACAGCTCACTGTGTCAGCCCACTTCAGCCATTTTCTCTTTTGCTCTTTGATTGACAGCATTTTCCATGGCCACATTTGCACATATACCTAACAAGAAGTGCATGTCCATAGTAAGGCTGGTAGGTCAACACTTTACTTTGCCAAACATTTTTTCTATCCATTCTTTATCTGCTTTATTTTTTTAATCATCTTTTTGTGTTTAAATCATGTTTTCAGGTTACAGTAATTCAAGAGCAGTAGTACCCAATGACAATCATATTTTCTTTGATGTTGTCACACGCTAAGCCACACTTTACCCAGATCTACAGTGCAGTGGCACTGGATCGGGATTGTAGCCTCTATTGGACTTTAGTGCTGCCCGCTGGACCCAACTGTCTTTAATTTTCTTTTGGTGGTACAGACTGCTCAAGAATGACAAACAAGAATATCAGTTCATAGATTTATCAATTAATCGAAGTACAGAAATGCACAAGCTGTGCTATCAAATTAATTAGTCAATAAGGATAAAAATGAATATAAAATACAGCAAAGAACCCCTTAAAATTCTGGTAGAAATTCAACATAGATTCACCTTCAAAAAGTGGTAAAAGAGTCTCCTTCTCACATTAAGAAATCACACTCTTTTATTGTGCGTTAGGCAAAAGCTTCATGCATTTACTACATTGTAACATGGTTTATATGCTCTTAGCCAATAGAAATCAAGAAAAGACACAACAGTTGCAACAAAATACATTCTGGCATTTTTAAGACGGTTGAAGTCTTCAACCACGTCAAACTTGGGCTCAGAGGTTTTAGTGTGTGTGTGTGGGGGGGGGGGGTGTACTATGCTAATCCTAGTGTCCTCCCTTATTTAACTCAGAGACTGAAAAGACAAAGCTAGGCTTGCAGCAACCAAAAAATGTTAGAGCAATCTGTTTCATTCCATTGAAGTGCACTACAGTGTCCTAAGAAAAACCCAAGCAAGCCTGTCAAGCACATCTTGCCACTCTAGCAGGATCTGACACTGTGAAGTCAACAAGCATCCCACTGTGTTGGAGGCCGATCTGGCTGTAAGGACAACAGAAGAGTGCAGGTCTTGTTGTTAGATATATCTGTTTGTGACAGTGTGAAATTAATCAAGTCCTTGGTCCCAGCCACAGGGCATTCTGTGAGGTGCACAACAGGTCCTCATAACCAAGGCTTATTATCTGTGTCCTGGGAGCAAGTGACAATTTATTCCCACCTCTTAAATTACCAACTACTGGCTGGCAGAAGTGAGAGGACAAAATGCAGATTTCGTTTCCAGGGACTTTAGGCAAGGCAAATGTCATTTTATAAAGGCATATTTCCAAAATATTTATTACAAATAGATATATTTCAAAAAGTCCAACATTTGTATATGTTTACAAAGTTGGAGATTGCATTTATTAAACTTGATATTGTATCTCAATGCTTTCCATTGAACAGACAACCCTGCTACAGTAACGGTAGCCTGGAGGACTATAAGGACACATTTAACATTGACCTTTACAAGTCCTACTTTTAACTACCATGCACCCTGCCTTACAAATCCGTAAACAAAGATTTAATTCTGTCAAATCAAGTAATTCTGACTGTCCGAATTTGCAGATGCACTGATGTTTACTTTGTCATTGTGGTGGATGCCACCATGTGTGCTGCAGTCCACTTGTGGCATTTAATTTACAGGGTTTCGGTACACTTAGTACAATGTACTTGGACTTATAGCTAAGTTAATTATACCAATTAGGTGTCTACCAATTTCATCATGATGAAAAAAGGAGCAGAAGCACTTGAATTCTGGTTAGTAGGGGGAAAATGCACACTGTTCTGCTGCCAACAAAACTAAAGTTCAATAAAAAGGCAAAAGAATCCAGGTTTAAGCCTGCAGAAGGGCACATTTCTAACAAGATCACAAAGGTTTTTTATACATGCTTAGAAACTCATATTATATGATGTTAAAAATAAACGCAGTGGTTATTTTTTATGTTTTTAACATTTTTATTGCAAGCATACGGCTAACAAAAAAAAGTTTGGCAAAGCAATACACATTTGCCTTGCCAATGCTTGTTTTTATTTACTTTTATAACTGTCGGGGAAAATAGGGCAAATCAACAATCAACAGCAGTGCCAGGAAGTAAGGACATGAATGTATTTAGGAAAAGATCTTTCCTCAATGATTTGAAATAAATGCTTTTTGAAACGAATCCTGAGTAATTAATCTTCCCTTCGGGAGATGAACAAGCTCTTGATAACAGCTTGATAGGAAAGCACTGACCTTTTAGAAAAAAAATGACAAGTTGTGAAATATACATCCCAAGATGTTTACGCATTAGTTGCGTTTTGAAGGAAGAGTGGCATAATTAGTAGATGTTTTGATTCAAGGATACTAATTGTTAAGAGGCGGGAGGTGGGACTTGCAACCCCAGTAAGCTAGAGAATATCTGACTTGTGAAATTCAAGGTAACAGAGCATTCCCATGGCAACATACTGAAAACGAACGCATCTTTTGCAAGACAGTAAACGTATTGGTTTTCAATGCACAATAGACTAGGCTGTCCTTGAAACTCTTCCGATGATGTACTCATGTCTCATTAGCATCCATTAAAAGAATTCTTCTGCAAAGCTAACATGCTTTCCCCTGAAAAATCAGATTTTACATCCGGATATTGTAGTCACAGCATATAAAGAAGACTCATTGGAAGTGAATGGCTGATTTTACTTGAATAGCCATTATTGTAATTCAGACTCTCTTTCAGTTCTACATTTGATAACGTTTAAATGCGTGAATACATATATCGGCCGGTGTAATGTTTGTTTGGTGCGCTCTCGGGACCCAGCAGCTTCGGGAACACTCAGAGCCAATAGAAAACGGGAAGAAGAGACTGCATTCCTTCAGGAGTACCTTGATCAAGCTTCGATATCCCTCTGTAAAGCACTCAATGCCAAATACTACCAAATACGCATGGGTGAGGGGAGTTATGTCACGATAGGATGCCTTGCAGAACAATTAGGATATATCCGCCATGTTTTCTTTGAAAAGTGCTTTGGCTGAAGCCTAGGCAGCTGGTGTCAGATAAATACCATTCACATCTATATTAAGTACAGTGTATGCTTTGCTGTGTTTCATTGTGTGAAAAGATCGCCAGGCTACGCTCATCCAGTAATAAAATAAGCTCAAACAGTTGAGACTCCACACTGGGGAGCGGTATTTACCATATACAGGAAATATCACCCGAATTCTACATACCTTGGAACAGAGGCAGTTGTCTAGAAGTCTGTCCTTAGGCTTCTGTCATAGAGGTACATAGCTTCCAATACATGTGTCTTAGTTTGGTGGTCGCCAAGCCGCTCTAGGTTGCCCATTTATCTACCTGCTGTTTCATAGGTTCTAATAATTCTCCATCTCGGTCTTTACCCTTACAATGCAATTACACACTGTTGTACCTGGCCACCTCAGCAGGGCTGTTCCCAAACTTATTGCCTTAACCCTCCTGTTTTCGGAACCCGTTTACGTTGGCTTTTAGGACTCTGCACACTTTACCACTGCTAACCAGTGCTGAAGTGCGTGTTCTCCCTCCTTTAAACATGTAAAGCTGACTTTCAACCAATTGGCCTATTTAACTCACTTGTTAGTCCCTAGTAAAGTGGTACTACATGTACGCAGGGCGTGTAAGTTAAATGCTAATAGTGGGCCTGCAGGACTGATTGTGCAACCCACTTAAGTAGCCTGACAAGCATGTCCCAGGCGTGCCATTGCTGCCTATGTGTATAGTTTTAAACTGCTAATTCAACCTGGTAAAACAAACCTTTTGCCAAACCGTCCCTTTTAGTACATATAATTCACCCCTAGTGTAGGCCGTAAACAGCCCTTGGTGCAGGGTGCAGGGTATTTAAAAAGTTCAACATGTACTTTTCAGTTTTACAGGTCCGGGTAGTCAAAAACTCTGAAAGTACTTTTTATTTACTGCAAGGCCTTTGTTCAGCTGGCCTGACCTAGACTCTGTATGTTGGCCATGCTCAATTGCAGTTGCTTGAACTTGTGACTTTGTGCCAGTCCATCAAGACCAGATAACCACATTTTTTGTTGTTTTGCTTTTAAATAATTTACTATGTTTTTCTCTAGTTTTAAAAATTGGTATGGGATTTTTCTTATATTGTTCTATCACTTTATTACTATTTGAAGTGCTGCATAAAAGCCTTACAAATTGCCTTTAAGTTAAGCCCAACTGCTTTGTGCCAAGCTACCAGAGAGTTAAGTACAGGTTAATTTAGGGTTGCTTGTGACTTCACAGTGACAGAAATTATGGTTGCTGCTTCAGTAGGTTTTCACCCCTCTTAACCAGTAACCCTGTTTTCTAGACATACTATAAACAGAAAGGATGTGGGATGTATAGTGTGGTGTGTGTAGGTATGTGTGTGCTTATGTATGTGCGCATGTATGGGGGAGAGTGACAGGATGCATCTATACTGTCTGCAGTCACCCATTCTTTCTTTTCTCCTCCACTATGATAACATCATACAGATGAGCTAAATGGATAATCAAGATCGTGCATAGATATTGCAGATAAACAAAGGCCACCAGACGCATGTGATAAATCAGATGTCCTGCCTGCTGTAACCTTGTAGACCATGTTTAGGGAGTCATTTTGAAACGGCTCATACCTTCTGGCAGAACTGTCAGGTGGATAAGTCTATGACCTATCCCTCAGGCAGAACATTTAAATTAACTGCCTGGCTAGAACTTCTGGGATGTGAGGGCAGTCATACAACCCCTTCAGAGCACGGGAGGTTTGCTGAGCGGGCAACATTTTTAAAGCACTCACTCGCAAACGTCTTTGCTGAGAAAATAATCTCTGAAAGAAGGTGTTTGTTTTCCCAATATAAATCACAGATGCCTGCATCGCAGGCAGCTTTCTCCCTGAGTGTGGGACATTCTTCATTGCCCCTGCCCGTATCCACCATGCCTCAGGCAGAGAAAATGATTGATGGTAACCCTGCAATCAATCGGGTGGGACTAGCTTTTTTGTGGCTTGGGGCTTCTTGGCAGATGGGGGGCCAGGTCAGAGGTTTACAGAGCAGATCCAGCAGAGACTCTAGCAGTGGTAACAGGTCCCTTCTGACAGCTCTAATAGGAGTGTCAGAAGAACAATTATCTGCAAGTACGGTGAACCCTCATTTCGGATGCACAAAAGCCGCACAGCCTAGTTCTGGATTAAATCCAATGAATCAAGTTTATTTCATTCTTCCTCTCTTTTGCATTTTTCTCCTTTCGTTTCATCCAAAGTTTTTCTCAAGTTCAATTCATTATATTCAATCTGTAGTTTTCCATATGTTAAAAAGCACTCAGAAGCATGGGGTCGATTCCGTTTCACGATTTATTACACTGGTCCAATGCATTTCGGGAGAAAACCTCCCTTCGTCAGGGACATCTACAATTGCAAACAAATACATCATTTTAAACACTGTTTACCAAAATAAGTTTACATCATCATGTTTCGATCTACAAATTGCTGAAAACCTCCATTAAAACATGTAGTGGATGCACATATGTTACATTTTCGTGGTAGGACACATTAAACTAACATACTGGGCTCTCTATTTCAGCAGTGTGTATTCTAATTCACCTAACGATCTTTCACTCGGCGCAAATCCGTCACCCTTTCATTTTGTTTATCTAGCGTACCAACTTAACTTGACTAAACGGGGATGCCCCCCTTTTTAAGAACATGACTCATTTTTCTGTCACGGTAAGCGGAGGTTCCTGAATGCGTGTCTGCACATTGAATCTAATCAGAATTTAGTTTAGTTTGGGGTTTCTCTTAAAATACTCAGTGAAAGATCGTTAGGTGAATTAGAATACACACTGCTGAAATAGAGAGCCCAGTATGTTAGTTTAATGTGTCCTACCACGAAAATGTAACATATGTGCATCCACTACATGTTTTAATGGAGGTTTTCAGCAATTTGTAGATCGAAACATGATGATGTAAACTTATTTTGGTAAACAGTGTTTAAAATGATGTATTTGTTTGCAATTGTAGATGTCCCTGACGAAGGGAGGTTTTCTCCCGAAATGCATTGGACCAGTGTAATAAATCGTGAAACGGAATCGACCCCATGCTTCTGAGTGCTTTTTAACATATGGAAAACTACAGATTGAATATAATGAATTGAACTTGAGAAAAACTTTGGATAAAACGAAAGGAGAAAAATGCAAAAGAGAGGAAGAATGAAATAAACTTGATTCATTGGATGTAATCCAGAACTAGGCTGTGCGGCTTTTGTGCATCCGAAATGAGGGTTCACCGTACTTGCAGATATTGTTGTAGCGCAATGAGACGAGCGCGGAAAAAGCATCGCACGCCGTGAACGTGAAAAGCCAAGGGACTAAAATGAAAATGGAATATATAGGTGTGCATCTCATAACCAATAATTCACAAAGAAGAACAATTATGGCATAGTGGAAGCACCCCGAAGGTACGGTGCTACTTCTGTGCCACCAATCTCAAAATAAGTCCTTTACTTTCACTTTAGCTTTGCTCTTCGTGCATTTGTATCTAAATAACAGGCACTTTCACATTCATCAAAATGCAAACCTAAATTAAAACATTAACATCTCTTTTATTTCAAATTCTTTTTCTCAGGCCTCCAACTCCTCAAGGGCTCATGAAGTCTCCAAATATCATTAACTTGCCAAGTGTCCAAATGTCTGTTCCCATCTCCCAAGTAGCTTGCACAAGTTGATCTCTTTTTTTCTGTGATAAAACCAAAGCCATTCATAATTTATAACCCATCTTCCGGTTTCATCCTGTCTCATGCAGCACAAGTGAAAGCCTTTGCCTGTTTTTGCCACTCCTCTCACAGTCTCCTAATGATTAAGAAGGTGAAGGAAGTTTCCTCCTGGATTTCCTCTTTTAAGCAAGCTCCTTAGATCAAGTATGTCAAATAAGGGCTCTAAAATCCTTGTCTGCTGTCATTACAACAGACTTTACCTTCATTCTTAACACCGTTTTTCATCTGGTACTTTCCCTAGAGAAAGAAAAAAGTTTCCAAACCCCTTTTAAATAAGTCAAACTTGCACACCAGTGTAGAAGCTACAGGCTCTTCTCCTTTTTACCAGCAGTTACTAAAATTGGTGAGAAGATCTGGCTCACCAGCTTTCAGAACATCTCATATAGATCCACTTATTAGATGATATAAGGAATATGGTTTAGGCACTGCTACTACCCCTGTGGCTGTACTGAATGACATAAGACAATATTACAGTGATGGTGTTTTTAACCTGCCTGTTACAGTTGGGTCATTCAGTTGCATTATGAAGATCTTGCAGAAAAACATATATTTTCTATTCTGTGCCACACGAAGGCTTGTGCTGTTAATGCCACCATCATTTCTAGGCAGAACTATGCCAATAAATGTTGTGTTGATCTTCCTGAGTTAGCTAATTATAACGGATGTACGATGGCACGACGCATGGTTTTACCACGCGTACCGTTACAACGCGTTTTTTACAACGCAAGTCGTTACCACGACTTGCGTTGTAGGGGTGCGGACTTAGGAATTTTTAAATTTACTATACCAACACCAGCCTACATACAGTAGGGAAGGTGTTGGATAGTAAATTAAATTATTCCTTGTCCTGTAGCGCCCTCCAGCGCAAGACGTGGTTACGACTTGTGTTGTAAAAGACGCATTGAAAGGGTACTGCGGAGTAAAATCCGCGTGTTAAAGGATGTTCCCCAATTATAAACTTCTATGCATTCAGAAGAAGGCAGTGTGACTTATCATCAATTTAACGAAATTTTATAGGTTCTTCTAAGCCAGCTCTAAGCTGCACTGGTGGACTGGTGGCTGCAAGTTTCTAGAAGGATTCTTTATACAGCATTCTTGTTTGCACAGAAGAGCCTCCTAAGAAACATGCCAATGCTGCTTATGTATTTGCGTCCAAGTCTAAGCAATCCCTTCACTTTTGCTGTTCTCTTCTGTTGTTACTCCCTGGATATGGGAATGGCTTGGTTTTGACTAGTGGAGTTGACAATGTATGTACTGGGGTCTTCAGACCAGAAATGTAAGCATGGTTGTTGGTTTTATAAAATATGCTATTAACCCCTTCGCTGCTAGGTCTATTCCCCCTGTGCTAAACCTTTTTTTGGCTATTTGGGGGGATTCCTGATTAGGCCTCTTTAACCTTTTGACCACATAAGGTATCCACAGCAAATTTGCATCTTTTTCTACCAACATCATGGGGATTTGAAGGTGCCCAGGGTTTGTTGATTCCCTTGAAGGGGACCCAGAAATTAGCCAAAATACACCCAAAGATTATTTTTTGGGGGAGACATTGGAAAAAAGTGCTGTAGATGAAAGTATCACGTTTTTTCTCTGCAAATGGTATCATCAAAGGGTTTGTGGTGCTGAAATCACCATCGTTCAAGTTTTCAGGGGCAGACTGACTTTTGTAAGAAAACCACCTTTTTTACACAGTTTTAGCATTTTACTGGCACATAGCCTATTTTTGCTATTTTTTGTGCTTTCAACCTCCTTCAAGTTAATGGTAGAAACAGGTATGAAAGCTATACATTTCAAAAACATAGACAACATTCTGAATTCAGCAAGGGTGTCATTTGTGTAGATCCTTCATCGTTTTTTCATAGAAACTAACAGTAGAAAATTGGAAACATTGAAAATGAGTTGAAACAAACTGCCATGTGAGCCAACGTTTTCACCTGTAACTTCTTCTAAGTATGACAGATTTTTACCATTAGATCCGCTGGACCCTTCTGGTTGTAGGGATATATAGGACTTGTTGGTTCACCAAGAACCCGATAAACCTGGAGTCAATAACTGAGTAGCGTTGTGCAATGTTTTTTTATTGTGTACTGGGTATACAGCAATTCATTTGGGAAAATATAAACAGTGGCAAATCTGTATGAAAGACACCTATGGATTTCTGAAATGGGAACAAAATATAGAGTTTAGAAACAGTAGGTATTTGCCATCTCCGAGATTGTTTGAACCCATACTAGCATGTGAATTATAGGACACTTTTCAAAGTGATTTCTTTTTTTACATTGTCTTACATGCAATGAAAGTCAATTGGAAATAACAGTTGCTCTACAATTCTGTGTTTCCCTAAGTCTCCCAATAAAAATGGTACCTCACTTGTGCGGTTAGGCCTAGTGCCTGCGACAGGAAACGGCCCAAAACGCGACATGGACACTCCACATTTTTACAGTGAAAACTGACCCTTTCATTGTAAAGTGCCTAACTGTAGATTTTGAATCCTAGCTCTGCCGACACCTGGGGAAACCTAGCAAACCCATACATTTTTAAAAACTAGACACCCAGGGGAATCTAGTATGGCTGCCTTGTCTGGCTCTCACCAGGTTCTGTTACAGAGAAACCCTTGCAAACTTCAAACTTTGTAAAAAGAAAAAACACATTTTCCTTACATTTCTGTGATGGAAAGTTCTGGAATCTGCATGGATCCAAAGAACTCCAACCACGCCGCATTCCCCACAGTCATCTGAGAAAAATGGTACCTCACTTGTGTGGGCAGGCATAGTGCCCACGACAGGAAACGGCCTAAAACGCAACGTGGACACACCACATTTTTACAGTGAAAACCGACCCTTTGCAAAGTGCCTATCTGTAGATTTTGAATCCTAGCTCTGCCGGCACCTAGTGAACCCTAGCAAACCTATACATTCTTGAAAACTAGACACCCAGGGGAAAACAGGATGGGGTGACTTGTGTTGCTCTCACTAGCTTGTCTTACCCAGAATACCTTGCAAACCTCTAATTTTGTTAAAAAACACATTTTCCTCATATTTTTGTGATGGAAAGTCCTGTAATCTGCGTGGATCCACAAAATTCTACCCACACTGCATTCCCCAAAGTCTTTGAATAAAAATGGTACCTCACTTGTGTAGGTAGGCCTGGTGCCTATGACAGGGAACGTCGCAAAACACAACATGGACACACCACATTTTTACAGTGAAAACTGACCTTTTTTTGCAAAGTGCCTAGCTGCAGACTTTGAACCCTAGCAATGCCTGCACCTAGGGAAACCTAAAAAATCTATAGATTTTTTAAAACTAGACACCCAGGGGAATCCAGGATGGGGTTACTTGTGTGGCTGTCACTAGGTTCTGTTACCTACAATACCTAGGAAACCTCAAACTGTGTCCAAAAACACATTTTCCTCACATTTCTGTGATGGAAAGTTCTGAAATCTGTGTGGATCCACAATATTCTACCCTCCTCGCATTCCCTAAAGTCTTCCAATAAAAATAATACCTCACTTGTGTGGGTAGGCCTAGTGCCTGTGACAGAAAACGGCCCAAAATGCAACATGGACGCACCACATTTTTACAGGGAAAACTGACCCTTTTTTGCAAAGTGCTTAGCTGTAGATTTTGAACCCTAGCTCTGCCGGCACCTAGGGAAACCTAGCAAACCTATACATTTTCTAAAATTAGACACCCAAAGTCCAGGATAGGGTCGCTTGTGTGACACTCACCAGGTTCACTTACCCAGAATCCCTTGCAAACCTCAAACTTTGTCAAAAAATACACAATTTCTCCACATTTCTGTGATGGAAACAGTGCTTAATTTGTAAAAGAATAAGTGCCGGGGCTCGCGTCCGGAGTCCACTACAGCTTGCACCACACCAGCTGCCATTGACAGTACAAACACAGCTACTGACCATCACACTTTTACGAGTGTGACAATTCATATTATCCCTGGTCCCCAAAGCCATAAGCATGGCTTGGGAGGCACCTATTAGTTATAATAAATGTAAACTGAACTAATAAACAGCTGCTGTTGTGCACATGGCTAAAGTAGCCAAACAGCACCACCATGTGACAGACTGTCATAAGCCCCAGTGCTGGCACTGATGTGCTGGTGCAGAGCACAAGAAACCACCAGCTCAGGTTAAGCACTGCTAGAGAGACCCCCGAGTGACTTGTGCATGCACCCTTGCCCCTTCCTTGTCTTCCTTCAGCTTTATATAAGTTTCAAGCACTGTCCATTAGGTGGAGATGTCGTCCACATTGTAGAAAAAGAGGTAGGACTGACAAAACATCACCTTCATTATAATAACAAAACACATTCCAAATGCAGGTTTTCATGAATAAACTGCATTCCTTCTTGCTAAAACCTGACTGCAGTTCTGTCATCAGCCGGGAATCAGTGTTTGAGGAAATGTTGCGACACATTTATTATTGCATTCACGGTTCAGCCCTACATAGACCTAAAGTTTAGCTGGAATACGTTATCCACCCAATGTCACATTTGCACAGCAGGAGAACAGCCTGACTAGAGAGGCCAAAGATCAGAAGGGGGGTCTATTTTTCACCCACATATGATCAGGCCCTTTGATTGGTGCAGGTGAGAAAGCTCCACTCATGAGGTGCTGCCCCTGATCTCTTGCTGCCTGCTGGGCCTTATTTTCACTGCGTGTGGTCTAGCACTTTTCACAAGTGTTGTACATCTACACACAGGGGAAGGTTTTGGTGTACTCACTGGCTTTGCTTTCTGCTGAGTGGTCACTTTTTCAGGTTCTGAATAAATTCACCTTTTTACAATGCAGGGTCAGTACATAAAGAAATGTGCTTCAACTGTTCTATAGGGAGTTGTATTCCTCATTTGCACAGCGAAGAACAGCTCTGTGGCACTGTCTGAGTCACCCTCTGCTTTTGTGCTTTATAATTAATGTTAATGAAGAGCATACACAGGGACACACCTGTCCCTGACTGCAGACAGTCAGTGCACTGCTTTAGGCTGCTTTATTAACTGATTGGGCGGGGCGGCGGGACCTGCAATGCGCGCCATGATCTTGCCTGCCTCACCTGGGTGCTGTTGGCCGCCGAGAATTACTGGCTACTGGTAACTACTACTCTGATGCCAGTCCCTTAACACCAACGTCGTTGTTGGGAGGGGGGGGGGTCGCCCTGGCTGGCACTCATCATGACCAAGGTGCAAGTTAAAATGCCGCCCATTGAACCGGGATGACTCAGTGGTGGGGGGTGCCGCGGTGGGGGTATTCCTGGGGCGTGGCAATAAATGAAACTGCGCAGTGCGCACGCGCTGCCTGCAGCCTGCTACGCACAACCCCAACAACTACAGAACCAAAATCCATTCTGAGAAGTAGACCCCATGGGGAGTCCAGGGAGGTATGGCTTGCGCGGATCCACCAAAGTTTCCCTACCCAGAATCCCCGGCAAACCCCAAATTTAGCTGTAAAAATCGAATTCTCCAAAATTTTATTTGTGGGAATGTTGTGGAATCACCTAGCTAACAGATAGTTCCTACCACCTAGCGTCTCCCTAGGTCTCCTGAGAAAAATGGTACCTCACTTGTGTGTTTAGCCATATTGGCTGCAACAGGGAATGGCCCAAATTGTACAGTGGAGACTTCAAAAACTACCTGGTTTTTCAGATGGCACCTGTGTTTTTGGCCGCTAGCTCACGGCCATCTAAGGAAACCTACCAAGCCCACACATTTCTGGAAACTAGACACCCTGGGGAGTCCAGTGAGTAATAGCTTGTGTGGATCTCACAATGTTTCCATACCCAGAATCCCCTGCAAACCTTACATTTAGTAGAAACAAATCACATTTCCTCACTTTTCTCTGTGGGAATGTTGTGGGATCACCGGGCTGACACAAGTTTCCTACCACCTAGCGTTCCCCCAGATCTCCCGATAAAAATGGTACCCAATTGTGTGGGTAGGCATAGTGGCTGCAACAGGAAATGGCCCAAACCTACTGTGGAGACCTCAAAATTCCCTATCAGAAAATGACCTGGTTTTGCAGGGGGTCACCTGGTTTTTTGGCACTGGGCTTGCGTCTGGCTAGAGAAACCTACCAAACTCACATATTTCTGAAAACTAGATACCATTCTTATCGGGAGACCTAGGGGAATGCTGGGTGGTAGGAAATTTGTGTCAGCCTGGTGATCCTACAATGTTTCCACACCGAAATTTGTGAAAAAAAAATTTTTCCAGAAAATTTGAGGTTTGAAGGGGATTTTGGGTAGGGAAATCTTGGAAGATCCACACAAGCCATACCTCCCTGGATTTGCCCAGGTCTCTGGTTTTCAGAAATATGTGGGTTTGGTAGGTTTCCCCAGATGGCTGCTGACCCCAGGATCAAAAACGCAGTTTGACCTATGTATCCAAAAACGACCTGGTTTTGCAAGGGGGTCACATGAGTTTTTGGTCCTGAGCTTGGGACTATCTAGGGAAACCTACCAAACCCACACATTTCGGAAAATTAGAGACAGGGGGTAGTCCAGGCAGGTATGGCTTTTGCTAATTCACTGAGTTCCTGAGTCTCTGTGCACAGTTCTGTGACTGAGCAGAATCCCTGCAACATGGCGCCCAACCAGTGGTGGGTGGTCTTATTTCATGATGCTTGAGTAGTGCTTATATCAGTCCTTAACCCCTTCACTATTGTTTCCTGTTAACAGTGGTGACGGATAAACCTACATATAATTACATAGGTCTTTTCAAGCTTTGATTTTTCAAAATGGTTACCTTTTGAATTAGTACCCAGTTGTGCTTCATTGTTTTACATTGTATCTCTCTTGTCTGTTTCGTTATGGGTGACGTTGACATACCGCAGCATAGTCGCATTGCGGTCCGCAATAATTTGCAGGCTTGTAACGTCACCTTGGAGGGCATGGCGGTTAGTTTGGCGGTGAGTGCTGAGATAGCTTACCCGTTTGAGATTTTCTACTCATGGGTGACATTTCCTGCAATGGATGCTGCTACTCAGGTGTTTCACACTTACACTCACACAGCAGTGCCTGTGGAATACGTTCCATATAGGACACAGGAAATTCCGATTTCTGCATGACAGGACCGTGTTTGGTTTAAAGGCGCCCTTCCCCATAGTTTAACGGCAATTAGATTAGGTCCTTTGTCCATTCCAGGCGCTTGTTGGCCTGTTTTGGCTGGATTTACCCCGCATCCTCGTGCGGGGACAGTCCCCGTTGCTGAGTTGAGGCCCTTATATACCTCCGCAATTGGAGTTATTAGGGCCTTGGTTCAATATATTTCCCGCAATTTCCAGGGTGGGGTCTCTGGTGTTGCGGCGCTCCCAGCTGGACCGAGCGGTATGAAGCTTAGTCCCGTCATGGTTAATGCGGTTATGGGCAAGCGTCCCCAGGATAAGGATGATATGCCTTTCTGGCTTGCCAAGAAATTTGACCAGCTGGAAGCAGTTTTTCCTAATTCGAGTTCTGTAGAAAAACACAGAATTCTTACAATTAGTTTGCCCAAGGACTTGGTACCGGAAGCCAGTGACTGCGAGTCATGGGGAAGAATCTTTGCGGCGCTGTACACGAGGTGCTTCGGCACTCCGTCAATGGCTGTCCTGCAGAAGGTCAGTAAACGTGTTCAGGATGAACACGGACCTGAGGCTGCGGTTGAATTGGGGATGAGACTTGTTGGCTCATTTGATGTAGTGTCCGATCTCATCCTTTCTAATATAAAGGGAGATGCAGTGAACTTCCAAGTGTCTAATGGCTTGCACGATGTCCCCGATACCGATAAACCCCGTCAGTTACCGAGAATTTTTACGGCGGCTTATAAGACCATAGGCCGTGATAGTTTAGGTGTCAAGCCCTTTTCTGCTAAAGATAAAAAACAGACTCAAGGGTCGTAGTCTGAAAAAAACAAACAACCCAAAAAAAACAGACTCAAGGGTCGTAGTCTGAAAAACACGAACAACCCAAAGCTCCAAATCAAAATTGGAACAAAAACAAAAAACAGGGAAAATAACAACAGAAACAGGAGTCACCAGTGCCTGCGTCTACTGAGCACTTTTATGACTTGCGCGACCATGCTACGATTAAGTCACCTGGTCATTTTCAGGTTCCTGATCAGCGTTCTCCTCGTTATTTACAGGACACATTGGCCTCATCGTCCGGTGGTGGAGGTGGCGGCGGAGGCAGGGGTGGCCAGCAGAGGTGCGACCAACCCCGCCCAAAAGACGTAAAAGGCAAGCAGGACGATTCTTCACAGAAAAGACCCCAGTTTCAAAAAAAGAAGGCTGCAGCTTTAACAGCGACATATGCCACAGATAGTGAGAACGCAGCTTCGGAATCAGACGTGGGCGCTGACACTGTTGGACAGCGCAGCGGAGATTACCATAGTGCGAGAGGCCCAGCGTCCACTACTGAAGGTGACAGTGACTGACAAATTTGTTGTTGTTGAGACAGCTGATACTAGAGTAGCTACCCCTGATAGGTTATTTGAAATCGGCCTTTTAATTGAAGGTGACATACAACGTACAATAAAAGGGGTATTTTGGGAAAATCTTACAAAAACATACAACATTTTGTTAGCGGAGGCTGACTGGCCCCCACCTTTTGTTCTCGTAGCTCCGAGAGATGAGGAGGTAATCCTCCCTAGTTTTGCGCACACGGTGTTAAAGAAGCATGCGCTGAATTTTGCAGAAAAGTGGGCTAAGGCCCTTGTGCCTGCTTTGTACCGTACTCACTGTGGTTGGGAAAAATTCTCCCCCCAACATGAGATTCCCTTGAGGTCTATGCCACAGCCTCAACCTCAATATCCCATGCGGCGTGAAGCGAAAACTTCAGTCACAGAAATCCTTGAACAATTAGAATATAAAGGTGCGATTGAAACTTGTGTGTCCCCGATGAATAACCCTCTTTTTACTGTGACCATGCCTGGCAGTTCTTACCGTTTGGTATTGGATTACCGGCATCTAAACTTGCATTGCCGTACCTGTGCAGTACAGAATACCCACGGCTCTGCCTTAGTGGATGGTCTTGTACGTAAAAGGTTTAAAACCACACTTGACATATCCAATGTTTTTTTTGCCCACAATCTTTCCGATTTAAGTAGTGAATGGACTGCTTTCACCAGTGGTGGCACACAGAAAAAATTCAAGCATTTAGCAATGGGCTATAAGAATAGTCCACGTGCGTTTGCTGCCCGTATAGTTTCCCTTTTAGAGGTAATGGACCCAGATGTGTGTTCGTATGTCGACGACATTTATCTCACAGACGACGAGATATGGGGGCATCGGTGCCGTGTTGACCGCATAATTTGTAACTTTGCGGATTTCGGTCACAAATTTAACTTTGCAAAGTCTCACATTGCAGAATACACAGTGTTGTTCCTGGGCTATGAGCTCAACAATGAAGGTCGAGGATTGACTCCTCACTTCTTGGAGAAATGCGCACAACTGCGCGCTCCTACAACACTGAAAAAATTACAATCCTTGCTGGGATTTTTGAATTTTGGGTGAATTTATATTCCCGAATATGCCCAGCGTATCAAGCCATCATATGCTTTGATACAACTTTTACCAAATGTTGCTGTCTACCAAGGCGACATAACCTTCATGACAGTCCGTCATTAGTGTTTACTCTTGTTTGACAGAGAGCCAAGTATCTGATTTAGTTAAATAGAATGTGAACACGTTGAGTGGCAGATATTATGATAAAGCTTGTTCGCAATGAAGTGGGCAGGTACCGACACATTGGGTACAATCGGATAGTCACATCTCTAATAGTTTACACGTTTGGAAGAGACAGTAGTTTCATTCACCCTTCCAATATGGCGCTACCGCGGTCCGTCATTTATGTTTACGACCTATCTCACAAATAGTCACTTCCTGCTAGCGTTCTCCACCACACCGGCACCGTCGTTTACACTGAAGAGCACCCGCTGTTAACATTCACGGTGAGTCCAACAAAGGTATATGGCACACGTCGAGCACCGTCTTAGTAACATACGATATCTAATTGACCCGTGCTGTTCGTTTTTCCACAGAGGATCGTGCATATTCGCCTATACGGTAACCGCGTTTGTTTGTTTGTTCAATAGCATGGGAGCACACCTTATGGCTACCAGTTTAAACATGTTGGGTCATTATTTTTTTAGAGCTGGAACCGCAGAAGGGTATCTCCTGATATCCGGAAACCGAATTAGCGCACCAAAGTAAGGCTTTGCATAAGTGCCTAAGTTTCACCTGATGCATGTTCACTTCGGGCCACTATAACTGTTTGATACCGTTTTTAACTAATTTAAGACCTGCATGGCACCAAACTTAAGTCACTCTTAGCATGAAATTGTATAGTCACATCTCGACTAAGGAGATTAAAACGGGACACAGTACACCACACTTACGGTAGTGATGAAGAGGAAGTTCTTCTGTTTAAAGCAATGACCACCCAGGCACTGAATGGGTCACGCTACATTTCGTTATGTTGCTCATGTTTGCAAACACTGTTTCAGCCACTTGGGCACAGATAGCTGAGCTAGTTAAATCCTGACAATCTCCAGTATGTTTCCTTGTATATTCTGCCGCCAATAGACACTTACATTATGTCATATTATTTCACAGATTCCCCTGAAGAAGGGCATTGTTATCTGCCCGAAATGCATTGGGATGCGCATAATTGTATTGTTGTCAACATGTAGATGCTTGTGAATTTGCAACAACGTCACATATTGCGCTTTACTGCGAATTTTACATGAAACCACCGATCGAATAAAATGAAAATGAGTTAAATTGTGTACTTATGCATGATTACAATGTGTACAAGTAACAAATTTATATGCAATAGTTTATACACGTTTTGAAACTTTGGATTTACACTCGTTTTGAGTGATTATAGCAGTGCAGCAGTGGCCTGGACTGAATCCAGGAATTCCATTGATATTAATTACACTAGGGCTCTAGCAGAATCCCTTAGACTGCTGCACGCCAATGTTAAGTTAGTATACTAATAATAACCTGTCACAATCAGATTAATTTGTTTATTGAGTGCAATAGCTGCTGCGTTACCCTTCTTGTTTCACGTACACTGCTCAGCAGACAGCAACTGCACCACTCCACACAGAGTCTCAACATGGCTACCTTTGAGGATATTTTACACTTAACAGAGAATAAAGCACACACTAAAGTATATACAACAGAAGATGCGACAGATATATATGGTCTCATCAAAGAGGTCAGGAAATTTGACGTCACAGCAGGTCCAATTCAACAACAATTAAAACAATTGGAATACCTCATGAGACGCGAAATCAACCAACGCCTGCACGCCACCACATTAATTCAATATCACCGAGCCAGCCGCATCCCTAGAGGATTACGCCTGGCCATCAAGCCAATGTTGTTCAAGATGAATAAGAAATTCATGGACAAATGGCACGCCATTTTGAACAAGTGTTCACTTGATCTTATCCTCTTAATAGTGGAGGAGTTATCCCAAGTACTTGTAGGACTAGAGACTGAAATCAAAGATTTACAAAACGCACTCTCACAGCGCATGGAAAGCGATGATTTAAAAACCACACTAGAAGAGATCAACAAAAGATTAGACGGGTACGCAAAAGACATCCATGAGCGTAAAGTACGAAAGTTCCGCAGGGACACTATCGATTATAAGCTTGACGAGGTATATTCGTGGGCTGAGGTTTACGTGCAAAAAAGAACTTGGAATCAACCAGAAAAGACTTCATCAGAGGAAAGTGTAGCATCCGATAGTGACACTCGCATGACACGCCCACCGCCCAAAGTAGGACCTGACGCAACTAGGGATCCTCCTACAACCTCAACCACAGCCCAACCGGCTTTTTTGGCAAAAAGCCCAGCCTCCAACGAACCACCGCAAGGGTCAAACACCAAACAAGGAGAGGTGGCAGGTTCAGGAAAGCCCACCAGGAAAAAGAATCGCTAGTAGTTAACATTTCATCCAAATCACTTACACCACTTCAAACACAGGTATTAGATAAAGGTTGTTCATTCGTACCCACAAATCAAGCAAAGAGTTTGGATGCACAGATTGATGTGTTTAAATTCACTAGAAAATTAAGATTAAGATACTTCTTTTCCACCATCGACACTACCAATTTTAGTGAGAAAGAGACAGAATACCAAGAATTCAAACCAAAAAGCTCGTTTATCTCTCCCATTTCACATAAGACCATCGACATGTTTGAATCTCTCGTTAAACAAGATATCACCAAACTACCAAAAACAAGTGGATCTTCACCTAATATGAGTTTAGGTGAAAAGTCAGCTCTACGTTCATTACAGAACAACCAAACTTTACATTTCACCAAGGCAGACAAAGGAGGAGCACTGGTGATTATGGACAAAGAGAGATATGAAATCAAAGTCGAGACCATGATAGCTGACACCAACACATACTTACCATTACCTAAAGACCCTACCCATGAATTTCAGATCACCTTGAACACCATCTTAGAGCACGCACTAGAAATGAAGTGGATAAGTCCCAAGACTAAAGAGTATTTACACACCACATTTCCACGTCGACCCAGGCTGTACATGGTGCCTAAAATTCACAAATCTCTACAGGACCCGCCCCTGAGACCCATTGTCTCAGGGTGTGGCTCGATTCACGATTCACTGGGACGTTACTTGGACACATTTTTACAACCTATTGTTCAAGCAGGAGACACGTACATACAGGACACGACTCATTTCCTGAATATCCTGAAAGACATTAACATCACTAATCACAGAAACATCCTTTTGTGTACAATTGATGTAGTTGCCCTCTACACCTCCATCCCTCATTTGGAGGGAATGGAGGCTGTAGAATGGGCACTCTTAAGGACGGACACTATGAAAGCAAACCGAATTTTCTTGATGGAAATTTTACAGTTTTGTTTGTTTCATAGTTATTTCAGGTGGAAGGAATGCTATTTCCTCCAGTCCAATGGGACCTCCATGGGGTTTTCCGGAGCTCCCAGCTACGCGAACATCTTCATGATGAAATACGAGCAGGAGAACATTCTCTCCCGCCCACAGTGGAACACCAAATTGCTTATTTATAAGCGCTACATCGATGATATTTTCATCATGTGGCAGGGCACCCAAAATGAGTTGGAACTAAATATTCTGCAACTTAATAGCATTAACCCAAGGATTCAGTTTACCCACCACATTTCCAATGAGCAAATAGCATTTCTAGATGTATTGGTTAAACTATCAGATTCCAAAGTAACCACCTCTATTTACATCAAACCCACTGACAGGAATAACGCTTTACAGTACCATAGCTTTCATCCCTGGCCTTTGAAAAAACATCTCCCGTATTCCCAGTTTCTCCGAATCAAGAGGATCCACTCAGAAGCCAGTGAGGGCATGCAGACGGTTGAAATCGCCAAAAGTAAATACAGGCAGAGAGGTTACCCTGACCCTGTTTTAGATCAAGCCACTGACAGAATTGCACTAGTGACCCGTGAGTCACTTCTTGAGAAGAAACAAATGACCAAGACCTCATCTAGAGAAGTTTTCGTATCCACATACTCAACTCAATCACGACAAGTAAAATCGATTACTCTTAATCGATGGAGTTTGATGCAATCGGAACCTGATTTTGTTGGAATATTCAACACTCCCCCATTATTTGCATATAAAAGAGCAAGTAACCTGAAGGAGATTTTGAACAAAAAACAATCACAACCCAAGGTCACACATAGAGGGTTTAATAAATGTTACAATTGTTCTAATTGCAATAATGCAGTAACTGGCAAGTCAATGAACCACCCAAGATCGGGCAAAACTATCACGTTTTCACACACTACAAATTGTAATAGTGATTTCGTTGTTTATTACATTAAATGTCCATGTGACTTATATTACGTTGGCAAAACAGAACGTAGTGTGCGCACAAGAATCACAGAGCACAAAAGCCGTATACGCACACAAAACACTACTTCCCCTCTGGCCATGCATTGGGTTACAGCCAAACACAACATATCCCAACTTAGATTCGGGGTTTTACAAACCATTGAATCTAGTCCTGAACAGGATCGAGCTAAACTCTTGTCGCAACGTGAGACACACTGGATATGGTTTTTACAAACCTTGACACCGACAGGGCTCAATGATAAGTTTGAACTGTCATGTTTTATGTAATCACTTGTACATTCTATTCCATGTATTCATTTAGATTGTGCACACCAACAGTGGCAGATTCTTCCACATTGTACCTGTAAGAGGTTTTTTAATGTCACTGATAGGAATTGACATATTCTGTAGACTAGTGCTTATATATTACCACTGTTCAGTGCTACATCAATTATTCCGCGTTTACTGCTGTGACTTCTTTAATTTAACTTACTTTATCATTTAAGCTTTTGCAATAATCATGTAGCTGACCGTTTTTTCCAACAGTATCACAGTGTCTCTAAAGCCAAAAGGTTTTATCTACCAAGGCGACATAACCTTCATGACAGTCCGTCATTAGTGTTTACTCTTGTTTGACAGAGAGCCAAGTATCTGATTTAGTTAAATAGAATGTGAACACGTTGAGTGGCAGATATTATGATAAAGCTTGTTCGCAATGAAGTGGGCAGGTACCGACACATTGGGTACAATCGGATAGTCACATCTCTAATAGTTTACACGTTTGGAAGAGACAGTAGTTTCATTCACCCTTCCAATATGGCGCTACCGCGGTCCGTCATTTATGTTTACGACCTATCTCACAAATAGTCACTTCCTGCTAGCGTTCTCCACCACACCGGCACCGTCGTTTACACTGAAGAGCACCCGCTGTTAACATTCACGGTGAGTCCAACAAAGGTATATGGCACACGTCGAGCACCGTCTTAGTAACATACGATATCTAATTGACCCGTGCTGTTCGTTTTTCCACAGAGGATCGTGCATATTCGCCTATACGGTAACCGCGTTTGTTTGTTTGTTCAATAGCATGGGAGCACACCTTATGGCTACCAGTTTAAACATGTTGGGTCATTATTTTTTTAGAGCTGGAACCGCAGAAGGGTATCTCCTGATATCCGGAAACCGAATTAGCGCACCAAAGTAAGGCTTTGCATAAGTGCCTAAGTTTCACCTGATGCATGTTCACTTCGGGCCACTATAACTGTTTGATACCGTTTTTAACTAATTTAAGACCTGCATGGCACCAAACTTAAGTCACTCTTAGCATGAAATTGTATAGTCACATCTCGACTAAGGAGATTAAAACGGGACACAGTACACCACACTTACGGTAGTGATGAAGAGGAAGTTCTTCTGTTTAAAGCAATGACCACCCAGGCACTGAATGGGTCACGCTACATTTCGTTATGTTGCTCATGTTTGCAAACACTGTTTCAGCCACTTGGGCACAGATAGCTGAGCTAGTTAAATCCTGACAATCTCCAGTATGTTTCCTTGTATATTCTGCCGCCAATAGACACTTACATTATGTCATATTATTTCACAGATTCCCCTGAAGAAGGGCATTGTTATCTGCCCGAAATGCATTGGGATGCGCATAATTGTATTGTTGTCAACATGTAGATGCTTGTGAATTTGCAACAACGTCACATATTGCGCTTTACTGCGAATTTTACATGAAACCACCGATCGAATAAAATGAAAATGAGTTAAATTGTGTACTTATGCATGATTACAATGTGTACAAGTAACAAATTTATATGCAATAGTTTATACACGTTTTGAAACTTTGGATTTACACTCGTTTTGAGTGATTATAGCAGTGCAGCAGTGGCCTGGACTGAATCCAGGAATTCCATTGATATTAATTGCCTGAATATTTGGCCATTTTGCAATCTTTGCAGGCTGATCTTCTAGAATCTAAATTCTTGCTGACTTGTGATAACCACACCAACCTGGTGATAAGGATCGTCCCTGGGGCGGTGGGTTTCACATACCTTACTTTTTACGAAGGTGACACATTACCTATCGCTTACAAGTCACACTTGTACACTTCGGCTGAAATGCAGTTTTCCACTGTGGAAATAGTTTTGACAGCAGTGCAAATGGCGATTCTGAAGGAACGACCACTGTCGCAGTTAAAACGCATGTTGGTTTTTACCCTGTATCCTGCCTTGGAGGCAGTGACGAAAGCCAGTGTACCTAATTCTAAAGCTTTGCACCCATGGTGGATACAATGGGTGGCATCATTGACGTCTCCGGATGTCAGGCTCATTTTTTAAGCCTCCTTATGGTCGCAAGAGTTCTTGCAGTATGAATAAGTTCATCCTGCCCCTTTGACTAGGCGCCCATTGGAGGATTTCCATTGTATTATTTACACTGACGGTTCTGCGCAAGTCACGCATGGGTGCAAGCACGCATACGTCTCAGCTTGCGCTATTGTGGTTGGTGCCATGATGTATGGTGAATTCAAGTCCGATGTCGTGAATACACTTTTTATGGGGGGGCCCCACCCAAGTGCTGATTCACGAACTGTCATAAGAGATTTGTGTGTCTTTGTGGGAATTTTTACGTGTGGCACCTTCCATTCGGACCAGGGTCCAGCGTTCGCCTCTATGGCGTACAAGGATGCCATGAGTTCATTGGGGATCCAAGTCAAATTTTCGTCTCCATACCGACCTGAGGGTAATAGTGTTGTGGAGCGGATGAACCATGACTTAAAGCAATCATTGACAGCTAGGGTTATATGTACCGGTCGGAACTGGCTAGCCCATCTCAATAGCGTACAGTGTGCGCTTAATAATCTCCCTAGAAGGTCTCTGGGTGGGCGGACCCCATACGAGATGCTCTTTGGTATCAAAATGTTTGTCCCGGACCTTGAAGGTCTAGAGCAGGCGGCGGCTGCGGCCCCGTTTGACGTAGATTAACATTGTAATGTGTTACAGACTCTACAAGAGACAAGAGACAGTCTTGCAAAGGAACATTTGGCCTCCACATCTGATGCTGCATTGCAGATTCTGTTAGTTGGCTGGCTACCCAGAGTTGGAGAACTGGCCCGAGAGAAGATCGAGAACAAGAAAGAATTTGGTCCCTCATATCGAGCTCCAGTTTCTGTACTTGGCGTGCAGGGCACAAGAACAGTCATTTTACCTCCACTTCCAGATCACAAGGAAAAAAGGTACATCTCCATTGACAATGTCAAATTACACAGAGTGGCCGATTCTTCTTAGTATGACACCTGCGGTCTCCTGTCCATCGATACTGAGAAATTCTGTTTTGGCTCCGGCTCCTAACAACAGGCCTGACGTTGCCATGGAGATGCCTGCAATTTCAAGTCCTTTATTGAATACCCCACCTGATGCTCAACTTGATGATACTGAGTATACTTACCCCACGGACTTGTTGATGCCCAATTTACAAACCTGTTTGGCTACCGAGTCCAGATTTTCATTTGACACTAACTCTACCACATCGAAGTCCCCTTCAAAACTTTCTGTTTTTGCAACATGGTTTAAAAAACATTTTTTGATTCCTCCTTGGACTTACATTTGGTTGGTGCTTTTTTCAATTTTTTTGTTTATGTCAATTGGCTTTGTGGTGTATTTTTTCTGTCTTGTGAATGGACACTACATTGAAGAGAGGACTGCTATTCAACATATTAATGGAACATGGAGCATTGGTCCCATTCCTCATCACACAGAATGAAGAGGGACCTGAGTTTTGTAAACATTACTGCCTGTCCCGTCTTAGATGGGATTGTATGGGATGCTGTTAAATTTCAGATTCACGATCCCACAGAGGTTATTAATGTCCCTAATGTACTAAGTGGATCTATGGGGGATGTGGTTAAACAAAATATACGCTCTGATGATTGGGATGTTCAAGCCGTAGAGGCTTTGTTTTCAGATTTGAAATATTATGCTGCTTTTGATGCTGAGGATTTATATTTAGATTCTGCAAATTATGGTGATTTATTTTGTTATCAACACTATGGCAATCACTACCTGCATAAGGCAATTACAATGAGGAATATGGTTAATTATACGAAATGGGAACATTGCCCCGCTCCTGTGGAAGGCATTACAAATACTCTTTCAAAGAGATTCACTTATTTTACTGATTTCAATCAGTCAAATTCAAATTCAAATTCAAATTTGGCTTTATTCGATTTATCTGCGAAAATCATAAAAGCATACAAGTACATTTTATACAAAAAATTTTAAAAGGTTTTCCCCATCAAGAAATTTATAAAAAAAACTATAAAACAGTTTTCCATATGTAAAAAGTCACAGATAAAGATATGGCCAAAAGCCTCATGTTAAAGCATCTAATAAAATTTAAACATGTAGGGCTTACATCATAGAATTTCTATATTTCATTACTGACATTAAAAACCGAGAAACGACAAAGATGACATACACCTCATCTAGCAAAAGTAACTTCAAATAAGCCTTTTTTGCATGTTCTTATGCCCCAACGTTTAAGCAAAGGTAAAAGGAACAATTTCCTTGGGGCAGAATACAGGTTGCAGAAAAACATAATATGAATATTACTTTGTAATGAGTGATCATCGATGGGCAAATTAGATTCAACGAAATCCAATCATTTTGTTTTGGAAGAGTGACCATACGGAAGAAAGTGCCTAAACGCAGCCTGGTAAGAAGCATACGAGGATAAGGTGCAATTTCAGTTTTAAGATACAATTGTAAGCCTTCAATAGGGGTAATTTTTTGGTAACTCAAGGTGGTATTTTTGAGTTTCTCAGTGTCCCATCTAACGCTTTCCAGGTGTGTGATTAAAAGTTTTTTGAGGGCTGGCCTAGACAAGTGTTCTATGGACTCTGGGTCATCATAATATTCAGGATGTCCAATTTTAGAGAACATCAGCCGGACGTGTCGTAGCCATTTGATTTTGGATGCAGCATCCAGGTTCATACAATCCGTGATGAGTTCTCTATTAAATTGGCATTCCATAGTGGTCCAGATTTTGTGCCAAAGCAAACACGGTGATAGCTTTATAGTGTCGCTAAGGTATTTGAGGCCAGTCTCAATGTGAGTAATAAAAGTTGAAGTAGATTTACTCACGCCTAGTAAATAGCGAATAAAAAGATTCTCACAAATTTGGAGTGAGGACACATTTTCGAAGCCCCATAGGCCTGCACCATAAGTGACTGTCGCTACACACTTAGCTTGGTAGATCTGTAGCATCTCGGCAGTTGGTTTGCCCCCAATTTTAGCTGCAAAGGTTCTCAGGGCCCCAATAGCACGGGTAAAGGCAAGCTTCCTAGCAGACACTGCATGTTTCCAAGCTCCTTTCCTCTCAAAAACAACACCCAAATAACAGAAAGTGTCTGTACTCTCAATTCTTTGCTCGTCAAGATATATCGAGCATTGTGACTTTTTGCTTTTTTGGGTGCATGGCATAGAGAAAGTTTTAGATATGTTCACTTTCAGATTTCTTTTCCCCATGTAGGATGAAAATTCACTTACGGCTCTCTGCAACCCTAGCTTAGTCCTAGACATAATTGCCGCGTCATCGGCGTATAATAGGATGGGTACAGGCCTACCATTGACGAGTGGGTAGTCAATTGGCAGATTTATTAGATGGTCTACAATAGAGTTAATATAAAAGCTAAATAGAAGGGGCGCAAGTATACAGCCTTGCCTAACCCCTCTATTTATGGCAAATTTCTGTGTACATTGCCCCTGAGTCCCGAACCTCACTCTGGCACCGGCATCTCTGTACAGTTCTTTTATAAATGCGACGATGGTAGGATCCACCCCAATAAGTTCCAATGTTGACCAGAGCTGCAGATGATCCACACAATCAAATGCTGAGCTAAGGTCAACAAATGTAACAAACAGGTCCCCTTTTTTGGCCTCAGTATATTTGGACATCAATAAGGACAGGTTTAGACATTGTTCCTGGGTACCCAATCCCTTTCGGAAGCCATATTGGAATTCCGAGATGACCTTTTTTTCTGTCTCCCAATGCTGAATTCTCTTAAGGACGATCCTTCCTGCAATTTTCATGAGGCCGTCTAGCAACGATATGGGACGGTAGCAAGCAGGATCGTCCCTATTTCCCTTTTTAAAGATGGGCACTACAATTGCGTCTGACCAGGTGTTAATTAAGCCGCATTTATTTCCCATATTTAAAACATTAGTTAACATGGGAGCCCAGAATTCTAAATTTGTTTTGTAAAGATCCACTGGTGTATGGTCGGGGCCAGGTGCTTTCCCTGAGGGGCTTTCCCTGATTGCGTTTTCAACTTCTAAGGTAGTGAAGACCAGATCAATTGGATATGGGGATACTGGGGGGTCACTTGACTGATATCCCTGAGTTAATTTATTCAAGGAAGAGATTACCTTTTGTTTGTTCTGGGTGTCCCCCTGGCTATTGGTGTAAAGTTTGCCATAATGTTCTACCCAGAGCTCTGCCGTGATTGCTACATCTATACAATTGTCAGTAACTTTTGTGTTGTATACTGATCTTATAACTTTCCAGAAGAGGTTAGTGTCTTTATTCCTGGCAGCTTCCCCCAAAGCTTCCCAGGCCTCCCTTTTCATGGTAGCTTTCCGATGATTGATTTCCCTCTTGTACTCTCGTCTGGCCTGGGAAATGTGAACCCTGTTTTTCGGAATGGTGTTTAAGGCTTTCTTCAAATTCTTTAGGGCAGCTGTACACCTAGAGTCAAACCACCCGCAAGCGTGATTCCCATTCTTTTTGTGGCTCTTGGTTAAAGTATTTTTTATGTGCAGCTGGATATTAGCGAATGCTGCCATAATCACCTTGGGCTCAATATCTTCTTCCAAACAGACAGATATGTCTGCAAAACAAGATGATATAAGGTTGTGGAAGAAGATTGTAGGGTTCAGTTTCTCCCACTTGATCACGTAACCATTTATCTTCGTTAAGGCGACCTCTAGTGGATAAAGTGAACCGCCAGATTCCTTTGCTTTCTCCTCTAGGAGCCTAACCCCAAAGGTAATAGGGTAATGATCACTCATTGGGTCATCCCCTATCTCCCAGAAAGTTATAAAATCAGGTTTAGTGGGGGATATCAGTGCAAAATCGATCGTAGTTTCACAGCCTCTTCCATTATATGTTGGGGCAAAGGGGACTGGGGGGGAGCATGCCTGATTGATGAAGGTAAGATCAAAAGAGAATATAATACTGTTAAGGAGAGACCCCATATTGGTGTGTGAGAAATGAAAAGGGCCATCCTCCTCGTGATCTGTAAGGCCGCACAAACCTAACTCAGAAAGTGGGCAGATGGCGCAATTAAAGTCTCCCACCCAAAGAACTGTATGGTCACCCCTGTTTTGATCTCTCACTTTATGGATATGATTTGACATTTTATTCAAAATCAATTCCATTTCACTTACTGGCATGTTGTTATAAAAATTCACCAGTATAACCTTTTGTGTAGTGCCCCATTTAAATGAAAGGATTTGGAAATATTGGTCAGAATGGAAGTTATATACCTTTATATCCCCTACATTCGAAGTGTATATACACAAACCCCCTTTATTGCGACCCTGTGTAGAGGGCGCAGCGGGTGAATGGAATGTTCGATACCCCATGATGTGTCTTTCCTCTGCCAGCCAAGTTTCTTGCAGGCAAAGTATGCCATGCTTCTTCACGGTCTCCAACCAAGGTGTGTGCATGATCTTATTGCCCAGACCTGCTACATTCCAGGATAACAGTGAGTGCTTTAATTCGCTAACTTCCCGATGTGTATGGCCCATGTCCCCCGTTACATCTGCTGGGACTTTGGAAGGTACCCTGTCTAAATGTGGTGTGGCCTGCACTAAGAGTGAGAGTGGGAGCTGGACAGGGCAGGGTTGTTCCACCACCAAATGGATTGGATTGTTAGCATTGAGTGATGATTTATCACTAATACTGGCATTCATTGAGTGATTTTGGTCACTCGACCGGAGTGGGAGATCTACGGTTCCCAGTCAATCCACCTGATCTAGGCATTCAAACCTATTCATAGTGGGTGCTCCTTCCCACCAGTTGTTAGTGGGTTGCCATCCCTGCCCATACCCCTTCCCTCTGTGGTTGTGAGCAATCGTCCAGGCCCCAGGATACTCTACTACCTGTTTTGGAGGGTAAAAAAAGGTAAGGGGTTTAGTAACAATGGCTTGTTTAGTCGCATATGGATCCCATGTGTTGATGAGATTGGCTGTATGGGGGTCCGCAAATGACACCACGATGCAATCTCCTGGTATCGATTTGTAAGTGCGACCCACCCATGGGACTCTCCTGGCCATTAGGACCCTACCCCTGTTGTTGTGAGGGAGCTGCCTGTTGACATTTAGCCAGTAGATCACTTTGTTCTTTAAGGACCACTGGGTTTCCACAGTGTTAGGGTCAAGAGGAGGTACCCCAGCCAAGATAGCAACATAGAGCCCGGCCTCAGGGGGGAGGTCAATATAGCCTCCGCGAAAATTCTGGTGATTTTGGTGTGAATTAGGTCTACGCTCTAAAAGGGGTGTGATAGGATTACTCGCCTTCTGGTCAGCTCTAGAAAAAGATTTGGGCTGCGCCTGTTTTTTAGAAGGTCCTTTCTCTGATTTTGGTGGATTGGATAATGGAGAATCAGCGACATTTGCAATTGTCCGGGGTTTAGGAATTGGAATAGGTTTGGATAATGGGGGGGGGTAAAGGTGAGGGCAAGATTAAAGGAGCACGGGGTGCCTCCCTAGAGACTGGAGCCGTTTGGATGGCAGTATTAAAGGCTGGTACAGGTTGGATGCCATCATTACTAACCTGGGGGTCACCCTTATTAAATTGGGGATATGTTACTTCTAACTGTTTCAGGCTAAGCGTAGCCAGGGATACTAAGGTTTTATCCATTTCAAGAAGGTGGTTCTCAATGCGTGACAGTCTGAGTTCAAAAGGTGTCAAAAGTTGTTTTAAAGTAACCCAGACTGTTTTGAGAAAGTCTTCCTCATCACCCGCTTTATCAATGTCCCTCCCTAGCTCGTTTTGCCCTTCCCTTGTTAAATTATCGCTACGAACGCCAGGATTCTCTACAACAGGGGCAGTAATAGGATTGAGATGAGTAAGGTTGGTATCACCCCCTGTTAGCTGAGTAGCTGGAGGTGATGTTTGTTTAGGCTCCCCTGTTCTAGGCAGAGTTCTTCTGTGATTGAAAAACTGCTGCCTTGCAATTTTTGCCTTCTTGCGAGCATAAGCAAGTTTTGCATAGTTTTTCTTTTTCAGACTTTGGCGATGCAGGTTTTTACTTTTGTTACAGAAAAGGAAGGGGCAGGAATATCCGGCCAAATGGTAGGGTTTCCCTGTTCAGTAAGCAATTGGCCCTCACTAAGTTTGGAGGTCATGGGTGAGAAGATAAAGGAAGAGTCTAATGGTAATGGAGAAGAGGAAGAGGTGGAATGATGAACATCGGCGAGAATCAACAAGGGGGGGGCATGACGGATGTTGGGGGGATACAGCAGACGCAATGTTTCCCAGGGAAGATTTTTTAGAATTAGCAAAAGTTTGGGAGAGTCTGCGCGCAGTGTCTAACTCGATAGAAACCCTCTTCTGCATTTTTGTGATTTCGGCATCTATGGCCAAGTTTGTTTTTACTAGAAAGTCGTCCAAGGTACCATTTGGCTTAGTTAAACCCAGTGCAGTCTTACTGCGACTCCCCCGAGTGCACATAATGTTCGACAGTTATAATTTCAGTAAAGAACTCACTAGTCTCAAAGTCCAGGCACGATGACAGTGACAAGAACCAAGGGAGGAGGGCCAGGCCAGTCCTCTTAGTCCTCGAACGGCCTCAAACGGTCCCGCCCTTGTCCCGGGCTTGTCCTGGGACGCTCCCGCGCGCTCCCGCGCAGCGGTGTTCGTGTGCTTACTTATAGCCTTGGATACAATTGGGTAATGGGTGAGGGCGTGGCGATGAGGGAGAGCGGCCCAGGTGTTGCGGGCGGAGCTGAGCTGTGACTCTTGGGAAACTGAGTCCAGCCCCTCCTGCTCGCAGCCCTCACAGCCGTTAGCCCTGGTCTGTCCCAACAACGGCAGCTCCCAAGTTCCAGACGCCCCTTGGCGAAGCGGGACCCGCGCAGCGGGTTCCGCAAGACGTGAGGTCAGAGGCAAAGGCAAAGGCGATCCGCACGCCGTCCAGTAGGTCCACGTACTGCCCAGGTATGTGCGAGTGTTGTCCCACGTAGAGGGAGGAATCCGGCAGCTTTCACTGGTCAGCTGAGGGCGGGGCGATGAGGGAGAGCGGCCCAGGTGTTGCGGGCGGAGCTGAGCTGTGACTCTTGGGAAACTGAGTCCAGCCCCTCCTGCTCGCAGCCCTCACAGCTGTTAGCCCTGGTCTGTCCCAACAACGGCAGCTCCCAAGTTCCAGACGCCCCTTGGCGAAGCGGGACCCGCGCAGCGGGTTCCGCAAGACGTGAGGTCAGAGGCAAAGGCAAAGGCGATCCGCACGCCGTCCAGTAGGTCCACGTACTGCCCAGGTATGTGCGAGTGTTGTCCCACATAGAGGGAGGAATCCGGCAGATTTCACTGGTCAGCTGAGGGCGGGGCGATGAGGGAGAGCGGCCCAGGTGTTGCGGGCGGAGCTGAGCTGTGACTCTTGGGAAACTGAGTCCAGCCCCTCCTGCTCGCAGCCCTCACAGCCGTTAGCCCTGGTCTGTCCCAACAACGGCAGCTCCCAAGTTCCAGACGCCCCTTGGCGAAGCGGGACCCGCGCAGCGGGTTCCGCAAGACGTGAGGTCAGAGGCAAAGGCAAAGGCGATCCGCACGCCGTCCAGTAGGTCCACGTACTGCCCAGGTATGTGCGAGTGTTGTCAAATCCGAATGCATTTTATTTTAAGATGATCGAAAAGTCCTCTTCCAAAGTTAGACTTACCCACACAAAATTATTATATCCCAAGTCCTTTCTTGACCAATTGGCTATTGGGGGCTATGAACTGTAGAAAGATACTATTGATCTTAAATCTGTTTGGAGTTACAAAAGTTGGCAAGTGCAAAGCACTGAGGCTTTGCACCGTGCATGTCTCATCCCAAGCCATATGTTATTTTTGAATTCGACTATTTCACAAACTACCTGCTTTGGCTTGGCTACTACAAAAAAATGAAATGCTCCTTCTTTTCCAGAATTGGAAGAGTACCCCGGTTGGGATAATAATACCAGTATTTCTATCAGAGATTTGCAGACCCTGTTGCTGAATTCTTCTTTTAACATATCCAGTTTGGATCCTAAGGGTTGGCTGTCGTGGCACAGAAGTGAAGATTCTTCTCAACATTGTTTTCTGGGTTTAGCCCCTTGCTACACACAGGTTAGGGTGGATTCCCGTTTTGAGAGTTACCATTCTGTGACTACCTATTCCGTAGGCAAGCTGTGTCAGAATTGGCTCAAACACTCCTCTTTGGCGTCAGTTAAACTTCATTTGTCTAAATTGATTGACAATGTTAATCTGAATGACTTTGTCAAGGGCCCTGCTTCTAGCATATCCTAAAGGTGGATATATGCTATTTACAACGGAGTTTGGAAACTGTCCCAGATTGAAGCTGCTTCACGCTTAAGAGCTATAGATCAAGCAAATTTAGAAAAAGTGCTAGCAGTTGTAGATAACATCATTAACATGCTTTCTTCCTGCATTCACACATTAGATAATATTGTTTCGTCTGTTGTTGGTATTATGCAAGAAGATGTCTCTATTTTGTACCATGGTCAGAATCAACTGCGTTCCATTATGCAGTTTGCATGGACTTTACAAATGCTGAAGGAAGGGAAAATGGAAAATGCCTTGGGACTACATGAACACGTCCTCATTGTTTGCCCCTTTTAATTTGACTGACAATCAGCAATTTATGTCTATGAAAGATGCAACTTTTTCTATGTTACATATTGAAAAGGTAGAACCTTTGCCATTTTCTGTGGCCGAGGCAAATTCTGCTGTGTGTCTCGTACATGGGCTAATAACATTACCTTTCCCTCTGTTCAAGTTCGAAGCTTGCATGAAATACTATGATATTGGCAGGTATGAACCTCTGGGTACCGCTTATCTCCATGAAGCTTGGTCACTACCATTTACCTATAGGTGCCTGAGGGAGGGAAAAGAGGTTTATTTGAATGGTGAGGATTGCACAACAACACCTGATCACTCATTAGTGTGTAGGTATATCCAATTGCATGGCTTGTGTAATCAGAATGCACCTAATTTGGCCTGTGTCTTTAAGGGTACACCGACGCCTGCTGTCACACCCACATTCACATTACTAGCAAACTGTAGTTATTTACTTTTAAATAATGAAGATTGTTGTGGGATGCTGGCTGGAATTCCTTACATCGTTACGGTCTCCCAACGTGTAGTTTATTGTAAAAACGTAATGTTTCCTCCTCACATGGAAAGCTGGATGTTTCCATCTGGTCGTCGATTCCGACCTTGAAAGCAGAGTTCAACAAGATGAGTCGAATAAGAGCTCTTTAGTCCCAGAACGAGGTCGTACTTACATCTGCCCATGAAACATTTGTAAATCACATGGCAAACACCCGCACAGAAGTGCATGCTTTATTAAATACGGATCTGCCCCAGCATTTTGGGGAATTAATTCACACTATCTTTAATGCCTCCTCAACCACAGGGCTGGCTCACTTTTTTAAAGTTGTTAGTAGTGGCCTTGTGACTTCTTTCCAAACTATATTCGGTGTGTTCCCGGCACTTTTTCATTCAATTCTCTCCAGCCTCTTTGGTGGATTTCCCTTGATGCTTGCTCTGGTTGCCAGAGTGCTTCTACTATTTTGTTTATTTCTGAATGGAATACTGTGCCACGAGACGATTAGCCCCGTCTGTTGCTGCTCCGCAACCGAATGCTTAATTTCTATGGAGCGCTGCCTCTTGCTACATTGAGTGCAGCTTATGGATTATCGTTTCGATTTTCCTTTTTCACATGCATACAGCCTGTCTTTCATTGCCTGAGCTGCGATTTCCAATGGGCTCTGGATTTGTGTCTCTGCAGTACGGTGTCTCCCAACGCAGATTATGATCAACTGATGAGCCCCTTAGTTGCTCATGAATTGCTTTGTTCTGGCGGTGGGATTATGGCCTTTGCAGCGATGCATGGAGTCTTGGGACGTTGGAATGTTTTTGCAGTGGCGCATGAATTCTTGGCACACAGTTATATTGAAGTAAATCCGAGTTGTCCTCTGATGGTACTAGAGGCTCCGGTTCTTGAGGAACATGGATGTTCATTTCCGTTACTAAATTGGATGGCTGAAATGTTTTCAGATGAGAACAATGACTTCCTGTTGGAGGCTGTTGCAACGTACTGTGCATATACACTATTGGAGTGAGGTGCATTTCCTGCTCTCTCTTATTCACGACTGGAGTCACATGTTGGAAATCAGATTTTTTTTACTATATTTTTAATTTTTTTTTATTAGGCCTATTGGCTTTACTGTACCCAAAAGTAGTTACTAATTTGGAGTTTTTTCAAAATTCTGAGTTTGCTCCTGTTTTTCCATTATGGCAAATTTGACCTAGATTCTATTTCTCGAACTTGAACTCTGCGTTCCTGCTTTGCCCACATTTCTTATCCGTGCTTCCATCAAGGGAGGGTGTAGTGGGGCTGAGCCTTGCATTTATACAGTGTTAAGTAAACATGAGCTTATTAGAAGTTTAAACGCCATTTTACCTTTTGCTTTCTTTCGCACACGGCACACACGTTAGATATTGTTTCTAGTTAAACTGAGAGTTTTGTTTCACATGAGAATAACTTGTTTATCTACGTTGCTAGACTTGCTTTGTAAGCTTAGTCTGAACAGTGAGTGCCGAGGCCTTCAAGCTTATATCAACACTGTTGCTGTTGTTCGAACTGATCAGCGCACGTTCTAGACATAACATATATGCAGCTGTGGATAGCTCGGAGACTGGCGGCTTTAATATTACACTGATTGAACACACTTTGAGTACATTTGTATGCTGAGAGCTTGTCCTGAACTCGATGTGAATCACTCCTGCTAATCTCTGAGGTATGGGGTCGCCTATGTAAGCCTAAGAGACCTTCTTTAGTTAGGGAGGGTGAAATATATGTATATATTTAACCTGTTTCCATTTAGCATTATAACATGCTTTCTCCCTTTGTATTTTATGGAATAGTAACTATGCTGACAATCTTATTTATTATCATATGTCTGCTTGTATTAGCTAAGATGCTGCATCTGAGATCACATATATAACACAAATTGCCTGAACCACAAAATCTCCACAAGCTTATTAAGAGAGAAAAGATCAATTTATTGTGATCACCCTCAAGTTATGACAAGCTATATGACAGAAAACAACAATACATTAAATATTTACACACCTATATATACTTTGTACATACATGAAAAACAAATTCTTTACACAGTACAAAAAGAAATTTTCTTGCATCAAACATTACAAAAAACTAAGAATACATCACAAACAACATTAGAACAAACATTACAATCAAAAAATTAGAAAAATAGGAAAAACCAATCCTAGGGGGAATTATAAGCAAATGAATGGCTCTTAAACAAATCATTACTGGACCAGCCGGTCCTAGTATCATAGAGATGACATTTTATTCCACCCTATGAAAGTGCCGACGCGTTTCGAGATCAGGCACTATGTCGCTGATCTCTCATCAGGGCTGTTTTATTCTTTGTATCTGCAAGATGCAAAGAAAATATTTTACTCATCACTCTCAAAACCGAACTTCTTTTGCGGCAATGGGCTGAGAAGAAAATTGTTACATACCAAACTTGGTTGCACGTAGAGCAGGGCATTGGGGCGTAAAAGGTTTCAAACCAAATATTTCTAAACGTGGCCAGGCAGGACAACCGACAAGAAATTTTAAGAAGTGTTTGTGCATTGGTAAATCTAACCAGCTTGTGGTTTCATTACTAAAACGTCACCCAATGCTACATAAAGCCTACCTTGCTATTGTCGACTGCCGTCAACCTGCGTACTTATTTGTACTACACCACCATGAAGGTAGGCTCCTAAAACAATAGTGAAAAATGCGATCACAGCGTTAAAAGAAACATTTTAAACTTGCTCGTGTCTCCCTTTACTCCCTGTCCTGGACTGGTATGAGAGTATAACGAAAGAGTGCTCATGTTTCCCACCTTACCTGAGGTATCTTAAGTCGCATGTTCTGGGTTGTCTAATCATTGGTGACTTTGCTATAGGACGAAGAGCTAATGAGACACTGATGCTAGTCTGGTAGGGGATTTTGGGTACTAAGGTGAGATTTTGGTACACCCTAATTCACTGAGGTCTTGAGTCCCTGCGCACAGTACTGTCACTGAGCAGAATCCCTGCAACAGTATGCCTTTTCTGGGCAGCCCCCACCCACATACACAAAAAAGGCCAGCATAATCGCTGGTGCCTTGTGTGCTCTCTGCCAACCCCTGGGGGTGCAGATCAGTGGCTTCTGTCCCCATCTGTATCCTGGGGGGACAGAAAGACAGTGGCTATTTTGGGAGTAGTGGGGGCATAGGCATGCCCATTCTGAGCAGTCCACATTCATTAAAAAAAGTAATATTCTCTGAGCCTATTGGGCTTTCTGCCCCCCTCGGGATGCATATATGGGGCTATTGCCCCAATATGCCTCCCAGGGGGCAGAAAGACTCTAGTAATAGTTTTTGGGGTGGGGGCATTGGCATGCCCATTCTGGACAGCCCCCACCCCTATGTATAAAAAAAAACTGGTGCCTAGAGGGCTTTCTGTCCCCTGGGGAAGATCAGGGGCTACAGCCCCCATCTCTCCCTGGGGGGGACAGAAAGACTTTTGAATTGTTTGGGGGGGCATTGGCCTGCCCATCTTGGGTGGCCCAACCCCTAAATCAAATTTAAAAAAACCCTGGCTTCTAGTGGGCTTTCTGCTCCCCCAGGGTGATTGGGGTCTACTGCCTCTGTCTGCCTCCAGGGGGGCAGTAAGACTGACATTTCTCTGGGGGGTGGAGGGTGGGGGCATTGTCATGGGGTGATCCCCAAGCAGGGATCCGCTAGGGAGTGGTACCATTGGAAAGTGGATATTCTTTCCAATGATACCTCTCCCGTTCTTTCTACGTGCTCAGGGGGCTGAGCTTGCCCTCTGAACACATAGAAAGTGAAACTAAAATGAGCCTAAAGGCTCACTTCAACCCTAAAGAATCACAGCAGGCACTACCAAATGAAGATTGATCAAATAAAAAGAACTCCTTTGTTAAGTAGTAGCAACATATGAAACGTTTGTAGACAGTGTGCCAATTTAAAATGTTAAGCTGTCCAGATATGTGAGCATTACACAGCAATCTCAGCAGGTGGCAAGCTGCTCTATTTTGAACCAGTTAAAGCTGATGGATAACTATAGAAGGCTTTTGAAAACTGAAGGCGGGAGTCCACCCCTGTCTTGAGAAGTTTAAGATAAAGGGAACAAGTAGCAGAAAGACTCACCAACTGCAGTTGAAATAGAGCTCCCTGTCAAAGTTTATCACATTATTCCTGACTGTATTAGTGGGTTGAGAGCAAGAGTCCGATACCGTCAGACAGATTGTTGAAGGCTTCCTAAGTACCACTACCTTGGTTTTATCAGTGTTGAAATTCATACAGTTCCTCAGCAATTATTTTCAAACTTCAACAAGCCTGCAGTGAAAATAGTTATGTGTAAGATCTATATTATCCCTAGAATAATTGGTGTTGTCAGTATTATATGAAGGAACAGTTGAAAGACTGAATTAATTTGGCTAAAGGAGTAACATATAGATTACGCAGGTTGGGGCTTCGGGATGAACTTGGAGGTACTCCACAGGTCACAGTTCTGGAAGAAGATCTAATTGATGGCGTGGTGAGCCACTCACAGCAGTCCCGAAGACAAGAAGAGATCTACAGTAAGGCTTTACCTCTGATACTGTATCACCAAAGCCAGCATAGAAGAGTTGTATTTTGAAGGTTCATAAAGAACAAAAAAATAACCTTAATACATTATGTAATATTTAAAAAATAATAACTTACATTTATTTCAAAGGATATTTGATACAACTACAGTGACGTGCCGGGATAGAGATATCAATAGATATAGAGGTTGAGGTAGATGTAGATGAGGTTGAGGTAGATTTAGATGTAGACATAAGTCTAGAGTTGGGTGTAAAGGAATAAGAAGGGAAAGGTACGGTGGTACATGCATGTGTCGAGGTTTAGGTAAGTAGAGAGGTAGCAGCAGGTGTAGAGATAGATGTGAAGGAGACCAGGGTCCAGTGCAAGAAATTAGGGGCAGAGGTAAATTTAGAGAAGGAGAAAGAGATAGAGCTGGTGTTTGGGTAAATGTAAGGGATGCAATAGATGTAGATGCAAATACAAGTTTGGTGGAAAGTAAAGAGATAGGTAGAAAAGGTGTGGAGTAGAGGTTGTTAGAGGTAGAAGCATGTGTAGTGATAGAAGTAACTTTAGAGGTAAAGGTAAGTATAAAGGTAGGTTTAAATGAAAACCTGGCAGCAGAAGTAGGTATAAGGGCTAGAGGTAAATACATAGGTAGGTGTTGCGCTAAGGCAATGTTCAGGAAAGTGTAAGGGTTTGGTTAAGGGTTAGGTTTGTAATTCATAATATATTCTCTTTTTTATGACATACTTAATTATGTTCTTTTTTAAGGTTTGTCTAATATTATATGAAAACAATAATCATTGTGAATTCTAAATGTTGCTACACTCGTTGCTATATTTCTTGGATTTTACATAGATTGCATTTGATGCCCAAATTTGGAAATATTCTTGGTACAGCTGAGATGTTTTCCAAAGTGGTTGCAGGCACAGGTGAATAATGGACGGGACAACAATGGTTAAAACAAAGCCAATACACCAGACTTTTTGTTGGGTAGTTGTTTGCTAATATTTGGGTAAATGTGTGCATTTTGTGCTTCCCCCAGTAGTTTAGAAAGAAAATCACACAATGAGGCAACATCTTGGGTTAAAATAATATTGAAGCTGTAAGTAGGTCTTCTGTGCTGAACAGAGTGCATGAACCAAACAAATCTGTATCCATACTCAAGAGTGTTATGATAAGGAGTCCGAAGATTAGTTTTGTGCTGAAAGGGGAGAACTAAAGAGGCGGAGACAGCAAAACAAAGCAAAGTAGATACTGTTGCTTGCACTGCTGTAGAATATGAATATAGGCCCATCCAACCATAGATGATGTGTACCAAAAAGGTAGGGAACGGTTATCATTGTTGAAACACTGCATGCATGTTGAAAATTTGGTAACCATTGACAGTGATGGAAAAACGTTGGTAATTAAGTGAATTAAGCATGATGCTGCATCTGTATGAATAATTATGAATAACAATGTTCAACAAGGTGCAAGGTATTTTTCTGTAAGAATGTTCATTTATGTGCTACAGTAATTGTTGGCATGCATTTTCTTTTTACAAATTCTAATCAATTTACATGGTCAGATTTTAGTCTTATTTGTTCTACATTTATTGATGGAATTATATATTAATGATATAATTTGAATACCTTAAGTTTTTCTTCTAGGAGGATACCTTGTTGGACATTGCTCTGTATAATTGCTGGTCCCCAAGTCCACCTTAGTCTATCAGTAACTTCTGTAGAATGTTTACCATTCGACTGTAGGGCTGGGTCCCTACATTCTCTTTTAATCTGGCGCTAACACTAGTGGAGACATATTTACTTTATGTGCAAGACTTCATGTCCCAAATAACATGCTTCCTTTACAGCACTCTCTAACATATGAACAAGTATGTTTTATATATCCATAGATTTGCATAGAAATTAAATTTGCAGGACTCAACACAGCAGCTAACACTGAATAGTTGTGCTAGTTTCAGGTGGCAAACTGGGAAAAAATATTAAAACCAACTGCAGGCTAAAGAAAGAAAGAAAATAGGGGTAAAAGGTGGAAAAGAGGTGCAAGGCCAACACTTCGTGTGTTCCTTTTTGGGAAATGGATGAAAGGAAATTTGGTTGGGAATGTTGCAGACTTGCTTGATATATGTTGATGTAGAAGAGGGCATCACAAACACATTTGTTAGCAAAGTTACACACATGCACTAAGTGACACTGAATTTAGATGAATTGACGTGTTCTTGTTTCGAATACAACAACCAGAGCAGCACAGGCAAAAAATAATATTTAATTTTTCACTGAGAAATCAAATGTAAACAGTTGTAAGTTTGCCTAGTAGTTTATTCTATTTTTGGTAATTTTAGCTGTAAAGAAAGCAGTTTATTATTTTTTATTTTTCATTGCTATGTAATCCGGTGCATACACTGATATACATTGTTCCATGAGTAGAACAAACGTGAAACCGAAAAGGGTATTTAAAAAAACTAATGGGAAAGAATTATGCAAGAAAGAATTGGTATATATAGCAGTAGCATGTAATAAGACAAATATACACATGTAATGGCTTCTTTAGAATTCAAAAGTTATACAGGCCTGATTCACAAAGGTAAACTTAGACCAAAAGTCTAAGTTTAGACCTGAAGTCTAAGTTTAGACCTAAACTACTACTAAAGTTAGACTTTTATATAAGTTTAGACCAAAAGTCTAACCTAGACCAAAAGTCTAACTTTAGTAGTAGTAAAGTTAGACTTTCAGTTCAAACTTTGACCAAAAGTCTAACTTTAGTAGCAGCAAAGTTAGACATTTGTTCTAAGTTAGACTTTTGGTCTAAACTTGGACCAAAAGTCTAACTTTATCGGTAGTAAAGTTAGACTTTAGGTCTAAACTTAGACTTCAGGTCTAAACTTAAACTTTTGGTCTAAGTTTACCTTTGTGAATCAGGCCCTATACGTTTATAATTTTTGAAAAAGTAGTGTAAGCATACTAGCTGTAATAGAATGGTGATCCGTTTTTAAAACAGTGCTTTTATGAAATAATTGATGTACCTAATATTCGTTTAGTATGTTTGTTTTAGTGTTAGTTAAACATGCATGGTGTATGTGTTAAGAAACCTGTTAAAGGCAGGGTATTTGTTAGCAATTACTATTTAGAAGTTTTTGTAGAATAGAGATTATATGATTTCTCTGATAAAATACATCATTTTGCGTGGTCACCCCAGTTTTTACTGTTTTTGTGGTTTTTAGACTCTTCTTTCACACTTGGGCACTGTTGTCCAGTGCCCAGTGTATGTGAGCTGATCCCTAAAGCATGTAGAAGCTGGCCAATTCCTGATAAACATATTTAACTCTCATATAGAGCCATGAATATGGTGTAGAAACTGCACCCATGGCATCAGAAGTTAAATGTCACCTGTGGACCGCAGTACTTATTATGCCATCCACTTGTGTGAATAAGGAAATCATGGCTTCAGTCTTATCATTGTAGCCTGACTGCTTCACTGTAAAACCTACAGAGTGACCTACTAAAGTAACCTATTTTAACAGGTGAAGCCTCCCTTTTAATTATTAATAAGTCAACACTATGCAAGCTAAATTCATGTTACTGTTTCCCTACAGTGACAGGACACTGTGGCAGGCCTAGCCCAAGTAATAAGTCTGAGCTCATGTTTGTTCCAGTACAAAAGTTCAGTGAAAAAACTTGGACTCAACCCCTGATGCCCATGGCAGGCATTCTTAATTTAAGGAAATATGTGCAAAGTATTTAGCAGTGCCGTATTAGGGCGGCAGCTGTGCCCAAGGATTCCAAAATGGCCGTCATCTTAGCCTCGACCGAAGAGAGCTGCAGCACTCTCGTGGATCGGCGCCTTGTCACAGACTGCCAGAATGAACAGTTACCATAAAGGAAGGAGCACCATGCTTTGGTGGGGTGAGTGTTTTGGAGGTGGGAAATCCTGATGTTTGTTGTGGTGGAAGGACAAGGAGTGCAGACTGAGACCTGTGGGAGGCTAGCGTGATAAAAGACACCAAGGATACGTGTGGAGTGGATATGGACGTAGACGCCAAGGATGGGCGTAAAAAGGATGGATGTGGAGAGGGCAGAAACCAGAAAGAGCACTGTATCAGTACTGCTCCTAATTCCAGTGGTCCCTGAGGGAAGGCGGACGCTGTGGCTCCAGTAGCCAGAACCTTTGAGGGTGTCATAATCCTGTACCTAGTGCCAGGGTTTTACAACAAATGTAGAGTCTACATTGGGTGCAGTTTCCTTACTCTAAAGAGAGTAGATATTCCCCAATTAAAACCCATCCCTATCTAGTGCATCCAGCACTCCAAAAGTATGCCTATGTGAAGAATACTGTGTTGCCAATCTAATAATGTGTACATTACATATAAGAAATGGTGCTTGTTTACTTTGGTATTTGTATGAAACTGGACTTTGCCAATGCTTATTGCTCTCATGGTTTTCATCTGTGATTGTGCCTCAATTTTACTTATTTATTGGGAAAAACGAGAACGTTTTGCGCTTTGTGCGAGCTTTATCTGCGTTTCGGGAAAGAAGGACAAAAGACCTAAACCGGCTGTCCGGTGCATGGTGCCTGAACACATGCGAACGTAACGGCCGTATTAAGAGGCCGATTATGATGGCGGACGGACCTGAGTCCGTCCGCCACCATTGAGAAGGAGGGACCGTCCGCAGGGGCAGCGGCGGTCCCTCCGTGCTAATTAGGATGTGACCGCCACCCTGGCGGTCACATCCTGTATATTTATCATTGCGGCGGGTGCTGCTTGAAGCAGCACCCGCCGCAAGGATAAAAATGTATGTTGTGCATTTGCATGCACAAAGCGGCAGGCACCGCGCGGTGCCTGCCGCTTTGTGCAGGCAAATGCAGGGGGGTACCATAGGTACCCCCCATGTGCACCCCCCACCCCCCTTCACCCCTGGGGGCCCGCAACGGGCCCCCAAACACAAATCCGTATGCCTTTACACGGCGGAAATGCCGCCGTGTAAAGGCATCTTTCTGCTGAAATCCTAATATGGCTGGCGGTGTCTGATAGACACCGCCAGCCATGTTGAAGCTTTTCTGCCGCGGACGGAAGGCGTCCGCGGACGAAAAGCTACGGACTGGAAAACGATCCCCCAGCCATCCTAATCTGGCGGGGGGTCTTTTTCAGTCCGCAGCGGTTTTCCCGCATCCTCCGGGCCGGCGGTGGCTTCCGCCAGCCCGGAGGATGCGGGAAAACCGCAATCGTAATCAGGCCCTAAGTGCGGTTTGGGAGTGGACTGGCTATATAATGCCACACCCAAGTTCCAGAAGGTGCTTAGCCTTCAAACCGTTGCCTTGTTGACATCTGCATCTTACCTGGTGATCCTCGCCGGTTTCCTGGAATCTTCAGTGTTCGTCTTCAGCATAACGAATCCTGCAGAAAAGAAGTAGAAAAAAGCTAAGTTATTTCTTTTTGTCTAAATATACAAAAGGCGCCCAACGCCAGACAGCAGTAAAAGTCAGCGCGCATTAGAAAAATATAAAGAACAATTTTTAGAAACTCTTGTTTACTTTAAAGGAAGAATCTTTTTGAATATACAAATGAACATTAAGCAAGAAAGACTTTTAAAGCAAAAATAATTAGAATGTTGCATAAAATTGTATTATATTTGTTGTACTATTTTCTCATTTCAAAGTACATAATCACGTGATGGATCATAGACAAAAGATGGTGCATAGTAAGTGAAAGGTGATAAGAGAACCAATAGAATATAATGTGGGATATTTCTTTTGGATAATAGAATGAAAGCTCATAATCAGTTTTCTCACACATAGAGAAGAAAAGATAACAGGAACAGCATCATCATCATCACAACAGACATCCATGCAGTGACTACTCCCTTGGAGGACAACACCCCATCATGCAATGACTTCAGGACGCCATGCACAATTCCTGTAGATGGCAGGTAGGACATTTATATCACATATAGTCTCAGTGTAATGAAGGAAGTTTAGGATAATAGCACAACTCAATTAGATCACGCCCTCAAAATATTTCTTGTTGCCTGGCAGGTCAACAACAGGAATTTGTCAGCATATGAATGCCGGCACTCCTCCCTGATTTATTTTAAGTAGCCATAGTGTATTGTATAATTCACTGGTTATTACATAGGGATTCTGGAAAGTTGGCACATAACGTCTCTGCAAAATCCTGCCAAGACACCTCACAGGTAAGAGTACAGATTCTTGCATGTAAGAGTGTTTTGGTTAACCTGACCGAGGGCCATGGCTTCAGGCAAGTCCTTGTTCTTAGTGTGTTTGCTTTAAGGAGGTGGTGGGCCAGTGTACGATCACCACAGCAGGGTTACTTGGGAAGGGAAGAGCACTTATAAAGAAGGCAGACACCACTTGTTTCACTGGCATGGTTATGGCACTGTAGACAGGATACCCACATAATAGAACCCTCCCAAAGTGCTTGGTGCTCACCTGTAGTTCTAGAGCCAAAAGGAGATTGTAGTCTACATTTTTGTATAGACTTCTGCCAGTTGAACAACATCTCACATTTTGATACGTACATTATTCCCAGAGTGGATGTGTTGGTAGAAAGGTTGGATAGGATACATGTCCACAATTGACCTCATGAATGGCTATTGGCAGATTCCCCTCACCCGAGTAGCCTGAGCAAATACACCCTTTTTGAACCCTTCAGGGTTATATCACTTTAAAGTATTGCCATTTAACCTTCGCATGAGGCCCCTGCTACCTTCCTGTAGTTACAACCACATCAAAAGTACTCAGTAGCATATTTGGACAACATAGTTCTGTGAAGCCCTGATTGGAAAACCCATCTACAAAACCTAGAACAGGTATTAATGACCTTGAATAAAGCAGACCTCACCTGTCACGACTGCTGGGGCGGGCTCACAGGACTACAAACATGGCTGCCAGCTGGGGATGCGCATGCATGAGGACGGGTCAGGCAAGCTAAAGCCCAGCCTTCCTCATGCAGCAGCGTTTCACGTTCCAGCTCTTGAACTTGTTTCCGCATACCTTGTTCACTTCGGTTCATCGCGTCCCTCACTCCTTTGTCGGCGTTGGCGTCGCAAGCATTCCTGGTGGGTCATCTTTTCCTCGGCTCCCCTTTGTGATTCTTTCCTGGTTTCTGCAAAAACAAAAGAGAAAGACTAAACCTGCATTATCGTGGTCATGTTAACAGCCCTTTTGCGCTGCTTTTTTATGTTTTCTGTTATTGTGATTATGCCTATCACTTACCTGATCCTCTGCTCTGGGCGTTGTGAAGATCCGCTCCATCCTTTTACTTCAATAAAAGCGTGTTATTCTATCATCTAATGTGTCTATTGATTCCTTCTTGTCTACAGCCTTTTGTTTTACACTGACAAAATCCTGTGGCTACTGAGTGGCAACGAGGGATCTCTTCCCCTTCTTTCCTTGTTTTGTCTCCCTTCTTGCCCAAATTACCATTGTCACCTAGATGTGGTCAGGTGCAATAGGTGATTGGGAGGAGTTGTGGACCTTACTTCAAGTTCCATGACGTTCCTGTGGAAACACAGGTGAGATTCTTACAGAACGCAAAGCCCAAAAAGAATAGCGTTTCTGTCAGCCCGGACGTCATGGAACTTAGTAAGGTAACTCTAGCTGATTTAGCCCACATGTTGGGTAATCTTCAGGCAGAAATCCAATCCCCATCAACTAGGGTGGATAATATACAACGAGAAATGAGGACTGAAGCCAGTGTAGGGGCTCAGAATCCTAGTGCACACGGTTAAGTGATACAGGTGACTGCACCTCCGTCTATCCCTTTGACGCACCCTGAGCATTTTTTAGGGGATACTACTAACTTTGCTGCCTTCATCAGCCAGTATCAGCTTAATTTCATGTGCAAGGCCACCTGTTTTCCTACAGACCAAGCTAAGACAGCTTTTGTTATTTCCTATCTCGGGGTGTCCGCTGCTAATTGGACCATACCCCTTATAGAGTGGAATGATCCATTTCTACAGGATTATAATGCTCTTAAGAGAGAACTTAGAAAACTGTTTGATATACATACTTTCACTCACTCAGCAGACACTGAACTGCTAACTTTGAAAAAGGGGACTTAGGATTTAACCTCTTACATTTCCACATTCCATAGGTTAGTAGCGGAAGCTGGGTGGCCCAAGGAAAAGCGCAGAACCTATGCAAATAGGAAGCGAAAGAGGGCCCCTCAGTGAAGAAGAAAAGCAGAGAAGGCGGGACAAGAAACTGTGCTTGTACTGAGGTAAGCAGGGTCATTTTCTTATGGAGTGTCCCGTAAAACCAATGCGGACATGGCGTTCGGAAAACTAGCAAGCCTCAAGAGACAAGGACTTCGGGTAATTCAGGACTGATTGTCTCATCCATGGAGGTAATGGCATCCCAGCCATTTCATTTACTTCTCTCCTCTCTCCTCTCGCCTAATATGGGAACACCACGTTGTCAAGGTGCAAATAATGATAGATTCTGGTGCTTCGGGCAATTTTATGGATTCACAGTGGGCCCCGAGTTGGAAGATCCGTCAGGTGTCCAAATCTTCTTGGGAAGAAGTTACAATTATTGATGGTAGCACTCTGAAATCTGGGCCCATCACGCACACTACAATTGAGTTGATGTTAGTCATGGAGCAGAAACACCGAGAACTCAGGACATTTGATCTCATACAGTCTCCTCAATTCCCGGCAATATAAGGGCTGCCCTGGCTATGTCAGCACAGTCCATTTATTGATTGGAAGACGATGACATTAACCTTCAATCATGACCATTGTAGAGGCCATGTTCTTCTTGCCTCAGATGATTCTGAGAAAAATATTTCACCAGCACAGATGAATGTGCACTACCCTCCACTTATCAGGACATCAAGAAAATATTTGATGTAGAACAAGCCACGAGTCTTCCCCCACAAAGGGTCTATGACTGTAGGATTGATCTGCAGCCGGGAGCTTGCATACCTCGTACCATAGTGTATTCCTTAACGGAAAAAAAGAATGTGTATTTGCGAGAATACCTGGATGAAATGTTGAGAATAGGGTTTATGCGTCCTTCTAGATCACCTGCTTCCTCTTCTCTCTTTTTTATACTGAAGAGAGAAGGAGGTCTCAGATGCTGCATAGATAACAGGGCACTGAATACCATTTCCATACAGAACAGGTACCCTTTGCCACTAATTTCCTCCCTCTTTGATCAGATAAAGGATACACAAGTGTTCACCAAGTTGGACTTGCGAGGTGCATATCATCTTGTGAGTATCAAGGAGGGAGTCGAGTGGAATACAGCTCCTTGTGCTAAATATGGATTATATGGATATTTAGTGATGTCCTTTGGGCTTTGTAACTCCTCTTTGGCTATTTAATTTTTTATCAATGAGGTTCTGAAGGATATGCTAGATAAATATGTCATTACTTATATCGATGACCTCTTTATTTACTCTCCATCCATGCAAGAACATGAAATTCATGTAAAAAGAGTACTAGAAAGTTTTGCGAGACAACCATTTGTATTGTAAACTAGAGAAATGCCAGTTTAATGCACAACAAGTAAGCTTCCTGGGATTTGTAGTCTCCCCACAGGGACTCAGAATGGATCCGCAGAAGGTAATAGCCATCCACCGTTGGCAAGTCCCACAAACTGTGAAAGAGATGCAAAGTTTTCTTGTCTTTGCCAATTTTTACAGGTGTTTTATTTGCAATTTTTTTGACTTGGCTTCTCCAATCACCGGACTTTTGAGAAAGGGAATTACATTTCAATTGTCTCCCAAGGCAGAGGAAGCCTTTTGTTAATTAAAGGAAGCCTTCACACAAGCACATATACTAAGACATCGAGATCCTTCCCATTCTTTTGTTGTAGAGGCCGATGCTTCCCACGTGGCAGTATGGGGATCGTTTCTCAGGCGGATCCTAGCACAGGGGTTCTTCATCTGGTGGCGTATTATTCATGAAAACTGACACCAGCTGAGACAAACTACTCTATCGGAGATAAAGAATTATTGGCCATTAAGAGAGTTTTTGAGGAATGGAGGCAGTATCTTTTGGGGGCCAATCTCACAATCATGGTTCTAACTGACAATCATAATTTTCAATTCTTGAAATCCGCAAGAGCTCTATCCTTGCGGCAATTATGATGGACCCAGTTTTTTAGTGACTATTATTTTGGTATACAGTTCCGTGCAGGAAATAAGAACAGGAAAGCAGATGCTTTGTCTCGTTTAGGTTACGAAGCCATAGAATTGCAAGATGCGCCGCCCTCTATCATAGCTAGAGAAAGAATAATCTGAGTCATGTGTTCTGAAGAAAACTTCTTTAAACAGGTTAAGTAGGCGCAAGAATCTACAGCTATGAAAGACACAGTTTGTACACAAGAGATCACCAAAGACCAAGACCTGTCTTATGTTCAGGGAGGCTTGGTACTCCCCACTCAAGAATTGAGATTATAGGCCTTAGAATGGTGTCACACTCATCCTCTTGCAGGGCATCCAGGGTACAAGAAAACACTAGAATCATTACAGAGACACTTTTGGTGGCCAGCTATGGGAAATGATACAATACACTTTATCCAAAGATGTCACGTATCTGTCCAGGGGAAGGCCTCTCACCAAAGTCCTGCATGGTTATTACAGCCTTTACCTACACACCCAAGTCCCTGGAATACCACAGACTTAGACTTTATAGTCAAATTACCACGCACTGCAAAAGGGAACACTACCCTCCTTGCTGTGGTAGATCTATTGACTAAGACATTTTATCCCCATGACTAGTCTCCCCACATCAGAATATTAGCCTCTGTATTCATTCAAGAAGTGGTGCGCTTACACAGCCTCTAAGTTCTGGAGGGGGATCTGTGCTCTATTGCAGATAGACGTACATCTGTCCTCCAATCACCACCCTCAAACGGATGTATGCCGTTACAACGCATGCTTTTACCACGCATGCTCTTACATAGCGCTTTGGGGTGCTGGATAGTGAATAGTTTAATTTGCTATTCCAACTCCAGTCCCCGTGGACACTAGGGAAGGTGTTGGATAGTAAATTAAATCTACTCCCTATCCTAGAGCGCCCCCCAGCGCAATGCGTTGCAATGGTTTTCGTTGTAAAACCTGCGTTGTAAAAGCACTGCGTTGTAAAAGTTTTGTTGTAAAGGATGTTTCCCCCCTCAAACAGATGGTCAAACTGAGAGGGTGAACCAATGTGTCGAACAATACATTAGATGCCAGGTCTTACATTCTCTTGCCGAATTGCATGAGTTGGTATGGATAGCTGAGTTTTCCTATAACAACAGTTACCACTTTTCCACTGCTTCCTCACCTTTCTATTGCACTTACCGTTTTCATCCATGTACTTTGCCTATTTCTCTGTCCTCCTCCTACCCTACTCCGGCAGCTTTAGACCTTGGAAAAGAACTACATGAGGTACACAAGACAACACAGGTGAGCCTAGACAAGGCCATGGCTAGTTATAAGAGGGGGGCGAATGTTCACAGATGCACAGAGCCCGGATACAAACAGGGGGACGGGGTATGGTTGTCGTCCAAGAACCCAATGTTGAGATGGTCTTGCAAATTCAAGCCTAAGTACATAGGCCCATACAAGATATGCAAGGTAGTGAACTCTGTCGCAATGAAGCTGGACCTTCCCGCCTCCCTGAAAGTTCATCCGGTATTTCATGTCTCTCTTTTGAAACCTGTGGAACCAGGCACACGTTTTCCTAACGTCCCAAATCGGTGAATGATGAACCAGAATATGAGGTTGAGGCAATCATTGATTCGCGTAGAGTAAGACAAAGAATCCAGTATCTGATATACTGGAAAGGTTATGTTATTGAGGAACGTAATTTTGCAGGGAATCTGCTCATACAGAGAACTGTGCACAGAGACCCTAGACCTCAATGAATTGTTGTGGACCAAAAAACTCACCTCAGTACCTAGAACCCCTAACCGACTAGCATCAGTGTCACATTATCTCTTCATCCTATAGCAAAGGAACCAATGATTAGACAACTCAGAACATGCGCTTTAGGTTACTCTCAGGAATGATGGGAATCAAGAATACTCTTTCAGTTGTTATTCTCATACCAGTCCACAACATGGGTAAAAAATGGACACAATAAAGTTTAACATTTTTATTTTAACGACGTGCTCTAAGATGCAATATTTTTGCTAACATAAGCAGACATATGATTAAAAATAATATGATCAGCATTATTACAATTCCATAAAACACAAAAGAAGAAATCATATTATATTGATAGTGGGAACAGGTCCTATAGGGCCTTGTATGCCACCCTCCTTAGCTAGGAACTATGTTTTTATAAAATATAGAAGGTCTCCTAGGCTTGAATGGGGAACCCCATACCTTAAAGATCAGCAGAGGTGAATCACATCGGGATCTGCAAAAGCTCTCTCTCTCTCTGGAAACGGATTTTTTTCAAGTGCCTAAAATCACGCATGCAGTGCAATATTAAAGGTGCCAGAATTTCAGCTAGCTGCAGCTGCATGCATGTCTTGTCTAAGCTTGAGCCGATCAGCCCGAATAACAGGTAACATTGTTATGATAACCTTGGAGGCTTCAGCACTCACTGTGCAGACACAGGTCGCGATGTAAGTCTAGCGATGTTGAAAACAAGCCATTCTCATGTGAAGATATTCACGCAGTCAAGCTTTCAACAACAGTTACATTCAGGGTCGTGTGCAAAAGCGGCAAAAAGGTCAAATGGCATTTAAACTTCGAATAAGCCAATGCTAACATAGCAATTTGCGCACGCAGGGCCCTGCCTTCACTACAATAACTGGGAACCAGCTAGTCAGATACACCCCCCTCGGTTGTTGCTTTTATTTCACATACGACATCCTGATAAGCCTAAGCCGGTAGGGGGGTCTACTGTTGGGGGGGGTGTACTGTCACGACTGCCGGGCTGGGCTCACAGGACTACAAACATGGCCGCCAGCTGGGGACACGCATGCGTGAGGACGGGTCAGGCAAGCTAAAGCCCAGCCTTCCTCATGCAGCAGTGATTCGCGTTCCAGCTCTTGAACTCATTTCTGCCTACCTTGTTCACTTCCGGTTCGCCACGTCCCTCATTCCTTCTTCAGCGTTGGAGTGGCAAGCATTGCTGGTGGGTTATCTTTTCCGCGTCTCCCCCTCGTGATTCTTTCCTGGTTCCTGCAAAAAGAAAAGAGAAAGACTAAACCTGCTCTATCGCGGTTACGTTAACAGCGATTTTGCGCTGCCCTTTTATGTTTTCTGTTATTGTGATTATACCTATCACTTACCTGATCCTGTGCTCTGGGCGTTGTGAGGATCCACTCCATCCTTTTACTTGAGGCACCTAAAAGGAAAAGTAAGGTTATTAATACCTGAACTTAAGGTTACATTTTGTTTGGCTATAGACCTGTTTCGACAGTCTGAAAAAGATTGCTACAAGCTAGGTCTTGTTCATAGGTGGGCATAGTCTGACACTTACCTGTTAAAGTGACTCCTTCTCCAGTTTTTCTTTTTTCATTAATCAGTATTGCATTGTTTCTGCCAGCACCAGACATATGCTTTACACTACATATTTTAGCTATATACCCAGTTAATGAAGAAAAGAACATTAAGGTAAAGAAAAGAGAACAACAAGATTAATACAATAGAAGCGTGTTATTCTATTACGTAATGTGTTTATTGATTCCCTCTTGTCTACAGCCATTTGTTTGACACTGACGAAATCCTGTGGCTAGTGAGAGTCTTTCCTTGTTTTGTCTCCCTTCTTCTCCGAATAACCATTGTCGCCTATACGAGGTCAGGCGCAATAGGTGATTGGGAGAAGTTGTGGACCTTACTTCAAGTTCCATGATGTTCCTGCAGAAACACAGGTGAGATTCTTACATCACGTTAAACAAAAAAAAAGACCAATTTCACTGTGGAACACATAGAATATTTGGGCTTGAACATGCAATTTAGGAGTCATTCATCCACAAATGAAAAAACTCGAGGCTATTCAAAATGTGCCAGACTGACAACAAAAATGGACATACGCTCCTACCTGAAACTTGTTGGTTAGTTTTAGAGGTTTGTTCCACAGTCCTCTGAGATTGCATGCCCCCTCACTGGCCAGCTGTCCCATAAGCATTCAAGGAAGCTTGTTCCATGGACTGAAGTGCAGGAGCGCAGTTTCCAGAACTTGAAAGATGCTTTGTGTCAAGCTGCTGACCTCATGTTTCCTAACTTAGGGGGATATTTTGCCACAGCCCAATCACAGTGTGAACTGCGTCCCATACTCTTCCTTAGCTGCAAGTTGTTTCCAAGGGAAGACCGTTACGCCACCATCAGAAAGGAATGTTTCCCCATGAAGTGGGCTATGAAGGCCCTTCAATATTATTTGTTAAGGTGTACTTTTATCTTTTTGACAGATCATGCTCTCCTCACCTGGTTGGTCCTGTATAAAGACTCAAAACCTAAGGTTCTACGCTGGTTCTTGGACTTCCACTCTTTTTCTTTTCAGGCCTTCCATGTTCCCAGGACGTTATAAGGGAATGTGAATTTCTTGTCCTGTTGGACTGTATCAGAGTGGCATAAACGTCAATTTTATTGAGAAGGCAGTGTGGTCGGACAGCTGCCATGCCTGAGGATTCCAAGATGATTTCCACGTTAGCCCCAGAGCGGAGAGAGCTGCAATGCTCCAGTGGCTCGACTTCACGTCACACAACCACTAAAACAAGTCGGCACCATAAAAGAAGTAGCACCATACTTTGATAGGTTTGATAGGGTGGGCATTTAGGAGATGGCAAATCCTGATGTGTACTTTGGCAGAAGGACAGAGAGAGTGGATCGAGACCTGCAGTAGAGCAGCATGGTAGCAGATGCCAAGGACGGGTGTGGTGAGGATACAGAAAGAGACACCAAGGACATGTGCAGATTGGACATGGAGGGGGACGCCAATGACAGGTGTAGAGAAAATGGAGGTGGAGAGGATCGAAATCAGGAAGAGCACTTAATGAGCACTGCTCTTAAGAGGAGGAGAATGCAGTGGCTCCAGTCTCCATGTTCTGGAGGACCATCACTTCAGGCATGTCCCAGTTGTTATTGGGTCTGTGTTAAGGAGGTGCTGGGCTAGTATACGATTACCACAGCGGGGTCACTTGGGAAGAGAAGAGCACTTATAAAGAAGGGCATAGTGCATAGTGATGGCACAGTAGATAGGAAACCCGACAATGCCATTGGCTTAGTAATTGATTTTGTTCCCTTTTATGGTTTGCTACAAGGGCCAAAAGAGCCCTCATCTCTGCATCTTGAGAGGACAGGGAAAACTCAGAAGGAGAGACAGGACCTGCCTGAGATACCCACTGTTACAGAGGGGAAAACAGGATGAGTTAGAAAGGAGAACCTTGCCCTTTTGTAGGGAACAAATTCAGATTCTGTGCTAGCTTCTCAAAACAGTGGCAAATTAAGAAACTAAAATCTATCCATGACTGGGCGTGTCTCTAGTAGGGATGACAAGGTGAACACAGGTACCAAAACACAACACAAAAAAATCTTGCAACCAATTTATAAAAAGAGAGGCAATTGCAATTAAAAAAATGGCACAAAAATGATTAAAACCAATTTTGGTAACATAAATATGAATGTAAAGATTTTTAGAGAAAAATGCCACATGAAAAAATAAAGCTTCAATCAGACATCACTGTTTGTGCTTGACCAGGACACAGGGCCTAGGCTGACTGCAATAGAGAAGACGTTGGACATAGCCAGCAGGTCATCTCATCAAAGATTTTAACTTCAATCTTAGTCTCTGAAATGGGAGTCCAAATCCTCCGGGGAGTCCAAATCCTCCAACAGTCCAAAGTTGTAGGTTGTGTCTAGCAATCTCCTCACAAAGTCTGATAGCTGTTGATTGAGGTCCTACTGGAGCCACTCATGCAGGAAAGGGTCTGAGTGGGAACATTCTAATTTCATACGTGCTGACTTCCTCATATAATTTGGGTATTTTATGCATCTTCGCCTGTTCATGATATCTACCCCTGGATTTAGGGTTCTGAGACTTGGAAGTCCAAAATGTCCTAAGTCTCACCTTTTCTGACTTTCTGGACCCATTCATCTGGGTCTCTTCTAAGGCTGTAAGATCCTCAGAGGAAACACTTCGGGCCCAGGGTTTACTTCACCATAGGAGGCCATCAGGATCCAGTCCAGGTCCAGTGTTTCCTGGTCAACTAATTGCAATGTTTAATCTTTGCAAATTAGGAAATCTACAGCACTGCTATTTCTTTGAGCATCCCTGCCCGTAAAGTAATCATTATCTTCCCTTCCTGGGGGTCGGCACGTCAACAGCGGCCACTTAAGTTTCACCTGAACTGAAAAAGAAAAGAGCAACAAAACCAGATTAGTTATTTTAATGGTTAATGTGCCATTAAGCAAAGGTGATATAATTATGCATTTGTAAATAGTATAGAGACAGTCAATCGAGCATTTAGGGCCAGATGTACGATGATTAGGAATATCGATTTCCTACTTGAGATTCAATTCAAATCGCAATTAGGAAATCACTATTCCTAATGTATGAAAAGCTTTTGAGTTTCATTAGCAACTCATAGTGCGCCCCAAATAGACCTCCCTCATGAATATTAATGAGGTAGGTTGAAATTTGTGAATCGCAGCCATCACAGGGATGGTGACCTGCTGAGGTCAGCAGACTTCCAGATCTGTGAGTATTTTTAAAACAATCTTTTGTGTAAATGCAGCCATTTTTCCCCACAGGAAAATGGAATGCATTTAAAAAGAAAGAAATGAAACTTAGTACTTTCATTTTTTAGGAGCAGTCAGTGGGACCACTGCCTGCACTTAAAATATATCCTTTGGGGACTCTTTCCCATTTGCAAATGAGTTTCCAAAAACTTTAAATTGGCTGAAAATTGCAAATGTTTTACAACCGCATTTCATTGCAAAGCAAGTGTTCAAACCATTCATATTTGGTATTAGGAAGGGACGCCCTCAACACACCCATCTTATTACCGAATAGCAAAATCCAAATTGCGATTCCGTAACAAGCTACCGAATCACAATTCAGGTGTTGTACATCCCAAAAAGCAATTGTATGGCAGCAAACAGGCCAATTCTGCAAATCAGGCCATTTGCAACCTTAGAAATGCTTCACAAATGTAGCCCTTAGTTCAGTAGAACTTTTAAGTGCAATACAATTCCACATTCTGCAAGTAAAGAACTGGTTGTCAAGCACCAACTCTTTGTGGGAGAATCTACAGAAACAAAAGTGGAACAGTCTGCTTTTTAGCTAATGACCTACCTTTTCGGAAGACTTTGATAAACTCACTACTTGTTTTCTGTACTTGAGAATAATCTACTTATTTGACAAACTACAGCCTTTTAATCTATAGTGAGACCATTTGAAATATGGCTGAGAATGAAAGTCTCCGATCAAGAGTAAGAGAGGCTGAATCATGAAAATAGATTGTTTATTGTTTGATTAGAGGTTTTATAATATGTGCCTGTTAATTCTGTTGATTACTCATTGCACAGATCATCTCTGAAAGCAATCAACCAAATAAGTATTTGGCACTAGGTCAGCTAGAGAAATTTACCCAGAGAACCATACCCAACCTCAGTACCTTACAACCTGGTTGTTCTTCTCATTTCCCACCCTCTTTCCCCTCTTGGGATGCACACACCCATTTTTCATGACTGTTGGTGAGTGTAACGTCTTGTGGGATTGATGGGATGCACATTGTTCCTGCAGCTGCATTGAAAAGCACAGAATTATAGGTTATGGGTCATGATACTGTTCACTTCAGAAAAAAGGCCTCTTGTTGCTTGTTGTGTCTCTGTAGCCACACAGGTGATTAGCCAAGTAACATTTGGAGTCTTCTTCCCAGTCCTGATTACTAGTGGGACAGGTCCAGCCTCTTAGATATACACACAGGTCACGGACAGCATGTGAAGTCCACTTCTGGTCCAGAACGTTTTCTGATGAGTTGGGTGAGAGGAACTACGTTGTAGGATTCACTAGTCAGTGCTGTGGGTGACTCCTGGATACTCCATACCCAAAGAGAAAAAAGTCCCACGGTCAACCCTCTACACTCATGCAGCACATCTTGTTTATCTTACTGTAAACTGTTCCAGTGTGCAATTTTCTAAGTTAAATCCAACATAACAGAGCCCTCCTCCCTAGTGAGGTATATGGTGTCCCAGCCCGTGGTTTTTCTAGGGATGTTACTAATCTCCTTCTCTCATTCCTGAGGTCGCCGTTTACACTTATGAGTGGGCCGCCCTAGTCTTCTAGTTACTTGAGTGCCTGATACCTCCTCAGTTGCCCTTTCCAAACTGAGAGAAGTCACATAACTCATACCAAAGTCTTTTTGCCAAAAGGCCTAAGTCATTGTCTCTGCTCTGGGAGCTGTTTTCACACCTCAATAAGAGAAAGCACTGGCTGGGGGCAAAGTCTAACTTTTTAAAAGTGACTGTCCCTGTGTATTTATAAACAAAATGAAACTTCACAATTGAAATGGATTTTAAATAAATATTAAACAGTGGTTGAATCAGTGTTATGACGTGTCCCAAACCAAAGTTAGTACATGTAGTATTTTATTTGAATTGCATTTTTTTCATAGGAGTAGCTACTGTTCTTTAGAGGAAAAATAGCTTTTGGGGACTACTCACTGTAGGAAAATGAAAGCATAACATTCTGGCATATTCTACTTTTAAATACAGGGCAACATACACTGTGGGCTACAAAGCCTGCCTATGGGTGACATATTTAATATCTAAAAGTTAGCCTCCTCCCCATCAAAAATAAATATTTTGAAAGGCTTGCCTGCAGGTATCAAAGCTAAATCTGTCATGCTCACCTGAATGGATCAATGATCATACCAAGGCATTCCTTATCACCAAGAACCCACGCAGGCCTAAACTCTACATGATCCCTAAAATGCATAAAGATACCTAAGATCCACCTTTCCGGCCAATCGTTTCGGGATGTGACTCTATTTTCGATCCAGTTTGGAAATTCCTGTACTTCTATTTACAGACCTTAGTTCAAAGTAGGAGTACATATCTCAAAGATACTACCCAATTCTTGCAAAAACTCTCTGCATTAGATATTGACCCACAATCATCAATTCTACTGTGTACCATTGATGTGACTGCTTTGTACACATCTATACCACATGCCGCAGGACTAGAAGCTGTTGAATTGGCGCTCCTTCAATCAGAGCACATTTGCATGGAAAAAGTTTTCTTCTACAACTGCTAACATTTTGCCTACACAACAGTTATTTCAAATGGCAACAGCATTTTTCAATACAACTGACAGGTACCTCTATGGGTTTTTCGGGGGCCCCGTCATATGCCAACATTTACATGTCTCAATATGAATACAACAACATCATTTCTCATTCTACTTGGTGGCAAAAATTCCTTTATATTGTCGGTACATTGACGACATTTTTTTAACTTTGGAATGACATAGAGCAGTAACTATGATTAACACTCTGAATTATATGAATCCACACATCCGGTTGACCTATAACATACAGAAGGAAACCATACACTTTTTGGATATTCAGATTCACAAATCCTCTCTTAGCCAGTTTGACAGAGTGGTTTACACTTAACCTGTGGTAAATAAATAATTAATTACCGGTACTATTTTTGAATACATTGAATAAAACAGATAGCTCAATAAATAAGAGACAGGATTCGAGGTATCTGAGTCTAACAGGCTTTAATCAGGCATAAGGGAAGGGACAGGAACGGGATAGCCTGCACGGAAATGGAATGGATGGCAGCTGCAATGCCTCATCGACAGTGCAGCATATATATAGTATAATACATTACATTACATTGCATACAATAGGCGTAGCAGTAGGCGTAACTCGTAGCAGGCGCGAAAGATAAGCATAAATGGGTGTAACAAGAAGGTGTGTACAGGGCGTATACATAGACATGTGGTATGAAACGTCACAGAAATGTCATGAGTGGGCGGAAACATGGAGGGGGCTACCTGAGCAGCTGGGACCTTTAACCTAGTGGTGCGCGCAAACGGGCAATGACGTGTTACCAGGGAGAACTGGGGGCTATGACTTCTACACTAGAAGAGGAGACTAAAGTCTACGGTGTCAGGACGACATGTACCTATGGCATATCTGGTATCTGGTGTTTGGAGTACATGTTGATAGAAACTAAAAGCTATCAGGGCAGAGGCTACTTGACACTAAGACTGGTGCATGCATATATTCTTCGTGTAATGCGTGTGCTATGAATCTTCTATGAATATTAATACAGTAATTCTCTTGCATGGAGACATAAAGACTAGACTATAGCTGAAACTGTTTATGCGGTTCAGTAGCTTAGGAATGCAAAGAAGGAAAGCTGGACTGATAACTAGAAGCATAACATACTCTTGGCAGACAGGCAGGCAGAGCCAGGCCGGGCCGGGCACCGTGCTGCGCGGAAGTAAGTGAAGGGTCAGGGATGCAGGTGGGGGCTGTATCGCTCCTCGGAGCGGGTTCAGAAGACTGGAGCTTGAATCTGGCGTCCGGGCCCTTTTGAGGCCTAGAAACGGGGACAATTCAATGAATTAACGTATACACTGTAAAACATGGCAACATAGGCCTAATACTCGTTGCTTTCACGAGAACTGGAAACTGACATACTAGAGTTGGACACAACTGTAATTGCGTCTTTAATCGATCATAGGGGGATACATGCATATCTAATCATGCACATATAGCATAGGATGGGGAACACGTAGGCACATATAACATGGCAAAATTTACTTTTCCACATTCCCTCCTTGTGCCCTACGTTTCCATCAGGAAACATCAATATTCATGATACCATCTATCTGTTCATATAGCATCATTTGCTCGTCTCGAATTATCTTGGAACGGGACTTAGGACTAGGAATACAGGATGTAGCACACAAGCCGCAAATCGCAGGGCCACATTGTAAACAGAGGCAGCAACTGAATATGATCATTACTGCTATACCTAGGAATGACAATACCTTCCATCCCCAGGCAGATATGATACTCCAGAGCCAACCGGACAATGTCCAGGTGCCTGGATCTTGGTGTAACTGATGGGCAATTTTATGAAGTCTGGTTATAGCTGAATAAACAGACGGCGCGTTATTAGGAATGAAAATGCAGCAACTAGATCCGATGACTCTACAAGCTCCTCCTCTATCGGCCAGTATGACGTCAAGGACGAGACGATTTTGGAGCACGACAAATCTAATGGCAGATTGCTCTTCGGTTAAGTTACCTAGAGCGGAAGTAGTCTCATTCACTACTGCTTCAAGGGTTCTGGTTAACCTACATATTAACTTACTATTCTGGACCGGACCTATGAAGAAAAAGAAACCTTTATTGAAGTCTTGATATTGTTCTAGAGCAGTTTCAGTTTGGTCGACAATTGGGGACTCAGTCTCCCTTCTATGTCTAACGTGTACTAGATATGTGTTTCTGTGATAATCGGATGGGGCTAGAAAAACTGGTGGCAGTAGGAAGGCAATGTAACAGGTTCCATCCCAATCGAGGGGCAGACGAACATATGCGGTCTGACCACACACAAAATAAGAATGACGTGAGGCTTTGAAAATACATTTCCCACTGTCACTATACTCGACAATAGTAGTACAATCACTATGTCCTACATGTGCGGAACCATTCTTTCTGACACATAATTCGCCTTTAACTGGTAGTACTGAAATAGCAGGCAAATCTGGAGTAGTATCGGACTGAACATTCAGAACCATGAAATTCGAGGAATAATTACCTAAATCATATACTTCGTTTTCTAGATCTAACCCTGTTCTATGGGAAAGACCTTGCTTGTCTGGGAAACATGTTCGATTCAGAAGGGACATATCAGTTGAGGATGACGTTAATGTGGACCATGCTCCACACGAACCATTGTGTGAAAACGGATAAGGAAAAAGTGGCAGAACTCCCTTCGGTGTCTGGAAAGGGGGAAGTCGACCACACACCCAACAATTAGTGGCATTGCTGGTCTGGTGTGAATAGTGTAACATTCTGATAAATGTGTTATTACGCATAGCAAGACGATAGGATAACTCGTGAGGAGGCAGGTCACTAAATGTGTGCTCTACTGTAACATTAGGAAACATATGTACATGTGAAATAGGAAAACATAAATGAAAAGCATAACTTATGCAGGTAACCATAAGACTCAGAAACATAAAAAATAACAGAGAAACGATGCATCTACTGCAAATATTCTTTTGATAGCGTATTCTCTTAGAGTTTTGACTAACTCTCTCACTATGTGGGTCTATCTCATACATGTCAGGAACCTGTCTAACCGCTTCACCCGAGAGGGACTTAAACAATTAAACTGTCTGACTTGCTAGACCTCAACTTGGCTTTATACTCCTGCTGCGGAGTTTTCTCTAACAGGGGAAGTTTAGAGTCTGTGTCTGGGCAGTCCTTAAGAACGGGGCAATCTTTGATAAATGTCTTTGGCCGTAATCCATGGAGTTTCTTGATGTGGCTGGTATGCACCCAGCCTTTGCGTCCTTCGAGCTTGACTGCGGTCCTTGTTGTTAATAACACCAGCTGGGGCTCCTTCCAACGGGGCTCCAACGGACTTGAACGATCGAAATTGCGCACCAGGACGAATTCTCCCGGAACGACTTCATGCGGTTTCACCTCATTGTTGTCTGGAAATGCAGCGGCAACCTGTGAACGACAAGAGTGTAGGGCAGACATCAAGGAAGCTAGGTAATCTGTCAGCATATTACTGGAAACGTCTGTAATCTTTCGGGGCATAGGTGTACCCCACATGTTTGGAGGACGGCCGAATACGACCTCGTACGGGGACAGACCTGATCTGGAGTGTGCGACCATTCTCATTTAAAAAAGGGCAACTGGCAGTGCTACTAACCAATCTACACCTTTTTCTGTACATACTTTTGCAATGCGGATTTTCAATGTCTGATTATGTCTCTCAACTAGACCAGCTGCTTCGGTGTGGCGTACACAATGGAACTTCCACTGGTACCCTAACAGAAGGGATACTTGTTTCATGAGCTCGGATGAGAATGGCTGGCCGTTGTCTGAATACACGACCCTTGGCAAACCATAGCGGGGAAAATACTCACGAACCAACTGCCTGGCAGTGGTCGCCGCTGTGTAATCTGGAACTGGATATGCTTCTGTCCATCTGGACAAAGCGCATACGACTACGAGGACATACTTGAAACCTCGACATCGCTCCATCTGAATATAATCCATCTGGAGGACTTCAAAAGGGTGGTCAGGAGGATGGAATCCACCTTGTTCCACCGGGACACTTTTACCTGGTTTGAACTGACAACAGATCATACAGGTACGTACTTTCTGTTTGGCGGCTGCTCGTAAATGTTTGTTGAACCAAATGTTCTGGATACTGTCTAACATGGCCTTTTCTCCTAGGTGTACTGGACTATGTGCGGTATTAATAATGACTTGAACCATTGAGTCGGGGAGAAACCATGTGGCTTTTCCCTTCGTCAACCATCCTTGATCTGTCTGGACCCCTCCTTGTTCGGACCATTTCTTGATTTCATCTGGAGTAGCATGTGACTGGATATCTAGTACATCTTGTGTAGGGTCCTTAACTGTCATACAAGTAGTCTGTTCTGGAATGTGTGTCGGTGTCGTGTTAACTGGAATGTCTGGAGTCTGAGCTGTAAGCTTGGCTGTACGATCTGCCAGGTCGTTACCCTGGGAAATGATGTCAGTAACTTTCGTATGTGCTTTGCACTTCATAATGGCGATAGCTGTCGGTAAATGTATTGCATTTAACAGAGCTTGAATGAGGAGACCATGCTGAATCTTGGTTCCATGAGAAGTCATGAAACCTCTCTCTTGCCAGAGCACTCCAAAGTCGTGTACGACTCCGAATGCGTAACGTGAATCTGTGTATATGTTAACTTTCAGGTTCTTGGCACGTATACAGGCTTGGGTCAGAGCAACTAGCTCTGCTGCTTGAGCGGACAGGGTATCAATACGGTGTGTTTCTATAACTTCGGTGTCAGTAGTCACTGCATACGCGGCTACTAGTTCTCCTGTACTTGTTCTCATACATGAACCATCCACATAAAGTGTCAGGTCGGGATCTGGTAATGCAATATCTGTCAAGTCTTTGTCATGGTGTTAACAATTTCCACACAGTCATGTGTGGCAGTATTTGAAGTAACTGACGGTAACAGTGTAGCTGGATTTAAAACGTTGCAGCGTCTGATTTCTATGTGTGGCTGAAACAGTGTCAGTTCATAACCTGTTAAACGTGCAATTGTCAAGTGCTGAGTCTGAGTTCGGTTTAAAAGAACTTCCACGGAGTGTGGAACTTGTACTGTCAGGGAATGTCCTAACACTATGGAATCACTTTGTCTGATAGCTAGAGCTGTGGCTGCAACTGACTTGAGGCACGCAGGCAGAGCCTGGGCCACTGGATCTAATGTGCTAGAAAAATAAGCACAGGGCTTGTATTGTCCTGCTTGATCTTGTGTGAGAACAGATAATGCAGTACCATCACGTTCAGTAACAAAAAGTGTAAAAGGCTTACTGTAGTTTGGTGTTGCTAGAACCGGTGCATTACATAAAGCTTTCTTTAACTCATTAAAAACAAGTGTATGTTCCTGGGTCCAAGGGAGGACAGTCGATACGGCTGCCTCCTGTGTCGTTAACTGTATCAGTGGTTTGGCTAGATATGCATACTGAGGAATCCATTGTCTACAGTAAGAAGTGAGGCCGATAAAAGCTCGTACCTCCTTCTGAGTCTTGGGCTGTGGAAGATGCGCTATTAACTGGATACGGTCAGGTGTCAACTGCCTACCCCTCTTGGACAGTAAGTGTCCCAAGTATACCACTTGCTGGACACAGAATTGCAATTTGGAAGGGGACACCTTGTGCCCCATCTCGGCCAGAAAATACAGAACTGTAAGTGACGCACGTTCGCAGTCACGTTCAGAACGGGCTGTGATCAGTAGGCCATCGACATACTGTGGCAGGGCAGTGTTAGTTGGCATGTGAATATTGTCTAGTTGTCTTTTAAGTGCTTGACTGTAAATACTAGGACTTTCTGTGAAACCTTGAGGTGCTCGTGTGAATTTATAGCTTCTTCCATTTAAACAGAATCCGAAAAGGTACTGGCTGTCTGGATGAATGGGGACACTAAAGAATGCGTTCTTGAGATCAATTACAGTAAAGAACGTGGCTTCAGAATCAATGGCAGTCAAGAGTGAGGAAATATCTGGGACCACTGGGTACTGTGGTATGATACATTTATTAAGTTCTCGAAGGTCGATCACTAATCGATACACTGGAGGTGCATTTGGATCAGTACGTTTCAGAATCGGAATGATAGGAGAATTACATACATTGGAGTCAGTTTCTACAACTACTCCTTGAACAATAAGTTCGTCAATAATTTTGGATAAGGCTGCTACAGCCTCAGGTGGCAATTTGTACTGTCTGATTCGTGGTAATACAACACCTTTTTTCAGAGTGACACGATAGGGTGTAATGTGCATACAACCTACATCAGTTGGACCTTGCGCCCATAAATGCTGTGGTACATTCAATAATCTTGGATCAAAATCACGTAATACATAATGACCTTTAAAATCTCGCAAGAACAGGCGGACCCCTTCTGGGGAGCAGCAAATGACTGCTCCTAATTCTTTTAATGTCTTAATGCCTAGCAAATTTTCTGGACATGACTTCGTAAGTAACAAATCAGTAGTTCGGGACAATGGACCAACTTCTAGAGTAACTGGTTTCGATATTTCATTAACAATAGGCTTTCCTGAAAATCCAAGGGAAACATTTCTTGAGCCTGGGAGCGGAGCCCCTGGAACCTCGTCATGACTGATGGTAGCCCTACTTGCCCCTGTGTCAATCAGAAACTTTCTGTCTTTCCCTAATACTTGACTGTGTACATAGGGACCCTCTTGATCTACAGGAATCTCGATGAGAGGCAAGCCAACCTCCCTCTCTAGGCTGTTTCATGAATACGGCTGATAATCTGGATACTCTGTCTGTGCATACTGGTACATCTGCTGTGTAACATGCTGTGTTGCAGCGATAGGCTGCGGTACTGTAACTGTCTGTTGTGCGTTCTGCGGTGGCTGGGAAGTCTGTAAAACATGTTCTTGTCTAGGCGGACGCGGTCTCTCTTTAGTCTTACCAGTAGCTATGTTATGTTTCAGAACTGCACATTCGTTTATAAAATGACCTGGCTGTTTACAATAATTGCATGTCCCTTTAACGGGAGCTGTAGGATGACTAGCTTGATTCGGACCCCTCTTCTGACTGTCTTGTGGAACAGACTGTGCAACTAATACTTTCATTTTCGTGTCTTTCATACGTCTTCTTTCATGTTCCTGCTCTTCCCTGATTCTGTTCTGGTGATACTGGAGCATCTGGAGCATCTGTGACGGAGTATTAGCTTGCCAAGAACTCTCGACTTTCAGTACTCGATTTTTAACTTGTGGACTTGAATTCTCGACTAGTTTGGTAACAAAAAGATGAGCGTACGATTCACTACTTGTTTTCAGACCACTATTAATAATGAAACATTTCTCAAATCTAGAATAAAAGTCACTAGTATCTTCATCTTGTTTCTGTTTACAGGCTGAGATGGCATCCCAGTCTTCCTTTTTCGTGGCTAGTAATCTTGGCAAGACTTGTATTAACAGTTCGGGAAAAGCTTTAGCTTTATCCCCAAGACCGGTACCTGGTACTCGTGTGTTATCTTCGGCTTCTAATGCGGACCAATCTATCTTATTCTCTCCCACCTCCCATTCTTTTTCTTTAAGTTTTTCATATATGCCCGCAGGCAACAAGACCTTTAACATTTTAATGATATCAGGATACGTGTATTCTCCCATACGGAGCATGTCTTTTAGTTCACGGTGGAACCCTGCTGGATCTTTGTCATGACAGGGAATTAACTTCTTCATTTCTAAGAGTTCTATTTTCGTGATGGGGGTGTAAACAAATACTCGTTCTAGAGCACCCCCCGTTGTCCTAACTGGATGTACTTCTCGTAACGGATTCTGTCTATCTATGTAGAATGACTTCCTTACTGGGGGTGGAACGGGAACAAAATGCGGAGTCAAGAACGTACTGTATTTGTGGCGCTGTTCTAGAATGACATTAATTAAATCGGTACCTAGACCTTTCCATCTGTACTGGAGTAACTCGTTCAATACATCATGTAAAGGACCTGGATCAGAATGCTGAACCTCATACAGTGTGATGAGGTGCTGGATCATATACATACCCACCAGACGCTGCTCGGCTGGGGGCAGTTTCAGGAACATTTGTGCCACGATTTCATCTGGAAACGTGGTAGAATCACTAGTCCATCGGACTGCTGATCGGGCTAGTTCTTGTTCATGCATGGTATTAAGTTCACTATAACCTATTCGTGATTTCAGAATTTTATCGGTAGCTTGGAATACTTGCTCAAGAGAACATTGTTCTGGCACTGGAGGAGGAAAACTTTTCTTGTAATCTGGACGTGAATGTCTGTCGGAAACTCTAGTTCTACCTACATACGCTATTCTGTCGGGATTCTCGCTGTCTACCTCTTCACTTGAAGAGTCATTCTCTTTCTCGGCTATTTTCCTTGCTTTCTCTTTTTCGTGTATGTCTAGAATTTCCTTACGGATTTTCCTGTACATAGCGTCTATACAATTCTGTGTCTTGTGTTTTCCCTCGGCTATATTATCACTCCACTTTGTCAGGACTTTCATCTTATCTTTAACTTTCTCAGGATAGTCTTGTTCTCTTATTAAACAGTTAATCAGAAACTGTAAAATCAGATGTTGAGTCTCGACTTTTCTGTGTGCCATGGCTTCGTGAATACTTTCTGGATCCTCCCCTGTACGGATAAAACGATATATTCTATCTAGATGGTCCTTCATGTCTGGCAGAGTAACCAAAAAGGTGGTAACTCGTCGTAAACGTACTGAATACAGTATCATGTAATCTTCACCTGGTACTGAATCATATACGCAATCAGTAAGGTATTTCTTGAGGGCTGCGTAAGTAGAGACTTTCGGTGTACGTTGTAACGCTGCTTCTCTCAGCGTCATTCGTTTCATTTGAGGCGGGGTGGTAGGAGCGCCTCCCGCCGCCCCTCCTGGGCTAGAGTCGTGAGGTAATACCGGACGTGCGGGTGCTGGTAACGTGACTGGTAAAACGGGTGCGTTTACTGTAGGCTGGGCCGGGGGTACATTAACTTGGTCCCCGGGACCAGTGGCTGGAGGAACAGGGATTACATTATTAACAGGGTGCTGAGGTTGAACAGGCGGAATATGATTTGCATATTCTGGAACTGTATCGTTCAAATAGGACGAAAGAAAAATTTCAGCTGCGGTCGGTTTATGACGTAGCTTAGTCGGGACTAATGGTGGCGGAAAATTACTGGATGCTTCCGGGGTTGCCTTCGGCAAGCCCTCGGCAAGAAGAGGATACATGCCCCTTATAAGAGCATTTCTCTGTCTGTCTGATTGTTCTGCTCTAACTCGTTCACCTTCTTCTAGAAGTTCCCTTTCTTGGGCTTTTTCTGCGGATTCCCTACTTAATTCTGTTTTTCTGATTTCTTTTTCGGTTCTTCTATGAGATTCTTTGCGCCATAACTCGATGGCATCTTTCTGGGACTGTCGGGCTTTCTTTTTCCATAATGCCTCTTCTACTCGCATGATGCACTCGGCATCCCATGTACCTGATACAGGCCATCTATATTTCTCTTCTAGATCCTTGGTATAGTCGACCCATAAATCTAAATACAATATGGCACTTAAGCCATGCTTATGATACATAAAATGTCCTGGACTGTCCCTAGGCGGGACAGGAACTGATTTTTCGAGTAACCCTTTCCGGGTTCCTATCTGACGTAACTTAGAAAACAGAGGCATTCTAGACTTGAATCCAAACACAATACAATACACGATAAACACAGTAATGAATAGCAAAACAAATCACTCATACCACGACATTGAAAACACATTAAATAACATTAATAACAGTTCGAACAGAATATTACCTGGTACATTTAAAACATAATACTTGAACTTCTCGAGAACAGACTTACTAGAATTACTGGATGCACTGCTAAAACAGTACAGAACATACCGGTCCCATAAAGAGACACGTCAGGACCCGTATCCACCTAGGTGAATACTTCGGACTGGATCTGTGTACCCAAACCCATCGGACCAGAGACAAATTAATTGACCCTGTCTAGATACTACCCCAGCAACGGTACTCACCGGGCAGCAAGAAACTGGAAGGCCTCGGACTGGACTGGACTGCTACGACGTCGGACTACGAACTTCGGACTTCAGTTACAGGTGGGCCTCCGGATACCTCGGACCTTGTACTCTCGGCTTGGGCTCTGGTCGGGACTCGCCGCATTCCTCACCGCCTCGTCTGGATGCTGGACCGCAGTCTCCGTCTCCTCCGTGGGCCTGAGGGATACTTGAAGCAGAAATATCTGCACGTGCACGGTATGGTTCCGTCACGGCTGCAGAGGGTCAGGGGGCCTGCGTGGCTTCGCCGGCGCGTGGGGAAAGGGCAAGTCCCTGTTCGGGCGCCATTATGTGGTAAATAAATAATTAATTACCGGTACTATTTTTGAATACATTGAATAAAACAGATAGCTCAATAAATAAGAGACAGGATTCGAGGTATCTGAGTCTAACAGGCTTTAATCAGGCATAAGGGAAGGGACAGGAACGGGATAGCCTGCACGGAAATGGAATGGATGGCAGCTGCAATGCCTCATCGACAGTGCAGCATATATATAGTATTGATATTGATATTGATATTGAGATGTATTTATAAAGCGCTCGTTCGCCCGGGGGCTTCATGGCGCTATAGACAGGGACACAACGCATCAGTCACAGGAAGCAAAAAGGTACTCATCAAAACGCTTGAGAAAAGAGCCATGTTTTGAGGGAGTGTCTGAAACTAAGGATGTTTCCGCACATTTTAAGGTGAAGAGGAAGGGAATTCCAGAAGGCAGCTGCAAGGTGGTCAAAGCAGCTGCCTCCAAGACGCTTCCTTTTATAAGTGGGGACAGTCAGAAGATGTTTGTGCATGGAGCGAAGATTCCTAGGGGGGTCATATTTTTTAAACAGATCTCTGATGAATAGAGGGCCTGTTTGTTGTAAGGACTTAAATAAAATACAACCAGTCTTAAAAGCCACCCGTTGCTCAACAGGCAGCCAATGTAGTTGTTTTAGGCCCAGTCTGACAGACTGCCTCTTAGGTAGATTCAGAATGAGTCTGGCTGCCTGATTCTGAATCAACTGGAGGCGCTTTAACTCGCCGATCGGGAGCCCAAGATAGAGACTGTTGGAAAAATCCAATCTGGACAGAACCAGGGAGATAACAATCTGTGTGAGCGCCTCCAAAGAGAAGAAACGCGCAATTTTCTTAATTTTCTTCAGCTGAAATAGACTGGAGGACACCACTGCGCTGACCTGCCTTTTCAGAGACAGATCTTCGCTAAGGAAGATTCCAAGGCTCTTAACTGAAGACGATTTAGATGGGGGGGCTCCCATGCTGGACGGCCAAAAGCCAGGGTTCCAGCTGAGTACACTCTGCCCAGGCAAGACCAACTCAGTCTTGCCTGGGTTGAGCTTCAGGTGATTGCAGCTCATCCAACTCAGGATGTGAGACATGGTGTTTTGAAACACTACCACTGAGTCCTCGGTGTTTAAAGGAAAGATGAGCTGCAAATCATCTGCGTAATTGAAGATGGTAACTCTGGTATCCCTGAGGGAGTACAGCAGGGGGCGTAGGTAAAGATTAAAAAGCAAAGGTGACAGGGAGGAGCCCTGAGGGACTCCACAGGTGGTAGGGATAGTGGGGGCCGTAAAGGGGCCCAGTCTCACGGATTGGGTGCGGCCAGTAATAAATGAGCGAATCCAGCTCAACGCAGGACCCCTAAGGCCGGCCTGTTCGACACGGTTGACCAAGATGGTATAGTCAACCGTGTCGAACGCCGCTGATAGGTCTAATAATACCAGCGCCTGATGGATCCCCTTGTCTGCATTCCGCCTCAAAGTATTCTGAACTGAGACGATGACTGCTTCAGTATAATACATTACATTACATTGCATACAATAGGCGTAGCAGTAGGCGTAACTCGTAGCAGTCGCGAAAGATAAGCATAAATGGGTGTAACAAGAAGGTGTGTACAGGGCGTATACATAGACATGTGGTATGAAACGTCACAGAAATGTCATGAGTGGGCGGAAACATGGAGGGGGCTACCTGAGCAGCTGGGACCTTTAACCTAGTGGTGCGCGCAAACGGGCAATGACGTGTTACCAGGGAGAACTGGGGGCTATGACTTCTACACTAGAAGAGGAGACTAAAGTCTACGGTGTCAGGACGACATGTACCTATGGCATATCTGGTATCTGGTGTTTGGAGTACATGTTGATAGAAACTAAAAGCTATCAGGGCAGAGGCTACTTGACACTAAGACTGGTGCATGCATATATTCTTCGTGTAATGCGTGTGCTATGAATCTTCTATGAATATTAATACAGTAATTCTCTTGCATGGAGACATAAAGACTAGACTATAGCTGAAACTGTTTATGCGGTTCAGTAGCTTAGGAATGCAAAGAAGGAAAGCTGGACTGATAACTAGAAGCATAACATACTCTTGGCAGACAGGCAGGCAGAGCCAGGCCGGGCCGGGCACCGTGCTACGCGGAAGTAAGTGAAGGGTCAGGGATGCAGGTGGGGGCTGTATTGCTCCTCGGAGCGGGTTCAGAAGACTGGAGCTTGAATCTGGCGTCCGGGCCCTTTTGAGGCCTAGAAACGGGGACAATTCAATGAATTAACGTATACACTGTAAAACATGGCAACATAGGCCTAATACTCGTTGCTTTCACGAGAACTGGAAACTGACATACTAGAGTTGGACACAACTGTAATTGCGTCTTTAATCGATCATAGGGGGATACATGCATATCTAATCATGCACATATAGCATAGGATGGGGAACACATAGGCACATATAACATGGCAAAATTTACTTTTCCACAAACCAACAGATCGGAATAGCACTTTGGCATACTCCAGTTTTCATCCCAAGAGTTTGATAAAAAACTTGCCATACTCTCAATTCATAAGGATATGGAGATATTGTTCAGATCCTGTTGTTAGCTTCACCAAACTTAAGGAATACTCACAACCGTTTCAAGTCCATGGTTATCCGGATGCTATCATACAAGATTGTTTGCGAAAGGTACTCATTAAGCCACGTAATGAACTACTGCAAAAACAACATCTGCAGAAAGTTACACGCATGGTATACGTGTAAAAATACTCTACGGTGTCCCAGTCTGTCAAAAAGATTATTATAAGCTGTTGGGAATTACTGCAAAGCGAACAAGAGTTCAATGGTTTATTCTTAGACAAACCACATTTTGCGTTTATTAAGGGTGTTGTAAATGAATCTAGGACCCTAGTGTAAATTTTCCCAATTCATGCCCTTATATAGGTATAGATTATCCGAACCTTATATAGGCATAGAAATCATTACCATATTTAGACTGAGCCTATGCAGCCCAAATACCGCATGGCTACTTCCACTAAATTCCAAGAACCAACATCGATTTCTTAGAAAAACCCGCCTTCAGCTGCTAGGGACATCCCCTTGCCTGAATACTAATTTATCTAGGAAATCATGGAGTTTTCGAAGAACTGAGTCTTTGATGATGTTATTAAGTGCAATCACACGCCAAACTCGGCACCTTCAAAGTATAAATATGCCTAGATTTGCCCAGACAAACACACAGTGGTTTGGAGCAGATCGACTAACTACTTGCCCGACGCCCTGCGGCAACAAGTGCCAAAGGAAGCCGACCCTCCAGCTGACGCACTGAGAGACTCTGTCTTTTCTCCTGCAGAGAAATCCAGCTCCAGTGTTTCCAGGCTACCCTTGCGGGTTACTGGGAAATCGAGTCCTGAGAGAGAGATACAAGACCTCCTTCATTCTAAACCAAGGTACGGAGCTGATTAGACCCTTGGAAAATTCTTGATTAGATTCTTGGCAGAAAATACTAAACTTAAACTACTCCTCACCTACTTCTTCCCTTGTGCTAGGCTTAGGTCAGGTACATCTGGGTAGGCGTATTTTAGAAGCACCAGTTGAGTACTTTTAGTCATCTTTTTAACACTGTATGTAGTTTATCCGTTTTAAGACAACTTATGGCTTAGAAACCATATCATGCTTTTACAGTACAACTTTATAATACTTTTTGTATTATATGCCCTGTACTTTATAACCAGTATTGCGATTGTAGCAGTACATTTCATATGCTTGAGAAAGAAGACTGTTCAATAAAATTTTTTATTGAAAACGTCTGTCTCTCTATTTTCTCAGCACCTCTGGTGAAACAAAGCATGCATGATTGACTGAGTAAAATAGCTATCTATTGTTTCCGCGACTCTAGAGATTGATTTCTTATTCTTGGGAAACAAAGTTGTCATGTTTATGCGGTTGTCAGAAACTAATCCCTTCTTGTGAATTGGAGAAAGTTTCTAGTGACCTCTGAGCTAGCTGGCACTCACAATTAAGTCTAATATATACGATAGAGACCTAGTCGACCTCAGTCCTACGTCTAAACTATAGTATATGTTATTCCAGTGCCCAGAGCCTATTGGGAATATAGGAACTACACTACAAGGGGAAGAATGTACGCACCTTGTTAGCCTCTCCACACATAACCCAAAATCAGCAAGAACAACATGGGACCAAAAAATGTAACAGTTGCATCCACTGAAACAATGTCATCGTCGGAAATACTTTAACTCACCCCTTATCAGGCAAAAAAATCAGGCTTAGACATACTAGTGACTACAACTCCTCAAACGTCAACTATTGCATTAAATGCACTTGCGGGAAGGCCTACGTAGGCAAAACAGACCGTAAACTTAAAATCCGCATCACGAAACACAAAAGGAAAATAAGAACAAAGAGTACAACATCTAGCATAGCCACTCACTGGGATGATGCTAAACACACTATCTCCCAATTACGTTTTCAAGTTATCGAGCAATTGCTTGTGAAACCAGGTATGGACACCAATAGAATTTTGCCCCGAAGAGAAATTTTTTCGGGTCAAAACATTAGGCACAATGTGCCTCGCAGGTCTTAACAACCGATTAGACATGAGTTGTGTCCTATAAGGCCAGCTTTCACGACTGTGTACAATCTACATTTGGCTGTGTCCATCATGATGGTTGCAAGTGGTGGCAGTTTCATTTCACTATCTATGTGAGGATTGTTAGCTTTTTTTCATCTTCACATATCTTTACGTTTTCTTCTCAGTTTCCATTTATCTGTCCCATTGGGTAACCAGTTCATCAGCTCCTCTTGACTCCCATTTGCTTCTCATTGTACACTCCAGTGTACATCCATCTCTTTCTATGCTTATTGTTACATTTCATTGGTTTCAAGTTTTTAATCCATTATTAACATTTGCCTTCAGACCTGGTGCCCCGGCAGGGCATATCTGGATATCTTCCTGATCATTGGTTTGTTTTGATTTACACGTGATCCCTATAGGCAGTGATTATTGGCCTCATTTGGCCTCCTGTTTTTATTATGGTCAGATTGCTCCAGCCCATTTATACCACATACACTCATGCATCATTATGCTTTACTTTCAGGACTTATTCCTTTTCATTACTGCGTTTTTATTATTGCTTTTGTTCCACTCGAGTACTCGAGCAAGATGGCCGCCACGTATTTTTTTACTCAGTCCGCTTTTCAGCTTGATTATGTCAATTATATCTGAGCCAGTGAGTGACTCCGTTTACCTGAGCCTCCAGCTGCGAGCACTTTGTTCAGTCCTGTGCAGTCTCGTTCGACTAGAGTTTAGGTAAGCATTATTGTTAAACGCTTCTCTGCGCTCATTTTTGGGCCACATTGTTTTGGCTTTTTTTATTTGTTCTGCATCTCATGGTTGCTATTTGTAGATGCCAGACCTTTCGATTTCTAATCTTCAAAGAAAGCTTTGGAAACCAACGCTTGTGAACACGGGTGAGTGTTTCCTTTTATGCGCCTTATATCTTTACAAAGTTCTTTGTGAACAGTGGTTCATGGTTTGTTGTCTGTATTGTTGCAGTCGCACCAGTTCCCCCAGCGTGCTGGTTTCGTGTAGGCACGTCCCCATTGTTACTCGGCTGTTATTAGGTGAGCACCCTTTTCTCTCCACCAGTGGGATTTTTCCCAGTCAGCATTATCTCTTTCTTTCTCTCACTGTAGCATTTATTTTTTCAGCTTTGGAGTTAGATTTTCTCATAGTGCTGACATTGAGAGTGCAGCCAGGTATCTTCCTTTTACACCCGCTGTTGTACCCATTCCTCTCGGGAGTCCCCATTATTTTGGTCTCTTGGTTCACTATGCGCATTTTTTATTCTTTTTCACCCGTCACACTTTTTCATGTGTTTTGTTTTGAATATCTTTCTCACTATTTCTGTACATGGGTGAATACTCTTTTTCAATCAATACACAGTAGCTCCTTCGGATAACTTCCAATTTGTGCACTTTGATGTATTAATGTAATGACACCCACGTGTTGTTGTGTCTTAAAAATTAGTCATTCAGCTATGTTATTGTGACATTGATGTTTTTGTTTACAGGTTGCCCCAGACGAAGGGACTCCCCAGTCCCGAAATGTATCGGGCTCTCTTTTTAAGCATTTATGTACAATTTGAAATGCTGTTCATGATGTAATGATCACATTATATGATTTTCATGCGATATGCTGTATCTTTCCAAACTTTTTTATGCTCTTGATACCAATTTGTTGTATAATCTGGTATAAGAGGATTTAATATAATATAACACTTTCTGAGCTAAATTGGTTGACTTATTTCATGGTTGGAGTACAATTTTGAGCATTATAGGATCTGTTTGGATTCCAATGCATAGTGCACAGTGTATACTACCACGTCGGTTAGTATTCTTATGTTCACCTGAAGCCATGTTTTTCCAGTCAGCCTCGTGGATCGCACAAAAAGTGGTGCAGTCCACAGATGACTTTCCCTTCCAGTGGTGCATTTTCCTGCACCATATGCTATGGCCTTACCAGAAAATGTAATATGTCAGTAAGGGATGTACTCATTTTACCATGTTTTGGGGTCACAGCACACGCACTAGGGATGGAACAGCAGTATCCAAGTGTGCAGAGTTAAATTAGAAATATCAGTCAGCAAAAATGGTCTGATCAACCAAAAACATCCTTTAGACCTCCTTGACCAGCAGAAGCAAAGAGGCAGAGTCCTGTCTCTCTGTTGTCTCTCCTATCTCATTCACTTTCCTCCTTCTATTGGCCTTCATATTTATTTGACAGATAAAAAAGAGCATTGCTTCTGTGGAACTCGGCAGACACGTTTTCTGTAACCTTTAAATAGTATGTAGACTGAAACTTGGTAGTGTGGCCACCTACTGCAGGATGTCATGTAAAATTGTTTTCTGCCTCCTCCTCTTCACATGTAGGTGAAGAACCACAGGCTCTATAACTTTGCAAACAATGCAAGGTCTGTCAGATGACAAGCCAGTCAATCTGTCTGTTTGATTCTTACTTGCAATGGATCATTTTGCTCAGGACTATCCTTGATTTACATAGTCCAGCTTTGCGAAACTGTGCGAGGCTTGAAATGGGAGATGTTTATGTAAGTGTTGGACACATTAAGTGGAGTATCAGTGTGTAACCTGGAGAGCCTGTGTCAGAATTCCAGCCACAGCTTACCTCCTGTGACTATCACAATATACGGGCATGACTCATATCATTCTTACCAACCCTTATAAATGAACAAATGTCTTGTACCCTGACTTTTGACCATATTACATGCTGTTGGCAATAGCTAGCTGCAGCTGGTGTTCTCTGGTTTCTTTGAAAAAGCTTAATAGTTTTTACAAATGTTTTACCATGCATAAGCAAGGTCAGGTTTCAGGCACCACGGAAACATCCTGAAAATCCACCAGAATAATCATTGAGCAACTGACATAAAAGACAGCCCTCATCAAATTAATATATTGCACCTGTTCTTTGCTATAAGTAATTAGAACACAGCCGTTGTGAACATTCTAAAACACCTTCTAGAAGACAGCCTCATCAAATTACAAATCTGCACCTGTTACAGAACATGATATTTGTGAACATTTTAAAACACCTTCTTACAGGCAGCCTTATCAAGTTAATTATCTACACCTGGTGCTTGTTATAAACAATTAGAATGTGACCTTTATGAACGTTCTAAACAGTTTTATTTAAAGACCGTCCACACTCCTCCCCTTCGCTTAGCCTCTTTCCCTGCCACTTACCTGTTTCCCAGCTTCCAGGACTGTGTCTTGCTAGCTCCTTTGATCATCCCCCTTTGACCTCACTGCAAAGAGCGCCAGACGTTAGTTTCCCTAAAGAACAAGTCGCAACATCGTTCTGCATACAAATGTATCCAGTGTTTTTGCTCAACTTGTCCATACTCTTGGCAGGGCTCTGATGAAGCTAGCTCCATCCAAATATGCTTGTGGGGTTGATGCTGAAATCATACTCACTACAGTTTTGAGAACTTTGATGAAGGAGCCTCTACCGACAATTTAAATGATAATAAAATAATAATAAAACTAAAGGTCGGTTGAGATTTGTAAAGCTTTCATGAGGTGAAACCTTATGAGATAGAATTAATACTAGACTAAAGCTTCATAATATGTTTGTAATAGGTATCATATCTGCTGGTACCATTCATCAGAATATCTTTTAGGAAACAAGTAAAAACCTGGCTATTTGAGCAATAGGAGCATTCCCGCTTACTTTACAGTCCATAGTGTCTAACCTCCAAATCGTGGGGTAATCATAGCGAGCACCCGGTTTGGTAAAGGTTATAGCCTGGGTTTTAAAAGATGGTCAAAAACCAGCAGTTGGACAGACCTCCATCGGTCCCGGAATTCCAAGATGGCCACCGATCTTGGAAATGAGATCGCGGACTAGTTTATTTCTGAGAAGCTCTGATAATGTTATTTAATCCAGAGTCACTTCGTCGGGTGTTCATCCGGGACTCGTTGCGCTAACTCCGTCGGGGTTAGGGAACTTGTAGTTTCCATCCACGCTATCTGACACAGAGCGGAGAGGGCATTTCTGTTGCTTTGTCGTCGCCCCTTCTCTCAGCTTGAAGAAGACATCAGGGTTTCCCGACAGGATTCTCCTCACGCTGGCAGCACCTGAGAAGCAAAGAAGAGAAGAATCAGAGCTAAGTGTTTTGGGAGACAAATGCCTGATGACGTACATTCATTAAGTTAAAGACATTGTATACTGTTTTTTCCTGAAGAAGTGTTGGACAAAAATAGGAAACCTGTACAAGGAGACAAAGACAAATATTAATAATACAAATAGGAAAATAAGAGAAAACTGTATATATTAGAGTTAATACAACAAGGAAAGAAAAGAATAAGAAAAAACTTAGGAATTAATGTAAAAGCATAGAGCACAGTAAGAGAAGTAAGTTGAAAGCACAAGTAATTAAATAAATAAATAAAACTATAGGTAGGTTTGCGGTTAGTTAAGAAATGTATCTTTTTTTGTAGGATAATAATCAAACTGTGTAACTTAGAAGTAAGAAAGAAAGAATTTCTATTAAGCAAAGACAGAAGAGGAGCAAAGATTTGGAGCAAGGGGTAGGTATAAATAGCGTAGGAATAGAGTAGGAATAGATAGAGTAGGTGATGGAAAAATAACTTTGCCTTGTACCTTTAAGTTCTCATAGGAAGAAAACGGTCTGCAGGTTGGGCTAGAACAGGCAGAAGAAGCAGTGAGAACCATTCCAGGACAGTCTCTTCTTGTTTGTTATTTTATCCGCTCCCCCTTCCCTCTGGAGTGTAGTCTGGTGTCTAGGTATACTTATCTGGATCTCCGGGGTATCTTCCGGAGCAATTTGGGAACTAGCGTCTCTGTTCCTTTGCAAGTCCAAGGTAAGGGAAAACCTGAGTCTGACAGAGTGAAGCGCCCACGTAATAAAACTTGCACCTGAACAGAAATGGCTGAAGGAATAAACCTACAGACCTTAGGGACAGTCTTAGAGACTATACAGAAGGAGTTAGTAGTGGTTAGGGAAGAAAATTAAAGTCTTAGGCAAGAGGTAGTTAACTCCAGGAAAGAAACTGCAGAGCTCACCCAGAGATATAGACAACCATTTAGTTCAGGACAAGAGTCCTTAGACCCTTCTATGGATGGTACAAATAGGATGACAACACAAGTGATCCATTATTTCTCCCCGGTTATTCCGTTAGCCCCACCAGAACAATTTAGCGAAGACACACAAAAGGCACAGATATTTATCACTCAGTGCTCACTACACTTCACGTGTCGCCCTTCAATTTTCCCAGATGCGCAGTCAAAAGTGGCCTTTGTTCTGTCATACTTGAGTGGTGATGCAGCGTCTTGGTCTATGCCCCTGGTCACCCGAGATGACCCTCTATTACACAACTATGATGAGCTCAAATAGGAATTTCTGAGAATATTTGACAGAAGAAGAATATCCCAAGTAGTTGATAATGAATTGCTTGATCTACGACAAGGAAACCGAGATCTTGTGGCTTATTTAGCCCCGTTTAACAAGCTCGTAGTGGAGACTGATTGGCCCGAGAGTAAAAGAGCTGCGGTCTTTTACCGAGGGTTAAAGGACGAACTCAAGGATGTATTAGTTGAGATACAAAACCGGCCTATGGAAATTCGGCCTTAGTGGATCTGGTGTTAGAAATCGACTTCCGCCAAGGAGAAAGGAAGGGCGAGAAAAGAAAATAATTTAAACCAGTAGTTCCAAGATTCGATAGAGTTCGATCTGAAGGCAGTAGAAGTACAGAAGGACAACAAGGTCCAGAACCCATGCAAATTGGAACAATAAGAGGTCCTTTAACAAAAGAAGAAAAAGAGGAGAGGAGGACTGGTAATTTATGTGTGTACTGAGGCTCAAGTGGACATTTTGTTAGAAGTTGTCCAAAGAAACCAAAGACACCATTCAAACTGAAGGAAAACTTGCAGCACCACCTGAAGAGGGAGTTAATCAAAAATCAAGTCCAACAGAGCATCAAGTAGCTAATACTCTACAGTCATCCGCCCCACATTTAATTTTGTCCATGGTTGTGAAGTTTCGGAACGTAACGTTGACAGAAGTGTCAGTGATGATTGATTTGGGAGCTACTGGAAACTTTTGCGATCTAAGATTTGCAGCTAAAGTGGATCTACGAGCAATCAGGAAATCCAAAAGTGAACCTGTACGGGCGGTTGATGGAACAAATCTCTCCTCCGGACCCATAGTTAGCCATACAGAACAAAAGTGGCTAATTTCTAATGATGGACATGAAGAAGTACTTCAATTTAATTTAATTGATGCACCTCAGTTTCAGTTAATTTTAGGTCCACCATAGCTTACCGAGCACAAGCCAACTATTAATTGGAGCTCCAGGATGATCGTACTAGATTCTGATTACTGCAAAAGAAATTGTTTTGGAGTAAAAGAAAAGAACTAGGAGTGCTATCCAGCTCATTCTTTATGTATAACAGGAGTATCGGTATGTGTAATCAATTCCCAAGAAATGCCAGAAGACTATCAAGACTTTGAAGACGTTTTTAACGAAACAGAGGTGGAACAACTTCCTCCCCATCCAGTATATGATTGTAAAACAGACTTGGAGCCTGGCTCAAATTTACCCTGCAGTCGAGTATACACTCTAACTGAAAAGGGACATCACCACTTGAAGGAATATCTAGAGAAAGATTTGGCGAACGGTTTTATTCGGCTTTCACAATCTCCGGTATCTTCACCTCTATTTTTTGTGTGGAAGAAAGAAGGAGATTTGAGGTTTTGTATCGATTATCGTGCAATTAATCGAATCACCAAGAAAAAACGCTACCCATTGCCTCTTATTTTGGTCCTGTTGGACCAAGTAAAAGGAGCACAAATATATACGAAGCTGGACCTGAGTGGAGCTTACCATCTTGTCCGAATGCGCGAGGGCGATAAATGGAAAACAGCCTTCAGGACGAGGTTTGGGCTGTTTGAGTATCAAGTTATGCCTTATGGTCTATGCAATGCCCCGGCTGCTTTCCAACATTTTATAAACAACATCCTCAGTCAGTTTATAGACCAATGTGTAATTGCGTACATTGACGATTTCATGATTTACTCGTCTGACACCAGTAAACATCGAGCACAAGTAAGAGAAGTTTTACAGAAACTAAGGGAGAACAAATTGTTTGTGAAGTTGGAGAAGTGTGCATTCAATGTCCCTCAGGTGGAGTTTTTGGGGTTTGTTCTTTCCCCAACTGGAATAAACATGGATGAGCAAAAAATCAAAGCAGTGGTTGATTGAAATTCCCCAGCCAGTTTAAAAGAGGTCCAAAGCTTCATTGGTTTCGCAAACTTCTATCGAAGATTTATAAGCAAATTTTTTGTGGAAAATTCTTCCCCTCACGAGATTACTTAAAAAAGGAATTTGCTTTGAATGGACCAAAGAATCCGAAGAAGCCTTTCAATCACTGAAGAGAAATTTCAACACAGCACCAATACTTTTACATGCAGATCCTACAGAACCTTTTTCTGTAGAAACTGATGCTTCGGATCAGGCAGTTGGGGGAGTATTGTCCGAATGACACAAGGTAACTGGTCAATTGCATCCTGAGGCTTACTGGTCAAGGAAACTGACATCGGCTGAAGTGAATTATACAATAACCGAAAAAAAGTTATTGGCAATTAAAGATGCATTTAAGGAGTGGCGACACCATCTCATGGGAGCACAACACCAAGTAACGGTTTTTACAGATCATCGAAATTTGTACTTTGCTGATTACGACTTTGTGATCACATATCGACCAGGAACTCAAAATGGGAAGGCTGATGCCTTATCCAGAATCGGAATGAAAACCAGAAGAGCCAAATGGAAAATCAAACCATAATTCCGAGTACTAAAATCATTGGTGTCACAACATCAATCGGATTGAAAGAACAAGTCATTGAAGTCATGAGTCCAGAAGCAATGCAGGAGTGGGTTGAAGAAGGAGAAGGAAGAGAAATCCAACATCAATTACCCTACCATAAGGGAGCCTTGTATTTACCCAGCTAGCAATGCTCGAGTGCCATGATAACATCCTAGCAAGACACAAGGGAGAAGCTAAAACCACATAATTAGTTAAAAGACATTATTGGTGGCCTCACATGACTAAGGATATTGAAAAGTATGTCAAGACTTGCGAAATCTGCGCTCAGGGAAAATCTGAACTGCAAGTTCCCAAGGGGTTATTACAACCATTACCCACACCACCTTATCCATGGCGCACTAGACCTCACAGTAGATTTACCACTTAGTCAGGGTTTTAACACCACCCTAGTGGTAGTAGACATGTTTGCTAATATGGCACAATTTTTTTACGCTAAAAGGGATTCCTACTGCTAAACAATTGACTACTCACTTTAGTATACAAATAGTGAATATTCATGGAATCCCAAAAATCATGAATTCAGTCAGGGGGGGTCACAATTTGTGTCTCATTTTTGGAAGGCGTTCATGGAATGGTTGGGAATTGAAGCCAAGTGCTCTACCAGTTATCACCTAGAGACAGATTGGCAGACGGAGAGGTTTAATCAGGAATTAGAACAGTACCTAAGGTTATTTCTTCTGAAGCAAGATGAAGCGTGGTCAGACTATTTGTGGGCGGCAGAGTTTGCACACAATAACGCAAAAAACATTTTCACAGGCTATTCCCCGTTTTACCTAAACTATGGCCAGCATCCAAATTCCACGGTAAAACAGATTGACATTTCAGATCCAGCAGTTAAAGATGTACTCTCTCATTTAAAACAGGTCCACCAAACTGCTATTAAAAATCTGGAACAAGCTAAAGAGAAATATAAGACGTATGCAGATAAAAAGAGATGTGAAGGCCCTCCTTTAGAGATTGGAGATAGGGTTTGTCTAAGTACAAAGAACTTTAGGTTAAAAGGTAACAGAAAATTCCAACTAAGGTATATAGGGCCATATTCAATTGAGGAAAAAAGAACCCCCATTACTAATCGGCAAAATTACCTACTACATTGAAAATTCATTCAGTCTTTCACGTTTCATTGTTAAAGAAAGCGTCACCTGAGTTGAGAAAAGATTCACCCCCGAAACCAATCCATTTAGACTCTGAAATTGAATTTGAAGTTAAAGATATTTTGGATTCAAAGAGAGTTAAGGGAAACCTGTATTATTTGGTAGTCTGGAAAGGATATGGTCCTGAAGAACGATCTTGGGAGTTTAATCCTGATGTTCATGCTCCAAGACTGGTAAAGATTTACCACCAAGGATTTCCTACAAGGCCAAGACCGGGAGGACCTCCTTTGTTGGGGGGTACTGTCAGACCTCCAATTCGTGTGCTAATCATAGCGAGCACCCGGTTTGGTAAAGGTTATAGCCTGGGTGTTAAAAGATGGTAAAAAACCATCAGTTGGACAGACCTCCATCTGTCCCGGAATTCCAAGATGGCTACCGATCTTGGAAACGAGATCGCGGTCTAAATTTTTTTATTTCCCTTCCACACCGGTGCTCCGGAAGGGAGTTGAAGTGCGCGCAATCAGAATACTGCGCACTTCACCGAAGAGTCTAAGCCGAGTAAACCTGTTTCTGAGAAGCTCCGATAATATTATTTAATCTAGAGTCACTTCGTCGGGTGTTCGTCCGGCACTCGTTCAGCTAACTCCGTCGGGGTTAGGGAACTCCGAGTTTCCATCCACGCTATCTGACACCGAGCAGAGAGGGCGTTTCTGTTGCTTCATCGTCGCCCCCTCCTCTCAGCTCGAAGAAGACGTCAGCGTTTCCCGACAGGATTCTCTTCAAGCTGGCAGCACCTGAGAAGCAAAGAAGAGAAGAATCAGAGCTAAGTGCTTGGGAGAAAAATGACTGATTACGTATATTCAGTAAGTTAAAGACATTGTAAACTTACTGTTTTTCCCTGAAAAAGTGTTGGACAAAAATAGGAAAAGGGTACAAGGAGATAAAGACAAATATTAATAATACAAATAAGAAAATAAGAGAAAACTGTATATATTAGAGTTAATACAACAAGGAAAGAAAAGAATAAGAAAGAACTTAGGAAGTAATGTAAAAGAATAGAGCACAGTAAGAGAAGTAAGTAGAAAGCACAAGTAATTAAATAAATAAATAAAACTATAGGCAGGTTTGCGGTTAGTTAAGAAATGTATCTTGTTTTGTCGGATAAGTATCGAACTGTGTAACTTAGAAGCAAGAAAGAAATAATTTCTAATAAGAAAAGACAGAGACAGTGGACTTGAATGAATGCATTCAAGTTGAAACTGCTGACACCAGGGTTAGTGTACCCCATAAGTTATATGAAGTAACACTCCGGATGGAGGGGGACATAACTAGGAAAATAAATGCACTCTTTTGGGAGAAGCTATCTAAGAGTTATGACATTCTTCTAGCTGAACAAGACTGGCCACCTATAATTTGTCAGGGAGTGCCCACATCACAAAGAGATAATTATGCCAGCCTTCTCAAATCACATTCCAATTCATAAAAAATACACCTATGCCAGAAAATGGGCTGTAGCCCTGGCTCCAGCATTATACAAAAATCAAGTAGGATGGGATGAGGACTCTCCTCATCATAAAATCCAGTTAATAAAATTCAATCTACTGCACAAAGGCAGTATCCAGTTAAGCAAGAAGCTAAAAAGCAAGTCAGGGAGATCTTAGATCAACTTTAATACCAGGGGGTGAATTAAACATGCACCTCATCTATGACCAATCCTTTGTTTCCTGTCTCCAAGCCAGACAATACATATTGTCTAGTTTTGGACTACAGACACTTAAACTCTTGTTGCAAAACATTTGCAGTACAAAATGCACACAGTGCAGCACTGATGAATAACATTGTGCGGAAAAAAAATATAAAACTACATTAGATATATCTCAGACAGAGTAACAGGGTTACTACAAACATATGGTGATGAGGCATTATCTTATGTCAATGACATCTATCTTACAGACGATGATTTGGACGTGCACTTGTAAAGAGTGAACACCATAATACTTGGGTTCGCTTCTGAGGGGTACAAATTCAATTTTACGAAATCACGAATTGCCCACCTAAACGTCCTATTCTTAGGATACAAATTATCAAGTGAAGGCAAAAGCCTAGCAGCCAACTTTATAGAGAAATGTGCGCTGCTCCAACCTCCAAAAACGCTGAAAAACTTACAGTCAATTCTAGGTTTCCTGAATTTTGGAAGAACCTATGTTCTAAATTACGCAGAAAGGGTTAGACCTCTCTACGAACTAATAAAACCTGATTTCAAATCAATTAATTGGACTCAAAAACACACAGAAATTTTGCGTTCAGTGCAAACAGCCATGTTAGCAATAACACAGTTACAAACATACGACAACGTGCGCAATCTTGTAATCCGAATCATCCCAGGGAGATGCGGATTCACATACCTGACCTTTAATGAAGGTGAAAAGGTACCAATAGCGTACAAATCACACTTGTACACACAAGATGAAATGAAATTCACTTCTACACAAAATATTCTGACAGGGGTTCAAACTACTGTAGCAAGAGAGAGAACTCTAGCGCAGGGTAAACGCATAATGATCGTTACACCTGTACCTGCTTTAGAGGCAGTGACAAAAGCGAGCATTCCAAATGCTAAGGCTTTACATCCGAGATGGATGCAATGGCTTAACTCTTTTGCTGCAACACATGTTGAATAAGTTTTTGACCCCTACTTGAAAACACAAGAATTTCTACAATACGAACACGAATGTCCTCTGCCGACCGAAATTCTCCTCTAGAACATTACGGCTGTATAATCTATACAGACGGATCAGCACAGCCCGCAATTGGGGGCAGACAAGCTTACAGTGCTGGCGCGAAGGTAAATTTTGACTTATGGTCACTAAAACTCAATCACTCGCAGACTGTACAGCTCAGCGAGCTGAACTACAGGCTTTCAAGATGGCACTTGAATGTCTTACAATGAATATCTGCAGAATTGGGTTCTAAACGGTTTCAAATATGCAAAAGGTGGCACAATTAAGCATAAAATACTTTGGGAACAAGCAGTTCTTTTGCAAAATGAACTACAAAAGACTCACGTGATTCATACACTGAGTCATCAGCGTGATGGCATTCACGTTGCAGGGAATTCATTGGCTGATGAAGCCGCAAAGGCAGCTGTGCTTCTGTAGCTGCTATCACTTGTTCAAAAACAAAATTAGACAGCGACATAATGCAAGCTGTCACTGCCTCAGTAAAAGACAGTGGTAAAACACGCCCAAAAGGCTTTCCAGTAAAGTACTCATATATAACTGATGCAAATATTTTTCTCATTGCTCGAATCCCTGGAGTGGGGGATAGGGCAATCCCAAACATGGAACATAGGTTAGGACTAATCTTAGCAGCACATGAAGGACTTGCCTCTGCACACGCAGGAGTTTCCGCCACAGTATCATTATTAAAATAGAGATATTGGTGGCCGCGCATGACGAAACATACTAGAAACTATGTTCTAGAATGTGCAATCTGCCAAAAAATGAACATTTCTGCAGTGAAACGAGCTGCGCAGACGCCCCTTCTAATTTCAGATAAACCATTAGCGTGTGTTTACCTGGACCACTGTGGTCCCTTACAAAGGGATGGCAACTATAAATATATCATGGTCGCAGTGGATTCCTGCACAAGATTCATTTGGATGTGTCCCCAGTGCTCGGCTGACGCCCAAACTGTTATAAAAGATTTGCGAGTCTTTATCAGCACATACGCAATCGGCACACTTCATTCTGACCAAGGTCCTACGTTTAGCTCTAGAGCTTACAAGGAGGCCATGGCTAGCTTGGGCATTGCATTGCGGTACTTAAGGCCATTCCATCCTGAGGGAAATGCGGTAGTGGAACAAATAAAACGTGACATAAAGCAATCTATAACAGCTGGGGTATTAGGCTCGGGTGACGGGTGGGTCAAACATCTAATAAGTGTCCAACGTAGTCATAATAATCTGCCAAGAAATTCTCTGGGGGGAATCACTCCATATGAATTACTATTTGGTACTAGAATGCTCATCCAGGATCTTGATTGTCAAACTTCAGTGGTGGAACAGAAACCCTTTGATTTCAAAGACCGTTTGGCAGTTTTACAGGACTTAAATGAAACAAGAGGAAGTCCGAGTAACACAACACAAAAGCCAACGACCACTGAATAAAACCCACCTGTCCCAGTAGGGCCTGTCTGGATCCCAAAGATTGGGGATCTATTCAGGGAAAAGATTGCGGTAAAGAAGGAATTTGGGCCTTCTTACAAAAAAGCAGTACCTGTCGTAGCAATCCACGGAACAAGATCAGTGTTACTTCCACCCCTTGCTGGAAAAAGAGAGAACAGAATCGTGTCCATCGACCTGGTCAAACCACATCATGTGGCCGATAATAAGTAGTAGGCCCAGTGGACTCCCAAGATGTAGCAGACGACCACATCTGGCTACAATCCAAGAGGTTCAAACTGAAAGACTTATCACCTTTGATAAACCTGCAGTAGGAAAAGAAGGACTATGCAACAAAGCTATGGAACTTATACCTCTTGAAACTCAAATAACAGTTCGTCAAGAAACTCCTGTCTACAATAATGTAGCAACTGACTATACAAACATGTCAAGGGAACAAACAGCTCCAGCCATACCGAAAAATCCGGATGCAATCCCAACAATTGACAGAACTGCCTCTGGCTATTTCATCAACTTTGATACATTTTCTGAGGATCCCAGTGAACCTGAAACTACGCCAGCAAATAAAACTTTCAAAGAAAATGTAACAGAACTCTTTCATCAACTTGAAAATACATATCTGGTTTCACCACGGGTTGAATTTTGGATTGTGTTAGGTGTACTTTTTCTCCTGCCCCTGCTCATTCTTGTTTTAAGTTTGGGAAAGACGATAGATAGAAAATACAGTACAATGGACACAGCAAGTAAGAACATCAACTTGCTCCTGACACCTCACAAATCATCTCTTCGTGAGCGAAGAGACCTGTCATCAGTGAACATCACAGCCGTTCCTATACCTGGTGGTATAGCATGGGACACAACTGATTATGACATTTACGGCCCGGTGGAACTGTTGAAGATTCCACACCAGTTTAAAGTTTCTTTGAGTGACTTTGTCTCACCCACAACATTTTCTGATGATTGGAACTTTGACACTGTTATTAACATGATGACAGATTTAGAAATGTCAGCTAAATTTACTAAACATGAATACTTACAAGGTTCATCAGATTATGTTCAAATGTATTGTTTTAATCATTATGGTCACCATTATTTGCACAAATCTGCAAACCCCAGAAATGTTTTTACTTATAATCAATGAGAACATTGTCCAATTCCGCCAAAGGGCAGCTCAAAAGCATTTTTTGAAAAGTTTCCGTACTTCTCAGGTTTTAAGGTCACAAATCCAAAAACGTTTTATTTAAAAAATGTGAATGAGACAGGAATGAAAAACATGTCCTCCAATACTAAACAAATTTGTTCTGCGAACTTTTATGCTCAGTTGACTACATTAGGTTTTAACTTTTGGAAAGACAACATTGAGACGAAAACTGTTTGGGGCACAAAAGACTGGCAGGTGCAAGGTTTAGAAGCCTTATTCAGAGCCTGCATTATCCCAGAACAAATAATGTTTTTAAATTTTTTTTAATTTTTTTTATTTTTGTGTACTTATAAAGCGCAACCTATCACCCAGAGGGCATCCTGGCGCTTTGAACTTCGGCAGGCACACAACTCACTGCTCAAACAATTTTCGGGAACAAATGCGTTTTCAGCGCTTTCCTAAATGGTAGGTAATCCTTGTGGCTTCTCAGAGAGAGAGGAAGGGAGTTCCAGAGTCTGGCCGCCGCAACACTGAATGAGCATGTTCAACAAACATCATGTCTTGGCTTAGCTAAGATAAAATATTTAAACAAACCGTCCATACCTAAAGCCACACCTGACAGTAATGGCACAGCAGATGAGGAGGTAGACGTAAAACAGATTTTACAACAGAACAGTACTAATCCTGATTGGAAAAAATGGTTAATCTGGCCCACAGACATAAATAACTGTCAAAATGGGTTCCTGAACAAAACAAAGGGTTCCAAGTGAATAGGCCAGACCCAAGATATTCCCAGAGACAACATTCAGGGATAGTTACAACATATAGTGTAGGAAAACTATGCCTTGAGTGGCTACAGAAATCCACACTTCCAGAAATTAATCAACACCTAACTTTACTTAAAAAAGGCGTTGACTTACGAGACTTCTTACTTGGACCTCGTCAAAAACGTTTTATATACGCCGGTATATACTCTGCTTACAATGAAGCATGGAAAGTCACGCAAATGGAAACTGCAGAAAGAATATGAGAAATTGATCGTATTCATTTAGAGAAAGCTCTCTCTGTAGTGGACAATGGGTTTACGACTCTGTCCTCCAGAATTTATTCTTTGGACAGCATTGTATCATCTGCCATTGACATAATAGAGCAGGACTTGCTAATGTTACAACATGGCCAGTCTCAATTACGTTCTATAATGCTGCTAGGATGGACATTACAAAATCTCCATTCAGGCTACGTGCCAAGGCGTCTAATCAATACCACGTCATTGTTTACTGTCTTTAACCTTACAGATAAACAAATCTCTTTGGCACAAAGAGAAGCAGACTATACGGCGCTGAGCATTAAAAAACTAGAAAGATTACCATTACCCGTTTCTGAGAAACCTGTCTTGGAATGGATAATACATGGCACCATCACGATACCAGTGATGATTTTCCAATTTCAGTATTGCTTACAACATATACCAGCAGGCCTGTATGAAAGGTTGGGTAAAGGATACATTAAATCGACTTGGAATTTACCATACACACACAAATGTTGGAGTGGGGGAAAGGAAGTGTTTCTTAGTAGTAAAAATTGAAAGACCTCACTAAGCGGTACACTTTTATGCGAAGGTATTAATTTACACAGAGCCTACAAAGGTTCTTCAAATAACCTTTCTTGCCACATGCCCGGTTCACCAGCAGCGGTGATAGAACCAACTTTCAGGCAGCTTTCCAATGGCAGCTACGTTATGCTCAATGATCACAGCTGTTGTGGCATGTTGCCAGGAAAAGCGTATCTAGTTAGTGTGTCAGCCAGGGTCACTTGTTGTATGCAAGTATTGTATCTAAAAAGCAAGACAGACAGGGAGTCGGCGTTATGGCCTTCACTGAATATCTCTTCTATACAAATTGATACTTAAAGCAGAATGAAAGCCATTCTTTTGCAAAAAACTGTGCCACTGACCTCGTCTAGAGAAATGTATGATCTGCAAGTTGCAAGGACTTCTGCAGAGATACATGCATTATTATCAACAAACTGCCCAGTACATTTCGCAGAAATGTTAGGTCAAATCTTAAACATGTCTGATACCAGCGGTATTGCACATGTATTTAAGATGATTTTGTCGGTGCTGTTAGCACCATTTGAAGCAGTCCTCGGCATTTTTCCAAACTTCGTGCACTCTGTGTTCGGTGATTTTCCTCTCATTTTGGGACTCGTAACAGGAATTCTATTTTTGTTTCTTCTGCTCCGATATGGCAAGTCAAGTCACTGACGATACCCAGACTACCATGGTGAATGCTCTCCTAGCCATGCGGTACCATGACAGGATTACAGAGATCCTTGGCTTGGTTCCTTTAAGAGATCTGAATGCCACTTGGTTTCTTTCATTCAGACCAATCTGGCAAGATTGCATCTTACCTGTTCTACGATGCCTGCTTTGTGGAGAGGAATGCGTGTTAGATGTTTGTCTAACACTACCATCGGTTGCGCCAACGGATGCAGACGCATTACTGAGTCCGATAACGGCTCATGTGTTGTGTTGCCCCCAACGGCTACCAATCCTGATGACGGCGTTTATTGAGATCTCACCAGCAAATCCAACTGGAGGTAAGGTACGAGGAACAACAGGCACACAGGTACCATCTGCTATGAACATTGCTAACACTGCAACTGACGCTGACGGCGATGCTTCACATCTGTGCACAATTGATCTACTTAATGAAGTAGTTCCATTTTTTTCCCTCCTATGGTAGACGATTTCTTTGCCAGCTTAGACGATTTGATGTTTTCTCTCGACACCAAGAATAACCTTTGAAATCTGCATACAGCATTCTATGAACTCTGAAATTCGGCCTTCACTTTTCATAACAATCCTCCTTCACTTTTCATAACAATCCTTCCAAAGCTTTGGAACTCTATTTTTCTATGGCTAATTTTGACTTTTTCCCAAAAACGTGAAAAAAATTGTTTTTTTGGGGCACCGAGTAATCTGCTTAAAGAAGAACTATTCCTAGAGAACAAGATATTCCTTTATCACTTCCTAGAGACGATATTTGACCTGTCCACTAAAAATGATAACAGTTTATACATTCTGCGATGGAATGGTCTTGACTTTTTTTTCTTCTGTAAACTTAGAGCCATTTCATAAATGTCATTTCATGATTCATTTAGGTAAAAATTTTGAATGATAACTATTGCTTTTAAAAGCGTACTGTACAAATGCTCATTTTTCGTGTGCAACCTTATCAAATGCATTTTGTGTATTTTGGGTGGGATTGTAAACACATGATTTAGATATGTTGTGGTGCTTATAATTTAGTAATGTTAAACATAATAAAGTGGAGTGGGTGTTGTATATGAATTTAGGACCCTAGTGTAATTTTCCTTATATATGCATAGAAATCATACCCATATTTAGACTTAGCCTATGCAGTCCGAATACGGCATGGCTACTTCCATTAGTTCCGAAAAACTACAATGATTTCTTGGAAAAACCTGCCTTCAGCAGTCAGGGACTTCCCCTTGCTTGAATATTGATTTTTACAAGAACTCATGGAGTTTTCAAAGAACTAAGTCTTTGATGACGTTATTCTGTCCAACCTTAGGTCAAACCAGGCACCTTCAAGGTATAAATATGCCCACACTTGTCCAAGCAAACACACAGTGGTTCGGAGCAGTTTGACTATCTATTTCCCCGACGCATCTCGCAGCAGCAAGTGCCGAAGGAAGCCGACCCTCCAGCAGACGCACTGAGAGAGATGTTGTATTTTCTCCTGCCGAGAAATCCAGCTCCAGTGTTTCCAAGCTACCCTTGCGGGTTGTTGGGAAATTGAGTCCTGAGAGAGAGATACCAGACCTCCTACATTCTAAACCAAGGTACAGAGCTGATTAGACCCTTAGAGAATTCTTGGATTAGATTCTTGGCAAAAGAATACTGAAACTAAGCTACACCTCACTTACTTCTTCCCTTGTACTAGACCCAGGTTAGGTACACCTGGGTAGGCGCATTTTAGAAGCACCAGTTGAGTACTTTTAGTCTATATTTATTAATGTATGTATTTTATTGCTTAGAAACCATATCATGCTTTTACAGTATTATTTTATAATACTCTTCGTACTGTACGCATTGTACTTTGCAACCAGTATTACGATTGTAACAGTTCATTTCCTCTGCATGAGAAAGAAGACTGTTCAATAAATACCCTTTTACTGAAAACGCCCGTCTCTCTATTTCTCTGCACCTCTGGTGAAACGAAGCATGCGGGATTGACTGAGTGAAATAACTATCTATTGTTTCCATGACTCTAGAGATACATTTCTTATTCTTGGGAAACAAAGTTGTCATGTTTATCAGAAACGAATCCCTTCTTGTGTATTTGAGAAAGTTTCTAGTGATCTCTGAGCTAGCAGGCACTCACAATTAAGTCTAGTATATTCGATAGCGACCTAGTAGACCTCAGTCCTACGTCAAACCTATAGGATATATTATTCCAATGCGCAGAGCCTATTGGGAATATAGGAACTACACTATAATTCCAACTGAGTGTGCCGTTCAAAATGTCTGTTATAGCTGTGTAATGCATTCTCAGAGAAAAAGCAGTATTTGTTTTAAAAGTACAAAATGTTTCCATGTCTTTTAGTATGCATTATGATAAACAGTTGTCACTTGTGAGGCAACTTAAGTGTTATTGCACTCTGAACCCTGCTTGGTATAGCTCACTTTGGGCCCATAGCACTTAGAGAAAGACTTAAAATACATGCCTGTGACAAGCAACCTTTGTTAAGGAAAAGAGAAATTGCTGGGATGTGAAGAGTACAAAAGAGACTTGTCATTTCTACTTCTACTCTAGTCTCTGATGATCTAAATATGCATTTTCTGAAATTAGGATATTGCATTTACATTTAAATAGAAACTAATCACAGTGCAATTCAGCAGCTCTAGGAGGCATTCACTTAAAACAGCATAATTTCAGCAACACTTAAAGTTAATGTGCTTTAAATGGTAGCTCATCATGCACTTTCACTTTTTACTAACTTTGACGGGAAACCTTGACACAAAATGCATTTTCGAAAGGGATAAAATAGAGTTGTTTTGATTGGTTATTAAAGGTGAACAAAGCGCTGAAAAATTGCCAATGACTTACAAGACAAACGTGTTCTGAATGCTATGGTGGTCTACTTATGGTAATTTTGTCATTCTAATGAGCATTGTTCGTAGTTGCAGGTAGGTAGCCAGCAATTTTCCTGATTGAGCATTTCCTGCAAGCAAAGACAGCAAAGGATAGAGCCTGCATTAAATAAGACTGCTGTATGTATGGTTCTTTAATCTTCTCAAAGGGAGAACACTGACCTTTCTTTTTATGGTGGTGTTTTGACTTCTCTGGCTCACTTTCATTTCTTTGTATTCAATTCTTTTTTGTGTGCTTCCAATTACATTGGAGAAGTAATGCATTTCGGATATACAACAAAGAGTAAAGACAATAGATGTCATTTAACAGGTCGAACTATGGATACAAAAGGTGTGTATTACATGTTGCGCCAAGAGACTTTTTTTAAGAACACACTTTTACTGTCATCCTTCATCCTTTCCAGCATCCAGAGGCAAATATCGAGCAGAGATATTTCTTCTAATGGCAGCAGGCTTCATATAGCCAATAAATAGGTATGGGGCATATTCACAAATTACATTTTGTAGCACCAGAATAGTACTACAAACGTTCAACAAAATGCTGTTCATAAACCCTTTGTGCAGAATCTCTACCTCCAGCTGTTCTTTCTTTTTCTGCGTGGAGATAGCCACACCCACTGTAAAATCTCTGCACAGGTAGGTATACGTGTTATCAGTAATGTGGGAGGGATGAGGAAATGTCCGGCAAATGGAGAATACTTAGTATTAAATGGGAGGGGCTAAGGGAGGAGTAGGCAGGATATTAAGGCAGTGGCGCAACAAAATTTAAGGGGCCCCCTGCAACATCAATGGAGAGGGCTCCCCATGCTCCGGGTCAAGTCAGGAGCTCTCCACTGACGCCCATTCACAGTGCTGGAGGGTACACATGAAGGTCAGGGGCCTCTGCACTGGGGGGCATATGGGAGCTATTGTTACACCACTGGTTTAAGGAGGTACATGGAGGGGTTTAGTGAGGGATGTCTACACACCCGCAAAAGAGGAAGCACATTGCTATTCACAAACTCCATTTCTTAAGTTACTACAGACAAAAAGGGACCTGAAAAAGTAATGCATTGCTCCAGCTCAAAGATGTAGTATGTCCACCACAAACATTAGTAAGTAACTATAGTGCAATGCCCTCCCATGCAAAATAATGGAGGTAAAGAATTTAAATAGAACATCATAAGAAATGTTGTTAAATAAACATAAATTATTTTCAGCAGTTAAAAATATAAGGACATTAAATTTATTGTTAATAGAAATATATAAAAAAAATTCGGGTAGATTTTTTATTTTATTTTAAGATGCTTCATTTTTTTAATTGAAATTCATTTTTTAGTGAAAGTTTATCATGATTTAAAAACGGATTCATTCTATGCATTGGTTCTATTACCTAGTAATACATAAAATATTAGTTTTTTATGTAATTTAATTTTAACTGAAACTTCTGAAAAAGTTACAGAATATTATTTAAGATAATAACAGAAGTTCAACCTTTATTTTTGATTTTAGTTAATTAAGCTGTTTTATTTGTTTTGTTTTGTTCTACATTTAAACATATATAAAAGTAAATTACAATAATATTTAACATTAAACTGTTTTAATGCAAATCATTTTGTTACTTCTCCCTATAGTTTACCACCCATCTCCAAATGAAGCTCATGTCAACAACAACCAACCACCGAAAGTCTGACCAAATAACTAAAGAACCCACACACAGAATCTATTTTCCTGCCTTCAACTTGTCAATGAACATCTTTGTAGGGTTTTGCCTTCTTTTGAGCAGGAATTCTTGGAGGAGAAGGAGAGGGGGAGTTTAGAGGCAAGGGATCATCATCTTTGGCATAGCCATGCCACAGGTCTGGCGAGAAGGCAAACGGTGATGAGGGACTCATATGCCTTCCCTCATGTGCTAGATGCTGTTCACTGCTACCATGTAGCACTTGAACTACCTCACCATCCAGCACATCTTTTCCTCAACAGACTCTGCTTGCACTCCATCAATGTGAAAGCTGTACGTGATGCCAGAGGCTGCTTCACTGATGTGTACACTGCCTTTCATGGAAGCACATGCAGCAGCTACATTTTTTGACAGTTACCTCTTGCATGTTGTTTGGTTGCTGGAAATTTCAGTGATGTGTGGCTGATTGGTAAGTAACAGCACCTCACATTGAGCCTGCATTGGTATTTGGGGGTGGCATCACAAACAAAATCAATAATCATTACAACACAGTACCCTGCCGGGCACATTACCGTAGAAAACACTGCCTGCAGGTAGCATGTTGTAGTACCATTACAAAAGACACAGTTTGTTTCAAAACAAATCTAATTTCTTTTTTGCAGGTTGATGCTGGGTATGCTCTCTCTCCCCATCTTCTGCCACACTACAGATTCCCAACCACAATATCTCAGCATATCTATAAATAGGGCACTGATACGTACATGCGCTATTATTGAACACACTTTTGGGGGTTCCCAATTTTGTGATTTTTATGTCTTGGCTGTACTGAGGTCGGGGGTTCTGGTGTACTCCTCAGAAGTTGTGTGCATGATTTTTGTAGCCTATTGTGTGTTGCACAACATCTTTTTTGGACTTGACCTTTTCTGCAGGGTCATCCTCAAACATTTCATTTCACTCAGCTGTTTTCTGAACTCGTTTTTGTTGCCCTTTAGGACAGTGCACACTTTAACACTTCTAACCAATGCTACAGGACTTGTGCTCTATCCTTTAAACATGATGAAACTGACTTACACCCCATTGGCACATTTAATTTACTTGTAAGTCCCTAGTAAAGTGAAACTACATGTACACCGGGCTTTTTAAGTCATGTCATAGAGAGACAACACATTTTTAGTGACATTCACCACTACAAAAAAATACTAACAACACAATTGACTTTCAACAAATAAATGACCAATATATAAACAATACATCAGAAAAACTGACAAAAGAAACGATAAACCAGTCCCAAATTTAACAGTGAAACAATGACGGCACAAATTGTTTGCATTTTCACACTTTAATAACCTGCCATGCACAGTTAGCCAATGCAACAATTGCACCCAGTGAATTGCTTTGTTTGTTCAGTGTATTAGTCAGTGGAATGGAAGTGGTTATGGATAGCTGGGGTGGGTCGACACGTTTAAGAACCCTACTTTTCTTTTTGGGTTCTCCTCAGGACCAGGACAGGTTGAACACAAAAATATTGTAAAATGATAAAATGTCATATAAGCTGGGTGTTTTACAATATTTTAGTGTTCGACCTGTCCTGGTCCTGAGGAGAACCCAAAAAGAAAAGTAGGGTTCTGAAACTGAGAAGGGGTAAATCTTGACCCTTTCTGGTCAGTGGTCACCACCTCGGGTGTGGACACAAATCACCAACACAGCATTCCACTGAGAGAGGCAAGGAATAAGATGTAAGATACCAGAATTTCAAGTTTGGAGTGGCACTTTTATTTTCAGTTCACAAGCAGAAAAATAAAGACATCTCAGTTCAGGCTCTAAGGCAAGTTCTTACAAGGGATCCAGACTTCGCTCTGTCTGGAGTAAATGCTAGATGACAAATGCTCAAAATATTGCAAGGCAAGACTAGAATAAAATGTATACAAATGAACATGAGCCCAGATGATCAAAGATCCTATGCTACTGAGCACATTGATGTAGACCTCTAGTGCATACGGGCAAAATATTTAGGACAGATCTATACTCATTAGGTTAAACATTTCTATCGGGACCCTGACTTATGGGATCAAGGCTAGGAAGGCACAAGTAGAATTAGCTCAGAATAGAACATTTTGCTATTAAATTCAGTGTCTGGTGGTTTCTAGGAATGAGACCAGTCCCATAATGACTAGAAGAGAGATATCTAAAGGGTCAAAGATATAAAGGAGCAGAAGGGTTATCTGCCCTTGGAGATCAACAACCTGAGGGAGGCGCCGGTGTCCCAAGTCAGATATTCGGCTAGCCGGAGAACAGACCACGCTCAATGCCAAGCATCCGCAGGAGAGTTCTACCTTAGAATCTGACAGTTGAGTCTGATATACCTGAAATTGAGGAACCCAGGTTCTAAGGTGACGCAGTGGCCTACGCCCATTCAGTGCAGGCGGTTTAACCACATGTGTCCTAGGACACCGGAAGGACGTTTTTAAAGAACATTTTGTTACGTACATTTCGAAAGAGGGGGAGCAGTGGGTATGTCATAGTGGGTGCCAGGTGCTGTTATCTCGCCCATCTGTAATTGTACTCCCGTCCCGTCCCCGGGAATTCTATCCATGTCTTCATACTTTGCTATCTGGTAGATCCCTGTGCTAGCATAATTCATCCCAACTGCCTTGGAACCTAATCTTTTAGTGCAATGGCTCCCAATCTGAAAAGCGCAACACAGTATTATGAGAATCCCAACAATCGGTATCATTAATTTCAACATTCCTGTGAGCCACGAAGGCATCCAGTCAAAATTGAACCAGTCTGTTGGAATAATGTCCGCAGGGGCACCTCCTTCATTGACCATTTCTTTTCCCAAGTTGGTCAATTCCTCAATGGCTCTTGCGATCGATCCGTTGTCCTCGTCATTTCCTGGTATGAACGTGCAGCAAGACTTCCCGTTTTGGTGACACAAACCACCGTCTTTGGCAGTCAGCATGTCCAGGAAGTAGCGATGTTCCAGAACCATTAGTCTCAATGGGCGCAGTTCTTCCCTAATGGCATTTAGTCCGTCTCTGGTGCTGTTGATGGCTTTCATGACCTCATAGCGCGTCACTTCCAGCCAGCGAGCATTAGCCTGAGTTTGGAACATTGGGACTGCTCCTCCAAAGAAAAGTTGGGCCTTGTTGAAGAGGCGGAATTCTTCTGGAACTTTACCAAGAGCTTCGCCTGCAAAGTACTCCGCTGTTCGCCGGTGGCGGTGGAGGAATGTCACGTCGCCTGACATGGGGTGTGTCAGTATGTGAGAGGCATTTGATGCTGGCACCACCAGATGTACTTCATGCAAAGTCACCAAAGAGCACAGTCCGAGCCACTGAGGAGGTAGGTGGAGATAGAGGCGTTCTCCACAAGCCCAGTAGTAGTCCATTAATGCGGAGGTGCCAAACTGCATATCGAAGTTGAAGACCATTTTGTTACAGTCTGTGTTACGCCCAACAGAGGTGGAGCCATTGCCTAGGAAACAAAGAGAAGAATTTTTTAGTTTGAATGCTTTTTTACTTTCGGACATTCCTTCCCCATCCCAGGTGTATCTTTTCCCTTCCTTATTCCAAATATCCTCGCAGCTTTCCTCAACATCCCAGTCAATGTCTCCCACCCAGTCTGTTTCGCCAGCCCAAGGGGGGGCCTAAGGAAGCTGCCCTGCAGAATAGTGTACGGACATAGACCCATTTATTTTTGACATAGAGCTGTGCTCGTATGTTCTGCACAGTTCTATTGTTGCACGGACAGGAACTTTCATCGTGTGGTATAGATGGATCGCACTCGGCTGGGGGTACCGTCACTGCAGTAAACCCTTGTCTCCTGAATAGTGACTCATAATAAGGTGCGTTTAGGTGTTTCATTTGATAGAATCTTTTTATTTCTTTTGTCAGGGCGGCTGTCCCAGTGACAATTTTGTATATGATGGGGGTATAGTCCCACACTGTTGTATTGACACCTTCAATGTCTAATTCCACCGTATTTATCTGGATTTGTCCCTCTAAGCGGCAAAGATACAAGTGCAGAAGGCACATGGTGATGTATGGGGGGACCTCTTTAGGAAATAGCAGTCTGTCAGCCCCATACTGCATGGGGGATGTATGAACATACATAACAGGAATCATTTGTCCTTGACTTCCCCACTGCTGTCATGTCCCTGTACCAGGAGTTGTCTACTAGGGAAGAGTGGACTGAATGATCTCTCACTGATAGTTGTAGGCCTAGTATGGGCCCTAGACCCTCTTGTATCTTCACAAGATGATCGAATGTTTTGTGCCCTGCCTTCTTGTTATGTGCATCCTTACGGGGGACAAGGGGTTTTGTTCTGTAAGGGGCGATAGCAAATCGGCGTGTTCTGTGGTGACGGGAAAGGCGTCGGCGGGACACTGGTTGTCTTTCTGTGATGTTGGCAGACCTATCCCATGACCTATTTCTTTCCCCTGGGGTGAGGAGTGGGTATTCAGGATGCACACTGGTGGGTGCGCTGCTGGTAGTACTATTTTCTGGGAGTTCAGGACCTAGTGTGTGTTGTGTTGCTGTCTGCTGTTTGAGTGTGACCGCTGGTACAGTTGCTGGAACGGTGGATGGTAAGGCATTTCTATTACCTATCTCATTAAAGCTCTTCACAGCAAAAAAATAGGCACACCAATTAAAAGTTATTAGTGCCATTCCAACAATGATACAAAACATAAATGTGACAAGAGTACATAACTTTGCATCGTGGCTGCTGTATCCCTGGATCAGCACGGGTGTGCCTTCGTCTTCCTCTTCTTCTTCTTCTTCTTCTTCAGCAGTGGACGGGAAACCGCTGTCCTCATTCAGGGGGACCATGCGCATGTCTCTTTCCTTTCTCAGTTCATTGTCTATTGCTGCGGAGGCACAGGAGCGAGCCGAACGTCTCGCCGGTGGATCCATGCTTTGCGTTCAGCTATCCGGACGGCAGTTGGAGATGAATCAGTCACTGCAAAGGGGCCGTCGAATTTGGGGTCTTTCCACTTCCTGACGTGCCTCCGGATAAAGATCAGAGTCCCAGGACGGATAGGTGGGAGCTCAGGATCGATGGGGCCCTTCTCCTTCCTTCTGGATACCTGGACAGAGAGGAACTGCGCAGCGCAGGTTAGTGTGCACAAGAAGTCATAAAGCTCAGCCTTAACAATCTCAGAGGATGACTCACTATCTGTTTTGGGCCTGCTGGGAGGGACCGCTACATTTATGGATCGTCCGGTGACAAGCTGGTGGGGCGTGAGGTGATGACCTGAACTTGGGGAATTTCTTAATGAGAAGAGGGCCAGTGGGAGACATTAGAGCCACTTTTTGCCAATGGTGGCGCTAATTTTGCTTATTTTGTTTTTGAGCAGGCCATTGAGGCGCTCACAAATGCCATTGCTTTGGGGGTGGTAAGCGGATGTCAGCATGTGTCTGATGCCTAGCATTGTGGTGAGAGAGGAGAAGATGGCGTTTGAAAAATGACTTCCGTTGTCTGTTCTAATGGCGGAAGGAATTCCAAAGCGGGAGATGACGTCACGGAGCAGGAATGTGGCTGCTGCTTTGGCATCGCAGTGGACGCATGGTCCAGCTTCGATCCAACGTGAGAAGGGGCATACTACCACGATGAGATATCGGTAATTCTGGCACCGATCAATCATGTCGACATAGTCAAGGTGTAATTCTTTGAATGGGCCAGAGGGTTTAGGAATAGTGGAGGCAACTGTTTTGAGAGTTGGGTTTGGTGAATACTGTTGGCAGATGAGGCATTTATTAACAAAGAGCTGTATTAGTTCATAAGCATTGGGAATGAACCAGTCTGCTTGCAATGTGATGGACATGTTATCTCGGGAGACATGTGCAGGAAGGTGAAGTTGATCCAGTGCCACCTGCAGTAAGGCTTGTGGCATGCCAGGTTTTCCTGACATGGTCTGTCTATAGATAAAATCAGCAGTGTCCTGCTGTACTCCCCTCTTCTTCCATAGCTCTTTCTCTTGTTGTGGTGCACTTTCTTGTACTTCCCTGAGATGTAGTTGGGCAATGTGATCGTATTGTTGTGTGTCATCGATAGGGCATAAACCAGGTGCGTCAGAATGGTCATTATTCGTCTCTGAGTGCTGGGCTGGAGCTACATCATCGTGATGCCTTGGTACTTGTTCCACTAGTGTTATTGTTTGTTCTGTCTGTTCAGATGGAGCAATAGCCTGAGCAAGTAAGATAGGGTGATATGGTGCAGGTACGGGTAAGGGGCCCCTGGCCGCAGCTTTGGCTGCCCAATCTGCCAGGGCGTTTCCTCTGGAAACAAAGTCCGGTCCATTAGTGTGCGCTGCGCATTTAACAACGGCTACCTCAGTTGGAAGTGTGAGTGCTTCAATCAAGTCTTCCAGCAAATCTTTGTGGCACACGGGTGTTCCATCTAATTTGAGGAAACCGCGCCTTTTCCAGCGCAGTATGCTTGAGTGTGTCGTTGTTGTGACATATGCAGAGTCTGAGTAGACTGTGATGCGGTCATCGGCCCCACAGTTTAGAGCGGCTATTAGTGCCACTAATTCAGCCGCTTGAGCTGAGTAATGCGGGGGCAGTGTAATGTGCTGTACAATGTCAAAGCAATCGGGGGACTCGTACGTGTGCTGCTGACCTTGAACCACTGTGGCTCCTGTGTACCTTATCCCTGTTTCCTGGTCGATGGTGGAGGAGCCGTCGACAAAGTATACTGTGCTGTCAGTCAGGGGGTCCTCTTTTGCTGCTCCTGATTCATCTGGGGAGTATGTGGCACAGTCATGAGTGTCGTCATCTGATGCTACAATGGGATGGGCAAAGAATGTGGCAGGATTGACTGTGTGACATTTGACAACCTTCAGGGAGGGTAGTGACAGTATTACTTCGTAACCGGATACTCTCTGTGTGGTTAATGTTGTCTTGGCTTTCTGAATTATGGCGAAGACAGCATGTTCGGTGTACAGTGTCAGCGAGGACCCCATGACAATGGGGGTGCTTTTTTCCACAGCAAAGGCTGCAGCAGCCAGGGCTTGTTCGCAGGGGTAATGACCTTTCATGACTGAGTCTAGCATGCCGCTGAAGTAGCCAATGGGCTTATGGCCCATGGGGTATTTCTGAGTAAGGACTGCAGTCATGACCTGACCATTGCAGTGTGTGAACAGGTACAATTATTTTGTGTAATCAGGTGTGCCTAATACTGGTGCGTTTGTGATCTCATCTTTGAGTTTTCTGAAGGAAGCTGTCATTTCAGGTGTCCAATCTAGTTTATTTCGCCTGTCTTTTGCTGCTTTGACTGCCTTCAACAAAGGGGCAGTTATTGTGGAAAAGTCAAAGACCCACTGGCAGACATAGTTTACTAATCCTAGGAACTTCTGCAAGTCTTTGACAGTTTGGGGCTCTGGTGTCATTTTTATGGCTTCGACTCTGTCTGGCGTGACTCGTCTCCCTGATGCTGAGAGTATCTGGCCCAGATATTGTACCTCTCTTTGGCAGTACTGGAGTTTGTTTTTGTCCACTTTATAGCCTCTGTGGGCTAGCGTGGTGAGCAGGGAGACTGTATCAGTTCTGCACTCTTGTTCTGTAGTGCTGCAGAGCAAAATGTCATCGACATATTGCAGCAAGGTGCTGTGACATTGGAAGTTCGATAAATCCTCTTTGACAACTCTGTTAAAGACGCTGGGAGACTCGCAGTACCCCATTGGGAGCCTTCGGTAAGTCATTTTCACCCCATTGAACGAAAAAGCCAATAGGTACTGACTGTCTGGGTGAAGGGGGACGCTGAAAAACGCATTTTTCAGGTCAATCACGGAAAAGTATTGTGCATTCGGGGGAACATTGGTGAGGATGGCAGAAGGGTCTGGGACGATGGGAAACTCTGGTACCACTATGTTATTTATTGACCGCAGATCATGAACTAGGCGCCACTGATTGGTCTTGCCCTTGCGCACAGGAAAAAGGCAGGTGTTAACTGGAGATACACAGGGGTATATGACTCCTTGATCTAGCAGGGCTTGTATTGTTGGGGCAATGCCTTCCACTGCTTCCTTAGAAAGTGGGTACTGTTTAATTCTTGGTAGAATAGCGCCGTTTTTCAGTGTTATTTTAAAAGGTGTGGCTGAACGGATGAGGCCTACATCATTTGGACCAGTGGTCCACAGATGCAGCGGGACTTGTGCCAAGTCTGCCTCACGCACTGAATCAAATTTCGGTGGGGCACCGGGCGTTCTGTTTTCCACTGTTACTGAGAGGGGTACCTCATACTGATAGAATATCTCTGTTATGGGATATTTGTCAGGATCACCAAAGAGCTGGTCATCTGCAATGTCTCTCACTTGATGTCCGGGTTCGATGAAAATTACACAGGCCCAGGAGCGCATATCGTCGTCTCCGGCTATGAACGCCCCATAAGTAGGTGTAATGTGAAGAGCGAGTATGCCTAGGATCATGCTTTTGTTCGATATTTGGTAGTGCTGGGACTGCGGGCGAAAGAGAAATTCCTTTGGGAGCTGGACAGTGCGCTGGTGTAGTTCAGGGGTGTTGGCTATAACGATGTGCACCGCAGTGGAGAAAGCTTGTTCATCCACAGGGCGAGCCCTCATTTGATCTGAAGAGTCCACCGTGAGTGCCATCATCCGTGCTAGGGGTGTTCCTGGCATAGAACAAACCATTGTACCGTTCTCATGGAAGTGAATTGTCATATTTAATTTTGCCATGAGATCTCTCCCTAACAAGTTGACTGGAGAGTGTGGTGAATAAAGCAGTTGTTGCTCCAGCAGCCGGTCTCCTATTTGTAGGGGTACTGGCTTTGTAAAGGGGACCCTTGCTATCGCCCCAGAGAATCCCTGTGTGTCCGCTACTTGATCAGAAATAGGCAGGTGTCCGCCTGTAATGCAGGAGTACGTGGCGCCTGTGTCAATGAGGAAGCTATATGTTTTGTTGTTTATCGTGACCAGGACGGTGGGGTCATCTTCACCGCTCATGATACATGATAAAACCGGGCACACAAGAGAATTCTGTGGGCTATCCTAGCACGAGTACCCTCCAGCTTGGTATTGCTGGATGGTGCCTTGTGCAAATGGATTATTGGAGGTGACTACCATTCCACCTTGGTGGGGAGCAGTTTGGGCTTGGGGCATCACTTGGTATGAGGACACCTGTGGCTGTTGTTGCAAGGGAACTTGCATCAGAGGGGATGGCTGTGGAGCTTGGGCCATTACGGGTGTTTAGAGCTGTGCCTGCTGCATAGTCTGCTGTGGTTGTTGTTGGGCATAAGCATACAACATCTGAGGTTGCTGTGCATACATTTGTTGTTGCGGTTGGAACTGTGGTGGTGCTTGCTGGGCGGGGCCCATAGATTGTTGGCCTTGGTCCCGAAGCCTAGAACGGCAATCTCTTTGCATGTGGCCCACTTTGTGACAATAGAAGCAAGTGCGTGGGCCTGACTGTTGCTGGGCCCTTTGCTGTCCCATTCCATTGCCTCTTCTCTGCATCCCAGTGTTTCTATTATTGTCGTAATACTGGTGTTGGCCATTACCGTAGGCAGGTTGTGGTGATAAGTACTGCACCGGGGGCTGCTGTTGGATGTACTGCACTGTGGGCTGCGGTTGGGCTTGCACATATTGTACTGCCTGTTGTGGTGGGGTCTGCACATACTGTACTGCCTGGTGTGTTTGTGGCATCTGTGCCTGCGCATATTGTACGACAGGCTGCTGCACTTGCTGCGGAGTGGACTGGGTATTAGTGGCGAGCGCATTTTGAGCTGCCTGAGGAAAAGTGGTAACTGCTGTCATTTGGCTGACAGGTGCGGCCAACATGACAGAGTCTAGGGCGTCTTTTTTCTTATTAAGTTTCTGCTGTACCAACTTTGCAGCTGCATTCTCTATAGCTAACTGTCTACTTTTTTCCTGTTCTATTTTCTTTTTGCAGAAGTGTATAATGTGGTCTTGTATTTCAGGCCATGGCTTTCCTTCCATGGCTACTACTCCATCTAATTTCTCCTGCACATCATCTGGCAGCCCTCTTTTAACCATGTGGTAAAAGAGCCTGCTATTTCCTCCAGTTGTATTCCAGGAGTCACCTAACTCCTGGTGCCACTTTTCTTTCATCCTGGCAATGAAGTTAATCGGGTCTTCATTTGTTTGCATAGTCAGTGACATGAGAGACCCAATATCCGGCACATCAGGGTATTTCAATCGTAATTTGGTCCAGACTGCCGCCCTAATTTTATCAAACGGTTCTCCATCGTATGTTGTGTCGTTCATAGTTATCAGTCCTCTACTGATACTTGTGAACATTTCTTCTGCTTCCCCTCCCATTAGGGAAATTAGCAAACTTTTCATATTGCCAACCCCTGGTTTGGTGCCTGTAGTATTTTTCTCTAGGGCCACTATCCATTTACTTGCACCCTCCGTGAGGGGCGGGAGGTTCTTTTTAATGGCTTCCTTCTCCGCATAAGACCAGCAGTTATATATGGGGGGGCCTTTTGCTGTTTTGTATATTAGCGGCATCTGGCGGCTAATCCCTACACCTGGGAGCTTCGGTCTCGTGGTGTCATATCGTATAGCATATTTCTGCCAAATTTTGAGACTGGCTTCCATATAACCATAGTCCCAATCCTCATCCCCTGCACCCTGCAGTATACATTCTACTGCGGTGGCCATATGCTGAGGGTCGAAAGACCCTTCTCTTGGCCAGGGGATCATCTGTGGGGCCAAGGATTCTGTCCATCCGGCCAAATTGTCCGTGAAGGGGATGACCGCGTAATCTGAATTTTCCCCTATTTCCACTATCTCGTTGGGAATTAAGTCCTTTTCCCGCAGGGCACATGGCTTGCTGAGGAATATGCCATTAGTTTGTCTAGTTCGAGTGTTTCGCATGGAGGCGGTACCAGTGACCTGGTAGTTAATGTGGGCATCAGTTCCAGGGACATCGTATACGATGCCCTCCGGTCGTCCGTGTGTTCCCAATACTGTTATTCTTTCTACCTCTGTTTTTCTCTTATTCTTCCAGTTCCCGCCCACAACCCCCGAGTTTTGGAATTCCTGATGTTGGTAGAACGGGTTTGTTGATGTGTTAGTCCCATTGGTGGCGTGTGGCTGGCCGGAGGAATTGGTCATGGCTGTGGCGGATGGTGGGGCAAACGGGTCTGCTACAGGTGCGGTGCGCCGTGGGGGTATGCCTGGGGGTGTAGGCTGGACCTGAGTTGTTTCAGCCGTCGTATGTGTGTGGTCTGGCCCAGCTGTCTGGCGGCAAGGGGAGGGGGCCCTGTGGTACTGTACTTCTTGTCGTCCTTCATAATCTCTTGAGTCCCGAGAGGGACCCGCACTTGGCAAAGGTGTGGATGGAAAATGGGCTGTCTGCTGTTTACTATTGCCTAGTTCCCCAATCCCTCCCATGCTTTCAAAGATGTCTGCCTGTTCGGTGTGTTGTCGCGGGGTGTTCATTGTTGCTTGGGTATTCGGTGAGTTAAAGTGGGCAAACTGGAGGGTGTCGGACAATCTTTCACTTATCTGTTCTAGTTTTAATGAGGCGCGTCGGACTACCTGGGATATATCGTCGCGTTCAGGGCTGTGTGGCCTTTCTCGGAGGAACATGTCAGTTCGGGCATTTCCATTGGGACTGTACTCGAAACTTTTATTGAATTCTGTGGCTGCTCTCCAGTTGTCATAATGGACTAGATATGGTGCTGGCGGGCCCTGTACTTCTCTATCCTTATTCTGTTGTTGGACATTGGCGAATGTGATCAGTGGCTCGCCTGTGTGTGGACCGCAGAATGGCATGTGGTCTTGTGAGGTGGCCTCCTGCTCCGGGAGTTGTGGAGCATTGGTGTCACGGAGGCTGTTCAGATCGGGGTAGTGGGGGAGTGCTTGGTGAGGCGAGTCAGCTGAGTGGTGAGATGACGTGCGTGGGTAGTTTGATGAGGCGACGGACACATTGTTGGTCGCCTCCTCTTCCTCCTCAACAGGCAGGACTGAGACCGAAGTGGGGTTCAGTTGTAGCGAAAACTGTGCATTTATTTGCCCTGGTAACCCTGGCACCGTGGCGTGCAAGGTTGGACTGGCACTGGTGACAGGTGTACCAGGTGGGGGGCTGACTGGGGCTGGAGCTGACGTGGTGGTGATGACTGGCACTGTAACGGGTACTGTTGGGCCACTGTTGGTGCTGGGTGGTGTCGATGGGGCCTCACTATTGTCAGTGACAGGTGGAGGGTGTTCGGGTGTGGTACCGAGATCACTTGGGAGTTGACTATACCCCACAGTTGGCATATCATTAGTTGTACCCTGTAAGTCCAGTTCTTTATTTTCGGCGGATACTATTGCGGGATACATGCCACTGGCTTGGTACGGTGGTGGCGCAGGAGGGGCAGTGGGCAGGGTGGCAGTGTGTTCTGGCGTATTGTCCTCTTTAAAGATACGCCAGAGACTTAAGGTAGCCTTCCTTTTTTGTAATTTGGTGCCAGAGTATTTGGTGTCTAGGAAGGTGGTGGCGTGCTCAAGGACATTTACGTCAAAGGATCCTTCTGAGGGCCATGGAAAGTTCATATTCCTAGTTAATTTGTGAAGCTCCCTACAATGTTTGAGTATGCGCTGTTCCTGGCTACTAAACATTTTCAGGACATGTTGGAGTGGTGTTGCCATAATGAAATGTTTGTGTGGGGGCAAATTAGGCTCTGCACTGGGGGCGATGCGGTCTGTGCGGTCCTAGAGGTCCCGTATGAGTTCACCTGCTACTGCCTCAAGGATGTAGTCATATATGGTGCTTTGTAATTCAATATTCTGGAAGGGAGTGCACCCGGGGAAAAGAAGTTGGCCTCCAAAGCAAGCGTCAGCTATTTTAGATTGGCGCGGGTGTCTGGGGAAAACGCTAGATAGGACTGTCGGTCCTTCCCAACTTGCAAGGCGCAAAATAAAATATATATAATAGCCAGTGGGTGTCTTATACACAGTGGAATTTAGTATCCTATTCATGAAATTACTCAATGCATGTGCTGTTGCTGGGCACCACTGTGTGGGGTACAGTCTGATGTTGGAATGGAGGGACAGTCATCCCCTGCCTGGGTGTTTTCAGGGCTACAAACGTGAGGATGCAAATCTCTGATAAGTTCCTCTCCTATTTCATTACAGACAATATTATAGAGTATGTATCTTAAATCTAATACGTTGGGTCCTCTGTATCTCCCTTCTGGGGATAAGTCAGGGAACTCAAGATTATGACGGGCAAAGGTATTGCAAATTTTGCTTTGCAGTGGTTTCCGTGGCCAGGAGGACTCGAATACGGTGGGTAGCTCTAAGCCTGGGGATAGTAAGCGGATCCGTATGTAAATCCACTCTGGTGTTTTATGCACCGAAGTGCCGAATATTCTTTTCTCGTATACTGCCTGAAGAGCCTGCATGGGGCTTGTCTCCTGTGAGCGACACGCAGGTGGTGCACGGGTGGGGTAAGAAGTGCTATGAGCCCTTACTATGGCCTCGGTAGGGTGTGAAAAAGTTTGTGCGGGAGAGCCTTTACTGCAGATTCGGCTGGGCGTGAAAAGGCTGGTGCGAGAGATAGGGTGACTTGGCGAGGGTAGGTGTAGTCAACATTGAGTGCCTGAAATATTGTGAGAAGGACAGAACTCATAAGTGGTGTGACATGGATGAAACAAGATGGTTGGCCATCAGAAATTCCTACAACGTTATTGTTTATCAGGAATATCGTGATATGGTCAGTGGTATGAATACTCATTCCTTTATGTGAAGGTGGGATAGTGGGATGGGTTCTGCAGGTGTGGCAGAGCGCAGGGCCCACAGTATGTTATGGGTACTCGGACAGTAGTGCTCTTAAAAGGGGTGACGTATCGTTTTGAAACTGTGGGTGATAGGAGTAGGAGTTAGAGACGGATGCCGGGGGTAAGTCTGGGCCTTTCCCTTCTGGCGGTGGGATGAACGCTACTTCAGATGTAGCCCATGACTGTATGGAATCTACTGAAGACTCTTCGTCAGTGATGAGAATGGGTGTGGTAGCTGGGTAGTTTGGATAGCCTGGGTATTCAAGGGGGAGAGAGTGGGGGGCAGACAGGGTGGATAAATCAGAGGCCTCTACTGTATACAGCTGCTGAGGGTCGATAGTGTCTGGAGACGGTGGGGTAAGAAATATGTCTGGGAAGATGTCAAGAGATTGGGTAGATATGGTAAGCTGGGTGCCTGGCGTAGGGGTAATTCCTAAAATTGCCCAGGTGTCTGTGAGTATTTTGCGGAGTTTGTCGTCAAGGGAAGTGAATACGTTGGTAGCGGTATTGTGAATTAATTCAGGCCTGCCGTGAAGGAACTGAATAGTGCAATTAAGAATATGTGGGGGGGTGGTGGTCATTACGGAAATAAGGAGGTATAAGGCATACCACGTGTAGGCGAGGGAGAGAGGGAGGCAGGGGAGGAGGAGTAATAGTTCCCCCCCTTTGGCAATCAATTGCTGGAGCGAATGATTGTCAAAAACAAAAACAAAAAATTAAAATGAGCGCACTGCAGGGGTGGTGGACGAGCAAATGGCTAGCTACCAGGAATGTTGTACACTGAAGTGAGGGGACAAAGCAGGGAGTATGTACCGCAGAGACCTGCGGGGGCAGAGGGGCACTAGGGAGGGCACTTGGAAGGGATGGAACTTAGGAAGGGAAGTCCTGGAGGACTCACAAAGCACAGCTGCTGCTTACACAAAGCACATGGATCCAAAAGCACAGTGGACATGGAGCAGGGCAAATGAATAAAACATAAAAATAGACAAGATGAATAATCAACACCTTCAATAATCAACAAAACAGAAAGACAGCACAATAAATAGTGACAAAATAAAGAGGATGCATCCTTAATGACAAAAAACAAGGATCTAGATATTAAAATCTCACTAATGCAAGAACACCTATCCACGATCTAGATATTAACATCTCACTAACAAAGACATGGCGCACGCGAGATATCTGTAAAGGTCGCCAGAGTCTGTAAGCGAAACAATGTCATATCTATAAGGGAAGCGGCAGAGGCAGGAACATGGCAAAGATGAACAAGAGAACCTGAAATGGAACGTCACCAACAGAGACCGAGAGAAGAAATGTCAGGAGCAAGAGAGACACAGTGCAAGGCAAGAGAAAGAGAGACACAGTGAAAAGTACTGTCAGCAGTGAAAGGCAAGAGAAAGAGAGACACAGTGAAAGGCAAGAGAGAGAGAGACACAGTGAAAGGCAAGAGAGAGAGAGAGACCCAGGGCAAAGGACTGTCAGCAGTGAAAGGCAAGAGAAAGAGAGACACAGTGAAAGGCAAGAGAGAGAGAGACAAAGGGCTGTCAGCAGTGAAAGACAAGAGAAAGAGAGACACAGTGAAAGGCAAGAGAGAGAGAGACAAAGGGCTGTCAGCAGTGAAAGGCAAGAGAAAGAGAGACACAGTGAACGGAGCATCTTAGAGAAGAAGGATGAATGTAAGAGGGACAGAGAAAGCGTGTAGAGTGAGAGGTGTAAGGAAGGGCGTGTACTCGGGGGGGGGAGCTGATGACAGAAGGCAGCGCCGTGCTGCAGAGCCAGGGCACCGTGTAGAGTGAGAGTTCTAAGGAAGGGCGGGTGCTCGGGGGAGCTGATGACAGAAGGCAGCTCAGCTGCGCCAGGGCAGGAAGTGGGCCGGCGATGGAGGGAACGTTCCACAGATAGCACACAGCATTTCCTCTTTCTGCGTGTGCGGAGGGCAGGCTGTCACAGGCTGGCTGCAGGATGGATGTAAGAGTGGAATGGAGATGTACAGTAATACAGCCAGACCATGGGCGAACAGATCGTGAGGAAAGTACAGGGAAAGAGGGGCCCTCATGGGAGGGAAGGGCAGGACACAGACCAGATGAGAAAGGAAGGGGAGAGCAGACAGCAAGGCGGGGGGGGGGTTGGGTGGGGGGCTTTGCCTAATCAGATGAAGAGCAAGAACATAGAAGTACTAAGGGCACATTACTCAATGTCTGAAGAAGAAAAAAGAAAGACACTATTGCAAGAGAAGAAAAAAAGAAAGACACAATTGCAAGAGGTATTCCAAGGGACAGAAGAGAAACAGAGTATTTCAGATATGCTGGCAAGCAAAGTGCAGTATTAAAAAAATGTGCTGGCAGGCACCACCAAAGGAAAAGAAGCATGTGTCAATGACAACATAAGCACGTGTCAACCACACCCCGAGGCCGAAGACTCGGGACCTGGACACACCCAGGGAACACCCAGCACCCCAGACTCGAACTGGGGGAGGGATCGCGAACCTCCCCACAAAAGGGGGAGGCTGGGACTTGAACCCGATTCCGGACCTGCAAGGTCCGGAATACACCCAGCTCACAGACTTGAACTGTCAAGAGGGATCATGAACCTAGGGGTAGTTGACACCACAAAAATCAAAAAACACACCACAAACCGCTCCCTCCGTGCTCGAACCGGCAGGGAGAAGGGCCGGAAGGTGACAAGCCACAAGCCACAAGAGGAGCAACCGTGCAGAGCACCTGATAAGAAAGCGTGCAAAATGTGACCACTGAGAGACACAGAGGGTTCGTGAATCGTGACCCTAGACAATGCTGCGGGGGGGGGATCGGAGTCCTACCCAGAGCTAGCCACAAGGGGACAGCACACAGCCAGGTAGCCAACACCACGGAAAACTCAAGGGAAAAAATAAAATGTTCCTTGACTCACCAATGGTATGCCAGAGACTGCGGCGGGGACCCCCCATCCAACGCAGGAATGGGCCAGGCACGATGGACGTTGGGCGCCAGCTGAGAAGGGGTAAATCTTGACCCTTTCTGGTCAGTGGTCACCACCTCGGGTGTGGACACAAATCACCAACACAGCATTCCACTGAGAGAGGCAAGGAATAAGATGTAAGATACCAGAATTTCAAGTATGGAGTGGCAGTTTTATTTTCAGTTCACAAGCAGAAAAATAAAGACATCTCAGTTCAGGCTCTAAGGCAAGTTCTTACAAGGGATCCAGACTTCGCTCTGTCTGGAGTAAATGCTAGATGACAAATGCTCAAAATATTGCAAGGCAAGACTAGAATAAAATGTATACAAATGAACATGAGCCCAGATGATCAAAGATCCTATGCTACTGAGCACATTGATGTAGACCTCTAGTGCATTCGGGCAAAATATTTAGGACAGATCTATACTCATTAGGTTAAACATTTCTATCAGGACCCTGACTTATGGGATCAAGGCTAGGAAGGCACAAGTAGAATTAGCTCAGAATAGAACATTTTGCTATTAAATTCAGTGTCTGGTGGTTTCTAGGAATGAGACCAGTCCCATAATGACTAGAAGAGAGATATCTAAAGGGTCAAAGATATAAAGGAGCAGAAGGGTTATCTGCCCTGGGAGATCAACAACCTGAGGGAGGCGCCGGTGTCCCAAGTCAGATATTCGGCTAGCCGGAGAACAGACCACGCTCAATGCCAGGCATCCGCAGGAGAGTTCTACCTTAGAATCTGACAGTTGGGTCTGATATACATGAAATTGAGGAACCCAGGTTCTAAGGTGACGCAGTGGCCTACGCCCATTCAGTGCAGGCGGGTTAACCACATGTGTCCTAGGACACCGGAAGGACGTTTTTAAAGAACATTTTGTTACGTACATTTCGAAAGAGAACATTTTGTACATTTCTAAAAACATCTGCGAATGCGAACCTTATGATAGGCGTTGATTATTGCGAGAGGTTGCTGCTCTCACTTGTGCAAGCTATGTTTCAAAATATTACTTTAGCAATGTTTTCAGGAAGCTGTACCAACGTGCACCAGTCTGTGTATGTGTGGGTGTTGGTCTTGAAGCTGTGGAAAATTACTACTTCACATTAGGTCAATTTACCACGTTGTTTTTCAGTGCAGCCGAGAATGTGTTTTCAACCTTATTGTGGCCCAGTGCATTGTTTTAGCCTAAGACATGTCTTTTTGGCCTGTGCCTTGGTTCTATAACCCCAGGATTCAGGGAGTTAGTGGGATTTAATATGTTGATCATGTATAGCAAAAATAGAGGGTTTTTTTAAGCATATTTCAGGTTCTCTGTGGCAGGGCCATATGACAAGACAGCTAAGAGATGCTCTTTCTGATGATCAGATGGTAGAGCGTGATTTTAACCCTTCATCAAAACGCGTCGACCCAGAAAGGTGAAAAAAAAACACAGAACCATTCTATTTGTGTAAGTGGTTTGTTGAATATAGTTATTCATATCGCATGCACAAACAACACTCTGTTGTAAACAATTATTGTGGCCTAGCATGGGCGGTAATATAGGCTCAACCCCCGTATTGTTTAAAAAAAACTTTTAGAAAGTTGACATGTTCCTGACCTATTTGGTGTCTGCAGCCTGTTCCTGAGTCACATGTCTAACAGGCAGTTGGTCCTTGTATATTGCCCCCAGACAGTGAGTGAAAGGGAAAGATAGGGGTTGTCAGTTTAGGCTGTCACATTGCACACTTGAAAATCAAAAAGGCCCTGCCTGAACATACTCACAAAGGGTGTGTCACTAGTCATACAGTAGCGAGGAAGGGGATGCTTGATACCTCATCAAGGGTGGAAACCTCCAAAACATTCTCCTACTTCACTGTGGGCACAAAGTATATTTATGGTACCCTCAGGTTCAACTCTTCAGTATACCTCTGGACCTGTTGAAGACTCAAATTAACTGCTGTAGTGATCTGCTATAAGAAGGACTGCTACTCTGCTGCTCTACTACTCTTCTGCCCTGTGCCTGAGTGAAGGACTTGAGCTGCATTTTGAACCCAAGACCACCAGAGTGACTCTAAGGCTAGTTAACTGGCCTCCTAAACAGGGATAGAAAATGCTCCAACCACCTTGAACCCAGTTCTTGGACTCTGACTGCTGTGGTTCCTGTGCCCCCACCCCAGTCCTGGATCCTTGTAAGGGAGCCTGAAGGTGCTCTACCAACCCAGCTGTTGTCCTGTGGGCAGAACAGACACATTGCAACTTATCTCCTCACAGCTCTGCTTTGGAACCGCCACTTCACAATGTATCCCTGACTTCGCATAGCAGCTGCAGCATGATGGCATCCTCAATGCAGGATCTCGGAACATATCACAACCAAGATTTAAGGTACTTTGTTTATTTGGAATAACCTGGCCCCTGTGTCTGGCTGCATTGTGGTCAGCCTGAAATTGTTATTTTGTCCCGGACGGGGTGAATTTTCCGGCTACATGAACTATGAATCTTGATTGTCTAGTAAAGGCTATGCGGTCTATGAGAAACCTGCACTTTGTGAGTTCAAAATACTGTGAATTCATGGTACATGTACTTTTCTTGATGGAATTCATGGGTGTTGCTTATCCTATTCAGCAAAGACTTGAAGCCGCTACGCACTAGGCCGGCCTTTGTTACTTTTGAATAAGCGCACTGTAATGTTGCTCAGAATATCATGCTTCCAAGCACCTCAACTGAGAAGAGATAAGTACTGTGTGCAGATCATGGAAGTGGCCTGAGATATGAACACCCTGCTCTCACTTAACTTTTTTTTATCCTTGTTCTCTTGCTTGCTCAATTCCACTACAATGGAGTTCCCTATACCGTTTTGCTGAGTGTTAAGTACCTGCTCCTGTACTCTGAAAGAATCAGGTAGAAAGTAAGTTGTTAGCTTCTAGCTACTCCTGCCTAAGGAAATTAACATTCCAGAAAATTAGGCAAAGGTAAACAGGTAGAAAGTAAGTTGTTAGCTTCTAGCTACTCCTACCTAAGGAAATTAACATTCCAGAAAATTAGGCAAAGGTAAACACAAGCCAGATATGGGTGCATAACACTAGCAGAAAAAATCTATATAAGGCAGCAGAATACAATAAGACGTGAGACTCTCTGTGCGGTGCAGGAATATATGCCTGGAAAATGTATAAGGGACTTTGGCATTTCGCCCTTTGCAATTAAGTTAATATAGGAAATCATTTTTTCAAAAGATGCAAGAGCCAAAGTACATGCTTTCATGTTAGCAGAGAGATAATTACAACTGCTTCCCAATAAGGAGTAAATATACCAAATGCTTTGTGAGAGGAATCCAGGTCAAAGGGTACCAGGGACAATGGGGATACTAGGCCCAATAGCAACACATGGATCAATTTCCAACTGATGTCCTTGTGCCTCTATACTACAAAGCCCTTAAATGTGAGGCAAGTGCCTCTTTTTAGCACTTAACTCTCAGTGAGGCAGAGCAGTGAGGCAGAGCAGTCCAAGTCTTCCTCAGAGGAGGTACTGTGAGCTGGGGACTCATAACTTTTACAAACAACACTTAATGGTCTAGTGAGTGTTTTTCCTATGAAACAAAAAAGTACTTTAAAATTGTGTTGGGCTCTTTAAGAGATGCTGGAGTGGGTACCTCGTCTCCTGGTAGGCCACTAGACATCAACTAAATTTTCTGTGATGCCCCTGCCCTTGTGGGGCACCACATCCACCCATGAGAAATCTTCCAATTGCTGTTTACAACAGATCAATATTGGCATTGTTTGCACTGCCGGGTGCAAACAATGCCAATGCACCTTATTATAGTGCATGCGCTGCCCTGGGAGAAGCCGCAAACTTGTGCTGCCCCCAGGGCAGCGCATTCATGTGAAAACACTGAGTAGCTGCTCCGTGTTTTCACAGTGTTTTCACAGTGCAGGCGTTACCCGCCTGCGCTTTCAAAGGGGATTAGTCAGTGACTGTACCCGCCTGCCCAGGAATGTCTGGGGGATCCATGGGACCCCCTTTACCCCCTGCAGAGGGCTGCTCTCATGGGATGCACTGACAGTGCGCCACCTTTTAAATGGCGCACTGTCAGTGCACCTTCTGAGGATTTCTAGGACTTTGTGCCAGCGTCTGTAATATGGTGCTGAAGCAGAGTCAAAGGAATTCCCTCATTTGCATACGGCACACCCCTATACAAATGAGGGAACACCCTCTGTTGATAGCGCTGGAGCTCTCAGTACGCCAGCACTATCAGTATTATAGGCACCTTATGTAATATGCCCCCCAAAATGTTTTCATCTGTTTCCTAAGCTGCAGCAGGTTTGGTTCTGCCCTGAAGGTAGTGGAAGAATATTCTATACTTTGGCACTGGTTACTGAAATCCGGCAACCTCCCTGTCTCACTTTCCCGAATCATAGCAATCAAAGCACTATGTTTAGATAATATCTCATGTGGGACTGTACTATGAGAAAATGGATTTCATGTAAGCATTTTGATTATGATTGGAAAGCATTTTGTGACACAGATAGGGGGCTCGGAATAGACATTGTTTATTGTGATAAAGAAATGTAGTTTGTCTCTATGGGTTGAGATCGGGGTATCTCTTTTCAAATCTAAACTCAGTCTGGCTGATACAATTTGCATTAGTTGAAGATGTTCTTGGACTGGGATCATTCTCAGCAACACCCTGCTATTCTTAAATCAGTTTACACTCTCTGCCTGTACTTGTGTCCAGTCGGAGTAAGGGGCACTCTCCATAGGGGTCTTTTTTAAGTTCAAGAAAGTTTATTAAGCAAAATAGAGAGGTAACAATATGTAATGCATCAAAATAATTATGTGGGGGATAGGGAGGGAAAGGGCAGATAGGGGGGGGAGAATCAGACTACAAAGTATAATTGAGAACACAATAATATACTTAACATGGGCAATATTAAGCAAAAAGAAGGAGTATAACGATTAAACAATAAAAGCATGCAAATAAGGAAATGCAGATAATAATGATGAAAAAGCTATGAAATGACAAGGACATCATCATGGGGGTTTGGATACTTCCTGCTGAGCAGGTTGTGGACAGAAGGAGAGAGTGGTACATCTATCTAAATACATCGTGAGAGGGAGCCAGAGATCTGCACGTTTGGTTGCCAACTGGGCAGGAAAAACAAAAGCGGTATCTAGTCTATGATTATGACAAACATTATACCACCACGCTTTGAAAGAAATATTAGAAGAATTTTTCCAATTAATAGTAATCTGTTGAAATGCAACAGCTAATAACAAATCCACAATACGAACATGAAGAACAGTCTCATCCCAACAGGGGGAAAGACTACCCAAAAATAGGTGGGTCGGAGAGAAAGGAATACAGGTATGAAAAATAACATTAATTTGAGCCCAGACCTGTAACCAAAAATCATGTACATGCTTGCATAAAAATAACATATGAAACAAGGTAGCATTAGGCAAAGAGCAAGACCAACAGGTATCTGGAGTGGTTGAGAAACGTTTGTGAAGAGTGGAAGGAGTGTGAAGCAGACGATTGTAAATGTAAAACATGGATTGTGTCAAAGATGCCGCCCTTGACGTTTTACGAACTTTTGTCCAAATTTTATCCCAAAATGAAGGTGGCCATGAGGAAGAGAGGTCATATTCCCATTGCTCTTCCACCCTAGATTTAGGCCTGGTGATTGCATGCGCATGAAGGTATCTATATAGAGTGGAAGCTTTAGGTGTAGCTTGCAGGGTAGAATGAAGTTGAAGAGTAAGGTTAGGAGAAAGAGGAGGTGAAGAATTCTGCAAAAGTCGTGAATAAACCTCCATCACCGCTGCTTTCAGTTGGAGGTATTTGGGAGCAAAAGATGAGGGTAAATCAAAGGTGGAACATAGGGCGCGGAAAGACAGAAAATTAGAGTCAGAGAATAGTTGCAAAATCCAGAGCAATCCTTTGGACCTCCAGGATTTCGAATAAAAGGGTTTATGACGGATTAGAAGGTATTTGTTATGCCAAATAGTAGATGAAAGGAAATCAGCAACTGAAGTAGGGGGAGGGGGATTGGAGGAGAGAAGAAGTTTGACAGTGAATTTATGAATGGGAGTGGGAATTTAGGAAGGTTTACGTGAAAAAGAGATATATTCGGCAAAGGAGAAAGGGGAGAGAAAGAGACGTTCAAGTTTAGTCCATAGAGGGCATGTGGAAGCAGGATCTTGCAGCCAAAAGGAAGCTTGATGTAACAAGAATGCCTTCTGATAAGCTGGGAAGTCCAGAAAGTTAACTCCACCTTCGGACGTAGGGCAAATGAGTCTGGCAAGGGACATCCTGGGTTTTTTATTATGCCATAAAAAGGAAGATAAAACTGAGTTGATTTTCTTAAAAAATTTAATGGGGATAGGGACAGGGATATTAGAGATCGTGTATAGAATAATGGGGGATAACATCATTTTAATAGTGTCTAGACGACCCCACCAAGACAAGTAGAGAGGATGCCATCTAGATGTGAGATCAGAGATTTTCTGAATACATTTAGTCATGCATAGGGAGATAGTGTCAGGGATGGATGAGGTAATGTGTAAACCCAAATATTTGATGTGGGAGGGACTCCAAGTAAAATTAGAAGTGCTGAAATCAGGCTTAAAGGTGAATTTGGTCAGGGGCAAAATCTCACACTTATCATTATTAAGTTTATAACCAGAAATTGAGGAGTAAATCCGCACTTCCTCTAAGAAAGCAGGAATGGAAACAGTAGGGTTTGAAATAAAGAGTAAAATGTCATCAGCATAAGCCGCTAGTTTAATAGAAGAGTCAGCGGCCTCAAAGCCATGAATGTTAGGGTTTTGGCGAAGTTTGGAGAGAAAAGGTTCTAAAGCAAGATTGAATAGGAAAGGTGAAAGGGGGCAGCCTTGGCGGACTCCTCTACCAAGGCTAAAGTAGGAGGAGGTTTGACCATTAGCACATACTGCAGCTCGGGGATGCGAATATAACAGGGAGATTAAAGAAACAAATTTAGGGCCAAAACCAAACCATCTAAGAGTGTGAAAAAGGTAGGGCCATTCCACCCTGTCAAACGCCTTCTCGGCATCCAGGGCTATGGCTGCGAGGGAATGCTGAAAATGGGAGGATTTAGATAGTATGTTGAATAAAAGTCTAGTATTGTCAGTGATAAAACGACCCTTAACAAAACCAGATTGCTCTTCCCCTAGGAGATCAGGAAGTAAGTGATCCAACCTAATTGCCAATGCCTTAGCGAAGATTTTATAATCAATATTGACAAGGGAGATGGGCCTATAATTCTTACAATGCTGCGCATCTTTTCCAGGTTTGGGTATTAAACAAATATGTGCATCGGAAAAGGTTCCCGACGAAGCACCGAGTTCAACAAAGGAATGAAGAAGGGAATGAATTTTAGGAATCAATATCTTGGAGAAGTGAATATAGAATTCAACGGTAAAACCATCTGGACCAGGGGCTTTATTAAGTTTAAGACGCTGGAGCGCAGTGAGCAGTTCCTTCTGTGAGAGGTCAGTTTCTAAAAGGGAGAGATCGAGGGGGAAATGTGCAGGCTTTTGGATGGACGAGAAAAAATGTGTGAGGGAAGAAAGAGAGGGGTGGGTGTCAGAGGTGTAGAGAGACTCATAAAAGCGGGAGAATGTAGAGAGAATATCGGCATCTTTATATTGTAAATGAGCATTGGTATCAAAAACAGAGTCAATATTCAACTTGTTGTGTTTAACCTTTAAATATTTAGCAAGGATTTTGCCCGCCTTGTTCCTGCCCCCATAAAACCTAGCACTGGATTTCAGTAAATACAAGGAAGCATCTTCAGTAGATTTTTCATTAAACTTAATCTTAGCAGCAATCAGGGCTGTCAGACTATCAGGGGAATGTGAGGTAAAATAGGCGTGTTCCAATCGCTTAATGTCACGGAGGAGAGTATTAGTAAATTGGCTAGCAGTTCTGCGTTTCCGAGCGACATAGCTAATAATGAAGTCGCGTGCAGCTGCCTTGAAAGCGTCCCAAACAGTGTGTTTCGAAATGGGTGGGATATCATTAAACAAGAAAAATTCATCAAAAAAGGTAGTGAAGGAAGTGGAGAATTTAGGATCCACTAGGAGAGCGAGAACCGGGGCGTGATCGGAGAGTAAAATGGGACCAAGTTCAGCTGTGGTGAGAGTTTGGGCAAGATTGTGTGAGACAAAAATATAGTCAATCCGCGATTGAGACCTATGAAATGGAGAGTAAAAGGTATACTCCCTCAGGGTTGGATTGCAAATGCGCCTGGAATCAACGAGTTTGTGCTGGGATATGGCCTGTGAAAAAAGTTTGTGTGGCTTAGTCGGAACATAGGTGACAGTAGAGTTCCTATCTAGAAACGGATCTAAGGGTTGGTTACAATCCCCAGCAAGGATAAAATTATCGTCCATGAATTGTGTTATGCGTGGGGAGAATTCAGCCCAAAAAAGGGGTTCGCCAGTGGTGGGACCGTAGACATTAAGAAGAGAGATTGGAACACCTCTAAGCGATAGTCTAACATGCGCCCACCTACCATTGGTATCGGACTCTTGGGAAATTACTGTAAAAGGGAGTGATCTACGGCATAAAATTGCAACCCCATTTCGTTTACCATCACCTTGCGAATAGTAAACCTCGCCCACCCAACCTCTACGGAGTTTAACAGATTCTACATCTGAGAGATGGGTTTCCTGAAGGAACGCAATATCAATATTCAATTTGGCAAGGTGTGATAAAATACGTTGCCGCTTAATTGGGGAATTTATACCCTTGACATTCCATGAAACTATATTCAGAGACATAGCATGTAATATAAGTCAATAAATACAAAATAGATAAAACAAAAATGGTAACCCATGAATAAGAAGATAGAGAGAATTACAATGAAAATTGGGAGGAAAGAAAAAAGAAGGAAACATACGAGAGTAAGATGTAATAGAAGAAAAGAAGAAAGGAATGTAGAAAAAGCGGAGAAAAAAGAAAGGAAGGAAAGATGAATGAGAATATAGCAATAAAGATAAGGAAAGATGGAAGTGGAATTGAGAGAGATGCTCAAGAAGATGAAGATGAGAGAAGAGAAGGCGTAAAGGGAAGAACAATCAAAAAATAAAGAGGTTTCTTTCCTGTACCAACCAGGATTACGAAAGAACAAAGGAAGGACAGAGAACAAAAAAGGGAAAAAGAGGAAGAAATTCGGGAGGGACATACCTACAAAAGGAGAAAACAATGAGGAGGATCCGGGGGAGGGTGGAACCACATGGGCAAGGTAACACATCCGGGGTCAGCTAGGCATGGAGCTGGGGAGGCAGCGTCAAATGGGTAAAGGATCCTGTGGAAGCAAAGAGGAACATATATGAAGAAATAACCAGCAAACGTCGAAAGAGAACAAATGCAGATGAAGAAAACAAAAACAAAAAAGATGATTAACAACAATAATAATTACGAGAAGTAACAGACAGAACAATGAACATTATAGAAAGAGAGGACTAGTCGAAAACAAGAGCACCAGAAGAACAAGCGAGAAATCCACTCAGCCAGGAGAGGAGGAAGGAAGTCCGGAAGTGTCCATAGCAGAGGTCTTTATGTGCGTTGATGTAGCTTTGTAGACGCGTTGGATCTTCATAAGTAGTCGTCTTGTTGTTATGGGTGACTTTAAATAAGCAAGGATGATAAAGTCCATATCTAGCACCCATGGAACGGAGGTCATCTCTCATACTTAAGAAGGCTTTCCGGCGATTCGCAGTTGCTCTCGCATAATCCTGGGCGAAGAAGAGTGAGGAGCCAGACCATGATAGATTAGGTGAAGCCTTGGCAGCTGAAAGAACCTTCAAAAGATCAGTGTACTCCAGAAAGTAGAGAATCACGCCTCTTGGTCGCTGAGAAGACGAAGTAAGAGCAGGAGGGCGACCCAGCCGATGAGCACGCTGAATGTTGAGGTTAGTGCCTTCTGGTAGACGAAGTATTTTAGGGAGGCAAGATATGAAAAAGGCACGCGGATCTGAGCCCTCAAGACCTTCTGCCAAACCGTAAATGCGAAGGTTGTTCCGTCTGTTCCGATTTTCCAACTCCTCCACCTGTTTCTGCAGTGAGTTCACCTGCGTGGTTAGATGAGAAACCGAGGAGCGGGTTTCTTGAAACAATGCTACGGATTGCTCAACTGAGGAGACTCTAGTGTCAATTTGCGACCAATTATCTGTGAGAGTTTGAAGTTTGACGTTAGTTTCCTCCATGAATGGGCGTAAGGTGCTGATTTCCTCCAAGAAGGGACGAAAGGAACGTATCTCTTCCAACAAGAGCTCCAACGAGACATGCTCAGACTGTGGAGACGGTGAAGGAGGACCTTTTTTTAGCCTTTTGATGGTGTTATTCCCCGAAGTCGGTTGCGATGACTCCATGGTTGTGTCGGAGCCAAAGGAGTGAAGGGAATCCTCTAACTTGGAGAAAGCAGTGAATATTTTAGAGTTTTTCACATAGGCTACCTTCGTTGATTTTGCAGCAGGTAAGTGCGACATTGAGCTAAGCCACCCATAGAAGAACAAGCCAGAAGGGAGCAGCTGCTAGGATTACACTGTCTGCTGAAAAGATGAATAATGTTCCAAACAAGACAAGTAAAAAGTAAGTCTCTGACTGGAGGAAAAAGACACCTTTGGTAGTGAGGGACGTCGCTCCTGAGATATAGTAAGTAAAGCGATGATGAAACGGGGCATCAATAAAGTGAAAACTGAGTCCAAAAACCGAAGAGCATGCTACCAGCTGGATGCATGAAGAACTGCAGCTGTGAAGAGTGTCAGTAATCAAGCATAAATGCCAACGTTCAAAGGTACTGCTTACCGCGACAACAGCAAGCAGAACACAACATTATCCAACAAAAGTCAGGCAGGATATGAGCCTTATTAGTGTGCAACCGCCAAATGCAGAGAAGGCGCAAGCTAGAGGGAGCACAAAATGGCGGAAAATGTCACTGAGGAACTGTTATGACTAACAGCGGTGAATATAAATAATGCTCCAAAAACATGGATAAACAAAGCGCCAGAAATAGAAGTTTAGTCCAATTGAGGCAGAATAGCTATAAAGCAAAAGACTTGGCTGAATACGCTATAATTGCGCAGGTGTCCGACATCGTAAAATGGCGGCCGCCGTCGCAGCAACATGAAGAGAAACTCACGGCGGTAAAGTTGAGCGCGCCGGAGTTAGAAAGAGCAGCGGCAAACACCACATCGGCATCCCGGGATGTTCCGACGCCTCTACATGCCACCAACACAGGAAAAGATGCTCCGCAAGCAGTAAGTCTCCGGAAGCCTCAGCGGAGCTTCACTCGGGTGCCGCCATTGCCGTTGGGCGCCAAGCCACGCCCCCCCTCCATAGGGGTCTTAAACCTGAAATGGTGCCTACAAGGTCCTGGACCCTTAGCTTGTGTTAGAGTTCACACCTCTGAGCCTAAAATCTCAACACTGGACCTTTAGAAACAATCTCAGAATGTTTCCTTCAGAGAGCCAGCGGAGACCACGTTGATGAGACCTTCCTGGTCATTCATTTTGGACTTTGCTAACTCTGAATTTTCCCACAATCTACGATGACCATGCAGTTTCCTGCCAAAGTGGAAGCTCTCACCGGGACCTGTGCCATCGCCGAACCTTCCTTCAGATCCAGCCTTCTGTTTGATCCGACAATGACCAGTTGGGGAGAACTTTCCCCATAAAATCTTAAAATTCTAAAAAAAACAATTCCACCAGGACACACTTGGACCTGCATCCCACCCGCAGTACCTCGCAGGTGGCTGTAACTTTTGACATGGACCCAGTCTTGTACAACCAGATAACCTATGTTGGCATTTAACTCTTTTAGGAGCTAATTTGACTCAAAACATCTAAAAATCAAATCTCTGGTTCACTCCGACTGATTTCTGTAGCTTTAATATCAATTTGCTCATCAAAATTTGCTCTTTTTAAAAACATGGAGTTTGTTTGTCCTGTGTTTTTTACTTTTCCTCTGTTTTGGTACTGATACATCATTTACACGTGTCTCATACATTAGGCCTGTATGCTTCATGCTACAGTACGTAACTGTGACAGTTTTACATCCTCTCCAGTAAATAATCCACAATTTCACAGTTCTCTCACTTCTGCAATGTTTTTAAGATCTAGAATGTGGGAATCTGTGCCCACTTTGAAGAGGACTTATCACCACTCCATCCCATTCCACCCATCTTAGACAGCATCTTGGGGCATTATGATGGTGCCTTCAAGTGGTCAGTAATCAAATCTCAATGACAGCCTTAAATTTAGTCTTGTCCCTTCCCTCCAAAATATCAAAGTGTAACCTCTATTGTGAATGATAGCTGGGTTCTGGCTGCCTTTTTTTGTTTCATTGGAGCTGGGCATGCCCGCACCTAATCCTCTCTAGATGGGTCTTCTCTATTGGAAAGGCTTCGACCTAGCGGCTGATCATGAAGATAATTACATTGGCCCAGTAGGGTAGTTCAGACTCCAAATCTACTTAAGGGAAGACTCAGAGAAATGTGACCAAACTCTAAGTACAAGTTATATCTTTGTTCACCTAGAAAAAGCACATGTTAAACTTTAATTTAAGGTACAGTCAATGCTAAGGTGTTGCCCTTTGGCAGTTCTTGCCTACAGTCTGAATTAAGTAAAGACATACACACTTACAGTGAAGCACTAGGGATTCATATCATAGACAAACATAATGGGGATATTTCTTTTCGACTTCTCAATTAGCTTATAAGGCATGAAAGGACTTAAACACTTTATGAAAGATCCCATCTGCAACAAGCTACCTTTATTCAGATACCGGGCTGACAGTAATTCCACTTGCTCAGTGCAAAAACATGTATAAATGCATGTGTGACTGTCAGCACATACAACCACCACAGAGCCTCTTACCCCAGCTGTGTCGCACTGCACATTATTTTAAAAGGCAGGCACTGGCAATTAGCACTCAGATCCATTTTACATAAGCTGCCAGTGAGTGAGACTCAGTTATGGAGATTCACAGTAGTAAACCAAAACCCAGATGGTCCACAAAAAAAATCCTAGGGGGAATAAATGGGGTCAGAATCCTATTCCTCATGCTTACACAAGGCAGCTTTCATTTCATGAGAATAAATTAGGAGGCACATGTACAAGCCCCTCACGCCACCAGAACGTCACTTTTTACGATGTTGTAGTGGAATAGAGGCATTGCCTTATTTACAGGGCAACCTTAAGCCACTTAACGTGGAAAACAACCTTTCCAACGCGGTCAAAACACTGCAATACATTTACATCACTGTTTTTACAACGCAAGTCGTTACAACGATTTGAGCTGGATGGCGCTCTAGACTAAGGAAAAGTGTGATTTACTATTCCAACACCTTCCCTACTGCTACGTAGGCTGGAGTTGGAATAGTAAATCATACTATTCCTAAGTCCAGCGCCCTCCAGCGCGAGTCGTTATGCTTTGTAAAAACAGCAATGTAATGTACCGCGATCTAAATGATTGCGTTGTATCATCATACATTCACTTATTGTGGCTTAACGCTGCCTTGTAAATAAGGCTCCCTTTCATGCTTGCTTAGCATGAAAGGGATGGGCAGAGGGTGTTGCAGTGGGCGTTCCATTGCAACACCCATTGATTTTGATGCTGCCCTCTATTTACAGGGGCAGCGTAAATAAGAGGCAGCCCCAAAATTAAGACCAGGGAAAACCTGAGCTTAAGTTGGGGAAATGAGAAGAAATGCAATATTTCTGCTCGTTTTTGCTTTTTCCATGTGTGCTGCCTTGTGCAGCACACATTGAAAAAGCAAAATGCCTTGGATTGTTCATGTACATGAAGGTCCCCTTTCTGTACATAAACAATCTTTAAAATGACATTTTGTGACTTCCATGTGTGCTGCATTAAGCAGTACACATAGAAGTGACAAAGTGGCATTTAACGATTGTTTATGTACAGGAAGGGGCACCTTCCTGTACATAACCAATCTTTCCCCTGCACTCAGACACGCTTGCACTAGGGTGCAAGGGTGCCTGTTTTGGCGCTACACTGCTAAGTGTAGCGCCAGCACAGGGGGAAATGCAAGGATGGAACATATTGATGAAAATATGGTGCAGCCTTGCGTTTCTGAAGTGGCAAAGTGAGGTGTTAAGCCAAGGAGGCTAACGCCTCACTCTGCCACTTCCTTGAACATATGCTCCAATGTCTGGGCAGAACTTGCAGAGTTTTTCTCTGCAAAGTTTTGCTCCCCAGAATTCTACTCAGTTCCCAAACAACTCACTGAGATTCTGCTGAACTCTGCAAATGGGTGGAAGAATGCACGTTCACCCATTCGCGCTGCTTTTTCGTACCAGTAGCGCATTCCACGCTGAAAAAAAAGCACAAACTGCACCACGCAATCTGCTGGGGCGCTGCCATTCTGTTTCACAAGGTTTCTGTTCTCTGCATGGTGCTGGGCCTGATTTGTTTTATCCATTTACATCTATTCCAGTCCTCCCCCTATCTCACTCATCCACCGCCGGTGAGGGTGTCTGGAATCAGTCTGGACACCAATCCCACTGTCTATGTTGTCTAAACGTGCAGACCCTGTATAGGTTTACAGGAACTACACGACATGGCACCACCAACGTTGGTTCCATTGTGCTATTATCAGAGACCCCTACTAACATTTTCCCAGAGATGTCTGGAGTTGGAAAGGGAACAATCCGCCACAGCTGAGTAGGCATATCCTATGTTTTGGCTGTAGGTTTTTCAAGCTTGAAAAACAACTAGTTCCCTATTGTGTAAAAGACCTTATCTCAGTTTGCTTAGAAACTTATTCCTTCTTCAAATAATGGTTGATGAAGACACCACTGCTTCAGCACAACTTGGCGAATCCAGTAGAGGAAAGATAATAAGACGGCGAAATAAGCATTTCGGAAAATGTCAGAACTACCCTTAGTAAATGCTTGCACAATATTTCATTCTTACACTGAAGATGAAACACCAGATGAATACTGTCTGTATGAGGACCTTGAAATTCTGCTCACCTACCAGGAGCACATAAACTGGTTTAAAGGTGCCCTCGCACATACAAACGAAAGTTGCCAAGAACTATTCTCTCCTTGATAAGAGGAGTTTACAGTGGCACTGTGAGATAACTGGTATACAGGTGAACATACCTGGTGGGTCTGTCTGGAATCAGTCTGGACACCAATCCCACAGTCTATGTTGTCTAAACGCGCAGATCCTAAATAGATTTATAGGAACTACACGACAGTAGGTGGGTATGTCATCAATTGCCTTTCTGCAGCGCATAGTTCAGCTGAGGTAGTGGTAAAGACTGGTCTCAGCTGGGACCTAACAAACATGGAAGCTGGGGTTGGTGGTGGTGGTGGTACCAGTGCCACATTCCTCAGAGCAGTCTGAAAAGGAGGGTTAATTTTGGTCTCCTGTGGGCCAGCTTCCATGACAATGACTGGCGCGTCATCCTCATCACCTTCCATAATTGTAAGGCTTTCATGAACTTCCATTTTCCCTTTCCTCTCTTGGCGTATCTCATACTCAGCTGGGGTCCAATCCATGTCTAGATCATCAGAAAAGGGGATAGGAGATGACAGTGGAATACCTTTCCTTTTCCTTGCTGGAGCTCTGGAAACCAATGGTTTAAACAGCAGATGTATCTTGCTCAGCAGGATGCTCAACTTTCAGTTCTGCATCCTACTAATGCTGGCTGTGGCTCCTTTTGCCCACTTTGCTCAGTTTTCTGTGACAATTGGTTACTAGTTTACAGCAGAGAAAAATCCCATTCAGACTCATTGCTCGTTGCCACGATTGAGTGGCTGCCTCGTTGAGAGACAAGGGCTTGAGGCTTAGGTTGGGGGAGTGCCGTCATTGATGCAGGTGTGCTGCTCCCAGCTTGCTGCCCAGAGAATGGTGCGGCAGGACCTTGAAGTTTCCTGATAAAGGAGGAGAGTGGCAAGCTAATAGTGGCAATCCGCTTCTTCTTCTCACTGGTCACTTTTTTTTCAACACTTTACTTTGGGACCATCTTGAAGCTGTCAGTGGCAGTGGCACTTATCTGCAAAAATGGAAGAGACTGGAGGACACACATCACGCTTTGTGGTCACGTCACTTTGTGCCGACCTTCTGACTGGTAGTACTGTGGGTGATGTCTCTTGTGCACCGAAAAGAATTTACCTTGAAAAAACAAAAGACAAGAGACGTTTGGCAAAACAGGAACAGATGCTTCAATTAAACACTTCATCCAGGAGTACAGCTTACAGAAACTGGTCTGAGGACTGTCTCAACGTACAATCAATTCGAATGGGTTTTTTACAGTTTGGGGGTCATAAAATTACATCTGGCAATCCTTGCTTTGGTAAATAGAATGCAGGCCTTGTTTGTGGAGTGGTAAATTAAAGGTCCCTGAAATCAAATGCTGGTGGGCCTCGATCTTGCGTGGCTACAATGTGGTTCAGTGGGTAATGGGTCTGGCTGTCCGGCACGAGGGTCACATGATCACTGCATGAACTGTGTGTGCTATGTCCTGATTGGATGTGTGTTCTTAGCTCCTGGTAGCATCTGGGAATGTGCATACCCCACTGGCCATGTGTGTTTAATTGGGACAATTTCCCTGGACCATTGCGGAGTTGCTGCACTTATCTGGGGATAGACCTGAGTTGCCTGTTTGTGAGTTTGTCTGCCTGGTACGTGCCACCCCACCTGTGACCTATGAGTCAGTTACTGCTGGCCTTAGTTGCACAGCCTGCCTGATCACATATTTCTGAGTCTGGGTTGATTAAGAGTTCATGACGAGCAAATTTGATAATAGTGATGCGATTTCATTTGTGTATGTGAGAGTAGTATTACAAGCATTGGCATTGTTTTTTTTATCAATATCAAAATTGGCCCCTGTAGTTGAATATTCAACTAAATTATCTAACCCATACTTCATGACAGTCAAAATATTGGGGACATGCTGTCCTTCAGCTTTGACTAATACTATTTTCCAAGTTACTTGCACTGTACCTAATTTGAGGACTTCGTTTTTACAGCAGGTAAGCCCCAATTGTAGGAAACCACACTAAAAAAAAGTAAATTGGAAAACGGGTAACAGTGACGTGCACGTTTTAGTCATCCACAGGGGGAGCCAAGCAAACTAGTTTAAATAAAACTCACAAAATAGTATGTCTGGTCAATAGAAAGAGAAAGGAAGAAAAATGCATAGTTCACATATATAGTTGTATATGTGTGTATAGTGTATAGTAATACTAACAGAAGAGATCTACTTAAAGGTCTCATTATAAATATTTTTTACTTACTACATATTTGAGTTATGCGTTTGTGCAAAGGTCTGGCCTACCCAACAAATATCTCACCCTGCTGAGGTTGCGGCCCTGGTCCCTGCTGGGCTGGGTTCCCTCTCTTTTGTTGCTATTGCCACATGTTTACCCAACTGCCAGCTCCCTGTTGCGGTTTTGCAGTGGCTGGCTGACTTCCCTGAGGCTTTGTGTGTTGTTGTTGGGACACCATGTGCTTGATTTTGTGGATGGGGGTTTAGCAGTGACTGGCCCATGTCTGTAGACATCTGTGCATGATATGCTATTAGCCAGCATTTGTCATGCATCTGTCAGCTATTTGGTCCATCCTGTGGCAATAGTAACATTCTCTGAGGTCTGACAACTGCCTCCCTCCCTGCTGTTATAGCTAGGTTGAAATTCTCTGGAGTTTTGCAGTGGTATCCTCTTCAAGACTTGTACCATTTGTACGCTCACGGCAAATGCTGCCCCATCTAGGGCTGTCGTGTAGTTCCTATACAACTTATATAGGATCTGTGCGTTTAGACAACATACAATGTAGGATTGGTGCCAGATTGATTCTTAGCACCCCTACCGGGTATGTTAGCCTGTATGCCAGCAAACTCACAGTGCCACTAGAAACCCCTCTTACCAAGGAGAGAATTGTTCTTGGCAACTATCGATCATGACAACCCTGATCTTTCAGGACCTTGGAAACAGTGTACTACTTTTTGCTCAGTCACTCGTGCTCACTTTGTCTCAGAGAGATACACAGAATAAACGGTGGGAACGTTTTCCAATAGGTATTTATTGAACCAGCGTCATTCTAGTGTAAAATAGGTGTGCTGAAACAAGCATTAGACAATAACAGATATAAATGATTAGAAGCACTAAGAAAGTAATAGGATGGTAGATTTCTACCATTTTGCTATAACCATGAATACAGGCAAGCATGTAAAATACATGGCAATAACATGCGTACTCCTACGATGCAATCCTACCTAGATGTACCTAAGTGTACCTAGTCTGTATGTAGGTGTTAAACCAAGAATCCCTCTAGGATAAAGTCTTGGTCTCGAGTTGGCAACCCCGCAAGTGATGTTAGACCAGTGCGAGCTGGAGTATCTGCATGCAGGAACCTCACCGTCTTGCGTCAGTGTGTCGGCAGGGAAGTCCTGATCTCCTCCGTTTGTCTCAGCAAGATGTTATGTTTATATACCCAAAGGTCTCTCCAGAGGTTCTACCTTGGTGTGCCACTTGTCAGACTTAAGATGACGTTAGTTAATGAACTTTACACATAGTTATTATGCAGGAGATGGTAGTCCTGCTGAGTTTCCAAGAATCCTCATGCATAATGATGGAGGCTTTTTTACCAGGGAAAATCCTGCGTTCTGTGTGCATTATGGTATCTAGGTAAAAGGTCAGTCCCCAAGAACTGTTATGTGTGTAATGTAGGGGAGAGTATAAGTGAAAGGTTAAAATGTTACCTGAGTCTATATTGGGGTACCTACATGGAATATAACACCAGTTCCTCATCCGACTGGACAACATAATTCAATTCTAATGTACTACTAGGCTGTCTAGGCACTGGTACACAAACAACTATAGTAAAATATTAGTTCTGCCAAACAAAATTCTAAAATATGTTAAAAGAAAATAATTGTCACTCAAGCAATAGCTCTAATGTGTACGTATATATAGTTCGAACCACTACACGCATCGGAAAGCCATTTGGGTCATAAAAAGTGTCAATTGTTTTGGAGTTCCAATTTTTGTTGGTGCAAAAAAGGCCAAATTTTTCCCAGCACACGACGAGCCAAATGTTTATGTGCCCTACCTGGTAGACGTAACATTGCTGTTGCCTGTCTACGCAGACGATGACCCTTGTAACACCTCGCAGATTACATCAATTGAGCATTGATGATCTTCTGCACTGCCTGCAGCCGAGGCTGGAGCAGCCTGTGTGCCATCCAAGGCCTGGTTGTCAGTGGAGGAGCCAGTATCCATTCCAACAGGAGCAGATACTTCCTGTGGAGGCTCTAAGAATGCTGCCATCAACATAGGAATACGTTGGGAACACTGCAGAACATGGGCCGTTATCGGGTGAAGAAATACATCAAAGTGCAGTTGCGCAACTGATGGAAGTGTCAGACAGAGATCCAACACACATTCTTCTCCGCAGAACAGGCATCATAGAAGAGGTAGGACACAGTCCATCCAGACTGGTCTAAATGACAGGAACCAAGAGGCGCTTAGTTCCCGTAGGCAAGGTGTGCCCAGATGTTGCACCATGCTGTCTTGGTATTTACGCTCCAGGAGTGCCTTTTCCATATCCTTGGTGACTGGGACGTCCATTGCTTAGCAGAACAATTATAATCAGGATACCTGCTATTAGAAACAGGATCAGCGGAAGTCCTCCAAAAATGCTTTAGGATACAGAGTGTATAAAGTTTGGTATAACTCCGAGGACCTTCTGAAAGGTGCTTACCAGTCCTGAACTTATGGTCTTAAATAGGTGGACTATACCCGTCGTATTAGACATTTTAAAGATACAATTTCCCATTTCTGTAAAATGGAAGGGTCAATTCTAAGGGTGGGCGTCCGAATCGGCTACGCCCACGGAGTAGGCGTAGTGTTGCCTTCTACGCATTTTGCGTAGACAGCGTAGCCGGCAACACTACGCCCACTCCGTGAGCGTAGCCGAGTCGGCCGCCACCCGCCTCCCTCCCGCCCTCCACTAGATACTTTATTTAAGCCTTTGCACGGATAAAAACAACTTAAAAGCACTAACCTTGTCCGGGGCTCGTCCGGGTCTTCATCTTTGAATAGCGTCCTTTGCCTGGATACCAATGCGCATGCGCGGGCGGCCGCGCATGCGCATTTCTCGGGAGAAATGCGCATGCGCGGCCGCCCGCGCATGCGCATTGGTATCCAGGCAAAGGACGCTATTCAAAGATGAAGACCCGGACGAGCCCCGGACAAGGTAAGTGCTTTTAAGTTGTTTTAATCCGTGTAAATGCTTAAATAAAGTATGTAGGGGAGAGCGGGAGGGAGGTGCGTAGTGGGGCTACGCGGAGTGCGGGAGTGGGCGTAGCTTCTCGCCCTCTCCGCGTAGCTCCGCGGAGCCCCACTACGCCCCACTACGCCCAGGGTTAGTCAATTCATAGTATGAGAGCTTGGATCTCTTCCGGGGATCTTGCTATTTGGAGATCAACAGTGTCCCAGGCAGAGGTTAAGGGCAGGGTCTTCTGTAGAAGCATGGTTTCAATCTGCTCAGAGTATCAAACCGTATAAAGGAAACATTCAATGAAGGCCATAGCGGTGCCTCCCTGACTGTGTGTGTTGATGGAAACAATACTTGCAAACAGCAAGTAACCCTGGAGCTCACAGTGACGAGATATGCAATGCCCGGAAGCATCCCACAACAACCTTGATTGTACAGCATCAAGTAACTCCAATCTGAAAGTAGCCTGAATACTGGGGATATCATGGCTGCAAGGGTACCCCTCAAGTGACAGGATAGGTTCGCTACTGCACCATTGCAGGCCCAGTACAGCATAATATCCTGGCATATGAGAGATCCACTTAAGGCATTCTCACTGTTTGTACCACTTAGAAATACTTCTAGATCTCCACTCCTGCATCAAAATCTGTACGGTAATTCATAAGATTCCTTGATGAATTTCCTACCCATTTCTTCATATATGCCTGCCTGTTGTTGTTCTAGGCAGTAATGAAACTGGAAAATTGTGACCTGTAATGTTATATGGCCATGGATGCAGCACTCTGTGGACGATGATTCTGCCACAGTAAAAGATAATCTGTCCAGTTTTTCAATACGTAGCATTGTATATTTTGCTCCCCTCTTTGACATATTCTCTGTTATTCCACTAGATTGTATGTTGAAAACAGTGACCTACTGTTGATAAAATGCCATGGCACATAACCTGTGCGCAATGATTGCAGCGTCCAGCTCAATAACAAAATAGAACATAATTGCGATTGCCCCTGCTGTAGTATGGACAAATCTTGTTCTAGTACATCAATAGCAGAAGATACAATGTTGCCCAGTGAATATATCCTGGAAGTTAACGTAGTCATGCCATTGTCGACTACGGCTAATGCCTTCCCTAAATTGATCCTATCCATTTCTCATAGTCTCTCTGTTGCTTCTTGTTGGGAGATTTTCCAAATTTCTTTATAGGCAGCTTAATAGAAACTTTTTTGATTTGGGTTCCTGGGACCTAGTAAAAAATTCCGTAGGTCCACATCCTCTGTAAGTAAGGATAATTGTTGTTTCACCTGTGGTAACGTTTAGGTTTTTAGCCAATCAAGGAATACCTTCCCAACACCGTATGATGTCACCACCCCTGGATGTTCTTTTTGTACATAGCGTGGGTCTGGCTTGTGGATACTAAACCCTTCGGTGGTACCCCTGAATCTTCCCTGACATTTGTTTGTGTCTGTGGGCCAAACCAACCATCCCTTCCAATTGGGGGACTGATCTATTATATTGTAAAATGTCATTTATTGTAGCCCTTTCTTGTGATGTAAAATTTACCTTGGCATGTGATAATGTTGGAATCCTAGGAATGTTCAAATCCTTATTCTTGGCTTTTCCAAGGCAGGAAGTCTGTTGCACAGTTTCCTTTAGAAATATCATCTACTGAGGCATGCTCTAAATAGCGCTTTTGTTCCCTGGACTTGCCAGTCTCCAGAACCCCAGATTGATTTTAAGTCCATAGTATCTTTCCATAAGTCGAAACCCTGTTCAGACAGTTGGGTAATAAAGGAAGCAGAGTAAATCTGTTTGGTGTTAGTAAACATAATTCTCTGTGCCAATGTCGGTGCAACCTTATAGTAATATGAGGTCAGGTCCGAAATCTTAAACACTGAAAAATATGAACATTTCTGTGCAAAAATTCTCAAACTACTTTTCGGTGGTGTAGGGCAGTGTTGCCATTAGTGATATGTGAAAACCTTCCTAGGGATACTAAATTTGTGTAGAAAATGATGAGCATAATGTTGATAACAATACATGGTGCTTAAATCTAATGAGTCTTCTAACATTTCATCACTACAAAATGCGGCAGATTGTTCTAAATCAGACAACATATTGTTTACAGTTTCAAAATTCCCATTATCAGAAAATGTACTGGAGGGAAGAATATTATTTAACGAAATTTTAAATAAATAAGGTATTTTTAAAAGTTCGTTCGGACCAAATATATCATAATCAACCTTGTCTCACACTACACCGTCAGGTATAGGAAGTACGGTAATGTTCACTGATGGCAATTCTCTTTGTTCACGATGTGATGAAACATGAGGTTTCACAAGCAAGGTCACTTTTGATGCTGCAGAGCTTTGGCGAAGGTAAGTTCCATTAATAAGTAAGCAGAAGAAAAAAAAGAAAAGTATCCCGGTGATTATCCAAATTTCTAGCCAAGGTGACACCAGATAAGTTCTTTTAGAAAAATGAGGAAGTTTTTTTTGTTGTTGAAGAGAAATTGGGGCTGGCGTTGTTTCAGGTTCACTTGGATCCAAGGAAAAGGTATTAAAGTCGATGAAATAACCAGATGCAGTTTGATCTATTTTAGGTAGTTACACAGGTTTTGTTGAACTTGTGGACAGCTCTTGTTGAGGCATTTTTATGTAGACATCACTGTTAGGTTGAATTGAAATTTGTCTTTCATTTTGATTTTGTATACCTTGTTCAAGAGGAACACGTTCTATGGCACAGTCCATCATTCCAAATAGGAGACTCTTCAAATGTGATGAGTTGTTCTGCCTGAACTTCCTGTATAGTAGTGAGAGGAGGGCGTTGGCTACTCAGGAGCCCATTAGGCCCACTATTAAGTATCGGCCACATAGTGTGGTTTGATCAGATCGATGGAGACAAATCTCTTCTCCTTTTTCCTGACAAGATGCGGCAGAAGTACAGTTCTTGTTCCTTCATCGACCAGCACAGGTACAGGCTTTTTGTATGATGGCCCAAATTCTTTTTTGTTCACTATCTTTTCCCTGACCAGATCCCCGAATTTAGGAATCCAGACAGGTCTTGCCGTGACTGACCTGACCTCCCCAGTGGCGGTTGGCTTGACCTGCACATTACTAGGTAGTTCCCTGGATTCATTCAGATCCTGTAAAACAGCCAAACGTTTATTGATGTCAAAAGGTTGTTTATCCGCCACTGTGCCTTCACAATCGAGATCAGGTACCCGCATTCTTGTCCCAAATAGGACCTCATAAGGAGTGACACCCCCTAGAGAACATCTTGTCATGCTATTCAAGGCCCGCTGTACCCCATATTTCTGATTGACCCAACTGCCACATATGCCTAATACTCTAGCTGTTAATGATGGCTTTAATCCCGTTTTTCCTTTCCACCACCAAATTTCCCTTGGGATGGTATGGAGAGGAGTATCGCAGTGCAGCACCCAAACTTCCCATGGCTTCCTTGTAAACCCTAGAGCTAAACGCAGGCCACGGTCAGAATGTAATGTGCCAACTGCGTATGTCCCTATAAAGACTCGCAAATCTTTGATAACAGTTCAAGCGTCAGCCGAGCACTGAAGCCATGCCCATAGGAATCTCGAGCAGGAATCCACTGCAACCATGATATATTTGTAAGCCCCATCAAATTGTAAGGGGCCTCAGTGGTCCAAATAGCCACACTCAAGTGGTCTGTCTGATATTCGCAATGGTGTCTGTGCTGGACGAGCCCTTCATCTGATGACAGATGTCTCATTTTAAGACATATCCTTTGGTCTGCTTTGTTAACCCTGGCCAACAATAGCATTGTTTCAGTAAATAAACTGTCGCTGTAACTCCTGCGTGTGCAGAACCCAGACCCTCATGTGCAGCTATTATTAAGCCCAATCTGCGATCCATGTTTGGTATTACTCTATGCCCACTCCGGGAATCTGTGCAAATCGAACATTATTTGCATCTAACTTGTATGAGTACTTTTGTGGAAAACCTTTCGGCAATGCCTCATTGCCGTTGCATGAAGCAATGACAGCTACCATTATCTGTCCTTCTACTCTCTTTTTTGTTGAATGAGTGATTACAGCTACGGACGCCGTTCGTACTGCCCACTTTGTGGCTTCATCAGCCAATGAATTCCCTTCAATGTGAATGCCATCACGTTGATGACTCAGCGTGTGTATTACGTAAGTCTTGGTAGTTGGTTTTTCAACTCAACCACCTGTTCCCATAGCATTTTATGCTTACTTGTGCCACCTTTTGAGTCTCTAAACCCATTTTGTCCCCAATGGATAAGATATTTATTGTATGACTGGACACAGTATAAGGAATCGCACACAATTAGTGTGGGGAATTTTTGATCCGTATTTATCAGTGCCAGCCATAGAGCTTTTAATTCTGCCAGCTGTGTGGTGCAGTCTCCCAGAGACTGTGTTTTTGTACAGCTTGGATGGAACTTTCCATCCTGCGTACGACTGATTACAATTGCACATGCTGCGCTGTATTGCTGTTTACTTCTAATGGCCGGCTGAGTAGATCTGTCACATTACATTATGTATTCATACTGATCTAGAGGCATTATTTCATTCAGGAGAGGATATTCTTGTTCATATTGCAGGAATGCTTGTGTTTTTAGACTTGGGTCATAGCTGTATTCTACGTCTGATGCAGTGAGAGAATTAGCCTACTGTATCCATCTAATATTTAAGGCTTTAGCATTTGGAGCACTTGCCTTTGTAGCAGTCTCTAAGGCCAGTACTGGAGTCACAACAATTATTTGTTTCCCCTGAGCCAGTGCTCTTTCTCTCACTAGAGCAGTTTGTACTGCTGTCAGAATTGTTTCTGTGGATGCAAGGCACATCTCCCCATTTGTATATAAGTTTGATTTGTATGCTTTAGGAACTGTTTCACCTTCATTGTATGTTAGGTAGGTGTACCCAGCCTGACCCACAACTATATGGATCACCAGTTTGCGGACATTTATGCATGTCTGTAAGTGTATATATGTTATCATTTCAGCTTGTAGGGAACAAAGGATATCTGTGTGTTCCTGTGTCCATTGCCTAACTGAAAAATCAGGTTTTATGAGGTCGTAGAAAGGTTTAACCCTCTGCGTAATCCAAAATCTATGTTCTACCAAAATTCAGGAATCCCAGTATGGATTGTAAATTTTCAATGATTTTGCAGGTTGAAGCAGTGCACACTTTTCTAAAAAGTTAGCTGTCAAGCTTTTTCCTTCACTTAAGAGCTCATATCCACATTCTGAAGTAACTCAGTTACCCTAGCTGAGAACAACCCCGGGCTGTTTTTATACCCCTGGGGGCATCAACAAAATTGACAATAGGACCCCAGCGCTGAGAATTCTGTCAAATATCTCCTCACAGATGCTATATTTTGGCAGAAAAATCCATTTGCGATATCTAGTGTTGTTTTTTTTCCACACAATGTTATTCATCAATACTGGAGGCAAGATGGCGTCTGCGGGGTGGACGCAAATGTGAGTGGCTCTGAGTAGCTCACCTTTCCCGTTGATCGAATATTGGCTACTGGACAGCAGAACAACAAACTTTTCATGGCTTTCTGAACTTTTTGTAAGGCCGTTTTTAAAAATTGTGGAGGATACTGTATTCTGGTAAAAATACCGCTGAGAGAGGGGAGCTGAGTGGTGGCAAAACTGCAGTGAACGGCAATAGTGGCAGTTAGCGGCCCTTGATTGCGGCACACCTGAGCTGGGACTGCAAGCGGTGTTCGCGGGCGGCGTTCGTGCTACAATGCTCGCGGCAGGCTCCGGAGACATAGGTTTCAAGGAAATATTCCGGGTGGTCAGCAGGTGAGGCACATGCCGGTGAACTGACTGCTCCTGGATTTGTTCTCCTTTTTCTTTTTGGCGATTATACTGGCACTGCAATACAAACTCCAATAAAAACAACGAAGACAGGATAAGATTCCGGTGAGTGCATGGGGCAGCCAAACTGCAAATGAGATATTACGCTGTTTGCGGGAAGGTGCACTGTTTGCTTAAAGACTGGTGTAAGAAAGAGCGATAGCAGGCGACAACTCTTTTCCGTCTCTCTGTATTTCCTCAATTTGAGAGAATAAGACTTATCTAGAACCGTGAGTCAGTGAGCAATTACCTGGATGTAGTGGAGCAGCGTAAATTATTGGCAGTTGTGTGGTATACAGTAATTAAGCATGCCGCCAAAAACGGCTCGTGGTGGCAAGACCAGGGGCAATGTGGAAGCGCCAGCAGGTACCCGGGCAGCGCTCGCTGGGAAAGGCCCAAAGGAACACATAGGGCAAATGCAGCAGGAGACCCTTATACAAGGGAAGGGCTCTACCCAGGGGCCCCCTAAGGTCAAACTGATTTTTCAAGTGACTGTCGGCAAGAAACTATCTGTATCATCATCAGCTTCCCTGAAAACGCCCCTAGCTTCTGCAGTTGAAAGCAGTGGCACTGGCGGAGGAGAGTTGGTTGCTGTGACTTCTGGAGAAATCTCTTTGGTGTCAGAAGCTATTGAGCAGGGTCATACTAATGCTTCAGCTTCTACCGAACCTTCCTTAACAGAGAGAGACGCTGCAATAACTGATGAAGGGAACAAAGCTACTAGTAGCAAGGAAAGTGAATTCTATTCTATGTCTGAACCCTCAGATGTGTCGGAAGGCGAGGATGATGATATTCAATTACATGGTGATCGGGCTCCTAGCAGTTCCCCCATAAATAGGGGCAATGTTTTAGAGAATCTTCCTCGAGGGGCTGTAACAATGGAAACTCTTACAGTACGGAAGGCGGCCAAGGCGGAGGGGGCTGCTGTTGCAATGGTGGAGGCACCGGAATGAGACCTCTCCATTGGAGAAAAGACGCCCGAGGAACTGGATTTTTTTGATGAGGCAACTGGGGGTTTGCTGGAGGAAATACAAGGCCAAATATCACTTGAAGCAATTTATAAATGCATTTCTGACCACAGGAAGGAAACAAGAGCAGAGAATTCTAAGACGCACACCGCCTGCAGGAAGTTACAGAATACTGTAAGAAGACTTGCCAAAAAATGCAATGACTTTACTGAGCGAATGGCTGAGGCTGAGACCCGTATTTCATCGTTAGAAGACCAGATGGTAGTACAAAAGGACCTAGTCGTACATATGCAGGTTAACAAAGAGGATTAAGCTGGTCGACATGGAAAATCGACTGCGTCGTATAATCTTCATATACTGGGCGTACCAGAAGGACTAGAGGGGCAAGTTGTCCCGCAATTTGTTATTGAAATGTTCAATGAAGCGCTCCCTGAACTTAAGGAATGGAAATGGTCTCAGGCAATACAACGCACGCACAGATTCCCCTTTCGGCAACGGGTGGCAAGAAATGGACAGTCGGCGCAGCAACCACAGGCAATTTTGATTTCTTTAAATAACTTCCTGGCCAGACAGGCAATATACAACCTGGCATGACCTGATAAGAAGAGAACTGGGAAAGGGACACAATTCTTTGTTAGACCTGATTATTCTCACTCTACAGTGGAAAAAAGATGCCAGATGCGCCAATTGATAAATCCATTCCAAGCAAAAGGGGTGCAAGTGTTTCTATTACAGCCAGCTACTTTAAAGGTTGTTAATAGGGGCCAGACGCCATGTGGGCTATTCACGAGCATCACAAGGGTGATTGGCCCTAAGGCCCCTATTATAGGGGAGGGTCACAGGAGCTGGGGGGATCTTTGGGGTAGGTGGTGGGGAAGTGTAGGGGGTCACTTGGAAGTAAGGGGAAGGGGGTGTGGCAGGTAAAGGGGTAAAACACAGTTTATAGCAAGTTTTGTTGGTATGATGTGACTTATGTAGATAGATTCATGTCAGTGAGATATGACGGCACTAATGGCAGATAAGAGGGGTGATCGGCGGCTGCTAATATGCACATTCAATGTATGTGGACTAAATAATGCTCTTAAAAGGATGCGTTTTGCTACTGAGTTAAAGTTAATAAATCCAGACATTTTGTCTTTGCAAGAGACACATGTCCCATGGTCTAATAGGAGGATACTATCTGAGTTGGGGTATACAGTAATTACAGGATCCAGACAGTCTATTATGAATAGGGGAGTGGTGATTTTAGCACAATGTGGAATCTCTGGTACGAGGAAGGAGAAGGTTGACAATCTGGGGAGGTGGTCCATTACAGAGTGCGTTATAGGCGACACTAAGTTAGTTCTTTGTACAGTATATGGCTCTTATCTGGATGAGGCCGAGACCCTGGAATTTTTGAATGTTGAATTGGCACTATGGGGAACCCCCTTGATACTGTCTGGGGATTTCAATATACATGGGGAAGGCCAGATGTGGGACCCCGTATATGTGAAGTATAGTTGGCGCAAACCTAAAGTATATAGGGCCCTACAAGAATTGTTGCAGAATCATGGGCTAGTAGATGGCTTGGCTGTTATGAATCAGGGGGATCCAGGGTATACGTTTTATTCATACCCATACAATAAATTTGCTCGGCTTGATTATGTATTCTTGCCCCGGGCACTTACAGTCGGTGCAAGGATGCAAGTATGGCCACGAATTACGTCGGATCATGGACCAGTGTTAGTAGATCTTACTGGCCTCAGCCTTGCAAGGGAATATAGATCTTTTACTTTTAACAAGAAGTTACAATGTCATGTTGACTACATTAACCATATTAAGACCTGGGCTAAATTATTTCTTGAGAGTAACAGAGGCACGGCTACTCAACCAATGGTTGGGATGCACTGAACGCTGGGTTGAGGGGGGAAACACTTGGCTGTGGGTGTGGTAATCAAAGGCAACAGAAGGAGAAAATGATGGGTCTATTAAAAGAGCTAAAGCTAGCAGAGCGGGAACTTAAACAAGTGGTTAGAGACCATGCGGATCCCAAGGAAGCACAAACTAAGACGGCATGCTGTAAGACTAGGATTAATGGGATATGGTGTCAGGAAATAGTGACTCATTTTAAAATATATAAAATGGAAAGGTATGAATATGGGGAGACAACTGGTCGCTGCTTAGCTCAAAGGCTGCGGGGTAGGCAAGCTACCCAGAGAATTGCAATATTAGAAGATGGGAAAAGGGCCGCAGCAGAAACTATTGAAGGGATATTGGGGGTGTTCCACTCTCATTACCAAGAGCTTTATACGGAAGACATAGTGCAGCAGGCCAATATAACTCAGTTTTTGCAGACATTAGAACTGATTGCGTTCGGGCAAGAAGAACGAAATGAGTTGGAAACCACAATAACAATGTTAGAACTGGAGGAGGCATTGGGTTCACTATGCTTGGGGAAAGTGGCAGGACCAGATAAACTCCAGTTGGAGATATACCAGACACTTTTTTCTATTATCAAAGAAGACATGTTGGCTACATTTTTAGAGGCTCAGGCAGGGAATCCACCACCGTCTTGGGATGATGCCAATATTGTGGTCTTTAAAAAGAAAGATAAATCTGTGAGGCTCCCTGGGTCGTACAGAACCATATCTTTAATAAATACAGATGGCAAGCTCTATTAAAAAATTCTAGCAACTATAAAGGCTCTAGTTATATCTCCATTAGTCTCCAGGTATCAATATGGTTTTATACCGGGTCGGAGCATGGCGAATCATATACATAAGGTGATTGCAAATAAAGATTATGCCAGTGCACAGCAAAAGCAAATGGGCATAAATCTATTAGACGCCGAAAATCATTTGAGCGCATATCATGGCCGTTTCTCTGGGCCGTTATGCGCAAGATGGTGTTTGGACCCCGCTATATAACATCTATACAAACTATGTATAAAAGTCCACGGGCTAAAATATGCACTCTGGGCAGAGAGTAATCCTTTGTAAATATCACTAGGGGAACAAGGTAGGGGTGTCCATGCTCCCCCCTTCTTTTTGCTATTTACATTAAGTCACTGTTAACACTATTGGAGACAATCAATGAAATACAGTCTAGACACTTGGGCAATATCAAGTGTGTGTCCTTGCTTACACTGACGATATAGCGGTAGTGACGTTTGACCCAGAGCAAGCGGTAAGGGAAATTGAGAACCTAACTCAGAGATATGGTGCAGTTGCCGGCTATATGTTGAATATATCTAAAACCCAGATTGTTTGTACTGAAGGACTTTGTCCAGGAGCAGCACGGGTCAAGCAAGAAGCCAGATATTTGGGCATAAGAATTTGGATGTAACTTCAAGAGGTTGTGGATGTAAATTGAGCAGATATAGTATTTTCGGCACGGCGACAATTGGAGCGGGGTGAGTGCTTGCATTTGTTAATGGTAGGGAGATGTAATGTGCTTACAATGTGTATTCTCCCTAAGGCAATGTGCTACTTTAGGACTGTCCCACTTGAGTTAACACGTCTTCAATTGTTACAGCTGCAATCCCTTGCTGATAGGTTTATCTGGGTTCAGAAGAAACCTCGTCGGGCTTTGAAGTATATGGCGCTACCATTAAAGTGTGGGGGATGGGCAGTACCGAATTTTACATTTTACTATTTAGCGTGCCTTCTGCAAAACATGCAGTAACTTGTGACCGGAGCCGAAGTACAACATGCAGAAGCGCCAAATATATAGCAGATGCTGATGGGGACTCAGGTCAGTGAGGCTTTATTTAAGTTCTAAGAACCTAGTTACTTTAAGAAGATGCGGTTTAAAATCTTTAGTACAGCATATAAAGCTTTGAAAATAATACGCAAATTGGTATCGATTGGTCGTATAAATTATTATACACCTTTAAACTCTATAGAATTATTCCCTGCTATATTCTGGGATGCAAGGATGGGTAGATGGCATGACAAGGGGATTCGGCATTTAGGAGATCCTTATAGCGATGGGATAATAGTTTCATTTACAGAATTAGTTGAACAGTTCAATTTATTTGAGCATGATTTCTTTCAATTTCTACAAATCCGTGACTATTTAACTAAACATTGTAAACACCTAGCAGTAACATCCAATATGTTAATAGAGGCGGTGAAGAAAAGAGCTAGGATCGGGACATTATATGGAATATTGATAGAGACGATATTGAGAGACATGATGCCATGTGGAGTGGAAGATTTGGGACTCCAGGAGAATATGTGCAACAATCAATTGACACCGCAGCTAAAGTTATGTTGACAGCTAATCTGCGCACTCAGCAATATAAAACTTTTTTAATTTATACCACACCCCTGTTAAAATGAAGAAGTGGGGGGCCCCGTGAAGGGAAATGCTATAGATGACAGATGGAGAATGCTGATATTGTACATATTTTTTTTGATTGTGTAGGCTTAAATCAGTTTCGACAGGACATATTGCAGTTTTTGACTCATATTACTGGGGTCAATGTGTCTATCTCTAGAGAGGTGATGTTAACGGGAGTGGGCGAAGGTATTCAGCCTGCTCAGGCATGTTATCCATTCAGATATCTTATTTTTATGGCAGCTGCAGTTGTTCGACTGTGCGTTGCTTCTGTGTGGCTTCAACATGAAGCACCATCGGTTGGGTTAGTGTGGACATGGTACAGAGTGAGTAGGGAAAAAAAAGATGGCGGATTGAAGACGCCACTGCGGTGCAGCAGAGTCCGAAGCTCCCTCATTCCATCGTTTTGATACTGCCGTTTGTGGCGGCTAAGCTGACCTGGGACTCCCAGTGTTAATTTGTTACTGCAAGGATTTCTTCCAGAAAGCAAGAAAGCAAGAAGTGTGCGGCGAAGTTTTGTGGCGAGTCTGCTATCTTCAGGAGCGGCGGATGCTGCAGCTTCTACTGCTGCGAGGTTTGACGGGGCGGGACGTTCTGTGTCCTGGGACGCCGTGCTGGGCTCGGCGGTTGCTCTTCTCCTGGCTCGGCTACTCTGGACTTGGCTCCTACGCTTTGCGGTCAGACATCGCGGCCGGAGAGACGCCGCGGAAGCTAAGCCTAGGACATACTTTCCCATGCAAAAATATGGCCCCAAAGAACCTACCGAGAGGATCTTGTGCTGCGAGGGAGGCGCCGGTAACGGAGAAGGGCTCCGATCAGGGGGCTGCCTTGGATGGAGAACGCGAATATACCACCCCCGATTATTGGGACTGTTCTACAACTATCGGCTTTGGTGGAGACTGTAGGGGGGCAAGACAAGGCAGTTCCGCCGACCGGTAAGTAGCAAATTATTCGCCCTTCCCTGTTCTCTGCCGCAGACAAAATACCAGCTGCCAAATTAAAAACCGCCCTTGTTACTGTAGCCGCCACCAGCATTAAGGGCAACAATGTTGCTACACCAGCAAGAACTCAGTTAAAGGGGGATACTTTGGGGAGTGAGCTGCGTAATCGGGGAGCTAACCGGAATAAAGACACCGTGATTGGGGGCCCTCCTGGTGGCAACAAGGGGGAGTCATTGAGCAGCGCACTTGCAAGCACTGTATTTGCGGTTCCCGCAGCTGGGGAGCAGGAGCAGGGGGGCATGGAGCAGGAACTAAGTAGGACAATATTATAGGCGTTGAAAGCCCCCAAGAATTGGTTACTGTCATCCCGGAGCCTGTCAACTTGGATCAGAGTGGTGCGACACGGGAAATATTTGACGACAAAAGTGATGGTGCAAATATTACTGCGGAGCATGCTTCTGTTAGCGCGGAAAGAACTGAAGGGCTCTCTAATGATGAATATGAGGAAATTGCCGAAGAGGTAGAAGATGGGTTAGCGGGGTCTCCTACAGATGCGGCAAAGCAGTTACCGAGGAGAAAAGGAAGGTCGAAGGCTAAAGTCAAAGTCAAGAATAAAAAAAACATTAACCCTTCCACTCTCTCAACGGTTATTTCGTTCTCAAATACGAGAGGAAAACCCATCATGGACGAGGGCCCATTGCAAAAGTGGATTTGGGCTAAGGGAGGGGTCAAAACTATGGCACTTCGACTATCAGGTACTAGCCCGACTGATACAGCTCTTCCACTCCAAGAGGTAAGCGGCAAATCTATCTTTCCCGATGGCTCTCTGGCGGCCAGAACTCTGGATACAATTTCTGCAGAGGGGACTAGTAGTACTGATCTTACTCAAATTACCATCGCAATCCCTTCTACGACTGCTCCAAGGGTCGAGGCGAGCGGAGAACACCTAATGGGAGTGCATACTTCTTCAAATTTACTCTCTAATTCCTCACCCAGCATTAACAACCCGGTAGGCTCTGCTCAATCTGAGAGCTCTTCTCTGGCTTTAATACTTCATACACTGACAGAGCAGCGGCTGGAAGCTCAGCAATATTTCCTGCAACTAAAAGAAGACAATAATAAAATGCAAAATTGCCTAATAGAGGTGACTAGTAAGATGGGTGGCATCACACATGAAGTTGAAGAACTACAGCAGAGGGTTACGCTGGTGGAAGAACAATCTGTAGGGACAGAGTTAAAGTCATCCCGTCATGATGTAGAGATCCGAGCATTGCAAAATAAACTTGAAGAAATGGAGAACAGACAGCGGAGGCAGAACCTCAGACTTTTCGGTATTCCGGAAGGCTCAGAGGGCTCGGACCCTCGTACCTACATAGTTAAACTATTCCAGCGTGCCTTCCCCGACCTGGCTGACTGGGATTGGGACTCGCAACTGCAGAGAGTTCATAGACTGCCCTTAGTAAACAGAAACAAAGGAAGTAAATTCCCCCGCCCTTTCCTGATTTTTTGGGGGAATTTTTTCCTTAGACAGGCAGTCTCCATGAAAGCAAGACCCAATTCCCCCGTGGTGATAGAAGATGTAACTTTTTTTGTCAGGTCAGATCTATGTAAGAACACAATGGAGAAACGCTGGAAGCTGCGACAGCTAATAGATCCCTTTAAGCTAGCAGGGGCTCAGGTTTTTCTCCAGAAACCGGCTTGCCTTAAAGTTATTAAAGCCGGTCATACATATTACCTTACTGAGGTTAAAGAAGCTGAAATGGTTCTAACAAAAATTAGTACTGCATAATAGCATTTACAATAGGAAATGTTTAAAATGAGTCTGTGGCTGGGGGTACGTTCATTATTTTGATTATCTATATCTCGGCGGTCCAAGTATTATATACTTGATGGTGAGGGATCTTTAGACAGCTGCACCTTTAGTTGGCTGCCCTTCCAGCGGCAGCGGGTGTTAGAGGGGGGTTTTCCCATAAGGTACCTAGGGGTGGAGGGTAGAATAGGGGTTGGTGGGGGGTTTGGGGGAGGGGGGAGAGGAAAAATGCAGAAAAGGACAAGACAAGCTTCAGGGTGGTTAACTTTGCAGATGATACTGTGGCTATGATGTTGAAATTACTCAATGGTGCAGAACGTTTAGACTTAGCAATTTATTTACAATGCTGCAAATTAGATGTCTAGCCTGGAATGTTTCAGGGCTGAACAATAAAAATAAAAGGCGTTTGGTTTATGCGGAGCTGAAAATGTACGATCCACACCTGGTTATGTTAACGGAAACACATATCTGTTTCAAGGATAAGACATTATTGGGCCAACTGGGGTACGATGTGATGGTATGCACTACTTTAAATGCTCCTATACGGGGTGTGGCGATTTTGAAGAAAAGGCAATTATGGGGGGAAGTAGCTTCGGATAATGGAGGCGATGGGCTATTGTTCAAATGGAGGTGGAAAATTGTAAATGTGTTTTTTGGGCTATTTATGGGCCTAATACTGATGAACCACGCATTTTTGACTGGCTGAATATTGAATTACTTGCTTGGGAGGGGGAATTGATTTTGATGGGGGATTTTAATTGTGTGTTGAACTATGACCAGGATGTAACTAAGAAAGGCTTATTTCCACGTACGCGTAAAACTAGGGCCGCGATTCTGGAATTAGCATATTTCGGCTGCTTTAGTGAACATTAACAAAGTAGTTCACTCTTCAAGCTTAAAGCTTCAATCTTACAAGACTATATGTCACCTATATTATACTCCATTAAGAATTTCTAAATGGTCACAAAATAACTTAGGTAGTGATCGCACTGAATGTCCTAAATGTGGTCTGGTGGCAGCAGACCTCATACATATGATGTATTCTTGCCCATCATTACCTAAGTATTGGTCAGCAATAGAAAATATCTTACTTCAAAAACATATGATCAAATTCTGCAATATCTGCAACTTCTGTTCTATTGGCTATACATTCCACCAACAGTACTAACAAAGATTTGTTAAATATTCTCCTGTCCTGTGCTAGATTGGTTATAGCGAGAGCTTGGATCTCTCAGAATCCTCCTCGGATGACTGAGTGGTGGGCTCTTGTTAATGAAATTCATACTATGAAAAGCTTACTTGCCAAGATTAGAAGAACGAAAGCAATGGCGAAGTTTGTTAAGATTTGGGATAATTTTCTGTAAAATTTGCAAGTGCTACAGACTATGGATGTTTTGGGGGGACGATGATTTTACCGACCAGCTAGGATTACAAGCTTTTTTTTTGTCTTGTCATTTGGGGGCATATTTGTGGCTAAACAAAGAATATAGGAAATGCTAATAGCTTGTTTTCTTTTTGTATATTGATATGTATCTGCATTATATTTTCGCAAAATAAGATTGTCAATCACCTTGGCTTGTTTGTCAATAAAAATTAAAAAAAAAAAAGAAGCACCATCGGTCGAAGTGTGGCATGCAAAATTTTATAATGTATTTAATTTAGAATATAGGTTGTATAGCATTAAATCTGTGAAGAAAAAAAAGAAGCTGGGGGTTCAAATTTGGGGTAACATATGGGCATATCACTGTGAAAAACAACAACCTCCTATATATCTCATGTTTTTTTCCTTCTGTTGTAGAAATTATGTTCGCACTAATGCTTTAATAATTGAGTTGTAAGTATACACATGCAGTGAACTGAACAATAAAGTTTATAAAAATGAAAAAAAATGTTATTTATCAATTTGTCACTGTGTGCATTTAGTCCTGCAAACGTTTTTGTGCATGAGTTTAGATGTCTATAGTCTAAAACTTGACGATATGAGTGGTCAGATTTTGTTACCGGAAACAAAGGATTATTCATTGAAGAGGTGCAGGATTCAATCACACCCTGGTATTCAAGTTGATCTAAGATCTCCTTGACCTGTTTTTTCGCTTCCTGTTTTATTGGATACTGTCTCTTTGGAGTCGGAGTAGATTTTAATGGTATCACATGGTGGGTTGAATCTTCATCCCTCCCAACATGGTTGCAATATAGTGCAGGGGGAAGGGTTATCACCCACTCCTGTGCGTATGTGTGTTGTAAGCAGCTAGGAACCAGGTCTGAAAAGGCTGGAAAAATTACCCTTTCTCCCTTTGGACAATCCATAACAATGGCAGGCGGCCAATCTCTGTCAGCTAAAAGAATGTCATAGCCAAAAGTCAAGTTCTCGTAAAAGAGACCTTTAATTTTTCTTGGTTTCTCCCCCTCCATTTGGAGAGTTATTTCATGTAACCTACATGCGACACCTACCCTAGTATCCACTGTGATATATTCACTCAGCTCTGCTGTCACCAGAAATACCATCAGGTTCTGGCGAGCTATTGTTACATTTGCTGCACTGTCCAGCATCGTCAGAGCCCATTCCCCATTCAGGAGTTGAGTCCTCAGAATTCTGGGCATGTCTGATCTGAAGACCTGCAACATTCTTTTTTTTTATTGAGGTTTTGATTTTGGTTTTTCTTTTTTCTTTGAAGTGTAATCAGGAGCGCTTTGTGTATCTCTGGACTTTGAATGCTCTTCTTGTCTGTGTTTTGACCGTCCTTCCCTCTTAGAGATTTTCGATGAACTCTGAAATGAATGAGAGGAAAGTGTATGATTGTCCTGATACCTGTGAAGGTTTTCTAATGTTGTCCCTATTCCTAAGATCATACCTCCTTTTGGAGGGCTCATGTTGAGGAGTCCTACCTCTGGATTGAGATCTATTCTCTTTATTTTTTTGCTTGTTATTATCCACTTTCTTCTTTAAAGAAGCAGGTGCTTTCTTAACAGTATCCTTTTCGGGACTACCCATCAGTCGAGGTTTTATTGCTCTAGCTCCCAAAGTGTCCATACCTAATTCTGCATAAGCAGTTTCAATTATTTCATGCAATTCATGTTCCTGTTGTAGAGGAGTGAACTCTTTCAGGTATTGGTGTACTGCCACCGCTGCTGCCCATCTTTTATATTTGCTAATATTATAGCTGATACTTGGGCAAAATTACCTTATAATTTCATTCCTACGTTAAGAGCAGGTTCTGCTCCATACTCATTCTGTATTCGTCTTAATACATCTGGTATTAATGCTAATAATAAGATACCATGAGTTCTGGTATATATGGTAGCGAAAACTGTACCACAAGTGATACAATCCTCTAACTGGGGGGTTATCCCCATGGGCAAGCAGATTGTTAACATTCTGTGTTTTTCCTGTGGACCAGTGTGTGGAAATACTGCCTCAAGCTGTGTTCTTTTTTGAGCTATCCAGAATGGCATTTGTTCACGTTTAGTGGGCATTTTACCCATCACTGCGTGTAATATTAGTTGTTGATGTTTGAATTGGACCTGTTGGTGTAGCTGTTGCTGGCTGAAGTGTGAGTGTTCTCATCACAAACTGTGTCATGTTTCTGTAAAGTCTTATTAGTTCTTTATGAACTATACTACTGGCATTGTTTCAATGTCAGGATGTGGTGTGTAGGCGGCTAGTACTGGCATGTTGCCCCATCTCTTCTGAGCGGACCGAGTCTTACTTTATTTCTTGTATGGGGAGGGCGCCTTTAAACCAGTATATATGTTCCTGGTAAGTGAGCGGAACTTCAGTGTCCTCATACAGACAATATCCGTTTGGTATGTCATCTCTGTAGTAATGAAATGTTTTTGTTCGTGCAATTGCCTGTGGGAATCTAACCCATAAATGAAATGCCTCTGTTCTACATGATTTGTGTGCCTCGATCACAAGGGTCACTGGCCCACCCCTAGCTGTTAAATCACATGAAGCTAATTTTAGGGTGATGGCATTCCTAATATTTTCTCTAATTTGTATTGCATCAGCATCTTCTTCTTCGGCTGAGAGATTTAGGTCATGCACAGCGTTATCCTGTTGCTCGGTTATTGTTTTAGTAAGAAGACTTTTTCAAGGTAACTGAGATAAGGTGTTATGCACAATAGAAACAATGTGTCCTTCAAGCTTGATTAACCAACAGCCAATAAATAGGATTTTGCCTACTCAGCTGCGGCGGATTTTGTAACCTCCCACTCCAGACGTCTCTGGGAAAATGTGAGAAAGGGTCTCTGAGAGTAGCACAACTGAACTACGCATATTTGACTGTTAATTAGTACCCAACCAATGTTGGCGGGGCCATGTTGTGTAGTTCCTATGAAACCTATATAGAATCTGCACATTTAGACAACACACACTGTAGGATTGGTGCCAGACTGACTCTAAGCACCCCTATTGGTTATGTTAGCCTGTATACCAGCTGCTCACAGTGCCACTAAAAACCCCTCTTACCAAGGATAGAATAGTTCTTGGCAACTATCAATCATGACAACCCTGATCTCTCAGGACCGTGGAAACAGTGTCCTACTTTTCGCTCAGTCACTCATACTCACTTTTTTTCAGAGAGATGTACAGAATAAATGGTGGGGACGTTTTCCAATAAGTATTGATTGAACCAGAGTCATTCTAGTGTAAAGGAGGTGTGCTGAAACAAGCATTAGACAGTGACAGATATAAATGATTAGAAGCACTAAGAAAGTAAAAGCATGGTATATTTCTACCATTTTGCTGTAACCATGAATACAGGCAAGTGTATAAAATACATGACAATAAAAGGCATACTCCTATGATGCAATCCTAACTAGATGTACCTAAGTTATGTTATGTTATGTTATATTTATTTTTGTATAGCGCGCGGCTACTCAAAAAGAGTGTCCCGGCGCTTTGAGTAAGGAGGACTACCACACAATAACACAACACAGTTAAAAGAAAGCAGAAATAAAAAAGGGCAGACAGAATTTATGCAACCTACTGGCTAAACAACCAGGTTTTAAGACCTTTTCTAAAAACAAGTAGGCTGGTGGCTCCCCGAAGTGTGAGCGGCAGAGAATTCCACAACTGTGGTGCCAATAGTGCAAAGGAACGACCTCCCAGGCGAGCTTTCTTCACTCGCGGGACCACCTCCAAGAACAGGGATTCCGACCTCAAAGAACGAACTGGGTGGTAGAATGCAAGTCTCTTTTGGAGGTACTTTGCTCCAACCGCATGGAGAGCCTTGTAGGCCAAGGTCAAAGCCTTGAAGGCGATCTGTTTGCGGATTGGAAGCCAGTGCAGCGTCTGCAACAGACCTGCTGCGCTGGCACGTCTGTTCAAGCCAAAGATAGCTCTAGCAGCCGCATTCTGCACCACTTGAAGCCGCTGTAGCAGATACTCTGGCAGGCCCAGGTAAAGAACGTTGGAATAATCTAGCCTAGAGCCGATCAGGGCCTGCACAGTCAGCTTCCTGTGCTCCTCAGATAAAAGGGGAAGAAACCTCCGCAGCATCTTAAGGAGGCCGAAACACATACCCGAGACCCCGAGGATCTGGGACTTCAGCGTTAGCCCCTTATCCATCTTGACCCCCAAGTTCTTCGCCATTTGGGATGAACAAGACGGAGGGAACATACTAATGGGCCACCAAGCCTGCCAGTCTGGCTCCGTGGCGCACCCAAAGAAGAGTACCTCGGACTTATCGGAATTGCACTTGAGGCTGTTTAGTTGGAACCATTGAAAAACAGCCCCAAGGCAATCCCGAATACTCTCCCCATCAAAGTCTCCTCCTCTCTTACACGAGAAGAGGAGCTGGGTGTCATCCGCATAGGATACGATCTGGGCCCCAAACGACTCCACCAGCGCCGCCAAAGGGGTCATAAAGATGTTGAAAAGGGTCGGGCTCAGAATAGAGCCCTGAGGGACCCCGACTCCCAATGGCGGCATCACGGCGGAATCTGGCGAGGCCCAGACCGTTTGCCAGCGGCCCGCTAGAAAGGAGGAAAACCAGCTGAGCACCGTCCCCCGCAGTCCTATCTCATAGAGTCTTGCGAGAAGGCCGTCATGGGGGACGGTGTCGAAAGCCGCCGACAAATCCAGCAGCACCAGCATGGCTTTGCCCCCCGTGTCCAGAACCCCTTTAATGGTTTCTGATACCTCGAGGAGCGCGGTCTCGGTGCTGAGATTTGGACGGAAGCCAGACTGGGTGGCATGCAGAATCTCGTTTGTCTCTAGAAAACTGGAAAGCACCGATTGAACGTGCTTTTCCACAACTTTCGTGAGAGCCGGCAACAGAGAGATAGGCCTATAGTTGACTGGGGCCTTTGGGTCCAGACCAGGCTTCTTTAGCAGCGGGATGACCATTGCCTGCTTCCAGGCCTGCGGAACCACTCCCTGGCTCAGCGAGAGATTCAATAACGGGTTCGCCAGCGGGTTGATTACCTCCGCAATTTTTGCCAGAAATTTAGCGGGGGACGGGTCCAGCGGCGAGCCCGATTTGAGCTTGCCCATAAGTATTAGAGAAGCAGGGGCAGAAATGGGTGGAAACACGCCCAACGTCGAAGCTGACGAGGTCAGAAGAGACAGGTTAGCCTCATGGTTAATCAACCCTACTGGAACAGCCGCAGGGAAGGAGTCCTGTATAAGTTGGATCTTACTAGTAAAGAAATTAGCCAGATCCAAAGCCCAGGAGTCAACTGGCCTCTCATCCGAGATATTAGACCGTGGGGATGTAAATTCTCTCACAATGGAGAAAATCTCCTTACAGGAGTTGGAGGCGGCTTCTATCCTCCCTGCCTAAGTGTACCTAGTATATGAGCTGGAGTGTCTGCATGCAGGAACCTCAGCGTCTCGCGACAGTGTGTTGGCAGGGAAATCCTGATCTCTTCCGTTTGTCTCAGCAAAATGTGATGTTTACATTCCCAAAGGTCTCCCTGGGGGTTCTACCTTGCTGTGCCACTTGTTGGACTTAGGATGATGTTGGGAATTAACTTTACACATAGTTTTTATACAGAAGATGGTAGTCATGCTGAGTTTCCAAGAATCCTCATGCATAATGTATGAGGCTTTTACCAGGGAAAATCTAGCATTCTGTTTGCATTGTCCTACCTAGGTAAAAGGTCAGTTCCCAAGAACCATTTATGTGTGTAATGTAGGAGAAAGTATAGGTGACAGATTACGATGTTACCTGAGCCTATATTGGGGTACCTATATGGAATATAACAGTGCTGTCTTTTTCAAGTTGTTTTGGAGCAACTTAGCTGTGTCTCTTTGGATTTGATGCTGTTTCTCCCTATCCTTCTCCTATTTATTTTTGTAATAGTGCTATATGTGGGCCTGTATCTTCCACCAGGGTTCCGTATCAAACCCTGTACACTGTCCTACCCACTCTGTATTTCGGTGGGTGGCTCCTCTTTGAATATGTTATAAAAGAGCGCAACTTGCTGGCCCGTGTCGGTCCATGGCTGTCCTGGCTCTTCCTCCCATCATTCCCTCATTCAATCCAGAAACTCTGTTATGGTCTCCCCAGGTTTCATAGTTTCCGCCACTAACCCTCCCTCATCTGGGAAGTCAGGCAACATTTCTCTCAAGGTCGTCCAGATTTGGTGCCTGTATGAACTGAATGTGGCCCCATAATGCTTATTGTTTGTCAGCTTGATTGCTGGAATGTGAGTTCAGGTGAACACTGCGTTAGGCTATTCTCCAATGAGGCTGCTTGCCAGACCTTTAGCATCACCTATCACTACATTTACTCTCACGATGTTCTTCTCAAAATATGAGATCCATTTCCCCACTCCATTCAGCAGGGACAGCAATTTGGTTCATAGTCCTTCTTTATTCATCTGAGCCAGGGGTACATAGATGGTCCCAGACATGCCCTACTGCAGTAGTGGGTACATGGTGGAGTGGAGGAGCTCTGCTGGTTTCATAACATAGAGTTCCCATCTTCTTAGGCAATCCTTCATGTAGCGGAAGTTCCATTTGGGATCTTCCGCTCTGTGCCTGATGGACACTTCCCAACAGCCATGTCCTTTGGTTTGAAGGGTCCCTCCTCTGGCCAGGGCCTATCACACTGGTCCTTTCCCTTGGTCCAGAGGGCTAGCAGGTGGCAAAATAGTTGTGCGAAGGCCACTCTCTTCTTTCAGCCAACCTATCCCACGCATTCGGGGGGTGCACCAGACGTCTTCATTGCTGCTGCTCTTGCCCGCACCCAAAGGTGCCATCTGACTTTTCTATGTCTTAGGTGAGTTTGTACCAGGCTACCTTGATGTCTTATTTGCTGGTCAGCCCCTCTCTTATGCTGATGATCTTGTGAGGCTCTGGTCCCAGTCGAAGCCTCTCTTCTAGTTATGCCTCTTACTCGAATAGTACTCTGAGCCTACCCTGCTGTCCTCAAGTGGAGGCTTTGCTGCTCTGGCTGAGCTTCTATGGCACAGGCCTGCTCTCTCTCTCTCCTCAGTTCACACCTTTCTTCCAAAACCCACCTAGGGTGCACAGTTCATTTTGGTGGGAACTTGCCTTCAAACTCACTACCAGTTGTTTCTTCTCGGCTACCTGAGCATACCCTGTAGCTCCCACCTAGTCATCGGATCCCGTAGGATTGGGACCCCTTTCTTCACCCCACTAGTCTATCATTGTCCAGAACTGCTACGAATCTCCCTATTACCAGAGTGTGTTCACTTAACCTGGTGGGAGTGTGCGTTCTTCATGCTGCTGGGCCCCGATTGGCCGAACGTTACAGTTCGGAAGGTCGAGCTTCAGGCGAGTCCTAGCACTGGACTGGGGTGGCGACAGAGCTTTGCGGCCTGTTAGGCCCTCGTGCCTAGACCTAACAGTTTGTTGTTCAGTAAAGGAACCTCCGGGCCCCCTAATAACAGGTTGATGTATCCTAATGGGGATGGCTGGTATTGGGGAGAGTACCTCCATACCTGCATATGGCGGGGGAAGTGCAAATGCTTTTCTCTTTTGTCTGTGGGATAGGATTATCAGCCTGGGCCTCCTCAAAGATGACCCACAGTTCACATAGTCTCTCTTTCCTGTACTTCTTCTGTCATGCATATTTAGGGCCTTATTCCCAAACCCACTGCGCCATCAGTGCATCACTTTTTTTAACACACCGATGGCGGAATCGGCTTGGCCATATTAACAAGACCAGGTAAAGTCACCCTGTGTGATTTTTCATGGCCTTGTATTTATTGGCCACTTTCGTGCATTACTCTGCCTAAATGTGGCAGTCCATGGCTGTTGCTGTGGGTGTTCCCAAGCAACATCCATGGAATCTAACACATTCCCAGATTTACAACATTTTGTAAAACTGGGAATGTACCAGAATTCTATTCCTCCCCAAGGGAGGTGTAGTTGTGGCGCAACAAGGAGAAATACTTTTATTTCTCCTTGTTTTTTCCTCTTTCTATACATGTTGCATTCTGCAGCACACATTGAAAGAGTAAAATGCCTATGGAATCATCCCCACAACACAGTCACCCTTACAACATGACGCAAGGGTGCCTGCGCTGGCGCATTGCAGTTAATTGTGTGCCAGTGCAGGAAAAAAGCACATGGATGCATCGTATTGTTGTTAATGAGATGCATCCCCATGCTTTTAAAAAAATGTAGCTCCACACAGAAAAAAGGCTTGCGGCACCGTGCTGCGTCATTTTGTAATAAATGAGGCCCTTAGTCTATATGTGTGTCCTCGTCTATTTGATTAAGATAGTGTTGAAGGTTCCCTCTTCTGACCAGGGAAACTTGTGTGCATATTGTGTGCTTGGCATTCTTAACAATACTTGTGTTTTTGCCAGTGTGGGAAACCTGGTTTTAGTGGCGACTTCTTGATAGGTTGGGTGTTTTTTAAGGAAGAAACACACACTAGATTTAATGTTTTTTGGGGGACTTTTAAGTTCTACTCTGATCGGGAAATTATTATACACTGGGATTGCTGATCCTAACTACTTATCATGAACTCAACATTATGCACAGGTGCATCAATATATACATTTCACAAGCAATATAGCAATGCATATAAAGGGTCATAACGTGAAAGAAAGTGCAATTGTTAAAGCGTCATGAAATTGGCATCAAAAGGTAGATTTTACTGTGATATGAAATAACGATTGTGAAAGTAGCAACACCTTCATAAAGCACTTTGAGGCATTGACAAAACACAATATTCATACAAAATACCGTTGTATTAATCTACCAGCACAACAATATCAAATCATCACAACCTCAAATACTGTGCATCAATTTTAGAAGTACAATAAAAAACTGACGGAGACAAATGATGACTTTGTCAAAAATATCTTAGCCCGCTCAAGGCACATGCTATCCTGTGACCAAGGGAAGCCCTGCGCTGTACATGGGAGTAAGATAGTCTGTCACTATTGGCTCGTGGACAAGGAAAACTCCAATTTTTTCACAGAGAAAAGGAATAGCGTGAAGAACCACAGGCCCCTCATAGCCAAACACAAGCTACACCTGATCTTGTAGAACCAAATCTTTCGCTTACATCCAAATTGCACCCTGTTTCACACCTGGGGACCTAGTTTTCCATCTAAGTAACAGCCAGTGGTCCAAGCAAACAACACCTCTCATTTCTTTCACATACCATCAGTGTTAAGAAACCAGTAGCACCGAGAAAACCCTTTAGACTAAAAAAAAAGATTGAAGTGCAGGCTCTATATCACACCCAGGACCCATGTGTACCATCTGCATCACGCCAAGCAGTCCCTGTGGTGATGCCTTGAACCTCTATCACACCCAGGGACAAGTGTACCATCTGTATTATGCCCAGCGGTCCAAATGACAATCAATTCACCCTTCCTAGCATGCTGACTATTGAAAAAAAAGGAAAACTTCACAGGAACGCCTCAGAGTACTTCTTCTGACTAATCAAGTCAGGCAAATAAAATAGGCAACATGCCAGATTTCTGCCAGTGGCAGGGTGCTCAGGTTACATTTGTCCACTTCTTCCTAGTTTGCCATATGTCAAATGCTGGGTATTAAGGATCAGTTATTTAAAAAATGTATGCTAGTGTTCAGTGCACATATGGCAGGCAGCGGGTCCAGTGGGAAGTGGAATAAAAATGAATGCTGGTGTGTGTGCACCTACGGCAGACAGGGGGTCCAGGGTTAAATGGAATAATCCTTAAAAAATAAACGCTGGTGTGTGGCTGAATACATATAGCAGGCCCTGGGCCCGTATCTAGGGGAAACCGAAAAAGTAGTAATGACAACCCTAACAAATTAATGCTGGTGAGCTGTAGGTGCCTATGAGAGACAGAGGGTGGATGGAGGGAGAATTACAAAGATAATAATAAATTGAAAAAAAAAATAATAATAATTAAATAAAAATAAAAAAATGCTAATTTACTTGTGGACTAAGAGAAACCCATTGAGAGGCAAGTAGGTGCAGGGAAAAAATGAGAAAAAAACATATAATGTTAAACAATGTTCATGTATATATATATACTACAATGTTCCTTAAGCATAATAAACAGGGAAAAGTAAAGAAATAAACAAAAACAAAAAGGCAGAGCCATTTCCTACCAATCTCCCTAGAAAATGGTTTTGAAAACTGGTTTACATAGTGGCAGGTTGCACAAAATGGCCCCTGACCACATGGTCAACCGACAAGAACAAGCGAGGAGGCATGGCCACAACAAAGAGCACATGGAGGCCTATGGCAAAAGTATATTGGCTGGCTACAACACTTGGTCACTGGCCACATGGACAAACGACATCAGCAAGCAAAGCGGCACAGCCCCATCAAAGAACACATACAGGACTATGGCAAAAGCACAGTGCTGTCTGCACATAATTGTCACTGGCCACATGGTAAAATAAAAACAGCTAGCAAGGTGGCTCAGCCCCAAAAAAGAACACACGCAGGATTATGGCGAAATCACACTGGCTGGCTACATAAAATGGCCACTGGCCACATGATTAAACAACAACACCAAACAAGGAGGCGTGGCCACAACAAAGAACAGATACGTTGTCTATGGCAAAAGCACATTGGCTAGCTATACAAAATGACCACCGTCCACATGGTCAAACAACTACAACAAGCAAGGAGGATTCAACACAACAAAAAAACACATGCAGTCCCATGGTAAAAGCACACTGGCTGGCTACACAAAATGTTCACAGGCCACATGGTCAAACACCAACAGCAGGCAAGGAGGCATGGCTTCAACAAAGAACATATGCAGACCTATTGCAAAAGCACACTGGCTGGCTATACAAAATAGCCATTGGCAACATGATTAAACAACAACAGAAAGCACAGAGGCATGGCCACCACAAACAACCATCCAGGCCTATGGCAAAAGCACACTGGCTGGCCACACGTAATGGTCGGAAGCCACACAGTCTAACAACAAACAATGAGGCATAGACAACAAAGAACACACGTAGACTTATTAACACTGACTACACAAAATTTGCACAGGCCACATGGCATGGAGAACAAAGGAGGTATAGTAATAGCGAAGAAGACACTACCATTAATTCAGCAAAGCCAAAAATAGAAATTAAGTGAGCTATGAAATCTTTATAACTCGCTTTTCTGCACTATAGCTGTAGCGCTATTTTAAAAATGTTATTTGCTCTTTTACACTCAATTGAATTTACGAATTGTGTTGTATGTATTTTTAATTAAATTGCACTCGCTTTTAATTCCTGCACTGTTTTCCCAGTCCCCCTGTGCCCTGTTCCACCGCGGCTGCTCTGTGCCGATTGTTGTGGAGGGCCAGGTCGGGCGGCGCCATCTTGAGTGAGGCCCGGTCCCTGGCTGCTCGGGAGGTAGCGGTCCAGCTCGGGGAGGGGCTTGGGTGTTAAATAGATCCTCTGTTCTCCTGACTCTCGTGGCTGATCATTGTGGTGGCAGCACTCTGAAACGCTGCTGGAGAAAGACGGGCAGACTGCGAGATTGACTCTTCTGCCCACTCGCTTTTCTGCACTATAGCTGTAGCGCTATTTTAAAAATTTAATTTGCTCTTTTACACTCAATTGAATTTACGAATTGTGTTGTATGTATTTTTAATTAAATTGCACTCGCTTTTAATTCCTGCACTGTTTTCCCAGTTCCCCTGTGCCCTGTTCCACCGCGGCTGCTCTGTGCCGATTGTTGTGGAGGGCCAGGTCGGGCGGTGCCATCTTGAGTGAGGCCCGGTCCCTGGCTGCTCGGGAGGTAGCGGTCCAGCTCGGGGAGGGGCTTGGGTGTTAAATAGATCCTCTGTTCTCCTGACTCTCGTGGCTGATCATTGTGGTGGCAGCACTCTGAAACGCTGCTGGAGAAAGACGGGCAGACTGCGAGATTGACTCTTCTGCCCACTCGCTTTTCTGCACTATAGCTGTAGCGCTATTTTAAAAATTTAATTTGCTCTTTTACACTCAATTGAATTTACGAATTGTGTTGTATGTATTTTTAATGAAATTGCACTCGCTTTTAATTCCTGCACTGTTTTCCCAGTTCCCCTGTGCCCTGTTCCACCGCGGCTGCTCTGTGCCGATTGTTGTGGAGGGCCAGGTCGGGCGGCGCCATCTTGAGTGAGGCCCGGTCCCTGGCTGCTCGGGAGGTAGCGGTCCAGCTCGGGGAGGGGCTTGGGTGTTAAATAGATCCTCTGTTCTCCTGACTCTCGTGGCTGATCATTGTGGTGGCAGCACTCTGAAACGCTGCTGGAGAAAGACGGGCAGACTGCGAGATTGACTCTTCTGCCCACTCGCTTTTCTGCACTATAGCTGTAGCGCTATTTTAAAAATTTAATTTGCTCTTTTACACTCAATTGAATTTACGAATTGTGTTGTATGTATTTTTAATTAAATTGCACTCGCTTTTAATTCCTGCACTGTTCTCCCAGTTCCCCTGTGCCCTGTTCCACCGCGGCTGCTCTGTGCCGATTGTTGTGGAGGGCCAGGTCGGGTGGCGCCATCTTGAGTGAGGCCCGGTCCCTGGCTGCTCGGGAGGTAGCGGTCCAGCTCGGGGAGGGGCTTGGGTGTTAAATAGATCCTCTGTTCTCCTGACTCTCGTGGCTGATCATTGTGGTGGCAGCACTCTGAAACGCTGCTGGAGAAAGACGGGCAGACTGCGAGATTGACTCTTCTGCCCACTCGCTTTTCTGCACTATAGCTGTAGCGCTATTTTAAAAATTTCATTTGCTCTTTTACACTCAATTGAATTTACGAATTGTGTTGTATGTATTTTTAATTAAATTGCACTCGCTTTTAATTCCTGCACTGTTTTCCCAGTTCCCCTGTGCCCTGTTCCACTGCGGCTGCTCTGTGCCGATTGTTGTGGAGAGCCAGGTCGGGCGGCGCCATCTTGAGTGAGGCCCGGTCCCTGGCTGCTCGGGAGGTAGCGGTCCAGCTCGGGGAGGGGCTTGGGTGTTAAATAATGGTCCCCCATAGGGCGTGCAGCGGTCGCGCGCAGCGGGCGCGCCGTCTGCGCGCCGAAGGAGCGCCAAAGGAGGGCCCGTCTGTGCCCGTCCGTGCCTCGGACGGGCCCAGGGCCAGCCACTCTGCTCGGCGACCTTTGGGGATGGACATGTTAGACAAACACAAGTACTCGCGCAACGATCTTTGGAGATTTGCTCCCCCCGTTAAGGGTTTGCCTTGCCCACGTGCGGTTCCAGACTGTGCTCTGGCTAAATGCCCCAACTGTGGCTTTTACCCCCAACCCTCCCTTCCCCCACTTTCAGTCAATAACGCCACGGTCACCAACATTAGGGCGGGATTGATCAATGCTAGATCTGCGGTGAGGCATGCCGCTGATGTTTATGAACTACTGGTGGATGGCCAGTTAGAGGTACTGTTCCTCACGGAGACGTGGATGACTAGTACTTCCACCCCCAGTGTGGAACTTGCTGTCCCCAGGGGTTTTAAGATAGCTAGGGTAGATCGACCCCTGGGTAGAGGGGGTGGATTAGCAGTTGTTTTTAGGGATGGGTGGAGCTTCGCTTCTGAGGCTCCGATTGCGGAAGTTGGGGCTGAGGTTCTTCATTTTTCTATAAAAACTTCCCCCCATTTTACCTTAGGTGGATCTTTGATCTACAGGCCCCCGGGACAGGCTAATCACTTTCTGGACTCCTTAGAAGAATACATAGTGCCGCGGGCCTTAGGCTTCCCCAAATTTCTGTTGGTCGGTGACCTAAATATTCATATGGATGTTCCTGATGCCCCTGAAGCCCGCAGGCTTGGTGAAATTCTTGAGCTTGCTCAGCTCAAACAATGGGTAACCGGCCCGACGCATGCAGGTGGTCACTTGCTCGACTTGGTTTGCTCCAACTTCCTCATCCAGTCCGTGACTGTTGAAAAGACAACCTGGTCTGACCACGATCTGGTCAGGTTTACGTGGGAAATGTCAGAACCCAGCTTCCCATCTCCCATCTGTCATCCTCAAAAGATTAATCTACCCGCGTTTAGACAGGCCTTGACCAGAACCCGCCCAAAACTCAAGACGTTTCTGGACGTTGCAGTTTGCGAGTTCAATGAGTGGGTACGGCAGGCGGCTACTGCCTCCACTAAGCAAACCACATTGTCTAGAGCCAGGCGCTCTCCCTCTCAACCCTGGTTCTCCCCTGAACTGAGAGAGTTGAAATTGGGGTGTAAAAAACTAGAACGAGCGTGGAGATGTGGATATAGCTCTGAGGCTAAATCCGCTCTACGGCTCGCCCAGAAAGACTATTATGCAGCCATTAAGGTAGCTAAGGGGAACTTCTATGCAGGGCACATCGCCAGGGCGGATAACAATAGCAGAGAGATCTTTGCTATTGTTAAAAGTTTTATGTCACCTGTTGCTGCTGCTGTTCCCCTCCCGTCCTCTGCGCAATGGTGCGAGTAGCTGTCCACCTTCTTCATTACTAAAATAGCGAGGATTCAGCAGGACCTTCTAGCGGCTCTTCCAGCCGACTACCTAGCAGCTGACTTGGGCCCTCCATTATGTCCATGTCCGGGACTGCAGCCTATGAACTTTGCCCAAATTGCGGAGTGTACTGTTCTCCCTCTCCTCCAGTCTCTGAAGTCTGGCTCTCCAGCCGATCCGTGCCCGGCCCGGGTGCTTTCGGAAGTGGCGGAAACAGTCAGCGCTGAGATCACGCAGATAGTTAACCTCTCCCTGGCCGCTGGCGAGGTGCCTTCAGTTTGGAAACAGGCCAAGCTGCTGCCGCTTCTGAAGAAACCTGGACTGGATGCGTCGGCTCCCGGTAACTACCGTCCCATCTCCCTTTTACCGGCACTCACGAAAATCTGTGAGAAGGTTGTTCTTCAACAACTGGAGAGCTTTGTTGAAACCTCCAATGCCCTCCACCCCGCTCAATCAGGCTTCAGGGCTGCATATAGCACTGAGACGGCGTTGGTGGAGATGACCGAGGCAATTCGGGACTGTCTAGACGGAGGTGGCAGAGCGGTCCTTATTTTATTGGACCTCTCTGCCGCGTTCGATACCGTCCCCTATGAGCTCCTCCTCCGCCGGCTGTCGGCCATTGGTATTGGGGGGGTTGTTTTAGACTGGCTGTCCTCTTTTTTGTCTGACAGGACTCAGCAGGTCTGGATGCCTCCTCATGCCTCTGAGCCTAAACCACTGCTTACAGGGGTTCCGCAGGGGTCTACTCTTAGCCCCTTGCTGTTCAATGTCTATATTACCCCCCTGGTTTTTTTGGCGGAACAGTTTGGGGCTAAGATCATAGGGTATGCAGATGATACCCAACTGCTGTTTACTTGGCCGGACGATAATTTGGATATGTCGGCAGTTCATCTGTGCTTGTCCTCTGTATTTCGCTGGCTAACGCAGGCCCAGTTGAAATGCAACGAGGAAAAATCTGAAGTGCTTTTCTATGGTTCCTTCCCCCCCTCGTTCAAAAACACACTGTGGCCTCCTAACATTCCCAGCCCGAAAGAGATGGGGAGACCTGCAAAAAACCTTGGCATCTGGTTCACAGAGGATCTCAGATTCGAGGTTCATATTAAGAAACTTACAGGCACCTGCTTTGCCACTCTGAGAATGCTCCGCAAATTCTTCCCCCTACTCCCCAGGGATGCTAAGGAGAAGGTTGCTAGAGCACTCATACTGGCAAGGCTGGATTATGCGAATGCACTGTTTAGTGGCATTCCGGCCTATCTGGTGAAACGCCTGCAAATCATCCAGAATGCGGCTGTCCGTCTTTTATTTAACATCCCTAGATGGAAGAGTGTCCGCGCAGAGCTACGCACGCTCCATTGGCTTCCTGTTGCACAACGCATTTTGTTTAAATCTCTGGTGCTTGCGTTTCGTGCCTCTCACGATCAAGGCCCCCTGTATCTGAGGAAGAGATTCACCAGCTATGTCCCTGTACGCACCCTCAGATCCTCCACTCTGTTCAAATTGTATCTTCCCCGTTTTAAACGAGCAAGACTCGGTGGCCAATCGATCTCCGTGATCGGGGCTCGGGCCTGGAATGCTCTCCCTCTCCATCTGCGCTCTATGCCTACAGTGGCTGAATTCAAAAAACACCTGAAAACACATTTGTTTAAGAGTGTAAGCTAAGATGCCTTCTTTTTGTCTTACTGTCTGTCTCTCCTGTACCCGCGCCAGGATACTCTCAAGTAACAGAGCGCGCTATAAAATGGTTTATACATACATATACATACATACAACCCAAATCCACCCAAGGCATCAAATATTACCCCATCAATATACTTTTATCTGGAAAAAAAGTGAAATACAAAAATCACCCCACATTTTTCATTTAATCCAATGCAATCCCTCCCCTAAATGATGTATTAAAACAACATATACCGCATAAACAGTTGTTTCATGTACCCATTACTAGTACTGGGCCTTCTGACTAGCCCATAGAGGCCCTCCTGGGGTGATCCACAAGCAGGGATCCAGTAGAGAATGTTAACATTGGAATGGGGAGATGTTCTCCTTTCCAATGATACCTCTCCCATGTGTTTCATTGTTCAGGGGGCTGAGATAGCTCGCAGGCACCGAAACAGTGAAACTGAAACTAAGTTCAATTTCAATGTAATGACGTCAGCGCTCCATGCATGCAATCCTCATTACATTCAAGGACAAAAAATGCCTCGGGAGGTTAGGGAGGCTATTCCCCACCTCCTGAGGCCAAAAATAAAAGAAATCCCTCTGCTGTTTGCATTCCGTCATGAGCACAGAAAGGGTTAAATGTGCAAAATACACTAAGTAGACTTAGTTGTCCCTTCGTCCTGGTGGTTTGGAGGATACTGTTTTGGTCTCTCTAATTAAAGAATCGAGCTATGAATGTTCTCGGAGGGGCTCCCGGGCGGGGCAGAGGCCCCAACGCACTGTGGGTCCTTTAAATGTTGAAGAATTTAGATAGTCTCTTAGGGGCCGCTTCATTCACAATCAAATTTTCCAGGAAGAGATCTGCGGATGGGCCCTCGGCTTTTTCAGGAAAACTAATGAAATGTTGATTACTTCTTCGCGACCTTCCCTCCGCATCTTAGGCACGATCATCTAGCTCTACCCTTCTTTGTTGCAATCGCACAACCGTGTTTCTGAGCGAGTGGACCTACTGTTGCATGGCCTTCCCATTTTGCTCTGAGGTAGATACCATAGCCGAGTCCGTATGGGGATCGCATCTCAGGAGGTTTACCTCTATTGCCACTGCATCTATTCTGCGCACCTTGTCTTCTCTGGATGATAGGATCCCTGCCATAATTTCCACAAGCGTTGGTGATTTGTCCGATGGACACTGCTCTCCGGCTCCCTGTCCCTCCAAGTTTGCAGCCGTTCTGGCCGGCCCCGCCGGGCACTGCTGTGCATAGATTGGGATTTTATTAGACTGTACCCCTTTGGATTTCTCTTTCATCATCCTGGAACACAGGCTGGTCCAAGGGGCCTGACGGGGGCACTTAGCTGTACTGCTGAAAGTTCTCATCTTTATTGAGCACTTCCTGTCTGTTTACCCTTTGGATATATCGATGGCACTCAGTTGCTTTTAATAGAACTTCCCGGGAGTCAGCCTGCCTCCACTTCTCTCCGGCCTAGTAGGTTCTTTGCTTCCGTGAGTGCTCCCGAGCACCAGCCAGTCTCAGCCCCGTTAATCACCCTGCCAGTCTTGCCCTGAATCAAACTACCACGATGTGTAGGGTCAGCTTTGTGTCTGCTCTTTCGCTTTGCTGTAGTCAGTGTCCTGTGTGTTATTTTGTTGGGCCCAGTAGCCGAGCCAGGCGTTTCGTGTCCTCTGGTGTGTTTATTCTGCAGCCTGACCTGCGAGAGAACTCCGCCAGACCCACCAACTGCTACGACCCCAGATCGACTGGTCTCCACACCTAGCCCGGGACTCGCAGTCTGTCGAGGGGGATTTTACCCTTACCCCTGCTTCTCCCATGGTACTGAGGGTCTGCAAGGGTGAGGCCCCTCTTACGACTCCACTGCGGACATGCATGCTGCTCCATGGAGGGCCAGATTCTACCTGTGTGCGCCTGACAGACTTTTCACCTTAGTGCCAGGTTGTAAGATCAGCCTCTGGGCCGGACCCCAATGCTTCCGCAGCTTCAGGCTTTTCTCCCCCACTGCTCGCGATGTGGCTGCTCCGTTTTTGCTGGGCCCAATCGTCCCGTTCTATGGGGCGCTCACCGGGGCTCCGTGACTCGATCCAGTACAATACCCAGGCTTCTTCGGGGGAAATTACTGCTTTCCACTGCTCCATCGCTCTTCTCCCCCTGCATCTGGAACTGCAGGTCTCCGACCTCTCACCCAGGCTTACTGCAAAATGGTGCTCCGGGGCCTGCGCCGCTGAGGTTCTGACTGTTTTTTCCCCAGGTGCCACAGGCGCTTTTTGCTTTGCAACTAGACGTTGCGAGATAATGTAGTCCCCCTCATCCGTCTGGGGTATACGCTGTTGCGTGAATGTGCAGGATATTGTCGGATTATACAATACCTGGTGGGAGCTTCTATGAACCAAACTAGTCCAAGCCACGCCCCCACTAAGTAGACGCAGTTATTAGTATAGTCCTCAGAAACAGTTAAATACAAGGCTTCTTTTCAACTAGAAATGAACTTGACAAGTCGAAATATGCACAATAGAGAAAAGCTTCATCATATTCTGACATGTTTAGAAATATTTGTTAAATCTGCACATTGTTCTTATGAAATGAATGTTCAATGCTGTACTAAAAGAAACACTTTAAGTTATAAAAAAAGACTTCCTATTTTCTCATACACCACATGTAATGCTTTGAATAGATTAGGCCTTTGGAACATAGTTAACCTAGGTTGTACAGAAGGTAAACGGGCACATGAGCCTAACATTGTGGCGGAAACCTGGAAAGATAATTTCCAGGCCCTGTATACCACACCTGAGGATGAGGGAAACTCTGTATATCCAAATATCAATCCACAACAGAGCACACCCCCAGAGTCTCCAGAGATAACCCTGACCGAGTTAATAAGTGCCATAAACAAAATAGCCCTACAAAAAGCACCAGGACTAGACAAAATACTGGGGGATCTTTTTCCATCTGAACCATCAATCTGGGGGCCATATTTGTGGGCACTCTTTAACACAGTGCTGCGGGGAATGCCGAACCCCAAAACCTGGGCTGGAGCTGAAAATTCTCCCAGTCTATAGGAAGGGTTCCCCACTTTTACCAGCCAACTACAGACTCATCAGTTTAATCGATGTAACACAGAAAGTCTTTGCCCAGGTACTCTTGGCACGCCTACAGGACTGGATAGACGAGCAGTATATGCGGAGTCAGTTCCCAGCTGGATTTTGGAAAAACACTGCTACTGTAGATCTAATCTTCAGGCTCCCGCTCCTACACTGGCAAACTGTGATCTTAGAGGGAGGTAGTCTCTATTTAATACAGGTCGATAAAAAAAAATGACATTCACCCTGGTACTAGTTGTGGTCAGTGTAAAATGACATTTGGGTCCTCATATATCTCTGCCATATGATTAGGAGACTCCATGAAGGAAATGTTGCCCAAATTGGCATTGAGAAACAAGGTGAACTCACCACATGTCTTTTTGTCAACAGAGGAGTTAGACAAGGATGCATGTTAGCCCCCAATCTGTTTTGTTTATACATTAATACACTGGTAGATTTGTTGAATAAGGAGAAGGACAATGATGCCCCGAAGATTGCCCAGAACAAAGTACTGGCAATGATGTTTTCTGACAACACCCTCCTGCTCTCCAAGGGCCAGATGTAGGAGCCCCAATACCGGTCGTTACCGACCGGTATTAGGGTTTTCTGATGTAGGGGGCCTATATTTTACCGATTCTGTAAATTTACCGAATCAGTAAATGTACAGAATCGGTAAAATACCGAATCGGTATATTTACCGATTCGGTAAATCCATATGTAGCTGACACTCCTAAGAGTGCTACAGGCCCTTAAGAGTCGGTATTTTACCACCCAATCCTATTGGGTGGTAAAATACCGAATTCAGGTGTGCATGCACATCTGTGCATGCACACCTGTGCAATGTGACACACAGACATGCCCTTAGGGCATGTATGTGTGCCACATGTCACACAAACCTGTACTTGGGGTGCTAGAGGGTGTCAAAGTGACACCCCTTGCACCCTTGCAGGATTCGGTATTTACTGATTCGGTAAATACCGAATCGGTATTGCCCATTGATTCCTATGGGCTTCAAGGCCCATAGGAATCAATGGGCAATACCGACTCGGTATTTACCGAATCGGTAAATACCGAATGTTACAGATTCGGTAATTCAAAAAAAAAAATTACCTACATCTCCCTCCTTCTAATTTACCGATTCATAAATACCGAATCGGTAAAATTCGATATTTATGAGTCAGTAAATTAGAGTTACCTACATCTAGCCCCAAGTCACTAATGGGCATTCAAAAGATTCTTGCTAGCTTTGGCGCTTCCTGCAGTAATAGAGGGCTGGAGATTAACATCCAGAAGACCAAATATATTTTCTTCAACCCAGTAAACACTACATGCCCTAATCCTTGCCTGAACGGCACCCCACTTGAGAGGGTATCAATGTTTGAATATCTAGGGTTACTTTAACAGAAAAAATTGAATGAACAACACAAATAGACAAACGGAGCCTCAAGTTAGCTCAGACAACAGGGGGGCTTGCTAAAATTCATAGCAGCTCCTTTTGGAAACCCATCAGTCCCATTGTCGAGACTGCAAAGTGCAAGCCAGAGGTGCGACAATGTATGGGGCTGAACTTTGGGAGAACTGCCCAGCGAAAAACATAACCAAGATTGAAAATAACTTTACCAGGCATCTACTTGGACTCCCCTCTAGCACCCCACTCATTCCTCTACAATTGGGTCATGGAGTTAGACCGATTGCAGAAGAAATAGAACTGAGACCGCTAACCTTCTGAAGGGGTGATGGCGACTCTGGAACTGGTTGTTTACAGGTCTGAGTTAAAAGAGGTAATGAGCCCTTCCCGGGGCAGGGAAATTACACTGGCATACATACATCAGGGACACCCTCCTTAGCATAGGAAGAACGAGGATGTGGAGTGACCCAGAAGTGCTGTGTCCTGCAATGTCTAGGAAGGAACTTGTCAGGAGCTTCAGGGGAGGAAAACTTGTTCTCCTGTATGGGAGCCTAGCATTAGGTTCTCTAACAGTAAACCTTCATCCGAATTAAAGACCATTAAAACGTGGAGCCTTTCCTAGATGAAATACAGCCAGCCTTAGCAAGGAAATTGTATGTTCAATTCAGACATGGGTCACTCCCCTTGTGCTCAATTTTCAATAAATGGGCATGCTCCATTTCATCTGCCCTGGATATTAAAAAGCCAGACAAAGATGGCTGATACAGCTGTTTAGGAATTGGGGGACCGCCCATTCTGCAGATGCATTTAGTCTCCTGAAATACGACACCCAACAATGGATCGTTTTTGCAGTCTCGAAACTACTGTTTTCCATGTGCTGTGCACGCAAGTCACTCCTGGGCCTTATCACCCAGACCTAAGTATAACCGCTGTGTGCTGTGGGGGTTGTTTGGGGTATTTGGAGGGGGTGCAGGTATTCTACCCAGAGAACTGAGGTGAACAATTGGAATGATCTGCGAAAGTTAATGGTCGAAAGTCCTACCTGTTTATCCAAGTATCACATCCCACTGGATACTAGGAACATGCATGTATCCTCTGAGATTTTAGCACTTCTATTCAAGCTGTCCCTACCCGGGAGGGTTCAGGCCAGGAAGCATTATGGGTTTGCCTGTTCTAACAGGGGTAAGGCATCTCAAATGGGCAGGTTTTATATGTAGAGGATATAGGCGACCATTTGGACCCTCCACTGGTCAAACATAACTGTACTGTAGATTAATTTTTGTCAACGGTCACAAGATATTGTTCATTTTAATTGTTTACGGCTATAATTAGGATCTTACTCTGTTTTATTGAGGGAACATTGAATATCTGCTTTTAAGTGTTTACTTTTATTTGGAGGTATATTATGTTTTTATGGCATAGGTGTACATAAATAGTATTGAAATCGAGGCTATGAAATCACTGCTTAATTTTGGGTTGTAAAGTGCATCTTTTGACAAATGGGGCAGCACATGGATTAATCCCCTATCTTTTCTAATTATAAATGCCATCTATGCTGTGAAAGGGCGCAGAAAAAGATTGCTGGGGGAAAAATTTGGGCTCCAGTGCAGGATTGGATTCAGGGCGAATTGGGGGGTAGACGGCTTGTCTCTGCCAGACATGGTTGAAATTTGATTCATCCTTGTTTATTTGTTCACCGACTATGTACCGAACTGTTTTGCGTTTAGCTTTTTTTTTCTTTCCTTGTGTTCTTATAATGCTCTGTATCTGACTTGCTTGCAATAAAATATTTTGAAAATGAAAAAAAAAATAATAAAAATAAAAAATAAATAAATGGCAGCAATGAGTCTTATACCATTAGATGAGTTATTCCACTATGGTCTTTTGTTTCAGCGCCAGGACACTCCTGGGAGCAGCTGCGCGCTTTGTAAGTGCTATATAACATAACATAACACCATTTTGAAATATCAGGCAGTAAACAGTATGTATACCACATATTCATTCCCATGAGTAAGGTTTCCTAGATAGGTACAGAACAGACATTTAGCATGGCGCACCTTATCTGGCCTAACATCTAGGACTGTGGGTCTATGATGTTGTGAGGTCATCTCGATCTGGGTGGTCATCATAATACGTACTCAAGGACATTCCTTGGCTAAGTGAATGTGCACCTATAATGGTGGTTAATTTTATGTATTGTTTTCATTGCATTTGCACTTTTATGGTCAATTGGACCAAAAAAAAGTAATTTGAATTGAATTAAAATGAAAATTAAAAACATTCTGTATTGTTCATATTATTGAAATGCATTGCTAAAGAATATATAGCAAACTGAGGTTTCTTGTTTAACATAGTTCTTGACGCAGTGATATCCAGAACATTACAAGGTGAGAATGTTTTCACTGACTGTGTGAAAGGAGGTTTATGAATCAAAAAGTCACACAGGTAAAATGTTTGTAACAACCTTCATGATAAAAATCTGCAAGCTTCATGTTATTTCGTGGGAAAGGAAGAATTTCAACTAACTCCCACATGAATACCGCTAACTGATTGGATCCGAAGATGAGAAACTTGCTACACTATTGCATTATTCTTTGCCTTTTTAAATTAGTGTGTGATCCCTGTGTATAGAGAGCTCTCATTCCACACTTCTCTCCCAGACACCCATTCTATTCCCTTGTCTTCGACTGACGGCTGTGGCTACCGCTCCTGCTGCTAATCTGGAGATTACTATTGATATTTGTTTATAAAAACAACGTGCTACTGCAACTGTATGCCTATTTGCCTACAAGCTGAGGCTCTAATGAGTTTCATGAACTTCTATTTATGAGGAGTTCTGTTGCTTTAATTGAATTTTGAGCTTCATGCACTCTTTATCTCACTCTTTTTCTTTAAATTTGAACTCTTAATGAGTTCTGCTAATTAAAATTCTGGTCTGTCCATTAAAATAGCTTAATGTTCCCTAATGGAACATGCTTGATGCATTATTTGATAAATTGCTCTAACCATAATTTTATGATATTTCTATAAACTTTCTTGAACTGAACAATTAATTTGAATACAAAGAATTTTACTAATCTCTTAATGAGAAATAAAGATTTTATAAACTAATTTACACTCTCATCATTGACTGAACTTAGAAAAGTAATTTGTAGTTTAACTTATTATGATGCTTAAGCTACTATCTCAAAACACTGTGAAGAAGGTCCGTCTCCTGAATAGAGAATATTGCAAACCCAGTGTGGAACGGGCCTCAACGCTGTAGGTGATGGTAAAGAAAAGGCTGAACCATATAATTTACATTTTGCCTCAACTCTGCGCTAAGAGCCTGGGTTCAAAGCAGGCATGGCAAATTATCCTTTTTCGGACAACAAAGCTGTCCTGCCAGCAGCAGGGTAGTGCTTCTGGCAGCAGGGAAGTCTTTCTGATGATTTTTCTACAGATCCAGGAGTATTCTGATGAGTGGTTCCCTTCTGAAGGTCCTCTTTATATACCTGGTGCCAGCCTTTGTGTGGGGGAATATCCTGACCTACTCCCAAAACTGATTCTGGTCAGTTCTTCCATCTACCTGGTCCTGGTTCCAAACTGCCTAGCGTGACAAAAAGGCAGGCCTGGTGTCAAGTTCCTTTGTGTGGCTGTGGCTAAGGTCTGTTAAAATGTAATAGGGCAGGGCACAATGCCTCCCCACCCATCCTACTAGGAAGTTCCACTCCCAGCTACATCCAGGTTACATTATTCACTGTTTGACCCAATACACATTGTTGGCGGGGGAACAGGAAACAATCTTTACAACGCAGTTGTTACATCGCGTTACCTTTAAAACACGGTTGTAACAACGACTGCGTTGTTAGAACGCAATACCTTTACAACGCAAGTCATTACATTGCATTGCTCTAGATGGCACTCAAACCTAAGGAATAGTATGATTTACTATTCCAACACCTTCCCTATTGTTGCACAGGATGGAGTTGAAATAGTAAATTATACTATTCCTAAAATTGGAAAGCCATCTAGTGCAAGTCATTCTAATAACTTGCGTTGTAAAGGTATTGTGTTCTAACAACACGGTTGTTGTAACGACCGCGTTGTAATGGAACGCGGTGTATTTGCATTTTATCATGCTATATTCTGAGGAACCCTTAACAGTCCCAGGCATCTCTAAACTCATAGAAAGTCAGAAAAGTTAGGCAGGAAAATGTCAACTGTCTAAATGTTAAGTACAAGTAATGGGGGTGGGCCCTAAAACACACAGCTAGATTGGGCCAGTAAATTTGAAGAAAAGAAGTCCTCTAATCGCAAAAGGCTTCGCAAAGCGTTGGCTTTATTTGGCATTATTTTAACCAACAGGGACAGTTATTTTGTGGAATGATACAGCAATTGAATACATTTGTATTAATGATGTCTGTTCTCTTTTACTTAATATTAAAATATTCCCATTGGTTGGTTCCCTGAGAATTTTTTCCACTGGGTAACCTCATTTAATGTCCTTTTGTTGACTGGCAGCAGTATTAATTGATTTGTATGTGTTTCAGTCTATTTGTCATTACATCGAATCATTTTTTATATGCAACCGCTTGTTAAATGTGTCACAATTGTATATGTTGTTTTCATGCTTTTTGTACTCATTTGAGAATTGGTGTAACTCATCAAGTGTTGTCCTCCTAGTCCTGTGCAATGCTTTAATAAAACAAAACTAACAAAGAAAAAAAGCTAATGATTAAATGATTGGATCATTTGATATTTGATATTTATGGGATTTTGTAAAGCGCGACTATCGCTCCGGAAGGAGCATCTTGGCGCTGAGCGTGCAGAAAAAAAGAAACATAGTGATGAATGAATCAGATGGCTGCGAAAACTGAGGAGTCGGATTGCTGGAATACCCAGGTTTTCAAGAGTTTCCTGAAGTGGCTCTCAGTATCAGCTAGCCTAAGGTTAACGGGGAGGTTGTTCCAAGCTCTTGCTGCTAGGAAGGAAAAGGTCTTCCCCCCTCGCGTTTGTAACTTAAATCTTGGGATAACGACAAGGTTGGTTCCTGAAGATCTCAGGCAGCGCGTAGGATTGTAATACGTAAAGCGCTTGGTGAAATACAGGGGATCTGTTTTTCTAGTGGCTTTGAATGCAGTGAGTAGAAGTTTAAACAAAATTCTTTTGTGAAGAGGTAGCCAGTGGAGGGTATTGAGGGCTGCTGAGGCTGAGGACCTTCTGGGGAGTTTAAGAACGAGTCTGGGAGCCGCGTGTTGAACGCTTTGCAGTTTCCTAAGGGTGGACTTCTTCACTCCTGCCATTAGTCCGTTGCAATAATCAAGTCGGGAGAGGACTAGAGCAACCGCAACTGATTTTCTGGCTGAGATGGGGAGGAAGTCAAAGAATTTCTCCAGTGTTCTAAAGAGACTAAAACAGCTCCCAGCAGTGATGCGGACATGATCATCAAAGCTGAGGGATGCATCGAATTGAATGCCAAGATTACGTGCCGAGGAAACAGCACTCGGCGGAGCTTCTGAGTTTTTTGGCCACCAGTCTTTTGGGGAGACGGACAAGTCTTTCCCTAGGGGTATGATCTCAGTCTTGGCACTGTTACATCTGAGGTGGTTACCATTCAGCCATAGAAAAACCTCGGAGAGACAATTCTTAAACCTAAAAACTGCATCCGTGCAATTTTTATTGATGGTGACGACAAGCTGAGTGTCATCAGCATACGATGTGACGAGGATTCCGTGGGATTCTATCAGTGCAAGGAGGGGGGTCATGTAAATGTTAAAAAAAAGAGGGCTAAGTATGGACCCCTGGGGGACTCCTGATGTGATTGGTCTTTCTCTGGAGAGGTAGGGGCCTAGTGAAACCGTTTGGGATCTATTGGACAGGAACGATGTAATCCATGTCAGCACAGTATCTGTCTCACCAATCTCGCGCATTCTATTGATAAGGATCATCTTATTTGTGATTTTGGTCCTAGTCTGTTAAATAGTTGACAACACATAAGTGGCCAACTAGGAACTGTCTAAAAGTGGCATTTTTAAAATTCTAATCTAAAATCCGACTTTACCATTAAAGCAGATTTGAATTTTTCATTTTAATGGAAACATAATTCCTCTGTCTGCTCCAAATATGAAGTTAGCATCTATAATTGACTTTTTCAATTTTAGGATATGTAGAACTTAAAAAAACCTACGTCTTACTTTTCAAATACCATGCACCCCGCTCTATGAGCCTTTAGGGACTACCTTAGGTTGACTGATAAGTATAAAGAGGAAGGTTAAAACGAAAGGTTTAGGCCTGGCAAAAAGGTTATTGTGTCAGGTCGAAATGGCATTTTGAAAGCTTCACTACAGGCTGCACTGTCAGGCCTGGAACAGGTTTTAACCCCTTCCATGCTCATGACGAGCTGAGCTCGTCATGAGTTGCGCCGCTCGCATGCTCATGACGAGCTCAGCTCGTCATGTAACGCGGTAAAATGAAAAAAGCCGCACAGCGCGAAAATGACCGCAGCACGCATGCGGTCAAAAGGCTACTTAAGTTGGTGCACAATGAGTGCTGCTGCCCACAACTAGCATTTAATTTACAGGTTCTGGGTGTATGTAGTGTCATTTACTAGGGACTTGCAAATAAATTAAATGTAACAATTAGGTGTAGTTCAATACTATCATTTTTGAAGGAGAGAGCACAAGCACTTTAGCACTGGTTAGCGGGGATAAATTGCACAGAGTACTAATGCCAACTAAAACGGGTTTAGCAAAAGTCAGGGAGTGAAGGCAAACGATTTGGAGGAATACCACGCCAAGTATGACAGGTCTAACAATGAACTTTATAAGGTCTATTTTTTGGTCCATTTAATGTAGCAGGAATTTCCCTAAGCATAGATATGTGTACACTCATATCCATGACTGCAGTTTCGATTTGTTGCACAACTCGGTGTTCAGCAACCATTGGGACTGTTTACTTCTCACAGATGTCACATTACAATAACATTACAAAGCAAAATTCCTCTGCTTGGAGTCACAAGACAGCTTCGGATTGATGGCACAAATATGACTCTGGCTTTGTTCCAACAGTAATTTTATTCTATATGAAACAACGGACCTCATTAATGAGGCTGTGCGTCACTTTTACGCCGCTGGTGCGTCACTTTTTGTGACGCACCAGCAGCGTAAAAAATGTGCCTTGTTGCACCATATTTACAAAGTGACGCATCTAGGTAGATGCGTCACTTTGTAAACCCCTGCGCTACATTATACCTACGCCAGGTATAATGTGGGCAGGGGGGGTCGTTCTGACGCAAGAAAGGGTCGAAGAAGTGACACAGTGAAATCTATGAGATTTCACTGCGCCACTTCTAGGACACAAATGCGTCAATTTTTTACGCCTGCCTCACAGTAGGCGTAAGACTGACGCAGACCCTTTCACATGGGGCTTGCCCCATGTGAAAGGACACATTGCTGGAGTTGCATCACTTTTTTGACACACTCCAGCAATGCGTCACATTTGCGCCATACAGATACGTCAGAAATACTGACTTATCTGTAACTCCTTGTGCCATGATGCGTCATACTGTAATTGTGACGCATCATTGGTGTCGCAAGGATGGCGCAGTGAACAGTGACGCATCGCTGTTTTCACGCAGCGATGCGTCACTTTTCATAAATGAGGCCCAACGTATTTAATGATGGTTGTTGATTCTCATGAGTGATGACCCCTCGTCATACTTTACAATGGTAATAACTAGAATAAAACTCATCACATTTGCACTTATACTATCTTTTAGGCTGGAAGCATGCACGATGATATATTAGGTTTATAACAGATAATAAAAATGAGCAAAAGTGAAAAAAACATTTTCTTTTGGGAAGACAAATTAGATATTTAGCAAATGTTAGAAATTGTTATCTAGGGCAGGCTCTAATAATTGTATTTTGATATATTTTTGAATAACAAACTCATTTTGATCTCAGTGATTTATTCCCTCTTAATACCTTTTATTGTTTAATCCCCTCATTGGTGTTGGAGTCTCTAATGCCTAACAAGCATTAGTATTCATAGCTTGCATTTGCGAAATAAATCTGTTGTGACAACTCCGATCACCACAGAAACAGCCCAGCTGTCTGAAGATAAGGATGTGAAATACAGTGTGAACATTTCTGCATGCTCTTTGTTTTAAACGATTGATTCGCTAAGTATGTCTAGGTGAGAAACTGTTTAGAAACATGAAAACAATGTGTCAACTTATCCCATATTTTGGATCATAATTAATGTCTGTTTCCTGGGACGTCTGGATTAAATAACATTTAGTCTTGAAAAGGTAGAGAGTGGAACTACGTTCTGTAAATTCTGATAATTGGATTTGCGTATGTCATATTTTCGTTTTGAACATAATGTCATCGATTTCCAAATATTTGCTGGGTGCATATGGTGGTGGTATTTTATTTTTAGATTATTCAGAGTAATCAACTTGAATCCGGTTCGCAGTGCTATTAACATATTTACGTTTGTCTAACCAAAAACTTTTTTACAACTGAAAATCAATTTTTGATGAATCACAAAAGCGGGTTTTGCATTCGTAAGAGAATTCGATTACATAATCAATTTTATGTGAGCAAATGTACCATCAAGAGTTATCTGAGAATATTTGAGTTGAAATACCCTGACATATTTAACACAGACTCACATTCGCATGTTTGTGGATTTTCATAAACTCATTGCTGACCCAGAAATAAAATAAAAAAATAAACCTGACCAGGGCAAGTATGGTGTGCTTTAACGCCTCCTTAACACAAACCAGAGTACTAATCCCAAAGGTAAACATGCACATGTAGATGTTCTCACATGTAAACTTACTACTTCACTTAATAGTAACTGTACACTTTTTTGCTATTCACCATTTCCAAGTGTTAATGTATTAATAGATGCAACGTACGCGTCTCCACCCCTCAAAGCGTGGGATGAGCCTACTCGAATATGATTTGCAATTGTAAAGTTTACTGGTAATGTTTCACATGTAGGAATTGGATTTACCATTATGACGGAGATCCCCATGCTAAAATATAGGGACGAATAATAAAGTGTTATCATTATTTAAAAAAATAAAAAGTATTTCTAATGTAAAATAAAAAAGTAAAATAACCTAAAATATTTTTTTTCCACAGAACTGAAAGAATTACACATTACAATAGATTAATTCATCACAGTTAGGGCCTCATTATAATGGCTGTTGACCTCAGTGCCTGGTCCAGACAGCCACCTCTGCCAAGATCTCAGATCCCGGCGGTAGCGGGGCAGTCGCAGAAGATGCAGCCCTGAATGATGGTGGAGCTGAGTCAGGCACCACCGTTTGGATGTGGAAATCCCTTTCCAACAAACTGTTTATGGTGGGAACACCACCATGGGAAGGTTGTCAGAAAGGGATATTGGGGGTCTCAAACAGGGCCCCCAGCCATCGCGGGACGCTGCAAAGTGGCGCTGGGGGCACATGTAGTGCCCCCACTCATTGTCATGCACCGTGTGCCATTCACAACACGGTGCAAGGCACATGGTCCATGGACGTGTAGTAGCTGCTCCAAATCACAGCGGCATGTGCTGAAGCCCTTTTCTCTGGCCTTGACTGCTCCTGAGTGCTCAACCTGGAGATCTCAAAAATAAATATCTGAGCATCATAGCACGTGGACAAAACTGGTTCCGGAAAAATGTAAAGACAAGCAAACAGGCTTTATGGCTTAACGGCAGTGCACGTACGGGAGAGCGCGTGACATAGATGCAAGTGCTCACTAACATTGCTTGAAGGCCTTGCTCATGAGGCAAAGCTTGTGCAGTGCAGTGGTGTACGATCGTAGAGACACCGCAAGATATTACACCCGAGAGCAGCAAGGTGATCTTTGTTTGATGTGCGCGTCATAGATGTCGAAAGAGAGCCCCAGCTCCGGACCACCACCTCCTCCCAGGCCTTCAAAACTGACCTCAAAGTTCTCCTCCTTCAAAGACACTTCCAAACTCTATTCACGCCCTCTCTTTTACCTGAAGGAAGACCTTCCATTATAGAAAATTCTTCTTTCCATGACTATGGAGGTGCCTTCCCAGTGTGTTCTTGTGGTGTGAGAGTCTGCCATTTCTTGCAGTATTATCCTTCTACCTATGTTTGGCACTCGTTTATAACATGCACACGTCACTTTTCTCTTGTATCACACCGTTTGCTACCTGTTAGAACTGGGATTTCTGGTAGGCTAAGGCTGACGCCAAAGCCAGGCAGAAACCACCATTCTAGTCAGGGCAAGGCAGTCACACGCCAAGATAACCCCTTCTCACCCCCTTGGTAGCTTGGCACGAGCAGACAGGCTTATCCCAGAGGCAATGTGTGAAACATTTGCGCACGCACACAACAGCAACAACATCCTACGCACACCACAAAAGGAACTCCACACAAGGTTATATAAAAATAACTTTTGTATTGTCAAAACACATCAGATAGTAATCACACATGTACATTGTGCCAACTGGCATGGGCAATATTCACAAGGGATTATGTACAAGACAGGGCCACCTGGACCACTGTCAGGAATCAACACTTAGCAGAAATAGCACTTTGTAGATCATAGAATAAGGGTAACACAAAAGAACAATTATAGGTCACAACCAGTAACTACTGGTGAAGGTAGGTATACACTACGCAATACTAATAACCATAGGCCTAGATCACGCATGGACACATAACCTCTCTAGTATAAACTCTACTAGGCAAAACACAACCACCTAAGAATAAAATACATTTAGGGGTATAAGCAAGAACACATTACACATGATGCATCACAACATTCAGGGGTGTAGGGAAGGAAAACACATGATGCATAAACATACATTCAGCGGTGTAGGAACAAGGCACATGATGCATCAAAAACACATTCAGAGGTGCAGGGAAGGAAAACACATGATGCCTAAAACATTCAGAGGTGCAACACAGGAAAAACACATGATGTGTAACCAACACATTCAGAGGTGTAAGAAAACACAATTGCACAAAACATCACCTTAGGCAATTACTATAAAAAAACATAGCAAAATCACATTGCGCAGAAATCACATTAGGGCCTTGCGCCCGACCCACATACCAGCCCCCCCTGACCAAATGGCTGTCCAACAACGGGACTCAAAAAGCCCTGTGTCCAGAATGTCAGGGCACGCTGCCAATGCAGCGCAAGTAAACGATGCAGCTACCCACTAATTGCTGGGCAGCTGTAGAACAATCACAAGGGCCTAAACGTTGCAGCTGGCACTAAGTGCTGCGCAGCTGTAGCAGGCCTGGCACCACTGTGCAATCTCTGTCCTACACAGGGACTCTCTCTCTAATTGCGCCTAAATGGTGCAGCTGCCCACTAATTGCTGGGCAGCTGGAGACAAAACTGCGACAGGGCCCTTACTGGCCCTTAGAACAAGGACTGCGCCAAAACCTGGGAGCCCTCTAAGCTCTAGAGGTGCATTTGGCACACTTTGGAGCCCTCCAGACTCTCAGAAAAAACAGACAGGCAGCCTGTGGGAGCCACCGAGGCTCTATAAATAAACAGGCCCATCGTTGGAGCCCTCTGGCTCAAGAAAACAATTGCCCAACCGTTGGAGCTCTCAGGCTCGGAAGTAATGATGCCCCCATAGGCTGGAGCGGCCCGCTGCCATCGGGGCCGCTCTGAAGATGGCCGCTGCACAGAGCTTGTCCCCAACATTGGAGCCACACGGGGCTCTACACAAAGTGTGCCCCCAGATCGGTGGAGCGGCCTGCTGCCAGACGAGGCCGCTCAGGACTAGGCCAGGGCACGGTGCCTCGAAGGCACCAAGCAACAAGAAGCCCCCACTCACCAGGACTTTGCCGCGAGGGGCCTCCACTTGGCGCTCTCTCCTCCCCGCCCTCCTCCCCGGCAGCGCTACTCACCAGCTGCTTCTCCGGGGCGGGGGGTGTACCAAGCTTCACCCGGTCCCTTTCTGATCGGCGCGGGGCTCCCTCCTCACACCGGGAGCCCCGAGGACCATGGCCGCACTTCTCCTCTCCTCCTCCATCTTCTTCTCGGCCAGGGCTTCCGGGTCGTTGCCTGGGGAAGCCCTCCGGGCAGAGCCAATCACAGAGCTCCTCACCAGTGACGCGGGAGGAGTCTCTGCCGGCTGGGCCAATCCCAGCACGGCCTTTTTGTGACGTCGGCGGCTGCTACCTCTCGGCCCGGGGCAGCGGCGGTGATCGGTGGGCAAACTACGGGGTGAGCTCCCGTTTCAAATGCTAAATAATTGGGGCAAAGTGCCGGGTGGGCACCGGCTCCTTGGAAATAAACCATAAATCGAGGTGGACACTCAATATAATTTAAATATCCGCAAATACGGGCATAACGATGGGTAGGCACCGGCAATACCGGGACCAAAAATGGGGTAATACCTAGACAGCATCCCAGAGCTACAAAAGCACAAAATAGAAGTGCTCTCTAGGCGCTTGGGGCACAGACATTTCCAAAATGCCCCAGGGATGACCCCTACAGCAAGAAGGGTCCCAGCATCACAGGACAAGGCTTCCAGGGCAAGGAGAGTCTCCCAGCCATCATCAGGCCAGGCAGAAGGGGCCCCAGACAGAAGTCCTCCAGCAATCCAGGGGCTGGGCAGGGCCCAGGGAGGCAAGCCTTCCCCTGGGCCCAAGCAGCAGCACCCCCCTGGCAGGATTCAAATCAGAAACAAGAACATTTTGTAAGGGGACACATCCCCTTTTTATACAGTGAATTCCTTTGTCTAAAGGTGCAGGGTGGGGGGAAATTCAGGCGCAGCTGGTTTTGGAGCCCCCTTGATGAGCTCAGCCACCCCTCCCATTCATTGTCAGGCTAGGGTCATCAGTCGCACCACAGGGGGCAGAGCCAGCATTGTGTGGGGAAAACCCAGCCACATTCAGGACCCAGGTGCACTCCTCCCCTCACATCAGCATGCTAATCTCAACACTCACCACTGGGCAGACCCATCCAGACATCCTGGAGCCAGGCTCCAGCCAATCACGTGCCAGCAGACTCACTACACACGCACAACCATGTCTAGAAGTGGCACTTCCACACTAGACACATTCATGCCGCATACATCATTACGCAGCATTCAATCTCACGAGTTGGCACATACCAAATTCGACCCTGCACTCCCCACACATCAGGAACTACCATGGTCATACATATTCCCCATGCATTCCTATGGGAGGGCAGGTCGCTCACCACACATACACAGAGAGCTCACGCAGTTTACACTGTACCACAGTGAAAAAGTGCACAGAGGCCTAAAATCACCAACACTAGGTTACAGAAATAGGCTAGGAAAAAGCAAAAAGTTTCGGGGTGAACCTGCCAGAAAAGGGCCAGGTCCAACACAACCTCTTACATTTTGTTTGCTTTCAATTCTTGCACAAGTGCCACCATTGCCTACGTAATGTTTGTTTTTGTGTTTGAGTGTCCTCCATTTATTGACGCTTTTGTAACCTGCACACATGTCACTTTTTTTCCTGTAATGCACCGTTTGCTACCTCTTGTATTTTGTTGGCTCACGATTGTCACTTTTGCCTCATGTAATGTAACGTTTGCTTTTGTAATTTGCTCACTTGTAATGTTCTCATGTATCAGTTCTGTTCCTATTGTGAAGCGCTCTGACACCTTCGGGTAAAGTCCGCACTATATAAAAAGCATAAATAAATAAATAAAGGAAATAGATGTCGAGAGAGAGGATGGACAAGGAAATATTCAACATAGTAAGAGCACTACGAGACCAAGAGCATTATCTACAACAGAGAATAATTGACATAGAAGGACAAAACTATGACGCGCACATCAAAGAAAGTTCACCTTGCTGCTTCCGGCTGTAATATCCTGTGGTTTTCTCTACGATCGTACACCACTGCACTGCACAAGCTTTGCCTCATGAAAAAAGCCCTTTTGTCAAGTGAGTTGGGCAAAGAAGGCAAACATATTTAAGTATTTACCGGTCACTGTGAAGAATGATGGTCAACAACTGCACATGTGTATATAGAGGCTAAGTCAAGGCTGGAGAAATAGCTTGTCAAGGACACCAATATAGTTATGTGTAGACACTGGTTTTATACCCAACCAGCCTAGATGCAAAAAAGCAATTGAATGTGTGGCGAGGTTGCGTGAGTTATCTGTCAGATATCAGTTTGGGGCAATGAGAGATAAGTTAATCTGTGACCAGCTAGTAGTACAATGTAGAAGTAAGAAGAGGAAGGAGAGGTTATGGGCAGTAAAAAAATCCATCACTGATGAATGCCATTGAGGTTATGAAAGAGATGGAGCAATCTGATTAATGCATGAAAGAAATGGAAAAAGGAAGACAATACTAGTGTCTCTTGTATAGTACAAGATGATACAGAATTGCTCAGCACTGGCCAAAGGTATGTTAAGCACAATAGGAAGGTTGCAGTTAGTGAGAGGAATGTAAATAATGTTGTAAATAATTCCAAACAGATGGAAAGAATGCAAACAGGTTGTGGGAGTAGCTGTCACAATGCTGATATTAAGAAATGTTATGCTATAGGCAAGAGAGCAGGCAGAGTGACCGAAAGTGTAATTTGGTCTGCGTGTGCAAAACGAATACTAAGTTCAAAGTGGCAGCAGTGCAAGAAAATAGAGAAGATGCCCAAGAAGTGGACAGCATTTGATATATATATGATGGTCAAGACAGTACAGGGAGGCAATGTGGACCAAAAGCAGCATTTAAAATCAAAGGGAAGGTAGTTCCTCTTATGGTGGACCCAGGTGTCTTTTATACGGATGTACGTTAGTACAACGCGATCTTTTAGATTGCGGTACTTTACAACGCTGCCTTTACAACGCAAGTCCTTACAATGACTTGCGTTGGTGTGCGTGGATTGTGGATTATTATAATTGTATATTCTAACACCAGCCCACGTAACAGTAGGGAAGGTGTTGGAATATAAAATTACAATATTCCTTATACAACAGCGCCATCCAGCGCAAGTCGTAGTAACGACTTGCGTTGTACTGCGTTGTACTGCTGTGTAAACACTGCGTTGTAAACAATGTTCCCCCTTTTATACTATCATACCTAAAGAGATGTTTGTAGGACACTGGACAAAAGTATGTTTGCTTCCCAAAGATATCAACCAGAGAGGACATTAAAGGAAGAAAAATTGAATCGACATAATTGGATATATGCAGACAAACATTGAGCTCCAAGAGACATGTGTAAGTGGGAAAATCTGTGCTGATGTAAGTGATCTCCCATACTAGGGTGGGAACATCAGTGTGATTTACACATAATTGTTAATCCAGGGACTCCCAAATAAGTTCTGGTGGTGGATGAAATCACAGTGGATGAGATAGTAGATGGAGCTGGGTATTCTCCAACAAGATGGGAGGACTCAAAACAATATTTTCACAAGAGAATGGTCAAACCAGCGGCTACACCATTCAACATAAAGTGCGGAAGATGGCAATCATTGCTAAACCAGAGGTCAAACAGCTGCTGGAGGATATGATTGATGAGGGAATAATTTAACTCATTGAAACATTTAGTTAGACATCTCTTGTGGTACTCACAGGAAAATCTGATGTCAGTTTCAGGTTTTGTGTGGATTTGCATACACTAAATCAAACATTGTTGTGGACAATTACCCCCGCCGAACAACAACAAACTGGTTTTATCACTTAAGGGTGGTAGGCTCTTTTCTAAACTTGACTTCAGGAGTGCCTTTTATTAGCTAAGACTACACAAAGATTTCGAAACATCTTACAGCATCTATTACAACGGAAAAAATGTTTCAATTAAAAAAAATACTGTTTTAGCCTCTCGTGGACTGCTGGTGTGTGCCAGCAGATGATGGGCCAAATCTTGAAACAGATTGAGGGTGTAGTCTACTTCCAAGAAAACATTCTAGTGTTTGGTGAGACAGTCGAGGATCACAATATGGTTCTCAAACAGGTATTGGATAAGATTGCTGAGGCAGGGTTAACACTTAAAACAGAAAAGTGTAAATTGTTTGTCAAGAGTTTGAGTACCTGGGATATTCATTATCAGCCTCAGGTGTCAAACCAAAACAAGATTTATTAAAGGCAATAAGAAAAGCCCCTGTTCCCATGGGTAAGGATCACTAGAGGTAATTTCTAGGCCTTATCAAATTCTAAGAGAAATTTGTAAAGAATTTTCTGGAGTTGAGGAACAGATGAAAGTTCGTTTGGGGAGAGGAACAGCAGATATGCTTTGAAAACTTAAAACATGATATATATGTGGGGGGCGTGGCCAGCCACAGTGGATGGCATGCGCCTGAATAAGAAAGCCCCCGGACCAGGAAAGAAACCCCCCTGACCAGGAAAGAACCCCCCCCCACATCCTCCCTAAGTTAATTGGAATCCATGCCGCAATCCATGTGGTTACCTGGCGGAAAGCACCAGCGGCATTAAGAGACTGCTTTCGGGATGTACAGTGGACTGGCTGCATGAACACGTTGGGGCTGGTGCAGAGGTCATGTCACGGCCTACGCGAGGCTGCGCCTGCGGCCTAGCCAAAAGCGAGAAGGTACGGAGCTGCGGGTGGTGGCGCGGAGGACAGCCCTGGTGCGTGCCGCCCTGCTTGATAAGGGACATTGCACCTGCTGCGGCAGGAATCACATTATGGAAGGGGAGGTGATCGGCAGATCAAGAGCCTCCTGCAGGATATGTGTTGCATGCACGGGGAAACGTGACGCAGAGGCTCCACTGGCATCAGGGTTGGTTCTAGTGACAATCCAGGACAGTGGAGGATGTTTAACTCCGCTAGAGCAGGACAGACTGGCATAAGGGGGACAAATACATGAATAAATAAATAAAGAAACTAAAAATAAAATTAAAATAAAAGGCTTACTCCCGTCTGAGGATCCGGTGAAATAGATCTGCCGACCTGCTTCACTCTTTTCCTTCACCCTGGACAGTGTGATGAGCTGGTGACACAGCTGAGAATTGACTCCCACACTACTGGACCCCATGGTGAATGATGCTGCAGACTATGGGCCTTGGGGACCAGGGGAACATATAGTGCTGGCCCTGCAATAGTGGGTCCAAAGGAGGAAGAGCCCCACGAAGGTGGCAAAAGAACATGGAGCAGAAAGCTGTCGGTATCTGTGCTCCGCGAATTGGCATAGTAGAGCTGGAATTTGTGCATGGTGTGGCTAGGACTACAGCCAAGATTATACAAGGACCAGACCACCTACTAGGACACACTATTGCCAGACAATCTAATGACTCGCGAACTAGCACTACAAGGAAGTCTGGGAGACAACGGACATGGCAGGCCAACTATGGTAGCCCAGTTGAAAGGAATTAAGGAAATAATTCTATAAATAGAGGTGCTCACAGATTGCACTAGAGGGGCTGTAGCCAGAGCAGAAGCCAAGGGAGCATAACTGTGGTTGTAACAACCCCCCAACTAATGAGTAGGCCTCACCAATACAGGTCATGAGCCAGAGATGGTGCCGTTCCGTGTAGACAGATTGCAGAGAGGAGGGCCTGATCGTATGAAGGGTGCTCAGAGAACGCTGTGTACATAACAGCACAGCTGCACCTGATAGCCATTTGTGGAGAGAGCACAACGCAAGCATGGGAAGGCCAAAAGGAAAGCAGGTGGAGCAAGGCCTGACAAGTGAAGGTAGCTCCACCTTGATGAGAGATGCTCCTACTACACAGGACATACTCCCAGACACTCAGTCACAAGCAGAGCAACCCCCAGATAAACAAGACATTATTCTGCAGTAAATCCGCGAATCCAGAGCAGTGATGGAACAGCAACTGGGCACAATCTCTACAGATGTGAGTATACTTTGGGCAAACCACAAAAAGCTTTAGGAAAGGGTTCAGAATCACGCAACAGCCTTTTCAGATATTACACCATGGAGAAAGACACAAACTGAAATGGTCTCCGAATTGCAACAGCAGGTTAAAGAGTTACAGGATAAAGTGGATGATGCAGAGAGAAGGGCACGCAGAAGCAACAACCGAATAGTTGGGATGCCCGAAAAAAATGAAGGTCGAGAACCCACTCAATTTATAGAAAATTGGTTATGCATGGAAGTGGCGCCTGTTGGCTTGACAGACAAACATAAGACAAACTTAGGACAGACTTAAGACAGACTTAAGACAAATTTAGGAACTACTTAAGACAGATTTAAGACAGACTTAAGACAACATCCTGAATCCTACTAAATGCCTTCTGTGAATACCAAAAGTAGTAAGTTTAGGATTTTGTCTTAAGTTAGTTCTGTGAATCGGGTCCAAGGTAATGATCCTGAATAAATGGCTATCAGTGGGGAGCCGGAAACCGAAAATGGATGTCAGCAGCTACTGAAACCAGAATCACTACAGATGGTCATACTAAGTTGGCATCATGCGAGAACTGGTGCCAGCTGGTAACTGTATGGGTATGGACTTCATTATAATGTATAAGATAAGCTGTTGGGGGGGGGAGAGCCCCGGGCCTGGGATGCAAACCCACTTCTTCCCCTTTTTCCTCCTTCTCTCTCTTTTTGCCCCTTCTTTATTCAATAATCCAGTTTGTTAACCTTGCTTATAATAATAATTATTATTGTGTGACTACTGTAATGATGTCACTTGGTGCTAAGCTCTAAGTTCTAGTTTTAGAAGTTGGTAACTATAAGGACACACATTGGGATAAACGTTGAGTTACACCAGGAAGCAGAGTTATAGCGCACAGATGGATATTATATCGTGCACATAGAGTAAATGACGACAAAGCATCATATACGTTTTTTATGTGGAAAAGGTACTGGACACATAGTATTCCTGCAAGAGACGCACTTAAATAAAACGGATGCGGGGAAACTCAAGAAAAAATGGAGAGGCCAGTTTTATAGCACTACATATTCAGCATTTGCAAGGGGCGCAGCAGTATGAATACAAGCAGGGGTCCCTTTTAATCTTTTGGAATGGCGGGTAGACGAGGAGGGCAGCTAAGTACTTCTGAAAGGAGAGATATGGACAGGTATTAGTAATAGGAAGCATATACGCACCAAACACAGAGCAAGACAGGTTTCTGAAAGTTATAAGCACCACCCTAGCGGACTGGGCACACCACCCATGGATACTGGAGGGGATTACAATGTGGTGCTAAATATGCAATTAGACAGCTCACATCCACTTCTAGGTGGTGCTTTGGCAATATGTCAGGCTAAGGCACTCAAGGCATGGGTGGGAACTCCTAGATGCATGGCGAAGCAAAAACATGATAACGCGCAAGTACTCATACTATTCCCCAGTAGATGCGGTACACACAAGAATGGACCACATTCTTTGCTCTCCAGGCCTGGTTCCACAAATACTTGATACAGCTTATATGGGAAAAACACTGTCTGACCACAGTCAATTGGAAATGGTGCTGGAGTGGGGCCGAGTCCCCACCCCTGCCCGAAGTGGATATTTAATCCGCAACTGTTGGACGACAGGGCCTATAAGGAGCAAATGTCTAACACCATTAATGATTATTTCTACCGGAACGCTGGCTCTGCCTCCTCCCCACTCAAAGAATGGAAAGCATTCAAGGTGGTGGTGAGGGGCACCTCTATTGAGGTAGCAGTAGGAGCGAGACAGAAGATAGTGCGAGATTTACAGAAGTAGAAAATCAGTTGGGGCTATTGGAGAAAGTAGTGGCTGAATTACCTGAGCAGGCAGTCCTGGAGAGACTAAGAGTAGTAGAATACAGGCCATATACCCAGAGGACCCATATGGAGGCGGACAAATCTGGCACTCTACTGGCATTTATAGTATGGAACCAGCCCCAAGCAACCCCTATAACTAAGTTCCGCTCCCCACTGGGGGAGATGGCTGACACGCAATTAATGATAAATGCAGCACTCCAAAGATACTATAGGCAATTGTACAGTATGCCTGCACAGGAAATTAAGGAATTCCTCCATGGAGTTAACCTGCTGAAGCTGGGTGAAGTAGACAAGGAAGACCTAAAGTCACCAATTATGACGGAAGAGATCCGGAGTGCTATTAAAGATTTGCCCCATAATAAGTCCCCGGGGCTGGATGGCCTCCTTAGAGAATTTTTTGCAGCATATGCAAAAGAACTGGCACCGCAATTGAGTAAGCTGTATGCAGCGGCATTGTAAGAAGGTGCCCTCCCACGACAACTAGCCAGGCACTGGTGGGTTCCCTACTGAAACCTGGCAGGGTCGGTATGGATATTACAGCATATAGGGCATTGTCACTCTTAAATACTGAGTACAAAATACTAAGTAAGATTCTGGTGACACAATGTTGCCTTATCTTGGGAAGCTAGTGCACACAGACCAATGCGGAACTGTACCGTGTAGGAGCACACCGCACAATGTGAGGAGGCTAAACCAGGTAATGTGGGCCCCATTTGAACAGTTTACAAACGCAGGATGCCTTTCCTTGGACCTAAGGCAAGCATTTAACACACTGAGCTGGGAGTACATGCTAGAGCCATTGGGCAGATATGACATACAAGCGGAGTACCTGAGCTGGATCATGCTGCTATATGGTGCACCAACGGCCCGGGTATGATCGGGCAAGCATATCTTGAGTGTATATGCAATTTATAGGGGAACAAGGTAGGGTTGCCCACACTCCCCAATGCTTTTTGTATTAGCACTGGAACCGCATGCCCAAAACCTACATACATCAGCCCTGGAATGGGGAATTCCTGTTGGTCCGACAATGCATGCTGCGCCATTAGACGCTGATAATATTATATTATACACCCAGCTCTTTGCAGAGTTTGGCAGAGTATCTGGATTATGCATAAACTTTTATAAATCAGTAGCCTTTTCATTTAAGCAAACCAATGGGCCACATGTGATTAAATTTGGAGACAATAACATTCAGATGGCTTCTAACACGTTTAAATATTTAGAGTGAGAATATATAGTTCACAACAAGATACATTGGACGACAATGTACTGAGCACAATAGCCGCATTACTATTGCAGAGAGCGTTCTGGATAACTCTGCCGTTGTCAACCACAGGTCGCTTGCGAAAAAGGTGATGCTACCAAGGGTATTGTACTACTTTACAACACTACCAATACTAATCCCTGCAAAGGTGTTCCGGATGCTAGACTCCCTGTTGACAGAATTCATTTGTGGGACTGGTTGGTGCAGGGTAGCCCTAAAGAAGCTTCAATTATCAACGACATCAGGAGGTATATGAGCCACTGATTTTAGAGCATATTGCATGGCAAGCCAATTGCAATGGCTCTCATATTGGTTACTGGGCTGAAACCTGCAAGAAATTGGATACACACCTAGAATGTTGGTGCATAGAAAATGACATGCAAAACTACATAATGCAAATTCACTTAACAACAAAGATTCATCACTATTGCAAGTAGCTCAGCAGTATTGGAAATATGCATCAAAGTATACACAACCACCCCTGTCATAATCGTCAAATACCCCCATACCCACACCCACAGGCCTAATCACACAGGATCAGATAGCCGGGTGGGAAGATGGAGGGTTAAATACAGTGGGGGCACTGTTCCACTAGAGTAGCCTGCTGGTGCGCATGGATTTTGTGCATACTAATAGCCAAACACACGCCTTGTTTCTATTACATTCTGTAAAAAGGGTGTGGGCAGGAACCACAAACAAACAAATTAGTAAAAATGCTCCACTTAATGTGTAATTGTAGGCACCTATTCAAATGGCTGTATACAGGTATTCGGGAAACACAGACCTCCCCTTTGGGGGCCTGGAGGGCCACATTGGATGCCGACATGGAAACAGCACTCACCGACAGAGAGTGGTCTGCACTACTTGCCTACCCGAAGGCAGTATCCCACAATGTGCAATTTAAATTAATCCAATATATGATCACACAGAGGGCATACCTTACACCCCTTCACTACACAAGATGTTCCCTACAGTCACGTCAAATTGCCAGAGATATATTGAAACAGATGCAGGGTTTGTACATATGATATGGGTCCGTCCAGCACTAGCACACTACTGGGCACAGGTAGCGCAGATACTAACAGATGTGGTTGGGGACAGGTTTTGGAATTTGGCAAAAAGCTGCATAATAGGGCTATATCAGCACCCTGGAGGGATACAAGGTACAGGCGCACTTTGCTGACTTAGCATTATTGTTAGTGAAAAGACATATCACTAGAAGATGGAAGTCAGCGAGGCCACCAAAAATAGAGCCATGGAAAGAGGAAGTAGAAAAATGCAGCTAAGCCGAAAGCACTGCGATACGAAAGGAACAACAGCTAGGGTAGAGGAAAATACCCATTGCAATGACATGGGATATTTTGCTTGAAACCTTTAAAGCATGGGATGGTACAACTCAGGTAGTGACCCATCACATAAACGGCACGGCTAGGACAATATACTGCTACCGCACACCAATGGGAGGAATATCATATGAGTCAGAGACACAAGAATTAGGAGAACAGGGGCCAGTCATGCTACGGCTTCAAAATGCGATGTTGTACATTGAAATGTGAGGCTTGATACTATTTCTCTTACCACAGATGTAATGGATGATAACTCTGTATGTTACAGTAGACACCGATTGTATGGCCCAAGTAGTCAGTTTCAGAATGGATGGGTGGGCTCCATGGTTGTTAGATAGAGAATATGCATACTATGTCTAGTCTGTTATAATTATTTACTATGGATAATATATGGAGTAAAAAAAGTTAAGTAGATGCACCATATTAAGGAAATAGTGGTCTTATGGCAAAGTGTTGACAGTAACAAAGTAAATAATTATTGCAAAAATACATTAATGTAATGGAAAGGGTGACAATTGTATGAATGTCTTATTATACCAAAACTCAATAAAGTTTGTTTAAAAATAAAAAATAAACCAAAGTGTTCATCCCTGTTGATACCAGCATCACGTCTATTCCCACAGTAGATACAAGTGCTGTAGGGGTTGGAGTTCATTAACTGACTGTGAAAGTAATTGCTCTGGTATAGGGAGGGAGGCGTTGGCTGCTGTACAGGTGGCAGAATATTTTAGAATGTATTTATGGAGTTTTCCTATGATTCTGCGCACAGACCATAAACCATTGTTAAAAATTATATCACCAGGCAGAGCAGGAAAAGGGTCTGCGAGATTGGCTCACTTAGCAGCTCACTTACAACAGTACCCATAGAGACTGGAATATATATCAGGTTGGACAAATGCCCAGGCTGAAAGCTTGTCTAGATTACCATTACCATGGCAATCCATAGATAAAGTGAAAGTGGAGGCCTTTAGCAAAGAAGGAGTGCGTGCAAATGTATACGATTTGATGGCGTAGAGTCAAGGGGTGATTGAGGAGCAACCGCGGTTTGAGGGCATGGAGGAAGAGGAAGTCTTACAGCAAGTGTTGGAGATTAATTCTAAAGGGTGGAGGCGGGAGAGTTCAGTACCATTTTCCCTGAGACAATATGTAAAAATAGTGGTTGAAATGTCAGTGTTTGTTGGTAGAGTAATATCAAATTGGGATACATTTGTACATCCAGAGTTTTTGAGATTTAAACTATTGAAAATGGCAAATGATGGCTATTTAGGATCAACCTTGACAAGAAAAAGATTGAGTGAAAACTTCTGGTGGCCTACTATGGATAAGGATGTGACTAAATGCATAGTGAGATGTCAGGAATGTAAAGAGGGTGACACAAGATTAAAAGTGATGGAGCAATCGGTAATGGGTGATTGTGGATCCAGGGCTACAGTGGCATACAGATTTTATAGGACCCATAGGAGGGGCTGCTTCTGAGGTTAGGTTTGTGCTAGTAATGGTGGATGTACATTCTAAATGACTAGTTGTGAAATTTAGGTGAGATATCTAGGCCTGGGTGGGAAATTATGCCCTATGCGCTGAGTTTTTCCCACTGTGTGCTCCGCGTTAAGTTGGTTAGCATTAGAGAGAAAAAAGGTACTCCAAGCCACCTTCTGACGAGATTTCTCAATGTGGGTGGGTGCAGATGGCCGTGACTGCGGCACTGAGAATCCTTCCGTTCATGTTAAGGAAGCTGCCACTCAAGTAGAACATCTACTCAAGCGGCAGAAATAAGCAGTGCTCTCTTGTGCAGCGCATGGTTTCATTTGCGTTGATTTTCCAGCGTGGGTGAAACACCCAGCACTAAAATTCATCATGAATGGCACGACTTAATGGCTCTGCCACTTGCAAAATTCTGCATAGAGCGGCTGAGTTTTTAAGTCACTTGGCAGAGTTCTGCATAGCAGAACTCCACGTACTCCATCCAGATCTAGAAAAATCATGACAAAGAACAAAATCAGGGTGTTTGATGAAGTATTTAAAGAAGAAGGCTATACTGTAAAACTGATCACAGATAATGGGACTCAATTAACATCAGATGAAATATAGCAGTATCTAAATGCTTGTGCCATATAAAACTCATGCACGTCATTGTGCAATCCCCAGGTAAATGTTGCTGTTGGCCGGCTAATTGTCAGTGAAAGGGAGTAATACAAATGGAGGTGGAGAAGAGAGGTGATGCTAAAGACATGGTGAGCGATTTACTATGGGCATATGGGGCCACAGAAAGTGGTGTAACTAAAAAACTCCCTTATATGTTATTAGGGAGTGGAAGACAATACCAAAATGTCACCAGCATAGATTAAGGTTTCGAGTGATGAGGAGGGCTATGAAGATACCAGTGAGGTTAATGGTAAAAAGGTATGAGAATAAAGGTGGGTGATTTGGTCAAAGTGAAGTCTGGTTGAGATGAAGGTGGCCTAACAAAATGTCAAGATCCGTTTAAAGTAAAAGAAGTATGTGAGTAATTAGTAAACTTGGAGAATGATGAATGGTGGAATATGTAAAGAACAGCATTGTATGAGAGGGAGGATGATACCAGAGTGGAAGAAGTGGAGAGTTGCAAATTTTTGTTGATAGACGATGGTAATGTATTGGGTAGATGTGGTACTAGGCACCAAGGGCCCTGTGAAGGGGGAGATGTCACAGATAACCTGGAATACGAAGGCTCAGTAGACCACCTGCTTATTTAAGTGATTATATAGTGACATGTTATTAATGTACATATGACGCAATTTAAGTGTCATTATTCCATTAACCCTGGGTTTTTTCTTCTTGTTTTAAGTCTAAGACTACTTTGTAAAGGGGAGAAGATGTGTTGTATATTTAAATACAGTAGTTGCACCTTTAAACATAGATGTAGAATGTTAAGGAGTATATGTTCTAGTACTATTAGGTTCTATGAGTTGGCAAGGTTCTCTTGAGAGCCAGTTGTTTGCTGGCTGGAGAGGGAGCATCAACCGCAGTCATGTTTGTGCTAAGGAACCTATATGTTAAAACCATCTACTGGCTCACAAATTTGGATCATAAGAGTAACCCGATGGCATTACATTTCTGCATGGTAAGAGGCATGGAAAATGCCCTTGGATTCACATCAGAGGAATGATATTCCATCACAAGACTAAGGAAGCTCTGCAGCTGTTGAACTGTCTGCTGCTTTTGACATGGTCAACAAAGACATCTTATTAACTCATTTAAAAAATATTGAGCTACAAAGGCAGATGTCTCCTTTCTAGGATAGCACTCAAGTGGTGTGTTATTCCCCTATCATTTCCAAATGCAACACATGACTTATAAGGTTCCTCAGGGCTTCTCCTTATCACCCGAGCATTTTAACATATATATTTAATACTTAGGATCTGTTATTAAATCATATATTTGTTTTGCCTTCTCCTATTCTGATAAAACCCAGATTATTTTTCACTTAGACCTCTGGGTCAGCTTTGTAGCTTCTAGACTATCATAAAGCTGTTTGTCACTGGATGTCCTGTAATTTCACCCAGTCAGATCTAAACAAGACAGAATTGTTAGTGGTGGGTAAAAACGCTGAAAGATGTCTGAATATATTATTGCCCTCTGAAATGGGCCCAGTACGATCACCTGGTATCTCTGCAAAATCTATCTGAGTTATTCTTGACAATTCACTGTCCCGCTGTTTTTTCATTTTAATATACTGTAAAAGCTCTTAGTTTTTTACCATCTAATCTATATATGCAAGTAATAGCATTGTGTGTTCTATCAAGATTTTATTACTGCTGGGCGGCATGGGGTGGCCAGCTGGTAAAGCCAGTCAGGAGTTCTCCTTATCTGGGTGGGTGGTCAATATCGTGTGGCCATTGCATCAGCCTGAAAATCACCATTCGATGGAGGCATCGGTGCTCCTGACCTTTATCAGTATCATTTTGCTGCTCACCTGGTCCCCGCCCTCCAGAGATAACTAACCTACTATGTAACGTTAGATCTCTGGCCAAGCATCCTCTGGAAATCTAGGATATGATCGTCTCCCATACCCAATTATTATGTTTTTTAACAGAAACCTGGCTGAATCCCACTAAAAGCACCATGATCAATCTTGCTATCCCGGACAATTGCAAATTAATCCACTTAAACAGAGAGGGAAAACGGGCGGTGGTATTGCCATCGCGTTTCAAGATCATCTCACAGTTAACTGGTTATCCACAACCTGCAATGAAGGTATGGAATTAGGTATTTTTAAGGTCACCCTATCAGCATCAGAATGTTGGTACGGAGCACTGGTTTACCGACCCCCAGGTTCCAAACTGAACTTCACTGATTTACTGGTCGAACAAATTGCTTTACACGCCCTAGCAACCAGGAGATTCCTCCTACTTGGAGATTTTAACTTTCATGGAGAACTCACCTCTCATCCAGAGGTCAGCAAACTCCTTTCTGCCTTGGAAGCCTTAGGACTTACTCAAAAAGTTGAGGGCCCAACCCATCAGGCCGGGCACCTGCTTGACTTAGTGTTCACTAACGATGAGAATGTGAGATGTAGCCCTCCTATCCCTCTCACATGGACCGATCACTCGTTGATCTCCTCTTCCATTTCTCGAACCTTGGCAAAAAACTCCGACAAAGCTATGACAAATAGGTCAATCAAACGCAGACCATGGCGGAATCTCTCTGTAGAAATATTTGATGAGTATTTCCTCTGTGACCCAGTCTACATCGGTCGGAAGCCCCCAAACAACTAGAGGCGTTCTCAGTTGCACTAGAATCCGCTTTTGACGAGACTATACCCAAGAAATGTGGGCGTGTTCATAAGCACCCGCAACACCCATGGTATACTGATGATCTAAGAGCGATCAAACAAAAATGTCGACGTCTAGAAAGAACTTGGCACACCTGTAAAGACCCAAAAAATAAATGATTCTACAGACAAGCACTGGCTGGCTATCATTCGAACCTAAAGACAGCTAAACGCAATTTCATTCTTAAACAAATTGAACAATCAAATAACTCCCAGAAGGCTCTGTTCAGCATTGTTAAATAATTTAGGTCCCCCAAAGCCTGTAGCCAGGTCCCTAATGAATCCCAGGAGCTATGCAACTCTATTGCCACTTTCTTCCAGAATAAAATATCCACTATCTATGATAACTTTCCACAGATAGCTCCCTCAGTCTTTAATAGGCTGGAAGAATTAGAAGAAAAACTGAGGAAACCAACTTGCTCCCTGCATAACTTTAATTTAGTTACAATCGAGGAAGTTTAAAGAGACCTAGCCTTGGGAAAGTCAGGTACACCCAATGATCCCTGTCCCCCCTGAATTATGGCCCTTTTAACTAAGAGCTGTGCCCCAGTAATTTGTGACATCTTTAATTGTTCCATCTCCACGGGCACTACTCCATCTCCCTGGAAAGAAGCAGTGGTCCGCCCTATTCTTAAAAAACCTACGTTGGACCCCGCTACCCTGAGTAATTACCGTCCCATCTCTCTCTTACCACTACTAGGGAAAATGCTGGAGAAAGTCACAAACAAACAATTGAGCTTCTACTTAGAACAGAATGAGATCCTGGATCCCTCACAGTTGGGCTTTCGCCCGGGTTTCAGTACTGAAATCGCGGTTTTAGCAGTCACCGACTCACTAAGACAGACCATTGACTCAGGCGGCTCGGCGATACTCATCCTTTTAGATCTATGCGCAGCTTTTGATACCATCTCTCATTTCAAGCTATCGGAGAGACTATGGTAATGTGGTATCAAAGGAACGGCCTTGAAGTGGCTACAACATTTTCCCTCAGGGAGAACTCAGCAGGTCAACCTAGGCTCTTTCTCCTCAGATAAGCTACCGTTAGACAACGGGGTGCCACAGCCCTACCCTTTTTAATATATATATATGGCCCCGCAAGCTCAGATTGTGGAATAGTTGGGTTTTGAAATCATCTCATACGCAGACGATACACAGCTCATGTTCACCATCGGGAACTGTCCAGAAATAGAAAAAATGTGTTTCCCTAATGGCATGAAGCTGATCTCAGACTGGATGACGATGAACTATCTCCAGTTAAACCCAGGCAAGACCGAGATCATGCTTATGGGAAAATCACCAGCTATCTGGTCAGAAGACTGGTGGCCTGTACAACTAGGCACCGCCCCCATTCCCAAACCATTTGTGAGGAACTTGGGAATAAAAATTGACTGTTCCCTATCTATGAAACATCACATTACCACTACTACTGGCACCTGTTTCTACAGTCTTCGGCTACTCCTTAAAATATTTCCTTTCATTCCCATCGCCCACCGCAGAACCTTGGTTCATGCGATGGTAACTAACCGCTTAGACTATGGCAATGCCTTGCTGGCGGATGTGGGTTCAACCCTTTTGTCAAAATTGCAAACTGTACAGAACACAACCGCGCAAATGATTCTCAATTGTCCGCCAGGCTCTCCTTCTGCCCCATTACTCAGAGAATTGCACTGGCTTACTGTTAAAAAGAGATCCTTTTTTAAAATGTGTTGCCTCACTCATAACGCTCTCAGAAAAAAAGGCCCTCGGTATTTGCAAAATAAAGTAACCAAATACTGCCCCAGTAGGAGGCTGAGATCCTCCACTCTAGAACTTCTAAGAGTCCCCAGAATTCGCCTGTCCCGGACCGGTGGTCGAGCGTTCTTCTATCTAGCCCCCATATACTGGAACCAACTCCCACAGACCTTACGCGCTAATCCAAACTATGGCTCCTTCAGGAAACAGCTGAAAGCCTTTCTCTTCAGTAAATAGACACTCTTGCTCCTCTTACCTCCGGATAGATTGCTAGTCAGTGCCGAGATGCTCCAGGGTAACTTGTGCGCTTAACAAAACCTAACCTAACCTAACAACGAATGGTTTACTGGCGAATGGGTTGACCATGCCCACTGTCAAACTACATTGTCTAGGTTTTGATAGGCTCCTTGATCTCCTGTATGGCACCCCTCTGCCCTCTACAGTTCCATCCTGCCCTCGTGTGACAGTGCTCTGCTGGGGAGTGGACCAGTGCCTCACTCAAAGGACTAGCCACCTCACAGACATGATGCCGCTGTGGCTGGGCACCTAGCCAGACCAGGTGGTTGGCCTTGCAGGATTTTCTCAATGGGAGCGCATCAGTATTTCCTATCTGGGCAATGCTCATAGAGGGAGCTCCTAATGTCCTTTCAAGAATTGCACGACCACTACAACCTATCACACATGCAATTGTTTTGTTATCTACAGCTGCATCATGCTCTCTTGACACACCTGCTGGCAGATGTATAGATCCCTGAATACAACCCTCATGAAGCAAAGCTCATGACAGCCGCCTAGGCAAAAGTGCAATCTCTACATTCTAGCACTCCTTAATGATCAACACACCGGATCTCTTCTTGCACCTCCGCTGTAAATGGGAGGATTAGGTATGTGATCTAGAAGATGATGACTGGAGAAGCCTGTCTGGCCCCAAGGGAACTAGCTATTTCCTTGTATTTGCAGATGGTCCAAGTTAACTACCTTCATGCAACATACCTGTCCCCACAGCGACTGCATCAGAAGGGACCGGAGGTATAAGCTGTCTGCACATGCTGCTACACCTCCAGTGTTGACTTTTTTCATATGGTATGTTCCGGCCCACTCCTGACACCTTTATGGAGCGGGGTGAGCCTGGAGATCTCTGAGGTTCTGGGCCATCACATTGATTTGAGAAATACCATGCAATCGGTACAGAGAAAGGATTTAAAAAAAGAGGGCCTTTTTCTGCAGGAAAACCTAAGATTCTCAAGTGAGCTTTTAACGCCTAGTGTATAGCAAAACCAGATGATTTTAACAACTTTCAGTATTCAACCATATTTAACAATCGTTCAAGGTGTTTTGTCGTGTATTTCTATAGGTTCTGAATCAGTCCCCCTATTCCTGACCCTATTCTGGTTAAACTAACTATCAAGTTAACTAACAGTCAGCCCATGAGGCAAGAAAACCCCCATGATGCAGATACCGTTATCTGACGCAGTCACACTACGGCACAGGAACGTGTTATCTGATTAGGTCATAACGCTTGAGATCTAATTAGACAAGCGACATTCCTCCAGCCCCTGATAAGGCATACGACGTTCTCATAACAAATCAAACCTATGACAACCTGGATAATCCGTGCGGCCATTGTTTTGATTTCACAGAGAACTTTAGTAAAGAATGTGCTAACGAGCAAGTCGTATGACATCTTTATTGACGTACCTATGTCCATCCTTACGTCAATCCCGGCACCTTTAAGGTATAAATATTGCCGACCTTGCCCTATGCAAACACACGCGTGGTGACAAGACGGAGCAGCCATACTTGCCGAAGCCAAGAGCAGAAGCAGACCCCGCAGGCAACAGCCCCGCCTTCCTGACGCGCTGAGAGACGCGCTGCTATCTCAAGCCGAGAGACCCAGCACCGGCGCTTCCGGGCAGCCCTCGCAGGCAGCCTGGAATATCGAGAGCAGAGAAAGAGATACCATTCCTCATTCATCCTAAATTCCAGGTACAGAACTGAATAACCCCTCCTAGAGAATTCTTTAGTTATTCACTTGGCAAAAACAAACTTAACTTAAACTGTAACTTTCTATTCCCGCCCACGCATTAGACTTAGGTCAGGTACACGGGGTAGGCGTATTTAGAAACACCAGTTGAGTGCGTTTAGTCAAATGTATATGTGTATGTAAATATATTTTAATCATTTTAAACATCATATGGCTCAGAAACCATATCAATGTTTTTACAGTATTATTTTATACTATTGCTTTTAACGTATGCACTTTACTTAACTATAAGTATTGCAATAATATCGATCCATTTCTCTTGTACGAGAAAAGAGACTGATCAATAAATAACATCTTTTATTGAACACGCCCGTCTCTTCCTTTTCTCTACATTCTGATGAGACTAAGAATGCACGTACTGACTGAGTAAAATAATTGCCTTGTGCTCACACGACTCTTGAGATTGACTCTTGATTAGGGGAGAGCAAAGTTGTCATGTTCTATGGTTGTCAGAAACTAAATCCCTTCTTGTCTAATCAGGGGAGTTAATCCTTCCTTGAACATTCGAGAAAGTTTCTAGCGAACTCTGAGCTTAGCTGGCAAACCCAAAAATTAAGTCTAGTATCGACAGTAGTAGACCTAGTTAACGTCTGGTCTAGGCCTTTACTGCTGTAGGTACTATTCCAATGCGCAGAGCCTATTGGGAAAATAGGAGCTACACTACATGGCGCCCAACGCGTTTGGAAAGGGCGATAAAACTAACGTAAGACATTTAGAGTAACTCAGTCGTGCTTTCTCACTCAGACCCCTTTTCCCAAATACTCCAAAGACGTCTGGAGTGGGTGAAAGGTTATAATATCCTCCAAAACCTCGCAGGAGGGAACTCCTATGTATGGTTCTTGGTCTAGTCAACGTTGAAGGATAAAACAGTTCCAAAATATTGTGCATCTAATCTCTGTTTCCATAAAGAAACCTGATCTGCAAATAAACATAATACCATCCTGTCAGCAAAATGGACAGCGATGAAGAACGAGAGGTTACTAGATTAGCTACTGAAATAGCAGATGCTGATGCTACCATGCAAGCAGCAGACGCGGATATAATACTCATTCCGGTCGCCAAAAGGAGATCTATAACCTTAAAACTTATAGAAAATGGACTGACACCTAGAGGTGGCACAGTCATATTCGTAATCGAGGCACACGAATATCGGCAGACAGAGGTATACTATACATGGATACATTTTCCAGCAGCTAATACTATAACAAAGTACTTCCACTATTACAAAGTAGAGGAACCTCCTAATGAGTACACTCCTTTCGAGGAAGTGGAAGTACCACTCAAATTCCAAGAGCATTTGCTCTTATTTGATGGCGCCCTAAAACATAATAATCACATTACAAGGCTCGGTCCTTTAGGAAGACCAGGAGCAACGTGGCCGGTCCTAGCCGGATACACACCATATCCAGACATCGAAAGAATGCCTGCAGCAGAGCTGTTAATACAGCTAAAACAACTACTAAAAATTCACAGACAATTAGTTCAGTATGTAATGCGGACTTCAACAATTCAGCCAGCGATTAAACTTCCACAGCTGACCCCTCACCAGGGGAACACAAATAAAATTACACCACAGAACATCCAATCCTGCCTAGGTAAAGTTCCAGCTAAACGGGAACAGATACCATTCTGGTTGGCACAGAAAATTACCCAAATAGAGGCGGTGTTTCCTGACACCACCCCATTAGAAAAACACAGAATTCTGACTATATGTCTCCCAATGGGAATCGCACCACACATTGAGGACTGTGACACTTGGGGTACAGTCTTTGCTTCCATCTACACAAAAACGCACGGTGTTCCATCCATTTCGGTAATACCAGATGTGCTAAAACAAATTCAAGATGAATACGGTCCAGAACCTGCTTTAACTCTTGGTATGAAATTACTAAAAGACTTCAAGCAGGTCTCGGCTATATTACTAGCCAACATAAAGGGTGAAGCAGCAAACGTGGCGATCCGCCAGAGGTTAAAAGAGACAGATATAGCAGACCAACCAGCTGAAATTGCCAGAATCATAGAAAAATCCTATGAAGAACTAGGCAGAGATAGTCTAGGTGGAATACCAGTAAAACCGCAACTGACTACAAGTCCAGAAAAAATATTTTTTAATAATAATAATTCACCAAAAAAGAACTGGGATGGAAACAAACAATCCAATCCTAAAGAAAAGAAATTCCAGTCCAGAGGAAGGTCTCCTAGGCGAAGAGAGAAATCTCCAAACCCGAGACAAAGGTCACCTCAGAGTGAACCCTCTGGGAATAGATATAACCTTAGAAATAGGGATAATATTAAAAAACCTGATAGATATCAAGACATTGATACACGTCCCTCTCAATCTTTTCAGACTTCCTCGCAGAAATCGGAAAGAAGAGGACGATCAGAAGAGCACGCCAAGTCCAAAGACAAGGAACCTGCTCAACTGAAAAAGAAATCACAATTTCCAAAAAAGAAGGTAGCCAGTATCAAGGTAGTTAACAATGCCGAGAATACTGAGGACACAACTGAAAAAGGGAGAATGGGCTCAGACAATGCTAGACAGCGCAGCAGAGGTGAGCATAGCTCGCAAAGTCCTGATGGATCATCTGGAGACAGTGGACACGAATGAATATCTTCAAGTGGAAACTGCAGATACCAGAGTTAGCAAGCCCCACAAAATATACGAGATAACATTACGTATAGAGGGAGATAAGACTAGGAAAATAAGGGGACTATTTTGGGATAACCTCTCAAAGGGTTATGACATACTTCTAGCTGAAAAAGACTGGCCACCAGAGTTTGTCAGGGAGTGCCCTCATGGCGAAGAAGTAATTATGCCTGCCTTCTCGAATCAAATACCGATTCATAAAAAATACACACTTGCTAGAAAGTGGGCAGTGGCCTTAGCACCTGCTTTATATAAAAATCATGTAGGATGGGATGAGGATTCTCCTCCTCACAAAGTCCAGTTAAAATCACAACCAACTGCACAAAGGCAGTACCCAATTAAGCAAGAAGCTAAAAAACAAGTAAATGAAATACTAGATCAGCTAGAATACCAGGGGGTGATTGAAACTTGCACCTCACAAATGAACAATCCTTTGTTTCCGGTCTCCAAACCAGACAATTCGTACCGTCTAGTTTTGGATTACCGACACCTTAACACATGTTGCAAAACTTTTGCAGTGCAAAACTCACACAGTGCTGCACTAATGAATAACATAGTGCGCAAAAAATACAAAACAACCTTGGACATCTCCAACGGATTCTTTTGTCAAAACATAGCACCAGAGAGCAGATATTTAACAGCTTTCTCAGTAAATGGCACTCAAAAACAATTCTGTCGGTTAGCCCAGGGGTACAAGAACAGCCCGGGGGTATTCTCAGCGAGAGTAACAGAATTACTACAACTATATGATGATGAAGCATTATCTTATGTCGATGACATTTACTTAACAGATGATGACTTGGAAACTCACTTGAAAAGAGTGAACACCATAATACTTGGTTTCGCTGCAGAGGGTTACAAATTCAACTTCAAAAAATCCAGAATTGCCCATCTGAAAATCCAGTACGGAGGATATGAATTATCAAGTATTGCCTGGTTGACAGTCTTTTAAGAACTAGAAGAATTGGAAAATCTAAAATATGAAAAGACGTATCCTCTGCCAATCGACATTCTGCCTCTACGACATTACGCCTGTGTAATATATACAGACGGACATGCTCAACCCTCAGTTTGGGGAGAACATGCATACAATCCCACATGTGAGATTACAAAAGAAGTGTGGCACGGAGGTAAACTAAGACCTCTATTAACAAAATCACACTCAGTAGAAACTAATTCAGAACTACAAACTGAAATATTAGCTTTGAAAATGGCGCTAGAAAATGCGGATCGCGAATTCCCGACACTTATAGTGTCAGATTCATATTTCTGCGTCAAAGCATATAACAAGGATTTGCAGACCTGGATTCAGAACGGTTACAAAGATGAGACGGATGCACCAATAAAGCAGAGACTGCTCTGGGAACAGGTAGCTCTTTTGAAAAAAGAACTACCAAAGACTCACGTGACACACTCACTGAGTCACCAGCGTGATGGCGTTCACGTTGTAGGGAATTCATTGGCTGAAACAGCCGCAGCGGCAGCCAGTAAACCGGCTCCCGTAGATCGAAAAAAGCGTACATTAAAATACATTGACGGCGAAACATTGCTGGCGGTGAAAACGTCATCAAAAGGCGACTGCTCAGCGTTACCGATCAACTATCCACTCAATTACACATACATCATAGATGCAAACTCCATTCCTTTTGCTCGAATCCCTGGAGTGGGGGATAGAGTGATTCCAAACATGGACAGGAGAAACTTGTTAATCGCAGACGCACACATGGGCGAGGGTCTCAGACACCATAAATTAAAAGATTCTCTGGAAGAATTACAATCACGGTACTGGTGGCCAGGCATGAGCCTGCACTACACCATGTTTGTAAAAAACTGCCCAAACTGCAACAGAGATCGCAGTGGGGAGAGAAGCAGTTACCTCGTCGTAGCAAGGCGGATAATATTACCAACAAAAAGAATGGCTTGCGATTAACATATACAGGCTAGTTTCCACTTATAATATAGATCAACAGCACTCGGCTGACGTCCGGACTGTTATACAAGATTTGCGAGTCTAAATGGCATATACGCTAAGAGCATGCTACGTTCGACCATTTTTTTCTTTTTCTCAGGCAATCGAGCCTGGGGGGGGGAAAGAATGGCCAAATGAGCACAGCCCAGCGGGAATCTTCTCACTTCCTTCCTGAGGGTATGGGATGGTGTAAAGAAAAAACCAAGACAGAAAGCAATCTATAATAGAAAGGATATTAGGTTCGGGAGCTGGGTGGGTCAAACATCTAATAAGTGTCCAACGTAGTCTAAATAACTTGCCAAGAAATTCTCTGAAGGGATTCAGTCCGTACGAATTATTATTCGGAACTAGGATGTTGATCTCTGACCTTGATAGTCAGACTTCAGTGGTAACAGAAAAAAGCTTTGATGTCAAAGACCGTTTGGCTATTTTGCAGGACTTAAACAAAACAAGAAAAGACCTGAGCAACATACAGTTGAAACAACAGCCAACGACCACTGAAGATTCACCACCTGTCCCAGCAAGACCTGTCTGGATTCCAAAAGTCGGGGATCTAGTCAGGGAGAAGATCGCGGTAAAGAAGGAATTTGGGCCTTCTTACAGAAAAGCAGTTCCTGTATTGTCTGTCAACGGGACAAGATCAGTTGTACTACCGCCACTTGCTGGAAAAAAGGAGAACCGAGTTGTATCCATCGACCTGGTAAAACCACAACATGTGGCCGATAACCAACGGTAGGCCAAGTGGACTCCCAATAAGTAGCAGAACACCAAGGTTTGCTACCAGTACAGAGGTCCTATCAAAGAGGCTCATCACATTCAAAACGCCAACAGAAGAACAACAAGGACTATGCAACAATGCAATAGAACTAAGACCTCTGAAAACCCAAATAAAGACATTTAGCAGAGACACACCAATCTATACAGAAGTACCAAGTGAAAATGCAAGAAACAAAAATCCTGAACCAATTGGAACAATTGATAGAACTGCATCTGGTTACTTCATCAACTTCGATGATTCCTCTGACGGCTTCAGCGAACAAAAGACACAGCCATCACCAAAATCCTTTAAAGACAAAGCAAAGGAACTTTTGAAACAACTAAAAGAAACATATCTGATTTCTCCATGGATTGAATTTTGGGTGGGTTTTGGTGCATTTATCCTCATACTTTGGCTCATCATGGTATTTACCTTGGGACGCTTCATTGAGGGAAAATATGCTAAAATGGACACAGCAAGTCAGAACATCAACTTGGTCCTCAAACCACACACATCTTCACACGTCGAGAAACGAGAACTTTCTTCAGAACTTTCTTCAGCCAACTTCACAGCAATTCCAATACCTGGTGGGGTAGCCTGGGACAACACTGACTATGAAATTTATGGTCCGGTCGAGATCCTGAAATATCCACACCAAATTAAGATCTCTTTGAGTGACTTTGCAAAACCAAACTCATTTGCTGATGATTGGGACTTTGAAAGTATAAACAATATGATGTCTGACTTAGTAATGTCTGCTAAATTTACAAAACATGATTATTTGCAAGGTTCTACAAATTATGATAGTATGTATTGCTATAACCACTATGGTAACCATTTCTTGCATAAATCTGCACAACCTAGAAATGTTTTAAATTTTAATCAATGGGAACATTGTGCTACTCCTCCAAAAGGGAGCTCTAGAACCGTTTATGACAAATATTCATACTTTCAAGGTTTTAACACTAGTAATGCTGAAACATTTTATTATAAATTGTCAAACAAGACAGGGACCAAAACCATGATAACCAACACAAAATTGATTTATTCTGATTCATTCTTTGAAAAAATGAATACTTTTGGATTCGATTATTGGGACAAAAATGTTGATTTGAAAAGTGTTTGGGGCACAAAAGAATGGCAAGTACAGGGTTTAGAAGCTTTGTTTAGAGCCTGCATGATCCCAGAACAAATGATATTTTTAAATGACACTGTTCAACAAACCACCTGTCTTGGCTTAGCCAAAATCAAAGATTTAAATAACCTGTCTATTCCAAAGCCAACAATGTTTAGCAATAACTCTGATACAGATGAAGAAATAGACATAAACCATATACTTAACCAAAACAGAACACATCCTGATTGGAAACAATGGTTGATCTGGCCCACAGATACAAATAACTGTCAAGATAGATTCCTGAATAAAACACAGGGTTTCAAAATGACCAGGCCAGACCCTAGATATCCCCAAAGACATCACCCAGGGATAATAACAACCTACAGTGTGGGCAAATTATGCCTTCAATGGCTACAAACTTCCACACTGCCTGAAATTAAGCAACACCTAACTTTACTTACTGATGGTGCTGACTTGCGTGATTTCATAATGGGACCACGCAAACAGCGTCAAAAGCGTTTCATAGCAGCCTCTGTATATGCAGCATACAATGAGGCCTGGAAGGTTACTCAAATTGAGACAGCAGAAAGAATACGGGAAATTGACCGTATTAATTTGGAAAAATCACTTTCTGTAGTGGACAATGGGTTAATGACTCTGTCCTCCAGAATTTTTTCATTGGACAGCATTGTGTCTTCAGCAATCGATATATTATCGCAAGACTTACTGTTATTACAACATGGTCAGTCACAATTGCGTTCTATTGTACAGCTTGGCTGGACGTTACAAAATCTGCGTTCAGGCTACGTGCCTTGGCGTTTAATCAACACAACGTCACTATTCCAAATCTTTAACCTTACTGATAGACAAATCGGTATGGCGCAGAAGGGTGCTGATTATACAATCTTGAGCATTGAAAAACTAGAAAGATTACCGTTGACAATGTCAGAACGACCTGTCAGTGAATGGATAATCCACGGAATCATAAATATTCCAATCTCAACCTTCAGGTTTCAATACTGCCAAAAATATATACAGGCTGGCATGTACGAGAAATTGGGAAAGGGGTACCTTAAAACAACTTGGAACCTGCCCTATTCACATGCATGTGTCAGTAACAAAGGACAGAAAGTGTTTCTTAGTGGCAACAATTGTGCTATGTCACTAAGCGGCACGCTTCTGTGTAACGGTATTAGTTTGCACGGAGCCTGTGAAGGGAATTCATACAACCTTTCATGTCACCAGCAAGGCGCACCTGCAACTGAAATAGAACCATTCTTTCAAAGACTCTATAATGGGAGTTACATTCTTATTGTAGACCGCAGATGCTGTAGTCTTATGCCCGGGACTCCTTATCTCGTCACTACGACGGCGAAGGTCAAGTGCTGTGGACGTTCTTTGTTCCCCAGCTCCTTTCCAGACAGGGAGGCGAGGGCATGGCCCAGTTTGAAAATTACTTCTATTCGAATAGACACTTTAAGCAGAATGAAAACAGTGCTTCTTCAGACGCCTACAAGGCTCACGTCATCAAAAGAAACGTATGATCTACAAGTCGCAAGGACGACTGCAGAGATACATACATTATTATCAACCAATTCCCCCGTACATTTCGTGGAAATCCTGAGCGAAATCTTAAATATTTCTGATACCACTGGGGTCTCAAAGGTATTTAAGACAGTATTTTCGATGGCATTAACACCATTCAAAGCCATACTGGGTATTTTTCCAGATTTCGTCCATTCGATTTTTGGCGGACTTCCCCTGATCCTGGGACTAATTGCAGGAATCCTATTCCTAGTCCTTATTTTTCGTTATGGCAACCCATGTCACAGACCAAACTCTGACGACAATGGAAGAAATGATCCTAGCCATTGGATACCGGGACCGGATATCAAAAATCCTGGGACTCTCCCGGCTTAGAGACCTGAACATGACTTGGTTTCTATCATTTCGACCAATGTGGCAAAGGTGTGTTTTACCTGTACTAAGGTGTCTGCTATGCGGAGAAGAATGCGTGTTAGACACCTGTCTGACGCTACAATCGGATGCGCCGGTGGATGCAGATACACTGTTGGTTCCTACCAAGGTTCACGCACTGTGCTGCCCTCAAAGGCTGCCAATTCTGATGACGGCATTCCTGGAATCTTCACCACTGCGATTGAAGAGTAGTGAAGTTCAAGATGAAAGCAGCATCGAACAGGTACGACCTTCTGTCAGCAATGCAAATCAGAATGTCAATGGAGACAATCATGCGCATGAATGCATGGTTACCCCTATTTCCGACTTAGAGGAACTTTCCCATGAAGCTGTTGACAGTTTTTTCGAAAGCCTGAATGATATGATGTTCTCTCCGGAACAGAAATAGAGACTTTTGAGTAAACTCGCACACGGCGTTCCCTGAATTCGGCCTTCAACTTTAACAATAAAGTCACATGAACAATTACCATCCAGTTCACGGACAGCAACTTTTTTCAGCAAGCCCCTAAAATATTTTTCTATATATTTTTTCCCGGGACACTGATCTTCTGCTTAAAGTAAGAAACTATTCCTAGAGAACTAAGATTTCTATTTTTTTAGATACTTTATAGACTTTATATAGACTTTAGCTGCCCGCTGGTATGTTCACAATATATTTTATGTGATGAAATGGTTTCGACTTTTTTTCTGTATAGCCATATTAAGAGCCATTTCATGTGTATTTCTCATATACCAACAAGCAATAATGCATAAAATGCGTGTTTACTTTTGCATTTAATTCATAGCTTAAGTGCATACAATATATATGACTGCAATTTTTCAGTATATTTGAAAATTTCGAAATGCATTTATGTATTTTGGGGTGGTAAGGTATACACTATACTCTATAGTATGTTGTACTATGTTATACTATGCATAGTTTAGTAGATATGACCATAGTTAGCGTGGAGTGGGTGTCGTGTATTTCTATAGGTTCTGAATCAGTCCCCCTATTCCTGACCCTATTCTGGTTAAACTAACTATCAAGTTAACTAACAGTCAGCCCATGAGGCAAGAAAACCCCCATGATGCAGATACCGTTATCTGACGCAGTCACACTACGGCACAGGAACGTGTTATCTGATTAGGTCATAACGCTTGAGATCTAATTAGACAAGCGACATTCCTCCAGCCCCTGATAAGGCATACGACGTTCTCATAACAAATCAAACCTATGACAACCTGGATAATCCGTGCGGCCATTGTTTTGATTTCACAGAGAACTTTAGTAAAGAATGTGCTAACGAGCAAGTCGTATGACATCTTTATTGACGTACCTATGTCCATCCTTACGTCAATCCTGGCACCTTTAAGGTATAAATATTGCCGACCTTGCCCTATGCAAACACACGCGTGGTGACAAGACGGAGCAGCCATACTTGCCGAAGCCAAGAGCAGAAGCAGACCCCGCAGGCAACAGCCCCGCCTTCCTGACGCGCTGAGAGACGCGCTGCTATCTCAAGCCGAGAGACCCAGCACCGGCGCTTCCGGGCAGCCCTCGCAGGCAGCCTGGAATATCGAGAGCAGAGAAAGAGATACCATTCCTCATTCATCCTAAATTCCAGGTACAGAACTGAATAACCCCTCCTAGAGAATTCTTTAGTTATTCACTTGGCAAAAACAAACTTAACTTAAACTGTAACTTTCTATTCCCGCCCACGCATTAGACTTAGGTCAGGTACACGGGGTAGGCGTATTTAGAAACACCAGTTGAGTGCGTTTAGTCAAATGTATATGTGTATGTAAATATATTTTAATCATTTTAAACATCATATGGCTCAGAAACCATATCAATGTTTTTACAGTATTATTTTATACTATTGCTTTTAACGTATGCACTTTACTTAACTATAAGTATTGCAATAATATCGATCCATTTCTCTTGTACGAGAAAAGAGACTGATCAATAAATAACATCTTTTATTGAACACGCCCGTCTCTTCCTTTTCTCTACATTCTGATGAGACTAAGAATGCACGTACTGACTGAGTAAAATAATTGCCTTGTGCTCACACGACTCTTGAGATTGACTCTTGATTAGGGGAGAGCAAAGTTGTCATGTTCTATGGTTGTCAGAAACTAAATCCCTTCTTGTCTAATCAGGGGAGTTAATCCTTCCTTGAACATTCGAGAAAGTTTCTAGCGAACTCTGAGCTTAGCTGGCAAACCCAAAAATTAAGTCTAGTATCGACAGTAGTAGACCTAGTTAACGTCTGGTCTAGGCCTTTACTGCTGTAGGTACTATTCCAAGGCGCAGAGCCTATTGGGAAAATAGGAGCTACACTACAGTTTATGATAGGTTCCTCCTGACAAGATTTAGGTCCGGGATGTTCGATAGAATTATAAGTTTCCAAAAAATGCATGATTGGGCCAGAATACCACAATTGTGTCCATGTGACATTCGCTCACATCAAACTACTATTCATGTATTTCTATTCTCTACATTTTATAGCGAATTGAGAAGAACTTGTGTTGTTCCGATTTTATAATCTATGGGGATTAGGCAGTGTCGCCCGGAATTTATCGCCCTACAATTCCTGGACAATGTACATTCAGTGTTGAGAATATAAATGTTTTTAAAGAAAGTGATCTATTTTAGAAAGAGTATTGATATATAAATTTAATAGACTAGGTAGATGTAAAATGATAGCACTAACCATGAACGCTTAGTTTCTGAATATCATGTTTGTCAACAAGCTGCAAAACTATATTTATGATTTTTAATACGCATTTTATGATTCTATGAACAAACAGCTGGTTTATCATGCACTTTTAACTATCCCTTTTTACGATTGTATCGGATAGCAAACGAATAAAGCAGTGTTGACTTGACTTGAGACCTCTGGAAGCATTATTGGGTTTGTTGGAGAGAATTGGCAAGTCCTGTGCAGAGAGAATATTTATTTGGGTGGCCTTCTTTATGGCCAAGAAGGGCATTGCTTGCTACTGGAGATATCCATAGGCCCCCTTCTTTGAGTTGTGGCCAAAGGGTGATGATTGGTGTGCGCACTAAGAATGACCAATTTATGAGGCCCATTGGCTGCACTTACCCTGGACTGCCTCTGTAAAGACATCTTTCAGCTGGGAGGTTGTCAGTGTTCAATGAACTAATCCAGAGTTGGATATCTCTTGATTGTAACTATATGTGGATGATGCTGTGTACTATTACATCTAATAAAATGTGGTTATTAAAAAAAAGAATAAAAAAGAGAAAAGTGAATGTTTGCAGATGGAAAGTGAGATAAGACAAATTGAAAATCAATTAAAAGACATGGGTCTCAAAGACGCAAAGCAGAGTATATCAACAGGAAAAACTCATAAGCAGCAGGAAAGTAGTAAAATGGGTAATTTAAAAAACAAACATATTTTATTAATTTTGAAGTTGCGATAAATAGCATGGCACAACAGGCCCAAAATACAACAAGGAAGTCACAAAAAATAAAGCAAAATAAACTGTTTTGACCAAGCAACAACAAAGTACTTTTGCTTGGTCAAAGTGGAGCACACTGTTTGCTATTGGATGGCTGGAGCACTGCTCCCACCATCCCATAGCAAACTGCAATGTCACGGGGGTGGGCACCCCAGGACATTGCTGGGGTTGGCCCTGGGGGGTGGTGGTCCTCAGGGCCATTTACGGCTACAGACGTGGGACCGTGTGGCCCCCTCCTATTCCAAATTAGCCCCAGGGAAGTGGTAGTCCCCGGGGCTGAAGCCCCTCACACATATTTTTTAAACATAACCCGGGGAGTCTTGCAGTGCCCAGGGCTGTGTGGGGGGGCAGGAGCCCCCATGCATAATTATCTACATAGCCCCAGGGAGGTTGTGGTTCTCAGGGCTGCGGGGGAGTTCACGTGGCCCACCCACATTTCACATACATAGCCCCAGGGAGATGGCAATCCCTGGGGCAGGAGCCACACCACACATTTTTTGACCAATATAGCCCGGGGAAGGTGGTCGTCCACAGGGTTGTGGGGACCTGCACGGACATTTACATTTTCAGATCCACAGTGACCCCCGCCCAAATGTTTTTAAAAAAAAGAAATTAGGGCACGGGGTCAGGGTGTTTCTACCCTACCCTCTTTTCTAATTTTTTCACCTTTTTTCTTGTGACTCGGTTCAACCAAGCCACAAGATGGCTGCCAACACATCCTGGTTTGAAGTGTTGACAGCCAATCAGATGTCAGGCACGAGATCGGGAGGGTTCGCCGATGTACAGCGGCCACAGTTGTATATCTGCGAAATCTTTAACTTTCTCAGAAACTACTGAACGGATTTACACCATTTAACTAAAAGAGTGCTTTAAAAAAAAAGAGCTACCTTTTTGCCAAATTTCGTATATTTCCGTTCAGCAGTTCGGGCTGTAGCGTGCCTGAGGTTTCCTATAGAAAAGAACATAGAGAAAAAGCGTTTTGGGCTCCCCTTTTTCTTGGTCTCCGCTTGATGGATCACCCCAAAATGCTCAAAACACCAGCTGAAGTGAGTGGGCCATTAGGTTAACAATTTCTCAAAGATTCCTCAAACAGTGCCAAAGTTATATCCAAATCAAAAAATGCTTTTCCTATGGAAAACTAGGTCCTAACTATACCTACTTATATACATATATTCACAGAAAAAACCATAGATTTCAGGGGCGTTATGGTTAGCTGGACATTTCACTCGTACAAAACCATTGAAATTCCCCCATTATAGTCAGGTCAGCTAACTATAACTCGCACGCCCGCAATGCACTGCTGATGACATCACATATTACATCACTCATGAAATGGTCAGTGACATCACTCATGACATCACTGATGAGATCTCGAATGTCATGACATCATCCAGTGAATGTGTGTCTTTCTGAAAATTAAATATGTTTTATATATGTATATCTCAAGGTTGATGGAAGAATAAATGGGTAAATAAATGTCTAAATGGATGTTTTTTTGTCGTAAAATTGATTGTATAACTGACTGATTAAGTGTATCTTAGTGAATACATGCCTTAGCGAGTAATGTTTAAATATTTAAATATCTGTATCATTCTGTCACTTTGTGTATAAGTGGCTGCATGGGCTAGTGAGTAGCTACATGAGTGTCTATATGGGTTATTAGTTGTTTTGTTGAGTAGCAGTTCGAGTGTCTGAGTGTCTGTATGGTTGGTTGGGGGTATTACTAAGTGCGTAGATGCATGAATGAGTGACTCATTGTTTGTATGTGTTGAAGTGTGTGCAGGACTGTATGGGTGGATGAGTTTGTGTATGGGTGTGTTAGTGAGTGAATGACTGTCTCAATAGTGTCTTTATGAGTAACTACATATGTTCTAAACTAGTCTATGTGAGTATTGGTGTATATAAGTGAGTATATGTGAGAGTGAGAGATTGGAAGAGTTCCTTTATAAATATGTGTTTCTATAAGTGATTGTTTAAGAGAGTAAGTATGTGTACGTTTCTGTAGAAGTAAGTGTAGTGGTGTGTATATAACTGTCTATGCAAGTAAACTGATGTTTGATTCTTTATTAGCATGAGTGACTATGTGTGTGAGTAACTATGAATGAGTGGCGGTGTGTAACAGGATGTATAGGTGTATGAGTACATATGATGAGTGAGTACATGTATGAGTGACTATATAGGACTGTTGGTGAATGAGTGCATGTGTATGTAGATCCTGGAATTACTGAATAGGTTGTTGTAACTGGTAATGGTATGTCCATTGTTTTGAAAATTTTAGTTTCTATTTTTGAATGTGTGTATCAAAGGTTATATTATGGTGAGAGGAGGTCTGCCACTCTATCATAAGGATGAATGATGTAATCAGTGATGTCATCAGTGATGTCATTTGAGATGTCATCAGTTATGTCATGAGTGATGTCACTGACCATGTCATGAGTGATGTAATATGTGACGTCATCAGTGGTGCACGAGTTATAGTTAGCTGAACTAACTATAATGGGAGAATTTCAATGGTTTTGTACGAGTGAAATGTCCAGCTAATTATCACGCCCCTGAAACCTATTGTTTTTTCTGTGAATTTCAAAGGTTTTTTAAATGCTAATTTTTAACTTTCAGGTAACTGAACCTATGTTTTTTTAAGTGAAATTCAAAGCTTTTTAAAATGCTAGTTTCTAACTATGCCTACAGAGGTAGGACATGTGAAGAAAGAAGAAAAAACACACAGAAAGAAGAAAAAGAAGTCCTCAAAGACGAAGAAAAGTGCAGGAAGAAGGAAGACGTGCAGAAAGAACAAACAGAGGAGCAGAAAGAGGCCTTGTTGCAAAATCATCCTGTACCCTCAACTTTTCAGATGGGTAGTGGTGGTAACTGACTCTGACTAACCAGTCCTGGAGCCAGTGGTATGCTAAAAGACACTTAGAATACAGTTAAAACACCTACATACACTACGGAACACTATGCGTTGGGGTACCCCTGTTATTAGCATGACCTCGTCTGTAAGCCTCTAGTATATAATAGGACAGGGGGATTAAAACAACCTCTTAAAACATGCTACAGGGTGTGTTTACACACTGGTGAAGGGAGGGTGGTGGCTGAGCTGACGTGTGCAAGCACACCCTGTGGTCGTTTTAATTTGGGGGATAAAGTCCCCTTGAATCCTGAGTGTCCCTTTATTACAACTAGCCCATCAGGTATCTCTACTGAGCACCACAGAGCTGTGTTGCAGGGAAAATGGGCAAGGCCTGGACTACCTCTCTGCAACGCAGAGCAGTAGTGCTTACTGGAAGCACCTGGTGGACTACTTGGCCCCCATGGGCCCTCAACATTGAAGGGGATTTATTTCCCCAACTTAAAACGTGCCATAGGGTGTCTTTGCACAGGTCACCTCAGGCCCCATCCCCTCCTTTCCCACTGTGAAAAACACGCCCTGTGGCCATTTTAAGTTGGGAGATTAAGTCTCCTTGAATCCTAAGGGTCCCTAGGGTCAAACGAGCCCACTAGGTACCTCCAGTAAGCGCTGTGGCAGAGAGGTGTAAAAGGGGGCACGGCCTGCACCACCTCTCTGCAACGCAGCACAGTGGTGCTTCCTGGAAGCACCTGGTGGGCTACTTGGCCCCGAGGGTCCCTCAGGATTGAAGGGGAATTATTTCCTCAACTTAAAACGCGCCACAGGGAGTGTTTGATCACGTCACCTCAGGCCTCAACCCCTCCTTTCACCACTGTGTAAACGCGCCCTGTGGCCATTCTAAGTTGAGAGATTAAGGGCCAGATGTAGGATCCCTAATACCGGTCGGTAACGGCCGAATTTGGCTGTTACCAAACGGTATTAGGGTTTTCTAATGTAGGGGGCCTAATTTTTACCGATTCGTTAAATTTACCGAATCGGGAAATTTACCGATTCGGTAAAATACCCAATCGGTATATTTACCGATTTGGTAAATCCAGATGTAGCTGGCACTTTAAAGAGTGCCACAGGCCCTTTAGGAGTCGGTATTTACCACCCAATCCTATTGGGTGGTAAAATACCGAATTCCAGTGTACATGCACATCTGTGCATGTACACCTATGCCATGTGCCACACAGACATGCCCTTAGAGCATGTATGTGTGCCACATGGCACACAAGCCTGCAATTGGGGTGCTACAGGGTGTCAAAGTGACACCCCGTTCCCCCTGCCAGGATTCGGTATTTACCGATTCGGTAAATACCGATTCGGTATTTCCCATTGATTCCTATGGGCTTCAAGGCCCATAGGAATCAATGGGAAATACCGAATCGGTATTTACCGAATCGGTAAATACCGAATCTTACAGAATCGCTAATTGTAAAAGAAAAATTACCTACATCTGCCTACTTCCAATTTACCTACTCCTACATACCGAATCGGTATGATTCGGTATTTAAGAGTAGGTAAATCGGAATTACCTACATCTGGCCCTAAGTCTCCTTCAATCCTAAGGGTCCCTGGGGTCAAACTAGCCCACTAGGTACCTCCACTAATTGCCACGGAGCTTCGTTCCAGAGAGGTGTAAAAAGGGGCGTGACCTCTTAACACCTGGCGCATACTGGAGACACCTGTTGGGCTAGTTTACCCTCATGGACCCTCAGTATTGAAAGAGAATTAATTCCCCAACTTAAAACGTGCCACGGGGCCTGTTTGCACAGTGGTGAAGGAAAGGGGCGTGGCCTGATGTGATATGTCTGCAAACACGCCCTGTGGTGCGTTTTAAATTAGAGAATTCATTCCTCCTCAATCCTGTGGGTCCCAGGGGGCCAACTAGCCCATCCGGAACCTCCAGTATGCGCCAGGGGGCTATGTTGCAGAGAGGTGTTCAGAGTAAGCATGGGCGTAAAATCGGTTTCGCGGGCGAATTTTTGGCAATTTTGCAATCCGCGAATCTCGCGAATTTGCCCAAAAATCCGCAAGCTACGAATTATTTTGCTTGGTCGCGCATGAAAAATACAATATCATGCGCGGCGTTGACTTACCGTGATTCTGAGTCTGCCGAGTTGTTTTTCTCCTGGTTTGCGTGTGCTGCGCCATTTTCGCGCAAGAGTTTTTCGAACAAATTCCGTCATCCCGGCTTGCCATCTTGCACAGCGAGAGTTTGACAACGCGAGTATATCATAAAGGCCCGCGATCACGCATTGCAGGAGTAAACAATGCCAAACAGGTAGATGCGGCGCGCAGCTGACTTCCGGCAGGAGATTTGAACAGCTCGGGTCCCCGGAATTTCAAAAATTGCAATTCTGCACAAGAAATCCACCGCAGGCAGCATAAACCTTCTGAAAATGTTGATTTTGATCAGAATAACTCCTCAGATTGACATTTGGCAGCACTTTATGGTGCAAGGAGTCAATTTTTGGGGGGGGGGGTGGGAGGAAGGAAGTGCCCCAGAGTCTCCAACTTCCTGTTCCTGTCCAGCAGGCTCCTCCCAGTGCTTTGTCCATGTCCTGGTCACTTTTGATTTGGATCTGGAGCTGGAAGGATTACTTTTTGTGGCTGCTGCTGGATATTTGTATTTGAGGACTTTTGGGACTTTGGAGTTTGGATCACTTTTGGATTTGAGGTTTTACAAGTAAGTTGGTGCTGTTTGTTTGGGGCATTGCAGTTGCTGCAACTACAATTTTAAAACTTTTTCACAACTGTAAAAAAACTATTTTGTGGCCTGTGGGTAGCCACAGTATCCAGTAGGCCCAGGGTTAGTCATGGGTGCATGATACAACTGTTTCTGTGATTTTGTTTAAACTTAATTCTCATTTATGTGTTGGAATTTTAGCTGTTATATGTTGATTTTTTAAAACAAAATTGGCGTGCCTGTAAAGCCTCACTAGCCAGTAGGCCCAGGTGCAGTGAGTGGTGCATGGACCTAGTCTTTCTGTGGGGTGTCTTAAATTGAAACATCCTTGAGGGCATGGATGGCATTGGATTGTGGTGATTTTTGTATGTTTTTCGACTTTTTGGGGTGTTGTTAGGGCCTGGCCATGTTGGTGGGGGCCATTTTGAGGCCTGGTCCAGGCAGGGCCTGGCCATGTGGTGGGGGTCAAGGGGCCAATTTGAAGCCAGGCAGTGTGTTCAGGCCTGCACCCAGTTTGCTTTGCTTTCATCCATTTTATGCCAGGGGTCCTGAGTGGTGCATGGACCAAGTCTTTCTGTGGGGTGTCTTGATTTTAAACACCAGTGAGGGCATGGATGGCAATGTATTGGGTGATTTGTGTGTGTTTTTTGACTTTTTGGGGTGTTGTTGTTGTCTGGCCATGTGGGTGGGGGCCCTTTTGAGGCCTGGTCCAGGCAGGGTCTGGCCATGTGGTGGGGGTCAAGTGGCCATTTTGAAGCCAGGCAGTGTGCTCAGGCCTGCACCCAGTTTGCTTTTCTTTCATCCATTATGCCCAGGGGTACTCAGTGGTGCATGGAGCTAGTCGTTCTGTGGGTGTCTTGAATTGAAACATCCTTGAGGGCATGGATGGCATTGGATTGGGGGGATTTTTGTGTTTTTCGACTTTTTGGGGTGTGGTTGGGGCCTGGCCATGTGGGTGGGGGCCATTTTGAGGCCTGGTCCAGGCAGGGCCTGGCCATGTGGTGGGGGTCAAGGGGCCATTTTGAAGCCAGGCAGTGTGCTCAGGCCTGCACCCAGTTTGCTTTGCTTTCATCTATTATGCCCAGGGCTACTCAGTGGTGCATGGACCTAGTCTTTCTGTGGGGTGTCTTGAATTGAAACATCCTTGAGGGCATGGATGGCATTGGATTGGGGTGATTGTTGTGTGTTTTTTGACTTTTTGGGGTGTTGTTGGGGCCTGGCCATGTGGTTGTGGGCCATTTTGAGGCCTGGTCCAGGCAGGGCCTGGCCATGTGGTGGGGGTCAAGGGGCCATTTTTAAGCCAGGCAGTATGCTCAGGCCTGCACCCAGTTTGCTTTGCTTTCATCCATTATGCCCATGGGTACTCAGTGTTGCATGGACCTAGTCTTTCTGTGGGGTGTCTTGAATTGAAACATCCTTGAGGGCATGAATGGCATTGGATTGGGGTGATTTTTGTGTGTTTTTCGACTTTTTGGGGTGTTGTTGGGGCCTAGCCATGTGGATGGGGGCCATTTTGAGGCCTGGTCCAGTCAGGGCCTGGCAATGTGGTGGGGGTCAAGGGGCCATTTTGAAGCCAGGCAGTGTGCTCCGGCCTGCACCCAGTTTGCTTTGCTTTCATCCATTTTATGCCATGGGGTACTGAGTGGTGCATGGACCAAGTCTTTCTGTGGGGTGTCTTGATTTTAAACACCATCGAGGGCATGGATGGCATTGGATTGGGGTGATTTTTGTGTCTTTTTAGACTTTTTGGGGTGTTGTTGGGGCCTGGCCATGTGGTTGTGGGCCATTTTGAGGCCTGGTCCAGGCAGGGCCTGGCCATGTGGTGGGGGTCAAGGGGCCATTTTGAAGCCAGGCAGTGTGCTCAGGCCTGCACCCAGTTTGCTTTTCCTTCATCCATTATGCCCAGGGGTACTCAGTGGTGCATGGAGCTAGTCTTTCTGTGGGGTGTCTTGAATTGAAACATCCTTGAGGGTATGGATGGCATTGGATTGGGGTGATGTTTGTGTGTTTTTTGACTTTTTGGGGTGTTGTTGGGGCCTGGCCATGTGGGTGGGGGCCATTTTGAGGCCTGGTCCAGGCAGGGCCTGGCCATGTGGTGGGGGTCAAGGGACCATTTTGAAGCCAGGCAGTGTGCTCAGGCCTGCACCCAGTTTGCCTTGCTTTCAACCATTATGCCCGGGGGTACTCAGTGGTGCATGGACCTAGTCTTTCTGTGGGGTGTCTTGAATTTAAACATCATTGAGGGCATGGATGGCATTGGATTGGGATGATTTTTGTGTGTTTTTCGACTTTTTGGGGTGTTTAACTGATGTTCCTCTGGCTTCCATTGCTTTTAGGTGCAACGAGAACCACCAGTCCCAGGAAGAAATCCTGCAGCGGTGTGTGCAGCACAACGCCACGTGACGTCACGTGTGGCCACAGACAAGATAAATCTGCAACTCGTGCAACTGCGTCCTGCTGTTCTGACATCTGAAGAAGATGGCCCCAAGGAAAGGTGGCCATAGCGCCTCAGCGAAAAAAGTTGCCACTGCCAGTAAGAAGGAGCAGAAGAAGCAAGTGGCACCACCTACCAAGGAGACTGGTGTGCCCACCGACACCTTTTTTGGGAGAAAAAAAAACTACGCCTGCAGCAGCAGCGGTGTCTGCCGGGGACCAAGCTGGAAGCAGCACCTCTGCTTCTTTGGGCTCAGTGCCACCACGCCAAGGTAGGTCCAAGACCATGAGTGCTGCTGCGGCAGCCACTTTGGTTGTTCAATCACCATCGACCAGTGATGTTGGCTCATCACAAGAAAGTACCATCCAATCAACGTAACTCAGCTGACGAGTGTTCAACAACCACAGCCGCAACGACAACCACAGGTGCAACTAGTACAAGCGCAAGTTCATGGGCAAGGAGAGGCACCAGTAGACCCGCAAGTAGAGGCGCAAGTAGAGGCGCAAGGAGAGGCGCATGGACAGGTGCATGGAGAGGTGCAACTAGAGGTTCATGGAGCAGCACAACTGCCTACAACGCTTGTTCCTCCAGAAGTAGGGGCACATCAGGAAATTGATATTGAAGCGGAAGTATCATCCGAGGAAGCCACTCCTCCAGATGTTGATCCATTGTCTTCCAGATCCCCAGCAAGAAAAAGGTCAAGGAGGGCTACTACTACAAGTTCTGCTTCAAGCCCCTTCATTCTGATGACCTTGATCCTGATTGGAACCCACAAATAAGAGTGAGGCGCACCATGAGCCGACAAAGGTAGCTAAGCCTAAAAGGAAGGTTCCCGCAAGGCTTCGACTTATGGGTGATGACAACGAACAAGAAGTGGTGTCTTCTGCTGCTGATGAACAGTCTGACGACGACCCAGTCATCACAGATGTCACTCCAGCCCCAGCGGGCATGCAGCAGACAGACATTTGCACCCTATCCCGAATGGCTGCTGAGCGGGATGTGGATTTGGGCGGCGTGGCACTGGTACCACCACCAACGCAGTTAACCACAACACCAACACGACCTACAGCTTCAATATTTTTTAGTCAGAAGGGCCGGCAGGGACCTCCATCCAGCTCGACCTCAAGTAGTGGTGCTGTGAGTGAACAACAGAAACAAATTCAGCCACGCCCATCCTCCACTTCATCTGGCATTGAAAGTCAAAGTAGCATCTCCACCACCAGCAGACATTTCCAGTCCCCAGTTTGGGACTTCTTTACTGTTAGCAAAAAGGTGGAAAACATGGTCGTTTGTTCGATTTGTAAAGTATCAGTTAGTCGGGGTAAGCTTTGTACCAACTATGGTACCGGAGGCGAGAGAGGTCATCTCAAACAACACCACCCTATCCAGTGGTGTAAGCACCTAAGTAAGATCGAGGAAGCCAAAACAAAAACAAATCCAAATGTATCCCTTGATATTGCATCTGATGATGACGAGAGGCTGATCGTGCAGGGGGGAAGTGAAGAAGCGACAGACATTTTTTCTGGTACACCCAGTACCCCTGGCAGCAGCACTGCAGTGGTATCGCCCACACCCTCTACCCCTGCAACATGTATGAGGCACACTAAGGGGCCGATTATGATGGAGGATTTTCCGCCACCTCCGGGCTGGCGGAAGCCACCTCCGGCCCGGAGGAGGCGGAAAATCCTCTGCGGAGTCACCAAAGACCCACCGCCGCATTACGATGGCTGGTGGGTCTTGGTTTCTGTCCGCAGCTTTTCCGCCGCGGTCGGATTACAACCGCGGCGGAAAAGCTCTCATTTGGCTGGCAGTGTCTATCAGACACCGCCAGCCAAATTAGGAAGCATTAGTAAACATGCTTTTCCGTGGCGGTTTTTCCGCCGTGGAAAAGCATGTGTACTTTTGCTTTTGGGGGCCCGTTGCGGGCCCCCAGGGTGTAGGCGGGTGGGGGGTGCACATGGGGGGTACCTATGGTACCCCACAGTATTTATATGCACAAAGCGGCAGGCACCACGAGGTGCCTGCCGCTTTGTGCATGTAAATGCTACACATGCACTTTTAACATTGCGGCGGATGCTGCTTGAAGCAGCACCCGCCGCAATGTTAAATATCCAGGATGTGACCACCAGGGTGGCGGTCACATCCTGATTTGCACGGAGGGACCTCCGCAGTCCATGCGGACGGTCCCTCCACCTCTGGGATGGCGGACGGACGCAAGTCCGTCCGCCATCCTAATCGGCCCCTAAGAGTCTGGTAGAGACACCAATGCGAAAAACTACATCACTGGGCCTAACTGGTATGAAGAAGTCATCATCATCATCACGTAAAATGGTCCAGCCCACCATTAGCGGATTGTTCTGGTCGGAGGCGCCATTTGAACGCAACCACCCTTATTGATTTGAAGGTGCCGCAGTCTGCATTCCTGATGTTCAAAAGTTCACAACTCAATCATGCTCCTCTATCCTCCTCCTCCAGACTCCCCCTATCCATTTCCCTCAAGGCAGATGGATGGATTATGGAGAAAAAATATACTTTGTCTTCGTAGACGAGTCCCCTCAAGTGGGACTGAAATAACTGACTGACTACATGCTTTCTGAATGTTGACAGACTTACTTCTGAAATTGACAGGAGAGGCTGCCCTGGCCTGTGGGCCCTCACTTTCTGAAGAAGATGCGGACAAAAAGTAGAACAGGTAATGAATAATGAGAAGATGGCATGCAGTGGACAGCAATGGCTGTCTGTCTCTTTTGAAACCAATTGCTGTTTTTTGTGTTTTTTGTGAACAGCGCAATTTGCCATGTTTTGAATATACCAGTATCAGTATTGCAGGTTTTTGGGGGTTTCTTTGGGGGTGTTCTAGGTTTGCGGTGCTGGGTCGGGGGTCTTGGAGCACTGCTGGGAAGGTCTAATTTTGATTGCATTTGTTTTTAAGAAATCCATGGTGGAAAAGGGGAGTTATGGCCTAGCTGCAGAGCGCGTTTGGACAGAATTGAAGGAAGGCCGAAAATATTCTAAGTATGAGATTTGGGGGGGTTTGGGGGGTCTTGGAGCAACGCTGGGTATGGATAGTATTGATTGCAAGTGGTTGGAAGAAAATCCATGGTGACAAAGGGGAGTTAGTGCCTAGCTGCAGAGGGCGCATGGAGTGATTTTGGAACTGGGCAAAAATATTTCTAAGTGCCCGTTTTTGTATTTTTGCTTTTTGCCTGTTTAGGGGTCTTCTACTTTTTTTCGCCTGGGTTGACGGGTCTGGGGGCATTGCTGGGAAGGTCCAATACCGGATAAAAGGGTTTTGGAGACAATCCATGGTGAAAAAGTTTTTCACTTTTCAGAGTTTTTGCTCACTTTCGTGTTTTCGGGGGCCTGCTTGGGGGGGTTCCTGGTGTTTGGGGGGGTTGGGGGGTCTTGAAGCAACGCTGGGTATGGATAGTTTTGATTGCAAGTGGTTGGAAGAAAATCCATGGTGGCAAAGGGGAGTTAGGGCCTAGCTGCAGAGGGCGCATGGAGTGATTTTGGAACTGGGCAACAATATTTCTAAGTGCCCGTTTTTGTATTTTTGCTTTTTGCCTGTTTAGGGGTCTTCTACTTTTTTTCGCCTGGGTTGACGGGTCTGGGGGCATTGCTGGGAAGGTCTAATATCGGAATAAAGTGGTTTGGACAAAATCCATGGTGAAATTTGTTTTCCGTTTTTGCTCACTTGCCTGTATTTGGGGGCTATTTCGGGGGTTCCTGGTGTTTGGGGAGGGGTTGGGGGTCTTTGAGCAATGCTGGGCATGCCTAATTTTGGTTGCAAGTGGTTTGAAGAAAATCCATGGTGGGAAAGGGGAGTTAGGGCCTAGCTGTAGAGCGCGCATGGAGTGATTTGGAACTCGGCCTAAATAGTTTTTGAATTTTTACTTTTTGCCTGTTTGGGGGGGGTTCTACTTTTTTGCGGGTGGGTTGGCGGGTCTTGGGGCATTGCTGGAAAGGTCTAATATCGGAATCAAGTGGTTTGGACTAAATCTATGGTGAAAAAAGGGGGTTAGGGCCTAGGGTTAGAGTTAGGGTTAGGGTTAGGGTTCTGAAATCGCTGTTTACACTTTATACATAGCTTGAGGGGAAAGATCCGCAAATTTGGCCCACACTTATTTGTCCTTGAAAAGGAGACTCAGAGTACGAACTTTCGAAATGATGCTTGTATGTTATGTAATACTGTCGACTCTGAAACTGAAAGTGTTATTTTTGCACTACACAGCGTACCTTATATTTTTTTCTCCGTGGTGTTTTAATATCACTTCCTGTTTTCCCATCAACAATTACAGGCCGGCTTTTACACAGTGCAATCACAAAAAGGATGACCTCAGGCTTAGCGACCCGCAATTCAGCATCCGCCAGGCAGGCAGTGGACAAGGTGTCTTCTGGTCCCCAACATTGATCGGCGGAGCATCAGATGGAATGGAGGAGTACCGCGAAAGAGGAAATGGCTGGATGCATGCAACTTCCCAAATTCAACAGGACAACTATCAATCAATCAGTCAATCAGAGCATTTGTATAGCGCACTACTCACCCAGAGGGTCTCAAGGCGCTGGGGGGGGGGGGTCCGCTACTGCTCGAATAGCCAGGTCTTGAGCTGCTTCCTGAAGGCGAGGTGGTCCTGGGTCAGGCGGAGGTGGGTCGGAAGGGAGTTCCAAGTCTTGGCGGCCAGGTAGGAGAAGGACCTTCCTCCTGTGGTGGCTCTTCGGATGCGGGGGACGGCGGCGAGGGCGTGGCTGGTCGATCGAAGCTGGCGCGTGGGAGCGTAGAAGTTGAGGCGGCTGTTGAGGTATCCTGGTCCTTGGTTGTGTAAGGCTTTGTGTGCGTGGGTGAGGAGCCGGAAGGTGATTCTCTTGTTGACCGGGAGCCAGTGCAGGTCTCTCAGGTGTCCGGAGATGTGGCTGCGGCGGGGGATGTCCAGGATGAGTCGTGCTGAGGTGTTCTGGATCCGCTGGAGTCTCTTCTGGAGTTTGGCGGTGGTTCCGGCGTAGAGGGAGTTGCCGTAGTCCAGACGGCTGGTGACGAGGGCCTGGGTGACCGTCTTCCTGGTCTCGGTGGGGATCCATCGGAAGATCTTGCGTAGCATTCGCAGGATGTGGAAGCACGACGAGGAGACGGCGTTGACTTGTCTGGTCATGGAGAGGGAGGAGTCCAGGATGAAGCCCAGGTTGCGTGCGTGGTCAGTTGGTTTGGGTGCGCTGCCCAGGGAGGGGGGCCACCAGGAGTCGTCCCAGGCGGAGGGTGAGGATCCCAGGATGAGGACTTCCGTCTTGTCTGAGTTCAGTTTCAGGCGGCTGTTCGACATCCATTTGGCTACTTCTGTCATCCGTTCGTGCAGGTTGGCTCTGGCGGTGGCGGGGTCGTTAGTGAGGGAGAGGATCAGCTGGGTGTCATCGGCGTAGGAGATGATGTTCAGGTTGTGCTGGCGTGCGATGGCTGCGAGGGGGCTCATGTAGACGTTGAAGAGAGTTGGGCTGAGCGAGGAGCCTTGAGGAACGCCGCAGATGACTTCGGTGGCCTCCGATCTGAACGGGGGGAGGCGGACTCTGTGTCCTTCCGGTGAGGAAGGAGGTGATCCACTCCAGTGCCTTCTCCTGGATTCCGACGTTGCTGAGGCGCTGTACTAGGGTGCGGTGGCAGACAGTGTCGAAGGCCGCGGAGAGGTCCAGGAGGATGAGGGCCGCTGTTTCTCCGTTGTCGAGCAGGGCTCGGATGTCGTCTGTGGCTGCGAATGAAGGTAACATGTATAATGGGACCCCCTCAAGGAGCGAATGTGGCCAAGGGACGGAGGGGAAAAAACTAAACTGAAAGGGGAAGAAGTCCCTTCATTGGCCAAATACTTCAATTGTGTGCATACATCAATACATATCAACAACTAGTGACAGAAAAAAGGGTAATACTGAACAGAAATCATTCAAAACATTGTATTTATTATTTCTCTTTTTTGTAAGTGTAAATTCATATCAAAATCGTTATAAATCAGACAATTTTATAGAAAACACATCAATTAATTATACAAATTCATGAACAACACAATAGAGTCATAAAAATCACCAACAAATCAATAAATAAACCCCATGGTATCAGACATACAACCAACTTACTCTCGTGCTACCAATCATACTACAATCAAACCTCATACATAGATGAAAAGGGAACTGGTTAACAATCAGCCAGATCACACAGCTAAATTGTTCAAGGGCTCTAGGGGAGGAATAGCGGCCCTTGTAGCAGGTCTACGCGCGTTTCGGTGGTTCAAGCCACCTTCATCAGGACCTTGTTCATCATTTAGTGCAGAACCCGGGGGTTGGACAGAACCAAAAACCTAAAAAGAAAAATAGATCTGTCACTCAGACATCCGCAAATGAAATATTAAAAACAAAGTACAACATTCACTATTGCTATTAAACTATGGGGGCTCATCACCGTGACTATAGTAAAATCCTAAACTGAAAAAGCAAAGGGAACATGATTCAAATAGCTGCATAGTAAAAAACCTAATATGGGCCCAGAATTACCTATTCACTCTCATATCTTGTTGCCAGCTAAATTATGAGCACCAAAAGAAAGGGATATATACAAGGAGGCCCAACCTCCAAGGCCTGGGGGGCTCGCAATTACACAGATGTTCGTTACGTATACTTACACAGTGGGTATTTCTCATAAGTAAGTGTGAGTATAAAAGGTCAAAAAACCAGTAAGGAACCAGATCAATTAAGCAGCATCTACAAAGGAATTGAAGGAGGATGTCAATTATAATGTACTGACGACTTGCTAAGACTCTAACATTACCCTGATTACATTGGGCTTACCAATAGCGAAGTTCATGATGGAAGCAATAATGACATGCGAGACTCAGGAAATCATCCAAATTGATGGCTACAGGGAGAATGTTAAACACCATAATGTCATAATTTGTACACAGGTTTCAAAATTTGCATAATATATGGATGCTTGCTGCAAACACACATCCTTATTGAGCCCTGATGGTGACCTACCCAGGCGGTCGCAGTGTGTCCTTGTTTAGTAAGGCTTCAAGAGATACATCAGTGTGCTACATTAAAAGATGGTCTCAAGTTAATTGGAACAGACGGCGAAGGGACTAAGTACTGTTGCTTCCTAATCTGTTATAGAAGAAAAAACGACAAGAGGTTCGCATGAGTGCTGACGCACTACACATGATATGCATATCCAAGATAACAAAGAGCAGTCAAGCCATAAAAAGAATAGTGAAGGCTTACTTTTATACACAGTGGAGGTGCAGTCCATTAATCAACTGCTATATTGTATGCCAGCGACCCTATGGAGGAGGATGAAAAACCAGTGTTACACGCTATTTAAATGTATGCAGAGTCTGGCGAGCAGTCATGCACGTAGATAGTTGTATAAATCTAAATAGTCCACCTATCTTAAGAGCGTTCAGGCATCCATGCTTCAGTAAAGAGTGATCATTACGGACTGTAAGTGTTGTGACAACAACATTGGTCTACACGAACATTGATCTTCGTTAGCATTAACGCGCTAGCAGCAAGGAAAGCCCTGTACTCTCTTAGACTGTTACCCACGCATGTTGCCGTTTATGCCTCAGAGCACATACGCTCCTAACTAAGTGCAAAGCTTCAGGCCCCACTCTTCGAGCTGTTAGCAAAAAATTCCGCAACACCAAATGCCCTGCCCGGTGCCGCGTTTACTTGTCACCCTTAGGCAGGATGGCCGGAGGCCCTGTACTGTTTCTCGGGCTGGCGGGCGCACAAAATACCGCCTTTTTCTTAAGTGTCAGTACAATATATATAAAAACCCACTCATCGGGTTAGTACCAAATGCGCCAAGACTATAAAGTGCCATGCCTAACACTCAAGCCGGGGGTACCTCCCGAACGACTCCATAATTCAACCGCCTACCTTCAGGTCTGTGGCAACGCGCCGTAATCCTGCTCCGTCTCTGCGCCCCTAAGTCGACAGCCACTTCATAGCCGCCATGATTTATACCCCTTCAAAGACGTCCCAATCCCGTGGGAAATGGGCGTGTGATGACCAAGGTCTCCCAGTGTAGACACAAACGAAGGGCTTCAAATGTAAACACAAACGAAGGACTTACGGAGTGCGTCCATCTTGCTAATACCAGATTACGAGGGTAATTTCAAATATAAACGTGGCAAAATAAATAGTGACGCTGAGCCCAGTCACTATAATTAAATGCATTTACAGCTTAAGATTGACATGTTAAAGTGTGCTGTAATCAGAAAAGGTGATGTGCAACCGCAACAAATTGCAATAACACAAGCCTTTAATGGTTCAAAGTGTATCCAATAGTTGCATAAATGGAATTATCAGTCCTCTTGGTCCCACAATTCTAGGCTTGAGACTTACATGGTAAAGTGTGACATAGTCAAGGGCGGAGGTGTATAATTATAGCAAATTACAATAAAGTAAGCTTTTAATGATACAGAATGTATCAATAATTGCGTAAGTGGAATTATCAGTACTAGTGGTCCCACCGTTCAAGGTGTAGAAAGTGACGCTATTTAATTTCAACGCAAAATTGCGAGAAAAACAGAGGGAATCTTTCGAAAAAGACCTGAAAAGCCGCAACTGGTCCATCTGTAAAATACCAAGTGCATGGGGTAGTCCAACCACCAAGGAAGGCACACGAAACATGTGTGACAACTGAGTCATCAATGCTGCAACATGTATATTAGTATACACACTGTATTAATATATACGTATTGACATACAATCCTACCCGAAAAATTTTTTTTTTAATAATCAAGTGTGTTAGACATCCCACCTAATAATCTCGTGTGGGTTCAAGATTCAATGAACCTAAACTATACTGAAACTACACAGGGGGAGCAGTAAAAAACAGTTTCTCTGCGTGATTCATAACAATTATCCACATTGGCACATACTGAAGATTCCTGCATCGAGGAGATAATATTTTACTTGGTCACATACCAAGAAAGTTCCTCGTTGAGTCCTCTTTTCACACTGTCTAGCAGGAAAATCCAAAAGGTTTCACGTTTTTTGCGCGTGATTTCACTCAGTTGTCCCATTTTCGGTGTAACTTTTTCCAGGATAGACCATTTGATCTCATCCTCCTTATGGGACTTGTCAATACAATGTTGGACTATCGGGGCAGATAACTTTTTGGTCCTGATGGCAGACTTATGTTCGCAGAAACGGACGCGAAACTCGCGACCTGTTTCGCCAACATAGGCCAGGCCACAATCACAGAAAAGAATATACACTATGTTACTACTACGGCAGTTGGTAAGGCAACGTAGTTTAATCTCTTTTTCATTATAGGTAATAGTGTCAGATATCATGGCTGACTCGCAAGCGTGGCAAGAGCCACACCTGTGGTTGCCCAATACTGCCGGAAGTCCAGTGATGGAAAGCTGGTTGTTTTGGGAGTTTCTCGTGGGCGGTCTGGCGTGGACCAACATGTCCCTAAGATTTCTATTTCTCCTATACGCCAACATGGGGAGAGGAAGCGGAGGAACACTCTCATCCGTGTTCAATATCCTCCAGTTTCTGTTGATGATATTACGAAGTTTGTTGTTCAGGGTGGAATGGTTGATCACACAAGTGATTCTGTCCTGTTTGACACGTGTTTTACCTTGTAATAGTGCAGATCTATCATAATATTTGGCCCTTTTGTAGGCTTGTCGCACCAAGCGATGTGGGTAACCTCTCCTCAGTAGTCTGTCTTTGAGTGCATCCCCATGAAAGTGAAATGCACCAATATCTGTACAATTGCGGCGAATTCGTAAAAATTCAGACGTTTGGTTTCACAGACGATGATTTCAATACCCTTATGGGGAAATTAGCAGGTGATGGTGGCCCCACTCCTCCCCAACAATTAGGTAATAGTGAATGGCAGAACCTCTTGAATATGCGTAAAAGACTTAAACGCATAGAATCTCACGCCTTCTACATGTTTGAATATTTAAAGGCGGGGGTCATTCCTACAGGCCTTAGAGTACGTAATGCCCCTGCACTCTTTGTTGACATCAGAAAATTCCTGGAGCGGTGGTCGCTTATTTCCAACCGCTGCTCCAGGGATTGGATGATGTTAATCATTGAAACTGCAAAAGATGTAGCTTCTACACTTTTGCAGGAAATTAACGATCTTGAGGAAAAATTGAGTACATCTACAGCTGTAGAAGAAGGAAAGACCTGCCTTGAAAAGATCAGAACAGATATGAAGGATTTTGAAACCTACCTCACAAACAAAAAAATGGAAAAATTAAAAAAAGATGTGAGATGGTTCACTAAAGAGAAGATTTACCCCTACCTTACCCCTAGCTACTACCAGGAGGGACCACAAAGTAATCAGAATCCCAATTTTAATGGATATCAAGGGAGGAAATACACTAATTTCTCTGATACAGGTTCCTCGGGGTCAGATGGAGATAATTACCAAGATATGAACTACGGCCATTCCAACCCTGCCCCTTTCAGGGGGAGACCCAATCAACGTCCTTTTAATGGGAGGGGTTTTTTACACCGGGGCCAATACAGAGGGAGGAATGTTCGCTGGCAAGACCAAGCGACTCATGCTCAAATGAACCCTCAACCTCCACAACAATATGTAAGAACTCGCAACCAACAATATTGGTGGTAGAAAATGCAGAGGAGGTCATGGTTACCAATGATTTGCCTGTCTATAACCTTTCATCTATAAATTTGAAACCTGAGGATATAAAAGTACTCAGCAGGGGATTGTCCTTCGTCCCGAGTATCCATCTTAACAAATTCAAATTGCACGAAGATTTGTTTGCGTTCTTCCGCAAGGTTAGGCTAAATAAATTTTTTCAGGATCGTCCACCTTGTGAGGAAGCGAACAATTTATCTGGCTGTAAACCGACATCGACTTTTACACCGACCCTGGATATGGTGGGCACAGAGGTACGCATTTTTGAACAGAGTGTCCTTCAAGATATCACGAGGGTTATCAAAAACATCTACACCCCTCAACTTAATCTCTCTGATTCAGAAACAACTGCTCTTAAGGAATTGAAAACCAACTCCTCCATAGTCATTAAGCCTTGTGACAAAGGCGGAGGTATTACTGTTTTTGATAGAGCGAATTATGACGACAAAATGTTGGGAATGCTAGCAGTGACTGAGCATTATAGACCTGCTCAGCGAAAGGAACTGGATCGTTTGCAAAAATATATTCAAGAAACAACTCAGGTGGCCTTCGCAGATGGTTTCATCTGCGAGGATGAGTATGACTTTCTTAATAAAACCACTCCTTCTACCTCTGTTTTGTATGGTCTCCCGAAGACACACAAATCAGAAAGTAACCCCCCAATGCGGCCCATCATCTCAACTATTGGCTCATGTACCGAGCCACTGTCAAAATATGTAGACAGATTTTTATGCCCTTTGACGCAGAGATATGCATCATATGTCCGCGACACCGGGGATATCATTAACAAAATTGAGGGCCTGCAATTCAATCCTGCCACAGACATCCTGGTGACGCTCGACATTGAGGCGTTGTACACCAACATTCCTCAATGTCGAGCGTTGCAAGCGGTGTCTGCTCTCCTCAGGAGATATCCATCTGATCGCCCAGATATTTTCATTCTCCAATGCTTGGAAATTGTGCTCATGAACAACTTTTTTGAGTATAATGGGAAGATTTTCAAGCAAATTAAGGGGACATCAATGGGGGCATCTTGTGCCCCTAGTGTGGCCAACGCATTCATGGGAGAATGGGAGCTTAAAAATATTTACAACGAACTGGCCCCATTTTTTGAAAACATTTTTGTTTGGAAGCGTTTTATTGATGATATTTTTTTTATTTGGAAAGGATCTGAAGAAGAACTGCAGGCGTTTTACCTTTGGCTCAATGCAAGTGACACCAACCTGAGGTTCACTATGAACCTAAGCACCCAAAAGGTAGACTTTTTAGACATCAGCATTGCAGGTACCAATGGACACCTAACAGTTAGTCTTTTTAGGAAAAGCACTGCCAAAAATACAATCTTGGAATTTGGCAGCTTCCATCCGAATTGCCAAAGGGAATCTATACCCTTTGGCGAATTTTTACGAATTCGCCGCAATTGTACAGATATTGGTGCATTTCACTTTCATGGGGATGCACTCAAAGACAGACTACTGAGGAGAGGTTACCCACATCGCTTGGTGCGACAAGCCTACAAAAGGGCCAAATATTATGATAGATCTGCACTATTACAAGGTAAAACACGTGTCAAACAGGACAGAATCACTTGTGTGATCAACCATTCCACCCTGAACAACAAACTTCGTAATATCATCAACAGAAACTGGAGGATATTGAACACGGATGAGAGTGTTCCTCCGCTTCCTCTCCCCATGTTGGCGTATAGGAGAAATAGAAATCTTAGGGACATGTTGGTCCACGCCAGACCGCCCACGAGAAACTCCCAAAACAACCAGCTTTCCATCACTGGACTTCCGGCAGTATTGGGCAACCACAGGTGTGGCTCTTGCCACGCTTGCGAGTCAGCCATGATATCTGACACTATTACCTATAATGAAAAAGAGATTAAACTACGTTGCCTTACCAACTGCCGTAGTAGTAACATAGTGTATATTCTTTTCTGTGATTGTGGCCTGGCCTATGTTGGCGAAACAGGTCGCGAGTTTCGCGTCCGTTTCTGCGAACATAAGTCTGCCATCAGGACCAAAAAGTTATCTGCCCCGATAGTCCAACATTGTATTGACAAGTCCCATAAGGAGGATGAGATCAAATGGTCTATCCTGGAAAAAGTTACACCGAAAATGGGACAACTGAGTGAAATCACGCGCAAAAAACGTGAAACCTTTTGGATTTTCCTGCTAGACAGTGTGAAAAGAGGACTCAACGAGGAACTTTCTTGGTATGTGACCAAGTAAAATATTATCTCCTCGATGCAGGAATCTTCAGTATGTGCCAATGTGGATAATTGTTATGAATCACGCAGAGAAACTGTTTTTTACTGCTCCCCCTGTGTAGTTTCAGTATAGTTTAGGTTCATTGAATCTTGAACCCACACGAGATTATTAGGTGGGATGTCTAACACACTTGATTATTAAAAAAAAAATTTTTCGGGTAGGATTGTATGTCAATACGTATATATTAATACAGTGTGTATACTAATATACATGTTGCAGCATTGATGACTCAGTTGTCACACATGTTTCGTGTGCCTTCCTTGGTGGTTGGACTACCCCATGCACTTGGTATTTTACAGATGGACCAGTTGCGGCTTTTCAGGTCTTTTTCGAAAGATTCCCTCTGTTTTTCTCGCAATTTTGCGTTGAAATTAAATAGCGTCACTTTCTACACCTTGAACGGTGGGACCACTAGTACTGATAATTCCACTTACGCAATTATTGATACATTCTGTATCATTAAAAGCTTACTTTATTGTAATTTGCTATAATTATACACCTCCGCCCTTGACTATGTCACACTTTACCATGTAAGTCTCAAGCCTAGAATTGTGGGACCAAGAGGACTGATAATTCCATTTATGCAACTATTGGATACACTTTGAACCATTAAAGGCTTGTGTTATTGCAATTTGTTGCGGTTGCACATCACCTTTTCTGATTACAGCACACTTTAACATGTCAATCTTAAGCTGTAAATGCATTTAATTATAGTGACTGGGCTCAGCGTCACTATTTATTTTGCCACGTTTATATTTGAAATTACCCTCGTAATCTGGTATTAGCAAGATGGACGCACTCCGTAAGTCCTTCGTTTGTGTTTACATTTGAAGCCCTTCGTTTGTGTCTACACTGGGAGACCTTGGTCATCACACGCCCATTTCCCACGGGATTGGGACGTCTTTGAAGGGGTATAAATCATGGCGGCTATGAAGTGGCTGTCGACTTAGGGGCGCAGAGACGGAGCAGGATTACGGCGCGTTGCCACAGACCTGAAGGTAGGCGGTTGAATTATGGAGTCGTTCGGGAGGTACCCCCGGCTTGAGTGTTAGGCATGGCACTTTATAGTCTTGGCGCATTTGGTACTAACCCGATGAGTGGGTTTTTATATATATTGTACTGACACTTAAGAAAAAGGCGGTATTTTGTGCGCCCGCCAGCCCGAGAAACAGTACAGGGCCTCCGGCCATCCTGCCTAAGGGTGACAAGTAAACGCGGCACCGGGCAGGGCATTTGGTGTTGCGGAATTTTTTGCTAACAGCTCGAAGAGTGGGGCCTGAAGCTTTGCACTTAGTTAGGAGCGTATGTGCTCTGAGGCATAAACGGCAACATGCGTGGGTAACAGTCTAAGAGAGTACAGGGCTTTCCTTGCTGCTAGCGCGTTAATGCTAACGAAGATCAATGTTCGCGTAGACCAATGTTGTTGTCACAACACTTACAGTCCGTAATGATCACTCTTTACTGAAGCATGGATGCCTGAACGCTCTTAAGATAGGTGGACTATTTAGATTTATACAACTATCTACGTGCATGACTGCTCGCCAGACTCTGCATACATTTAAATAGCGTGTAACACTGGTTTTTCATTCTCCTCCATAGGGTCGCTGGCATACAATATAGCAGTTGATTAATGGACTGCACCTCCACTGTGTATAAAAGTAAGCCTTCACTATTCTTTTTATGGCTTGACTGCTCTTTGTTATCTTGGATATGCATATCATGTGTAGTGCGTCAGCACTCATGCGAACCTCTTGTCGTTTTTTCTTCTATAACAGATTAGGAAGCAACAGTACTTAGTCCCTTCGCCGTCTGTTCCAATTAACTTGAGACCATCTTTTAATGTAGCACACTGATGTATCTCTTGAAGCCTTACTAAACAAGGACACACTGCGACCGCCTGGGTAGGTCACCATCAGGGCTCAATAAGGATGTGTGTTTGCAGCAAGCATCCATATATTATGCAAATTTTGAAACCTGTGTACAAATTATGACATTATGGTGTTTAACATTCTCCCTGTAGCCATCAATTTGGATGATTTCCTGAGTCTCGCATGTCATTATTGCTTCCATCATGAACTTCGCTATTGGTAAGCCCAATGTAATCAGGGTAATGTTAGAGTCTTAGCAAGTCGTCAGTACATTATAATTGACATCCTCCTTCAATTCCTTTGTAGATGCTGCTTAATTGATCTGGTTCCTTACTGGTTTTTTGACCTTTTATACTCACACTTACTTATGAGAAATACCCACTGTGTAAGTATACGTAACGAACATCTGTGTAATTGCGAGCCCCCCAGGCCTTGGAGGTTGGGCCTCCTTGTATATATCCCTTTCTTTTGGTGCTCATAATTTAGCTGGCAACAAGATATGAGAGTGAATAGGTAATTCTGGGCCCATATTAGGTTTTTTACTATGCAGCTATTTGAATCATGTTCCCTTTGCTTTTTCAGTTTAGGATTTTACTATAGCCACGGTGATGAGCCCCCATAGTTTAATAGCAATAGTGAATGTTGTACTTTGTTTTTAATATTTCATTTGCGGATGTCTGAGTGACAGATCTATTTTTCTTTTTAGGTTTTTGGTTCTGTCCAACCCCCGGGTTCTGCACTAAATGATGAACAAGGTCCTGATGAAGGTGGCTTGAACCACCGAAACGCGCGTAGACCTGCTACAAGGGCCGCTATTCCTCCCCTAGAGCCCTTGAACAATTTAGCTGTGTGATCTGGCTGATTGTTAACCAGTTCCCTTTTCATCTATGTATGAGGTTTGATTGTAGTATGATTGGTAGCACGAGAGTAAGTTGGTTGTATGTCTGATACCATGGGGTTTATTTATTGATTTGTTGGTGATTTTTATGACTCTATTGTGTTGTTCATGAATTTGTATAATTAATTGATGTGTTTTCTATAAAATTGTCTGATTTATAACGATTTTGATATGAATTTACACTTACAAAAAAGAGAAATAATAAATACAATGTTTTGAATGATTTCTGTTCAGTATTACCCTTTTTTCTGTCACTAGTTGTTGATATGTATTGATGTATGCACACAATTGAAGTATTTGGCCAATGAAGGGACTTCTTCCCCTTTCAGTCTGTGGCTGCGATCAGGGCGGTCTCGGTGCTGTGGTTGGCCCGGAAGCCAGACTGCGAGAGGTCGAGGTAGCCGTTCGTCTCGAGGAAGGCGGCCAGTTGCTTGTTGACGGTCTTCTCGATGACTTTGGCCGGAAACGGGAGCAGCGAGATGGGGCGGTAATTCTTGAGGTCGGTAGGGTCTGCTGATGGTTTCTTGAGTAGAGCGCTGAGTTCGGCGTGCTTCCAGCTCTCCGGGAAGGTGGCGATGTCGAAGGAGGTGTTGATGATGTCCCGCAGGTGGGGTGCGATGACAGCGTCGGCCTTGTTGAAGACGTGGTGAGGGCAGGGGTCTGTCGGAGATCCGGAGTGGATGGAGTTCATCGTGCGGATGGTGTCTTCGGTGCTGATCGGGGTCCAGGCGCGGAGGGTGGTGGTGGGGGGCGGTGGTTCGGTCGTGGCGTGCGTTGGTTGAGTGCTGAAGCTGTTGTGTATGTCCGCGATCTTGTTGTGGAAGTAGGAGGCGAGGGAGTTGCAGAGGTCTTGCGAAGGGGTGATGTCGTTGTTTCCGGCGTTGGGGTTGGAGAGCTCTTTCACGATGTTGAAGAGTTCCTTGCTGTTGAGTGCGTTGTTGTCCAGTCGTTCCTTGAATGCAGTTTTCTTGGTGGCGCGGATCAGCTGGTGGTGTTTTCGGGTGGCGAGCCTGAGGGCAGTCATGTTGTCCGGTGTTGGGTCTGTGCGCCAGGTTTTCTCGAGTGCTCTGCAGTTCTTCTTGGAGCTCTTGAGTTCGTCGTTAAACCATGGGGCTTTCTTGCTGCCGGGTCTGCTCGGCGGGGTCTTCAGCGGGGCGAGTTCGTCTGCGCAGTCGCTGATCCATTTCGTGAGGTTGGTGGCTGCTTGACTGGGGTTCGTTGTGCTGGTGGGAGGGTTCTTGCTCAAGGACGTAGTGAGCTGGTCTGCAGTGATCTTGTTCCAGCTTCTGCGGGGAGCCTGTTGCTGGTGATGGTGGAGCGTGGTCCTTCTGAAGCTGAAGTGGACGCAGCTGTGGTCCGTCCATGGGAGTCCCGTGAAGGCGATGTCCTTGCTGGAAGAGAAGATCGGGTCGAGAGTGTGTCCGGCGTAGTGGGTGGGGGTGGTCACCAGCTGCTTGAGTCCCAGGTTTGCGAGGTTGTCCAGCAGGGTGGTGGTGTTGCGGTCGTTGTTGTTCTCCAGGTGGAAGTTGAGGTCCCCGAGGAGGATGTAGTCGGCTGAGGGGAGGGCGAGCGGGCTGATGAAGTCGGCGATGTCCTCGCTGAATTGTGTGCATGGTCCCGGGGGTCTGTAGATGAGGGTGCCTCTGAGGGTGGTCTTGGGGTTGACGTGGATCTGGAAGTGCAGGTGTTCGGCGGGTGCGATGGTGTCATCGGTGTTGGTCGTGATGCGGATGGTGTTCCTGTGGATGATGGTGATGCCTCCTCCTGTCTGGTTGACGCGGTCCCTCCGGATGATCTTGTAGCCGTCCGGGATGGCGATGGCGATGTCGGGCGCTGAGGAGGTGTTCATCCAGGTTTCCGTGAGGAAGGCGACGTCTGGGTCTGTGGTGTCGAGCAGGTTCCAGAGCTCGACGGCGTGTCTGTGGACGGAGCGGGTGTTGAGCAGGATGCACTTCAGGTGGTTGCTGCTGGTGTTCTGCTTGGTGGACGCTGGTGCAGTGCAGGTCCGGATGCAGGAGAACTTGCAGGACTGGCAGATGAAGGGTCCGTGGGTGCGTCTCGGGGTGGCTCGGTAGCATCCAGGGGTTCGGCCGGCGTTGAGTGCGTTGAGGGTGGCGGCGTCGTACGTCCGGCGGGTGGGCTGGGGTCTGCGAGGGCCAGGGGTCCTGGCGCTGGGCGCGGTCCAGGCGCGGACGGGCGCAGACGGGCTTACCTTTGGCGCACCTTCGGCGCTCAGTCGGTGCTCCCGCTGCGCGCGTCCGCTGCGCGGTTGCTCAGGGGGCGTCATAAGAAGGGGGACGGGAGGGCGGGTCTGCTGGGCTGGGCGAGCGTCCGGGCCAATGGGCCGGTGGTGGGCGGGGCCGCAGGGGCCAGCGGCGGGAAAAGTGGCGAGCGGCCGGCTCCGCTGTGGCTGGGCCGCTCGGGGGTGCTGGGGGGGCAGCGGTGGCGGCAGGCAGGCGGCAGGCAGGCAGGCAGGGCAAGGAGGCTGGCTAGCAGGGCAGCAGGCGAGTGAGGGGGGTGACCCGGCCTCGAGAGGCACAGTGGTCACTCCCGCGGTCACCCAGGCACCCAGGCAACTACAACAACACATACAGTTACAGTATCCGTCTTCATTTTGACTTATCTTTTAAGTAATGTTATTGCTGTGAACTTCTCTGAGTGTGACACTGTGAATTTGTTTTCTCTCTGCTTCATTTCATCCCTCCAGCTATTGTATACTTTTTTCTTTGCTATTTTTTAACCTAATTTAAGGTACTAAGTGGTTCTTCTCTCTGAGGGCAGATAGGCAAGTGAAATTGCATAATTACTTCAGCCCTGTACTGTCACATTGTTGTTTCTTCATAGTACATTGTAGAAAGTACTACTACTTTACAGTAACCTATCCAGCAAAAAACTTCATGCATGCAGTAGTGCATGCACTTCCTTTATGTCCCTTAAAAGATTTATGAATAGCTTTGTATCCAAAGATTTGTTTATCTTCATTTGTTGTTTGTCCATGCTGTGTTTTTTTTCCTCTCTCCACAAAACTTTCCCCACAAACCCCATTCCCATCCAAGTTTCAAACCCTAACCCTCTTCCCCCGGGCTGTGTGGTTTTCATTGAGGTGTGAGTAAATTACAACAATAGTTCCACACACTTGCTCGGGAGGATAAGGTCAAAGCAACAGAAAATCTGGTTGAAGGAATCCGAGGAGATATTCTTACTCAGCTTTACACAGACCCAGGACTATTTGAAAATCAAATCTGATTTTTCATGGCCGCCATCAACTTTATTGATCATCAAGAACATCCTCCTCCTACACGTGGTGAATGATTACGCTGCTGTGTCCTTCACCTTCGGTACTATTTCTTGTAGTAGCCAAAGCCAAACTCCACGCAACTAGTATACTTAGGGAACTAGCATTTGTTAGGCTAAATTATGGCACTGTTCTTGTGTACTATGCTATCTATCGTACTGTTGTAATGATCCGCTCAGGCCACTCAAGGTTTCATTTTCTTTTTTTTTCATATGCTGCTAAGTACTGCCACTGTGTACCACCACTACTACCTCCACAACAATACCATTTCATCCGCCCAGGATTGCCAACCTTCATCGACAGTTGCCATGCAGCCAGCCCTGTGCCTAGCCCTATTCTTCAAACACGAATCACAGGTAAGATAGGTATTTGGGGGGGAGGAAGAATAGTCGAGTAGTAGGAGAGAGGAGAGACTGACAGTAGTACTACTAAAGTAGTAGGACAATTGAATTCACTACTTTGTGAGTGGCACTTACTTTTGTAAACATTTGGCCGATTATTTAGACTATTTGAATCAAGCAGCCAGTTAAGTTTCAGGAAAACAAACGAACAGGTAACCCCCCCGCAAAACAGTAAAAAGTACGCGTATGCAATGTTTAAGTTGCAGGTAAATAATTATTTAAATACATAACAAAAATAAACTTTCCCGCAAGACCCGACCCACCCCCCTCCCTAACCCCAAAGAATGTCTGTGAAAAAGTCCCCATAGTCCAAGAAAAACCCCAACTCCCAATTCCCCCCCACCCACAAAAGTCTTTAAAAAAGGGGCAAGGGACAGTCTCACCTCCTCTACTGCCGCCGGCGGTGTCCTTTGGCCAGGTTGGCCCATTGCTCCCTGTGGATGTCCTTGAGCATTCTCTTCATTCTCTCCATCTCCTGCTCAAGGTTGGACACCCTGAGGGTTAGGCGGTGGATGCGGGCCTTGCACCTGCTGTGGGGGGCAGCTGATTTTTTGGCTGCTTGGAGGTGGTGGGTGGCTGCGGTACCACGGCTCCGTACCACTGGAGGCTTGCGCTGACTGGCTGACCCAGGGAGCGCGGAGGAGGATGCAGCTGTTGTGGTGGATGTTGTTGTGGACTGGGTATCCTCCTCCTCCTGGGCTACCAGCCGCCGATATTCGGCGACAATCACCTCCAGCTTCCTTTGCCGGGCCCGTCTAGCCAGCTCCTTCCTAGTCAGTTTGGAAGGAGCATCTATATGAAGAAAGAAAATCATACTGTAACCAATGCTCTTTAAGATTAACACAAAATAATTCAGCAGAAAGTTGTGTCACAGTAGAACTAGCAACTTGCAAGCACAGTACATAACATTTGTGGCCTGTATCTATCTAACCTCCCACTTTGTCAGCCTCTGCTCTAACATTAGTGGGAGTTTCAGGAATAAATTCTACGAGCACTATATGGACTCACTACATTCGACTATGACAGTACACCAGTCTTATTCTTCTTCTTCTCTCTTGTTTAGCGAAATTGGTATGTAAACTTCTGGAAGCCGGCATAATGCCAGCGCAGTCAACTTGCACCCGAGAAAAACAGACGCAAGCCATGATGACACAGACTTGTGTTACTGTACCAGTGCAGTACATGCAGGTGGTGAAGCTCTTACTTTTCTATTGCGGGTGGCACTGAGAATACTCTGTTACAAGGGCTACTGCTTAATGAATTTAACGATCACCCTACAGTGCCAATGACTACTAGAAAAGGAAAATGACGAAGATAAATAATATGATTATCTATCCCTTCACAGGATATTTGCTTACATATGGGAGACCTTTAGCGGCTTTGTTTTTTATTGAGTGAACACTGATAGGCCACACATGAATGACAGAGTAGTACTAAAATTATTAACAGAGGTAGTAAGTGGCCCCCGTAATCGCCGGATTTATGCTGTGCTTTCAATACAACAAACTACTGCTACTATTCATGGTAGGATTCGGAAAAATTTGAACTTCTTTTCCTTGCCTTTGCTACACTGAAACGGATGTGCGGGTGCGGTGTTACATGCTCTTCAAAGTAACACTTACTTCATCCAGTGAACGTCTACTCTGTCTACATCCACATATGCTATCTATGAGTCAGATAGTACCATGATCCAGGCATCCATCCATTCAAAGAAAATGTCAATCATTCTTCTTAATGTCTCAACTGGACAAACCTTAGTTTTTCTCACGGAAAAACAACATTTTTATTTTATTTTGGAAACCGCAAGCCATGCATCCGTGCTTGTCTTGCATTTGAATTTGAACCAAAGGATATATTGCGCACACATACAGTTTCTGTTTCACCCACCCAGGCAGTCCTCTTCCCTTTCTCCTTCCACCCATCCTTGCTTCATCCTTCAACCGGCCATGCATCATATTCCCAGCCACCTCGGGCAGCATTCAAAAACACGTATCATTCTTTGCCAGTCATCATTACTTGTAACTCGCTCGTCCTTCCACACTTACTTACACCCTTCTTTCCCTTTTCGTTCATCCCATCCGTCAAGTTCATCTCTGATCTGACTTGGCTTCTTGATAAAACTTTCACAGCTGAGTTGAAATCAATTTAGAGGAGGCTACTACCTGGTTGATAAAAACTTAGTTCTAAATTTGTAAGTCTTCTTAACAGTAAAGTATACTTGTACTGTACAACATATACACCCGTGCAGAGAGCACACTCTGCAGTCTGCAATCTCAATAAGTAAGGAATATAATAGCTTACCACTGCCCGCCACTACCGTGGCATCCCCCACAGCAGTTCCGGATGGCTGTTCCACCGCCTCCGCCCCAGGAGTGCCCACCGCCGCGCTGGGCCCGGCACCGGTGGATGGCTGTGCCGATGTTCCGCCTAGAAAATACATTTCAGATTCTTAGATGCCATATACACAACTCCCTAGTATTTGTCTAGGAATGAAAAAATGTTAATATGACTACACAAACAAATTTAATAATTTGTGACTCTCTAGTCTAAACTACAAATTGCCCTTTTTCAGGGAAGGGTGTTTTTTAGTTATGCTTAGCCGTTACATGTCTTGCTACACTTTTTGGCACAACTGATGAATGCTTGGTTTTTAACACGCACCATTTTTCTCATAACAGACAGAAGCTTCCCTTCTAAGAACAAGAGCAAGATCAGATCCTCATCACTTGGATTGAGTCAGCAACGATTCAGCACCACAAAGAAGACTTGAAGTTCCAACCTGGTGAGGGCTCGCCCACAATTAGGGGCTCATTAGGATGGCGGACGGAAGAGCCACCGCGGCCCTGGAGTAGGCGGAAAAAGCCCTTTCCGTGTCCGCCAGCCGCGGATACTCCGTCCGCCATATCAGGATAGGAAAACGTGTCAAGTTTCCGTCCGCGACGGAAAAGGACGCACCGCCGCCGAACTACACACGACCACGTGGCGGACGGAACAATCCCGGAGGCCCCGCCGTACGTACTGACGTCTAAGACCGTCCCCCAAATCAAGATGGCGGAAACTCCACATAAAACCGCAGCGGAAAAACAACCTGACTGAACACGGCGGAATCCACACAGCGAACATAGGTGACATAGCAGAGATACCCACCGCAAGCTGACCACCACCATGGACCCAGCGCTACACGCTTTCCCGATGCTCTTCGCGATCCACCACGTCCTAGTCATGGCCCACTATGGACGACGACGCAGGTAAGGCACAAACCATTGGCTGTCTGGAGGGGAATACCAGCAAGGGACGTGACGTAGGGAGGGGGAGTGTCATGTTACCGAAACCACTGATGAGAAGCATATACGAATACACATTTGTAGTACGCAAGCAGGAATGACAACGCCAGACCACGAGACTTGATAGACTACCTTTATTGTACAAAATAGGGGAATAATCACAGTGTATGCGTGAGCATGGGCAAAGTGGGCACCAGAGCAGCGACATCATAGGCAGGTAACGAGAGGGCAGAATGCAGTATCAGAGCATCAACAGGGCATTGTAGAGTACAGAGCAGGTACATCATAGGCAGGTAACGAGAGGGCAGTATGCAGTATCAGAGCATCAACAGGGCAATGCGCAGTACAGAGCAGGTACATCATAGGCAGGTAACGAGAGGGCAGAATGCAGTATCAGAGCATCAACAGGGCAATGCGCAGTACAGAGCAGGTACATCATAGGCAGGTAACGAGAGGGCAGAATGCAGTATCAGAGCACCAACAGGGCAGTGTGGCCAACAGAGCAGGTACATCAGAGGCAACATATGAGAGGGGCAAAGTGCATCAACAGTCCATTGCACAGAACAGCTCCATCAGAGGCAGCACGTGAGAGGGGCCAAGTGCATCAACAGTCCATTGCACAGAACAGCTCCATCAGAGGCAGCACGTGAGAGGGGCCAAGTGCATCAACAGTCCATTGCACAGAACAGCTCCATCAGAGGCAGCACGTGAGAGGGGCCAAGTGCATCAACAGTCCATTGCACAGAACAGCTCCATCAGAGGCAGCACGTGAGAGGGGCCAAGTGCATCAACAGTCCATTGCACAGAACAGCTCCATCAGAGGCAGCACGTGAGAGGGGCCAAGTGCATCAACAGTCCATTGCACAGAACAGCTCCTTCAGAGGCAGCACGTGAGAGGGGCCAAGTGCATCAACAGTCCATTGCACAGAACAGCTCCATCAGAGGCAGCACGTGAGAGGGGCCAAGTGCATCAACAGTCCATTGCACAGAACAGCTCCATCAGAGGCAGCACGTGAGAGTGCAGAATGCAGTAACAGAGCATCAACAGGGCAATGCGCAGTACAGAGCAGGTACATCATAGGCAGGTAACGAGAGGGCAGAATGCAGTATCAGAGCACCAACAGGGCAGTGTGGCCAACAGAGCAGGTACATCAGAGGCAACATATGAGAGGGGCAAAGTGCATCAACAGTCCATTGCACAGAACAGCTCCATCAGAGGCAGCACGTGAGAGGGGCCAAGTGCATCAACAGTCCATTGCACAGAACAGCTCCATCAGAGGCAGCACGTGAGAGTGCAGAATGCAGTAACAGAGCATCAACAGGGCAATGCGCAGTACAGAGCAGGTACATCATAGGCAGGTAACGAGAGGGCAGTATGCAGTATCAGAGCATCAACAGGGCATTGTAGAGTACAGAGCAGGTACATCATAGGCAGGTAACGAGAGGGCAGTATGCAGTATCAGAGCATCAACAGGGCATTGTAGAGTACAGAGCAGGTACATCATAGGCAGGTAACGAGAGGGCAGAATGCAGTATCAGAGCATCAACAGGGCAATGCGCAGTACAGAGCAGGTACATCATAGGCAGGTAACGAGAGGGCATTATGCAGTATCAGAGCATCAACAGGGCAATGCGCAGTACAGAGCAGGTACATCATAGGCAGGTAACGAGAGGGCAGTATGCAGTATCAGAGCATCAACAGGGCATTGTAGAGTACAGAGCAGGAACATCATAGGCTGCACAAGTACGTGTCCCTACCAACCCGTCACAGGAACCACAAGAGTGCCACGCAGTTCTCAATGGACACACCATGTGAAATAACATTTGAGTGAAGTGTTCAGCACCTCACATCACAGAATCAGGGGGACTGCGTGAACTACCTGCCTCGGACACACTGGCAGCACCAGCAACAGGAGTGTGAGACACAGCCACAGCCCGAGTGACACACACATGGGCCACGGACCCAGACACACTGGCAGCACCAGCAACAGGAGTGTGAGACACAGCCACAGCTCGAGTGACACACACATGGGCCACGGACCCAGACACACTGGCAGCACCAGCAACAGGAGTGTGAGACACAGCCACAGCCCGAGTGACACACACACGGGCCACGGACCCAGACACACTGGCAGCACCAGCAACAGGAGTGTGAGACACAGCCACAGCCCGAGTGACACACACATGGGCCACGGACCCAGACACACTGGCAGCACCAGCAACAGGAGTGTGAGACACAGCCACAGATGTAGTCACTGACACGTGAGCCACTGACCCAGACAGACTGCCAGCACCAGAAACAGGAGTGTGCAACACAGCCACAGATCTTCTAACTGACACGTGAGCCATAGACCCAGATACACTGCCAGGACCTGCAACAGGAGAGGGCACAACTGACACTGTGCCACCATCTGATACATGAGAGTAAACTGCACCAGCGCCACTGTGACAACTGAAATGATGAGCCACAGGGCTGTATGGGCCTGGAGGCAGGGTGGGCCTGGGAGCTGGGGATAGCTGACCTAGAGCCAAATCGGGGTTGGCAGGTGTGGTGTGTGTGGTGTGTGTCTGCGTTTCTTAGGGATGTGTGTGTGCACCCTGGACAGGACAGGACTGCCAAGTGGTGGGGACACCAAACAATCACCACCCACCATAGGTGGAGCATCTGCTGCCGGGGATCTGGTTTCTGGGGACGTGCTGGAGCCGGCTTGTCGTTTGCTCTGTGCCTGCCTCCTGGACTCGGAATCATGTGTAATGGGGGATGCAACAACAGGGGACACCCTCCTCTGCTTCTGACTGGCCTGGATGGGAGTGGAGGTATGGGGGACTCCGCGGCGGAGACATCAGTTTGGCGTTTAGTAGAAAACATCAGCCTCAGTGCAGCCAGGGGTGAAGTATGCCTGTCCTTGATTGCGCCATTGTCCATGCTAGATGCCTTGTCCGTAGGATGTGCCTGATCCTTAGGTGGAGTGTTGTCTCTGGATGTAGCCTGTGCCCTGGTCGCCGCCCTGTTCCTGCCAGCAGACTTGTCGTCTGTGGTGCACCTGTCTCCAGTAGACACCTGCTCTCTGTGTGTGTCCCTGCCCTTGGGAGATGGACCTTGCTTTGCTGTGGGCCTGCCCTTGGGAGTCTCCCTGCTCTTAGGAGGTGCCTTTGTCTTGTCACTGTCCCTGGGAGTGTCCCTTTCCTCTGCTGTGGGCCTGCCCTTGGGAGTCTCCCTGCTCTTAGGAGGTGCCTTTGTCTTGTCACTGTCCCTGGGAGTGTCCCTTTCCTCTGCTGTGGGCCTGCCCTTGGGAGTCTCCCTGCTCTTAGGAGGTGCCTTTGTCTTGTCACTGTCCCTGGGAGTGTCCCTTTCCTCTGCTGTGGGCCTGCCCTTGTGAGTCTCCCTGCTCTTAGGAGGTGCCTTTGTCTTGTCACTGTCCCTGGGAGTGTCCCTTTCCTCTGCTGTGGGCCTGCCCTTGGGAGTCTCCCTGCTCTTAGGAGGGGCCTTTGTCTTGTCACTGTCCCTGGGAGTGTCCCTTTCCTCTGCTGTGGGCCTGCCCTTGGGAGTCTCCCTGCTCTTAGGAGGTGCCTTTGTCTTGTCACTGTCCCTGGGAGTGTCCCTTTCCTCTGCTGTGGGCCTGCCCTTGGGAGTCTCCCTGCTCCTAGTAGGTGCCTTTGTCTTCTGACTGGCCTTGTCCAAGGTACAGTCCATGGACATGTGAGTATCCCTTGCCTTGGGAGTACCTTTTGTGTTGAATGCCTGTGTAGCTCCTGAAGGCATGTCCCCCAACAACACTTGCGGATCCTGTGTGTGTACTCCAGTGTATCTGACGTTGTCTAATTGAACAGATTTAGCTGATCTAGGGGATGGGGTCTGTGCCCTGCGTGCCCTGACGTGCTGTCTGACGCTGCTTCTAGTGCAATAACCTGTATTTGAGTCCTGCTCAGAATAATCACTACCCCCTGAGACATCCAGTGGTGTAGATGGGGAAACCGAAGTAGCACCCTGTTCATGCGACTGTACTATTGCAGACGACACACTGCTTGCCAATGACTGCACTGTCCTGTGTAGACCTGCAAGATCGCCATGCATCCCTTCCATGAAAGCCACCACCTGCCCCAACTTCCTATCATGGTCCTGGAAAGCATTTGTCATATTGGTCTGCCCCACACACAGCTGTCGCAGCAGATCAACGGCCTCAGCACACAGTGCATTTTGGCTCACCGTGGCAGGGGCAGCGGTGCCTGCACCGAACGCCACTCTGCTCCCCCTACTCCTCCGGCCACGAACAGTACATGGTGCAGTTTGTGGAAGTGTGGGCCCTGTGTGCTTACTTCCGACAGAAGGTGAAGAGTGCCCACTCCCAGTCTGTGACAACAGTGCAGGCTCACCAAGAGTGTCCGACGAGGAGGACGATGGTGTCTCCACATGCGAGTCCTCAGGGACGGTCCTGTCCCCCTCTCCGGCGCTGGCCTCCTCTGTGTCAGTCTGCGTGTGTGCGAAGTCTGAGCCGGACTCATTTCCTCGACTACTCTCCGCCGTCTGTGGCTGAGTGTCCTCTGTCATACCTGAAATGCACATAAAAGATGTGTGAGTCATGGGCAGACTGACGTATAGAAGGAACAGGATTGGCAAATTACATAGCTGACAAAGATTTTGTAGCCCTCATCCTGCACATGGCCCACCTCTACCAGTCATCCTCACATTTCCTGCCATGGGGCCATGGACCACTAGGGGATGTGCCTCAACACTCAACTACTAAGCAAGTGGCGTGTCAACATGGCGGACCTGGATGTCAAATGAGAACCACCCAATGGGACCAAAATGGCATCACAGACATACATACGCAACACGGAACTCAATAGTGTGTCTGTGCACCAATACATGCATAGCACTCACAGGTTTCCTACACAGACAGTTTGCTCACCGCTAGTTTGCTGTTGATCGGCACTCAGACGTTCGGCCAGTTCAGGATGCGTCACTGCAATGATACGGTGCATGAGATGGGTCATGGAGCGTCGGGCCAGACGGGGCGTCCTTGGAATCAGGCCCAGTGTTACTTCCGCTACATTCTTGCTTAGCCTGGAAATGTCGTCCCAGCGTTTGTGGCAGTGTGTATGTCGTCTGTTGCACACCCCCAATGCCCGTACTTCCCGTGCTATGCTCCTCCACAGGTCCTTGCGAAGGTGAAGCTTGACCTACCATGATGGGAGACAAAAGGGTTTCAGTCAGTGGACAGGTGGCCTGTCACACACATAGGGGCAAGACGTAACTGTCAGCAGCCATGCACAATCAGGAACATATGTCTAGCCCACACTACACAGCTAAGATAGAAATAGGCCTGATTATTTGGCCCCCTCATGCACACCAACATGTCCCACACTGCACTTACCACCCGTCCTGGTGCGCCGTAGAGGCGTCCATAGTTGCGGAGTACACCGTCCACGAGGACATCAAGCTCCGCGGCGGTGAAGGGTCGAGACCGGATCTCTTTGCCTCTCGACATGGCAAGATCACGGAGTATGGCACTACAGCAGCAGTCGGTGGTCAGCTCAGCAGCAGCAGCAGGTCGAGGTGATGGTCACAGGCAGCAGTCGGTGGTCAGCTCAGCAGCAGCAGCAGGTCGAGGTGATGGTCACAGGCAGCAGTCGGTGGTCAGCTCAGCAGCAGCAGCAGGTCGAGGTGAACAGGCAGCACTGGTCCCCAGGGTAGGAAGTGTCATTTTGCCCAACACACATATATAGGGCCCTCAGCACGTGTCAGTGGCATACGTCGCCAGCAATTGGTCAGCCCTGGAAGCGTGATCGTGAGATGGGCCAATTACTGGCCCTGTTGTTGCGGTGCCCAGCTTCCGCTACTTGCGATTGGCCATATGCGGCCAGCGTCCCTCTTCCCATTGGCTGCATGTGCGGGGACCGTCACGGGCACACATCGGCAACCGCACGTGCAAGCCTCAGGCACGGATGCTTCAGTTGCAACAATGTTCTATCACTGGCGCCTCCATGGCGGTGCACGTACTCAGCGGGGGAGGTGCAGGCCTATACACCCTTTAGATGTACTCAATGGACATGCCAGTTCATGACCCCCCTTACAGTCACATTGCATCATCCACCGTACACCGGCCGCAGCGGCCGGGCCTAGGACGGCCGTGCCTGGCCATGTCCACACCCGCCGTGCCCGGCCATGTCCATACCCGCCGTGCCCGGCCATGTACACAACCGCCGTGCCCGGCCATGTACACAACCGCCGTGCCCGGCCATGTACACAACCGCCGTGCCCGCCATGCGGTTGTGTTCATGGCCGGGCACGGCGGTTGTGTTCATGGCCGGCCACGGCGGTTGTGTACATGGCCGGGCACGGCGGTTGTGTTCATGGCCGGGCACGGCGGTTGTGTACATGGCCGGGCACGGCGGTTGTGTTCATGGCCGGGCACGGCGGTTGTGTTCATGGCCGGGCACGGCGGTTGTGTTCATGGCCGGCCACGGCGGTTGTGTACATGGCCGGGCACGGCGGTTGTGTTCATGGCCGGGCACGGCGGTTGTGTACATGGCCGGGCACGGCGGTTGTGTTCATGGCCGGGCACGGCGGTTGTGTTCATGGCCGGGCACGGCAGTTGTGTACATGGCCGGGCACGGCGGGTGTGGACATGGCCGGGCACGGCCGTCCTAGGCCCGGCCGCTCCGGCCGGTGTACGGTGGATGATGCAATGTGACTGTAAGGGGGGTCATGAACTGGCATGTCCATTGAGTACATCTAAAGGGTGTATAGGCATGCACCTCCCCCGCTGAGTACGTGCACCGCCATGGAGGCGCCAGTGATAGAACATTGTTGCAACTGAAGCATCCGTGCCTGAGGCTTGCACGTGCGGTTGCCGATGTGTGCCCGTGACGGTCCCCGCACATGCAGCCAATGGGAAGAGGGACGCTGGCCGCGTCTGGCCTTTGGGAAGTAGCGGAAGTTGAGCACCGCCATGGCGGCGCCAATTATGTTATCTTGTCAGACGCTGCACCGTGATGTGTTGTGTGCAGTTGCGTCATGAGGGATGTGAGCGTGATAGGGAAAGGTCATATGTCATACAATGTAGCATGTGTGTCCATGCAATGCCCATCGTTGGGCACACAATGGGCAACAGATGTGCATTTGTACGTGTTGACGTCGGGTGTGACCCTACATACGTTCTTACATCTTCACAACTACACAGTACATCACGGCTGTGTGCCCAAATTATGCATCTGTTGTCTGTGTTCTTGGTGTTGGCATGTGTGCTTGATGACATGACGTGTGTATAATTATCGTTTGTGTGCATGCAGTTGCATGTGTGTCTGTGATGTGGCTACTAAACATTAGGGTGCAGACTGAAGTATTGTCAGTAAGGTTCACATGTGATGGAGTTGTACACGTATGCGTTGTTTGCAAGTTGACCTAAGTTACATCTCTCTCCCACACAGGAGGGCTACAAATGTGCATCGGCCATACACTGTGCTGGAGGATATGGTTGACGAGGAGGTGATTCGGAAATTCCGGCTGGATCGATGTCGGTTGCTGGAGCTTGTGGCTCAATTGTCTCCTCATCTGCAGCCACGTAGGACGTATCCTGGGTCGATTACACCCACTGCAAAGGTCATGGCGGTACTCCATTTCTTTGCTACTGGCACATTTCAGTATACAGTTGGACATGCCGGGGGGATGTCACAGGCCATGTTCAGCACGGTTCTTCGGGATGTCTTAACAGCTATGATGCTGTACAAGGATGACTACATCCATTTCCCACGTCCGGAAGAGTTGCCAGCTGTCAAAGCTGATTTCTATGCCCTGGGCCACATACCTCACATTGTGGGCTCAATTGATGGCACACACATCGCAATCATTCCACCACGGGCACGGGAACAAGTGTTCAGGAATCGCAAACATTTCCATTCGCTGAACGTGCAGGTGGTGTGCCTGGCAAACAACATCATCTCACATGTGTGTGCAAGATTTCCTGGATCTGCACATGACGCCCACATCATGCGGAGCAGCAATGTCCCACGACTCTGCGACCCGGTCAAGCGTGGCTTGTTGGTGAGTGTGCAGTGGGGACTCTTGTGATCTCTGTGTTGCATGGGGTACCCACCATATCTTGTTGTGATGTTTGTCTCTGTCATCCCCCTACATACCCAAACCGGCCCTGGCTCCTCAGTCCCCTACGTAATCCGAGAACAGCGGGTGAAATGCGGTACAATGATGCACATGGAAGGACACGGAGAGTCATCGAACGTACCTTTGGACTGCTAAAGTCTCGGTTTCGGTGCCTCGATAAGACCGGAGGGGCCCTGCCTTACTCACCAGGAAAAGTATGCAGGATCGTGATTGCCTGCTGCATGCTCCACAACCTGGCAGTACGCAATGACATAGAACTGCTGTTGGACCCTGAAGACGAAGGAGTTCCTCGGCCTCCCATCCCACCCATGTCGACTGATGAGGATAGTGGTGAGGAGGAAGGTGTGGACCAGAGGCGCCAGCTCATAGATCGCTACTTCCCTTGAATGTGAGTTACTACCTCTAGTGGCGGTTGACAATGCCTCATGTATGTTTGCTGGTGTTGTGTGGATGTGGGGTTAATCAGCTGGGTGTTCTTGTTTGTGATGGTTGCTTATGTGTGTCTTCATTTCTTTGGACATACAAGTCTCCATGATGTGTGTGCTCTCATCCCATGCTTTTGTGATGGTTGTCGTTTGTGTAATGTTGCTGTGCATTGTGTTGTGATGTGTGTGAATCTGTTTCCTGACGTGTGTTTGCTGTCTCTGATTTTCTCTAGGTCACTCCCGCAGCGCCATGATCATGTACGACTGTCATCCCTGAACCTGTTTACGTCTGTTTCTGAAGGCAATCATGTGAATAAACATGGAGGCAAAACATCATTGTGTGAGTAAGTGCTATTTATTTACAGGTTGTGCTTCTGTGCTGGTGAATATTTACAAGTAAGTGGGGTGGAGGGAGTTGGAGTTGAAGGTAATGGCAGATGAAATGTCCGTGCTGACACCACATTGGGGGGTGTCAGGGTAGTCCAGCAGACCAGTTGGAATGATGGTCTGTGGGACAGGATACTTAGCTGGGTGTATGTCTGGCACAGGCGGTGACATTGTCATGGTCGTCCCCTCTTGGAGCGTGTGGATGGTGCTCCAACACTGCTCTCAGCCACTTCCTGCCTCGGCCGGCCCCTCCGTCTCTGAGGTGGTACAGAGTCAGCTGGGAGGGCAGGTTGTTGAAGGGCCACATCCGTCGCCAGGGGCACAGGTGGTGGTGGCGGCGGTGGAGGCGGAGGTGACGTGGCGGTGGAGGCGGAGGTGGCGGTGGAGGCGGAGGTGACGGTGGCGGTGGCGCTACGACACTTGGTGGAGGGGGGGGGGGTTGTTCCGGGCAACCCATTCCCTCCACATCGTTGCCTGCTGGCCCATGATCTGCAACATCTGGCCAAGGATGCCACAGATTTCGCGCTGGATGTTGTTGTTGTCCACCGAGTCCTGGTGCGCACGATCTGCATTTGCCTGGGACCGGTCGTATGACGCCTGGCACCTGGCAAGGGCTTGTAGGGACTGTGCCACTGGCTGGGGTAGCTTTCCTTCCTCTGCACGGCGGTGTGTGGCTCGCCTGATTGGCTGATGTCCCGTTGCCTGTGGCCCACTCACCCTGCTTGTGTGTGGGGCCGATGGACCAGCGTTGTGTGCTGGGTTATGCTGGGTGGCACCGGCAGGAGTGGTGGTGCTGGTGGTGCTGGTGGTACTGGTGGTACTGGTGGTACTGGTGGTACTGGTGGTGGTGGGGACTGTGCAGATCACAGAGACAGGTGTCGCTGGTGTGACACTTGCGACGTTGGTCGGTCCCGGGAGTCCCTGTGAGCCAGATGGCCCTGGCTGCGTGCTTGGTCCCGCTCCATCCTCCGCACCGGAGCTGCCTGTGTCCTCGTCAGCAGAGAGTCCTGTAGGTGTGGGAGGCGAGGCTGGCGGCCGGGTACTGGTTTCCCCAGTCAGTTGACGATCACCTGAGGGACAAGATAGAGCTGGTCAGTGATGTGGACATTACATGGTTATGTAGATTTTTAGACATTTCTGTTTCCTGTCGCACACACCCCACCCTCCACCACCACCACCACCACCACCCTCCCCATGAGCATGGGGGCCTGTTGGGAGTTGTTGTTTGGGCCTCTCACACACCCCAACCTCCACCACCACCACCACCCTCCCCGTGAGCATGGGAGCCTGTTGGGAGTTGTAGTTTGGGCCTCTCACACACCCCGCCCTCCACCACCACCACCACCACCCTCCCCGTGTGCATGGGGGCCTGTTGGGAGTTGTAGTTTGGGCCTCTCACACACCCCGCCCTCCACCACCACCACCACCACCCTCCCCGTGTGCATGGGGGCCTGTTGGGAGTTGTAGTTTGGGCCTCTCACACACCCCGCCCTCCACCACCACCACCACCACCCTCCCCGTGTGCATGGGGGCCTGTTGGGAGTTGTTGTTTGGGCCTCTCACACACCCCAACCTCCACCACCACCACCACCCTCCCCGTGAGCATGGGGGCCTGTTGGGAGTTGTAGTTTGGGCCTCTCACACACCCCGCCCTCCACCACCACCACCACCACCCTCCCCGTGTGCATGGGGGCCTGTTGGGAGTTGTAGTTTGGGCCTCTCACACACCCCGCCCTCCACCACCACCACCACCACCACCCTCCCCGTGAGCATGGGGGCCTGTTGGGAGTTGTAGTTTGGGCCTCTCACACACCCCGCCCTCCACCACCACCACCACCCACCCCGTGAGCATGGGGGCCTGTTGGGAGCCATGGACATGTTAGTGAGTTGGTGTCCAACCTGCATGGGTTGGGGCATAGGAGATGTTTCTTCTCAGTTGTGTTAGCCTGACCATGTCGTGCTGATCGTGGTGCTTGGTTTGTACTCACCAGTCTCTTCTCCTTCGTCAAGTCCGTCTAGGCTCTCTGGGTGTAGTATCACCAGCACCTTCTCCTCCCAATCGGTGTAGGGTATGGGCTCCGGGGGTGTGCCACCGCCAGTATGATTGGCTCGGGCAAAGTTTTTGGCTCGGATGCCCTTGACCCTGGTCTTCAGGTCATGCCACCGCCTCTGGATGTCATGCTTCGTCCTCGGCACAGTCCCCGAGGCATTCACCCGAGTGACGATCCTGTCCCACATGTGGTTCTTTTGCGCCACGGACGTCTGCTGGACTTGGGCCCCGAAGATGTGGGGCTCAACACGGAGTATTTCATCTACCATTACCCTCAACTCTGTCTCCGTGAATTTGGTTTTTTTTTTGGGTGCCATGGTGTGTGGTGCTCAGTGTGTGAGTTGAGTGAGTTGGGGGGTGCAGGTGTGTGGTGTGTGATGTGTAGGATTTGTGTGGTGGGTGTTTGTGTGGTGGGTGTGGTAGGGTGGTGGTTGTGTGTCTTCTATGTGAGTTTGCAGTATCTCGATTTTGGCCTCTTGCTAGCAGCAATGCTGTGATGCAAAGGATTGTGGTAGCGTGTGTGTGTCATTTTATAGTCGTGTCTCAATGGTTGTTGGCAGTCAGGTGGTAGGTGGGCGTGTTGACTCGTGTGCATTATTGGATAATTGGGACGTGTCATGGCGGCTTGTGCTTGATGTTGGGGGGGGCCTTGTCAATGTTGGTATGTTTGCTTTGGACTAGCGGTAGGCTTCCTGACATTTGTTTGCCGCTAGGGATGTTGTGCGTGTTGGCCTTCCGCAGTGATGCTGTGGTTATCGTAGCATTCTTTCCGCCGCGGACGTGGATGGCTGTGAGTTCCGTGGACCGGGCGGATTAATCCTAATTGCGGCCACGGAGTATTCACAGGTATGGCGGTACATGTGTTATTTTCCGCGGTCATTTCCGTCCGCGGCAGTGGTTGTTCATTGGACTCCGTCCGCCGCGGATGGAGTTGGATGTGTTCCGTCCACCGCGGACGGTGTTGGTTATGATCCGTCCGCCGCGGTCGGAGTTTCGTGACATGAATATCCTAATCCCAAACGCGGAATCTCCGCGGCGCGGCCGGGAGTAAAATTTCCCCCACCATGGCGGACAGTAGCCATTTCCGTCCGCCATCCTAATCGACCCCTTAATGTGTGAAATCACTAAGCACTTTTCATTTTTCAATCCACCGTTTATGTTGTATGATGAACTTGATTTTAATAAATGTTTTTACTTTTAATAAAGTTTTAAAACTCTGTGGTTTTTGGTCATGAGTCAGTGAGCGAAAGGGTTTGCAATTTGCAAGCATGAGGCTGTGGCTCTGAGAGGTTGGGACTCTGACTCCGTACTCTTATGTCCTGTGTTGTATAATCATTGGGGATCAATCATCGATGAATTCGAGAGCTAAATGACTCTGACACACTAGCTAGTCAGTAAGGAGATTGGGGGTTTAAATTCTGTTATGACTGAGGTATGTGGAAAGTCTAACTGCGCCTATTATAATTGATAAACAATGCACTATTTCGTGTCCATAGTTCTGTTTGTGCAGAATAGTCCCTGCAACAGTAGTAGTATGGATTGTCCTCCTATCCAATCAAAAAGTAAACTAGTATCTTATTCTTTCTTGGTGGCCATTGACATTTTATTGTTGGGAATTGTCAAAGCATAAACATTTAGAAGACTTCCAAAGACATTATGGACAACCCAGAGGACTGCACTCAGTGCATAGAGCTATTGCTGAATAGAATGGGAGTTTTGGTTAACACCTTTTGCCAACTGTGCAAGCTTACTTAGCTACACAGACAGACTAATAATAATCTAGTAGTACCACAGGGAGTCATAGTAGAGGCAGGATAAGAATTTAGAAACAGTCTGCAAGAAGATCAAAGACGATTTAGAAAACATCTAATGAGGAACATTAGGAAAAAGTAGGTGCTGTAAAAGATAGGGAAGTATAACTATTAATATTAGCAGGAAAACTTACTGGGGCCAGCAGAGGAGCCCTCGCCGGACCAATCCTGGCCTTCCTGATTTTGTCCCTTCTCCGCCGGCGCCGCTTCCTCCTCCTGTGTCCCCTTGCCCCTGAGGGATGCTGATGTACAACATGAAAGAAAGACACAAACATGGATGATTGTTGTCAACCAAATCTAACATTTCCCAAAAATAATTACAAATTATTTCGGGGAAATAGACAACAATTGCACTAAATTTATTGACCTATCTGATGTGGTCTACTAGGATATTAGTATTGCTGGATTCGCGGACCGTCTACTTGGAAAGTTATGTAACTCACTAAACCAACTACAAAAAGGTTCGACTAGGACTGGCAGGCAGCACTCCGCAGCACGCGAAGTGACAGACACAGTCCATCGTGATTTCAGACCAGTGAGAACACTAAAAAGTTTCCTACTAAATAACCATTCATAATATACTCAAACTTTCAATCCACCACCAGTATCTCTTCTTAGTGGCATGAGTACAAAGGAAGGAATGGACTTGAGTCTCTAGGGGCAGATTTGCAAGCCCCTTGCGGCTCTTTTGATCCATCGTTGCATGACTTTTGTGACGCAGCGGCAGCGCAAAAGAGGCGCCATGGTGCGGGGTATATTAACAAAGTGACGCATCTGGGAGATGCATCACGTTGTAAAACCCTGCGCCATCATGGGTGTTCCGGCGCAAGGGAGGGCGCCTCCTAAAAGTGGCTGAGTGAAATCTACAAGATTTCACTCAGTTACTTTTAGGCCAATGCTGCGTCAAAACCCTGCACCTGCTTGAAGCAGATGTACGGCTAGACGCAGCATTGGGGAGATAGGGCACCCCAGACGATTGCTGGAGCTGCGTCGTGCTTGCGACGCAACTCCAGCAATGCGCCGCCTTTACGGCACAGATGCGTGACGCATCTGTGTCGTTTTTACCCCATGGTGCGTCGCATTGTAAATGCGGCGCACCATGTGTGGTGGAGGCGTGGCACATAATTACTGGCGCATCCCTGCTACTTTGCAGGGATGCGCCAGTAATTGTAAATCTGCCCCTTAGTGTCTGTCTAGCATTACGCAGTTTTGTAAAGTACACACATACATAATCACTCAGGCCAATGAAATGAGCACAAAATCGAAAACAAGTAAGCATAGTAGCACCGCCACTGAGCAGGCACGCAAAGCACCTGCAATGCAATCACGGAAGATTTTGAAATATCATTTACCTACAATGTAATCGGCACCATTATTGCTCTTCGAAAAAAACAAGCATTTGCAATATGATAACATAGAGCAGTAGCAAACAGAGTAGTGAATAAATAGCTACTACTACTCACCAAGCCCGGGGATCTCGACGCCTAGCAGGTCGAGCAGGTCATGTTCACGGTCCAGGATATCGGACCACCGGTGCGTGGCCTGGCTGTAGGTGCGCCGGACTCGAGACTGCCGGTACATGGCCCGGCACACCTTCCCCCACAGCTGCCGACGCTCCCGGAGCCCGTACCCACCAGCGATCCTGCCGCCTGCCGCGATGGTCTTGGGGAGGTGGCGCTGGACATAAAAACCAGTGCGGCCACCTCCTCCGCGCTAAAGATATCCCGGGCCACGACTTGCTCCCCCCTCAATCGCCCGCATGGGAGCCGGGTGCGGGGTGCGGGACCCTTCCTCTTGCTCTTCCCGGCTCCCTTTGGCATGGTCCTGGACAGCTGAAGAAAAAATAATAGAAAAGAATAGGGAAAAAGTAAATAAAAGAAAAGAGTTTAAAAAAGTAGCTTTAAAAGTAAGGAAAAGTTGAAAAAAACACAAAATATAGATGTAGAAAAATAGAGGGATAGATAATGAGTAAAAAAGATCCAAAAAAAGTTCAAAAAAGCAAAGGATTGGAAAGATTAGGAGAGGATAGAAAAAGCATGACCAGAACCATACCAATGAATGAAAAACAAGATGGGCGCGCCCATTGAGGACCGCGTGGGTAAGTTTGTGCGATATTTTCCCCGCGAGCACGCACAAACACACGCGAACTTGTAATGGCGCCGCACACAACGCGAGATTGACAATTGCGCCCGGAAACGGAAATACGCAACGCGCACAAGATGGGCGTGCCCATGTACGACCGCATGGGTAACTTCACGATCGGTGCGCTGCAAGCGGCCCGCGAATACGCAAAAAACCCCGCGAACTCGCCCCAAAAAAATCCAAAATTCACACGAATTCGCGAATTTTGCGGATCGCAAATTCGATTTCGCACGAATTCGCGAACCGCAAATTCGCAAATTTCGCCCATACTTAGTTCAGAGGTCGCGCCCCTTTTTACAACACTCTGCCATGCAGGTCCATGGCGCTTACTGGAGGTACCGGGTGGGCTAGTTGGGCCCCAGGGACCCTCAGGATTGACGAGGAATTCATTCCCCAACTTAAATCGTGCCACAGGGTGTGTTTGCACACATGTGAACTCAGGCACCGCCCCCTCCCTTCACCACTGTGCGAATGCGCCCCGTGGCATGTTTTAAGTTGGGGGATTAACTCCCCTTGAATCCTAAGGGTCCCTGGGGTGCAACTAGCCCACCAGCTACCTGCACTAAGCGCCACAGAGCTGCGCTGAAGAGAGGTGTACAGAGGAGTGTGACCTCAGAACACCTCTCTGCAACGCAGCCCTCTGGCGCAGACTAAAGGTTCCTGATGGGCTAGTATTCAAGGGGAATACGTTCCTCATCTGCAAACGCGCCAGTGGGCGCGTTTGCAGAGTGATGAAAGGAGGGGATGTGGCCTCCAGCTTGATGCGGGTCTTTTTAAAAAACAAAATGTAAGAAGAGGGGCTGTGTAACCCCCATTTTTTTCAATTTTTTGGGCCCTGTGGACCTCATTCCCCAGGGCCTGCCCCCTAATTTTATTTTTAATTTAAAAAAATGGGTAAGGGGACCGTGTGGCCCATCTCCTGAGGCCTTAATCGGCCCCGGGGACCCCATCCCCTGGGGCCGGCCGTTCTATTTTTTTTTTACTTTTGGGAAAGGGGGCCATGTGGCCCCCCTCGCGGGCCACTTCTAGCCCCGGGGACCCCATCCCCCGGGGCTGTCCCTCTCCATTGGGGACCATGGGGATGTCCCCAATCCCCCAACAGTCCCAGCCGGCTCCCCGCGTCCTGCAGTCCTCAGGGCCACGACAAGGCCACAGGATGGGGGCCGCACCCCCCCTATATTAAACAACGCTCCAGGGGGTGGTGGTCCTTGGGGCTAGGGGGTCCGTCACGGACCCCCAATTTCAATCTTTAGGGCCCCGGGAAGGTGGTGGTCCCTAGGGCGTGTGGGGGCACTTGAGCCCCCCACAGAGGTTTAAAAAAAAATTTCTCACCAAACAAGCCCCAGAGGGTGGTGGGACGTGGGGCTGAGGGGGGGGGGCGTGACCCCCCTGCATATATTCTGATAAAGTCCCGGGGTGCCGGTCCCTGGGCTTGGGGGGGGCTTTGAGCCCCCCACCCTCTTATTTACAATGGCCACGGTGGCAGTCCCTGGGGCTGGGGGAGAATGAGCCCCTGCACATTTTAATATAAAGCCCCGGGGGGGTGGCGGTCCCCAGGGCTGGGGGCCCCCCACCCGATTTCTTACATGGCCCCTGGGATTTGGCCCCCCTGAGTCTAAATATTAACGAAGCGGGGGAGCCTGCATTTCTTTTTTTTTTATCATCAGGATCCGCGCACCCTGCACGGATTTTGACAATTTAAAAAAAAAATGTTTGGGCCTTGGGGTCCTTGTGGGACCCCCTGAGCAGGCCTAGGGGGTCAGAGTGTTTCTACCCTGCCCCCTTTTGGTGTTCTGCACGTTTTATTCTTAGGTTTCTTGTGCCTCTGTTCTACCGAGGCACAAGATGGGTGCCAACACTTCCTGGTTTGGAGTGTTGACAGCCAATTAGCATACAGCTCGTGCTCGGCAGGGTGCGCCGATCCTGTGCGAATGGGAAGGGTCCAGGTGGAAGGGGGCGGGGCCACAGGGGATCAGCGGCGGGCAGCGGGGAGGTGGCGGGAAACGCGGCGGGGGCACAGCAGGTAAAAAAACTGCGGACAATGAAACTTAGACAAAAAAGAGAAAAGGCTGGGCACAGAAGGGCAACAGGGGAAACAGGTGGTGTGACCTCAGTCCCTCTGGGCCGGTCACACCACCACACACCGTGCACACTCCCCGTGGGTGTGCCCAGGCTGCCCCGATCCCGTCGCTGCCCGCAGCTGTACTCCTGACCACTGGCGTGGTCTCAGCCTCTGTAGCGCAGCGCCGCTTCCTGCTGACTGCTCGACTTCTCTCCCCTGTTGCACGTTTGTATCCTGCCACTGTCATTTCGTTATTGTTTCCCCTGTGCTTGGTGCTGTTTCCCCTGTTGCCCTTCTGTGCCCAGCCTTTTCTCTTTTTTGTCTAAGTTTCATTGTCCGCCGTTTTTTTACCTGCTGTGCCCCCGCCGTGTTTCCCGCCACCTCCCCGCTCCCCGCCGCTGATCCCCTGCGGCCCCGCCCCCTTCCACCTGGACCCTTCCCATTCGCCGCCCCGCTCCCGCCTCCCAGCTGCCCCTCCCTCCCACTGGACCTTATAGGGAGGAGTGCACGCAGTGGTGTTCAGTGACCTCAGTCCCTCTGGGCCGGTCACACCACCATGCACCGCGCACACTCCCCGTGGGTGTGCCCAGGCTGCCCCGATCCCGCCGCTGCCCGCAGCTGTACTCCTGACCACTGGCGTGGTCTCAGCCTCTGTAGCGCAGCGCCGCTTCCTGCTGACTGCTCGACCTCTCTCCCCTGTTGCACGTTTGTATCCTGCCACTGTCATTTCGTTATTGTTTCCCCTGTGTTTGGTGCTGTTTCCCCTGTTGCCCTTCTGTGCCCAGCCTTTTCTCTTTTTTGTCTAAGTTTCATTGTCCGCCGTTTTTTTACCTGCTGTGCCCCTGCCGCGTTTCCCGCCACCTCCCCGCTCCCCGCCGCTGATCCCCTGCAGCCCCGCCCCCTTCCACCTGGACCCTTCCCATTCGCCGCCCCGCTCCCGTCTCCCAGCTGCCCCTCCCTCCCACTGGACCTTATAGGGAGGAGTGCACGCAGTGGTGTTCAGTGACCTCAGTCCCTCTGGGCCGGTCACACCACCATGCACCGCGCACACTCCCCGTGGGTGTGCCCAGGCTGCCCCGATCCCACCGCTGCCCGCAGCTGTACTCCTGACCACTGGCGTGGTCTCAGCCTCTGTAGCGCAGCGCCGCTTCCTGCTGACTGCTCGACTTCTCTCCCCTGTTGCACGTTTGTATCCTGCCACTGTCATTTCGTTATTGTTTCCTCTGTGTTTGGTGCTGTTTCCCCTGTTGCCCTTCTGTGCCCAGCCTTTTCTCTTTTTTGTCTAAGTTTCATTGTCCGCCGTTTTTTTACCTGCTGTGCCCCGCCGCGTTTCCCGCCACCTCCCCGCCGCTGATCCCCTGCGGCCCTGCCCCCTTCCACCTGGACCCTTCCCATTCGCCGCCCCGCTCCGGCCTCCCAGCTGCCCCTCCCTCGCTCCACCCCCCCCCACTCTCCTCATATGGCAGAGTGGCAAACGAGTAGCGTTGACGCGCAGCGGGCGCGCCGATTGTGCGCCGAAGGCGCGCCAAAGGTAAGCCCGTCTGCGCCTGTCCGCGCCTGGACTGCGCCCAGTGCCAGGACCCCTGGCCCCTGCAGTCACCAGCCCACCCGGCGGACCTACGACGCCACCGAACTCAACGCACTCAACGCCGGCTGTAACCCGGGTTGCTACCGAGCAACACAGAGACGCACCCACGGACCCTTCTGCTGCCACTCTTGCAAGTTCACCTGCATCCGGACCTGCACTACTCCAGCACCGACCAAGACCAAGACGAGCAACAGCAGCAGCCACCTGAAATGCATCCTGCTCAACACTCGCTCCGTCCACAGACACGCCGTCGAGCTCTGGAACCTGCTCGACACAACTTCACCAGACGTCGCCTTCCTCACGGAAACCTGGATGAACGCCTCTTCAGCGCCGACATCGCCATCGCCATCCCAGACGGCTACAAGATCATCCGAAGGGACCGTATCAACCAAACCAGAGGAGGCATCGCCATCATCCACAAGAACACCATCCGCATCACGACCAACACCGACGACACCCTCGCACCCGCCGAGCTCCTGCACTTCCAGGTCCACATCAACCCCAAGACCACCCTCAGAGGCACCCTCATCTACAGACCCCCGGGACCACGCACACAATTCAGCGAAGACATCGCCGACTTCATCAGCCCACACGCCCTCCCCTCCGCTGACTACATCCTCCTCGGGGACCTCAACTTCCAAATGGAGAACAGCAACGACCGCAACACCGCCACCCTGCTGGACAACCTCGCAAACCTCGGACTCAAGCAGCTGGTGACCACCCCCACCCACTACGCCGGACACACACTCGACCCCGTGTTCTCATCCAGCAAGGACATCACCTTCAGCCACGCCACTGGACTCCACTGGACGGACCACAGCTGCGTCCACTTCAGCTTCAGAAGGACCACGATCCACCACCACCAGCAACAGGGTGCACGCAGAAGCTGGAACAAGATCACAGCCGACCAGCTCGCGACTTCCCTGAGCAAGAACCCACCCACCAGCGCAACGAACCCCAACCAAGCGGCCACCAACCTCACGAAGTGGATCAGCGACTGCGCAGACGACCTCGCCCCCCTGAGGACCCCGCCTAGCAGACCCGGCAGCAAGAAAGCCCCATGGTTCACCGACGAACTCAAGAGCTCCAAGAAGATCTGCCGAGCCCTCGAGAGAACCTGGCGCAGAGAACCTACACCGGACAACATGACTGCCCTCAAGCTCGCCACCCGAAAACACCACCAACTTATCCACGCCACCAAGAAAACTGCATTCAAGGAACGACTGGACAACAACGCACACAACAGCAAGGAACTCTTCAACATCGTTAAAGAGCTCCCCAACCCCAACGCCGGAAACAACGACATCACCCCTACGCAAGACCTCGGCAACTCCCTCGCCTCCTACTTCCACAACAAGATCGCGGACATACACAACAGCTTCAGCACGCAACCGACGCACGCCATGACCGAACCACCGCCCCCCAACACCACCCTCTGCGCCTGGACCCCGATCAGCACCGAAGACACCGTCCACACGATGAACTCCATCCACTCCGGATCTCCGACCGACCCTTGCCCTCACCACGTCTTCAACAAGGCCGACGATGTCATCGCACCCCACCTGCGGGACATCATCAACACCTCCTTCGACACCGCTACCTTCCCGGAAAGCTGGAAGCACGCCGAACTCAGCGCTCTACTAAAGAAGCCATCAGCCGACCCCACCGACCTCAAGAACTACCGCCCCATCTCGCTGCTCCCGTTCCCTGCAAAAGTCATCGAGAAGACCGTCAACAAGCAGCTGGCCACCTTCCTCGAGATGAACGGATCCCTCGACCTCTCGCAGTCTGGCTTCTGGGCCAACCACAGCACCGAGACCGCCCTGATCGCAGCCACCGATGACATCCGATCCCTGCTTGACAACGGAGAAACAGCAGCCCTCATCCTCCTAGACCTCTCCGCGGCCTTCGACACTGTCTGCCACCGTACACTAGTACAGCGACTCAGCAACGTCGGAATCCAGGAGAAGGCTCTGGAGTGGATCATCTCCTTCCTCGCCGGAAGGACACAGAGAGTCCGCCTCCCACCGTTCAGATCTGAAGCCACCGCAGTCATCTGCGGCGTTCCTCAAGGCTCCTCGCTCAGTCCAACCCTCTTCAACATCTACATGAGCCCCCTCGCAGACATCGCACGCCAGCACAACCTCAACATCATCTCCTACGCCGACGACACCCAGCTGATCCTCTCCCTCACCAACGACCCCGCCACCGCCAGAGCCAACCTTCACAAAGGGATGAAAGAGGTAGCCGAATGGATGAAGAACAGCCGCCTGAAACTGAACTCGGACAAAACAGAAGTCCTCATCCTGGGATCCTCACCCTCCGCCTGGGACGACTCCTGGTGGCCCCCCGCCCTAGGCAACGCACCCAAACCAACAGACCACGCACGCAACCTAGGCTTCATCCTGGACTCCTCCCTCTCCATGACCAGACAAGTCAACGCCGTCTCCTCGTCGTGCTTCAACATCCTGCGCATGCTACGTAAGATCTTCCGGTGGATCCCCACCGGGACCAGGAAGACGGTCACCCAGGCCCTCGTCACCAGCCGTCTGGACTACGGCAACCTCCCTCTACGCCGGTACCACCGCCAAACTCCAGAAGAGATTCCAGCGGATCCAGAACGCCTCAGCACGACTCATCCTGGACATCCCCCGTCGCAGCCACATCTCCGGACACCTGAGAGACCTGCACTGGCTCCCGGTCAACAAGAGAATCACCTTCCGTCTCCTCACCCACGCACACAAAGCCCTACACAACCAAGGCCCAGGATACCTCAACAGCCGCCTCAACTTCTACGCCCCCAAACGCCAGCTTCGATCGACCGGCCATGCCCTCGCCGCCGTCCCCCACATCCGAAGAGCCACAACAGGGGGACGGTCCTTCTCCTACCTCGCCGCCAAAACATGGAACTCCCTCCCGACCCACCTCCGCCTGACCCAGGACCACCTCGCCTTCAGGAAGCAACTCAAGACCTGGCTGTTCGAGCAGTAGCAGACCCCCTCCCCTAGCGCCTTGAGACCCTCTGGGTGAGTAGTGCGCTATATAAATACCTTGATTGATTGATTGATTGATTGCTGCCATAGATATATATATGTGATTTTACTTTTGATTTTCTCAGGAACTACTGAACGGATATACGCCATTTAACCAAAAGGCACGACTCTGAACCAAGGGCTACCTCTTTGCCAAATTTGGTGTACTTCCGTTCAGCACTTTGGGCTGTAGCTGCCAGTAAAGGTTCCTAAGGGAAATTGCATGGGGAAAACACAGTTTGGGACCCCTTTTTTCGCAGCCCCCGCTTGACGAATCACCCCGAGACTTTCAGGATAGGAACGGACCGGAGCACCCCACCAGTTTTGAAAATTTCGCGAAGATTCATCAACCGGCGCCAAAGTTATTCCATATAGAATGTTGCGCATTTCTTATGGACAATAGGTCCTAACTGTAACTACCTACTGGCGACCACAGTAGGTAATGTGTGTATATATATATCTATATATATTACCTACTGGCAGTCGCCAGTAGGTAGTTATAGTTAGGATTGGCTACCATAGGAAACCTGCAACATTCTATTGGGAAAACTCTGGCGCCAGTTGAGGAATTTGTGTGTAATTTTCCAAAGTTTTGGCCATCTCCGCTGCGCTCCTTTCCTGAAAGTTTCGAGGGGATTTGTGAAGTGCGGGCCGAGAAAAAAGGGGGGTCCCAAAATGTGTTTTCCCATGTTAATTTCCATAGGACGGTCTGACAAGTCTACAGCCCGAACCGCTGAACGGAATTACGCCAAACTTGGCAAAATTGTAGGGACTGGTACGCAGATGTGCCTTTGCTATGTTTGGTGAAAATTGCTCCAGTGGTTTTTACGAAAATTACCTTCAAAAACACATATATATCTATAGGCGCTCTCCAAGCGCTCACAGGTGCGCTACGGGAGTGCGCGAGCGGAAAGCTGATTGGCTGTCGGGTGTCTGTCAACATTCTAAACAGTTCGGAGAGTCCGCCATCTTGTGTCTCGGTAGAATCGAGACACAAGAGGTGAAAAAGAAAGGGGGAAATAATTAAAAGGGGGCAGAGTAGACACCCCCTGACCCTCTAGGTTTTCTGAGGGGGGCCTAGAAGGACCCTGAAGGGCAAAAAAACTTTTTTTTGGTTGAAATTTTCGCGGGGTAAGCGTTGGGTGCGCTCCCGGGTGCACTCTCTGGTATGCGCACCCTGAGCGCACCAGGGGGAAAACAGTGTAAAAATGTAAAGTAAAAAAAATAATGTAGAGTGTTTAGAGGAAAGTAATGCAATGCTGGAATGTGTCCAAAAAATTGATGCAACTCCAGCAATGCATCCTTTCACATGGGGCAAGCCCCATGTGAAAGGGCCTGCATCAGTGTTACGCCTGCTGTGAGGCAGGCGCAAGATTTGGACGCAACAGCGTCATAAAAGTGATGCAGTGATATCTCTTAGATGTCACTGCATCACTTCTACGACCCTTCCTTATGTTAATATGCCCCCTTTGCATACATTACAGCTGGCGCAGGTATAATGTGGCGCAGGGGTTTACAAAGTGACGCATCTACCTAGATGCGTCACTTTATAAATATGAGTCAACAAGGGGTATTTTTTACAGCACTGGTGCGTCACAAAAAGTGACGCATCGGTGGCGTAAAAGTGACGCATGGCCTCATAAATGAGGCCTTCAGTCTTCTACTCATGCATCATATTTAATGTATGACGCATTATGTCACAAGTAGTTACAGATACGTCAGTATTTCTGACGTATCTGTAAGCGCAAAAGTGATGCATTGCCGGAGTGTGTCACAAAACTGACACAACTCCAGCAATGCATCCTTTCACATGGGGCCAGCCCCATGTGAAAGGGCCTGCATCAGTCTTATGCCTGCTGTGAGGCAGGCGCAAGATTATGACACAATGGCATCCTAAAAGTGACGCAGTGAAATCTCATAGATTTCACTGCGTTACCTCTACGACCCTTTCTTGCGTCAATACGCCCCTTTTGCATACATTACACCTGACGTAGGTATAATGTGGCACAGGGGTTTACAAAGTGACGCATCTTCCTAGATGCGTCACTTTGTAAATATGACTCAACAAGGTGCATTTTTTACAGCACTGGTGCGTCACAAAAAGTGACGCACCGGTGGCGTAAAAGTGACGCATGGCCTCATAAATGACGCCTTTAGTCTTGTACTCATGCGTCATATTTAATTTATGACGCATTATGTCGCAAGGAGTTACAGATGGTATACAACCATTACCACGCAACTTTTACAACGACCTACCTTTACCACGCAATTTTTACAACGCAGGATCCATTACAACGAAGTACCATTACAACGCATGTATTTACAACGCAGATACCTTTACAACGCATACCATTACAACGTAAGTATTGGTAAGTATATAATTTTATTAAAAATATTATAGGTTTGGGTTTTTGGGTAAAGGGGTATTTTTAGGGTTCAGGGTCAGTTTTGGGTTTTTGGGTAAAGGGGTATTTTTAGGGTTCAGGGTCAGTTTTGGGTTTTTGGGTAAAGGGGAATTTTTAGGGTTCAGGGTCAGTTTTGGGTTTTTGGGTAAAGGGGTATTTTTAGGGTTCAGGGTCAGTTTTGGGTTTTTGGGTAAAGGGGTATTTTTAGGGTTCAGGGTCAGTTTGGGGTTTTTGGGTAAAGGGGTATTTTTAGGGTTCAGGGCAAGGTTTGGGTTTTTGGGTAAAGGGGTATTTTTAGGGTTCAGGGCAAGGTTTGGGTTTTTGGGTAAAGGGGTATTTTTAGGGTTCAGGGTCAGTTTTGGGTTTTTGGGTAAAGGGGTATTTTTAGTGTTCAGGGTCAGTTTTGGGTTTTTGGGTAAAGGGGAATTTTTAGGGTTCAGGGTCAGTTTTGGGTTTTTGGGTAAAGGGGTATTTTTAGGGTTCAGGGTCAGTTTGGGGTTTTTGGGTAAAGGGGTATTTTTAGGGTTCAGGGTCAGTTTTGGGTTTTTGGGTAAAGGGGTATTTTTAGGGTTCAGGGCAAGGTTTGGGTTTTTGGGTAAAGGGGTATTTTTAGGGTTCAGGGTCAGTTTTGGGTTTTTGGGTAAAGGGGTATTTTTAGGGTTCAGGGTCAGTTTTGGGTTTTTGGGTAAAGGGGTATTTTTAGGGTTCAGGGCAAGGTTTGGGTTTTTGGGTAAAGGGGTATTTTTAGGGTTCAGGGTCAGTTTTGGGTTTTTGGGTAAAGGGGTATTTTTAGGGTTTAGGTTCAGTTTTGGGTTTTTGGGGTACAGGGGTACAGGATAAAAATTAAGAAAAATTAAAATTAAATTACATTAAATGAAATTAATTAAATTAAATTACATTAAATTAAATTAATTACATTAAATTAAATTAAATTAATTTAAATTAAATTATAATAATTTTAATTAATTTACATTTAATTTTTTTTTATATACTTACCAATACTTATGTTGTAATGGTATGCGTTGTAAAAGTATATTCGTTGTAAATACATGCGTTGTTATGGTACTTCGTTGTAATGGATCCTGCGTTGTAAAAATTGCGTGGTAAAGGTAGGCGTTGTAAAAGTATGCGTTATAACATCATACATCCGTTACAGATACGTCAGTATTTCTGACGTATCTATAAGCGCAAAAGTGATGCATTGCTGGAGTGTGTTATAAAAGAATCGCAACTCCAGCAGTGCTGTTTCACATGGGGCCAGCCCCTTGTGAAAGGGCCTGCATCAGTCTTACGTCTGCTGTAAGGCAGGTGCAAAATTTTGACGCAACGGCGTCCTGAAAGTGACGCAGTGAAATCTCATAGAATACACTGCGTCAGCGCTACAACCCTTTCTTGCGTCAATACGCCCCCTTTGCATATATTACACCTGACGCAGGTATAATGTGGCGCAAAGGTTTACAAAGTGACGCATCTACGTAGATGTATCACTTTCTAAATATGACTCAACAAGGTGCAATTTTTTCAACACTGGTGCGTCACAAAAAGTGACGCACCGGTGGCGTAAAAGTGACGCATGGTCTCATAAATGAGGCCTTCAGTCTTCTACTCATGCGTCATATTTAATGTATGATGCATTATGTCGCAAGGAGTTACAGATACGTCAGTATTTCTGACGTATCTGTAAGCACAGAAGTGATGTATTGCTTGAGTGTGTTACAAAAGTGACGCAACCCCAGCAATGCATCCTTTCACATGGGGCCAGGCCCATGTTGAAGGGCCTGCGTCAGTGTTACGCCTGCTGTGAGGCAGGTGCAAAAATTAGGCCTTCAGTCTTCTACTCTTATTTTTTCTTTCACTTTCTCTGGTTTTTTTTTGTTTTGTTTTTGTAGAGTTTTATATAGTGCGAACTAGAACCGAACCGAATCAGTTATCAGAGCGCTTTACATAGCACCAGTTACGATACATGAGGACACACTTTCATTTTTTTAGGCACGGGGAGATTAAGTGATTTGCCCAGAATCACAAGGGGTTTTTGGCGTCGTTACCGAGACTCGAACCCAGGTCACAAGGTCCGAGGTCGAGCGCCTTAGCCGTTAGGCCAACCCCTCTCCCCTAAGGCAGTTTCTTCACTGCCTTACCTACGTGTTCTCACACTCACTTGTCTTTATCCAGTCTGTATCTCCACTCTTTCCAAAACATCACTGCTCTTTTCTTACCCCTTCACACCCCCGTTCTTTTACTACATTTTTTTGCCTATCCACATTCCCCATGTTCACTCACCTTCTCCTCACTCTCCTTCCCCACACTCACCTTCTTTCAGTCCCCCTACTTCACTTCCCTTCTCCTCTTGTCCCTTTTTTTGCTTTCTCACTCATTTTCCTCTCCTCTCTTTATGCACTCCACTTCACTCACTCTTTTTCATTTTTTTAAGAATACAGCTCTTTGATGCAAATTGGAGGGAGTTCTGAAAAGAACTTCTTTTTTTCTTCTTTTTTCTTTTTTTTGAACAAAAACAAAAACAGGGAATAGGAAACTGCTCAACAGGAGCAAAAAAACAAAACAAAATTAGGGCTGGGAACGACAGCGATGGTTATCCAATGCTCGAACCATGAGCAAAACACTTTGTTCCGCATAGCAAAGTAGCTGATCGCAATATCTGCATTTAATAACGCCTTTATTAAAAGCAGGCTGAATGTTAGAAATCAGCTCTTGTGATCGCCCCCTCTCTGATGTAGTTTGTCCTCTGGTTGAAGTAGAGGCCCCATCACTGGGAGCCTCTCGTGCCAGAGCTCTGACACTCTCCCGGGCAAAGTTCTGGGGGTGCCTCCTCTCGACATGTCGAATCATTGTGGAGTTTCCAAATGAATATTTCTTTGTGGGGTCCCCCCGTGACAGGACAGTGTGACAAATCCTGCACTCCACCTTTGGAGCATTTACTTTTTTCTGATCAGTTGGAATGGAAAAAAACTTCCATATGAAGTGTTCTTTTATCTTCGGCTGAGGAACTTCTTCATCAAGAAATCCCTCTGTGTCATCTTCACTGCTGGATGCTCTGGCTAGCCATGGTAATCCAAGATAGTAATGCAACAAAGATCCGAGAGCAAAAAGAGAGGTCTTGCAGTCACAAAAGTGAAAGAAATGGGTGGGGATTTCATTCTTTGTAAAAAAAAAAAAGTGTTAGCAACCAATGAAAAGTGTTATTTTAAGGTCACATGACTTGACGCGCTTACGCTGCGCGCACCGGAGCGCTTCCGGGGGCGCTTACACGGCGCGAACGTAGGCGCTTCCGGGGGCGCTTACGCGGCGCGCTTGAGTGACGTTTTGATAGCTTTACAGAAATGCAAAATCATTTTCATTTCGTAAATCAAAAATACTGCTTTTATAATTTTATAATTGTCTTCCATTATTATTTACTTTTCATGCATATTTTTTTTTACGAACGCAGAAATAGCGCTCTCGGGAGAGCTTACCGGTGCGCGCACCCTGAGCGCACCAGGAAAATATTTATTAAAAAAAATATACATTGAACAAATATATATTTTTTTAAAATATAATTAATAGTTATAAAAAACAGCTAATAAACAATAAAAAAATAGTAGGTTACAAAGTCGATATACAAAGGAATTAGCTTTTAAAAAAACTATTAAATGGGGGGGCGTGGCCGAGACTGCGATGTGAGCAGACGCGTCTCGTGTGAGCTCCGTCGCCCCGCTGCTCCGCTAAGCCTGTTTAAGCGAAGTCCCGGGGGGCAACTGCTCCTGGGGATCCCCTGACCGCTGCCGCCCTGCTAGCGATCCCCTCCAGTGGCGGACTGCAGCCGTTGAGTTCCACGCCACCGGAGTTCAGAGCCCGGGAACTTCCGAGATCGGCCTCTGGCCGCCATCTTGCCGCGGGGTTTGCTGGCGGGACGCCTGTCCCGATCCCTGCGGAGTGGGCTGGAGTGACGGTCTGCCGGAAACACCGGAGGCCCCCTAACCCCTTCAGCGGCTGTGTCCCTGCAGCGGACCCCCATCGGCTGCCTGCACGGCTAATCTGGGGCTGCGGGTGCCGGACTGCCTCCAGCGACGGACGCAGCGACCGCCCGGACGCCACTGCTACGTGAGGCCCCGGCTTTGGCGGGAACACCAGGCCTGACCCGGAGAGATCACCGGAGGACCCTCCCGCGAGTGCCGACCACGAACTCCACACCCGTCGAGGGATCTCCCGGTGAGCTGCAGAGCGCCGCCCCCCCCTCCCCCTGTCTTTCCCTGGAGGGGCCCGGCGGTGGGGGGCCTGATCGCGGATCTGCCCGCCATCTTTGCCCCTAGGTGAGCTCTTGGCTGCAACGAATCTGGGCATCTGGGGAAAGTGACTTGGCTCCCCTGTACACGCGATCCCTGCCTGCGCTCCTTGCTACCCTGGACTCATCGGCGGCGGGCTGAGGGGCTGTTTGGGGATCGAGTGTGGGTGAGGCCCGGGCCTTGAGGGCCCCAGCGCTATAAGCCTCTGCTCCTGGCCGTTTCTCCCACACAGCCCTACCGGAACATTGCCTCAGCCACCTTCTGCCTAGCAGCCTGACGCCCCCGCCTATCGTTGGGTCGGTGGCGCTTTTGGGGGACCCCCTTGGCCGCACACTCCGGTTACAGCCGCAGGACCACGCGGGCCCTGCCTCAGGCGGAACCAGGAGGCTGAGCCCCGCCGCAAGCCTTCGGTGGCTCTCTGCCTGTGGGCCCTGGACACAACTCATCGCGGGACATCCGCCGGCGGCGGCCCTCCGCCGCCCCCCCTGCCAGCGTACTTCCCCGCCTCCCCGGCTGGGCCACCTTGCCTGCACAAGCGACCCCCCAGCGTCCTGGACCCCTGCTGCTCGGGCGAGCCTAACCTGCCACCAACGAGCCGGGCCTGCCCTACCTCGGGCTTGTGGAAGTTGTCCCTCGCCGTCTCCGGATTCCCGGCCTTGAACCCCTGATTGTAGGACCGGGACTGCTTGACCACCGGGGCGCCGGTGCGGCCTCCCTTGAACTTTTCTTCTTCACGACCCGGAGGCTCCACGCAGCAGCCTGCCCTACCTCTCACTATCCCTGGTTACTCCGAGTAGATCATGACTCGGGGCAGAGGGACCAAGCCGGAACCCCCCCCAGCGACGACCAGGGGTACATCTGTGGCTTCCATGTGGGGTAAGGCGGGTTCGTCGCTATCTTCTGGGGGCCCCCCGTCATCGGGGGGGAAGACTCTGCCGTCGGCCGACTCCCCTCCGGTGACCCAGGCCTTCATGTCCTCCTTCATGGCTGATCTTAAGTCCGAAATTGGGTCCCTCAGGACGGAGGTTCACACATGCGTCAAGGAACTGCGCAAGGAGGTCACCGATCTCGGCGACCGGGTTGATGGCCTGGAGAAGACGGTCGATTCCCGCACCGACGACCTCGAGCAGCTCTGGCAGAGAGTGGCGACCCTCGAAGAGCAACACATCCAGCTCCAGATCAAGCAGGAGGATTTGGAAAACAGGGGGCGCCGCAACAACCTCCGCATACGGGGTGGGCCACTCGGAGAAGAGGGGACTAATACCATGGCCTATGTGGCGCTACTCCTGCAAGCGGTGTGGGGCGAAGAGGACGCACCCCCGCCGCGTCTTGACCGCGCGCACCGAGTCTTTGGAGCGGGGGGCAAAGCCGGCCTCCTCCCAGACATTGTCGCCAGACTTCATTACTTCACGGAGAAGGAGGCCATACTCAAGGCGGCTAGGGTCGCCCCTGACCTGCGGTACGAAGGCCACAAGATCCAGATCTTCCAGGACCTGGCCCCCACAACGCTCCACAGGAGGAAAGTCTTCCGCCCGATCACGGAGAAGCTCCGGACCCTCAACATTTCCTATCAATGGGGCCATCCTTTTGCTCTCATCTTCAAGTGGGAGGGCAAACGAAGGGCCCTCCGGTCCTACCAGGAAGCGGCGCAATTGCTTGAAATGCCGGAGTCCCCGGATCATAGCCCAGCCCGCTCCCACTACCCAGAGAAGGCTCCTCCGCGCTCCGACTGGTCCACTGTGCGTAAACGTCGCCGGTCCCCCCCTGTGGACGCCCTCTCTGCCTCGCAGACCAAGCAGGACATTATTGCTCACATTCGCTCCCTCGAGGGCGACCGCGGGGAGCAGAACTCACAGCTTCCCGCTTCTGGCGCTGAGGGCGGGGACCGTCCTATGACACCAGAAGACCACTGATCGTGACCACTGAGGCCCGAGCTGCCTTAAGCCTCCACTCGCCCCTTGGACACACGGACATACCCTATCGCGCCACGGCGGCCTGTTCCTACTGCTTTTGGGGGGGGACCTCCCCTTCTCTCTAGCGGGCCGCCCCTGTGGCTTCCCCCCCCTGTGGGGGTCGGGAACATCTGGCACTGGACAACACCTCTCCTGGGTCTTGCACCACACCACTGAGCTTCGATGCCCTCTCGGCAGCGGGTCTGCGCATGCGGGCCCATGACTCACCCCCGGACTACCTAGCGGCAGCGGGGTGGACGAGCTGCGAGACGACTGGATTTCACTTCATCTACCCAGATCTCTGCTCCCTCCCTTTGTCCCATAGGAAGTGACATTCCTGAGTTCATCCAAACCCTCGGGTAGAGGATGCCTGGTACCTGGGACAATGTACACTGGCCCTGTTGGCCTGTTTTGGTTATGCCTCTTCCCTGTGCCCTTTATATTCCTTCTCTCTCATCTCTTCCTACTTTTCTCTTGCTCTGCCTTCTCTTACTGTTCTCTCCCCGCGCCTGCGGAGGGATGGCATGGTGGGTCTTACGGGGGTTGGCACGCTGGGGGCGAGGTGAGGCTGCCCCTACCCTGACTGCGGGGGGATTTGCTACACTGGGTCTTGCGCTGCTCCACTCCCCCTTGGCACTATGACAGCGAACATCCCTACACCCTTGAGGGTCCTCTCACTCAATGTCAAAGGGCTCAACTCCCCCAACAAGCGGAATCAGATATGGCGCTACCTCCTACACCACTCCCCTGACATTATCCTCCTCCAGGAGACGCACCTTCTCAAGGGGGACACCAAACGCATGGCACACCCTAAATACCCCACACAGTTCTGGGCATCCTCTGACACCAAGACAGCGGGGGTGGCAATCCTCTGCAGGGCTGGCATTAGGCGGGGACCCACGAAACCCTTCAAGAGTGCTGACGGGCGTTTCCTCCGAGCCACGGTACAGGTGGGTCGTATGCAGCTCACCCTCGGATGTGTATATGCGCCCAACCAGTCGCAGGACAAATACCTCCAGACACTCCTGCGGGATCAGTTCCCTTCGGGTGACCCCAACGTGATCCTGGGTGGAGACTTCAATCTTGTCTGGGACCCTGAGTTGGATCGTGCGGGGGCCTCCTTCAATGGCACGGGAGCGATGTCCGCTACCCTTAGAACGCAGCTTACGGACCTGGGACTCGTGGATGTGTGGCGCTACCACAACCCGGGGACCCGGGACTACTCCTTTTATTCACACTCCCATCGGACATACTCCCGAATCGACTATCTCTTCACATCCCTTGAATTGGCCCGAGACTCCTTGGCTGCCGCTATATCCGACATTTCCCTGTCAGACCACGCCCACGTGGAACTTTTGTTGCAGGACCCCCTGGCCCATGCCACTCGTGAGCGCCGGTGGGTGCTCCCGCCGAGAGTCCTTCGGGACCCGGAGGACGTCGCCAGCATCCGTGACGCCATAGACTCGTACTTCGCCGTTAATGACACCCCTGACCTGCCCTTTCATACGATCTGGGATGCCTTCAAGGCCACCATTCGGGGTCATATCACCTCCCTGGCGGTGGCGCGAAGGAAGGAGGCGTTCAGGATGGAAACCGACCTGGCTAGCGAGATCAAACAAGCGGAGGCCCGGGACCGGGACTCCCCTTCACGGGCGTCGAGGAGAACTCTCGCCAACCTCAGGGGGCAACTCCGCGCTCTGCGCACCAACAAGGCGGAACACTCCCTACTGGCGCTCAAACAACGCTACTACGAGGGCGGGGACAAAGTTGGCCGTCTGCTGGCCGGCAGGCTGCGGGCACGTGCTGCTAGGGCCCACATCGCCAATGTCAGGCGGCTAGACGGCACCTGCGCCACCACTGAGAAAGCCAAGCAGGCCGCCTTTGTTGCTTACTACACTTCTCTATATGCTGAGGAGCCTACCTCCGAGGAGGCACGGGAGGCCGTTCTTGCGGATTTTGAGGGGTCTCCACTGTCTCCGGCGTGTGCAGCTACACTAGAGGGCCCCCTGCAGGAGGAGGAAGTAACGGAAGCTGTTAAAGACCTTCCCACTGGGAAAACCCCGGGACCGGACGGCCTGCCGTTGGCCTTCTATCGCCTGTTCCTGACCCAGCTCCGCCCGCACCTGCTGCGGCTCTACGGTTCCTTCTCGGACACCACCGGCCCGTCCCCTGACATGGGCCTGGCGGAAATCGCCCTGATCCCCAAGCCTGGGAAGGACCCCACCTTCTGTGCCTCTTATCGCCCCATCGCCCTCTTGAACACTGATCTTAAGATTTACACTAAGATCCTGGCCAAACGGCTGGACCCGAACATGCCGGGTTTGGTAAACCCGGATCAGGTGGGTTTTATACGGGATCGTCAGGGGGCCGACAATGTTCGCAGGCTGGCACATTTAGTGGGGAAGGTGCAGCATTGGGATATCCCGGCCTGCCTCCTCTCCCTCGACGCGGAAAAGGCCTTCGACCGGGTAGATTGGTCCTTCCTGCGGGCGGTCCTCCGAAAACTAGGCCTAGGCCCTACCATGATATCTAGGTGCATGGCCCCGTACCTCGGGCCGCAGGCCAGAATTCGGGTCAACGGCCAACTGACATCGCCGCTCTCGATCCACAGGGGCACGAGGCAAGGATGCCCGCTTTCACCGCTCCTGTTCGCCCTAGCGGTGGAACCCCTGGCGGAGCTGATTAGGCGCACTCCTGATATTCACGGGATCCCCCACGGGGGGCGCTCCAACAAGGTGGCACTGTTCGCGGACGATCTGATCCTTACTCTTACGCGCCCTCGGGACTCTCTCCCAGCGGTGCATAAAGCCCTCACACTATTTGAACAAGCGTCCGGCCTTAAGGTTAACCACACCAAATCTTGGGCACTTAACCTTACCATCCCCGAGGAGGAGGTCTCTTTCCTGAAGGGGGTCGCGCCCTACCGTTGGGCGGAAGACCACATTAAATACCTGGGTCTGGACCTCACGCCCCACCTCGACTCGTGGTCCTCGAGGAACTGGGCCTCTTGCCGCAAGGAGGTTCTGGCGGACCTGCGGAAATGGAAGTCCTTGATGATTTCTTGGCTGGGGCGACTAAATGCGGTCAAGATGTCGGTCCTCCCCCGTATTCTATATGTTTTCCAGTGCCTACCCACCCCGATCCCGCTCCACTGCATTAGGAATCTCCAACGTGACCTCACGTCCTTCATATGGGGTGGCAAGCGACCCCGGTTCTCGCAGAAGGTCCTCATGGAACCGAGAGACAGGGGCGGTCTCGCCTGCCCAAATCTCCTCCACTACTACTGGGCGGCGCATCTCCGGTTTGTGATAGAATGGGGTGCACGCGAAAGCGACAAGCACTGGTTCCACATGGACCGAGTAGTCACGGGGCGCACCATATGGGATCTCCCTTGGCTGCCGCGTGTGGCGCGCTCCAGAAGTGCATACATGGCGGTCCCGACGAAGACGGTTCTTGACGTGTGGGACAGAGTGGCAGTGCTTAAGGGCCTAACCATGTTCCCCTCTCCGCACACCCCCATTGCAGGTAATCCGCACTTCCCTCCTGCTGCCCGGACCCGGGCTTTTGAGAGCTGGACACAAGGGGACTGCAGGGTTGCAGGGGACCTCTTTCTTGGAGGGTTGCCTAAGTCATGGCCAGACTGCAGGGAAGAATTTAACCTCCCTTTAACGGCCAGCTTACAGTATGCGCAACTGCGCCACTGGACTTCGGGCGACGACATGTATCGGGCTGCTACCAGGGCATACACTCCATTCGAGAAGTTGGCACGCTCCCTAGGGGGACTGAAGCGGCTCATCTCCCAGATCTACAACATCCTGCAACACCCCGCCGCTCCGCCCGCACACCCCTACCAAAGGCAGTGGCAATCGGCAACTGGCGCCGATATCACACCTTCTCAGTGGGCTAGGCTGTGGACTGACATTCCCAGAACCTATCGCAGCATCCCGCAGAGGGAAAACGCATACAAGATGCTCACGCAATGGTACTACACCCCCCTGCGACTCAGCAAAATGTTCCCCACTTCCTCCCCACTGTGCTGGAGGTGCGGCACTGCGACTGGCGACTTCGTACACATCTGGTGGTCGTGCTCTACCCTGGCTGTCTTCTGGAAAGAGGTCCTTAGTCACATCAAGAAGGTGTTGGGTTTCCCCCTCCCTGAGGAGGTTTCCACGCTCCTGCTGGGCATTCGACCCCCCACACTTAGGGCCCTCACGCGCAGCGACTGGATCCTCACCCTTCACATGTTAGGCGCTGCCAAACAACTCATTGCCCTGTACTGGAAGCGGGCTGAGGCACCGCCGATAGCTTCCTGGTTTGTGCGCCTCTGGCAGGTCCTGACTATGGAGCTGCTCACGGCGCGGATACAATCGAGGGGGGTGCGCTTCAAGGCAGTGTGGGAACCTCTTGTGCGCCATCTGTGCTCCATCAGCTATGCCCGCCATCTGCCTCCCAGACTTCGCGCCTTGCAGTTATTTGAGGACGCCCTCATCCCTGCTGATCCGAGCAGACTTGGCCCTTAGTCGCTTCCCCCGGAGTAGGCTTGCGTCCCCTGTCCCCGACCGGCGACTGCAGTTTCTCCCCCTAGACCCCTCTCCGTCTTGCTACTGCTCAATCCTCTTCCGACTTTTTCTTCTTTCCTACTTGCCTCTCTGGCTTCCGCCCCTCTATGGGGCAGTTTGGGCCCCGTTAGGCCTTTTGAAAATGTGACATCACTGCTCTCCCTTCTATACGCGCCTCCCCCGCACAACGATGCATCGCCAGCGTATGGCCGCCTCTTGCCATCATTGCCCCTAAGCCATGCAGCCGGCCCCCTCTAGGGGTTGTAGGCAGGGCGCTGTGTTAATGCTTCATCCTCCCCTGGCTACATGAGTCTACACACTCTTTTTTGCGCGGCCGGCCCCGACATGGGGTTGTAGGCTTATCGCTGTGTTCACAATAAAACAGTTTTGAACAAAAAAAAAACTATTAAATTCACTGAAAAAATCATAGGTTTCACAAACGTTATAGTTAGGAATTAGCTTTTAAAAAACCTTTGAAATTCACTAAAAAAAACATAGGTTTCACAAACGTTATAGTTAGGAATTAGCTTTTAAAAAACCTTTCAAATTCACTCAAAAAACATAGGTTTCACAATCGTTATAGTTAGGAATTAGCATTTAAAAAACCTTTGAAATTCACTGAAAAAACCATAGGTTTCACACTCGTTATAGTTAGGAATTAGCATTTAAAAAACCTTTCAAATTCACCGAAAAAACCATAGGTTTCACACCAGTTATAGTTAGCTGAACATTTTACTCATACAAAACCATTGAAATTCCCACGTTATAGTTAGTTGGACTCACTATAACTCGCGCGCCCGCAATCCACTGCTGATGATGTCACATATTACATCATTCGTGACATGGTCAGTGACATCACTGATGACATCACTGATGACATCTCAAATGACATCACTGATGACATATCAAATGACATCACTGATGACATCACTGATGACATCCTTCATGTGACAATACGATGCACCTCCTCACACTCTAATCTAACCTTTGATACATCCAGTGTTAAATACAGACTACCATTCCAGAAACCATTGACACACCAATACCAGTTACTACATACGCACTCACTGATTCCTAAGTCTACACACATATCCACTCGTTCACACATACATTCACTCATACATACAGTGAGTCATCAATACAACACTATTATATGCACTCATACACCTATACAGACACTCACACACTGCCACTCATTCATAGAGTTACTCACACACCTAGTCTGTCATGCAAAGAATCAATCACACTCCCATTTCCTCATCTATACAGTCATACACACAAAACCTTACTTATTCAAACATAGATTAACACATACTTACTCTCTTTTACAATCACTGATAGAACTACAGATTGATCCATACAGTCACTTACGCAATCACAGGCTCTCATGTATAGTCATTTATATATGCCAACTCTCACATGCACTGTGTTTTATATATGTACTTACTTGGACATGTAGCACTGAGATATCCATTCACTCACCAACACACCCATGCACACAGTCGACCGCCCATACAGCTCTTTGCACATGCACTCTTGAACTCATATACCAAGTGAATCAACTGCTCACACATCTATGCACAGAGTCACACACCTCCCAGCCACCCACAAACACACTCACCCTCACATACAAATACTTGGGCAACCAATCAATAACCCATATAGACACTTATATAGCTACTGATCAACACATGCAGCAGCTTACACAACAACAGACATACTGATGCACATATTCAAACAGATTAGTCACTAACCAATGCATTCAGTAAGACACATTTAATCACTCACTCATAGTCAGTCACGCACCTACTAAATCCTTCATCCTGTCACTCATACATCCACTCATTCTTCAATGTATAAAACATATTTTTACTTTTCAGAAACACACATTCACTGGATAATGTCATCAGTGATGTCATCAGTGATGTCATTTGAGATGTCATCAGTGATGTCATCAGTGATGTCACTGACCATGTCATGAATGATGTAATATGTGACATCATCAGCAGTGGATTGCGGGCGCGCGAGTTATAGTGAGTCCAACTAACTATAACGTGGGAATTTCAATGGTTTTGTATGAGTAAAATGTTCAGCTAACTATAACTGGTGTGAAACTTATGGTTTTTTCAGTGAATTTGAAAGGTTTTTTAAATGCTAATTCCTAACTATAACGAGTGTGAAACCTATGGTTTTTTCAGTGAATATATATATATATACATACATATACACACATATATATATATATATATATTCAATGAAAAAACCATAGGTTTCAGCCATGTTATAGTAAGGAATTAGCATTTAAAAAACCTTAGAAATTCACTGAAAAAACCATAGGTTTCACCCATGTTATAGTTAGGTGGACATTACTCTCATACAAAACCACTGAAATTCCCCCGTTATAGTTAGTTCAGCTAACTATAACTCGCGCGCCCGCAATGCACTGCTGATGACGTCACATATTACATCACTCATCACATGGTCAGTGACATCACTGATGACATCTCAAATGACATCACTGATGACATCTCAAATGACTAATGAATGAATAATGAATAAAGTGGATAACAAAAACACTCTTTCAATATAGTCTTACATCAGTCCAAAACAAGATGTAAATAAAGACACGTGCAACTTTGAAATGTTTATTTCTAATGCCATAATCTCATGCACAGTACCTTAGAAAATACAACCAAACATATTATCAGAAACAAGGTTGTCAGCATTGTTACTATTCTATGAATTACAAACGGAAAAAGAATCCTATAAAGCTAAAGGTAAACAAATTTAAAATGTACCTACATTTCACCCTCTCTACCTAGCAGATTAGCTTATAACTACAGAAAGTCTCATAGGATTACATGGGCAGACCCATACCTCTGGTTCTCAGCAGTAGTGGATCACAGTCAGTGCTCCACAAACTGTCAAGATACGAATGTTCTCCAACTGTGTGTAACTTTGCCTCCACAATGGATTATGAAACGCGCAAGTATCAGAGGTGGCCACAGCTCCATATGTATTATGGCTCGAACGTGCGAGGATCATTCTGAATAACAGACACAGTATTCAAGATAACCTTGATGTTCCATGCTTTCACTAAAAAGCAGAGTCAAGTTCACATTTCCAAAAAAAGTTATTCGCTCTTTGATAGAAAGCAATAACTAAATATTAAAGAATACGTAGAAAAATCAAAGTCTTAATCCAACAGCGTGTAAGCACAGTATATAGCAACAGCCTCCAACAGGAAGTCATTGTTCTCATCTGAAAACATTTCAGCCATCCAATTCAATAGTGGGAATGAACATACATGTTCCTCAACGACCGGAGACTCTATCACCATCGGAGGAAAACTCGGGTCATCTTCAATGTAACTGCGTGCCAAGAACTCAAGCGCCGCTGCAAAAACATTCCAACGTCCCATTATTCCATATGTCGCTGCTAAGGCCATAATCCCGCCGCCAGAACAGAGCACGTCATGAACCAGTAAGGGGGTCATCAGCTGGTCATAATCCGAGTTGGGAGACACCGTACTGCAGAGACACAAATCCAGGGCCCAGTCGAAATCACAGCTCAGGCAATGGAACACAGGTTGAACGCATGTGAAAAAGGAAAATCGAAACGATAATCCATAAACTGCACTCAATGTAGCCAAAGGCAGCACTCCGTAATAACTAATCATTCGGTTGCGAAGCAGCAACAGCCGGGACATATTATCGTCTGCTGCAGGATGTGCATCCATATTTATGTAAACAAACTAATAAAAGCACACCGGCAACTAATGCGAGTATTAAGCGCAATCCACCAAAGATGCTGGAAAAAATCGAATGAAAAAATCCCAAAAAGACACCAAATATACTTTATATAGAAGTCACAAGCCCATTGCTTCTCACTTTAAAAAAGTAAGGTAACCCCGTAGTCAAGGACACATTAAAGATACTCTAAATAAACTCCCCAAAATTCAAGAGCACGTCTGTATTTAATAAATCATGCACTTCTGTGCGGGTGTTTGCTACATGAAGGACAAATGTTTCTTTTCCAGATATAAGACCGACCTATTTTTGAGACAATATCACTCTTATACGACTCATTTGGTTGACTCTGCTTCCAAGGTCGAAATTGACAGCCAGATGGAAACATCCAGCTTCCCATGCAGAGGAGTTAACCCAACTTTTTTTTAATCAAACCACACGCTCAGTTACCGTAATCATGTAAGCGATGTCTGCTAACATTGCACAACAATCTCCATTATTTCAAAGTAAATAACTCCTGTTTCCAGTAAACTGAACGTTGTTATGATAGCAGGTGTCAGACTACCTTTCAAAACTCAGTCCAAATTAGGCGCATCTTGTATACAAGAGCCATGCAATTGTATGTGTCTACAAATTAAGGAGTGATCTGGTACTATTGTGCAATTCTCGCCATTCACATAGACTTCTTTTCCCTCCCTCAGACACTTATATGTAAATGGTAATAACCAAGCTTCATGCAGATAACCGCTCCCTAAACATCCATATCTGCCTATAGCATAGTATTTCACGCAAACCTCAAACTTAACCAGGTTAAAAAATAACGTTATTATACCGTGGATAAGTCACACACCTGAATTGGATCTCCAATGAGTGACCACTTCTAACCATTCTCGTAGCGCGCCCTGTGCTCTGATTTGACAGTGAGAGAGTGGTCACACCATTGTTTGTACTGCTAATCATTCTCAGCATACGCTACGAATACCCTTTGACGTTACACGTCGCATCAAAGCTTCCGTGTGACGTCATGTACGGTGCCCCGTACAAAAAAGACATGAATGTTTTTAATTGTCTAAAAACATATATTTATGTATTTGATGAACATACTAACAGAAGACTTAATCTAGGATAATTATGGAATATCTTTTTTTTAAGTTTTAAAAATGCTATATTACTTCTATATTGTATGAGTGCAGCTGCGTGCCCCCCCGCCTGGTACCCTAGACTCCACCACACCCAGACCCGGTTCATAAGCACGCATGATCGTCACCACAAAACCATTAGCACGCATATCGCTTTTCCACACATGCTTTTACAACTAGTATGCATTTACCACACATGATAAATGCATAATCTTAATAAAGTTTTTTTGTTGACCAACACGTGTTGTAATGCCTGTGCCTTACGTCCTTCAAATTAGTTTCTAGGTATACGTGTGACCAAGTCTGAAAAGATCCGAGGCCAAGGACAAACACCGTGGTATCTGTGGCACGAAATCTTATCGATCACAGAGAAAATATGCGCAGGGTAAAATGAAAGTAACAGGTATAATAAAAATAACGGAGGAAAACAACTAAAATGGCAGTTGACGGAGTATGTAATCAACGTTTGGCGCCTCGACACTACATTTCAAATAAATATACATACAATATGTTTATTAATATATTACAAAAGTATAGCACCGGATGACACACATGACCCGGGAAAAGAAAGCGGCAAATTTAATACCTAAAATCAGGAGAGGTTTGCTTGGCGAACTTGAAGAAAAAGAAAAAAAAGTGCACTTGCAAACAAGGCTGCGCATGCGTAGAGAGTACAACTGATGCAGGAAAAAAAACGGAAAGTTTCACAGACTGTCATAGATATATAGCTCTAAAAATTACCCCTGTAAATTGCCCCCCCCGGGACCTAATAAACAAAACGGACTTCTAGTTTTTTTTCACCTTTTCCACCGCGTACAAATACTGCACGAGTACCGCGCCATTTTATTTTTTTTTTAAATAAAAATTGAGCCTAAAGATCCATGTACCACCCCCCTGACCAAGACTATAGGGTCAGAATGTTTCTACCCTGCCCCCTTTCCTTATTTCTCAACTTTGTTTTGCTGTTTCTTGTGACTCGGCTCTCGCGACAAACAAGATGGCTGCCAACATTTCCTGTTTTGGAGTATTGACAACCAATCAGCATGCAGCTCTTGCTCGTAATTGTACGTATTTCCATACGCGTACGCCGCGATTTTCCTTTAAAAAAATAAAAATAAAAATAGAGCCTAAACATCCATGTACGACCCCCTGAGCAAGCTTAGAGGGTCAGAATGTTTCTAGCCTACCCCCTTTCCTTATTGCTCAACTTTGCTTTACTGTTTTCTTGTGACTCTGTTCTAGCGAGGCACAAGATGGCCGCCAACACTGGTTTCGAGTGTTGACAGCCAATCAGCATGCAGCTTGTGCTCGTAATTGAACAGATTTCCGTACGGTTGCTGAACTCCATCTCTAGATATCGCTATGATTTTACTTGTAATTTTCTCAGAAACTACTGAACGGATGTACACCATTTAACAAAAAGCACAATCTGCGAACAGAACTCTACCTCTCTGCCAAATTTCGTGTAATTCCGTTGAGCCGTTCGGACTGTAGCCCTGGCTAAAGGTCCCTATGGAAAATTGCATGGGGAAAACACATTTTGGGACCCCCCTTTTTTCTCGGCCCCCACTTGATGAATCACCCCCAAACTTTCAGGGAAGGAGCGGAACCAAGCAGGCCATTTTCTTGAAGAAATTCACGAGGATTCGTCTACCGGCGCCAAAGTTATTCCAAATAGAATGTTGTGAATTTCCTATGGAAACTAGGTCCTAACTATAACTACCTACTGGTGAATATATATATTTGGTAATTTAGAAAAAAATCACTTTATAAAATAAAAAAAGATGTATTAAACAGAGAGGGAGATGTAGTGTCTTGCAATACGTTTAAACTGAACCCTTTTGGCCCCTATAGGACTCACTAGAGTTGTAATGTAGGTGTCAGCGAGCAATGCCATGAAAGCTTCTTTTAGAATGTTGAGTTCCCAGTTCCACACAGCAGAATAAAGAAGTGTAATATTAAGCTCTGTGTGTGGCGTGGTTATTGGCAAGTACCAATGCTGGGAAGACGCCAAAGATACCAGGGCATAGCGTATCAGATTCTGGCCAAAACATAGGTAATGAAATGTGTGATAACACTGTGTTAGATGCGATGAGGATGTTCTTTTTATATGAGAACTAAGAATATAAGAATATTTTTCTGGTATTAAATATGTTTTAATCTAGTTTATTGTTTCTAAAGTAGGATTATTGTTTTCTTTTTATCATTGTAAATAGGACCATGAATTGACTGAAGATATTGATTTTGCGAGAAGATTGGACACTAAAGATGTAGATACACTGTTAGAGAGACAAGAGTCACAGAAGTGATGTGTTCGCTTGATTTTGAAAGTCATTCACCCACTTGGGCAAAATGGACTGTAATATTGTATCCAATTCATCAACGTAGCAATATGCTCTCTGGGGCAAGACGTTTTATCTCAAACCTTTCTATGAAATGTGAAGTGGTTTGTTACCATTATTGCACTAAGCACATTGCACTTTATTACATCGAAGTCCTTGATGTATAAATATTGACACACCATGAAGTATGCAGTATGTTTTAAAGGGAACGGTGTTTCTATCATCATCGTAACATTATGCACTGTGCACTTTAAATGTTTACAATGTGTATTCTGTGCAATATTTATTTGCTTATTGGGCAGTAATATCGTCATTTGAATGTCGCATGCAGTACTTTGTATTCAATTGATCAACAGAGCAATAAGCCCACTGGGGCACGACTTTTATCTCAAACCTTTCTATGAAAGGTGAAGGGGTTTGTGTAGTGTAATCATAAGACAATCACAGTGGGTGTTGTCAAAGATGCTTTATTCCATAACATAAGGGCCCAGAGGGAGCGAAAAAGATAACATCAGTCACCACGGGAGTCAGCTGTCATCTGTCTGACAGTTACGGTGATGTCACATAAATAGACAATGAACGTTCCATGATGACACCGATTGATGTCAGATCATGGAGAAGGAAAACATACTATGCAGATAACCACCCGCACAATAACAAGAGCTATACATGTACAACAGTTTGTTACATCGAATTCCTTGATGTGTAAATACGGACACACCATGAAGTACGCACTTTATTTAAAAGGAACGGTATTTTTACAAGCATCATAACATTGTGCACTGTGCACTTTAAATGTTTACAATGTGTATTCAATGCAATATCTATTTGCTTATTTGGGCAGTCATATTGTCATTTGAATGTCTCATGCAGTATTTTGTATTTTATAAAATATCTGTGTATGGGGTTGTACATTTTAAGATGGCGCCGACCAAATGCAAAATCACCAAGTAACATGGTCCACTTTCTATGTCTATTGCAGACAGTATGTAAGCGGAAATCTAACAATCCTTGCTTTACCGTGACCATGGCGTAACTGGCGAAACACGTCGGTACGAAGCTTTCAATTCTGCAATATAAAAGAAGTAAGCATCCTGGGGTGTCCTGCGTTTTTTTTTGCAAAAGGAAAGAATTCAGATTTGGATATTGAGGGTTTTCCGGTACCCGCGCAGGACTGCCGCAACTTCGAAGCCCCGCATTGCCGGACACTTTGATTCTGCGATATATATATATATATATATGTATTTGGTAATTTAGAAAAAATCACTTTATGAAATAAAAAATATATATTTTACAGAGAGGGAGATGTAGTGTATTGCAATACTTTTGAACTGAACCCTTTTGGCCCCTATAGGACTCACTAGAGTTGTGATGTAGGTGTCAGAGAGCAATGCCATGAAAGCTTGTTTTAGAATGGTGAGTTCACAGTTCCACGCAGCAGAATAAAGAAGTGTAATATTAAGCTCTGTGTGTGGCGTGGTTATTGGCAAGTACCAATGCTGGGAAGACGCCAAAGATACTAGGGCCTGGCGTGTCCGATTCTGGCCAGTATCCATATCCCTAATCTGACCATTATGAGATTTTGTTCTTAAAATAGGAAATAATCATGTGGATCCAGAATTACTGGGTCCTTTAATGCATGTTTTCTCTGTTTCCAAGGACACATCCACTGCTATCTACCACCTGCTTTACATGGTTGATAAATATCACTGGAGAGTTGGTGCAGATCAGTGGTTTTCAGCAGAGATGTATTTAGCTATTGTCAAAGTGGGCTCTGCCCAGGGGCACCAGCCTTTCAAGGGTCCCGCTGACAGAGCCAGTTCTGTTCTGCAGAGTTTTGCCCTGAAAATAAACTAAGAGGTAAATGGTATTTAAAGCAGTGTGGGTGACGCGTGAGCGTCTATTACAGACCCTTTGTAGATAAATGTTGTGTCTATGTTTCATGCAACATCTATAAAAAAAAAATATTTTAGAATAAAAGATATCACAGAGATTATTTGCAGTTATATTAGTGAGCTGCTGCTGTATTACAATATCGGAAACACAAGTCACTATCTCTGAATATTAGATGCAAACACATTTAGAATTTGACCAGAGTGCTTGTGCACTGCCAGTGACCTGGCCAGATAGGGTATGAAAGAGATGAATCAATCAATCAACCAGGTGTTTGTTAAGCACAACTGGAATTTGAGGCGGCTGTTCGGATATGCTGGTCCGGTGTCGTGGAGGGCCTTGTGAGCATTGGTTAGCATCTTGAAGGTGACTCTAGCTTTGATGGGGTGCCAGTGGAGTGTGCCCAGGTGCTGGGAGATGTGGCAGTGTCTTGGCAGGTTGAGGACCAGTCTTGCAGAAGCGTTTTGGATGTTCTGTAGCTGAAGAGCTAAAGAGATGAAATTGTATCATCAATAAAAATCTGCTCCGAGCAGGGCCACCCAAAATACGTTTGGCCCAGGGCCCCCAAAATCCTTAAGATGTCACTGGTTTTCAGGAGGGTGGGGGGCTTCTGAGGGGAGGGAGGCTTTAGCTTTTCTGCAGGGTGTCTTGCCCGCTTCCTCCATAGTTTGGAGGGTGGGCGGGCAGTGTTTGTGCCCACTACCCGCTCCATCCACAGATTTACCAGGTCTGGTTTACATGCACCTTGGTGCCAACAGACCAGGTCACTTAGAATTGGCTGGATATCTCTCCGGCTAGCTCGTATATAGCACCTTAGATGCAAAAATAACAAAATTGATTTATTAAAACCTATACAGTCCTAATTGTGCTGTATTAATGCATAATGCATAGTAGTCATGACTTAGGCATTGGTGATGACAGTCTATCCATTGCAAAAGTATTTCAATGTGCATTCTTATGTGGTGAATTAATTCTTGTGGTCGCATGATGTCATGAATCTGGTATAATTTGCCAGCCATATCCCAAAATCACCCAAATCCCAATTGAATAACATACTGGCAAGCTAGATGCCAGAGCATGGAAGTGGGGCATTAAAAGCAGCAGAGCAATTGTCATAAAATGTCATAAAATGAACACGGATGTGCCATTATTCAGCAAGAAAGTGTCTTCAACTAGATTGAGCTATGATAATATGGACAGTAGGAGCTTGCCCCTTCTTGCCTACAGAAATGTGCATATGTTTCCTAAAACCACAGTATATGTGTCTGATTGTAATTTATCCAATAACAGTGCAAAAACAACTTCATGTTCACAAATGGGAACCATTTCACAAAACATTTCAAGCCACTTAATTAACTCACAAAAACGGAGATTATGGCATGGAATACTCCATGCGCTAGCCCCTTCTTAAGAAAGGAAATCAAATACTGAGGAACAACGATGGTACAATATCTGGACAAGGAGACTCAAGTGTTAACTTTTAAAAAGTGATGATGTATAGTAAAAGGCTCCTGAGGGCTGGGACGTGTCTCCCGCTTACGATCTTTGGAATGGCAAACACCATAAAGATGTCAATTCTGCCGAAGACTGCAGTCCTCTTTAATGCAATACCACTATCATTTAGTAAGGTTTGGGTCAAGAAATTACAGGGAGAAGTGAGCAACTTTATCTGGGTCTCCCAAAGACGTAGAATCTCATGGAAAAAGCACCATAGGAAAATGACGGAAGCGGGTTTAGAGGCCCCGGACTTCCAATTATATTGCTGGTCTTTCCGGATACAAAATATGAGAATGCTGCTAAGGGATGAGGACCACTCACAGACAGGGCTTATGTTTTGAACTATGCTGAAAACCAGCCTTATGGATACAGGCACTTCTTATATAAATTTGGGAACAATAGGCTAAAGACACTGAACGCTGCATGCAGACTTTGGGTGCAATTCAGGCAATTTTTTGGAATATCTTATTATAGCGAATTTTCCCCTTTCTGGAACTCTCCGGTAACTTCAGTTTGTTTTTAGGTTATCTTAGCAAGACCTTTGAACGAAGTAGATATAAGCAGATGAAGTCAGATCTTTAAAGGAGGCAGACTGATTTCTTGGGGAAATCTATCACGAATAACAGAGAGTAGATTATCTAGATTCAAGTACTATCAGCCGGTCAGCTGTGCATGCAGATTACCCCTAGTTACCAGGGGAGATACTGAGTCATAGGACCTACTACAGGGAAACACCACCATAAAGAAAGAGGTGGCCAAATGGTGCTAGAGAATGGTGCGAGGTAACAAAGAAAACTTCACTCTGCAGGAGAAGTTGCCGAAAAAGTATATGGTGTAGCTGAATTTAACACATCTCTTGCAAGTATCAATGTCCACTTTACGAGAGTCTGAAATCTGCATCTCTCAGGGAAAAACATGTGTTTCCTATGCACAGAGTCTACTGGACACTGAAAATTCTGTCAAGGCTGGAAAAACAATCGGTAAAGTCCTATCCTAAATATGGTTAAGAGCTGGCAGATGATTTGCATATGTTCAAGCATTGTCCTTCTAGCAAGATGTGGATAAGGCTTTATCTGAGATTCTCAGTGAAGACGTTAAGGTGCCTTGCAATGGTTATTTTTGGCTTATTAGTGGATAAATGTTTAAATATAAATTTGCACTGATTCCACTGGCAGGAAGGGAGATGAGCATTAAATGGTTATCCACTACCTCCACAGATCAAACTCACTGGGCCCTTTCTGCTAAGCGAGTTGGCAAGTTAGACATTGATTGCTCCACACCAAACAGGGGGAAGATGTAGGCTCTGTTAGAAAACTGGTGGAAAGAGGGAATACTGGAAAGGGATGTTTAATTACTCAGTAGGATTCCAATGGTTTAAGACCTACTTTCCAATCTTGGGATTCACCACGGCCTCTAATGATTAAGGAAGCTGATGCTGGAAAAGTCTTGATCAGGATAAGGCTCATAGATAGATGGATACACGCTTCAGCGATCCCTCTCCTAGGGAACTCCAACCTGCTGCATAGGGATGGGAAGGATTTTTCGCCCATGAAGGTCTGGGGATTTTCAAACTATGATCTAGCCCTTTCTGGCCAGTAATATTGCTGTAAAGTTACTCCGACCAATGACTGGAGTAAATGCCTTCCAGAGTGGAAAGGGAATGGATCATGCACATAGATTGTGGGGATGTGGCAACGTTTTCACCATTTAGAAAACGAAAACAATTTGTGTGGATTTGCAGAAGAGGCTCCATTCCCCCTGTGCTAAATTTTCCAATCTGGAATTATGGAGAGTCACACACAAGGGGACTAGAACACTATAGGAGTGCTCACACAACATTTCCAGGAGCACTCCTGGAAAGCTATGCCGGGTGGAGGTTTCCTAACGTGCTTCTAAGAATGTTTGTGAATAGAAAAAATAAAAGAATAAGCTAAGGAAGAAATGTAAATCTCCATCTGTATTTGTACATTTCTCTCATCAACGAGGTACAGCATGTGTACACATTTGCATATAGAGCATGGCACCAGAAGACACCCATACATTACTAATACAATTAGAACACACTATACACAAAAATGTCAACACACCAGTATGGTTCTTGTGAATGACACAACAGAAGGGATTGTACTTAAGGGCACCCTTTAGTTATGGACACAACTCACAAAGAGACTAAAACAGGTAAGTTCAAAATGAAATACACAGATATCCTAATTTATTTACACTTGAAATATCATTTTCCAAGTGGGAGAGAAATAATTTCCACATTCACAGAATTTACTTCTAGGCAACTATTGATTTTTATGTGAAACCATAATGTATTGTACTAAGCTAGGAGTTCAAGGGCTGTATGATGATTACCTTCCTTGTACTGCAGCACCAAACCAGAAGAGGTCTGTGTACTTGCTTATTGGACCTGGCCCTCTCTTCAGTGTCTCCGCAAACATTCTGCCTTCCTACTATTTGTTGTTGAATTTGTTTTAGCCGGCCTTAGGATTTTGTGCACTTTACCACTGCTAACCAGTGCTAAAATGATTGCGCTCTCTTTAAATATGGTAAAATTTACTTATACCCAATTGGCCTATTTCATTTCTTATAAGTCCCTAGTAAAGTGGTATCTACAACCCTCCCGGATACAAACCAGTCTATAGCACACAGCTCCTTACTCAGCTGCTCCCCTATGTCTGAAACATAAGAATTACTTACTAATAAGAGATTGTAATGTTCACTGTGAGGATGCCAAAGACTATGCCGCTAAACAAATAATTAGTGACATGAAGATCTTGCAATTAAAACAGTGGAATGGGGAACCCACATATTTTGCTGGGCCTTGGACCTGGACCTTCTTCTTTCTAATAAAGAATCCACCAATATATCAGAAATAATACCTCTTTTGTAGACAGACCACTCTCTGACCTCCTTCACCCTTAGCCTCTTGGGGAAATCTTCCTGTCCCCTAATGTCATCAGCAGTGGTAAAAAGAGCTTGGAGACTTGTAACCTCCGACACATTTGAGTGTCATTTCTGTTTGAAAGACCAAGATGCCCTGACGTCATCACCTGTACACATAAGTGTTAAAAACCTCATTGCAGACATTTCTAACACCCTTGATCTCTGCACCCCTAAACTAGGAAACAAATCCCAAGTTAGAATAAAATCAGAAACATGGTATTTAACAGATCTTAAGATTCTGAAAAGAAAGTGCAAAACTCTTGAGCACAAGTGGAGACTGTCAAAATTATATATGGCTAGACAGCTATATAAGACGGAAATGAGATGCTACAGCAGTGCAATCAAAAATGCCAAAAATACCTATTATTTTAAACATGTGAACGATAATAGCAGTTCACCAAAAGAACTCTACAAAATAGTTAAAGAGCTCTGGAACCTAGCCAGCCTGTCTCAAACCCTAGTACCCTCCCTTGAGGGCTGTGAGGCTATCAGCAGATTCTTTGCTGAAGAAACTTCAGTCATTTATGCCTCATTTGAGGAGCAGCAACTTCCAGATGACTTGGATCAGGAAATTTTCCAAATCCTGATGCCCAAGTCCATCTTAGCAACTTCGACCCCTTTACAGAGAAGGAGTTGGCACAAGCTATGGCTGAAATCAAATCAGGGTCCCCATTAGTCCCTGCCCTCATTTTATTTTTTCCCGGATTGCTCCAACCATATGTTACACAAATACTTAACCAATCTATGCACCGCAGTATTCCCAGACATTTGAAAAAAAGCTACAGTAGTCCCCCTACTACAAAAAGTGGGTACCGATGTTCAAAACCCGGCAAACTATCTACCCATATCTCAGCTTCCTAACCTATCCAAAGTGATGGAGAAACTGGTAAATAGGCAATTAACTAACTACCTTGAGTCGAATGAACTCCGGGACATCTCTCAAACTGGCTTCCAAGCTAATAATAGCACTGAAACAACTTTTTTGGCATTGCTAGACAACATCAGGTGTGTGGTTGACCAGGCAGAGCCGCTGCCCGGATCCTATTAGACTTGTTGGCGGCTTTCAATACTGTCTCACACAACCACCGTCTCACTCAACCTTCTGCTGAAAACTCTGTATGATAAAGGCATACACTCTACAGCCCTTCAGTGGCTTCACTCCTTTCTGAACAATTGAACACAAACCATACAATTAGGTGCCTTTTTTTCAACCCCAGTACCAATTAAGCATGGTGTGCCACAGGGAGCCTCATTCAGCCCTACCCTCTTTAATGTTTGTGTATCCTCACTAGCCAAAATCAGTAAAAAATGGGGTATCTGCTCTTATGCAGACGATACCCACCTGATGATTGCTCTTGATGGACATGAACACACTAGGATCAGACTTACTAGTTGTCTTTCCGAAATGGCAGCATGGATGTCCGACCACTCTCTGAGGGGAAATGCAGACAAGTCGGAGATTCTGCTGTTTAGGGGAGCACATCTCATCTGGAATGCAACTTGGTAGCCCCTCTTCACTGGGAAAGGCCCCTGCCCTAAACAAGTTGCAAAAAATCTGGGTATTCTTGTTGACAGTGCACTCACCATGCAGGATCACTTACGTGCACTCTGTAGGAAAAGTTTTGGGACCCTAAAATTGTTAAAAAGACTCTTTCAATGGACCCCTACAGAGTGTAGAAGAACCCATGTCCAAGCCCTACTTATTAGTATTTTCTAAGTGCTTTTGCAGACATTGGCTTCTCTTGTTTTTGTTAGTACTGTACTGTATTATATTGTAAATATTGTATGTTTTATTACTTGTCGTAGTTTTCTGATTTAGAGCTTTCCTTCTCTCCTTGATTGATTGTTGACTGTATGGTTGTGATATGATTGTTATGATGAATGTTCATTCCTATTTTTGATTGTGGGTAGTAAATTGTTTTTTACATGTTGGTTTTTGTAAAATGAAAAAGTATCTTTTGATGAAATCATAAATAAGAATAAAAGCTATCAACTAGCATTCAGTTTTGAATATTTTTTCAAGTACTGTTTTTGAATTTATGTTACTGCGGTATCATCAGTACTGGCAATTTCTCTTTTGTTATGTTCTATGAAGGCTCAGCCATACTGATTAGAGCCAACCCTTAGTTGTTTATTGATTATTGTAGCGAGCGCAGGCTCGCGAGGTCCCATTACCAGCCCATTCATCTGGGTGCGGAGGCCAACTAGGTACCTACCTCCACCCTGTTCTTTTAGAACCGTTCGTGTGTACTGTGTCACGTTAATTGTTTTATTATATGTTTTCAATCTATTTTTCTTTATCCTCACCTTCTTTTTCTGTTCATCCCTAGGAGTAATGGCAGAGAAGGACACTTTTGCTTACTCAGAAGATCACATCAGAAACTTCCTCAGTGACCCACCTATTTTTTCTTCAGTCACCTTAAGTGAAACAGCTACTACATCAAACGAATCTGACAAATTAATTCGTCTTAAAAAGAAGCAGATCAGGACAGACCTCCACGGTCACTTCTTGCTGCAGCACCTCCGAGAAGGCACCATTCCGGCTGGGCTACAAATTAAGAATATACCTGTAATCTTTACAGAAGATCCAATTTTTAAAAAAGGATTCTCTATGATAGAGACCAAATGCAGTAGAGATCTTATGGTCTTAACGGTTGAAACAGCTGTGAGAATATCTAAGGAAGAATTAGCTGAGATCGCCAAGCTAGAGTCTGAAATTAGTGGTAACCCCACCATAGCAGATGCCAAGACACTTTTAGAAAAAGTCGCGAAAGAAGTACAAGAGTTTAAGGACTACACGATTACTCAAAAGTCGAACCAATTTGAAAAAGATAAAAAAGGTTTTTCTTTAGACAATATATATCCTTATTTACAGGCTGATTTTTATTCCAAAGCGGAATCTAGACGTTTCCTTCAAGGAAACCAGGGTAGATCGCGAAGACAATTTATTTCTTTTTCTGATACCTCCTCCTCTGGAACAGATAGTGACGCTGCAAGCTCTTATAATCGTTCCAATAGAAATAAAAACTGGAACAGTAACCAGCAGCAACAGCAGAACCAGTCGGCTAATTTTTTAGGGAGAGGCCAAACACTCCCGAGGGGCCGAGCGAGAAGCAACGTCCAATGGGAGATGAAAACGCGACGACAACACTACAAAAACTGAACGCGTCGCCTATCTTTAATCTTTCAAAAAAAGTGTTGACACCGGACGAGGTTAGTGTTTTGGCAAAAGGGTTGTCATTCGTCCCCTCCAAAAGAACCGACTTCGTTAAAATGAAGTCTGAGTTTATTGAGTTTTGCAGAAAACTACGCTTGACCGTGTTTTTTAGTGAGAACCCTACTATCCAATCCGTAGAGGTGACCGGTCTCAGAAATAAGTCTACCTTCTGCCCCCCAGCTAATAAAGTCCCGAAAAACCTTTTAACGTTTGAGAAAAGTGTACTCTCTGCCATATCGGCTATGGAACGGGAGAAAAAATACATCAAGTTCAATACCACTAAAAAAGAAATGACGGCTTTAAACAATCTTAAAACTGACAACACGGTTATAATCAAGCAAGCAGATAAGGGCGGGGCAATCGTGGTGTGGGATATCCAAGACTACACCGCTGAAGTATTGAAACAACTCCAAGACCCTGCTTGTTACCGCAAGATAAACAAAGATCCTACTATGCAACTACAAAATGAGCTCTTTGCCATTGTGCAAGAGGGTTTTGACTCAGGTTTTGTTGGCCCTAAGGAAGCCGAATACTTGAAAAATAAACATCCTAAAGTCCCTATGTTTTATGTGTTGCCAAAAATACACAAAGATCCCGACCATCCACCAGGTAGACCCATTGTGGCGGGGTGTGGTTCGGTATTAGAACCAGCGGCTAAATATGTGGATTGCTTTTTGAAAGAATTTATGGTTGAGGTCAGATCCTACCTTCAGGATACTACTGACTTTATTAAAAAACTTGAAAACATAGATTTCAATGAAGGCGGTGACAGGCTTGTCACCTTAGATGTTACTGCATTATACACTCAGATTCCTCAGGATGAGGCTATAGCAGTACTCACTTATTATCTTGACTCCAGGCCAAGACCAGCGCGGGTGCCCACTAAGTTCATAGTGGACCTGGCAACTTTCGCCTTAAAAAGGAATTATTTCTGCTTTAATGGTGACTTCTATTACCAAGTCAAGGGGGTGGCTATGGGCTGCCCCTTTGCTCCAGAATTAGCAGTTCTGTTTATGGCCATGTATGAGAATACATACATTTATAACAACAACCCTTTTTCTCAATACATCGGAACTTGGTTCCGTTTTATTGATGACATTTTTTTGACATGGAAAGGTGATGGGGACACTCTAAATCAGTTTTACCAATGGCTGAATGATAGAACAGCAGACATAAAATTCAGCATTTCTGAATCCACCAGCAGGATTGCATTCCTGGACGTTGAAGTCTTCCCTTCCAAAGGCAAGCTAGCAACCACTCTGTATACTAAACCTACGGACCGCAACAAGTCTCTTATGTTTACCAGCAATCACCCCAGAAATCTAAGAGAAAATCTCCCGTATGGGCAGTTTCTGCGAGTCCGCAGAAACTGTACCTTTAAAGAAGATTTCGAACAACATTCAGAAAATCTCACATCCAAGTTATGTGAGAGGGGCTACCCCAAGAAACTTGTTAAAAATTGCAAGAAAAGGGCCCAATGGACCCCACGGGAAATACTTTTGGAGCGTAAATCTAAACCTGCCCTGGATAAGCAAGTATGTGTCACGACCTACTGCCCTAATGCCAATCACTTGAAAAGGGTAATTAAACAGAACTGGCACTTGGTCAAGAATCTTGACTCGAGTCTGGTCAATGAACCATTATTTGCCTTCAAGAAAGAGAATAACATTGCGAACCACATTGTTCGCGCTGCCATGCCGATACCCAAACCACAAACGTTGCGCCAAATGATGGGGATGCCACCCATCCTTGGACACCACAAATGTGGAAACTGTTTATGCTGTGAATCAACCTTTGAAGGCTCTTTGTTCCAGCATAATGGAGTGTCATGGAAACATGACACGATGAGTAATTGTAAGAGCAAATATGTGGTTTATGGCATCATATGCCCATGTCAACTGCTGTATATTGGCAAAACAAACCAAGAGATCCGCCAACGGATCTCGCAGCATAAATCAAGGATCAATAGGAAAGTTGAAAATGCTCCCTTGGTGCACCATTGGACGCGATTGCAGCATTCTGTGAGTGACCTCAAGTGGACAGTAATCTCTAAGATAGAGCGAAATCCTAGAGGTGGCGATTTAAATTTGACATTATCAAAACGTGAAGCTTTCCTTATCGTGAAGTTCGATACGGCAGTATCTGGACTCAATGAATTGAGTGAAATCTTCAAATTGTAAAGGGCCCATAATCCATCTCAAAGTACTGTGATGATATGTATCTAAGTAAACACTGGTGTTTTTTCGTTTAAATTTTGAAACTCCAACCCCTTCCTGGTTCCAGCCCAGTATTTTCAGGCAACCCTGGCCATCGAATGGGCGGGTCCTAGGCTCTTCAACCAGGTATTTAAGCAGAGCAGTTTAACCTGAGTCTGCTACTGCGGAGGAGACGCGAGCTTGTGCTGTCTTGGACGTTGCCGTTTTTTTGAAAACCGGATTCATTTTAAAACTAGTAAGTACTTTAAGCTGGTAACTCGCGGTATTACGCTCTGTTTGGAGAGTCCAATTCAGGTTTTCACTCTGGCATTTTCACTTATTATTTTTCCTAGTTTAAAAATTAACGCTGATCGCGAAAATGTGCCGCCCTTAGGCGTCTTGATCTCCAAACAACCGTGTGCCGAATTACCGTGGCCACTCGTAGCTGACTTGTTGTGCTGGTAAGCGGCCGCCTCTGTTTTAATTTACTGTCTTTCTGAGAAAGCACGCTGGCGGCTAATGAGACTCACTGTTTTTCAGACGAGCTACGCGTTGAAAGCCTCCTCGTGTTTAGACGGTTTCCGCGAACAAGTGCTACTTCAATACTTCGTACAACTACGTTTTTCGGTAAATGATTGACATCTGTTGTTCTGTTCACTACGGTTTCAGATTATGTCATTAGGATATACTAAATGTGACATTTCTTTATTTTTCTAAAAGACACGTCCAGTGACAATAAATGAACAGCCTGTTGAGACGCGTTCTCCTTCACCATCTTACTAGGTGAGAATCTCTTTTAAACGGCAAGCACCTCTAATGTAACATATAATTTCGCCCTTCTTTTGAACAAATCTTAAATTCGTTTATAGGTCTACCTCCTTTCAAGGGTTTCTACCTATCTCCACCTTGAGACCATTAATGCTCCCAAATAAAAAATGTGAGTAAAGTCTATTTTGCCTGCGGTACTTTTAAGACTTCTTGTATTGGTCAGGAGTTTGTGCATAGTCTTAGTTTAAGAAATTCTGGGTCCTCACTGAGTGCAGGCGACTGATGTTGATCTGGTGACTACAATTAACCTTACCTGTCTGAGTTGTGTTTTAATCCTTTTTCTCCCCCCTTTTTTCTTTGTCTTTCTATTGTGTAGAAAATTCAAAAGGCCCTGAAGAGAATCCCTGCAAGTCATTGGGATTCGAAACGCGTAGGCCCAAGCCACTCGACTGTCTGCTGCAGTGATAAGCGTGAATGTTATGATAATTGTTGCTTATCACTTATTATTTTCGTACATTATCCCCTTTTCCTAAAAGAACTGAGAAGTATTCTTTATACTTAACTATAGGAATGTACGCCAAAATTGATTGTATATCAGAAAAAAGTATTTTCTAAGTGCTTTTGCAGACATTGGCTTCTCTTGTTTTTGTTAGTACTGTACTGTATTATATTGTAAATATTGTATGTTTTATTACTTGTCGTAGTTTTCTGATTTAGTGCTTTCCTTCTCTCCTTGATTGATTGTTGACTGTATGGTTGTGATATGATTGTTATGATGAATGTTCATTCCTATTTTTGATTGTGGGTAGTAAATTGTTTTTTACATGTTGGTTTTTGTAAAATGAAAAAGTATCTTTTGATGAAATCATAAATAAGAATAAAAGCTATCAACTAGCATTCAGTTTTGAATATTTTTTCAAGTACTGTTTTTGAATTTATGTTACTGCGGTATCATCAGTACTGGCAATTTCTCTTTTGTTATGTTCTACTTATTAGTAGGCTGGATTATGGGAATGCTCTTTTTGTAGGCATGGCGGACTATCTCTTCTCTCCACTACAGTTGATCCAGAATGCGGCCACCAAATTGGAATGCAACAAGAGCAAGTACAGCCAGCATCTGAGTGTATGAGGACACTCCACTGTCTCTCAGTGAGACAAAGGGCCAAAATAAACTTGCTAAGTCATGCACATAAGGTCCTACATCACCTGGGGTCCAAAATCCTTCAAGACAGAGTAAAATTCTATGTACCCACTCGGAACCTGAGGTCGCGCCTCTAGGTACGGGCGATAACCAAACGTGTCAGGAAGTCCAGGATAGGCGGTCGTTTGGAACGAACTTTGGCTCATCGACAACCACATGGCATTTAGAAAAAAAATAAAAATGTATCTGTTCCCTAAGGCTTGACCTGTTACCTAGGAACCTTCCCTCCTTTGAAATCCTCACTAGGATGTGCTTTCCTTAGTGCGGTGATATCCTTTATGGATGAATGTTGCGCTCTATAACTAAATAAATAAATAAATAAATAAAAATAGATAAAGTATTGCATGTGCCCAGGGCCTGGCAAAAAAAAATTACTTTTGCCACGCCCAAACCCTCCTTTTTAAGACATATCAGTCACCCCAATGGTAGGCCCTGTACATCCAAGTGCTAGGAATTACGCTGCTTTTGTGATCCGTTCCATATATCTAAGGCCCTTAGCTGACATAGCCTCTCCAATGCCCCCAGCTGATATCCCCCATCCATGTGTTCTGTATTCCCCTCATATAAAAGGCATACTTCCTCCTAGGCCATACCCATCTCAGCCAGTGGTGCATGGCTCCTGTAGGTATTATGTCCCCTTAAGCCATGCCCACCTCAACCACTATGGTATATTCCATTCTTTCTCACATTTAACAAAACGCTCTGGACCTTAGCACCTCATGAGGGATATTTCTGCCTACTTTTAGCCAGCACTTAATTTTCCTATGTGTACCAAGAGAGGCTCGAGATCTCACGAGATCTTATGTGCCTGCAAGATTCTGTGGCCATATTGGGGCTTGGTACATAAATACCACACCCCAATCACATGCCGCAGCTTGGCTAACTGACTTCTGGGAAGGACCTAGCATCCAGTTCCAGCTCCCTGCTCATTCCTCCCACTCCAGTTCCCCATGTATTCCCCTCCTTAACTCTTTCTTCGAGAGCTCTGGATTCAGGTTCCAGAAAAGTATCTACTCTTCGTCAACTGCAGTGTCCAGTCACTCGCCTCACCGCCGCACCTGAAAGACCAAAGATATTGTGATGAACATGAAATGTGGCTTTGCGCCAAACAGGTCAGTGCACTGAACCACAGAGACATCCAAGAGCAGAGCTTGAGAAATAAAGGAACTTGTAACTGCATCTCTTGTTTGTCACAACATTGGATATCTCCACATGGATGATATGTGAACTATTGGAACCTTTATCTTATCCCTTTTTGCAAGTGGACACCTGAGAACCCTTGAGGGTTTCTCCTGGCTAAGGATGCAATCTGTACACTCAATAGAAAAGGCTCAGTACTCTGTGTGATTATTAGAGAGAGCACAGCAAATTATGCTAAATTGAAGCAACACCAAATAAGAGTTTGAGAGTGAATGTCAAGTTCACATGTAGTGAAATCCCATATGATGTATGTAAAACACCACTGTGATTATGGAATCTTAGCATGAACTCTATATTAAGCTCTGTTTCTCTTTTTTGCATGTCCACATTGGTGCCTGAGCACAGTTTACTGTGGAAGACTGGTGAGTTGTAGTTCAACAAGCTAACCATACACAGAACACCCGAGCTGCCATGTTACTGATGGCAATATCATCCCTCTCAGTCTTCTCTCTCTTCCCCAACCCCATTTCCACTGGAAGTTGGACTGCCAACACTTGTCACACTCCTCAGTGTTGAGGGTTGACCAACTAAGGGACTGGGTGGACAATCTTCTTTCTTGCAGAATCTAGACATTGAGGTGAGTGGTTTTTGACACCCAGAGGGCAGGGTGAAACTTATTTTAAAACTAGGACATTTTAATTTAAGTTTTATATGTCCGGGTAGTGAAAAACTCTTAAATGTATTTTTCACTGCTGCAAGCCTTACCTCTCCCATAGACTAACATTGGAAATACCTTATTGCATTTAATAAACTGAAATTTAATTTCAGTTCATGTTTGGTATCTTTGGAGTAGTAATGAAAAATCCTAACTTATGGTGAATTCAGATTTGAAATTATAATTTTGGAAATGCCCCTTTAAGAAAGTTGGCATTTTCCTGCCTTAGCCATTTAGTGCCTATAGCATGTCCCTGGGTTATATGACTGGGTGCAGCTGACAGTTGAGCTATTTGTAGTCCTCCTAGACAGCCACACACAATAGAAGTACAGCACTATGTAAAATCCACACAAAGGGCTGCATACCCTGTGTATTTAGTTTGGAGCCATGACAGAGGAGGAAGGATGCCTGAGCACTTCAAAGGGAAACATCAAGGAGCTTCTCCCCCTCTCTTCAAAGGCATAACTGGTATAAATACAGGACCACAGACACCAATTCTCCAGTACACTTCTGGACCTGTGGATACACCTGCAGAAAGAAGAACTGCTTTGTTGCTGAAAGAACTGACACTCTGCTGGACTGCTGCTCTGAAGGATTGCTGCTCTGCTGTGCTGACCAGCTGACTGCTGCCCTATAGCATGGGGTGAGAAGGACTTAACCTACATCACTTGAACCCAGAACTCCAGAGTGACTCCACGTAATAGTTAGCTGGCCTCCTGATCTGAAGACTTAGGGACCAAACAGGCTTTCAACCACCCTGCACCTGGACTCTGCCATCGGTGAATGTACCCTGCCAAGTGGTGCCACACCAATCCTGGATATTGGAAGTGGCCTGAAGGTGCTCTGTCAGCCTTTGTAGATACAGCAGAACTGAAGCATCTCCTCTGTTGTGTGGTACACCCCTGCTGCGTAATTCACTTTTTGGCGCAGGCTTATTCATCCCAGATCGATGGCAGTCTCGACAACGACACTGGACTCCGCATCGCAGCCTCACTGAGAGCTGATGCATCGCCCGACTGCGTGACACATCCTCGCTGCTGACTTCAAATCACAATCCCTCTTCGATGGGACCATCGATGACGATGCAGGACCTCGCACCACAGCCTCATTGTGCCTCATAACAGGCACATCTCTTCTGCTGCACAACTCATCTCGACAAGCCAGGATTTAAGTCACTCTGTTCAGCAGGACTAACTGGATCTCTGAATCTAGCCCCCGCTCCAAGGCAGTCGGCCTGAACTTGTGGCTTTGTATCACTCCGTTGCTACCAGATATCCATAGTAAGCAAGTTATTCCTTTTGGTGCTCTTTTTACTAAAACCAGAAAAAATCAATATATCTAGTTCTAATGATTATTGTATTGGGTCTTATTTTATTTATTAAAAATTTTTCTTTTTTCTAAACTGGCGTGGGATCCTTTTGTGGTGTGTTTTCATGGCGTTACTGTATGAGGTGTTGCACGAATACTTTACACATTGCCTCTGAGTTAAGCCTGACTGCTCTATGCTAAGTTACCCGAGGGTTGAGCATAGGTTAATTTAGGGTTTGTTTGTGACTTTACCGTAAGAAAAATTGAGGTTGCTTCTTGGGAAGGGTTTCACCCCCCACCCCTACCCTCAATCTGTAACCCCATTTCTTAAAGTGCTGCTGACAGCAGCGCTCAGAAACACGAAGAGGCAGTTACTGCCCAGAGTTTATTAGCTGTTCTGTCTGCCACCCATGCATTAATGCACATTTTTTTAGTGTTAATATGTGTGCTGAAGAAGGGACAACAAAATGCACAGACCCCTTTAGCATTGGTGCTGTCTTTAGAATGGATGATGATTGAGGTGCCAGTTCTTTCTTCTTCCCCTTGACTAGTGTTCTTAATGGCAGGTGAATGGATGATTTCAATAAAAATGTATTGTTTTGTACAGGGTTTCAATACACTTCATGTACCTGAAATAGTACCACAGCCACATAAGACAAAATTAGTGTGAGTATCACCCGTGCTCCTCATGTGGCATAAATCTTCCACATGTTCAGCACTGTTCCTGAACAGGCGCTCTTAGCAGTATGTACAAGAGCCCTTTCCAAACCATGTTGATGATTTAAATATGTGTATCCCTTGCACCTCAGTCTAGTATTACATTTCGACATTCGGACAGTAGATTTCACCCAGAAATTTTGCTAGGTTTAAGATTCAGAAAGTCAGTCTGGGCGTTTGGAATTTCAAAACCATTTTCTGGGAAGTTTTTTTTTTTTTTTTGCAACAAGAAGATACCAGAATAGAAAATAGGTCATTTATCCCGAAAACCATGCTTATGTTGATTTAATTTTGTCAAATACATTTCGTGCATGGACAAACAATATATGTTAGAATTATGCGGAGACAGAAATTGACAGAACTGAGTCTTAATCATATAGAAGCATAAGTATTCCATGTATTATCATATTTCCATTTCTGGTTGAGCATGGCAAGGTACTGCGACATCAGAAGGAGGCCATTTGCTATAGTCACATTTTTTAAAATAATGCTGCATGACATCTACTTTTCCCTGTAAGCTACACACTTTGGCTCTCACTGAGCAGTTGTCTCCTTGTCGCGTGCACAGACTCTGAAAGCAAGCACACACACAAATGCATTGGAAAACAGAGAGATCAATCATCACCTTCGAAAGATGGAGCCGTAAATACCCATGCCACTTGGAATCTATAGTAAAGAAAAGAGATTAGGGCAGATCCCATATGGGCCTGGGAGAAATGTTAAATATGCCAGAGGAATCAGTGTAAATTTGGAACTTGTGCATTATTCTTAAAACACGAAATGCCTATCCAAATGACCAAGAACCAAATTTACTCTGGCATATTTAAAATTTCTCCGAGGCCGCTGGCTGCTGCTATTCCTGGTCTGTTGCATTTAGTGCAAAATGGATCATCTGGTTAAATTTGGATGTGAGGGTGCATTAGCGCTAAATCCATGGTCATGCTTTTCATGTAATTCCGCAAAATCGTGTGTACTTTTGCTGTAAATTCACTACACACCTAATCCCAGACTGTTTTAGTGCTGCTCCCTAGTCTGGCAAGTCATCACGTTTCAATCATTAGCATCTCTAAAGATAACTGATGCCTAACTGTATGGCACTTTGGAACTGCAGCTTCTGCCACCATGTAAGCAAAGGCCAGCCACTCAAAATACTTTATTATTTTCTTCTTTTAACTTAAATGTACTGAATCTGTACTATCTTAACTGCAACTTAATTAAACTATAGCAATAAAAATAGAATATGAATAGGAAATGGGCCTCTCAATGCAACTAGAGATAAGTTAGTCACTATTGGCCTGATTCACAAGGTAAATATACACTTTCAGGTAACTTTACGATTGCTTGTTATTCACAAACGGATTTACGAGAAGTATCTTTACGAGTGTGGAGTTCCCACAAATAAAAAGATGGGACTGTCCTATCTTACCTTGTGAATCAGGCACTATGCTGCAAATAATTACATCAGATTGAAAAATCAATACAGACACTGAGGTCTAAACATTTAAAAACATGTAAATATGGAACAAAAAAACATTTTCCCAACCGGAAAGTTCAGTACAATCAGAAAGACCACAGTACTGTGCATCGTTAGTGTTTTAAAGTGCATGAAAAAAGAGGTACTGTAAAATGCATCTAGTCAATGAACTATGCAGACAGCAGCTTCTTACTGACATGTAATAAAGAGCCTAACATGTATTCAATGATTTTAGCGAGAGAGTCAAAGAATGCATTTTTGCAGGCTTTACTCTCTGTTTTGTTGTTAACAAATGTGTGCACAAAGCTGCATGCCAATAAACCCCCCCCCAACAAAGGTTTGTGTGGTGGAGCCTGTGCAAAAAATTCTATACAAACGGTACAAGAAAAACTTTGCATTTCTATGTAAACTACAGTATGTGCATAGCACAAATGCATTACATCTTGTACACAGTATACATAAGACACATGACTCACATGTGCAAAACATGCTTTGGAAAGGCATGAGAGAAGCTTTGAGCACCAATATGCCTGAGAACTTTGGCAAGAAAATCTACACAAGGGTGGTGTCAGAGACTGGTTTGAGTAACTTTCTGCACAACACAGGAACTTGTGCATGTAATTAGTGAGGCACTCACATTACTGATAAACATAATTAATTGTTTATGGTAGTGAAGTGTGGCTCAGATGCACAGCATCCTCCCTAGCCTTGGTACCCGCCAATGACTATACCACATACGGAGCTTGGATACCCGTCTTTGTTCATCTGTGTGTAACAGCAAAATCAACATTCCAAACCTACATTCACTAGACTATGCTCTAACACTTATTTCATAGTCCTACAGGGTCCATCAGGAGGCAAAAGGGTACTGTCATTGCTGAGTCACATGCCACTACAACATTCCTCTGTTCATTTTTTTTTAAAGTTACAAATATATACCCATTCACACCTCTTTTATGCACCTTCATGGTGCTCCGATTACTCGACCTAATTGAGTCTTCGGTAACTAGGAACTGAGAGTTGAAGTGTCTGTGATCTGCTTTGGCGATGGAGGAGCAACAGCTGTCAGTGAGTTTTCACTTGTCTTGGTAGAGCCAGTCTCTAAGTTGAGATCAGTACCTGATGAGCATTGAATCACAGGTCCGAAATGCAAGAAGTCTCTAGTAGTAGACTTCCCAGGACATTGGACATTCACCATGTGTCCCTGGTGGTCATGGCGTGGAATAGCTCAGCATTGAAGGAAGCATCAGACTTTCGTTTTCTCAACTGACGAGCAAGCACTCGCTCTCCTCTATTGAAGACAATGTCCTTTGCATGTCGTCACTTATTTGCACAGTCCTTCATTTTGGTTTTACAAACCAAGTCTTTGATACCGGGTTCTTCCTCAGTAGTTGATCTCCTGTTGATCCACTATGGCAACTTGGTTGTCTTTGCTCTCCCTAACATCAAGGTTGCAAGGCTTTCACCTGTGGTCAAGTGAGAGGTCGAACAATAAGTTTTAAGGTTGAGCTTTTCCAACATAGCACAGTATTCTTTAAGGCACTCATGAAGCATTCAAAAGGGAACATTGGCCTGTGGCCATAGAGGTGTACTTTTCTGATGCTTCACAATAAGATGATCAAGGTAGTTTCTGAACTTTCGACTGTTGAAAGGTGGGCCATTGTCATATTTTAAAATCTCAGGAACACGCCATGTCGCAAAGATGCCATCTAATCTCTTGATGACTCTTTCTTGAGTAATAGACAAGAGATCTTCTATCAACAGAAAACAGGAGTATTCATCAACAATCACCATCAGACGATATCCATTGTCAAGATGACCAAAGAAGTCAATGGTATTTCTTTCCCATGCCTGATTCAGCAATTCTAACATGTTTAAGGTATATTGAGAGTTTTCAATAATATGCAGTTGCAGAGGTGACAGGCCTTCAACCCTTTTTCAACTCTCTCATCTGGATGAGGAAACCAGACTTGGTCTCAGAGAGCTTTTTTTGCGGTAACTATTCCTCATTGACCTTCATGGGTCACTATAATTATCTTTTGTCTTAACCTTTCCAGAATGACAATTCTAGAGCCTCTCAGGATAATGCTTTCTTGAGTAACAGGGATCATTACCTGGAAGGTGCACAATTGTTTAATTGTATTCTTTTAATTGTAGACCCCGGCTCTCAATGCAAGGGGGCATCTTGGATTGCCAAAGATGGTCAATAAGGCTTGATGATCTGTCATAAGCATTAAAGGCTTTCCATATGGAATACGTGGAAGTGTTCACAAGCCCACACTTTCTTTCCCAGGTTGTGAAAAGGCACATTCTGTTTGAAACAAACTTCTGCTTGCATATGCCACAATATCCAGAAATAGCGTGACCCTGATTGGGTGACGTCCCCTAGTCACAGCCACTTCCCATACAAGGTTGTAAATTTGAAAAAAAAAGTTCAATATAAATGTTCCAAAATTTTCTTTATTCGTCAAGTTTGATCAATCTATATCCATGATTTGTATATTTGATGTTTTGCAATGTCAATACAAAATATTGGGCATTCAGCTACATGTCCATAAGAAACATATTTATATCCAATGCATTTCGGCTGAATAAGCCTTCATCAGGGATATCGATTCTAGAAAAAATAGATAAATCATACATGAGGATACATGGGGAAACATATATCTAATCAAAGGTGTAAAACAACAAGATCCTACTCATCGACGTTATGTCTCTACAACCAATGGTGAGAATATTCATTTAGTATCAGAATAAAGGTAAAAAGCATGGATAATGTGAATTTAACCGTAAATTTAATGTGCAATCGTCATAGTGAGAAAAACGATAAGTTTGAATTGTAATCACGAAAAAATATCCCAAAAATACAGACAACATTGTCTGGACGGTGAGTGAATGGTTACGAACATGCTTAATCTCCCCTATGGTAAGTATGTCACAATAGATTAAAACCATCTAACCCCCCTGCGTGTAACGAGATGAACTATAACTTACATGCAGGACGCCTTACATCCTCCCTGCAAAATGCCGTTTATCGTAGGATATCGGCAGCGTGAAAAGCCGCAATATCTAATTAGGTGCAGGTATCAAAATAGGACTTAGCCGTAAGACTCTCAAACGAACGTTCAGTCCGCTGCTGGTGGCCATCTTATAATGGGGTTATAGTGGAGATCTACAGCCGTAACTAACTACAAATTTATACACGTGTTGTATGTGTATTGAAAACGGCTATTAACATTCTAAATTGCATAGAACAAGTTTGGGGAGTCAAATGATTGAACCAAGATGATCAGAATGTTCGATAACATATGGCGGCCATCTTTGAACGGGTGAAGCCCCGGGGTTCTGATCTGATATATCGTGGAAAGTAACCAAGACAACATGTGTGTCCTAATGAATAAGTCTGTCGTTCAAATAAATCTTCAGATGAATTAAAGAAAATAAAAAAATAAAAAAATAAATCACAATAAAACATGTTTGAGTGTGTACTGTGACTAGGGGACGTCACCCAATCAGGGTCACGCTATTTCTGGATATATTGGTACTCTACATCGGAGGGTACACCCTGGAGCACGCAACCATTTTTAATGTGAACTAACTTTGTGTGCAAGTGTGACAACATTTTACTATATTCCACAATATGCCATTCAGCATTTTTGTGTCCACTGTGCTGTGCAAGGATTGCACCTAACCTGACCAGGCTAGCATCAACAACAACCTCTTAATGAAGTGTTGTATCAAAGTATTCCATTTTAGCAGCATTCTCCGTAGCTTGTTTTATTCTCTTAAAGCTTTGCTCACATTCATGTGACCAATGAAATATAACGTTCTTTTTCATCAGGTCTCTCAACCGACTACTTGCAGTGGCAAAGTCTCATGTATCTAAAACAATTAGCTGACCTTGCCAAGGAATGTACGTAACATGGATGCATCTTGGGAAGGGCTGGCAGTTGACAAAGCTTACAAATTAGGTGGATCAGGTGACTTACCCCCATCAAAAAAGATATGGCAAAAAACTTTCTGCTTGTTTTTAGCATTCAAAGTTAAACCAGCATAAGCTTGCAAATGGCACACTCATGTGATAGCTTTATCTTGCTCCTTCTGGTATAGCTCACTATAATTGAAAGCCTTCATGACAGGCTGTATGATAAGTCAAATGACATCTTGAACGAGCTCTGCAACTGATGAGACACCAAAACTCAGTCTTTTATATCAGAACAGACCAATATGTCTAGAAAAGGTTGTAATGTACCTTCACTCCTCTTCAAGTTCAAACTGATATGCTGTATTCAGATGAAGCTAAGAAAAACTTTTCACCATTCAGTTGTGCTATTATTTTGGCAATGTGCAGACCTGGATGTCCTTCTCTTTCAATTGCTTTGTTCGCTTGGCGCATGTCAAGCAGATGTATACAGCTCCTTCCCTGTATTTCTGGGTACTACCACTATGTGAGAAACCCAGGGCGTTGGACTAGTAGAACGCTAGTTCTTTTTCAACGACTTCTTGTGAATGAAATACAACTCATCTGTGCCTTTGAGCAGCAGGACAGACATCCTCATTAATAAGCAATTATTATTTCATTGTGAGCATTCATGCTGAAGTTCATTGATCTCAGTCCCATATCCGCAGCTGTGCTGAAACTGAGTTGACATGCACTTGACGCTGTACCTTGAAGCCCATGTATGGGTGCTTGTACTTTGGTTGTCTTGTGTTTCATCGTCACTGTGAAAGAATCTTGACTTTTTATGACGTTGATGCAGCCGAAGTAGGCACTTTATTTTTTGATGGCACAAGTCATGACAATGGAGACAGTTTATTGTATTTCTGCTCAGGCATTACAATTTTTGACGCACCACTGTCAATAATGAAAGGTATTGTACAGCCATTTATTTTCAGTGTAATGTTCGGATAGTGTTTGAATGACTTTGGTGCTTTCTCATGTCAATTTTTCTGTGACTGATATTTTTCTTTATATGCGGTCAATCCGACAGGCGTACATTTATCTGAGGTTAGCATCCATATCGCACAAGCATCTTTTTCACTTTCAGTTGATATTGACACTGAAGAACTCTTTGACGATGACTTAGATGATGATCTACTTCATTTGGTGTTGATTTGTCTCAACTGGACTTGTGAGTGTGCGTCGAACGTCACTTCTGGAACATTCAAGCAGCCATTTTGTCTTCGCGCTGTGGCACACTTACTTTCGCCTTTGCCTTGCAAACTGTTACAACATGGATCTCCTTCCTACAGCCTTTGTATGTCTGTTCAATGGTGGGACATTTACCTTCATGTGGAAATGAGAACCCATACCTGAAGCACAACTTCTTTTTACACAGAGACAACACTTTGCCTCCTCCAGCTTTGTGCTTCTACTCATTTTTTATGTTCATGACCGACTCACTCTGGCACCTCTGGCCTCCATGTCAGCAGCTTGTCGGTTGGCATGCTGGACCACAGCAAACTAGGGGCTGTCAATCTTCGGGTTACTTAACCCTTATTTCATCCACAATTGTAGCATTGTATGCGTTATAGAATTCCATTAGAAGCCCAGGTTAGATATGCAAGACATCTAACCTGGGCTTCTATTGGAATTCTATAACGCATGTTAGCAAGCCCATTATCGCCGTTTTAGCAGTCGTTTCCTGCCGCTAAAACAGCGATAATTTTAACGAGGTTCTTGCTAATATGGTCCTGAAAGATTAATGGAAAACTATTTCATCGTGTTTTCCATTAATGCAGTGAAAGAAATAATTCTTACCATCATATGAAGTCCAACATGCACCGTAGTCATATATAATACAGGGACACCAAGACCAAAACTTTTTTGGGGTGCTAAAAGTGCTTCACTGGAAGTACGGTCAGGCAAGAAAAAACTCAAAGTTGGCCAAGTGATTTCTCTCCCATTCTTCTCTCCTTCTTTCTTTTGCCGCTAACTTTTTCAACTTTCTCCTTTTCTAATCCCCTTTTCTAAAATCCATCTTTGGTTCCCTCCTTAGGCCCTAGAGTTCGGACTCTATAAATAAGTTTCTTCCTGATGAAGGAATCAAACATTGCTGAGACAAGGAGTTATTGACTGATACAATATCATCCAAATGATGAATAATCAATGACAGTCTTTGGTTTCAAATTTCTGGAGCCGATTTATTCCTGTGAAAATCGTCATGCCTAATTTTTGGAGAGCATTCATTAGATATGTATATCTTTTATGGGCAGTGGTAGTATCACAGTACATTTAAAGCATGCAGAGCAACATCTATCACACAAAAGTATTTTTATATCAGGAGTATTTTATTGATCATTTTTCATAAACAATAAACAATTAAGTGCAAACAAAATAAAAAATAGTCTAATACTACAAGCGACTAATCTGAGATATACATTTCTGTAGCGTACAGATCTGCATGGTTGGTAACAGTTGATGAACACAAGAAAAGCAACATATGATTAAATACATTTTATGAGTAATCATATGGTGGCAACAACTTTTACACATTACGTCACTAAGAACTAAAACTCTTAAAGTGGCATTATGCTGTTTCTAATTTGTTTTGAGCTTTGACAAATATTTTACCGGGATAGTTTTGTGGAAACAGTTCTCCGTTTTAGCTTCTGCCATGTTAACATAGTTGCAAAACCAGTTGGAACACTGTTGTTCTGATCTGTTATTGGGGCCTAAAAGTATAAATGTGTTTCTGTAGCATTACTCCTATGTTTGCAGAAGATTATTGACTTATATGGGTGTCTAACAAAGATCTTTGTGTTTTCCTGTACACAATGCCAGTCATAGTTTTCCAGAAGTACTCACATGCCCCCAACATTTTTTTTTCAATATTTCCGCTGCACTCACAATACATTTGAGGGAATGCACATCTCTTAAGTCTTGTTTCCTATCCTTGATAGGGCTGCATTTCCAAGCATGTGCAGGATGGAAAATTAATTACAAGCAGAACTTGGATTCCCGCAAACATGTTCACTTACAGTCCCAGTTGAAACTCATGGAATCTACCTTAACAGCTCACAGACAACCACTTAACTTACATACGCAAATTAAATTCCGCCATTCTGAGAAAAAGGAGTGGAAATGTCCCCATTAAAATAATTTATTTAAACATAAAAGTTTAACTTAGCTACTCAAGTAGCATCGAGAATCAGGTCTCTGCTAGCCAAACCTAGCTAAATAAAGGTAAGGTAAGTGTTAAAATAAACAGAATCTACTGTTATCCAAATGCAAGCAGTCAATATGCCAGATTTCTTTTTCGTCTTTTTCTTTCCCATTTTCGATTTACACTCCTCCTCTCACTCCATTGCCCCCATCTACCCTTGCTATTTTTGTAATTTTTTGGCATTCAGTTCATTATTTTAACAACTGTCTGGATGAAAAGAGTTCGAGGAAATGAACTGTGCCCGCCTTTACATTCCAGAAAGATGGACGGTTTGCATTATGCTGAATATATGATGTTTTTCCGCATACAAATACCCCGCATACCATCACTCAGCAAAAATGATCCCGAATATACTAACACTCCGCAAATTAACACAATGCAAACTTTTACAACGGATATGCCTTTACCATGCATGCCTTTACAACGCAAAGGCATGCATGTTAAAGTTATACTCATTGTAAAAGTTTAAAAGGTAAGTAAGAGTACCCTGCAAAAAACACTAACCTACACTACACATACACTACCCTACACTACAAAAACACTACCCTACACTACACCAACACCACAACACTACCCTAACCCCTAAAACACTACCCTACACTACACAAACACGACCCTAAAAACCTAAAACACTACCCTACACTACACATACACTAACCTACACTACACAAACACGACCTTAAAACCTAAAACACTACCCTACACTACACATACACTACCCTACACTACACAAACACGACCCTAACCCCTAAAACACTACCCTACACTACACATACACTACCCTACACTACACAAACATGACCCTAAAACCTAAAACACTACCCTACACTACACATACACTACCCTACACTACACAAACACGACCCTAACCCCTAAAACACTGCCGTACACTACACATACACTACCCTACACTACACAAACACAACCCTAAAACCTAAAACACTACCCTACACATACACTACCCTAAACTACACAAACACTACCCTACACTACACCCACACAACAACACTACCCTAACCCCTAAAACACTACCCTACACTAAACATACACTACCCTACACTACACAAACACGAACCTACAACACTACCCTACACTACACATACACTACCCTACACTACACAAACACTACCCTACACTACACCCACACCACAACACTACCCAAACCCCTAAAACACTACCCTACACTACACATAAACTACACAACACTAAGACTACCCTAACCCCTAAAACACTACCCTTCACTACACATACACTACCCTAAACCCCTAAAAATTAACGCCCACCCCAGGCCCATTCCCCCTTACCTCTCTCTCCTCTCTCTCCTCGTGTTTTCTCTCTTTTTCTTCTCGTATTTTCTCTCTGCTTCTGCTACCTCAATCACGTCCTCTCTCTGTCAGGGGCGGTGCACGTCGATGTGAGGAAACAGAAAAGCCTGATTCCTCACAACGACGTGGATCGCCCAAATTCATTTTTTTACATCATATGTGCATTTACCATACATACCTTTACAACGATTTTCGTTGTAAAGGCATGCGTGATAAATGCACATGCGATGTAAAAAAAATGCGGTGTAATGGTATGCATGGTAGGGGAAATGCGGAGAAAAGGTATGCGGAGTCAAAGTCCGCGTGATAAAAAAATTGTTATAAAGGATATTTACCCTTTATGCTATTCAGTGAGGACATGGAATGAACATTGGACCAAATGAGATTGACTTTATGCTTTCTACTGATAATTCCTAGATGCAATAAACAATTTAAAGTCATGAATGTTAATGGAGTGACATGAGAAATTGTTTGAGTTTTAAGATTACTTCACCTGATGCAAAATTTCACACGCACTTCTTAAGAATTAGCCCCATTTCTTATATTTCTTATATTCTTACAAATTTGCCATTATTAGAAGATGTGTTCATTGGACCGTAATAATTATGCACAGCTGGCAGTCTTATCAACAAGATACAATTATTTGTTTGGATATGAATTTCAGATATAGTAGTAATGTATGGAGAAGGGCATACTGCTTGTATGTACCGCTATTAAGATGTATGTTCTTTGTTATGCATAGCAATGTCATATTTCTGTTTTTAAATTGTTTCGTACATGCCTCTATTTAACAGCAAATGCTATGCAAAGGTTAATGTTTTTACATTGCAGTTTAAGTCGCCGCATGACACTTTTTAAATGAGACAAGGGAATAATGTATCCCCTTTTTATGTGTTTCTGCTTTTAGATTCACTTGTCAGTCATACACTTGCTAACTGAATGTTACAAAGTTAAGCTAATTAGATAACTGTTTTATGCTTTTATTATTCATCTTCCTGTGTAATATGAATTCTGATGTCATGCTCATAGGAGAGGGCAACAGTAAAAGCTATTGTTTAGGAAAGCACAAAAATACAAGGAGTGCCTAATGGACAGATTCTTCTATGATAATAAATATTGGTAAATGCATTTTTTTTCTTAAACATACTCAACATATTGTTTTGCTAATGGAAACAACATCAAAGCATCTCTGTTATTCTGAAACACATGTATTTCTATAGGGCCATTTAATAAGCGAAAAACTGTATGTTTTTCTTGCAGAACAGAACACAATGGTTCGAATAATATGTCAAATTCTATGAGGCAGACTCACAAACGGTGTGTAGCTTGGAGATGTTCAAAAATGTGAAAGATGCGGCATTTATTATGAAAAAATACGGACATGGATATGTGTTTTGTGCTAGCGACCCTTCGGGGAGCCTCAATTTTCTCTAGTTCGAAATACTGTGTGCCCTCTATCTTCACGATAAATTAGTAGTGTCTTGTGAACATTTAAATAGATGGATCATAAATACATTTCAACAGGCAACAGGGTGAGTTAAGCAAACAAACCTAAGCTCTTCCCTCCACAACGCCTGGGAAAACATACAGAGTTTGTGCCCATAGAGGACATTTTCTAAAACAATTTGGTCAAATGCTGCACAGAGAAGAGCAATATTCCAAAGAATGTGCCTAAAAAGCCACATATTTTAAAGGTAGTGGTTAAAACGCGCTCGTTTTATTGCAAAACCAAAGGCTCCTTAAGTCATCTCAGATCTTGCCTTTCGTTTACATGGAGAGAGGAAGTGGAGCAAGCCAACAGGAGTAATAGTCTTTAAGAGACCTCCTAATCAATTTGACCTGTTCTCTTACTTCTTTCCAGGTCACAGACGAGCACATTTTGTAAACATTTTTTTGTTTAACAATAAATTGCAGCACCTGCATGTTTACCTTGAAGCACGACTGTTGGAAAATAGCCCTTTTTAAAGGGTCACTGGCAACACTTTTGCCTTTCTCTTCCCCTTTTTCTGACCTCGATTTTATTGACTTTAGGACTCTAGGCACTTTACCACTGCTAATCAGTGCTAACATGCATGTGGTCTTTCCCTAAAATGTGGCAACATTTGCTTTTCCACAATTGGCATATTTATTTCATTGCAGTTCCTGCAGCACTGATTACACAACCCACGTAAGTAGCCGTTTCAAACAGCCTGTGTGTGCAGTTCAAACTTATACGTCGCCCTGGCAAGTTACACCTCTTGCCAGGCCCAAACATTTATTTCTAATACATGTCTGTCACCTCTAAGGTAGGCTCTAGGCAGCCCAGGGTTCAGGGTGCAATGTATTTAAAAAGTAAGACATGTACTTGTAAGTTTTACATGTCCTGGTAGTGAAACATTTTATAGTTGTTTTTCACTACTGCAAGGCCTATCTCTCCCATAGGATAACATAGGGATTTCCTTAATATTTTTTATAAGTGCAATTCCCAATTGTGAAAAGATAGACATTTTAAGTTTGGTGTCTCCAGAATCACAATTTAAAATCCAAGCTCATGGTGGAGTCAGATTTTATATTGCAATTCTGAAAATGCCACTTTTGGTTGGATGTTGGAAATTGGCCCTCTCTGAAGGGTCACCCCAAACCTTTTCCCTTCCTCCTTCTCTTTTTCTGGCCTTACTTTTGTTGGCTTTAGGACGTTGGGTACTTTACCACTGCTGACCAGGCTAAAGTGCATGTGCTCTGTCCTTTAAACATAGTGTAATGGGTGTACACCTGTTTGGCATATTTGATTTACTTGTAAGTCCCTTGTAAAGTGGTGTACCATATTCCCAGGGCCCATAAATAAAATGGTACTAGTGGGCCTGCAGCACTTATTGTGCCACCCACAGAAGTAGACTTTCAAACCTGTCTCAGGCTTGTCACTGCAAGGCCTGTGTGTGCAGTTTACTGGCACTTTGATTTAGCATTTAAACTACTTGCCAAGCTCGAAACTCCTCTTTTATTATGCATGTCACCCCTAAGGTTGGCCCTAGGTAGCTTGCAGGGATGTGTAAATAAAAGGTAGTTCATGTACTGGGATGTTTTGAATGTCTTGGTAGTGACAAAAAGTCTATTTCATTTTCACTACTGTGACTAATCTCAGGGATTCGCACTGGGAATTCCTTAATACACGTTTAAGCTGTAATTCCGGATTAGGGAAAAGTAGCTTTTACATGTTTCATATGTTTGGAATGATAATGACAAATCCTCTCTACAGGTAAAGTTGGATTTGGAATTACTATTTTAGAAATGCCACTTTTAGAAAGTGAACATTTCTCTGTGCTTATAACTCTGTGTTCTATGCAGTCTGTCTTCAATACACATCTGGGATGGGTGACAGATACACTTTGCACATTCCCTATAGACATCCACAACACAGGAAAGATAGGTGTGTTGAGTACCTATTTACATATATCTGCTATCTGATGGCCTTGCATGGGTAGGATGGAAGGGAGGGGCTAACACCCCGCTTGAATATGCAGGGTCCTATCCCATCACAAAGGATTGATTACCCCCCCACAGATAGCTTGGCAGACAGGACTAGGTTGAAAGGGATCCTTGTGCACTTCAGAGAGTTGTTTCAAAAGTCACTCACACATCAAAGGCACTTTTGGGTATAAGTACTTGGTGTCTATCCCCATCAATCAGACACTACTGGACTTGTAACTGAAGCTCTGCCACCAAAGCTGTTGTGCTGCTGAAATGACTCATCTGAGCTGCTGATCTGGAAGGCCTACTTTTCTGTTTGTTGCCCTGCCGCCTGCTGCTCTCTGACTCTGCTGAAAGACAGCTGGACTTCACTTCAAATGATCTCCGAGGGCTTGTTGTCTAGCGTCCTGTTGCTTGAGTCTCAGGGATATCAAAGTCGCTACCCCTGCTCCTGTGCCTTGCTCACCGGAAGCTTGTTTCCGGTCCAGGGAGGACCTGGCTTGGCAGTTCGGGCTGGACGGTTCCCATGAGGCACAGGGTCAAGACTGATTTGCATATGGCCAGGTCTAAACTGGGGTGGCATGATGAGCAAAAGAATGGTGGATTTAACCCAGATCTTTTGACTGGGGCGAATGTTTTGATTTGTTCTGCATTCCGTCCATCAGTTGTGTGTCTTTCGCTTGCTCACTGGAAATGACCCAGATACTTGCAACATGGATTTCAATGTATCTCTTGTCTGCATGTACCAAAACCGGTGCATCGACCCGGTTGCAAGAGCAGCCGTTGTCTTTATCGCCGATGGAAACGCATGGACAAGGGCTTCCTAGCTGATTTTACTTCACTGCACTCCACGTTTTTTTAAAAATTGTCAAAGCTCTTTTAAATATTGTAATCTCTATCGCCGACGGAAGTGCCTGGTCAAGGGCTTCCTAGCTGATTTTACTTCATTGCACTCCACGTTTTTTAAAATTGTCAAAGCTTTTAAATATTGTAATCACTCACCATGTCTCTTGTGTCCTGGCGTGTTCCCGGTCCACCACTAACGATTCAGTTTGTGTGGAGGGATCGATCGCCACAGCCGGAAGTGTCCCCCTCCCTCTTCCGGTCACAACATAGGTTAGCAGTCTAGCTGCTCGTCTCCACCAACATATCGAGACCATGCCCTCACCTACGCGCAGCGGATGCCCCGCCGGCGCGCCAAAGGCAAGCCCGTCTAAGCCTGACCGCGCCTGGACTAGGCCCAGGGCCACCCCCCCCCCGGCCCTATCACCCGCTCACCAAACTGCAACGCGTTAACCTATTTCTCATCCCAGCTCAGAGACATTAACACCTCTACCAAAAGGCACCACTGCCCCCTCTTGCTCCAGACTCCAGCACCAATACAGCACCCATTCAGTGCCCCGTATGTACTTTCAAACTACCCCCATCCTTCCCATCTCCCTCCCCTACACCACCCCACCTTCCCCATCCCCCTGTACTCATCCGTGCTGTTCTCATAAACGCCCGCTCTCGCCCTAAACACAAATTTGATATCCTAGAGCTACTTACAAGCCAGAATTTAGACCTCCTCTTCATTACAGAAACCTGGGGTGACCCCTCCTCCGGACTAGACATCTGTTTGGCTATGCCTGATGGCTACTGTGTACTCAGGTAGGACAGGCATATCAGAAAGGGAGGTGGCCTAGCCATCAGCCACAAAGAGAAATACCACACTAAAATAGAAACCTTAGACTTTTCAGTCTGCAAAGCACTTACCTTCTCCTTTGCCCTTTCCAATAACCAATCATTTAAAGGAACTCTCCTCTACCGCCCTCCGGGCCCTCAAACGAACTTCCTCACAGCCCTAAATAGCCTGATAGAGCCTATAGCAGGAGCCCCCGATTATACTATACTAGGAGACTTCAATTTCCACCTAGAATCTCTCAATGATAAGGACGACACCCTCCTCTCTACTGACCTACAATCAGTCAGCCTTTTTCAGCTAGTAACCAAACCCACCCACCTAGCGGGACACACTCTTGACAGTCTTTTTACTAACAACAGCAACATCGCCCTCCTCTTCATCATTCCTCTCACCTGGACAGATCATGCGGCAGTACTCTTCACCATCCAAACCCGGAATACCAACCTCCCCCGCCCCAACGCCCGTATACCCAAATATACTTGAGCTTGGAAGAACATTGACATCCCCCTACTTACAACTACCCTTTCCAATACTCTAGATGATCTCACTTTCGATCCTGACATTGCGTTCAACAAGTACTTACACTGGTTGCACTCTGCCTTTAGTACTCTGGCGCCACCTAAGATTATCACCACTAATCGAAACACTCCTTCTTCCCCGTGGTTCTCAGACCAGCTCAGACTCAAAAGGCAACACTGTAGGAACTTAAAAAGACACTGGCGCAAACACTGCAACACCCAAGACACACAAATATACAAGGACGCACTAGCCAAATACAAGCACCTCATTATCACAGAGAAAAGTCATTTTTATCTAACACAGATCGAATAGGCTCAAAATTACGCCAAGCAGTTGTTCCAGGTAGTAAACAAACTCTCCAATCCTCCCACCTGCCCAAATTCAGACACCTCTCAAGCCCTCTGCAACAACCTTGCCAACTTCCTCGCAAACAAGGTTACAACCATATACTCCGCTTTCTCCTCCCACACCAACCCCAACTCCACGAATCCCTACCCCCCCACTAGCACTGCTCCCACCACCTTCTCTAATTTCCATCAAGTCTCCCCCGAACAGATCTCAGAATTAATCTCCTGAATAAGATCGGGCTCCCCTCTTGACCCTTGCCCACCTTCTGTCCTAAAACTCATTCTGGAAGCCATAACCCATTCCCTCACCAACATTTGTAACTCAATGTTCATCGCAGGCTCCTTTCCCTCAGTTTGGAAAAAGGCAGTTATTAAACCCCTTCTGAAAAAACCCACCCTTGACCCCTCAGCCTCGATAAACTACCAACCTATTGCCTGTCTTCCATTCCCGGTACAAAAGGGGGTGGTGATGGACGGAGCATCTGAACCAATCAAACACTCACACCCAGTCAACAGATCTGGGTTTAATCCATCACCGTTCTTTATCCCACTCTGCCACCCCAGTTCAGACAAGGCCATATGCAAATCAGTCTTACCCTGTGCCTCATGAGAACAGTCCAGCCTGTACTGCCAAGCCATGCCTTCCCTGGACCGGAAACAAGCTTCCTAGGACTGGTTTCTGGCATTACAGCCGTCTTCAGCCAGGCTTGCTTGAATCCAGTGGCAAAGTGAGCAAGGGACTCACGTCTGAGCATACCCTGCCAACTTATGGCGAACAAAGCAGTACAAAAGGGGGTGGTGATGGACGGAGCATCTGAACCAATTAAACATTCACACCCAGTCAACAGATCTGGGTTTAACCCATCAAAGTTCTTTAGCCCACTCTGCCACCCCAGCCATATGCAAATCAGTCTGACCCTGTGCCTCATGGGAACAGTCCAGCCCGAACTGCCAAGCCATGCCTTCCCTGGACCGAAAATAAGCTTCCTAAGATCGGTTTCTGGCATTAAAGCCGTCTTCAGCCAGGCTTGCTTGAATCCAGTGGCAAAGTGAGCAAGGGACTCACGTCTGAGCATACCCTGCCAACGTATGGCAAACAAAGGAGTACAAAAGGGCGTGGTGATGGACGGAGAATCTGAACCAATCAAACACTCACACCCAGTCAACAGATATGGGTTTAATCCATCACCGTTCTTTAGCCCACTCTGCCACCCCAGTTCAGACATGGCCATATGCAAATCAGTCTGACCCTGTGCCTCATGGGAACAGTCCAGCCCGAACTGCCAAGCCATGCCTTCCCTGGACCAGAAACAAGCTTCCTAGGACCGGCTTCTGGCATTACAGCCGTCTTCAGCCGGGCTTGCTTGAATCCAGTGGCAAATGAGCAAGGGACTCACGTCTTAGCGTACCCTGCCAACTTATGGTGAACAAAGCAGTACAAAAGGGGGTGGTGATGGACGGAGCATCTGAACCAATCAAACACTCACACCCAGTCAACAGATCTGGGTTTAATCCATCACCGTTCTTTAGCCCACTCTGCCACCCCAGTTCAGACATGGCCATATGCAAATAAGCCTGACCCTGTGCCTCATGGGAACAGCCCAGCCCGAACTGCCAAACCATGCCTTCCCTGGACCGGAAACAAGCTACCTAGGACCGGTTTCTGGCATTACAGCCGTCTTCAGCCAGGCTTGCTTGAATCCAGTGGCAAAGTGAGCAAGGAACTCATGTCTGAGCATACCCTGCCAACTTATGGCGAACAAAGCGGTACAAAAGAGGGTGGTGATGGACGGAGCATCTGAACCAATCAAACACTCACACCCAGTCAACAGATCTGGGTTTAATCCATCACCGTTCTTTAGCCCACTCTGCCACCCCAGTTCAGACATGGCCATATGCAAAATAGTCTGACCCTGTGCCTCATGGGAACAGTCCAGACCGAACTGCCAAGCCATGCCTTCCCTGGACCGAAAACAAGCTTCCTAGGACCGGTTTCTGGCATTACAGCCGTCTTCAGCCAGGCTTGCTTGAATCCAGTGGAATAGTGAGTAAGGGACTCACGTCTGAGCATACCCTTCAAACTTATGGCGAACAAAGCGGTACAAAAGGGGTTGGTGATGGACGGAGCAACTTAAACAATCAAGCACTCACTCCCAGTCAACAGATCTGGGTTTAATACATCACCGTTTTTTAGCCCACTCTGCCACCCCAGTTCAGACATGGCCATATGCAAAGCAGTCTGACCCTGTGCCTCATGGGAACAGTCCAGCCCGAACTGCCAAGCCATACCTTCCCTGGACCGGAAAGAAGCTTCCTAGGACCGGTTTCTGGCATTACAGCCATCTTCAGCCAGGCTTGCTTGAATTCAGTGGCAAAGAGAGCAAGGGACTCACGTCTGAGCATACCCTGCCAACTTATGGCAAACAAAGCGGTACAAAAGGGGGTGGTGATGGACGGAGTATCTGAACCAATCAAACACTCACACCCAGTCAACAGATCTGTGTTTAATCCAACACGTTCTTTAGCCCACTCTGCCACCCCAGTTCAGACATGGCCATATGCAAATCAGTCTGACACTGTGCCTCATGGTAATTATCAGAATCTTGATATGGAAGAAGAGGAGTTGGATAAATGGAACTTATGCAGTTTTCTTGTTAATTATATATCCTAAAATATTCAGTGAACTATGTCTTCCTCATTTAAAGCTTTTCCACCAAATATTGGTTCCTCAGTGGCAAAAGCAATTTCTGAAAATCTGACCCTGACTACTGTTCAAAGTAGGCCATGTTTTATTCATTATAATTAAAAGATTCTAGGGGAGACTGTGCCAACAACACCAATTCAGTAGTTAATGTTGCTAAATGCACTGCTGCATTAAAAAATGTTCCCTCTACACATTCTCCTAAGTTATTAGCATTGAGCGGTACTCGAAGGCCTGATGAGTTATACTTGCATTCACAATCTAGACATAGAGTATAAGGCAAGGTAGACTATAAGATAGGGAAGCACGCCAATATTGTTTTGAAAAATTTGCTATCAATTATTATTGGTCATGATGAGGTTGCAATATTGTTTTGAGAAATTTGCAATCGATTAATATTGGCCATAATGCTGTATCATGATGATGTAAGTGGTGATTGATTACTCCTATAATTCTGTCTTTGAGTGTATCATTGTTGATAGCTATAATTTTGAAAGGTTTTATATCCTTAAAAGAAATACATTATCATTTATTAATGTAAAATCGAATGGGAATCAGGCCTCGGTGAAAAATGCATAGTTTGTATCTGGACATTATACAAAATTCCCAAACAATGCCACAAAATATGTATTATCAGGCAAAATGGCAAACTGGCATTTTACACTAAATGGCAGATGAGTCCTCCGTCTACTTTGGATGCGAGGGCACATTTTGATCCGAAAAAGAGGGCAAACTTGCATGATACTGTTCAATTTGTTGTGTACACTTCCAATGCTCCATAATGGGATTTTTGCCTAAACCTAAAAAATGCAATGATCCATGGTCTTGGCATTTCAATTAACAATCACAATGTGAAATGCTGGAAACAATACAGGATTTCTCTAGCGTAAACAACATTTCACTCAAGGCTAACGTGAATGAGAAGTTAGAAGCGATAATCCATGACACTTCGGGTCTACGAATGTTCGACCAGCTCAGTTACAGAGCACTAACTCTAAAATTGAATCATGCTTGACCAAGAGGCCATGTACAATACAGCATAGTAAAGGGTGAATGCATAACATAACGCTACAAAAAGGAGACTGTGGAGGTTGGCATTGAAAATAACATAGAAAAACTAAAAAGAAATTAGTTTTTTTCAGTCTTTCTATGTATGTGCAGTTTTAACAAATTAAATATTCAACAATTTATGGCAATAGCCTTTAAATTTAAGGGATTTGGTTATGGCTTTCTTGATTTTTTTATCCTATATTTTACTGTACAGCTATTACATATTCCAATGCTCCAAGGTCATCACACTAAGTAAAAATACATAATAATAATAACATTCAATATGAGTATAATGATGATGATTATTATTATTGTTGTTGTTATTATAAATACTGTTAGGAGAAGTAGTAGCAGTAATAGTAGTACTGCAACTCATCTTGGAAGGGGAAGATAAGAAAAGTAAATATCATGCATAGCTCATAATGTTTGGTTTCAGCAGTAGAGCCATCCCTCAAGTATTAGAGATTATATAGTTCAGACCTCAGACAAAACATACATAAGTTCAATGATGATTATTAGGTGTAACACAGAAAATCTTAAATATAATGTGGATTCTCACAGCGTGTTACTGACAGGCAAACAACAAATGCTCTATTATTTATTAGGGTGAGTTAAACAAGAGTTATTACTATCTCTATGTCTACCTTTCCATTTGTCAGAGCTTGAGAACAATGGACATTGACCAGATTAAAAAAGGAGCAAATATAAAAATTTACTTATTACAAAACTATACAGAACAGTAAAGGTATGCACGTGGCTAGCCGGGATTAGATGCTGAATACAATCACTGGATTTTGGCTGTTTGACTGCAAAAGAAAGGAAAATGAAAAGCTACTTAAATATATTGTAATGTTTGGCCTCACCAGCAGAGCCATTCGTTGTGTATTACAGTTCATATAGCTCTAGTCTCAGAGATAAATGTATATGTAGTGATAACAAAGTGTATAAAAAAGGTATTCATAAAGACCATTTGTCAGAACCCCAATACCGACTCATGTGCTTAGCACAGTAAAATCGGCCAAAACAAGCCAAGAGACTCATGGTACCCATACCTGGTCCGAATTGGTGAGACTAAGGGAAACCAAGATGGCCGCAAAGGTGCTCATGTCCCGGTATGGGGTGGCGGTCTAGCCTTTTAGTTCACAGCTGTAGAGAAGGCTAGGTGATGCGTGAGCGCTCTACGAACTGCGCACTTCACCACAGCCTTTGGTCAGAGAAGACGTTCCCAGCCGAAGTGAAAACTAATATTAGCATTCCCTAGTTATTTCCTTGAAGTTCTTTTCCCCTTCGCATAAAAGCGTAGCGGAGAGTGTATTTAGAGAGAGACTCGGCGCGTAACTCAAGCGCGAGTCAAAACGCGGCAGTGTCGGTAACAGAGACGACTTTGAAGTGGAAGTGTACCGAGGTTGTCTAGTTGAGGCGAAGGAGTGACGGAGTTCTGCCGAGCTTCGTGAGTCACCGTTCCCAAACGACTACACTCGCGTCGAAGTGCTGAACTATTCAGAAGAAACAACGTTCTTGCTGATAAGAGAGATCTGCAAAAGACTGAGCTAAGTGAAAGACTCTTGATATTGATTGTTACTAGAAACTTGAACTTACCAGATATTGAGTCATCGTAGAAACTTCCTAAAACAGAAAGATAAAACGCATAAAAGAGGGTGTTAGTGGTTTATGGAGTTAACCACATAAGGACAATGATTAAGAAACATTGAATATGTATATATGTAAATACTCACCTAAAAAGGCCTTATTGATTCCTAAATTTCTCAACCTGTAAGAAAGAAAAGAACTGAGTCAAGAGAAGTGGTCGCAGATATAAGGCAATACAAGAGAACACAGAGAAATATCAGAACCCCATAATAAAGGAACAACCCTTCTAGTTAGTGAAGTAAGTGCACTTACTATATCAGGTTATAGAGATAGTGTAGGTAAAGTGAAACCGGTACTGATGTGTTATTCTTTTAAATAGTAACAACTAACCAGAGGAGGAAACCAGTATTACAACTAGAACAGAAGAGAAGCAAACGTCCAGCATAGCCAGGGTGGGTGAGATATAAATGCCAATTAGTAGAACAAGAGTAAAAGAGAGTAGAGTTGGTTAGTTATAATTGTGTATTAATTTACAGGTTCCATAGAAAGGACAGAGAACGTTGTATTCATCAGACGGAAGGAGCCAATTCTGGACCAGTCTCTTCTTGTTTGTTATTTTATCCAATTCCCCCATCCCCCGAGGTAATGACTTGGAGGTTCTGTGAAAAGACCTCCTTGCATTGCTAAGAGGGATTTGGGACCTAGCATCTCTGTTCCCGTGCAAGAACCGGTAAGCCAAAAGTAATTCTTAGGTACGAGTTCTGACACCATTCCTACAGACCATGAACTATCTGCAATAAAAATGATCGCTGCAGCCACAGTATGATGTCAGTTCATCAGCAGAGCAAGAATCATCTACAAATTAGCATACATTGCCAGAAAATATCAACTTAAAATATTTGGTAAATGCACAAAGTTTGCCAACATATCACGTTATTTCAGTACAAACATAGTTTTTGTTCATTGGACAAAAATCAGTGCTTTATTTTCAAACAACAACAAAAATTATCACCCCATAGTTATTAGTTTTTGTTAGTGAACTCCTTGTCATCAAACATAAACATAATTTTCGGAAAATGCACTCACTTTATTCAATTATTATGCTTTCATTTTAATGATGCATATTTGCCTGTTATTTTCCACACATGTTGACATGCCTGTCATGTGCTTATAATTGCTGTCATGTTGTTGTTGTTATGTCATAAATGGAATGTGGAATGGAGTTTCACGTTCCTGCAAGTTCTTTGTGTGAGCATATAATGAAAAATTCACACTTGGTAACCAGGTATACACCTGGGCACTCAAATCTTATCTCGGGTAAAGTACACAACTCATTAAAATCTGTGAGGTGCTGTAAAGGTGGAAAGATTGGTTACCACTTCAATCTTGTATATAACCTCCTAAGGAGAATAAAAAGCAATCAAAGTCTACCTCGAGCACACTAATGTAATATCACCAGTACATACAATATCATCAGATCTCACACTACTGAAAGAGTCCAATCATTTAAAATTCAATGTCCATGAATGTATTCAGTCTTTCCAACTCAAATTGTCAATTTCTGGTAATTTTTCTCTAGGCACAGCTAGATATCCAGTTCATATGAAGGAAGTCTTCAATTCACAAAGCAAAACACAACCAACACGTGTTTCGTTGTGCAGTATGCACTGATGGAGCAGATTTCACCTGGAGTAAGGCATTGTTTTATTTTTGTGCTTCACACAGACTGCATTTAAATTGCCACGCACATTTTGGTGCAAGTTAAAAACATGGCACATGAAAAACATGAAAGTGAGGCCTATTCAGTCTGAAATGATTATGCTGAATTAACATGTGTTTTTGCAGTCTAGAGAAAAGTGGCATTTTTAGCTTTGAAGATTAATAGAATGTGTTTCTCTCTTCCCAGCTCATTCTTTGTAATCTAAATTCACTATTTCTGTCTTAAAAGACTTTGACTTGTTGCATATTTTGATAAACATTTTCAGTTAATAACACCTCTTTTAATAATGTGTGTGAATTAATAATGCATCAAACACTACACATGGGGCTAAATGCTTTTTGCATGAAAAGCTATCTAAAACATTAAAGCATGTTGCTGTGTGTGCTGTATTAACTGTGTGTGTTATATTAACTGTGTGTGCTTTTAAAATTTACACTAAAGCATGAAAATGCTATGTTGCACATTGCACATTTATTTGGCATGTTGTCATAAATAATAGAAAAGCTGCTTTACACTAATAGTTTGGCTAGGTAAACATTTATAAGGGGTATTAGTATGAGGGAGGGAAACATAATGGGCTGATTTACATGAAATTAATATTCACTTTTGTGTCTGTTTTGTTTTTGGGCCTACAGTTAAATTGCTGCCTGTGAATCCAGCACGGCTATGACTTGTAAAGAGAAGGGTGCATGCGCAGACTGAGCCAGCTTTCCTCATGACAAGAAGAAGTCAAGGTCACTTTGAACTGGACATTCTTGTGATTGTGCCAATGTACCAGCTAGCTAAAGTATCCATCTAGACTGCGCTGTGAAAGGAAGGAAGGACGAATTAGAAATTATCTAACGAATTAGAAAGAAACATTTTTCCTAGTAAAAATTGCAAACATATCAAATGTATTAAATCATTTGCGCTTCTTTTGTTAAAATTGGTATGCTCTAGAATTTTCAATCAGTGAGTAAGGTTAGACCTCATGCCATTGTGGCTGACCAATCAAGTACAAGTTTTCCTGAAAATGCAACATCTTTGTGTAGTCTGCCAAGAATTAGAGTATAAATAATGACCTCTCTGGAGGCGTGGTTGGCTTTTTTTTGCTCACTGGCTGGCTTTCATCTCACTTCTGCTTTTTGCTTCATTCACATGGGTTAGGTACGAGATCGTCACGGTGCAGCCTTGGGCGTCCGAGGAGAGGCAGGTGGGGGGTTCCCTGGTGATTTTTTTCCAAAGGCCTTGCTCGTCATATTTTGGCACAGCAGGCCACATTCCTTTGAGGTCTGGTAAAGGAGGGGCTGTCTCACTCCTTGCTTGCTCTTTAGACACAGACAGGAGCAGAAAATGCAGTGGATCAGGATAGAGTTAGATGATAAACTTTAGGTTTATGCTTTGACTAATTAATTAAGTCTGAAAAGATTTATTTGACTTATGCATCTATTTGTCTTAATGGGAGATTTTTGCCAACTATTTAATTATTGATTAGCTTTGCAAGACTATTTTTCTAAGAAACTCTTTAAGAATTTTGACCGAATGTTGCGCCACATTTTCTTTCCTACATGTAATGCTTATATGCAGACTGTAATGTGTTCTGTTTTAATGCTATTTTTCCTGTTTTCCAAATTCTGTAACCTGATTGATATTTTACTAATGAATAAAGGGTCAGAGAAAAATTAACTTTTGACTAGAAAATAAAACCCTTTAAAATACTCAACAACTCTCTTTATTGGCCTAAAATAATAATTGCATTTTTGACTGCTCAGGTTTATTTATAGTCTCCTGAAGGTACTACATGGTGTGAAGGGCCCAACACCTTTTTCAGCGGTAAATTAGAGGTAGCATGATGATGATTATAACAAAGTTTATTTAGACAATAGTCTATAAACCATACATAATACAATGGATCCACATAGTGATAAAATCATTAAAACCACAATTCATTTTACATATCTTTAAAACATTATAAAACCATAGGACATAAAATTGGGATACTCTATACATTTTGGACTCTCCCACCCTCCTCTGTTATCTCCGTTACACAATCTCTTGTCGCTTTCAGAAATTTCCCCAATGCAATTGTAATATCCAAAAATGACATTTCTGTAAGGAGGTTAATGGCGTCAGCACGTGAGTTCACCTCATATTTTAATAAAATTGGACGTAAGAATACTTTCCGAACTGCTAAAATCCATGTACAGTCAAGCAGTATGTGTAAAATATCATTCCTTACTCTTGACCACATTTACAAGTACCATCTGGTCTTATTTTTCTTTCAATCTTCCATGGATTTAGGCCCACCCGAACCTTCAAAATTTCATGTCTTAGCCATCTATTGGGCAACAAATCCAAGTAAGGAAACTGGGCCTCCTTTACCCATTCATTCTTTACCCAGTTAGCTGATTTTTTTTAGCCTCAGGTAGTCCATGTCCTGTGATCTAGAGTATTCAAGCCCTTGGTCTCTGAGGATTTTCTTAGTACAAACTATATTCAATGAAGGTGAACGGAGGCTCAATTTCAAGTGAACAGCTACAGACTGTAGGACTTTCCTCACATCTCGCGCCCAGAGTAAGCTGCTCACTTGAATTTCCTCTCTACACCAAATTGAGACCTTCTGGTCACCACCAGGCTCCTGTCGGTTCCAAAATCTTATTAAGGACATTTGAGACTTTACCTCCCATGCTGTCCGTCCTATTTCCATTCTAATGGCTTGGATCATGGAGCTATTTGGTAGTGACAGCAGCATTTTCATAATCTTACCTTCTTCCCGGTCCCACCCCCTTTTACCACTCAGGTAAAGCACTTCTGCTCCATGAAGTACTTGTGGGATCATAACTTCAAAAGCCTTTAGAATCGGTCTGTGTGACATATCACCGTAATCTTTATTACATTTTTTCAAACCACAAACCGATGAATACGCCTTTGCGGTTTGTGCCTCCTAGTGGGTATTCCACTTTAATGCGCTGTCAAACCAAAGACCTAAATATTTATATTCACCTACTACGTCTAACTTTTCCTGTCCTAAAAACCAATTAAAATTGTTTACCCTCTTTCCAAAACATAGGATCTTTGTTTTCTCCATATTCACAGTTAAAAGCTTTTTATCACAATACTTTTTGAACACCTTTAACTTCCTTTGGAGCCCCATTTCCGTTTGGTCCAGGATCACTAGATCATCGGCATATAAGAGACATGACACTTTATTACTATTCATTCGCGGGCTCGCACTTTTTTCAACTTCCAGGACCGCTGGGAGGTCTGATAGGAAAATTGAAAAAAGCAAGGGTGCCAGAACACACCCTTGTCTCAAACCGTTTTTTACTGGAATTTTCTGGGTTAATGAGCCCTTTGTGTCTCTAATGACCTTGGCCCAATTGCCACTATGTAATTCTTTTAAGATATTCAATATACCCTTTGGCATTCCGTAGTTTTCTAATACTTCCCAAAGGCTATTTCGGTCCACCGTGTCGAATGCTGCCCGGAAATCGATGAAACAGCAAAATAACTTGCCATTTTGTTCCATCGATTTCCTGGCCATTGCCCACAGTGCAAAACAGTGGTCTATTGTGGAGTGGCCTTCTTTGAACCCACCCTGTTCAACCGGCACGATAGACCTATGTTCAACCCAAGCTTTTAATTTGCTAAGGATTATTTTAGAATTTCTTTTTCTCCTATGTCTAATAGGTTAATTAGCCTATAATTCTTCGGGTCACATACATCCCCTTTCTTATGTAGCGGTCTTATTATGGCACCCTTCCAGTTTGGGGGCATAATCCCCTGGTCTAAAATTAATACAAACATTTTTTAGTAGAATTCCGCCCACCAGGGCTGATTTGAATTTAGTTTTAGGGCTGGTAAGTTATCTGGGCCTGCAGCTCTAGTTAGATTCAATGTCCTTATTGTCCTAAGGACATTTGTTATTGAGCATTCTTGTTTTAAATCCTATACTAGGCCTCTCCAGTCCCTTGATGCCTCATTACCAATCCCATTCCCAGGGGCGTATAATTGCTGTATATACTCGACCCACGCCCCCTCTTCCACAACGCAATTCGTAGGAGCAACCGAAGGTTCCGAAGCTGACTAAATTAGCTTCCAGAACTGACGTGTATTCTTGGATTCGATTGCATCCAATAATTTGCCCCAACACATTTCTTTATAGGTCCTTTTAGCATTGCGGATTAGAGCAATATATTCCCTCTTTATTTTTACTAGGTTATCCGCCCTGGCTTGCACAAATTTTTTCCGTAGGCTGCGTTCTTCTCGCCTAACTTCTCTTTTCTTTAATAAGCAGACCTGGTTAAACCAAGTTCCTTGCTTTACTTGTGACCTTCCATTATTCTCATGGACTCTTACATCACCCCTTAATTCTACACTTATGCTTTCCACTACTTGAGTTATTTTCTCAACATACCAAGATAAGTTATGACCGCACAAGCAGCCTAATTGCACCTTTTGTTGCAAATTAGTTAGCCTCGCGATATATTTTTCAGGTAGCCGGGTGGTTTTCCACTTTGGATAGTCCATCTCTTGGGAAATAACTCTATCACATGCTAAATGTTGGGCTATTACAAGCTCTAATTTTAATATTTTATGATCACTACATTCCACAGGGTCAATCCTAAAATCTTTTACCAACTCAAAATTCCATGCTAACATAAAAATGTAATCTATAGGGCAATTTTGAGTCCCATATTTAAAAGTTTTCTTGGCCGGGCAGTCCTGGGCTACCCTTCCATTTAGAAAGAACAGACTTTTTGTCGCCAAGAAATTACCCAAATTTGCCGCATCAGTCGGTATTTTAATTTCCAAGAACTCGGCTTTTTTTACTTCATAAGCCTCTAAAATTTCTGTATACCACTGATCAGACAATTTTGGGTTTAATTTATGATTAAAATCTCCCAATAACAACATCAAATCATTCCCATATTTGTCACAAAGTGCATCCATATCATTCATAAAATATAACAATTCTGCCCCATATTCCTTGCGTGAACTCCACTGCATATACACATTTAGGATCAGCATATTTTCATATTTTTTATCAGCAAATGATGTTTGTATTCTACAAGCCAGGAGCCACTTAGACGTCACAGGTACCTGGAAAGCCTTAGTCAATAAATTTGTTGAAATCAGAGTCAACAAGCCACCTGCGGGGCGGCCAGAGGTCGATTTTTCTGCTGGTTGATAAATTTGTTGAAACCCTTCCACTACCGGGGGAACACCGCAGAGCCAGGTCTCTTGTATACAAATGATTTCACTCTTTTTTGCAAGATCTTTCAAGGCTTCCTGTTTTACTTGAGTGCCCAACCCATTTATATTCCAAGAGACCATATATGTGCTCCGTGGCTGCCCCATTACCTATTCTACATCGCTTAGGGCATCATTGATTACTGAATCCTCCCTATAGCTTTGTGAGGGGCCTGCCGGGCTTTCAATATTACTCCAATTCTTCCAGGCCTCCCTAGGTCTGAATTATTTATCATTATATTGAAGTTTTCCCGCCCTTGGTCCATTTCCCTTCTTGGTAGCTTCACTTGTCTCTTGCCTAGCCCTGCATGGTACTTTAAAAAAGATCTCTGCTGAGGCACTATAGTTCCTTGTACTAGCTCTTCTTTTGGCACTAGTCTAATCCCCTCTTTTCGGATCTCCTGCTCTGCATTTATTATTGCCGTCATGACAAGGGCCGAGTAGAACTGTACCTTGGTAACCACCTTACCATCGCCATTTGCCTGGAATCCCACCTGTCTCAGGTCTTCTGTGCCTATTCTTTTTAAATTTGAACAGTGCGCAAATATATTAAGAAGATGGGATCTATTTAAATAGGCGCTCTTTTTTAATTTTTTTCCACCCCTTCCCAATTTCACTTGTTCAAAATAAAGCGACTTATTCTTTTTATCCATCTCTTCTCCCAACTTTATTCCCCTTTATTTATTTTATTTATTTATTTAAGGTTTTTATAGAGCGCGTAATCACCCGGGAGTATCTCAGCGCTATACCTAGTAGTCAGACGGGGGCACAGAGCAAGAGATTAGGAGTATGTGGGAAAGAGAAGGGTTTTAAGTGACTTTCTGAACCGAAGATGGTTAGGTTCCGTTCTAAGTTTCAGAGGCAGCACATTCCACTGCTTGGCTGTGTGCACCGAGAATCGGCGTCCTCCAGCCCGGGCTTTCTTCACTCTCGGTACCACTAAGAGGTTTTCGTGTTCCGATCTGAGCGCTCTGGCCGGTCTATAGGGGGTGATGCAGTTTTTGAGGATTGGAGGACCTTCTTCGTGAAGCGTTTTGTGGGCCAGGCAGAGAGCCTTGAACACCACCCTCTCCCTGACCGGCAGCCAGTGCAGCTTCATCAAGGCGGGTTTCGCGGATGTTCTGGCTGGAGTGCCCGTGAGCATCCGGGCAGCAGCGTTCTGAATTTTCTGCAGAGTGTAAAAGGTTGCTTCCGGGGCTCCCAAGTAAATGGCATTACAGTGGTCCAGCCTGGCCACAATCAGGCCCTGGATCAACAGTTTCCGGGAGTTAAAAGGTAGCATGGGGAGGACTTTCCTGCATGACCTGAGAAGGCCAAAGCAGACGCCGGCCGTCTTCTTTGCCTGTGTCCTAAAGGTGAGATCTTTCTCCAGCCATACCCCTAGGCTCTTCACCTCAGTTTTGGGGGAAGGTGGTTCACCAAGGCAGGCAGGCCAGGTGTTTGGGGGAAGGGAGATCTCTCTGTGCCCCAAGAGTAGGATCTCCGTTTTTGACCCATTGAGCTTCAGGGCAGAGTCATTCATCCACTGATGAATTTTGGAGAGGCAGCCATGGAGGTCCGAGGGGTCTTGCTTGGGGTGGGAGAGCGTTACCACCAGCTGTGTGTCATCAGCGTAACTGATGATGGTTACTCCAAATGGAGTAACCACTTCCTCCAGTGTGGCCATGTACACGTTAAATAACGTGGGGCTGAGTGACGAGCCCTGGGGCACGCCACACCGGAGAGGGATGGTAGGAGAGCGGCTGTCACTTTCCCAGACTTGGAAGGAACGTTGGTCGAGAAATGACGCCAGCCACTCCAGGGCTTTGTCCTTCACTCCGACATTCCCCAGGCGTTGGATAAGGACCTGGTGGCTGACAGTGTCGAAAGCCGCACTGAGGTCTAGGAGGATCACTGCCACTGATCCTCCCGTGTCCAGAATGTCTCTGGCCTTCTCCACTGCTGCCAGGAGTGCGGTGTCAGTGCCTTGGCCTGGTCTGAAACCGGTTTGAGAGCTCTTGAGCAGATGGTTGGTTTCCAAGAACTCAGACAGTTTTTTGTTGACCAGTTTCTCCGCGACCTTGCCCGCCCATGGGAGGAGGGAGATGGGCCTATAATTAGATAGATCTGCTGGATCTAGGGAAGGTTTCTTGAGGAGACCCTTGACTACCGCCGCTTTCCAGCTCGGCGGTACTTCTCCTTGAAGTAAGGAGGTATTTATCAATGCGGTCAGCGGGGGCACTATGGTCTGGATGATTTTTTTAGGAACCGTATAGGCACCGGGTCGCTAGGGGCGCCACTCTTGATGGAAGCAAGAGTGGTGGCTACTTCCTCCCTGGTAACCGGTCCGAATGAAGGCAGGTGAGGGGGGGATGTATATTAAATCTATGTCCCTCCTCCGGGCTGCTTTCCCGAAGTACCTTCTTTTTAGATTGAGCCTTACGGGAGGGTGCACTTACTTGCTCAGAGGCCACATGTCTTAAATGTGTTATCGCCTTTTCCTGAGGGGTTTGCTTCTTACATCCACACTCCTTTTTGGCTAGCCTCCTACCCAATTCTCTGATCTTATTCTAGTTAATATAGGTTCCCTCCCGGTATTATGGGGCTGGATCTTAGAATCATGTACTATTGCCTCTGTTAGCTCATACCTTTCTTCACATTTTTCTATCGCTCTTTTACACACCTTTCTTTTCACCCCCCTTTTTGACACTCTTACTCTTTTTGAAAAACCATGGTTTCTAAGTTCGCCTCTTCTTTTTACCAGCATTGGCCATCTTGATACATAAACATCTTGATCACCCGAGAGATCTACGTCAACATGGCTTACTGATGGGGGATTAACAGTTCTACCTTCCTCCTCCCCTTCCCTTCCTAGACTCGTAACCACCGACTCTAAGACAGGTCTTAACATTGAGGGCATTTGACCCCTAATACCCTGTAATTCTCCCTCAATTTTAGACAGGTGCATTTTTTTACTTTTAAAAACATCATGATTTAACATTGTTACTTCTAACAACCCTTGTAACGACTTTTGCACCATTAGCATCAGTTCCAAAATTGAAGAAGCTGGGGTTTCTGATTCCCATTAAACCCAGCTTGTCAGTTCCAGCAAGGCTTCTATCTGTGTTTAGGATTCTTTCATCAAATTGCCTCGAACCCGGGCTAACTACCTCCTCCGGCGTTTGTCAAAACAGTCTCGGAGAAGAAGAAAGTCGCGGTGACATTATTGTCCTCTTTTGGCCTATCAGAGACTGTACAGATCGATCGACCAAGTCTATGGAATCTTCCAAACGATCATCAAAGATTAAAGACGCGCCCCCTTTCCATGAAACCTCCTCTTCTTCAGTGGCCATGGATTTAGCCGGTGAGAAAACCTTTTTAAAGTGCTTTCCCACGAATTCCTTAATTGTATGGGACACTACACTCCCCTTGCTTCCACTATGTTGCAGTTCTTTGGAAGTTTTCTCTTTATTCTTTTGAGAGCTTTTAGTTTTTTCCTTGACCCCTGGTGATGTCATGCTCTCTTGGTCTTCTTGTCGGCTTTCGCTGTTTGACTTTGCTTTCCTAGTTGTTCCTATAATGCTTTTGTTTTTCCGTGGGGCCATTTTAGTCCTTAAGCACTCCCCTCAAGTGCTTCTAGTTAAAAACAATTAATTTAAATTAAATATAAATGTAAAAATTATTTCCACTGACCTCTGTTGTGCCTAAGAGGTAGCATGAGGGTTTGCATTGAGAAATTACCAGAAGTAATTACCGCTCCATCAGCACAAATGACTTCTTCAGGGCTGATCATGAAAATATACATTCAATAACAAGAAGTCGGAATCAAATTGTAAACTCCCTTTAACACAACCGAGTGATAGTACCTCACTAGTTCCGTTCCATTAGTATCCGTATCCTTCCAAATATAAACCCTCAAATTATGCAATCGCTAGTTTACTAAGTAGCCAATTTCGGAATAACCAATAGTTCAATGTCTAGTTCAATATTAGTGGTTGGATGATGTGGTAACGAAACCCTCAAAAGACTTGTTAAGTGAAGTCCCAGTCTATCATAATCGCGCCGTTGCGATTAGGTGATTTTTCTACTTGCTTACTGATCGCGTACCCGTGATTGAAATGTACTTATTGTCCCAGTGACAGAATGCACTCATCGTTACGATAGACTGGGATTTCACTTAACAAGTCTTTTGGGTGTTGCTACCACTTCACCCAACCACTAACCCCAGCATATGATGGGGGCAGTAGGCAAACTCATGCCATTAATGCCACCGTAATGGAAAAATTCCACAGTTATCCTAAAAAAATACAATTGTATTTATTAGATCAGCATTATTCTGGGTGTGTGAATCATTACGCCATGGCTGTACACAGTATGCAAAGAAGCATTACTGCTGAGCAAAGATCCTCATTGGGCTGGGAATGAGCATAATCATGCTGTGAATGATGACTGAATAAATGGATGCCTGAGTTATTGATTTCATGGATGAATTGAAGGTTACATGTGAGAGGCTGGCCTGGTATATGATGTACACTTATGTAAGTGGACACCTTACACTAGTCTAAACAACCCTTATGTTGTTTTAAGAGGTCTTAGACAACCTTAAAAAGCTCTCTAGCGGTGGCTGTGGAGAGCAGCCTTCAGGCTTAGTCCAGAAGGAGTGTAAAGCATCATGTTTTAACATAATGCAATCTTATAGTATAAATTAAGTAAAAAATAACCACACACAGCATTTATAAAAATATGTATTTGTTATATAATACTCTCCAACACATACACATATCTCCTACCCAGAGGTATGCACAATTCACACAATACTTTACAAAGAAGTCACAGTAAATAGCACAAAATACACAGTGGGCCCCAGGGTAGGACCAAACCCTTTACTAAGAAAGTGATATAAGAACCACAACTCGGGTCAAGACAATGTTGAGAGGATGTAGAAGTGCTGGGAACCCAAGGAACCACCCAAGGTGATTGACTAGGAACCCCCCCCGGAACTCCACAGAGCGCGTGCAGTGTGAGTACACAGCCGCGTGCTTCATAGAAGTCTACGTGTAAGTCGCAGTTGGATTTTTAAAGAATAAGGACCCATCCCAGTGGATCTGAAAAACCCCAGTGAAAGACAGAAAGTTGGAGAGACCCCCACCGGTAGATATCCTAGTACCCACATTACCTACACAAGAGCAGCCGGGTGCATACATGTGAAGTGGTGTCGGAAACAGCTGTTGTTTCCAATGGAGGACTTCAGGAAAGTGCCACTGCTGGAAGAGGAGAAAATGTCAGTTGGAATCCTAAGGTGAATTCTAGACAAGAAGTACCTGCAAACAGAGGGGACAGAGTCTATGTCACTCAGGAGTGACCTGGAGACTTGGAAGATGAATGCCATCCGATGTCGTGTGTAGCAAGAGAGTTGATGAGGACCTTGACTCTGCAGCTGTGAGGATCAGGCGATGCTGAGGAAGACCAGGAGCCATGCGGAAGCTGTCCCACGAAGGATATTGAGTGCTGAGGGGTCGGTATCGGCGGGAGCACCAACAAGCCATGGTAAATACACCCAACACAGGAGCTGAAGAAGGAGCAACATTGGGACCAGCAAGGTCCAGGGGACTCACCAAAAGTAGGGGAGTCAGGGCAGGCCCGAGCAATCAGGAGAGCCCAAGAGAAACAAAGATGACCCTCAAATGGACCCACAGGCCGGAGGCACTGGAGTTGCGAGAGGACCTCAAGCAGCTCACCAAATGATGCAGGCCACAATGCTCACAATGTGGTGTGGCTGAAGATTCTGGTCACAGGAGATGCTTGAGGTTGGGGCTACTTGGAGCCCGAAGATCTTCTTGAAGAGAAGTCAACAAGCCTTTGCAACTGCAAGTTGACACAGTACACAGGGATCCGGTTATTGCAACCCCCAAAAGAATACCTGCCTCAAACTTGGTGAGAGGGAAGGGCAGGCCTCAGGAAGGATGTATGACATTACAACACATGCTTTTACCACGCATGCCTTTACAACGCGGTATTCACAACGCATGCCTTTACAACGCATAGCGCTTTGGGGTGCTGGATAGTGAATAGTTTAATTTACTATTCCAACTCCAGTCCCCGAGGATAGTAGGGAAGGTTTTGGATAGTAAATTAAATCTATTCCCTATCCTAGAGCGCCCCCCAGCGCAATGCGTTGTAATGGTTTGCGTTGTAAATACCACGTTGTAAAGGCACTACGTTGTAAAAGTTGCGTTGTAAAGGTTGTTCACCCTCAGGAGCTGTGGAAAACCACCACCTGTGTTGCAGAGCCGTTCGGAGTCCGGAGGACCTCAGGATCAGCAGACCGGTCGACTTAGTTGCGGAGCTTGCGAATGCAGGGAAAAGACACCTTCATTCCAAGGGAGATTCCTTCAGGTGTCTTTGATTCCCACAGGCCAAGAAAGGTTCCTGTATGGTGCACAGGCACAGGCGATGCAGCAGACTGGAAGGGAGATTAAGTTGAGCCCAAACGAAGTCCAGCGAAGTCCAGAGTCCAGAGTGCCCAGACAGTAGGTGAAGAAGTGGTGTCTGATCTGAATCTTATCCCACGACAACTCTAGGCCTAATGGAGAGGTCTTCCAGTGCTTGGAATCATACCTCCCACACTGTTTATGGTGTGGAGGTATGATTCCCACATGTTCGATACCAAACATGATAGGATTCGTTGCAGCCAGTTTCAAGATGGTTATCGCGTAATTATGCGGTGCCCCTCCACATAGTATATGGCTACTACACTGAAAAGTCGGGAGAATGTGCTCCATAGGCTGTAGGGGTCCTGCTCATGCGGGGGCACCCTCTCACTTAGAACCAAGCATCCTGTCTTCAGGATTGCAAAGGCCTACTATGGGGCTGACTTTTAGGTTTTAAGTGCAGTGACCCTAGATATAGAAAACCTATACCTTTAGTAAGGGGTGCTAGCACCAACTTACACAGGCTGCAATCACAGGCCTGTAGTTCCATTTAGAATGGTCTCCCATGGATGGCATAATGCATGCTTCAGCACATGGGAGACCTCTGGGATAACTATGCCCTGGGTACCTTAGTACCATATACTAGGGACGTATAAGGGTAACCCAGTATCCAATCTGGGATGTACCTAAGTAATGAATATAACAATTTAGGGAGATAGCAGATAGACTGAGGATCTGGTTAGTAGGATCCCAGTCAGACTAGTCAGGAACAGCTTAGCACCAGGCAAAAAGTGGGGGTAACCATAGAAGCAGATCCTACTTTCCTACATTAAGCACATGGGTAGATAAATGGATGAGTGCGTACGTGGGCAGCAATATAGGAAGATACTAACGAATGAATGTACTGTGCAAACATTACTAATCATTTGATTAAATGGCACACACCACAGATGCCAGTTTCAGGTTTCAGAAGGATTTTGTTACCCTGCTAACATGCCACAGGATGGGTTGCTGATTCTCCCCTAGCCCATTACAAGGTTTTCCACCTGCCAGCATATCAGAGAGCATGTCTCAAAAACATGAAACATGAAAGCCCCCCATAGAATGTGATTTGGTACCCCGAGTATCCCACTTTACACAGATATTCTTTGTCTTTGGGCTGAATGGAGCCTCTCTTGAAGTGTTGGCACCTGCTGGAAGGTTGCCACCCCCCACCCCTGTGCCACACAAACCTTTGTTACACCCCTGGACATCGCTTTAAGTTATGCACTATGATTTAAAAAGTATCCCAGTGCTAGGTAGAATCACCACTTGCTAGCAAGAAGTAGTACTGCACAACTTGTGGCAAAAATGTCTGAGCCAGTATCAGCTAGATGAATTTGAAAGAAATTAGCAGCATTGTTTTTAATCACAACAAGCAGAGGCAGTCAATTGCAAGTAATTCATAAAATACATGGATATGTAAACACAATTAGTGCCCCTAGAGGAAGGGAAGGGTCAGGGTAGTGATGGAAAAGTGTGGGAGAGCTGGACAAGTGACAAATTAATAGTCAATTTGGCCTTAATATATAAAAATGGCATATGACCAACGGTTCACAAACAAATCAAGGCAATCTCATGCTTCAATGGAAAAAGCAAAAATGGCAAATAATGGCAGAAGCTGAGGAAAGGGGAGGTGTGTCGACGTATCGACCCGAAATCATTGCAGGTACTGACTACGACCTTGCTAGAGGGTCTTCATCAGGACAGTGGAGAACCAGGTGGGGCAAACAATCTGGACAGAAAATAATAAATTAATCAATTATGGTCATAACGATCCATATGTGTCTTATAAGTAATTGTAATAGGTTGAAGGGTGGTTACCAATAGGTCGTGTGGAGTCAGACTGTGGTAAAGACAAAGTTGCTCACAAGGCGTGGAACATCAGAGGAAGGGAACTGCAGTAAAACAAGGAAAAGAGAGGCCAAATCTGACAGTTATCCAGAATAGCCTGGGTATCCATTGAATATGTGCATTCAATAAAGGAAAATGACTCACATTTATAAAACCAATAGATGACTGGGGTATGGAGGATCTGTATGTAATGAAGCAAAACAGTCACTGTACAGGAGAGATATAACAAACGCAACCCCGTCAAGTGTGGTAGGAAAAGTTATGATGTCAAGGAGAAGCCACGTAAAAAAGGGGGAAACTCACGGATGGAACGCGTGGTTTTCAAAGTCAAACGACACCGCCAGACAGTTGTAAATCTGAGGAGTCAAAAACGATCAATTACCCAGAGTGTTAGCATGGTAATGATAAAGCATGCAGAGTGGGTACATATCGTTATAAAAAGTACCTGTTAGGGACAGTATTATTACTGGGTATTTACAGAGTCCGCCGGGGTTGCGTTTGTTATATCTCTCCTGTACAGGACTGATCTGCTTCCGTCATACAGACGCTCCATACCCCAGTCATCTATTGGTTTTATAAATGTGAGTCATTTTCCTTTATTGAATGCACATAATCAATGGATACCCAGGCTATTCTGGATAACTGTCAGATTTGGCCTCTCTTTTCCTTGTTTTACTGCAGTTCCCTTCCTCTGATGTTCCACGCCTTCTGAGCAACTTTGTCTTTACCACAGTCGGACTCCACACGACCTATTGGTAACCACCCCTTCAACCTATTACAATTACTTATAAGACACATATGGATCGTTATGACCATAATTGATTAATTTATTATTTTCTGTCCAGATTGTTTGCCCCACCTGGTTCTCCACCGTCCTGATGAAGACCCTCTAGCAAGGTCGTAGTCAGTACCTGCAACGATTTTGGGTCGAAACGTCGACACACCTCCCCTTTCCTCAGCTTCTTCCATTATTTGCCATTTTTGCTTTTTCCATTGAAGCATGAGATTGCCTTGATTTGTTTGTGAACCGTTGGTCATATGCCATTTTTATGTATTAAGGCCAAATTGACTATTAATTTGTCACTTGTCCAGCTCTCCCACACTTTTCCATCACTACCCTGACCCTTCCCTTCCTCTAGGGGCACTAATTGTGTTTACATATCCATGTATTTTATGAATTACTTGCAATTGACTGCCTCTGCTTGTTGTGATTAAAAACAATGCTGCTAATTTCTATTGAATTCAGTTTATAATTGATTGCTATTGTTCTATATTGTCCTTCTTTGTTCTGGGACCACTTTGTTTGTATCATTAACTCACCCAGGTCCCAGTGACTTATTTGGGTAAACCCCCGTGTTCATAACACAGTCTCAGCTAGATGGCACGCTGAGTGGTGCTTCTTCAGGTTGGTGGCACCAGTGGCCTCTTTACCTCTTTACTCAGGGCTCAGCTGTGACCAGAGATGTGCTGACCTTAGACTTGAATCTCTGTTGATATGTGGAGGAGACTCTTTACGAAAGGCTCTGCTTCCTCAGTGCTGTACATTTCCAGCCTGTTTATTGCTGCTAAGAATCAGTATTCAGTCACATGCAATGCCAAGATATTATCCAGACCCGGGTTGGGGTCATCCTGACAACTGGAATACTTTTTTCCCAGTTCTTGAAAGAAGCAGGAAGGTCTGTAGAAGCAGTCCCAGTTCTTCACAACCTTCAAAACTATTTTCATTCCTGAAAGTGTGAAAGTGCCTCTGGCAGCGCTCATAGTAAGGGAAAGCAGCGCTAAAATAGCCATAGTGTGTCCCAAATCATTGGAAGGGGAGGGGGGCTCTTCCGGTAACTTCTAGGCAGGATCCTGATATAAGCAGTGTCCTTACCTATCTGGTATCTGATCAGAGTGCCAGTGCATAATATTACATGATGGGGCTCCCTGTAGAATTTGTAGAGATGCCCCTGGGACTCCCATGTTTTAAAGATATTCACTGGCCTTGGGCAGAATGGGCCCCTCCTGAAAGGTTGGGGACCCTGCATTACGCCCCTGCTGAGTGCGATTGAAGATTACCCTATTAGATGACTGTTCTTTGTGTCTTACTGAAGCTTGAGAAAGCACACAAACATTGGCAAGGCTTGTTTAACTTATTCCTCTTTGAGCTTGCAGTGTAGAAAAGAGAAAGGGGATAGGAACGGGCTGAAAATGGATATAAAATAATTAACAAGCATTGTCAATGCCAATTGGTCTGGTTTATGAATGTGCTTTCAAGTCAGTAGTACGTGAATGACTGCCCTCCTATCTGCACTGCTTGCAGAGAGAAACATCATAAATTATCTAGTTATCTAAGACACTTTGATAGCATTATAATGGTTTGTGTTTACTCCTAAAACTTCAAGCTCAGTCAGCTGGATACATAAATCAAAAAAGGTTACAGCTGTGTGGATAGAAAGCACCGTTTTTGGTAGCACACAACTTCTTCCCAATCAAAACATGTACTCCTGGTTTCCCAACATGTGGGCGGAGCCAAAGCTCCTCTTTAGAAATGCTCACATAATGACAGCTGCCCTGTCCAATCCGAACAACAAAATAAGAAAACTACACAAGGAGGAGTTGAGGGCCAAGCCGTTAGACTGTCAAAGGAAAGTGCTGGTTGTTATTGGATGACAAGAAAATTTACAGAATAGGGTCGAGGGTGGAAGGCCATATTGCCACTAGGGTACCACAGACGTTCTTGAACAACACAGAGATACAATTATATAATTTAGCATTGACATGAATAAAAATTGATGACAATGAAAGTCTCTATTTTAAGAAGGGAATTCATAATCTGCCATACGATTAGAAGTAAAACTGGCAAATCGACGTTGTTAAAGTCAAAACATGATATCAATAAAGATGGAAAATTAGCTTGTAGCTGGAACACAACAAAACAAAAAAGCACAAACATAGTTTTAGGACACTGCATACTATTTCTCTTTTTAACGGTCAAAATTCCACAAAATACGTTTTTGCATTAGACAAAGAAATCCTCACGGTCGATATTCCATACAACGTTTTGCATGACAATCTCACATTCTCTGTTAACTAATGTATGACTCTAGACTAGGGGGCAGATTTACGAGTTCCGGCGCATCTCTGCAAATAAGCAGGGATGAGCCCGAAAAGATGTGACACGCAATTCGCAATTCGATCTCCTAAGAACATTGTGGTGTTTCTGCCTATCTGTGGGATCGATCTGGGTTTTCCTGTTCATGCGTTTGTTATGTGTCACCCCACCTGTGGTCTGTCAATTAGTCACTTTAGGGCTAGGTCACAGGGCCTTCCTGACCATGTATTTCTGACTCAGACTCAGGGTTGCTGGGGAGGGCATTTTGGGTGGATTAGACCGTATAAATGCTAATTTGTTGTTATATGTACATATATCATGATGTACATCAACGTATTTTTCAATATTAACATTCCCCCTTGAAGTTCAATTTTCAACTACGTCAATTGGCCCAAAATTCATGGCAGTCACATTATTTGAGGCTTGGTGTGTTTCTGTTGTGTCCGTTACTACCTCCCTAGTTCCTTGCATTCTACTACCTAAGTTGAGGACTGCCTTTTAACAGAAGGAAACCCCCACTTGAAGGAAGCCACACAAAAACAGCACAAACATGTGAACCGGGAGCAGTGACCTGCACAGTCTGGTCACCCACTGGGGGAGCCAGGAATGCAAATAAAAAAACTAGTCCTGCTCAGGGGCACCTCCCTCCTTCTTCATGGCAGCTTGTAGACTATGCAATGCTTGGAAGGCAAGAGTCAATGTCCCATTGTCCATATCATTTCCAGGGATAAAAGTACAGCAGGATGCATCGATCTTGGCACACACACCACACTCCATCGCGGTCATCTAGTCCAGCACATACCGATATTGCATCACCATGATTCGGATGGCTCTGAGATCTTCCTTGATAGCATTTAGGCTGAGCTCAGTATTGTTGATTATCTTCAGTAAATTCCACTTGGTTATTTGTAACCAGTGGGCGTTAGCCTTTGTTTACAGGGAGAAAATGTGTATGGACCCTCCTGTGTTTACTTGAATGTCAGAAAACAGTCTAAATTCTTCCAGAATGTCCTTGTCCTGAGTCCAGCCAAAATACACAGCAGTTCTTTTTTCTCAAGCCTGATGCAATAGAATTGTTTTCTTCTGTAGCAAATGTTTGAACAAGTCTTCTCTAGGGATGACCAGGGTCGGGGTGTGTATGGTTACATTGCCAGTAGATATCCATCAGTGCGGAGGTGCCCCATTGCCTGTCTGTTGCAAGTATTGCTCCACAATATCCAATTCTGCCAAGCAGGATCATTCCTTTTCCTCTGAAAATTAAAGAATACAGGGTATGTTCCCATTCAACTTGGGGTTTCACCTTCCCTTCTAGCCATGTATACCTATCTATCCGGGCGTCCCAGATTTCCTCACATGACGTACCTATGCTGGCATTCAACCCTTCCCTTCTAGTCTTATTTTCCCTTGTACCATCAATGTTGATGGCCTTGCACTGGAACTCCATGCCTGGGGTCCATACGTTATCAAAGAAGACTGCTCCAGACACCCTGGGAACTCAAACGAAGGTGGGAGCGGACATGTTTGCACACTGGTCCAGTGGTTTTGCTACCTCCAAGAACCTCTTTTCTGGAAAATCTAAGGGCCAAAAAGTGTTCTCCCCTATGGTGCCCCGCCAGCGCATCCTGTCTAGCCCAGTTTGAATGTCACTAGGTTTGGTCACAAGGTACAGTGCTGTGAGGTTGTGGTTGTGGTGCATTATTTTATCTTTGTGCTTGAATTTCGAAGCACTTAGATTTCCTGCTGCTAATTTTTAATAATCTTTTTTTAAAAATCGAAAATCGTTTTTTAATTGAAGCAAGTCAACCAGTGACTTCTGCTCACTTACCCCCGCATTGCCCTGCTTCCTAATTCCATTTTGGGGCTGGGGAGATTCTCTCGCAGGCAGAAGTGCGGCGGCCATCTTGGGTGGGGAAAGCATCTCCACTCATTCGAGTGGCCAGTACATAAGGGGATGGACTCTCCTCCGCGCAGCGGACGCGATCAGCGGACACACCGGATCTGCGCCGGAGTTGCGCCAGAGTCCTGCCCGTCTGCGCCCGGCCGCGCCTGTATGTCGCCTTTCGCCAGGAACTATGACGAAACAAGTAAAGAGGTAATATCGTACTCAAGACAATCTATACTATCCCTAAGAGACTCGACCAGAAAGTGTGCCAAAGTAAAACTCTCATGTAGACAAGGGTACTTTTCATGCCCATGTGGTTTCTCACTCCCGTGTCCTTCAAGACCACCATCCTTGAATAAAGTCTCGCCCCAACAAATCAGAATAGGCCAGTTAAATGTAAGATTCATGCAAAAACATTGCTCGGAAATTTACGAGCTACTTTCTAACTATTCTTTAGACATTTTGTTTTTGACAGAAACGTGGCTGCAAGACAACATGAACTCTGTTATCAATCTAGCCACCCCCTTAGGATATACTACACATACGCTGAATAGACACACCAGGGGAGGGGGTATAGCAATCATGGCTAAATCGGACTTTACTTGCCACATATCGAAACTAGAAATTAAGGAGAGTGAATGTGCACGATTCACAATTAAGATAAACTCTCAACTTAGTCTGATAGGTCTTCTGATATATAGACCCCCGGGAGCAAGCACGAATTTCACTACTTCGCTCCTGGAGCATTTATGCTCTTTGATCACCGACACTGCCAACTTCACCATTATAGGTGACTTAAACATTCATTTTGATCTTACCTCTGATACCAAGATCAATACCTTGCTAGCTGATTTGGATGCTTTTCAACTCCGACAGTTAGTGAGTGGCTCAACACATAGCGGTGGGCATCTCTTAGACCCCATTTTTTCCAATCTAAATAATGCGACTGCTGAACCCCCCATCCTGATGGTTTGGACCGACCACTGTTTGGTGATCATGACCATCCCTTTTGCTAGTGACACTAACTCAAAACCCACTCAACAAGTCCTGAAAAGACCCTGGCGGAAGCTTCGCCTTGAAGACTTCCATGCACTCCTTACTATGAATTCCACCCAATTAAGCGAAGACCTTGATCAAAACTATGAGCAGTTTTGTGAGTGGATCAAAAAGGCCTTAGATTCTCTGATACCAGCTAAATGGATCAAAGCGCATACACATGAACCTAGTCCCTGGTTCAATGAAGTACTTTCCCTGCAAAAGAAGGAATGCAAAAAAGCGGAACGAAGATGGAGGAGAGACTATGATCCCTCACTTAAAACCCTCTACATTCAAATGCAAAAAAGCTATCATCGGAACATTTGCAGGACTAGAACGGATTATTACACCACGGAAATCAAGAACAGTGATAATGCCTCCCAAACTATCTTCAGGATATTGAAGGAGCTCAGTGCTAAGAAAGCGACATACAACCCTAATATATCTTCTGCATTTTGTGACACGATGGCGTCTTTTTTAGCGACAAAATTAAGAAAATCTATAGCACCTTCCCAACAAACACTGTCCTCGCTCCTCAAGCTGACTTGAATGGGCCCAACCTATCCGAAATTCCAGCACTTAATCAAGTCGACTTCCTCAAACTATGCAATAAAATCAAATCAGGCTCACCTGCAGAGCCCCTGAAACCGGAACTATTCAGAAACTCCGACTGGACGGTCTTAGGCCCTCTTAGAGACATAATAAATCTTTCCTTCACGACAGCCAACATACCCATTAAATGGAAGCAAGCCTGGGTGACCCCCATCATCAAAAAACCCACACTAGATCCTGCCCTACCCGAAAGCTTCAGACCCATTTCTCTCCTCCCCTGGCCGGCAAAAATCGCAGAAGCCCACGTCAACTCCATTCTGACCAACTATTTGATATCCAATGCCATTCTGGATAGATCTCAACACGGCTTCCGCGCTGGCCACAGCACTGAAACAGCTCTTCTTAGTGTGACAGAACATCTCCGTACCATATTAGACTCTGGGGGGACGGCAGCACTGATTCTTTTAGATCTCAGTGCTGCCTTCGATACGGTGTCACATGAGATCTTGCTATCAAGGCTGGAGAGGATAGGAATAACAGGGCTTGCCCTCAAATGGTTCAAAGCTTTCCTTTCGGGCAGATCCTTTAGAGTCTCTACCCCTCCTTTTTTGTCTAAAGAACACCCCATTGAACAGGGTGTGCCCCAAGGGTCAGCTCTGAGCCCTACCCAGTTCAATGTATATGTCCAACCCTTGGCAGAAATAGCTAGAAAACATGGTCTCTCACTAGTGACATATGCCGATGATACCCAGCTGGTGGTGTCACTGGACAATGAAAACGGCCTTAGTGCACAACATTTTAAGCAGACACTTATTGACATCACCAGCTGGATGACAACAAACTGTCTCCAGCTGAACGCTGGAAAAACAGAAGTGTTACTGTTGGGAAAAGAAACAACGACCTGGGGAAACAATTGGTGGCCAGAAACTCTCGACCAACCTCCCGAATGTAGAGACCACGTAAGAAACCTGGGAGTCTGGATGGATACCGAGCTGTCTTTCACTCTCCATACCAAAAGGGTAGTAGCTACCTGTTTTGGTATCCTACGCAACCTTAGACCCATCCTTAAGTTCTTTGACCACCAAACCCGCCAAATTGTGGTGCAGTCAGCAATCCTGTCAAGACTAGACTATGCCAGCTCTCTCTTGTTAGGGGCAAACGTAGCAGAGAAAGCGAGGCTCCAGCGAGTTCAGAACGCTGCAGCGAGAGCGCTAACCGGTATCCCACACTACAAGTCAGTGTCTACTGTCCTTTTGAAACTTCATTGGCTTCCTGTTGAAAAAAGGATCCATTACAAAACGCTTTGTTTGGCGTTCAAAATCCTTAAAACTGCCTCTCCCCCCATGCTAAGTTCCCTCCTCACATCGTACGTTCCCCGAAGTATGCTGCGTTCAGAAGGACAGAACCTGGCAGTAGTACCCCGCTTCAAACTGGCAAGAATGGGCGGTAGGTCATTTAGACACCTCGCCCCAAGACTTTGGAATGGACTCCCTATCCATATTCGAAAAATTGAAGAACTTCTACCTTTCAGGAGAGCGATAAAAACCCACCTTTTCTGCTAATGTTCAACGACCTCACTGTGCCAGAACTATCACTCTTTACTGACACACTTCATACAGCAAGCGCCGGGACGCCCCATGGCTGGGGCAGCTGTGCGCGGTACAAGTTCATTTAACATTAACATTAACATTAACATTAACATTATACTTGGTGATGTTTACTAATACTCTATGAGTTTCTAGTCTACTAGGTTGTATCTTAGCCCTAATCATACATAGGTACAGGTGGATGAGACATTTTGCTTTTTAGGGGGCTATTTCTTTACCTAAGTAAAGTCTGTCTGCGCCCACGGTGTGGGGTATCAGTGAGCAGACATAGCACAACCTTATTGATGTCTGGGCACCAATGGCAGTCATGTGCTGATTAAATCTCACAAAAAGAAGAGTGATAATATAACCACATGAAGGTAGATGTGTTTGTGGGAATGCACCAAATTTATAAAACAGCCCTCACACACAGTAAGCTGTGTCATGCTTCATCATAGGGCTGCTAACACACCTCCTCGTCAGACAATGCTGAAGGTGGAGTAATGAGGGGGAGACAATACAACACAAAGTGCAAAGTGTAAGATCACAGGTGAGAAAATTGTGCAAACAAAGTGATATAAAACTGGTATCAGGGAGTCATTATCGTAATTTTAATATTAGATACCCTGTCCAGGTTTAAAACAAAATCGTGGATGCTAGGTTGGGGAGCTTATGAGACGCCAACCCCTCCACTCTGCCTAGGTGTCGACATGTTTCAGCCGGCATAAAACAAATACCCCGGCTTTCCTCAGGACTCTCACCACTGTGATCCCTGGGTGCTCACCCTCCCTCTTTCAAATCCAGAGGTAAAAGGGGAGTTCACCTTTAGTAGATTTCTTCACTCTTGGAGAGGAACCTGAAATGATTTAAAAAACTTAGAACAAGTGAAGTGTTTTGTAAAGTGTCCTTCGTCCAACATTTAATAAAAATCATTATTCCGCTGCATTATCTCCACTCACTCAAATCCCTCCATTGAAATAAGGGCACTTGCCCACCACCCCAGGGAAGAAATAGATTTAGGGTGAGGGTGGTACATGTCATGTTTTATATCTCACAAACTTGTCTTGCTCAGTAGCTTTTATGACAACATTCAGGGACTCCATTGCAAAATGTTTTGCAGTGCTCACTCTCAGTTTACCAAAGGTAAGGAATTAGATCAAAATGTACTTGTACTTCAGAAAAAACTCAGAACATACCACACCCAAACCCCACCTCTTAATCATGAAACTCACCAAGCTTATTACGTTATTAAACTTGAAATGGCGGGGGAGTGAGAACAGCTCCCTATTAGCACTCTATGTAGGGAAATAAAAAAGTGTTTAGAAAACCGTATGAGGAACCTAATCACGGACCTCAATTCATACAACCACAGGGCGAGGAGAGAACTCCATCCAGACATTCCCCCTCCTATAGTTATGCTCCAACAGTTCTAAACAAACACCCATTACTCGTTGTCTGTTAGCGCTGCTGCCAGAGGCCATAGTCATTTGAGCAAAGTTGTTACTTTTCCGCGCTAAACACCCTACCCCATTTCCGGGCCAAATGTTATGGGTGAGTATTACACATTCCGATCACACTCCAGACAAAGGAGAGATCTCTATCCAGAAGATTTCTCTTCTTCTATTAGTGTTAAAACTAAAAAGTGCCCAAATACCCAGTTAGTACAAGTCCTCGTGAGAACAAACCAACTTTTAGCGTACACCATGAAATAACTGCTCTCAAGTCCTTATATACAAACATACCACAGATGGAGACACTAAGGGGCATATTATCAAGCATGGCGATATCATTATTGCCGCTTTAGCGGCAGAAAACTGCGATAATGGGCTTGATAATATGTCGTAGAGAATTCCCATAGAAGCCCATGTTCACACCAGAACATGGGCTTCTATGGGAATTCACAAGGGCATATTATCAAGCCCATTATCGCCGCTTTAGCTGCAGTTTTCTGCCACTAAAGCGGGGATAATTATAACGTCATTTCTTGATAATATGTCCCAAAGAGTAGTTGAAGACATCTTGTATACGATGGAGTGGGAATACAGCATGCCCAAACCTTTCGTTCTACATCTGGTGGAAATCGCCTTAACTAGAAACATTTTTGAGTTTCAGGGGACCTATTACCTCCAGACTCACGGGACCTCCATGGGGAGTGTTTTCGCTCCAAGCCTAGCAGGGCTGTATATGTCTGCTTTTGAGGACCAGTACATCTATACCCATGGAGGTCCCTGGTTCCATCATATCAAAGTCTGGATGCGCTTTATTGATGATGTCTTGCTAATATGGAAGGGGGAGAGAGAATCACTAGATAGTTTCCTGTCCTGGCTCAATAGCAGGAATCCCTTACTTATTTTTATTTCAACTATCACAAAGGAGAGTCTACCATTCTTGGAACTCACCATTTTTCCAGAAGGTGGAGGTTTGCACACAAAAATGTTTCACAAGCCTACTGACAGGAACAGTTTGCTTTCATTTAAAAGTTTTCATCCTAAGTCCCTGAGGGAGAACCTCCCTGTGGGACAATTCTTGGGCCTTCGGCGCAATTGCTCCAGGCGACCCGATTTTGGGTCAGAAGCGGAGTCCTTACAAAAGAAACTTGTGCAAAGGCATTATCCTGCTCATATTGTAAAAAGGGCAAGGAAAAGAGCGACGAATTGTCATCGCGATGCACTCCTTGAACCAAGAGATCTCTCTTTTGTCTGGAGTGTGATTGGAATGTGTAATACTCACCACCCATAACATTTGGCCCAGAAATGGGGTAGGGTGTTTAGCTCGGAAAAGTAACAGCTTTGCTCAAATGACTATGGCCTCTGGCAGCAGTGTTTTTTCTGGGCTGGGTTCCCTGCCTGGTGCGGTTGCCATGTGTTTGGCTAACCACCTGGTTCTTCTTGCCGTAGTGTGTTTGCTGACTGATTTCTTTATGACTGAAGGTGCTGCATGCTCGATTGATCTAGCTTGGTTTTGTGGATGGGAATTTTGTGGTGACTGGCCCAGGCCTATTGGTCTTTGCTCATCATAGGTTTTCAGGTGGTATAGGTCATCCAGATGGCCCATTCTAAGGCATTCGAAACATTCTCTCATGTCGGGCTGCCGCCAGCCTTCCTGAACCCTGCTACCATAACTGGGCCGGAACCCTCAAGGATCCCGCGGTGGAATCCATTTCAAGACTGGTGCTATCTTCACGCTTGTGGCCAATGTGGCCCATCTGGTGGTGGTTTTAGTCAGTTGTGCAGGTTCACTTTAGTGGAGTTTTTAGGCTTGCTCCTATTTTTGGCTCTTCCTAGTGGGCCATTGCTTGAGGGGTAGTATATCATTTTCTGGGTGTGTCGAATTGGTCACTGTATTTGGAGGCATGTAAGGGTCTTTAGGTGGGGCAACCGCAGCATACTGATGGGCAACCTTGTATGCTTCACTTTTTCACTCAGGGAGGTGCTAGAGTGGTGACAAAGGCTGAGCTTGCTAATTCCAGGGATAATCATGGTCTGTGTGTCACTGCCATTGCCCCTATGTGCCTTTGGCTGGCTCTCCACCTAAACTTGAGGGACTCAATGGGCATGCACAAGTTGTGGTCCCGGATCGCTTGCTCCTTGTGTACCTTACTGGCTAACAACGTTTTCATTTTATGGCAGTTTCCACTAAGAGGTGGTGTGCGTAGCATGGCCACCCCCAAATAATTTGCATAGCTCTGAGAAATTTCCTGTACATTTCACGACAGCCCCTGAAGGGGCAGACTGGCTGAAGCCACCCTGGCTGGCATCCATGTAGAGTGGGAGTGTTTCGCTGGTTGTTGCTCTGAGGAGGGAGCTCCAGGGGAGGAGCACATTATAGTCCCATTCTCAGCAAATTGAATGGACATGTGCAATTTGACCATTAGCTATCGTCCTAAGATATTAGTCAGAGATGAAGGACAGTACAACTGTTCCCTCACCCTCTTTCCTCCTTATCTCCACCTCTCGGGCTTATGTGAAGGGGATCTTTCCACCGTGCCCGAGACTTCTTGTATGGTTGGGGTGCTCTTTGATAGGGGGACTGTCCCCTCCTGTAGGCATGACCTCACAATCACCGTATCTAGTGTAAAGTGGTAAGGTGTGCCATTTATCAGCACCATCACCACTGGATCCTCCTCAGGGCAGCCTGGGTTGGACAGTAGTGGATGTGTATTTTTGTGTGTCTGTGGGTCCCTGGCAGGACTATTTCTGCATCCTCACCCTCGCTGTTGGATCCTTGGGGACTGTTGTCCTCTTCCTCGCTGTTGTTGCTCGTGTTCTTGTTTAGACCAGTTATGAGGTTCCTGGCTGTTTGTGGAGAGTATGTTGTGTGGGCTATACATGACTGATGGGGGGTCAAGCTTCAGGGATTCTAGCACCGAACTTGGGTGAGGCTGAAGTCTCTTGGGTTAGCCAGTCAGGCAACCTCTCAGCCCTAGATCTAGTGATTTGCTGCACGGTGGGGGGCCCTCTGGCCCCCATGACCTTCTGGATGGTGTAACCTAGTGCAGGAACAGCTGGGCTGGCTGCCATCAGAGAGAGCAGTGTAAAGTGGGGGAGATGTGGTCACCCTTCTTGGGGATTCTAGGGCAGGATTGTAACAGTGCCTCTCTTTTAGTATTTTCCTGTCCTACATATTTGGTCCTGTGTTCTATTATGTTGTTGTCAAATGTTCCCCCATCTGGCCAGGGAAATTCATTTGTCTTAGTTTGTGCTTGCTGTTCACTGCTAAATATATCTAGCTTTTTAGCCTGCTTGTAGAATTTAGTTTGCATGTGGTTTAAAGGCAACTCCATGATGGGTTGGGAACTTTTTACAGGACTACTACACTTCTAACTTCTCAAGGCTTTTTGTAAATAATCCTAAATTCTACTCTGATCGTGGGTAAATGTACAAAGATTATGCCAGCAGTAGCTACTTTTACTATGAGCTCAGCTTCGGACAAAGATGCATCACACAAACTTAGTACATAAAACAACACAAATGAAAAATATCAACCTGTAAGAAAGTACATTGGTTAATTCAAAACATTAGGAATTGTACTTTTAACAGCGGATTAACAAAATGTGAACAAATGGCGACTTTTTCATAAACACATACAATTGCTAACAGGACATAACATTCAACATAAAACACAGTTGCATTAATCTACCAGCAACACAACTTCAAAAACTGCATCAATTGAAAATTACAATGGGAACGGAAGTAAACATAGAAAAAAAGACATAGAACAAAGAATATGACTTTGTCAAAAAACTTAGCCCGCTCCTAGTGAATGCCGCTCAGGGAGGAGAGGAGGCTCTGCACGGTAAATGGAACTAAGTGAGCCCGATAGTCTGTAAGTATTGGCTCAGGGACAAAAATAGCAACACTTTTACGTGGAGAAGAAGGAACAACTCAACAACTACAGGTCCTTTTTGGACAAGCGCAACCCCCCCTTCATTTCCAAGATCCAAATTTTTCTTTAACGTCCGAATAACACCCTATGTCACTCTAAGGGGCCACGTGTACTGGCTGTGTCCTGCCCGGTGGTCCAACCGAATAACACCTCGCTTCTTTCAGATACTACCAGTGCTAAGAAACCAATACCACTAAGAAAACTCCATGAGACTAAACAATTAAAATGGAGATGTTGCTTCAGTTTTTTCAGTTTTATGGCCAGTGGTCCAAGCGGTGAGGCTCCACCCCTGTATAACACCCAGGGATTAAGCGTACCCTCTGTGTTACTCCCAGTGGCCCCAAAGATCCCTGTATCACACCCAGAGACAAGTGTACCCTCTATGTCATTCCCAGTGGTCCAAGCTACTAAAGAACCATCAACCTTCCTAGTGTGATGACTATCAAAGAAACGTGACCTCAATGGGCGCGCCTTCAAAGCAGCCTTGGGACTATTCAGCTCGGACACATAAAATAGGCTATATGTCAGATTTCTGTTAGTGGAAGGGTGCTCGGGTTAGATGTTTATGCTTCTTCCTAGTTTGCATTAAGCCAAATGCTGGGGCTAAGGATCAGATGTAGTCTCTTTCCCACTGTCCGCGATTGCAGGGCGGACCCCCGACCGAGGACTCACCAGAACTTCCAATCGATTACGGCATCGGCTCACAGATGGGAATCTTATGGACAGGGTCCTATTTCTTCAGGCTGCAGTCAGATTCGAATACCAATCTCTCATATCTGGCTCACCAAAATGTTGTTAAATATGAATTTACCTTAAATAAATGAAAGACAAGAGGAATTTGGCACAACAGGAATGGTTGGTTTAAGTAAACTGAGTGACTAGGAGAAGAGGCAACAGAGTCGAGGTCTGAAGACTATCTCAAAGCACATTGATTTCGGTCATCATTTTAAACATTACATGAAGCATCTTAAAATAATTTATATATTCCTTTGGAGAAATAAATCTGGGCCGAGTCACCGGGCCATAAATCTGGTCATTCAATAAGGAGCGCAGGTGGGTTTCCACCATGCATGGACACAATGTGGGTCCAGATGTCTGGCATGGGGAGCGTGTGATTACTGTGTGTAGTGTGCATGCTATGTTCTGATTGGCATGTGTGGCATCTGACTTTATCGTGTTTGGGAACACATGCCCCTCTGGTCAAACATGTTTTATTGGGGCCAAACTCCTAAGACCATTGTGGTGTCACTACCTATCTGTGGGATCTAACACCAAGCATTTGTCAGACACGTTTGTATGAAAGCGGGATTGGTGGAGTATGTGCAGCAGAGGTCGTCTCTGCTTTATCTGGCACGCCCCTCGTTCTGGACTCAATCTGGTGTCTGCGGTGTGCACTTCCTGCGTGTAGCACTGCATGTCACTAATAACTAATGACATGGGTATTCACTTCACTTACAATCTCAGTCGTACACAAATTGAATTCTTGGATGTCAATTTATACATTGAGAACAATAGAATCTGAAGCAGGGTATATCGCAAACCTACCTCATGCAATGAAGTGCTACACGCAGGAAGTGCACACCCCAGACACCAGATTGAGTCTATACCATATGGAGAACTAGTAAGAGCCAGAAGAAACTGTAGCACTGACAGGGATTTCATTGAATGTATGAATGGGATGAAACAAAGAATTAAAGACAGGGCTTACAGAACTCAGATAATTAAGAAAGCAGAGGTAAGGATACACAAGGTCGACAGGACAGACACTTTGAAAGACAAGCCAGTAAAGGATAAGCAAACGCCACTAGTTAGAATGATAACTAGCTATAATGGAACATCAGGTATATTGAGAAGAAGCATGAGAAAACACTGGCCTATTCTCAGAGCAGACAAAACCTTGAAAAAATACATTTCAGACAGTCCACTCATTACATACAGTAGGGGTAAAAATATTAGATCCATTGTTAGCCCCAGCTACCCTAAACTGATCAACAGACAGAATTGGCTCCAACAGAGATGCCTTGGCTTTCACAAATGTGGCAGTTGCCAAATATGTTCATTTGCTATGGACAATACCAGATACTTTGAGAATGATCAGGGTAGAAGTTTTGAAATAGGGCAGATGATTAATTGCAACAGTAAGTATGTGGTATACATGTTGAAATGTAAATGCAACCGTTTCTATATTGGATCCACAATAAGGACACTGAAGGAAAGAATTAGTGAACACCTGAGGGCTATCAGACCCGTGACCCCAGATACCCCACTCCCTTACATGTTAACGAAAGTGCTGCAGAAGGGCAGAATAAACACATTGTATTCTGTGGGATTGAAAAAATAGAAGCCAACAAGAGGGGTGGCAATTTGGAATGTACCTTCGACTTAAAGAGGCACTCTGGATCATGAAATTACAGGCAGTTGAAAGGGGTCTTAATGTGGACCATGAGTTACATTACTTTTTGGGGGACTAACAATTGTTAATGTGTACAATGATGTTATGCCTGCGATATACTAGATATATATATTTTTCCCCATCACATATGGTTCAAATGCACAATGATAACATAATATTACCTATTATGAGAATAATATATGCTAACCACTATTGAGGATTAGGATCTACTATAATCACGCTCTGAGAATTGTGCAATGTCTCACATACAAGAACCACTAAGAATGGGACATATAAATTATGTAGAGAAATTTACACCATACTCACCCTCCCCTTTCTCCATCAAAATCTCTCTCGGTTTTTATGTATATTGTTGTGAATATGGATATTTTAAATAGTAGTTACATTTTATAAATAAACCCAACATGAAGCTTATAAGGGACACACGTGATTCCTACCACCTGTACAAGCGACCGTTAGTCCCTTGTCTATTGTCATCAACACTCACCGGGACTCTTTCTATGCTGTTATCCTAGAGCATAGATGTTTTGGATTAATCTGGTGATATATACAAACTGATATTTGACATATTGGCTAATTGATACACTAATATATATATATATATAGATATGTTTTTTTGAGGTTTTTGTTATCTTTTATTTTCCCAGTTTTGCATACAGGAATAGGAAAATCATGGTATTTCAAAGTGCATCATTGATGATATAAAAAAAGCAAATACGACAGTTCAATTATAACCATTAACATGTCAACGCAGGGGTGTCATGGATTGCAGATGTACCAATAAAAATGGTCCTGGTTGTTACTACAACATTGATGTACAATACTACAATTCGGTGCGGCTCACCGGAATAAGGACATGTCATATAACATGGCGGCATCATAGGCATATGCTCAAAAAAGGGGGAAACCCAAAGGAAAGGACACAGGGGAAAAGGAAAGCAGAATATTACAGATATGCGCTCTTGGAGATAAAGATCTAGCCAATCCCCGTAGGGTCAATACCATTAGTACTTTGCGAATGTTGATCAGCATGAACCCTAGCTATGTATGCTCTATAAGGACCCAAAATGTCCAAAGGTCGGTGTGGATGTGGGAGGGGTGGAGGAGGAGGAGGAGGAGGGCGCGGTCACAGTAACAAGCTGAGGACCAGAGGATTTCTTTAGACTGGGTTTTATTTTTATGGTTCGACGGGTTCGAAAGGTGAGTCTCTCTCTTGCAAAGTCCAGCTTGTCCGTGGTGGCGGTGTTGTCTGGTCGAAGTGGCTCCTGGCGGACTTCTTCTCCTCTCACTCGGGTACGCCGTCTCCGGACCGTAAGGGAAAGAGACCAACAGAGGGAAGCCGTTAGTTTGCCGTCTGATACCGGCTTACCCGATTTGGGACCAAGTGGTGGTGAGGGAGCACCCGTGAACTATTCAAAAAGAACATGCTCATGCTCAGGGAGGAGGAGTGGCGTGAGGAACGCGGGAAGGGTAAGGTAGGGTGAAGGATATGGGAACGAACACGGGAAAGTCACACACAGGGGTTTGTACAGTTTTTACAAAGGGGCGCTCTTTTTCCCCACCCAGGCTGCCCAACGCCGCCGTACCTGAGAAAGCCACACTCCTCCCTCGGGAGTGTGGCATGGTGGTTCACGGGGTCGTTGGCCTCCTGGCTCTCCTCCGCTCTCATTTCTCCCGTCCTCTCCGTCTTCTCCTCGCTTTTCCTCAGGCTCCTCTTCTCCGCTTCCTTCTCCGACCTCCGGGGTGATGTCACACCTCGCATATAGGACTTCCTGCCCTTTCACCAATCTGGGGCTCCCGACATTAGGAGGGGGCGGAGTCTCGTCTTGGTCGACATACGCCCAGTTAAAGGCGCCGGGGTCGTATTCCTCATCTTGTTCAAAACGGCTTTCCCATTCTGCCCTCGGAGAGTCCGTCTGCAGGGAAGGAGGGGAGTTAGGGTCAGGGGTCCACCAGTCTTCAAGACCTCCCACCCCAACCCTGTTATACTCCACCCCCCCTGGATTCTCCCGATCGGGGAGAACGGGTACCCTCGACAAATAGTCTGCATTTCCATTGTCTGTCCCCTTTTTGTGCACTACTTTAAAGGAAAAGGGTTGGAGGTAAAGAAGCCATCTAAGGACTCTGGAGTTCTGGGACATATTCTTCTGCATCCATTGCAGGGGTGCATGATCCGAGTGTAGGGTGAAAGTTCTCACCCTCATGGTAGTATCGTAATTTGTCCACCGCCCAGCGAATCGCCAGGCAATCCTTTTCGACCGTTGGGTATTTGCGCTCCCTAGGGTGGAGTTTCCGACTTATGTAGAGGATGGGTTGTTCTAGCCCGTCCTCCCCCTCTTGGGATAGTACGGCCCCCACCACTATGTCTGAGGCGTCTGTTGCTAGAGTGAATGGTTTCTCGAAATTAGGTGGTATCAGCACCGGACTGGTTGTGATGGCTTTCTTTATTTCATCAAAAGCCTTTTGGGCTTCTTCAGGTGGGGGTTTTGCTAGGGTGGGTTTAACGTTCTTCTTAAGTAGGTCTGTCAAGGGAGCGGCTACGTTTGCGAAGTTCATAATGAACCGCCTGTAATAGCCGATGAGACCTAAGAAGGCCCTTAGTTCTTTCTTGTTAGAGGGAAAGGGGGAGTTAGTTATGGCTCGTATCTTCTCTTCCTGGGGAGCGATCACCCCCTCCCCCAACATAAACCCCAGGTATTTTACTTTGGGATATGCGGCCCTTGACTTTTTGGAGTTAACATGGAGACCTGCTTTTTGTAAGGCAGTGAGGATTTTGTCTAGGTGTTCTAGGTGTTCCTCCCAGGTCAAACTGAAGATGACTATGTCATCGAGGTACACTGAACTGTTCTTGGTGTGGGAGGCTAGCACTGTGTTCATCAATCGCTGAAACGTTGCCGGGGCTCCGTGCAGCCCGAATGGTAGCACATTAAACTCGAACAGGCCATCGTCAGTGGCAAATGCTGTTTTGTGCCTGTCTCTTTCCCGCAGTGGCACCTGCCAGTAGCCTTTGGTCAGGTCCAGTGTCGTGATGAATCTGGCTTCTCCTATCCTCTCTATGAGCTCGTCTACTCGGGGTATAGGGAAGGCATCGAAGGAGGAGATCGCGTTTAAAGCTCGAAAGTCCATACAAAACCGGGTGGACCCATCCGGCTTTGGGACCATCACTATGGGCGAAGCCCAGTTACTTCGTGATGGTCGTATGACTCCGAGTTTAAGCATGTACCTGACTTCTCTCTTAACATCTGTTCTTTTGGCAGCTGGAATACGGTATGCCCTCTGCTTGACCACCTTGCCCTTTTCAGTCTCTATGCAGTGTTCTGCTAAGTGGGTGCAACTGGGGTATCCGAGAACATAGGGGGAAACCTTTGCATCCTTTGCATGAGGTCACCTCGCTCGGTCGCCGTTATGCTCTGGGTTGATGGGAAGTTGGTCCAAAGTAGTGCCTTCGTCTCATGAAGGCAACACTAGGTGAGTTGTTTTAGGAGGGGGACCTATCCATTTCTTCAATAGATTGATGTGGAAGGTCTGCTGCCGGGAGGGAGCACCTGTACTCGGTAGGTCGTTTTGCCTATGGTCTCCATGATCTTGTAAGGCCCCTTCCACTCACTTCTGAACTTTTGTGTGGCAGAGGGTAGAAGTACTAAGGCCCAGTCACCCTTGTTCAATGTCCTCCATTTCTTACCCTTGTCATAGTATTGTTTTTGTTTGTCCTGGGTTCTTTCTAGGTTGGAGTAGGCTAGATCTCTCAGTTTACTTAACCTGGATTTTAATTGTTTGGTATACTCCAACAGAGACCTCTGATCGGCCGCCTCTTTCCTTTCCCAAGCTTCCTTGGTAATTTCCAAGAGTGATCTGGGCTGTCGCCCATACAGGAGCTCAAAAGTAGAGAACCCTAGGCTGCTCTGTACTTGCGCCCGCAGAACATAAAGGGCTAAGGGCAACAACTTGTCCCAGTCTTTATTTTCTGCGGTTAACATCTTCTTGAGTGTGGTTTTAAGCGTACGGTTGTATCTCTCGACCAGTCCATCCGTCTGGGGATGGTAGGCCGATGTACGTATGTGCCGAAGAATTAGTGTTTTACATACTTCTGCCATTAGTTTGGAGACAAAGGGAGTCCCCTGATCCGTGAGGATCTCCCTGGGGAATCCCACCCTAGAGAACAACTCAATCAGTTTTTCTGCCACGTTCTTGGTGATCGGGGCACTGAGGGCAAAGGCTTCAGGGAATCTGGTGTACCTAACTGGGATGGAAGGACGAGTCTTTCTGTATCACTGACTGTCTACATCCAGAGTCCAAAAGGGCTTTCACACATTTACTGTTGACATATACCCTTACGTAAAAGGACGGTCCCATCTCCACCGTATACATCACGACTTTTGGTATATAGCTGACCTCCATCGGTTCTTCGGTTGTTCTTTTTCGGGGGCATAAGCGGGCGATGTGGCCCCACTCCCCGCACTCAAAACACTGTGGTCCCCTTGTGTCGGGTATCTCGTATCTCGTTGGTCTAGTCCTCAGGGTTTCAGGGACCGGCTTATTCTTCTTTTCCTGTCTCGCTATCCCTGTGGCTGCTTTGGTTCCCTTGTCGGTTTCCCAGGGGAATGTTCGTGGCATTGCTCGGTTATAATTGGAGGCCATCTCAATGGCTTGCTCGGCTGTTATGCCTGAATGCTGCTTCAACCATCGCTGGGTGCCGTAGGGTAGGGCCTCCATGAATTGTTCCAGGTAAATGCTGGACATTATTTCGTCTTTACTTCAGCTTTCTGGCCTCAACCATTTGTCGGCGGCCATTTTCAGTCTCAGATACAGAGTTTTAGGATGTTCCCCCGCAACTCCCTTCTCCTTCCTGAACCTGATTCTATAGGCTTCGGCATTTAGCCCCAAGTGGTCTAGTATCACGGCCTTGATTGTTGGATAGGGGGTCATTCCCGCATGGTTGGCAACTTGGTATGCCGCTTGGGCTTCTCCTGACAAAAGGGGGGCCAGAAAGAAGGGCCACTTCTCCTCTGGCCACCCGCAGGCCCTGGCCGCCCTTTCAAAGTTGGTGAGGAAGGCATCGGGATCCTCACCAGGAACATATTTTTGCAGCGGTATGCCAGAGGGATGTGGTCCCATGCTTCTTCGGTCTGGTGGCATAGGAGCACCGGGGCTCTGCACTACTTTTTGTAGGCCCTCTATCTGGGCTGCGATAGTGTTCTTGAACATGTTCCGGTCAGCATCGGCGGTCGAGATTTGCTGGCTGATGGCCCACTCCAGCTTCTGTTGCCCCTCTATCAGGTGCTGTATCACCTGCTCCATTGCTGTGTCCTGCAGGGAAGGGGCGGATCCCACTTCTGACACCAGTGTGGGCGTGGAAGGGGTGGAGGAGGAGGAGGAGGGCGCGGTCACAGTAACAAGCTGAGGACCAGAGGATTTCTTTAGACTGGGTTTTATTTTTATGGTTCGACGGGTTCGAAAGGTGAGTCTCTCTCTTGCAAAGTCCAGCTTGTCCGTGGTAGCGGTGTTGTCTGGCCGAAGTGGCTCCTGGCGGACTTCTTCTCCTCTCACTCGGGTACGCCGTCTCCAGACTGTAAGGGAAAGAGGCCAACAGAGGGAAGCCGTTAGTTTGCCGTCTGCTACCGCCTTACCCGATTTGGGACCAAGTGGTGGTGAGGGAGCACCCGTGAACTATTCAAAAAGAACATGCTCATGCTCATAGACGAGGAGTGGCGTGAGGAATGCGGGAAGGGAAAGGTAGGGTGAAGGGTATGGGAACAAACACGGGAAAGTCACACGCAGGGGTTTGTACAGTATTTACAAAGGGGCGCTCTTTTTCCCCACCCAGGCTGCCCAACGCCGCCGTACCTGAGAAAGCCACACTCCTCCCTCGGGAGTGTGGCACGGCGGTTCACAGGGTCGTTGGCCTCCTGGCTCTCCTCCGCTCTCGTTTCTCCCATCCTCTCCGTCTTCTCCTCGCTTTTCCTCCGGCTCCTCTTCTCCGCTTCCTTCTCCGACCTCCGGGGTGATGTCACACCTCGCATACAGGACTTCCTGCCCTTCCACCAATCTGGGGCTCCCGACGTCAGCAGGGGGCGGAGTCTCGTCTTGGTCGACATACGCCCAGTTAAAGGCGCCGGGGTCGTATTCCTCATCTTCTTCAAAACGGCTTTCCCATTCTGCCCTCTGAGAGTCCGTCTGCAGGAAAGGAGGGGAGTTAGGGTCAGGGGTCCACCAGTCTTCAAGACCTCCCACCCCGACCCTGTTACACTCGGGAAGAACACGGGATCAGAGTGTCGTATTCTTCGCAGTTAGTAATACAAAATGCAAGACTCTTAAGCCAAGCCTCCAAGGACGGGGATTCTTACTACCCCGCAGGAGAGCAACCTCTCTTTTGGCCAAAAGGAAGCCCAATGCCGCAAGTCTTCGTACCAACCGGGGAAAGTTGGATACGTAGCCCAACAGAGCGATCTCAGGGGTGGGAACCAATTGAATGGAAAGTATGTCGCCTAGAGTGGAGTGTACCAGGAACCAATACTGGTGTATTTTAGGGCATGTCCATGAGAGATGGGCAAAATCAGCGTAAGGAGCCCCACATTTCAGACAATGATGTGACCCATTCGGGGCTATCCTGTGTGAAAGTGCCGGTGTGTGGTACATCCTACAGAGGAATTTAAAATGAAGGAGTTTGTGCCTACTGTTTAAGGAGAGCTCCTTTGTAGCCCTACAGCACTGTTCCCATTGATCATCAGTAATAGGTTTACCCAGGTCCACCTCCCACGCAGCGAGCACCCTGGAGTCAGCTGAGGGGATGATCTTGTTACATTGTCTATACATCTTGGAAACCAAATGTGCGCTGGTAGATTGTTGTATGAGCAACGTCAGTGGGGGGGTTGGTTCCGGCACTACCGGAAAAGCGGCCCGGAGCATAGATAAAATACGTGTTAATACAAATGTGTCCATAAACGAGTGGTCAGAAAATTGCTCGTCCTCTGAAACAGAGAAAGCATGGCCCTCAGGAAACAGGTGTCCCACTGTGCCAATGTGGAACTTGGACAATGTCCGCTGAATCAACACCTCCCCAGTTATTGGGAACAAAGAGGGGTTCGGTAGCAGCAGTGATGGTGAGTACAGGCGTTCAAGACCCAACAGCCTGTAAAGTCTACCCCATGCCCTGCAAGTAGTTGAAACCGTCTGAATGTCACGGGGGTCTCGTGGAAATCCAATAGGCAAGAGAGTAGAAAGGGGGCGGGGGAGTACCAGATCAGCTTCTGGTTTCAAATACGGAATACGAGCGTCGGGGTGAAACCATCCATGAGCGTAGCAACATTGCGCTATTAAATAATAAAGATAAAAATCCGGGACACCGAATTCCCCCCTGGTGTATGGCAAAGTCAAAATCCGCAAGCTAACCCATGGGGTCTTGTCCCCCCAGACAAGGCGCAGTAGTAAGGAGCGCAACTGCACAAAAAAGGTTTTAGTAAGCGGGATGGGGATGTTGTTAAAAAGATACAGAAACTGTGGAAGGACCACCATTTTTATAATAGCGACTGTCCCGGCCATAGACAGTGGGAGACGCAGCCACTTCACAATTTGAGATTCGAGAGAATCAATCGCCCGTCCATAGTTTAATCGGATCATAGTGGTGGTGTCAAGGTGGATGTGAACCCCCAGATACTTGACCATATCCTGGCACCACTCAAGTGGCAATGAACATTGCCAAGGTATCGTGCTGGAGGTAAGTGGGAAGATAACTGAGTTATGCCAGTTGATGTTTAATCCGGAAAATTCACCGAAACGTGTGATCTCTAAAATAAGGGGCTCAAGATAGAGATGGGGCATCCTAACATATAATACTGTGTCAACCGCGTATAGCGAAATTAAGAGGGGCCCGTGCGGAATTGGAGGCCACGATGGAGGTGTTTTTCTTGGAAATGACGAACCAACGGGTCCATAGCCAAAATAAAAAGCAATGGGGAAAGGGGGCAACCCTGCCAAGTGCCACGGGTCAAGTTGAAAGGGGCGGAGATAGTGCTGTTCAGACATAGTCTCGCAGTTGGCTCTGTATATAATAGCGCCACAGTAGAGACGAAGCATTCAGGCATACCCATGCGCCTCATTATGGATAAAAAGAAGGGCCACTCAAGAGAGTCAAACGCCTTCTCCGCATCTAGAATAACGGCGGCGGCTGGCGTGGCAGGGTCAAACCGGTGTAGAACATTGAACAGTGTCCTCAAATTCAAAGAGATGGACCAATAAAGCACGAACCCAGACTGTGCAGGTGAGAGGATGAATTCCATTAATAAGGACAACCGGATCGCTATTACCTTGGCAAGGATTTTGTAATCAGTGTTCAATAGAGACAGCGGTCTATAGGAGCCACACACTTTTGGGTCTTTATCCGGTTTGAGGAGAAGAATAATGACCGCTTCTCTAAATGTTGGAGGAAGACGGCCCACCTTTAGTGCTTCAGCATACACCTCTATGAGACGCGGGACCAAAATATCCTTATAAGTTTTATAAAAGTTGGTCGAAAAGTCATCCAAGCCGGGAGCCGAGGATCCTCGCAATGCATCAATGGCCTCAACTATACGCTTTTTCTTGTTGTTGTTAAGACCCCTAATGTTCCAAGACATCAGGGAGAGCCCGGAAGGACCGGGCTGGTGACCTATCTTAACCATTAGGCATCTGAAGCGGTTGGAACAAAATTAAGTTGTGATGCACATACGTCCAATGCCACAAAGAACTAAACAAAGCAATGATTCTATTGAAAACAACGAAAGGGAACAAACATCCCACCCACAATCCAACCTCCTGCAAATCCCCAAGAGGCCAACCCCAATTCCCTGAATCAAACATGAGTGCAGTGTACACATTGCAAAAATACTAGAAGAAGAGCAAATGCTACACAAAAATAACATACCAATCCGAACCTTATTGGTATACATCATGGCCACGCCGATCAGGCACTAATCAAGAACATGTTATCAAGCAAGTAGGAACTATAAAATAAATAAATAAATAAAGCATAAAGTACAGCAAGACACCATGAGAAATGTAATAATCAGTTAACCAGTTGCAGGTTCAGAAAAAAGATCAACGCTGGCCTGCGATCCCTCCTGAGAAGGGTAGGTCCCTCTAGGTGAGGCAGCAGCCCCTGAGTTGTTTTTCCTATAGTCCTGGCAAAATGTTTGCGCCTCTGAGGGGGTATCGAAGATGCGAGTCGTGCCATTTGCCTCAACCCTAAATCTTGCAGGCTGAGATTTTTCAAGGTAGCTTTTACCCCATTGAATTTACACCTTTCCTCTTGGACCATGATGGTAAAGTCCGGGAAAAAGGCCAGTTTGCTCCCCTCCCACTGGACGTCACCCATGTGCCTGGCCGAACGAAGAGCAGCATCCCTGTTGCGGAGGATCATGAGCCTGGCAATGATCGGACGTGGGGGAAGACCTTGCCGGGGCGAGGCCCCAGCGACCTGTGAGCCCGCTCAACCACAAAGCCTTGAGTAAATGTTTCCCTGCCGAACAGTTCAGTGAGCAAGTTCTCCACAAAAACGTCCATACGCCCGGTGGCAGTCTATTCCGCAACTCCAAGGATGCGAATGTTCTTCCCGCACCGGCTTCGGGCCTCCAAATCCTCTTTCTTCAAGGTGACATCATTCAGGATATTCTCCACTCTATCCAGCCGCTTGAGTGTGGCTGTCGCGCCGTCTTTGATATCCGATACTCTTGCCTCCACCACATCCAGCCTCCGATCATGCGCCTGCACCTTAGACCCCATCTCTGCCAGTTTCCTGTCGAGGTCATCAAAGCGGCTATCCAGCGATTTAAATCCAACCCTCATTTCATTCAGCATGGCAGTGGAAAGAGAGGGAGGGCTCTCCATTTCGTTCAAGGCTGCGGCCCCACTAGTTGTTGTCGGGGGCTTCCAAGACGGGACCAGGAGGCATGTCAAAGGTCACCTTGCGTTGGCCGGGATCCTTCTTCCCCATTTCGCTCAGAGGGGAGGGCAGTACGTTGCAGGGTGGACAAAGGTACGCTCAAGAGGGGGCCCGGGGGCAGAGTGTGGCAGACTCAGTGATAGGGGCCGGACTCGGCAAAGTGCAAGGCTACAGGACACGACCAAGACAGGTGTATTGATGGTTGCCACTGAAAACCAACAGGTCTGGGTCTAGAAGGGACCGCCCTCGTGAAACAACCGGCCCACCAGCAGAGGCCCCGGACCAGGGCGGGGGGAGGCGCTGAATGATGGTGCAGTGAGGCCTCTGCAGAACCCCCCAGGCGGGCCAATAATCAAAAGCAGCCCAGGGCAATTAAGACCAATCTCAGTCCTCAGAGTGTGGCGGGGTTGACGGGGATCAAAAAGTCCTGGTAGGCAAAGCTCCGGGGGGCCGCCGGCCGATGACAGAGGCCGCAGGCATCCAGGGTGGGCGAAAGGCTCCAGAACCCCCACTTCCAAAAAAGGGCCAGAAGCATCAACAAATAAACGCCCCCACGAGGCAACACAAACAGGCAGCACCCCTCCGCAGGACCGGAAAACAAGCACAGGAGGGGGCCCGGGGGATGGAGGGGAGATCACGTGCCCGGCAGGGCCCGGCGCCACCACCACCACTGGGGGGGCCTCCACGCTAGCCCACCACGCCTCGCGCCGTAGCCCAAAATCGATGCCCTGTCACGGCAGTACACACCAGGACCTAAAAAGACCCCGGCGCGCTCCGCTATGCCAGGATCGAGTCAAAGACCGCAGCGGGAGGGGGAGAGCCCAGAAGCGCTGCGGTGAAGGAGAGCCAAATGGCGCCAGACCCACACCGAGGCCTCACTCACCGCTCCGTCGGGCTGCCGAGTCCACACAGGGGAGAGGCCGCAAGGCTGTCCCCACCGTCAGCGCTGAGACCGCTTACACTGGCCCAGCGCCCCACCGTCCAGGATCCCCGGAGCCACCCGGTCACACATCGGTAGGCAGAGGCTGTCAGGAGGTGTCCACTGTGTGCAGGATTGTCCTACATTGTAGAAAATGGATAATTTGAAGGTCCGACTGGCGGAGCTTCAAGCCGAGGCGGCCATCTCGTTCACCTCCTTGGCCACGCCCTCCACTAATATATATATATATATATATATATATATATATGTAGCAATTTGGAACGCCGCTCTCATAGGGTGTCCACATTGGTAATTCGGGCTTCGAACTGATATATACCTATACAATTTATATGCCTCAGGTATTGTGATATGCGTTCAGGTCTTGGAACGCAATATATTGGATATGCATTACACTTTCAAGACATCGTTATTATGGTTACAGAGATATATAGTCGAGAATACTGCGGCTTGCGCCAGGGATCGACAGTCCCTTGTCCATTTCCATGTTTGCCTGCAATGACGCTGGTTTAATGAGATCTTACTTGAATCACTCGATACCTCATACCTTCACATACGGCTGCACAGAAAGCCGCGATATTCGAAAGAAGAATTGGAGTGCTTTACGAGGTACGGAATACACGCAGATTTTTTAACACAGAATGTTTTGTGACCACTGATTAACGGGAGGGCCTTTCTGATTTAATCTTGGGTTTTTACGTTTACTTGCAGCACGGATTGCTTTAATATTTCCCAGTTACTACTGCCTGGATCTCCTTAAGAGGAGACTGTAATGTGGTTAGCTGCAATGAAGACGCTGCACAGATGAGGGAGATAACGCTATCTTTATTTTGTAAGTTACTCCCCTAAAGAGCGCCGAGCCCACGCTGCTTCCCGTTGGCTTTCGCGCCGAGCCAATGAGTTGCGTGCGCAGCCACCCAAAATGGCCGCCCGCACGTCACGTCCATACGTGACGTGCAACAACTAGTGCGCGCCACTACATATCTCCCTTTTTTCCAAACAATGAATAAGTCACTTACAGTTCGCTGTCCATATTATAGTCCCGGAACCTGGTGGGTCTCACCACAGTCCTTCCACTCCGAGTTACCCTAGTAGGGGTCATCAGGGCCCCCCTGCTCTGGATCTCTGTGCTTATCCTCCCCTCTCTCGGCGCAGCCGCGCTCTCGTCGGTTCTCCTGATTTGCATGTCCGTTTCGTTTCCTTGGTCGCTGTCAGGGCTTCTCTCCTCCAGTTGTTCACCTCTCTCGCTTCTCCCTTCTTGCAATCCTCCAGCTAGTTGTTCCTGCTCCACATGGGGTTCCCCCATGTCCTCCCATTCAGTTCCGCCTTGATGCCATCGTAAGACTTTGTTGCATCTGGCCATGCGATCTTGGGACCACACATTCCCGTCACTCAGCAAGGCCGCTCGGTCATACACTTCCTTAACCTGCATGGGTTTACTATATTTACTGTCTCCCTTCTTCTGTAGCGTTGCCAGTTTTACTCGCACCCACTCTCCTTTTTCCAGCTCAGTCTCTTTCACGTTCCTGCGTTTGTTGTAGTGGGTGGCATAAATGGTCTGTGCCCTTTCCAGGTTGGCTTGTACCACTGCGGGAGACCACTCACTCGTTATGACTTTTTCTTTCCAAGCACGGTTATCGTGCGTAAATGGTTCCCGGCCTCTCAAGATCTGGAATGGGCTGTATCCGGTTCCAGTGGGGATAATTCTGTACGCCCATACCATATTCCATATTGCCTTTTCCCAGTCCTTGTTGCTGGAGATCGCTGCTTGTACAGCTCCCATCACGACTCTATTAAATCGCTCTACCAGGCCGTTACCAGCTGGATGGTAGATCGACGTATGTTTGGTTGTGATACCGTTCCTCTGCATGAAATTGTTCCATCTTTCGGACGTGAATTGGGGGCCATTATCACTCAGGATGGACTTGGGGATGCCCTCCCTCACGAATGTGTCTGACAGAAATTTCAATATGTTCTCAGCGTCCATAGCTTCGTCTACTTTTACCTCTGGCCATTTGGAGTATCTGTCTATTAGGACACATACGTACTTCTGGATGCCTTGGCCATCAAGTATTGGGCCCAAAATGTCTATCGACAATTCTTCCCACGGGTTCTGCGGGGGGTCGAAATTTCCTAAGGCCGGGCGCAAGGGTTTGAGCGTCTTGTCAGCTCCCTGGCACTGTGGACAATCTCTGACGTGTCTCTCTGCCCGTATATCCATGCCTGGCCACCAGTAGTTTTGTTTGGTCCTTAGTTTCATTTTTCCTATACCTAGGTGGCCCTCATGTAGAATATTTAGTAACTTGGGGATGATGCCTCTTGGTGGGACGACTTTGTCTCCTCTGTACATGAATACTCCCCTGTCATCTAATGACAATTCTTCCCTGACCTCATAGTAGGGTTTTAGGCTCTCACTCATTTGTCTTTTGTCCGGCCAACCCTTGACGATGTGCATCTTCACTTCCTGCATGGCGCTGTCCTCCTCGTATGCCTCTGTCCACTCTTGGTAGCTGATGGCTCTCTCTTGGTCCTCCATGAGGGCTACCATCTCCTCCTTTCCTGTTGTGTCTTCCTCTCCTGGCTCCATGGCTGCCGCTCTGCTCAGGTAGTCTTCCACTCTGTTCCGATTTCCTGGAATGTACTCTACGTCGTACCTAAATTCAAGTAACTTCAGAGTCATTTTAGATATCCTGGGGGTGTCACTGGCATGTCCGCTGGACGTTAACACTCTCACCAAGGGCTTGTGATCTGTCTTTAGTTGGAATCGGGTACCCCATAGGAATTGTCTAAATCTTGTCATGGCCCACACTACGGCCAGCATCTCCTTTTCGATTACACTGTATTTTCTTTTGGTGTCACTCAATGCGCGGGACGCAAAACTGATCGTCTCCATCTTCCCTTGTCCCCGATCCTGCATGAGTACCGCACCTAGCCCCTTGTCGCTGGCGTCGGTCGTGAGCACCGTTGAGCCCTGAGGGTCATACCCTTGGAGTGGTACAGCTCCTGCGACATCTTTCTTGATTGTCTCAAATTCACTTTGGGTCTCTGCTGTCCACTGGAAGGTGGTGCTCTCCCTGGTCAGCATCCTCATGTGGTGTGTCTTTGAGGCAAAGTGTACCACGAATTTGCTGTAGTACTCCGCCATGCCCAAAAATGACCTGACCTCCTCTTTGTTGGTGGGGGGCGGAACCTCGGAGATCGCCTTTACATTTTCCGCCTTGGGTGTGATTCCTTGCACCCCTATCTCGTGGCCAAGGTAGGTCACCGACTCTAGGCCCAGTCGGCACTTAGTCCATTCTACCGTGAGCCCCTTGACCTCCAGGGTCTTCAGCACCTTGCCGAGCTTCGAGTCATGGTCCATTTTGTCACGCCCCATTACCAGGATGTCGTCCTGGAAGTACTGGACTCCCTCCATGTTCCTAAACATCTGGTGCATCAATTTCTGGAACACTGCAGCTGCCGAGGCCAGTCCAAACGGCATGCGGCAGAACTGATAGCACCCGAACGGGGTGATGAATGACGTGAGTTTCCTGCTGTCGGGGTGTAAGACTATTTGGTGGTAGGCAGAGGTCATATCTATGGTGGAGTACCACTTGACTCCCCTGGTTTTTGCCAACATTTCATCAATCCTCGGAAGGGGGAATTTCTCCACCACAATGTTCTTATTTAGCTCTCTTAGGTCAACACAGAGCCTGACCTTCCCGCTGGGCTTCATGACTACCACCAATGGCGCGAGCCACTCTGCACACGTGATGGCTTCAATAATCCCCTTTTTCTCCAGGTCCTGTAGTTCCGTTTGAACCGCATCTCTCACCGCTAGAGGTATGTTTCTTACTTTGTGGGCGACTGGTATGGCTCCCTCCTTCAGTACAATTTTGTGTAGGAATCTCTCCAGTTTTCCAACTGTGCCTCCGAATACCTTCGGGTAGTCTTCTTTCCACTTGGCCAGGTCTGGCCACACTTCAGGTTCCGTGAGCAGTATCTGTTCCTTACCTCCTGGATCCAGTTTGATTCCCAGGTCGCCTTGGTCCAGCCATCCCAAGACTGACGGTCCCTTCTCTGAAATGTATAGCTTGCAAAACGCTGACCGGCCTCTGAACTCGAACTTTAAGGGCCGGAATCCCGCCATTGGTATGCGGTCGCCGTTGTATGTGACTGGTCGGATGTCCAGTTTCTCCAGTTCTGGGCCCAAGTGTGGTCTGCAAGTTTCGTTCCATACCGCTCTCTGGACGATTGTGTAGGGAGAGCCGGTGTCTGCTACTACACTTATGGGTATTCCGCCTATCGTCATTTCTAGTACAGGTTTTGTTGTCCTTTTTCCGTCCACGCATTGCACCTGGTCACATATACACAGGACTGTGACTACTTCCTCTTCTGTGCCTCCTTCCTGGTCTTCGTCCCCCTGGTCAATGTATTTCACCATGCTCTTGGACGATTTCCTCCTACAGACCTTCTCGTAGTGGCCTATGATGCCGCAGTACATACATTTGGCCCGGAACGCCGGGCATTTTCTGTCGTGTGCTTCATGAGACCAGCTTCCGCATCTGTAGCACGTTTTCTTATTGTTGTTGCCTGCTTGTTTCCCTGGTGGTCCGGGATTGCTTTGCCATTTGTTAGGTCCTTTTGAGGCATAACTCTGTACTTATGGTCTCTACGCGGTTCCTCGTCATCCACTCTGTTCACCATGGGACTGGGCGTAGTTTCTTTCTTGGTTGCGTCTGCGCACCTGCGTGCCAACTCTGCCCTTTTGACAATGACCATTACTTCCTAGAGTGTGGTGTCCCCACTTGCCCACAACTTGTCCTGTACGTTCTTGCTGGTAGTGTGCATCACTATTTGGTCTTTGATGAATTCTTCCTCCCATGCTCCATATCTGCACATGGACGCCAGCTTCTTCAGGGCCACCACATACTCCTCTACCGACTCTCCGGCCCATTGTTTCCTCTGCTGGAAGTTGAATCTGTCGCCTGACACACATACTGTCGGCCGGTAATGTTCGTTCAGGTCATCAATGGCATGGGCATATACGTCATCGTCTGCATTTCCTCTCGGTTTGGGTACCAGGCTTTTGTAAATTCTGAGTCCTTCTGGTCCCAGATTGAGTAGCAGTATGCGCTTTTTTCTCTTGGGGTTAAACTGTTCCTCGTTCTTGTCTTCTAGGACTCCTATGAAGTTGTCTATATATTCTCTCCAGTCTTCCCACTTCATTAGTGGTTCCCCTGGTTTGGGCAGGAATTGGACTGGTGCTATTGCTTATCCCGCTGGTGTGCTCATTTTCTACTCCTTAACTGTGGGGGCTGTGTTCCCTTTGCTACTGGGGCTACCTGGGGTGTTGTCCTTTTCCTGCTCTTCTGGTTGCGACTGGGGACTCTTAGAGTCAGCCCCCTCCCCCTCCTTTATGGTAGCCAGGGCGGTTCCCCAAGTTTTGTCTTCTCGCTTGGGTTTGGCGCGCTCTGTCCTGACTACGGTGGAGAAGTGTGGCTCACTGGTTAGAGGAGGCAGACCTGGAAGCAGAGGTCAGCCCGGGACCAGGGTTCAATTCCCGGCTCGGCGCGGTCTTGAGTCCTAAAATGTCCATGGACTCGACAATTCTCGCTCCGGTGCCTACTTGATTCACGGGTTCACACTCTGCGACTCTGGGCAATAGCTTGCTTAATCTCCACAATGGCCCCTCGCGGCGGGATGCCTGGCTTTCACCTTGCGGATACCCTGCCGGGGTTATCTCACAGGGGAATACCAGGACGGGTTCCCTAAGCAAGCGCTTAGAAACCGCTCGGTGATTTGCGCTATATAAATTCCTGTACATTTACATTTACATTTACGCCTGGGACCTTCTGCCTCCTCTGCCAGGTTGCCTTCCCCTTGTGTTTGGGCTCTGCCGCACTCTTTAGGGTCTGGTACCTTGTTTGATGTCTTTTGTGCAGCTGCATCCACACTGTGCTCCTGTTGGCTGCTTGGCCGTGCTATTCCGATCCGTGTGTGGATCAGGGTACACCGGTGTGCTGCTGTCTCCCTCGGTGTGCCCTCGTGGTGGGTTCGTTGTTGGTTTTTTTTTTTTTCCTTAGGTGTTGGGGTGTAGCATCCCGACCTCGTCGCCACTGTAATGTGGTTAGCTGCAATGAAGACGCTGCACAGATGAGGGAGATAACGCTATCTTTATTTTGTAAGTTACTCCCCTAAAGAGCGCCGAGCCGACGCTGCTTCCCGTTGGCTTTCGCGCCTCGCCAATGAGTTGCGCGCGCAGCCACCCAAAATGGCCGCCCGCACGTCACGTCCTTACGTGACGTGCAACAACTAGTGCGCACCACTACATAGACGGTGTTTATCTTTTGGATTCATGAGCCGAGATTGTGGTGCATGGTCTACTACTTTGCACTCTAAGGTACGGAAAGTTATACTTTCTTTATACACGGTTGCGGAGAGTTGTAGAACTATAGTGGTCTGCCTGTATCTACCTTAATTTTCATATTAAACCAATACTTACAAGTTTGGCCGTCAAGACTAGCAATTGCCTGACACCAGACGACGTATATGGGTAAGCGTTTTGGTGTAAATAAGGTTCATTCTCACCAATTACGCAGTGCCGCTTCACCTTTGATATTGATGCAGTGTGGTGTCAGGTTGACTCTCATCCATTAGGCACCCTCGAGGGATATGAGGTGTTTTCCTTTGCATATCGAATACTCAACCACTTTGCATGAACCAGCACCACAGAAATATTGAGGTGATGCCCTCCTGGACTCTACACAGTGGCATACACTTCTTTAACCTGGCCTGACAATAATCAATGTTCTTAATCTATATTCTTGGTACTTGTCGAATGGCAAGAACCCACTGTGCACCGCACCTTCCGGTTCTGATGATGTCTGTTTATTTTGGACGTACATGCAAACTTGTGATGGTTTTGAATTGCAGGGTACCGAGTTGTGACTGAAAAGAATATCAGATATATCTCCACCCAGGCCATCATATTGGCCGGGACGGAATTACAACCGGCTAGAAGGTATGGCTCCTTTTGCAACCATGCAGTAAATGTGTAATATTTGACTTGTTGCGTCATTGGACTAATGCCCGAATACTTATAGCATTTTATACTCAACAGGCTAGACGCTTTCCACACCAGTGACACAGGTATGCCTGGGATTGAGGTATACGCTCTGTACACTGGCCACCCACACTCTTTCCAAATACTAAGATCATAGAGGCACAGAGCATAATGAGCACATCGTACCATTTGAAATGTCATAAGAATATGAGAGATACTCAAAAATATTATCATGTCCTTTAAAACAAAACGTATAGTCCCTTATGAGAGTTCCTATGTACTAAATGCACAAATGTAGCTGTCTCTCTACTCCACTATCTTTGGGTGTTTTAAGAATTGAAAAAAACCTTGGGACTGTGGGTCTCTCCTCACAAATGGACGTATTATAAATGCGGCTCACAACCATGTAATGTTGTCACATCACTATGTATATATGTCTTTCCAGCCCTGATAAAGTCGCGGGTGACATGTCCTGTAAGCGATGAAACAATTGTTGGCGGGATCAACTGGAATAAAGTCTGAAACTATAACAAGAAGAAACATTGTTACTGCATTATATATTCTGTGATATGGATTCTGGACTTTAAAAGGTAAGTAAACATAAAAAGAAATAAAACGAATTTCGCTGCACACACTGCATCACATTAGGTGATGCAGTGTGTGCAAAGAAATTCATTTTATTTATTTTTATGTTTACTTATCTTTTAAAGTTCATAATTCATACATTACTACCCCCCACCCTGCCCCTCCCCTTCCCCACATCACCGCCCGGCCGGTACTCCCACTACAGGCCGCGGCTGGCAGAGAGGTGTAAAAAGGGGCACGGCCTGGACCACTTCTCTCTTACTGGAAGCACCTGGTGGGCTAGTTTCCCCCCAGGGGCCATCAGGATTGAAGGGGAATTATTTCACCAACTTAAAACGTGCCACAGGGCGTGTTTGCACACGTCACCTCAAGCTACGTCCCCTCCCTCCACCACTGTGTAAACATGCCCTGTGGCCGTTTTAAGTTGGGAGATTAAGTCCCTTTGAATCCTGAGGGTACCTAGAGTCCAACTAGCTCACTAGGTGCCCCCAGTAAGCGCCACAGAGCTGCATTGCAGAGAAGTGTACAAAGGGGCGTGGCCTCTGAACGCCTGTCTGCAACTCAGCTCCCTGGCACATACTGGCGGTACAGTTGGCCTCCAGGGACCCTCAGTATTCAAGGGGAATTAGTTCCCCAACTTACAACTCGAAAGGGGGTGCATTTGCACTGTGGTGACGGAAGGGGGCGGGGCCTGATGTGACATGTGTGCAAACACACCCTGTGGCGCGTTTTAAGTTGGGCAATTAATTCCTCTTCAGTTCTGAGGGTCCCTAGGGCCCAACTAGCCCACCAGGTACCTCCAGTATGCGCCAGGGAGCTGCGTTGCAGAGAGGTGTTCAGAGGTCACGCCCCTTTTTACAACACTTTGCAATGCAGCTCTGTGGCGCTTATTGGAGGTATCTAAGATGGGGAACTAATTCCCCTTGAATACTGGGGGTCCCTGGGGACCAACTAGCCCACCAGGAACCTCCGATATGCGCCAGGGAGTGCGTTGCAGAGAGGTGTTCAGAGGCTACGCCCCTTTTTACACCTCTCTGCAACGCAGCTCCGGTCTGCTCCTATCTTGAAAGTTTCGGGGTGATTCGGGCAGAGGGGTCTGAGAAAAAAGGGGGTCCCAAAACGTGTTTTCTCCATGTTATTTTCCATAGGAAACTTTAGACACGAACTGCTGCACGGAATTACACCAAATTTGGCAAAAAGGTAGCCCTTGGTTCAGAAAGAACTCTTTTTTTTAAAATGTGTAAATCCGTTCAGTAGCTGCTGAGAAAATCAAAATAAAAAAACATCGATATATAGAGGCGCGCAGGAACTGCGCACCCTGCCGATCACGAGCTGCATGCTAATTGGCTGTCAACACTTCAAACCAGGAAGTGTTGGTAGCCATCTTGTGCCTTGGTAGAACCAAGGCACAAGAAAAGAGAAAAACAAACACGCAAAACACAAAAAGGGTGCAGGGTAGAAACACCCTGACCCCTTAGGCCTGCTCAGGGGGTCCCACAAGGACCCCTATGGCCAAAAAAAGCTTCTTTATAAAAAAAAGAAATCGCGGGATGCGCGCTGGATCCGCAGATCCGGTTGCGAAAATGAAAAAAGCGAAGTGCGGGCTCCCGCGCTTCTTTATTAATTAGCCCGGGGGTGGGCCAAGTCCCGGGGGCATCTCAAAAATATTTGTGCGGGGGCCCAGGTGCACCCCTGCAGCCCCGAGGACCGCAACCCCGGGGCTTTCTAAAAATATTTGTGGAGGTGGCACACAGCCCCCTCAGCCCCGGGGAAAAAACATAGGTTTCATGGGCGTTATAGTTAGTTGGACATTTCACTCATACAAATCCATAGATATTTACCCGTTATAGTTAGTTCAGCTAACTATAACTTGCGCGCTCGCAATGCACTGCTGATGACGTCACATATTACATCACTCATGACATGGTCAGTGACATTGCTCAGTGACATCACTGATGACATCTCAAATGACGGCTGTTCAGTAAAAATTGGGCCCAACCAATTGAAGAAGTTCTTGTCTTAACATCTACACTATGTGAACTAAAACACATGAGATTAGGAGAAAAAAGCATGCTCCAGAAATGTCTGTGCATCACAAACCACTAGAAGCATAGCTTTATGGGTGTACCCCAGGCCCTTGCAGTCCCCAAGGCGGCCTTCAATACTACAATGGGGGCCCCATTCAGTTCAAACCCAATGAATATCTGCAATGCCTGGGAGACTTGGGGGCCTCTCCTTACATTCTGCCGGGGTGCCCCATCATTTTGTGTTACGCCGCTGCTCAGCAAATCAGATGCTATGCTTGCACGCACCTGGGCAGTTGGTGAGTGTTATGAGCTGTAATATTCCGTAGTAGGGTGTAATAAAATGCTTCCGGAATATACAACATCCACCATGGGGACTGGCATAACATAACATCTGAACTGAGAGCTTATCTCTATGTCATCTTTGCAATTTATTGTCCATTCCATAAAGTAACTCTAGTGCTTCTATAAGTTATCAGGGTTAGCAGACAAAATCACATTTCTTGTTCCCCTCATTCTGTTCTTCTTGCTTGCGTTCTAGTGCTTACCCCATTTGCCCCATGAAAGAGAATTACTCATTCATGTATTGCTGCTTGTTTGCTTCATCTGTCTCATAAACAGCATTAAATGCAATGACAGGTTCTGTGCATAAAGTACCATTTCATATTCCTCTCCTGGGTAACATGGATTTATCTGCTTCATAAATAACCTTTCCATTACAGACTTCCCTGCTCCACATATGCATTGCAGTGATACCAATCCATCCAGCAGCTGGTAATGTAATTTAAGCAATATGTAACTCAAGCGTAGCCTGTTTATCAGAGTGCAATGTTTATCATTCTGCTGAAAGCAAGGCACTCTGTTCAACAAGAGTCACGTGCAAAGGCCACTATGGGTATCACCGACACCTTGTCAGGGCACATCAATCTCTGCAATGCATCACGGGAAAAACTAGCATTGTGAAATTAATGTGTTTGTTGTTCTGTGCACAGAGTGCCCTGTAGGGTCTTTGCAGATAATCTGCATGTTATAATAAAATACTGTACGTGACAGCTGACTGAGTCAAGCATGTTTCATATGCAGCCAAGATACATAAAAAAATACATATGATCTTCTGTTAAGATACATAAAAAAATACATATGATCTTCTGTTAAGATACATAAAAAAATACGTATGATCTTCTGTTTGGCATCCGACCAGATCCGGTGCTCGTAGAATAGTCAGATTAAATGTTATTGGAACTCAGTTCATGTAATATAAAGAACAAGAAAGAACACAACAATCACCTACCTGCGTTTATTAATATAATCATATAACAGAATGGAGAATTTGATATCACTCAAAGTTATCTTTCACATGCATATACAGTACAGCGTGCATATTGTTATCCTTAAATAACCGGAGGTCACACTATCCAGACCTAATAGAACTACCTATATGAGACACTCAAAAAACATCTCAATCAGATTTGCTTTCTAAGAGAGGACCAAGTGACACGTGTAATGGGAGATATGGGCAGTTCTAAGTAACATGGTATTTGTCGTATAGTGGTGCCTCAGCGTGACAATGAATACACAGGAGCCAGGTACCGGTTCACATCTCTTTATTTATACATGTGCTCTGGGCGCCTCTTGCGTCCGTCCTCTTCCTCGGCCTGATGGTGAGTGTCCGCTTCCTGCCTGCTCACAGGAAGTCATGTCCAGTGACCTGGACGCTGCCCCGTTGCCCACAGGGTCCTAGTGCCCTGGGATGGTGGTCAAGTCACCACATCTCCCCCTTTGTTGCAAACGGAATGTCTTTGTCCCATGTGCAAGTCCTTGGCCTCGGGGAGAGAGAGAGAGAGAGAGAGAGAGAGAGAGAGAGAGAGAGAGAGAGAGAGAGAGAGAGAGAGAGAGAGAGAGAGAGAGAGAGAGAGAGAGAGAGAGAGAGAGAGAGAAGTCTCTACATTTCTTCCAGTAGCCTTCTCGTCTTCTTGCACTCCCTTCTTGGTCTTTGTCCTCTGCTCTGTTCTGGTCCTTCGTTTTCCTCTTTTGCTAGTGCCATCTCCCTTTTTGGTCTTTGTTCTTGTTCACTGTTTTCAGTTGTTGTTGCACGTTCTTCTTCCTCCACTTTCAATTCCTTGAAGTGGGAGCTGTTCCTTGTTATTTCCTTGTTGTCTGACGCTGCAGTCACCATTGACCCCTTCACCTCAGTCACAACCAGCGGGTCTCTTGAGAATGGGCTGTCCGACTTCCTTTGCTGTTTCTGTCGCACTACCACCAGATCCCCTACAGCCAGCTGGTGTTCTGTCGCATTTCTCCTTTTGTCGGCGTATTCTTTCATTTTTTGTTTTGCTTTGTGATCTCTGGCCGCAATGTCACTTCTGGTCGTGTTTCCCGTTGCCTCTATCTGAGGTAACCGTGTTCTGCTCGATCTCCCCAGCACCAACTCTGCCGGGCATTTGCCGGTGGAGCTATGAGGAGTGTTCCTGTAGTCTCTGAGTACTTGACATAGCGCTTGTCCAATAGATATTTGCGTCAACTTCGCCCTCATGATGGCTTTCTTTATTGTCCCCATGAATCGTTCTGCCATTCCATTGGCCTGTGGCCACAGGGGAGTTATCTTCCGATGTTTTATCCCCAGGTAGTCCAGGAATCTGCGGAATTCCTTTCCCAAGAATGGAGGACCGTTGTCCGTTTTCAGTGTTTGCGGGGAGCCCCACGCGGCAAATATGTCATCTAGCACTGGTAGCGTAGCACTTGCCGACGTCGACGATACTTCTCTTACTATTGGAAACCTCGAGAATTCGTCAACGACCACTAGTAGGTATTTTCCATTCTCTAGCGGCCCATAGAAGTCTGTTGCCAGCTCCGTCCATACTGCCGGTGGCAGTTCCGACATCTTTAGTGGTGTCTGTTTGGCGGGAGGTCCTGTTACTTGACAGGTGTGGCAGTGTGCTATCTCTTCCTCTACCATGTTGTCCAGACCCGGGAACCAGACTTTTTCTCTCAGCATCTTCTTTGTCGCCACAATGCCTCGATGCGACTCATGTGCTAGTTCCACTGTTCTCTTTCTGAGCCGACGTGGTATTACAATTCTGGAGCCCCTCATTAATATTCCTTTCTCTGTTTCCGACAGTTCTTCGCTTATCTTTTTGAACGCCAGCATTTCCTCTTTATTGACTCCTTCCGCCGTGATGGTGTTGCTGTTGATGTGTCTCCACCTCTGCTGCCGCACCACCACTCCAACGGCTTGCAATGTCTGGTCTCCTTTTGTTTCTCGTTCTAGTTCTTCATTTGTTATCGATACCGGAGTGCTCTGTCTCACGATGAAGTTCAGATATTCCTCTGCCATCGTGGCGCCCCCTTTTTGATAGGGAAGCGGATGCCGTGACATGTAGTCTGCTGGATTTTGATCCTTCCCTGGTTTGTGGACAATCGTGAAGTTGTAGTCCATCAACCTTATTCCCCATCGTTCAATTCTTGGTGGTATCTTTGCCTTTGGATTTCCATAGATTGTCACTAGCGCTTGATGATCTGTTACAATCGTGAACGGTTTTCCGTATATGAACATGTGATAGTGCTCACATGCCCACACAACCGCCAAGCTCTCCTTTTCTGGTTGAGAGTATGCCCTTTCTATGTCTGACAAGCTCTTGCTTCCATACGCCACTATCTGTCGCGGCGAGTCTTTTCCTGGCTTGTGTTGTGCTAGTATCGCACCAAGGCCTACCGGGCTGGCATCCACTGTCAGTTCGGTGCACAGTCTCGGGTCAAAGTACGCTAGGTGGTCCACTGCCGTCACTGATGCCCTTATTTCTTCGAACGCCCTTTGACACTCAGTTGTCCAGTCAAACGCTTGGCCCTGCTTCGTTAGTTCTCTCAGCGGCGTGCTCACTGTCGCAAAGTCTTTTATGTATCTCGCGCAATAGCTGGCGAGACCGAGGAATGAGCGCACGTCAGCGACATCCTTTGGTTCCTTTGCCTTTTCAAGGGTGTCTATCTTGCCCCGATCCGGTCTCATTCCTCTCTTTGAGAAGACGTGTCCGAAGAATACCAGTTCTTCCCTGCCTAGCTCGCATTTTTTTTCATTTACGGTCAGGCCCACCTCTACTAGCTGTGAGCACACCTCTCTCAACGCCTTATCGTGTTCGTCATCACATCTGCCAAACACCAGGATATCATCACTATAGTTCAGACTGTTTTTGATTGGTCTTATTATTTGCCTTATTGTTTCCTGGAAGATCTCTGCTGCTGACGATATTCCGAAACTTAGCCTCTTGTAGCGAAATAATCCGAGGTGCGTGGAGAAGGTTGTGATGTATCTGGACTGTTGGTCCAACTCCAGCTGGTGGTACCCCTTGCATAGGTCGAGCTTGGAGAATTTCCTCATTCCTGTCAGCCGACTTATCATGTCATCTAGGTGCGGCCCTGGGTGTCGTTCTCGTTCTATGGCTGTGTTGGGTATTCTCATGTCCACACATATTCTTATCTGCGCAGCATCCTTTTTAGGCACCGCCACTATTGGTGATACCCATGGCGTTGGCCCCTCTGCTGGCTCGATGATGTCTTGTTCCAGTAGCGCCTTTATTTCTTCCTCTACCTGAGGTTGTAGATGAATGGGCACCCTTCTATGATGCTGGGCCATAGGCCTGACTGATTCATTTATGTGTAGAGTTATTTGTCTTCCCTTTAATTTTCCAAGACCTTTCGTTAGTGACGGGTACTCTTGTAGGATGTTTTCTCTGTCTGACATGTGGTACATCATTTTTAGTAGGCCCATTATCTTGGCCGTTACATTGCTCAGTAGGCATGGTGCAGGAATGTCTCCTCGTAGCACGTGTATGTCTTCCGTGACGGTCTTGCCCTTGTGCGTCATGGTTTCCGTGAATTTTCCCATGTTTGTTACTGGGTTCTGTGCACCCCATGTAAATACCTTGACATTTGACGGTCTAAGTGGAGGCTTTATTTTCATCTTATCATATTCTGTGGCACACATGATGTTACATGTGGCCCCGCTATCTAGCACAAATTCTGTTTGATGGGGCCCTACGTCGATGGTCACCCAATCCGTCTTTTTTATGGACTTCCTGTCCACTAACCGGATGTGCTCCTCCTCCTGCCCTTCCTCTGTGGACATGAGGTAAAGGCGTTCTACCTGTCCTGCCGGTCTTTGTTCCTCATCTTCGTCTTCCGACCCCGCCGACGAGCTCCTTTCGGTCGCTTCCATGTGCCGTACGTGTTTGGTTGTTGTCACTCTTTGTTTTCCTCTCTCATTTCTGAAACGTGCCCCTTGACACATGGTGGCGAAATGGCCTGGTTTGTTGCATTTTCTGCATGTCTGACCAAAGGCCGGGCATGCTCCTCGGTGTGGGAAGTCCAAACCGCACCTGTAGCATTGAGAGCCTTCTTTCGAGCCCTCCTTTCTTGCTCCTTGTTCCTTTGATCCTTTCTTCCAGTTGCCCGTCTTGCGGGTGTCTGTCATCCGGTGTAGATGTTCTCCCTTTCGGTCCATCTGCCTGGCTTGCACCATTGCCCTGGCCTCCGCTCTTGCCAAATCTAGAATCTTTTCTACACTCGTCGGTTCTTTAAGTAGCCTTGTGCGAAAGTCTGTGTCGCGACAGCCTTCTATCAATCTTAGGCGAAGGGCCTGTTCATTGTCAAAGTTCTCAAATTCGCAATGAGCCACCAGTTTTCTCAGCCTTGTTGCGAAATCATCCATTGACTCGTCCTGCTGTTGAAACGCCATGTTGAAATTGTACCTTTCAAAATCGACATTCCTTTGGGGATCAAACTTCGTCGTCAAGCATTTGATCAGCTTGTCATATGTTTTTATTTCGCTCGGGGGCAGAGTGATGAGGAGGTCCTCCACTTCATCCCCCGCAAGGTTCAGGAATAGCCCTAGTTTCTTTCCGTCTACCACATCAGTCGCCTCCACATAGCGCTCAAACTTCACTATCCACTTCTCCCATCGAATTCCCACTTGTGGTTCTGACACACTGAATGGTAGTGGTGTGCGATACTTAGCACTGTGCTTTGTTTCTGGCATTTTCTCTTTCTTTGGCCCTTCTGGTGCCTTTGTACTGTTATGCCTTTATTATATATGTTCCTGCTTTTTTTTCCTTTTTTTTTTTTTTTCTTTTTCTTCACCTCTTTGGCTTCCTCTTGTAATTGCTCCTTTTTAATTGTGTTGTAATTTCTTTTCCTCAACAGTAGTCCTTCTGCCTCTTGTCCTATCCTCTGTGACTGCTTTGCCACTCAATTTGGAGCTTTTTCTACTCCTTTTTCTCTGTTTTCGGCGTTTTGCCTGTTTCTAAGATGGCCGCCCGTTATTCTAGCCTTCCCATTGGCCCGGGCGCCTGATTTCAAAATGGCCGCCAAGTCTCGCGATCTTTCTCGCCTGCTGCGACGTTGCCTGGCTTCAAAATGGCCGCTCCGCCGTGCAGCGTTTCTATTGGCCCTGGCCGCCTGACCCCAAGATGGCCGCCGAGACTCTCGCGAGAGCTCGCGCCTATTTTCTTTCTTCGCGCTCTTTCCAGCAGCGCTTACCCGATCAGACGGGGGTCCCAGCCGGCAATCTTTCCCGCAGTCCGTTTCAGTCGGGGTGGGCTCCCGCTTCAGTGATGAGCTCCTCTTCCCCAGACAGCGATGCAGGGTGGCCTCCTGTATTCCTGTTGTCTTTTGTGTCTTTTGTCGCGTGGATTTCCAAACCGCCTCGTCGCCAGTTGTCGTATAGTGGTGCCTCAGCGTGACAATGAATACACAGGAGCCAGGTACCGGTTCACATCTCTTTATTTATACATGTGCTCTGGGCGCCTCTTGCGTCCGTCCTCTTCCTCGGCCTGATGGTGAGTGTCCGCTTCCTGCCTGCTCACAGGAAGTCATGTCCAGTGACCTGGACGCTGCCCCGTTGCCCACAGGGTCCTAGTGCCCTGGGATGGTGGTCAAGTCACCACAGTATTTCCACATAATAAATGGAGTAAAATAGAAACACATTACAGGATGAAATATTCACCCATTTACCTTCAGCAAAGTGCAGTTTGTAACGTTGCTCCTATTAATGCATAAATACACGCAGAAACATAATTCCAGCACGTTATTTTCATTTAAAGCACGAAAACTAGACTAAAATATTTTGTCATCGGCATTTCCATAACAATAAAAAATGATGACATCATAAGAACACCTAGTAAGTAAAATCCGATAAAAAGACAGATAAAAGCAATTAGATTTCTGGACAACCAGTATGGTTAGCTCTCCTAAACCCAGACTTATTTTGGGCATTAAAAAAAAGTCAGTAAGCGTCCACATGAAGGATTATTGATGTGGTTACCTTCCTGCTTCCCTTTCAAGAATCTTACCGAGCAGAGCAGATGTAGGATGCTACTGCGAAATGTATTGGCTTTGGTCAGTCTTGTGGCAAAGTGAAAGTTCGTCAGTAGGACGGTCGATACCACTGATGTGAAACGGGGGCATCGACACATTTTTTTTTTACGGCGCGAGCATGCCTTTGTACAAAGAAGCATGGAGTACAACAATAGCGTCTATGTGCAACAGTGGTGCTGTAACGATTTTAGAGTGCGGCTGCCTTCAATAAAGACACCTCACTATAGGCGTAGGAGATATTGGACGGCGTTTCCAGTAAAACACAAAAATACTGCCAGAAGAAACATCTTTAAAGGGTCCCTTTACTGCTCATTTTCCAGCTAAATTCTTTCAAGTTCATGGGTTTGCAGCAGCACCTCCCGTCCCCTAGTTCCAGCGTCACTGTCTTTAAAAATCACAAATGCAGTTGCCAATTGTTGGGAAATCCTTTTCAGCTCTATAGAATGTTGTCAGGTCCATTCGACCCCAAATGTGAGCCTCAAGCCGACCCACTGCCGAAAAAGTTCAAAGCCTGTAATTCCCTTGTGCTGGAGCTAGTTACTCAACAGGGAACCATACTTTGATACAGACTCTGCTTTCTTTTAATATTAAGGGACAGTATTTCTAATTGATTTATGTTACTACATTAGCTGTGACTGAATAAGGATTTTTACAGATGTCACTGAAGTCGAGGTAGGAGAGAATGCTCTTTTCACATGCGCCATCCAGCTTGTTCGCAGCAGCATTTTGTGCAGAAAGGAACACCTTATTCGGTAGCGGAGAGAGAGAGTGTGCTGCGGGGCAATCGGAGGTGGCGGGGAGGGGCAGGGTGGGGGGTATATATAAACTGGCATACGGCTGAAGGAAGTTAAGTAAAGAAATAAATAAACAAATTAAACGAATTACATTGCGCTCGCTGCATTGCAAATGGTGATGCAGTGCGCGCAATGTAATTCGTTTTATTTATTTAATTCTAAGGGAGTTAAGTAAATAAATAAATAAAATCCTTGTGAGAGGGACGAACCAGTCAAAACAAAAAAACGGGGCATGAACTCAAAAAGAGGTTTCCCAGGACATTGACAAAAATTTGAAAATGCTTGAATGCTGTTCTGACACTGGTTAAAGTTGTACATCTATGATTTGAAAACATGGTTTAATGATATTGTCCTGTCCCCCATACAAATGATACAGTCATTACAACAATTTTTTCTCAGAGGTGAGAAGTTCCTTTTCAAATGCACAATGGTTCATTATAGTATTTGTATAGGACATGACCAACTTTGGCATGATTTCCCCCAGTTCTTGCCCTATCTGTTTCATTAGGCTTAGAACCGGGTGATCTTTACTTCTAAACAGGTATAAGGTGCTAGTGCTCCCCCTCTAAATTTGGTTACATTGGCTTATTTCTAATTGACATATCTAATTTTACTACACGTCCCTAGTACATAGTTATAAAATACACCTTGGGCCTGACAACTTTTTGCCATTTATGTACTGCAACATCTATTGTGCCATTCACATGATGGAACTGTAAAACATGACTTTATGTCTGCAAGGTGAAGTCTGACTTCAGCAGCCTAAAAAACAGCTGTCGAACCTGTCAAAATAAATATTTTTGACAGGTGGAAAATCCTACTTTTAAACATTAGCCACTGCTAAGTACACCTGATACCCCACAAGGTAGGGCACCTGATATTTAGAAGTGAAACATGTGCAAAATTTAAGTTGGTATGTTCTTTCTGTGGCTAGCCCTTAATAGTTATTTTCACTGGCAGGGATGTAGATGGATCCCAGAAAATGTCAAAGTACAGATTATAAACTTTAACCTCTGACCTTTGAGAGGAACTGCCTAAAATAGTCATTTCAATACTATTGTTCATTTTTATTGAAATCCAATTCATTGGTGAAGTTAGATCTTTGAATCAATATTTAGAAAAAGTAAGTTACCTTTTCCCTTCCTGAAGATCTGGGTGGCTAATTTACATGAGACTGCCAGCAGCTGCCCATCCAGCTCTTGACCTTAATAAAGTGTGAAAACTGGTCCAAGAGCTCTTACAATGGCTTAGGCATGGTAACAAGATAGACCGAGTGTGTGGCGTGGAATCCCCAGGGAAGATAGTTTGTTAGGCCTCAGAGCTTCATTAACTTGCACAGAACCAAGGTAAGGTCTGCCCTTTCACAGCCAGATTACCTGGAGGAAGGCAATCCTTTATTCCCCAGGCCACATTAGCCACCCTGGCCCTGAACACAGTAGGAAGAAAGCTGTCCACAAAACCAGTTTGGAGTGGACACAGGCGAGGTGCTGCTCATTTCCCTGGGCACACCATTTGTTGCACACAAGAGCTCTGCACAAGGAAGGAAGGGATCTACCATCTTGAATTGTAGGGTGTCCTGTGGGTGGGATTGTTTGCCGTGGAGAAAATAGAAACTTTTGAAAAAGTGGTGGGTAGGGTTACCTCTGAAACGTTTGCCTCATTAGCTATGAAGGACCCCTACACAATTGTTAGTGCAAACCATGAATGTGACACCTTAAGGAACCCTCATCAGAACAATTAATCGTGCTGAGTAACATCAGAAGTGAAGATCCTGTTTGCTGTAACCTTAGAGAAGCCATGATGACTGTTCCTGCTCCTTACCGTACCCTGGACAAAAGTGGGCTAATTCCAAGGGTCAGTTAGCTGAATTTATGTGTGGCTAAAGGGACACAACTAGCGGAAAGAGACCTTTTTCTGGAACAACAAGTTGAGCAGTACCACTGTGCAAGGACTGGAACCTGCTGTAGGCCTCTGATGGAGTGAGTCCGGGTCCCTTAGTTCAATCCCTGGGGACCTGGGACCTGGGAATTAGAGGAGCTGCTCCATAAGCTCTTAAAAGTTGAGACTTAGAAGATTGGTGGACTTTTAAGTCCTCTAGAGCATCACTGGGGCCTTGTGGCCAAGGTGCCTGATTTTGATGCAACTTTATCAGATAAAGCTTCAGACCTAACTCTCTGGAGAATTTTGAGCTCCATAAGAAAGACTGAAAACTGATTTAGCATTTGACAGAGAGTGGGTACTCCATTGCAACAACAAAGGAGTATACCTTCTCCTCCAAAATCACTGCCAGCACACCAATTTAAAAGCAGGCGGATAGAAAGTATGTTGACAAGGATACCTATTCTGACTCCTTCTTTGCCATCTGACCATCCACCCAAGTTAGTGTGGGCAATCTGATGGCTTTTTTGACTATATCTCACTGCTAAGTTACCTGGCAATGAGGGACAGTAAACAAAATTAATGACCCCTATCCAATGAGAGAAAACTGCAAAGGTGTGTGGGTCATTAGTTATTCGTTTTTCAAAAGCACACACTTCTTTGGGAGTACATATTTGAAAAATGTAATTCTGTGTAAAAGTTTGACGGGCAGCCATCCTGTTTGACAGAGCTATCTGTCAAACCTTTAGAACATTTGATAGGATCCACCGTAATAGCGGTTCTTACAAAATGTTAAGGGTTGTCTGTGGGTGTGGCAGAGAACTCTAGATCAGGTGGACAGAAGTCCCTTGGGTCAAGCCCACTTGGTGTATCTGACCCTCCCTGAATTGCAGCCGGCCTGAAATCACACCTACATCCCAATCTACCGCTTCAATAGACTATCATTGGCACTTACTACTTTTAAGCACTATTTGTACTTAAATCATTCATATCTCATGTTCAACTTATTGTATTTTTTCATGTGAATGCCATTATGTTCATTGAAATGTACTCTGTTTCTGATTTGGCTTCGGATTTTGATTGTTTGGCATTTTAACTTTATTGCATTTTTTTACCTCGTAAATGCTTTACACATTTTCTTAAATTAAACCTGTCTGCTCTGTGCCATAGATACAAATGGGTCGAGCACAGGTTAATTTAACCACTTCTGGGGTTCACCCTGACAAATAGGTGTAAATATTCGTTGAGGCAGGCGACTCACCCTAAACAATAATCCGCTGTCTTACAATCTCTCAATATGTGTAAAAAGAAAGCACTAGAGTGTTTGCCTACAAAAATGTGTTTATGGATTCTTGATTTTTCAAGTACAGGAGCATACATGTCCCACATTTTCAGTCTGAGTGCTTGGCTCTTTTGTCTTGCTTCGCAATTAAGTGGACCATGAGCATGTCAGCAAAAATTTAGTAGCTACTCTAGTGTCCTGGAGATCCCTTGACGCAAACACAAGACATTAATTGAGCACACAAATGGCTTTCTCAAAGGAACACTGTGTCTTTATTTTTCATTTGTGGTAGCTCTGTTTTTATCTGCTGTCTAGGCTTTGGTAGAACATCATTAATTATATCTTCAGGCAGTGGCAGCTGGTGAAAGGTTAATGTAATTGGGTGTAAACCCCGGTACACAATTGCAAGAAAAAGCAAGCCTACATCTTCTAAGTGATTTAGAACAATGTGCCCTAGAAAGATCTTTGGAAAATAAAAATTAAACAACCACCTCCATGAGCATGGTCGTTCTACTTTTTCAGTGTGCAGAGGTGTCTACATAGACAAGAACCAATGCCATTTTTGGCTATTGCAAAACAGTACTGAGGAATGCATAAAGAAATGGAGTAAAGTATCACACTTTTACAATATGCAAAATTATGGAGCTGCATATGGCCTGTGACAACCATTAAAGGAGAGCCTTTAGATACATGTGCAAGCCTGAAACAATTATATGCCACACTTGTGAAGGTAAAATTGATACAGAGATTGTGAAATTGACAAAGAAATGCCACCATAGCCCTGGTATTCTGACAAAGTATTGTGAAAAAAATATCGTAGGTCATAAATATCATGGCAAAATGTTATATCCAAAATATAGTGGATCAAATTTTAGAAGGCAAGAATATTATCAATCATTTAGTTTCTATAATTATAGTTGAATATAATATTTCTTTATTTAATTTAGTTGTGTGAACTATAATGCTTTAGTAAGTATAATAAATGTTAGTTATTTTAGTGAAGTATTGGAAATCCTTTAGACGAGATTACATATTTTGTTAATTTAATTGGAAATTGTTAATTTGGGAGAGGGTTGTTGAGTTTGTAGGAAATAAAGGTGAGAAGTGTTTTTAAAACTGAATTAATATTTTTAATTTAGAATTTATTGTTTAATGTAATTTACATTTTAAATTGTTACAATATTGTTTGTTGCTTTTTAAAAAATAGTTAATTCGTTGATTAGTGTATTTAATTATTACATTGTCTTAATTCATTCTACATGTATTAATGGTTTTAGGTTAAATTGTGTTTGAAAAATATTAATAATGATGCTTGCTTTAATAATAATGTTTACTTTAATTGTTTGTTGGTGTTTGCTAAATAGTAACAACAGGGAAATGTTATTTTGTTAATTTTAATTTTTTCCTTGTAATTTACAATTTGTATTTTTTTAAATGTAATTGTTCTTGATTTCTATTTAATGAATAATGTAATTCTTTTAAATATAGTTCACATTTCATTCTTCTAAATGTAAAGTTTTATTCTAAAATTTTAGGAGTGGGAATAGTAAATCCAACACTTCCCTAATGTGGCTATGTTTGTAGTGGGGATATTAAATCTGATCCCCATGTCCACAAAGTCTAACACTTTCTCCACTGTGGTTAGGTTTGAAGTGGGAATTGTAAATCTACCTCCAGCCCAAAGTTCAACACTTTCTCCAATGTGGTTACATTTTGAGTAAAAATAGTAAATCTGACCATCACCCCCAAACAATCTGCTGCGCCCAAGAGTCCTACATTTTCATCAATGTTGTTAAGTTTGGAGTAGGAATACGTAATGTAATTACTTAAATAGAGTTTAGTTTGACTATGTTGGTTAGCTAATACAGTTTCAATTTGTATTGAACGTCATATGTTTTATTTTTAAACACACATTTTCAAATGTGTAGTCATAAAAATCACATATAGTTTTTGCATATACATTTTTCTAAATGTTTCTTAGACATTTACATGCATATTACTAAAAATGTTTAACTAAAAGCTTTTTTGAAATTATAGTTCAATTTTTTTTATATATTTTAAATATATTTACAAAACTAAATAATAAAAATTAAAAAACCTACTTTCTATTTTTAATAGTAGTTTATGTACACACAAATGCATATAAAGAGTGGACAAGTGTAGCTTAAAGTTCAGTAAAGTGTTATAAATTGGAGTGGCCTCTTGTACGATACAGAGAAGCGGCGTTTTGGTGAGTGTAGTAGAGTCTTGTACAGTAGACTTGCATTGAGTGGAATAGAAAGTGGTGGAGTGGAGCGATGTAGTGTGTTGTGTTGTACTGTGCCATAGAGTGGAGTAAAATGTTATGCAGTGGAGAAGAGTGAAATGGAGTCCAGTGGAATACCATGGCACAGAGTGAAATAGCATGTTGTAGAGTAGAGTGGCATGTGGCGGAGTAGAGTGCACTAGTATAGCATACTGTGGAGTGATGTGTTGTAGAGTGGAGTGGTGTGTGGTATAGTGCAGTGTACTGGCATGTTGCAGAGTGTCAGAATGTGACATAGAGTAGAGAAGAGCAGAGTGCCAAAGAGTGGATTATAGTGTTGCAGAGTGGAGTGGCGTGGAATACAGTAAAGTATGGTACAGTATGGTAGAGTGGATTAGTACAGAATGTTGTAGAGTTGAGTGGCAAAGAGTAGCAAACAGTGGAGTGGCATGGAGTGCAGTAGCGGAGTAGAGTGGAGTAGTCTTTCATAGAATAGAGTATAGAAAAGTGGGGTGGAGTGGCACAGAGGGAGTTGGATAATGTGTTGTAGAAAAGGGTACAGTGTCATACAGTGGTACAGAGTAAAGTAGTGTGCTGTACATATGTATTGACAGGTGTACATTGTTGCACAGTGTAGTGCTATAGAGTGGATTAAAGTGTGGTAGAGTGGAGGGGCATAGAGTAACCTACAGTGGGGTGGCACAGAGTGCAGTCGCAGAGTAGAGAGGAGTAGTCTCTCATAGAGTATAGTAAAGTGCGGTGGAGCGACATAGAGGAAGTTGCGTAGTGTGTCGTAGACTAGAGTACAGTGTTGTTCAGTGGTACAGAGTAAAGTGTTGTGCTATACAATGGCATTGACAGGAGTAGCGCTATAGAGTACAGTAGAGTACAGTAGAGTGGAGGGGCGTTGACTGTTGTGGAGTGGAGTACAGTGGAGTGGAGTGGTGTGGAGTTTAGTAGAGTAGAGTGCCATATACTGTGCCATGTGCCAGTGCTGGTATAGCATAGATTGGAGTGGCTTAGAGTGGAGTAGCATGTGTTTGAGTGGAGGGGAGTAGTGTGGAGTGAAGTGACGTACAGTGGAATGGCGTTCAGTAGAGTGGCATACACTGGAGAGGCATAGTGTTGAATGGCATTGAGTTTAATAGCATAGAGTGGAGTGGGTTAGACTGGAGTTATACACGGTGGAATAGCATAGAGTAGAGTGGCATAGAGTGGAGTGGGGTTCAGTGGAGTGTCATTAACTGAAGTGGCGTGGCATACAGTGAAATTGTATAGAGTGGAGTGGGGTAAAGTGGAGTGGGATAAAGTGGAGTAGCATACCCTTATATATCCTACAATGAAGAAATATGACTCGTTATGTCACATGCAATTAGTTTGCATGCCATTATTACTCTTTTTTTCTTAGCAAAAGCTGTTACTATGCAAGTTTTTAGTTTGCATACCATTACATTAAAAAACGTGCCCAGTAATAATAAAACCCAACACTACATACAAATACACTACACTACACAACAGATATCAAAGTTAAAAACACTACCAAAACCCTTAAAAAAACTCTACTCTACACTACTAAAACACCACTACACTACCCTAAACACTAAATCACTACCCCGCACGACACTGCCCCTAGCCCCAGTCCTGTCCCTACTCTCTAACACTACCCTACACGACCCCCGCCACTACCCTAAACCCTACAACAGTACCCTACACTACACAAAGACTACAACACTACCCTAAACCCTAAAACTACCCCCAGCACGACCCTACCCCAACTCCCAGGCCATTACATTCACTTAAAGACTACCCTGCATGAACCCCTGACACTACCCTAAACCCTAAAACACTACCCTACACTACACAAACACTACTACCCTACCCTAAACCCTAAAACACTACCCCCAGAAACACTACACTATGCACGACCCTGCCCTTACTCCCAGTCCTACCCCTACACACAAACACTTCCCTACACGACTCCCTGATACTACCCTAAACCCTAAAACACTACCCTACACTACACAAACACTACTACAGTACCGTAAACCCTAAAACAAAATCCCAAGCAAGACCCTGCCCCCACCCCAATCCGCTCCATACACTTAAACACCACCCTGCACGACCCTCCCGACACTACCCTACACTAGACAAACACCACTAAAACACTAACCCCTGCATGACCCTACCCCATCCCCCACTCCTGTACCTACACACAAACACTACACTACACGACCCACAACACTACCCTTAACCTAAAAACACTACTCCTCACATACTCTACAAAACTAAACAGTCCCTCTTACCTGTATCTCCTTGGTGGGTGCCCGGAGCCATCATAGCTGCCTCCTTGGAGCCGTCATCGACTCCCATATTAATATGCATGCATTGTAACAGCGCATTTGAAGTAATATTATGAGTACTAAAGGTTATGCGTATTACAGCGCATGCGTTGTAACGCAAGCAGTTTAATGACCGCGTACAAAAGGATGTTTCCCACAGTGAAGTGGCGTGTAGTGAAGTGGTATACAGTCTAGTGGCATTCAGTTGAACAGCATACAGTGGAGTACCATGCTTTGAAATAGCTTAGAGTGGAGTGGCGTACAGTGAAAGGGCATTGTCTGGAGTGGCATTGAAGGCAGTGGTGTAGACTGGAATAGCATAGAGTGAAGTGGCATAGACCGGAGTAGGGTACAGTAGAGTGGCATTACAGATAGTGGCATGGTGTATATTGTAATATCATAAAGTGGAGTGGCATAGAGTGGAATAGTATAAAGTGGAGTGTTGTAGAATTAAGTTGCACACAGTGGAATTGCATAAAGTGGAGTAGTGTATAGTGGAGTGGCAGTGAATGGAGTTGCTTACAACACAGTGGCATGAAGCAAAAATGTTTAGAATGGATTAGTATAGAGTGTAGTGTTGTACAATGTAATAGTGTACAGTGGATTGGCATATAGTCAGGTGGCGTAGTGCAGAGTGGATTAGAGTGGAATATCGTAGAGTGGAGTTGCATACAGTAGAGTTGTGTACAATGGAATAGCATAGACTGAGGGCTTGGTGTCCCAACCGCATCCGAACACCCCACAGGATATGTCAACCATTAGACCAGCTAGCTCTACAGTGCCACTACCACCCCCTTGTATCTTACAGTGGTGTAGGTAGTTTCTGGCAACCACTGAACATGACAACCCTGATTCCTCAGGGATCGTAGAATACAGTACAGTACTTTTCGCTCAGTCATTCATGCCTGCTAACTCCCAGAAAATACACAGGATGGCGATTAGAACATTTCAATAAGTATTTATTGGTCCAGCATCAGTCTTGAGTAAAACTTATTTTCTGTGACAATCAGGAGACAGAAGCATATGAAAGAGATTGCAAGCACCAATATAGTAAATAGTAGACGCATTTCTGCCATAGTGCTAATGAGATAAACAGAAGCAGCTCAGATCTAAACAGTAGCACTTGCATATTCCTAAAATGTAATTTTCCTGAATGTACCTAGCCTAGATCTGTTTGTGTAGCATGTATATATGTACCTATGTAGCCAAGAATCCCCTAGGAAATAACCATTCCCTTCACCTAATGGTAAATAACAAAGGACCCCGTCTCTGCTCCAAGGATGACACACTGCAAGGGATGTCAGACCACTGCATGTCGAAGATTCAGCATGCAGGACCCCGTGTCAGCTTGGAAGGAATTCTACTCTAAATTGCAGGGGGGAACAAGGGTCTTATATACCAGAGTGGTCACTCCAGGGTTTCTTCTAGAATCAGTATATTTAAAAAAAAGTCATAACTGTTTTGAAAACAATCATAAATGTTTTTCCAAACAAATGCGATCATGCACAGCTGCCTGTTGGCCAAGGATGAAAGAATTGGTGACCCTTATACAGAATAATTATGCGTTGCCTGAGGGCATGTTTATGTACGTCAGGTACAGGGATTATGATAGAATACTAAGAGCCTGGTGTTGTAGAAACAGGAGCAAGCTACTAGGTAAAAGATCACCTGTTTCAGAACCGTTATTGTCTTGCTGGATTTTCCCTACTTACTGTGCCTGCTCCCTCGCGCCCTCCCCCTGTTCCATTCCCGCCTCCCAGCTGAGCCTCCCTCCCCTCCCGTATTTAATGCAAACTGCTGCGGGGAAGCGCTCATAAGACCTTGACTTTGATCATAGGCCTGCTCTCTCCCGACAGCTCCTGCTCTTTGTCGCTGCCACTGAGCCCCCTGCCCTGGGTGTTCGAGGCTGCTACCTCTGAGTATTGTGATTTTGCTTAATTCTGTTTAGCTGTGTTTTTTGGTTAACTGTGTTTCATTTTTGCCACTGTGTGTCTGTCTTTAATTTTTTCGTTATCTTGCTTTTTTTTCCCTCCTTACTGTGCCTGCCCCCTCACGCCTTCCCCCTCTCCCGTTCCCACCACTGCTGTCCCAGCCCCTTCCCTCTACCTGTGCCTGTTTTTCCCACCTCCCAGCTGAGCCTCCCTCCCCTCACCTATTTAATGCAGATTGCTGTGCAGTCGAGCCGCTGGTGCACTCTAGACACACCAAAGGCAAGCCAGTCTGTGCCCGTCCATGACCCGAAAGCGACCAGCACCAGGAACCCTCATCTACAGACTGCCGGGACCTTGTACCCAGTCCGCAACCACCATAGCTGAGCTCGCCACACCCCACGTAATCACCTCCATGGACTGCATTCTACTCAGAGACCTGAACTTCCACCTAGACAACCACAATGAGCCCAACACAACAGCTGTCCTCGACAACCTCGCAAACCTCAGACTGAAGCAGCTGGTCAACATGCCCACACACAGAGCTGGACACACTCTCGACCCTATCTTCGTGGGAGGAACAAACATCCGGTTTAGCCATAGCACCCAGCCTCCCTGGACTGACCACCACTGCGCCCATTTTACCTTCAACACCACCACCGCAAACAAGCCTCCACGTTGACCACCACAAAGAAACTAGAGCAAGGTCACGGAAGAACTCCTCTTCACCACCCTCCTCCAAGACCCCCTCCCAGTACCACAACCCACACAAACTCCGCAGACACAGAACTTCACCGCTGGATCTCCTGCTGTGCCGACAAACTCACACCCCTCCAACAACCCACCAAACAACGCCTACTGAAGGCTGCCTGGTTCAGCACTGAGCTTTCAGGAAGCCAGACGCTCTTGCAGACGCCTAGAAAAATCCTGAGGAAACCCGAAAGTGACTGAAGCATGGAACAACCACAGGTGCGCCCTGAAGGAATATCACCAGAGCATAAGGGACACCAAACGGACCTTCATAAGAACAACACGACCAACGCCAAAGAACTGTTCAACGTCATACCGCAGTTCACAAAACCCCCCATCGAAGCCACAGACGTCACACCTTCCCAGCAACTCTGCGACAAGACCTAATGGACCTGAAAAACTACTGGCCCATCTCTCTCCTCCCTTTCACGGTGAAAGTCACTGAGCGACTTGTGAACCTTCATCCAAGACAACTCCATCCTAGACACCTCCCAGTCTGGATTCCGCAGCAAACACAGCACCGAGACCGCTCTCCTTGCCGACTCTGACGACATCCGCTTGCTACTCGACCAGGGACACACCGCAGCCCTCATCCTCCTAGACCTCTTCGCAGCCTTCAACGCCGTTTCTCATTGCACCCTTGCAGCCTGACTTCACGACACAGGGATACAAGGAACTGCCCTCGACTGGATCTGATCCTTTCTCTCCGGCAGAACCCAGTGGCTCAGACTCCCTCCCTTCCTCTTTGAACCCACTGAGATCAACTGCAGAGTACCCCAAGGCTCATCTCTCAGCCCCACGCTCTTCACCGTCTACATGGCCCCCATCCATGCCATCGTCAGACAGCATGGGCTCAGCAGTGTATCCTACGTCAATGACACCCAGCTCATCCTCTCCTCACAAAGAATCCCGAAGACACCAGACTCTGCTTCCAGGAAGGAATGAATGTGGCAGCCTGGATGAAAGACAGCTGCTTGAAGCTCAACTCAGAGAAGACCGAGGTCCTCATCCTCGGATCCTGCAACTCTGCCTGGGACAACACCTGGTGGGCTTCCACCCTCTGGAATCCACCCACTCCTGCTGACCATGCACGCTACCTCAGCATCATCCTGGACTCCTCCCTCTCCATGGACCGCCAGATCAACGCCGTCACCTCCACCAGCTTCAACTACCTGCGCAACATCCGCAAAACCTTCAAGTGGATCCCCCGACTGCAGAAAAACCGTGACTCACGCACTCATAACCAGCAGACTGGACTAAGACAATGCCCTGTACGCCGGAATCAACAAAGCCCTACTACACAGACTCCAGACTATCCAGAACGCCACTGCTAGACTCGTCCTTGGAACTACGCGTCACAAACACATGACCCAACACCTGCGAGACCTCCACAGGCTCCTCGTAGAGAAAAGGGTCACCTTCAAACTCCTCACCAATGCCTATAAATCCCTCTACAACATCGGACCCAAATACCTCAACAAGAGAGTATCCTTCCACGTACCCAAGAGGAACCTCCGCCGACCTCGCCCTGGCAGAGGTCCCTCGCATCCGCAGAAACAGAACAGCGTAGGAGAGCTTTCTCCTACATTGCAGCCAAGACCTGGAACTAGCTCCCCGTGAACATCAGACGCTCGCAAACCCTGCACACCTTCAGGAAGGACCTCAAGACCTGGCTCTTCGACTGATTCAGAGGTTCCCCACCCTAGCGCCTTGAGACCATCATGGGTGAGTAGTGCGCTATATAAACCCCTGATTGATTGATTGATGGGACAATGCAAATGACAGAAATAGCCTAAAGGACATGACAGCGTAGAGTGAAGGGCTTACATTGGAATGGTAGGGTATAGACTGGAGTGGCATAGTGAGTAGTTGTGTACAGTGGAGTGGTGTAGAGTGGAGTGAGGTACAGTGTAGTAGCATACATTGGAATAGCGTAGTGTGGAGTGGAGTGCCTAATAGTGGAGTGGTGTGGAGTTAAATGTTGTACAGTGGAATAGCGTACAATGGAGTGGGGTAGAGTGGAGTGTCCGCAAAGAGTGGAGTGGCGTAGAGTGAAATAGCATAGAGTTGAGTGGCGTAGAGTGGAGTGCCATGAAGTGGAATGAGGTATAATGCTGTGGTGTATAGTGGAAAAGTATAAACTGGAGTGGTGTACAGTGGAGTGGCAACGTGTGTAATAGCATACAGTGGAGTTGCGTACATTGGAGTGGTGCAGACTGTAGTGGTGTAGAATGGAATACCGTAGAGTGAAGTGTTAAGGATTGGAGTAGGTTAGACTGTAGTGGGCTAGATTATAGTGGTGCACAGTGTAATAGAGTACAGTGGAGTGGTGTACAATGGAGTGGCAAAGAGCAGAGTAGTATAGGGTGGAGTGCAGATGAGCAGAGTAGCATGCAATGGAGTAGCATACAGTGGAGTGGTGTAGAGTTAAATAATGTTGAATGTGCTGGCGTACATTGAACTGAAGTAGAGTGGAGTGCTATATATGTTATGTTACATGGGTATTTGTATAGCACACGTACACCAACAGGTTTCTTGGCACTGTGGAGTGTCAGGTGAGAACAGCTTAGTCAGGTATGCAGCTAGTTATAGGCCAAGGTAAATAGCCAGGTCTTAAGTTGTTTTCTGAACCACAGATAGTGTCCCTCAAGCCTGAGGAAAGCAGGAAAAGCATTCCAGATCTTCGGACCTAAGAAAGAGAACCGAATCCCGCCAATGTGTTTACGCTGGATTCTAGGCACCGTCAGAAGGTTCTGTTGCGTAGATCTCAGAGTACGCTTGGGTAGGTGTTTGTTGATGAGCGAAACAGTAAATCTAGGGCCAGTGTATTGCTTTGAAAAGTATGCAGCCAGCTTTAAATAGGGCTTGTTGCTCCACTGGAAGCCAGTGGAGATCTTTAAGAAGGGGGGTGATATGGCAGCATCTGTCCTTAACCCCTTCCATGCTTATAACAATCTCAACCTGTCATGAGACACAGCGGAGCTGCTGAGCTCGTCATAACTGCCGCGGCCCTCCCACGCACGGCTAATTCCCCGCATGTGTGGGCGTTCTACAGGAGTGGGCGGAGTCGTGGCGAGTCCAGCTCGTCATGAGCACAGCTCCACTGTGCAGCATGACGTGCTGGGCTCGTCACGAGCACCGCGGCGCCGCGCGTGGCCCCTCCCCCGCACCGCAGGGAATTAGTCCAGCATGGAAGCGGTTAAGGTAGATGATTCTTGCTACTTGAGTTTGGATCATCTAAAGACGATGTCTCCTGAATTGTGGGAGACCAATATAACAGGCACTTCCATAGTCAATTTTGGATATAATTAGGGCTATTGCAATTTGGGTGATGGCCTCCTTGCTGAAAAAGCACCTAATCTTGCGCAGTTTGCACAATTGGACAAAGTATGCCGATGTCACTGAGCCAATTTGGGTGTTCATGTAGAGATTAGCGTCAATGTGAAGGCCCAGGCCCTCTATCGCTGGTTTTGGAGTCAGTGCCACATCCATTTCAGGGAGCCAATAGGAAGGAGTCCAGTAAGCAGGTTTGCTGTGGCGAACAATGATCTCGGTCTTTTCAGAATTTAACTTTAATTGATTTTCATTCATCCACGTTTTGACATGCAGCATAGATCTCCTAACAAAGTCCTTAGATTCCGTGGAGTTATCAAGGGCGAAAATAAGCAGCATGTTGTCAGCATAGGTGAAGATCTTTACTCCCATCTGGTGCAGACCAGAGATCAAGGGACGAATGTAGACGTTGAACAAAATTGGTGAAAGGGAGGAGCCCTGAGGAATGCCAGAGCTCAGAGCTTAAAGGGGGATAACCACATCGGCCTGTCCCTTGAGGTCGTCCAGTACTGATAGAATCACCGCTTCGGTGGAATGCGCAGGACGGAAGCCTGCCTGATGGTTGTCCAGGAACTTAGTAGTCTCCAAAAAAGAGCTGAGACAAGTGGCCACATGGGTCTCGAGCACTTTCGCAAGGAATGGGAGAAGAGATATAGGTATATAGTTCTCCAGTTTATTGGGATCTTTGCCTTGCTTTTTTTTAAGTGGGATGACCACTGCTTCTTTGGAAGCAAGTAGTACAATGCCAAGGGACAGTGAGAGGTTCAGGAATCTAAGAAAAAATGTCTGGGAAGGACTGATACATTGCTTTTGAAACGTGAATTGGACAGTCCTCCTTAGGAGAGCCTGATTTGACCTTTACTACGAGGTCTATGAAGCTTTTCTTATCCATCAAGGGGAGAAAGTTGAGAGAACATGAATTGGGGTGGTCCCTGTTGTCTGTGGTACTGCAGTTGGTGGGGATAATAGCATTTTTTTCTATTAAAAAAAGGGAATTCAGGTAATTGAAAAGTTCCTTGCTAGGCACAGGCGATTGGGTCACACGGCTTGGATCAGAGAGTTCTTTCACTATCTTAAAGATTTCTTGAATAATGGAATAGCGCAGAATGGAGTGTTGTAGATTGGCGTGTTGTACAGTGCAATAGCATAGGGTGTAGTAGCGCAGAGCGGAATAGCATACAGCAGAGTGATGTATAGTGGAGAAGTGTACAGTGGAGTGGCATAGAGTGGAGTAAGGTTCAGTGTAGTGGAGTACAGTGGAATAGTGTAGAAGGGAGTGGCATAGCGATGAGTGGCTTAGAGTGGAGTGGTGTACAGTGGAATAGCATATACTGGAGTGGGGAAGAGTGGAGTGGTGTAGAGTGGAGTGTCATAGAGTGGAGTGGCATAGATTGAAATACAATAGAGTGGAGTGGCATAGGGTGGAGTGGAGTGGTGTACAGTGGAGTGAGGTATAGTGGAGTGCCTTACTGTGCAATAGAGTAGACTGAAGTGGTGTAGAGTGGTGTGGCATAGAGTGGAGTGGCAAAGTGTGGAACAACATATAGTGGATTCGTGTATGGTAGAGTGGTGCAGAATAGAGTGGAATACCATACAGTGAAGTGTTGCACTGTGGAGCCAGGGTAGAGTGTAGTGAGATAAATTATAGTTGTGTACAGTATAATTTTGTACCGTGGAGTAGCATACAGTGCAGTGGTATGCAGCAAAATAGCAGAGAGTGGAGTGGCATAGAGTGGAATGCAGTAGAGCTGAGTGGCATGCTGTAGAGTAGAGTGCAGTGGCGTAGAATGCAGTGTGAATAGTTAAATACTGAACAGTGTAGTAGCATAGAATGGAGTGACATATATTGGATTTGCGTTCAGTGTACTGGCATGCAGTGGAGTGGCCTATAGTAAAATAGCTTATTATGAAGTGACATACAGCGCCTTCCCTAGGCCTGGTCACCCCCTCCTGCCTCCCGCTGACGCCGACCGCACTTGAGCGACCCAGCCTGCAGTACCGGCCGCCAGAGCGCCCCAGCTACCGCAGAGCTGGCCGCCAGAGCGCCCCAACCTCCGCAGAGCCGCCGCTCGCCCAGACTTTCCCGCCGCTGCCTCCCTGCGGCCACGCCCCCAGATGCCCATTTGCCGCCACCTAGCTGACCCGCCCTCCCGGCTCCCAACTTAAGGGGACCGCGGACAGCCCTCCTCAGTGACTACAGTGCCTTCCCTAGGCCTGGTCACCCCCTCCTGCCTCCCGCTGACGCCGACCGCACTTGAGCAACCCAGCCCGCAGTACCGGCCGCCAGAGCGCCCCAACCTCCGCAGAGCCGCCGCTCGCCCAGACTTTCCCACTGCTGCCTCCCTGCGGCCACGCCCCCAGACGCCCATTTGCCGCCACCCAGCTGACCCGCCCTCCCGGCTTCTAACTTATGTCACCCACTACCACGCGCAGTGTTGACGCGCAGCGGGCGCGCCGATTGTGCGCCGAAGGCGTGCCAAAGGCAAGCCCGTCTGCGCCCGTCTGCGCCTGGACCGCGCCCAGCGCCAGGACCCCTGGTCCCAACCGCTGATGCAAGACCACACGACGAACCTACGATGCCGCCACACTCAACGCACTCAATGCCTGCCGGACCCATGCCTGCTACCGAGCCACCCCGAGACGCACCCACAGACCCTTCGCCTGCCAAGGCTGCCGTTTCACCTGCTACCGGACCTGCCCCACCCCGCCAAGCCCAGCACCAGCAGCAACCACCTGAAGTGCATCCTGCTCAACACCCGCTCCGTCCACAGGCACGCCGTAGAACTCTGGGACCTGCTCGACACGACAGCACCGGACGTCGCCTTCCTCACCGAAACCTGGATGAACGCCTCCTCGGCGCCCGACATCGCCATAGCCATCCCGGACGGATACAAGATCACCCGGAAGGACCGCGTCAACCAGACGGGAGGAGGCATCGCCATCATACACAAGAACACCATCCGCATCTCAACTAACTCCAAAGAAACCTTCACAGCCGCCGAACACCTGCACTTCCAGATACACACTGACCCCAAGACCACCCTCCGCAGCACCCTCATCTACAGATCACCGGGACCACGCACACAATTCAGCGAAGACATCGCAGACTTCATCAGTCCGCACGCCCTTCCCTCCGCCAACTACATCCTCCTAGTGGACCTCAACTTTCACCTGGAGAACAACAACAACAGAAACACCACCGCCCTGCTGGACAACCTCGCCAACCTCGGACTCAAGCAACTGGTGAACACCCCCACCCACTACGCCAGCCACACGCTTGACCCCGTCTTCTCATCCAGCAAGCACATCTCCTTCAGCCACGCCACAGGACTCCACTGGACCGACCACAGCTGCGTCCACTTCAGCTTCAGAAGAACCACGACCCACCACCACCCGCAACAGGTCCCCCGCCGAAGCTGGAGCAAGATCACCTCCGAGCAGCTCACCGCTTCCCTCAGCCAGAACACTCCGACCAGCACAACGGACCCCAACGAAGCAGCCAGCAACCTCACCAAGTGGCTGACCGCCTGCGCCGATGACCTCGCACCACTAAAGAACCCTCCCAGCAGACCCGGCAGCAGGAAAACCCCCTGGTTCACCGACGAACTCAAGGAATCCAAGAAGAACTGCCACACCCTCGAGAAAGCCTGACGGCTCGACCACACCACAGACAACAGGACCGCCCTCAAGCATGCCATCCGCAAACACCATCAACTGATCCGCGCCACCGCGAAGACGGCACTCAAAGAACGACTGGACAACAACACCCACGACAGCAAGGAACTCTTCAGCATCGTCAAAGAGTTCTCCAACCCCAGCGCCGGAAACAACGACATCACTCCCTCGCAAGACCTCTGCAACTCACTCGCCTCGTTCTTCCACCGCAAGATCGCCGACATACACAACAGCTTCAATGCACTGACCACGCACCCTACCACCGAACCAGCACCCGCCACCACCACCCTCTGCAACTGGACCCAGATCAGCACCGAAGACACCACCCGCACGATCAACAAAGCCGACGCCACCATCGCACCCCATCTTCGAGACACCATCAACTCCTCCTTCCACACCGCCACCTTCCCGGAGAGCTGGAAGCACGCCGAGCTGACTGCCCTCCTGAAGAAACCAACGGCGGACCCCACCGACCTTAAGAACTACCGTCCCATCTCGCTCCTTCCTTTTCCGGCCAAAGTCATCGAGAAGACCGTCAACAAACAGCTTGCCGCCTTCCTCGAGACGAACGGATCCCTCGACCCCTCGCAGTCCAGGTTTCGGGCCAACCACAGCACCGAAACCACCCTAATCGCAGCCACCGACGACATCAGAACCCTGATCGACAATGGGGAGATAGCGGCCCTCATCCTCCTGGACCTCTCTGCAGCATTCGACACCGTCTGCCACCGCACCCTAGTGAAGCGCCTTAGCAACGTTGGAATCCGAGAGAAAGCGCTGGAGTGGATTATCTTGTACCTCACCGGAAGAACCCAGAGAGTCCGCCTCCCTCCGTTCAGATCCGAGGCCACCGAAGTCATCTGCGGCGTACCACAAGGATCTTCACTCAGCCCAACCCTCTTCAACGTCTACATGAGCCCCCTCGCAGCCATCGCACGCCAGCACAACCTCAACATCATTTCCTATGCCAACGACACCCAGCTCATCCTCTCCCTCACCAACGACCCCACCACCGCCAGAGCCAACCTAGACGAAGGGATGAAAGACGTCGCCGATTGGATGAGAAACAGCCGCCTTAAACTGAACTCAGACAAGACGGAAGTCCTCATCCTGGGATCATCATCCTCCGCCTGGGACGACTCCTGGTGGCCCCCGGCCCTGGGCACCGCTCCCAAACCAACGGACCACGCACGAAACCTGGGCTTCATCCTGGACTCCTCCCTGACAATGACCAGACAAGTCAACGCTGTCTCATCCTCATGCTTCAACACCCTGCGAATGCTCCGCAAGATCTTCAGATGGATCCCCACGGAAACCAGGAAGACCGTCACCCAGGCACTCGTCACCAGCCGACTAGACTACGGGAACACCCTCTACGCCGGAACCACAGCCAAACTTCAAAAAAGACTCCAACGCATCCAGAACGCCTCCGCACGACTCATCCTTGACATCCCCCGACACAGCCACATCACCGGACACCTGAGAGACCTGCACTGGCTCCCCGTCAGCAAGAGAATCACGTTCAGACTCCTCACCCCTGCACAAAAGGCTCTCCACAACCTGGGCCCCAAGTACCTCAACGACCGCATGACCTTCTACATGCCCACCCGCCAGCTACGATCGACCAGCCACGCACTCGCCACCGTACCACGCATCCGCAGAGCCACCGCCGGAGGAAGATCCTTCTCCTACCTGGC